>NC_141694.1:1548356348-1551203575 GCF_964263255.1 Lissotriton vulgaris | reverse complement strand
AAAAGAGATACAGAAAGCAAGAGAGAGATGGGGAGGAGAGAGAGAGAAGGAAGAAGACAGTAAGAGGACACAAAGTCGGGAGAGGCAGAAAAAGACCAGGAGACCTAGTGTGAGATAGAGAGATAAAAGAAGAGAAGCAAGGACAAACCGAGCAAAGAATGGAGTGATGAAGATAAGGGAGAGCAAGAGGAAAAAAGAGCGAGAAGTCCAGGAAATAAAGGGAGACAGAAAGAGAAATACAGACACGAAGAGGGGTGGGTAGCTAGAGTTTGGGAGAAATCAATAATGGAGAGAGAGAGGGATAAAGATAGGAAAAGACAAGGAGAGGCAGTGACAGGGCATGATTGAGACACACAAAAAGAGGGAGAAGAATAGAGAAAGAAAGGGTAGGCACACTATCAACTAAAGCGATCGACTTTCCTTCCATCTACCTTAACACCTATGGATATAGGTCTATGTATGTCTACAGCCATGTAGCTATCATTATCTGGATCTAGCTATATTCCTCGCTTTGTCACACTGTCTATTTCTATCAACACTGATCCATCTATCTTTGCCAACCCGTCTCTGCCTCACTAACTGTCCATCTATCTATCGGTCTATCTGTGGTGTAGAAAGGGTGCCACTTGCCCTAGTACGAACAAGGAACATGTGCCCCTGGCCTACAGTTGGGTAATGAAGAGATTTCTATTTGGGGTGCAGTGTGCCCATCACACTCCTTGTTCTCCGGTGCCATCACACCGCCCGGTAAGTCCCTGCTTTCCACCGGTCTGTCTCTGCCTATCTATTTCTTGCTCTACTCGTCAGTCTGCTCTGATTCGGTCTCTCTCTGGTCGTTCCCCTGTTCCTCCCAGATACGCTTGCATTCTGCCAGTGAAACGTGCTTCTGACCACCTCCCCATGGTCTTTCTCTCCAGCTCCAAGTCAGTTTAAACCATACCCTGTCCCAGCATCTGTGGGGCACATGGACATCCTGGGAACTAGCTGACCACGCATCAGAAGGACATACGTGTATTCTGAGGGCATTAGGAGCCCTCATCAGAGGGGACAGCAGTTCCAGCCTAAAACCAAGCACTAGCATGGACTTACTGATTTTGCCAATGTTTTTTGGTGATGCTGAACAGCATCTGCAAAAAGCAGTGCTTTTTGCACGGAAGAAAAAAGGGACCATGAATGACAACTCTCATTCTGTAGGCATGGATATGCGTCACCAAGCATGCCCGTGCCTACAGAATGATGCAGACACCATTTATTTCATTTTTTATCAGTCTAAGGTAGCGGGCTCCACTTGCAATAGTCAATAAAAAAATAACTGTTCGGGCGCAGCTGGTTGGGGGAAGCAAAGCGGATCAGGTGAGAGTACAAGGGAGAAGCATGGGCGGGATACAGCAACACAGAGAAGAGGGGCGGAGAGAGAGGGGGAGATGGAGGGGTGGGGAGGGGGGGGGGGGAGGGAGAGAGAAGTGTTTTCCAAAATGTGGGTTGCAAGACAGTTTTGGGTGGGATGCAAAAGTTCTAGCAATAAATAAAGATGTTATTAAATTCTGTATATATCTTGTCACATTTGCTGTGCTTCAAAGATAGAAGTCAAATATCAGACTATGTATTCTGACAAATTGCTGGTTATTTTTTTTATCACTGGGATTGGTGTTCTCAAACTTCTCTAACTTTGCAGTTAGAGAAAGAAAAGTAAGGTGAATTATGGAAAAATCTTGCTGGGATACAGGTAAAGTGAAAGCCGGATATCTTTTTTTTAACAATATGCACTGTAAATGAACTGCACACATTAAGCAGTTAGTACAGAAAAAAATAATCGATTTTATGTAAATCTGAAGTGTGATGGAAACCAAGATTTTAAAAGGATCAAAAGAAGTCAAGAAACTTTATTTGGTGATGCACAAATATTACTGAAACCGAATTCCCTCACTTTGTCATTTGTGTGCAGTATAGCTTTATCAGTAAAACTGCAGGCCGGCAAATTTAGTGGCCATTTCAATTGAAAATGTGTTGTCTGTAAATGACAGTGCGCTACCACACAATGCTTTAGTTACATTTAAAAAATCGCCCACCTCAAGTCCAGTTAAGCTAGGTGGGTCATGAAAGTTTGTTATTCTAAAAATTGGGCTGTGGTTCTAAAACGTTTGTGAACCACTGCGGTAGCCAGAACCCTAGAAAACACATGCACTCTGATGGAGTACCCAACTTAAAACAAGCATTTGCAATGCAATAGGTTTCGCATTATTAAAGTTTGAGCAATTGGTATTGCATTATTTAGCAATGCCAAAAGCTCAAACTCTAATAATGCGAGACCTATTGCATTGCAAATGCTTGTTTAAGTTTGCCACTGTGTCCCTTCTTCCTTTTGCCTGCCTCTTCTGCATACAAGTTACTCTAAATCTCATGCCTATCGGTCTTAAGTGCTTTCGGGAAACCATAACTATCTTATCAATTGCATCGTACATAATATCCCTCTCTAATGATCACGTGTCAATAATGTGCTGCAAAGAAACTGGCATGAATGCATGGAATAAGTATGAAAAACGAACTAATGGACTGACCGCTAACTTTGGGCTCCTGGGTAGCGTGTTACTCACCTAAAGAGATTTGACACCTCGCCAGGGGGTGGGGGGGTAATAAGCGAATTATAAATGTAATTTAAACATTTAAACAACTTAAAATATTTTGCACACATTTGCATATCTGGTGGATACAGGGAATCTCTAGTTTGCTTTTTTAGTCATGTTACCTTTGACAGAAGTTGCGTTTTTTTTACAGGCAATTTTGAATCCATCTCTGATAGCAGAGCCGGACTAGAATCTTAAATCAATCAACACCGCATTCAAAATGGGGTAACAGGAGCATAGTTGGGTGATAACAACCCATCAAGCTTTCTAAGGACCCCCTTACTCTGCAACCCACCGAGAAAATGACAGAGTGTCAGCCTGGCCCTTCCTGATAGCAGTATACGATACCAGCGCATTGGGGGAGTTTGGAAGGCTTGTCCAAGGGGATCTTCTTATTTGCCAGCCCTTTGCGTGGTAGAGTTTAAGGCGAAACATCTTGGTTTTGTTCACACATTTTTCTTTCTTTTTAAATTGTATATGTTTGGGTCTCAACCAGCCGACGTCCGAGGCAGCGCTTCTTGAGAACAGTGAAATCGATTCACTCAGATCAATACAGCGCTTTAAGGTTTATTTCCAATCCAGAGTTTCAACACAACATATTAGTAGCACATTCGGTCTCTCATCAAAATGTAGGTGATTTCCATGTCCTAGTTCTGCATAGGCCTAAACAGGAGGGATAAAATCTCTCTGTAGAAGAAAGTTCCTGGAGGCATGAGGAAGACAAGTGGGCTGTAGGAAGAGACCTCTAGGAAACGTGAAGAGTAGCCAGTTCTATTTAGATAACATTTTGTACCCCACAAAAACACCTCCCTCAAAGAGGCACATCTGACAAGAAGGCACTCACTGACTGGCGCAATAACAGCTTGTAACACTGGTGCACGAAGGGAGCGCATGCTTGTAATGAAACAAGGAGAGCCAGCCGGAAGTCCCAATAAGGGAGGCCTGAGTAAAAGTGCCACGTGACGCAGGTCTACTTAAAGCTGTGGTAAACATCTTAACGCAGTGAGGCCGGCGGAGCTGCTTTCAAAGCGGTCTATGTTAATGGCAAACGGGAGCTTTTATCTCACGGTGCAAACAACACTTGATCTGCAGAGGCCTCTTAAACCAGGCCTGCCTCCTACCGCCACGTAGCCATCTCCACGATAATGGCATAACCACGTCAGCATAGCCTCTCACGCCTGCGTGCACGCCGGGCCAGCTTCCAGATGGAGAGCTGATAGCCACGCTTGACAACCCTACCAAGTACATAGTAGCCATGACGTCATACCGCATTGAACATTCACTATAGGTCTCTTTTGGGTGTAAGGGTTGTTGTGTTTAGATGAAGTCAGAATACGCTTTTTGATGAAAAATAATGATCATTGCGCTCCCGAAACCTCCCTTCCCCTTCTCTCTTTTGAAACCATACTATAAATTAAGTTTTCAAAAGCACTGATAGCGCGGGACCTCCCTGCAGGAAGCCGTGTTTGTTTTCGCGTGTACTGATAAATCACACACTCATCACCATAAAAGTGTGGGCCATAAATTCATCAGCGGGGAGGGGGTAGGAGTGAGTGCAGTGACTCCGGATGCCCGTGCTGGTGCTGTGGAAGGAGTGGGCAGGATTTACCCGGAGGCAAGCTCAGCTAAGAAGCAAAGTGGTGCGCGCGTCACGCCTGTGTCTGGTCACGATCATTGCTCCTCCCACAGCCTATTGGTGTCTATTACGCGCTTGGTACCATGGGTAGAGCTATGCGCCCGCCTCGGGCCAATTGCGTGGAGTCTTTCAGAATAAGACGCACACAAAGGCCAATGTGGGAGCTCAAAAGGAAACGCACACGCACCAGCGTGTGCGATTTCTAGGTCAGCTCACATTCCCCGTTTTTCACATTCAAAATGTCTCACGCTGCGCAAGCACTGCCGTGCAGTGCACAGCTAGATGCGAGACCTAAAAAGAGGTTCACTTTAAGTAAGCAGTGTAAGGACACAAGTCAGTCTGTCAGGAGGACAATAAAGAAGATATATTCCCGGGCCGGGACACACTCAAAAGGGACAAAAAAAGCCATTGAATATAAAACAAATAAATTAGAGTGACACTAAAGTCATGCATTAGTAAGCAAAGGATATGTTCTAAGCTCCCACAATAGGTCTTTTGCATACAGACAGTTTGACTGTCTAGTAGGCTTGAACCAAAAAATGGACTGAGATGGGCTGGTAAGAAATAGCCCAACACAATTAACAGGAGACACTTTTTATAACTGCCACCATAGACATGTAGTTCTGAGCTTAAGGCAGTGGGCTTTCCATTATACTGAATAATATGTACGACTATCAGGGCATCAGCTATTTTCAAAAAAATATTCCTATTAGAGAACTCTGTTATTTTTAATTCTTGGCCCATTTAGTTGTGTTAGATTATTTATCATCAGAGTATGCTATAGGAGAAATTTTAAAAAGGGGCTTATTTCTTCAAAAGCAAAATTGTAGGGCCCAGTAGGTCTGATCTTTTCCGGTGTGTGGGCATTACCAGTAGGGTGGAACTCGGTAGTGGCCGGTGGTGGGCATGCAGCGGGCAGTGGGGCGGGGTGGGGTTGGAGCAGGGTGGGGGTAGTAAACTATGGAATCCGAGGTTGTGACTACACTTTTGAAATAATTCTAGGAAAGGACAGATCTTCACTTTCTGCAGAGAGCCACCTACCAATGTCCACCACTGCAGCTGGTAGGTCACTAATCAGTTCTACCTATCCAGACTTCTTGACTAGTGCCTACTGACACAAGGTCAACCAGCTGTCCAATATCCGTTTCAGACAAAGTATAGACCCATAAAACCTATTTCTGCCCAAATTGGAAAGTAATAGTAGACCTAGGGCTGTGCACTTTTGACAGGGTGATTGGCGCTCTGCCCTGTGGGATCCAGTCACGATTTCAAGATCCAATCTTAACTGTTTTACATAATATGGACTATATTTAATGAGGCTCCAATCCGTCTCAACAAAACCTGTCCTTCTCTCACTGCAGGCTTTTCCCATAGACACAGAGGAATAATTGCTCCAAATTACCATTTCACATCAGTTACATCTCTCAGTGTGGTTCTGAGCGATGAAGAAAAACACCATTATCAACTCACAGTCACTGTATCTTACACTAACAAAAATAGTTTAAAATATGTAACAAAATATTCAAATGGACAGCAGGGAAACAGTCAGAGTAACAGTGCTGCAAAGGCAATGGGAGGGTATAAACAGCAATTTTTTGCAGTTTTATATAGCGCAAATTCGACCCAAAGGTATTGGAGCACTTTATATGAGCACTAGTTACATTAAATAAGGACACATACATTTTTTTATGCACAAGGAGATTACGTGATATGCTTAAAATCACACGATGTTGAGTTGAAGCGGACACTCGAACCTGGATCCCATTTCCAAAGTCGGCAGCTCTGGCCGTTACACCACATCCTCTCCCAAGGTTCTCTGTAGGATCTTTATTAAAAATTAGTTCTACCAGTATTTTGTCTAATCTGGCTTGTATCACTCCATTTAAAGACCAGTGAACACAAGGGAAACCCAAGAATTCTAAGGAGGTCCAGAAAGTCATATGGATCCAAACATAATGAATCAAGAGCAAACCTGGGAAATACCAATCTCCCCTTAATGTGGACTCTATACCAGAATGTAGACATCATGATGAATAACTGACAAATCAAGTCAGTGGAGAGCCCGTACAATTAATAGAAGTAAGATTCCTCCCCCATGATTGCTGAAAAGCAAGGGCTGGACTCAGTTATGGCACAGCATTGTGTCCTAGCTATTTTAACATGATGACTCACAGAGCTGCAAGCTTTTCTAATCATCATCCATTCTCGGATCGCTCCTGCCAGGTCTTGAGTGGGAGTCTGGCATGAAGGCTTATATAGAGTACACCATTATCCTGACCTAAAGCCACCATCCAGGAGTCAGCTTGAGATTGTATTCTGAAGATTCGTCGATACAGAGACTGATAGCATAGTGGAGAATATTGTTTTCTATAATTCAGTTTATCAAGTTTTAAAAAGTGCATAGGTATACAATATACAGTGACCATGAATCATAGTTATGACAAGATACACACATCAGGATATATATACATTGTCCTCAATAGTCCACTGTATAGAAAATAGAGCAAGGGAGCGGGGATAAACTAGGGACAAGGCTAAACAAGCATTTGCAATGCAATAGGTCTCGCATTTACAAGAGTTTGAGCTATTGGCAATCCAATCGCTTAAACTCTCGCAAATGTGAGACCTATTGCATTGTAAATTACTAGCACCCTTGCGGTGCTTTCACATTCATTGAGGCCGCGCCCGTTTCTGTAGACAAGCCCCGTCTAACAAAAGGGGCGTGGTCGACAAAGTGAAACCGGCATGGGGCGCTTTGACAAAAAAAGCATCTGTTTGTCAAGTTGACAAACAAATAATTTTTTGGGGAAACCGCCCATGCTGCGTTTTCATTTCAATCGCTGCCACGTACCTTTCTTTAGTCGCAGCTTGTCTAAAGAAACGGGCGCGGCCTCTATGAATGTGAAAGCGCCAACTTTGACACTAGTAAACAAACAAATAAATAAACGCGGCAATTTAAAATAAGTGAGTGGGTACATAATCTAATGGTGCAGGTAGGTCTTCACCTCTGAATATTAATGAAGATTTAAATAAGGTTGGAATGATGAAAGTGAGATATTTTTTTTTAATTATAGTGTTTTTATTTTTTGACATGTGCAGATTGACATTTCGAGCAAACGTTTGCTATCACTGAGATACCCTGTATGAATTTATATTAATCTACAAAGAGCAAAATATTGGTCTGTATCAGGCACGTCAAGTGTGCAAGGAAGTAGTTACAGAAGAGGTGAAGTGGGTTAACAAGGAAGACAAGAAGTTCAAGGTCCTAAGAATGGAAATTAAAAGGGTTTCCCTTAATGCTGTTATTGAATACTTTGTTATTTCCTAATGCGTCATTTTTGGCTAATGTTTTAAAAAATAGTTTTCACAATAAATCAGAAAATCTTCTTTAATCCGAAATGCTATTGTCAACTTCAATTTAGAGCCTTCTTTTCTTTGGTCATACCATACATAATCTGTTTTTCTTGTTGCACAGTCGTAGCACAGTTCCATAATTGTCTGTTTGGGTTAAATGTGAGCCTGCCTCGTTCTGCGTTTCGATCCCAGTCATCTTCTACGTGCATGTATATATCTCCTCTTGAGGGAGTGCTTCGCTGCTCGTCATTTTATAGGCAGACCCAGTGCTTAAGGAAGAGGCTACACTAGAGTGACCTGCAGAATTTTACAATACATGCCTATCATCCTGTCGGATCTAGGTAGGATGAGACCAGGTCGGTGATGTGTTGTTGTTTGCTTGGTTTGGGTGTCCTTTTCAGATAAAATGAGTTTAATGGAAGGAAGGCACTCCTTTCTTTTACAATATATAATTTTGTTCCTCTTATTTTTCACATGCGTGCTGCAGCGGTGGCACGTTTGTCCTACTTCCGTGCCTGCTAAACTACCAACCTAACTTGAGTGGATCAACCTCTCAACCTCTGCGCACTGTTGCTGCTAGTGAGTCACACTAGAAAAATCATCATTTTCAATTACTTTTCAATTCTTTCACAAAATCCTTTTCAACATAACCAAATTCACCTTTCTCCTTTGAAAGTGTGATATTTAATCATCAATTCTTTTACAATAAATTCAAACATATATTCAAAAACAACAGTTCATAATTTCACTGTATCAGCAAAATACAATCTTTTCTTTGCAACTTATAGTTGATGTAGCCCGATGCATTTCGAGTCCTAGATGGACTCTTCCTCAGGGGCCTAAAAATATGAAAATCTTATGTCAGCAAATTGAATATAATATCCAGTTTTATCAGGTTCAAGTTTCAAAAACCCACAGATGCTCACTACAACGTAATATCATGTACAAAACATAATAATAATGGCTGCTTCATGCACTTTTAAACCTTTTTCATCTAAAAACCACCACCATTGCACCTTAAAACGTGAATGTGCTGAAAAAAATGTATACTCACAACCAGACCACGAGGTTGTGATACCTGTGAACGAAAGTTCTGACTGTAAATACATGCTGAAACCGTTCAACCAATGCCCTGAATCTAAAAACCGCCTCGTCGAGCGTCCGCTTACCTCGAGTCTCTGAGAATGTAAAAACACCACGTTTCCGTCTCAATTCAAAATTGCCACCTACAACGAAAGTATTGCAATCCTTAGCTTCGTGTTACAAACTCCAGTAGTATCTTCCGCTAACCCCCCGGGCACCCATTCTTACCTCGACGCTAGACACCAACTCCTAACTCCACTCGTTACCAGTTACAAACCCAACACCGGGCTCGCCGGGTTGAAAACACGCTCTTCCTCAAACAACATAGAAAACGGACTGGTTCCAAACTTTCGGACGCGTGGACCTCGTGGTCTGGTTGTGAGTATACATTTTTTTCAGCACATTCACGTTTTAAGGTGCAATGGTGGTGGTTTTTAGATGAAAAAGGTTTAAAAGTGCATGAAGCAGCCATTATTATTATGTTTTGTACATGATATTACGTTGTAGTGAGCATCTGTGGGTTTTTGAAACTTGAACCTGATAAAACTGGATATTATATTCAATTTGCTGACATAAGATTTTCATATTTTTAGGCCCCTGAGGAAGAGTCCATCTAGGACTCGAAATGCATCGGGCTACATCAACTATAAGTTGCAAAGAAAAGATTGTATTTTGCTGATACAGTGAAATTATGAACTGTTGTTTTTGAATATATGTTTGAATTTATTGTAAAAGAATTGATGATTAAATATCACACTTTCAAAGGAGAAAGGTGAATTTGGTTATGTTGAAAAGGATTTTGTGAAAGAATTGAAAAGTAATTGAAAATGATGATTTTTCTAGTGTGACTCACTAGCAGCAACAGTGCGCAGAGGTTGAGAGGTTGATCCACTCAAGTTAGGTTGGTAGTTTAGCAGGCACGGAAGTAGGACAAACGTGCCACCGCTGCAGCACGCATGTGAAAAATAAGAGGAACAAAATTATATATTGTAAAAGAAAGGAGTGCCTTCCTTCCATTAAACTCATTTTGTCACGTTGTCCAAACGGAAAGAGCACCCACTGAAATAAAAGATGTCGTTTGATCAAATATCAAGCCTCACAGATGAGAGAGCAAAAACTTTGGCATACACTGCTGAGCAAGCAACAGATATCTACTCTTTGGTTCAAGAAGTAAAGACTTCGGATGCCCAAGGCAACACGATAGTACAACAATTGAAGCAACTACAATTTCTAGCTAAAAGAGAAGTAAGCCAAAAACTCCATGCATCTACCCTGGTTCAGTACCATAAAGAAAAAAGGATTCCACGAGGATTACGAATGTCTATCAAACCTATGCTTTACAGGTTCCATTTGAACAAAGATTTTATGGAAAAATGGTATCGAATATTAAGTAAGTGTTCACTAGATTTAATATTGTTACTGATTGAGGAATTGGCGATAGTCATTGCAGACCTGACCCGTGAAATTGATGAGATCAAACAAAACCTAGAAGGCAGGATGCAAAAGGACGATTGGGATAAAACTTTGAATGACATTAACATCACGTTGGATAAATACACCAAGGAAATTCAAGAAGGAAAATTAAGAAAATTTAAGAGGGACACGCTTGATTATAAGCTCAACGAAGTATATACTTGGGCTGAAGTCTATGCCCAGAGGAGAGCTTATCAACCTAGAAAAAAACCAACTAACACTTCGGAGGAGAGCTTAGTTTCAGACACCGATTTAAGTGCTTCTAGACCATCAGCTCAAACACAAATTGGAGAGACACCTGGTCCAAGTGAACAGATAGAATCAGACCAAACAGCAACTACATCAAAGCCGTCTTCTTTTCCCCAGGCAGGGGATTTAACACAACCACCAGGAAAACCAAAACAAAAACTAGGAGAAGCCAGAGAAGGAGCAAGAACAAGGAGCACCAAGTAAATCTAGTGATGAACATCTCCAAAACTGAGTTAACATCTAAAGAACTTCAAGTACTGAATAGAGGATTGGGTTTTGTCCCAACCTATGACACAAACATCTTGGAAAGTGAAATAGCATTGTTCAAGTTTATGAGAGTGTTAAGACTCAGGCATTTCTTCACCAATGTAGTTCCCACACAAGAAGTAAAAGAACCGACTGAATTTATGGAATTCAAAGTTAAATCTAAATACCAAGCTCCGGTTTCGCACAAAATCTTGGACGCATTTGAAAAAGCAGTGAGAAATGACCTAGAGAAATTGAGTTTTCACAGATCCAAAACAAAGAATCTATCAGTTCATGAAAGGAACATTTTAAAAAAACTTCAAATGAATGAGAATATTCACATTCAAAAGGCTGATAAAGGAGGAGCAATAATAGTGATGGATAAAGAATTCTATGAAGCAAGAGTTAATGAACATGTGTCTGACGAATCGACATACTTGGAATTGGACAAAGACCCCATCTATGATCTGGAAGTGACCTTAAAAACCATCTTAGATAAAGCGTGTGAACTTGGTCATATCTCAATGGCTACGAAACAATTCCTCACAGTACAGAATCCCAGGCGACCCCGCCTTTATATGCTACCCAAAGTTCATAAAGACAAAATGAACCCTCCTATGAGGCCTATAGTCACAGGTTGTGGCACGATTTTTGAACCATTGGGGCAGTATATAGATACTTTCTCACAGCAATTCGTTCAAGAGTGGCCATCCTACACAAAAGATACCAACCATTTTTTGCAGAAATTAAAAGACATTACCATAACACAAGATCTACTACTATGCACCATAGATGTAAAATCTCTTTATACTTCGATACCTCACCAAGCAGGACTGGAAGCTGTGGAATGGGCGTTGTTGGAGCTAGAAACCATCAGAGCAGAAAAATCTTTCATTTTAGAATTGTTGCATTTCTGCTTATACCATAGCTATTTCCAATGGGACAAAAAATTCTTCTTACAACAGAATGGAACATCAATGGGATTTGCGGGGGCTCCCGCATATGCCAATACGTATATGGCTAAATTTGAAGCAGACCATATTTTTTCAGATAAAGAATGGCAGGATCATAGCTTGATATATCAAAGATTCATCGATGATATTTTTGTATTATGGTCAGGTAACAGAGAAATGCTGGAAGAAAAAATCTTGATTTTAAACACTCATGTAGATCAAATCAAGTTCACTCATACTATCAGTGACCACGAAATAGCATTTTTGGACGTTTTACTGTCATTGAAAAATGGAACATTACAAACTGAAGTGTTTCGGAAAGAGACCGATGTTAACAATTCTCTATTGTTTCAGAGTTTTCATCCTCAGAATTTAAAAATGAATTTGCCCATGTCACAATACATGAGGATAAAACGGATATGCTCAGAATCTGAGACCTTGGAAAAACATTTAGAAATACAAGAAGGAAAATATGCATCCAGAGGTTACCCGGAGAGTGTATTAAAGCAAACCAAGGATAAGGTAGCCAGGTTCAACAGGGAGAATCTTCTGGAAAAGAAACCTAAGAAGATTCTGGACAGACAGGTGTTTGTTTCAAAATACTCCACAAGCTCATCCAAAATAAAAAACATAATAATAAGACACTGGGAACTTCTGTTACACGAACCAGACTTTGGAGGCATTTTCCAGCAAAAACCGATGTTTGCATACAACAGATCGAAAAACTTAAAGGAGTTGCTGAAATCACCCATAATCAAAAGAAGATTAAACCATAAAGGGATGAAAAGGTGCATGAACTGTGTGCATTGCCACAATGTAATTGTTGGGAATACTTTGCATCATCCCCAGACAGGAAAAACCATCGACTTACATCATGACAGTGATTGTAATTCCAAAAGTGTGATTTACTTCATCAAATGTCCTTGTGGCAAATTGTACGTGGGGAAAACGGAAAGAAAACTAAAAACAAGAATATCTGAACACAAAAGTACTATCAGGAATGTTAACATCAAGAGCAATTTAGCTAAACACTGGACAGAAAACAGGCACAACATATCCCAGCTACAGTTCTCAGTTTTGGAGAAAACTGAATCACGAGAAGGAGTGGATCTTACTAGATCCCTCCTACAAAGAGAGATATTTTGGATTCGGTACCTAGGGACCCAGGAACCTAAAGGTTTAAATGAAAAGATAGATTACACATGTTTTTTGTAAAACAAATACTGCATGCCAGGCTAGATTCATGTAGAGGTTTTGGCCAAGCCTCTCTTTAGCATGTGAACTTTTTGATCATATTCTCATTACATGTACTTTTGAATGGTTGAATTGCACTAAAATGCACTATATTTAAATTGTAAACAACCCCTATGTGATGTTTATTTTTGAGCACTTATTATTATTTTTATTTTATTTCTTCTCGTTTATTTATTTTTCACCGTTTTTCATTATTCATTATTTTGCCTCGATCATAAGTGGTAGTGAGTGGTTTTATTAGGTCAGTACTTTAGGGTTTCCGTGTAGCTCGAGGTTGTTGAGTATATTTCCCCGAGTGTTGATGGCTTCGTTTTTGGTAGACTTTACAAAAATGGCGCGTCCGAAAGTTTGGAACCAGTCCGTTTTCTATGTTGTTTGAGGAAGAGCGTGTTTTCAACCCGGCGAGCCCGGTGTTGGGTTTGTAACTGGTAACGAGTGGAGTTAGGAGTTGGTGTCTAGCGTCGAGGTAAGAATGGGTGCCCGGGGGGTTAGCGGAAGATACTACTGGAGTTTGTAACACGAAGCTAAGGATTGCAATACTTTCGTTGTAGGTGGCAATTTTGAATTGAGACGGAAACGTGGTGTTTTTACATTCTCAGAGACTCGAGGTAAGCGGACGCTCGACGAGGCGGTTTTTAGATTCAGGGCATTGGTTGAACGGTTTCAGCATGTATTTACAGTCAGAACTTTCGTTCACAGGTATCACAACCTCGTGGTCTGGTTGTGAGTATACATTTTTTTCAGCACATTCACGTTTTAAGGTGCAATGGTGGTGGTTTTTAGATGAAAAAGGTTTAAAAGTGAATGAAGCAGCCATTATTATTATGTTTTGTACATGATATTACGTTGTAGTGAGCATCTGTGGGTTTTTGAAACTTGAACCTGATAAAACTGGATATTATATTCAATTTACTGACATAAGATTTTCATATTTTTAGGCCCCTGAGGAAGAGTCCATCTAGGACTCGAAATGCATCGGGCTACATCAACTATAAGTTGCAAAGAAAAGATTGTATTTTGCTGATACAGTGAAATTATGAACTGTTGTTTTTGAATATATGTTTGAATTTATTGTAAAAGAATTGATGATTAAATATCACACTTTCAAAGGAGAAAGGTGAATTTGGTTATGTTGAAAAGGATTTTGTGAAAGAATTGAAAAGTAATTGAAAATGATGATTTTTCTAGTGTGACTCACTAGCAGCAACAGTGCGCAGAGGTTGAGAGGTTGATCCACTCAAGTTAGGTTGTCCTTTTCAGATCCCAAGAGGAGCAAGTTCAAAGAAAGGTCTGTGGAAGCATAAAACTGCTTTCCAACAGGAGAGTGATTCGCAAAATCAGTAACATGATTAACAAGCGCGCAGTGGGAGCGTGTGAGCGCGGAGAGGAGACGCCATGCTCGTGCACATCGCCTGTTCGGACGCGCACATGGTTTGTCTCCCTTCACGCGCAAAACCCACAACAATAGTCTCGCCAAGACGAAGCAACGCATGCGCTGCGTTCGCTAGGTGAGACCTAAAAAAACACACTCAGTGGAGGCATGTTACAACATTACAATTAAGGTAGATGTATAGTAAGGCCCAAGTAATGTAGTGGGTTGCAAAATACAGTAATTGTGGACATTTTAAGACAGGTTGTTATTACACAGCAACAGCATCTATTGGAACTCAAGACCCAGACTCTGCATCGGATCGTCCATTCTCCGCTGCGTCCGCTCGGGCACTAAGGTACATTTTAAGGGGGTGGCAGATATCTTTAGGTCAAGAACGTATGGGCATGAGTTCCGAGTAGGCAGTGAGCTGTTCCTGGTAGTATGCTGTGTTTTTAAGAAAGTCAGTTGCAAGCTGCAATGCACGTCAACCCGATCGCATCGCAAACCTGTGCTTGGCGAGCAGGAGGAGGATCGCCGTCAACTTGAGCATCTCGGGCAGCAATTCTTAGACATATCCCAACCCTAGGAGGGCGCTCAGGAGGACGTCCCATAATGGCATCAATCATTATAAATACTTCAGCCAAATAATTGGAGATTGTCGGGCAGGCCCTAGCAAGGTGAATGAAACTAACAGTAGGGAAAGTACAATGTTCACAAAGAGTGTCTGTCCCCAGGCCCATTCTGAACAGTTTCTCAGGGGTGTGGTATAATTAATGGATCAACTTAAAATGGATGAGGCGATAGTTGGGGAAAGTGAGTGTGCCTGGGCGCAACAGTAGCTCCACTGTTCATCTGTGTGTGTGAGTGAACACCTGATCTTGCAGGGCTCCAGTTGCAAGTTTCCACGTGAAAGCATGGGGGCTGTCTGGAAGTAACAACTCCAGGAAGGCAGGAGCATGATCGGAGAGTGTACTCGGTAAGTGTGAGATCTGTACCGTCCAAGCCAGTGCATCCTTTAACGCCAGGCAGTAATCTATTCGCGACCACAAGGGGCGAGCCATTTTATGCAAGTACCCTCAATTCGGTTGGCTTGGCGGGAGTGCCAAAGGTCAGCCAGACCAAAATCATCATTAATGAGTTGCAACTGAGTCGCTTGATAAGGGTGAGGACGTTTGGAGTAACTAGGTCTGTCCATTTCCGGATCAAGCGCCACATTAAAATCTCCACGCAATAGAATCGCTCCAGGACCTACTGTCCCAGCCAGCCTCCATACTTCAGCAAAGAACTGGGGGTCGGTGTTGGGGCCGTAGAGGGAGAGAACTTTGACTGAGAGAAGAGCAAATCTGCCCTGAGTGTCACAAATGACACGATGTATGTGCCATGGCAGCCCCTTCCTAATAAGAATCGCCACTAAGCGGCTATAGTAAGAGTAAGTGGCTCATATTCCCCAGATCATTCAGATCACAGTAGTGCACGAGTCCCATCGGTGAGCTGTAACTCTTGTGAAAAGCAGATATCTATGGAGTGTCTCTGTAAAAATGCAAAGACCAGGTATGCCTTGGAGCAATTGTTAAGGTCCCGGATATTCTAAGTTACAGCTCTAATTGATTGCATGAAGGTTCAGTAATGGGATAAAGAAGCAATGAGCTCCGACATTTAAATCACACGTGATGGCGATGAGGCATAGCCTGAGTGGCATTCAGAAAGGAAGCAACACAAACATTGGCAGTCGAGGTAGCCACATCTAACACTCACAATAAACAGGGCCACCCACCACCCACTTTGGCCCCCCAAAAGGACCAAATGCACCATACCCACCCATCCAGGAAACCACAACAATATAGAGATTATACATTTCTGGGAATCATCCCATAGAGGCCAACTAGGGGAAAGGTACCCTACCCAATCACAAGGAGCTGGGCGGCTGGAGAAATTGAACATTGAGACACCGTGGACCCCAGGCACGGACATTCCCACCAGATGGCATCCACGGCTGAAAGCAGATTTCCAGGAGGCAGCCTAATGGAATGTCTGCAGACAAGGCATCTGTCTGATCAGCTGGCTTAGTACTGCAGTCCAAGTGCAGGAGAGAGGCTTCCACAGACAATTCCAGGCACAGTGGTCTGCCATGTGCACTGCACCAGGGATTGTCATATCATATCTCCCCAGCAGCAAGGTATTCAGGGCCTAATCAGCGACGCTGAGATGTGCCTTGTCCTGTTCTCTGTCCCTCGTGTGAGAACCACTTGCCTTCAAAGGGATGCTTTTAGCAAACTTAGCGGCCTTTTTAGGGTCGGTGAAACAGTTTTTCAAGCATATGATATTCTGAGTGTTGCAGGGTATAGAAGCGAGTAGCTAGTGTAAGTGCATTGGAGGGCGGGCTTGATTGAGTATGAGTATTGTATTTCTAGAGAACAACTGCCACTCCTAGAGGAGCATCCTGGCGCTACGCAGTAATGAATGGGACTGTGTACCTTTAGCCAAACTTGATCAATCGTGGGGGAGCGGTGCGTCAGAGAATAAGTGAGTACCACAAGGCATCAGAGATGCCATAGAGCCAAGTCTTGATCTGCGGTTTAAAAATCCTTTCTGAAAGTAATAAAGTCTCTGCAAGCAGTCTGCAAGGTCATCGTGAAATCTGGTAATATAGAAACCTTTGTTCCCTTGTAATAAAAGGGTCTACTCTCCCTCGCAAGACACAGGTCAGTGTCCCATCACAGTAATTTAATACTTGGGCAATGATGCGGCAAGGCAGAGTACCAGGAGGAGGCCTAGGATCCCTGCCTCTATTCGACTATAAGCATGGGAGAAAGTTCAGTACCAAAGAGTGTGTGCAGCATTTCCTCCTCAAAGTCTTCCATTCAGCTTATTTCCCTAGTCTCAGACACACCAAGAATTCGCAAATTGTTCCAGCGGGACTGAGCTTCTTCAGCTTTATTCTCATTACTTATCACCTCAAATACCTTTTCCATGCACAGGAGCTTTTCCATGTCCGTTGAGCGTTCGTCTTTGGCATTGGACGTGCGTCTTACCAGTTGGTCAATACGATCACTGTGTTCATCAACCGCCTCTTTCAGCCGATCAAACTTGTCAGCAAGAAGATCAATTTTGGTGTTGATTGCTGTTAAGCTCTGCTTCAAGTCTAGGAACATGGTAATGATGTCAAGCACTGAAGACAGGCCATTCGCCCCCAGTATCGTCCCCTGTCCATCTCCAGAGTGCAGTTCCATGGCATGTGTGTCATCGGTTGTTAAAAGAGAGTTTGGATTTTTTATTGCCATCTTCCCCGTACTCTCAGGTGGGACACACCAAACACGGAGCAGTTCAGCCAACCCCTCGGGTACAAATCCACAGATACATTACCATCAGTGGGAGTTTAATGGTTTTCATAAAGCATATGCTTATTTTCAAGAACAAGGTAACATCTACTACAAAGTTTCTGGTGGGGTCAGGTCAGAAACTTATTGATGGCTCACCTACAGTAGTATGTCATGTAGATCCAGGGCAGCGTTTAGACGCCGCCACACCTTCAATGGTCACAAGGGACACCAGCAGATCAGAGATGAACCCAAATGAGTTGAGCAGGAGTGAGAAAGATCCAACAGTTGAGATAGTGTCTTAGTATGCAGACCAAGGTGGGTCGCAAGCTTGCAGTAGTGAGGCACGCCAGTACAATCTAGACTCTGCCACACCCTAATATCAGGGGGGCACGAGGAGGTCCACAAGTGACCCTCTGCTGCATTAGGACCAGGCCAGTTGGCAGAATGTTCACTTAATGATGAAGAACACAGCCGAGGGGAGCATGTGCAGTAAGCTGAATTGTGTGTTCTGAGCCTTGAGGGGCAGTAAGGCTGGGGCAGGGGCTACCAGCTACTGGCGCTTTGCAGAGCAGCAGCCACCACCCTCCTCACATAGCAGATCGTATTAGCCTCTCCAATAGTCTATGTCCTCCCATCGGAGCTCAGCTTGCTGAGAAATCAAAGTTCCCACTGGTTGCTGCTGGCACCCATGCAGTGCCACTCGCTTGTGTTAGAGACTACTTTGCAGGAATCTTTATGACCGCCAAAACATGTGGGACACGCATGTCGCTGCAGCCTGCCTAGACCTCATTGCTCCTCCAGTCACTCACTGATGCTTCAGAGCGGGCCACCATTTCTGCAGGCTCCGACAGGGTAATCCGAGGCGGGGTGCAGCCAAGAGCAGACTCGCCCCAACAGATCAGCGCGTCCGCGAGGTACCACAAGTCCCAGCGGCTCCATGTATCCTGCGCCGAGCTGCATAGTACCATGCGCCTGCAGCCCTCCCTGCAAATTGGTGGCTGCAGGCAGCATCCACAACGGGCCGGCGCAGGCCCGTGCCTCGGCAGGTCAAGTTGCTCAGGCCACCTCCCATGCAGATTCCACGGGGGTCAGCAGACGGCCTAGCTGCGTCAGTGTCATGGCCACTGGAACCTCAGATCCGGCGAAGCCGCTGCAACAGAAAGGCCAGGCCCGAGTCCTCACAGCACACTCGCCCACCCGATCCGACAGTCGCTACAATTGTCAGACTCAGCCCACAGTAAGTGGTTGCAATATGGTTCCTGAGATACCAGAAGCACCCAGTTTAGCGGGATAACTAGAGGATTGTTGTCTCCGGTCTGTTGCCTCAGATAAGTGCGGCCATCTTGTGGGCAGGCTCTCTAGCGCCCAGAGCAGGGAAGAACTCATTTCTCTGGTAATAGGAAAATACCCCTTTCTTATAGTAGGCTGTTCTTTGTCTTTATTAAAACATTCTAAACCATTCTTCATAGTGAGCAGGACATAGAGGGCAAATGTAAAGAACTAAGACAACCCCAAAAATTTGAAGAAATATCTTAAACTTCGTATAAAGTAAGGCTAAACAGTTTGGAGGATTTGACAGTCAAGACTATTCAAAAAGGGAGAGTTACTCTAATAAGAGTAAAATGAATTGTTCTTAGTATTTGTGAAAGAGGAAGTAGGACCAAGTTCACGAAGTGTGAACAGAAACATTAGGGAAGGAAATGATGATCTCTAGGATTGAAATGTAGAAAATTAGGTATATTGTAGAGGAATACCCCGTCTTTCATGGATTCTCCGTATCTCTAGTAAAGATGAAAGCTTGTGTAATTGAGTATCACTGCTTGCACACTATGTCAATCCACTGCACAGTATTCAAATTACGTAGTGCAGAGCTTTGAAACTTAAGGCGACGATTGTTATTTTACACGATCTGGCAATCCTTTTCTGGCTAAATGGTAAATCAACTTCCACCGTAAATATGGATTCTTAATTATAAGTTACACTTACCAGTTTCGTAAAGTGGTTTTGTGTTTCTTGTTTATTTTGTATGCACAAGAAAAACAAAAGAGTAACAAACCAGGCATAGAAATGTCACGTTTCATATGCGATGAACGTTCCATATAGTACCCTATAATTTTAGTAGGAAGTACTGCTGCTTGTAAAAAAAATCAAAAATAAACTGAAATGAACTTCACCAGTAATTGCATGAAACCGCAACTACTATATGTACTTATAACTGCCCTGGTTTGAACTCCTAAAACTCCAGCTACTTGTTTTAGCATTCATTTTTAAGTTTTTCTTATAGTGCTGTATACCGAATTAGAAATTCCATTAACGTAAAAAATAAGATTACAAAAAAATACAAATTGATGCCCGCAAATTTACAAATGTTTTTGTAACATCGATCTTTTTCACAGAAAATTATATAGGAGCTTTTCAGGTATCCCGAATAATTCATCCAGGAGCTTTTGGCAGCAATATATTGCACTTCTTGTGTGTTCCTTCAGTTGCTTATTTTGCAGAGAAGTAGTGGAGAGCTAAATTAACATCGGATACGAAGGCAAGTCCAACCTCTTATTAAGTGAGCAAAATACATGCAGTTTTTGTAGGACAGAGCATAGATTGGGCTGATGGATACAAGGTCAGGCGACTGATGTACACATCTAGTTGGTCACAGCAAAGGCCAAGCTACAATGAGTGACCCAATAGATTGTCTGTGGTACGTAGTGAATCAAGGACGCGTAGGCCCTGATGCAACTTCAAGCAATCCTGCCAACAACTTCGAGGACCTGAAAGGTAATAGAATGCTCGTGAATTAGTAATGCTGGCTCATCACACAAGACCCTAGAAGTCCCTGCATTGTGCACCCCATGAGAAAAGATAGCACCCACAGGAGGAGACACCAGAATTCTGCCTGATGTGCCCTGCAGCACACGCTTACATATTAAACCCTCGTGAATTAGCACGGGCATTGGGCCCCCAGATGTTTATCAACAGAAAGAGGACATAAAGACTACTGCCTCATTTTTGGGAGGCCCTTCTAACTGATGAGGGCGTGTTTCACACATCCACATGGACAATCCCCAACTCACTCCATTGGCAAAAAGCTCCGCATTCACTCCATCCAGCCATCTCTTAACGCCCATCGTTCTAAAATAAAAATAAATATTTCCCTTGTTGGGTGCTTGGACTAGGAAGCAGGAGCCAAAATTACTCTTAAAGATTTTTTGTAAACGTAATATTTTTACACTGGTTAAGATATTTGCAGGTGTTGTAGCTGACAACAAGGTCACTGCATCTCACCCCCCCCCCCCATGTGAGCAACACCGACCACCGGCACACATGCCGCACCACAATTGGCCACACACACACGGGGGCTCTCCACCACACAATGACCCGACCACTGCACTTAGCACCATAGCCTTGACACAACCCCCTCGAGTACACTCCCCCCCCCCTATTCCCGACGCCCCCTACACACACCCACGTTAAAGGTTTCGCACTCCTATTCTTACTAGCTGCGTGTATACCCACCATCACACAGCGGCGGACAGGTGCCGCTGACTGAACTCTCGGCAGGGAACACGGGAGCGGGTGACACCCACAGAAAGTGCAACAGGGGCGAAACGTATGTCTTGCCACACATGCCGTACACTGAACCGACAGTTGGGAGGACATTACCGCTCACCGGGCCTGTTCCCCACCAGCTTTACAGCTAACCATACAAGCGAGCCATAGATCCCACATTTCACTGACGCGCCACCTACGCATGCCTAACAAGTTGATGGGACATTGGTGCCGTGCGCGCCGTTGGTACGTGTTGCAGCACTGGCACCACAGACACACTGGGACGCACCGAAGTGAACAGCCCTGTTTTATGCTGAGGAGTTAATGGTTGAATTATAGAAAAATGTAAAATGAGACGTCAATTATAGAAATGGTTGTGTGTAACATGTGAAGAATATGCATAATCTACTTGTGACAAGACACGCCAGACAACGAACGAGACGCTGCATAATGCCTTCCCCTGTACCCTATGCCCCAACAATGCACGGACTTCTTGCAGCCGGCCCGCAGGGTTGTAGGCTTTGCTATATGTACTGCATTTTTTTTTTCACAATAATAAACGTCTTAAAAAAAAAAAAAAAAAAAAAAAACAAGGTCACTGCATTCTCTTTGTTTTATATAGTGGCTGCAGAGCACACAGTCTGTCCCCACTAGCAGTTACAGTTCTAGTCATGTCGAGGGATTCCATTGCAGCTGTCTGTTTCCGTTCACAGGTCTGAACTCCTCTTAGTTCTGTTCAGGGAACAGTTCTATGCATTGCTGGGTCTACTCTAAACTAATATGTGCTATCAGGAGGTCTTACTCTTATATACCTTCTTTCACTGCTTGTCTATCATTGAGACAAAAATTACTCCCAGGAGTTAGCCACTCTGAGCAGGGGCCTAAGCTAGAGCAGGCCTTTCATCTCCCCAACATAGAGCAGTTGATACTGCCATGTTTATTTGCAGCGCTGTATGAGATGCAGTGCAAGGCTACTTTGTGTTGAGCTGTGTAAGCAAAGACCCAGGTATACACGTTTTCCTACTCTGGTGTTACTGTGGCTCTCACAACAGCTGTATAGTAAGTGCCGATAATACAGGCTAGCTGTTTTAATATCATTGGCATCCCTACTCTACCCCTGTAGATTATTCCCCCCGGCCCAGTATTTCTCGCTAGACATTGAAAGCTCTCTTATGGCGGACTTCAAGTCTTTTTCTTTTGCACGGATTGGTCCCCCCTGATGTTTCAAGTTATTCATCCAAAATAACAGAGTGAGCTCCACAAGAATACCCTCTCTCATTTCTATGTAGCCAAATGCTGAGGTTTTCCCCCAAACTGTCTCCCAACAGAGCCCAAGACAGGGCAGTCTTCATAGCACACTTGAGTACCTTCCTCGTCTACACTGGATACATCCGAGCACAACTTTTAGCAAACCGGCCAACTGCAACAAATAATGTAAGTTAAGTACTTAAAAGGGAGTCTGAGATCTACATACAAACAGGCCGGCCGTTCATAGTGCCACAGCTTGAGGGTCCCATATGTGTGTGTCACTAGATGTACCTGAAAAGGCACCTCAAGTATGTGACCATTCCGAGAAACCAGAGGTTGGTAGATGGAGTAGAGCTGGGTTTTTTCCATTAATTTCTGCCTAACAGAGTCTCAAAAGCAGTTTTCACCCATATGGACATAACATATGGGGTAGCCTGCACTGTCAAGGAGAATAAAATACACTGCTTAAACCCTCGTGGCCATAAATAAGAACGTTTATGTAATATAAATATCGCAATTATTTAAATAAACGTGCGAATAAGCCCATCAGATGAAGTTTAACTAAGACAGAACACACTACAAAATGGCGACTTGTTCGCCCACTCCGGCCCCGGAATACACACTGAAGGGCAAAAACACAAACACAGGTGTTAGCAATCAACCAATTAAGGATAGTATATATACCAGGTTAAGAAATGGTGTAATTCAATTTCAAATACCCGGGAAGGAGGAGGACGCCATGCAGTTCAGCTACCAGCCACAAGTAAGCAAGAGGGGGGTCCCCTTGACTGAAAATAGTCCTCGTGGTAGATAGGAGGCATGGAGATAGTGGCTAATAGTAGTAAAATATAAAATTCTATTCTTTTCTTTAGAGTGGAGAGCTAAATATTTTAAAAAAAAGCTCTAAGAAGTATCCCTCGACGGTGTGAGGAAAAACAATACACCAAATGCAAAGAAAATTTCTTTTGATCACAAAGGTAAGATCCCCATGCAAATACTTAGGTTTTTTGATTAAGCAAATGTAAATCAACAAAACTAAGAGACATAACTGTTCCTTAGATAAAGTGTTGAAAGAAATAACACAAGGTAGCTCCCTGAGGCGTCCCCCCAACCACCAAAGAAAATAAGAAAATAGGACCGGGAAGCCTTTCCAAGATCTCATTTTGAAATAACTATAAATGTGGGGCAGCAATAAGTGTGCAGAACACATCTTAGAAATAATTTAAGTAATGAACAGTGCTGTGACTAACACGCAATATTAGGCCACTGGTCCATCTAATACCCGTCAACAGGGGTGGCTTAATATAAAAAAGTTTTTTTAAACCAACGAAAATAGAGAATCAGTAAGATTAAACTATGGAAACAACAGATAATTATACTATTTTAACAATGAATAGGTATCCTTTCAATAGGATTGAAGTTGGTCCATTTTCTCCCTAAACCGAATGAAGTTTGAATAAAACCGACACACAAGGTAAAGATCTGGGAGAGGGCTCAGCAAAAGTATTATAAATACATAGGAAATATAGCAGCCTAAAATAAGGTGTATTCCCCTTTTCAGAATAGAAGAATTAAGGGAATAGATGAGCGGATTCAACACATGCTCACAGAGACTAATATATTAGTACCAGGATAGACCTTAACCTGGGTAAGTTAAACAAAATCAAAGAACAGGATGGAGTACTAATGAATGACTTACAACCTACTGTTCACCTTCTTGGGCAATTTGCTTGAAAGAAAAAGCCCTATCGCATCTAGCAAATAATAAGAAAACACTATTTATTAACAATGAACCACTCAGCCTACTACACCTTGGCTTTAAGTACCTCCAAAAATGAGGGAATGAAGTAATAATATACTACTAGAAAGAAATTGTGTTGGGATTGCACAAATGTTCGGGGTTACCAAATACTAGGATAGTAGTCAAAATGTCAAAGTAATCTAAGTGCAAATGATGTAAAAAAGCTTTTGGCCTAATGATATGTATCATGACATGTTTTGTAGATAATATTAAACCAGTGAACGAGTCCTTGAAGAAGGTGCAGGATACAAAAGAGGCACCGAAACGCAGCGTCGACAATTTCGTTCCAAAAAATTTTCTTTGTCTGAATAGTAATTATGATATTATAAATGTAATGTTTTTGTGAAACCTTGCTAGATTAGCAACTTTTAAAGAATACTGTATGTTTTTTATTCCTGAAATTGATTATAAATGTTGATGTATATGATTTTAAATACAAAAATGTGCTATTAGCAAATTTAAAAAAATTCTTTTTTCAAATAAATGAATGAAAAATGTTTTTATAAAATTGTTTCATGTCTTTCATGTCTTTCAACAATACATGTGGGCCATATATAGATATATCAATTTGTGAATTTGGTAACCGTTGTAACATTCTAATCCCTCTTATTGATGGAAAACACCCCTTTCTGGGGACCGTAATACCACCTAGAATCTATTGAACTCAGGAGACGGAACCCTGTTTTTTAAGATTGTTGACCCAATCCTTTTCCTGATAGAAAGGGTAGCTCCCTACATACAATTGTCAATCCCCAACTCACTCCATTGGCAAATAGCTCCGCATTCACTCCATCCAGCCATCTCTTAACACCCATCGTTCTAAAATAAAAATAAATATCTCCCTTGTTGGGTGCTTGGACTAGGAAGCAGGAGCCAAAATTACTCTTAAAGATTTTTTGTAAACGTAATATTTTTACACTGGTTAAGATATTTGCAGGTGTTGTAGCTGACAACAAGGTCACTGCATTCTCTTTGTTTTATATAGTGGCTGCAGAGCACACAGTCTGTCCCCACTAGCAGTTACAGTTCTAGTCATGTCGAGGGATTCCATTGCAGCTGTCTGTTTCCGTTCACAGGTCTGAACTCCTCTTAGTTCTGTTCAGGGAACAGTTCTATGCATTGCTGGGTCTACTCTAAACTAATATGTGCTATCAGGAGGTCTTACTCTTATATACCTTCTTTCACTGCTTGTCTATCATTGAGACAAAACTTACTCCCAGGAGTTAGCCACTCTGAGCAGGGGCCTAAGCTAGAGCAGGCCTTTCATCTCCCCAACATAGAGCAGTTGATACTGCCATGTTTATTTGCAGCGCTGTATGAGATGCAGTGCAAGGCTACTTTGTGTTGATCTGTGTAAGCAAAGACCCAGGTATATACGTTTTCCTACTCTGGTGTTACTGTGGCTCTCACAACAGCTGTACAGTAGGTGCCGATAATACTGGCTAGCTTTTTTTAATATCATTGGCATCCCTACTCTACCCCTGTAGATTATTCCCCCCTGCCCAGTTTTTTTCTCGCTAGACATTGAAAGCTCTCTTATGGCGGACTTCAAGTCTTTTTCTTGTGCACGGATTGGTCACCCCTGATGTTTCAAGTTATGCATCCAAAATAACAGAGTGAGCTCCACAAAAATACCCTCTCTCATTTCTATGTAGCCAAATGCTGAGGTTTTCCCCCAAACTATCTCCCAACAGAGCCCAAGACAGGGCAGTCTTCACAGCACACTTGAGTACCTTCCTCGTCTACACTGGATACATCCGAGCACAACTTTTAGCAAACTGGCCAACTGCAACAAAAAATGGAAGTCTGAGATCTACATACGAACGGGCCGGCCCGTTCATAGTGCCACAGCTTGAGGGTCCCATATGTGTGTGTCACTAGATGTACCCGAAAAGGCACCTCAAGTATGTGACCATTCCGAGAAACCAGAGGTTGGTAGATGGAGTAGAGCTGGGTTTTTTCCATTAATTTCTGCCTAACAGAGTCTCAAAAGCAGTTTTCCCCCCTATGGACAGAACATATGGGATAGCCTCCACTGTCAAGGAGAACATGAGATTCTAGAACTACCAATCAGCCCCCTTCCATGAGCATCAACAGATCACAGGGCATTTCAGCTCAAGATAATTCCTGTGTTTGTACAGTTTCATGGGACATACTGTGACAATATTACTAATAGGAAGGATGCCCTGCCTTTTCTCTCCCATCCATCGCAATCACTCGGTAGTGCAAAAGTCACGAAACAAAATTCTTCTCTTCCAGTCATATTTCTACCATCAACACTCCGCTGCATTTAGGTCAACTGTCAGATGTTCAATTCAACTCGTAAACATATAGGGCCCAACTCAGAGCCTCCGCAGTTGTGGTGGAAGCTCCTCACTCGTGGCAGAATCTCAACAATGAGAAACTGCAATGCGGAGGCTCAGTCACAAATGTGGAACTGCCATGACTGCGCAGTCTCCACCACGACTGAGCAGGCCCTTTCTGAATTGGGCCAATAATGACTGTGGCTTACTCTCTCCTATAATGCTGCATAGGATAGAGAGTAGCCTGAGTCCCATGCCGTACGATTGAGGGTAAGTCTAACTTTTGGTGGTATTGTACACAAGTTTATCTTGATATATGAAGTACTCACCTGATCCTGTTGTATCACAAACAACTGTGGTAATGGGTTTGCCTTATGTATGTAAAGAATAGGTATATTACATTCCATTGTGTCAGGTGGTTGGGTGGCTTTATTCCACCTACTGCCCCGTTTTGAAACTATAACCTAGCAGTTCACTTATACATATGTATTCATATATATGTTCTTGCAGGTGACAGCCAATGGATCCCTTCCTTGAATTCACAGAGGACCACGGGGTGTTTTTGTATTAAACCATATTATATTTTTTTTCAGCATAACTTCGAAGCAGAAGCACTATTACTACAGGTCCTGACGAATGCCTCAACACCTCATCTGAGGGTTATTGGCTGAAACAGGTTGATCTACCCTGGTGACACATCCCAGCATGTTTAATCCTTCCTGACGTGTCCATTTTAACCCAACCCCAAGGACACACAAATAAAGGTGTTTGTGTCCACTGGAGCCAGTGTTAGCCATCACAATGTTTCTTTGTATGCTCTCCTTACCTCAGAACACCAAGCTCATTAAAGGGTAAATAGTATACCTCTGAAAACATCTGCTGTGCTCCTCTCTCTCAGTGAGAGGGTTGAAGCCCACACTGTAACTAGGTATCACGGTACGAGGAGGCTCCCAATGATTTAGCATGCCACCCATGGTTGGTTAGGGAAATCGTCCTTTAAAAGGAATATTCCATCTCAGCTAGGTTATCTTGTTTTCAATTTTCTTCTCCCATTTATTAATTATCAAACTCAGCTTCTGTTAAGGGAAAACTAATATTCAGGTTTATGGTCACATATAGTTTGCTTATTTGCAATTTGTAATTTTGTCCTACTTTTACAGCGTGCCAAATTAACACTGCTGATTGCGTCAATATTTTCCAACACGTTAGCCTGCATGTATCCAACCTCCTCCTATATTTTCCACCACAGTCTATAATCGCTTCCTTGCCTACTCTCTCTGAAAATCCTTCCTAATAATGGTGGCACTGGGGCTAGGGTCTGGCTCTAAAGGTTCTTCTTACTAATACTCTAAAAATCCATTAACAATAAAGAGTTTCACCCAGTCTATAATATCAGCCAAAGGATATTCCGGTCTGACATCATGGCTAAGCTCAATGACACTCGTTGATTCACATGGATGCCTTTGTTACATCTTGTGCTGCTTGAATGAAATGGAAAAGGGGCTTCCAACACGTACTTTCTGATAATCATCTGCTGCAGCCACAGCACCTCACAAAATGTATCCGCGTGAAATGCAGGCACACATTGTTGCATTTTAATTTTCTCTAGAGATAGTGAATACATAGTTAACCTATGAATTCCTTGCCGTGGATACTTTGGGTTGATTTCGAAATATATGGTGAACAATCATTAGGTCGAGCATCAGGCATTGCTTTAGCAATGCTTGTTGTGAGATATTTAGTAAGGGGCACCAGAAAATGCTGCCAAAGACCTTTGGAATGCGGTTTATGGCCAGTGCATGTGAGGCATTCAAGCGCAAAGCTGGCACCTGGCATCGGACTTGAAAGCAGCAGACTGCTTTCGCCAGCGTGCGCTCTGCCTCACTTCCTGCTCCCCCTCTTACAACAATTAACTTTCGTTATCGCTCATACCCCATATGCTCGTTTCCTCCCACCCTTCCATTGATGTCCGCTTTTCTTGTTTTTGGAACTTCAAACTAGGCTGTGCTGCTGGCCAAAGACTTTTACCTTTGAAATTACGCTGCGCTGCTGGCCAAAGACTTGTACCGTTATTTCTTATTCCCATTTTGGGCAGCCCTCACTTCATCTTTCAGGATGGCTGCAGCATGCCTTTCTTTTGTTGTGCGCGGCTCGCCCAACACAACTTTTCCGAAATTATATATATTTTTTCAGCACAGCATGATGCACGTCATCTTTAACAATGGCGGTTACGCGCCTTTCTTTTGTTATGCACGGCTCGCCCACCTCTTTATTTATTTATTTTAATTTGACTTTCGCCGTCCCTCATCAGTGTTTGTCAATGTAATCGCATGCACTGTGCGCACTATAAGGATTCATTTGAATTGTTTACAATGGTGGTGGTGAGCGCCACACGTACCACTCGCAGCAATGGGGGCATTGTTCGTGTTTATTTTCCTGGCGCCCTGGGCGCTTTCACTTTTATTTGTTTGTCACAATTGCGGCAATTTAACTTTCACCGTCCTGCGGCACACACATCACTCGTGCCAATATAGGGTGCTTCTCGTGTTCATTGTCTGCGTCCCATGCGTGCTTTCACTTGCATTTGTTTTTACAAAGGCAGCAATTTAAATGTCACCGTACCGGGGCGCACACACCACTCGCAGCAATAAAGGGTGCTTCTCGTGTTTTTTGTCTGCGCCCCATGCACGCGTTCTCTTGTTTTTTACAATGGCGGCAATTTAACTTTCACCGTTTTAGGGGAAAACACAACATTTGCAGCAATATAGGGTGCTTCTCATATTTATTGTCTGCGCACCATATGCGCTTTCACTTTTATCTGTTTGTCAAAATTGCAGCAATTTGACTTTCGCCATCCCACGTCGTCCCAGTCAGTGCTTGCCACTCTCAGCGCACCGTGCACACTTTCAGTTTTATTTCCCTTTGCAGGCTCCAGGGTAAAACAAAATAAACAGTGCCAGGCAGCCTAACCCCAGAAAACCATGGCGGGCAAATAATGACTGCTTGGAGTCTTGGTAGCTGGAGCAGAAATTAGCAGCAGTTTCATTTTCTGTAAAGCACGGCACGCATTAGGAAAACGCCTCAGGCTATTTCTCCTGCTCCTACCTAGCTGTGCACACTGGTGTAGCCGAATAAATGCTTCCTCTCAATTTCTCATTTTACTAAAGTTGAATATTATAAACACTGCCCCCCGCACAGATTCTCTGAAAAGGTGGCACAGTCAGCGTAAGGCAAGCACTGTAGCACGAGCTCCATTCTAGGTTTTTTGGGATAAGAGGCTTACACGCATACTTTCGATACTTCCCTGCAGCTCAACACACAATCTGCCCCTGCTCCACAGCCTCTCCTCCCTCCTCTGCTGTCCCCCCCTAACGCACACACAGCTCACACCTCTTCGCCACACCTCATAGACCCCTTCCCTGCAGCTCAACACACAATCTGCCCCTGCTCCACAGCCTCTCCTCCCTCCACAGCTGCTGCACGCCTCACACTGCTGCACGCCTCACACTGCTGCACGCCTCACACTGCTGCACGCCACACACTGCTGCACGCCACACACTGCTGCACGCCACACACTGCTGCACGCCACACACTGCTGCACGCCACACACTGCTGCACGCCACACACTGCTCCACGCCACACACTGCTCCACGCCACACACTGCTCCACGCCACACACTGCTCCACGCCACACACTGCCTCACACTGCCGCACGCCTCGCACTGCCGCACGCCTCGCACTGCCGCACGCCTCGCACTGCCGCACGCCTCGCACTGTCGCACACCTCGCACGCCTCGCACTGCCGCACGCCTCGCACTGCCGCACGCCTCGCACTGCCGCACGCCTCGCACTGCCGCACGCCTCGCACTGCCGCACGCCTCGCACTGCCGCACGCCTTGCACTGCCGCACGCCACACACTGCTGCACGCCTCACACTGCTGCACGCCTCACACTGCTGCTTCTCTAACTCCCTGTTCTATTCTCTTCTCCTGTGCTGATCTGCTGCGCTCTTCCACCCCACCTCCTTCTTTGACTCCCTGTTCTCTTCTCTTCTGCTGATCTGCTGCTCTCTTGCACCCCGCCTCCTTCTTTAACTCACTGTTTTCTTCTCCTGTGCTAATCTGCTGTTCTCTTCCACCCACCTACTTCTCTAACTCCCTGTTCTCTTCTCTTCTCCAGAGCTGATCTGCTACTCTCTTCCACCGCCTCCTTCTCTACCTCCCGGTAATCTTCTCCCGTGCTCTTCTGCTGCTCTCTTCCACCCCACCTCCTTCTTTAACTCCCTGTTCTCTTCTCCTGTGCTAATCTGCTGCTCTCTTCCACCCCTCCTTCTTTAACTCCCTGTTCTCTTCTGCTGTGCTGATCTGCTGCTCTCTTCCACCCACCTCCTTCTCGAACTCCCTGTTCTCTTCTTTTCTCCCTCTGCTGATCTGCTGCTCTCTTCCACCCCGCCTCCTTCTTTAACTCCCTGTTCTCTTCTGCTGCTCTCTTCCACCCCGCCTCCTTCTTTAACTCCCTGTTCTCTTCTGCTGCTCTCTTCCACCCCACCTCCTTCTTTTACTCCCTGTTCTCTTCTCCTGTGCTGATCTGCTACTCTCTTCCACCCCACCTCCTTCTTTTACTCCCTGTTTTCTTCTCCTCTGCTGATATACTGCTCTCTTCCACCCCACCTCCTTCTTTTACTCCCTGTTCTCTTCTCCTGTGCTGATATACTGCTCTCTTCCACCCCACCTCCTTCTTTAACTCCCTGTTCTCTTCTCCTGTGCTGATCTGCTGCTCTCTTCCACCAGCCTCCTTCTTTAACTCCGTTCTTTTCTCCTGTGCTGATCTGCTGCTCTCTTCTACCCCACCTCCTTCTTTTACTCCCTGTTCTCTTCTCCTGTGCTGATATACTGCTCTCTTCCACCCCACCTCCTTCTTTAACTCCCTGTTCTCTTCTCCTGTGCTGATCTGCTGCTCTCTTCCACCCCGCCTCCTTCTTTAACTCCCTGTTCTTTTCTCCCGTTCTGATCTGCTGTTCTCTTCCACCCGCTTCCTTCTTTAACTCCCTATTCTTTTCTGCTGTGCTGATCTGCTGCTCTCTTCCACATACATCCTTCTCTAACCGCACACACACATACAACCACGCACACACACACACACATACAACCACACACATAACCACACAAACACACACAACCACACACACAACAAACACACAACCATACACAACCCCACACACATCCACAGCCACACATACCACACCCAACCACACACACAACCACACCCACAACCACACCCAACCACACACACACAACCACACCCAACCACACACACACAACCACACAAAACCACACCCAACCACACACCCAACCACACACACAACCACACACACACACAAAAACACACACATTTATCACCCTCACTCTATCTATCGCCCTCACTCTATCTATAGCCCTCTATCTATCACCCTCTAGCTATCTTTCTATCGCATTCCCTCTATCTATCGCCCTCCCTCTATCTATCGGCCTCCATCTGTCTATCGCACCACCACAGCATCACCCAGGGGCACCACAGCATCACTCAGGGGCACCACAGCATCACTATACGCTCCACAGCATCACTGAATGCCACAGCATCACTCGTCGCCACCACATCACTCAGTACCACCACAGCATTAATCTGTGCAACCATTCAACAACAACTGGTTCAAATATGTTCTCTCAATGTTTCAAGCTTTATTACAAATGTCACAAAAAGATGCTAATATTTCACTTCTGTTCTTGGATTTTCGTCACAATAAAATACACTAAACATAATCTTCACAAAAGTTATTTACAAAAGTTTAAGCTATTTCCATTATAAATTACAATAACTTTAATGTAAGTAATAATTATTTAAAAAATGTAAAGCCATTGTTATTTGTAAAATCAATACATCTAAGTCACATAAATACAAAACATGTTGCATTACAAATGCTATAGGTGTCACATTTGCAAAAGTTAAAAGTATTGGCATTGTAAATGACAAAGCTATAAATTTCACTATTTTCAAAACCAACACAAATATAAAAATTGTCATTTACAATACCAATAGCTCAAACTTTCCTAATGCGAGACCTATTGCATTGCAAATGCTTGTTATCTGGAGCTTTGCACCACCATCAGCAGTACTGTTCGGTAAACTATTGGTTCTACTCAAAAGACTGATTGGTGGTGTTACTTGATCTATGCCCGAAGTCTCAGACAGAATAATTTTTCCACCACTTTGCTGGAGCAGACGACACAGGAGAGGACTCGCTTCCTTAGAGTGCTCAGCACATAAGTTGTGGTACCATGATCTGGCATATTGCAATAACGCTTAAAGTCTATATTCTGCTTCTACTTAAAGCTTCTGGGCTACACGGATATTTGTGTTTTCTATAAGGCATATATGCTAAGCAATATGGAAACAAATCAAATGCCTTTATCATTGTGAAAGAACCTTGTGAGGATTCGGTGTATCATATGGTGTGGTTGTGTGGCCTCATAGTGCAATACACTCACAAAACCATATTGGGTCCACTCAGGATTGTAAAACCTCTTGGTCAACCATGGGTAGCTGTGGCATTGAGCAGAAGGCTTTAACAAAGGAACCAGTGTAAAGCATTTAGAAGCATCAAACAACAGAATAAGAAAGGCACACAACACAGAAGAAATCCGACACCAATTCAAAAAATAATCAATTTTTACTATTTTTTAGACACCAAGATGAGAAAATATAGATATTTGAAGAAAACATAAATCTCAGCTTTTTAGTCTAAAGCGCAAACAAGCATTGGTTACCATAAAGTTTGTTGGCAACCAATTCCGAATGGGAGGTCACGGAAGCCATTAAGGAATATGGATTAGTTACTTACCTGTAATCCTAGTTCTCTTCCAGGGGTATCCTCATCAAAGTCATAAGCATTAGAATATTCCCGCCCATGCGCGGGACCCCGGAAACAATATATTATATGTGCCCCACATATATATAGACATATATATATAAATATATATATATATATATATATAAAAATAAGCAATTGCAGCCAAATAAAACAGTAGAGCTGGAATATGCTGTGAAGAATTTCCACCATACATGTGTATTTGCATTAGAAACATGAGAAACAACACCAATGCTTGTTTAGAAACTGTTTTAATGCTTAGAAAGCAGTAGAAATTCTTATAACACACTGTAAGCATATACAGCTCCCAGGCTGCATTGCAAATACCCAGTCTAAAAAGACTGAAAAGCTAACCTGTAGCTGAATGTACTAAAACTGACGCTGTGCCTTTAAGGCACCTCTGCCCCTAGCTTCCCATCATGCCTCAGGGGTTACAGTTAGGTCAGTTGTTCTTTTCGGAGACTGAAAAACCAAACCATGGTAATAACAGGTTAAAACATCTCCTACTTAATAAACAAAGTCCTTTGCCCGGGAAAGCGGGAGGGTTGCTTATGACTTTGATGAGGATACCCCTGGAAGAGAACTAGGATTACAGGTAAGTAACTAATCCTTCTCTTCCAGGGGATCCTCATCAATAGTCATAAGCATTAGAATAGAGTAGCGAGCCTTACCTCATCCCTGCGGGCAAAGGAATCAACAGATAACATTCATATTCGTAGGCCCAAACAGTAGGCCTTATTCTACCCAAATAGGTTTCTCAAGGAGGCTTGCCCTACTTGAGACTCCGCTCTGGAATCAGACTCTAGGCAATAATGCCTTGTAAAGGTATGGACTGATTTCCATGTTGCAGCCTTGCATATTTCTGACATAGGAATGTCATGTAAAAACGCTATTATGGCTGCTTTTCCTCTAGTGGAATGAGCTTTGGGTGATTGTAACAAAGGTTTGCCAGCCAGCTGGTATGCTAGCCTGATACAGGAGACAATCCATCTGGAGATGGATCTTTTGTTTGCTGCAAACCCCGTCCTCATTGAACCATAATTGACAAAGAGTTGGTCTGTCTTTCTGGTGTCCTTCGTCTTTTCTAGGTAAAACTTTAGTACCCATTTAAGATCTAACGAGTGCAACGACCTCTCAGCTGGGGTCGATGGGTTAGGAAAGAACGAAGGAAGGGTAATCGTTTGATTTATGTGAAAATCCGAGACCACCTTTGGAAGGAAAGATGGATGAGCCCTCATTACCACTCTGTTGTGGTGAAACACAGTGTAAGGTTCCTTGGTGCAGATTGCTTGTATCGCGCTAACCCTGCGAGCAGAGGTTATTGCCACCAAGAAGGCCGCCTTCCAAGTGAGATGCTGCAAGGAGGCCTTGTGTATAGGCTCAAACGGTGTGGACATCAGCCTGGAGAGAACCAGGTTCAACTCCCAGGGAGGAGAAGGATTTCTCACAGGGGGATAGACCTTCTTTAACCCCTGAAGGAAATCCTTAACCACTGGGATTTGAAAAAACGATGTTTGTGTAGGTGATTTCCTGTACGCTACTATGGCGGATAGATGAACCCTAATAGAAGCGTATTTCAACCCTGATGTAGCCAGGTAAAGGAGGTATGGAAGGACTACCTCTTCTTGTCCTTTGGTGGGATCAAAGCCATGGTCCTTACACCAAATGAAAAATCTTTTCCACTTGAACGCATAAGACGCCCTTGTGGAAGGTCTCTTTGCCTCTCTTAAAATATGCATACATTCCGGAGGCAAATTTAAGTGTCCATATTGCAAGACCTCAGGAGCCATGCAGTCAGGTTCAGCGACGGGAGGTTGGGATGCAGGATCCTCCCGTTCATTTTGCTCAACAGGTCTGGCCTGCACGGCAGGCGTCTGTGTGAACACAGCGACAGATGTAACAGGTCTGGATACCACCATTGTCGCGGCCAATCCGGAGCAATGAGGATCATGTCCATGCTCGATCTGATGAGCTTGGCCACCACCTTCGGAATCAGTGCCAGAGGAGGAAACGCATAGGCGAACATTCCTGTCCACTCCAGCAGGAGAGCGTTCCCTTGCGTCCCTGGCCGGTGGAACCTGGATGCGAAGGCGTGGCATTTGGCGTTTTCGTCGTCCGCAAATAAGTCTATGTCTGGACGACCCCAGCAACGGAAGAGTTCTTCGACTACTTCGTCGTTTAGCACCCAGTCTGGCAGATCTTCGAAGTGCCTGCTGAGTGCGTCCGCTTTTGTGTTTAGCTCGCCTGGGAGGTGCACTGCCACCACCGACAGTCCCCGAGCCAGAAGCCAGTGCCAGATTGTCTGGGCCTCCAGAGACAGAGGGCGAGATCGAGTTCCTCCCTGCTTGTTCACATAGAACATAGTTGTAGTGTTGTCCGTCTGAACCAGGATTTTGTCCGTTGTTATTGCTGGAAGGAACGCTTTGAGCGCCAGATGAACTGCTCGAAGCTCCAGCATGTTGATGTGGTATGTCTGGAGGTTGGTCGACCAACGACCTTGAATCTGAAGATGACCCATGTGAGCACCCCAGCCTTCTAGAGATGCGTCCGTTAACACAAACAGCGAAGGAAGAGGCTGCTGAAAAGGGACTCCCTGCAGGACATTCCGAGGGCGAGTCCACCACTGTATGGAGGTCAATGCTGCTTGAGACAGGATGATTCGATCCTCCCAATCTCCTGTCGCTTGGTCCCACTGATCTTCCACAGACTCTTGTAGAGGCTGCATCCTCAACCTGGCGTTCGGTATTAGGAAGATGCAGGACGCCATGGAGCCCAGTAGAGATGCTACTTCTCGCACCTTTGGACGAGGAAACTGAAGTAACTTTTTGCATTTCTGCCCCATGGAAGTTAGTCTCTCCTGCGAAGGAAACGCTCTTCCTAACTTTGTGTCTAGAACTGCTCCCAGATAGTGGATAGTTTGTGTGGGCTGCAGGACCGACTTTTCTGTGTTCACGTGGAGGCCGAGCCTGTGTAGTTGTTGGAGACACAGGTGACAGTCTTTGGTGGCTTGACGAGGGGACGGACTCTTCAAGAGCCAGTCGTCCTGATATGGGTACACAAAGAGACCTTTTTTGTGTAGACATGCCGCTACCACTGCCATGCATTTGGTGAATACCCTTGGAGCGGATTTGAACCCGAAGGGAAGCACTTTGTACTGGTAATGCTTGTTCCCTACCAGGAATCTCAAGTACTTCCGATGACCTGGTGTTATTGGAATGTGGAAGTACGCGTCTTGTAAATCCACCGAACACATCCAATCTCCAATTTGTAGATGAGGACATATCTGATGAAGTGCCAGCATGCGAAACTTCTCTTTGACCACCACCTTGTTGAGGGTTCGAAGATCCAAAATCGGTCTGAACTTGTCCTCTTGGTCTCTTTTGGGGACTAGAAAATATCTTGAATACACTCCTCTCCCCCTTTGGGATGGGGGTACCTCTTCGATTGCGTTTTTCTTTAAGAGGACGTCCACTTCCCTTTTGAGGAGTTTTAGATGGTACGAGCGAGTCTTTTTTGGAGGAATCGGTTGTGGTCTCTTCCGGAAACGTAGCGCATATCCATTGCGCAGTATATTCAGCACCCACCGATCTTTTGTGATGCTGACTCACTCTGCTAGGTGTTGCGAAGCACTTCCTCCCACTGGAGTGGGTAACGGCGCCAGAGGAAGCCACTGCTCAGGCTTTGCCTCCTCTAGGCGTGGTAGAGGACTGATGATGTCCGCCTCTGCCTCTGCCCGATTTTCCTCCTCTGTATTGCGCATTCCCTTGTGGCTTGTTTTGAGGCCATTGAGGGGTTTGAACCCTCTGTTGGCCTCCCCGGTTCTTGTTGGTCTTGAAGCGTCGTTTGAACGGCTCTTTCTTCTTCTCCAGACCAACCGCCTTCACTGTGTCCAACTCTGTCTTCATGCGGGTCATTTCCTGATCGGCATGCTCCCCGAAGAGTGAAGATCCGGAAAAAGGTAGATTGAGGATGCGCTGCTGGGCATCTGGTTTGAGACCAGTTAAACGCAGCCAAGATGATCTCCTCGCACATACCCCATGTGAGTAGGCATGTCCTGCTAGAAGGGCGTTATCTGCTGATGAACTAATCATTTGGTTCGCCACCAAACAGCCCTCCGTCACTGTCTCCTCAAAGTCCTTCTGGTCCTCCTTGGGCAATTTCTCCTTGAATCGTTCCATGGAGTCCCATAGTGCTCTATCGTACCTTCCCAGAAGGGCTGATGCACTAGAGACCTTCAGGGATAAAGCTGCTGTGCTGCATACCCTGCGTCCCCAAGAATCTTGTGTCCTGCTGCCTTTGTCAGGAGGGACCGAAGAAGAAGGAGCGACTGTGTGATTCTTTTTAGCTGAGGCTACTATGACTGAGTCCGCCGCAGGCTCTCCCTTAACAAAGATAGGATCTGAGTCGGCCGGCCTATATTTCTTCTGGATATGTGCCGGTACCGCCCTGATCGTTGCTGGCGTGAGGAAACCTCTTTGATTGGGTCCATTATCCCTGGAACCAATGGGAGTAAAGGCCGGGTATATGATTTGTGACGAAGGGTCTCAAAAATCACAGTAGTGGACACTTCTGGAACAGCCATCTCTATATTAAGTTTGTGAGCCCCCCTTTGTAAGACGTCCAGATACGTGTTGACGTCGTCAAGCGGGGAAGCTCTGGAGCGAGGGCTGTCTGCCAGCGTTGGAGAGTAATCCCCTTTAGAAGATCTAGATGAAGATGAAGAAGAGGATGATGGAGTTCTCCTTCTCCTGTGGTGAGATTTCTCCTTCCTCACAGGTGATCTTCTCGGTCGTTCTTCCCTTCGAGGAGAACGTGATTTTCTCTGATGCTCCCTTCGGGGAGATCTCGACCTTTCCGCCCTTTCCTCCCTTCTCGGTGTTCGAGATCTGGGCTGCTCCCTCCGTGGTGATCGGGAGACTCTGGGGGTAGGCGACCTTTCCGCTCTCCTCTCCCGAGAGCGTGATCGGTGCCTGATAGGACTCTGTCTGTCTGCCTCTTCTATCAGTCTCTGAAGAGGTGACCTGTGGAGTGGGCTTACATATCTTCGTAGCCTCTCCGTCGCTCCAGAATCCTTCCACTGGCTCAACGGAGCATTCCATCTTGGCGAGAGTCTTGTCTGTGTGACATACCTTCGCTGGGGCAACGGACTCCTACTCCTAGAAGAGGACCTCGATGAGCCAGAGGTACTTAAGGAGGAATGGTGAGAAGCCGATTGTGTCACTAGAACAGTTGAAGTCACTGAAGGAGATCTTCGCCTCACCGGTGTTGGAGGACGTTTCAAAAGTCTTTCCCTCGACGTCGAACGCCTCTGCGGCGTCGATGGAGTGATAACCTTCGACGTCGAACGCCTCGACGATGACCCGTGGTCCCTCGACGTCGACCGGCGATGTTGAGCCGACGACGGAGTCTTCTCCCTCGACGTAGAACGGCGTTGCCCTGCCTTCGACGGAGGTCTCGATGTCGAACGGCGTTGCCCTGCCGTCGACGGAGGTCTCGACGTCGACCGGCGTTGCCCTGCCGTTGACGGAGGTCTCGACGTCGACCGACGTTGGTCTGCCGGCGACGGAGATGGCAATCGACGTTGTCCTGTCGTCGACGATGCCCTCGACGTCGGCCGGACACGTGGCGACGGCGGAGGGTTAGACATCCTCGACGCCGAGCGCCGACGACGATGATCCCTTCCTCGACGGCGAGCGACCGAGGGGGCTCCTGCTCCTCGACGCCGAGCGCCTCCGTGGAGACGTCGGCGGAGGTGTCACACTCTTCGAAGCCTGTTGACGTTGAGACGACGGCGAGTGTGATCTGTCTCTCGACGCCGTTCGTCGCCTGGTTGACGACGGCGGAGTTGACTTATGTCTTGACGCCGATCTTCTCGTCGACGGTGATCTCGTGGCTTCCCTCGACGCCGATCGTCGCCTAGTTGACGACGGCGGAGCTTTCTTCGTCGTCGGTGAACTTCTTTTCGACGACTATTTCTTCATCGACGCCGGTCCCGACAGAGTTTTTTCTCTAGAACTGTCCATCAGATGTTGTTTTTTCAGCGCCGAGCCCGGTGCTGAGGTTGATGGACGCTCTGACTTGCCTTTGGAGGGAGGTCTGGGTCTCTTTAAACTCTTCCTCTCTGTAGATCTTCCCCTGATGGATCTCTGGGCCAGACCATAGATCCTGTTTCTCTCTCTGTCTTTAAGAGTCCTGTCAGACAGATTTTTACAATGTGAACAGTCTTTAGGATCATGATCCTCTGGCAAGCATAAAATACAGACCTCATGAGAGTCTGTTTTTGCCTTCTTGTGGCCACAAGAAGGGCAATTATCAAATAGTGTGGGCATCCTGACAGGAAAACCTCACAAAAAATCGACTGCTAAGCAGTTATTTACGTGACACTGTTGTTCAAAGTCAAAGTAAATCAAAAAATTGTTCTTTAGAAGATTTTCTGACTGAAAAAGGCAGAAAAGTATGGAGCTGTGTATCCAGGGTCCTTCCTGAAGGAGCCGGAAAGAACAACTGACCTAACTGTAACCCCTGAGGCATGATGGGAAGCTAGGGGCAGAGGTGCCTTAAAGGCACAGCGTCAGTTTTAGTACATTCAGCTACAGGTTAGCTTTTCAGTCTTTTTAGACTGGGTATTTGCAATGCAGCCTGGGAGCTGTATATGCTTACAGTGTGTTATAAGAATTTCTACTGCTTTCTAAGCATTAAAACTGTTTCTAAACAAGCATTGGTGTTGTTTCTCATGTTTCTAATGCAAATACACATGTATGGTGGAAATTCTTCACAGCATATTCCAGCTCTACTGTTTTATTTGGCTGCAATTGCTTATTTTTATATATATATATATATATATTTATATATATATGTCTATATATATGTGGGGCACATATAATATATTGTTTCCGGGGTCCCGCGCATGGGCGGGAATATTCTAATGCTTATGACTTTGATGAGGATCCCCTGGAAGAGAATTAGAGTTACCTGGTCACCAAAGCAGTCTCAAGTCCAGTTCCAAACTCTACATTAAAACCACCAGTGACTTTAACTGAGTTGGTCAGATGCTGAGAATACAGGACGCTGAAAGATGCTCTGGTTGCTGTGCGGTCTACTGGGGGGAGGGGGGTCTCCCTGAAGGTATTCCCCAGTCATGTGTAAAGTGTTGCTACCAATCTCCAGACACAGCCAGTCCAGCAGTTTCCTTTGGTGAGGGCTAGTGTCAGTCTTCGGTGACCAAACCATACTCTTGCAACTCTCATGGGTCAGGCAGACACAGATGAAACTTTTGAGCCCAGAGCAGAGGTCTTCTTGGCTGTACATGAGCTGCGATTCCTTGAAGATGGCTACTGACTGTCCAGAATGGCCTACTCCAGCTTTTATGGCCCTGGTGACGGAACAGAGGTTCCGAAGACTCATCCTTGGAGCCAATACTTATGTCTGGGGCTCTAATATGACTTTTTCATGAGCCAGGCACAATAGGGGCAGTCCTCTTTTCATTACTCCAAGGAACAGCAGGTGTAGTCCAGCGGTTGAAGCAGTCTCACTTGCCAGGATCAGGGGTCAATAAGGCAGTCTTTGTTCGGTCCATTTTCTAGTCCAGATGGGATCTGATGTTTAGTGTTCCAGGGTTGCCATATTTATTCCCAGAAAGTGCCCTCGGGGATGATGCGGTCACTAGCCAATGAGCTACAAGGATTTTTTAAATATATTATTTCTTGCAATTTTAATTCAATACATAACATCACAACAACAGGACAGCCAGTCTGATATTACAGCAATCATATATCATGGTGTAGGCATAAATCATATAAGAAAGTACAGCCACACAATATATGGTCACGTTCCATCAATAATAAAGGAAATACACACATAAGCAACATGCACGAAGTGTCGAGGGACTCACAGTACCTAGAAGGAAGCAGACAACATACAGAAAGGACAATTCAAGTGCAGCAGGTCGTCGTCACCAAAGACAGAACCTCCCTCACCCATTTCTCCATTTGTCCCCTCCAGTGTCAGTAGTTCTAAGAATGGGGCCTACCAAGTAATACACAGGGAGTGAAATACTCCCCCGCCCCATCTACTCCGGGGAAGTTGTAGCTACAGGTCGCCTGGAGACATCAGCCTCTGACTGCGTCTTGACCCACTGCAGAAAGGGCTTCGATATGTCCCGAGGTTGGGACGCCGGCGGCATGAGCTCCCAAAACGTTGGCAAACAGAAGGAGTAAAGCGTGTAGTTTACGCATTTTGAGAGGAGTATGTTTGACATAACCCAATATACCCAGTTCTGGGGACGGGACATCCGATCTACCAACAATTTGATTCACTGAGACAAAAACTTTAGCCCAATAATCTGCAAGCGCCGGGCATGACCAAGCCACATGTAAAAGGGAAGCAGGGGAGTGCCCACACCTCCGGCAGTCGTCCCCATCCCTAAGTTCCATCCTGTGTAGGCTAATGGGGGTCCTATAGAATCTGTGTATGAATTTGAAATGTATCAATCGCAATCTATAATTAGGTGACAATTCTGTAAGTTGCCCTCAACAATATTCCCATTGGTCTGTTGCCAACGGAGTCGGGAGATCATCATTCCAGTGTTGCAGGGACTTAAGTTGAACCACAGGCGCCTAGGCCTGCATCTGCTTGTACAGTCTGGTGACCAACTTACGGGGGGACGAGGAACCCACCAAATTCTGCAATGCAGAGAAGACTGGGGGGGGGAGCAGGGAAGTCGTCACTAATAGCACGGCATGCCGGCACGAAGTTTGTGATACAAAAACAGTTCAGAGAAGGGCACCGTCTGCCCCTCTTCTGCCTCTGGCAGGGGCATGAATTCACCATCCGGGAACAGGTCAGCCAGAATGTACAGGTGTAATTTCTGTTCCAAATGTCTGCTAATCCCCCCTGCAATGCATGGTAACAGCGGATTCTGCGATAACGAGAGTGAGGGAGCATATAACACCGGAACACCCGCTCTTTTGCGCAGCTCCTCCCACACCCAGCATAGCACACCTGCAGAGTCCACACCCCCTCTAGGATGCTTTGTCCTAGCACAGACCTCTAACCTCAGTGGGACAGGTGCAACTGAATCCTGTTCCACCGCCACATGGGGTTGGAAAGGAGCCGGATGGGTTCAAAAATGCAAGAACTGGGCCTGAGCACAAAGCGCATACAATCGCATATCAGGAGCGCCCAGGCCTCCCTGCTTCAGAGGCAGTGTCAACGCATCCCATGAAACCCTCGCCTGACAGTTTGCCCACGCCAAGGTGACAAGAAGCGATTTAAGCATATTAAAAAAGTGCGCTGTGAGTGGGATCGGAATGTTTGCAAAGAGATATAAAAATGTAGGTAAAATGACCACCTTGGGCAGGGCTATCTTGCCAGTAAGTGACAGAGGCAGCTTTGCCCAAACGTTGACCTTCTCTTCTAGCCACGTGACCGCTCTCCCAAAATTTTAATTCCACATTTCCTGTACATCCCGGCATATCCATATACCCAAGTATTTAGCCGCCTCTGCTTCCCATTTCAGAGGGTACTCAGAGGATACCTGTGGGTACCGTCCGTCAATGGAAAGATCATCGATTTGGACCAGTTGACAGAGGTTCCGGCAAGTCCGCCAAATTGAATGAATTCAAGTAGCACCGGGTCCAAAGTAACCTCTGGGTCTATAAGGTACAAAGTGACGTCATCTGCATAGAGTGATATAAGACGGCATCTGGAGCTAAACCCTATGCCGCGCGCCGCATGGTGTTGTCTAATTCGGGCAGCCAAGGGCTTCATAGCAATTGCAAACAGAAGCGGAGAGAGGGGACAACCTTGCCTGGTGCCACGTGAGATAGGGAAAGGATCAGATATCGAGCTACAAGGATTACTTCCGCCCAGGAATGTCTTCAGGATATATAGGGCAACTAGCAAATCCAAATGTCTGAATCTTTGCTTGGTTGTGCGGAGCTTGTTAGCCCATCATAGAGGTGTGGCTCTCTCAGGGCTACACGTCCCCGAAAGGCGGCTTCACATTATAAATCGCAATACAATAAATTTGAAGCTTGCCTTTTGGGCCAACACTCTGAGTGGCTTCCTGCAAGGGGGAGGTAACACCTGCCTATGTGGCACACCTCTATTGTTCCTGACAGGAGGGCAGAAGCCTGTCTGGTGGCCAATAACTTTGAAAGGCAACCGGATAAACTGGGCATCAGAGTGGTAACTTTCTAAAAGTTGCCTTTCCTTAAAAGTGAGATTAAATTTGACTTGGGCATCAAGTCAGGTTAAAAAACAAAATTAATTAGATACCTTGAAATACCCATTTTACCAGTCCCAATCAGAAGTTAGCAGACCTCTGTACTAGCCAATGGGGCTACTAGCTTTTGCCACAGTAAAAACAACAATCTGGATGCTATACTGTTGGGACATACTAAAGAATACATCACACTTAATAATATATTACTCCCCGTCTAAGGGCTCGAAAGGCCTTCCTTAGGGGAGACCTATACATATTGTTAAGGGAAGTGGGAGCTTTACGAGTGGATTAAAGGGCAAAGTCAAACTAGCAATTTGAAGCTGCTCTTCTAGGCTGTAGTGGTAGGCTGGGAGCCATTTTGTACTTCGTCACAGTCATGATGGTACAATAAAAGCTGCAGCCTTGAGAGGACAATCTGACTTGCATATGCTGGGCACCTCAAGTACTATATATTGGGGACCTATAAGTAAGCTGGCTTATGCCAATTGGGGGTAGCCAATATAACATACATCTTTTAAGTGGGTAGAACACTGGCACTGAGGTCTGGTTAGAGTCAGTCAGTCATATAATCTTTTATTCGATTTCAAGAAATCATAAGGCAACCCATACATAAGTAAATTACAACACAGAACGATTAAACATTCATAATTTAAAATGGCAATGCTGCATGGCTTGGCCCTCTTAAGGAGGAGGATTGGCGGGATGCCCTGATGGCTCCTAAAACATCATATCATCCAGTGTGGACCAACTGTACTATCTCCATTGTACATATCTCACCCCTAATCGTCTAAACCGGGCAGGCGGGCCTGCTGGCCAACCCATCCTGCAAGCGCTGCGGGTCTGAACCGGCAGACTTCTTTGACATGGTATGGGTATGTCCTCGTCTCATCCCGTACTGGGAGGCACTGGTATCCGAGCTGACAGACGTCATGGACTAGAAGGTGCCAAGTAATCCTTTCAACTTGCTCCTGGGAGTTATGGATGGTTTAGACGGGTCTCGGGCGGACAAACTCTTCTTGGGTACAGCCATCATGGTGGCCAAACAGGACATAGCCTGGAAAAACCCTACCCAACCTAGTGTAGCCAAATGGCACAGGGGCATAGCTTGGTGTGCAACACAAGAACTGGGTCGTCAAAAACAGTGACATAACCCAAATCACTAAGTGCGCATCTAACTTATCTTTACCACAGGATTGTCTCAACATTACAGGTAGACAAGCAATCAGATAGAATTTGCCGGGAAAATTCTAATTTAGCTGTAGACCACACTTGGGCCCATAATAATAATGGAGCAAGAGTTATACAATCCTCAAGGTAGTTCAAGCCCACTTCAGAGTGACAAAAGAAGGTTGAGGACCCCTAGGGGACCATTAGAAGCCTCCCAAGGAAGGCATTCTCAGTGAGTTGGAGCTTGGCCCAGTCTGTACCCCCATACTCCTGCCCCATATGTAGCAACTGACATACATTTTACTCTATACAACATCATCATTTCACTAGCAGGCTTCTGGCCCACCTTAGTTGTAAAGCGAAAAACTACTTCCACGACCCTTATTGACTTGCCGCACCATTAATGATGAGAGGAATTAATTTCAATAAATATTTGATTTTGGTCCACTAATTATTACTTAGGATTTTTTGAGGTTTACTTTCAGATCTAAAGATTCCATAAAATCTGCAAAAGCATGATGTCTGCAAATAAAAGTGAAGAGATGGAAAAAAACACCAGCCCTTGGACAATCTAGTTTCTTCTGCCATAGAAAAAGCTCCAATCCATTTACGTATACAAGGAACAGGAAGAGGGCAAGGATGCAACCATACTCAGTGTCGAAAAACCAGCAGCACCAGTCCAAAACTTTGGGTGTGATCATGGAAAAAGAGACATTTACTTACAAATCAGTATTCACATGACTTAAACCTCCTTTCATCTTGTATAGACCATGCATCTTATATTGTCTACGTGAAATTGATTATGTGTTATGTATTTGTGTTGCAGTAATAAAACACTGATTGTGCATTTAAAAAATATATTTAGAAAATAAATAATATTTTTTAGAATTATTTTCTTCTTAGGAAGGTAATATTCTTCATTCGCATAAATGCAATAATAGTCCTATTGATATCAAAGCTTTAGTAAATATGAATTGCTGGTTTCTTGGCGCTTTATATATGGAAACGTTGTAACTAATCAGCTCGGAAATTGAATTAAAAAAGCCATTTGGGAGAACTACAGAGCCCTTTCATTTCCTGTGGGGAGTGCCCTAAATGTCCCCCTTGCAATGTCTTCCTAAGTTTTGAAAGATGCACTTTGGGTTACAGCTACATTACCATAGTGGGAACACACATACGCAGGGACAACATCTGGTATTGAAATTCCATAGATTTTCAAGGCGGTAGTTAAAAAATGATTTAGAGTGCTGGCTGCGTAATGACACAACAAAAGTACTGATTAGTTTGTGGTGAGAGTATCCTGCAGGCATCGGCGAACAGGTCAGCATTTTTTCTTCAGGCTTAGAAGCAAGCTTGCAAAATCGCTACAATGCAAACATTTCCATGAAAGAGAAGCAGGCAGGGACCGCTTTCACAAGGAAGCTACACTATAACGCCCCCTTCCATTGAAAGAAGTGTACGGTAAAGATGGCTGGCACCACCCTCCTTTGCTAGTGCGGGGAAATTGTCACGGGGTTAACCCACAACGATTTTTATGAAGGTTATGAAGCTGCCAAACTTTATATTCACTTACTAAAATGAATGCGCATGTTTGCCATTTTGAAAATGTAGTGTGGGACTCAATAATTTATTAAGGTGCCAATTATTAATATGCTCAAATTTATCGCAGTAATAGGAAAAATAGCCATATTACGTGACCTAAATGCTGGGTCTGTGGCAATACAAAATGACACCTCTAAGTTCAAATGGAGCTTTGTCCTGCCACTGGCAAGGAGTGAGGGAGGGAACAAACAATTGTAGTGAAAATGATTTTGATCCAAATTCATTAAATAGGTTTAATTTAGATTGCATGCGCGTGGATCCCTCCGAATAAAAATATTCCAGATGCTGTTGACATAGGACACAGAAGCTGCCAAATTGTAATCTGTGTTTATAAAGTACTGACACAATGCAGCACCATACAGCCTTATGCACATTTTAAACATCTGTTTAATTTCTAGACGCTGTGGTTTCACACAGACTATGTCTGATGCATGTTACTTGTGTTGTCAATAGAACGCAAGCCAGATTTCTCACATACTTCTGAACGCATTGCAGTGTTGGGAACTTTTTTTTTACTTGTGCATATTCAAGTACATGATATCCTCTCGGACCGGTTTGCAAAAAGCAGGAGCCTGTGGTGGAGTTTATTTTTTCTGGACAAGCCATTCTAGTAGTTGCTTATGATTTGAAACAAGGATTCCATCTACGTGTGTCTGCTAAGAATGCAGATTGAGTGGTTTTAAAGTGCCAAAAAAAAAAACCAACAACTGAAAAGTATTTTAACCTAACCCCATGCATAGAAATTCCTTGGCACTGGGCCTGCAACGGTTCAAGACTACTCGCTTACAAGCAGTGGAAGAAAGAGTGCCACAGTTTGCTGGTATGTTTATATCTCTCTAATTCTGATAGGCTTAGTCAGCGTTCTTGGCCAGGAGGTCTCTAATTGACAGTTTATTCCTATATCTCTCAAACAACGGAAGTAGTGGTGTCGTAGGAAGCTGTGACTTAGAAGGTCTGAAAGAATCACCCATATTTCAGTCTGCTACTGGCACCTTAGCCGTTCTACAAACATAGCTTTTTTATTTTTTTCATGGAAAATAGATTGCACCAGTCCATCAAAAGGGCATTCCCGCATGACCCTTGATGGGGAAGCCAACTTGCATAAGACTGCCATTTCCGGTTCACAGGGCCCGCAAAAAGATCCATGTCCGGGCGACCCCACAGCCGAAAGATCAAGTCCAGACTCGGCTGATGCAACTCCCACTCATGGGTCGAGGACGCGGACCTGCTGAGGGAATCCGCTAGGATGTTGGAGATGTCTGGTAGGGGAACTGCTGTCAGAGTGATTTGGCGACGGAGTGCCCAGTCCCAGATGCTCTGTGTCAGCTGAGGATTGAGTGGTGACTTGGTGCCGCCCTGCTTGTTTACATAGTGCATACTGGTGGTATTGTCGGTTTGAATAAGCACTGATTCCCCCTGGAGGAGACGATGGAAAGACTTGAGCGCCATTAGTTCCAGTCTGTTGATGTGCCAGGAACGTTGAGTCCACTTGCCCTTTATGGACAGCCCCTGAAGATGTGCGTCCCAACCTTCCAGGGAGGCATCCGTGGTAAGGACGAGCTCCGGAGCGATGGTTAGGAAAGAACTAACGGCAGCGATGTTTGACGGTTGAGCCCACCATTGGAGAACGGATCTCATCCGAGCGGTCACCAGGACCAGATCGTTGAAAGAACCGGTGACCTGACGCCACTGTTTGTCCAGTTCCTCCTGAATTGGGCGACTCTTGAGCCTGCAATTTGGGATCAGGGAGATGCAGGAGGACGCCATCCCAAGAAAAGACTTTAATACACAAACTGAAACTGACCCTTTTGAACGGATTAGAACCACTAGGCGTAGAATCCGCACTTGACGCTCGCGAGACACGATGCCTTCGCCAGTGAAGTATTCAGAGTGGCCCCTAGAAAGGTCCTGCATGGAGCTGGATCGACCTGAGACTTTTCGGTGTTGATGGAGAGACAGAGGGAGTGGAATAGAGTCTGACAGAATTGAGTGTCCAGAGATGCCTGATGACGAGATTGCGACTTGATGAGACAGTCGTCCAGGTACGGAAAAATTTTAACTCCCTTCAAACGTAGATATGCCACCACCGGGGCCAGGACTTTCGTGAAGACGCGATGGGCGGAGCGAAGGCCGAAAGGCAGAACTTTGAATTGAAAGTATCTGCACCCTACCCGGAAGCGCGAGTACTTCCGGTGTTTTGGAAGTATCGGCACGTGGAAATAAGCGTCCTGGAGATTGATGGTGGTCATGAAATCGTCCTTTGAGAGAAAACTGAGAACTTCCACGAGTGTGAGCATGCGGAAGGATTGGCACTTCAGGTACTTGTTCAGGGCTCTTAAGTCGAGGATCGGACGCCATTCGCCAGACTTCTTGAGGACGAGGAAAAACCGAGAATAGAATCCCATCCCCTTCTGAGACTTGGGAACCACTTCGATGGCACTTTTCTGAATCATGAGACAAATTTGTTGAAAGAGCTCCTTGAGTTGAGCCAGAGGTGAGCCAGAGGTGGACCAGTTGGAGGAGTGGTTGGAGGGAACTTGACAAACTCCAAAGCATGGCCTTTTGATAAAATGTCCAGCACCCAACGGTCCGAGGTGATTGAAGACCAATTGGAAAAGAAAAGGGAGATTCGACCTCCAACTTTGAGTGGTGAAGGCAAGTCATTGCTTCTTAGAAGCGGAGCCTCTGTAGGAAGACTTTCCTCTGTAAGACTTGGTAGACTACTGCCGAAAGGACTGCTGTGACTGGGAGGAATATCTTTGATTTCCTTGGCCGTAGGAGCGGTACTGGTTGGATCTGCCGCGAAAAGAAGAGGAGGTGCCGCGTCCGCACGCACCACGAAAAGGCTGTTTGCGAAACTGGAAAGTGCCTAATGCACGAGCCGTCTCAGTGTCCTTTTTTATTGTTTGAAGTGCGTCGTCCACATGCTGACCAAAAAGCGATTCGCGGTCATAGGGCATGTCGAGGATTTTTGCCTGAACCTCCTGGCGAAAAGAGGTGGAACAAAGCCAGCCCTGACAGCGTAAAACAGCTGCCCCCCGCAAGCTGACGAAAACCAGTGCACGCAATGTCCACAGAGCAGTCGATAATCTCTGATGTCGCTCTCTCTCCCTCCTTAAGGATCTTGAGAGCCTCTGCTCTGGCGGGCTAAGGGATGAGGTCGATAAAAGAAGACATATCAGACGACATCTGGCGGTCGTAGTGCCCCAGAATGGCCGGAGAATTTGCAGCCCTCACGGTGGTAGAAGCCATAATGGAATTTTTTTTGCCAATGTCATCAAGAGAACGTCCCTCACGGTCAGGAAGAGCGGTAATTGGAGAAGACTGGTTCCTGGAACGGCGCTGTGCTGCCTGAGTAATCACTGAATCGGGTTTAGGCTGCGCTACCAAGCAAGTTGGAGAACCCTGGGGCGCCCTATATTTCTTCTCCACACGAGGAAGAAGTGCCTGAATCAAATTTGGCGTCTGCATCAGTTTGACACCCTCGTTCCAAATTAAGTCAATTATGGGTACTGTCCGGACCTGTTTAAAAGGTTGACTCATAAAGAAAACAGTCCTCATCCTTCAGAACCATAGGAAGTTTAAGACGCTGCGCCGCTCGTTCCATAAGTTGGTGAAAAACAGCTATATCCACAGGAGGGGAAACACCTGGACCCGAAGGTGGCGGAGACGGTGTCTGGATCTGATAGTCGTCCCAATCCGCCATGTTCCCATCATCATCATCGACTTTGCCGTCTTCCCGATCTGGGTGAACGTCATCATCCTCATAAACCGTTGAATGGACCTGAATAGAGGTTGTAGGTGGCGCAGAGGGCGCAACTGACTCTGGCAGTGGAGTAGGGGGAGGAGCTGCGGTAGCTGCAGGCACCATAGGTTGAGGAGACCCCTGGTGAGACGATGGAAATCGTCTATTATAATCTTCTAGCATGTATTGGAGATTAGAAATGAGGGAGAGCGGTATTTGAGTGGTGGGAACCTGAACAGAAGGTTCCTCCTCATGAAAATAAGGATCTACCTGATCACTATCATAGTCTTGACATTTAATGATGAGCTCCGAAGGGCTTCGAGCTGCCCGGAATCTATCATCTTCCTCCTCATCAGAACCAGAGTCTTGCTCCGAACCTGTGGCAAATAGAGGTGATGGAGGCTGAGAATGACGTGGAATTGGAGGCTGATCCAAAGTCACCTGTCGCCGTTGGTGTAGGGGGTCAACAGCAGAAGCCCTAGATCCATATGAAGAAATTGGCACCAGAGGCAATGATGCGAAGGTAGACGTCGACGACATTAACACCGTTGACGGGACAATCACCGTTGATGAAGCCGTCCATGGCAAGACCACCGCCGTCGACAAAGCCGTCCACGGCAAGACCACCGCCGTCGACGAAGCCGTCGACGACAAGACCACAGCCATCGACGAAGCCACCATCGACAGAGCCACCGTCGACAGACCCTCCGTCGACGGAGCAGCCGCCGACGGAGCCGTCGCCGACGGAGCGTACGCCGACGAAGAGGCTCTCTTCACAGTAAGCGTCGACAAAGATTTCGATGTCGACGAGATTCCCTTCTTAGACGTTGACTATGAGATTGGGATCGACGAGACAGATCTGTAGCTCACACACACCATCGTCGACACAGACGACGTCGACGACCCACTGGCACAAGTCGTCGTCACCGTCGTCATCAAAAAGCTAGAGACTGCAGATTTCGTCGTCGGAATGACCGTCGACGATTTAGCACGTTTTTTAGTGGAAACATGCATAGAAGGAGGCCAGAACGCCTGAGAGTCAGATCTCGGGGGCGTGGGCGTAGCAGGAGGAGGTAGAGACACAGCAGGAGCCTTCTGAAGTTGAAGTTTATTCTTTTTCAGAAAAGGAGATTGCAAATCCTGCACACTGCTACGTTTAGCAGCGGCTCTAGACACACCTGACACAAGGCTTTCTGCGTCAGAAAGAGGTAAATCCTTATCCTTCAACCTCTGCAACCACAGGAGGAGACGCCCCTTCCTGTCCTAAAAGGTCTTGGTGGAGAATGTCCTGCAAATTTTACATTTTCCTACTTCATGCTCTGGATAGAGGCAGTAAATACACTTCTTGTGAGGGTCCTCTGAGAAGAGCCGCAATTTCCCACAAGAAGCACATGGTCAAAACAAAGACTTCTTACTTAAAGACATCCCAGAAATAACTGTAGAAATCTTGAAAGAAGTTGAAAACTGAGCAGAGCTCAGGGAGACTCCCTTCACACGACGTGCGGTAGAAAATCTGAGGGCCTGAGCCTCTGAGGAGAAGGTTCTAGAGGGGTGCTTGCGCCTGATTGGCTGTAGTTTGGACTAACATAATGACATGGATATGCTATAAAGGTTTTCTTGTCTTCTATGTTTTCCTATGTGTTAATGCTAACCTTAGTACTTATAAGTATTTATGGTTTTGGAATGTATGTAATTATGTTTTTATATACATATATTATAGGTTTATTGCTATTTTATTTACCGTGGGGCTCCCACTTCGACAACCGGGAATATTCAAGCATGTGAATCTATGAAAGACACCCCAATACTGGAGAATTCCGTTTTTCCAGCATTCAGCTGTAAGAAATTGTTTCTCATCCACTGTGAGATGGCCAGCATACCGGAAGAGAAGGAAGCTTGGGCTGTCAGAGAAGTCTTGTTGAAGGAGAAGGTAAGTTGGGGGTCATCTGCATAGGATATCTGGATGAACCCATAGTTCCTCAGTAGTGAGGCCAAGGGGGCAATGTAGATGTTAAACATGGTTGGGCTTAAACATGAGCCTAGAGGCACTCCCTTGGTCACTTCTTTCGTGTTGGAACAGTATGGACCCAGGTTAATAGTCTGTGTATGATGAGAGAGGAAACTAGTCATCCACTGCAGTGCCACTCCCCCAATCCCGGCTTCCCTCCATCCCCTGAGCAAAGTCTGGTGGTCGACCGTATCGAATGCGGCGGAAAGATCCAATAGCACCAGAAGGGTTGGTTGGTCATTATCTAGTGCGAGCCTGATGTTGTCAGTGACGGCCACCACGGCTGTTTCCGTGCTACGTTTTGGCCGGAAGCCCAATTGAGATGGATCCAAGAAGACAGCCAATTTAATATGGTCAGATAGATGTTTATTAACATGTTTTTCCAGAACTTTGCTCAGAAAAGGTAGGAGGGAGACGGGCGAAGATTTGAGAAATCTTTGGAAGCTTTGGTGTTGTTCCGGATTGGGATGATCTGAGCAGACTTCCATGTTGGAGGTAGGTGGCCTTCCTTCAACAATAGACTATCTTGCCAATCTGCTATCAGATCTTATCTGCTTTCTATTGAATCTGAGATTCTTGCAGGTAAGACATCGAGAGGTAAGCCAGATTTTAACTTACACATTAATATTTCTGTCTCTTCCCAGGATAAAAGGGGAAAATTCAGCAGTGAATTTGCCCTGGTGCTCGGTGGGGATACTGTTTGCCAACAGTGGACAGCTTGCCGCGTTGATCTTATATTTTGTATAAAGAAATCACTTATTTTATCGCAGAGAGAATGCGAAAAGTTTTCTTGCAGGTCACAGGCTTTAGGGCTAGTAAAAGCTTTCAGGATCTGGTACAATGCTTTGGGGAATTTTCTCTGCTTGGCTTAGTTGTTGAGCTATATGAGTTTTTCGAGTCTGCTTAATGTTGGGTTCGGCGCCATCTTCTTTCCAGGTTTTTACATAGGCTTTTTTCCTTACGAAGTTCAGGAGTGAACCAGGTTTCCTGGGTTTGTCTGATCGACTTTTCAGAGCGGCGATCAGTTCAATAGCGGCTAAGGCTGCTTTATTGAAATGGGCTAGACTCTCTTTAATATTACTATGAGCAATACCTCCATATGGTGTGAAAGCCGTAGAAAAGGTTTCTGGATTAATTTTGTGCCATTGTCTGTACGAAGGTTGATTATGTGGGGCGGGCGGCTCTGGGTCCTTGCACTTGAAAGTCAATAAGTGAGTGGTCAGACCAGCTTAAGGGTTTTGGGGCTTCACATATGAGAAAAGGAGAATTAGAGAAAATAATGTCTAGGGTGTGTCGTGCTGTGTGAATTGGACCATCATTGATTTTTGTACGGTTCAGTGTAACTAGGTCAGCCAGGAAAGACGACGTTTCTGCCTTGTTAAGGCCTTCACTGTGTATATTGACGTTTCCCAGCAACATAAAGTTGCTGGAAGAGATCACATAAGGGGCTATCAGCTCCATGAGTTGGAGAGAGCATTTGGCAATGGAGCCTGGTGGGCGGTATACCAGTGCCCCTTTCCAGCTGTTTTGTGTCATAAGATCCATCCTAAAAATCAAGATTTCGATCTTCACATTGCTACGCTGCTCTAGAGTTGTGATTTTCACACTATCTTTATGGATGATGGCTATACGTCCTCCTATTTTGATCTGCCTGTCGAGTCTTTGAATCCTGTAACCCTCTGGTATAGCGATGGTGATTGCAGGGGTGCTGATAGGTTTTTTAACTGAGACTTGGCTAAAACCTATGTCAGGTGTTTCTGTGCTAAGTAGGTCCTAGATCTCAGTCGCATGTTTAGGGAGTGATCTCACATTTCCTAGGAAGCCTTTCCAGCTTTGCCTGGGGGAGGTATGTTTACGCTCAAATCTGCTGCTTTCTTGGTGCTTAATTTATTTGTGTCAGTGCCAAGTTTACTCGTCGCTGTGGCATCGTCTGGTCTAGGTGTTGCTAAGACTGAATTTAAGCTCTGATACCTGCAGTATAAGCAGGAAAAGAAACCTTCCAGGTAGCTTAGGTGTTGCGCCCAGTCGCTAAAACATGAGTGGCATGGGTAATGGCGGTTTTCCCTGATGAGCAGAAGATCTGTCCTGGAATATCTAAGATTAGAGCATGTACCTTGGTGTGGATGTAAACGGACAGGGTGCCTGGCACCTGGCGACGGTCGGGCGCGGACGGGTGTGGACGGGCTTGCCTTTGGCACGTCCGCTGCACGCTCCGTATTCCATCCATTCTTATGTGGGAATAGAAAGGCTAGAGCGGCAACCTCCACTCTGCCGGAAGTAGCTCCCTCCACTCAAACCGGATAGTCCGTGGTGGACCAGGGAGAACGGCTCGGAGGAGGCCAGGCGAGTCTGCTCAGGGGAGGCAAAATGTGGTGATTACATTCACACGTTTTTAAAAACAAAGTAAAAGCAGCAAGAACAAGCGCCTCAAATAAAATGCGTGCAAAGATAGCAGTTTTTAGCAACTTGTGTCGGCCCATTAAGAAAGAAACTGAAATAATAGAGCTACCTGCAGCTAGTGCACGGTGTCACAGCTTACTAGCTCCGAAAACAGTCTAAAATTATTGGCTGCAGGTTGAGTAATGCAAATCAAACCATAGTACTATATCAATAAACATTTCATGATACCTTCCAGAAATGTGGGTGGCTGCCATAAACAACGTGAAGGTTGTCCAGCGGGGGTTGAGGGGTATGAGGCAGGCATATTCATTCACGGCTCTAAGAGTGTTGCACATGACCAGACCAGAGGCACTGTTAACTTTCTGGACAGAGGTGGAAATAGTTGTTGAAGGTTCCAGTCAGTCAACTGGTAATTTCTGTTTTTTATGCATTTGCCGGGACGTCCCTTTGCTGGGGCAGCTATTGCGCTATACAAATGGCAGTAACATAACGTATAACATTTGGTGCTTTAGTTTCCAATTTTACATAAACCACTAAACTTTGCCTGTAATTAGGGGATGCATACTTAAAATGCACTATGTGCCCAGTTGCCATCCCCTCAAAGTATGAAGCTTTCTATTATGCCTCCCTCATGATGAAATATAAAAAACCTGTGTGTCCCATCCTTCAGCCCAATTCTCTCCCTTCATGTATTGCTGCATCCATTTGCCACTTTCATACTGTGCACATGGGCTCTGAACTAGAAGGTGCTACAAGATGATGCATCACTTCTCGTTCATGTGGCTCCAAACACGAACTTTACAGAACTTGTTAGACCTGGACCAGCCAAACAATCATATCCCTTGAGGCTCAATGATCCATGTGCATTAAAATAGGATGTGCCTCTGCTTGTAAACAGACAACGGCATAAGTACAGCAAAGTGGGTTTGTGGCCATCCTAAACAATACAAACTTTCGTGGGTCAAAAGGGACATGTTGCCACAATTTGCACAAGTGAAAGGGAACACTAAATGTAGGTCAGTCGATGCTCCTCACCGAGAAAACCGCGCAAATTGACTGGACCACAAAAACACAGAGTGGTTGCTAGTCCACCTCTATGCGTTTTTGTTAAAGTAAACACCTGTCCCTTAAATGTGCCCACTGACACCATGAAAAAGGATGAATTTTGAGCCTGCACCCATGCTTGGGTGTGGGTTGGTACCTCTATGCACATATAGACATTGTAGTCCTTGCCACACTAATATTGTCTAATCAAGGGCACTGCAATTTGGAAGGGGACCAGAGACTCTCCCAACAAGGGAGTGCAGTGCATCATTACACCCAAACCTAGTGGGGTCCTTGTTTCCTCTCAAAAGGTACCTGAGGGGGACACTAAACGTGTTCCACTTTGTTTGCCCACACGCAGACTAATGTAATATGGAGCATGTACATGGTATAGAAATGTCCTCATTGCTAGGGGCCATGATCCCATGAAACTGAGGAAATGCCACAATGGAACACAATCTCATTTCTAGAGCCTGTTGGCATTCAGTATTACGGAAGGAGCACTGAGGCTAAGTCAGAAACACAAAAATGCAACCCTTGCAGGGCAAAGAATAACATGTGCCAATTGTGCAGGGGCACAGTTCCTTAGCTCGACCCCATGCACACCAAACTAACATACATAATAACATTTTCAGATGCTAAAACAATTGTAGAGAATTTTCAATTCTGAAGTGGCAAGAAAAATCTAAGCTAGGTCAGAGGCCATGCAGGTCTAGATTCATACCATGTTTTGGTGAAGAAAATATCTTCCCATGAAGTGCTCTGGGGCATTTTGAATCATACTTCTGACAGCTTATAAATTAAACTAGCGGGGACTTTTTAGCCTCGAAATGAATGATGCCAAGACTGTGAACATAAGTTACTAAAAGACATCTCCAAAGGTCTTCCAATTAACCAGATTTAAAGAGGCCGCAGGCAGATTAAACATGTTCAGCTGCTTAGCACGTGGTGAAGCAGTGTTGGAACCACTTAGAAATGCGCCTGACATCATTAATCTATTTGATCTTTAGCCGCGGGTCAAAATTGTAGCTATGGTGACCAAAGTTTGACCTCACGGTGCTGAGAACTTTTTAAATCTCTGCAGCTTTCAGGATCACATTGTTAGGCCGCACAAAGAGGCGACCAAGAAATGTGAGAGTTTCCTGGGAGTGAAGGTCAGGGGGTCAATTGGGGCAGAGCTTTACCAGTCATATGAGCAGTAGGGCCAGTTAAAATAATTGTGCTGCCATTCCGTCAATGGAAACCCACAATATGAACTTTTCAGCTGTGACAAGGGGAGTATCCGAATCTCCACTGATAAAAACAAAAGCCTCTTCAAATCATTAAAAGTCTTAACATTAAGGTTTAGATTCAACTGCGTACAAAGGACACACGTTCTACCTTAAGATCAAGAAGGTACTGAAAATACATCAAACAAAGAACAGTTATATTAATAAAGAAAATGCATCATGATGCCAACACAAAACATCATTGAGCGTGACACTGCATCCCTGTCCATGGGGTCCAATGGTCTTTTGGAAAGCGAAAACGAAAGCGAAACTGACGCTATGTGTTTGCATCTTATGCAGAAGTTAACGGATAAAAAAATACCTGCAGATACAAATCCCCCAACACTCTTCCCTCGTTTGAGTACAGTGGACATAACAGTTCCCAGGGCAGGTTTTCTCCCGTAAGTGTAGAAAATCCATCTGTTTTGCATATGATCCATTGGAGTAAGTGTAACAGTGGTGTTCCAGGCAGCTGCCAATCAAAAACATTCATAGCCTCCCTGAAAACCTACTACTGCTCTGTTTTCAAGGCAGGTACGGAATAAATACACTCTCATATTTTCTATTGTGTAAGGAAAGAGCTTCTCCATGAGGAAATATACTTACCACTTAGAGTGAACTTCATTAGTTGTAAGTATTTTTGCACTTTTATGTGATGGGGAAAATCGACTATAGCATGCAATGATGATGGTTAGGAAATTTACTGTTTGAGTCATTTTCCATGATGAACTCAACAGAATTCTGAGTCCCTAAAAATGCACGCATCCTTCGTCAGCGCTCATCCTTGATAAACAAATTGTATGCACTTTTAGTGAACAAAGGTCTAGTTTTCATGGTTATGCACGCTCTTTTTAGGTCGAACCTACCAGACAATGCAAGCTTCTCTAGTTGCTAAAGATCTATAGTCAGCTAACCAAGATCTTACAGTGGGCTTAAAGCTCGCCCATTGCTTACCCTTATGAGGCTTTACTGTCAATCATTTGCTAGCTTCCTATTCTCAGGCTGGCCTGGTCTTTCTTGTGTTTCTCGTAGCCTCTTTACTCGTGTGCTTCCACTGTCACTGTTGGGGAACAAAGTTTTAATTTTTGTTTAAGCACGCCACAAAAGTGAATGTGTTTCTCAGCTGTCTTTTCCACGTGTGCTTCTCTCCCCTGCCCCATAAAGTATGCTGCTATCTCTCATCGGGTTGCTTTTCTCCATCGAAAATTGTGCTTTCTCTGTTTTTTTTTGCTTAAGCACTCTACGAGGACATTTGTTTTTCAGTTGTCTCTCGTATGCTTGTCATTCACTCCCAATCCATGCTACTCATCGTCTGTGTTCTACTCCTCTCCTGTGCCGCTCTCAGCCATCTATTTCTCTAACTCACACACCACACTCCATGTTGATCTCTCTGGCCTGTGTGCTTCTGCGGTGTGTTCCCCCTCATGTGTTGCTATTCCCACCGTCCATGTGCTGCTGTTCCCCTTCCTCCCCACCGCTCCTCAATTTCCTAACATCCGCAGTCCTTTATTTTAGGTCGAGGACCGAAGGCTGCGCTTGCGCAGTCTCCGGGAGGAGATTTAATGTTTTGGAGATGGGTCTTGAACCTGCCTCTCTCCTCCATTGGCTGGCTTCCTAAACGGAGGCCAGCCATTGGAGGAGACAGGCGTAACTCCTTTAAAGCCCCGTCTCTTTCAGATTCGGGGCCGTGTTTTTTTGCGTTCTTTCAACTGTGACGTCACCAGTCACTCAGAACGCCAAAACACGCCCCGATTCCGAAATTTTCGGAGCTTTGCGTCCGCCATTTTGCTGCTCCAGGCTCATAAGTCCCTTGCCTTCTCATTCTTATGTGTGACTGCGTAGTGTACAAGCTTCCTTTATTACTATAGTTCTTTTACACAAAAAGCCCTCTAAACACCTTTGTTTAATGTTTGCGCTACAAAAACTGCATAAATATAATAGTAAAATACTTGTTCACTCTTCCCTGTTAACCCCTTCGCTGCAGCGGCAATTCCGCCGCAGCGCTAGGGGGGGCCCGAGCGGCGCTCGCATGCTCGTGACGGAGCCGCTCCGTCACCAGCCGCGGTTGAGCTGTGCTCATGATGGAGCTGTTCCGTCATGGCCCCGCCCGCTCAATGGAACGTCCAGCGCAGGCGCGGAATTCGCGCCGCTCAGACGTGAAATGCGCGCCGCTCAGGCGCGCCGAGCGGGCCATGACGGAACCGCTCCGTCATGAGCACAGCTCAACCGAGGCTCATGACGGAGCGGCTCCGTCATGAGCATGGAAGGTGTTAAGCCTGGAGAGCGCGCCTCATGTGCATTAGCTAACTCTCCTGGCTGTTGTGGAAACCAAGAGGAGGCGGGCCTGCGCGCACTCGCTGTCCTGTCAGGATGACGGAAACTGCCATGAAGATTCATAACAACCGGATCGTCTATCCTAAAGTAGCATACTGTACGTTCGGGGAAACAGAAAGATATGCACTTCAGAGGCGTTACACAAAGATAATGCAGGGTGTACATTACTGTGAGCCAAAACGTACAGGAATTACAAAATTACAGGTGTGTATGAATCATTTTAAAAGTACCATGTTAGGCTAAGTCTCAATACTTGAAATATTTAAAGTGGACTTATTCTGTAAATATCTCTTAAGGAGTCTGTTGTTGAATTTGTTGTTCTTCCAACGAGCATCTTACGCACCTGTAACTCTGCATGCTGCATGATGGCTGCCTCGCGTACTTGTGTCTCTCTCCACCGCCCCCATGGGTCTATGAGCACAACACCCACCTCTTCCGCTCTGAATCACAACGTTTAGTGACGCTCTTGGTTACAGACGCTGCTGCCTAGGCCGATTTAGAGGAACTGTCCGGTTAACAGGAGCTGGGGCTGCTCAGGTCAGTTGAAAGGGCCACGCTGGGGCTACATTTTTATCCTTGGCACAACTTCTTCCCTGCGTTTGCGGCGTGTACTTTAATGGAAGGATAATTGAGCTCTGCAGTTTCCCCCCTAGACAATATCACTGAGGTGCGCGCTGTTCTGCCAGCGGTTATTTGTGCGCGCCTCTTTCGTTTTCCATCTCCTTCCATAGTGGCTGCCCCGGTCAGTGTGCTCATCTTTTCCTCTTATCAGTGAGGTATGAAAAGTCAATACACAACGACCATATAGTGCCTCTCCATCAGCTACTTGCCTGTCACCAACTGAATCTGTTGCTGCTTTTCGTAAACATTTCAGAAGAAATTCACACGAATGAAAATCATTTCCCATTGACCTGAGAAGGTAGCTACTAATGCCTGTAATGCCATAGAGAGGTATACTAGTTGTTAAGCCGCAGCAAATAATTTGAGTTTATTATGCTTTATTATCAGGCATGTTACTCTATGATTCTGGATCAATGAGGGCCATGCAAAAGCATGGGATGTTTTAATGTCGGTGGTTGTCGTTGCTTGTAGTTTTTATGTTTTAGACACTCAAAATCTGTCCGATTTTGAGCATGTCTTAGAAAGTTAAGTTACATACCACTTGGTTTAAAGGTAAACGTATTTTCTCTGATGTAAGGCATGCTTCTTAGCTTTTTCACACTATCACAGCTCCATAGGATGAGGTGTATCCGGAAAAAGAGTACTGGCTTGACACAGGGCATGGGAAAGCAGACCATGCTGAAAGGCTACTTGCAAGATACTACGTGCTCTCGGCGCCGCAGTTGTAAACATTGGGGTTAAATGCCATGGAAAGGGTATGAGTAGGGAATTAGTTTGTACTTTTGTTTGGTTCGTTTCTACCTGTGGCAGTCTGAGAGCCGTGGTCACAGTGCTCCAGGTTAGGAGGCTGCAAGAGTTTTTGAAGATCTTTAATGCTGGTTTGTGTGACCCATTGCATAGCTGTTTCGTGCCCTCTTCTTTTTGAGTGACCCATGGTGAAGTGGAGGTATATTTCCATGTTCATTTTATATGTGTAAGTCGCACACCTGAAACGTTTTATTCGTTTTCCCTATCGTAAGCTAGGTTATAGGAAGGATACCCGTAACAGCCGAAATTATTTGGAACCTAACTTGCACGAAGCATCTGTGCAGTGTAAGATACTCAGTGTACAAAGCCAGTCAAGTGCATGCTGACAGCTGCCGTGCTGTAGCACCCTCTAGCAATCGTCCTGCTGTTAGTAAACCCAGAGTCCTTACAGCACCCAGGACGTGCAGGCTTTCAGCGATGTAAAAGAAGGTCTACGTGCACCCATTCGCTTTTCCGTACAGCTCTTAGTGACTGTAGGCATCTTGAGCTGTACATCGCTGAAGGTACTGTTGCATCAAGGAGCTGTATGCAGATTGGGAATCCTGGAGGTGTGGATCATACCAGCAGGCTCTGAGTGTGTGTGTGTGGGGGGGGGCTCTGTGTGTGTGTGGGGCTCTGTGTGTGTGGGGGGGGGCTCTGTGTGTGTGGGGGGGGGGGCTCTGTGCTTGTGTGGGGCTTTGTGTGTGTGTGACTGTGTGTGGCTCTGTGTGGATAGCTTTTTTGTACGTGGCTCTATGTGTGGATAGCTTTTTTTGTAGGTGGCTCTATGTGTGGGTGGCTCTGTCTGTGCGAGGGTGGCTCTGTGTAGGTGGCTCTATGTGAATGACTGTGTGGGCGGCTCTGTGTAGGTGGCTCTGTATGTGTGTGTGGGTGGCTCTGTGTGGGTGTAAATGCAATAGGTCATGCATTTGCGAGCGATTAAGCTATTGGCATTGTAAATGACAATGCCATTTATTTAACGATTAAGCTATTGGCAATGTAAATGACAATGCCATTTATTTATGATTTTAAAAAAAAATCATGAGCAATGCCAATAGCTCTACCTTTAATAATGTCGAGACCATTGCATTGTAAATGCTTGTTTTATTGCTATTCTCATGCTAAAAAAAATCTTTATATTTTTATTTAATTGATTTAGGTGGCACTGTCTCCGCGGAGGGTATCCTGGCACTGAGCAGAGCTGCGAGTCCAGCCACACCTAGGGCCTAGTTGGACTACTTGAAAAGCCGTCTTCAGCTTCTTGCAGAATTCAGGAAGTGAATTACTGAGTCAATCAGTATGAAAAAAATAAAGGAAATGGCCCTTTGTCATCAGGCTGGCGTACACAGGTTTTCCGATAGACTCAAGTGTCAGCGGAATGACGCAACCATCATCATAACGTTCTCTTATTTTAAGATTCATTTTGACAATGATGATGATGCGGTGTTGTGGCACAGCACAACATTGCCAAAAACAACTAGCAAAGCCAATAGGTCCCAAAGGTGAGACCTATTGGCTTTGTCAGAGTTTGTTTATATTTTGTGCTTTGTTTCTATTGTGTTTTAACATCTTCAAATTCGTGAAAATTAGGTTATCCACATAATAATGTCTGCTAAGCCTCATCTGAATCCAATACACCTATTTCAAAAGTGAATACAACCTCCCTCCATTATCAGAGTACAAAATGCAAGTTGCTTGCACATTTATCATCTCTGTAAGAGAAATCGGTATATGAAAATCACAGTAATTTCCCCAAATCATTTCTAGTCAAATCACAATGCGCTCTGAAGCACGACATGATTCATGTCATTAAATTGTAAGGGATGCTTCAGAATAAACCGCACTTCGAGCTATTTCACCATGAAGCTGTCCTGGCTGACATAACTACTAATCATTATGCATTTTGCGACCTCAGAAATGTTGATTATTTTAGAACGATAGCAGGAAAAAAAATCGAGTGAGCGCAAAAGTGCATGAGAAGCAGTTTTGGAAATGTAAAACAACGTACTGACCTGTAGTGTTAGCGCCCCCTTTGAGGTTCTCTCTCCACGGACCACCTCTGTTGAATTCCATGCTTCAGGCTGAGCAGACCTACTGAAAAATGCATTACACAGAAGTTCTCCTGACAGAATTAACTCGGATACCTTCCGGGTCAGACGCCTTTGTTATCTCATAAAAAACACAGTCCTGGAGCTCCTAAGAGCAATCAGTCTTGGATCACTTTAATCTCTGGATATTTCACCACTTGTCAATGCTTGACAAATAAATCTCTTCCAACATTTCACCTGTGAATGCTCCTACATCCATGGGGCATCTAGGAAAACATGCCAAGCAATTTAATTTGGTCGAACTAAGAATGAATCACTACCATGAAAGCGTTGCTAGCCCATGGATAGCTATAGTCACACACTTTTACCACCACTGTTTTACGCCTATTAAGCCACTTTTTCCAATTCGGAAAAATAAAGTGCACGCATCACCCCGCTCTCACACCTCTGCTTTTTCTTTCACCCATAGCCTTTACGATCATTACTCCCACCTCTGAAACAGATACCCACTCTCCAGTCTATCTTTTTATGGGAAATATTTTAAGTGAAAATTTTACATTGAAAGTGTGAACAATACAATAGACATTTATTATATAGGTGGAGGTCAGTATCGTTGCAAAAGGTAAATGTACCAAATAATGATGTATGCTACTGTGCTCTCTCGATAGAGAGAGTTTATTTAAGAGTTCCATAATGATGCAGAAAAGAGCTATAATACAGTAGTATCCCTCATTAATAGCAGCCAAGGCCACTTAATAAGCGAATCCTTTTGTGCTTAAAACCCACCCACCTTTAAAATAACTATTTAAGGCAAATATTAATAATCAGAAACGGAATAAACCGTAAACAAAAACCAGAGTTCAGTTATCACTATTATGAGCACAGTTAAAGTGCAGTCAGGCATCTGAGCCACTATCAGTTAGGCAAAAAGACACTGAGTGATCGCCAGCATGCAGAGCAAGGCTTTATTATTCTGCCCTAGCCCTGATCTGGTACTTCTGGTGAAAGGGGGCCAGTGAAAGAGGCAGGTCTGTGCATTTCGCAGAATACTCACTATGAGGAGGAAGGTGAGGGCTGTGTCGCAGCGTGGAGGACTCAGAAGACTTTCCAAGGTGCACAGAAGGTCTAGAGGAGCCCATACCAGCTTAATGATAAGCAGTGCTTGAAATGGGAACAAAGAATAGCAGGCACCATGTACAAGAGTACCTGCTGGTTTCTGAGATGTGGCGGTACTCTCCAATTAAAAGTATTACGTCACTCTTGATAAGTGCAGGTACCCTCCGTCTCAAAATAAATAAGTGTTGTTACTTAGTACCGGCTCATTTAAAGCACTGATGATAAGGGGTATTTACGGCGTATTCCGGCCTCCTCGTGCTGGAGCAGTGCCCTCTCCGATTCGGCCAAGGAAAGTATCGCCAGATGCCAGGCTACTATCGCCAGGAGGGGGCTGCAGGCCTTCCAAAGGAACGTTATGGAACGCACTGCCAATAGTAGGGCAGAATCTAGAAACCAGGAGGTGCGCTATATGTCTGAGGGATCAGGAAGAGGGCATGAGTAGAGGCCTCTACTCTATGGAGATCATTACGTCCTGAGAGCTGATGTCTGTGATCAACTACAGATGTACAGAAGTGCTGTAATGATGAGCACATCCAGAACATATGCAGCACATCAGCGCCAGATAAACATCGAGGACACTCGGAATCCCCCCCCCGGCACCGGAAAGAAGGAGCTCATCTTCTCCAGGGTTATGTATGCCCTCTGAAGGGAAAATAACTGAATGTGTTTAAAGCAGGCATTGTGAGAAACAGTAGATGGGCGAGAGAGAGTTCTCGATCCCCAGTCGGCATCATTAATTTCCCTACTCAAGCCAGACTCCCATCAAGCTCACAAATGGTCTAGTGGTACTCGACTCGTGTAGAGCCAGTGCCCTATTCAGCCATTTAACTAGATGGCGACCAGTGAACATGGTGTGCTCAGTCTGGAGACCATCATGAGTGGGTGGCTCTGTGGATGTTATGTGCCATCTGCATTGCAGTATGTAAGTAAGAGCATTGTAAGTCAGGACGTGTTCTCGGGTGTCTGGCATTGCTCATGATGCTCTTCAAAACGAAGTAAGGTGCCTTCCAATAACAAATCACTGAGGGTTTCTAAACCCAGAGTATGCCACTGCCTAATGATAGCACACTTAAGGGCATGATCAGGGTGTATCAAGCCTAGCAGTGGAATGGCATAGGCACAGAGAGGTGACCCACTTGTAATGCACAGCGCTCTCAGAAAGCAAGTATGGGTGACTTGTAAGAGTTGAGTGGAGGAACAAAAAGTGCCCTACTGGGTCGAACAGATGCAGTATCCGGAACACCACCAAGGCTTCTGTGCAGTGGCAGTGTTATCAAGCCCCAAACCAGTGATAGATCCACTTAAGTTGTGAAGCAATGTAGTAGTGTTCAAAGTTAGGAACCCAAAGTCCCCCAGAGTTAGTGGGGTGGTGAAGCTTTGGCAGGGCCACCCTTCAACGGCTTGTGCGCCATATTAACTCACCAAGAACAATGCTTAGGTTACACCACCACCTCGCAGGAAGGTGCAGGGGAAGATTGGCAAAGTAATAAAGTGAGCAAGGCAGCATGACCATCTTAGAAAGTGCCCTCCTGCCTATTACCGATAAAGGCAATGACATCTTACTGCGAAGCCTGCCAACGTGTTGGACACATTCCCATCAAATAGGTATTGTCCATAGCAATATACATGTATTACTAGGTAGTGAAATGTTTGTGACTGCCACCTGAGTGGTCTGCCACCTAAGTCAAAGTGAATAGGTCAAATTGAGGCTTGGAGCAAAAACAGACAAGATTTCTATCAATTGGCATGGAGGTCTGAAATGTGACAGAAGTCAATTAAGACCTGTGTGATATTGGAGCAATCGGCATATGCACCCTTTATATAAAGCAGCACGTCAACCCTGCATAAGAAAACTGTGTGCATTCTATCTCCCAAGAGAATGCCACAGTCCACATATCTGCGATACAACTGAATGGCAAAGGGCTCGATGGCCAAGGAGAAGAAGAGTTGGGAAAGAGGGAACACCATCTTGTTCCTCTATGAAACATGATAGGGCAGACCAGCAAACTCGCACCGATGGGCAAATATAGAGGACCCTTATGTAATGAAGCATGTATCCTTCTAACCCCATGTGCCTGAGTAGTTTGAAAAGAAAATCCCAATTAAGAAAGTTGAATGATTATTCAAGCCCCAGGAACAAGCAGGCCGACCTAGGAAAAGCTTGTGACGCAAACACACTAACACGGAATAGTTGCTGAATGTTCAAGGATGTGCTCCCCGTGTAACTAAACCATTGTGATCATGGTAGACTAACTGATATAGAGGAGGAGTATGTGATCCGCTAATATCCTACTGAGAATCTAATCGTCCGCATTCTGGCAAGGGGCTATAATAGGCAATATTCTCTGCAACCTTAGTCGGCTTTGGATGCAAACCAATAAAATCCCACCCTTCAATCTGTTATGACTTCACTAACCAATTTGATCAAAATGTGTAACTAAACCATTGTGATCATGGTAGACTAACTGATATAGAGGAGGAGTATGTGATCCGCTAATATCCTACTGAGAATCTAATCGTCCGCATTCTGGCAAGGGGCTATAATAGGCAATATTCTCTGCAACCTTAGTCGGCTTTGGATGCAAACCAATAAAATCCCACCCTTCAATCTGTTATGACTTCACTAACCAATTTGATCAAAATGTGATCACCCAAAAGTCACCTGTAAAGCCATGGTGTTTGCCACTGCCCCGTGCCACTGAAATTGTCAGGCCATGTAACATCTACTCACAGTCACCGGTTCCTGTGTCTATTCCAGTCACAGAATCCTTTTCCAACACACACATCACTGACCCCTCTTAAAGCTCCAATGACACACCTCTTTAAAACTAGAAAGGAGCATTGCTGCCTCCCACTGCACCCAATGTTAATTTCCTACTTGACTTATTGGGAAAGACAAAAAATGCCCACAAAGCTGAACTGCCTAGTTCAATTAGCAATTTGCACATGCACAATCTACAGCATAGCAGAACTTACAGATGAACTGATAATGCTCGAATCTCTGAGTAAAGACAGGGTGTTATTTATGGGCAGATTTATCAATCTTTCACGAAGGAGAATGCAGCAAACCACCTTGCTGTGCTGCTTGAAAGGGCAGGAATACAGCGTAATTAATATTATATGGAACATTCCTGTCCTTTCCTAGTGAAGTCACACATTTCGCTGCCTAACGCCAATGCAGGCACCTATGCGTCATGGTGCAAGGGTGCCTGCTTTGTAGTCAAGATTGGTACTGTGCAGAAAGGGATCCCTTCCTGCACAAAAACAATGCTGAGAGGCATTTTTCTATTTCGAAGTGTGCAGGGATGCAGCACACATAGAAAGAGGAAAAACAAGGAGAAATAAAGTTATTTATCTGTATTATGCCTCACCTGGGGATATGTAGAATTGTTATACATTTCTAGGTCTACCACTAATGGTAAAGCTGGGACTGCAGCAAAATCCAAGGGTGGATGCGTGAGAACACCTACGCTATACCCATGGAACGCCTCCTTGGGGCAGGGTAATGGAAGGCAGCGATTAGCGATGCCTTGCATTATTCTAGAGCTATCAAGCCATGCAAGGTGGCCATGGCTTGATAAATCTCACTTAGGTTTTGCGTGGTGCAACGGCGAAGCAAAGCCTTAATAAATATGGGCCGTTGTGTTTGGTGGGTGCAGACAAAAATAGGCATGGATCTACATACATGGCTATAGACTCTCAATAGTGTGAACAGGACACCCGCCTACTTTTGGCGAATAGTCTGTATCTGTCAAACTCTATATAAACATCATACTTTGCAATAAAAATCTTAAGGGGGGAACCAATAAATGATCTCTTGATGTCTTTGATAGATTCCATCTTCTAACACAATGAAAGGGGATTCTCACATTGAGACAGTAACTATACCGTCCATGGACGTCTGCCCCCATACCAATGACCAGGGGAGTGCCTCCATTCTGCTTCTGTACCTCTTTCCCTGAATACATTTTGAAGACAAAATTTGTTCTTCAGGAGGGAGATGAATTGGCCCTAAAAATGAAATAAACATTTTCTTCAATTTGCATGCCTCAATCCCGATTTGTCAGAGAAAACATGGATCAGGCTGATCTACATGAGCAGTTCTAGATTATTCACTTTACTACCTCTGCCAACCTGATGAAACTCGACCCGTATCATTTCCCTAAGTCGCACATTCCAAGCTCTGAATTCATACATATTTCACTTCTTTCACAAATGCACTTTTAAAAAGGCAGGCTAAAAGTAGGCATGCCTGTTGTCAGAATTCTTCTGTATTTGGAAACAAAGATGGATTGAATTGCCTTTCATACAGTGCAGACTGGAATTCAAGAATGAATAGAACCACTTCTAGGTTTTCTCACTGGTTTTTGTAACTTGGTTACTTTTTATTTTTTGCAGTTTTACATACCACAGGCCTGCTTCAATGGCATTAGATCGCTTTGCTTTATAGGAGTATCAGATTGCATTACACGTTTTTTTATGCATGGAGAAAATGAGTGATTTGCCCAGAATCACAGGATGTAGGGCCCAAGTATGCCGTTAACCACATCTCCTCCTATAGCCGTGGACAGATCAGCAGGATGTGTCCTTACAAGATTGATGTACATCTATATACAAGTTTATTTTTGGAACGTATTTTATAAAAACATTTATTTTCACACGCACAACTTCAGTGCCAGACTGCCAGAGAAAAAACAGCTTCCACAACACAACACTGATGCTTAAATATAGATGCATACAGGTAAAAAGGTAGCATCTGCATGGAGGAAAATGGGGGCAAGATAAGTCTGTCAAGACCTGTCTGCGTTGTCAGGCGGAAATTCAGTTACGCTTGTAGTGGCTGGATGCCAGGCATCATGGTAAGGTAGAGCCTGTGGCTCAGCGCCCATTGGTGAGTGCTTGTGACCTCTGCATCGTACAAGGCTTCCGAATTCCAGCTTCCACAAGGGCTACTGGGTGACACTATGCAAATGGAGAACAAACACAAGCAGGTATGTTTTGGGTACATAGAATAAGCCCAGTGGAAGACTTAAAGCCGGAAATCACCTCACTCTACATACAAGGACGGAAGAGGCTAGGCATACATTCGGGTCTCCAGAGAAACAATGGGAGGAGGGCTGATGTAGCTGTGTGCTAGGGCATGTTAAATGCAGGCACCACTCCTTCCCAGAATATGGCAGTGAGGCTCTTGCAGTGGGTTGGGCTGACCTTTGCTTTACCAGATCACATAAGCAAGCATGAACCAGTTAAAATCAGACTTTATAATCTCCTGTACAATTGTGCGTTTTTTTAGGTCACGTTTAAGCACTGAGGGAGCCGAAGAGGTGGTAAAGAGGGACCAGACAGACAGGAAAGAAAGAGGCGACACACTTTAGGGTGCACCTTGTAGACATGGTGGAGAGGCAGCACAGCTGACTTTCCCATTTTGTGGGTCTTCTGACTTCAAAATATTAATTTTGTTATGGTAATTAAATTTACAATCCACACAACATTTAATAGTACTAGTGGCTAACTTCAAATGTGAGGCCCCTGCTGAATGTGGTGAGGGGGCCTGAAACTCTTGAATTACAGACACACAAGACCTAGGGTGGAATGGGGGACCCCCAAAAGAGTGCCCCCGTACCAAGAGACTGAGTGACAGCCCACCACATATAGTTCTAACTAAAAGCGGCCTTTTACTTCTTTATTCAGCATATACAGAAACGCTTACATTACTGCAGACTGCAGAGGGCTATGTTACTTCGGTGCCTCTTATCAGTGATGTAATGCAAAATGTTGGGGCCACCTTGCAGAATGTGATGAGCCCCTCCCCAAGTCTACCATATTGCATAGATATGCCTTGGGCTGAATGGGCCCCTTTGAAAAATGGTGGCCCTTGGAGGTTTGGGGTTTCCCATGCATCGCAGGGGCCTACGACTCACTACTAATTTGCTTCCCGATCGAGTCCGTTTTTTATTTTTTATTCTGCCCCCTAAGCTGATTTTAACCATTGCAGCATTTCACTCTGTGGGGCCGTGGAGTTTACGCTTGGCCTCCAGAAAGCAATGCTTTTATTTTTTGCAGTTCTATATAGCGCAAACTCGACCCAAAGGTTTCAGAACGCTTTACATGAGCACCACTTGCATTACAGACGGACACAGGCATTTTTTAGGCACGGGGAAAATAAATGATTTGCCCAGAATCACAGGATGCTTGAGCATCCCACCAGACTCGAACCAATCACCCAATGTCAACGTCAGCAGCTCTAGCTGTTAAACTCGAGTCCCCCTCCCCTTTTAGAGCTTACATAAGTTAATGCAACAGGATAAGAAGCTCCTCTTCTGCAAACACAATAATAAATATTCGAAAAGAATACGCAGATATGGACTACGAATAAACGCATCAAATGAATGACGGCAAGCAGAAAGGATTCTGGGCGGCTCGCGGCCTCCGCTCTTAAGTAAAACGCCAGATGCTCACGTGGGAATTTCGGCGAGGCCTTGGTAAATAAACAAACAGCCCATCCCTTGGCATCCCCGCGGCAAGCAGTAAACTGTGACACATCCTGTCTCCAGCCATCAGTCAGAGCAGTATCCTCTGGTGCTTTTGTGGGTTAATGTCTCACCTCGCGGTTTCTTCTTCACACAAAAGAAGCAGCAGTTTCACACCAGACCTGCGAGCAGACACTGTCTCCTGGGACCCATGCGATTTAATGAGGTGTTCTTCAAGGGCGCCCAAGCATGGCCTTCACAATCAGTTCACAGGGTGGTGGTGGGCAGTGCTCCAGAGAACTAGTTCATGCTGAAGTCCCACAATGGCATATGCAAGCACCAGGACTGGTTAAATGCTCCACCCCCAAAATGTAAACTGTGTTGATAATGTAAAAAAATAAAATAAATAAATCCACAAAAAGTAGATCCGTGACCAAGAACGTTAGTTCGAAACGCGTAGGAGTTTTGCGTTTGACCTGTGAATAAAGCAAGATCTTTACTGCCAAGAAGTGCGCCGCGTGTTTCTTTGTTCAAGCTATTATATATATATATATATATATAGATATATAGATATATAGATATATAAAAAAGCTCCAAGTTGCCCACGCAATGAGTCGCACACAGAACCAGCAGTGACACAGGCTCTGCATATACAGAGCCATTCTGTGGAATACGGGCTAAGGATTTAGGACGGACACTGCTTTACGATGCCCATCTGTGGGCTCAGAACTTTCAAAGACAGGATGACGTGCGGGCAAACCACATCTCCCAAAATGCCCCACTCAGTCATAGGACTAGCCCATCTGGGGGCGTGGATATAGGCATATTTGGGAGGAGGTGTGGCATGCACAAACTGGATCCATCCAGCCTCTGAGGAAGAGGGTTTATCCTTTGAAACGCTTCAGGCATTTAGGGATGGGAAGGCTGTTACACCGGATCATGCTGCAGGCGATGTTTTTACCTGATTAAAGACCCTGTGTCCTGTGTCACTGCTGGTTCTGTGTGCGACTCATTGCGTGGGCAACCTGGAAAAAAAAAAATATATATATATATATATATATATACCCGTGACCAAGGGCTAAGTGGTCCGAAACGCGTCATGAAGGAGCTTTGCACGCAGCTTTAATAATTCAATAAAAAGAAGATCTGGCACCAGCTTAAAGAAGTTGTCCGTACCTGTTTTTGTCCTTCCAGGCGTACCTGTTTTTGTGCATCCAGGGCACAAGGGAGCGTAATTTGCTATATATATATATATATATATAATTTTTTTGGGTGTGGGGGTTCGAATCCGTTAATTCAATTGTTTATAGATACGATTTTGTTTAAAGAAATAATTTTTTTGTTCAATCAAGTCATTCTTTTTTGCATCTCTACATACAGCCGGTCAACACAAACTGACAAGATCCTCCTGCAAGATGTGTTGATTAGCTTTGAAACTCCTTTATCTCCCAGACCTGAGGCTTATTGCAGCAGATAGGTTAGGGGGGGTTATGGCCCCGGTCTTCCTTGTGAATTTATGGGCAAGGGACCAATGGTCTCCAAATTGCTGCAAAGCCAATCCTGGGCTAAAAACTTTCCTCAGTTCGCCTCTGGGTAAATTACAATTAGCCAGGGCCTAGAGTCCACTCCCTTAGATCTGAAGTTATCTAATCCACTGCTTGCACCATGTTGACCCACCAGAAACCTCACCCCTCTAGACATCTGTGTCCACCGAAGGTTGAGGAGCGATGGATTCATCACACACTCCCAGGATATCCTTTTTATACACATTTACATACAGCAATTACAAATCACACTCCTTTACATGGAGGGCAGCTTGAAATTCGGCATTAATTCAGCCCCATCTCCACACAACCAACACCCCATGCCAGTAGATTCGATGTTTACATGCATGTACAGGTCAAAAAGTAATGAGGCGGCCAATGGAAAGCCATGAGGCGATCATAGGAAAACAAGCTCAAAGAGTTGCTCAAGATCCTTATTAAAATTCAGGGTGTGAATAAGAGGGACATTGAGAAGAGCAGAGACGCAGTCATCTTATAAGGTGTTTCAAAGAGCTCGGCCTTCTCCCCTGTGTGGACACCTCACGCAGTGGCGCAGACTGGCTGTCAGCCTCCTGCACATCAAAAACCAGATCTGCTTTTTGATCTTGGTTATTATCAGCTGGAGTCTTCGTCATTACAGCAAAGCACAAGTTCATTTGGAATCATCTCGCATTTAGAAGTACAGTTTCATAGTCCACATCTGAAGTGAAGGCATCACCAGCAATTTCCTCCCCATGGCAATCTTTAAAGAGAATTTGACAACAGATAACTGTCTGACACTCATTCAAGACAGCCCACCAGAAGCTGGAGGAACCCTGGACCAGAAAGGTGGAGGAGCTCGTGCAAGTAGGAGTCACTGGTTGTGTTTCAAAGGTTCACCTCAACAGAAAGGCTCCCTGGGTACATTTTGTAGCATGGCATTCAAAAGGGAAGAAAAAGCAATGAACGCTTACAATTAGCAATCAAAGGCTTGCTTGGAGTCGTGGCCTAGAAGTAGATTTGCAAATGTAATCCCTTGGGCCTATGAAGTCTGAGCATCTTGACAGAAATGGCATTTAAAGTAATAGTCTCTGGAGAGTGGACTTCTACTCAAAAGAGCAGTAATGCACACATGCTCAGTTAGGCATAACAGTGGGTCAAGCTCTGAGGTAGGGTCTTGCAAATTAAGGCTGTTCTGTAACACAGCTAAATACAAATTAACTACTTTGTACTGAGAGGTATATGGTTAAAGAACAGCAGCCCTGATTACTTGCTGCCACGCCAAGCAAATGTACTGCTACTAACAGCTCTAAGTGTTGCGTTGGCTGAACAGGCCAAAGGCACTTTGGAGCAGATATTTCTTCGGGACACTAGTGCAGGCATGTTACTCATATTCAACTTCTCACACCTAGAAAAGATTTTTTGCAGTGTAAAAGGGATGTATGAAAGGCCAGTCTAGTACAAGAACAATGTTTAAGGAAGGTATGATAACAAAACCTACCTTATCTGATTCTCACATACTTGGGCTGATGCTCAATTGGGTGCCTACTTGGTTCTAGAAATGGACTGAGTTTTGCCAAGATTAGCTCTTTCATTGATATGCTATATTGTAGTCCAATTTAAGTTTTGGTTTGCGCGACATTTAAATGCAATCACCTTCAAACATAGGGCTAGTTCACTGGCAATGCAATAAGGAGTTGTAACCTTTGGCACCAACAACTGCTCTAACCATGAGTGACTGCATGTCCCTTCACCTAGTGAGTCAAAACTATATGATAAATACATATTCCCACCCACAAACATGACTGTGATGATCTATGTGTCGTATAAATGCTTGCATGTGGACATCTTTCAAAAAAGGGATATGGGTTTCAGTTTCACTGCTAACCATGAAGTACATTTAGCTCAGCTCCTCTAATCCCAGCACATGATGTAACTAATTCCACTTTTTGGCCTCTTGATGTCCCACTCACCACAAGCTGGAAGGAGTAACACAATCTGGTCAACGTGGCAAATACGAAACATTTAGTTTCAACAAGCTATCACTCGTAATCCCCCCAAGTGACAGTTGCCACATAATTGCTGCCAACATGTGTGCATGACTGAACCACTTTTAGGGCAGTCATTATTATTTAATTGGAGCAAATGAAATCAAATGTTCTCTACACGTTTAACAGAAGTTTAAAGAAACAGGTAAGCACCTAAATTACAGGAATTACATCTGTTATGTAAAGGTTTGAAAACTGGTAACAGAGCACCCTGAAGCAAATATGAGATAAGCGCACAAGTACAGATGACGTAATGCAGAGTAGACACAAGTTAAAATTCCACAAACAACCTGATAACATGGCTGCCACGCTGGTGAAGTGGCCACATGACACTTCACGTACCAGGACTACCTGGCTCTCCAAAGCCCACTTACAGACAAGGTCGTTATCCAATTTGGAACAACCCGATTTTAATTAGGATGCTTGACTTGAGGACTCGTCATTCTTAAATTGTAAAATGATAGTCTCTGAGGGGTGAAACGGTGATCGGCTGTCCCTAGATGCGGCGCGGGCCTTCAGTTTGTGCATCTATTCAGATGGATTTCATGAAATGTGACACTTCCAGTCAGTCAATCGCCAGTAGCCTGGGTGTCACGACTGCGGTTCAATGGACAAAAGCCACTGAGTGTAACAATATTGTGTGACGTTTTAAGCCCTAGCAAAGACGTGATTGTTTTAACACTACTTTATCATAAATTACTCCGTCGTAGCGCATTGAAGTCAAATGACGTCTTATCGCTATCCAAGACTGTACACAGGCTTGGGACCCAATTGAATGTACTTCGAACCCTTATCACACTAACCAATTAAAGACAACTCGTACATCAAGCTTCCGACTCTGTTTTCATTATATTCTCCGAGTAAATATTTGGTGTTACGCGCCTGCCCTCCGCTGCTGCCACTCACAGGGCCTGCCTCTTTGTCAGTAGGATATATGATCTGATAAGCAGCGCTGTTTATTTCTTCTGACTGGCTCTGGGGGGAGAGAGGAAGGAGGGGGCATCTCAAACCTGACAAGGCCTTTCCCCAGGGCCACTCAGGGAAACAAAGAGGCGAGAGAAAAGAAAACAGCCGAGGTGGCCGTTTCTGCAGCTTCTACATAAACACAAGAGGCCGTGTAAACAGAAAGGAAGCGAAGCCGAAAGGACCTCTGTGAAGATGTCGAGTTGCTGTGGCGGGAACACACAGATTTTCTTTGTCGTCAGACTCAGAGGATACCTGCTCGCGCATGTAGCAGCCTCTCGCTGCGGTGGCTGCCGCTGAATTCACCCTCAGGGCTCAAGAGATCAACCGCCTAAAGTTGTGATGCCCTGAGAGAACGGCGGCCACCGCATTCACCTCAGGGCTCACGAGATTAACCGTCTGAAGATGTGACGTCATGAGAGTGGCGGCGGCCGCCGTATTCACCTCAGGGCTCACGAGATCCACCGCCTGAAGATGTGACGTCATGAGAGCGCGGCGACCGCTGCCAGACTTCACACGGGAGCCCTTGCCTGATTGTGTTTACAGAGAGCGCTGCTTGTTTGTTCCCCGCATACCGTGACAACCTGGGGCTATGAAGAGGTGTCAACGGATGCAGCCGTCGAGGAAGCAAAGCCCATCGGCGACGGAGTCCTGTTAACACGCGGCTCAGTCAGAGCGGAGTGGATTCAACAGCTCTCCTTCCGCAAAACGGACCTCACTGCGCTCAATCACTTTCAGTCAGAGGCGCCTGCAGCGGGCTCGGGACCTGCAAGAGAATACCTGTAGAAGGGGTGAAAGGGCACCGGAAGTGAGTGAGGTAGGGGTGTGAATTAGTGTGAGAATTACATTTGTCAGAGGTGCGAATGTAAGTGTATCAGAGATATGGAAGGATGTGTATTAGAGGTGGATTAGTATTAGAGGTATGGGAAAATGTGTTTGAAAAGGGTGTGTATCAGAGGTGGACACTGAATGTTTCAGAGGTGGATCGTGGATGTGTATCAGAGGTGGGGGCAGGATGTGTATCAGAGGTGGGTGTGTATCAGAGGTGGTGGAAGCATGTGTATCAGAGGTGTGGGGAAAATGTGTATGAAAAGGGTGTGTATCAGAGGTGGACACTGAATGTGTTTCAGAGGTGGATGTGTATCAGAGAGGTGGATGTGTATCAGAGGTGGGGATGGAACGTGCATCAGAGACGGAAAGAGGATTTGCACTACAGGAGAAGGGAGAATGTGCGTCCGTCTGAGAAGGGGGTATGGGACTATAAGTATCGTAGGAAGGGGAGTAGGCGCATCAGAGGTGAAGGCAGTGTATGCATGGGAGGTGACATGATACATGGTCAATGTGAACATATCCCTCCACTATCCCTCAGAGTAGGCTCAGTGGCGTAATTATCAACAGTGCAGCAGAAGCAAAGGGGGTGGGCCTTCAGATTTTAGGGGCCTCCTGCACCTCAATTATAGCTATATTTCCTAGGTGATGGGCGTCCATCCTGCCTGCTTGCCTTCGGGTCCCTGGCATCCTTGCAGCACCACTGACCAGGCCGGTGCTGTGTGGCTGCCTATATGGTTTAATCCGAAGTATAATTATAATTTGCACACATATCTCTCACACTTCCTTCTCCATCACACTGCTGGGTATTGGGCCACCAGACAAAATCAGCTTTCTGGTTTTTCATGCACAACTCCAAAATGCTCCCTACACCAGACCACAAATACAACTCTGACAATCTGGCACGCCACCATGTTATCTGTATGAAAAGGTGCCTCACGCCCCTCATACTGGCATGAAGCAGCGTTAAGGTGCTACAATACAGAGGTCGGGTGTTGGATCTGGGGATCTCTAGTTGGCAATGGTTATCACCTTTGTCCAAATAGGGACCCTTACTTCTAAGTCAGGATAAGGGGATTACACTCCTTAATAACCCCTGCTCACCCCCTTGGTAGCTTGGCACGAGCAGACAGGCTTATCTCAGAGGCAGTGTGTTAAGCATTTGTGGATGTACACAGTAATACAGTGGAAACACTACAGATGGACACAACACAGGTTTTATAAAAATAAGTATTCTTTATATAGACTTAACACAAGACCACAAAAATCCACAATACTACACTTAAGATTGCTTAAAAGAGGATTCAAGTTTTTTAGTTCAAGTTGTAGGTAAATGCGACGAAGTTCTCAACAAAGTACCTGGATGCGTAACGCAAAGTGAACAAAAGGCTCGCAAAAGGGGAGATGCGTCGGTTCCGTGACCCGGGGGAACGGGTGCGTCCTTCCTCAATGCTTACGCAGAGTAGGGGACTCGTCGTGAGCCTTACCGGTGCGGAGGTGACGCGTAGATTCTCAGCCGGCGGGCCTGTTGCGGTGCGCAAGATGGCTCCTTGATGCGATGCGACTATCCGGTTGCGATGCGAGAAGATGGCGCCCTTGATGCGGCGATGCGATGATGATGTGATGACGATGCGATGGCGCCCTGGCAGCTTTGCGACGACTCTGTACTTTGGAGCCGCGACAGGCCCTGCGACACGCTTCTCCGGTGATGCGATGGCGACTCTCACAATGGCGTCACGCTTCTCCGGTGATGCGACAGCAGACAGCTTCGATGAACACACGCTTCCAGGGAGATGCGACGAAGGCTCGCTTCTCCGGCGTTGCGATGATTTCAGCTGCGGCGGCGACACGCTTCTTCTCGATGTGTTGTGCTTCCAGCGGCACGCAAGTGTCTGGAGTCAGAATTCCCAGCAAGGAAATTCAGGAGGGAGATGGAGGTGAAGTCTTTTGTCCCTGAGACTTCAGCAGGAGGCAAGCACAGTTCAAGCCCTTGGAGAATATTCTGTAGATGTAAGTCTTTACAAAGTTTCTTCTCCTTTCCCTTGGCAATGAAGCAACCACTGCAGGCCAACCCAGTAAACAGCACACTGGCAAAGGGGCAGTCCAAACTCCTGCAGCTTCCTTGGTTCTTCTCCTTGGCAGAAAGGGTTCTTGTTCCAGAAGTGATCTAATTTCTTGGGATTAGGGTCCCAATATTTATACCCCAAAATCCTTTGTTCTCTGAAGGCAGAGAGGCCTCTGCCTAGCCCAAACCAGTTCCTGAGCACTTTGTTTACATGACTCTCTTCTTCCTTTCACTGTGCAGGGCAGAGACATCAGTCACCACACAGGAGGTGGAGCCAGCACAGGGGAGGGAAGGTACAGCTCTAGAGCACTCTGTTGACATGATTCCTCCTCTCCTTTCACAGTACAGGGCAGAGACATCAGACAAGCCACATGAGGTGGAGCCAGCATTGTAGAGGGAAGGCCCAGCCCTATTCAGGTCCCAGGTGCAACTCCCCCCTCCCATCTAGATACATATCGCTCTATTTACCACCAGGCTGTCCAAACCTGTCTCCTGGAATTCCCCAGCCCTCTCAATTACAAACCCAGACAAGGAATACACAACCCAGCAGAGGCAGGCTCAAATGGTTAGGCAAGCAAATACCTACTTTCTAAAAGTGGTATTGCAAACACAGAATATTAAAATAAACTTTACTAACATATGAATTTTATTATTCTGAGTTCAGGCATACTAAATTCGAATTTCTGCCATGTTCCCTGAGTCAGTTAGGATTATAAGAATGTAATAATCTAACTGCCCATTCTAACCTATGAGAACAGGTAGCCTTCAATAGTGAAACATAGAAATGACTGTAATTCACTATCAGAACATGCTACACACATCAGAGCATGTCCTACTATATACTTACAATGCACCCTGCCCTTGGGCCTACCATAGGGGTGTCTAATATGAAGTAAAGGGAAGGTTTAGGGACTGGCAAGTGGGTGCACTTGGCCAAGTCGACATGGCAGTGCTAGACTGCACAGAGGCCTTGTAAAGGCAGGCCTGAGACACACTTTATAAGCTGCTTCTGTGGGTGGCACAACTAGTGCAGCAAGCCCACCAGCAGAATTTGATTTACAAGCCCTGGGCACACATGGTGCACTGTACTAGGGGCTGACAGATAAATCAAATAACCCAATCATGCAATCCAATTAGTATATCAATTTAACATAGGGAGCTCTTGCACTGTGGCACTGATTAGCAGTGGCACAGTGCCCAAAGCATAAATCCAGCAAAAACATATCAAAACAGAGGAGGCAATCTGTCAAAAATGGAAGGGAGGCTCACACCAATGATGCCAGGTCTAACATCGGGAGGTTGTGCATCAGACATGTGAGGGAGGATATGCCAAAGGGGTGGGCCAAAGATTCTAGCAGATATACAGGGAGGAAATACGTGAATGGAGGCTGTGAGGGGAGCTGTGAACCAGAGGTGAACGGATGCTGTACATCAGCGGTGGAAGGTTATGCATGTGGAGAAGTGTGGCTCACTGGTTAGAGGAGGCAGACCTGGAAGCAGAGGTCAGCCCGGGACCAGGGTTCAATTCCCGGCATGGCGGGGTCTTGAGTCCTAAAATGTCCATGGATTCGACAATTCTCGCTCCGGTGCCTACTCGATTCACGGGTTCACACTCTGCGACTCTGGGCAATAGCTTGCTTAATCTCCACAATGGCCCCTCGCGGCGGGATGCCTGGCTTTCACCTTGCGGATACCCTGCCGGGGTTATCTCACAGGGGAATACCAGGACGGGTTCCCTAAGCAAGCGCTTAGAGACCAGTTGGTGATTTGCGATATATAAATTCCTGTACATTTACATTTACATGCATCAAAGATGGGGAAAAATGTACATCAGAGGTGAAGGATACTGTGCATAAGAGAAGGAGTAACGGTGTCCTTCTTAGACAGGGAAAAAGGGCAGCTGTAACTGAGATTGGGAGAGTGGGTATCTGAGAAAGGGAGATGCTGGATTCTATTTAAATTATTTTGTCACTACAAAAAACGAAACCCATCCAACTATCACCATCAAACAATTTAGCTTCAAAATAATCCAGTTGCTTAGGGCACATCCAAGTAGCTTCACTCAGATTGGTATAATGTGTATAGCACTTAAAGCCAGAGGTGTGTGTGTAGCACTTCAAGCCAGAGGTGTGTGTGTAGCTATGATGCTAGCACCCTCCACCCACTCAACCCCGGACGAGAACAGACCTGCTACCAGGCCAGCCCGAAGAGCACCCAAGGACTCTTCCTTGGAACTTCTTGCCGGAACTGCAGCTTCACCAGCATCCAGCCCACCAAACCACCAAACAAAGAACCCAACTACCTCAGATGCATTCTTCTCAACACCTGCTCCACCCGCAAACACGCAGTCGAACTCTGGGACCTTCTCGACTCTACCTCCCCAGACGTCGCCTTCCTGACGGAGACCTGGCTAAACCCCACCGTAGCTCCCGACATCGCCATACCCATCCCGGAAGGCTACAAGATCACCCGCAGGGGCCGTACCAACGGCGTTGGAGGAGGAATCACCATCGTCCATAGGAACACCCTCAGAGTCTCGACCAACACCAACGACACCCTCAGCACAGCTGAACACATGCACTTCCAAACCCACACCGACCCTAACACCACCCTCTGAGGAACCCTCGTCTACAGACCCCCGGACCCCGACCGCAGTTTAGCGACTCCATCGCCGACTTCATCAACACACACACCCTCGTCTCCACGGACTACATCCTCCTCTGGGACCTGAACTTCCACCTCGAGAACAACGACACCAACACCCTGATCGCCAACCTCCTACTCAGACAGCTTGTGACAACACCCACCTACGCCGCCGGCCACACGCTCGACCCCATCTTCACCGCAAGCCCCCAGTCACCAACCACACCACCGAACCCCACTGGACCGACCACCACTGCATCCACTTCACTTTCAGGAAGCACACCACCGCACCCAACAGATGCCTAGACGCGGCTGGAGCAAAGTCACCGAAGACCAGCTAATCACCAGCCTCGCCCAGAACCTACCCGCCGACTCCACCGACCCACACACTGCCGCCCGCAACCTCAGACAATGGATCGACAACTGCGCCAAGACCCTCGCCCCACTCAAGACACCCTCCAACAGCCACACCAGCAAGAAAGCCACCTGGTTCACCAAAGACCTCCAGGCCTCCAAACGAACATCCCGAAAACTGGAGAAGAACTGGCTCCGCAAACGAACACCGGACAGCCACGCAGCCCACAAGAACGCCACCCGCAGGCACCATCAAATCATCAGAACCGCCAAGAGGTCCTCATTCAAAGACAGCCTAGATAAAAATGCACACAACAGCAAAGAGCTCTTCAACATCGTGAAAGAACTCTCCAACCCCAGCTCCAACACCAACAACATCCCGCCCTCGCAAGACTTCTGTGACTCGCTGGCCACCTTCTTCCACAGCAAGATTGTCAACATCCACGACAGTTTTAACGCCACAACCGCCCGACAACCACCGCCCCCACGACCACCACCCACACCAACCGCCTGCTCTACTGGACCAGCATCAATGATGAGGACACCAGCAAGATCATGAACACCATCCACTCCGGATCACCGCTAGACCCATGCCCTCACCACGTCTTCAACAAGGCCTGCACAGCCATCGCACCCCATCTCCGGAAAGTAATCAGCATCTCCTTCGAGACAGCAACCTTCCCAGAAATCTGGAAGCATGACTAGATCAACGCCTTAGTCAAGAAACCCAAAGCAGACCCCAAGGACCTCAAGATCTTCTGACCCATCTCCCGTTTCCGGCAAAGGATCACCAAGAAAATCGTCAACAAACAACTGACCTGCTATCTTGAGGAGAACGGTACAAAAGGGGGTGGTGATGGACGGAGCATCTGAATCAATCAAACACTCACACCCAGTCAATAGATCTGGGTTTAATCCATCACCGTTCTTTAGCCCACTCTGCCACCCCAGTTCAGACATGGCCATATGCAAATCAGTCTGACCCTGTGCCTCATGGGAACAGTCCAACCCGAACTGCCAAGCCATGTCTTCCCTGGACCGGAAATAAGCTTCCGAGGACCGGTTTCTGGCATTCCAGCCGTCTTATCTTGAGGAGAACAGCATCCGGGTTCCGCAGCAACCACAGCACCGAAACCGCCCTCATTGCCGCCACCGATGACATCAGGTCCTGACTTGACAACGGACAAACAGCGGCCCTCATCCTCCTGGAGCGGTCAACCGCCTTCGACACGGTCTGCCACAACACACTAAGTACACGCCTCCACAACGCCGGAATCCAGGAGTAGGCCCTAGACTGGACCACGTCCTTCCTCTCCGGGAGAATGCAGAGCGTCCTCCTCTCCCCCTTCTGCTCCAGTGCCACTGAGATCATCTGCGGCGTACCCCAGGGCTCTTCCTTCAGCCCAACGCTGTTCTACATCTACATGGCACTACTCACCCACGTCGCCCGACAGCACGACCTCAATATCATCTCGTACGCCACCGACACTCAGCTGATCCTCTCTCTCACCAAAGACCCTCACACCGCCAAAACCAACCTCCACGAAGGCCGTCGCCGAATGGATGAGGAACAGCCGACTGAAGCTGAACTCGAACAAGACGGAGGTGCTCATCCTCGTAAACACCCCTTCGGCGAGGGGCGACTCCTGGTGGCCGACCGCACTGGGAACCGCCCCAACACCCACCGACCTCGCTCGCAACCTAGGGGTCATCCTCGACTCCACCCTCTCCATGACTAAACAGGTCAACGCCATCTCCTCATCCTGCTTCAACACCCTCCGAATGTTCCGCAGGATCTTGAAGTGGATCCCCACCGAAACTCAAAGAACAGTCACCCAGGCCCTCGTCACCAGCAGACTGGACTACGGAAACGCCCTCTACGCAGGAACGTCGGACAAGCTCCTGGGACGACTGCAACGCATCCAGAACGCCTCTGCACGTCTGATCCTCGACATCCCCCACCGCAGCCACATCACACCCCATCTGAGAGACCTGCACTGGCTCCCCGTCAACCAGGAGATAATCTTCAAGCTCCTCATCCACGCACACAAAGCTCTCCACAACACCGGCCCAGCATACCTCAGCAGACGCCTCAGCTTCCACACCCCCACCCGCCAGCTCCGCTGACCTCGCCACAGTCCCCCACATCTGAAGAACAACCGCCGGTGGCAGATCCTTCTCCCACCTCGCCGCCAAGACCTGGAACACCCTCCCCACCAACCTACGGCAGACCCAAGACCTACTGGGCTTCAGAAGACTTCTCTAGACCTGGCTCTTCGATCAGTTGCAGCAACTCCTCCCCCCCTGCCGTCCCCCCACCACCACCAGCACCTTGAGACCCTCACGGGAATCTAGTGCGCTTTATAAGTATCTTGATTGATTGATAGCACTTAAAGCCAGAGGTGTGTGTGCACATAGTAACTGTCAACTGATGTCAAAGGAGTGACTTTTATCCAGGCCTGGTTTTTCATCAACCGTGCTAAGCATGCTCAGCCTGTATGCCATAACTTATAAAAATACACATGAAACTACAAAACCCAGCATGCTCAGTGGTGTTGACTGAAAAAAGAGAGGTAGCTGAAAGTCAGCCCATGACATGGAACCAGTTGATGGCTTTTTGAATTAATAGCTTGTGGTATTGATTTAAAAAGCAATAGCAAAAGGAAGTCATAAGGACCAGAGCCCCAAAACCTACTGAAAGAGATAGCCAAGGCTGAAATCTGTCACCTTGTAAAGAGAGTGACTGAAGTACAATGAGTTCTGACTTAGCTGCCAACTGGCTCACATCACAAGAGTTGCATTCACCCAAGTCCTGGAATTTTAGGCAATAACACTTTGGGTTCTTGGGCATGTCTTCCCACTTTCCCATCATGAGTATGGGCATACAATTACCAGCATGCTCTGTCTTGTTGAGTAATATATCAGGAAGGACTGAAGGTACCTTCATGGCATGGGCCCAGGTGGATACTAGGATTCTGAGATAAAAAACAAAAGAACTATGGTCTTCATTTGTATCTTTCAGTGGGAACCCCATAAGAAAACGAAGAGAAATTTCACTTCCAGACCGGAACTAACTGGCCAACAGCTAGGTAGGACGTAGCAGGGTACTAGCAGCCTTGTGCTTTGTACCTTGGAAAACCTGGTGAAAAAAATAGACAAATGCAAAAACCACAGTTGATGGACAGAATGCAGAACAATGTCATACATTCACCCCAGTACAGAGATCTGGGCCTAAATCAATCGTTTTTTTGCACTCCACACCACCCCAGTTCAGACATGGCCATGTGCAAATAAGTCTGACCCTGCGCCTCATGGGAACAGTCCAGCCCGAACTGCCAAGCCATGCCTTCCCTGGAAAGGAAACAAGCTTCCGAGGACCGGTTTCTGGCATTCCAGCCGTCTTCAGCCCGGCTTGCTTGAATCCAGTGGTGTGGAGTGCATGGGACTCACGTCTGAGCATACCCATCCCACTCGGGTGACAAATGCAACAAGCACTGGCGTTGCCAATAGGTCTCGCAGTAGGAAAGTTGGAGCTATTACAATTGCAAATAACAATGCCTTTTATTTTTGTTTTCATTTTAAAAACATAAAGGGCTTTGTCATTTACAAAACCAATAGCTCCAACTTTCCTACTGCGAGACCTATTGTGCACTGCACAGTATGGGTGAAAGTGGCACTGCGTGGGTGTGAGTGGCTTTGAGTGAGTGGCGTTGCGTGGGTGAGTGGCGTCGCATGTGTGAGTGTTGTTGCGTGGGTGAGTGGCGTTGCGTGGGTGAGTGGCGTTGCGTGGGTGAGTGGCGTTGCGTGGGTGAGTGGCGTTGCGTGGGTGAGTGGCGTTGCGTGTGTGTGAGTGGCGTTGCGTGTGAGTGGCGTTGCGTGTGTGTGAGTGGCGTTGCGTGTGTGTGAGTGGCGTTGTGTGTGTGAGTGGCGTTGTGTGTGTGAGTGGCGTTGTGTGTGTGAGTGGCGTTGGGTGTGTGAGTGGCGTTGGGTGTGTGAGTGGCGTTGGGTGTGTGAGTGGCGTTGGGTGTGTGAGTGGCGTTGGGTGTGTGAGTGGCGTTGGGTGTGTGAGTGGCGTTGTGTGTGTGAGTGGCGTTGTGTGTGTGAGTGGCGTTGTGTGTGTGAGTGGCGTTGTGTGTGTGAGTGGCGTTGTGTGTGTGAGTTGCGTTGCGTGTGTGAGTGGCATTGCATGGGTGAGTGTGGCGTTGCATGTGTGAGAGTGGGCTTGCGTGGGTGTGAGTGGCGTTGTGTGTCTGAAAGTGGTGCTGTGTGGGTAAAAGTGGCACTGCGTGGGTGTGAGTGGATTTGCGTGAGTGGCGTTGCGTGGATGAGTGGCGTTGCGTGGGTGAGTGGCGGTGCGTGGGTGAGTGGCGGTGCGTGGATGAGTGGCGGTGCGTGGATGAGTGGCGGTGCGTGGATGAGTGGCGGTGCTTGGGTGAGTGGCGTTGCTTGGGTGAGTGTAGCATTGCATGGGTGATAGTGGGCTTGCGTGTGTGTGAGTGGTGTTGTGTGTCTGAAAGTGGTGCTGTGTGGGTGAAAGTGGCACTGCGTGGGTGTGAGTGGCTTTGCGTGAGTGAGTGAGTGGCGTTGCGTGGGTGAGTGAGTGGCGTTGCGTGGGTGAGTGGCGTTGCATGTGTGAGTGGCGTTGCGTGGATGAGTGGCGTTGCGTGGATGAGTGGCGTTGCGTGGATGAGTGGCGTTGCGTGGATGAGTGGCGTTGCGTGGATGAGTGGCGTTGCGTGGATGAGTGGCGTTGCGTGGATGAGTGGCGTTGCGTGGATGAGTGGCGTTGCGTGGGTGAGTGGCGTTGCGTGGGTGAGTGGCGTTGCGTGGGTGAGTGGCGTTGCGTGGGTGAGTGGCGTTGCGTGGGTGAGTGGCGTTGCGTGGGTGAGTGGCGTTGCGTGGGTGAGTGGCGTTGCGTGGGTGAGTGGCGTTGCGTGGGTGAGTGGCGTTGCGTGGGGGAGTGGCGTTGCGTGGATGAGTGGCGTTGCGTGGATGAGTGGCGTTGCGTGGATGAGTGGCGTTGCGTGGATGAGTGGCGTTGCGTGGATGAGTGGCGTTGCGTGGATGAGTGGCGTTGCGTGGGTGAGTGGCGTTGCGTGGGTGAGTGGCGTTGCGTGGGTGAGTGGCGTTGCGTGGGTGAGTGGCGGTGCGTGGGTGAGTGGCGGTGCGTGGGTGAGTGGCGGTGCGTGGATGAGTGGCGTTGCGTGGGTGAGTGGCGGTGCGTGGATGAGTGGCGTTGCGTGGATGAGTGGCGTTGCGTGGATGAGTGGCGTTGCGTGGAGGAGTGGCGTTGCGTGTGTGAGTGGTGTTGCTTAGGTGAGTGGCGTTGCTTGGGTGAGTGTGGCATTGCATGGGTGATAGTGGGCTTGCGTGTGTGTGAGTGGTGTTGCGTGGGTGAGTGGTGTTGCGTGACAACTGCAATAATCTGATCTTCTATGTTTAAAAGCTTCTATATGTTAAAGACGCTTAATAAAATAAAAAAAGTTTTTCTTTATCATAGTGTTTGTTGTTGTTTACGTGCCAACCATTTTCAGGGCTCGGCTCGTGCATGGTCACATTGACTCCTCAAACTCTCGGCTCGCCGCTTAATTTTGGGCTTGCACATATCCAATTCTAACTACAACCCCCAATTCAAACGTGGGCAGAGCAACGCGACACTTAAAGCTAGCCCACGGAATGGGACAGCGCTCCTCAGCAGTTGATTACAGAACACATCCCCCGCCCTCATATGTCTGCTTTAGGCATAGGCGAGGGACAAGGATAGGTTATGCGAGAGCGAGGGAGAGAAACGGAAATATTAGGTGTGTTTACGTGAGAGAGAACCAGAGGTCAGGAGATGGGAGACAATTTAAGAAGGGGCGAATAGAATATGAGTAGGAGAAAGAGGGGCAAAGTGAAACATAACAGGGACGAGGAGAGAATGGCATAGGAGAGAATGAGGAAGCAAGCAACGGAGGCATAAGCATAACGAGGGACAGCGGGAGAGAAAGGTGAAGAATATAAAGTGTTACAAAAAAGTGGAGACAAATTAAAGGGGCAAAGAGCGAGATAGAGGAGCGGGAGAATGAGTTAGATAGAGACAGAAGAAACAGAGAAGAAGATGGCGCTAAAGAAAAGGATTCAGTGAGAAAACGGGGGGGGGATGAGCAGTACGATACAAACAAAACACGAGAGAAAGATCTAACACGGAGTCAGACAGAATGATCGACAGTACAACAAAAATATACAACAAGACGGAGGGGAAGGCAGAGAAGGCCAGCTAGCTCAGTGGCAGACAGTTTATCAACCATGGAATGGTGAAAGGCCGGACTTGAAAGCATGTGGTGAAATGGAAGTAAACCAGACGGCAAGGCTGTGATTGCGTGGAGAGAGAGGGGAGGTGCTGGTGTGGGAGGGGGGAGGAGTGCTGCTAGGGCAAGCCTGTGATTGCGTGGAGAGAGAGGGGAGGTGCTGGTGTGGGAGGGGGGAGGAGTGCTGCTAGGGCAAGGCTGTGATGGGCGCTAAAGAAAAGGATTCAGTGAGAAAACGGGGGGGGACGAGCAGTACGATACAAACAAAACACGAGAGAAAGATATAACACGGAGTCAGACAGAATGATCGACAGTACAACAAAAATATACAACAAGACGGAGGGGAAGGCAGAGAAGGCCAGCTAGCTCAGTGGCAGACAGTTTATCAACCACGGAATGGTGAAAGGCCGGACTTGAAAGCATGTGGTGAAATGGAAGTAAACCAGACGGCAAGGCTGTGATTGCGTGGAGAGAGAGGGGAGGTGCTGGTGTGGGAGGGGGGAGGAGTGCTGCAAGGGCAAGGCTGTGATTGCGTGGAGAGAGAGGGGAGGTGCTGGTGTGGGAGGGGGGAGGAGTGCTGCTAGGGCAAGGCTGTGATTGCGTGGAGAGAGAGGGGAGGTGCTGGTGTGGGAGGTGCTGGTGTGGGAGGAGTGCTGCTAGGGAAAGGCTGTGATTGCGTGGAGAGAGAGGGAAGGTGCTGGTGTGGGAGGGGGGAGGTGCTGAGGCTGGGCTTGCATGCGATGCGCGTGCATGTACACGGGAACTGCATGAAAACCGCGGGGCTGAAAGCCCTTTGGTTTGAAGATGTTTCGCCACTTGAATTCTCGCTCCACTCGATGCGCTTGCGCACATCGATAGGTCGCGAGACCTAAAAACCACAGTTGATGGACAGAATGCAGAACAATGTCATACATTCACCCCAGTACAGAGATCTGGGCCTAAATCCATTACTGCATAGTATTAGTAAATATTTGTGCACAAACTCAACTTCCTCCTATGTAGTGGTAACAAGGGCCATTAGGTATCAATGAATGTTCCAACAGACGCAGAATATAAATACCTTTCATACATCAGGCCAAGGGGTGGTATTCTTCTTTGCAACTAGTGTTACAGCTCTCAATTCCCTTTGCATACTGTTTCGGCTGCCTACATTCCTCCTATTACTGTCAGGAGGAATTTTCACAGTAACCCGGGACCAAGATCAATTTGTATAGAGATATACCACACGGGGGCCTAGTTTCCATTGTTGCAGCAGGTTTGTGGCACCAGGACCAGGTCATGGGAACCCCCCCCATAACCCTGTTTTTTGCTGTAATTCGGAATTCAAACTGCGGCGAGGAAGGTCATTTACTTCCTTGCTGTAGGGCCCTGGCTACACTACTGATTCCACCGTTACTGAAATAGAGACAGCTTACTTGCGCCCTCCTGCTGTCAGAGGAGCAGTGTGCCAGGAGGCGAGAGGCAGCTTCAGAGATGGCATGTGCTGGGTGATCCCTCCCAGCGTTAGTACCACTCTGACCTGGATTAGTAACTGGAGATAGAGAAAAGCCCAGAGGGCGATTGGCGAGAAGGCAAGAGAGAAGGGGAGATTAGACAGGCGAAGGAATGAGGCAAAGAGGAAACAGGCTGTACAGTGATACAATCAGGAAGTGTTTAGAGCCCCTTCACACCAACATACAGTATTCCGCAAACCTTTCAAATTTTTGAACTTCAAAAACCATAGAAATTAATTTTCTTTTCCTATAAAATACATGAAAGCCATACAAGCACAACATATTTCATTTTTTCTGGAAAACCTTTAAGCTTTTTCAGTGCTCTTCAAATTATTTCTAATTTTCTGCATAATTGGTGTCAGTCTCTCACTCACATATGTGTCTTTTAATCAGGGTTGGCCAGCTGATAATGTTAATACTTATTTATTCAACGCTCGTTCACTAGTTGATTTCTTGGCGCTTGAGGAAGGGGGGCGCCTATCTAATTTTAAACTGTTTAAGTGAAGGGCCAAGTGCTAGGCAACCAAACTTGAATTCCGCACTCCTTGCTGGGCGCCTGACTAATAGTGCTCATGTACATGACACACCCTTTACCAGATCGTGGTGCTATACTGCCCTGGCAGACCTATAAATGCATCAAAACTTCTTTTCATATTAAAACTATCTGTGGCTCTAACGTAGCTTGTTGAAAGGGCAACTTACACAAAACATTCTCTTTCACAAAATGGCTTGAACACTTGAAAAAAACGACCAAATCACTAGGAAAAAAATCTATTCCTATTTCAAATGAAAGGGTGAGCAATTTCCCACGTGCACCTTCATGGAATGTTGCAGCCCGCACTGTCTGTTCATTTGTATTGTGGTTGTTGTACCTGGAGCATGCACGAACAAATCCATCAAATGCCAAAACAGGTCACTCGGTGGAGCCTTGGGCCATGAGAACCCATATCCATCAGCCTTGGGCTCCCAGGTGTGACCCACGCGACCTCGGAGTCACTTGACCTCCTCCATCAGTCTCTCACCTCTTCCTATCCCTGCAGGGCATCTCTCTAACCCCCCGCCCCCATCTTAGAGGAGGCCACTGGTCCACTGCACATGCACTTCCGGGACAGAGAAAGCTCAAGTCTCAAGACCTCGAGCAGTTCTCCCCAATTAACCCTCCATGTCCCTAATGTGGATTGCAAACGTATGTGTCCTCGAAATGTATACAACTATAAGAAGCCTTTCCCATGCCAAGAACTGTGGTATGAAACTATACGCAAACAAGTTATTATTAATTACCTGCCCTCTCAATGGAATGGCTACAATTACCCTCAACTTTCATATACATACGCAAATTGGGAAACAATGGATGAAATCTTTATGCAAAAATAAACTTTATCTAAGATGCTCTTTACAAAACTGTACTGACTTTGGCTGTCTGCTTTAACTGCTCAAGCAAATGGCTGCCAATTTAAGGCTTAAAGTTTAGTCGCTTGATGTAATCCTACTTTAAAAAAAATCCCCTTTTCTTTTATGTGTTGTGCAATAATCTATCGAGGCTTCCTTGGGACGCATTAGAATTTCTGTTGGTATAGAAGGAAACAAAAATCAAGTCTCCCGTACACAGAAGGTGCCCTTTAGCCCACTGAACGGCACAAACCGAAAGCTTGCGATTTTCTGTTTTTTTAAGGACATGTTTTTCGGTCTCTTTTGTGTGAAATTTGGGTAAGACAATATTGTTGCCAACATTCAACACTGCGTCAAGGGTCGTAAGCGCTATATAAATGCAATTTAAACATTCTGCTACTCTTAATGTGTGTTAATTGCATTCTCAAATGTCTCATTAGCCTCGTAGTCACTTGAGAGCAACACATTATTGTTGATTAAATGCAATCAGATCAAATTGTATTTTTCATCCTTTTGTTGACCTTTCTACTTCCTATCTGATCTTTGCCTTCAAACATCATTGGACCCTGCTGGGGGACCATGGGCTTTAACTCGGGGTAGCCAGAGGTAATAGCTGCTATCTCCGGCTTACGTCAAATAAATTCAGCACTGCCCTTGATACCCTTAGTATTAGGGCTCATGATAATAGTGTCAAGAATAAAGTAAACAGACAATTAAGACCCTTTCTGTAGTTTCCATTCCTGGACATCCCCATATTTTCTCATAAGCAAATGGGATAGGTCCTATGGGTCAATGCCGCGATACCAGCAGTCACAAGGAGAGTAAGGAAATCTCCGCTAGCCCGGACATTTTGGCGAAATGCTGCCGGAGGGGCATGCTCATCACGTGATTTAATAGGGAAACACAATAGTACTCTGTATGGAGAGGGCTGGTCCAAGGGAACAGTTAAACTAGGCAAAGAATCTGGGAGTCTAGATGGACACCACCCTGTCCCTTAAACCACAGATTCTCGGGTCTGGTGGGTCAATGTTTCATGATACTGAGAATGCTCAGGAAATTCCTCCCTCTCCTGTCCATTGCCCAAAGAAAAAGTATAGTGCAAGCCTTGGTAGGTTCTAGGCTCGACTATGCCAATGTGCTCTACCTTGGCCTCCCCGATTATCTCCTTTCACGGCTGCAGGTGGTGCAGAATTCGGCCGCCCGAGCTATCTTCGGCCTCGGTCGAAGGGCTCATGCTGCCGGCCTGCTGAAATCCCTTCATTGGCTTCCGATACGGAAACGTATCGAGTTCAAGTCGCTGACCTTGGCTTTTAAGGCTCTCCATGGCATTGGCGCAGGCTACCTAAGGGAGCGGCTGGGTTTTCACGTCCCATCTAGAGCACTTCGCTCGGCGTCCCTTTCACTGGCTACGATCCCAGCAGCGAGGCGTGCTCGCATCGGGGGTCGCTCTTTTGGCCATCTTGCACCCAAGCCTGGAATGCACTGCCATTGCCATTAAGAAAATGTGTGACCTTACTGTCTTTTAGGAAGGAGCTTAAGACGTGGCTGTTCTGTAACTGATCCCCCTCTGTCATGTTGGTTGTATTGTGCTGGGTCTGATAGCGCCGGGTTACTCGGTCCGAGTAGCTGAACGCTCAATAAAACCCTATTTAACATAACATAACATAACATAACATGACTGCCTCCCACGGCAATCAAGATTGAAGTCATGTCAAAAGTAGTTTACATCACCACAAAAATGGCCCTTGAGTGGAACATTAATTTTCCTTGCAGTGGCAAATATATTGTCTTACCTATCTAGTGAAGGCAGTCACCCAAATATCAACCAGTACTGAACACCACAATATCAGAATGTACCGAAACTACAATACCATAGTGTATGGAGGTCTGCAGCACCTCTTTGGCTAAAGTTAAAGTACTAGCATGCATAGAATTACATGACAACACATTAAACAAAACCGATATTCCACAACAGTACAGTGCATGGAGCTCTACATTGTGGCTTTCAAATTGTGAAGCGGTTGCCTTTCACAGCAATCTGTACAGCCAGGCCATGGAAGGGGCCAACTGGTCCAGCCAAAGGGCTGCAATATCTCGTTTAGCTACCATCAGGGCCGTGGTGAGACAAGGCTTCTCTGCCCTGTTCCCGTCCAAACCATCAGTAACTCCCAAGAGTATGTTCATCGGGTTCAATGGGACCTCCCAGCCCAGGACCTCAGTAAGATCAGCGGTCACTAGATCCCAGTAATGCTAAATATCAGGACAGAGCCATACCATGTGATAAAAATCTGCTTGGGGGCAGTGACAGCGCGGACAGAAGCATCAGGCCGGAGCCCAGAGCGATGAAGGCGCAATGGCTTGAGATAGGCCGTGTGTAGATAGTATGCTTGAACCAATCGGAGTTGCGCAGAAGCTGTGACTATTTTAGGGGCCATCAGCGCATCCCTACAATCAGCATCATCTAATGGACCAATCCAACCCTCCCATTTATCCCGGAGAGAGGAAAGGGAATTGGGGGTGTTATTTGTGAGGGAACGGTAAATGCGGGAAATCCCCCTTCCCCAAATTACCAGTCATAACCTGTGCTTCAGGGGGGCTAGAACCGGACAAGGAGGTCCCTTGTGAGATGTGCATATATAAGTGCATATGCGCAACTGAAGATAGCGGAAGAACTGAGAGAAATCGGGAGAGATTAATGGTTAGTAGTTCTGAGAATTCGCGAATGTGGCTACCGCGCCAGACATCCCCCAGCTGGGAAATTCCAATGAGGTCCCAGGCTCTAAACCCAGAGAGAGTGGCAACATCTTTGAGCTGTGTTTCGTACCACAAGGGGGTATATTGGGTTAACCTGCCTGACCAGCGGGTGTGGCGCAGGCGGCTCGCCAGGCCAAAAACACCCCACGAGTAACTTCCGGCAGAGTGGTGGGATGGCAGTTCCGTGGAGCATCCCTTGAATACTAGAGAAACCGAACGAATGCAGTTCCAGGGGCTAGGCCTGATCCGCCCAACTGCCATTGTACGGTAAGAAGCCTGGTCACCAGATAATAGAGATGTAGGTTCTTCATTCCTAACCCCCCATCAAAGGGTGGAATCCTGCATTGATTGAGGGCCAATCTCGGCCTCAGAAACCCCCACAGGAATTTAATGGCCAAGCCATCCATCTCTCGGGAACCAGGACCGCGAGAAGTCGAGGGGCATGTTTTAGAGCATATAGAGGAAATGAGGCAGGACCATCATCTTGAAAAGAGCGATCCTGCCCATAATGTTCAGTAGCTACATCTGCCATTGAAGGAGATCCGCGCAAACACACTTCACCAGAGTGCTGATGTTGATAGACCAGGCGAGATCAGGAAGGAGCATCACCCAGATCCCCAAGAACTTGAATGACAGCTGCCGGAGAGGGATCGAGGATTGCCGATCAAAACACTCTCGACAAATGAAGGGGGACCAGGACTGACTTGGCCGCGTTCAATTTGAGACCAGAGACACGCTCAAAGAGGTGTAGAGCTCGGAAACATCGAGGCCCTGAGCATGCTTGGTCCGACAAAAAGATCAGGACTGAGGTTCCGTGAGAATCGTAATGATGTTTTGGACCTGTTCGAATATGGACGAGTTTGGTATCTATGAACCGCAAATGACGAGTTTAGTGGGTGTACGCGTTTTCGCTACCCTACTTTGCAGCGTTCGTCCTATTCGTGGGTTTCTCCATCTGAACCCACGGGTTCCATTTTAGATACGGCATCCATTTTGTTTCTTGCCCTCACGTAGCCGGCAAACGGACAGTGTCCGCTTCGTGACCCTGGGATTCCCAAACCCTTGCGGAAGACACATGTTCCTTTGAGTGTGTCTTTACGACTAGGGGGATGACACGGCAAAGGCAGATGGCTCCGCTCAAGGCTCATCTTGCCGTGCTGATCTATTGTTTCAGCCGTGCATGCATTAGGCTCGAATCCTTTGATCCTGCAATCACGCTTCCGTTATTGCCCCTACACTCTTCAATTTGTTATCTGTCTTTGTCTTCCTTGCACCTGTTTCTGCTTCTTCTCTTAACTCGTTTACAACCAGAGTGGAATGCCTAATATGGGGTAACGTATTTTTACAGCTGGGAACCGGCGATGTTACTGTAATTATGTTCCGGGCTACTGAAGACATGAATGCAACGCGGATGACACCCAACTCCTCTTCCCGTTTAAACATCTTACGGATACGGTCAGGAACTCTTTCTCCTTGGGGATGAAGGCAGTAGCTCACTGGATGGCATCAAACTTCCTGCAATGCAATGTGGCAAAAACGGAGGTGATGCTGTTCGGTGAGGCAAAGCTCCTATGGTCCCCAGACTGGTGGCCGCAAGATCTTGGCCCAGTCCCAGAGCCAAAGCAGGTGGTAAAAAATCTCGGTGTGCGTCTGGACCAGGAGCTCTCTTTAAAACAAAACAGCAATCAAGTAGTGGGCTCATGTTTTCAAGTGATCGCTATGCTGAGGAAAGTCTTCCCCTTGCTCCCTGATACAACTAGGAGAACGTTAGTGCAGGCCCTTATACTGAGTCGATTGGACTACTGCAACGGGATGCTCCTATCAGTAAACGAGGGAGTTATCGCGAGATTGCAGGTAGTCCAGAACACGGCGGCCCGTCTTGTCCTAAATCAGCCTCCCCGCACACCATCGAAGCCTCTTCTGAACACCCTACATTGGCTACCTATCAAACAAAGGGTGAAATACAAGATAGGGTGCACTATACATAGAAGTCTCCAGAACAAAGGCCCAGAGTATCTAAACAATAGATTCTCTCTCTATAGGCCTGCTCGATCCTTGAGATCCAGTGAACAAGGTCTTTTACAAGTTCCAAGAGCCAGAAAGACCAGACAAGGTGGAAGAGCTCTGTCCATTGCCGGACCGAGATTGTGGAACAGCCTTCCTCTCTCCTTGAGACTTTGTCAGGAGTATCTCCCATTTAGGAAACAGTTAAAAACCTTCTTATTTCCTAATTAATTAATTAATGACATCTGCCTACCTATTGTTACAAGCTGAAAAGGTTCTCAAAGGCGCGGAGATACTCCTCCGGGAGATGATCCTAGCGCGATACAAACCCGCAAATAAATAAATAAATAAATAACCTTTTGTTCACCATGTTGAGCAATGATGAAAATGTGTATAAAAGGAGTGATCCACTTTTGCAATTCGAAGCAGACTCTCAGAACCTACACTTCGTTGTACTTCTTGCGATCTCTGTATCCCTGCAGTAAATAAACATTGATCTTTGACGCCGAAGGAAGTGTCCCGTGTCTCTGTGATTTGTACACCGGAACAGGTAACCCACGAAGGTTTCAGGTGTTGTCCCCTGGCACCGCTGGGCCTTAGAATAGCCCAGTCCTTCAGTTGGCGCCCAACGTGGGGCGACATCAGCGGTACCGGTCCAAAGCCCGACGATAGTGAGGAACTTCGTGTGAAATCTCCGAGGGAAGGTGCACCCCGCTTCATCGATCCTGTTGTCGAAATAAGTGGTCTGAAGACTTTTCCCGCGAAGATTCCTGCCTCCTGACGGCTGCGACGGACTGATGCCCTGACTGTCGACCTGTTTTGGCGCCTGGCGTAGTCCTTTGTACGGCGAGACGATAGACGGGCCTTCCTGGTGACGCCATTGCTCTCTCAGTTAAGTATTTGTGGGTCGCTCCCAGAAACCTTGGTTGTTGTTGTTGAAACTTGGTTGTTTGCATGGTTCCATTGCATTTGTGGTTCTTAGTTGTTGGTTCTTAGTTGTTGGGTTTTTATTTGACGATTGCAATTGCCAAAAACCGAGGGTCTCGCATTTTTGCGAGGATATCGTAATTCGATAACCCTTGAAGTTTGTAAGCTCGGTTAGTGTGCACGATGCCTGGCCGTAGTACTTGGTTTGGTTTCCTTAAATGTTGCGGCACGGATTCCCGGTTGGAGGACTCATGTCCGATACCTCCAGTTGGAACTCCGATTTATGAGCTCTATAGTCGATACGGTGTGGGCCCTATCGTATATAATGAATATTGGATCCGTTATACTAAAAACGATGCTGTCCTTAGTTGGCCACCCCATGGTAGTTTTGAAACTGAGATTTTAGATAATCTCGAAGCAAAATTGTTTAAAAAGAAAGCTAGGCCGGCAATGTTTGATTCCTTTCGGTTATGGCGCAAAGAGGCCAAGCAGAAAGAAATCAAACAGATTAAGAAAAATAAGAGAGAAGGTATCATTACGGTGATGCAAAATGCAGAACAGTATCAGCGAGACAAAGACGAGAAGGAAAAGGAATTTTTACTAGACTGCATCGTATGGCGGTGGATAAATGTTATCCGCTTTTACCGTCAAGTTCCGATAAGAAGGGAGAGGAATCGCCAGAGGATCCTTTGTTATCCTATTTATTAAAATCGCCACCTCCTTATGTGCAGGGTATTGCAGCCCCTGTTGTTCCTCCTGTCCCTCAACCTGTTGTTCCGGCAGCTGCTGGTCAGCCTGTCGTTGGTCCTGTTCCTCCAAATCCTCTTGTTCCTCAAGTTGTCTCTGCTCCCTTACCTGCCCTTCTTCCTACTGCTCCTTTGCCTATACCTTCTCAGTCTATTGCTCCTGCTACTCCTGCTATCTTGGCTACTCCTACTGCTCCTACGTTCAGTCCTCATGTCGTTGCTCCTGTACTTCTCTCTCCTTCTCCTTCTGTTCGTAGTCGTATACCTAGTACTGTTGCTAATCTTTACTCTCCACTTTTCGGACTTATACTTGGGTCCGATGTCTCTGACGTCTCTCAAAGACGGAGTCAAATTCCTGGTGGCAGGGAGAGTGAGACGTTAGTAACTATGGCGCGTAGGTGGATTAGACATCCTGCTAAGTATACTCTGCGCATAGTTTACGATACGTTCTCTCAATTTAATGAGCCCACACAAAGATTCGTGTTCGAGGAAATGTGTAAATCCTTGAGAGAGGAGTGGGATAATGATGTTAGATAATGTACCGCCCGATATGACTGAACTACAGAATCAGTTCTCGAGCGGCATGATTGTAGGCGGTAATGTACGACGTGCTTTAGAGCGTCTGTTAGCCTTTAGGACTACAGTGCCTCCTCGAGTGTCGTTTGACAACGACTCCGATGATTGGAAAGCACAACTTGGTCAGTATCCTATGCGAGAAGTTCCCCCAGTATGGATGCCCGGTGATGCTGCTCAAGTTCCACTCATTTTGCCACACTTCCAGAGAGTTTGGATACACCTCCCCTGGAAGCAATCAGAAGTTTTGCAGGTGAAACAATCTTTGCCTGACCCCCGGAAAAATCCGGCGGGTTATTATAAGGAGTTATCCCAACTTGTGGATGCTACTATTATGAACCTCGCCGATATTAACGTAGTACCGCAACCAATTTGGGCGAAAATCCGTCAAGAGAATCACGCAGCTGAGTTAGGCGGTGATTGGGCTGCTATTGTAGCGGCTAATGGACTACAAGTTGGTGGGGCTAAGCCTGAACAGTTAATTACGGCTCTGCCCCAAAGGATCATTAAACTCATGAAAACACTTATGCCAGCGATGAGGGTGAACTGGGATAAATTGTCTGCTTGCAAACAAAAGAAAGACGAGAGTGTCTCCGATTTCTTTACTAGATTTGAGGAGGCATTTATCGATCATAGTGGTCAGGATATGAGCACTGAGGGAGGCCAGCGACTGTTTGTCGATAAATTTGTGTTAAATTTGTTGCCTGAATTATGCAACAAATTGAAAAATTCCGAAAGTTCGTGGGCTGTTTCTACCTCTGCTCAAATACTAGCAACAGCTCAATATTATGAGAATAGGGAGAAAGAAGAAAATGATCGTGCAGACAAGAAAACGAAGGAGCTTAAAACTAAGGTTTTATTGCAGCAAGCATATCCTCCGCTCTCGAATCAAAATGACTCACAACAGCAATATCGACCACTGGCACAGTCTTCTAGGACGCAGTCGCGTACTGACTCTTCTGCATCCAGATCTATGCTTGGGTACAATCAATGTGCATATTGTAGGGGTGAGGGCCATTTAAAGTTTAATTGTCCGGTTTTACGTGACCGAAATAATGGTGTTTCGGCCCGAGGTGGTCGTAGTGGTCCTCAACAGGCATCTCGAGGTAGAGGTCGTGGTACCTCTCAAAATCAGAATGAGCGTTCTACTACTTCATCGGACTCGAACAATTGCTTTGATCAGCGCAATTCATCGTCTGGTAGATCTGCACAGTATCATGTGGATGACTATTACGTCGAGCATGACATTGATGCTGATGGTAATTACTAGGATAGCCATAGACAAAGAGAGGGAGTAGTATCAGTTCCGGTTGATCAGAGAGGGCCTTACGTCGCAGTTGCCACATCGGGCGTAGTTGAGCCTTTTCGGTTGGACACTGGTGCAGCGAAAAGTTCCATCATGCACTCGAAACTCCCTGGCGCACCTTTGTCTGGCTTAACGAATGTTTCCGTTGGATTCTCTGGCGCCCCGGTTAGCAATCCAGTTTCTAGCCCTTTGCCCCTTACAATTGGGCCGCGTGAGCTAGAAGCTCCTTTGATTTTGACTACTGGTTGTGGTGAGAATCTTTTGGGCCTGGATTTGTTGAAGCGGTTATATGCGACTTTGTACTGCTCTCCTACGGGAGTGGAGCTTACATTAGGACAGAGAGTGATCTCTCCTATGTACTTGTCAACTGATAAGCTCCCACCGGAATTGAGTTCTCTTCCTGAGTCTTTGTGGGCAACAGGTCCCAATGATGTGGGCCTGCTATACATATCACCTTATGTTGTCCAATTGAAATCAAATGTGCGATTACCACGTATCCCCCAGTATCGTATCTCTCTTGATGGCGAACGAGCGCTATTAGCGATCATTTATGACTTGATCAAGAAGGATGTTATTAAGGAAACTCGGGGAAATGTGTGCAACAGTCCGGTGTTGCCTATTTTGAAACAAACTGACCCATCCAAGCCTCCTGTGTACCGTTTTGTCATCGATTTGAGAGAAGTAAATAAAATTGTGATCCCACAGTTTCCCGTGGTGCCTGACATTACAGCTTTGCTGACCCTGATTCCAGCCTCTGCCTCTTGGTTCTCGGTGATTGATCTGAAGAATGCTTTCTTTAGCATTCCGATTGCTGAGGAAAGCAGAGATCTATTCGGCTTCTCATTAGGTGGTCGCAGCTTCAGGTTTAAACGCGCTCCTCAGGGCTACTGTGAGAGTCCATCGATCTACAGCCAAGCTCTTAAGAGTCAACTTGATGCGTTTGTGTTACCGGCTAGTGCGGCCTGGATTCAGTACGTTGATGACTTGTTAGTGGCTGCTGACACTGAGCAAATTTGTAAAACTGCTTCAGTATCGCTGTTACAGCATCTATGTGACTTACATCACAAGGTGTCACCTTCTAAGCTACAGTATTGTTGTCAAGAAGTAACCTATTTAGGTCACTTATTGTCAAAGGAGGGAAGAAGGTTGACCCCAGAAAGAATTGCAGCAATTGCTCGAATGACTGTGCCAACAACTCAGAGAGATGTACGTGCCTTTTTAGGTATCACGTCATACTGCAGACAATGGATTCCAAACTTTTCATTGTTAGCGAAGCCATTGTTAGCTCTCACGTGCAAGGATGTTCCGACTCCTTTGCCATGGACCGAAGAATGTCAGAAAAGTTTTTCTGAACTGCGTGATGCGTTGTGTTCGGCTCCTGTGTTAGGTACTCCTGATTACAGTAAGCCGTTTACACTATACGTTCACGAGAGGGAAGGTTGTGCGTTGAGTGTCTTGACGCAACAATTTGGCGGTAAGCAGCGTCCATGTGCATATTTTTCCTCGACCTTAGACCCAGTAGCTAGAGCATTGCCGAGTTGTCTAAGAGCAACAGCGGCAGCTGCGGTGTCCATTCGACAATCCGCAGGCATGGTCATGGATAATATGCTTACGGTGATAGTTCCGCATGCAGTTGACACTCTCTTGAATCGAACGAAAACTCAACACTTGACGAGCGCAAGGTTGTACGGTTATGAGTTGACACTTTTGGCAAGTCATATACAGATCAAGCGTTGTAATGTGCTGAATCCGGCGACATTGTTGCCGATTAATGTGGAATAAGGTGATGTAGCACCACATGACTGTTATCTAATAACTGAAGAAGAGACGAAGGGTCGTATTGACCTGAAAAACACTCCATTGGTAGATCCCGATGGTACTTTGTATGTTGATGGTTCATATTTCAAGTTGCCGAATGGTGATGTGACGACCGCGTATGCTGTAGTGACGTTGAGTACTGTTGTGGAAACTGCGAGATTGAGTCAGAATTCAGCGCAAGCGGCAGAGTTGATTGCGTTAACGAGAGCATGTGTTTTGTCTAAAGGAAAGCGAGTGAATGTGTTTATTGACAGTCAGTATGCATTTGGCGTAGCTCATAGCTTTGGTCGATTGTGGAGAGAAAGAGGATTTATGACGTCGCATGGCACGAAGATCCAACACGGACAGCTCGTGAACGATCTTTTGGATGCACTTACATTGCCTAAGCAGGTGGCAATCATTAAATGCAGCGCGCATCGAAAGGTTACGGATGATGTTGGTCGTGGTAACGCGTTTGCGGACGAGATTGCTAAGGAAACGGCTAAGAATCTGACAACTCGAATGTACATTATGAGTTCAGTGAGATGGCCGACGGAGACTGGTATGTGTGAGGACACTGTTGAGAGCGTGAAAGCGATTCAGAATGAGGCTACCGAGATTGAAAAGACTAAGTGGAAAGAAAGCACGGGAAAGTTAGACGTGCATGGATGTTGGGTTGATTTGTCAGAATGTCAGAGGTGGATGTTACCGGATGCATATGTGCTCGCCGTTGTTACTATGGCTCACGGCTTGTCACATATTAGCGCGAAAGGTATATGTAAGTTGTTGTCTCCTGTATGGAAGAATGATGGGATTGCTAAGTGTGCTGAGAGGGTGGTTAAGAATTGTATGGTATGCTTGATGTATAATCCTGGCAAGGGCACCCCCACTCCACCTGGTCATTTTGCTCCTCCTACTTGTCCCTTTGAAGTTATCCAATTGGACTTCATCCATATGGAGAGATGCAATAACCTGAAATATGTTTTGGTTGTGGTTTGCGCATTCTCCAGATGGATTGAGGCCTATCCTCTTAAGGATAATACTGCCCTGTCCACAGCGAAAGTCCTACTGAAGGAATATTTTCCTCGGTATGGAATGCCACAGATCGTATGGTCGGTTAATGGAAGTGAGTTTGTGGGGAGTGTAATGAAGAGTGTGTGTAAGGGCCTTGGAATACGTCAGAAATTCCATAGCGCCAATCATCCTCAATCAGCAGGTTTAGTGGAAGGGTACAATGGCACTCTGAAACTAAAACTTGCCAAAATTCAAGCGACGACTGGTCTGTCATGGCCTGATGCACTGCCCCTAGCTCTCTTATCGACCAGATTGTATACGAAGGGGTTACCCAATTGAAGTCACTGGGACCTGGGTTCAGTAAGTACTAGGAGGAAGGGGTCCCAGTGTGGACAGGGAACATATAATGCAATTCATAAGAATTAATCCAAATCAATAATTTTGATCCTCAAAGTTTTATTCACTGCGGGATCCAGTGTAATGAATACACAAAGCATAGCAAACAGTCAACTGTATTTGAGGTCATACAGTGCCCCGGGAGGGAAAGGGGAAGTGATAGTGGAGAGGTAGGGAAGTGAAGGGATTATGTGACAGTAAAATCAACAATTCAGAACACTTTTCGGGCTATAATTCGTATAGCAACAGCTGCCATAAAAAATGGCGACATTATTTATAGAAGGGCATACAACACAAAGTACAGTGTATATACAAATTTAGGCGTGTGTGGTTGCCGCAATTGGAAAGACCGTCGACGTTTCGACCCTCTGAAACTGCAGGAAGAGTTAACCTTGCTGCGGGGTCTTCATCAGGACCAGGGGGAGGGGCAGGGAACCTAATGAAACGGGTATAATAGACTTAAGTTAGAGGGTTGCTACTTCGGCCTCTAATTATCACATAGGTAGTTATGAGCGTTAGACACCATCCTAATTTGAGATGATAGCAGTAGGAATTTAGTACAAATCAAGAGTAAATTAGAGAAAACCGAGGTTTGATCGTGTCCAGAACCTGGAGTAGGGTCTGAGCCTAGTTTGATACAAAGGTCCAAGCACTTGAGTGGGGAAACCGGCACGGTACAAGACGGCCAACCACTCACACAGTAAGGCATACAATGGAGAATACCATTAGGGGAAAGCATAGACAAAATTTACAAAAGGGGACATGAAGGAGCCTGAATGCAAGTTCGATTACGACTAACCTTTAAAACAGCGTGCGTCCAAGATTTACAAAGAAGGACATACCACAGGGTCAGAAGTCCTCCGTGTGGTCTTATGGTTAATTAAGGCAATGACGGTAGTGAGTCTGCACCTAAGGTAACGAGCATGGACTAATTAGGGGAACACTCACAAGAGAGTAAAAGCGTTAACCGGTTGGGTAAAGAGAGGTGATGCTTACCGATAGCGGCGTCATGCACTCAATCAGTATTCGGTTGATTCAGATATCATAGGGAATTGATCCAAAGTTCGTCTGGTGAGGCAAAACAATGGGGTCATGAGACAACAATTCGCTAAGCGAATGATTCAAAGCGGAGGGTGGAACAGGAGGGGAATAGTACTCACTCGATAATCGTTAATCTGGGAGCTCGTACGAGGGCAGCCGATGAGTGCTGCGTTTCCTTGTTTGGTGAAGTAGCCATGGTAACAGATCACATGGTGATCGTGAGAATCGTGGAACGGGAAGAAAGACTATAGGTCTCGTCAAAGATGATAAGTGGAACTGAGACTCGCTAAGGTGGATTTGGGGAGTTAGGCATGACAACCGTCCACACAAATATAATATGTGAATAAAATGCGAGATAGTATTCAGAGCATAATGGTAGAAAGCGATATCATTTCAAAACAAACAATTAGTATATTCAGGGCGTACCTCTTCAACACGAGGGTAAGGCCCGTCCAGTAGTCAATCAACTCATACAATCCCAGACCGTGTAATACACAACAATTGAACAGTGGCGTACCTCTCCAACATGAGGGTAGGGCCACCATATTGAAACATGAGAACAGTTAGATTGGATGTTGCTGGGAGAGGGAACCCTCCTTAGGAAGATAACAAGAGGATTCATTGATGAGGGATTAGGAGTTAATGTTAGCAGACAGACCCATCATGGTAGTGTTGCCAATTGGGAAAATGAGCTGTCAAGTTCATTGAGGCCAGTTTCAATTGAGTTAAAAAGAGTAGATCAATTTCAATTCTCACGTGTTTAGAATATCAGAAATATTACCACCTCGTGGTCCCAACGTTGTTTTCTCAATGACCAACCATTGTAGACTTTCAGGGGGATGGGAATTCAACTTGAAATGTTCTACAAGTGGTGCGCCGGGGACATGACAACGGATCCGACTCATATGTTGTAGGATGCGTGCTTTAATTTTTTGCTGAGTCTGCCCAATGTAGATTTTTTGACATGGGCATACGAGAGCATAGATGATGTTATTGGAGTTACAGTTACTGAAGGATTTCAGTTTAACAGTTAAATGAAGATGTACAAATTCTTTAGTCTGAATAGCAGAATCGCAAGCCTTACAATGGCCACATTTGAAATGACCAATAACTGGTGGTAAGTTCCACATAGTTTTAATCATGGGTTGGTTGTCTGGGGATAAGAAGGAGCACACAACATAGTCCTTAACGCTCTTGGCCTTCTTAAACACATGAAGTGGTGTCTCAGGTTGTTTGATATCATCAGATACCAAATGCCAGTGCTTATTAATGATCCGTTTAATGCTGTTGCTTTTCGTATTGAAAGTAGGGACACAGACAATACGGCTCTCTTCACAGTTGGTTCTATCTTTGGGAGTTAAAAGTTCTTCACGGGGATAGAACCATGCGCGTTTACGCGCTTTTTTTATCAGACGTCTCGGGTATCCCCGGTTTAGCAGGCGGTTTGAAAGATCCTGTGATTCAGAGAAATAGTCGTCTTTATCTGAGCAATTCCTTCGTATCCTCAGAAATTGCCCGAAGGGCAGGTTATCCCGGAGAGCTCGTGGATGATGACTATTGTAGGCCAGTAAAGAATTTCTCTCAGATGGTTTGCGGTATAGTTTTGTACATAGTCTTCCAGAGTGATGGTAAATAGTGACATCCAAAAAATCAATGGTGTTGCTATCCGATTGGATTGTAAACTTGACATGTTGAGATTGGGGATAACCTGCCCTTCGGGCAATTTCTGAGGATACGAAGGAATTGCTCAGATAAAGACCACTATTTCTCTGAATCACAGAGACCCGAGACGTCTGATAAAAAAAAGCGCGTAAACGCGCATGGTTCTATCCCCGTGAAGAACTTTTAACTCCCAAAGATAGAACCAACTGTGAAGAGAGCCGTATTGTCTGTGTCACTACTTTCAATACGAAAAGCAACAGCATTAAACGGATCATTAACAAGCACTGGTATTTGGTATCTGATGATATCAAACAACCTGAGACACCACTTCATGCGTTTAAGAAGGCCAAGAGCGTTAAGGACTATGTTGTGTGCTCCTTTTTATCCCCAGACAACCAACCCACGATTAACACTATGTGGAACTTACCACCAGGTATTGGTCATTTCAAATGTGGCCATTGTAAGGCTTGCGATTCTGCTATTCAGACTAAAGAATTTGTACATCTTCATTTATCTGTTAAACTGAAATCCTTCAGTAACTGTAACTCCAATAACATCATCTATGCTATCGTATGCCCATGTCAAAAAATCTACATTGGGCAGACTCAGCAAAAAATTAAAGCACGCATCCTACAACATATGAGTCGAATCCGTTGTGATGTCCCCGGCGCACCACTTGTAGAACATTTCAAGTTGAATTCCCATCCCCCTGAAAGTCTACAATGGTTGGTCATTGAGAAAACAACGTTGGGACCACGAGGTACTAATATTACTGATATTCTAAACACCGGAAAATTGAAATGGATCTACTTTTTTAACTCAATTGAAACTGGCCTCAATGACCTTGACAGCTCATTTTCCCAATTGGCAACACTACCATGATGGGTCTGTCTGCTTACATTAACTCCTAATCCCTCATCAATGAATCCTCTTGTTATCTTCCCAAGGAGGGTTCCCTCTCCCAGCAACATCCAATCTAACTGTTCTCATGTTTCAATATGGTGGCCCTACCCTCATGTTGGAGACGTACGCTACTGTTCAATTGTTGTGTATTACACGGTCTGGGATTGTATGAGTTGATTGACTACTGGACGGGCCTTACCCTCGTGTTGAAGAGGTACGCCCTGAATATACTAATTGTTTGTTTTGAAATGATATCGCTTTCCACCATTATGCTCTGAATACTATCTCGCATTTTATTCACATATTATATTTGTGTGGACGGTTGTCATGCCTAACTCCCCAAATCCACCTTAGCGCGTCTCAGTTCCACTTATCATCTTTGACGAGACCTATAGTCTTTCTTCCCGTTCCACGATTCTCACGATCACCATGTGATCTGTTACCATGGCTACTTCACCAAACCAGGAAACGCAGCACTCATCGGCTGCCCTCGTACGGAGTTCCCAGATTAACGATTATCGAGTGAGTACTATTCCCCTCCTGTTCCACCCTCCGCTTTGAATCATTCGCTTAGCGAATTGTTGTCTCATGACCCCATTGTTTTGCCTCACCAGACGAACTTTGGATCAATTCCCTATGATATCTGAATCGACCGAATACTGATTGAGTGCATGACGCCGCTATCGGTAAGCATCACCTCTCTTTACCCAACCGGTTAACGCTTTTACTCTCTTGTGAGTGTTCCCCTAATTAGTCCATGCTCGTTACCTTAGGTGCAGACTCACTACCGTCACTGCCTTAATTAACCCCAAGACCACACGGAGGACTTCTGACCCTGTGGTATGTCCTTCTTTGTAAATCTTGGACGCACGCTGTTTTAAATGTTAGTCGTAATCGAACTTGCAATCAGGCTCCTTCATGTCCCCTTTTGTAAATTTAGTCTATGCTTTCCCCTATTGGTATTCTCCATTGTATTCCTTACTGTGTGAGTGGTTGGCCGTCTTGTACCGTGCCGGTTTCCCCACTCAAGTGCTTGGACCTTTGTATCAACCTAGGCTCAGACCCTACTCCAGGTTCTGGACACGATCAAACCTCGTTTTTCTCTAATTTACTCTTGAGTGGTACTAAATTCCTACAGCTATCATCTCAAATTAGGATGGTGTCTAACGCTCATAACTACCTATGTGATAATTAGAGGCCGAAGTAGCAACCCTCTAACTTAAGTCTATTATACCCGTTTCATTAGGTTCCCTGCCCCTCCCCCTGGTCCTGATGAAGACCCCGCAGCAAGGTTAACTCTTCCTGCAGTTTCAGAGGGTCGAAACGTCGACGGTCTTTCCAATTGCGGCAACCACACACGCCAAAATTTGTATATACACTGTACTTTGTGTTGTATGCCCTTCTATAAATAATGTCGCCATTTTTTATGGCAGCTGTTGCTATACGAATTATAGCCTGAAAAGTGTTCTGATTTGTTGATTTTACTGTCACATAATCCCTTCACTTCCCTACCTCTCCACTATCACTTCCCCTTTCCCTCCCGGGGCACTGTATGACCTCAAATACAGTTGACTGTTTGCTATGCTTTGTGTATTCATTACACTGGATCCCGCAGTGAATAAAACTTTGCGGATCAAAATTATTGTTTTGGATTAATTCTTATGAATTGCATTATATGTTCCCTGTCCACACTGGGACCCCTTCCTCCTAGTACTCTTATCGACCAGGGCGACTGTGCACTCTCGAGTAGGGCTTAGCCCATATGAGATTGTGTTCGGCCGTCCTGCGAACATTTGGGGAGTCCCGAGGCCTAGGCATTTCGACAGTCTTGAATATCCAATGTTGATTGACTATCTTTATGATCTGACTGCAAAATTGAGTTTAATTCATCAACAGGTCTTTGAAGCTCTACCGGCACAAACAGAGGGTCCTGGACATCGGCTCCAACCAGGTGACTGGGTAGTCACCCGGAACTTTGGGAGAAAACGTAATCTCGAGCCAAGATTTGTGGGACCTTATCAGGTTTTGCTGGCAACAAGGACTGCAGTTCGGTTGGAAGGCAGGAAGAACTGGGTGCACGCCACCCATACGAAGAAGGTTCCACTTCCCTTGCCAGCAGATAACTGGGTAAAAACTGGAGTTGCCCCAACGGAGACCGAGACCCCTCCACGTTATATGCCATTCAGTGATGCTCAACCTGTAGAAAACAATTCAGCTCAGCCAGATACACCAGTTGAATCATCAGCATTGGAGAATTCAAGTTCTGAACTATCATCTGAACGATCGAACACTGTTTTGCAATCTGAACCGTTATTTGAAGAGCAATCTCGACCTGGAAGAAGTCAATATTTTCTTCGATCGCGTGGCAAAGACTAATAAAATTCCCTTTCGTTTTTGAATTCATATTACCCCCCTACTGTTGCTATGAACATTATGAACGATTGCATTTTTTATTGATTTTTGAGTTCTTTTTCACGTGTGTTCCTCTTTTGTACAGCTAGGAGACTTGTATTAAATTGAATGTTTGTTTAAGAAAACCTATCATCCGGGTTGACCGTGGGGCCGTGCGGGTACTTCCTTCTGTTTAGCAGGTTTCTGACACTAGGTCGGTTACTTTTGTCGATTTCTGGGAACTCCCGGGAATTGATAATCGCTACTCAGAACGAAGTGTGTCAAGAACGTTACGGACGGTTTTTAGAGGATGGAGTTCTCTAAGCTGTCGGAAGTAGAGAGGATGTCGGCGCAAAGATCCAAACTGCATAAGGTTTTGCGAACAAAATGTTTTCTGTTTCAGGTATTCCTGCTGTTCCTAACTGTTTCTATGCTACTGGTGGGTGGAGTGTATTTTGGAATTCAGCCGTTATTGCCTTCCACTTCACCTACTTCTCCTTCTCATGAACTGAATTCTGTTCCCACTGTTTCTCCACATTCCTTTCATCTTCTGCCCCAACATGAACAGGTTAGACCTGCGGAATTCATGAACAACTCCTTTGTCCAACTCCTACATCAGCATCAGTTGGTGATGAATACTACTAACTGTTGGGTGTGCGGGTTAATGCCACATACCATGGATAAGGGTATTCCGTATTTGGTTCTTCCTTACAGCTCCCAGGGGTCAGCTCGAGCATTCCAAACCATGTTCCGTAGTGCACTAGATTCCTACCCCCGTCGAGAGCCACGCTCTACAGACCTTGGTCCCGGCCCGTACCACAAGTCTTTGGCGATAGCGATCGCTGATTTAGATAGAGATATTTTTGATGCATCGCTTATTCCAGAGGAAGAGGTGCGAGCATACAAGGATCTGAGTGAGGCTGAGTATAGTATGTCAGTGGGTGATAGACAGCTTAAGAGCTCGTCTTCGATCTGGATCGTACCCCATCTCGGTAATTTCTGCTTGCAAGGTCTTGGTCGTAATCCGAGAGCTCAGCTTGGGAAGAGTGCTTGTACTGAGACGTATGTTTTACCGATGCTCTCTTCCCCTGTCTTTCTGACTGCCAAGGGTACCTATTTTGTGTGTTATGATCGCGCTTACACGTGTTTGCCCCGTGACTTCTCGGGCACTTGTTATATCGCAAATCTTTTGCCACCGACTTTCACAGTTGCCTCGGACTATCACAAGACTAGAGTTGTGAGAGGCGTTATTAGCAAAGAGGACACTGCCGGTCAAGAAGCAGGAGACTTCTTTAAGGGTTTCCTGCCGTTTTGGGGACCTATGGTTAATAGTAGGAACCTGAGACAGTTGACTCGTGTGGTAGAATCGACTGCTAACATAACTGCAAGTGCTCTTGGTAATCTGACAGCGGAGCTTCAGGCGGATAGACTTCTGGCGTTACAGAACCGGATGGTTCTAGACGTTGTACTCGCAGATAGAGGTGGTGTGTGCAAGGTGATCCATTCGAGCTGCTGTATTTTCATTCCTGATAACGCTCCAACTGTATATCAAGCCATCTCGAAGTTGCATAAGATCTCCGAGTCCATACACGTGGACATAGGTGATTGGACGCTACTAGGATGGTTTTGGGGCCTGATATCGACTTGGGGTTGGAAGATTCTGATGATCGTAGGGGTTGTTGTGACGTTCCTGTTCACGTGTTGTCTTTGCGTGCAGTGTGGTCCTGCCTTATGTGGCCTCTGTGCTACAACGTGTATAAGACGACCATCTGTTACCAAAGAAACATTGATGGATAGAATAATGTTCCAGCAACAACTGAACGATCTGATGAATATCGAAATCGATTCTGATATCGACTAGTGCTTGCCTACATGAGGGCAAAAGGAGCGTCTGAGGTTCCGTGAGAATCGTAATGACGTTTTGGACCTGTTCGAATATGGACGAGTTTGGTATCTATGAACCGCAAATGACTAGTTTAGTGGGTGTACGTGTTTTCGCTACCCTACTTTGCAGCGTTCGTCCTATTTGTGGGTTTCTCCATCTGAACCCACGGGTTCCATTTTAGATACGGCATCCATTTTGTTTCTTGCCCTCACGTAGCCGGCGAACGGACAGTGTCCGCTTCGTGACCCTGGGATTCCCAAACCCCCTGCGGAAGACACATGTTCCTTTGAGTGTGTCTTTACGACTAGGGGGATGACACGGCAAAGGCAGATGGCTCCGCTCAAGGCTCATCTTGCCGTGCCGATCTATTGTTTCAGCCGTGCATGCATTAGGCTCGAATCCTTTGATCCTGCAATCACGCTTCCGATATTGCCCCTACACTCTTTTCAATCTGTTATCTGTCTTTGTCTTCCTTGCACCTGTTTCTGCTTCTTCTCTTAGCTCGTTTACAACCAGAGTGGAATGCCTAATGGTGGGATAACGTATTTTTACAGCTGGGAACCGGCGATGTTACTGTAATTATGTTCCGGGCTACTGAAGACATGAATGCAACCCTTTTGAAGTTTACTGTGGGAACTGAGTTGTAACCTTTTGTTCACCATGTTGTGCAATGACGAAAATGTGTATAAAAGGAGCGATCCACTTTTGCAATTCGAAGCAGACTCTCAGAACCTACACTTCGTTGTACTTCTTGCGATCTCTGTATCCCTGCAGTAAATAAACGTTGATCTTTGACGCCGAAGGAAGTGTCCCGTGTCTCAGCGATTTGTACGCCGGAACAGGTAACCCACGAAGGTTTCAGGTGTTGTCCCCTGGCACCGCTGGGCCTTAGAATAGCCCAGTCCTTCAGGACGTTGTCAGCGTAGAGGGCAATCTTGTCCTCCGCCAGACCAGGCCATTGCCATCCCGTGAGTAGCCGGTCAGCGCGGATGAGAGAAGCAAAGGACTTCATCTCTAACGCGAAAAGGAGGGGCGAGAGGGGGCAACCTTGCCTCGTGCCTCTCCCAATCTGGAAAGAGCGCGAGAGGGCTCCATTAACCATCACCTGGGCCTGCGGCTTGTAGTATAGGGTCTTGACCAAATTGCGAAAGGGGGGCCCAAAGCCCATCTCTGACAACACCGCCTCCAGATACTGCCAATCCACGGAATCAAATGCTTTCTCGAAATCCACGAGCAGCGACAGATAGGGAGTTAGTTGTTGTCGGTGCGCCAGAGCAAGGTAGAGCTGTCTGAGGCAATGCCTGGTACCCATGTGGACCAATGTGCTCAGATGAGGGTGTATGCTGTACAGCCAGGATTTAACCCAAGGATATATAATATATATCCTCAATCACTACCAACTACTTAATGCAATACTGTTTCACACAAGCAAACAACTCACTGGTGCGTGGTGAGGTAAATACTTATACCTTTTTTAAGTCAGGCACTCTATGGGCTGCTGACAGCACCCATTTCAGAATCACATGCACATTCTGTGGTCATTGAGCACCCAGTCCCAGCCTAGGTCAAATTAGCAGTGGGTTCAAACTGAACCATGTCGTTTTGATGCAGCAGATGAACACGTTCTCGCCCGCAGCAGTATTGTAGAGGCCACAAAGCATCTTGTGGTCTTCCACCCTTTCTCCAATAATAGTATCCTTACATGTCCTGAGTGAAAGGTTAAGCGTAAGAAGAGATAAGTAATTAAAATGTGACCACTGCAAGTGATCACTCACTTGGGAGCCTGCGATTCCTGCCGGTGCGGGGTTTTAGGGCTAAGTTCCATAGGTCGGCCCAACAAAGACTCACATAGCAAAAGAATATGGGAGAGGGGTTGTACTGACAAGGAGCGCAGTCGCCCACCTGGACAGACAGGATTCTGGTGGTCATTGAGAAGTGAGGGAGCGCTGCACTGGGCCGCCAGGCCACGACTTTATCCGCCTCCTTTACTGCATGTGCCTTTCTGCTTCTGGACTACTAGTATAGAGACGTGTGGGCCGGTCTGGGCATGGAGTGCTCCTTTGACTCTAGCAGACAGGATTACATGAACTTACAGGTTCGCCTACAGATGACCGGTTGCTAGACAGTGACAAATCCCACCCATCTTGATGAGAGGCGTCGGAAACACTGAAGGACACAGTCACAAAAGTCTGCCTGCTGTATAGTATGGGGGTTGGCGGCGGGGCAGGACCAGGGGCCACCCTTGTGCTGAGGCACCAGAGCCTTCTCCCCACTGGAGAAATCTATCACTCAGTCGCTCTTCCCCTAGATGCCAAGAGCGCAGCAGCTGGCCATTGGCCGCCTTCGCTCGGCTGCTCCATAGGGGGGGCAGCCTCCTGAGATGCAAGGGGGGGCATCCTCAGGAGCAGCAGGATCCACAGATTTGCATCAACCTGATCTCTCAGCCAAGATCAACACAGCTACGGTGTTGGGCCTACGCATCAATGCTTCAAAATCGATACTGTTCCCTTTTACAGTGAGCACCCCAGACCCAAGCTACTCACTAAATTGCGAACTGGAAACATGGTGTGTTGGCACTTTCCGCTACCTAGGGGTACACATACACTGCAATAAAGCAGACCTGCTTGATGGTAACGTAACTAGGGCGGTGACTGCCATCCGGTCTCAGATCTCCTTCTTAAAGACTCTACCGATATCCAGCTCAGGCAGAATTGTGCTTGCTAAGATGGTGATCTTGCCTCTGCTTCCTTACTATTTCTCAAATCTGCCCCTTTACCTATCTCCTGCATTTTTTAGTAAGCTGGAAAACATAGTTTGAGATTTCATTTGCTGGGGCGTCCAGACGTAGGGTCTCCATTAAGAAGCTCCATCTACCTACTGGACAGTGCGGCCTTGCTGCCCCCTAATTTCGAGCACTATTATTTAGCTGCGCAGGAGCAGTGGATTGCCAAATGGTTAGCCTCTCACTATCTCGGGCATACAGCTACCACTTTCCCTCTTTTACCACACCCTACCCTCCTGTACCTGTTCCACCCATGCAGCGCCCTAAACGCATGGACTACCTGCTGCTTTCAGTAGCTTATAAGTGTTTCCACCGGTGTCTGTTCATTATCCGTGCTATACAGCCCTATGCCCCCTCCGTACCCCAACAAGGCATCCCCAGGGCCCTAATTGTCACTACGGCTGCGGAACTGCATGGCTGAGAAGCGGTTGGTCTTCAAGACACTGAGGACCTGTTTCGGAATGGAACTCTGATCCCTCATGCCGAGCTAGTGGAGGGTCTTCAAGCAGGGAGTTTCCTCCTACACCGCTCACTTATAGTTTCCCTATCTGCCAGGTGGGGTGCGGTAGCCACAGAGCCTCCTGTACACTATGCAATTTAATATCTACACATCATGGGAGACGGGGGCCATCTGGTCAGATGGTTTGCAGCATCACTCCGCCAGCAAACTGCAGTCTCTCTAAGCCCTCCACCGGTACACTGGGAGGATGACCTTTGTCTTTACCAAACCAGAATGGATGGATATCCTGGAGGGCCCCTCCCGTGTACCTTGTAACTAGCGTTTCCGTCAAATACAGTTCTTCATACTCCACTGGGCATACTTTTCCCCGACCAACATTAATAAATAGTTCTGTTGCACAGACTCAGCCTGCCCCAGATGTCACTCAGCCGATGCAGACATTTTACACATGCTCGGGCAGTGCTCGAAACTTGCTACATACGGGAGTGAAGTAGACTATACTATTTCCTACTGCACAGGGCGAGATATACCTTTCAGCTGGGAGACTTCATTCTTCATCTATTTGTGATGGGGAGGATATATAAAACAAGTGGTTCTGTTGGGGAGTTACAGTTTCTTTGATCTGTGCATATAATACAATTCGGAATTACACTTACGAGTATTCCACAAATGATTTTTTCACAAAGAGAAAAGGAAGGAAACACACACAAGGTAAAATAAATTTGTGAAAAGTAGAATTATTTACTAATTTATTTACACAAAATAATTATCAGTATGGCTGTCAAAGCAACATTGAATTATGGCGAAACAGTAGTGACAGTAGTGCAGGATAAGTGACATGTAGGGATACGTGTAGTTTAGTTAACAGTGCTATACAAATAAGATAAACATGAGTTACACATATGTAGTGGATTCAAGAGCTTATTTCTTTCCGTCCATTAGTTTACACATGAATACACATGAATACATGACCCAGATATGATTTTAGGTTGGGGCCATGGAGAACGTATGGACTAGTGTGACAATGTCGTTTCGACACTGGAGTAAAGCACAATTTTTTTATGCGTCAAAGGCGGGTCTTCTTCGACTTGGAGGGATCAGTGGAAATCGCTATCCAATTAATTTTATTTAACGTAGACCAGCACTGGGAGGTTGCGGTCTATGGTGAGGGTAAATCTCTTGAGGCACCTATGCTCCACCCACCAGTTGGAGACGTGCCATGTCCATTCGGTTTAGTCAAGGATGCCGCAGTCATACACTCTAGGGACGCGTCGTATGATCTGTCCGACTCTGCTGGCTGTACGTGGGATGGGGAGGAAGCACAGAGCCACTTCACGCTTCATAGGTCTGGGCCTCGCCAAGAGCCTAATCACTAAACACTAGAAGGCAACACTAGAAGGCATCTGTGCCCCAAAGACTCTGGCATGGCGTCGCTCCTTAATTAACTGGGCTAAGGCAGAGAACGTTGCCCTGCGCTGTGAGGATCTGTTGGGACTCCGAAGGGTTCCCACTGACCACTGAATGAGAGACTATTCTATCAGACCTGATGACATCTGATGGGCCGACAGGGGTCTCCTCGCCACCACAGAGATGAGGTTGCAGATGGATGGGCCATCCTGATGGGATGGGGGAGGATCTAGCAGCATTTCACTTACTAGTTGTCCCCTCTCTTCCTTCATCTTACTTTGTCCTCATTAGGTTACTACCCGCCTCCATAGTTTAGGATTGTATGGCAACACGAGCGGGGACCACACGGGATTTGAGTAAAGTTATGCTTAACTTAAGATGCACACGCCACACCAGAGCCCACTGGGATGCCATTAACTTGTGCGTACAGCTCTTTGTATCTCTCTAGGAACATGCGTTGTATTAACGGTTTTATACTGTTGCATATAATGGAAATGTACAACATATGCGAGATATGTCTGAAGGTGATGAATCTGTTAAGTAAGCAAAAATTTCAAACAGATTTAAACAAAAGAAATTGCATTTTTGCCCCACAAAGACAAATCAAATAACCATTCACTAAAATTGTATCTCAAACTATAAATTGAAAAATATCAACTTAGTTTACAACAGAAGAAAATCAAAAGTGCAATTCGGCAGTGGTCTCCAATAATATGGGTCATTGACCAGTAGTACTGACCATGTTATTAGTAGCATAGTACAGTGGACAGCAAGAAAAAAAAATACAAGCCAAAGACAGTATGAAAATAACATGCTAACTATCTCTAGACCTTTAAAATAAATCACTGTATTGAAAACGGAGTAAATAGTGGAAAAGAGGACCCAATTATACTCCTCTCATTCATACACTCCTAATTTTGCCTTGTCAAAGTTAAACAATTATCCCATACTTTATAAAATTTCACTTCGTACTTTTTGCACTAGAAATATCATTTCTCTCTTGAAGCTTGAGTAGTCAGCTGTTGTAACCATGCAACAATATCATATGTGCTTAATGATAAAAGCAAACAAAGACCGGTTTCACAGAAGGAATTCACAAGACGTTTTCCCAGAATTACATCTCTTTTGAAAGCCACTCCACTCAAGTCCAAATAGTTCAAGTGGTGAAGTAAAACTCTATTTCTAGTTCCAGGGAGAGAGCAAGAAAGAACATACTTTTGTTTAGTAGCCCGCAGGATAAGCTTTTGCAAATGCAGAAGGCCTGTGCTCTTGATTTCCATGCCTTTGTCTGGAGAAGGAACTTCAGGGCTCGAGTCGGGGTACCACGCGAGTGGATGGCATCCTCCCATTTATTTTACCGGGTGGACGCCGTCCCCCCTACCAAACAGCTGGACTTCCCTCTTTGCCCTCTCTGGGACGAGATCGGTGCTCACAGCACGCTGCTCATGCGCTGGCTTCGCAGATGCAATCGCATCTAAGGGGTGAGCGAGGGGAGGCAATGAGCCCGATGGTGCAAGCCGCATTTCGTGACGCCACTTCCTGTTGTGACGTCACTTCCGGCGACAGCGTCCCCCCACTTCTTTTTTTAGGACTTGTGCCCTGAGGAACTTGGTCCTGAAAATTAGTCTGAAGCCTACAAAAGTCTCTATCCTATCATTTTACTACTATTTCTTTCCTAATACAATTATCTTCATCAAACATATTAATGCTTTGAGAGACCTGAACACTATTTTACTTATGCTTGTGTGCAAGAGTAAAGAGTGAAAGCAATACCCCATTATTTCTTATGTAGAGTCCTTGTTTTCAAAAACTGTACAAGGATTGCACAGCACTGATGTGGATACAATCTGTTTCCAAAATTTGGCTACCACTTACCACCGGAGTCTCTCACTATTGCTCTGCCTCCATTTATAAACTGTGTCGGCATCAGTGTAGTGTGGTCTTTAATATTAAATAAAATAGTGCAAAATGAGCAGAGACAAATCCGGAGCAAGGCCAGGAATTATGGAAATGGCTTTGGGGAGGTCAAAGTAACAATAAGTCACAGAGGCTTCTGAACTACTTGAGATGAGGAACCTCTTGAGGAGTCCATAGTATTTTTTTCTTAAAGATGTAGAGCCCAACTACACAAGCTTCTTTCAGAGTTTCAACTTTTGTAGCTTGAGTTTTTTTTCCATCCTTTAACCATCCATAACATATTCCACCAACAGGCATTCAAAGGGTGTTTCCGGTTGTTGTAGAGTATGATGTAATTCTCTGCTGAGAATTTAAAGGTTAACGGCTCATTGCTGGGTGGAGGGTTAATAGTTTGTTACATGTCAGTAGGGCTTTGAGTAGGAGGCTAAGTAGCTGGAAGCTGAACAAAATGTGTTCATGGGTAAGGCTGCCTTCATTTTATTCCAGCAACAGGAAGTAGATATATAAGCACTAACTCATTATTCGTTCTGGGGTCGACGTGGCTTTGGGAGATTGGGAATAAAGGAAATGTGTTACAGAAGGAGATTAAGAGCATTTAAAGATGACAGCCCAAACCATGCATCAACTATTCCTCTTGAGAAAGGTCCCAACAAATGGTTTCTTTCCAGTGTGCAGCGTTACCCTCTGGTCCATGGTCCTCTGGTTTTTGTTGGGTTCCAAACGAATGAAAAAAAACAGATGTATTAATTAAGTGTGGATGAAGTTGAATTCAGTGAGCCTAGCTATGGGGTCACAGTTATGTTATGTTACTGAGACTTATAAAGCGCTACAGCTGCCCCAGCAAAGGGGCGTCCCGGCGCTGATACCAAGAAAAGACTGACACAAGCAGATGGACCGGACAAGGACTATGATGCAGGGAAAAGGTGAGTCTTCATGGCCTTCCTGAATTCTAAGATATTACTAAGGCCACGGATATGCGCAGGAAGTGCGTTCCAAGGGATGACCGCTCTACTGCGAAAAGAGCAGCCTCCAGCACAAACTCTTCGTGTCCGCGGGACCACCACCAGGTGTTGACCCTGTGAGCGGAGATGTCGTGAAGGGACATATGGCAAGAGGAGATTAGCCAAAATAGTGGGGTTGGTCCGTTTCAAGGCTTTGAAGGAGATACATAAGGCTTTGAATTCAATTCGCCTGGCCACAGGCAACCAGAGAAGACGGTGAATGGCCTCGGACACTGGATAGGACCTGTGCAAGCCTAAAAGGCTTCTTGCTGCCACTTTCTGTACCCATTGTAGCCTCAGAACTTCAATCTTATTGGGCCCCAGATATAAAGAGCAGGCATAATCAAGTCTAGACAATACAGATGCCTGAATGATAACCTGGCGCGTAGGTGCATCAAAGAAGCCCAGCAGGGGTCTGAGCCCCTGTAGAAGTACAAAACCAGTCCCTGCAACCTTTTTGGTCTGAACTCAAAAGTTGAGGGATGAGTCCAACCATACCCTCAGATTTGTCACTACATGCTTGGGGGAGGGGGCCCTGCCGAGGCTAGCTGGCCACCAGAGTTCACTCCACTGACCATAGTCATTTCCCACTAACAATACCTCCAAATTGTTAGAATTCAACTGGGCACTGGCAGTAGGTAATGGTATGCATGATTAGCTACCAGCCTTTTTAGCATTCAAGAGCACACGATCACCGCCCTATGAATAAAATTGGTTAAGGGACTGGTGTGCTGTGTGTGTTTTTAAGCACTCGGTTCTTTGTGTTTGTTTGTCACCAGCAGATTTTTCTGCACTTCACCATTTGTCACTTTATATGTTATTTGTTTTGGACACATCTTTTCTTTCCTCTCACTTTTCTTTGAGAAGCAAGTGACCACCGATGATGAGACAGGGGCCTGTCTGGAAATTTCATACCAGTTATCCCGATGGTGGTGTTTCCGTGAGGGATCATTTGCTTCTCGCACATATTTTCTCTCTATTATGAGGAACGTCTAATATTTGTGGTGGACGTATGTGACCAACCTTGTGTTGGCTCATTGTGAGTGGGTGTTCTGAGGTGTTGCCCGGGAGAACAGGTGTTTTAATTTGAGCGGAGCTAAGTGCATTACCTCCTTATAAAGTTTATAAGAGTGTAGTGGGGAGTAGGTTTTCAATAAATACCCCCCTGTTTGTCACTATTATAGCAGCACGAGATTGGATCGGGTCTTTATTTTGAAATATAGAATTCAACTGGAGACAGTTGGCGGTCATCTACCCGGCGACCGCCTCAAGGTCGCCCTGAAACGTAAGGGCGTCCCGCTCAGTGTAATTTGAGAGTGCCACCACCAACTGTGTATCGTCAGCGTAGGAGACCATGGTCAGGCCCCTGCTCATGGGTACTGCAGCTAAGGGTTGAACATAGATATTAAATAAAGGGGGCTAAGGGAGGAACCTTGTGGCACCCCTTAATTAATAGAGTGTCCGCCTGAGGCAAACGGAGGGGCTGTTACCATGTATGACCTCTCTTGGAAAAATGAGGTAAGCCACTCCAGGGCCGAGCCAGTAATTCCCACTTCCTCCAGGCGTCTCAGTAATATGGCATTAGACACAGTGTCAAACGTGGCACTGAGATCCAACAGGATCAGTGACGACATTCGCCCTTCATCCAGTGCTGACCAGAGATGTTGGACTTTGTGCTGTGACCTGGTCAAAGGCCATTCTGGGAGGGGCCAGTGTGTTATTCATGGTCAGAAAATCCGACAGGAGGGAATTCACATATTCCTCTGTGATCTTTGCCACCTAAGGCAGCAAAGTAATAGAGCAGTAGTTCTCTGGTTTGGCCAGATCGAGCGCAGGTTTTTTTAAGAAGGGGAATTTCCTTAGCCTGTTTCCATGCCTTGGGCATGGTGGCCATGGCAAGGGATCCGTTTATTACCTGACTCAAAGATTGTAGGAAGTACTTTCCTGAATTTGTCCGGTTTAAGCGGATCTGCAAGAGATCCTGACTTAATCCTACTGCACAGTGCTAGCAACTGATCAACCGGGATTTGCGGAAAGGTATCTAGGGTATTAGCCTTTTGACAGCACCGTGCCGCCTGCATGTTACTATGTGCAGTCAGAAAGGACCTGTAGATGTCATCCACCTTTTTAACAAAAATAGTGGTATTGCCCATGGTGGTGGGTGTATTTTTTCTTAGATGTTTAAGACGTTAGAAAGCTTCAACAAATTGCATGACTTGAAATCTTTTATGTCATATACATATCGAGGACATTGAGAAATTAAGAGTCTCTCTTGGTTCTATGTTAAGATATTTTCAGCAATCAAAGACTCCCATTTAACCTGTTTAGTTTACCACAGGTCATTTGGTATCTGGGTGGGGCTAGGGTGCCAGATTAAGTTTGTTTATATAAGCATTTTTCCAGTGGAAATGGCTACATTGATAGTTTTTCGAAAGCTAAACCGGGGTGAAGGAGTTTATTTAGAAGGGACTCAATGAAACTGAATTCTTTATGGTAAAGCTGGCAGTGGGTATATTTCTGTATAGCAATGACAGTACTGCACTCAATTATACCAATTAAATCTGTTCATACAAATTTATAATAAATGAATACAGACTTAGCGTGCAATGCTGGAGCGAGCCTTGCTCAGACCTGTGAACACATAACCCAATGCATGAAAAATTAATAAAAAAACTGACATGCCAGCATCAGACAATGTGAAGACTGCTCGGAGTATTCACACAATAGTGTTCACATTGTCTGATGCTGGCATGTCAGGTTTTTTTCTTCCTTAATGTGTGTTGTCTGCGTTTGAACCTGTAGTTCTTCCTCATATGTAATTAGTGATTCTTTAATTACAGTTACCCCTAATGGAGGGTGATTCACACCCGAAATGCATTGGGTTCCGTGTTACAGCCAAGAATAGTCTTTTCTATTGCGGATGCAATTTCTGTGTCTTCTGCAAGTGTGATGCAACATCCGCAAACAAGACGTTATGCTTCAAGCAAAACCCATTAAATCATTTTGTCGAATTGAAAAAAGTATTGTTTTGAGTTTCTCTTGAACGAATTGTATAGACTTCTTGACTATTTGAAACATTCTTTACTTTATATTGTGTACTTTGAAGCCTTGGGGCACCAGCAGTGCGTGCTGTCTAGTAGTACACTTTATCTAGCTTTTTTTCCAGAGGATGTAATTCACCACATCTTACGTTTTAGAAGTTACATTTATTTTTAGGAAGATATGTAAATGTTTTTCAGTGTAGACATTTTTCAAAAGGATTTTGTTAATGTCCTTAAAGTATACTGCAGTAAAACGGATACGAATCATAGAGAGAGGTGCAAGATAACGAGGTCCCAAGTACGACTTCAAAGAAAGACCCTTTAATGTTTTTCTAGGATAAGTACCTGATTGAGAGCCATAGCAGTGTCCTTTTGTCTAGTGAAGTGCATTCCCAGATATTTGATGGAAATATTGGTAGAGGCTAGGTTTAAATCAGTTATCTGTGGGTGCAGGTGCAGAGAGAGGTAAAACTGCAGCTTTTTCATAAATGGCATATATGTACGAGACGTGTATATATTCAATAATTTCAACCATCTATACGGAGCACAATGTTCCAAAGGAATTGCCCAAAGAAGTATAGCTTGATATATAATGAATACTTATATTTGACTGTTTTCTGAAACTTGTCCAGAGTTTCTGCCTCTACATCAATTACATGTGCATGCAGGTCCCTATAAATTAATTGTAGAAAGAGTCTGTTAGCAAGGTGACAACCGAGACTCGGGCACGCCGCGACTATGGCAGTTGTGCCGATCGCCGCCGCCCGCCTAAGGGGGGCAGGTCTGGTGATGGCAATGATGACGCAGCCGGCACTAGTCCCGACCTTCGTGTGGGATCGGCGGAATTGATGGCTTGCCCCGGAAGCGCTCAAGTGCTTCCGGGGCGAGAGGGGCAGATCTGGCTGGTTCCTACCGGTTTCTTGCCCCGGAACGCACCCCTATAAAGAGGGATGGGAAGCGGCGAGACTGTCTTTCCTCGCCGCTCCCAAATACTAAACATTGCCCGGACACAGCAAGGAGCTGCGCACCTAATTTTTTTTGTGCTCCTGCTTCGCATCTCCACGAATATATACTTCTACATCGCATGCGTTTACAACACGGTCATTACAACGACCGCGTTCTTACACCGCAGTACCATTACTACGCAAGTCATTACAACAATTTGCTATAGGGGGCGCTGGATGTTGAATAGTATAATTTACTATTCCAACTCCAGTGTGTGCAACAGTAGGGAAGATGTTGGAGTAGTAAATTATACTATTCCTTAGCTTAGAGTGCCCCTGCAGCAAGTCGTTGTAACGACTTGCGTTGTAATATTACTGCAATGTAACAACGCAGACGTTGTAACAAGCGTGTTATATTCGCATGTGTTGTTATGCATGCAATGTAATGACCGTTTCCCATCTCCACTGGGGCATTTGCATTCAGGTCGGCAGCCACAGCCCAGTGATTGCCTTCGGGGGCCGCTCAGGCTTTAGATGGGTCTCACCTGACTTGGGTTTACATCCTGGTGACTCGTGTGCCCGCTAGCACGCTGGGCTGTGGAGGCGAGTGGGCTAGCTCTGGGTTGGTCTTGAGGATGTGTTCAGTCAAACAGCCCGCGATCTGTTATGTGTTGCAGTATCTGTTGTTGAGCTGCTAAGTTGTTGTTCCAGGGTTATTTAAAGAGGTAAATCTCATTTGTTTTAACTTGGCCCTGCTAATGTATCTATATGTTGGTGTCTAGGTATTTCAATGTATGTTTTGAACCACTTTCAAATCCCTTGCTTTAGGTTAACATAAGTGCTGTAGTTATAGGCATAAAATATGCGACTAAAAACAAGCATGCTAGGCGGGGTTGTGGTGTGGGGCTGGGCGGGTTATTATCCGTGAAATCCAGGGAATTTGGAACACCATCTGATTGCAGTGGGTTTGTGTCACTCCAGTTTCACTTCTGTTTTCGTGAGGCGCTCGGGCTGGCGCAGCTGGATGACCGCTGCAGAGCTTCATTGCGGGCTGGTTGGGTGCTAGATGATGGCAGAGTGAGCATTTTGTGGTTCTCGAGTTTCCCTGCCCAGTTCCAGCTTCTCCAGGGGTGCATAGTGCTCCGTATGATTCCAAAGCTGCTGTTTAATGGAGGTGCACCTTTGGAGCGACCAACTCTGGCTGGATTGTGCATTTCTGTACCACGAAGCGCTGCCCCCCCCCCCCGCCCATCAGAGGGTGTGTGCCGTGCCACTCCGGTGCATGCCTTAATGGTAGGCGCCTCACCAGAGAACTGCAGGCTGCAGCGCGGTCGAGCCTTGTTCTGGTGCCTTGTCCTTGTCGGGGGAGGCCACCATCTGTTGCTCCTGTTGGCTTGGACCTTATCCAGTCCAGCTGTTTTGTGATTCCTCGACTTGGCTGTGGGTAGCGGGGACCCCACAGTTCTTACCTCGGTGAGCGAACATGTTGCCGTATTGCGCTGGTTGCAGTTGCGGAGTCCATGGGACAGCTAGGGGCCGATCAGCTGGCTGAAACACCTATTCTGTTGGTTATTTGCTCAGTGCGGTTCATGGGAAGGTATGACATTATTCCGCTTTCTTTCTCCCCGCAGGGAATCAATGCGGTCGTTACAACGACCGCGTTGCGATTCCACATACTACTACTCCGTAAGTCGGAACAACGACTTGCGGAGGGTGCGCTGGATGTTGGAATAGTATAATTTACTATTCCAACTCCAGTCTGTGCGGACAATAGGGAAGGTGTTGGATTTTAAATCCAACCCCCCCCCCCCCTTCCGCAAGTCGTTGTTCAGACTTGCGGACTAATGGTATGCGGAATCATAACGCAGTTGTTGTAATGACCGCGTTGTGATTCCCTGCGGGGAGAAAGATTTGTGGTAAACGTTGTTTACCGGTTCATGGTGCACAATAAGTGGTATTGTTTTCTCTCTGTTCTAATTATGTCCCGCCTATGAATATTTGGTAGCTTGACTTGCGCAATGTGCAGGTGGTATGCTGTGATATAGGCCTGCCACACCTGCTCTGAAAAACGTACAATTTAGAAGCATGAGGAGACATTTCTTCAGTGCACGTTGCTACGCACACAGTGGGAACTTGTTAATTGCTTTTTTCCTGGTTAACCATCTTGAATTCTACCACAGGCTCTCACCTGCTGTTTGGCACTCTGTTGATTCCCAGCCAAGTTTGCGCTTCCTATCCAACATTGCGCGCATACCATGGCCAGGGGGCGTCTCTGTCCCTCTGCTCGGGAGGACAGTGCGATGCTTGGTGGGATCCACAGTAGGTGGATAATGATGCTGGGGGATGTATGGATGAGTTGTTGTTCCTGGCTTGGAACACTGTCTCTACAAATTTTGAATCTAGAGATGCATGGATAGTAGCAGGAGAGAAATACGGGTGGATCCACCCAAGTGGACCCATGTCCCTCTTTTTGTGGCACAGAGTGACTCTTGCTTGTCCCCAGCCTTGCATCTTCTCGAAGTGCGCCATGTGTGGGAACACGGTTTATCATGGACAGCCTTCTTTGCACATCCCACTTGAGCCTTGACGAGCCCTCGCTTAGTTACCACTCTTCAGCGTGACATCATGCAGCTATGAGAAGAGGCTGACATGGGTTGCCTAGATGTCAAAAGATTACAATAGAGTACAGTGTTGGATCCCAACCAACAAGGGGCAAACAATGGGTCTCACTTTGGCCCATTCTTTTGCTACTTTCCTCTAAAGGAGACTACCCTCCAATGTAGTACTAGTGAAAAAGAGAGTGGTAATTACTATAGAGTGGAACTAATTTCCCTGATTATCGCGCTGAAACTTTGCATTGCAATGCAGTTTGGCAACCAATTCTAAAACACTTTTTCAAAGCCCAGGTGTGTACATTTCATTCATTGTAAAATATAAAAACTTTATTGGCGAGGAATACTACTTGCGTAAATTCTAGGCTTGTTCATTTAAAACTCAGCCTCCCTCAGTAATATTGTGTTTATGTAGTCACATTTTTGATATCTACTAAGCTTTCTGAGGCTACTTACCTCACTGTGGCATTCAGGGTTTTACCCAGAACCTCAAATAAAATATAGTATGTATGTCTTTTTAGGTGCATGATATAACATGGCCTTCACTTGAAGGACCAGTGCGGTACTATATAGCAAACATTTCTGCTTTTTCAGAGGCAACTGAAACAGTACAGTGCTTGGGGCCCAGTTATGACATGAACACAATTGTTAGGATGTGGTAGGGAGTGGTACAGTCTTATAAGATACTGAGAATCGCCCACTACAAATGTCTTCTTCTGTTTTCACATATTTGCAAGTTGAGTCAAATTATGATAGCTAGTTCCCACAATGCTGTGTGTTTGCAAATATCCCAAGTATATATCTTACAGGAGGTTCCCTTAATAAACATCTGTTTGTATCCCCACAGATTTTAAGCCCCCAATCTGTTTGTCTGGGGGTGAGAGGTATCACCATATTCTCATGAAAAAGGCAATCCAAAGAGGAAAAAATGGTGGAGCGAGCATATGGTCTGCTAGGAGCCAAGTCTGTGGTCCCTAGTCCATACCCTGTGTTGTGCACTGGCAAAATAGTTGAGGGGGTAGGTGCACACTGACTTCCTAGTCAAGGATCGATTCTTGGCATAGTTTACTTGGCATGTAATATGATGATGTGTTATTTGCCTAGTGTATGCATAGCCAAAGGCAGCAAAAACGAGGTACAGAGGCAAAGATATGGCCATTGGGCGAGTAGAGGGGCAGGGGCTATCTGACAATGTCATGCCTTGACTGCATATGTACCGAAGGTGAGTGTGTTCACATAAAAAACTGTTGCCAGTCACAACGAGTTTATAAGTGATACAACTAATTGTGATGATAGTGCAGGCTGGCAAGGAGAGCCAGTTGAGTTCCTTCAGAATGTGAATAATGCCATATCCCTGCAGGCCGTTTTGACGAGCCATGCTGCACCATGTGGATTGGTGTGGATTTCTAGGAGGTCATGGAGTAAGGGTCGCCACCATTCAGATGCACAAGCCCAAGGGTTAGTGACAGCCTTGAAGTTATAGGCGCTATTGTGAGATCGTGCATGTTCTGCCATGAATTTGATCTTAGCAATATTTCCCTGTCAATGTGAACGCCATTGCTTGCTTTCAACACGGGTTAAGATATGTTACAGTTCTGTTGATATTGGGCTGCTCGTTTGTATGCACTGGTTTCTTATTTTGCTTCTGTTTGCGTTGCATAGCTAAAAGCGGACAGGCTGACAGCTGTGTATGGCAAGCCAAGTCTTTTGCCAGACTCTGGTGTAACTTCGGTGCACGCCGAGGTAGCTAGAGTTGACAGAAGGGTGGGGAATAGGCCATCCTTAAGTACTTCGAGTTCAGCATTGTCTTTTCTCACAGGTGGCTTTGAGGTTCAGAACCTGCCAGGCAGGCTACCATGTATCGGCCATTAACAAGGATGGCTACGCTCAGCACCATGGAGGGATAAGCTTGAATCGCGGCTACTCAAGGGTTGGTGGCAGTGCATCATGGTGGCACGGAAGCCACAGCTAGAGGCCTCTCAGGGAAAGCAGTGTAAAGGATTGGTCTATGTTCCTCTGATTGTTACAAACTATATGTGCGGTTACACATGCTTTGAGTTATGAAGTGTCTAATGACTGTTTTTCTTCGATTTCCCGCAGTTTTTTCATATCCTGTGATGAAGGAAGCTCGCTGTGGTTTGCCGGTCGTTGGAGCCTCGTTTGTCCCATGTCCCAGCCTGGGGGGCAGCCGAAGTTGAAGTATGGGGAGTAGGTCACTCTTACGTGAACAGCTTGAAACACCCCTTTGTCACAGGAAACTATGCGGAGCGGGCCCATCAGGAAGGTTTCAGTGTGTCCCTGCATGGGCAAGGAGGTTTGTGCCTAGGGCAGTTGCGGAGACTTGTTGGAGGTTCTGCTGGTTAAGGCACACACGCCTCCTGCTGCGGTAATATTACATCTGGGTGGCAACGACAATATGCAAGTGGGCAGGAAGGGAGTTGTTTGAGGCACTGATCACAGAGATCGGATGGTTGGCAGAGAGGTGCCTACAGTCTGTATTATACTGGTTCCACATCATCCCCAGGTTCCAATGGCAGGGGGGAGTCAGTCTGGACCCTGAATCATTCGGTTAAAATAATTAACAAAGAGATCGACAAGTAATTTCAGGTCCCCAAAAATTACAAACATTTTGCATTGGTGCAGATGGGGGGGAGGTTTTTTCCTGCAGGATGGCATGCACCTGTCAAAGATAGGCAATTAACTTCTCCTATAAAACTGTTAGCGTGGCTGGTCAGTGCATGAGACAGGGCATGACCTTGAGACATCTCCTGGAAGGGGGAGGCCAGATAGTTGGTCAACTATCCTGGTCTGTAGTGGTAAGGTCATGATTGGTAGAGCATTTACGGTCCTAGTAGGCATAACCATTGTTAATGGGGATGCCTGGTGGAACAATGGTCTCTCATGGAACTCGAGGGGGTGCTGAAGGCCGATTGGCTGTAGGGTACGGGGGAAATGCACGCTTCCAAGTAGGTCCTTGCAGCCAATCGTCGCACAGGTGTGTGGGCGCCAAGATGGCATAACAGCGCAACCCCATGGGGGGGGTATTTTGAGGGTGTAGGGGGTGCCAGAGGTAAGTAAGCTTCTGGACAACCAGGCTGTCTGCGCATGGTCACTCCCGTGGGGGGGGTGGGCTAGCATGTAGTTGGACCAGTCATGACCTTGCCCGTAGGCCCAAATGGGATATGCAAGAAAACAAATGTATACATTTTGAGTTTTAGTTTACGAATGGCTATGTATTAGAATCTATGTTAAGGTTAGCCATCCACAAACACTTGTAAATATGTTGTGTACAATATCAATTGATTTATGAATATGCTGGATTGCTATATTGGGTTTTCAGCGTATTTAAAATAACTTTTTGTGTGTTTTTATTGGTTTGTACGACCCCTAACCCAAAAAAGTTAAATGCAATGTTTTTGTGTGTGGAGGGGAGGGGGCTGGAGGGAGAGGGCGGGGGACCCACTAGGTCCATGGGAATGGAACTGTGTTTGGGGGGAGGGGAGGAGACTCAGCAATACCTGGCTATATCCATTCCAGTGACGTGAGCTCACCTGCTTTTCTTATAAAGCCTTGACTTAAAATCTTTCCTTTCTGAAGGTTTGTAATACATTCCTAGCCTCATTCCCACACCATGCTATTTTATTTTAATGTTGAGTAATGCAATGCTAACATCTAAGGCTTTTTTTAAACAATGAAATTGAATATTAAGGACAACAGATCTTCAGGGTAGTAACAGATGTTGATGGCAAAAATAAATACTAGTTTGCCTTTCACCAAAATAATTATTTATTCTTTTTCTGCTTCTTTATGGATGATACGCATTTAATGATTTTATACCCACAGTAATTTTTCCCAATGTGTTTTCATGAATGACGTGTCACTGCAAATTGAAACAAAAAAACAATCCTAATATGAACTAAATAAGGAGGGCGTTAAATACAGCTAGAAAGGACTTCTTTTGCATGACCACAATTCAAAGCAATAGAGAAAGCAAAAGCCCTAGTAATCCAATTTCTCTAGACAATAACGCTTTCATAACGTTCTTTCCTAAAGTGCCACTTGTGCAAGTGAGATTCGGAAGTATACTAAGTCACCATGGCTCCATTTACTTATTATTCTTAAATATTATATAGAAGGCCTTCATACTAGTTTTACAGTCCCGTTCTGGGAAAAGCAATTTTCATAGTATATTGGTTAATAATGGACAGTGCGCCCCCCTGCATGGGGGGGAAGGGTGCGACCCTTAAGACTAGGGGCCTCCGTGGTCAGGGCCCCCCGCGAACCAGTAGTGTGCTGGCCAAGGGCGGCGCAAGCCAGTTCCTGGGCTCCTGTCTTCCGGTCAATGACAATGTAAATGACAAAGCCTTTCATTTAGGTTTTAAAAACCAAAACATAAATAAATGGCATTGTCATTTACAATGCCAATAACTCAAACTCTTGTAAATGCGAGACCTATTGCATTGCAGATGCTTGTTAGAAGATTGGCGTTGATTGAGTCTATTCTGCTGACATTGCTGACCTCTCTTGCAAAGATAACTGGCCCCTCAAACCTATTGAAAAGTCTTTGGAGAATGTGACCACACTTTGAGATATATAACTGTTGAGTTACGGAACCTCTGAGAAATGTGTCTTATAAATTGAATTCGATACATATGGGACACTTCTTCAGCATATATCCCTAACAGTACCATGAGCAATGTCTTCCAATACAGGCCTTGGTAGAAGATAACAGTGAAGGAACCAAAGCATCTAAGGAAGGTCATCTGAGGGTTGGCATCTAGCAAACGATACTCCTACACTGGACTCGGACTGTTGATCAAATGTTCCTGAAAATCACAGAAACTAGCGAAAAACGCAATTCTATTCTGCTCAAGTTTTCTTACTGACAACAACACATTTGTAGAAACAATCCAGATTCTTGTTTAGCACACGTTTGAATTTCTTTACATTGGTTTGCCGTTCTGTTGCCCAGCTCACAAACCTCTACCAAATTGGGAAGGATTACAGCTGCACATGTCCACTTAGGATCTGGCGTATGGGCAGCATAACCTACATATGTACAAATGACTGGTAGTTTCCTGCAAAATAAGGTAAATGTTTCAGGTTTAAAAGATTTATTTTAAAAGATTATTGCTCACATTGCCTATTGGCGTGGGGACCTATTAGGTTTGCTACACTTAGAAAATATAGAGATTTGACAATAAGGACTGCTGTTCAAATAGCAAAACAAATTAAACAAAAATGTTTCAGCTATCATGTTTACTGGCATGTTACAAGATTCTTCCTAAGAAACCTGCAAATTAGTGGTTTTAGTTGTTTATGCGATTTTAAACTTACACATAATTTGCACATCAATTAGATGCGTTAATTGCTGATGTACCATCGTGATTAAAATAATACCTTTAAAATGTAAGAACTTCTCTAGTCAGAGAAATGTAGGTACTTCCGGATCTTAATTACGCCCGATGACACTAGACCATGGGGCTAACAAAGGTTCAATCAGTGAACAATTGATGTCAATAAAGCGCTTATCAGGAAAGCCTCCCAACTCTGATAGTGTCGCCAGCTACCAATGAGGCGCACGGAGGCCAGTAAGTTATCTAACAGACTCGCCGACAAGATAAACTAAATTAAGTTAGTAAGGAGACCGTGACCAAACACCTGTCTAGGGCGGGAGCCCACTGTCTGTAGAAGTGCACAGAAACTCGGAAAAGGTAAGGAAGAGAGAGGGCGGGGGAGAGGGCTATCCACAACAACAAACAAACCCTCAAAAGGGAGCGCTAGTGATACAATCATTGTATTCGATGGGCTGGAAGTTTATTAAGCAGGTCACCCCACCAGACTGTGTGATCTGGTGCATTAACAAGATGTAGTTCTTGTCACGTTTTAGCCAGATTGTGCTACACAACTTCATAGAATATTTGGCAAGCGAATACGATTTTTCTGACCCAGTGTCTATGGTTACCTGAGGCGCCTCAGTGGTGGTGGAACACTTTTGACGAGTGGAGGTGCTGGTTATGGACAGAAGTGCCTCATTTGTACTTTCAATTACGCTGATCTGGGATATTCGAACTTTCCTTTGAAAAGTGAGCACAGGTTTACATATATGTGTGTTAGAAAACCTCGGGAATGTTGAGACATTCTCTTGTCTCTGAGTCAGCAAGTGCCACATGTTAAAATTACCAAATAAAGTTGCAGCTAGAGAAAGGAACAGTAAATACAGCTCTCTATGAAAAAGGAATTGGCAGCACTTTGTGAAACGAAGTTGCGTGCCCGGTGAGTGTTTGGACTTAAAGGCGCAGTAAATGCTCCAAGACGAATAAATAATGACTTCTATAGTGCAAATTCTCCATCTGAACTTTATAAAGGATATCTGGGGGTACTGCAGCAGCTCCATACTTCTACTTCTAGCACCGCTGACTCGCCTGTTTCTATTTACAATGATTAGCAGTAGTATGCAGAGTGAACCATACTCTAAGGTGTTGGAGCACTTTACAAATGGAACTATAAAATACAGAGGAGATAGAATTGCAGTGTCATGCAATGAAATATGGGAATAGAAACAATACATGTTGACGCAAGATGAAGCAGAGTAAGAGGGATTGTGTGTGGTAAAAAGACTTGGAACAGCAAAAATTTAATTCTAAATACTAAGCAGTTGCCATTAGCATTAACAATGACAGTCAATAGGCAACATGCTGATCTCTACAAAATCATCCTTTGCCTATGAAGTTCTCATGAGGAGCAGGGTCAAGACTGATTTGCGTGTGGCTGGGTCCCAACGGGTGGCATAGTGAGCAAAAGAAGGATGGATTAAACCCAGATCTCTTGACTGGGGGTGAGTGGTTGAAAAGTTTCAGCACTCCGTCCATTATCTTGTTGTGTTTGATATAACCGTCCTGTCAACCGTAAAGCCTTTCTCCCCGTCTTCAGTCTGCATCATTAAAAGTAAATATTCTATTGCTATGTTTTTATTGTGTAGGATCATCAGTGGTTAATTTGTAATAAATAAATAGTTGGGCCACAAATTTCTTGAGAGGGTGAATGCTGAGGATGCAGGCCTTATCTTCCGTCAACCACTTCTATGTCACGCCGGTTCACTTTACTATTAGTCTGGAAGCGCAGAAGCATGTACACCGTCTGGGAGAGCAAACGACAATCTTTCTTAATAGAACAAGGGGTGACAGTATATTGCATGGTCAAGGATAACCATATTAGCAGTCCACATTTTGTTTCAATGACCTTAGTGAACATAAAAGTGTGACTGATCTGTTGTTTCCTGCTGCTGGAAATTGATTAAAGCTGCTGCAGACCAGGACTGTGAGGAAGGTAAAAAAAAAAAAAAGAGTACTCGACCCCTGAAACAAGTGTGGATGGTGCCCTTCGGCAACCATGTGCACAAATTAAAGAGCAGATTTACTAACTTTAATGCAACGCAGGAAGGCAAGTTGCTGCACTGTGCTGTAGAAAGGGGAGAGAGCTACACTGCACTTTGTGGGGCGTAGCTCTTTTTTGTAGGGTCAACCCCAGGTTTTTGCCTTCTGTTACTGAACCAGCTTTTGTTGGCATTAGGGCTCTGTGCTCTTTTTCCCTGCTAACCATTGGTACGGTCTGTGCGACCTCTTGCTAAAACATGGTACAATTGTCATCTACCTGATTGGAATGCCTAATTTACTTTTAAGTATGGTACTGTATACCCAGGCCTGTAAATTAAATGCTTCTAGTGGCCGGTCCGGTCCTCGGATGCTTGATTCCGGTCTGGGAAAGATATGGCTGTTGTAGTTCGGACTGGACTGTTCCCATGGGGCACAGGGTCAGAGCTGATTTGCATAAAGCCATTATCTGACCCAGGGTGGTGTGGAGTGCAAAAAACTATGGATTTAGGCCCAGATCCTTGTACTGGGGTGAATGTAAGACATTGATCTACATTCTGTCCATCAAATTGTTTTTTTGTAATTTTCTCTAGTGGCCTACAGCACTCCTTGTGCATCCACTAAAGTTCACTTTTAAAACATATCTCCGACCTGCCACTGGTTCACGTACTGCAGTTTTTAACGGCCATTTCGACCTAGCAAAATAAACATTTTGCCAGGCCTAAACTTCATTATTATTAAGTAATTTCTAAGGTAGACCCTAAAGGCACTGGGGCAGGGTGCATAGGATTTAAAAAGTGGGACATGTATACTTAAATTCTACATGTTCTGGTAGTGAAAAACTCCTAAAGTCATTTTTCACTGCAGTAAGGCCTTTCTCTTTCAACGGGGTTACCTTACTACATTTAATAAATGTTAACTTTAAATTGGGAGCTGGTAGAGATATTGTTTACACTCAACAGAATTGTACTTTTTAAATCCCCTTCAATGGCAAAGCCGGATTTAATTTAGAATTCTGAAAATGCCACTTTTAGAAAGTTGGCTTTTTCTTGTCCTATTTGTGTCTCCTGCCAGCGTCCCAGGTCACATGACTGCGAATGGTTCTGCTATTGGGGTTTGTGAATTGCTTCCACACAGTAACACAAAGGGGCAATAAATGTGGAAGGATCGGCCATCTAGGATGACTGGAGAGACTGTATCCAGTCCACATTGCACTTCAAAGGCCTTTGCCTACATCACACACAAAGGAACTTGATACCAGGCCTGCCCTGCCTCTTGTCAGCCCCAGACAGTTTAGAGTCTTGACAGGGTAAGGGGAAGACGTTCCAGAACCAGGTTTGGGGGCAGGGCAGACAGGACCCACACAAAGGTTGGCACCAGTTATAAAAAGTGGACCTCCAGAGCCACTCATGAGAACACTCCTGGACCTACAGAAGTTACAGAAGGGCTGCTGCCAGAGGCATGCACCGCTATTTGAAGGACTGCCTTGCTTTCTGAGGAGGAGGACTTGACCTGCTTGCTTTCATCCCAGGCTAACCAGAGTGACTCCAAGGGGTAGGTAGCTGACCTCCTGTGTGAGCTACAGGGACAACACAAGCTGCAGAGGCCTGCTTGCAACTGCCAGCTGATCTGTTGCAACTGGACCTGCCTGAGCCCTGATGGCATCTGGCACAGTGAGTCCCTGATCCTAAAGAAGTGCCTTCCCAGGTCTTGGACCCTTGGCTGGTATTAAACTCATACACACCAAGAACTCTGCTGCCCGCGACGACTGCTAACACGAAGCTCCAGTGAGATTTGCTCTTCAAGTCGACTTCGACCTCCAGCTAGGACTGGCAACACAAGACCCGCACATCGCACTACAGAAACGACAGCACACAACAACCAAAAACGCAAAGCTATAGCAATGACCTTCCAAGAACGCTTAACTGTTTTTTTGCGCGACAGCAATGACTGTCTGTGACGTCCAATGTGCTCTTCTCTCCATAGCGACAACCATCCAGGATGCTCTGCCTTCTCCAACATGAACGGAACTCTTTGGTCCGAACGTTAAAAAAACTTTTCAGCTGTACAAACCTGGTCCCTGTATCCAACCTGACCCATCATAGTCGGCCTAATCTTGCAGCTTTCCTCTGGTCTAGTGCAATTAGATGACTGAGTGGCGCTTTGTGGTTTTAGGTGCTATTTTCACTAAAACTTTGAAATTGCGTATCCCTGGTTCTACTGCTTGGACTTCTGTTGTTCTGGTATAATTGTATTAAAACGTACTCTATTATTCCAAATTAGTTTGGGATTTTTCTTGTGTTGTGTTTTCACTTTATTACTGTTTGCGTGCTGCATAAATACTATATACATTGCCTCTAAATTAAGCCTGACTGCTTGTGTGCTGAGTTACCAGCAGATTAAGCACAGGCTTATTTAGTGACTTTTGTGATTCATTCTGACAAGGATTGTGGTTGTTATGTGAGTGGAGTTTCCACCCCCAACCAATAGCCCAGTTTCCTACACAAAATATTTAAAAGGATATGGTGTGGTTCACTAGAGGGTGCCTAGTGCCAACACAGACAGACTTGTGCCATGGTGCAGGGGTGCCTGGGTTGTCTCTTTCTATGTAGGCTACAAAATACAGCACACATGCAAAGAGCAAGAAATTAAGAGAACTTAAGATATTTCTCCTTGTTATGCCAGCCTCAGATAGGCGCATCATTTAGGCACAAGCCCAGAATTACTGACTTTAGTAAATCCGGGTTTGCATCAAAATCCATGGATGGATGCACAGGAATGTCCAACTGCCACACCAGTGCCCCCCCACCATCGATGCCAAGTAACGCAAGGCATTGCTATGCACTGTATTACTTCTTTTGTTAACTAAGCCATGCAAAGCCACTCAGTGTTGGCTTTGCATGGCTTAGTGAATCCCGAAATACATTTTTCATTAGGACTGTGTCTAAAAAGTGACGCAACCACAACACAAAATGTTAGTAAACCTGGGCCTAAGTACTTATCTCAAAGTACAAGTCTGCACATTTGTGACGATAGTGTAAGGAGCTCTACCAAATTAGACTGATTGGCTTGTTTATTTACACAACCACAGAATCAGTGTAAATAGGAAAGGTGGTGTAAATATGTGTAGTTGGTCATTGTGCTGGTAGGTCAGCGAACAATTTCTTTCAGAAAAAGTGAGCGGTGACCTGAACTCCTCGTGAAAGCCAAGCTTTTATGGTACAAGCACAAATATATTGCAGTGAGCAAGGGTATACTTACACATTAGTGGAAATAATTTAGATGGAAATATGCAGATGTTATCGGACTTATCTGTGTTGATATTGCATTAGAGAGTGTCTATGCTAAATTAGGAAGATTACATAAAGCTGCGGAACATAGTGATGTATAGCAACCACAATGGTACAGCGCACCACTGCCTTTTGGCTAGGTATGCACTACATAAGTATGGCAATGATAACACATTAATTTGTAGTGGAATGAAAGCAACAACTGTATTTCGATATACACTATATTTTATAGTTTATTTTTTATAATATTGCATAAAAATACATGCCGTATAAAATACATAAATACATTACAGAATTTAAACATTAAAAGTTTGTGCATTTGTAAAAGATTTCGCATTCTTCACTGCATAATATATACAATTATAACCATATAAAGTCCATGTAATACTACATATGGCCACTTTATTATTTTAATATAAAAGCCTACGATCTATTCTACTCGTACAAAAGATCTAAAACACCTCCCCAAAACAAACAGGTCAGACTTTAAATTAATGACTATAGTAAATGTTAACAAAGTAAGTTATTCGAACATGTATACTTTGAGGAACTTCCTTGTCTGAATGTTCTAAGCACTGCTTATAAACCTAGCTGTAGCAAATTGTGTGGCTTCACATTCAGGACCTTCACCTAGTTTTAATGTGCCCTTATATATATTAATGACTATTTTATCATGTGCATAGTGGTTTCAACAAATAACGTATGTGTTTTTAGTAAAAGGGCAGTACAATAAAAAGAAAAGAAATGTACGTTTTGCTCTGACCTCTGTGGACAGACAATGAGCCCTACTGCCCTTAGACACCACTCAGCAATAAAAACACTCACAAAGGCAAAATTCCAAACCTGAATTTTAAAACTAAGACAAGTTGATGAGCCAGAGCCATCCAGTCTAGATATGGCCCAGGCAACGTGTTACAATTCAGATAACCTGTACCAAGTGGAGATCTACTGAGGGCATTAATGATCTCTCACAGTGTGAGTTCCAATCTGTCCTTCAGCAAACACAATGTGCTATGTAGAACAGCATGCAAATCTGCCCATATGTTGTTCATACCAAGATTGAGGAAAGTATTACATATGTGCACCAACCATGGCAGGCGAAGAGCTTGTTCACACGGCAAAAGCTCTTTGAGACTTTGCTGGAACACTTTCGTAGATAGATTCGACCACAGCCAAATCCAAAACAGGCCCACATATAACCAGCCTCTGTACTTGCATGGTTCACCCCTAATTCTAAGATCCTTAAATTCAAGGATGTTGATTTTGGTTACCAGAAAATCCTCCTAAGAAAATTATTCTTCTTTGCCACGGCGTGACCCCACAATTTTATCCTATCCTATCATCAGGTAAAACTCCATCCCTCATCCAAAGAGCTTACAACTTTCATTATGCCCTTTGGCACCTTTACATTTTTAAGGATGTCTTTTGGGTTAATCTTCGCTGCTGCGGATTCCAAAGGGCAAAGGAGAAGGTTTTAGAGAGTATTGATGGAATAAAAATATACCAGGATGATATTTTAATTCATGGTCCTAATCTGGATGACCATGGCGTCAGGTTGCTCGTGGTATTGACAAGACTACAAAAAAAGTGTCCTCAAGCTGAAATTAAAAAAGTTTAAATTCAATGTCTCTGAACATGAATAGTTAGGCTACATGATAACTGGTACTGCCATTAAACCAAAAAAAGATTTAGTGGAGACTATCAAGAATCTGCACTCACCAAAGAAAGAGTAGTAGCTGACGTTTTTGGGCATGGCTTAGTTATATAACAAATTGTTCCTGCAATTTGCTGAAACGAATACGCAGCCTACCTAGAAGGGAAAGGAGTTTAGATGGTGTGAATGAAGTCTGGGAAAGAGAGTTTGAAGGTATTAAAGTGAATCTGGATAAAGTGGCATGATTGGTGCAGTTTTGATGCAGAAATCAAAAGGGGAAGACAGGACAATATCGTTCATCTCTAGAGGTTTGAGAGAAGCGGAACTCAATTACTCTATTATTGATTAAAAAGCGTTGACCGTTTTCTGGGCTGGTAGGATGCTGAGATAGTTTCTATGGGGGCAAAAGTTTGTAATCAGAACGGATCACAAAACCCCCAAGAAAGTATATTTTTTAAAAGGGTAGATTTAAATTCTCATAGAATACGTAAATGGGTGGTAGCTCTCCAAGAGTTTGAGTTTGACATGACATACATAGCGCCAGCAACTTTTTGGCAGATCGTTTCTCTAGGTTAGGTGACAATGTCGAGGTAAGTTCTAAAGATCCAGAAGGGATCTCGTAATCTAATCATTTCTTTGGCGGCGAAGAATTTGATGAGTAAGTAAATCTGTGTCTCAATACATATGGGATCACACAGGAAGAGGAGTCGAGAAAGGAACTGTGGGATGATTCTGTTCTTCAGGCAGTCATGCAGACTCTTGGTGTGACAATAGCAAGTGTGATGATAATATTAAAGGGTATTGGGAGATTAAAGAAGAATTGTCTGTGGTTAGTGGCTTGTTGATGAGGGTAAGCAAACTGGTAACCTCCTACATATTAAGGGAAAGGATGGTTGTGAATGCTCATGCCAGTCACATGGAGACAGCTAAGTCCAAGGAAAGAGTAAGAACACGCTACTGATGGCCAGCAATGGATGTGATGAATAAAAGGAAAGTCAGAAATGATGTAGAGTGTATACGTAGTGATAAAGTGTTGAAATGCAGAACACAACCTATTGTTGTAAAAGAACAAGCTACCGTCCTTGGGTAGACATAGCAGTCGACAATTTGGGACCTGTAAAGATCAAAACGTGTGACAGATGTGTTGTTATCTGTATTGACATGTTTTCACGCTGGCCAGAGATAAAAATTGTGAATTTGATTGAGTCTGGTGTAATCATACAATTTTTTAGAAGAGTTGTTTGAGAGGGAGGCCACTTTTGTGACAGACAATAAAAATGGAGTGCATTCACATTGAGTGTGGTGGAAGAGTTTCTTAAGGTACAGGGTGCAAAACATAAGAATGCTGCACTCTATCATCCCAAATGTAACGCCATTGTTAGTTATGAATGGTATGAACTGGGAGTGTGAACATAGGAAAAAAGTACGTGAGTACCGTTTAACCCCGCACTCCTCAACAGGGATCACTCTGTTTCAGCTATTCAGGGACAGGATTTCTGGATTTTCTAATGAAGCAATTCCGTTACGGGCAAATGAAAAGAGGATGGTGGTAGATGTACATGGTAGAAGGCTGGTGTGAAAGAGAGATGGAGAAAATTATGAGGAGGAAGTGCCCGTATGATGAAGGATGCTGCTGTCCAGGTTGGTGATTGGGTAAAAATTAAATCCCCTATGAAGGGAAATGGAGTTTCTAAGTTCAGTCATCCTTTTAGGATAGATAATCAAGGTGTTCAAAAATTCTGTCAGAACAAGTGATCATAAAATCTGAAATCTTAACAGGGTGGCCAAATTTCACCCTGTGGAAAATGACTCAGCGACCACAGGCCCTAGTGGTGCGGGGTTGGGCAATATGCAGTTGAAGGACTATTCAGAAGTGAGACCGCAACGCAACAAAAGGGCTCCCTTACGCCTCAAATACTATGTTTAAAAATTGAGGTGCAAGTACATTTTTCCCTTTCGTAGGTCTAATGTTCCTTTTTATATTTTAGCTATGTTTTGTGTTGTGTTACAGTGGGTTTAAGTTATTGTGCTTGCTAGCATAGTGAGGTGAGATTGTGGTATTCTGTATTTACCTTTCATCTCTGAGCCTTTATAACATCCCTGTGTTTCTGCATTGCTAGTCGCTAGGATGTGATTCCGTTTGCTCAGGGTTCCAGTTTAGTTATCAGCTGGTGTTGCTGTGGCTGGCTGTGGTCTCTGCTGTCTTCAACTTAATACATCTCTTACCTCAACTAATCAGTCTCCGAAGCCTCGTTCAAGTGGAACTTAACAGGTGGCTGCTGAAGCTAGGGGTGGAGTGGAGAAGGTCCAAAGAGGTTCCTTATATAAATAAAACACCGGATCACAACTGGCCTTATATACTAACTCACACAGGACATGTAGATGCTAAACAGAGACTAGATTATGAACATTCAAATGAGGAGTCAATGGAACTTGTAAAAGTAAACAATGTATTTGATAGCAATAAAAAAGCAAGGCACAGCCAAGAAAATGATGCTTCTTGCTTGGGGAGAGAATGTGGCCTAACGGCTAGGGTGGACGCTCAACATCCTGTGATTCAGCATCACTTAATCTCTCCGTGCCTAACAAAAATGAATGTGTCCTTGCAACTGGTGCTTATGTAAAGCGCTCAGATACCTGACTTCTTAGGGTCACGTTTGCGCTATGTAGAACCCCGTGAAAGAAAACGACAGCAAGGATAAAAGAAAATGTATAGAGTGAAACTACCTGACTGTCAACAACTGAAATGGCCGTCACAGCTCTGTAGCTATTTTCAAGCAGGCGGAGTAATATCATTTTTTAATGTAATAGAGGCAGAATTTGAATGGATCTCTGTTGATCTCAACAAGTAATTGAAAGGCAGAGCAGGTAGCACAACCCCTACTTATGACAAGAAAAACTTCGAGACCAAATAAATATTACAATAGAGAGAGGCTATAGATACATTTTCATTTAAAGTCCACACATCTCACCAGTTGCAGGTACTATACCTAATCATTAAAATTCTAAAAGAAATTACATTTCCATAGCTCTCGCACCCGGAATCGCCATGGGTAGCAAAAATCATGCGTAAGCAGCCACGCCCTTCAGGCCACAAGGTGAATGTCTGAGGCAACCTGGTCTCCAAACACAGCCCTGTGGCCCTCATGAACTCTGTACTCACAACCTTATGAAATGACCAGCACCTACGTACTCATACTGCAGACAAAACCATGACGCAATTGTGACAACTATACCACAGGGTGAGGTACTAACTGGTTTATCAACCCAGCCAACCCTCATACTCACTCCACTGACCTTCCCATTCCAGGAGAGCCAAGGCTCATTTTTGGCAAACCCCAAAAATATGTGCTATACAATTAGGTATGATTCAGAAAAGGGGGTGGTGATGGACAGAGTATCTGAATTAAGCAGAATACTCCTACCCAGTCAACAGATTAGGGCTTGATCCATCACCGTTTTTTAGCTCACTTCACCATCCCAGCTCAGAACCTGGCTACATGCAAATTAGTCTGTCCCTGGCCCAGTGCATCATGGGAACAGGGCAGACCAAACTACCAAGCCAATTCTTTTACTGGAAAGGAAACAAGCTTCCGGGGACCGGTTTCTGGCATTACAGCCGTCTTCGGCCCGGCTTGCTTGAATCCTGATGGTGCAGTGAGCAAGGGACTCATGTCTGAGCATACCCTTCCACGCTTATGGTGGACAAAACAATTCAGAAAAGGGGGTGGTGATGGACAGAGTATCTGAATTAAGCAGAACACTCCTACCCAGTCAACAGATCAGGGCTTGATCAATCACCGTTTTTTAGCTCACTGCACCATCCCAGCTCAGAACCTGGCTACATGCAAATTAGTCTGTCCCTGGCCCAGTGCATCATGGGAACAGGGCAGACCAAACTACCAAGCCATTCTTTTACTGGAAAGGAAACAAGCTTCCGGGGAACGGTTTCTGGCATTACAGCCGTCTTCGGCCCGGCTTGCTTGAATCCTGATGGTGCAGTGAGCAAGGGACTCATGTCTGAGCATACCCTTCCACGCTTATGGTGGACAAAACGATTCAGAAAAGGGGGTGGTGATGGACAGAGTATCTGAATTAAGCAGAACACTCCTACCCAGTCAACAGATCAGGGCTTGATCCATCACCGTTTTTTAGCTCACTGCACCATCCCAGCTCAGAACCTGGCTACATGCAAATTAGTCTGTCCCTGGCCCAGTGCATCATGGGAACAGGGCAGAACAAACTACCAAGCCAATTGTTTTACTGGAAAGGAAACAAGCTTCCGGGGACCGGTTTCTGGCATTACAGCCGTCTTCGGCTCGGCTTGCTTGAATCCTGATGGTGCAGTGAGCAAGGGACTCATGTCTGAGCATACCCTTCCACGCTTATGGTGGACAAAACGATTCAGAAAAGGGGGTGGTGATGGACAGAGTATCTGAATTAAGCAGAACACTCCTACCCAGTCAACAGATCAGGGCTTGATCCATCACCATTTTTTAGCTCACTGCACCATCCCAGCTCAGAACCTGGCTACATGCAAAGTAGTCTGTCCCTGGCCCAGTGCATCATGGGAACAGGGCAGACCAAACTACCAAGCCATTCTTTTACTGGAAAGGAAACAAGCTTCCGGGGACCGGTTTCTGGCATTACAGCCGTCTTCGGCCCGGCTTGCTTGAATCCTGATGGTGCAGTGAGCAAGGGACTCATGTCTGAGCATACCCTTCCACGCTTATGGTGGACAAAACAATTCAGAAAAGGGGGTGGTGATGGACAGAGTATCTGAATTAAGCAGAACACTCCTACCCAGTCAACAGATCAGGGCTTGATCAATCACCGTTTTTTAGCTCACTGCACCATCCCAGCTCAGAACCTGGCTACATGCAAATTAGTCTGTCCCTGGCCCAGTGCATCATGGGAACAGGGCAGACCAAACTACCAAGCCATTCTTTTACTGGAAAGGAAACAAGCTTCCGGGGAACGGTTTCTGGCATTACAGCCGTCTTCGGCCCGGCTTGCTTGAATCCTGATGGTGCAGTGAGCAAGGGACTCATGTCTGAGCATACCCTTCCACGCTTATGGTGGACAAAACGATTCAGAAAAGGGGGTGGTGATGGACAGAGTATCTGAATTAAGCAGAACACTCCTACCCAGTCAACAGATCAGGGCTTGATCCATCACCGTTTTTTAGCTCACTGCACCATCCCAGCTCAGAACCTGGCTACATGCAAATTAGTCTGTCCCTGGCCCAGTGCATCATGGGAACAGGGCAGAACAAACTACCAAGCAAATTGTTTTACTGGAAAGGAAACAAGCTTCCGGGGACCGGTTTCTGGCATTACAGCCGTCTTCGGCTCGGCTTGCTTGAATCCTGATGGTGCAGTGAGCAAGGGACTCATGTCTGAGCATACCCTTCCACGCTTATGGTGGACAAAACGATTCAGAAAAGGGGGTGGTGATGGACAGAGTATCTGAATTAAGCAGAACACTCCTACCCAGTCAACAGATCAGGGCTTGATCCATCACCATTTTTTAGCTCACTGCACCATCCCAGCTCAGAACCTGGCTACATGCAAAGTAGTCTGTCCCTGGCCCAGTGCATCATGGAAAAAGGGCAGACCAAACTACCAAGCCAATTTTTTTACTGGAAAGGAAACAAGATTCCGGGGACCGGTTCCTGGCATTACAGCCGTCTTCGGCCCGGACAGACTAATTTGCATGTAGCCAGGTTCTGAGTTGGGATGGTGCAGTGAGCTAAAAAACGGTGATGGATCAAGCTCTGATCTGTTGACTGGGTAGTAGTATTCTGCTTAATTCAGATACTCTGTCCATCACCACCCCCTTTTCTGAATCATATAATTAGGTATGGTCCCTTGTTGATGTCCTCTTTGATATAACTCACTCTGTCGGCTACTTGTGTTAAGGGTGATATGAAAAACAAGATATTTTGCTGTGAAAAAGAACTGCAGCTTCCATGACAGATTGAGGCACAGCATGGTGTTGCTGTACAGTTTGTGCTGTAGACATCAAGTAGCTGTGCCTCACCTATAGTATAATGGGGGGAAATCCAGAAACACTAAATTAACCCAACATTAGCGTCTCGGCTGAGAGTATCTACAGAGAACCATAATAAAATTTGCATTGAGTCTGAACTGCTCTTTCAAATTATTGAGTAGGTTTAACGTAGAATGGTGGCTAATATGAGAAACAAGGGCATTAAAGGAAAACAAAAGACCTCAATGCTTTCAATCACGCCACTTTCTCCAAGTATGACACGCACATACATACATAAGCTTTCCTACATAGCTGAAATAGAACCATTCAATAAGACCATGATGTCAAATATCTTCAAGCCCAGAGCAGCAGAGTCACACCTTATGCCAAATGGCTGGCTCAACTACAAGTAGGAGCCACCGCGGATGAGTGCATGGAGCAGCCACAGCATGTGGTATGACTTCGGACACTCAACAAGTTGCCAGTGCAAGCTATCTGGATCAGCAACACTGACTCACATCACAGTCCTAAGCATTCACCTGTGAGAACAGTTTGACGACATTCTGGGCCCTCATATATGGCGGCCTCACTGGTGGTTCTTGCTGCTGTGGAGGGTGGGTTGGCAAGTCAGGCATGGCAGAGCCGTAAGAAGAAGAGACACCCCCAAAATGCAACTCAATGAGAGACCAGGGGGCATCAGCATTTGTGAGGAACATAGGCAGCAGAAGTATAAGATAGAACACAATATAGAATACCTCCTGACAATGGTGGCTAGAGGGCCACTGTAACACTCCATAGTTGCACAGTTCATGTCTGTGCACCTTTTATATTTTGTTTCTTTTCTGGTTCCTAGATGGTTAGCTATTCCACCACTGGCTTTCCTGGTTTGTCTTTGCCTCCTTACCGCTGCTCCTTGAGGACCTGTTGGAATTTACAAATTGCATTCCTTAGCCGGTGACTGTTTCTAGTACTAGCTACAGTGCTCCCATCCATCGGACCAGTTGGTCCAGTACATTGATGAAAAATGCAGACCAGAGCTGATGCACAGAGCCAAGCCATGTCCTCTCTTATCCCTTCTCTTTCCTCTCTTATCCTTCTCTTTTTCCCTAAATAACCACCCACAGGTTTTTTTTACTCATTAAGCTGACAGATGATAAAGAGAGGGACAGAGTGGTGTTGACATCAGAATTCTATGTCAGGACCGGAGGCGATTATTATGCCTTCTCTCTTCACTTTTATAAACATCAGCCAATTTTAAACAACAAGACAACATGTCCCATGAACCCTAGGGAAATCTGTAGCCAAAGAAGAGTGTCCAATTAGGAACAGTCCTGGATCCTCCAATTGGGTCATTTCAACATCCACATAGTCTGTCCTCATTGGCCCTACATCCTCTTTCTTCGCTGCTGCGCAGCCGAGATAAATGTTTTTCTCCTACTCTGTGGGATTCTCACTTTGCTTACTGTGTCCTTTCTTTTCTCGTGAAGTGTTTTAATTGGTTGTCCCACACGCGTTGTTCGATGTGTGCTAATGCGGCTTCCTATTGTTGCTGTTTAATTATTGTTTAATGGTTTCTGTTGTGAAAGTATTTACTGCCATAATACGCTCACAGCTGTGCATGCTGAGGCAGCAGTGACGAGATTGCCCTTTATCTTATACAATTAGGGCTTCACCACCGCCTTTGCACGCATTGCTATTTCCCCAATACTGTTTATCTCAGACGCTCGGAGTGCCACATCCCTGCTGAACCGAGCCACAGGAGCGTTTCCGCTCATACGCTGCTCTTCTGGTGTGCTCGCAGACCTCCCGCCGCCAGGGGGCGTGGGAAGCAGAGAAAAACAGCGGACGCGTTCAAATCCTGAGGGGTTTAAACGGCGCGCTGTAGATGAAGCGAGCACCGGTCTGAGGAGGACGCCTCATGGAGGTGTATGGGCGTGCCAGTCGATTTGAATAAAGGCCGATCCGTGTTTCTGTCACGCTCTGCTGTTTTCAGGCACTAAGCAGTAGAGTCAGTGCTGTTTTGTCTCTACGCCCCCTGTGGGTCTGTATCTCAGGCGTGTTGGGCACTTTCCCAGGCCTACTACTGTCATATGTATATTTTCCTTGCACCAGATACTTGTGCCCAGGGCTTGGCCCTTTAAAATGTCAGCGAGTTTACTCGCCCTGGATTCCAGGCTGACACCCAGCCTCCCTGAGACAATGCCTAGCAGTTTAAGGCTGTCACGTCCGTCCCCCAGACACCACAGATAAGACTCATCAGCGAAGTTTTTCCCCTCATTGTGTCCTAAATAAAATGGAAACTGACTATGAGGAAGACTCCCAGGGAAGGTAAAACACCCTGGCTGACCTCTCTTGGGATGACAAGTTCTCAGAATATGTGGATACTACTATCTATAAAGTGGGGGCGAAACAATGTCATCCCTTGAAGAGGGGTTTACTTGCAAAATTGATCAGGTGCTAGCACGACTGGCTAGCCTCCCTATGGCTTCTGTTCCTCAAATTGGGCATCCAGTGACTCCCCTGACGTCAGACCCTGCTCCCCCCCACCAAATGCGCATGCAACCCGGGGATAGATCTCAGTGCCTTTGACATTCTTAGACAAGCTTTCCTAGCCACACAACCAAATTTGCCACAGGCAGGGGACGATGTGTCCAACCCTAAAGACAGCTCAGGAAAAAAGGTGAGCCTGGCCCTTCCAGACCCTTGCTCCCGTCCCGAACTCAGGATGCCTCTGACATGTTCGGCCCTGATGAAATTATTAACCCCCGCTCCACAGACTGGGCCCCAGCTGAAAAAGTTGCCAGCTACGTGGCAATGCGCATTAGGAAGCCTTTAGAGAAAGAGGCAGGTAACTGCCTTCGGGCAGAATGCCCTCGACTTTCCCTAGAAGGTAAAGTCGCCCTCACCCCAGAGATTGATGCCCGCATGGTAACATCTTTGCAGAAGTTTATAATGGATCCCAAGAAAGGGATTGATAGGTCCTGGCGTGAGTGCTTGGACAAACTCCTTGACATTTTAGTGCCCCTCACTCAGATCTAGGACATGGCAGAGGAGGCCAAAATGTCAGGCTCCCTTATCTCCACTGGGTCCCTTTCTGGGTGGGCACAGAGAGCTAATGTGTTTTTGGGCAACACTAATTGTGCCCTGTCCACAGAGCACTGTTGCTCTTTGCTTATTAAGTTGGCCCCAAGCTTGGGATTCTTGCGGATTCAGAAGCTGGGGCAGTTGCACAAGGAACCTTTCGTCAAGGAGTTGGGTAAATTTGTTAATACTTTTACCTCCCTTGACAAGGCGCAATCCACCATTAAAAAGGTTTTTCCCCGGGTTTTCCGAGGGGCTGGTCGAGGTAGGGGCCGCGCTTCCAACCAACAGCCAAGAGGGCAAGGCTCCAAACAGGGCCTGTACCAGGACCAGTCCCGTTTTGGCAACTTCTACCCTACAAGAGGCCGACGTGGCAAGGGCAGTGGATATCGAGGAGCTGTAGCCTTATCCAATGCCGGCGAGTGTTCTCCCTTCTACCCGGTTAAAAGTAGGGGGGAGGCTGGGGGATTTTTTCTAGGCCTGGACTTCTGTCACAGGGGACCCAAGGGTATTGCAAACGGTTCGGGGTTTCCATATAGATTACATGGGCGAACCCGTCCAACAGGACAGACCCCATCCCATCCAATTCTCCCAACAGGAAGCTTCCTTAGTAGATGCAGAGGTCGAATTCCTCCTGGCCAAAGGGGCTATCATTCCCTCTACTCCTCATCCCAGGGGATTCGTCAGCAACAACTTTTTGGTGGACAAAACAGATTGGGGCAAGCGACCAGTCATCAATCTCAGCGGGTTCAACGAGTGGCTGGGCTACCGCCACTTTAAGATAGAAGGAATCCATCTCCTCAGAGACATTTTGCGTCCCTCAGACTGGATGGTGCGGCTGGACCAAAAAGACGCCTACCTGGTTATTCCGGTCTTTCCTCCCCACCGACGATTCCTCCATTTCATCTGGCAAGGACCGACGTACGAGTTTGCATCCCTCCCGTTCTGCCTATCTTCAGCCCCTTGCTGTTTCTCCAAAGTCCTCAAGCAAGTGGTGGAGTGTTTAAGAGCTTGGGGCATACAAATGATTGTCTACCTGGACGATCTGCTCCTAATGAATGCGTGTCCTCTACAACTTCTATGGCATCTCCAGATGGCGGTGGATCTTCTACAGAGCCTGGGCTTTGTTGTCAATGAGGCGAAGTCGGTTCTCACCCCCTCGCAATCTCTTACATTTCTTGGCATCGTGATAGTCTTCACGGCCTCCAAGATTCGTCACGAATTAAGACGGGTCCTCACCAAGCGTCAGGTGTCTCTCAGGGATCTCGTTCAAATAGTAGGTCTACTCTCAGCTTCCCTCCTGGCCATCTTCCCAGGGCCCCGCATTGCAACGCTTCAAAGCGGTGTATTTGCGCAGACGGTGTCCCTACTACCACAAGGTGATCCTTTCTGAGGAAGCCCGGGAAGAGATCCAATGGTGGTTATAACACATGGAGGCCTGGAACGGCTGAGAAATCTTTGGATCCGCTCCAGATTTAGTAATAGAGTCTGACGCCAGCACAATAGGCTGGGGAGCCAGGTGAGGCAAATTTTCTACAGGAGGGTTGTGGTCTCAAGAAAAACGGAGCTTACATATCAACTGTCTAGAACTCCTGGCAGGCTCCTTCGCCATTCGCTGTTGGACGAGAGAGTCCATTGAGTCATCTGTTCTTCTAAAAATGGACAACATGTCTGCGGTCTGTTATATCAACCATTTAGGGGGCATGAGGGTCAAAGCCCTCGCCAACCTGGCCGCCAGTTTTGGGCAGTTCTGTCTGGATCATCACGTGTCGGTCATGGAGGAGTAGCTTCCCGGGTTGGAGAACTTGGTGGCGGATTTTCAATCCCGCAACTTCAGGGATTCCAGTCTGTGGTAGCTGGACCCGGGCGTTTTTCGGAGGTTGAACGACCTTTGGGGGCTCATTTCGATAGATCTGTTTGCCTCGAGGCTCGATCACCAACTCCCAAGGATTTTTAGCTGTAGACTGGATCTGCTGGCAGTGTCCACGGAGGCCTTCCTCCAAGACTGGAGTCAGGAGAAGGGGTACGCCTTTCCCCCTTTCGCAATAATCACAAGAGTGACGGCGCAGATCAGGAGGAAAGAGCTGTCGGCAAAGCTGACTTTGCTGCTCTGCCTTATTTCTTGTAGGAGTGTGTCTGGTGTGAGAGCTCTGGATGTCACATCCAGGATTTTTACTCCGAATGTAGTGACTTTTACTTTGCATAGAAGGACTGAGTGTCACACAAGAGTAATCTCATATCAGGAGTTCCCAGATTCACCTAAGTTGCGCGTGGTTCGCTGCCTGAAGGCCTATGAAGAAATGACGGAAGAGTTACAACCGCCAGGAGAACGCCAACTCCTTACTGCTCTACGCAAACCATTTAAGGCAGTGTCCTCTCCCATCATAGCCAGATGGTTTAAGTGGGTTATGCAAGAGGCAGGTATAAGTCTCAATGACTTCGGAGCTCACTCAGCTCGAGGGGCATTGGCCTTGAAAGCATTTGGCTTAGGTGCCTGTTTAGAGGATATCCTCAACGTGGCGAAATGGTCTTCGGCCTCTACCTTTAAAAGGTTTTACTTCAAGCCAGTGCTGGACATGGCTCACCTCATGGTGAGCAAGCTTTAAACTAGCATAATCCTCGCCTCCAGTCCTGACATAGAATGAAAAATTTCCTCGGTATCGTAACGGAAAGTTTCTATTCTATTAAGGACTCGGAGGCGAGTATTATCCTGCCCTAGGGTTTTGGATGAAGATTTTCCACCCCGTATTGGAGTAAGTAGCTCAGTTTGACTAAACTGTTGAGGGTATTGATTTGTTGTAATTTTTGTAAAAATCTGCCTCACTGTTTTGGTTTACAGGCTTAACGTATACCTGTTCATTGAATGTCAATGTACCTTTGTCCTCATAGGTTTGGATGCAGATAATTCGACGCATGAGTGTGATCTAACGGCTGAATTTGCGCGACGAAAGGGGATGAAGGGCCAGTGAGGGCAGCTTATGTGGATGCTGCAGTGACCTGATTGAAGGATCCAGAACTGTTCCTAATTGGACACTTTTCTTTGACTACAGATTTCCCTAGTGTTCATGGGAATTGCAGTCTTGTTTAAAATTGGCTGCTGTTCATAAAAGTGAGGAGAGAAGGCATAATCCTCGCCCCGAGTCCTTAATAGAATTTAAAACTTTCTGTTACGATAGCTAGGAAATTTTTCATTCTGTGATGCACTCTTATAGACAGAGGGCCTGACACCACCTTCGGTCTGTTTTCCTGGTTCCACTGACTGATTGTGTCCATGCAGTGGCTAGCATGCCTCCCCCAGTCAACATGTAAAACAAAAAACGCATGCGTGTCCAGAACCATCTGTGCAACAAACAAGGCAAAGAAAGTCTGAGTAGTCTGTGTCAAAGCCTCCATGCCCTTTAACAGCAAAATACTCAAGAGAGACTGCTGTGGTTGCTTGTGTTCTTGTTCCGAAGACACTTCTGAGGACACACTATCTATCAGCTCAAGCTAGTCTGTTCCTTTTCACTGAATGCTGATTTGTATACAGTTGGTCCCTTTATTAAGTGGCAAAGTGAGTTTTAAAAAATAGACTGAGATGAGGTGCAGAGTAATTATCATTCCATCCATTATTTCTTAGTTTTTTTCAGCGGCCTGCAATTCTGGGATTGGGTCCAGAAGCACTTAACAAAATTAGACAGGTGGTCTGGCAGGGTCCATCGGCATCCCACTGCCTGAATCATGGGGCTTCCTGTAATGCAAAGCTCTGTCCTCAGGTGTATTCTTCCTTCCTTTTGAAACTTTATGACAACCATTCCAGGTTGATCCTCAACCAATAACTAGTTCCTGCAGAGAGGATGAAGGGGAGGGAAGCTGGTATCCTGAAACCTTATATATATCTTGGAAAAAGATATATATAGAACCTGAGCCGCTTTTCTTAAACACGTCTACAACTGTGCAAGCAACTTTTTTTTTTAACTAGAAAATCTTATACATTTTAGGGCTGCTTGTTCTATCTAGGGGGCTTGTACTGGATACAGAAATGAGGGAATTCAATCAATGTTAACATAGAGTCCCTTGGTGGCCTTGGCTGCTGGAGTCAAGATGATGAACGCTACTCCTGTAGCAACAGCATTCTGTAATATAATAACCATATATTACATGCTACTAATCGGGTCTGATGGAGACAAGCCAGAATTGCAAACTAAGTATCCAGCTTGAATATTTGTTCCGATGAATGCATATTTAATGTTACAGGAAAAAAAATGAAAAAATATGTTGTCAAGATAAAGCGAGTTCATTCTTGAGAAGGATATTCGAAAAGCCTGCAATTTACTAGTATTTCATCTTTTCTACTGAGGCTGCAGCCCATCAAATCTAAACCATAAATGTAAATGTAAATGTAAATTGATACTTGTATAGCGCACTACTCACCCGCAAGGGTCTCAAGACGCTTGTACGAATACCGCTGTGGAACCCGTCCTGGCTTTCCCTGTGAGGCGTCCACTCCTGGGCACCCCAAGGTGGAGGCCAGGCATCCTTAGTGTTGTGGGGGCCGTTGTGGAGATTAAGCAAGCTATTGCCCAGAGTTGCAGATTGGGACTCTATGATTAGAATAGGCACCGAGGCGAGAATTATCAGGTCCGTGGAATTTTTGAGCCCACGACCCGCCGAGGCGGGGAATTGAACCCTGGTCCCGGGCTAGACCTCTGCATCAGGGTCTGCCGCTCTACACCAACTGCTCCACTCAACATCATGATCACTCACGCATCTGATCAAATAAGGGCAGAATGTTGAAGACCACCTCTGCTCTTACTGGACAGGTTCTATGGCATTGCCACGTAACCTGGCATTGCAAGTTATGATTCCATGACATGCAGCCATCATTAGAGGATTCCTTATGTGACAGAACAACAGACTCAATTTACTGTCAGGGATGCACAGCACTGAATCGGCTTATATACTTGTCTGTTGCTATCCCTCCCCTGGTGCTCGGAGGTGGAAAGGGCAAACACCAGAGGAGGAAGGAAAGCCATTGAACAAGACACATGAGACTGGCAAGAACCAATGGCAAGCAACAGGCGGAGTCAAACCCCACAGCTAAAAGCTGTCTGTAGGTGAGAGCTCAAGAGTGGGTCACCGCCATTTAGTCCTGAAAACAGGCGATAATAAGATGACCTGAAATACTGGAGTGTAACACTTGCACCAACAGACTTGACACCACGTTCTTTTATGATATCTTATTTTCCACTGGCAGCCATCAGGTTCAAAATACCTTCCTCCTTTTACCCATTTACTGAATTGTAAAAGCATTGAACAGCAGCATACCACCAATAAAGAATATTGTTTGGGGTCACAATCATTAGTTGCAGACCTAGAGATGAGGACTTGAGCTTTGTAAATATTCTGAAAGCGGGTGACTGTGGTAGGTCACTGCATGTATATGAACTGTAGGAAATTGTGTTACTGGTTGAGGGGGGAGAAACCCTACTTGAGCAGCAACCAAAATTCTTTTCAGAGTGAAACGCAAGCAAACCCCAAATTAACCAGCGCTCACCCCTCTGGTAGCTTGTCACAAAGCAGTCAGGCTTAACTTAGAGGCAATGTGTAAAGTATTTATGCAGCACTTCAAACAGTAATAAAGTGAAAACACAAGAAAAATCCTACAAAAATTTAGAAAAATAGAGTGAAATGTGATAAATGATTTGAGGCCAAAAGGACAAAAATTCAAACAGTAGAAATAGAGGAATGCAATTTTAAACCGTTCAGATTAGCATAGCGCCTTAAAGTTCAAAGTGCCACACGCGGTTATCTGGTTGTGCAAGACCAGATGCAAGTCACAAATTCAGGCTTACCATGGAGGAGAGCTGGCCGGATCCAGTGTCTAGGATACACCCGCGGAAAGAGTTCCCTTCTAAAATTGAGCACAGAGTTCCGTTCGCAGCGGAGGGGCCGTGAGGAACAGGGAGGGCATCATGGAGGGTTGTCAATCTTGCGCAAACAGCAGGCTGGGCGTCGCAGACAGTAATTGCTAGAGATTTGCATTGGCAATTATCATGTGCTGTGCTGTAGCACAAAGTGCACATCTTGCGTTGCCGGTCGTTGCTGGTGGTTGCTGATGTGCACATAGTTGGGTTCACCTGAGCTTCGCGTTTGTGATCAGCTTGGGCGGCAGGATCTTGGCACGAACAGGCCTGTTACTGGTTGCAATTAGCTCTAAACGTAATAATTTCTCCTTTTCATGAAGGGATGGGGCTCAACTTATGCCATGCCAAGGTTCCAGGACCCAAGGGACACCTCTTGGGTATAGGGAACTCACTCCAGCAGGTGCCAGAATGGCTCAGGCAGTTCCAGTTGCAGCTCTAGGCAGCAGGTAAGATTGCAGGGAGTGAGCTTGTTATGACCCTTTTACTCGGAAAAGCAGGTCAGTCATTTGAGCCTGGAATGAAGGGAGCAGGTCTAGTTTTCCTTTTCATCCAGCAGGGAAGAAGAGTAGCAGTCTTTCTTGCAACAGAGCAGCACAGCAAACCTTTTTATGCTTCTATAGGTCCAGAGGTGTACTTAAGAGTTGGATCTAAGGTCCACTATTTATCCTTAGTGACAGCTTTGAAGTAGGAGAGGTTTCTGGAGGGTTCCTCCCACAGAGATGTTTAGGATTTTCTTCATCACTGTGTTGACCCCCAGCTTGTTTGAGGACACAAAAGACTGCATGTGTGGTAGGTAACAGCTCAACCCCCCTAACAAGTCAGGGATGGCCCATCCTGCCAAAACCTATTCCTCCTTTGCCTTATTGTCCGGGTGCAACACACAAGGACCAACTGCCAGCTACACTTAGTCATGTGACCCAGGATAAATATAGACTGCAGGCACCAAATAGATGGGACAAGAAAATGCAACTTCCTAAATGAGCCTTTTTCAGAATTGTGATTTAAAATCCGACTTTACCATTAAAGATGGTTTTAAATTACAAGTATTTAGACACCAAAACTCAATATTCCTACCTGTTCCCAATTGAAAGTGATCACTTATTAAAAGTAATAAGGTAAACCAATGTTATCCTATGGGAAAGATAGGCCTTACAGTAGCGGAAAAAAAAATTAAGAGTTATTCACTGCCAGGACATGTAAACGTTAAAAGTACATGCCCAACTTTTTAAATACAGTGCACCCTGATCTAGGGCCTGTTTAGAGCCTACCCTAGGTGTGACTTATATAAAAGTATTAAAAAGGAATGTTTGGGTCTGGCAAAACATTTATTTTGCCAGGTCGAAATGACAGTTTAAAATTGCACACAGGCTGCAGTGGCAGGCTTTAGACATGTTTAAAAGGCTACTTATGTTAGTGGCACAATTTGTGCTTCAGGTCCAATCGTAGCATTTTGATTTACAGGCCCTGGAAACAGGTGGCACTACTTTATCAGGGTCGTAAAAGAAAATTAAATGTACCAATTGGGTGGAAGCCAGTGTTACCATGTATTAAGGAGAGTGCACAAGCACCTTAGCACTGGTTAGTAGTGGTAAAGTACACAAAGTCCTGAAAAGCCAACAACAACGGCTTCAGAAAAATAGAAGATTGATGGCAAAAAAGTTTGGGAGTGACCTGCAGAGAGGGCCAGGTCCAACATGAACTATGTAACAAAACAACAACTAATTCTCAACGTAAAAACACAAACGACTGCAGTAGCACCGTGACGTACAGTAGGCTTGCTCCTTGCAGCATGGCATTGAATTTCAGGCATCTTTTCAGAAATTCTACTCCAGGGGAGGCACATGCAGATTTTGTTTCAGGAGATCAAAGTTCACATTGCTGATGAAGTTCTAAGTAAAATGGATGAAGTGACCTTTAACCCTGTCCCAAAATGATAATTTGTCTGGATGGCCAAAGTTGACACCAGCACGCAACTGGAGCCCTCAATCAAACAGGGGAGGACAGCAGAAGAGGGGGGCTGATTTAGATCATACCTAGGGTCCCTTAGGAGCGAGGCATGGAAGCGCCTTCTGAGCGCCTGTTTGCAGGCCACGTAGATCAAGTTCATAATGCTTTTGTCCTCATTAAAGTTCACTTCTACTTTTTATGAGCAAAAAACGTCTACCCAGTGATTTGGAAGTGCTTCATTAACATATCATGTAAATGTTGACATTGGGGGTGGGGTTGGTGGGGGGACTTGTTGGGGTTGTTGTTCTTTTGCTTTATAGCATAATGCATTCAATGGTGGCTCCTGAACCTTTACAACGCGGCCGGCCCGGTTGGGTTGTAGGCGACTTGCTGTGTATCATGCAAAATGAACGGAGCTCATCATAGACCTGCCTACATGCTTGTATTACCACTGGCGGGCACGTGCCACTTCTAGCGCGAGCCGCTGCACCTTTTGAGATGCCTTTTCTTTCAATAAAAAGATTTAATACTAAATGTTGACATTGCGCCCAAGGCCTTAAAACAGATGCCAGATGGAATTGCTATTGACTTATAAACATCACAAAAAGCAACACCCACAGTAACTCAAAAATTGTGATGTGTAGCAACTACAGCAAAAGCAAGAAAAGTGAAACAGCTATAGATACACAAAGATATGTAATTTCAGTTTAATATTGCTTCTTGGGCCGAATGTGCAGTACAAGGTTTGCGGGTACTCTGCTCTCCGGATTGTTTTTCTGGGGGACATTCCGCCAGGAAAAACCAGGCGAAGTGTGGAGTCAAAAAAACACCACCGCCCGGTAATCTGAAAAATGGATTCCCTGGTGTAAAACTGTCATTGGCCGTATTTCTCAGCAGGTCCATCCCTCTTATTACTTAAGTGAAAACTGGACTCCTAACAATTCATGCAAAAGTAACAGGCTGGAGTCGAGACTACGATTCCGCTGTGCAGCCAAAAAAGCGTAGTTGGAATGAATGGCTTGCATTTCCCAAACAGGGTGCGAAATCTCGTCCTTGGATCTGACTGGATCGTGTCGATCTTTCTTTGCACAAACAAGACCCAGTACATCTCATGAAGCCACATCAGCGTCCGCTTTAAAAATAAGTTTACTATTCAATAACAATCTTTTAAAAAGTGTTGTTTTGAGATTAGGTACCCCTTGCAGTTCCTTAAACCCACTTTACCCATGTAAAATCTCCTCCATTTACACACCCGACATATATTAATTTCCGTTGAAATAATAGTTTACGAAAAACGACCCTGTTTTTAAAAGTTTTGTGAGGATGATGTGGCAACTACTTCTAAGGCAGTAACAGATGCAAAATAGAACCGCAATTAAAGTAAGGTGCAAATTTGCATAATGTAGGATGAATGTACAATATGCCGGACTTCCCCACGGTGGTACATCTCTCTACCCATGTGAAATTGCCACAGTAAGGGTGGAGAAGAATAGATTTTCTTGATACCTCAAGGAGGGAGGTTTGGGGACAGAACCTTTAAAACTTTTTTCCCATGGTAGAGGGATTTAAAATGGACATGTATCCTTTCTGCCCAGAGGATAAGGTGTCTTTTTCTTCAGCATAGGCAAGTCTAAGGAAAGGAATGGCATTTCTTCTAAAATTCCTACTGTACCAGGTAATCCCAAAGCGCTAAATGATATGCCGCCCATCCTATGTTTGTGCCACATCTTATGGACTAGACACAGTGGCGTAACGGAACTTGAGGGGGCCCCCTGCAAAGTACACGGAGAACCCCATCCCAGCTAATTTAAGAGCTCTCAGGCCAGGTTACTGTGTTGATGGGGCCCTCTGGAGCTCAGCTCCCCTCTGCACTGCGGGGGCTTTTGTTACACCACCAACTACACAAACTCGTGGTCTGGGCTGATCTTAGGTCGGTATGCTTTGAAAGTCATTTTGAATAAGAATGATAGATTTTGCCGTTAAGAAGATGGCGGCCTCTGTCTGGCCTGTCCTTTTCTCTTTGTGCACCAAGACAGCTTATTAAGCTTGAGCTGTAATCAGTGCCACTGAAATTATGCGTCAGGGGAGAACCTAATTATGTAGCGGAGTTGACTAAATTATGTGGCAAGTAAAGGAACATTTTGGAGCATTATGCAGCATATTTTGTGACAGTATTACTTCACTGTGTGTCATTTTTACACAGGTTAACCATTGCCAGGGTACAGTCTTCACCTCAATAACAGTTTAACACTCAAATACAGCAATACAGAACAGAAAGGCAGCCAGTCAACCTTTGCAAAGGCCCTTTCACAGAGTCGTATTTTTAGTAACTTTTGACGTCTGTAAAACTTGAGTTTGGACATTCACACATATACAATATAGTTTGATCTGAAATCCATGCAGGGACGTCCTGGTGCCATTAAACATGAAGGAAATTATACCTAAAAACCCAAAAATGCCCATCACCTCTCTGGAATATGTGAGAGCGGATGTCGTTTGGAAATCATAGTTTATTGTCAGCATGCACCACACATGCACAGCTGCTGGCCAGCCAGCACCATCACTCAGTGAAAACTCCAACCCATCATTCGTTGAAAAGAACTTAGTTTGAGTGAGTTTGGCCAACCCTCTCTATGCACTCAAGGATCACTAAAAGGTAAGCAGTATTTCCAGCCCTACGTCCTGACACAGCCTCTGGGCTGCAGGTATGATTTTGGTTACCTAACCAATCGCTTTATAGGATGTGTAAGAAATCGATGTTGGGTTTAGATCCCAACATTTAGTCGAATGAACCCAATATACCTACCCTGCTTAATCTGTGCAATTCTTTTGTGGTTCCAGACACAGTGCAAGATGCCCGAAGTGGCCTAAAAGAGCTCCACATTTAATAGACGGAAAACTTTCAGACAGAATTTTGCTTTGAGGTCGCCAACTCTACTGCAGATTCTCATTGATGTTGATGTAGCACTATTTTGAAAAATCTCAAAACATGACACATTTACTAATTTAAGACAGGAAGAGCTGAAAATACAATTTGCACACGTTAAAATTAGACAAGTGTAGAGAAGCACCGAAAAAATGTGATTTAAAACACTAAGAAGAGAACTTGCATAAAAGGCAATACCAATACACATAAACGAGTTGCACTAATAAGAGTTTATTATGAAAATGTTGTTTACTAACGTTTACTGATTCAATTAAAATAGCCAAGAGTCTCTAATGATTTCTGTTGAAAATGCACCTTTTAGAAAAGTCGGTTCAAAAACGTGCAGAAACAGGATATGACCAACCAGAGTCAACAGTCATACACAACTGCAGAGACGAGTGTCCAGTGTTTCTGTGGTTGCACAAAACTGATTTCTGACCTTTGGTGTTGTTGCCTTATACAGATCTACACCTTTAATACCCATTAAAGTCACATAATGGAGCGCACTCAGATCATAAATGGGCCGAAGAAGAGTGCATGTCTGACCACTTGAGGTTTCCAACAATCACTCAGTGGTATGTGTAAAAATGTGCTTGCAACATTTTGGTCCGATTTCCGTAATCATAACTTCATCAGGCCAGGCCTCAGAGAGGCTACCACAGCTATTGTGGCCAAGCTCACAATACCATGCATGTTATCATGTTGCACAGAGGATTCCAGTGGAACAGTCCTCTTTACCAACATGGGTTTCGCCCTCGTCATAGCATTGAGTCGGCCCTTCTGGTTGTAACGGAGTCCATCCGGAGCAGGCTGGATAAGGGAGATTCTGCGGCCTTGGTCCTACTGGACCTAAGCGCCGCTTTTGATACGGTGTCCCATGCGATCCTCCTTGACTGCCTAGGGCGGCTGGAATCAGGGGCGATGCTTTGGACTGGGTAAGTTCCTTCTTGGTAGGACGATCCTTCCAAGTCTCAATGCCACCTTTCCATTCTCAGGACCATGCCCTGCGCCATGGGGTGCCTCAGGGCTCGAGTCTGAGACCATTGTTATTCAACCTTTATGCGAGTCCCTTGGCGAGGTGGCTAGAGGCAGAGGGTTGTCCTTGGTGTCGTATGCAGACGACACCCAGCTGGTGATCGCCTTCTCCAAAAACTGTTGTACCAATCTGGAGAAGTTTAAGGAGGATCTGTCGGTCATCTCGAACTGGATGAAGGCTAACTGTCTTCAATTAAACGCCAGCAAGTCTGAGATCCTATTGTTTGGCAAGCACCAGGAGCTCTGGTCCGAACAATGGTGGCCTGACCATCTTAGACCCGCCCCGTCACCCAAGGAGGCTGTAAAGAACTTGGGTGTTTGGTTGGATACTGGACTGACTTTCGAGAAACCGACACGAGTTGTCGCCGCTACCTGCTTTGGGCTCTTTAGAGGATTGAGGCCCTTGCTTGGTTTTTTTCCTCCCAGTGTGCGCCAAACCATTGTGCAGGCCTCCATTCTTGCTAGGCTTGATTATAGCAATTCTTTATATCTGGGCGCCAACAAAGCCTGTATTAAACGCCTGCAGAGGGTCCTGAATGCGGCTGCACGTATGTTAGTGGCTCTACCAAGATCTCAGTCTGTGGCACATGTGCTTCCCAGGCTACACTGGCTGCCCATTGAAGAACGCATTCAGTTTAAGGTGCTATGCATCTCTCATAAAATCTTGATACACCAAGCACCTACAGAGCTTTCTGGTCTATTGACGCACTATATGCCCAGGCGTGCTTTGAAATCTGCCAATCGTGGGCTTGTTTGCGTCCCCCGAGTCTGGAGAGCGAGGGCGGGGGGCCGTTCGTTCGGCCTCTAGACTGCCAAATTGTGGACTCCCTCCCAGCACACATTTGTGACATCCCTCATCTTTTGCCATTTCGCAAGTCTGTAAAAACCTGGCTGTTCCCTATTGTTTGAGGTTTAGCCGCTTCTGGGTTTCTCTATCTTTTTCCTTGGGATTTTGGTTGCGTTGGGACGCCTCGTCGCTGAGGCAGCCATGCGCATTATAAATCCTCTATAAATAAATAAATAAATACTCATACAGCATCACTAGCAATCAACCATAATATTGTTTATTTTAGAATGTTGCTTTATTTGATGACGGCGGCTTGGGTTTTGAGATGTATTGTGGTGGCATTCTTTGGACCGCCCATTTAAAAGTGAGCTCTCACGGGCAGGTGCAAAGCGCCTGTTGTGGCAGATCGGGAATGTGTCCTTGAATTTAGTATGTGGGGAGTAAAGTGAAAATAAGTTTCCAGGGATACTCTGGAAGTGCTCGGGCATAATAACTTCACATAAAAATGTAAACACAGTCGAGCAGACATCTTTCCAGACTCTTGATGAAGCTCGGCCCTTGCACACAGCACGCATGTGCTTTTAAGCACGAAACGTTCCACTTACTTAGAACATAAAAGAGAACTTGCTTCAGAGCTAGAGAATTTACTCATTTGTAGAGACGACTTACTGCACTGACAGATATTAATGCGCGACACTAAAGTCTTGGAAATTCTAGGGCAGTACAGTATTGACCTCAGACTTTTCCAACACAAGAATCTGAAGCAATGTACAGGGCGTGAGCAAGGTTTAATGATGGAGTGTTCAATCTACCAAGCCAGGGGACGCCCAGAGAAATATGTAAAACAGTAGGGGGTTTGGAGAGAACGTTTTCATTTGCCCTAATTAAGATGAAATAAGGTACACTTTCATTGCTGTTTGTATTATATTGGCTTAAAGACGCCCATAAATTAAAGGAAATTGGATGGAGGGGTGAAGGTGGGAGCTGCAAATATATAGTGACTGAGATTTTTATAGAGAGTAAAATGCTAATAAAGTTTGTCATTAAAACAGGCAAAATGTTCCATCTGCTTCTGCTGTGACTTGGCGAATTGCGGGATTCCCTGGTTTGTATAACCAGTGTGTTTTGCTGCAAGGTGGTTTAGTTGTTTTTTGCATTTTGCCATCGAGATATTTTGCAGAAATGTTTCCTAAAACGAGCTGGAGCAATAGTGTACCAATTCATGTTTCAAATTCACAGATTAGACAGTGGGTTTTAGAGCCTCTGTGTGGTTGCACTTTCTAATATGACTTATCTACATGGAAAATTGTATTCGATACGCCCGCAGAGCGCCTCTCACTGGTGTATAATGAGGCTACTTCAGGCTGGAACCTCCTCATCAGAGCCAAGGTCGTGAAAAAGAGCAAGGTGATGTGAGTTATACCTAAACCAATATCGATCCGGGATAAACTAAACCAGGAGGAACACCCTGACCACTTAGAGGTCAAAGAGGCCACTCTTAACTGCTGTTTACACCTGATCACTGGTTGGAATCCCTCAGGACAGGTCCATCTCTGAACTCTGTCTAAGTTTGGTAAAATGTCATTGGGCTTAGTAATGATAAAACCTATTCTTTACCGTGTTGCTAAGGCATAGGAACAATTATCTAGGGAAATATAGGAAGGCATTTTATTAGTATTATTACTGTTGTTATCATAAGCATCACTATTTTTACTAATAACCCTTTTTAGACTCTTCCCTACTCTACCCATCCTTGCATCATCTCATACTTTTTTTACTATTCCGATCCCCCAAAGCAAACCTTTCTAAACCCTTCCCTCTGACTCTTCCGCCTCCACATCCCATTTACTCATTCCAAGCCTCCTCCTACTGCTGTGACCTCCCAAAAAAAAAAAGAAGTCTAAATCCTTTCATCTTTCCTCCCTCCACTATCATTTTCAATCCAAATAACAGACTAACGCGTCCACCTCTCAAATTAATTTCATATTTCACTATACTAATTCACCAGTAATCCTCTATGGTTTCCTGAGTAGCGTGCCACTCGCCAAAAAAGTGCTTCAACACCTCATCAGGGGTAGCAAGCGCTATTTAAATGCAAACCTTTTTCCCCTCTTCTATCCCTCCACTATCCTTCTGAATTCAAATAACTGACTAACCTATCCACCACTCAAATTACTTTCATATTTTGCTATACTAATTCACCACTAAGCCTTTAGAGATTCCAGACTAGCGTGCTACTCACCGAAAAAACGCCCCAACACCCCACCAGGAGTAGCAAGCGCTATATAAATGCAATTACAGTACAATACTTTTACATCAGAGTAATTTTGCCCAATTCTGAGGCATTGTGTCTCACAGATCCAAAGAATTAAGGGACACCCACAGAGTTTGCCACTTGCTTAACGCCTCTCCACATCCACATTCAGTCCAGATTGCACCTCAGCGAGTTATCCTTCCTTGATCTGGAAACCTAGAGAGATCAAGTTGAGAAACCTGCTGGGAATCCACACTGAAGACAAACTATGACTGCCTGCAACACGCACACAGTCAGGTGTCAGGGTGATAAATCCCCACTGCCTCATGTGCACACACTGCCCAGAAGGGGCGGAGAACACCAATCTATCCCACAAGTAACAGGCTCATAAAACAAAACACAAAGGTCGATGGACACCTGCCAAGTCCTGAGCTGCAGAAATTAGATCTATTCAAGAGCGATTTCTCGCACACAGTGAAAGACCTAAGGGTTTGCTGTAGTTCAACAAATCAATTCTATTGAAGTTTAGGCTAGGATGGGTGCGACGCAATGAGGGTTGAAAAGCACACCGTTCTCTACGACCAGAAGGAGATCTCCAATGCCAGGACAACCTCCTGCGTGGGTTGTGTGCTAGTCAAATAAACTAAACATAACAGAATAAACCAGGGTAGCCTCCATTCCAGGCCATGAACACAAACATGGGACTATACAGAGAATATTTATTTCTGTGCAAATTTGTAAATGAAGGACGGACTCTCATAAATCTTCTCCAGAAACTGAAGGCCAGACAATAGCAGGCTTCTGACAAACTTGCAATCTTGGTTCTTAAGGACCATGTCAACAAGCAGCAAAATGTAAGCAGTGTACAGCCACTGCCTCAAAGAAAAGGAATTACAACATGCTTCTAGCATTGGCAAAAGCATACAAGCCTGGGGAGACAGGATCTAAGACCAAACTCCTTCATAGGCCCCTGACTGTAAGTGAGAAATATAATGCCTAAAAAGTTGAAAAAGTCTCAAAAGCAAGACACGTCCTTAACTACAGGTGAGGAGTCCGTGGCATCCCCCTGGCATAATAAGACAAATAATTTGAGAGTTTGTGTAAATCACTACAGTACTCAGTGGCGGCTGGCACAGATCGGAGGGCCGGTGGGTGGGTGAGAGGGATAAAGAAGAAAAATGTATCTCGCCGCTCTCTCCACCATTGTCTCCAAAACAGGAACAGAGCACCCTGGCTCCCCTGAGCCTATCACAACTCTGCAATGCATCATTGTGATTGTTCTGAGCGCCGTGGTTCAGCGCTCAGAAGGGGTTTGGGGGCCTGGTCATGTGATGCAGCCTGCTGTGGAGAACTACCAAAGTGTGCATGCTGTTGGCCGGCCTTAGACGTCCGGCCAAACATTTATGCTCACTTAGGGAGTGCATACCACTCCTCTCCTTCCCGTGCTCTGTCAGCAGAGCAGCCTCGCCCTGCCCGCAAAGCTACTGCAACAAGGAAAAAAATAAAACGATAATAACTTAGAGTTGTCATCATTTTATTATTCCTTTATTTATACTGCTTAAAAGCAGGGTGGCAGGGCTCCTCTGCCTTAGCTGAGGAGCCGCCACTGACAGTACTCGAGAGAAGTCATTACTTAAGGTGAGGATAAGCTGGGTTCCACAAATCTACCCGCCACCCCCAAGAGGCCTGCTTGAACACCGTTTGCATTAAGATTTGATTGAAGGGATAGGAATTCTGAGTTGCGTGACATGTGACATGCCGATTCAATTCAGGTGCTTTATTTCAGAGTGGCGGACAGAGGCTTTATATGCAACTTTTTAATGCAGACACAACTGAGAGTCAGGTGTAGGGCACTCAACCTCGGAGCTGAGGATCTGGGTTCTAGTCTCGGTAACGACGCCAAACATCCTGTGATCCTGGGCAAATCACTTAATCTCCTCGTGCCTAACAAAAATGAATGTGTGTCCTCATGTAAAGTAACTGGTGCTATGTAAAGTGCTCAGATACCCGAGTCGGTTCGGGTCAAGTTCGCGCTATATAAAACTCTGCAGAAAAAAAAAAACATTGGGGGACCCTTATATTGTCTTTTCTAGCTCCCCAAACACAGAACCTGGGGTCTCCTGTACAGTCCTGATGAAAAACAATTTTTATCAGAAGCTAATCAATTTAGCATGTGGTTACCTTCAATTTCAGCAAACACACTATATGCCTTGCTCTCTCTTTCATCAGCCTGTGTTTGTCCCCCTCTACTCTTAGGCCAGAGCCCTGTATATAATGTGAGATTCTCAGTGTGTCTATCTTCAGGGACAGTGGTGCAGCGCTACTAGGTACACCAAGGACGCCCATCAAATGTGTATGGTACTAGTTCCACAGGCCCACAATAACAATGCTGAACCTTACTGCGAATTTCTCCCAATAGGTAATGACATGAAACAAAATGATCTAGTATTAACTCTATCCTCGCCCCACAGAATGAGATCATTACTTGGTGGAACTCACTCGTCGAGAGGGTGAGCAGCCTTTACAACGCGGGCATTACCACGCGCTGCCATTACTACGCTGCTTTTACAATGCAAGTCGTTACAACGACTTGCGCTGGAGGGCGCTGTTGGATAGGGAATAGTTTAATTTTCTATTCCAACACCTTCCCTACTGTAACGTGGTCTGGAGTTGGAATAGAAAATTAAACTATTCCACTAAACAGCGCTTACAGCGCAAGTGGTTGTAACGGCTTGCGTTGTAAAAACAGCGTGTAATGGCACCCGTGGTAATAGCTCGCGTTGTAGTGTCATAAAACCCTCCGAGAGTGAAAGCCTCATGTAGGGATACTCCTCATTCAGCTCAATCTGGGAGTCTTCCAGCTTCCATCAAACTTTTCTTCGCCTTTGCTTCAAAGGGCAGACACTTTGTTCTGTTGATGTTAGTTTGGCCCTGGGGGTGCAGTCACGCTCCCTTGTTGGAGTAGTAATTCACAGAGAAGTTCTGCACGATGACGTCATCTGCACGGGCCATGGTGAGAGAGAACAGGTTCCTGGCATCGTTGAGAGGTATCCTTACAGATTGATATCGACCTGCTGCAGATCCCTCCGCGTGCCCTGGAAGAGGTGGGCTCCTCGCCCATACTGCCTGATGACCCCATCCGCGTTAATGGTATCACTAATGAACATTTTAAATTAATCTGGACCATCGCTATGGTGTTACAACATGGTAACCAGGCCGCCAGTGATGAATGTTTACCCAAAAATTTCAAATTGCATCACAGCTTGCGGAAAGAATAAATTGTCATTAAAATTACAATGAAGGGAGTCGCTGTGGGCTAATGGTCGTCGATGGAAATCCACCAAAATGCCAGATTTGACTGAAGTGACATAAGGCAACCCTTGACACCCTGCCTCCCACTAGCAATCACGGGAATAGCCCCTGTCCCTCATTTCACTCCTCAACAGGCTCCTGTTTTAAGCACTGAAGCTCAAGAGCGGACAAGAAGCAGAAACCACAGAAACCTCCCTCCAGCTCCTGAGAAAGGATTGTCTAACCTCAATGCAAAATGACATATTGCTGTTTGGGAGCTCCCTTGTCCGAAGCAACAAAACCTTCTTTGAAATATTGTACTGCGCTTTAGCACCCTCTGCTGGTCATTTGAATGTGGCACAGTATAGCAGTTGCCTGAAGTGGCACTTAAGGAAGCCCCCCTGTCTTGGAGTCGTCGTAACTTGGGATTCCGAGCGCTTCTTCCTTGGCTCCTGAGTGAGGGGAAAACAGCAGTGCCAGTGGTACCAAGGGCAAGCCGGAAGCAGCAGCTGATCTCTGACTACTGTTAAATGACATCCCTGCTACAGGTGTGAACTGTGTTGTAATAAAAAGACACCTCGGCCTCCAGACAGTTGATGAAAGCAGATTACTCTGTCAATCAAACTTCTGCATGTCCAGAACAACCAAAGCAACCTCCGGGAAGAGTCTAAACAAAGCTCTTCTACTAAAGAGAGAACCCCCCACCACGCACACACACACACCCCAGGGGGTGAGGAGGCGGGGTGCATCCACTTTGTAGACCACCTGTATCCTATCTTGGACACTGTGACTGTGTACACGTTCCTTCAAAGACGTCTGCTGAGAAACGCGTGACAAAGAGGCGGCCGTCCATTCAACGCCCTCTTTGATAATCGACAATAGGGGACTGCAGTCTGGAGCTGATTCAGCGAGTCGGCCTACACTTTTAAGTTGTGCTTCGAGTTACTTTACCTAAGACACAATTTACTTAGTGATATGGTGCCCTTAAAGTGCACAACAGTGCATGTTCCAAACGGGGTTTTAAAATCACCAAACAATGGTGCACATTACTAAGATTTGGATAGTATGGACATTTTTTTTAGCTATAAGAAAACACAAAATTTGGAAAGCAAACGTATTCTCGCGCAAGCAGACGTGGCATCGAAATGACAAAGCGAGCTTCAAAAATGTTCCCAAGAGGTTTTTCGGCGCACTGTTATCTTCAAACTCCAAGTTGTAAAAGTAAATAAATGGGCAATTCCCGTAACGTGAAAAAACACACCTTTTAGAAGAAATCGTAAATTGGTATAGCTGATGGAAGTGTAAATTGGCATGGCTGGTGGAAGTGCCGGTGAGATGGTTTCACTGAGGCTAAATACCTTCTTGTACCCAGACCTGGCTGTCACTTCACAAAACGACTATCATTAAGTCATTTAGTTCGGTTGCTTTGATAACAGTCAGCAAAGACTACAGTCCCCAGGATGCACTGATATGAAAAATGAAAATCGATGTCTGGATCTATTTAGTTCGCAGTACAGAATGAGCTGGCGCACCTAGAATATCGTCTTGGGTGTAAAACGTGCCTTTCGTCCGGGTGACTGTTCGTATGTCACTGTCTCTTGAAGCTAGCTCCAGCTGTCTAACTGCTGACTGTCGACCGTCCCTCGTGCATTTTCTATTTTTAATTGCATTACCTGCTTTCCTGGTAGGAAGGAAGGACTGCATTATTTTAAAAGCGTTGTCATGTGGCGATATACGAGGACTGAACAGCAAAAGACCAACAATTATAAACAGTATTTCCGGGAAAAAAACCTATGACTAATAAAAACGCAGTATAGAAATTGAGATTTCCTCAGGTGTTGTCCTCCCACAACACCGCGCAGCCAAAAAGGCAGTAAAGCTCATAACTGAGTCATAACTATGAAATTCGGATTGTGCTCATATACCTATCCTGCAATCTGCGCGGCGCGCGCCTGGCAGCTTCGCACCTCTGGCGCCCTCTAGTGCCACCGGTGCCCGCTCCTCGACAAGGAATGATGGAGAGCCGGCGCTGGCCCCGCCCACCCGTGACATCAGCCCCTCTCCCACCACTGCGAAGTGAGGCTCCAGCCCCTGCCTTTGAAGTGGGCTGCGCGAGGAGCTGGAATGCGCCCCCGCTCCCCTCGCGCTCACTGCAGGCTCGGACACTGCACGCGCGCGCACCGGAGCTTCCCTCGGCTTTTGTACCTCCTGGTTTCTTGTGTTTTTGGGTTCATTTGGATCTGTGCACCGAGGCGCTCTCCACATTGGATTATTGCTCTGGCTGCTTTATAGCGGGACTTCTTTGCCTCTTTGTACTCGCCAGGTAAGTGTTTCCATTTTAAAAACACATGATTTCCTCAGAACCTCTCATTTGTGATTTATTTTTTCCGAACTGCTGAGTGGAAGTGCACAAGCAGAGGTTTTTTTTCCAAGTAAGTGTTGCAGGACGGACTGGATGTCTTGGAAGCTCAGCCCTGGACGTGGCAGAATATTGTGGGCGAGCAGGGGCCGGGTATAGAGGGAAGCCCCTGCCCGCCTGGTCTAAACTTGGGCTGCGCTGAATGTGTGGCACGCACGCTGCGAGAGTTGTTTCTGCAGCTGTGACGGGAAATCAATGACCCCGCTGAGCCAGCCGCCCTCTCAGGAGAGGGGGACCCTGCCTGGCGCCAGTGCTGCACGGGGCAAGTGTGCGGCTGCCCCGGTGCACTGCCCCTGGTCTTCATGCCCACATCCCGGAGGTACCAGAGCTGGATGGGCTCGTGTGAGCAGGACTGCCTCAGGCAGCACGGTGTGCAGTGGGAGGCGCTGGCTGCTCGAGGAATCCCAGTGTTCCAGTGCACTGCCACTGATATGTATGGCTGCACAGCACCAGCGCTGCATGCTTGCCCGGGCATAGGGGGGCCGGTGTCGGCAGCATTGCCTCGTGCAGCACGGTTTGCACCGAGATGCGCTGGTCGTCAGTGCAGTACTGCACTTCATGTGCCTCCCTGTGAGCGAACACCAGACACACCACTGCACTCACTAGGGCTGTTCGAGGTAGGACCTGGAGGCAGCAGGAGGGTAGAGCAGTCCGCACTGCACGCACTGTGTCTGCCAGAAGAAACAAGGAGGTGGAAGGAACACGGCCCAGCGCTGCGCGCACTGCATCTCTAATAGTATGAGGCAGCAGGAACGCAAGGCGCACAGCACTGCACTCACTGCGGGAAACTCTGAAACACTAAACAGCCCAGCACTGCAGTCGTGTCTATTTGAAGCAAACGCTGAACAGCCCCCACTGCACTCTGTCTCTATATGCGAGGTAAACAGAGCCTCTCTGCACTCTGCCTCTCTCAGTGAGGTAAAACCTGAAACACTTTACAGCCCAGCACTGTACTCTGTCTATCTGAGCTAAACACAAAGCAGCCCAGCACCTCACTGTCTCTCTATGAGAGGTAAACACAGAGCAGCCCAGCACTGTACTCAGTGTCTCTATGAGGCAAACCCGAAACACTGAACAGCCCAGCACTGCACTGCACTGTCACTCTATCTGAGGAAAACAGAGTATCCCAGCACTGCATTCTGTCTCTCTGTGCGGTAAAAGGCCAGGGGCAGCAGCCCTGCAGACAGGCCTGTCTATCATTTCTGGCCACAAACAGATATGTTAGAATTGTCCCGATTCCAAGGCAAAGGAGCATGCCCAGCCCTGTTGCATTTGTGAGACAGTGTATTAGCCCGTATGTTTCCTTTCCAAGGGGGCTTTCGCCACCAGTGCAAGGCTGCCCCGAGCCCTGGGTGCCGCCAGAGCCCAGGCGGCATCTAAACTGTCAGGCAGCTGCAGATTTCCACGGCGCAGACCTTGGGCGGCCCTTGATCTTTGATTCCAGAGTTGAGGAGGACTCCATTTTGTTCCGCTGTCCAAGTGGCGCGGCGCAGCTCTGAAGGGGCCGCTTTGTGGAGGGTGTGACCCCGCGGAATGTGCAGCCAGACGAGTGCACTTGAATGGAAAGTGCACGGACAGTGACCCTCTGACGGCGGGCACGGGCTCCGGGTAGATATGGGTTCTAGTGGACCCGGTTCTAGCCGATGGCTTTTCTGCTGCTAATTATGTGCACCCAAGGCACTTTTGTGGACTTCATTGCCTTCCGGGAACTGGCTAGTAATGCATAATTGTGTGAAGTAACCCATATGACACGCTTGGACCTGCAGAGTCTTTCCACAACTCCTTGTGGGTATGTGGCCCCCACCCCATTTCCTACCATAGCAGTTTCTTCTTTCAGTAAATCCCTCTTGTGGAGTAGCAGCGAGCCCCACACATCAGGGGCCCGGTAACCACAATTCTGGAATAGGAGGGGGTGCCTTGAGCCACCCCCTGCATCACTCCGTGTTTTCGTTCTTATAGTACACTGGGGCCCTTTCAGTGCCCACATGCTTGGATGGGGTGCCCCATGTCCCCCTGCACTGGTCATTGACTCGTGCCTAATGATTGCCCCCACCCCATCCCCCACATAAAATGGGCCCCGGAACCCCACATCTCTCACTTGTATTCACTGGCCCTGGGCTGAATGGGGGCCCCTTGACATGTTGCGCCCCCCCCCCCCCCCCACCCTTCCAGGGGCTGCAGTAGAATGCGTTCCGCCCCTGGCACCGCGCTGTCTCGGAGACTTCGCGTAGTGGGGCTATCTCGGCGCCCTTATGCTCTATGACTTACGTTCTGAGACTGGCCTCGGTGCCCTCGACACCATCGTGCTCTGCCCACATACCCCGATGCATCATCGGAGCCCGTGTGCCTGCGCTGCCTCGGAGCCCTTATACACTGAGGCTCCCCCGGTGCCCCCCGTGAACTTGCCCTTGTGCCCTAGCGTTGCCTCAAAGCATACACTATGTTGCCTTGGTGCCCCATGTACTTCCGCAACCTCGGTGCCCACGCGCACCAGCGTCTCCCCAGTGCCCTCACACCCCGGGGCTGCCCGGCTTCCAGGCTCCAGCAGAGCAGATTAGCGCAGCCCGGCGCCCCGGCCGCAGCTCGCATTACTGACCCTAAGCCTATTAATGCACAGACGTGTAAGACGCGCATTTGCGGGCAGATGGAAACAAATGTGCTCTAACTGGATTTCATGCGATCCCTTCCACCGTCTGCGACTCGCGGACTGCAGAGGACAACCATTATGTTGAGGTGTGATCGAAAGAAAACTGTTGGTGATATGAAAAATGCCTTGTGTTTACGCCCGTGGCACTTTGGGGCACCCGGGTTTGGGGTATACAAAGGAGAGAAAAGCATTTTCACTTTTTAAGTTAAAGTTAAACAATTCGTCGTCCTCCAAAATGCACCCGTTTAGTTTCCTGGATAACCCCGCCCAACACTCCAATATGAAGTCAAAGCCCCGAGCCCCCATTTGCTGCGCTGTATTTGAGAGACACTTTGTCATCGCTGATCTCTGCGACCAGAGAGAGCGCGAGAGGCGCGTTTGGTTGTAATCACGGCGCTGTCAGCCCCTTAACGGGCTATTCATTATCACTGGCCCGGCCCCGCTCCACGCTGTATCTCAGCGGCCGACCAGACACAAAGTCCAATTATTCTCCGCATCCATTGCCCGGGGGCGCGCGTCACAAATGAACATCTCTGTCCCCCGGGACAGGCTCGACAATTATTAGTTTAGTGCGAGAATGAAAAATGGCTCAATGTGAAATGGACAGGTACAGGAGAATTAATGTGTCACATCCCGTTAAAGCAGATGTCGTTTAATGACTAGACTGCGGACCTGTACACCGGAAGGCCTGGTTTAGAATCCCGGCGCCCCGCTTGACCGGTGTGTGGTCTTGGGTAGACTGCACATGCCCATGTCACAACCAGCCAGCTCTAAACGGGGAGCACTTAGATGTATCGAATATGCATCCAGTGCGCTACATACACAGCCCCCCCTCCTTAACTTGTGACGTCTTTTGGCACAGTTTTAAATGAACGTAGTTTTTGTTAAAAAAAAAACGTTCTAGAAATTTGCTAGAATGTACCAATCAAGCAAAAAGTGTTCATGTTTTGTTACAAATAATTATGTACCCATACGGGAAACAAAAAGTAGCATTCTTCGCCGTAAAGAAATGTGTAGATACGTCACAACTCGATGAAGAGGAAATGAAAGAAAAGTTTTCGATGGTGAAAGTGGCTCATGCATTGAAAGTGCTCATAAATATTAATTAGGTGACGTATCCCTGACTCTACTAAGCGCGTGGGTCTGCAACATGCATTTAATGTTTGTCGATTTGTCAGGCCAGACCATTGTGTGTATCCGTGGCTTGGTCGGTGGCGACGGCCTAATGAATGGCACGGTTAATGAAATCAGCTCGACGGGCGAGGTCTGACACAATCAGTCAAGAAGGGAACTTATGTTTTTCTCCCGTGGCCTCCACAGATCTCCGCGGGAGGCTCTGTTGTAATTAAAAGAGTGAAGGCCGAGCAGCACACATCTGACTGCTGGCTCCAGGAGGCGGGCTGCTTGCAGAGAGCGTTACCCCCCGGCGGGCAGAGGGACTGCAGTAAAAAAGTCACAGCTGCCATATGAAAGGATCCATTTTTAAACCCCAAACAGGGGTCCCTGTTCAGCAGCTCGTCCGAGAATCGTAAGTAACAAGTTATACAAATATAAAACGACAGTCTTTCCATCAAATGAAGGTGCTTCTAAAGCTAATTATGTCTGGTGCTTTCTAAAGAAACACCTCAGACTGGAAAGACCAGGTCAACTTGACACCGGTTAGGATTTTTTTGTGAATTGTGCCCAGATTAACAATAGGGACTTTTGTACATAGGTATTGCTACCGCAGTGTTGTTTAAAAGAGCGTTAGATTTTGAAATGTAGTGTTGTGCTAATATAATGATACTAAGTGTAGAATACTAAAGGGTTACAAGCTCAGTGAAAGCAGTAATTCCAAAGTTTAACACACTTTTCCTTCAACAATAGTGCATGCTTTATCTGAGGAGCTAGGCTTGAAACTGCCAATACATTTTAGGGAATTTACCGAGTTTTTCGCACCGAACAATTGGGGATTCTTTTACAGTGAGGACACTGTAAAATAGCTAAGCAGTTAAAAATATGAAATAGTTTCCAGGGCAGTGTTCCCTTGTCCATGGCTGTTGTGTGGAAAGGTAAACACCCTTCAGTGCTGGTATTAAAAGCAGACATTGCAGCCCCCAGCGTTCCACCGGAGGTGACTTGAGAGGCTCTTAATCCCTTGGTAGCAGTTACTGAACACGAGGGCCCGGCGAGGATTAACCACGAGGGGCAGAGTTAGAAATGTTTAGTGTGCTGGCCTGAGGTGAAGTGTCAGGAATGCGCCTGGGCCCTGGCCTCAGGTGATACAACCACTCAGGGTGCAAGGGGGCGCACTCAAGGCCTGGGCGCTCCCTCGGGAGGCTTAGGCCTCAGCCAGGTTTAGGGCAGGGGTCAGGACTCGGGAACGTGCGTCCTCTCCTGGGGCCTGCAGCGGCACAGAGAGGACGGCCTGGGCCTCACGCGAGAGCCGAGGCCTCAGCCGGATGCGGGGCGCAGATATGTGCTGCTCCTCCGGGGACTTGCGTTACAGACTGCTAGAGAAGGTACCATAACGGACGGCCTGGGCGCACACGAGGTCCCCAGTCCTCAGCCGCCTGCAGATGGTGGGTCAGGCCCAGGGAACGTGTAGGCTGTCCATGTCATTACCGCACGGTAGGCGTCATACCGTGGCGGTCACCTGCCACCCAGGTGCTGCGGCCACAGACTGAGCGAGCGGAGGTGGCCGGAAGTGTCAGGAAGGCACCGAGGCCTTTGTGGTCACTGCTGCCTGTCCTGGAGGCAGGCGGCCCGCACGGGGTGGGCACACAATGGCGCTCTGTGCAGTCACCCCGGCAACTCCAGGCAGCTCCCCCAGGTCTCAAATCAGCGAGCACGGAGAATGGAGGCGGGGAAGAGGGTGGCATATTTGGTGAAAATACAGATTCGTTCTTGAAGCCTCCGTCGCCTCTACATTTAATGCAATGCCTTTCCTTGTGAGTTAAACAACGGGTTGAGGCATGAAAGCATCCAAGGGTTCCTAAGCCTTAGGTTTGCAATTATCTTTCATTCAGTTTTTGCTTTGGACTGGGGACGCAGTTCCTTTCCTCGCACTGAAAGCAATCTCAGCAGCCAGATGCAGTGGGTTCAAGGGAAATAGAAGTAACGCTTTTCAAAGACCTACTTTCTTCGACTGTTTGTTTTAAGGATGCTTCAACTTAGCAAGTAAAAGGGAGTGAAGTGGTGCCAAATTCTATGTTGGCTTCCCTGTAAAGGAACAGGTGACTTAGAGCGTCTAATGATGTTCAGCGTCGGTATTTGAGCCACGTGGTTCTCAATCCACAACTGTAAAGCCACAAGCTATCTATCACTCCAGCTAAGAAGCCCATTTCTGTATGGGCATACTGCACCTGACTGCAGATGCCACTAGGATCATTCTACCAGTCTTTGATGCGGTTATTAATTAAAAACCTTTTGGTTTCTAATCCCGAATTCAGCATTTGACCAGCACTGTGTGATTTTGAGCAATTTAATGTGTGCTTCTGTTATTACCAGCTTAACATTGAAGCATGCTGTTTACCAGCAACAAGGGCCTTGATGTATTTCAAGCAAGAAGGGCCTCTCGGTGCTATTCCAATCTTTAACTCATTCACACGTTTAGTTCTTGGAAAAAGCAACCATGCTGTTTGAGAAAGTTCACTCATCCCTGACAACTACGAACTAAAAGGGGAATGCACTTACATTATTGTTATGATGGTGCTTACAATTAGTTACTTTCTATGTTGCTTTAGGGCACCAGGGGTGACTTTTAGCTCCCGATGAGATGTGGTTCAGTTAGCAAAATGTAATAGAGCTGTCATACACGTCCTACAATTTTAAGTGCTGTTAGCCATAAAACCAAGACTAGCTGAAGGTGTCAGGCATGGCTATAAAATCAAAACTAGGTGAAGGTGGCAGGCATTTCTATAAAACCAAGACTAGCTGAAGGTGTCAGGCATGGCTATAAAATCAAAACTAGGTGAAGGTGGCAGGCATTTCTATAAAACCAAGACTAGCTGAAGGTGCCAGGCATGGCTATAAAATCAAAACTAGGTGAAGGTGGCAGGCATTTCTATAAAACCAAGACTAGCTGAAGGTGCCAAGGCATGGCTATATCATCAAGATTAGTTCCAGGCACCATACGGACTATAACAAAGGCCAGCATAAGGTGTCAAGCTGTTTATGTGTCCCAATTTACACTGACCATGTTTAGCAGGCATAAGAGTGAGCGTGGATTGGCTGGATTTTTAAGAGTAGGTTCTTATATGATGGTAACCAATCACAAACAATAGAATTCCTAAAACAACTGTCTTGTTTTGAACTAATTTAACAGTGGCTACTACACAATCAAAGTGACAAAAAAATATTAATGCCAAAACCACTTCCTCAGCGGTCTGTGTTTAAATACATTACCAAGTCGCCCACCTGGTAAATTTAGGCTGCTCCAGTCCTAAAAAGCACCCCACAACACATGCAAAATTATCAGAAAACAAAACGCACAGCAGACTTTCAGTGCTAATCCCACCTACCTGCCCATGAGAGAGAGGCCTTAAAGAGCAAAGGAAAGCACCTCAACTCGCATATCGAGGCAGTACCATGCACCCTGATAGCACATCACATATTCCCAAAATAACGCCACAGCTGTCCACCTATAACCACGTTTCATCAACTGACCAGCAAAAAGTTGCAATATTTCGCTCACTCGGTTCCAGATATACAACAGCAAATGTCATGTTGGAAGACCACCACAACGTCCTGTATTTGTTTTTTTCTGATTCTTGTTTGATGTTCTTGTGCATCAATTCAAACTAAACGCTACCAGCAATCACACTTCTTGCTGCTGTGCAACAGAACCACAACAGTGTTGACAATTTAGAACACGTGAGGCGCGCCCGTTCTTGTTGCGTACAAAGGCAGGGTCCACCGGGAGCAGAAGGCCGCAGAGCGGGTGTTTGATGGCACGGGGGCCTGGTCTCGGGGTCTTCCACTGGGCCCCTGGCCTTACATCCTGCAAGGTCAGCAGCAGTGACCCGACAACAGGGCTGAGCGAAGGGGAGCCTGTCTGGACCAAGCAGCGGGAATCGCCCCTTTTCTGTGTCAGCAGGATCACTGCGCGCTTTCGAATGTAGAAACACATTGTGACCCCTGACCCCGCAGATAAAAGGCAGGGCACAACACACGCTGCTACCAGCAGATCTGAAGGAACCGATGGAACATAACGACATGGACGGCAGTGCGAAGCCAGAGGGATAGAGGGCGGAATACACCTTACCAATGTTGTCCCTTTTCTTAATCTGTACCCGTTTGATTTTCACACAGATGAAACGGCCAAAAACACATTACTGCGCGGATTGACCCCCCTTTTCACAGATGTTTCTCTCCTCCGACTTTTTAGAGATATTATTTTACTGTAAGCTTTTAAGCTATTTGGGACTAGGGTTTGTTTAAATACGTTAGAATTTTACCAATTTACAATAATTCCCGTTTAAGTCCATTACCCCCGCCCCTTGTCAGGTGTGTGTCTGTCTTCAGGTTTGGCAGTGTTAATTCGTGGTTGGGTTGGGTTGGGGTTGGGGGGGGGGGGGTGGGGGGGGGGGGGGGGTGGAGGGCTGGGATCGGCCCTTATTTTTCATCATCAGACTTTGACCCAAAGCAAGAGGAAGCAAGATAGCACCATAGAAACACAAAGGAAGGATTACAACAAATAAAACATTTAAAAGTGATATAAAAGACAGATCGTGTGGGTGGTGCTCGAAGACGCAAGAGGTTACATTAAGACTAGGCAGCTCTAGTAATAAAACTAAAGAAATTGGGCCCATGCACTTTTTGTTTTCACAGATTAGGCACAATTACTGTCCCTTAGCCACCCAAGAGTTCGAAGGGCCCGGGTGGGGCTTTTATTTGCTATTCCCTAGTGTGGAGGTCAGGGCGTGCCGGAGCTCAGGGCCCCACCAGAGCTCCAGAGGATGGATGGATGGCCAGGATGGGGTAAAGTCCTCGAGTTTAACTCCGAAATCTTCAGCGGCTACTTCTTTCGGACCAACAAAGATAGTGATTATCCAAATAATCACATCTCGTTGCAAGACCACCTCCTTTAACGACCATTGTGAGCGGCTCCCACCCTTTTATTGAATCAAACAAGCTGAGGCTGTCGTCGATGGAAACACCACTGCCGTTTAAAAACACAGTGCCACTTAAGATAAATACAGCGCCGTTTCAAATGTCCCCCATGCTCTCAAGGAGAACTGCCCATTCATTACTCCCGGCTCTCCCCATAAAGTACAGCGAGACAAGGCATTCCTCAGAAAAGGGGGCAGCCAAGTGCTTTAATTTCCACTTCTTCCGGAGCAGCCCGCTGTTAAAAAAGCAACGAGCAGGAAACCCAGATATTTACTGGTAGCCTCGCCGAAGTTGCATATCTTGGGCTTCAGCCAAAAACTCGAAAGCATTTATTATTTACCATTCTGGGCCCTTAAAACATTTGATTTGTGAAACAGATGCTCGGCCCGCTGGATGCTGTGTAATTACGGAGAGAGCTGCAAACTGTAGCTTGTGCATTCCGTTAATTTCAGGGTCAAAGGCTTCCATTTCAGTCAGACACTGGCACCGTGTGACTGGCGAGCACGTGACCAGGTGACCTCCGGCCCCAGACACAACATGCCGTCTGGCAGCGAGACGTCTAAGAAATAACTCGAGATTATCTGCGCGGAGAGGGCAGCGTAAACGTGACAACATGTTTTATTCTAAGACTACCTCTGGAGACAGACCTGTGTAAATGAGCGAACATGTTTCCTTCGACATTCCGGAGGCCGAGCATGTGTCGAAAATAGCCTTGGGTTGGCCTGTAAATCTGCTAACAGAGTAGGGTTGCTCAGTGGAGGGGATTAGGCCGCATTTCTGCTAGATGAGTGTTTGGTTGGTGGAGGGGGTAGGTTGTATTCTGCTAGCAGAATTAGTTTGCTCAGTGGAGTGGATTAGGCCGCATGTCTGTTATAGGAGTATGTTTGGTTGGTGGTGGGGGTCAGCTGTGTTCTGCTAGCAGAGGTGGTTTGGTTGCTGGAGGGAGTAGGCTGTAGTCTGCTAGCAGAGTTGGTTTGGTTGGTGGAGGGGAAAATTGTATTCTTCTCGCAGAGTAGGTTTGCTCAGTGGAGGGAATTAGGCCGGATTTCTGCTAGATGGGTCTGTTCGGCTGGTGGTGGGGGTCAGCTGCGTTCTGCTAGCAGAGTTGCTTTGGTTGGTGGAGGGGGCTAGCCTGTAGTCTGCTAGCAGAGTTGGTTTGGTGATGGAGGGGTAAATTGTATTCTAGCAGAGTAGGTTTGCTCAGTGGAGGGAATTAGGCCGGATTTCTGCTAGATGGGTCTGTTTGGCTGGTGGTGGGGGTTAGCTGCGTTCTGCTAGCAGAGTTGGTTTGGTTGGTGGAGGGGACTAGGCTGTAGTCTGCTAGCGGAGTTGGTTTGACAGTGGAGGGGTCAGTAGTCCAAGGAGGCTTGCAGGGACATCCTTGAAGGCAGGAAAAAGTTGTTACCTGCACTATGACGAGTACAGGAAGGATATGGCGGGCAGAACACAACAGAATGCTAAGGTTTGCGACTATCTAGACGCAACGTGGACCATCTTTCAATAAACACTTTGCAAGTTATGCATATCCTTTAAAGTTGACTCGGATGAATACCATTATCTGAAACAGAAGTCCGGGGCTTGAAAAGCCATTGAGCACTCAAGTGCATGCATTTATGAGTACTCCTGCAAAATGAAGTAAAGAATAGCTTTACACAAATACACTGTCCCATGCAGAAAGTTAGTCCAACCTAAAGTAATAGGCATGGCAGCAACTTTTCATATGACACCCATCCAGTGGCTACAACGTCTACCCACTGTAGTACATTTTACCTAAAATTGGCGTAAATTGAATGCCGTCAGGTTTAACCAGCTAGCTCAGCATTAACTTTTCATTATGTCTCACCAAAGTAGGGTGGGGGATCATAAAGTCCTCTGTATACGGTTAGGACAGCCTTACAGAAATTCATTTAAAATGTTGAAATAACACTACAGACTTTAAGAAAAAAAGATACTACTAATACATTAAACAATGCGCATCCCATCACATTATTGCTGCCAATTACGAGCGATTGGGAGGCATGCTCTAGGAGCGTATGATAGACAGTCAATGGGCCTCACCGAAATTTCATCCACTGCCTTGTGGTGGTGTTGCACAAGAAGCAGAAAACCAGGGGGAGTACACTGCAGGGGACAAGGATGGCAGAATGACTAGATACTAGGACTAGTCGAGGGGCTCTGGGTATGGGAACAGGGGGGCTCATGGGGATGCGAGCCACAGGGACTCCTGGAAATGTTTCTATTGGGCAAAAGGAGGAATGAGATACCACATATAATTCGACCACATCAGCACAGGCCTCTGATGCACATATAGTGTATATCAGCCCACATATGGCAAATGCCAGTATGAACCAGACATATGCATGAGTCAGACTGGAAAAGCAATATAGTCTGTGTTACGTTAATAAAACTTGCATTGCACTAATCATGTCATGAGACACAATAACATTTACACATACTGGGTATTCTGCCTGTCATCAGGCAGTGACCTCTGGCACAGTCACACTGATACCATGATTTAGTAAAAAGAGAAAGTTTCCCATGAGTAGGACGCCAGTGCAGTGTGCAAAACATGAAAGGTGTAAGCTGAATTCCTGCCAAGGCTGTAAACAGTAATGTAAAGCCATCAATCACGGTTAGATAGTGTGGCATTTCCTCACAACACGTCAGTGCTTGCTCTTGCTATTTGTTCATGAAACACTTTTCTTTTCGCAGGAACTGAAAAGCCTAAAGGTGACTGAAGAGATATCCGAGAGAGAGAGAAACGTGCTTCCTCTTCCCAGAAGAGAGCATCCGCCTCCTGCCCTGCAGTTCGCTTCCGCCGCGAGGAGGCCTCTTCAACTTTGATGCCGTCATTTTGTGCAGGTGCACGAGAAGTGCCAAACTAATGATGCTTTCCAGCAGGCCCCCAGTTATTATCAGGATGTAACACAGCTCAAAACATCTACCCGTGGCCGCAGAATCCTTCTATTCGAGAGACTCCTAGAGGGGCCTTCCTCGTTGGGAGCCTCCACGCCATGACTGGTGTCCCTGAGGTGGAGCAGCTGGCCCTCGCTCGCACCACGCACGCTGCGTCACGCCACGCCACGCGCTCCGGCCTGGAATAATTGCTCGTCGGCCATTTCTGTTGAGGCCCTTGAACCGCACAAAGGGAGTCGGGCCTGAAGAAAAGGAGCTCTTGTGTGCTACCAGGAAGCAGGGTGATTTATTTTCCACGGGGCTGCCTGGTGTGCTCGTCGACCATGAGACACCTTTGGTGGAATGCAGACGGGAGTACCTGGGAGTAGGCTTGAGGTGCGTGACGCAGACCAAGGCCGCAGGAGTACTACTACTACCACACCAGGGGGAGCAGCGAATGCTACATGGACTGAGGTACATCGCTGGAGCCCCTCAGGTCAAGCTCTGCGCAGCACCCATCTATGTGCATTGGGGACAGACTGCCAGCACGCAGCCGCTTACCCACCGCCTTATCATCAGGTAGGCCGAATATTGATGTATTTGTCTCTGCTCATGCCTGAGAAAGTAAAGTGTGATTCGTAATCAGGCCTGTGAAAGGAAAGGTCAGAGTGGCAGTGCCTAATTGGCGTTTAAAATGTCGTTATAGCAATTAAAATGGGAACTGAAATGTGTTGTTGTCACACTTTTAAGTAATCTTAATTACACCAGCTGGGTATTTGCATACAGACGAAAAGGGACCACATCGTTCTGTTCTGCTTCTTGTGTACGTACAGGAAGTAGTCATGCGGAAGAACATTCAGCCTGTTATCAGCATTTTGCTTGGTATAGTAAATATTCAAATATTCAGTTATGCTTGAAATGATGCATAAAGTCAACTGCAACACCCACTACCACTTTTTTTTGAGTAGCTAAGGTTAGTTATTAAAACATGTACATTTTTGCAGTTCGTAAATGAAACTTCAATCCAACTAACTCACAAGTGACTCCAGTGAGCCTACGTTTGTGTGCATCCTGGAATTCCACAACTACATTTAATCACATTATTTCACTTTTGCACCTTATTCATAAGGTTAACCTTACTGCAGGTCTCCGGGGCACCATTATTTCAGTTCCAGGCTTTCGTTTGAATGCCTCATGCATTCCCGGATTTCAGTTGAATCAGTTGTACTAAAGTGCCTGATGGTATATATATTTAAGAGGAAAGCACTGGACTGTAAAGAGAGTCATACAGCATGATGTAAGGGGGTCAATCTTTTTAGTGCTGTAGCTTGGGGACACATTAAAGGAACCTCATGTGTAAACCCTTTGCCAATGATTTTTTTTTATTAGTTTTGTCTTCCCAATAATATGATGCACTTATACAGATGAGTATCCAAATTAGGTACCTTTCCTCTTCAGTATGCTTTCTCATTTTCTACTGCACCTTTGTTCAAATGCTGACAGTTTTGTCTTTCAACAACCTTTAAAATGCCACCCATAATAGATGTTTTTCTCCAATTTCTTTTAGACCTCAAGAGTCCAGCAAAGCATCTTCCATACAAAGAAACCTCATCACCAGAGACCATGATTGGTGCAACGTGGAGCTTTTTGCTAACATGGACAAAGATATGGTTCTTCCTTGAGATGGCATCTCAGTTTGCCAGTGCCAAACCTTGCCCCTCAGTGTGCCGATGTGATGCAGGGTTTATTTATTGCAATGATCGAGAATTAACATCCATTCCAGTGGGAATTCCAGATGATGCTACCACCCTTTACCTTCAAAACAATCATATTAACAATGCTGGGATTCCTTCAGATCTCAAAAGGCTAGAAAAGGTGGAGCGAATTTTCTTGTACCGAAACAGTTTAGATGAATTCCCCATCAATCTTCCAAGGCACCTCAAAGAACTACATTTGCAGGAGAACAATATCAGGACCATCACATATGATTCACTTTCTCAGATTCCATGGCTAGACGAACTTCATCTGGATGATAATTCGGTTTCAGCAGTAAGCATCGAAGAAGGAGCTTTCCGGGATAATATCTTTCTTCGACGTCTCTTCCTCTCTCGAAATCACCTGAGCACTATTCCATGGGGCTTGCCCAAGACTATTGAAGAGCTACGCTTGGATGATAACCGTATTTCCATAATTTCCGAGCCTTCCCTCCAAGACCTAACAAGCCTGCAGCTTCTAGTTTTAGACGGAAATCTGTTGAACAACCAAGGACTGGGTGAAAACGTATTCATCAATCTTATTAATTTGACAGAGCTCTCTTTGATCCGAAACTCTCTTTCATCGCCACCTGTGAATTTGCCAGGCACAAGTCTGAGAAAGCTTTTTCTTCAAGATAATCACATGAACAGAGTCCCAGCAAATGCCTTTGCTGACTTGAGACAACTATACAGACTTGATATGTCAAACAATAACATCACAGTGTTGCCTCAAGGTATCTTTGATGATTTGGATAATTTAACCCAGTTGTTTCTTCGGAACAACCCTTGGTATTGCGGATGCAAGATGAAATGGGTGCGAGACTGGCTGCAGTCACTGCCTTCCAAAGTCAATGTACGTGGGCTAATGTGCCAAGCACCAGAACGTGTGCGAGGAATGACCATAAAGGATCTCAACACAGAACTCTTTGAATGTAAAGACACTGATTTTACTGAGACCATTCAAATCACCACAGCAATGTCCAACACATTGTATCCAGCGCAAGCTCAGTGGCCAGATTCAGCAACCAAACAGCCAGAGATCAGGAATCCTGACCTGAATAAAATCTTCCGAACCACTGCTACTCCAATACGAAAAACCATCACAATTAATGTGAAATCTGTAACAACTGACACTGTTCACATTTCTTGGAAAGTTGCACTACCAATGACCGCGCTAAGACTGAGTTGGCTTAAGATGGGTCACAGCCCCGCCTTTGGATCTATAACTGAAACAATTGTTACAGGCGACCGGACTGAGTACCTACTAACCGCTCTTGAGCCGGAATCCCCGTACCGAATTTGTATGGTTCCCATGGAAACCACTAACATCTATTTATCAGATGAAACCCCAGTGTGCATTGAGACTGAAACAGTGCCTCTTAAAATGTACAATCCTACCACAACCCTAAACCGAGAGCAGGAGAAAGAACCTTACAAAAACTCCAGTTTGCCTCTGGCTGCCATCATTGGGGGAGCCGTGGCACTCGTAGCGATTGCACTGCTGGCTCTAGTGTGCTGGTATGTTCACAGAAATGGCTCTCTGTTTTCAAGGAACTGTGCGTACAGCAAAGGCCGTCGGAGAAAAGACGACTATGCAGAAGCTGGTACAAAAAAAGATAACTCCATTCTGGAAATCAGAGAGACTTCTTTTCAGATGATACCAATAAACAATGACCCAATCACAAAAGAGGACTTTGTGATACATACAATCTTCCCGCCAAATGGGATCAGTCTTTATAAAAACAATCACAGTGAAAGCAGTAGCAACAGAAGCTACAGAGACAGTGGCATCCCAGATTCAGACCATTCACATTCATGATACTGAAAACTGAGACTTTTTGTAAGATTTAACAAAAAAGTGACTTAAGAACACTGTTTTACAGCAAAACACTGGAAAAGACTGAGAAAGCAATGTATTGTACATTTGCCATATAATTTATATTTAAGAACTTTTTATTAAAAGTTTCAAATTTCAGGGTACTGCTGCGGTTGAAGTAGCGGAGAGACCTGACCACAATTCTATATTTTAGTATTTTTTAGTAATTTGTACTGTATTTTCCTTGCTAATATTGAAGTTACGGATCATTTAACTTTTTGTGTTCTACTGAGTAAGATGACTTGTTGACTGTGAAAGTGAATTTTCTTGCTGTGTTGAACAATCAGGACTTGGCATTCATTGGAGACCCTTGTAGTATAAGCACAGGCTATTTTTCACTTTGGTATTAAACAGTGTTATTCCACAAGGACTGGAAGCAAAATACAGTGGCAAGAATTCACACAGGAAATGTTTTGGGTCCATTAAATCTGTACATCAACTTTTGCTCAATGAACAAATTCTGTAAAGTAATGGGCAGAAACGTTTGTAAATTATTCATAGTTTTGTTAGTATTTCTCCCCTCCCCACGAATGCTCTCATTGGTCCAACAGTTCATAGTTGCCTGAAACAACTGCTTGGCTTAGCTTGGAAGTTATTCTAAAAAAAATCTAGTCTAACACAGAAAGATGCTCTTCACTTACTGAAGAGATACACGAACATAAGCTCTCAATTTACAAGATTTACTAGCCCATGAATCATTGTAGCCAAAGAAAAAGTTATCATCAAATGTTAAAAAAAGCTATTTGATATTCTGAAAAGTATTAAATGTGAATCATGTGCCCTAATTTCATAGAGCTGGAAACAAGCTCTATTGGTAAATTTCACTCCTACCCATTAATCTCGTGGCAGCCCGCACATTGTTCAAAACAACATCAGTGCACCATGCTTTTCACTTTATTTCTTGTGAGCTGTTTTATAGTCAAATACATGGGCCACAACTGTGTTGCCATAATTTCCTCCCAATCCCTCCAACTGAAAACCAAAGTGCAGCGTTCGCCCTTTGGCCAGTCTTGTATGTGCCTTTATCCAACGCTACTTGTATTCAGCTTTTCAAATCTGTGACAATTTTTTCATACACAATTGAAAAATATCGGTCTTAATGCTGAATAAAACCTAAAAGTGAATGAATTCAACATTTGTTGTTGCTGCCTGCATATGTTCTTGGAAAAGTATCATTGCTTGCAAAAGTCTCCCCGTGAATGTAATACTTTTAAATTGCATATTACTGATATTTTGTTTTTGCCCAGTCCTGCTCTGACTGTTATTGCGGGGTGCCATTCAGAATTTGTAGCACCAGGCAGCTAGCTAGCATGATATAAACATATCCTTGTCATTTGAGATACACAAGAATTTTGAAGATTTTTTAAGTAGGAACAGATTTTCCGTGTGTGTATCCTTAAAATAACATTCCAATCCAATCCAATCTAAAATCCAAAATATAATTCTGTTAATCGAAAAGTAACTGATAATGATATAATTCCTTTGATGCAATTGAAAGATTTATCATTGATGTAAAATTGAGCTTGTTGTTTGTGTATACCAACAACCTTGGTACAGGGGACAAGTAGTCAACTTTACTTTGGCACAACAGTTATAGAAATCATTGATTCATCTAGAATGGGCCAACCTGATAAAACAGTCGGCCCCATTCAATTTTGGAATTGCTTCCCAGCACCGGAAAACATGAAACGCACAGCTGGCCATGCCAGAACTGTAGATTTTGTACAATATGCTTCGTAGTTTAACAAAGATGTGTACTTCCAAAGACAGAATCAAAAAAGATACAGAAAATCTGTGGTTGTGCATGAAAGAAGCAGCCACCTGCTGCTGATTTCCAACATAGGTATGATTGAAAACATGACAAACCTTTAAATCGTTCAGGGCTGTCCTCAACAAATAGGCAGAGTTAAACCTAGAAGGTAATGTGATTGCTACTGCCCTTTCTCAGACTGCAAAGAACCGAAATGAAAACACAAATCTGTCTCAAATACCTTCGCATACGACACGTCAAACTTTACAAGTGAAGCGGTATAAGCAGCCATTTCCCCAGCTTGATCCAGCATGTTACTTTTCCAAGTTAGACAACACCAGTATGCTCGTTTCGGCTAATTTGATGACATTCTGGAGTCTGGGTTCCGTGTTGTTTAGCCAAAATAGCATACACATCAGTTACTGAGAAGTTCAAGTATAAAGATGCCGGGTTGCTGGCTTGCATTGTAGGTTGTGAAGTTCACATGTGAAATGTAAACACGGAAATGTCTTGCAGGGATTTGCTTTTTTTCAAAAGCCTTAAAGACTCGGCTGCGAGTGAGGAACATGTAGTTCACTGCCATGAAATGAGTTAGATGTGACTCAGTACATAATAGGACCTCTTCTTGCCTACATGATTTACTGAAGGACAATAACTCCAAGTGTGGATGGCGTGAAGCATTGCAGCGTGAAGGTGAGCAGGGTTAGACCAAGCTTGCTTTGCATTGCTCTCTAAAATATAAAAATACTTTAATAGTTTTTTGATTCTAATAATAAAAAACATTTGTTCCAGTAAGATAAAACCACAATTCCATTGCAAAATGTATCCTTCACAATAGGGAGAGTATTGTAGAGGAAATTCAGTTGGCAGGTTTCCTCTAGAAATTGGAACATTTTCAGTTACCTCCAATCTATAGGTCTGGCCCACATCGTCTTTAAAGAAATAAGGTCTCTTTGCTTCCTGTTTTTGTACATTTACAAAAGGGAAGTCAATAATGGCCTGTATCGCCAATAAACATAAGTGCCCGCTGGCCATTCTAGCCTATTGTCGATTAATGTATCAAGCAAGTACTAAACATGAATATATTGTGCTGGTTGGGCGAACCTGAAATTATCTGCATCTTGAGTACCTATCTGATGAAGGGCAACACTTAAGAGCATAGACAACCCATTATGAATTTGTTTTTGCCACCTAGATGTGATCTCCAACACAAAAATACACAGCACGGTAGTAAAGCATGAGGAGACAGATCCCTAGGGAATGAGACAGACCTTCATGTTGAGACCAACTTCTTAATTTGTGTAGCATCTACTTAAATTTACCACTGCATTTATCTTCCCACTGTAAAGGACACACTCTTTCAACTAGTGTTCTTTCAGTGTGGCTGAACTTTCTATAAGCATCCATAAGAACTGTTCAGAAGGTAACCCCTGCCATGCTTTACTGTGGTGACTGCCTACTGGGCATGAGCAATACTAAATTAGGGTCACTACTGCACAAGATGTTTATGCTGGTTTGCTGTTTATGATAAGGTGAACATTCAGACATAATAACTTCCCTGTGTCAGTTGTTGTACCTTAGACCAGCCCTAGCATTTTAGCCAACAGCACTTTGCAAGCTAAAATCTTAAATCCCTTTGTTATAATTTTAACAACAGACTACAATTCCCACAAAGCAAGTGTGTTTACTAAAAAGCCGGGAGAACTTAAAGGTGTCAAACACAACATTATGTGGTAGCTTTATGAACAACAGGTCAAGAAATGTAATGCCTTACCACAGCATTCGAGTACTATATATATTTCTGAAATTGCATTATCTAATGCATTGCTCTCACACTGAACATTCCTCTGTATTGTGTGCTAACCATATGTTTGATATTGTGTTCGTGATGGGCATGCATACATTTCTCTCAAATGCTATGTACATTTGAAGTGATTGTCTGGCCTTTGTTAAGAGACCTCTGAAACCTATATTTGCCTTTCATAGGCAAGTGCTAACATCTGGTCAGTGTACTCTTGGGGGCATTTATATTTAAATCTGGCCCCTCCTCTCTCTCTAGTTCATGTATTCTCATACCTAGTCCAGTCTTTGAGGCCCTCTCCTTGTGGTTTCACCTAGAGCACCTTCTTAATTAGTGACTTGACATAAGTGATGTTCAAACATTCCTTAAAAAAAGCAATTTGGGACCTTCTTCGGTTGCATCACGTAGGCCACTCGTATAGATTTAATTAATGTTCTAGTTATTGTGTTTCCCTTTGTTTTTAGGTCTGGGTCAAACAGACCTATTGCTTACAGTATACATAGAGGGGGCTTTTGGTCTGTCACTTTCAATCACTAACTTTCTTCGACCATCCTCTTTCAGAAATTGACCTGAATTTTGTCAATCACTTGTTGGCTTATCCTTGGGCAGTATTCATCTTTCACCTAATGATATTGGCTGTTTGCGTGTCTCCCGCCTCGAGGGCCTGCATTCAACTGCATGAGGAAATATTTTACAAGTGTCAGCCCCTCTGTCTGCTTCTGCTCTCTCCCTTCAAGGTATCTCGCTCCAATGTGCTAATTTCGCATGTGTTGCCTCATTAAGCCCAGATCAACTGGCATTGGTAGTGCTTCTTTAGATTCTGAAGGCTCTTTTTAAAATATTTCTTGTTAGTCCTGCTTTGCCATTTGTAACTGCGTGGTGTGGTCTATAACAATGTGTTTGTTCAGTGTCACCTTCCAGCTCTGTGGGCCTGTGTTGACTACTTTTAAGTGCACATCCATTATGATTAATAAATCGCAGAACTTGTATTGGTCCAGCATAGTGCAAAAATGCCATAGCCTATGCCCTATGGTCTTTCCGGCCACGATCACAGATGGATATGGTTGTGCTGGAGTTTCATTTGATGATTCGCACATTTAGTGTTTGGTTTGTCAGAAGACCGCCATTTTATGGAGTTGCTTTCGCCTGGTTGCTTTACGGTCGATCCAGATTTCTGCAGCAATTGTGGCAAAGTACTGTTAAGGATCTTCAAGGGGAGGTTACCCTTGTCTGGGTCTAAACGTGCAAGGTGATGCTCATAGCAAATACCCACAAAGTCAGACACTATACTATTCAAATATTTCATGATTTAAAACCGAACATTTAAGGATACCGACTAGATAACACCAAGGTTTTCATGACGTCACCCGTTAATTGACATGTCATCTAGCATGCCTTGGACATGCGGATAAATGTCCACCATTCCCTGCCTATTGTGTGGCTAGGGCCGGCTCTAGGGTAGTGCGACTGATGCAGTTGCCCCTGGCGCCAACATATGTTCCTGCTTGAGAAAGATCGAGTTCTGACTCATAAAGTAGCGCAGAGGGTTAATATGCCGGTTGCTAAGGACGTGTTCCTTGCAAATCACCGTACTGTATTTTATGTGGATCACTCGGTAGGTTAATACTGCTTTTGTCACCGAGATCCTTTTGTTCCTTACAGTTCGTAAGCTACAACTGTGATATAGCACATTGAGCTATGAAGCGTCATCAAAGAGCTGCATGGCATAGGTTAGAACGTTATATCCCCCCTAACCCCCAACAGTCTTTCATTATCCTAATGTTGCTAAAAGGTGTTCATTTTGGCAGAAACATTTTCTTATTAGTAAATTCAATCACTGTGGCACATTATAAATCCTGAGTCTGTGCGTCTCCAGACAAAATACTCTTAAAATATTCTGCCAACTAATATCAGTGACATGTGACTCCTACACCTTGTAAAGCTTATTGTCCTATGTAACATTTCCCATGGACTGATTTACACACGTATGTTTAATTGGCTCTGTATAATGTGTGTGATGTAACGTGCTCCGACACCCTACACTGGTCTGAGAAGCGTTATAAAACAAGTGAAATGCATCTGAGAGAGGCTATGGAGAGACGGGGGCATTGGTGGAGGGTGGTAGTGAGGGAATTTTTGGAAAAGGAGGTTTTGGGGGGAGGGGCGCTAAGACAGAGTGTCGCTATGGGCGCCATCAGCACTAGAGCTGGCCTGTTCGTTGCCCTTATTTAATGACTAGCATATTGTACTGGAAATGTTATGCGGTGTTTTTTAATAACTAGCTACACATAACTCAGTTAAAAATATATGTATTCTTGCATGCCATCAGATACAGACACATCTTCCCTGCATGTAAACTGGTACCGGTTTGCCCAAAGACGTTCAGTCCAACATCTGACTGTATCATACTTTTTTCTTCAGACACACAATCCCTACGCTGGTTATCGACCAATATAATAATGTCCCAGTCAGCAAATCGAAATACTTGTCCTCCTCCTGACCAACGAGTGTCCTCCTCTTTTTTTTAAATCCCACACAGGCTTTGATTTACCCAGTGCTTAATTTGAGCCGGTGCTTTCCAGTGCTCAGTACAGGCATTTAATTGGTTTCTGATGCTCGGCACCAGTACCTAATTGTCAACACCATTGTCAACAGCATATACTATAACAGTCTACCACAAGGTGGCGCTGCTCATCTAATTTAGAGATGAGCAGAACAATGGTTGTTTAGGAATACCATTTACATTAAAATTGCAAAGACCTGCCTCCCCAGCCATTCCTTTAGCTTTGGGGACCTGGAATAATCTGAACTTTCAAATTTACATGCAAGAGAGATGATTACTAGTTGTTTTGGCAGTAATGACAAGGGCAATGTGTGGTGCAAGCTGCCGTAGCCTCCTGGTCAGAGCCCTGGCACTTAATATTTTACAGAGGAAGCACCCGATTTACTTAACTTTTCCTAAGGGTTCTTCAAAGACTTTAACACATTTCAGTGCATTGCTGTGTGGATTCTTTAATCTCTTAACTCTGTCAATTGCGTATAGCTGTGCAATCACTCTGTAATAAGGGGGCCTATTTTGCTGCAGGCCATGTATCTGCGCAGGAACAAGTTGACTGAAGAATTCGACTATTTCGGTCTATTAGATCCCTTTTTGATAAACGGAACTGGCTATATGACATATACACACCCTGGACCCAGAAGAGCTTTAAATTGCACGCATGAAATCCTTCCTTAGGAGAATAACACATTCTGAGCATTTCTAGAAAAACATACTGGTAACTTGTTACTATTTTACTTCATTGTGGTTTTAGTTTTTTCTGCTAATGCCCGCCGTATTACCTCGGTATATTGTGGTGGTGTATGCTTCGTTTATTCCCACCTCCTATGCAGACCTTTCTATAGGCCCTCACTTACTAGTACAACTGTTTTTAATTCTGTGACTTCTAGTGGAGTCCATTCATAGAGGCCTTGATGTGGTGCTTACTGTAATCATTTGCTTTATCTCAACTGATGACTGTAGTTTAGTGTTGTAATATTGACTCTTCCTATGTTGTTTTGCTGCTCACTGTGAACTTCATAGGTTACGTTAGCTAATGCTTTTTAATATATTTGTTCTTTCTACTCTAATATTAATTTTATTATTGCATCTATCATCAACTGTGGTGCACCTGCATTTTTATACTGTCCTATGAATATTCTAATACATATATTTACTGGTATGAATGGGGCGAACGATTTTCTTAAAATGCACAGGGGTCCAACTATTTCTGAGAGCATCGTCTTACTATTGTAAAATGGTGGCTGGCCTGTTATGGGCGTTGAGACGCAGTACTGGGTTTGTCACAAGTGGGCCAATGGAGGAATTATGCCCCAGGCCCATGGTGTTTCAGTAAACACTAGTTGTAGATGTTTACATTAAAGCAAGCATGCCATCTTCATAAAGATAGAGGCAGCTTACATAGCCATACCTTTAGATGGTTACAGAAGTCCAGATGTTTCTTTCCCTGGAGCATATGTGTTTTTTAATACCCAGAAAGGAAAGCTTTTGGCACCTGGCAAAAACTGAATAAGTGTCCAGAGGGCAGCCCATCAAATCTACTCGCTTTCACCAACTTCCCAGAGTACCTGGGAGATCCCTTATTGAACCCATTCAGTCAGTGAGGCCCATGAGGAAATTCTGAACCATCCCAGTGCTGCTGATCTGCTTAGATTGCAAAAGCATTTTGTCCGTGTTCAATTGTGCATGTGTGAACCCCCGCTTTTCACATGTGAATCAGCCGGGCTTGAACTGCAGCTAAAAACTACCAGTGGGTTGGTATCAGTAGCCCTGGTAACTACAATAAACACCAACACAACATTGGTTACAAGCCAGGAGGGAGGAGAAGAATCTCTGAGAGGAAGACCGGGATCTGGAGAGACACGAACCTGAATCAGGGAAAGTGGTGGAAGTCAAGGCCCTGCCTTGACAGCACTTCCAGGATCACTGACCACCAGTGGTATTTTGTTTCCTTTCATAGCCCAAATGGATGAAGGCAGTAGCTGTTTGCATTATCTTTACATTTCAGCATGCGTTTGATGGGTAGCCAGAATGCCCCTGTCCTGGTGATGGGGAGAGGGAGGAATGTAACATGTGACCGCTCATGCACCATCATGAAATACATTCAAAGATAACAATGCTCATTGTTCCTTTCCTTGGGAGGAACCATCAGTGCTATAATAGACTGTACTCCCCCCTCAGCTTAAACCTAACGCAAGATGACAAATCTTGGTGATAGTCTGTTGATCTAACCAGTCCAAGGGTGGTAGCAGGAACTTATGCTGGAACATTAAAGACCCCTTACCAGGAGTTTCTGTCTTCGCCCCCCCAAATAACTGGAGCGGAGATGTATAGGGTATGAGGGTATGGCGTTAATGCATTTGTTAATGCAATTTTTGTATAATAGCTTGCTGGCAACCCTGTTTTGGGGGTAAGTCAAGCAAGCTTCATATGCGCAGGCTAGACATCAAACTTTAAATACTGCTTACCGTATTCTTTAAATGGGGCGCCCTGGACAAGCCGTGTGTTGCACCCCAACCAGTTATGGAACAGTTCGGGTTACTGCGTTGAGGTGTATGGGCAGACCTGTATGTAACGGCATAGTGCTGAAGGCGAGGATCAAAGTGCAGCGCTAGAGCCGTGTGTAATGTCCGCAGGAATAACAGGGGTTCTTCAGTTCAGGAGGTCTCTAATGGAGTGAGAGAGAAAATTTATAGGACACCTGTGAACTGAATTGCATCTGGGTGCAAAGCTGTGTGTAGCTGTCTGATCTTTAGGAACACGGAGGCAGAGCTGGGAGTGGACTTCATTACTGTAGTAGTAGGGAGTTTTGTAGATCAAATTTTAGATGCACTGGAAGAGCTGCATTAGGATAAGAGTTGGGATGACAATGAGTATTGCTGTTCAGGACTGGCACTACATTGGCTTTGTGGTATGTGTTGCGGTCAGTATTGAGGTGCTTATCCAGCTGGCTGTGTTATCTCCCATAGCCAAACTGCTCCTAGTGCCAAAACTATCTAAGTTGTTTAGAGCGCATTTTATAAATACTATGGTGACCAACTGAAGGTTTCCCCACTCGGGTATTTAAAAAGAAAAACAAAGTTTTCTCCTTAGGTACCCATATCCAAACATCGAATACAGTTTTGGTGGATTTGGGTCCCTCAAGCTACTCTTTGCCCATGATACATGCAAAACAAGAGGAGAGGGTGTTCAGTAGAATGTTGTTGTGAACAATATAGAATGCCATTCTCAAGTCATGTTAGACGAGTAAACAAGTTTTTCTTCGGTCCAGCATTGGGTAAGCATTTTCAAAGATATTTTTGTAGCTATTTCTGTACTATACCCTGGCTGAATACCCGATTGATATTTGATTAAAAGATTATTTTTTTTTTTATCTTGGATGACTTTATTGCCCTGTTTGGTTGTGCACTTCTCCAAGACTTTTCCACCAATGATAAAATGTTCCACTAGGGCGGGTACATATGCTAGATTGGGATTTGTTATTGTAGCATTTGTTGCCCTAAGTGGGATGGGTATGACCAGACGTGGATCCTGTGCTCTACATGCCACTGGGTCAAGCTAGCCTGTCTGATGAGGAGTTATACGCCGAAACCGGTCCTAGGATGCTTGTTTCTGGTCTAGGGAGGACCTGGGCTGGCAGTTCGGGCTGGACTGTTCCCATGGGGAGCAGGGTCGAGACTGATTTGCATATTGATGGGTTCAAACTGGAGTGGCATGGTGAGCAAAAAAACAATGGATTTAGGCCCAGATATCTGTACTGGGGTTGAATGTTTGAGAGTGTTCAGCATTCTATCCATCAAGTGTTCTTTTTGCATTTGTTGCCCTAAGTATGCCACTTGATGTCAAGCTAGCCTGGCTAATGAGGAGTGATACCCCAAAACCAGTCCCAGCATGCTTGTTTCCGGTCCAGGGAGGACCTGGCCTGGCATTTCAGGCTGGACTGTTCCCATGGGGAGCAGGGTTGAGGCTGATTTGCGTATGGCTGGGTCCAAACTGGAATGGCATGGTGAGCAAAAAAACACTGGGGGTGCATTTTTTACATTGTTCAGCATTTGGGGTGGCAACTGCACTGATCAATTAGTTTAGTTTTTTAAGGAGATGTCTTTTGTGTCCCATACCAATACACGTTTTGGTTTCACTTACGTTTTATGGTGATTATTGGTATGTCAGTTTTGAAGGAGATTAAGTATTGATTCTACTTGTCAATTGTAATAAGTTCCTCAACTAGCATGTGCTTGGCTTCAGTAATAATGACGTTCAGAGTAGCTTCTTTGCAGTGTGTGGGTTTGTCTGGGAGTTGCACTAATTTTTCTCCAAATAGGAAGGGAGTACGTCTTTGTGTCAAATGGGGTGCTCTGACTGGTCTCTGATACGGTTGAGACTCTATTTAGGGTGCCTTTGGGCTACCTAAAATGGTACGTGTACTCTCCGTGGACCAAAGAGTGTGTCTGAGGGCAACCTGGGAGTGTACAGTTGGAAACTGTCGGAGGTCCAGCATAGCTTCTCTGAGAACCAGCTGAGTGAATGTCATGCCCGTCTGAGGGTTTTAGAGCCAGGTGAGTGTGTCTGCGGTCCAGCTGGTGGAGTCCCAAGAGGCAAATTAGAGGTCTCGGGGCTAGCTGAGAACAGACTGATGCCCAGTTGATGAAGTGTGAGGGATGACCTACAACATTTAGGGACAGCTGACTGTGTCCTGGAACTGGCTGGCGGTCTCCTGAGAGTGGACCGTGCGGTCTACGGGCCAGCTGAGACTCGCCAAGGACCAGCTGAGAGGATCGAAGGAATGCCTGTACATTTCAGAAGCCCGGCTGATGGTCTCATAAGAGCTGGTTTGGGACAGCAAGCATCTTTGGACTGGCAAGCATTTGAGCATTTGTGATAAATGACATAAGCCTAAGACGACAAGAACTGCCATACTGTGGGGTCACTGCAAACATGATAGCTTTTTTTTTGCTTTTTAAACCATAGCTTTATTTTTAGATACACATTTATTAATTAAGTTCAAAACATGATAGCTTTGACTGGCACAATAACAAGCTGATATCTGGTAACACATGAGTTTTGTCACTGAAAATGAAAAGCTGATTTATATCGAAAGAATTAGTTTCATAACTAAGAATAAAAAAGCTAACTAGCATTTGGAGGACAATATGTTTAAGAAAAAAAAGAAGCAGTCGTTTGGGAAGTAAGTCAGTACATTTACACAATATTTACAGCTGATACCGAAGTATTGTTACTTCTTAGTAATTTGAGAACATTTGCTGCTGATGCTAAGGCATTATATTTGTATTCTGAGGGGCCATTTTCCTATCTCATTCATTGTATAACTCATGTGGAGGCATCTCATGACACTTTGTTCTGCCTGAGAACTGGCCCTATAAGACAAGCACAAGTAGCTGCCCTGTGTAATCATGTAAAATGTGACTAAACTAAGAAATAGCTCTGCCGCCTAGGGTCTAAGACTGCGGGAGCTTTGCAATATTTCACTGTCACACCTCTCCTTTTTTGCATGCACAGGACAGGATATGTTAGAAGAAGGTGTGGCAGTGAACATAGAAGCTTCCTACAGTTAGTAATACTGGGAGACCATGCCAAACAATTAGAATCGTTCAACTTGGCTCTTAATCGATCGCTGTGTGAAGAGCACTGTTGATCTCTTTTCTTAGGGGAAGACTGCAGAGAGTTGACTCCCTTGGCATACGGTTAATTAAGTATTGGGATATTTCACTAGTGCCTCTTTGTAACTGCCTGAAAAACCTATGGGGTTTAAGCTACATTCTTTAGAAACTGCATAGAAGTCCCCATTTGGCTCAGTTTCCCACAAACATTTATCAAGGGAAGACTCAGGGTTCCAGCGTTAAGGGTTCGGATCAATCACTCCAACTCCGCCTGGAACTTAAGTTCACACTTGCTTTAGTATGTACAAGCCCACCACTGCACTTTAGAGATTACCACTCTCCAAACATTCCATTACCAGTGGGTGAAAAGTAGTCTTTTTTTCGCTGCAGCACAATAAGAGAGGATACAAACTATTTATTGTCCACGATGCTCGCTCCTCTATATACTGGTAGCAACGCAAATCGCGCCTCTTAGGATGTGATGACGGAAACATATCTGTAAGCATATCATACTGTGTCACACTATCAAATACAATACTTGTTTCCATTTACCAACAAGAACTGGTTCATCAAAGTAGAAATCAACTTGCTCTAGAAAACCTAAGTAAACTGTACTTAATAAAGCACTGCCTGGGCTATATTACAGAAAAATGGCTGCCTAAATAAAATACGGTCTAACACATAATTAATAATTTCACAGGTGAGGAGCACGAAGGGATGGGTAAAACACAGAACAAAATCAGCTAACAGGCAATACGGACGAGTGGAAGGGTCGGAACAGGCAACACGGACAACAGGTTGGAGGGTGGTAACAGGCAATACGGACCGAGGGTGGTAAAAGGCAATACGGACCAAGGGTGGGAGGGTGGTAAAAGGCAATACGGACCAAGGGTGGGAGGGTGGTAAAAGGCAATACGGACCAAGGGTGGGAGGGTCGGAACAGGCAATACGGACAACGGGTGGGATCAGGCACCACGGACAACGGGTGGAAGGGTGGAAACAAGCAACACAGACAACGGGTGGGAGGGTGATAACAGTCAACTTGGACAATGGGAGGGCGTTAGCAGTCAATACGGACGAATGGGAGGGGGGAACAGGCAACACGGACAAAGGTGGGAGGGTGCGAACAGGCAACACGGACAAGGGTGGGAGGGCGCGAACAGGCAACACGGACAAGGGTGTGAGGGCGCGAACAGGCAAGACGGACAAGGGTGGGAGGGCGGGAACAGGCAAGACGGACAAGGGTGGGAGGGCGGGAACAGGCAAGACGGACAAGGGTGGGAGGGCGGGAACAGGCAAGACGGACAAGGGTGGGAGGGCGGGAACAGGCAAGACGGACAAGGGTGGGAGGGCGGGAACAGGCAAGACGGACAAGGGTGGGAGGGTGGGAACAGGCAAGACGGACAAGGGTGGGAGGGTGGGAACAGGCAAGACGGACAAGGGTGGGAGGGCGGGAACAGGCAAGACGGACAAGGGTGGGAGGGCGGGAACAGGCAAGACGGACAAGGGTGGGAGGGCGGGAACAGGCAAGACGGACAAGGGTGGGAGGGCGGGAACGGACAAGGGTGGGAGGGTGGGAACAGGCAAGACGGACAAGGGTGGGAGGGTGGGAACAGGCAAGACGGACAAGGGTGGGAGGGCGGGAACAGGCAAGACGGACAAGGGTGGGAGGGCGGGAACAGGCAAGACGGACAAGGGTGGGAGGGCGGGAACAGGCAAGACGGACAAGGGTGGGAGGGCGGGAACAGGCAAGACGGACAATAACAGGCAACACGGACAAGGGTGGGAGGGTGGTAACAGGCAACACGGACAAGGGTGGGAGGGTGGGAACAGGCAACACGGACAAGGGTGGGAGGGTGGAAACATGCAACACGGACAAGGGTGGGAGGGTGGGAACATGCAACACGGACAAGGGTGGGAGGGTGGGAACATGCAACACGGACAAGGGTGGGAGGGTGGTAACAGGCAACACGGACAAGGGTGGGAGGGTGGGAACAGGCAACACGGACAAGGGTGGGAGGGTGGGAACATGCAACACGGACAAGGGTGGGAGGGTGGGAACATGCAACACGGACAAGGGTGGGAGGGTGGGAACAGGCAACACGGACAAGGGTGGGAGGGTGGGAACATGCAACACGGACAAGGGTGGGAGGGTGGGAACATGCAACACGGACAAGGGTGGGAGGGTGGGAACATGCAACACAGACAACAGGTGGGAGGGTGGGAACAGGCAACACGTACAAACAGGCACCACGGACAAAGGTGGGAGGGTGGGAACAGGCAACACAGACAATGGGTGGGAGGGTGGGAACAGGCAACACAGACAATGGGTGGGAGGGTGGGAACAGGCAACACAGACAATGGGTGGGAGGGTGGGAACAGGCAACACAGACAATGGGTGGGAGGGTGGGAACAGGCCACACAGACAATGGGTGGGAGGGTGGTAACAGGCCACACAGACAATGGGTGGGAGGGTGGGAACAGGCAACACAGACAATGGGTGGGAGGGTGGGAACAGGCAACACAGACAATGGGTGGGAGGGTGGGAACAGGCAACACAGACAATGGGTGGGAGGGTGGGAACAGGCAACACAGACAATGGGTGGGAGGGTGGGAACAGGCAACACAGACAATGGGTGGGAGGGTGGGAACAGGCAACACAGACAACGGGTGGGAGGGTGGGAAAAGGCAACACAGACAACGGGTGGGAGGGTAATAACAGGCAACACAGACAACGGGTGGGAGGGTGGGAACAGGCAACACAGACAACGGGTGGGAGGGTGGGAACAGGCAACACAGACAACGGGTGGGAGGGTGGGAACAGGCAACACAGACAACGGGTGGGAGGGTGGGAACAGGCAACACAGACAACGGGTGGGAGGGTGGGAACAGGCAACACAGACAACGGGTGGGAGGGTGGGAACAGGCAACACAGACAACGGGTGGGAACAGGCAACAGACAACGGGTGGGAACAGGCAACACGGACGAGTGGGAGGGTGGGAACAGGCAACACGGACTACGGATGGGAGGGTGGGAACAGGCAACACGGACAAACAGGCACCACGGACAAAGGTGGGAGGGTGGGGTCAGGCAACACAGACAACGGGTGGGAGGGGGGGGGAACAGGCAACACAGACAACAGGTGGGAAAAGGCAACACTGACAACAGGTGGGAGGGTGGGAACAAGCAACACGGACAAACAGGCACCACCGCCAAAGGTGGGAGGGTGGGAACAGGCACCACGGACAGCGGGTGGGAACAGGCAACACGGAAAACAGGTGGTAGAGAGGGAACAGGCAACACAGACAACGGGTGGGAGGGTGGGAACAGGCAACACAGACAACGGGTGGGAGGGTGGGAACAGGCAACACAGACAACGGGTGGGAGGGTGGGAACAGGCAACACAGACAACGGGTGGGAGGGTGGGAACAGGCAACACAGACAACGGGTGGGAACAGGCAACACGGACAACGGGTGGGAACAGGCAACACGGACAACGGGTGGGAACAGGCAACACGGACAACGGGTGGGAACAGGCAACACGGACGAGGGTGGGAACAGGCAACACAGAATGGGTGGGAGGGTGGGAACAGGCAACACAGACAATGGGTGGGAGGGTGGGAACAGGCAACACAGACAATGGGTGGGAGGGTGGGAACAGGCAACACAGACAATGGGTGGGAGGGTGGGAACAGGTAACACAGACAACGGGTGGGAGGGTGGGAACAGGCAACAGACAACGGGTGGGAGGGTGGGAACAGGCAACACAGACAACGGGTGGGAGGGTGGGAACAGGCAACACAGACAACGGGTGGGAGGGTGGGAACAGGCAACACAGACAACGGGTGGGAGGGTAGGAACAGGCAACACAGACAACGGGTGGGAGGGTGGGAACAGGCAACACAGACAACGGGTGGGAGGGTGGGAACAGGCAACACAGACAACGGGTGGGAGGGTGGGAACAGGCAACACAGACAACGGGTGGGAGGGTGGGAACAGGCAACACGGACAAACAGGCACCACGGACAAAGGTGGGAGGGTGGGAACAGGCACCACAGACAACGGGTGGGAGGGTGGGAACAGGCAACACAGACAACGGGTGGGAGGGTGGGAACAGGCAACACAGACAACGGGTGGGAGGGTGGGAACAGGCAACACAGACAACGGGTGGGAGGGTGGGAACAGGCAACACAGACAACAGGTGGGAGGGTGGGAACAGACAACGGGTGGGAGGGTGGGAACAGGCAACAGACAACGACAACGGGTGGGAGGGTGGGAACAGACAACGGGTGGGAGGGTGGGAACAGGCAACACAGACAACGGGTGGGAAAGTGGGAACAGGCAACACAGACAACGGGTGGGAGGGTGGGAACAGGCAACACAGACAACGGGTGGGAGGGTGTAAACAGGCAACACAGACAACGGGTGTGAGGGTGGGAACAGGCAACACAGACAATAGGTGGGAGGGTGGGAACAGGCAACACAGACAATGGGTGGGAGGGTGGTAACAGGCAACACAGACAAACAGACAACGGGTGGGAGGAGGCAACACAGACAACGCGTGGGAGGGTGGTAGGAGGCAACACAGACAACGGGTGGGAGGGTGGAAGGAGGCAACACAGACAACGGGTGGGAGGGTGGGAACAGGCAACACAGACAACGGGTGGGAGGGTAAGAACAGGCAACACAGACAACGGGGTGGGAGGGTGGGAACAGACAACGGGTGGGAGGGTGGGAACAGGCAACAGACAACGACAACGGGTGGGAGGGTGGGAACAGGCAACAGACAACGACAACGGGTGGGAGGGTGGGAACAGGCAACAGACAACGACAACGGGTGGGAGGGTGGGAACAGACAACGGGTGGGAGGGTGGGAACAGGCAACACAGACAACGGGTGGGAGGGTGGGAACAGGCAACACAGACAACGGGTGGGAGGGTGGGAACAGGCAACACAGACAACGGGTGGGAGGGTGGGAACAGGCAACACAGACAACGGGTGGGAGGGTGGGAACAGGCAACACAGACAATGGGTGTGAGGGTGGGAACAGGCAACACAGACAATAGGTGGGAGGGTGGGAACAGGCAACACAGACAATGGGTGGGAGGGTGGGAACAGGCAACACAGACAATGGGTGGGAGGGTGGGAACAGACAACGGGTGGGAGGAGGCAACACAGACAACGGGTGGGAGGGTGGGAACAGGCAACACAGACAACGGGTGGGAGGGTAAGAACAGGCAACACAGACAACGGGGTGGGAGGGTGGGAACAGACAACGGGGTGGGAGGGTGGGAACAGACAACGGGGTGGGAGGGTGGGAACAGACAACGGGGTGGGAGGGTGGGAACAGACAACGGGTGGGAGGGTGGGAACAGGCAACAGACAACGACAACGGGTGGGAACAGACAACCGGTGGGAGGGTGGGAACAGGCAACACAGACAACAGGTGGGAGGGTGGGAACAGGCAACACAGACAACGGGTGGGAGGGTGGGAACAGGCAACACAGACAACGGGTGGGAGGGTGGGAACAGGCAACACAGACAATGGGTGTGAGGGTGGGAACAGGCAACACAGACAATAGGTGGGAGGGTGGGAACAGGCAACACAGACAATGGGTGGGAACAGGCAACACAGACAATGGGTGGGAGGGTGGGAACAGACAACGGGTGGGAGGAGGAAACACAGACAACGGGTGGGAGGGTGGGAACAGGCAACACAGACAACGGGTGGGAGGGTAAGAACAGGCAACACAGACAACGGGGTGGGAGGGTAAGAACAGGCAACACAGACAACGGGTGGGAGGGTGGGAACAGGCAACACAGACAACGGGTGGGAGGGTGGGAACAGGCAACACAGACAACGGGTGGGAGGGTGGGAACAGGCAACACAGACAACGGGTGGGAGGGTGGGAACAGGCAACACAGACAACGGGTGGGAGGGTGGGAACAGGCAACACAGACAACGGGTGGGAACAGGCAACAGACAACGAGTGGGAACAGGCAACAGACAACGGGTGGGAACAGGCAACAGACAACACGGACGAGTGGGAGGGTGGGAACAGGCAACACACACTACGGATGGGAGGGTGGGAACAGGCAACACGGACAAACAGGCACCACGGACAAAGGTGGGAGGGTGGGGTCAGGCAACACGGACAACGGGTGGGAGGGGGGGTAACAGACAACACAGACAACAGGTGGGAGGGTGGGAAAAGGCAACACTGACAACAGGTGGGAGGGTGGGAACAAGCAACACGGACAAACAGGCACCACGGACAAAGGTGGGAGGGTGGGAACAGGCACCACGGACAGCGGGTGGGAACAGGCAACACGGAAAACAGGTGGTAGAGAGGGAACAGGCAACACAGACAACGGGTGGGAGGGTGGGAACAGGCAACACAGACAACGGGTGGGAGGGTGGGAACAGGCAACACAGACAACGGGTGGGAACAGGCAACACAGACAACGGGTGGGAGGGTGGGAACAGGCAACACAGATAACGGGTGGGAGGGTAGGAACAGGCAACACAGACAACGGGTGGGAACAGGCAACACGGACAACGGGTGGGAACAGGCAACACGGACAACGGGTGGGAACAGGCAACACGGACAACGGGTGGGAGGGTGGGAACAGGCAACACGGACAACGGGTGGGAGGGTGGGAACAGGCAACACGGACAACGGGTGGGAGGGTGGGAACGGGCAACACAGACAACAGGTGGGAACAGGCAACACGGACAACAAGTGGGAGGGTGGGAACAGGCAACACAGACTACGGATGGGAGGGTGGGAACAGGCAACACGGACAACAGGGGGGAGGGTGGGAACGGGCAACACGGACAAACAGGCACCACGGACAAAGGTGGGAGGGTGGGGTCAGGCACCACGGACAACGGGTGGGAACAGGCAACACAGACAACGGGTGGGAGGGTGGGAACAGGCAACACAGACAACGGGTGGGAGGGTGGGAACAGGCAACACAGACAACGGGTGGGAGGGTGGGAACAGGCAACACAGACAACGGGTGGGAGGGTGGGAACAGGCAACACAGACAACGGGTGGGAACAGGCAACACAGACAACGGGTGGGAGGGTGGGAACAGGCAACATGAACAAAGGGTGGGAGGGAGGGAACAGGCAACATGAACAAAGGGTGGGAGGGAGGGAACGGGCAACACGAACAACGGGTGGGAGGGAGGGAACAGGGAACACGAACAACGGGAGGGAACAGGCAACGCGGACAACATACAGGCAACACGGGCAACTAACAAGCAACCAGGACAAGGGTTGGGCAGGAGTGGACAAGCAACCTGGACGCCTAACAAGCAACCAGGACAAGAAGCCGGAGGAACAAGCAATGCAAAAAACTAACAAGCAACTCAAACAACGGGAGGGCGGGAGATTCCAAGCAATCAAGACAATGGGAGGGAACAATACAACTGGACAAGGGGAGGGAACAAGCAACCTAGATAATGGGAGGGAACAAGCAGTCCAGACAAGGGGAGGGAATAAGTAACCAGGTCATAAGCAACGTAGACAACGCGAGGACAGGAGGAAAAAGGCAACAGGGACACCAGAGAAGCAATGGGGCTATCCTAGAAGCAACGGTGACACCCAGCAAGCAACAGTGACACCCAACAAGCAACAGTAACACCCAACAAGCAACAGGACACACAACAAGCAACAGGAACACACAACTAGCAACAGGGACACACAACAAGCAAAGCGGATACCGGAGGGCGGGTGCGAACAAGCAACGCGGAAACCAGGAGGGCGGATGGAAACAAGCAACTCGGAAACCGGGAGGGCGGGTGGGAACAAGCAACTCGGAAACCGGGAGGGCGGGTGGGAACAAGCAATTTGGAAACCGGGAGGGCGGGTGGGAACAAGCAACTCGGAAACCGGGAGGGCGGGTGGGAACAAGCAACTCGGAAACCGGGAGGGCGGGTGGGAACAAGCAACTCGGAAACCGGGAGGGCGGATGGGAACAAGCAACTCGGAAACCGGGAGGGCGGGTGGGAATAAGCAACTCGGAAACCGGGAGGGCGGGTGGGAATAAGCAACTCGGAAACCGGGAGGGCGGGTGGGAATAAGCAACTCGGAAACCGGGAGGGCGGGTGGGAATAAGCAACTCGGAAACCGGGAGGGCGGGTGGGAATAAGCAACTCGGAAACCGGGAGGGCGGGTGGGAATAAGCAACTCGGAAACCGGGAGGGCGGGTGGGAATAAGCAACTCGGAAACCGGGAGGGCGGGTGGGAATAAGCAACTCGGAAACCGGGAGGGCGGGTGGGAATAAGCAACTCGGAAACCGGGAGGGCGGGTGGGAATAAGCAACTCAGAAACGGGAGGGCGGGTGGGAACAAGGAACGCGGAAACCGGGAGGGCGGGTGGGAACAAGGAACGCGGAAACCGGGAGGGCGGGTGGTGACAAGCAAGTAACTACACTTGGTGCAATGAGATATGTGTATTTAACATACGTGGTAACTTGTAAAGCCATATAAGGTTTGGTAATCAGTTCAGTTATGCTTGGCTTGAAATCATTAAAGGGCAAATTTTTTTTGTTGACGAAGTTTGAGGCACTATTTTTTCTATTTTTAGTTGTAAGAATACTTAATTTTGATGTAATTAAACAGAATATTACACAAAATATAGAGCCCAACTTGATTGCATCAATCTAAAAACCCTCCAGCCAGTGCAGAATTACAGCAGAACTGTGATATTAAGCGCTATACAAAAACAAGTCCTTTCATTATTGTAAAAAATAATATTTCTTTAGAGTTCCAGGATATCAGTTTTGTTAGCAGTCACATTTCTTGTAAACGAAACTATCTGAAACAAAGATGCCCATTTTAGTGTTTTGCTCAGTGCAAGTCGGTTTTAGAGATTGAAGGTCAAGGATGAGAGCTCTAACTTTAATCACAATAAAATGTTTAAGTAGATCGTTTCTTTATAAAGTAGTTTTTGTAGAAAGGTGCATAGAGCACAATTCAATGCCACACACCTGCACGTCAAAAAAGTAATAGCTCACGTACAAAAATACAATTACATCTATTATAAAATATTTCAGAAATGTGCCTTTAAAGTAGATGCAGACTGTTTTTGTATGCAGTGTCAAAGCATCTTCAATTACTATGATTCAAACTGTATACATGAATATGTTTATCACTGTCTTGCATTTTCTTCCTTTAGTTGTCAAAATCCCACATTTCGAAAATAAACATAGCTGGTAAGTGTAAATTAGTTCTGGTACTTCACTCGAACATGCAGCGAACACAATCAACCAGGAGAATGCAAACAATTAGCCTGCTGTAGCCTCAAAGAGAAACTCTATCAAAATCTGAGCAGAAAGAAAATTATTTTCAAGCTTTAATGCCTAAAGGCCAGCACAAAGCAAATCGTTTTTAAACAATCTGATTTAGTAAAACACTATCATTTTTTCCCGATAGTTTATTTAGTCTGGTCCGATATATAACTACAGCTGCTCCCAAGGTCTGTACCAAGGACCGTTAAATGAAAACATACTGAACACTACACTTTAAAGAATCTCACCTCCACCTATTTACCTCTTTAATCCCTCAACAATTCAGAATTCTGGTGTCCTAAATTGACCGAGGGGGCCTCATCCATGCCAGGTATTTAACATATCAGCTTCAGAGATCTGTACATACAGTTGGTCTGATCAACTAACATAACAAGCATTTGCAATGCAATAGATCTCGCATTCACGAGAGTTTGAGCTATTGGCATTGTAAATGACAATGCCTTTTATTTCTGTGCTGTGTTTAAAACAGATAAATAAAAGTCATTGTCATTTGCCAATATAAATGCGAGACCTAATGCATTGCAAATGCATTTGTGCTATTAAAAAAAAGCGCTAGGAGAGAGCACGTCCTGCCTTGCAACAGGCAGGACAAAACTATTTGAGAAAATAGTGCTTGAAGGCTGTAATTAAAGACTACCAAGTAACAACACACATAATGGGGTGTCGCCACGGGACGGTACAAAATTATACAAGGCAGTACTAAGGAGGGACTGCTAAGCCTATTGACCAATGAACAGCCACAGTTTATAGTGGACAATGACGCAAGCCAATGAAAATAAGTACAAGGGAGAAACTTCAAGTCCCTACCTGAACACAGCATGCCTGGCAGAGCAGCGCATGCACTGCCCAGGCTCGACCTAGAAAGGTAAAAGTACAGGTTTAGATTTAGAACTCAGTTCGAACATACTTTTGTTTTTTGGGGGATTCTCTAACATTCCCAGGAGATCGCCTAGAGAGCTGCGGAAGATGCAATAAGGTTTCCATGTGTACTTTTGCGAATGCGGTGTGACCTTTCCCAAAGGCTTTTATTCGATCTGTGCGAAGTTCTCCAAAGCAGTAAAAACTGCATAGAATTAATTGTGCATCCACACAAATGCACTTTGTTCTTTGTGGGCAAAATGGTTTTCTCTGTGGAGAAAGTCCTTCCACTACACCACCAGCAAGTTTCCTCCTCTCCGTCCAGAAAAGGAAGTTACTCCAAGCCTTGGCTGTAGTAGCTCCCCGACCACTTCCAGGGTGGAAAGGGGACGGGCAGAACTTTGGAATTACCCACAAACGTCCTCAAATGTCCAAGCAAACCACACTTTTTAACACACATTTCCTACCTCTGGAGTGGGATTCACTGCAGCAGATTTTTCCGCAAACTTGGCAGAGAAGTTTGTGGTAGTAAATGCATTTAAACCCATGAGGAGTACCCATTTTGGGTATCTGACAGGTGCGAAAATGTGATTATGTCATAAACGTACGTTTACACCTGAATTTACGTCCGTGAGTAGGGCCCTATGAATTTAAATGAAGATCTTTACATAACAGGGGCTTATCCTGAAAATACGGCATGGATTCAGCCTTCTAGTATATATACGTTGAGCTCGCATGTTATATAGCCACCCAATGTTTTTGAATTATTAGTAACTCTACCATATATCGGACTTTATTCATAATGTTGGACATCATAGTCTTTTTCTTCTATCCAGATTTCTATCACACAATCTCTTACACTTAATAGCAGAGCACAACTGTCAAACATGTTTATTCCCTATTCTGCCATACACTCGCAGGCTACATTCTACAAATAATGTAATATTGGTATATAACTAGTAATCCTAAACTTTGGAGTATGCAGGCACAAATTCCAGAATAGTAATTTTACAGTCCGTAATACCTTAAGTAACCATAATGGAAACGTTTTTCACATAATCTATTTTTAGAAGTGAACAGCATACATTCATAGGGGCATGAGTAATGCCAAGCATCAGGGTCTAGAGGAGCAGTGCCGGTGTGGCCCAGGATCTGCTTTGCCTACTTGAACTTACCTGAAAAAGTCACTCGGTGGTAAATGAATTTGTGGGCAGAGATGTTCAGCCATTTTGTGTTAGTATTGTAACACAAGCATGCATCCACTTGAAGTGACCCTTATTTGAGACGCATTGCAATCATATCTCAGCCCATTGCATCCACCTATGATCAAGTGTCACTTCAGGGGAGTGGCACAGTGCAGAGCAGCTCCTTTTACTATAAATACAGCAATGAGACCCATGAGGATGGTGTGCGCACATCTCTCTCTTGCAAATAATCAGAGCCTCAGATGGATAATCCAAGCATCCAGTGCTTTTAACTCTGACGTTCAATACTCATTTAGCAACCATCTATCCACAGAATGGAGAACAATTGCTCAGCGATACCAGTATCTTTAAATCCTGAGAGATCACATTTTGGCAATATTTCATCATATTACATCTTTCCATTATTGCATCACTTGCTGCCAAAGCATCACAAATTAACTTTTTCATTAAACCTTGCCAAATAGGACTGGTTTATCTATAGCAAGCTGTGTCTTACCGTTCTTTTAGCCCGGTTGCACTATTTTATTTAACATATTTGCAAAGTGCTGTATTACAGTAGGGAAAGTCTCAGAGCACTATCTGTCCCATCTAGGATTCTGTACTACTGATCAATGCCAAACATTTACAGAATGTGTTTCTTATACAATGTGTATTGTGCTGCAAATGTAGATTACAGTGATTTTCCAGAATCTCTCCATTCTGCATTGTCAACGCTAGCATTTTTATTATATCGACGTATATTTGTGGGGTTTGTGGATAAAAAAAACGTCACCGAATTACTTCGATCTGTGTTGGTTTTGTAAAAAATAAACTCAAATAAGGAACTAAAACTGCAAGACTATTCTGGAAAGACTAAGTTGTTGGTAACTATTGGGCACTTTATGTTAGTGTGGTTAGTTCCAGGTCTTCATTGTGCGTCCAGAAAGAGGACATGAATCCTTACTAAAATATAGGGACTTTTAACAGCGGCATGCAGGTGTGTCGTGTGACGGACAACGAATCCTGCACCCACCTAGGACACACTTTTCAAAGTGGATAGAAAGACGAGCCCTAGTATGAAGGCGAACTATTCCAAACAAGTTGGGACTCTTTGCTGAGAATTAACAGAATCAAATTCCACCATTTCATTCATTTTGGGTCTGGTGCTAGCCAAGACCTTTTGATTCTACTAAAATTCTACATATACTATACTTACATATAGGGGCTTTCTGACAGTCTTCTTAATTTCTTCATCCACTTTTTTGTTATTTAATGTTCTTTTCCACCAACTACAGCATGTGGTAGTGGATCAGCCCACTTCAGCCATTGGCTAACTTCACTGTGAGTGATGGATTTTTGTTTTTTCACAAAGAGCAGCGCAAAGAACTACTATGGCAATGTGTGCTTTCTTGGACACATTTTTTTTACTTTTAGCCAATGTTTTTATTTTTTGTTGGAAAAGACCCAGCAGCTCCCCCAACAACATAATTTTACAAAAAATTACAAAATATTGACAAACGCAAAAGACTGTCAGCCAATACTAAAGCAAATGCCATAGCCGGTGCTAGTTGCAGAATTCAAATGAACAGCCACAGCATACCTGTAGTCTTGCAGCAGTCACTCTTATAATGATACAGATAACACAAAAATGCTTATTGCGCTTAAGTCGGAAAATAACAGGCCCAACAATATACTACATTCCTTGGTTAATTATATGTGCAATTATTCTAAATAAGCAAAACTCATCAAACCACTGTCCCAGTGACAGCTGAAAAAATATGCAAGCAGAAAACTGTGCACAATGCTGTCATGAAATCCCACGGGCATCGGGTTTGCGGAAACTGCTCACATTCTTAGCAATTAATTAAATTGATCACCTAATTAAAATTTTCCCCATCATCTCCTACATTTTTCTGGGTGATTTATAGCTGACGTCTTCATCAAGCGTGATTGGGTAACGCACTTCCTGTTAGAGGAGAGGGCCTGGATACCGGAGGTGGAACAGATCCAATACCACTTTACCAAGCTATTAAGAATTCTAATCCTACATTTAGAAATATTCAGGTTACAACTCTTTGTTTAATTACGATTTTGATTTAAAATATGCTTCATGAAAATGATTCATGACTGAAGACAAAGATCACCCACCTGCTTTCTTCTCTACCCCTTAGAGTCAGACCACACATGAGAAGGTGTTGAGTTGCTATAATGTGGGCTGGTTTTGCTACTATAGCAGAATGATCATCAACAGAATTGTGGCAGTCACTGGAGTAACATTTCAGAGTTTTGGCTTTTTTTTTTATCCAGTTGCTTTAGCAAAGACCTTTTGATTTTACTAAAATTATGTGTAAAATATTATTACTTTTAGGGGCATTCAACCACCCCTCTTCATCCATTGGTCTGTTGTTGTGTCATTCACATTTTTCTTCCACCCACTTCAGCATACTGTATAGGGCGGTGGGTCAACCAACTTCAGCTATAGGTTAACTTATTTATTTTTTTGGAGTTCAACTCTGCTTTATTGTGTATTTGGAGACATGTCACACAGCTTGTCATGCCTACAACCCGGAGGCTGGCAGCAATAAGAAAAGGAAATGTACACAGCCTTGTTGCCGGCATCCCAGAGGCCCGGCGGCATCACATGGGAGGAATGAAGTGGGGGTGCTCCACGGATGTGGCATAGTAAAAGAGGATGAGCAGCAGCAGAACAGCGTTTTCTATTGGAGAAAAAAGAAAGCTCTTCCCTCTCCGTTTATGGTGTTTAAAAAAACAACTTAACAACATAACCCAACAGTGTGGTAACTATGAGGCAAATCATGCATCATGGTAAGTTAAGCAGCAGTGAGTAAGTGTGGCATACTATGTGAGCGGAGGTGTGCATAAGTGTGTGCAAGTCACAAGCGATCCAGCAAGACGGCCTCTAGTAGCCAGAGGCTAGGTCAGGTGCGGAGCCCTAGAGAGTCAGCCATCAGTGGGTGTCGCGACATATTGCCGGCAGGGCACAGATGAGACTGCGTGAGAGTAAGGGAGAGTGGTGGTAAGCCAAGGGAGTAGAGCCATGGTGCGGGCGGAGCATGGAGTCTGGGGGGGGGGGGGGGGGGGGGGAGCCGACAAGTGTGCAGTGGTCGAATCTAGGGGGGGACCCCACTTGGATAGTACAAGGAGGAGGCATGCGCGTAGAAACAGGATCCCCAGTCAGGTCCAGTATTGGAGCAGTGTGCTAATCTATGATGGGTTGATCACCCGCCGAGTTCGCATCATCTGAGCGTGCGATTAGATATGCACCAGTGGGTCCCAACTGTCGCAGGGGCAACTCGAAATGGGCAACCGTTCAGCAAATGTTGCATGTGGATCTTGGCAGTAAGTTAAATCGCCCACCCAATTGGTGATCGCGATTAAGAACGACGGTGAAGAAGTAGCTGCCAGTTTCCAGGAAGGTATGGTGGCTATTAAGGATTGGATGGCTGAGAACTGCTTGCGCCTCAATTCAGATAAAACGGAGGTAATGATCTTCGGAAAATTATCCCCACAATGGTCCAAAACATGGTGGCCAACTTCGCTTGGAGCCCCCCCAGAACCGGTGCATAAAGTTAGGAATCTGGGAATTGTCTTTGACGACAATCTCAGTTTCGCTAACCATGCCAACCAGGTCGCGTCTTCTGCCTTCTACAAGCTCAAGATCATTAGAAAAATCCTGCCATATTTACCCGAAAGTACAAGGAAAACAGTGGTGAGCTCCTTAGTACTCTCATCTCTTGATTATTGTAATGGACTCTTTGTAAACGCGCAGGCAAGGGTGGTGGCCAAACTGCAGCTTATTCAAAATGCTGCTGCAAGGCTGCTAGCAGGCATCCCCAGATTTCAGTCCACCAAACAAGCAATAAGAAACTTCCACTGGTTAACGGTGAGAAATCGCATCAGATTCAAGACCTTGTGTCTCACCTTTAAAGCTCTCAAGGGTCAGGGCCCAGCGTTTCTTAAACAGAAACTATGCCACTACCTCCCGAAAAGATCTCTTCGATCGGAACAGAGACTTCTTCTGGTTGTGCCACGAACTAGGACTGTTAAATGGGGCGACCGATGCTTCATTAACTCCGCAGCCAAACTTTGGAACATGCTTCCAATGGAACTAAAATCGGCACCCTCATTACTTCAATTCAGAAAACTTGTAAAAACGTGGCTATTTGACCAATAACCGTCCAGCACAAACTTTCCCTAAGGTAGATACCGTGATTAACCAGAGACCGCTAGCTTAAGTCACAGCGCCAAGACACCCACGGGTATATGTTGCGCTTTATAAATGTTTAAAATAAATAAATAAATAAATCCTTAAATTTGGGCGCTCTGCCCCGTCCCCATCGGCACGCCACGCGTCTCTTGGCCAGCAGGAGCTCAGTGTCAACAAATTTCCAGCAGGATCTAGGAAAACGTACAGAGTCCCCAAGTAGGGCCACCAGTGGGTCAGAGGGCATGGGTTCCTCAACCATCTCCGCAAGAGCATTCAACACTTGGTGCCAGAAGACCGCCACCTAAGGGCACGCCCACGCCAAGTGAAGAAAGTCGGCACCAGCGACATGGCAGCGTTCACAGCGGTCATCATCCGCCAGGCCGAATCGCCGCTTCCTCACCGGCGTGTAGTATACTCGCTGCAAGTATTTATAATGAATGATCTTTAATCTGCTGCTGGCAGAGATGCGAGAGGTGAGCGCGCAGCAGAGAGAGAGGGCACCCCTGTCTCGTACCCCTGGTTAGTGCGATGGGCTGAGATAGATGACCGTTGATCAGTACTCTTGCCATAGGGCGAGTATACAGCAGGTGGACCCAGGATATAAATAATTTAGGAAATCCCATATTAGCCAGCACAGAGAACAGGTACGGCCATTCGACAGAGTCGAACGCCTTGGTTGCGTCTAGGAAAATGGCCGCCACGGGTGTGCCAGGGTGCACTGTGCGGAGCAGGGAGAAGAGCGTGCGGAGGTTGTGGGAGGTAGACCTACCCGCCACAAATCCTGATTGGTCGGGCAGCACGAGTCTGGTCATTAACAGCGACAGCCGGGTGGCCAAGACCTTAGCAAGTACTTTGACGTCGCAATTTAGGAGGGAGAGCGGACGATAGGAGTTACAGGATTTGGGGTCCTTATCGGGTTTCAGGAGGGAGGTAATCACCACCTCGCGCATGGAACAGGGGAGTACTCCATCACATAAGGATTCCGAGAAGACCTCGCTGAGTACCGGGGCCATGATGTCAATGTAAGCTTTGTAGAATTCGGCTGGTATGCCATCGAGCCCTGGGGCTTTGCCATTCTTGAGGGACATAATGGCCTCGCGTATCTCTTCTTGCTCGAACGGAGCAGCGAGGAACTCTCTATCGCCGTCGCTAAGCCAACACAGTGCGACGTCGCTGAGGTAGTCAGCATAGGATACATCGGGCCCCACCGTGGAGGTGTAGAGTGACTGGTAATGCGCCACAAAGGTATCGAGGATCGCATCTGAGTCCCTAATAGCAGTGCCAGAGGTGTCGGTGAGCTCTAATATGGTGTTACGAGCTCGTGGTGGTTGTGTAATCACAGCTAGTGCCTTTCCGGGTCTGTCCCCTTCGCAATATTTACGGGCCTGCCAGTGTTTTCCCCTAAACTTTGCTTCCCGCGCAGCCTCCTCCTCATATCATGACAGTGTCTCCCTAAAAGTGGCCTGCAGGTCAGGGCTGGGGTCGGACACCATTCTTAGTTTTAGATCCCGCAGCTCTTTCTCCAATGTGCTAAGGGATGCGAGGATAGCACGTAGTACACCATGGCCTTTGGAAATACAATACCCCCTGATTGGGACCTTGAATGCCTCCCATATATGCTCAACAGAGTCTACTGATCCCTTATTCCTAGTGAAGAAATCTGCGATCTCTTCCCCTAGTTCAGTGTGGAACAGGTTATCAAGGAGGATATCAGGGCGAAGTCTCCATTGCGGTCGAGGGCTGTCCCAGCCTGGTGTACAAAAGTGGAGCAAGACAGGGCTGTGATCAGAGTACGTCCTCGGCAGGTGACGAACCCCCACCAGTTCGACAGCGACATCCCTCGTGATGAGGAAATAGTCTAGTCGTGCCCAGGTCCCGGTATATGATGTAAAGTGTGTGCCCTCCCGCCCCAGGGGGTGCAAGTGCCGCCAGGCGTCCAACAGTCCACCCTCCTCAACGATACCCTCTAGTGCCTCCCGTGCTCTGGGCTTGTAGGTGCAGACCCCATCCGCTCTATCCTACTGTGGTTGCATCGCCAGATTAAAGTCCCCTCCCCAAACTACGTGTCTTGATGCAATGGAGAGGATCTTGCCCCAGAGAGTAGTGAAAAAAGCTGGTGTGTCAACATTAGGCGCGTACATGGTTACAAATGTGAAGGTGTCTTGGCCTATCCTGCCCCATAATAGCGCATATCTGCCCTCCCCGTCGAGTAAGTCTCCATACTTCTGAAAGGGTACCCTGCGGGCAATGAGGATAGCGACTCCCCTCGAATAGGTGGAATAGGAGGAGAAAACACGTTCTCCGGCCCACCTACTCGCGAATGATGTCCCGCCCTGTGGTGACAGATGCGTTTCCTGTAACATAGCGACTTGTACGTGACTTCTATCAAGATAGGCTATGACATCACGGCACTTTCTGGCATTATTCAACCCTCTTATGTTCCAGGATAAACAAGTTAATTGCGTGTTAACTGCTGGAGTGGCCATGGATAGCACAACAAGAACCATAACATCGCCGGCATAGGCAGCACGGATAAACCACCTCCGCACCACAGCATCGGTGCCCACACCAAGATAAAGTCCAAGCATACAGTCCAAGAAATGATTGCCTCGAAGAGAAAAAAAAGAAAGGAACACCCCTCCCCACCACCCACCCCAGCATCCCAATCATGCCAGCAGCCAAGTACTCCCACCCAGCAACCCACCCCCCTCCCCCCTTCCCCAACTCAAGCAACAAGAACAGCTGGAACTCCAGCAAGCCAAAGGGGATCTCCCAGTGGGGGTAAGACACAGAGTACGTACAGCCACCTCCTAGACCCCAGCTCCGTAACTGTGCCGCCCTCGGTGGAGACTAGGGCCAGGAAAGTGGTCCTTGGGTTACATTACCACAGGGATGAAGAGTCCATGCAGCGTCCCTGACCATACGGTCTCTTGTGTCTGTGCGTCAATGTTCGGGATGATCACAAGCCGACGCAGGCAGGGTGTGCAACGTAGCAAAGAGCAATAGTCAGTCTTCGTGTGGCGCCGGGGGCAAGTCTGCATCGTCACGATCCTCCTCCGCATCCCGGTCCTCTCTACGTGCTCTCCGGAGCGATTTGAGAAAGTCTTCCACCTTCTGTGGATTGGTGAAGAACCGTTGCTTGCCCTGGTGGGTGATTCGCAGCTTTGCAGGGTATAGAAGCCCATAGTCGATCTGAGCCTCGCGTAGCTTTTTCTTCACCGGGAGGAACTTGCGCCGCTCCTCCTGCACCATTGGCGTGAAGTCTGGGTAGATGGAGAAGGTGACTCCATTATACTGTAGCGATCTTTGAGACCGGGCGGCTCGGAGGGCAGTGTCCCGGTCGCGGTAGTTTAGCAGCCGAGCAATGATGGGGCGCGGTGGAAGGCCAGGTTTGGGCATAGGCGCCAAGGAGCAGTGCGCCCTCTCGACGATAAACTGAGGCGAGAAAGAGTCCTCACCGATGGCCCCCTTGAGCAGTTTCTCAACGTACAGCTCCATTCTGCCCGTATCTGTGGATTCCGGCACATTGGTGACCCGTATGATGTTTCGGCGACTACGGGCTTCCAAATCCTCATTTTTTGCCGCTATGATCCGGAGGAGGTTGTCCATCCTGGACAGTTGAATGGTGTGAGATGTGGCCACATCCGAGGTATCAGAGATACGTTGCTCCGCAGCCGTAATGCGTTCCTCGTGACGGTCCACCTTGTGCACCAGTGCGTCCAGCCGTGCGGTGACCCCATCGACTTTCTCTACAACAGTGGCGAAGCCCTGTCGCATCTCTTGTATCAGGCTGGACAGGTCGGTGTCCTTAGCTGAGGGGACGGTGGCCTTCGGGGACGACGTGCCAGGGTCCGGGTCCAGCTGCGTCGACTTCGCGCCTTTCCTCGCAGTATCAAAGCTGAGCTTGGTCTGGCGGTTCTCTGGACGCACCATGATGGCGCCGGGGTACGACACCCCAGGAGCGTGAGGAGCAGTGGCACTACGGGCTGTCCGGCTAGGATATTATCTCCAGCATGCAGGGCCACAGCGAGAGTGAGGCAGGGCAACATCTTAAAAGTGCAACAAGGATCCAGGCGGTGAAAGCACGGGGACCTGGTGAGATCGTGCAGGCCCTGCGCGGCCCGGCGGCTGGGAGGGGGGCGGCGAAGCCCTAATGGCAATGGTGGGGGGGCCCAGCCCACCAACGCCGCTGTGTAGGGTGGCGGCACGACAGGCCCAGGCGTGCGTGGGAGGCAGGGCAGCTGGACCTCAGCGGGGGTGTGCCATGCAGGTGTGGTGGTCAATCTGGGTAAGCCACAACGAGGCCGCCCCGTACAGTACAGTTAGTAGTATGGAGGAGGAATGCCAGGCAGATGAATGGGGAGCGAGGTGGGTCCCAGCCCCCCCGCGTGGAAGGTGCAGTCTCTCAGCAGCGAGGGGACAGCATCCCTATTCCAGGCACAATGCAGATGGTCAGGGCCGGCCAAGGCCCGAAGCAGGAGCGGCAGCAAGCTGGAGGGCCCAGGTCCAACGGTCAGCCCTCCCGCCGGGTAGTGCACTGATCCGTGCCGTCTCATACCGAGCGGGTCCGGCACTCTCCGGGGATCGGGCAGGCCGTTCGACGTCCGCTTCTTGGCAGCCCGTATCACAGAGGGCAGTGGCAGTTCCACCAGCGGGGGCGGCGAGAGCAGTGGGAAGGGGCGGGGGGGTCCCTGCGCCGCCGAGCAGGCCGCCTCTCACCTCAACCGCGGGTACGCCGGTGAAGATCCGTCCAGGGGTCCGCCAGTCGCCCAGGGGAGAGGCCCAGTCCCTCGTGGCAATCCCCGGCCTGAAGTAGCCCTGCGCGGCCGGACTCACGCACTCCTCCGCACCGTGGCAGCTGTCGGCAAAAGTTCAAAGCGGCACCGCTCCGGCCCGGAGTCTCCCAGCGTCACCAGACTTGGACCGAGTGTAGGGACAGGTGTCGTGCTACAACTCGTCGGGAATTCAGGCCGATATGGATCCCTTTGGCAGAGGATATTAGAAGGATAATGTCCCAAGGAGCGGGAGCTGCGAGACTAAGCAGCCATTCCGCTTGTGCGCCCTCTAGCGCCCCCCAGCTATAGGTTAACTTCAATGTGTGTGTGACGGCATTCTGCTCTTACACACCAACTAGTTTTCTTAAGTACCAGGATTTATTATGCAATGTATGCTTTTAATACTGAAACAATTTTTTTTTGCTTTTAGCCTGTGTAGTTATTTTTTTAAGCTTGATGAGGGCCCAAAAGCTTCCCCAACAATCAAGATTTGAAAATCCCCCACAAAACAAAACCAGGCATTATCCAATCCAAAAGATTAGAATCCAACCTTGGCTTACCAAGGATTTCTTTCCCCTGAAGTTTTATACAGCGCAAACTTGGCTCGAAATCGGGTATCAGAGCGCTTTTCATGAGCACCAGTTGCGTTACATGAGGACACACTCATTTTTTGTGAGGCAGGGGAAGATTAAGTGATTTGCTCAGAATCACAGGATGTTGAGCGTCAATGCCGAGACTCGAACCTGGTTCCCCAGATTTGAAGTCGACTGCCCTAGCCGATAGGCTACATCCTACATTGTTTTTTAAGTAATTGGCCTCCGAAAGGAATCCCTACTGCCAACAACCAATCGGGATAATCGGTCACTACACTGGCTTGGTGCAATATGTGGCTGGAATTACCACATCTCCCAGGACAGCTTTTGATTCCCTACCCTTCCCTGCTACCCCTTAGCTTTATTTCTAAAAGGACACTGTGGTTGCACGTCGCACCCACCCCGTCTTTTAATTAACACCCACATCTTAAATGCAGGTTACACGCATTAATAACCTTTTAGAAATCACCTACAGGGTGAAAAAAACTACACTTAACGAGAGGAAATGTGGGATATAATTCTATGGACCAACACAAACAGAAAATCCCGAAAAAAGCAAGTATCAAAGTGATTTCTGGCCAATGATCCGGTACAAAGTCAAAAGATGTAAGCCGTTCTAATCCAACGCGTTCACTGCTAGTTGCCAGGGCCCGGCTGACATGTTCTTCAAAGAATTGAGGCGCTGCAGCTCAGCAATGCCTGGCGACAGGGCTCTTCAGAGGGTTTCAAACTGACAGCTGTTTGCTCTGGGTTTTATATACTACAAAAACAACTCGGGAGGCGAGCGGCATAAACGGCACCAGGTTCCAGCCGAGGAGTTTTTATTACAATGAGTTTCGCTCTGGGCAAGCTGCGGCAATCAGCGGATTCTGACAGGAGCCCCTCTCTCCCATTCCCCAGTACATACATGCAGTATTTCGGCTGCTCCCAGGCGGGATTTATAGAATAGCCCGTGGCCAGGTGCTACCAGAATACTTTAGGAAGTGACAAAAATGTAATTTGCACTTTTTTTTTGTTGTGACAAAATATTTGCCTAAAGGTTTTTTTTTTTTTACATTCTGAGCTAATATAAAGGGATACATCCCAGTGATGGCTTCCACTGCCAATAAAAATTCCACAAACCAATTTGAGGCCGATTTTACTACTGTCAGTGCACCAATTTCGTTTTTGCATCACATAAACCTTCCCTGTGATCACAATGCTCTACACAAAGAGGCCTATGCTGATAAAAAAAAGCCACATACATTTTTAACATGTTCAAACCAAGAAAAGTGCAATCCATAAAAATGTGTTACAGTGTTTTTTTTTGTAAGATGCTCATTTGCTTCAAATAAATTGGACCCATATCTCAATATATTCCTGTTTGGAGGATGTGAGCCCACTTATTTGCATAGTTTTATTTTTTCATCAATAAAACATGTTCGAGGTCACACATCATTCCGAGAATAGCAAATGGCATGCTCCAGTGATGGTTGGCAGAAACACTTTCTTTCCACACAAAGTTTACATTTTTGGTGAAGAATACGGTAGAGTTCTGGCAGCTCATGCCTACCCGCAAGACCGCCCACTTCTACAGGCTGTTGTCCCAGGCCCTGACAACTACTGAAATTTGCAAGTGAGGCAAAGAGATATAGAATACATAGGTGTCTGCTGCTCTGTGTTAATACCTTTGTCGCGGCGCGAATTTCGCTATGGTGCGAGGGGGGGGTGGGGTTGGGCGTGGCACTCAAGTACTTATGACGCCTCCCGGCCATCATGAATCACGGTGGGTGTGTGCACATGACGGCCGGGAGCCGACAGAAGCCCACCCACTGATAAATTCTCCAGCATAGGCAGGGAATTAACGGCACGTGGGCGGAGTGGCAACGTTCTGACAGCTTCCGGCCGCCACGAGCACACGTCTACTGTGACTCATTACGGCCGGGAGCTGTCATGAGCACCGAAGGTGTTAAGTCTGTGGAGATACCTTAAGTCAAATAGGGATTGATCTAATGAATGGAAAGGGGTCATATGCGTCCATTACTTACTGATAATGGCATTACTCCTTGTCCTTCCTTCTTAACATGTGAGGCCCTCCGTCTCCCCCCAGACCCACCCCAAGCCTATTAAAAAACACTGTCTGCCCCCACCACCTCCTGTATGTAAACAAGCCAAGCTTAGAACTCAGTTGGACCGCACATGGAGGGTCCTAAAAGGAAGGTGAGGGAGTGGCGACCCATGACCCTGTCACCAGGTAGGCCGCCCCCCTCAGCCGCCACACGGTCCTCCTGTGCCACTGTCCAGCTGCCGCCACCCGCTTCCAAGCACGCAAAGCGCAGCTTAGCAGCAACACAGCAATCTTTGCTAACAACAGCTGAGTTTGTATTTTTTTCAGTGTCATTGATTTCCGAGTGGGTAAGTGTAGGGTTTGTCCAGGGTGGGTGGCTGCCTGCTATATACCTGCCTTCATTCGTGCCTATGCACTCTAGCCAGATAACAGCTGCCAGAGGGGCACCAGAAAGGCAGGGCTCATGCTGCACCTCCTCCAAGAATTCCAGTCATGTGGTTTTCGCTGCAACAGAAAACTCATTGGTGCGAGGGAGGGGAAATGTACGCTTGGCATCACAGGCTGCCATGCAGGGTTCAGGGGGAGCAGTTTCGTAAAATTCATGTTTTGGCTTCACCCTGCCTACAGGTTAGTGCAAGCTGAATGACATACGGTCTGTGCCGGTAGATGGCTGTGGAGTGTCTTGTGAGATCTTGTGAGCCCTTAATACTGAACCCATACACGGCTGTAGGTGCAAGAGTTATAAATCTGAATCGCTTCAGAACTTTTCACTTGGGTTGCTCACTCAATTATTTGTGGCACAGCTTGAAATCGGCTGCAGTGTAGGATAATTGCTCTATATTCCAGCCCTGTCACCAGGTAGGTCGCCCCCCTCAGCCGTCACACGGTCCTCCTGTGCTGCTGTCCCGCTGTCACCACCCGCTGTGACCAGGATCGCTGCCTGAGTCCGACCTGTACTGCTCTCCTCTGTTTTTGATTTACTTTTTGTTACTGTTGTGGTTTTTCTTTGCCACCATCTTGTGCCCTTAATACCAATCAACACTACTGACACCAACGACGCAGCCCACGACCTCACACAGTGGATCGTCAACTGCGCCGACGCCCTTGCACCACTGATGAACCCTCCAGGCAAGCCCGGCAACAGGAAAACAACATGGTTCACCGACTACCTCAAAGAATCGAAGAAATCCTGCGGAATCCTCGAGAAAACCTGGTGCCGCTTACAGACGACAGAAAACATGACAGCCCTCAAGAACGCCACCCGCAAACACCACCAGCTGATCCGCACCACCATAAAGACATAATTCAAAGAACGGCTGGACAACAACACACACAACAGCAAAGAACTCTTCAGCATCGTAAAAGAGCTCTCCAATCCCAGCGCCAGCAGCAACGACATCACACCATCGCAAGACATCTGCAACTCCCTCGCCACGTTCTTTCACCACAAGATCGCCGACATCCACAACAGCTTCGGCGCCCAGTCTCCACCCCCTGCCACCGAACCAACGCCCCCTACAACCACCCTCAGCACTTGGACTCCCATCAGCACCAAATGACACCGCCAACGCTAAGAACACCATCCACTCCGGCTCTCCCTCCGACCCATGCCCTCACCACATCTTCAACAAAGCCGACACCATCATTGCTCCCCACCTACGGAACATCATAAACAATAAACAACTCCCTCACGTCCGCCACCTTCCCAGAGAGCTGGAAGCACGCAGAGATCAAAGCCCTACTGAAGAAACCCACAGCAGACCTTAAAGACCTCAAAAACTTCTGCCCCATCTCTCTTTTTCCCATCCCTGCAAAAGTTATCGAGAAGATAGTCAACAAACAGCTGACCGCATTGCTCGAGGCCAATGGATCCCTCGACCCATCACAGTCCGGATTTCGAGCCAACCACAGCACTGAGACCGCCCTTATCGCAGTCACCGACTACATTTCTCTTTTCCTGGACTGATAGGGCTGTTGGAACCAATACCGCAGCTATGCAAAGATCGATTGTGTACATGACTTTCTTAATAGGTTTAGTGATACCTGCAATGTACGGCCTACTAACTTGCTCTTCTCTGAAATCCTTGTTTTCCTTTGCCTAGTACCTCTGGCTTGTGTCAAATAATGAGAAAATATCTGTGAGAAGAAGCTCAGAGTGAATGGGAGAGCATCCAAACAAACCTAACATTTTATTTCAAGATATTTTCAGGCAGTGGCATAGTCCTCCATTGTAATCATATACTAAATAATTATTGCTTCCAGTTAAGACAAGTATAGTTTTGAAATCTGGAGAGTATTTGGTGGAGTTCGTGAGTAGTGTCAGAAATTAATGTTCAAAATGTAACTTTCAAATATATTTTCTTGAGAATTTCAACATTTTCTACTGCTTTGGAGATCGTTAAGAGTTGAATCATAGGCCATGATTAAGCATGTATTTGTGTTTTCTGATCACAGTGCAAACCCTGTTTGCTAGGGTCGGAATTCCAAGTGTGTGATTTACATCTAAATTGTGTGTCTTTTACCACACGGGTTGATTATATGCCTCAAGTCAACCTTTGTTAAATTTCAGCAGGTCAAACTTACTGCATTTTAACAGGGGAACATAATATGGTACTTGCGGTAATCTGGACATTTTGTTTCAGTAAGCACCAAAATCCTCATCTTTTTCCCCAAAAATCTGGAAATGGTGCCATTGATAGCAACTGATAAATTCTGGTCCCCAGGGTGTGAGATTTTATCTAATGCATTACATAATTCCCACTCCACTGATATACTCATAATGATGGCCACACTCGTGTGAAGGAATACTGACCTCGTCCGGCAAATCTTATATAAAGAAGAAACACATTATTTATTATCCCCTTTTAAATCTTTGGAATTTACAGGCTCAAAGTAGTTTCAAATTATCTTAAGCAAACTCACGCTTAAATTCCCAAAAAGATAAACCAAGAGCAGGTCTGGATCCCCAAGAACAGCTCATCAGTTATCCCAAAATTTAATTTGACTACTTCAGCTCTCCAGAAAAAACCCATCTATTCCAAAAGCCAAAAGACTGATCAATAGTGAAAGGCAACAAGGCTCTGACTGCTCAGAAAATTAGCAACCGAGTACATGAATACATTTGCTGGAGAAGGGATTACACACTCTGGGTCCTGGTACCAGATGGCAAATGGTACCACAAATAACAGATGTTAGTTTTCTAAACCTGTAAAAAGGAAGCCTTCAGAGAGCATATGGCCCGAAAGACTTTGCATACATTAGTAATTTCTGTAGTTGAAAGAGCTGCACTTTATGATTGCGAAGCACCTATAACAACACAGAAGCAAGTCTGCCTGGTGACAGATATTTAAACCCCTGGAAGGAACTACAAGTCTGCACTAGCTTTTGTTCAACTAGCACCGGATTTGCCAGTCATCATCGTTATTCAAAAAGTGCCTTAATCCCATAAAGGCACATAAGCGCTCACGATGGCTTGGGAGAATCAGCAAAATAAGAGCATTTCCAAGGCTTACTTGAATGACTTAAACATCTGGGGCTGCATCATGGATACAGCTGACTGTCCCACTATGCACTGCAACGCATGATTAACGGTGTATGCCAGGTGCAGAGTGAGAGAGTTCTCTATATCACAAGAAATGCATTGTTCACAGTGCAGGGGAGAACTCATTCTGGTACTGAGAACATTGCATGAGTGAACAATCAGTGGCAAAGACAATATACTTCGCCTATAGGAGATGTAGTGACTTTGTCAATGTTTTTTTTAGACATTTTGCTCAGCAGCATGGCTAAAGTCAAGAAAAAAAGCGCTATGATGCAGCCAGTGTTGAGTGCGTCAAAGTACTTTTTTTTAGCCATGTTGCACAGCAGCTGCTGCTGTCCAACATTTTAAAAATCGCAAAGGGGTGGGGCAAGATACTCAAAGGCGATGCAGAGGAGGAGGGAGGGAGCAGTAACAATGGACAGCAGGTGGGGAAGCAACAAGAGGAAGTCACAGGAGAGGAGGGTGGGAGCAGCAACAACATGAGGAGTGAAAGCAACACAAGAAAGTTACAGGGGAGGGAGCAGCAATAACGGACAGCAGGAGGAGGGGTGTGAGGACAGCAAAACAAGGAAGATGCGGGGGGAGGGAGGGAGTACCAGACGGGGGCAGCAACAGGGAGAAGAGCTGTTTAGGAGGGGAAAGAAGCACTACACACGAGGGAGTGGGGAAAAGTAGACCTAGTATAGCGAGCAGCGGATGGAAATTGACTAAGATGAATTAATCTGTGCTTGTTCAATGCTCCCCAGAAAGTGAAGCGTTAGACCTGACAGCCCTTAGGGTGGTCTTCCCCCAAACCTTTTGCCTACTCACCTCCTGTTGCAGAAATTGGTTAATTTTGGCTTTCAGGCTCAGTGCACTTTACCACTGCTAACCAGTACTAAGGTGCTTGTGCTCACTTCTTAAAGCATGGAGAAATTGTTCTACAACAGATAAGCACATTTCATTTAATTGTAACTATAAGTCTCAGGTAAAGTGGTACAACATGTACCAAGGGCCTATAAATTAAATCTTACTGGTCGGCTTGCAGCAGGTATTGTGCCATCCACCTAACTAGCCCTTTAAAACATGTCTCAGGCCTGCCATGGCAGCCTGTAGGGCAATTTTAAAATGCCATTTCGACCTGGCAAAAAAAAAAACTTTTGTGAGATTTAAATCCCCCTTTTTAATCCCTATGAGTCACCCCTAATTTAAGCCATAAACAGTCTATAGGGCAGGGTGCACTGTATTTAAAATGTTAGACATGTCATTTTGAGTTTTACATGTCCTGATATTGAAAAACTCTTAAATTATTTTTTTAATACTATGAGGCCTACCTCTTCCGTAGGATAACATTGGGTTACCTTATTCCATTTAATAAGTAATAACTTTTGATTGGAAGCAGGTAGGAATGTCATGTTTACACAAATTAATAATAATGTAAAACTTGTTTTAACAGTAAAGTCAGATTTTAAGTCACAATTCTGATAGTACCACTTTTAGAAAGTTGGCATTTTCTTGTCCTAGCCATTTGGTGCTGTCAGCCTGTATCCTGTGTCACATGACTGGGTGTAGTTGACAGGTGGCCTTTGTGTATTCTTCCTAGACAGTGAGACAAAGGGGGACCAGGTGTTGGCAGGATGGGCATACTGAGATGAAGAAAGGGGTGCCTCAATTACATTTCAAAATGGCTGCCTCCAGCACACTCACAATGAACTTGACACCAGCCATTGTCACTAAAAACCCCTTGGGGGCTGAGCAAGGTAGGGAAGATAATTCTAGAACCAGATGTTGGGGGGGGGGGGAATCTGGCAATTTCTCCCACTTCAAAGCTGGCACAGAGTATAAATATTACACCCTCAGACCAACTATTTAGTACACTCCTGGACTGCCCCGCTGCTTGAAGCCTGCCTTGCTCTCTCAGAAGGAAGACCGGACCTCCTTCCTTCATCCCAGGCTAACCTGAGTGACTCCAATGTCAGTCGGCTGACCTACTGTTTTGAGCTACAGGAACACAACAAGCTCCAGAGGCTTCCCTGCCACTGCCCAGCTGACCTGCTGCAGCTGGACCTTTCTGGACTTGCAACTGGAGCTACCTGAGCCCTGCTGACCTCTGATAAGAGGGAGAACCTGATTCCATAGAGGTGCCTCTCAAGGTCCTTGAGTCTTGCTGGCATCAAAGTGTACTTCTCTAAGGAAAAGGGAGAATTCATCCAGAAGTTTTGGGCTCTTTGTGAACAGGAATGTTCACACTGAAATCTTGCCATCTTAAACGACTGCCAACGTATAGGCCCGGTGAGCCAGACTACTCATGCTACAGTGACCGCCAGCGACAGCCTGAAATGCGAGAGCAGCACTCCGCGCTACAAAGATGACAGCAAGTGCAAAGCTCCAGTAACGACCATCCGAAACCACAAAGAGGATCTTCGCGCTACCGCGATGACCATCCATGACACTTTCCTCGCTCCTCACAAGCTCCTCCACTACGAACTGACCTTTTTGTTCCGGACTTTGAGAAGTTAACTTTTTCAGCAGGATTAATCTAGTCCCTGTACCCAGACTGTGCTCCATTGTGGTGAGCCTGAACTTGTGACTTTCCCCCAGTCTAGCAGGACCAGATGACTAGGAGTGATGCTTGTGTTTTAATCGTTCTACTTACCTAAATCTTTTAACCTGAATATCTACGGTTCTACTGATTAGATTTGTGTTGTTTTGCTCTCGAATTATTATTACATTTTACTCTATTTTTGTAAAATGGTATGGGATTTTTCTTGTGTTTTGTTTTCACTTAATTACTGTTTGTGTGTTGCACAAATAATTTGCACAATGCCTCTAAGTACAGCCTGACTGTTTTCGTGCAAAGCTACCAGAGAGTTATGCACAGGTTGATTTAGTGACTTTTGTAGTTCACCCTGATAGGTAATGTGGTGGATGCTTGAGAAGGGTCTTCCCCCTCATCAACCAAAAACTAAATTTTCCACAGAAAGGAAGTGAAGCTTAGCATGCACTGGTGAATTATGACACACAAAGAAAAGTAACAATGATGCCAATGAAAGGTAAACAATGGGGGGGCTCCAAGCCCTTCTTTCTAAACAATACTTCTTGCAAGTGAGCGTGCATGCAATTGGCTGGCTACTTAAAGCTCCTGGTCAGCCTTTCATTGCAAGCAACAACGCAGTGAGGGACTTCACCCGCATGCAGAATGATGTCTGGTTGGTCCACAGGACTCTAGTGCCACCATTTTAACAGGAGCCCTCCAGATGGACACTGTGTGCCGCCAGTTTGCGGCAGACAGTAAGTGAACCCCCTGAAAGGTCCTTTGCCTTTGTGCAAAATCTGTAATGTTATGTGGCACAGGGGATAGTTTTTCCTCAATTACATGGAAATTGCATGAAATACCCCATGCCAAAGAGTTTATGCCCCTTGAGATCACACTGGTGTACATGCAGTATTGGTGTGATTTGTATTTCAGAAAGGGGTGGCGCAGGCATCTTAGGCTCATTCTGTAATACCAAAGTGCCCTGAGGCTGCATAAAGGAACCACACGCCCGTTGCACTTGCCGGGCGCTTACTGTAATACAGCCCTTGTTCAAACGTAAATTTAAGCAATAATGCACTAAAACGCATGTAAAGAAAGCCAAAAAACAGTTTAATCTTTCAAAATGCAGAAGCATAAATGAAAATAAAAAAGTGTAATAGATAATCAAGCCGAGTCTACAGGTGATAGTCATCCTTAAGGGTAATCATTAATCTGTAACTTTAATTTTCAAGTTAACAAAAAGAGAGGAACTGTGCAGTCCATAAAGTGTCTCTCATGCGCACACCCAAGAACTTCATGCGCATGTCACCCACAATCTAGTTTCCTGTGCCTAACCTCTGCTTTCACGGATCCCAAACATGGATATACACTTGCTGTACAATAAATGAGTAGTTAAGCCACTATGATCTACAGACAAGGAACATGCTGTACTCCTACAGACGGACCCGGGCGGCAGGAGTTCATGCCTGTCCAAGTGCCCGTGATGCAACCCCCTCAGAGTCCTCCGAGGCAGCCTGTATCTGAACCGCGGTACAATAGGGCCACGAGGCAGACTTCAGTAACCCCTGATGATGGATAACCCCGGGGACATCAAAGAGCAGCCTTTTTTCATCAGCCCCAGGATCTAATGGTGCTGTCTGTGCTTCTCCCAGGCTCCCCTCTCTCTTAGTATTCCAGTGAAACAGCTTATGATGCACTCTTACTACACAAACAAAACAGACCTCGACGCTGTCTTATGCTTTCAACGAGTTATCTTTTTGTGTGTTTCCAAGTGTTAATTGCATCATAATCTGCCAGAGAATGTAAATGAAAGGAGTCTATTTGCCAAACGTTTGTTTTTCAGAAAACTGCACCAATATACTTTTTTTAACATTAAGATTTCTTTATGTTGCACAATTGTAGCATCTCTATTCAAAGATGACAGACATGATAAATAACACCATCAAATTCAGCACTATTGACGGTTCATCAGCAAGGACATAACTGGTGCTGAAAGGACTGCTCTGTCTCACATCTGTTCTTGATACTGGCTTCATTCCAACTCGTTCTGGCAGGGGGAGGAGTGAAGGCAGAGAGGGCCCAAAGAGCATGCTCTGTGCCCACTGTCATGTGGGCACTGCTGGATGCCATTCCTTGAAACCTTTGGTGCAATGGGACCTGGGCACATAGATTGGAGATGTTGAGGAGGCCCCACAGATCATCTGGAGGCTTCCTGTAATATCCCAAGTCTAGGAGTCTCTTACTGACATCGGGAGGTCAGGTTAGCACACGTCCAGCCTGCCACAGGCATCACACCGATACATAATGAACTGCCGAGCCCTTGATGAGTGGGCACATGCCGCTCATCGAATATCCAGTAGCCTGCCATGGATCAGTGTTATACCCCCATGATGTCCTCTGGCCTATTCTGCTCCATGCTCAGATCACCCTAGGACAACAGACCAAGCTCTGCTGGGGCTGCCCCGAGGAACGAATACAAAGCCCTGCTCTAATCCACTTCTTTGCTGATAGTGTATCGAGAGCGAGGCCATTTACATCTGGGAAGTGGTACTGCATCTCTGCAACAGATTTTAAACCATGCAAGAGACGGGTTGCCAGTGCTTGGAATTACTGCAGCCTGCTGGGAATGCCCAAGGAGCTACAATTCCGAAAAAAGATAAAAACATGCATACCCTTAGGTTCTACTGTCTAATTTCAGTATCTGGTTGCGCAGCGCTGGGAAGCCCATGGGCAGCCATGCGCTTTACAAATCATTCATTCATTCATTCATTCAAGGACTATGCCCTGCGACCACTGGGGGCAGGGGCGCTGGGCAATGAAGGTAGGCAAAAGCAATGCCTTGCAACCATTGCCCACAGGGCCCATCCACCCTGAAGTGGGTTCTGAGGGCAGTAGTATTCTCTGCACCCAGAGCCCAGTAGGGTTGGGTACATGCCGTGCCCAGCTGGACAGAGGCCAGATACTATCAAATCTAGACAAAAGATGTGTATTAAAAATATTTAAAATTATTGTGTACTCATGTCAGAAAATAAGAGAAAAACAATTGAAGTAATGTTACGGTCAGCATTAGAAAATGCAATGCCCAGACCCTCGAGTTTTGAAACCTCTTGGGCTACAACTTCCGAGGACACGTCCGTCCAGCAATACTCGAACTGTTCGACTGCTGACATTAAACACGTGTTCCTAACATTTTGCTTTTGTACGTCTATGTCATCCTTATATCTTTGAAACAAAGTCCACCAAGCAAACCAGATGCACCCGACTCACCACCATACTTTTTGGGAGAGCCTAAAACATTTTTTATAAACTGATAAAGATTATGTGGAAGCAGACCATTAAATCTGGATTAAGGTCTCTATGAATGAACTACTGTTCCCGAGCAATCATTCAAGCACATATACGCGCCCGAGCGCAGCGTGACGGTGCAAGATTCCGTGACACGCTCAAATACTCACGCATGATGCTAAACACTTTCCTCAAAGGCCCTCATGCGCCCATTCACTCTTCCAACCACAGATGCTGCCCCCGCCTGTAACAAACCTGGCAAGGTTGCGAGCCACGAGGCAATGCAATTAGACAATGACATCACTTAGGGGTCGGCAGTTGCGACCACTGGCTTTGCATTTTCGACCCGAGGCCTCAGAGGTAGCAAAATCAGTGGTCGGTACACAAGGGCAGCTTCTCCTTATGGACATCAGTTAGGGCTCCAATCTCCTTGTTTTTTGGCATTTTTAAAATGACACTGATAGTGAATTACGATATATTATTCACTATTAGTGTAATAAAAATGGATGGAGTACCATTAGCTGGACTATTCACCTCCCTGGCAGCAGAGGTAAGTAAAAAATGCTTTAAAATGTATATTGTGTGCAAGCGTGCAGGTGAGTGTGTTTATGTGAGAATGTGTGTATGTGTGATTGTGTATGTGTAAGCATGTATGTGTGAATGTAAAGGTCAAATGCCGTGTGACGTCAATTCCACTTCCGCTGGTGAACTGACGTTCAAGCAAGTAGATGCAACAGGCTAAACAAAGGTGAACTAATAATGTCAACACTCATAGACGCTCATGTTGTGGTTAACACAGAACATTATCTAAACAGGTCGTGGTGCAAGAATGCAGATCACAACACTATTGGCTCATAGCTGCACCAACCTCACTTCATATACACAACATGGTCTATTGATTCTCAGCCACATACATCAAGCTAAAAACCGGTTGCTAACGGGCAGATTCTCAGAATCTGCCCCTTTGCGACCAGTATTTTTGCATTTGGGATGCATCATTCCAAATGCAAAAATCGCAATTTAAGGAATCTCTACATTGAGATTCCTTAAATTGCGATTGCATTAAGGAATCCCAAATTGAGATTCCTTAAATGCAATGCATCAAAGTAAAAAAAATTGCGATATCGCTAATAGGAGTAGCAAATTACCATGAAGTTGAACTTCATGGTAATTTGCAAAAACTTTGAAAAATGCGCTTTTGTACATTTTTCAAAGTTTCATGTTGCGCACACACATGTCCTTTGGGCATGTGTGTGCGCAACATATGTGCTCAGATCAATTTCAGGGGTGCAACAGAGTGTCCTTTTGACACCCTGGCACCCTTGAAATTGCATGAGCAATTTGCGATTCTCTAATTGAGAATCGCAAATTGAGAATGTCTTCCCATTCATTCCTATGGGCCTCTAGGCCCATAGGAATGAATTGGGAGGTATTCCTCAATTGCAATTCGCAATTTGCGAGTCGCAATTAAGGAATGTTTAGAAATCGCAATTTTTTAAGCGATTTCTACATGCATAGGCTTTTGCGATTCCTTAACCACGATTCCTTAAAATTCGCAATTAAGGAATCGCAAAAGCCAACATTGATGCATGTGCCTGTCTGTTCGTATAAAGAGAATGTCTATTATTCCAAACATGTTCTTGCCATACAGGTCTAGCTGTTAGTATCAGTCAAGCTGACAAGCATCAGTTTTTTTTAACGTACCGGTGTTACTTCAAGATTTGAAGAATAAAAAAGATACATTGCATTGCCCAGTCAGTCATTTCCCTGCTCTTGAACACAGCACAAAATGTCCAGCCCCACTGTGATTTTTATGATTATTTATTTATGAATTCTAAAGAAAGTATTCCAACAAGAAGCAAACTACTCATCAAATAATAATAGCACAGGAATATGGCGAGTGCAACAAGCAGTATAATTATGTATATTCAGCTTTACTCTCCAACACTGCCAAACCTACAAACACAAACCAGAGCTGCTCAGTTCATGACAGCTAATCGCATCGGGGCCACTTCCCAGGTTTTCCGATTTGAATCCGACACTTTGCAAAGTGCAGAGCATACCAGCAGCAAACAAACATTGGCACTTCATTACATCCCATTACTAATGTTTGCTAAACATTGTATTCTCTACAACCGTGCTGACTTTGCGAACTCAAATGAAAATATACTTGAATTAAAAACAACTGCTGCATGTTATATAAGATTATAACATAGTGCAACTCCCCGTAACACAGCAAATTGTGGGCATACATGCATGCATAACCTCTGGGACTATATGTGCCTAATTGGCTCGGGTGTGTGACGGCAGAAAGGGGGAGGGGCACAGGACAAAAGACCGCAGTTGACACAATTGGGACCCGTAATCTGTGGTTGGCCTGAGCACTCCTGACCTTGACTAGTTACAGTAACCTCCTCTGTTACAAAGCATTTCAGATCCATATAGTTAATCATTTAAAAAGGTCTAAATATTGTATTCATACAGGTTTACATACACTGGGGGCAATGTCAACATGATGTACATGAACACAAAAGTGTTTAACAACAAACCTTATAGACATCTAAGAATCAGATAAATGAAATAGTCAAATGAGAACCGAGTAGGTGCATGGGGCTGAGCCACCTGAACAGTTCAGAGAGGTCAGGACGGATAAGGTGACTATTTTCCGGAGTTAGGATTCATAGTTTTCGGTTAAAACTGTTTATAACCAATAAAACACCACTGAAGCAGATATTTGCTTTTCTAAGTAAACTGAAAAACAATGAATTTTGCTAAACTTATACTACTTCGGTGCACTGTGCTGTCAAAGCAGTATAAATGTAGCCCTGTCTCTAGGCATGCTTCTATGAAGGATGCTCCCCGCATGTCCTCCTCGGAGTTTACGCTGTCCCCTAGACTTCCAGGACCTACTTCCAACTTCCCATCTCTGTAATTTTGGAAGCAAAACTCACCTCATCTAGCTTTAGCTGACTGCTTTATGCATGCTACTGTGGTGCATCTAGACAAAATAACTAGTTCAACTTGTTCTTTCGGCACAAGATGGAAAATGCTCCATAAAAGAGAATGCAGGACAACTGCTGCATAGAATACAAAGATAAAATAGATTGTGCAACTAATAAACACAAGCCCTAATGCTTGGCACTAATCTATGCTCATCTGTCTTCATCTGACTTCCAAATAATTGCCAGATCCAGTAGGCAAGGCACACTAATTAAACAATACTATACTACAAAAAAAGAAAAGCTTTGCAAGGGTACCCAGACCTTGCTTTGTAGCTATCTTATATTTAGCAGAGTTCAAAGATTAATAGAGAGAGAAAAAAAGGGAACAGATTTTAAAGGTCCCCGTTACAGTTGACCAGCTCTGGTGCAAGTATTCTATTGACCATTTAGGTTGTGTGAGGGGAGGGATATTTCACGGGTCGGAGTAGGTTCTCTTAAGTATATAAGTATAGTGAGGTTATAATTTTTTAAGGCAAATGCCCAGGTTACGTTGTAATTTGCACCTGTTTCAATAAAGAAGCCTTTTTCACACATACTTGGCGCCCCCTCTTCCCTTAATATGGTTTCCACACATAATAGTATATGTGCTATATATTTGTATCAATAAAATCGCATGTCAGTGCAAATTTTGGTGCCATTTCAGTTTAAGAGGTGCGGTCTGTAAACGACACATGTTTTAGTAATATATGTGTAACAGTGTGCTCCAAAATACGCTACTGGCTACATACCGCACATATATCACTCTCTTGCTGAACAAGCGTGGCTCATTGCTATACTTGGTATTTGTGAAAACATCATATTTTTCACAATCTCTTTGACTTCAGTGATTTAACAACGATGGCAGCAACCCCCTCACCAACTCTGAATATTGATCCAGCACCACTGATTACAAAGCAAGTTCTCACCTCACCGCATCCTCACCTGCACTATCCAGTTGCCCCACCAAGATGTGGTCAAGACAAAGGCCAGACTGGGGGAAAAGTCTGGTTCTATAACCTTAATACATATGCCCTGTGACTCCATAGCTTAATATGCTCGAGGGTCTCAGGGCCTACAAGGGCTACTGGGCCTCAACCACACTGGTTACGTTCCTTTGCCACTGTTGTCCTGGGCTCCATCCTAATATAGCTCTGTAAACGCAGCCAAAATGCAACCTTTTCTGCGCTCGACCAAGGGTAGTGAGGACAAGCAATCCAAGGGTTCTCAAGGAGGTAGTGTAGGGGTCGAGGGATTAAATTTAACAAATAACCAACATGTACAATAATTTATCTACTAAATCCTACACCATGCATTTAGGTTAGACAATACAGTTTGCCTGCTCAGTGTGCTGTACCCTTATGCTTTAATATTTTTTAATAATTTATATAACCCTAGAAGTTACAGTCCCCCATATTGTGTAACTGATGCATGAATTATTCACAAGTGAAGATTAATTCACTGTTCAGCCCCATGGGGTTGAAATGCACAACTTAATTAACAGTTCTTGCTTCAGGCCGAAGTTGTTTGCATGCATTCCTGAGGCTGGAGGGTGGGGCCCCAGCCACAACAGGGAGGAGGATAACGACAGGGCTAACCTTAAAAATGCCATGAGGGTCTAGTTACTAACGGTCAGCTGATTAATTCTTACTGAGCAATGCTATTTGGTAGATGGTGGGGTTGAAGAAGGGGATGAAGTATTTGTTGTTCTAAGTGAGAAGTGTACAGAAATTGGATTTTAAGCACCCCACTTTGTTTCTGCCCCAGGTTCTTGACCAGGAAAAAGAGACCAAGCAAAGTACTCCAAAGTACCAGGAAAGTACTCAAAGAGCTGCTGTGGAACCAGACATGATGTGTGCATGTCAGTCAGTCTCCCTAAAGTGAGAGGCTATTGTTAGAACTAGAGTTTCTGGTTGGCTAGAGTGTACACCTAAACCAGGCATAACCCACCCCTCTAATCAGGCTAAGGGTGTTACACACACAAAATAACCCCTGCGCATCCCCTTGATAGCTTGGCAGAGCAGTCAGGCTTATCCCAGAGGCAATGTGTAAAGTGTTTGCGCAACACACACACCAGTGACACACCAGGCACACCACAAAAAGATAATCCACAGAAGGTTATATAAAAATATTCTTTGTATTTATACATAAAACACATAAGACCACAAATCACAATCACTTGGCCAACGAGGGGATTGTCATGACATCACTTAGATCATAAATCACTCTACAATAAGGCCATCGTCATATCATCACATTTAGTGCACTGAGGTAAATACTCATAACTTGCACATCTCATAATATCACAGTTAGGGCAATAACATACCGACCTATATAATGCCCAGGTCATACAAACACATTATGCCCAACCTCACGGTTGGGGCAACAACCCAAATACCTCTAGTTGCATATAAAGGAAACATCATAATAAAATATTAGGCCTAACATCCCGTTAGGACAAAAAAGCAAATACCTATAAAGTGCCCATATCCGGAAAACACTAGGGCATGAAACCAAAATGCAGTAGTAAAGGTTAACATCACCCACTATATATCACTGTTCCTAAACCGTAACATTAGGGCATGAATCGAAATTTGCCTAGCATTTGTAACGGTAAGTTTCAATTCTATTAAGGACACGGAGGCGAGGATTATGCTTTTCTTTCTTCGCATTTATTATAATTGAAAAAACACAGCAGCCTTAGAAAAGCCCATAACGCAGAAAAATGCTTAAAAACAACCATAAAGCATTTTAGACACATAACTCATGAAAAACAATGTCTCTGGGACTACAACTCCCATCACGATAAACAACAGTCTGAAACGGAGTCCTTCCTCTATGTCCACAATCCATAGATAGGCAGTCCTTCCTCCATATTCCTCCTCTTTCTTCGCGCAAATTACGCCATCAGTTCATTGGTCTGGTTTGGAACCATCATTTCCTAATAGAAGAAATAGAACTGCGTCAGCGCCGTAACGGAAAACACAGGATCTTACAATTGGATTAACTATTCAAGGTTCATATACAAACATGAGGAAAATTTCAAAACCTGATTACTTACTGCCATACGGGGGGGTGTCGCTCGACGACATACCGGGTGGGATAATCCTCGCCTCCGTGTCCTTAATAGAATTGAAACTTACCGTTACAAATGCTAGGCAAATTTCGATTCTATGGCAGGACCGGAGGCTCAGATTATGCTAGTTCAAAGCTTACTTACCACCAAACTTGCAATATCCACCACCGGCTTAAAGTAAAACCTCTTAAAGGTGGAATCGGAGGACCAATCCGCGGCCCGCATCAAATCCTCTAGACGAGCTCCCGCAGAAAAAGCCTTAGAGGCTATGGCCCCTCTGGCAGAGTGAGCTCCGAAACGTTTGGTATCAATGCCTGCCTCTTGCATGACCCAACGCACCCACCTGGCTATGGTAGGGGAAGAGACCGCATGGTGTGGTTTTCGCAAGGCAATTAACAATTGTCTCTCGCCCGGAGGGCGAACGTCCCAAGTCATTTCCTCATAAGCTTTCAGACACTGCACAACACACAGTTTCGGGACATCCACAAAAGCCGGATACGAGATCGTCCTAGATGCCGACTTAGTGCGGCGACCAATCGTGAAGGTGACACCATCTGGTGAAAATACGCGTGCCGAAACATCCAGAGCACGCACATCCGACACTCTCCGGCAGGACACCAAGCATAGAAGCATTGCTAGCTTCGCCGAGAGTTCCTTGACCGATAGGTACCTGTTTGGCTGCCAGGACAGGAAAAGGTTCAAAACCAAATTGACGTCCCAAAGGACTGAGTACCGGGGCTCTGGTGGTAACGCCAACCGGACGCCCCGCAAAAGTCGGCAAACAAAAGGGTGTACTCCGATCGGAGCACCGTCAACTGGGTGGTGTGCCGCAGAAATAGCCGAACGCACAGCATTAATCGTGCGGTAGGCAAAGCCACCCACGGCCAATTCCGCCAAATAATTCAACACGGGTACGAGTCCCGCGACCAAGGGATCCAAACTCCGTCGAAGACACCAACGCACCCACTTAGACCAAGCGGATTTGTAGCGCTTCGACGTACTGACAGCCCAGGCCTTGGATAACAGACCCTCAGCTGATCTCGAAAGGCCCGGGAGCGACCAACGTCTCCTGAAAGCCTCCATGCCATGAGGTGGAGAGAGCCCTGAACGATGAGAGGATGCGGATCCAGATCCGGGTTGAGGATTAGGTGAGGAAACCGGGGGAGTAGGATTGGAGAATCCCAGGAAAGTTCCAGAAGAACTGGAAACCAGACTTGGTACCTCCAGAGCGGCGTCACCAACACCAGCTCCACTCCCTGCCGGCGAACCTGCGCCGCCGTTCGCATCACCATCGAAAAAGGTGGAAACGCAAAGGACTTCTCCTTGCTCCAGTCCTGGAGAAACGCGTCCGTGGCTTCTGCCAGCGGGTCCGGTCTCCAACTGAAGAACCTCGGAAGCTGATGGTCCAAGCGGGACGCAAACAGGTCCAGTGAGAAAGGGCCCCACAGCTCGTTGAGCCAGCGAAAGACCTGGACATCCAACATCCAAAGACTGGAATCCCGGAGATACCTGGAGTGCCAGTCTGCCACCTGGTTGGCCTGACCCGGTAGGTATTCCGCCGTCACCGATACATGATGTTCTAGGCAGTAATCCCAGAACTGTTTCGCCAAATTCGCCAGTGCACGGGACCTCGCGCCCCCTAGGTGGTTCACGTACCGCACTGCTGATACGTTGTCCATTTTCAACAGGACACACGACTTCACAGAGTCCCTGGTCCAGCAGCGTACCGCAAAGGAACCTGCCAGAAGCTCTAGACAGTTGATATGCAACTTCTGCTCCTCCAAGGACCAAGTGCCGCCTGTTGAAAAATCTCCACAGCGCGCTCCCCAACCAACCCTGCTGGCATCGGACTCGATGACGAGGTCCGGGGAAGACCCGAAAATTGCCCGACCATTCCAGGCCTCCATGTGGGTAAGCCACCACAACATCTCTTCTTTTACCTCTTCCGACAGGGGAACCATTTGGTCGTAAGACACGCCTCTGCGGAGGTGGTATGCCTTGAGGCGCTGGAGCGCCCTGTAGTGTAGAGGGCCCGGAAAGATGGCCTGAATCGAGGACGATAGCAGGCCCACCACTCTGGCAACTTGTCGTAACGACGTGTGAGACTTTGAAATTGTCTGTCGCAAGACGTGTTTGATCTTGGACAACTTCCGAGACGGAAGACTCAGGGACGCGTCGATGGAGTCTATGACAAATCCCAAAAATTCTACTCTCTGAGCGGGCACAAGAACCGACTTGTCCCCATTGATGACAAAGCCGAGCTCCTGAAGGAGGTCGACGGTCCGGTCCAGTTGAGAAAGCAAGCTGTGCGGACATTGCGCCATTAGCAAAATGTTGTCCAGATAGACGATCAGGCGAATCCCCTGCGCTCGCAAGAACTCCACCACGGGATGCAACACCTTGGTGAAACACCACGGAGCTGAGGAAAGACCGAACGGAAGGGCCGTGAATTCGAACACCTGATCCCGCCAGAGAAACTGGAGGAAGCGACGATGAGGAGGATAGATTGGAATCACAAGATAAGCGTCCTTGAGATCCAGCCGTACCAACCAATCTCGTGGAAGGAGGATATCTCGAAGGAGATGAATTCCTTCCATTTTGAAATGATGATAGATCAACCACCCATTGAATTCTTTGAGGTTGATGACCGGACGACGGCCACCGCTGGGCTTGTCCACTAAGAAAAGATTGCTGATGAAGCCCGACGGATGCCGAGTTGATTGGCGAACGGCCCTTTTGCGGAGAAGTTCCGCGACCTCTTCGTCTATCAACTGGGCATCGGACACCGAAAAGGTTATAGGACGCGGAGCGCACACCTGGACAGGCTGGTCGTAGAACTCGATGTGAAAACCGCGGATAGTTTGCAACACCCAAGCATCCGCTGTAAGCTCTACCCACGCTCCCTGAAAGGCCGCTAGTCGGCCACCAATCTGAATTTGCTCTGCGGGGATTACACTCACCGTGCGTGCTGGAAGCGTTGGAGTTCTTTCTGAAACCTCGACCTCCGAAACGCTGCCCCCTTGTAGGGTAGAAGGAGTTGAAGTTGGCCGAGGTGTTGTACTGCCCTCGCCCGGAGCCTTGCCCTCTGTTACCGGCATTCTGCCCGCCACGGCCGGTCGCGCGGCCCCTACCGCGACCGGCCCCTTGGGAGAAACGCTGATGGAACACGCGTTTGATATTAGCCTGAGCTCTATCAAGGGACGTGAAGGTAGACACGAACTTCCCTAACTCTTTAATGAACGGTTCTCCGAAGAGACCGCCTTGAGCAACTGCTCCTGCTTCCGAAGAGGCCAAGTCTCCCAATTTAGGGTCTAGCTTAATCAGAAAAGACCTCCGCCGTTCGGTGGAGAGGGCGCAGTTGGCATTGCCTAAGAAGACAATCACCCTCTGCGCCCAATTTGATAAGACATCGGGGTCAATGACGGATCCAGTAACTTTAGCCTCCTCCGCCATGTCTAGGATCTTAGTAATGGGCCCTACTGCGTCGAGCATTTTGTCTTGGCATGACCGCCAGGATCGGTCAATGCCCTTACGCGGGTCCTTCATGAACTTTGCTAGAAAAGTCGCCATCTTGGCATCTAGGTCTGGTGTCATGGCAACTTTCCCCTCCAAGGTGGGTCTAGGGCATTCTCCACGGAGGCAACCCCTGGCCTCCTGCTCCAGAGGCTTACGCAGCCGACTAGCCACGAACTTTGCCACCTTGTCGCCCGGGGCCCAGGCTGCGGACCGCGGATGCATGATCTCATCCGGGTCCAGCATACCTGAGCTGTCCCGTGGTAACTCAGTGGCCGAGCTCGAAGGTCGCCAGGAACGCACCGATACCTCATCCCCATCTGAATCCGGGGAATCCCCTGGAGACGAAGGGGCAGTTTCAGTAGCCACCACCGAGGCGGGGGCCGCAGGCTGGTCAGGTGGGGACTCAGTCGCCTTTGCCAAAAACGCGTCACGCAGACGCTCAAAGGCACCCTTGTCCACCCCCTGAACACCCTCCGACAACCCCCCTTTGCAGGGTTTCTTAGAAGGAGGGGGGCCCTCACTCGACGGGCCTGGAAAGGCAGAAGGGTTAACTGACTGCGCCTGCGCTAGTTTGGCGCATTCCTGCACTATGCGCGCAGAGAGACGCTCCTCCATAGGGGTCACTACCTCTGTCACGCAGCGGTAGATGGAGCTGTCTACTGCTTGAAAGAACTCCTCATCCTGCAAATAGGATTGAGAATCACCCCCATAGTAGTCGTCCTCCATGTCACCCAAAGCCAGTGCCAAGGGGTTCTCACACTACCCACAGTCTGGGTTTTATAATTATCAGGGCAGACCAGAGGACTGCAACAGTTTTGGTGGCCAGGGACTGGCCAAATTCCGGGTGCACCACTCCCTCAGCGCGCAGACCCACCCCAGGGGGGACCAGGTCAGCTGCCTCCCAGCGCGCTGCCACACCAATGCCACAAATTTCCTCTACGAGTGCAAACTAGCCAAAAACGGCGTTAGCGCGGTAGGACACCGCAATACAGACCCCCACCGGGGCGTTCAATTATGGGGCCAAAGAGTACAGACCCGAAAACGGGCGTTCAAGGAGGCAGAAGCGAGGGCTCGGCTCCGCGGCGGTTGATCTCCTCAGCGCGGCTCCTCTGTGAGGAGAACGCGCGCCGGAGACCAACGAGACGCGGCCGCGCCCCCTAGCGGTTGATTGCGCACCGCATCAACCAAGATCGGGAAATGGTCGCGAAGGAAGCGAGACGGCGCTTCCGCGACTTGAACGGGGCTCTGTGGAACAAAAACACATCAGAGACCCATAGCCCCAATAACAAAACACATTACATTTAGAAATACGTTCAAATGAAGCCCCTAACAGCAAGAAACTGAGAGGGGAGAAAAAACACTTAACTGGCTGCGGAAGCAGCGAAGAAAGAGGGGGAATATGGAGGAAGGACTGCCTATCTATGGCGTTAGCGCGGTAGGACACCGCAATACAGACCCCCACCGGGGCGTTCAATTATGGGGCCAAAGAGTACAGACCCGAAAACGGGCGTTCAAGGAGGCAGAAGCGAGGGCTCGGCTCCGCGGCGGTTGATCTCCTCAGCGCGGCTCCTCTGTGAGGAGAACGCGCGCCGGAGACCAACGAGACGCGGCCGCGCCCCCTAGCGGTTGATTGCGCACCGCATCAACCAAGATCGGGAAATGGTCGCGAAGGAAGCGGGGCTCTGTGGAACAAAAACACATCAGAGACCCATAGCCCCAATAACAAAACACATTACATTTAGAAATACGTTCAAATGAAGCCCCTAACAGCAAGAAACTGAGAGGGGAGAAAAAACACTTAACTGGCTGCGGAAGCAGCGAAGAAAGAGGGGGAATATGGAGGAAGGACTGCCTATCTATGGATTGTGGACATAGAGGAAGGACTCCGTTTCAGACTGTTGTTTATCGTGATGGGAGTTGTAGTCCCAGAGACATTGTTTTTCATGAGTTATGTGTCTAAAATGCTTTATGGTTGTTTTTAAGCATTTTTCTGCGTTATGGGCTTTTCTAAGGCTGCTGTGTTTTTTCAATTATAATAAATGCGAAGAAAGAAAAGCATAATCTGAGCCTCCGGTCCTGCCATAGAATTGCAGGCTAGGTTATACATACTTCATGGCTACTGGGTATACTACTGCAGCCCTGGATATGCGAGGAAAACAACACACATCCAATGAATCACCACTTGTCACCACAACTGTGCTCCGTTCAGTAGGGTAATTAGGCACCACGTGCAGGGCCTAGCAGCACCTGTGTGCCTCTTAGCTGTAATACAGTAATACCACAAACAGCCTCAGCAGGATTGGGACCTCTGTGGAGGGGTTCCCTCCCATCCTGCCACCAAGTACAATTTCCTCCAGGCCCTATGTTCTCATGGCCCCCTGTGGTAGGGCAAATCCAGTGGGGGGAGCACACTGTGCAGAGATCAGCGGGGAGACTTCGCTGGGTCCTCCCCGCAATGGGAATCAAAGAAGTAAGTGTCCCGCAGACACGCTGTGCAGCTGCCAGTCCACTATGGCCCCTTGGCGACTCCGCCCGAGCATCCTTCAGCAGGTACAACAAAAGACGGTGCGTCACTGACAGCCCACCTTGAGTCATACAGGCTCCTTCAGGGTTGCTGCGCTGGCTCACGGAGCGAAGTCTCTGTCGCACTTTGCTGGATGTCACAATACAGATTGAAGTCTCCGTCGCACCCTGCCTCATTTGTGGATGAACCTGATGCCCTCTGACCCCCAAAGGGGTTGAACAAGCCTAAGGACCTTGCGGTACTCTTTTAGCTCAGCACGGCCCCCAAGCACCTTGCTTCCAAGGTGCTGAGCCTCGTTGGACTGGGCCTTTCTTTGGCTGCCTGGGAAATGCCGTTTTCATCAGAGGCGGCTCCCAGGCTCATGCACAAGCAAATTCTGCTGAATGAGGTGGTGACCTGCACACCACAGTGAACTTGCCCCAAAGTACCCTTCCTCCCGGGATATCAGAGAGCTCCCAACTGGCCCTGGGGAACCCAAGCAGCCTGCGCTTGCCACGTAATGCATCAGGAAGCACTAAACACTCGCCAGTTCTCATGTGCTCCTCACGCAATGTCTCCAGCTCTCCTCCCAAGCAGGCTAACTTTAGACCCAGCAAGGGTCTTTTTCCATGAAATCTTTTGTATCCCCGAGACTTTTAACAGGAGGCTAGCACACACACGCCCTTGGTGACTCTTCACAAGCAGGATTCCACAGCAGGGCAAAAAGAGTTGGTCCTTTTCCCCCGCCACAAACAAAAGCAGCAACTGCAGGCCAACCCACCCCTCACTAAGAAAAGGCAGCGCTCCGCACACAGTCCTTCCGCTGTTCTTTTTGGTAGGGTCCTCTTGTTCCTTTAAGTAATCTAAAGTCCTGGTGTTTTAGGTTTAATACTGATACGCCATTTTGTCATTGTTCTCTTTACTGTAGGCTCTCTGAACCCAGTCCAAACTCTCCTCCCTGGTGCAGCATGACCACAGGGGGTGGCGATAGCATTGTGAAAAAGGAGACACAACCTACTCAGCTGTAAGCAAAACTTCTCCCACTACTCTAAATGCAGACCAGGTCTATTCAGCCCTGTGATGAGTCACCCAGGGAAGGCAGGGCACACCTCAACCCCCCCCCCCCCCCCCTTTAAGACTGTCTAGAGTGAATGCACATCCAAGCTCTTGTCACTTAAACACCAGAGGCTAAATACAAAAACAGCCAGAGACATACAGAACGGTATATTAAGAAAATGCCCACTTTCTAAAAGTAAAAAGAACAATTGATGGACAGAAGGCAGAACAATGTCATACATTCACCCCAGTACAGAGAACTGGGACTAAATACATCATTATTTTGCTCCCCATGCCATTCCAGTTTGAGCCCAGCCATAAGCAAATCAGTCTTGACCCTGCTCCCTATGAGCACAGTCCAGCCCTAACTGCCACGCCAGGTCCTCCCTGGACTGGAAACACGCATCCTGGAACCAGTTTCTTGGTAACACCCCTGATCAGCCAAGCTAGCTTGATTCCTGTGGCATGGAGAGCTTGTTTCCTGTCCAAGGAGGACCTTGCTTTACAGTTCGGACTGGACTGTTCCCATGAGGCACACGGTCAAGACTGATTTGCACATGGCCAGGTCGAAACTGGGGTGGCATGGGGAGCAAAAGAATGGTGGAATTAACCCAGAATTTTGACTGAGGGTGAATGTTTTAATTTGTTCTGTATTTCGTCCATCAATTGTGTGTCTTTTGCTTTCTTGCCCTAAGTGCGCCGTGTATGCCTAGACGTGGGTCCCGTGCTCACTGTGCCGCTGAATTCAAGCTATCCTAGCTGATGAGGGCTGAAACCCTGAAACCAGTCCTAGGATGCTTGTTTCTGGTCCAGGGAGGACCTTCCTTGGCAGTTTGGGCTGGACTGTTCCCATGAGGCACATGGTCGAGACTGATTTGCATATGGCCAGGTCTAAACAGGGGTGGCATGAGGAGCAAAAGAATGATGGATTTAACCCAGATCTTTTGACTAGGGGTGAATGTTTTGATTTTGTTCTGCATTCCGTCCATCAATTGTGTCTCTTTTACTTTCTATAAGTGGCATTTTCAAACACTGAATTAAAAAAAACACCTTCACCAAAAAGTTATGTTGATAAACTCTAGGTTGAGAGAGCCTAAACACTAGTTTTCTATCTTGTTCCAGTGGAAAACTACACATGTTACAGCGTAGACCCAATGATAAGCTCATGGGACAGACAGCCTTTCAATAATGAAAAACGAGATGCACAGTATTTCACTATGAGGACATGTCGCACACATCAGTACATGTCCTACCTTTCACATATACTGCACCCTGCCCATGGGGGTAACTTGGGCCTACCGTAGGGGTGCCTTACATGTAAGGAAAGGAAAGGTTTGGGCCTGGCAAGTGAGTATAGTGGTAGGTCTGAGATACATTTACAGGGCTACTCATGTGGGTGGCACAACCTGTGCTGCAAGCCCACTAGTAGCATGTGATTTAGGGGCCCTGGCAAACACTGTGCACTTTACTAGGGACCTGTAAATCAACTATGCCAATCATGGATAAACAATCATATCATAATTTATACAGAGAGCATATGCACTTCAGCACTGCTCAGCAGTGGTAAAGTGCCCAGAATCCTATAGGTAACAAAAACAGGGTCAGAAAAATAGGAAAGTGTAAGAAGAATGGGGATAAACCTTTCAAAAGGGCTAAATCTAATAGTTATCACCTGAAGTCTGGACTTTCTGCTGGAAGAGTTGAGGGGCTGTCTACGAGGAGAGACTCACCATATTTCCACACGTTGAGAACCCAGATGAAGTGGACAGCGAATCAGGACTGATGCATGCTACAAAAGAGTTCTTCTATTACCCTTTCCAGATCTCGAGAAAACTGTATCATGATTGCACCAAAGTGAAGATTCCTGTCTCGCCCAGCAGCCACCATTAACTTAAGATATTTGGGCTGCTACTGCAAGTGTGAAAAACAAACACTCCATCACTGTTGAAGCAGGAAGCCAGGGGTGGCCCAGAGACCCCAACTGCCGAAATGACGTCATTGTAAGGAAACTCAACTGGGAGGCCACTGCTTCTATATCCAATCACAAGATCGGTGTGACCACGCGGACCTGCCCAGGGATGTCACTCCTTGTACCCTGGCCCTAAAATGGGTGTTGCTGCAGCCCTCTGTGGGGCCACTTGCCACCAGCCACTTGCCACATAGTTATGTTATGTTATGTTAAGTGTATTTTTGAGCGCACAGCTGCCCCAGCGAAGGGGCGCCCTGGCGCTATATCTGAAAAAGAACATAACTAACAAGCAGAAATCAAAAGGAAGCTAATAGGGCAAGGGGAAAAGATACGTTTTCATAGCTTTCCTAAAGGCGAAAAGGTTTTCTAAAGAACGAATGTGGACAGGAAGTGCACTTAGCGTGAACTGCAATGAAACCAAGAACAGGTAAATGAGGGGCTTAGCCCGGATATGGGGATAGAGCACCAGGTAAGACTTTTTAATCAATAGCTGAAAAAGAAAGTGAACCAAATTGCTTTATTAACAACCAAGACTGTTTTCAGTTATTTGCACATGTGCCTAATCCTAGCCTATTCCATATAGTGTTGGAAACTGCAGGGGCAGAAACTCAACCACAGTGGAAATTACATGGGTGCTAATGGGAAGGGGTGCCTCGCTGTTAGATGCAACTGATAATTCTGTATTACACTCATCATATTGTGCAGGATTTCGTTTTGTTGTGTTATTATAGTACCATAAAAGATAAACATTGAGCTGGGAATTACATTATTATGTCTTTTGGTTGGCTGTTGCAGTGTGAGGTCTTATCCCAGTCCCGGGAAGGCAAGGCCTTCTCTACACCGAGACAGTCGTGCACAGAAAGGGTTGTACTTTGCCCGGTTTGCAGAGCCACAGGACACCAGTGGCAAATGACCTCAACCTCCTAAGTTTACATCAGTAGTCCCTATATGCCATGTACCCGCTTCCCCTCCCTGAATGGAGTCTGACCTAGCACCTGTCAAGATCTACAGCGCGTACCTATGTATGATATTGGACAGCAGACAGTCTATTAACCACCACCCTCCCCCGCGCAGGTGTCATTTTGTGAGCACATGTGCAGCTCTGACCCCTGCTTAGTTTCAGCAGACCACTGGGCTCCATACAACAAGGACAGAACACTGTCCAGTCCTCTTCAGGCAGTCTAGCTTCTTTGACGAGAAAGACGGTCCTACACCCAATACCAGTTAAGAAAATGCAAGCATATATTAAGGTCAAAACCATTGGCTTATTTCTAAAATAGTCACTGTTACAACCCCATCTAAAAAAGGAAGTGTTTACGCACTATCCTTGAGAGACTTACGCGCAGTATTTGAATTGCAACGCGAGGACCTATTGGATTTGTAAACACTTGTAATGAAGTGCACTGCTAAACAGTCTAACATCTCCGATTCACATTCATTACTGTTTAAACTACACACTGGGAGGAGTGGGGTAGGTAAAGGTTCGGTCGGTGTGCGTTGTAAGAGAAGGTTCTGTTAGAAGCTGCTGAGTACAATCAAACCATCCAGTCAAAGTAAATGCACTAAGTCATGGTGTCCCAAAGTGCATTAAATCTGATGGCAAAGCTCCTATGTGTGAGGCCCTTGTCCATTCGCAATGTGACTGGAATCACAGAAACTGATGGTACTTAAGTTCTGCAGTGTCTATTCAGCCAGGCTACTACATTCTCACTCATGATAATCTCCAGCTTTACCACTGCTTATTGATTAAATATTGGCCCGGGGTCTGTTCATGGCATTTCGAAATGTATGTAGTACCTTCCCTTTCTGTAAAACAATATTTCTATTTTTACACTTGTCCGCGAGCCCTCCCTGTTTCGGAGTCTCATATTGCCACAACAGTTTGACAAGCAACTATAGAGTTACTAAGTCTGTCCTTTAACCCCTTTGCCGCGTCCGCGATTTAGCGGTAGTGCGGCACTTCCGCAAAATGGGTGGGGCCGCCTCGGCCGATGGCCGATGGCAGCACTAGCGAGGTAGTACTCCCATCGGCAGCACTAGCGAGGTAGTGCTCCCGTCGGCCGACGGCAGCACGCAAGGGGTTAATATTTGTCTGCGGACTATTGGCTTTGCCAATGATTGTTTGCTTTGGCACATTATATATTTTTTCATCATCACAAGATGAACAGTAAACAACAATAAAATATATCAAAAACAATTCAAGATGGCTGCCCCTACATGGATATGCATGGTCATCTCTGAATGGTTTTGGTATACTTTGAAAAACCAAAACTTTCCAACATGGCCATCGCTTGCATATGCAAGCTGACACACATGTGACCATCTTAGAATTTGTTTTAGCAAAGTATAACAAAAAACATACAAAGGAGACTGCCTACGTGCCTACGAGCGTGTGAAGGCTTAGGCAGCCTTTTTAAAATTGTGTTTCACAACCTTTGTTATAAACAAATAATTCTAAAGTCCATTTCAAGATGGGCACTGCTAGCATGGTCCATGTGATATGTGGGTGTAATGGAAGTGGTGGTGCAGGCCCAGTAAAGTTTTCTGAAAGACAATAGCAATTACTCACAAAGAGGGAAGCCAGTGTTTGAAGTGGTCTAAACCATTCTCCATGTTCTAATAAAGGGTTCTCTAAAGTCGGTCCTGGAGGGCTGGATCCATGCCAGATTTTTAGCATAGCCTCATTTAGATAAATTCAGATATTTTAAAATCTGGCATGGAGCCGGCCCTCCAGGCCGACTTTGGAGAACCCTGTAGATGAAATCAAAGTGCGTATGACAATTTAACAGACCAATGGGTTATATAACGCTCTCTCAAGCTGCCAACAATCTATGATTAATTAATCATCTCGGGATAGGAGTTAAAAATTGACACAATTCATGAGAGACGTACAGTGGTACCACCAGTGTTTTTCTGCTGGCTAGCCCTCACCATGTGTGCCTCCAGCAACATGTTAAAATGTTGCATTGCAGATTCATCTATACTGCATTTCATACCCTGAACTTTCTTTGTAAGCATTCTTACCTCTCTTTGGGACTATCTCTGGACAGTATGAGTCAAGAGCCTAAGTATTCTCCTTCCTATTTAGCTGAGAATTGTTTCTTAAACTAGCTCTGTTATTAAAATGGTATTTTCTTCTTTATGCACTGGCACCACTTGCAATACCTCACACAAGTAAAGGTAGTAGGCTCTCTCATAATATTAAATAACAATTACAAAAATGCACCTCACACACCAGGGCTATTTCGGCTATGTACAGCAGTGCTACTCATGTTGTGTAGCTGCGCCTGCGCACAGAATGGAGCTTAGGCGCTCGAGAGATGGCTGCGCATTTGCTCATCCCAAGCATCCTTGAGAGAGATGATATTCCAATTCGTGGGTGGGTAGAAGCCTAATTTCTGTGACGTGTATGCCCTCTTTGTGATGCTGAACACGGAGACTACATACTCTGCTATGCCCAAGAGATCTTTGGTGACCTTTGAAAACACATTCCCCATTCTATATAGCTCCAGAGTATTTTTCTTATCCTTTAAATCAGTAGGGAATTGGAAGCAAGCTAATTAGTTCTTGTACTATTCGATCACTAAGTGATGGCGCCCTTTCTTAACTGAAGCTTTACCTGGCCTTACGCGGATCACCATTTTTTTGTCGTCATTTGCATTGAAATTCTGCTTACCTATCTGGAATATGTGCCCTGAGTTAAGAGCCTGGATATTCTACTGCTGAGTGGCACTTAAATAAACTTGAACTTTCCACCTTTGGCACTTACGCCAATGTATTCAGCACCAATATCACACACAAGGTAAAAGCAGTCGTCTCTATGATAATATTCAGGACAGACGACTACAATAGTGCATACCTTAGTCTACTACTTGATAAAATGCCAGCAGCACCTACAAAGTGCAACCAAAGGCATGCGGACTAGGGCCTGGGTACCACAATCACATTTCCCTTGCAACGCAGACCCTACACTGACTTCTGATGAACAAGCGCTGCAAAGGGGACGACTGGACACATGTTAGTACACTATCTACAATAATAAATAAAATAAAGCCTTGTGGCTTTCATGGCTCTAATGAATCAGGACTCCTTGCTACAAGAGCCCCGCTGGAAAACTTTGCTCTATGAATGCAGAACTAACCTAAACTTTGTTGTTCATTGGTTGGCTGAGGCAACAGAACTGTGGAATGGCTTCCTTTACCATTTGCAGGCTTCCAAGTCTGCATAACCTTCAGGGAAGTTCTGCAAACTGCCCTCATTCTCAGGAGCAATGCCTTTTGCGGTGTTCTACGCAGGAGTTTTGCAAAAACTTGTATGCCTAGGGACTTCTTGGCAATATACATTTTGTCAGCATCACAACAAGCATACGTCACATAACTTTAAAGCGAACAGAGCAGCGAGTTTAAAGAGGCTAAGCAGACACATGGTAAAAGGTTTCCGCACCCAGCAGCGTTCTGTCCGATTAATTCACAGAGATGCTCCTCATATATATTATTGACTCATGGGAGTTGAATCCCATAATCAAATAAGTGCCATTATGCTTTGGCAGCGAGTGAGATGCCTCGATTCATCATTCATAGCAGATTAAATGATAAGCTGCATATGATCAGTAAAAGGGAACTCTAGAAAACGCGTTAATTAACCAGTTTTTTCTGATACAAGTCATTTGCTGGCGAGACCTGAAATAATTTAGTAGACAAATCATTTTTTAAATATATAACAAGAGACCATCGGTATAACAAAGAGTAAAAGAAATGGCGAGACATCAACCTCTTAGTGACAGCAATGCACAGGCATGGACAAATAAACGCCAGCCTAGCATCTTTCTAGGTTTGTTTCTTTTTAGTGGACCTTTTCTTTTTTTTACCGGGGGTGTAATATGAACAGACAGCAACATCGCATCTCCTACCAACTAGAACAATAAACAATAAATATATATATGTTTTAAATCACAATGATGTATACATGCGCATTCTTAAATGTGTTATGCTCTCTGTTCTTTAGGCAAAAGCACTTATAAACTAAAAACCTACAGAGCTAATCAGTGCATTTCTATGGGTAAAAAGCTACAGTTTCAGGGTTCTAAGCAGGGCTTAATTTGAAAAAAGGAAAACAAACGGTGGTCACTGCCGCTTGTACCACCCATTGCACCCGTCAGCGCTGTCAATGACAGGACCTGCACAACTAACCATCACACTGCTGCATGTGTGACAATTCAGACTATCGGAGGATCCCAAAGCAAGTAGAATTGCTTGGGTGGAAGGCATTAATTGGTTTTAAATGTATATTGAATTAATAAACAACTATTGTTCGGCTCATCTCTAAATTATGCAAACATTGCCACCATGTGGTAGCTGTCAGAAGTGCTGGTGCTGATAATTAATTACCAGTGCTGGGCAACAGAAACTACCTGGTCAAATTAACCGTTGGTGCCAAGTTGTTCACATCAGTCAGGAAGTATTAAACATGCACAGAAAACACAACCGACAATTCAATCACGTTTGGTCTCCAACAAAAAAGTCTCTTTCCCCAAAACATTCTAATAATTCTGCAGTTTGTTTTGCTGTCCTTGAAAGCAGCACCTCTAATGATACGATGATCATGAAATAATATATAAGTATATGTAAAGCAAATGCCCATTTTTGCATGATCACGCCTAACGTTTTGGACTGATGCGTCTGATTTTTCGACTCGGAGAGTGCACATAGGCTTGCAAACAAGACCCTAGTGCCAGAGTTTTAACCCATTACAAAATGTATTTTGAATTGGTTGCCCCCAAATGGCATAAGGTGACTTACTTAAAAGTCCCTAGTATATGGTACCTCAGACTGCCAGAGCATGTAAGTTACAGTGTCGACCCAGGGCTGCAGCATTGATTGTGCAATCCTGCATGTGACAAAGTACAATATGTCTCCCAGCCTGCTTCTGCAGCCAGGAAAATCTGTTTTAAAAATTGCTAGTTCGACTTTTCCATTTAAACCAATTCAAAACCCCCACTTCCAATACCAATATATGCAAGTGTCCCCAAAGGAAGGCCTATCTAGCCCTAAGGCAGGGAGCTGTAGATAAGTAGAACATATACTTGAAGATGTCCCAACAGCGAAGCCCCAAATTGCTGTCTATTTAGAAGTTCTATTGTCTAGTATAGGGCCGGATAACTTCTGAATGGGACTACTAAAATAGGTACTGTAAGGTATCAAATTAATCAGGGCATTAAACCAGACTTGATGCCCAAGTCAAATTTAATGTAATTTTTTTATCCAGTGGCCTTCATGTTTGCTGTCCACCAGACTTCGTTCTGCCCTCCTGGGGAGTAGTGTGAACGACTCCCAAGCCCAGGCAGTCCTGCTACTGAGGGAGGTGTTACCTCCCACTCACAGGAAGCCAAACAGGGTGTTGGCACAAAAGGCGATCTTCAAAGAAGAAGCCGTCTTTGGTGGACAAATGGCGACCACACTCATTAAGGTTGCCCCTTTGTTCAGGTAGACACTCTGGTGGTGAGAACAAAAGGGGGAAACCTGTGGTCAAACCTGTTTCCCCGTGGGTATGTAGCCTGCCAATAGCTACAACTCCAGGGTGGGCTACCAAGCTCTTAACATCCAAGGAAGGGATCAGACATGTTGAGAGTGGGCAAAATAGTGCACTTAGGATTGCTAGATGACAAGCCTAGCCATAAATTGTCACAAGGTGGGGCGGGATCATTGTAGCCCCATTGGCTAGTGACCGCACCATCCCTTGAGGGCACTTTCTAGGCATAATGGCACTCCCAGCACCTGGAACCTCAGATTACATCTGGACTGGATAAAGGACCAAAGAAGGATTACTTTGCCGACCCCTGGACTTGGCAAGAGAGGGTGCACCAGCCGCTGGACTGCACCTGCTGCTCCGTGGGTTAGCAAAGTGAGGACTGTGGCTGGGGTGCCCGCATCGAGAAAAAGTCACACCTCAGCCACACACCGAAGTTGTGACCCCCCCAAGGTCAGTCTGCTAACCCTCTGTTTCAGCACCAGGACCATAAAAGCTGAAGTAGCCAGTTTTGGTCAGTCATTAGCCACTCACAAGGAATCGCAGATGACCACCAACATCCAGCCAAGAAGACCTTCACCTCCAGCTATGTCTGGTGGACTAAGTAGAGTCATCAGTGTGGATTGCTTGCCAAAGGCAGACACTAGCCCTCACCAGAGGATATCGCTGAACCCAGGGTGTCCGGAGATCAGTAGCCCAGCTGGACTTCTACTGGCTCAGTAAGGTATTTGAGGGACTCAGACTACTGTGGCGAAAGCTGACCCACCACACTCTTGGACCTAGGAATAAGCCCAGGAAGGCCCCCGTTGAATGTACAGCACCCAGAGCATCTTTTCAGCATCCTCTGCTTCCTGCATCCCCAGAATCAGGACAACTCCATTGAAGTCTATGGTAGCCTTGATGTGGAACTGGACTTGAGACTGTTTTGGTGAGCAAGTAACTTCCAAATACTTCATATTGGCCCCCCTGACCTTCTCCCTGATGGAATTGGTTGGAATGGAATTGGGGCCAGAGTAGCCAAACACAACTCTTTCAAACATTTAAAATGTTTTCAAACTTTACGGATAACATGCTTGTCTGTGCTTTGGTCTAAGAAGCAGAGGTTTAGGTTTTACTCCAAAATCTAGATCTTCAGAACCCTCAGAAAGATTTTGCATTTCATGGCGTCTAAAAATACATAAAAATAGAGTCTATTTTTATAAATTGGTGTTGTATTTCTTTCATGTTGTGTGACTTTCTAATTTCGTTGTTTGGGGCTTCTAAATGCTCTACACTGGCTCTTTTGTTTAAGCCTTGTTGCCTGAAGCCACAGGTACCCAGGGTTGAGCGAAAGGTTTTACAACCGAGCCTGAGTGGACCCAAGTCGGTCTTGTGAGTGTATTACACGGTACGGTTGAATAATCATACAATACACACAGTATGCATACAGACATGTATGTATTCATTTCGTTTTTTTGTATCGAATCAACATGCTACCGCATGGCCTCTTTGGGATCCCACTCTATTCAGCTCAGTGAATATGGCAGGTTCATGGGCTATGATTATGGTTTGTAAGATGAGTTGCGTATAGGGTTCGGCCTCACAAACAGCAAGATGTTTGACAGCACTGCAGTGGGGCATGGTGGTGAATATCAAGGATTATATTCGCATAATTTTTATAATTCCTATACAGCTAATATCCTATCACCGTGATCTCCGGTCATACAGAATACATTGTGTTAGGAGCAAGTCTAAATCCATAGCGCATAAACTGGCTGCCTTGAGAAACCTTGAATATTACCTATCTCCTATTATTTGCACATCCAACATGAAATCTATAAAAGTTGCTTTCACCTTTACTCACTTGACAGCAAACATTGAACAGAGGTCTTATTATACTGCTCAATGCCGATATACCAATAATCAATTTGTGGTACACCAACTCAAGCCAATCCACCACTGATTTCTGTTGCAGGATTGTAAGAAGGTTGCAATTATTCTATTAAACCTTGGATTTCAAGCTGTTGACAAAACCCTTTGAGAAACTCTTTTTTTCTTTTTTTTTTAAAATATATTTTTATTAAAAGTTTTTGGCTGTTACAATACAGCAAAAAACAAATTTCCATACTTTTTAACACGTTCATAAGCAAGTTTCTAGAGTGTACAGACCGTGCAAATCAATTAATTTAAAAAGAACAATAACAGGAAGAAAAAGAAAAAAGGAAGAAAAAAAAGAAAAATGGGAGAGAGCAAGCAACCCATCAGTGCTAAGAACCTAACTCGAATTTTTAACATTTTCCTTCCAGCTTTGGATGGGTTACCATATTCGCCTCCCAAGCAATCTGCCCCTTTTACTCTTTCTTGCATAGATACCCTTTTCTAGGTTAAAGACAGCAAGGAGACTAGCCAAACATTGGTGTAATGTTGGCGGTGCTCTGTCCAACCACGCCCTTGCTATACACTTCCGTAGAACAGACATAGCCAAAAATAGAAAAAAGGCATCAGGCCCTTGCTCAGCCTCTCCACTAACCACAAAGATAATCCATACCTGTGTAAGGGTGATCTTAGTTCCCAGAGACCTAAAAAGAAATGATTCAATAGCTCTATGGAGCGTGTGCAACTGCGGGCAGTTAGCAAAGATATGCGTTATATCTGCCTCCGAGGAGTCAAAGCGCGGGCAAGTAGTGCCTGCGGTACCCCCCACACTGAGCTATCCTTGCAGGCGTATAGTATAGGGAGTAAATCGTCTTATAATGTTGGGCCTGTAGCCCAGCTGAACACAACAAGGTCTGCCCCAGTTCTAGTGATTCCTGAAAGCAGTCCTGCTCTATCCCCAGCTTCTCTGCCCATTTAATGCCATATTTCTCCAAGTCGTCTGTCTTTGTGCAGAGAGCTCTGAATAAAATCTGGGGATAGAGCAGTCCGCCCCACTCTCAATAACATCAAGAATTTTATTCTTATTAAACCCTCCCGATCCTCCCTGTTTTTTCCAGAGGAAGCTCCGGACCTGTAAATATTTAAAGAAACTCCTCCTATCGATCCCATATAACGTCTGCAGCTCAGCAAATTGGAGGATCCCATCGGGCCCCATCAGATCTCCCAGTTTCAAGATTCCCTTTCTTCCCCCATTCAACCATAACTGCATCCGCAAATATTTCTCCTGGAATGGACACATTCTTAAACATTCGAGTATATAGATTAAACGTACCTAGTCCGTATTTTTTGGAGAAGGCTGACCATATCCTATAAGATGCCTCCAGCGTTTTGAATCTTGTTCTCTTATAATAGCTAGAGTCAGCACAGTTAAGAAGGCAATTTCCTGCGTCTTCGCCCAGAATTGCTGCATATACATCAGTGGATCCAGTTTTAACTCTTAAGTCACCTGCCACTCCCCCTAACAGGCCCTGCATGTACTGTAATGCCGCCGCCCAATAATACATTTTAAAATTCGGAACTGTCCAGCCTCCTCTCGCCCTAGGAAGAGTCATATACCTCAATGCTCTACTTGTCTTGCCATGTGCCCATATACACCTGTTTATTGTTTTTTCCAGTGCCCCAAACCATTAGGCCTAAAAAAAATAGTGGAATTGTCATAAATAAATAAAGAAGCTTAGGCAAAATAATCATTTTAATCACGTTCGCGTGCCCCACTGTTGACAGGTGTAGATTATGCATCCTATCAAGATCTTGTTTGACTTTAGTAATCATAGGCCCAATGTTCCTATCCACTGTCTTGTCGAGGTCTGCCGAGATACTAATCCAGAGGTAGACAGCTGAACTAACCACCCGCTCATCATTGCACAATGCCCTGCTGTTCTTAATTATCTAAGTTTTGGCCCTATTGAGGGCATATCCTGAGACCTGCCCAAAAGCTCGAGCTTCTATCTCAACCTCTTCAACCGTCCTGACTGGCATTGAAGTTACGATTGCCACGTCATCCGCATATGCAAATGTTTTGAAATCTCGCGCTTGAGTTTTTTAGTGGCACAATCCTGTTGTTTAGTTTTCCAGCCTACGCAGCAGTGGATCAATATAGAGGGCGAAGAGAAGTGGCGAACACAGGCACCCTTGGCGAGGCCCTTGTTTAATCCATAAAGGCGTAGTGTACCCTCTATTGATTCTAAGCCGGGCTGTAGGGCCTCTAAATAAAGTCTGTATGGCCTTTATAAATCCCTCCCCTATACCGTTCTGTGGAAAATGAGGAAAGGTGATGTACATAAGCAGTGTTCATTTGCCCTTTTTCACTCCTCTCCCTGTAAGCACCATGAATACCATAAGATATTGACCGCATCACTCCGCCAGTAAAAGCCCGTGCCCACGTGTACATGACAGCCATTTTAGGCACCCTGGCCTTTTGCCCGCTCATTAGAATCACCGGCTTCCCTTCTGCGCGTATTTGAACCCCCCCCCCCTCTCTCACATGCATAGACCATGAAACCCTCTCCCTCTGCGCGACCCTGCCCTGAAAGGCAACCCTTCTGCTTGACCCACGCAAACCCCCCCATTTCCTCTTGAAGAGGCATCCTTCGTCTCAGCTGACATAGCCCTCCCCAGCTGCACCTGACTGCCCCCGCTCTCTCATATACGGGTCATAAGATCTCTCTCTGTGCGACTCTGTCCCTGTGAGCACCCTGGCTCTCCCCTTCTCCCTCACACGGGCAAGTCATAAACCTTCTTCTTCTGCAAGACCCTGTCCTTGGGAGTCACGGCCGCGCCTGACCAGCACCTCCTTTCCTTTCATGAATAACCCCTCTGTTAGTAAACCCTCCCTCCGCGATGGACTATCCACACATGTCCGAGGCCAACGCCTAAGCCAGAAGATACTGTTTATTGCCCCTTATTGTATGGAGTCACTCCTCTTCAAAGAACCCACTATTGATCCTGGCCACCCCACCCCCTGGGCTACGATCAGGCGCACACATCCTAAAAATTGGCGGAACACTCAGCTGCGTGATTACCCTCCCCTCTTATCAGCAGGTCAAGGGTCCCTATTGTGAACATAGGATTGACACGAGGATCATGGGGATGTCTTTTCCTTGTTTCACAATATCGTGATTGTAATGCCAAGTGTCTTGTAGGGTATAAAAGAAGATGTCTCAGCTCACTTGTTAGAGCACCTCCCGAAAGACACCGTGTTTCGTGTCCGAAATGACAGGCTCTCCTCATGAGAAATAAAACTCTGTTCTTGTGATTCCAGCTTCCAGCGTCCGTCTCTTTATTTGGTAACTATTCAGAATGAGAACTAAGAGGCGACTTGCGCCAGCAGCCCGGGCATCGATACTGATATGGGCTCCTGTTCCACAGTTCCACCTCATGGTCGTCCAAAGGTAGTCCCAGGAGACCCTATCGAATGCCTTCTCTGCGTCTAGCAGCAGAACGGCCATAGGGTCTCCTGAGACCTCTGCTGCATCAAAGAGGATAATAACTTGACGTATGTGCTGCGCCGTGCCCTTTCCTGGTATGAAACCATGTTGAGTGGGGCTGACCAATCCCTCCATCACTCTACATAATCTTAAAGTTAGTATCTTGGAGAAGATTTTTGTGTCTGTATTCATGGGAGTTATGGGTCTATAAGACCCTGGCTCTAAAGCCGGTTTGCCCTTCTTCAAAATTATTACTATGTCTGCCCCTGCCCAGGAATTCGGTATAGATTCTCCCACTTGTGCCTGCAGCATCGTGTCCCCATATCCTTACTTAGAGCCTTTTGAAAAATCTTGTAGAATTCTAGGGGTATCTGATCAGGACCTGCCGCTTTACCTGATGGAAGACAACTTAACACCGCTAGTATCTCTTCAATAATTATAGGGAGTTCCAGTACAGCCTTCTCGTCCTCAAGGAGGCCGGTGGCTAATATGTCCTTAAGGTATGCCTGGATTGCGGTCGGGTCACTTGGTTGTTCCTCTTTATATAACTCAGCATAAAATAGCCTAAAGACTTCCCGGATCCCACTGGGATCTGATATAGTACCACCTCTAGCATCCTCAATATCTCTTATTCCCCCTGCTGCAGCCTTCTGCCTTGTATGTATCGCCAGGGTGTGCCCCACCCTCTCGCTAAGTTCGTAGTATTGTTCTTTCCTGATTAAAAAATTAGCTGCTGCCTTCCTAGCAATATTCTCGACAGCCTCTGCTTTAGCAGCTATTATTTTAAGGAGAGATTGCTCTAAGGGTATCCTCTGCTGAACTGCTATATTTAGCTCCTCCTCTGCTACCGTCACCGCCTTAAAAAGTTCTTTCACTTTTATACCTTCCTGTTTTTGTTTGTGTAGACTAAAACTCATAGTCTCCCCTCTTATACCCGCCTTAAACGTGTCCCATGCCATCCCAGAGGAGGTGCTTCCTCTGTTGATATCCCAAAAAGTAACAATCCAATTGCTCATATGTTTTATGCAGTTCTCATCTTTCAGTAGTGCCCTTTCAAACGACCAGGTACTCTCCCTTTTTACTGCCCTATCGAGTTTAAGGGTAATTACTAATGGGTTGTGGTCGGATATAATCCAGGGGAATTTCTCCATCTGGGTTCTTACCATTAAAGAATTAGTGACTAAGAAATAGTCCAGCCTCACGCACACCTTATGTGGTGCTGAGTAATATGTGCTCTCCGTGCATATAGGGTTCAGGAGTGCCCAGACATCGACTAACGAGTTGTGTTGGGCCATACTACCTACTGCACGACCTTTCTTTCTTTTACGGCCCACGTAAGCCTGCCCCCCCTCGATCCCTAGGCCAGCCAGACCATTAATCTTAAAGTCTCCACAGCAGATTATCAGTTCCGGCCATATAGCTAATTCTGCGTCCAAGAACTCAAAGATGTCAGGGTCATCATCCGTTGACCCATAAACTTCAGTTGACCCATAAACTGATACTATAGTAAATGCTTCGCCATGCATTATACACTCAAGACGGACCCATCTACCCCACTGGTCTTCAAGTTTCCTTTTAACTATAATGTCACCACTTTTAGCGAATACAGCCACCCCCTAGTCTTCGCACCTTGCTGGGTATGTGCCAACAGCGAGAAACCTAACTGCTCCAGCAGATAACCCCTCGGCCCCTCTATGTGTGTCTCCTGTAGGCATACGAGAGCTAATCGCATTGACTTCAGCATAGTGGGGACTTGCTGCCTTTTAGTGCAGTCATTGAGCCAACAGACATTTATTGACGCAATCCGAACACTCTTTAAAATACGACAAATGGGAATCCCATCTTTTCCGCCAGTAGTTGAGAAAGCTTCAAATAACGTGCTGAACTGTGCTGTGCTGTGTGTGCTACCCTTTGTGGCCCCCCCTCCTAAAACCTCCCATTGAGTCCTCCCCCACACCCCTTACGGGCAAATAGGTCAAGCATGACCTATGTGTGGCCACTAAGATCACAGCCATCGCAGGCCACTCCCCACCGGTGGCCTGGTGAATCCAAACTGTGTACCCCTTGCTTCATACATTTGCCTTTTACCTATGAATGGGACAAGAGGAGGATGAGTGGATTGTCTACTCCTCAATTGCCATACCTCATTCCCTCTTCTTCTCCTTCAGTTCCTCCATATACTGTTGTGCTTTCACCTCAGAAAAAAACATTTTAACCTGTCCCTTTGTAATCTCCTTAAGCCTTGCAGGCTACAGCAAGTATGCCTCAGACCCAAGACCCTGAAACGGAGCTATTAGCTGCCTTAGCCTCCACCTTCTTTCCACAGTAGCGTGGCAGAAGTCAGGGTGGGCAAAAAACGTGATGTGAGTAAATGTTTGCTTTGGCTCAGGCTTCGCCTTGTCCATGACCTCTTGCCTCAAAAGATAATTACCCACATACACCAAAATTGCCATTGGCCTATCTGACTGGGATGCCCCGAGGTCTTTCCTTAGGGTCAGAGGGAATCGGTGTGCTCTCTGTACCTCGGTCTCCCAGTTCCAAGAGGCCATCTCAGGAAATGCACCCTTAAGTAAATGAATTACAAACATCCTGGCGTCCTGCCCCTCCACCCCTTCGGCCACACCCAGCAGTCTTATATTGTTCCGTCTCTGATGATTCTCGAAGTTCTCCAGCTTCCACTGGACATCCTCCGAGATCTTCTCTTGGGCTTGTTTAAATGATTGCCACCTATTAACATCGTCCTCAAGTCTTCCTGTTCTTTCTTCCACGTGGGCCACTTTGTCTGCCATACCCTCATAGAGTTTGTTCATTTTCCTAAGCGAACTTTGGATTTTTTTAGTTGCTTGTTTGGCCCTGCGGCTCTCTATCCTAGCTTCCCCATGCATGTGTTTCAGGGTAGTGAACAGTAGGTCATCTGCGGATGACTCTGAGGGGGGGGACGAGGCTTGCCCTACTTGCTTAGTCTCGCTGCCGCCACCCTGATACATCTGAGACATGGCTGAGTAGTCCCAAATCAACTTTCTGGCAGTACTAGCTGTGTTCTCAAGCACTTTAACTTTTGTTTTAGACCTCCTTTTTTGCTGGGTATTTTTCTGGGCAGATGAAGTGCTAACTGAGTCTGAGTCTTCAAGCAAACTCCCTTCACTTGACAGCAGTGATTCAGAGTCCTCATTAGGCAAAAAGAAACAGTCCCCTTCAGGCGAGCCTGCCCCCCCTCAATCTCGCGTTATCCCATTTGGGTCGACCCGCGTTGAGTCCACATCCCAAGTACTCACATTTCCAATAGATGTGGCCGCCTCTGCTCCCCCCCAGGGGTCGATCCTGTTCCTCCACCTCGGGCGCTACGGGGACTCCACTGAGGCCGGGTTGCTCACTGTGCCTCATGCCCAGCTGCTCCACACCGGCATTCTCTGTGCTCCGATCAGCGCTCCTCGCAGCTTCCTCCAGCGGAGGTGGTAACAGTGTTTCACAGCGTTGCTTAGTAACCGGTTCTTCAGCATCCTCGAGGCAGACTCCAGCATCGCTCGCCTCCACGTTCGCTGGGATCTTCGGCGGCTATGGGTAGCAGATCCTGTGGTTTGAGAGAGAAAGCCTCGTCCAAGGTGGGTTGGCAAAGAGAAGAATCTCTGGCCTTTGTTCTTTCTTTAATGTCTCTCTGTGCGTGAGCTTTCTGAGCTCCATCTACAGTTCCTTTGCTTTGTATACTTTTAGCACCCCCGATGGTGCCGCTGTTTGTTTGATTCTCGCTCGCCTTCTTCATGAGCATCGGGGGGCCTTCTCGTCGCCCCCGTGGATCGAGGCTCTGTGCTCATTGATGTCGGTACTGGGATATCCTTGCTGCCATCCTTAGCGCCCTCCTTGGGGTCTACAGGATCTTTCAAGTCCTTTGCTGATTTCGGCCCTTGTGGAGCCATGTTCGTATAGCCCGATCTGGATCTTGACAGCAGTGCCGCTATTCTTGCGCAGCCGTGTCGAATAAAGGCAAAAAGCGAAGCTGCAGGGTACAGTAACCACTGCACTGTATCGACATTCTGCTGCCTCACAGCCACGCAGAAATCTTGACACATAGGGGTCCAAGGCATCCTTCTTATCACACCATGCTGCACCGGGAAGGGAGAGGAAAGGTCTGCGACTGTGTGCTACGGACCGCCAGCGGCCATCTTGCCCAGAAGAAAAATTCTTTCATTCCATCATACAATTGATTTCCGGCCAAACAGAAATGTAATTCGCCTCATTTGGCGCTATATAAAAATAAACTGCAAGATGCTTAACAGCACGCAAGTCCTATTCTACAACATACTGCATGCCTTAAGTAGTGATGTCTAAACACAGATTACAAATTTCTCAAGAGCCAGGGCTTGGGCTTCTGACAAATGGCTGCCTAGTGCCTTGACCCTTTACACTATCCTCTGATCGTCTGAGGCTGCTTGTTTATGACTATGACCTAGCACTGTGAAGCTAAAGTCTCCTGCTGATATGATATGCTTACAGAAGTGAGGAGTCCACAGATTAGGGAGAAATACTGGCTACACCCAGATATTAGTATACGTTTTGTCCACAGCTACCTACAGAGAAGAAAGAGGCTGTAGGCCCCCACACTTCATGTCCAGTGAAGAATTTGGTTGCTCACTCCCCAGGGACAGCAGTAAGTCGCCTTTGAGGACAACAGCAGATGAGTCAGAGGTGCATTGTGGAGGGTGGCAGTGGAAGTCTGGTTTGTTGCGCCCCATCACACAACCAAACAGAGCAGAGGCCATCTTGGAATAGGCTAACCACCATTGGATTACGTCACTTCGTACACAAAGAGAGAGCCATCTCTTTTTACTCCCACCGGCAACTGGGGCCTACAATAGTGATCGGATGCAGATGCACGATTTAACCCGAATACCGGATATGGAACCTAGCTGGGGTGGTGTATGACCCACAAATCAAGTTGAGTTGGCGGGTCTGGTTTCAGACAAGAAAGAACAATTGCTTTTTTGAGTCCACTCACTCACCAGGGTTTCCCACTTGTGACATGCTTCATCATTGTGGTCCTCTCAATCTGCTGCAGCTTGAGGCGTGCTTCGACTTGCGAAATTACTTAGGAGCACTGATATAAGACTATGTGCAGTGTTAGTGGAGTGGATGGAATGATAAACATACCTGGCTAGTGGGCAAAATATTCTTATTCTAGTTCCTAGTCGGTATATTAAAAGCAAGGGTACTAGAGAACAGTGTAACCATAATGAGTTAAAAGCCTCTAGTGTTGGTCAACATTTTTCGAGCCTCCCCAGGGCTCTTCCTCAGGACCACACAGGGACCAGCCCTGTGCGTTCCACTCCTAAGTGACCTAAAAAGTGAGGTACATAAATAATTAGTGATAAGTATTGTGCCACACCTACTGTGTGTGCACTATAATACAAACGATTTGATTCAATGGATCGTAGTATCTGTAGAAGATAAAACAGAGCAATGATAGAAATACAGTTGCCTGCCAGGGCACTGGCAGGTGTTATACTGCATACAACACAATGCGTCTGGATCACACTCAAACATTGTCCGTTATACGTGAATTAAGATAGTTATCGTCTATTCCATCCTGTCTTATAGCTGGAACCTAATATTGGTGATCAACATATGTACAAGATGAAGAATGAATACCCTACCTACATTATATATTATGTGCACCCAAATAGGTACTACAGCAGTAGTCTTTAAAAGACTACTTAGAATTGAACAAACACTCTGTATCCACCCCAAGGCCTTTGGGCTGTGTCAAGAAGCTTGTGTGGCGATCCATGATAAATTCAGTACTGGGCCAACCGGAAGCAGAGATCAAACAGAAGGAACTGAAGACAAAGGGAAATAGGCTGTCGGCATTCTGTCTTATCGAATCAACACCTGTAGCCTTCAAGAACATCATAACAGCAAAATGTCATGTAAACTCCCTCTTCTCTCCCGAGACTAAATTACAGAAACTCAAACTAAAACTTTATTTAAGAGAATGTAGGATACTACTTGTGATACAACTGAAACAATAGAAAATTACTTCTACTATTTCTATGCAACAAAATGACAGGGGTCACCAACTCATCGATCTGGTTAAAATACTAAAAGAATCCATAGCCTTTGTCACAGCAATATATACGTCAGAGAGCCTCCATACAGTGGACCAAAATGAATGAATGAAATATTTTATAGAGCGCACAATACCCAAAGGTGTCATAGCACTATATGGTTCAAAGCCAGGAAAACCTACTGCCTGAGGACATACCTCTGGCGTAGCTAATACCTATTGAGAGAACAACCAGGTCTTCAACTGTTTTCTGAATTGCTGCAAGATAGGTTGTGAGCATAAGGCAAGAGGCAAGGAGTTCCATAATTTCCCTCTGCGGTACTAGAGCATTCTTCCACCCCATTTTGCTTTGTTTATTCTTAGGACAGTGGTCATATACGCTGAGCTCGATCTAAGGTTCCTACAAGGAATATACCAGGAGAACCGATATTGAACGAAGGTCGGCCCAGCTCTGTGAAGGGCCTTGTGGATAACGCACAAAGCCTCAAATGAGATCCTCTTTTCAACTGGAAACAAGTGGAGGGCGTGCATTAGATGAGAGATTGGTCCAAATTTGGGGGCCTTCAATAACATTCTTGCTGCCGCCTTTTGCAGGAACTGGAGCTTTTTTATCAGATATTTAGAAGTGCCTGAATATAGGGCCTTGCAATAATTTATCTTCGGGAAGATGAGTGCCACCATCACCGTCTTCTGCAAATCCAACAGAATAAGTGGCAGAATTATTTTCTTAAGAACCCTCAGCATGAAAAAACCTGCTGCGGTCAAAGCATTGATTTGTTATGAAAAAACATAGTTTGGTGTCAAAGATGACACCCAGATTTCTTGCCTTCTGCACTGGCTGCTCTGGTAAGGCGCCTAGATCCAAGGTCCACCAGGATGCATCCCAAAAGGAGGTCTCCTTACCAAATAGCAGAACCTCCGTTTTATCAGAGTTCAGCTTGAGAAAGTTTCTCTGTATCCAGTCTGCAACCTGGGCCATGCATTAGCAAAGGTTGCTTGCATCCTTTTCCACCTCCGATGAGATAGATACCACTATCTCTGTATCATCAGCATAAGAAAAATACCGCCAGGCCAAAACTGTGAATAAGATTAACAAGGGGTGTGACATACACATTAAATAAAGTGGGGTTAAGGGACAACCCTTGAGGCACCCCACAGGTGAGAGAGAAAGGTCTATAACTTGATTCTCCCGTCTCTCCCCACTGTTGTCTCCCGTTGATAAACAAGCTCAACAGTGCTAGTGCTGAGTTCCTAAAACCTAGAGAAAGTAATGATTTTTTTTTTAATTCGTGTAAAATAATTTTTTTGCAGAGTCAACGACTCCGTCGTCTTGCAATGGTTTAAAGAGACAACTTGAAGGAGGATAATACAGAAGAAGAGAAAGCTGAAGCCATAACAGAATATGAACACAAGGAGAGCAATGGGAAACAATGGCTTTCCAATTGAATTCTTACTAATTGATGGCTTCAGCATTTACCCTTCTTATATGCAAGATCTTCAAGAATGTAAATTAAAATGAAGGTTTCTCTACAGAATTTGATAGCACAGCCACATTCTTGATTCCCACATGTCAGAAACATCACCCTGACCGAGTTTGCTACAGGGCCATATCTCTTATACATTTAGACATCAAAATAATGTCAGAAGTATTATTCTCCAGGCTTCAAAATGTTATTCCCTCACTCATGCATAGAAACCAAGTGAGTCATGTTGAACATCATGACACCACATGAGAACATTCTCACAATCCAACCGGCAAGTGGACAACAATGTGGATGACAAAGTAGCCCTATCCCTTGATGCTGAAAAGGCCTTTCAACAAACTCTTACTCTACCCGGACAATACTCTGCCAACACAGTCTAAACCCAGGGCCTTTGATGCAGCATAAAATGCGATCATCCCTTACACGACATAATATCTGAACTTGACAACGAAAACTTCAATGTGCACCTTGAACACATTTTGAAAAACAGCATTGAAACTGAGAAAAGTTGAAGTACCTGTACTGTAAAAGTGTGCCTGGATAGGTAGCAAAAACAAGGATCACCAAATACTGAATTTAATATATTTATTAACAAAAGCGTTTTAATTAATGATGACATTTAGCATTTCAATTGATATTATTGTAGTGTGCCATACATAGAAAGTTAGAAAATGGTGCAAAATGTTCATGAAATGTGCTATATGTATTAAACTTTTAGTATCAGTGCTTAACATTATTAGAATCTTATAAATGTTTTAGCTTTAATGATTTTTAGGAATAATCTCCATGTAGGTACTTTTTAAAAATTGTGATAGTAGGCCATCATTGTAAATAAACATTTTGTGTAATAATCACGGACAACTTTATAAGTATTCTCACATATGATATGTTTGGTTTTTTCGTTATACTTGAACTTAATCATGAGGTTTTTTTTTTTTTTACTAAATAAGATGATAACTTTAAAATGCACTGAATTGCATTTTTCTCGTTTAGGCTGCAATATTTCATAGCCTGGAGTAATGGACTTTTGTTATATTTTCTCAAATGTTGCTGTATCTGTTCCATTCATGAACATTTTTTAATCGACAAGAGACTTTCTTCAGTGACCTAGCTAGACTAGTTAATGCCTGTGGCGGTCTCTGAGGCGCCTGCCCCGTGGCTGTATGTAGGAGCGGGGGTTGGTGGTGATACCTGTGGTGGCCGCCTTGCGGCCGGGTCTAGGACCAGGGTAGTGGAATGCTGGAGATGCCGCTAGTAAAAGTACGGGGGAGGGAGGCCGCTGCCCCTAAAATCACCTCCCACTATGCCACTGACTTTCTTAGTACTTGTTTGTGTGAATTGGTGGGAACCTAACCTTTTGACTAAATCCATAAAGAGCAACAAAGTAAATAAGTTATTTGTCAGCTAACCTGTGAGGACTGAATGGACAGTCGTTTCTAATGAGATGCATGGGAAAGTATGTTGGAGTATCAATTTGTACTTGGAGAACGGTAGAACGATCCCATGACGATCAGACCATTGTATGGTGACAACTGATGTCACAAACTAACAAGTTTGAGTATAAAAAGTGACTTTCTTCGTAAGAGGGAGGTTCCTCCCCACTTCACTTCCAGCTTATAAAGATAGTCCATTTTACTTGATGGACTATCTTTATAAGCTTTTGCCTTATGCCCCTTGCCTTATTCCCCTTGCTAATGAACTTGCCTGCTGGACATTTTGGAGCGGTCTGGTGAGAGACCATACTTGGGCTTTTCTGATTATTGCTTCTTTCCCCTTGCCCGTAGACTTTGCCTTAGTGAACTTAAACATGACACCTTTGCCCACGCTAGGAGAGCTTTTATAAACCATCCTTCTGCTATAGGTGGTAGGAATCTCGAATTCTGAACCTTCCACTTGTGAATGATTTTATTTAGCAATACATTTACTTTGACTGAATGTATGGATTTATACTACGAGCTGTTAGACTAATGACTGAGCTTAAAGTGTTACTTATTTTTTTTTTTTAACATCGTTTTTATTGCATCACCAATAGAAATGTACAGACAATATAATCATCAGTGAATATACAGCATATACAATATCAGTATGGTCCAGTCCTTCTCCATCCGGGGGGTGCACCACGTCCTCAGTGTGGGTGACCACATCCCTGATCATTTCTCGGAACTCCTTACAACGTCTGACCGCTATAGTAGGCAAATATCTCTGGGTTGCTTTTGTGATTTTCACCCCTCCCCCTCCCCAAATTTCGGTACCCCAACATCTCTCCAAACCAGCCTCCTACCCACCCTCCCCCGTGGTCGCTCTGCGCTGGGTTAACAGTGTAAAAGTGTCCGGTGTGTTGCAGGAGGAAGTAGTCATTCACTAAGGTGTGTTCTCCTGTATAGTGATAGGGTCTGCCCGGTCCAGTTCGCTCTCGCCCTCCTGCCCCTCATCATCCATATCACGGAGCGCCCGCACCATCACTTCCCATGCAGTCGCCCTTTCCAGAGCTTTCTCGTCATTCAACCTCCAGGCCATCTGGTACCGTAGAGTACTTTCACACGCGGCCCATCTCAGGCATTCCCCATACCATCTTTTATACGTGGGTCCCACTCTGGACTTCCAGTTTCTCGTAATTTCCCGCTTGGCCAGAATAAGCCCCAGATCTATAAATTTACTGGTCGTCTTGTTCCTAGGCGTGTGAGGGAACCAATGAAGGACGCCAACCGCTTTAGTGAACTGGATATCCCTATCTGTCGCGCCGTTAAGGGCCCGCCCAACTTCCTGCCAATAGTCTCCCAGTGAGGGGCATTCCCACAGCATATGGCCCAAATCCGCCCCAATTGTGTTACATCTGGGGCAAGCAGCGTCGGCCACCCCAAAATACTGTTGGATTTTCCCGGGGGTGAGGTATGCCCTGTGGATGACATAGAAGTGAATTAATTGAAACCTGGCATTTCTCGAGCTCTTCCGTGCTCGCCTTAGCAACTGGCCCCAGGTCGTGTCGGGTATCTCCACTTGAAGGTCCAGCTCCCACTTGGCCTTCAGGGCTGCCAAAGGCTGCAAGGCCTCCCGCTGCATCCTGGAGTACAAGCACGTGACAGCTTTAAAAGTTCCCGCCGCCATCATAGTGTACTGGCAGGCCATCGAGGCGCCCGGTTCCTGCAGCCCTTCCCCCCAGTGGGCTTGCATAGCGCCCGTGACTGCTGCGTGCAGCAAGTAGTCGCCCCTCGGAAGGTCAAATCGCTCCTGCAGGTCCTGGAACGGCAGCAACACCCCATCTTCGTAGAGATCACCCAGCATTTGTATTCCCGCCTCCTCCCATCCTAGCAGGCGCGACCAGTCGCCACCATGTGGGAGGGCGGTGACCATCCCCAGCGGAATTTCGGGGGCATACATAAGGCGGACACCCGCCCGCTTACGGGCCCGGTCCCAGCATAGCCGGAACGTCTGCTCCTCGACCGTCAGGTCTCCCACCCGGAGCTTCTGGTGTAGCGTAATGTACGCCAGGACGTGCCGCGGGGTGCCTCCCACTCTCGCGTCCTCGGGGCCTCTATATACTCTCGCCACCTCCTGAGTAAAAATCTGCAGCTGCGCGGCTAGGTAATACCCTTCAAAATCCGGCACCGCCATACCTCCTTCATCTTTGGGGCGCAACAGAGTGTCGAGCGCTATGCGCCTCCTTCCCGTGCCCCACAAGAAAGCTATGACCAACGACCTCAGGCGTTTGAAAACAGAGCTCGGGACCCATACCGGGAGTGTCCTAAAATAGTACAAAAGCCTGGGCAGGGCTATCATTTTAAGCAGGGAGATTCTACCAGCCAGGGATAGCGGCAGAGTCGCCCAGAAGTCCATGGACCCCCGCAGGGCATTAATACAGCGAGTGATGTTGCCGTCCAGTAAGTCGGTCGGGGTATGATAAACATAGACCCCCAAATAATGCAGACAACGCGGCTCCCACCGGAGTTCCTGAGCAGTGAGTGGGCACGGTTCTCCCGGCCTCAGGGGGAACAGGCAGGATTTAGGCCAGTTGACCCTCAGGCCCGACAACCGGCCGAACTGTCCCAGTAGCCGCCGCGCCCCCTGGAGCTCGGGCCCGCATCGGCCAGAAACATCAGCAGGTCATCTGCATACAGGGAGATGAAGTGCGGCCTTCCCCTAAATGATAAACCTGCGTAGTGGCGGCCCAGTCTGGCCTCCGCAGCGAAGGGTTCCATCGCCAATGCGAAGAGGAGCGGGGATAAGGAACAACCTTGCCTAGTGCCACGCCTGATCGGGTATTGTCTCGAGATCAGTGTGCCCACCCGAACCCTCGCTACCGCCTCGGTGTACAGGACCTTGGTCCATTTTATGTATCCGTCCCCCAGCCCAAAGCGGCGCATCACCTCATACAAGTATCCCCATTCAAGGCTGTCAAATGCCTTCTCAATATCAATGGAGAGGACAAATGGGGAGACGGCACTCGGCCAGTCCGCACCCATCAGTCTCGTAAGTCTACGAATGTTATGAGTGGTGTTGCGTGTCGGTATGAAACCACACTGGTCACCGTGAACAAGACTTGTCATGTGTACCAGCAGTCTATTGGCCAGAATTTTACTGAGGATCTTGTAGTCCGTCGTCAACATAGACAACGGACGGTACGAGGACAGAGCCGCACCCTCTCTGCCCGGTTTCAAGAGCGGGATCATGAGGGCCTCGCACATGGAGCCCGGGAGTCGACCCCTTGCCTGTGCCTCATTGTACACCTCGCGCAGCCGTGGGGCAAGGAATTCTAGGTATTTACTATAAAATTCGATCGGCAGCCCGTCGAGTCCCGGGGTCTTATTCCTGGCCATCTGTTTTACTGCACAGCCTATTTCTCCAAGAGAGATGGGCCGACCCAGCTCTTCCGCCTCCGAGTCCTCCACTCGTGGTAACTGTAACCCGTCCAAGAACTCTTCAAGCTCCTCCGCCCCTCCCGTTCCACCACTCTCATAGAGCCCCTCATAATAAGCACGAAACTTATTCAGGATCCCGGGTTGAGTGTGGCAGGGCTCCTCCCCTGTCTCCTGGATCCCCATGATCGGCACCCCCCTCCGAACTGGGTTAGCGAGCCAAGCCAGCATCGACCCCGCCTTATCACCTTCCGCTTGCGCCCTCGTCGTGTATGCCTTGTGATCGAAACTACGCAGCCGCTCCAACTCTACCGCCAGCCCCTCCCGTGCCCCGCTAAGCTCCTCCTGCAACTCAGGGTGATTCGGGCGCCTCTTCTCTAAGTCCCTCAGCCTTGCTTCAGCCTTATCTAAGTCATCCAACAAAGTTTTCCGAGCCCCAGCCGTGTGCCCAATACAGTGTCCCCGCGCCACCACCTTAAATGCATCCCATTCTACCGCCCTCGTGGAGGCCGAGCCACTGTTCTCCTCAAAGTACCTCTCAATGCGCTCACCCAGGGCCTCCCTGAACAACAAGTCATCTAGGGTGTCAGGTTGCAGGCGCCATGTTGGCACGCAGTTAACAGTCACCATCCAGTCCAGAGACATCAACAAAGGGTTGTGGTCCGATAGCGTCCTGGCCAAGTATTCCGCCCCTCCCACCGCGGGGAGCACACACGCCGAACAAAGAAACGCATCCAGCCTCACATGCAGGTCATGTAGGTGCGAGTGAAAGGAGTAGTCCCTAGTGGTGGGGTGCAATGCCCTCCAAGCATCCGTGAGGGCCCAGCTCTCCTGCCATTCCAACCTACGCTTGGCGACCCTATGCACTGGGGACGCGCGCAGCGGGGGATGGGACCTATCTAGTAACACATCCTCAACCGAGTTGAAGTCCCCCCCCAAGAGGACCGGCCCTGCCAAATAACCCGCCAGTTTGCCCGAGATGGCAGACAAGAAGGCGGGCAGGTCTACATTAGGAGCATACACATTACAGAGAGATATCACCTTGCCTCTCAGCCTCCCCTCCACCGCCACATATCTGCCCTCCGGGTCCACCAATGACTTTGTGACCTGGAAGGGGACCCCCGCCCGTATCCAAATCAGTGTCCCCCTTGCAAAAGCTGAGAATGCCGTGTAAAATAGCTGCCCCCTCCAGCGCCTTTGCAGGGCAGCCCCTTCTTGCTTATTTAGATGTGTCTCCTGTAGGAACGCTATGTGAACCCCCCTACGCTTGAGGTACGCCTGGACTTTATGTCTGCGCGTCATAGACTGCATACCCCGCACATTCCAGGTCACACATTTCAACGCCCCGGTACTAGCCATCCCCCCCTACACAACCGGACCAGACAACAAAGAACAATGTCCTTTCAAGCCCCGCGACCACGGGCCCACCCACCCACCCTCTCCAAACAGGAAGCCGAACCCCCCCAACAACAACTACCCCCCGAGCAACCCCAACTGCTCGCAACTCCCACCCCCCCAGGACAGGCCCCCCCGCAACTGGAAGTACCCCCATCCAAACCAACACTCCCGACCACCCCTCAAGGAAAGGTGGTAATGGTCGCAGTCCCCACTGCGAAGACCTTAGGGGCCAGTAAGGCGTTGCTCGATGCGATAGAACCTCAAATCTAATCAGCCCCGCACACTCCACCCCGCAATCCCCACATTACAGCTCCCCAAAACCTCAAGTAATAGCGTTCCACTGCCACGGGCCCAGTGCCCCGGTGTCCAACCAACGAGTTCACTCCACCAGTTCAGTTCAGCACGCCTCTAGTATCACCTCCGAAGTCTGCGGTGTCACAATAGGGCCCCGGGCTCCACCAAATTCCGATTGTCCCGTCTCCGAGCCCGTGCCCGGGTCCTCTGATTCCGTGCCCTTCCCGGACTGACTCCTGGCGGCCCTGGATAAGTCCACTACCGCCTGTAGCGCCGCCTGCCTCTCCGCCTCCGTCTGCGACACCGATGGTTTTCCGGTCCTCCTGCGGTTCCTCCTGATCCGTTGGGATTGCCTGACCGGTTGCGCCACCTTAGCCTCCTCCTCCCTGACCTTAGCACCGTCCGTTCCTGCTTTATAAGTATCCCACCAGTCCCAAGCGTCCGCGGAGGTCGTGAAGAATAGTGATTGCTCGTCCACCACCACCCTCAGCTTGGCGGGGAACAACAGGGAGTACTTGATGCCTTCCTTGCGGAGCTCCCGCTTGAGGGACAGAAAGTTTGCCCGGAGCCGCTGCGTCTCAAATGTATAGTCCGGGAACATGGTGACCCTGTTGTTGTCCACTTGAAAGGGCCCTGCCTCTCTCGCCCTCTGTAAGAGCCAGTCTCTGTCCCGGTAATGGAGCAACTTAAACACCACTGGGCGAGGAGGAAGGCCCAAGGCGGGCGGGCGCGCTGGAACTCTATGTGCCCGTTCCAGGGAGAAGAAGGGGGACAATCCTTCCGGTGCCACCTCCGTCCGCAGCCAGTTATCAAGGTAGCCCACCATGTCGTCGCCTTCGATTTTTTCCGGCAGGCCCACTAGGCGTACGTTATTGCGTCTGTTCCGGTTTTCCGCATCTTCGGCCCTCCGTTCCAGCACCTTCAGGCGGTCCATCACATCCGTCATCTGGGCCTTCATCGTTGCTTGGCCCGGGGCTAATTCCTTGACCGTGATCTCCACGGACTTCACCCTGTCCTTGAGTTTATCATGGTCGGCCTTCAGGAGGCCCAAGCCCGTCGCCACCTGAGCTATATCCTGTTGTAGGGCGTCCTTTGTGGTGGCGATGGCCTCTAGGATACGATCTTGCATCCGCTGCAATGCCGCTTGGTCTCGCTCCGCTCCCTCCGCAGCCTCAGTATCGGCCGCGCCATCTCCCTTCCCCTTAGTCTTCCCCATCTGGGCCGGCCTGAGCGGTGGCCTCCGAGTATGTACCTGATCGTTCTCCGAGCGTCGCTGGGTTTCGCCCTCCGGCAGGGTCCCCGGATCCAAGGTTGTCTCCAAGAAGCAGGAACTCTGAACGACCGTCAGCCCGGCTGGCGCCAGTCGTGCCAGGGGCCCGGGGCTTCCGTCACTAGGTCACTGCCGCACTATCGCCGCCACTACCAGGGGGCGGTCCCCAGCCACCGCCCGAGGGTGCGCCCAAGGTCCACTCCGGCACCTAGGGAGAGGCGCGATACAATCGCCAGCACCTCTGATTTGTCGGGGAGCAGCCCTCAGTGGGTCTCCAGGCAGATGTCTCCGTTGTCTTCGAGTCTCATGCCACCGCCGCCATTTTAGGGTCTGCGACTTCTCGCCTGGGTCCAACTTTCAAAGTCGAAATACTGCTGTGGAATGGCTCGGCGTCGTCCTCCGTGGGCACCGGACCCTCCGCAGTACCTTCCAGTACCGGATGATATCGATTACATCGGGGTCCGATCAGATTTTCAGGATATTTACCGGGATCGGGCACGGAGCTCCGAGCTCACGCTGCCTACCTCCTCGGCATCCAAGCCACGCCCCCCCTTAAAGTGTTACTTATATACATTGATTTTGTATCTCTAACACAATAACCAAAAATATCTAATTTTTTCTGAGTCTTTTATTGTGTCAATCTTCTTTCTACAGAAATTGTGCTTTAAATAGTATGATTTCTAAATGCCTGTAAGAGAAAGTCGTAGATTATTTTCTGACTACCAGATTATTTTGCTCTTGTTTTGTGTAGCAACAGCAGAGCTCTTAGTTTGCATAATTCTTGTTAGAATACATTTCTTTGGCGAGTTGGGTCTTCCAATCACATAGTTCTGAGAGTAAGATATTTGCACCTGAATTTGAGAGTTGGCTGCTGATTACTTGTCCTCACTGAGTGGCCAACAGTGGGGCACCCTGATTTCTCACTATGACGAAGAAAGGTCTATCAGAGGACCATCGCCTTTGTGGAAGAAGTATAGAATCTGAATAAAAACCAGTTACTCGTATGGGGCCAGTGCTAGGAAACCATTATATTGATTCCGCTGTAACACTTTCATACTAACCTTTCTTTATCTTGTCTCAGATTTTTAGAAATTATAAGGACACAAAATAAGCTCGACTAAAATTGTAGTGATATTCAGAACAATCTCTACTACAAAGCACTCAATGGGAGAAGGGAACCCATTTCAATGGCTCCACAGAAAGAATAAATACCTGGGAATATTACTAAGTCCATACTGCTCTGGTGTCGTGATGATTGGCTGATGCTTTTTGTGAAATTAATAAAAATGCGTGTATCAAAAAAAAAGTCCTTACTGCTCTGTCAACATTCATGACAACATCTCAGTGTTATTCAACAAAATAATATGACATTGTGCAAAATGGAAAAAGTTGCAATTGTTGCTTTGAGAGAAGAGTTCAAACAATCAAAATAGTAGTAGCCTCAAGGTTTTTTCGTATGTCTTTAACATGATACCTATCAACTGCCCTCAAACACTGCAGGCAAGAATTGACAGAACATTCAAGACCTTTATTTTGAATGACAAACCCCAAGATTGAAAATGTCAAAGATACAGCGACAGAATCAGAGGGCTATCACCTTCCACATATGGTGCAGCAGTTCTCTCACCTTGGCTATGATAATTCAAGGAATCGGGATACCCTAGAAAGGGTTTTTATTAATCACCTATTGCACTGATAAAAAGACCCTGCAACATTTTACGAACAAAAACTCTGCCCAACAACTCAAGTAACCCAATCCTTCCAAAAATGGATAATGTATGGAGCGATTACCCACAACTGATCTAAGATTAGTGGCTTCATCCTGAGGTGCCAATTTGTAATAATGCACAACTCATGGCCGGAGAGCGCCCAAAACCACCTGAAATGACAAAGAAATTGTGGAAATTAAAAATCTCATGGAAAATGAGACTTTCAAGTCCACTGATAAACTAAGAGAAGAGTTTGGCATCCATCAAAATCAACTATGGAAATACGATCAATTAAAACATGTCATACTGAGCAGATGATGCGTGGAGTTACTTATCTCAAGAACGTCCCTAATTTATGCCTATCTGAAAAAGTGGTGTGATATCAAAGGACTGTTTACTCGCATCTGTTGTGTCTTGACCACAGATCAATACTCTGCAAACCTACAACAAACTATCCGGAATAAATAGCAACCAGAGTTAGAAATGATTATTAAGAGGCTGAATAATTTGAGATTATTAAAATAGATGGCCGGGGCCTGCAGGACAAACAACTTAAATTCTGCCTTTCAAAATTCTACAAGACTGCCACTGGACTCCACAAAACCTTCGTAAAGTAAATCTAAGGCCAAATGTATGCTCCTGGAGATGTGGGTAACCAGATCGAGATCTAGTGCATATCTTGTTGTCATGTAAGTTATTTGATTCGTTGTGGATATGGGTGTGATAAATGGTGCAAAATACAATTCAAATGATCTTTGTTCAACGGCTTTCGTTGGCCCTCTTGATAAAATAATCACAGGAATAGGTCAATTGATATGTGCCTAACAATGACAAAAACGTGTATTATACGTTTATGGAAGCAAAATCCATCCAGGCATAAGGGCTGGTTTAGTGAACTGATAGCAAAGGCTGCCTTCGAATGTACCATGTACAGGTTAAACAACCAGTGTCATTTATTTCACCTAGAGAACGGCTCAGACCCAGACACTCAGGATCTTCTGGAGCTGTTATATGGGGTGGAGCTAAAACAACTGGTCAGTGGCCTGACTCATAAGGCAGGGCATACCCTGGATGGGATTTTTTCAAACCACCCCAACCTAGAGGTCACGGCAGTGCAACTGGTCTCTTGGCCGGACCACGCTTCTGGTATATTTAAAGCATTTATACCGTTTTTTCTGAGCTGCTGTGAAAAATTATGGAATAAAGAGCGAAGAAAGTATAGCATAATCCAAAGCCTCCGGTCCTGACATAGAATCTGACTATCCTAAATACCTCTACAATTTGTTATAGTACTGGGCAAAGACGTTGCAACTGTTTTCATGTATATTAACGGATACCAAGATAATTGTATCTGTAAATGTCATTTTTAGTCAATAGGACCCTATAATAGGGAATATCCTTGACAGAGAGACTCTTGTTTGACTTTTCTAATGCATTGAATCCTGCACGAATGACTTTAGCTAGCAATTCTTCTGGTCAGTGAACTGATTATTATACTTGCCTCAAAGAGTAAAAAAGTTTTAAAACTGTAAACTTTCAATGGAAGCAAAACAGTAGGCTGTATGGAGCACCTTCTCTTGCTTTTGTGAAAACAAATCTTCCTAACAGAGCCTAGCTATAAAGAAGCAGCTTCAACGGCCCTGGAAAGAGAAATGTAAGAACACAACTATAAATTTGGTTGTTAGTTAACAGTGCCACAGTATGGATCTGTGAAAGAATTGCGTGCCACTAAAGCACGATTTATATCCAGAGATAAATGTAGAAGAGGGTGACTTGAGTGTTCAGGAGTGAGCAGAGATAAAGGGCAGACAAGGGTGACGTGATTGGACAGCATGATATGGTACGGCCTGTTATTGTACAGTCACAGTCTATAGTATGAGATGTTAATGAATAGTATAAAATGGTATGGGCTGTTATTATATGATATGTTATGGTATGGCCTATTATTGTACAGTATGGTTTCACATGGCATGGTCTGTCATTGTATAGTATGGTATGGTATATTATTGTATAATATGGTATGTTACAGTCTGTTATTGCATAGAAAGGTATGTCATGGCCTTTCATTGTAAAGAATATTGTGCTATGAATATGATACAGCATGTTATTGAGGCATACAACCTATGAACCGCTAATGCCACACATACATATGTATTTAGGCAAGCCCTGATATCACCAGTTGGTACAATTTAAATAGATGTAACCTACTTTGGCATCCTCAAATTGGGAAGGAAAGGGGCATTACACAGAAAGTGACCATAAACGCACCCTTAATGAATGCTGCAACATATAACGTTTTTAAAATGTAATAAATTGCATTGTTGTTTTATTATGCAGCTCAGACAAGACTAGGAGGAGAAAAGCAGCCTACTGGAAAGTGAAGTTTTGAAAAATCTGGAAAGCAAACACAGAATGAGAGGAGCAGTGGACCCAGGCAAAAAATAGTTTTAAAAATGAGATACAGCAGCATAGGAGCATGCAAAAATAACATACAAACAAAACAATACACATTTGCAAAAAAAGTGCCACAATCTGAGCACAAGCAGAGTGGAAAACCACTGATCAGGTAATGAATCAGTACTTGGACCATGCTCCAATGAAAAAAAACTAATTCACATACACGAAGTGAAGCCGACATGGGCAGATGCGCTCATCAATGAAAAGGAAGAAAATAAGAGTGACAATGAAGCCAATCAAGGGTAAGTAATTGGCGGGTTAAGAGTCTCTTTTTCTTTTTAAACAAACAATATATCGTTTCATGTGCACTATCTCAGACGAGACCTAGAAATAGCGCCTGAGACAGGACTAAGAAGTTGCCGGGCTTTAAGCCCACTGTATGCTAACAATGCGTCTCCCAACAGACAGGTTATAAGCTGTCTAGTAGGCAATGTTATATAAGTGGTCATGCAGCCAGTTCTGCAAACCTTTAGACTTCCATCTCAAACAGCACTGTTTGCTATCTGCTTTGCAAACATATATAGCTTAACTCATTAAATGATTTAATATTATATTCCTATGCCAATTGAAGGCCGGTAGCTGCAGAGCACTACGTGTTCACAAGCAAATTGTATGTCCACTTACCAGAAAGTGCCTTTGGATTTTATTTTTCAATATTTTCTAATTACTTTCGATAAGGAGAGCCAACCATTTAATCCACTGGGGTACTGTAAGTGGATGGAGTGTGCACATGAATAAGTGTGTGCACGAGCCCGTCAAGGCCTTCTACAGAGACACTTCAGTATGAGCCAAGGTCAATGCCATCCAGAACCACCACACTACTGCTTTGCTAATCCCTGGCACCCCAAGCCTCAGAAGAACTGGCCATCTAGCCTGAGGAGAACTGGCCAACACTGAGACGGAAGTATCAGTAGTGGTGATTGCCCATGCAGAGTTTCTAACCGGGGTTTGGGTAGCATAGGCAGTGCGTTAGAGAGGGGTCTGTGTCCATCATGATGACCAGAGTGGAAATAATTTTGGCCTTGCACTCCGAACTAAGATCATGCACATTGATGCCAGTCATAAGGAATTGCGATAAAATGAGTCAGGTTTAGCAGATATTATCACATTCATGTGACTAAGTCACTGTACTCTGCTGCAAGAAGCAGTAATTTAAAACAGCATTTGTTCTAACAGGGTCAGATTGAATGGGAGAGAGTGAAAGGAAGGGCGTGGGAAAGGGAAACAAGGGACAATCATAAAAAAGTTTTATCAAAGCATGTTTACAAGGCAGGAGAATTGGCCCAGGTATGGTTATGATGGCAAGAGATGTGGAAACCTCTACACTGTACTGACATTAGCACAAAAGAGACATACATGCCGCCTCGGCCTGCGCTGGAGTCCACCTCTCACCTTATTGCACTATTCTGAACTGTTGTGTTCCTTCAGAACAGCAGTGTCCGTGAAGGGACTGAAGGAGCTCAAGGGAACCATACAGACATACCTTATCATGCACTGAGTCAGCCATCAACTAGGAACAAAGGAACTAACATGATACCTGATGCCCTAAATATAGCCACAGTGAAAACCCAGTATCTGTAATTTTGATTCTGCAACAACGCTAATCAATCTTAATAATTATGAGGAGAAATTAGTTGGGGGGGAACCTAACTGATGATGACAAAAACAGCAGCAAGATTGACTGAGGAGATACCCAAGAGGGGGAGAATGCATTTCGATATAAAGAAAGCAAAGCTCCAGTTAAAACTGCATTTAACAGAATAATACGCTCAGTTTAAATACAGCATTACCTGCACAGTACAGTGGCAAATACAAGATTGGTGGGAGTAGACCTTAAAACCTTTTTCCTTAGATGAGTCAAGAGATCTGTGTTTGGAGAGAGGGTGGACATCCCACATAAATAAAGATATGGAAATTATTGTAGGACTTGTTAAGGACCAGTTTGAGAAACTGGAAAGGGTACCATGATAGAAACCCAGCGAGGGACGGCTGTAGTGTCAGGTTGTCTTAGTCCCTTAACACAGGTATTTCCCAGACACACCCAGAGTGTCTCCCCAGGTTTGATTTCATTTGTTTCCTGAATACATTCTTAAAATTCCCTTCCAGGTTAAGGCTACCGCTGTCAAAAACTCTAAAAGTCAATCACTTAAGTGGCTTTTGTCTAATTGAAACCCTAAACTTGAAGTTGGCATTCCAGTAAGCTAATATTGTGGAAGAGGAAAAAGTTAAGGAGTCCGAGATTAAAACGTTGAGATTAGCTTGCCAAGAACAAGGGGAAAAGAGGTGGGAGACAGAGAACAAATGGCCCAAACAAGAAATTAGAAGGGGGTGAAAGGAGAGAGAAGAAGCAAAGTAAAGCCAAAAAAGTAATAGTAAGACTTGAAAAGAGAAAAAGAATTGGGGAGAGAAAGAGGATAGCCTGTATACTTTTTTGTTGTTTGAGAGTTTTGAAATTGCTTGCATAGGAAAGTCTTTATGTGGTGTTGTTTCTAAAGCAGCAGATTTACAGTCACTTATCCATAGAAGTACTGGCAGTCATTGAGAGAATGCATGTAGCTAAGCAAATGAACTATGAATGAACGAAGGAAGCTCTAATCAGACAGTTTTGTTTGAAACCAGCTCAACACCTTCAGAGATTCAAAGATAGCGGACGATGTTCCATCTGAAATGTGGTGTTGTACGTTTGCATCGAGTAGGTTAGAGGGATGGAGTTCAAGGATCTTCCTGCCCTTAACCACTTAATGATGACAGAACGATTAAAGAGGAGTGCTCTCCCACTTAAGCAATACCTGCCTGACTTGACAGAAAGGGATCTAGAGAAGCTTTCAGTGTTGTCTGACAATTGGTTGGCAAACACGTTTAACAAAGGCCTAGATTTTACAGTGGAGCACGAAGCCAGACTTACTCACAGGAATTCAGATGGACTTTCCCACGGGTTTGAGATTACCAAAACTGGACTTCTTTAACAGTAGACTAAGTAATCATGCACTCTGCTCTAGAGGGGTGCCTGTTGGGACAGAAACATCCCTTGCATGGTAAACAAGCATTTAAACCTACCCAGAGTGCCCGACTATGTGAAACTAGTATCTCAACCTTATATTTTGGGCTAGCATCATGCTAATCTAGCAGGTGCGCAGAGGCACAGGCCTGTCCCTGCTCATACAAGACCCAGAATCTGTTCTCTGACCTAGAGGGGCGCACAAAGTGTGCCTACATAATGGGATGACAAATGCAAAAAGAACAATTGATGGACAGAATGCAGAACAATGTCATACATTCACCCCAGTGCAGAGATCAGGGCCTAAATCCATCATTTTTTTGCTCCCCATGCCATTCCAGTTTGGACCCAGCCATATGCAAATCAGTCTTGACCCTGCTCTCCAATGGGAATAGTCCATCCCGAACTGCCAGGCAGGTCCTCCCTGGACTGGAAACAGGCATCCTAGGACTGGTTTCGGGCTTTCAGTCCTCATCAGCCAGGATAGCTTGACTCCAGTGGCATGGAGAGCATGGGACCCACGTTAGGGCATACCCGTCCCACTCGGGGTGACAAATGCAAAAATAACAATTGATGGACAGTCTGCAGAAGAAGGTCATACATTCACCCCCAGTACAGAGATCTGGGCCTAAACCAATATGAAGACCTCTCTGAGCTTCTGTAGTGTGGAGGAGCTATGGGTAACCAGGGATCGGTATATTTTAGAAATCTTATGGTCTTGGAGATCTCCCATAAACACCTTCGCCTCAATCGGGCTAAACTCAGCAAGCGACTCCAATCCCTCTGGACTAGGGGACATAGCATGCCGGAACTGAAGATATCTATATATTTGGGTTTTCAGCATTTGAAAGTCCTTCTTTAGATCCTGAAAGGACTTCAAGACCGGCCCCCGCATTACATCCCCCAGGGTAGAGATACCAATGTTGTCACAACCACGGAACCCAGATAGAGTAGCCAACTGTGGCAACAGCTCTTTGTTCCAAAGGGGAGTCTCCCTCATCAACCTATTCCACCACCCCATCTTCTGAAGGCCTGCCTCCAATTTTGAGAAATGACCCTCGTAACTGGCGGCAAAGAGTTGCGCAGCAGTGCAGAATATAGTATGTAAAGTGGAATCTCCCGTACACCTCCGTTCAACTACATAGGCCGGTTCGGCCCTATCCCGGTACCATCATTCATTTAAGACAAGCAGATGTGAGGCCATATAGTATGACAGGGTGTCAGAGGTCACCAGCCCCCCGCAGTACGTAGATTGGAAACACGTCCGTAACGCTACTCTGGTCACACCACCGGCCCACAGAAACTGTACCAAGGCCGCATTGACCTGCCGAAACCATTTGGAAGGAATCGGATAGTGGTGATTTTACAAGTGATCATGTAAATGGGGTAGCGAGACCATCTTGAAGATGGCAGATCTACCATATATGGACAAGGGCATATGGGACCAGGTCTTAAGGTCCTCCTGTACACGTTCCCATACTGGGGCCAATTTTCTGCTTCAAGACACGCTAGGCGAGTCCACCAAGAATACTCCCAAATACTTCATCCCCCTGTAGCCACCCGAACCGACGAGGCCCAGCCAAATCTTCCTTTTTAATACATTTAAGTTGGCCCTAATGTAGGCCCTGAAAAGCCCGGGGGCAGGGCACAGTGTATTTAAAAAATAGGATATGGTCTTTTAAGCTTTACATGTCCTGGTAGAGAAAAACATCTAAATTCATTTTTCACTGCTGCAAGGCCAATTTGGATAACACTGGAGTTGTCATATTACATTTAATAAGCTGTAACCTCCTATTAGGAGCATGGACACAGACCAAGTTTGGTGTCTAAAGTATTGTAATTAAAAGTCCTCTTTAATGGTAAAGTCAGATTTTCAAAAGTGGTGGCTGGTGACATTTTACAGTGGTGGTGCTAGAGGGCAGAGGGAGGGGGTTGCAGCGGTGAGGGTACAGACACATTAAACAAACGAACACATTCACACACAAACTCACAAAAGCACACTAACAACGGATATGTAAAACATTAAGCCTCCCAAAGCACACATCAAACAAAGACCAAACTCAAAACAGCTACACGTGGAAATCAAGCACAAGAACATGTTCTCCTTCACAATTGCAAAACGGGTGAGGTGTACACACTCACTCAAGCCAGCACTATCACAAACACACCTAACCAGTGTCATAGCAAACACACCAGCGGCCTTCTCACAAACATACAAGATTAATCCACACCCAGCTACCCTAGTTTTTTTACGTAACCTCTGTCTCTCAGATGCACACATCCAACACCAGAAATACACCTGGGCCACTTCAGAAAACGGTAATACACTTAGGCCACCTTATGGAAGACATGTTCAGATCATTCATACCCGCCCTCTTCCCCACCCTTCTCCTATCAGATGCCCAGTTGTGAAGGAGGAAAAGTTCACAGTAGCTCATGCTGGGCTTCTGTATATGTCTGCTCTGAAAAATGTTGATTTATAATTCCATTGGTCTGGGGAGGAAGCTCGAAAGTGAGGTCGGATCTGACATGTGACATAATGGGTCTCCTTTTGTGGCCGCCTCAGAGGACCGCATACACAAATCAAGCTCTACAAATAACCAAGTGGAATTCAGCAATGGTGCAATGTCTGAAGGCCAGTGCTGCTGCTGCCTGACTCCAAGCAAATCCAGTAGAAGAGCATTGATCACTGTGGAAGCAGACAACCGGTGGCCGCAAAAGCCAGATGTGCACTTCCTGTGCAGCAAAAGCTCCCTTCTCCTTGGAGATGCAAAGATTCAGAAAGCAACAATGAATTACTCTTTTCAGGAACCATGTAAGTTGATTCACTAAAATGCCAAGAGTAGCAAAAGCAAAATCACACATCCTTTTATCCCTCAGTCATCGTAGTGTTGACACATTGACCTACCTTTAGACTGATATTAAATAGCCTGCTTGCAACAGAGGTGCATGGAGTGGATAATGTTGAATATAAACAGTGCTTCAGGAACCCTGATAACTTTCTGTTCCTGTTAGTGCCTACATGACCCCAGAGATCAGGGATAGGAACGGCATTGCAGGCACACCAAAGTGGAGGCCAAGGGGAGTAAATGTTTGTTGGCGAACATCCATGTCAGAAATCTCAAGCCCTCCACTCCATTAGCTTTTCACTAACTCCATTCAAGATTAAACGAGCCTCACCTCTAATTCTTCAGGAAAGACCTGAAAATAAAGTGTTTTAGGAAATGATTTAGAGACTTAGGGGCCCATTAGGATGTCGGGCGGATTTCCTCTGCCAGGGTAGCGGTGGCCACCGCCACCCTGGCGGAGGCAATCCGCCCGACATCCTTCCCTGCATTCCCCCCCGCCATATTACGATGGCGGAGGGGACCGCAGCGGTGGGAAACACCGCCCGCCTGTTTTCCGCCCCGGTCGCCTTGCGGATGGAGCGGAAAAGGGATAACATGGTGGCGGTGTCTATCAGACACCGCCAGCCATATTAGAATAGGCATTTTCAATGCCTGTGCGTGGCGGCAATGCCGCCACGGAAAGGCATGCAGTGTTCACTCTAGGGGCCCACTGTGGGCCCCCAGAGTGACGGCCAAAGGGGGGTGGCACACGGGGTGGTACCTGTGGTACCCCCCTGCATTCGCATAATCGCAGCGGCAGGCACCGCGCGGTGCCCTCCGCTTCGATTATGCAAATGCGTGCATTTGTTTTTAACATTGTGGCGGGCGGTGCAGTGAGCACCGCCCGCCACAATGTTAATTTGAGGAATGCGCCCGCCACTGTGGCGGGCGCATCCTAATGCCAATGTCGGGACCCCCGCCCTTTCGGCGGGCGGTCCCGATTTACGATGGGATGACGGGCGGGCAAAGTCCGCCCGTCATCCTAATGGAGCCCTAGGCTGGGAAACCTGAAATTGAATGAATGACTTAAATATTGATGGAATTATTTTCAGGTGAAAAATACGGAGGGAAGATACATTCAGTCCACTAACACATGGAAAACAGTAATAAGCATAAGATGACTGAAGTCTATTGCTAGTCAATTCTGGGGAAACTACGAGGTCAGAACAGTATTTACTGACTTTCAGAGGTTTTTTTTTTGGCATCACCAGTTCATATCTTGTCCTATTCACCATGCGTCTATTTTATGAGCTTTTTCTGTTTACAGTTCCATGTTTGGCATCCTTTTGCAGCACTCTCAGGTTTCTGCATTCATATAAGCAATTGGACCATTTCAAGTCTAGTTTGTCCTCTCTGGTTTCAGCTCAAAGACTCTTAGTTCTTTCGGGCGTATTAAGTGGAATATCATTGGCCCCCATGGAGACTCTTTGTTGAACAAACACATTTACAGGTTTTAGAAAATATCTGTGGAAATGCATTAGGGTTCATTTGTTAGTGTCGTTAAGCATCCAAGAACTCTGAGTGAATATAAATAAATGGTAATGTCGACCAGACTGATGGATGGCCTAAGCAGAAAGGCCATCTTGGATTATACCATCTCAGACATTCTGCCAGAACTAATGAAATACACACCTTCCACCGTGGAATAAGGGTCTCGCCTATTATATATCAGACATGCTTTGATGCATCCTTCAATGCAAACTATGTCCTATTGTAAGAACATGGCACGCTTGTGAATCCCCAGATATTTTTTCTCATACCCGTCCCCCAGCGTTTTGCAACAGTCCCACCATCAACTAACTGTTTTTCCGTCAGAATTCGAAACCACTCTTGCAACGTTATCTGGGTACATAAAGCCCGCAGGTAGGTGTATCACAAAATATCTCACAATAGGAACAATTAACCTTGATCTTTCTACATGACAATAGAAGTGCCTTCCCAATGTGTTCTTGTGGTTTGAGAGTCTGCCATTTATTGCAGTATTATACTTCTACTTATATTGTGTACTCCTTTGTAACATGCACGTCACTTTCCCTCTTGTAATGTATCGTTTGCTACCTCTTGTATTTTGTTTGCTTTTGATACATGCACATTTGCCACCATTGCCTCATGTAACGTAACGTTTGTTCTTGTGTTTTGCGTATCTGCCATTTAGTGCAGTATTATACCTCTATTTGTGCTTTGTGCTGACTTTTGTAACATACACACGTCACTTTTTTTCCCTCTTGTAACGTTTGGTTTGCTACCTCTTGCATTTTGTTTGCTCTTGATACGTGCACAATTGTCTCTATTGCCTTATGTAATGTAACGTTTGCTTTTGTAACATGCTGACTTGTAATTTTTCCTCTTGCTTCAGTTCTGTTCCTATTGTGAAGCGCTCTGACACCTTCGGGTATAGTCCGCGCTATATATGAAAACGCATATAATAAATAAACATACAAACAATGGGCCTTAGTGCACAGCCCTTAATACAACCACAGTCCGCACTTGACACGATAATTCTTTTGCTCCTGGGGTATACTGACCCCTGCAGCCAAAACAGCATGGGAGGAGCAACATTTTCAGTAGGGCCACATTCCGAGCAACACCAATGAATATTTTTGAGATATGAAGACTCGGGGGTCACGCCATTTTACGTGACGCCACTCTCCTGACTGGCTTGTAATGTTCACCTTTGACTTAATTTCGTTTTTAGCTCAGAAACTCGCCATACATGTGCAGGCTCAATGCAATTACAAACAGTAATCAGCTCTATGAAGCAGTCACATTATTGTTTCTTCTTAGCAGCCCCCGAGCTCGAGGCTCCAGCTTTACAAGAAACACCTTCATTTAGGATTCTAGGCAGTTTCCTGCAGACAATTCGTCGCGGACATCTTATAAACGACCTCAGGTCAGGAACTAAGCATGCAGTTTACTATTGGTCGATATAATCCGGAGCAATGTCCCCGAGCAATCAGACTTAATTACGCTCGTGTCCGGAACCTTTATTCCTTGAATGCTTTGTAAATGCCTGGCAAACGTAGCATCTCCTCCCTGATTCTCGCTTTTACTGTCTCACGCACTGGTGCAAACTCGGTCCCGCTCGCTAACGTGGCTCGAGGTCCGGAACCAAACTTGTAGCACATTTTCTACCGCAGCGTAGCTACCGTTCCATTTTTGTTGCCTTGTCTTGTCAACACTGTTAAATTATGTTTTTATTCAGCGACGGTATCATTGTTCAAATGTTTGAATTCTGCATCCCTGTCCAGTTATGGCTTCTTTCTCTTTCTTTCTTTGCTTTACAGTCACTGTGCTGTCACTCAGCATCACCTGCTGGGTTTGTTTCTCTGTCGTTTTGTAGCTGTGATAGCACTATTAATGCATTAGTCCGCTGAGCTATCTTACCAACACCCTCAATAAAACCGGTAAATACACGAATAACACTTTGGCTTACGTTTGAAATGCTATGAAACCAAATTTAAGCTCCATCCAATGAATAGAACGTTTGCTACTATTAATGTCAAATATAGAAACAGGGCTCGATCTTGTTTGATTCGATCTTTAAATTACACACTTTTTAAAGTTACATTTTAAGCTCAAACTGTGGTGGAAATATTACAGAATATTATGCTCACGAATACCACCTGACTACCAAACACTTACTTCTGTGCAACTTCCACACAATATTTACACAATGTTCGGTAAAACATAGCACATATATTTATCTCCACATGTGCAGCTACATATTTGCTGCAACGTGATACTTACCATCCAGCCCATTCACTAGCATCTGACAGCGAAAAAACACAGTAAGAGCATACCTTTGGTCCTTACGAATCAGAGCTTTACCAATATCTAGATTAGCACACATAGCACACAGAAACCTTTCCATCAAAGCGCTCCTATTAAGTAGCATGCTATGCGTCTGCTCATGCGTCTCAGTGCCTGGCAGGGATATGCAGCACTATATAAATACATTACAATGATGCACTCAAAGGAAGCTTGCCATCTATTATTATCCATACTAGACCCTCCCAAAACACAACTGTATGCAACTTGTTTTCAATGTTTTTCTTGTGTTGTGCTCCTCATAATTTCCACTTGACAGAAGCACTACTAGACCCTGCAGCACCCCTGCTTGGCAACCTTACCAGTGCATTTTCGGAAGCTATATGTAATATGTTCAGTCCGCTTCTCCAGTTCGGACTAGAGTTCCAAATCTGAGCAAAAAATCTACATAATTTTTTTAAATGTTTGTATATAGTACCCTCTTGGAAAACGAAATACGGGTGGGTGGCATTCCGTAAAAACTCAGCACACCGCCATGTGGAGGAGTTTTAACCTCTTCGCTGCTGATGACGAGCTCAGTAGAAAATCTATTTGAGTGGCAGAAAGAAGCAGCGCCCTCTGACACGGCACATGGTGCAGTTAGAGGTGGTTTTACAGCATAGAACAAGCTCCAGGCGCTAATAATCAGCTGGAGCAGCGCAACGTGCCGAAAATTCTGCTGCTCGCGGAACTCCGTGGAATCTCAGGGAATTTTTATGCAACTCAGTGGAATTCTGCGGTGTAAAACTCTGCGAGCTCTGCCTATCCCTAAGGACAATGTCCTTTTACAAAAACCATATCAAATAAATATTCAAGCGGTATAAATCTCACAGGACGGGGACTTTGTTTGCTGAATTTTTTTAAAGCAGATTTTATTTACTCAGTAATGAGTATAAGAAGATTTTAAAAAGTAAATAATGCTTGAAAGCTGAACTCTAGGGGTTCTAGATTACAAGTAATCCTGATTAGTATGGCAATAACCCAATAAAACCTCAAAGTGAATTTGTGCAGCAACTTTTGTTGAGGATAGTTCAGTGAATGTTAGAGAAAAGGTAACTAATTTGGTTTAAAAACTGACACTAACTGGTCCACTTCCACACTCTAGGGCATTTCCTCAATGTACTTCGGCAACCAACTGAATAAAGAAAAACTGTTTAGCAATAGTTGTGTCTGGTGGAATTAAGGATTAAAGGCTTATGCAGGATTCCTTGATTGCCTGTCAAATTGCGGCGCTGTTTTCAATGTTTCGCTTCAGAAGGGTTTCAGGAGTCTGGCTGTGACCTATAGCAGAGCCCAAGGAGAAACCCGCCACCAATAATACCGCACCAGGCAGCGCGCCAAATTCCCATCTCACACAACCGGCCTTTATGGAGGATATGCAAATAATCTCGGACACACAAAAATCAGCTCCAAACAACCTCGCCATCAGAGTCCTGTTCAAGTCCATTTCAGGAGTCTTTGCAAGCAGGAACATCTGGGATCTCCCCATTAGAACTATATCAAAAATTAAATCTGTGATGAATGCTTATTTGTCTATTTATTTATCGTGTAACTCTCTTTTTGGTTGTATTGCTTATTATGGTATTTTAATTTTTTATATTTCTTTTCTCAAACTAATCGATATCAGAACCAAAAAAATGTACATCTGTGTTGTCCTCGATTTTCCAAATTTCTAAAACCCGCGCGACTGCTTTGGTGTGTACAGTACTCAAGCAAGTGTATAATTCCAAATAAGCTGGTGTGTGCACAGTTGAAACTATCACAATTTGGGCTAATTAATTAGCACACAAACGTAGTCTGAACACGTCAGCGAAAGCCTAAAATGAGACCGCGCACTGAGTTCTGGCTTCAGTCCCCACTGTACCCCCTCCCCCATTAGGAGTCTGTGGAATACTGGGGTACAACTTCATTATCCAGACTCGTGAACTTTGATATTCATAAGGCTTACAGCCGCGCGGAGCTCGCGCAGAAAAGGGAGTCAAACAGAGGCAACGTCCGTCAAACGTCACGGGCGCACCAAACAGGGTTCGCGCGCCCGACGCACTGATTGGGCCCGGCATGACGTGTGTCACGTGACTCCGTAAACTCTGTATTTAGAGGGAAGGTGTCCATTGTGGTGCGGCTTAGAGAAGGAGAGAATGCCGTAGCAGCATGTAGCAGTATTCACCACGAACCAAGACCGGCCAGCTGCTCGCTCCCTCCTGGTCTCTGCTTCACAATGTGACTATCTGTCCCCGCCATTGTTCATACACCCGCCCAGTATGGCGCGCCGGCAATGCCAATTCATCGCACTCCTACAGAGGCACCGAGGGAAAGGGAGCAGGGGAATAAATAGCGGTGAAGCTTTGAATGGAGGGAGGAGTGCCCATTAAACAAGGCACAGAAGAGAACATATTTGATTATGTTCTGTGAAGGAAATTAGTCTGCTCTGAAAACACAGTTCACCTTTCGAGAACATAGACACAGACTCAACATGGGTTGGAGAGGGTGTGGGGCCTAGGGGAATATTATGTTGGAAGCACAGCAAATAGAACTGTAATAATAATATTTAAAAAAGTAAACTACTTTCAAAAACTAAGACAGCATAACAACAATGTGGAAATGACTAGATTCTTACGCATTCCCACAATATGTACTCTACAAGGGTCAACAATCCTGTGTGTCAAGTGGAAGAATCCTAGTAAACTGTGATACATGCCAGAACAAAGATATATTGTGCATGTCCACACCCTTGCTCCCCTATAGTAAGGAAGTGCTGCACTGCTGTTTAAATACTTAGCACAAATAACTTGCTGCAGTTTACATCAATCCCTAGGAAATGGCGGGTAATTGTGAGCACTCATGCAGTGCATCCCATGCAAAAACCTAACAATATTTGGTAAGCGTCTGGCTGTTTCGTTGCATTAATGGATTTCCACGGATCCTCTGGCTTCAGCAGAATGGTGGGCATAAAACAAACAGAAACAGAGGCATTCTGACAGAAGTGCCTAGCAAGAAATATCCGTAATTTCTTTTGGTAAAGCTGGGATTAAGTCCATTTATGTATTTACATTAATTTAATAAAATTTCTACAGAGGAAATTAAATATTACATTCTATGTTTATAGTCGGAGAACAAAAATCAGTCACCAACAGCCACAAAAAAATCACCTGTGCAGAAAAGTTGAATATAAACTTTTTCTGGAACCAGAACAAAGAGGCTGCTCTTAGATAATTCAAACACGTTTGCTCCATAGGCAGCCATCAAGGGCTGTGAATCGTCAGCGTTATTGATTAGAGTTTGTTAACATTTGTAGACATGCCTTACTTAAACAAATTGTTATTGGAGGCTGGTGTTTAAAGAGCATATGTGTCAAACAAGCAAACACCTTGTGTCTTTATATCTCGTACATAAGCCCAACAGCGACCCTGGATTTGATGAGGAGCCAAGGACTGCCCCCCCCCCCAGTTAACAATTCCTAAGTCTTAAACATTAAGATAAACCAAGCAGTGGAATGTTGTACTCTTTGCAGCCTGTGAACTGACAATCTGGGAGGCAGAATGTTCAAAGGCTTTGGTGCAACCCATCCACAACTGATCGAGGCATTAAGTACAACTGAATGACTAATATGAGAGGTGAGTAGCAAAGTTATCATCATTAAACTAACTTAAATGGAAGAAGACATGACCGCCACCCCTACTTGGAATTGACTCTGAGGTCAGCATCCCACCAAACCCCAGAATTCATGAATACACGCATTATAGGTGCAGAGATCCCAAAAAAGAAAAGCGAATCTGCTTATTGTTTAATAGAGCAATGGCGGATATCTAAGTTCTCTATCTTGTTCTCATGAGGTTTTAAGACTGAAGTGGTTTATCCAATTGTCTGCGTTTACCATGCTTCCTGTCAAAGGAGCACAGAATGGAAGAAAAGATGGTTGCCTATGAGCAGATCGGTTGATTTCTCACCTTCGTAATGAACATAGTAGAAACGGATTCATTAATACAATAATGTTTAAAGGAGGGATCTTACCGATTTTCCACTCTTAGTTATGCTTTATGAGTACAGAAAATCAGTTCAAAGCCAGTCCAGCTACGAGCATGCAGCTACTGTAATGCTACCACCGCTCTTCTGGCATGCTGTTTTGTACTGTGTCTCAATCCCAAATTGTCAGCATTGTTTGCATTTTGTGAAACAAATTCTGTTCTGGATGTGCGAGAAAAACATTCTGCTAATGGTGTGTTATGTTATGTTACAAGATTTGTAAAGAGTGTGGTGATCCGCATGCATCCCAGTGTTGTTTGAGGAAAGGAAATGTTCTACAGAGGCAGAGAAAGCATTTAGGAGACTAGTTCTTGAAGGAGGCAGGTCCTAAAACCCTTACGAAAGCTTAACTCATTATCAATGGACCGGATCAAGGGGAGTGAGTTCCAAAGCTTTGCTACATTGAAAATAAACAATCGCGCTCCACTTCAGGCTCTTCTGACCAAGGAAATGCTAGTCAAATTAACAGTAGCAGCTGCTACGGGGCAGTGGTGGGGAGGGGTTAAAAAAATGGAATAAAGAAAAATCCACTTTCCTGCCGCCTCTGCTCCGCCCTCTTCGGTTGACACAGGAAACAGGAAGCACACAGACTCCCCTAAGCCAATCATGACGTTGCTGTCACCAGCATGACAGCAGCGCAGCCATTGGTCTAAGCAGCTTGATTCGGCACTCGGACAGGAAGTGGGAGGCTGTGCATGTCCTTCACCCGGATGTGCAATACAGCCAGCTGGAGAAATGCTAGTGTGCATGACTGTTTAGCCAGCCCAAGATGGCCAGTTTAAAAGTGCCCACCAATCCCACCCCCCGCTCTGTGGTCAGCCCTGCCCACACCTAAACGGAGCCAGCACATACAAATAAAATGATACTAACATGGTGTTATAATCATTTTTTTTGTAGGGCTTTGAGAGGAGAAGCTGCCACTGCAAATGAAGGTTAGAGAATCTGAGTGGCCTACTTGTAGTGTAAGGGGTAGCCAGGTGACATAAGAGTGGGGAGGAACATGTGTGTATAGAGATTTATGGCAGTACACAGAGATTTTATTTAAATTATCTTAATGACAGGTAGCCATTGAAACGTTTTCAAGTCATTTCTAGTTGACTCATGTCTGGGAATCCCAAGTCGGATGCATGCTGCAGCATTTTGCACCATTTGTAATTTCAGAGTGACTGCCATATGCGTGTCCAAGTACAGTTGCTGTAGTCCAGGCGAGACAGATTCAAGGTCTGAACTACCAGCCTCCTCGCCATCTGAGGGGGCAGGATGTCTGCACAACATGTGAAGGATTCCAAAACAACTGGCGGATAGTTTAGTGGCCTGGGTTTCTATCGTGATGGCTTTATCGAGCTAGACCCCCAGATCTGTATTAACAACCAGGGCAAGGGTTGGCAAAGCATCCTGGCCAGCCCAAAGCCCACTGAGGGGAAGAATTCCGCACAATATTCATAAGTTCGGTCTTAGATCAATTGAGCTTATGACAGGAGGTGTTCATCCAGCTGGAGACCAGTTTAGACAAGGGCCCAAGGTGGAAGCTGATGGGTCCTGATCATAGGCAAGTGAAACAAAACAACTAGGTATCCCCTGCGTAGGAAACTATTGAAATCCCAAAGGGCATTATGATATTGGCCAGTGGTGCCAGGTGCACATTAAATAGCATGGAGCTCAGCGAAGACTCCTGCAGCACCCCATAGGTGACTGGAAGGACCACAGAATAGCAGCCTTTATAAAATACCTGAAAGGAGCGTTCCTTCAAAAAAGAGCTTGCGCAGTCCATGGCCTTGCCAGAGATCCCCTGTCCTGCCAACCCGTTCCAAAAGTGTGGAATGGTCAATGGTGTCAAAGGCAGCTCTCAAGTCCAAGAGTACAATAGCAACCATAGCCTTCTTGATCTAATCTCCTCTTAGCATGCCCCACCACAGCCAATAGAGGGCAGTCTCAGTACTGTGCTAGGGCCAGTTTGCATGTAGTGTAATAAGGAATTGATCTCCAAGAAGTCAGAGAGATGTCCATTTAAATTTTCTCGATCACTTCACTGATGCCGTGGAGCAGAGAAATTGATCAAAAGTTCCCCAAACATGATGGATCAATTATGGGATTCTTTAAAATCACATTGACCATGGAATGTTTCAGGATTATGGCACTTTTTGCAAGTCAAGGAAAGGGTTGACCGTTTGAAGCAAGATGGGGGAAGATAATTTCTGCTCCAGGCTAAGGATATTCAGGGGGAGCGGGTTCAATGGTGGTCCCAGATGTGAAGGGCAGTGAACTTGTCCAGAGTAAGAGAAGATAATTCAAAGAGCGAGGGAGTGGCTAGCGCCAATGGAAGATGGTGGTGTTTCCCAGGCTCTCCTGGGTCGGCGGATGGAGCGGGGGTCCAGGCGACTCACCGGGTCTTCAAAGAAGCTCAAAAATGTTGACACGGACTTCTCTGGCAGAGAGGATTAAAATGCTGTAAGTGTCTTGTTGTGCGACTCTTCGAGAGCGGAGTTCTCTGTCAGTGCACAACAGGGTGGCTCGGTCAGCGCGACAGCCGCCATTTTAAGTAGCCGAAGAGATTATCACACAGCGAATTGCATGGTGAGCAAAAAAACAATGGATTTAGGCCCAAATCTCTGTACTGGGGTGAATGTATGACATTGTTCTGCATTCTGTCCATCAACTGTTATTTTTGCAGAAATCTCACAGGGCACCACGCAAAGCTCTTTGGCGAGAGGAAGTTATAAAATGGGCCACTGCTGAGAGAGAAGCATTGTACCACGAAGAATACAGAGGATTGTGGAAGAAACCTATACCTTTAGAGTGGGCTCAAATGACAGAGCATTTTAAAATACAACGTGTAGATATCACTGATGACTGATGTAATGACAAAATTGCGGCCTGCTCTTTTCCCCTTCCCTTCCTTTTCCCCCTTCCTCCCTTCCCCCCTCCCATTCCCACCTCTCTCTCTCTCTCCCTCCTCCTCCCCTTCTCCCTCCATCTTTCTCCACTTCCCCTGATTTTTTTTTTTTTTTAAATTTCTTTATTGGCAGGATAGATGAAGGTATAGTAAGCAGAGCATAACAGTTCGGTACATAAGTCTCATATTTGCATCATATGATCGCTCTGACAGGATATACACATTTTCATTTTCCATTATGTTACTGTAACACCCAAACTAAACTCCCCCCTCCCTCGCCCTCCCCCCTACAGGCACTTCCTATTCACTGTTATACCAGCCCGTGATGTCGGACATTCCTACACGTGTACATGGCGGGTGATACAGCATCCCTGTTGGATGCGCACTAGGGGCATGTGGGGTCAGACACTGTCGTGTAAGTGCCGCCTGCGGCCGTGCACCTCTATATTCGTGCGATGGGTCCCACCTGTTGGTTGCCGCCGCATATGTGACAGCCTATGAAGTGGAACTACCCTCATTCCTGGTGTCCCAAGTCTATGGTGTGTTCTGAGTCCGAGTCGCTCCCCGATGCCAATGACCCTAACAGTGTATTCCAGTCCAGGGAAATGGGATGTTTCCTAAGCCCTCTGCGTTCTTCACGCTGTAACGTCGTACTTTCAGCCTTTCCCCACCTCACTAGCTCCGCCCTCTACATCCACATCTCAGGGTCTGGTGGCTTGGGGGACTTCCACCTCATGGTGATCGCACGCTTCGCTAAGATCATGGCTAAGTCTGTGAACCGTGTACCTACGCTCTTTCTCCGCTCCACAGGGTCCAGTCCCAGGAGGGTATATTCCAATGTGTTGTATGAATTGGAAGGGACCAGCCTGGCTAAATCAGACTGCACTGAGGTCCAATAGTACCCCAGCTTAGGGCAAGCCCATAGCATGTGAACCAGTCGGGCATCCTCCTTCCCCTTCCCCTGATATTGGTACACCAGCCTAGATCTTTTCCCCGCTGGAAATTGAAACAGACACTTAAATTTTAGTAGCACAGTTTTTTATTGTTGTTTCTTTATTATTGACACAGATCAGTTGCTTAATTAGGAAATAGTAGACAGTACGATTAAGATTGTGATTAATATATCGATTCTGCATATATGCTGCATGTTTGATCTTATAACACAACTCAGCTTTGATCATTTCTGCGCCCTATGTATGTGAAGGAATATTTTGTAGACAATCATTGTAGTCCGACTAAATGTCATAACACTGTGTCAATATTCGCTAAATATTGTACGACTCATCATATACCTGTATACAAAAATGCACTGTAATTTTCATCATATCTACAAAACTCAATAAAATATGTGTAAAAAAAAAATTAAGCATCTAAAGGGAGGTCTGGCGATGCGCTGGTATGGCAGGCGGCATTTCTCAGAACTGTAATTGGAGGTCTCTCAGACTCTAAATAGAAATATCTCCAAAATAAAATAAGTGGAGTCCTCCTCATTTTTCTTTTGAGAATTGCTGAAGCTCTATGACACAGTCACCGCCATATTGACTCTAGACTGAAGCTTAATACTGGAACCTCCTGGGAACCTCTACTATGGACATATTTCACAAAAATTCTATCTATAATAGTATCACCGAGGTTTAATATTTTGATGGAAGGCAGCTCACCCTCTCATATATTTTACATGTTAATGTGATGATAATTGCCTTTCCCATAGCTGGGTACTTGCTCTGAGGCGTTGTGATGTGTCACTTTAACATAACAGAATTTAAGTAGACTGAGGAGAGCCCTCTCTACTGAAACGGCTGTATTTTCTTATTGCTTTGTTGCATGAACAAAAAAAACAAAAGATGTATCTCAGGAGATGACCTCAACGTACTATTGTTTAACGCATTCAAGCCTCTTTTCACATCGGATCCCAATGGAAGACTCAACAACTTGAACACCTAAGGGCACTCAATTTCTGAATATTATTATACCTTCTGGTGCCAACAAAGCGCCAATCTAATGAATAAAGATCCTCCTTCTTCTCCCAACTAAACCCTCGTCACTATCAATGGACCTTTTATTAGAGGAAATTCTAGTCTTACGCCCATTTGTAGAAGAGATAGATTCTAAATTACAAATTCTAATGGACCAGTGATCACGGCTTTACAAATTCTAACGGACCAGTGGTCACGACTGGACAAAAGAATTACCACAGCGGAACAGAATATTGAATCTCTGGGTTCATCAATTAGAGGCTCTTCAATCTTATCTTCATCGCTCCAGAAACAAGTAGAAAATCTTGAAAATAGAAATAGACTAAACAATCTTCGCATATATGGACTGCCAGAGGGCTCGGAAGGTTCAGACTCTACCACCTTCTTCAAATCCTTCCTCCCAAAAGTTCTCAAGTTACCAGAGGAAGCCCTCCTTAACATTCAATGTGCACACAGACTAGGTCCCGCACTTGCCACGACTTCTTCCAATGCGAGTTAACTGAGAGGCGTCATCCTGTATTTTTTGGAATATACTGATTTGCTTAGGGTCCTTATGGCTACTAGGTCCACCAAACGTATTTCATTGTCAGTTAGCTCTTTGTTTTTCTCACAGGACTATGCTACGTCTACTGCTGACAGAGGACGAGAGTTCCTGGGGATGAGATCACTTCTGCGTTCTTTATGTACACGTTACGGCCTCTTTCATCCGTGGCTCTTTAAAGTGACCTATAAACAATAAGACTTCTACTTATTAACATCCTATAAAATTGAAAAGCTTTCTTAATTCATGTATTGCAGAGACTATGAACACTTCCTCATTGGATACTAAGTAGTTGGCCCTGTTTCATCATATCTTTTAATACTCATTAACTAATAAGAATTGTTTGTTGTATACTATAATTGATATTGTTTATAAGTTCCATTGTATGATATTAACCTTTTCTCTCTCATCACAGGTTTCGTCTTTTTATCGTTTGATTCATCCATTGTACCTGTTGTTTGTCCTGCGTTTTCCCCCGCCTTCCTTCATGGAGTCCGGACATGTCATTGTTCCATGTGGCCTCATCCCCCCCACCTTTCATATGTTTTGGATTATATCTAGGTATGTCATTCTTTTTTCTTGTAGTTCTTTTTACTACAATCTCACCTTTCTATCATTCTTCACTGTATTCTTTCCCTATCCCCTTTATTTGCATTGCTCTTTGTCATTCACAATGTATTCCTCCTTTTTCTTTCTTCCTCTATCTTAATACTTCGAGTTTCAATGTCAATGTATATTTATTCGTATCACACTTTCCTTTCAACATTCCTTGTATTATGGCTGGTTTATTTCGTCATCTATTTTGTCTTTCTATTTTATGGCTTCAAAAATTGTTACGTGGAATGTTAAGGGCTTAAAAACTCCCTCATCAAGAGACAAAGACTACTATCTTACCTATCATAATTAGATGCCATTATTGTTTTTTTGCAAGAAACACATCTTACTAAACAGAGTCTTTAAAGCTTAGGAAAAATTGGGTTAGTGAAATATTTTTCTCACCTGGAGATGGCAAAAGAAACGGAGTCATAACTTTGTGTCACAAATCAATACATGTCAAGCTTCTCTCACAGGATACAGATGAGGAAGGTAGATGGTTGTTTATCAATTTAATGATTGAAGGTACTCCAATTTCTTTACTCAATGTGTATGTTCCTTCCAATGACGATGTCGTGCCCAGAAGTGGCTCGCAAACGAATTTTCCCAATCTTCCCAGGTTATCTTAAGATACCGAGTATACGTAAGGAGCTGAAACAGGATACCCAATACTATTTCGCGTAAAATACGGCCTCAGTCACGTCGCCGTCGGTCTTGTGGGAAGCCAACAAAACGGTTTTGAGAGGGCGAGCAATCACGGCCATAGCGGGCCATAAACTCGCTCAAAGAAAGGAATTGCTAGAGTTGGAATTAGAACTTCATAAAACAAACTTAGCGCACATGGCAGCCCGAACTGAACATACACTGCCTGCACTGCAACTCAGTCAGCGACTTCATGACGATCATCTGCGCCGGAAGACGGTTGAGGGCATTAATGCGACAACACACCGAGTCTATGATATTGGTGATAAGGCCAGTAAACTTCTGGCCTGGTTGGATAAAGCAAAGGGAGGTACCAAACACATATTGCAATTGAGGGGTTCCGATGGAGAGGTAGATGCAAGCCAGTCCGGGATAGTGGAAACTTTGGCTGATCACTTCCGTAACGTATATACTCCTGAGGTGCTTGTAACACCGGAGAAGGCAGTGATGGCTCTCGATGGAGTGCAAACGCAGACTTTAACGCAGGAAGCAAGGGAGGAGCTAGACGTTGATCTATCTCCGGATGAGATTCAGCTTGCCATTAATGCACTGCACCCGGGTAAAGCAATGGGCCCCAACGGGATCCCGGTAGAGTGGTATAAGGCAGTGTCGGAAGAGCTCAATACACCCCTGCTGAAAATGTATACAGAGAGCGTGGAGCGGGGGATTCTGCCCCTGGACCAGCGCGTAGCAACCATTGTAGCAATTCCGAAACCAGTAAACCGCCGGCCGAATGCACGTCATACCGCCCGATCTCCCTCATCAATGCGGAAGCCAAGATTTTAGAGAAGCTGTTGGCCACTAGGCTAATGCCCCACCTGGCGGGGCTGATCTACCGGATCAGACGGGCTTTATGCCGCATAGATGCACGGCACTCAATCTACGCAGGCTGCACGGGGCGTTAGCAAGGGCCCAGTCACTGACGGAACCGGCGGCTATTTTGTCGCTAGACGCCAGGATGGCGTTTGACATGGTGGAATGGCAGTATTTGTTTGCAGTGCTGGAACACATGGGCTTTGGCTCTAAATTCATCTCCTGGATTCGGCTCCTGTACGCGGATCCAGTGGCACATGTGGCGGCAAATGGCCATATCTCCCGTGACATTACGTTAGCTAGAGGAACGAGGCAGGGTTGCCCACTCTCGCCTCTATTGTTTGCCTTAGTCCTAGAGCCACTGGCCACATTCCTCAGAACATCACAACTATTGAAAGGGATACAATGGGGGGAGAACTGGGAAGATAGAGTTTCCCTATACGCAGACGATATGCTCATCTATCTTTCAGACCCTGAGAGGGGCATCCCGATACTGCTGGCACTGTGTGATCGACACGGGCATGCCTCGGGATATAAGATCAACTGGGCTAAGTCAGTCATCTATGTACTTAGGGCTCCACCCCCGAATCTTCCTCATGACTGCCCATTATCGATAGTGAGCACCTCCTTCAAATATTTGGGGATCCACATTACTCAGGATGCTAAGGCTTTCTATGAGCTAAATTTGCTGCCACCTCTCGCCCGACTGAAAGCTGACGCGAGACACTGGAAGGCGCTTCCACTGACACTGTTGGGGAGGGCGGCCATGTTTAAAATGATGGCGCTGCCTCGCTTTCTATATGTGTTAGAGAATTCACCGGTATTGGTGCAACCATCGTATTTCCGCAGGGTGACGTCGGTGGTGGCTGGACTGCTGTGGGGAGATCGCCCGGCCCGTGTGGCGCACGTGAAACTTGTCAAGGACTGGTACGACGGTGGGATAGCATTACCGGATGTGCAATTGTACTACTGGGCGGCACATCTCAAGGTTGTCAACCAGTGGCTGCACACGCCCAGGATGACCCGGCCTTTCTTGCGGACAGAGCTCAGTTAGGCACGCACAGTTTACTGGCCCCGCTGTACAACAAAAGCCTAGCAGCGAAGCTCATAGGACCAACCAAACACACGGTAGTACTCTGGCATAAAGCTCAGACGAGATTGAAGTGGGGGGTATCATTACAAAACTCACGCCTCTGTGGGACACCAAGGCATTAGGACAGTTGAGGCACAGTAAAGGGTTCACACAGTGGGATAATATTGGTATCTCCACGGTGGGCGACATGTGGACCAAAGATGGAGTGATCCCCTTTGTGCAGCTGCAGCAACAATATAACCTAGGTATTAACGAGATGTACCGCTATATACAAATTAGACATGCACTGATGACGGCGATTGAGGTGGGTGCGGTGGTCCCGGAATCCTCCCCGTTAGAAGGACGACTACTTACGGACTACATGCAAAATAGAGCCACTTCACTCACATACAGGAAGTTGTTAAATAATGTGCCAGACCCTCTGCAGAAGCTAAAAGAAAAATGGGAGAGTGAGATAGGGGAGATGGACGAGACCGATTGGAACGCTGCGAAGGCGTCACCGCGGGAGGCAGGCATCTCAGCACGGTTTCGACTGGTGCAATTTAAAATATTGCATCGGGTTTACCACACAAGGACCGTGCTGCATAAATTTCACAGGGCTGAACATCCGTTTTGCCTTAGAGGCTGTGGAGAGGAAGGTACACTACTGCACACACTTTGGGAGTGCCCTATAATTGCAGATTACTGGACACAGATAATGCGCACCATTTCACAGACTTTGGAAGTATCCTTTACACCTAATCCACGAACGCGCTTACTGAATATTTGGGGGCCAAACGACCTGACACGATAGGGACAGTATTGGGCCATTATAGGCATTATGGTAGCTAAGCGTGAAATAGCGCAAAAATGGGGGGCGGCCGAGGCACCAACCTTGGCGCAGTGGTGCAAGAACTTGGACATGTTGCTAGTGGTAGAGCGCGCAGTATATCAGCAAAGGGCCAACTCTTGGAAATGGAATAAGGTCTGGCTGCCGTGGAACAGCTACCGAGGGGACCTATGTGAGCCATTGTCAGAAGAAGATTTAGACAGCTCAGCTGAAAGATAGGATAATAGGTCCAGCTTAGGGAGTGGCAAGGGGGTAGGCTGACCATGAGAATTTCTGAAGTGGGGGGGCATAAAGGCTTGACTAGGGATGTTGTGCTGCCGGGTTGCCCGGAACGTGATGCCTTAAGATATTATGAAACATTGGAGATATTTGAGTCGCAAGTTGAGTTTCGTTAGTTCCATTAACAAAAAAAAACACCAAAAAAAAGTAAGACGAACACTATTTTTCTTAATTAATAAGGTCGTACTTTCTGCTAACAAATGGGTTAATTGCTGCCGGAATATAAATGAGTGGACAGCAAAAGACGTTAATTGTGAAAGTACTGTATAAGTGGCAGCCGGCCTCCGGGTTGTAGGCACATGCTGTTTAAACTGAGCAGACATAAATAAAGTCTTGGGGAAAAAAAAAAAAGATAGAGACTGGTTGTTGCAGAGAGCCAGGGACGTGGGCCCGTTCCACGTGGACAACAGTAAAGTAACTCTTTTCCCTGACTACACGTTTGAGACTCAAAAACTGCGTGCCTCCTTCCTGTCCATTAAGCGGGAACTGCGAGCGGAGGGGATAACATACTCACTCCTATTCCCAGCCAAACTCAGGATAGTGGTGGATGATAAAGACGCTCTTCTTCACTACATCGGCGGATGCCTGGGCATGGTGGGATACTTATAAGGCCGGAACGGATGGAGCGAAATTCAGAGCTGAGGAAGAGCAGAATCGGCAACCGACCCGGAAGTTGCAGAGGCTCCGGAAGCACTGGCCAAGAACTAGAAATCCTACAGAATCGCAAACGGAAGGGGAGAGGAGGGCAGCGTTGCAAGCCGTAATTGACTTATGAGGACTCGCGCAGGTGGGAGCTCAGACTTGGAGGGCCATGTTACTGGTTCGGAAACTGACCCATCAGAACTTAATCGTGCCAAATGCCTGGTGGTGACACCGCAGACGTCGGGAGGACTGATTGACGCTTGATAACGGAGATGTCTCACGCTGGATTAACAAGATGCCTGGGGGGGCCGGAGCCACTCGATACCGAACTATACAACAAAGGAAGATGGATGTTCGTGAGTTTGGCAGGGGATTGTGGGGCGGGAGGATGGGTCTGTGGGGACCACCTTCGGAGCAGAGTTACGCCTTCCGGGCCCCTAGGCCGCCGTGGTGCAGACTACGGAATAGTCGGGCAGTTGGGAGGGTTAACTAGCCCTTACTAGGTTTGGATGGGAGCTGCTTTCGCGAAGCTGGGTCCTGTTCTGGGGGGGGGAGGGGACCGAGAGTAGTTGGGGAGACTCGAGGCGGGGAGGTGGGGGAGGGGGGGATTGTTTTGCGGATGGGGTGGGAGAGTGCAACCTTATTTGCCTTGATGAGGGCTAATGCTGGTCTATGTTGCAGAAATTGGGATCATGGCTAGTACAGTAACAGTGAAGTGCATAACTTGGAATGTGAGGGGACTGCATAAGAAGTCCAGATTGCACTCTTGCAGGAAACACATTTGACAAAGCAGGAGGGCATTGCGCTGCAGCGAAGATGGGGAGGGCAACTGTTTAATACCACATATTCTGCATTAGCAAGGGGTGCGCTAGTTTGGGTACGGGCGGGGACTCCTTTCCAGGCAACCAGGCACACAATAGACCCGGAGGGACAGTTCGTAGCAGTGGAAGGGAAGCTTAAGGGCAAGGATATAGTGTTATGCAGTGTATATGCACCCAATACTGATCAATCCTCTTTCCTCACAAAACTATCTGGAGCGTTGGCAAGTTTCCTGGCAGGCCCCATTGTTATAGGTGGAGACCTTAACTCCGTGGCAGATACTGCATTAGACAGATCCCATCCTCCTCTGGGTACATCCCCAGTGCACCGCCTGGCGAAGCATAGGCTTGAGTGGCAGGAGAGGTGGGGGTTGCAGGGCACCTGGCGGGTGCGACACCCAACTGCGAGGAATTACTCATATTATTCTAGCCTGCACAACCTCCATGTCCGCCTTGACACCTTCCTGTGCTCCCCACTGGTACTTCCAGCGGTGACGAATACGGAATACTTAACCCGCACGTTATCCGATCATAACCCCTTGCTGCTCACGCTGAACTGGATGACAGAGTCCTCGTGTGTCTCGGTGTGGCAACTGCGACCTGACACACTGGATGACTTATTGTTTCGAGAACCGCTGGGGGACAGGATCACATACTACTTTGCAGAAAACGACGGCACCACGACGTCCAGAGCGACGGAGTGGAACGCCTTTAAGGTTGTTGTTAGAGGCCACTGCATTGGGAAATATGCCGGAGTGTGCAAGGCCTTATTGGATGATCTAGATAAGGACTCTGCGGAACGCAGAGATAGCACGCCCTAATCGCCCGGAGCTGCAGGAGGCGGTCTGCATGGCCAGGGAAGCGGTTGCTGTTGAAGCGGAACGGCTCCGCCGCTTTGACCATAAAGCTTATACAACAAGAGCGCACGCTGAAGGGGACAAGGCGGGGACACTGCTTGCTTGGCTGGCTAACCCCACTAGGCGTAGCCACCCAATCTTAGCCATAGAGGGGGAGGATGGCCGTACATACGAAACTCAGACGGGAATACTGAACTGCTTCCGCTCGTATTATGAAACGCTCTACGCGAGCGCGCTAGAGGGGCAAGACAGTGAGATCGATGCCTTTCTGGAGCGGCTGCAATTACCGCAACTGGAACCGGAGCAGGCGGATGCCCTGGGCAGGGATATCGAACTAGGAGAGATTGGTAGCGCGGTGAAGCGAATGGCTCGCAACAAAACTCCGGGGCTAGACGGGCTGCCCATAAAATTTTACAGCAAATATATAGAGCAACTAGCTCCGCGACTCCAGATAGTATACAATGAGGCTAAATCTCGAGGGCGATTACCTGAATCCATGTGTGAGGCTCTGATGATACTGTTGCTGAAACAAGGAAGGGAGAGTGGGAACCCAGCATCCTACAGACCGTTGTCCATGCTGACGACGGACTACAAAATCCTGAGCACTATACTGGCGACCAGGTTACTGCAACACATGTCGGAGCTGGTCCATAGGGATCAATCCGGATTTATTCCCACGCGAAATACAACTATTAATATACGCCGCCTGGTACGCCTACTAGAGGAGCCAATGCCAGAAACACAAACGCCGGTAGTGCTGTCGATTGATATTGAGAAAGCATTCGACAGCTTGGAGTGGACGTACTTGTATAGGGTCATGCAAAGCTTTGGCCTTGGAGACGGCTACATATGCTGGACGAAAGTGTTATACGCCTCGACAGTGGTACGAGTCCGAGTGGGCTCCCTCGTGTTGCACCAGTACCCGGTGTGCCGTGGCACTAGACAGGGGTGCTCACTTTCCCCCTTGCTTTTTGCATTAGCGATAGAACCTTTTGCAGCGGAAGCCAGGAAGGGACATTATTATAAGGGCCTAATTTATAGGGGAAGTCCTCAGATTATCTCGTTGTATGCGGACGATCTCTTGTTGTTCCTGGAGAACGCGAGTGAGGCGCTGGAAGGAGCGGAGAGACTTCTGGTGCTCTTTGGCAGGCTGTCCGGCCTAAAAGTCAACTGGGCTACATCTTGCCTATTTCCGTTGCGACGGGGGGAGTTGCGGTCTGTCATCCGCCCACTGCTTGATTGGGAACCCAACTGTCTGAAATATTTGGGAGTGCATATATACCACAGAGCGGTGGACCTGCTCGAGGGGAACGTGGGTCGCTGTATACGTGCACTGCGGGGCAGTATGTCCTTTTGGGCTACCCTCCCGTTATCGGTGACGGGACGTATATCTCTAGTGAAAATGATAGCCTTGCTGCGCCTCCTTTACTACTTCCGCACACTGCCTGTGTGGATACCTCGATCCATCTTCCAACAACTGAAATCATTACTGATATCGTTCCTCTGGGGCAAGGGCAGGCGTAGGATAGCTCTGAGCACGCTGCTTCGGCCGAAGGATGAGGGAGGCCTAGCGGTCCCAGATTTTGAGCTTTATTACTTGGCTGCTCAATTGCAGATTTTCACGCTGGAGGTGGCAAGGGTGTATCGGGGACCAGAGCACGAGAGAGAGAGGGGTACCCCCAGGCACGTGCTAGCGTTTATCGCCCTGCACCAAAAGTTGGCCACCAGGGATTTATCGTAGGAGGAGCAGACGTTCAGGCTCTGCTGGAACCGGTCCCAGAAGCGAGCAGGGGTACGTCGCATGTATGCGCCTGAAATACCGCTGGGTATGATAACTGCGCTCCCTCATGGCGGCGATTGGTCGCGCTTGCAGGGTTGGGAGGAAGCAGGTCTGCAAATGTTAGGAGACCTATATGAAGATGGGGTGATGATTCCATACCAGACCCTGCAGGACCGTTTTGACCTCCCAAGGGGGGACTTCCTGATGCACGTGGCAATAATAAGAGCGATGCAAGTGCACTGGGGGGGAAGGGATCCAAGAGCCAACCACGTCCATGGCTTGCCAATACACCATGATGGCAGCTGGCACGTATAGGGCAGTGGCGTGCCTCTTCTCCAGAATGCTGCGCGAGAAGCTACAACCTTTAACAGCACTGAAAACTGCATGGGAATCTGATCTGCAGATAGAGATCCCTGATACCACCTAGGCGCAGTTAGTGAGGCGGGCGAGGAAGAGCACGAGAAACGCACGCTTTCAGTTGATACATTTCTATGTCCTTCATAGAGCTTACCTCACACCGGGGACAATAGGGAAGTACTTTGCGGTGGAGGATGCGGCATGCCCTAGGTGTAATACAATAGGAGCGGACCTGGGACACATGCTGTGGGACTGCACACACCTACGAGACTACTGGAGGGAGATTGTTGAGACATTGAATAGTGTAACGGATAGGGAGTTACAATTTACCAAAGCTGTGGGGGTGCTGCACTGGTTCCAGCATACGCCCAAGAATAGAATTTCGAGCAAATTCATAGATATGAGTTTGATCCTGACCAAAAGAGAATTGACAAGTAATTGGAAATCCAATAAAAGTCCTACGCATAGACGGTGGCTCAATGAGGTGATTAAATGGGCAGCGAGTGAAAGTACACTAAGGTACCAACTGGCCCGCCGCAAGTCCGATGACAGGGCACTGGAGGCGGCAATGGAGTAGGGGATTCTAGTGCAGGCTTTGCGAGACAGCACGGTAGAGGAGGAGGAAGGACTTTCTGATATAGGCGACGAGGTTCCCACACACACACACCGGGGGGACATTCTCAATAGTGTTAGTCATTCCTGATAGTACCAACCATATACATCTGTGTAGAGCATAGGCGCAGAAGGGGCACTCGTGGGTGGGTGGGAGGGAGGGGGGACCAGGAAAGAAGGGGTTGGAGTTGAGCGGGAGATTGGGGTGGGAGGGGCGAAAAGTTAAAAAGCGGAATAAGGTACTCAGAGTAAGTCAAATAAACATGCTAAAAGTTGATGAAAAGAAGGATTCGCTGACTAACGCCGCCCGACCTCCGGGTTGTGGGCTTATTGGCTGTGTGCGACATTTCACTGATGTAAGAGCTGCGCATTAACGACAGCGAAGCAGAATCATTATAAAGATATCCTGTATATTGTCTGGTTTTTCTGCAAGAAAAACGGTTAAAAAAAAAAATAAACTCCAGTGAAGTGAGCGCCTGCAAGATTGTTTTTGAAAGCCATAGAAATTGCTGTATTACCCATGAAAGGCGCACAGGTGTTCCTGCGGCCTATGTCTGAATTGTGAATACCTCCATTTTAATGAGGCTCTAGAATTTACAATAATAGGCCTAGTAGGCGCAGGTAGCCCGGCACTCTAGGATGATATGTGATAACGTATGTGTTGCCTTACTTGTACGGATGAAATCATTCATGCCGTTGGGCCTTACGCACTTCTAGCTAGGCCTTCAGATTATTGCCTGAGGTAAACCAAAGTGGTTCTTGCATTACCAAAGTGATTAGTATTATTCAGGCTTTGCATAATGTGCACATATAACATGGTTCATGAGTGTATTTTGTAGCGGAGGACATGTCCAGCTCTGAATATCCCCATATAATGTGTTGTATGTTACTGGTGATTATGATATTACTCAGGATAGCAGAAAACATCTTTTAGTTGTTGTCACATTTGCACAGAACAGATGACCCATGCTGGTTCTGGGGACACTTGTTAATTTACAGGTTTCCTATTGCATTTCATACCCTGATGTTTTCTAATACTGTTGTCTAATACTGATGTTTTATATACAATATATACTATATTTTATATGTGTTTTATATACAATATATTTTATATGTGGAGTCTCTTTTGTGGTGTGATTATTGTGTCACTAGAATGAGCGTGTTGCGCAACACTTTACAAATTGCCCTTAGGATAAGCCTGACTGCTCTTGCTAAGCTACCAAGGGGGTGAGAACAGATTACCTTTGAGTAAAGAATAATTTTGGAAAGTAGGGGCCCCTCATACAAGATAAACTTGCAGAACGCAGGGAATATATATGAATTAAGAAAAAACCTAGGCTAGTAAGAAGTATGACGTTTGTGCAGGCAAACCAGAATGAAACCATGCAATTACAGTGTATCAAAATATCATGCGTAACAAGTTTATTGTTTTTTTATCACAAAAGATTATATTATGTGAATTATCGCAAATCAGACAATATTAGTGAGCAGTATAAAACCACCAATGTGATTTGATGTAGTGTCCTATATAGCTCTGTGTATATAGAACAATACACTTTAAATTATGCATTAATTTACATTCTATAGGTCACGCTCTAGTGACCTTACTCAAAAATGTATTTGTGACAACCTACGTGTCAATCACCGTGAAAGAAAGAAAAAGAGAATAGATGTGCACACCCAAAGCATAAGGAAGCCAAAACAGTATTTGTTTATATAAAAAAATTTTTTTTATCTGTATGGAGTAAGGTAAGGTCACTAGAGCCCTAACATTTCTACTACACTCGTAATTTTAGAACAACCTTCCAGTAAGGTGTTTATATAACATTAAAATTGGTAGGCAACCATGTATAGCTGTAACTTTCTCCTTTGTGTTCTATATAGTGAATGTTGTGACGGTCTCCTGAAAAAAAGCATTCCAGCAGAAATGTGCGTAGTGTGTCAACCTACTGTGAGCATTCGTGCTCATCTCAGCGATTCACTTTGTGGACCCTACGATTGATCATTTGATGGTTTTATGACTGATTGTAATGTGCATTGTTTCAAGCGAATAGCAAATGGAAAAGAATGTAAATGAATATATAACTTAAAGTGTATTATTCTATATAAACAGTGCAATATAGTAAAATATATCAAATCACATTGTTGATTTTATACTGCAAACTATTTATTATTGTCTGATTTGCGATAATTCACATAATAAAATGTATCTTTCGTGATAAAAAAACATACTCGCTACGCATGATGTTTTGATACACTAATTGTATGGTTTCTTTCTGGTTTGGCTGAACATGTCATACTTCTTACTTGCCAAGGTTTTTCTTAATTAATATATCTTTGAGTAACTTACTTGCGGTTAGAAAGGGTGTCTCTAGTTGGCAGTGGTTTGCAACCTGCCCAAGTAGGGACCCTCACTCTAGTCAGGGTAAGGGGACTGCACTGCTAAGATAACCCCTGCTCCCGCCTTTGGTAGCTTGGCATGAGCAGTCAGGCTTATTTCAGAGGTAATGTGTAAAGCATTTGTACATACATACATACACAGTAACACAGTGAAAACACTACAAAAGGCTACCACACCGGTTTAGAAAAATAGCCAATATATAATCTGAATACAACAAGACCAAACAAGACCAAAACAACAAAAATCCAACATACACCAGTAAAGAAATCACATTTAAAAGGTTCAAAATATTCCAGTCCATAGAAAAATATGGATGCGTCCCTTTTAGCATAAAGTACATGGGAGTATCAAAATCAAAGATGAAAACAGGCGCTGTGGAGATAAGGCGCAGGCAAAGCAATGCACTGATTCCTTTCTCTTGGGCGAGGCAATGAGTTGCTTCCTTACTGCCAGGGGGGGTAATACGTTGGTTACTTACTGCAGCACAGAGTAGGCGATGAGTAGGTTCCTTACTGTCAGGGGAGGTTCTGCGTCGGTTCCTTAATGTGATTGGAGGCGATGCGTCAGTCTCCGGGCACGCAGCCTTGGTTCCTTACTGCTAGGCAATGTCAGTGAAGAACTTGGTGCCCAGGGATGATGGGTCAAAAATCCAGATACACTGTGTTGATGCGGCGGAGCAGGCGCTGCATCGATTTCACAGCTGTAAAGCAGGTGATACGTTGATTCTTCAGCCGCACAGCAAGGCCAACGTTGGAGTCGGAGCGTATGCCACGGACGCCGGTGACACGGTGCTCGGGACTTGGATTGCATTGTCCTTTCAGGTGCATGTCAGGTGCTGAGAGTCTATTGGAGGATTTTCTTCCCAGATTACCAGATTCTACTTCCAAGGGTCCAGGAACTGGATTTGGCACCATGTGGCAAGTCAGGGCTCTCTGCAGAAGAGCCCAGACACTGGTAGGTGAAGTCATTGATCGCCCAGAGACTTCTTAACAGGAGGCAAGCATGCACAAGCCCTTGGAGAACCTTGGAAAGCAGACTGTAAAGAGTAAAGGCCAGTCCTTTTGCTCCTAGGACAGAAGCAGCAGGCCTACACAACAAAGCAACACGCTGAGTGTCAGTCCCTCATACGGCACCCAGCTCTTCTTCCTGGTAGAGTGTCGTCTTAGTCCAGACGTGTTCCGAATTTATGGTGTTACTGCTCCAGTATTCATACCACTTTCTGCCTTTGAAGTAGGTAAACTTCAAAGGGAAGTCTTCGGTATTGCACAAGACCTTGCCTTTCCCTGACTTGGCTCCAGATACGCTACAGCGGGGGTGGAGACAGCTTTGTGTGATGACAGTGTGGAAATGTACCCCTTTTTTAGGGGTACACTGGTGCAGGGTCACCCTTTTGTCCATGGGTTCAAAAACCAACAAAGTAGAGATCAGACCTGGAGTAGGAATAAAAACAAGTTTATTAATCACTGATCAGTGGGACCACGTCCACACAGCACTCTCAAGTGCTGGAGGAGGTAGTACACTGAAGTCACAGAACATAGGTCTTTTTTACAGGCTTTCTGCTCAGTAAGCATGTGAACAGAAATAGGGAGAACAAGTTTTGGAAATAGTTATCAACAAACAAGGGCCGATGAAAACTACATGGCCAACAAAAGTGGGAGGGGGAACAGGAGTGCTTATGGCAGCAGAAAGGATTGACAGACAACAGATGTACAGAAAGCTACTAACTCTCAGCACATAAATTGCTTTTAGCTTAGTCAGGAAGTCAAATAAAACAGATAGCACAGGCAGAGGACGGGAGAATTACGAAGGAAAGCAAATGGACGTCACAGCCAAAATGGCTGCTGCTTATGCCAAATAAAATATTACACATTTTCCACAACAGGTACAGTCCGATCCAGGTGTCAGTGACAACTCCTTTCACCACTCTAGATCAGGAAGACCCATCAGCCTGGTGATGGGCCATCAGGCAGGATATGCAGGACACACTTCAGCTCCCATGCTGTGACCGTCTAGAGTGAATGCACAACAGCCCAACTGTCAACCCCCCATCAGACATGAATTCCCCAACAAGGCAGAGGCACAGAATGGGAAAGTAAGAAAAATCCCCATTTCCCCCAAGTGACATTTCCAAACACGCAATTTAGAAACCATCTTCACTAAATGGTGTATTTTTAAATTTTGCGTACAGGGATCCCAAACTCAAAATCTCTATCTCTTCCTAACTTAAAGTTACTCTTGTAAGAGGTTACAAGGTGCTGAAATTAGCAGTGTTCCATTATCAGGACATTAAAAACACACCTGTACATACATGTCCTACCTCTTAAATACACTGCATCCTGCCAGTTGGCTACTGTGGGCCTATCTTAGGGGTGCCTTACATGTAGTAAAGGGAAAATCTGGGCCTGGCAAGTGGGTCTGGCAAGTGGGCCTCCCAGCTTCTCCTCCCTCCCACTGTTACTATTAGCCCCGCTCTCCCGCTTTCAGCGCTGTGACCAACCTGTTTCCAACAGAAGCGGCCGCTCCTCACACTGCTCCCCGCTCTACCTGCCTTCTGGTATCGTAGCGCTATACCGACACACTGCTATCTGCTGCCTCACTCCCACTTCTGCTATTGCCCGATTAATTATCGCAACTGTATTGTAGCGCTAAATTGCCTGATTGCTTATTGATTTGACCATATTTTCATTTGCGCTACGCTACCTGTGGAATTGTTTTGTAATTGTGATTTGTGCACTGCCATTTACATCGAGTTTACGCTGATTGTGCCCCCAATCCTGTTTCGCTTTGGCTTGCAGACATTTTGTTGTTGTTGACTCCCTGGCCGGATATCCTCCTCGATCCCGCCTCCCAGCTGCTCCTCCCTCACCCCTCCCCTTCCACTACCCACATATGACTGATGCCTCCGAGCGCAGCGTTCACGTGCAGCGTTCGCGCCCCATGCGTGCCGAAGGTGCGCCAGAGGTAAGCCCGTCCATGCCCGTCCGCGCCTGGACCGCGCCCAGCGCCAGACCCCCTGCTCCCCGCAAGACCCAAACCTTCCGCATCACATACGACGCCACTACCCTCCCAGCTCTGAACCCCGGCCGCCCACCACAATGCTACCAGGCTGCCCCAGGACACACCCATGGACCCTTCACCTGCCACTCCTGCAAGTTCGACTGCATCAAGACCCACACCAAACCCACTAACCCCAAACAGTGCCCCGACAACAACTACCTGAAGTGCATCCTCCTCAACACCCGCTCGGTCCACAAACACTCCATTGAACTCTGGAATCTCCTCGACACCACATCCCCGGACGTCGCCTTCCTCACAGAAACATGGATGAACGCCTCTTCAGCCCCCGACATCGCCATCGCCATTGCCATTGCCATCCCGGACGGCTACAAGATCATCCGGAAGGACCGCACCAACCAAACAGGAGGAGGCATCGCCATAGTCCATAAGAACACCATCCGCATCACGACCAGTTCCGACGATAACCTCGCAACCTCAGAACACCTTCACTTCCAGATCCACACCGACCCCAAGACCACACTATTCAGCGAGGACATCACTGACTTTATCAGCCCACATGCCCTCCCCTCCGAAAACTACATTCTACTGGGAGACCTGAACTTCCACCTTGAAAAGAAGAACGACTGCAGTACCACAAACCTTCTAGACAACCTGACCAATCTCGGACATCCCCACCCACCTTGCCGGACACACGCTCGACCCAATCTTCACCTCCAGCAAGCACATCTCCTTCGATCACACTACTACTTTCCATTGGACGGACCACAACTGCATTCACTTCACCTACAAAAAGACCTCGACCCACAACCCCCCCACAACCTATTTGTGGACGGGGCGTTTGGATCAGGGAGTAGAGATACACCCGGTTGTGGGTCAGGTATGAGAGATACACAGGGTCATAGAGGTAAAGATGGTTTTATTGGAATAACACGTTTTGATTTTAACATCAAAGTCCTCCTGGTTCTGAAGGTTAGTCTTTCTTTGGCAAACTGACTGGGATCCGTTTTGGCGTTCGGGTGGTCTCCTTCTTGATTTTCTAATCGTAGCTATGCACTGCCAGGTCTGGTCTGTAAGGTGACTTCCGGGCTCCGGTTTCCCATGTAAAAGAAGACCAACAGAGAGGGAGCCGTTAGTTCAATATTCTCTGGGAGGGGTTGCACCTTGGGGCCCAAGGGTAGTGAGACTGGGCATCACCGGTGACAGCCTGCTACTATCTGGTGTCAGTGGTGTGTGAGTCAGGCTTACAGACAGTGAGGAGAATAACGCGGGGTAAGGGAAACGAAAGGAAGGGCAAAGACGAGGGAGAACAAACACGGGGCTATGTACACTATTTACACACGCTTGCTTCCCACCCAAGCCGCCAAACGCCGCCGTACCTGGGACAGCCACACTCCTCCCCCGGGAGTGTGGCACGGCGGCTCACGAGGTCATTGGCCCTCTCCGTGGGACTCTTCTCCGCTTCCTCCTAGATGTTCTTCGGGAGTCCTCCGTACTCCGTCGCTGCAGTCTCCAATCCGCTCTCCAACTCCGCGCCTCGCCTTCTCCTCCGGGGTGATGTCACACGCCACTAACAACACTTACTGGGGTTTATCCAATCCGGCGTTGCTGACGTGTACAGAAGGAGTGTCCTCCTCTTCAGTGAACGCCCAATTAAAGGCGCCGTGTTCCTCTTCTGCAAGTTCGTCCTGTCCTGAATCCCAGGGGTCCGTCTGCAATGAAGGAGGCATTACGTGGTCAGTTCCGGGTGTCCACCACTCCTCGTTTCCTCTTAGACTCACCTCGTTACACTCCTCCCCCCCTGGATTCTCCCGATCGGGGAGAACTGGCATACGGGAGAGAAAATCCGCGTTCCCATTTTCCCTCCCTTTTCTGTGCACTACCGTAAAGGCAAAGGGTTGAAGAAACAGAAACCATCGCAGTATCCGGGCATTCTGTGTCCTGTTCTTTTGCATCCACTGTAAAGGGGCATGATCAGAGTAGAGTGTAAATGTCCTCCCCTCCAGGTAATAACGCAGTTTATCAAAAGCCCAACGTATGGCTAGGCACTCTCTCAACAGTGGGATATTTCCGTTCACGTGGATGTAGTTTACGGCTTATGTATAGTATGGGATGCTCTGCATTATCTTCCCCTATTTGTGAAAGAACTGCCCCTATACCCGTGTCTGATGCATCGGTGGCTAGGGAAAAGGGGTTTTCGAAATCAGGAGGTATAAGCACAGGGCTGGTGGTAATGGCTTTCTTCAAGAGAAGAAAGGCATTTCTGGCTTCTTGGGAAGGAGGTTGAGGTAGGGAGTTTTTGATGTTCTTCTGCAATAGATTAGTCAGGGGTGTGGCTATGTCGGCGAAATTCTTTATGAAACGCCGATAGTAGTCCATAAGACCTAGAAATGCCCTTACATCCCTTTTGGTAGAGGGAAAGGGCGTCTCTGTGATAGCTTTTATTTTCTCTTCTTGAGGTGCGATTACACCGTCCCCTAGCATGAACCCGAGATATTTCTACTTTGGGAATGCTGCTCGAGATTTCTTGGCATTTACATGAAGTCGGGCTTCTCTCAAAGAGGTCATTACTTTTGTTAGATGTTCTAAGTGGTCTTTCCATGAGTGACTGAAGAGGACGATATCATCAAGATAAACAGAACTGTAACTGGTATGGGGAGCCAACACCTTATTCATAAGTCTCTGGAACGTGGCAGGTGCCCCATGGAGTCCGAAAGGAAGGACATTGAATTCATATAGTCCTTCCTCGGTGGCAAAGGCTGTTTTGTGGCGGTCCTCCTCCCTTAGGGGTACCTGCCAATACCCTTTTGTTAAATCTAGGGTCGTTATATATTTGGCTTCCCCTATTCGTTCGATCAACTCATCTACCCTGGGTATGGGGAATGCATCAAAGGTGGAAACAGCGTTTAACGCCCTGAAGTCCATGCAAAAACGGGTAGACCCGTCAGGCTTGGGTACCATGACTATGGGTGATGACCAGTTGCTCTTTGATGGTCTGATGACACCAAGGTCTAGCATGCTAGCGACTTCCTTTCTTACGTCTGCCCTTTTGGCGGCTGGGATGCGATATGCTCTTTGTTTCACTATACACCCTTTGGCTGTATGAATCTCATGTTCCGCCAAGTGGGTGCGTCCAGGCGTGTTTGAGAACAGGGGAGAAAAAGGGCGAAGATCTTAAAGTAATTCCTGTTTCTCCGCTTCGGTTAACTCTTGATTGATTGGTAGGTATTCTAGGGTTGATTTAGAACTATCTTCAGGTAGGACTAGATTAGAGGTACGTGGGACTGGGCCTATCCACTTCTTCAGGAGTTTTATGTGGAAGGTTTGTTTGCGATTGGGCGACATTTGTAACCTATATGTGGTACTGCCGAATCTCTCTAATACTTGGTACGGTCCCTTCCATTCACTCATAAACTTTTGTGTAGAGGAAGGGAGCAATACTAGGGCCCAGTCTCCTTGGTTCAGGGACCTCCATCGTTTACCCTTATCGTAGTATCGCTTTTGGTGATTTTGGGCCTCAGGTTTGAATAGGCTAAATCTCTCAGCTTACCTAATCTGGACCTTAACTGCTGGGTGTAGTCGAGTAGGGAGCGTTGTTCATTTGCCTCTTCTCTTTCCCATGCCTCTCTGGTTATTTCGAGTAGGGATCTCGGTTGCCGGCCATACAAAAGCTCAAAGGGGTAATATCCGAGGCTACTCTGGACTTGTGCTCTTACTACATACAGAGCTAACTGGAGCATTTTGTCCCAGTCCTTGTTTTCTGAACTCAACAGTTTTTTAAGGGTGGTTTTTAATGTCCTATTGTATCTTTCCACTAAACCATCCGTTTGTGAGTGGTAAGCAGAAACGCGGATGTGTTGGAGATCCAGGGTTTTGCATACCTCCCTCATCATACGCGAAACAAAGGGTGTCCCTTGATCCGTAAGGATTTCACGGGGAAACCCAACTCTTGAAAATAGTTCTACTAGCTTCTCTGCTACATTTCTGGTGGTTGGGGCACTCAGAGGAAAGGCCTCGGGGAATCTGGTAGAATAGTCTACCACCACTAGGGCATAGGTGTGACCCCTGGAGGTGCGAGGTAGAGGCCCTAGAAGATCCATCCCCACGCGTTCCCATGGATTGCCGATAACGGGCAAGGGTTGTAACGGCACCGGCGGGGGTTTGGTGAGATTTTTCCTCTGACACACCTCACATTGTTGGCAATAGGCCTCTGTCTCTTTATATATCCCAGGCCAGTAAAACAGACGCATTATGTTTTGGGTGGTCTTTTCTGCCCCGCTATGTCCTGCTGTTAAGTGAGTGTGTGCATAGAACAATATTTGTTCGCGGAATTCTTTTGGCACCACCAGTTGTCTATGATCTCCCTCCTTTCCTTCCCGATATAGTAGATCATTATCGATACTAAAGCGGGGATATCTTTGAGATGAGTCAGTTGTTTGTGCAATGTGGGCGGCCTCCCAAGCATTCAAACGGGTAGGGTCATTAGATTGTGCAAACTTGAACCCCCTGTCTAAGACCCATGGTTCATCGGTCAAGTAAGCCTCAGCAGGACGACTGTCTAACTCCCTTTTAAATAAGGACAGGAAATGAGGATTATCTACCCCCAGGATCAGTTCTTCGGGCAGTGACCCCACCACCCCTACTCTCACTGAGCAAGGTTCCCCTCCTATCGGGTGTATAATGATGCGTGCGATGGGATAAGTCTTAATGTCCCCATGGACACACCTGATGTGCACTAGGCCCTCCTGACCTATCTAAGAGGGATACAGTAGTTTTTCCCGTATAACGGATTGTCTGCACCCGAATCTAAGAGAGCTTTCACAGGAGCGTGGTTCACCCGTACCCTTACATAAAATGAAGGTCCCATTTCTGCGGTGTACATCACGGTTTTGGGTATATATCCAACTTCCATGGGTTCCTCAACAGGTCTTTTACGGGGGCACAACCGTGCTATATGGCCCCACTCCCCACATTCAAAGCACTGGGGTCCCTTCATTGGTGTTACATCCGGGCGGAAGGGCAGTGTTTTCAAGGGTTCATAGACAGGCTTTTTTTTCTCTATCTTAGTGGAGGGGGCTGGTGTTTTAGAGGTTTTTTCCGACTCCCATGGAAAAGATCTAGGTGCTGCCCTTGTATAGTTGGCCGCCATCTCAATTGCCTGAGCTGCAGTCAGTCCTGGATGTTGCCTCAACCACCTTTGAGTACCATAGGGTAGTGCCTCCATGAATTGCTCAAGGATTATACTCGTCATTACCTCTTCTTTGCTTCTGGTTTCAGGTTTTAACCATTTTTCCGCAGCCATTTTAAGACGTAAATACAAAGTTTTCGGGTTTTCCCCGGTTACACCCTTTTCCTTCCGAAACCTGAGCCTATAGGCTTCTGCATCCATCCCTAGGTGATCTAATATCACCTCCTTGATCTCTGTGTATGTAGAGGTACCCGCATGGTTTGCGACCTGGTACGCTGTCTGTGCTTCACCCGTTAACAAGGGTGCGAGAAAGAAGGGCCATTTTTCTTCCGGCCACCCACAAGCGCGTGCCGCTCTCTCGAAATTGACCAGGAAGGCGTCCAGGTCTTCACCAATGACATACTTCTGTAAGGCTACTCCTGAAGGATGGGGGCCGGCAGGCTTCCGATCCAGTGAAACTGCGGTCCCCGGGGTCTGGACTACTTTTTGCAGATTGTCCATTTGTTGAGTCATTGTAGTGCGGAATAATGCTCGATCTGCATCTGCTGTACTGATTTGTTGGCTGATGGCCCATTCAAGCTTCTGTTGCCCGTCGATTCATGTTTGGATGACTTGTTCCATTTCCGAGTCTTGACCTGAGGGAGTAGATCCCACTTCTGACACCACTGTGGACGGGGCGTTTGGATCAGGGAGTAGAGATACACCCGGTTGTGGGTCAGGTATGAGAGATACACCGGGTCATAGAGGTAAAGATGGTTTTATTGGAATAACACGTTTTGATTTTAACATCAAAGTCCTCCTGGTTCTGAAGGTTAGTCTTTCTTTGGCAAACTGACTGGGATCCGTTTTGGCGTTCGGGTGGTCTCCTTCTTGATTTTCTAATCGTAGCTATGCACTGCCAGGTCTGGTCTGTAAGGTGACTTCCGGGCTCCGGTTTCCCATGTAAAAGAAGACCAACAGAGAGGGAGCCGTTAGTTCAATATCCTCTGGGAGGGGTTGCACATTGGGGCCCAAGGGTAGTGAGACTGGGGATCACCGGTGACAGCCTGCTACTATCTGGTGTCAGTGGTGTGTGAGTCAGGCTTACAGACAGTGAGGAGAATAACGCGGGGTAAGGGAAACGAAAGGAAGGGCAAAGACGAGGGAGAACGAACACAGGGCTATGTACACTATTTACACACGCTTGCTTCCCACCCAAGCCGCCAAACGCCGCTGTACCTGGGACAGCCACACTCCTCCCCCGGGAGTGTGGCACAGCGCCTCACGAGGTCGTTGGCCTCCTGGCTTTCCGCAGGACTCTTCTCCGCTTCCTCCTAGATGTTCTTCGGGAGTCCTCCGTACTCCGTCGCTGCAGTCTCCAATCCGCTCTCCAACTCCGCGCCTCGCCTTCTCCTCCGGGGTGATGTCACACGCCACTAACAACACTTCCTGGGGTTTATCCAATCCGGCGTTGCTGACGTGTACAGAATGAGTGTCCTCCTCTTCAGTGAACGCCCAATTAATGGCGCTGTGTTCCTCTTCTGCAAGTTCGTCCTGTCCTGAATCCCAGGGGTCCGTCTGCAATGAAGGAGGCATTACGTGGTCAGTTCCGGGTGTCCACCACTCCTCGTTTCCTCTTAGACTCACCTCGTTACACTATTCCCCGAAGAAACTGGAACAAAATCACCACCGACCAGCTCCTCACATCGCTTCACCAAAACCCTCCCGCCAAATCATCGGACCCAAATTAAGCAGCCACCAACCTCACTCAATGGATCACCCACAGCCCCCTGGTTCAACGACGACCTTAAAATATCCAAAAAGCTCTGTCGTACCCTCGAGAAAGCCTGGAGAAAAAACCCAACCAATGACAACCTGGCCTCCTTCAAGAACGCCACCCGAAAACACCACCAACTCATCCGATCCACCAAGAAATCAGCATTCAAGACTCGACTTGACAACAACGCCCAAAACAGCAAGGAACTATTCAACATCGTCAAAGAATTTACCAACCCCAACGCGAGCTCCAATGACATCACCCCCTCCCAAGACCTCTGCGACTCTCTATCCTCATTCTTCTACAACAAAATCGCAGACATACATAACAGCTTCTTAAACCAATCCAACGACCAGCCCACTTCACCCACCCCCGAACCAAAACCGCACACTAACAATCTATACGCCTGGAACACTATCACCACCGAAGACACCATCCGCTTGATGAACTCCATCCACTCAGGATCGCCAACCGACCCTTGCCCCCACCACATTTTCAACAAAGCAGACTATCATCGCACCCCATCTCCGCGATGTCATCAACTGCTCCTTCAATTCCGCTACCTTCCCGGAAAACTGGAAACATGCCGAACTCAGCGCCCTTCTAAAGAAACCCACAGCAGACCCCACTGAACTTAAGAACTACCGCCCCATCTCGCTCCTCCCGTTCCCCACCAAAGTCATAGAGAAAGCCGTCAACAGTCAGCTCGCCGCCTTCCTTGAATCCAACGAATCCCTTGACCCCTCACAATCCGGTTTACGAGCTAAACACAGCACGAGACCGCCCTCATCGCAGCTACAGATGACATCCGAACGCTTCTGGACAACGGAGAAACGGCTGCCCTCATCCTACTTGACCTCTCCGCAGCCTTTGACACAGTCTCTCATAACACCCTCATACAACGCCTCAGCAACGTCGGAATACAAGGAAAAGCACTGGAATGGATCATCTAGTTCCTCGCCGGAAGAACCCAGAGAGTCCGCCTTTACCCTTTCAGATCAGAGGCCACCGAAGTCATCTGCGGCGTACCACAAGGATCATCACTCAGCCCCAGCCTCTTCAACGTTTACATGAGCCCTCTCGCTTCCATTGCACGTCAACACAACCTCAACATCATCTCCTACGCAGATGACACCCAGCTGATCCTCTCTCTCACCAAAGACCCAAACACCGCCAAAACCAACCTACACGAAGGAATGAAAGATGTAGCCGAGTGGATGAAGAACAGTTGTTTAAAACTAAACTCGGACAAAACGGAAGTCCTCATCTTAGGTTCATCCCCCTCGGCCTGGGAAAATTCTTGGTGGCCACCTGCCCTGGGATCCGCACCGACACCTACATCACGCACGCAACCTAGGCTTCATCCTAGACTCCTCTCTCTCAATGTCCAGACAAGTCAACGCCGTCTCATCATCCTGCTTCAACATCCTAAGCATGCTCAAAAAAGTCTTCCGTTGGATCCCCACCGACACAAGAAAGACGGTCACCCACGCCCTGGTCACCAGACTACGGAAACACCCTTTACGCTGGAACCACAGCCAAACTACAGAAAAAACTCCAACGCATCCAAAATGCCTCAGCCAGACTCATACTGGACATTCCTCGTCAAGCTCACATTTCCGGTCACCTGAAAGACCTACACTGGCTCCCCGTCAACAAGAGAATAACGTTTCGTCTCCTCACCCACGCACACAAAGCCCTCTACGACCTTGGACCAGAATGCCTCAACACACAACTAACCTTCCACACCCCCACCCGCCAACTACGATCATCCAATCAAGCCCTCGCCGCTATCCCACGCATCCGTAAATCCACCATGGGGGGCAGATCCTTCTCCTACCTAGCGGCCAAGACCTGGAATTCTCTCCCCACCCACCTCCGCCTTACACAGAACCACCTCTACTTCAGAAAACAACTAAAAACCTGGATATTCGATAAGTAAATGTACCCCCCTCCCCCAAGCGCCTTGAGACCCTCTGGGTGAGTAGTGCGCTATATAAATTTCTGAACTTGAACTTGGTGTAGCTGGTGGTCTAATAAAAGGTAAAACGCTACAGAGGCTAAGAGAAAAAAAACAGATCACTCGTCAGGACTAAAGACCGTGATCTTTGCAGTTACTGACACATGTACAACTCTATGACAGAAGAAAACCCTGAGGAGGGGAGAAAACAGTGAGGATTTCCATCAACTGCCCTTCGTGGCCAGTGTCATCATTTGGAACTCCCAGAGTGCCCCGGTCACCTCAGCTCTTCTGGCAGCCAGCCAAAAGCTGGTGAACTAGGCGTGAGGAGAGACCAATGGAATAAGCAATTGACCAAATCAATCCAATAATGCAGTGCAAAAGAATAAGTGAAAGTGATGTTAAAAAAGTTTCAGCAGCAATCCAAACAAATTTATTGATGACTGCAGCAGCTTGGTAAAAGAACAGTATATCGGCATTTGAACAAATATGCAATGGTATTTGTTCAAATGCCGATATACTGTTCTTTTAACAAGCTCAGCTGCAGTCATCAATACATTTGTTTGGATTGCTGCTGAAACTTTTTTAACATCACTTTTACTTATTCTTTTGCACTGCATTATTGGATTGATTTGGTCAATTGCTTATTCCATCGGTCTCTCCTCACGCCTAGTTCACCAGCTTTTGGCTGGCTGCCAGAAGAGCTGAGGTGACAGGGGCACTCTGGGAGTTCCAAATGATGACACTGGCCACGAAGGGCAATTGATGGAAATCCTCACTGTTTTCTCCCCTCCTCAGGGTTTTCTTCTGTCATAGAGTTGTACATGTGTCAGTAACTGCAATGATCAGGGTCTTTAGTCCTGACGAGTGATCTGTTTTTTTTTCTCTTAGCCTCTGTAGTGTTTTACCTTTTATTACACCACCAGATTGTTCTATGTGTTGAATATGTTAGGATTTGGGGATTTGATCTGGCTAGATCTCTAAACTTTTCCCTGTGACCCTTGCTCCCCTTGGGAGATTTGTGTTGTAGTAAAGTGGGTGTAGCTGCCAGGTTGACATAACAGTTTAAAACTCCACTCACAGACACTACAATGATAGGTCTGAGACATGTTTGCGGGCTACTCATGTGGGTGGCACAATCAGTACTGCAGGTACACTAGTAGCGTTTGAGTTACAGGCCCTGGACACACCTGGTGCACTTTACTAGGGACTTACTGGCAAATCAAATATGCCAATAAAGGATAAAGCAATTACAGATACATTTTATACAAGGACCGCTTGCACGTTTGCACTGGTCAGCAGTGGTAAAGTGCACAAAGCCCTAAAACCAGCAAAAACTGAATGCAGCACACAATCAAGAAACTGAGTTCAGAAGCAAAAAAGACAGGGGAAAATCATGCCAGTTCTAACATGTGTCACCCCCAGCTGAAAGTGGGGAGAACTAGCTAGCCTCATGGGAGTTCTCTTCACTAAGGCAGAAGAACCTGGGCAGAACATCAGTTTTGGATTGTTCTGTGCCAGGGCGGTGTTCCACCATAAATTCCATTCCCTATAAGGATATGGACCATCTTAGAAGTTTAGGGTTTTCACCCCTCATCTGCATTAACCATCTGAGGGGCCTGTGGTCTGTCTGAACCCAAAAGCGAGTCCCAAACAAGTCGGGTCTTAGCTTCTTCAGTGCTCAGACCTCAGCAAAAGCTTTCCTTTCAATTGCACTCCACCTCTGTTCCCGGGAAAGTAGCTTCCTACTAATCAAAGCTACTGGTTGATCTAGGCCCTCTTCGTTCAGCTGTAAAACCATGGCTCCCACACCATGCTCAGAGGCATCAGTCTTCAACGCAAACTCCTTGGAAAAGTCAGGAGCCTTAAGCATGGGCGCCGTGCACATGGCCTCCTTCAGGGTATCAAAAGCTGTCTGGCATGCCTCAATCCAGATCAACTGACGTGGCTGCTTCCTTGAAGTCAGCTCTGTCAAGTGGGCCACAGTGCTGCCACCCTTGACAAATCTGCAATAGTACCTGGTGAGGCCTAATAAGGTTATCACCTCTGTTTGGGTCGGCGGGGGGCTAAGCCAGAATTATGTCAATCCTAGGTTGTAGGGGCACCATCTGGCCACTTCCTACCTGGTGTCCCAAGTACACCACAGACCCCTGCCCTATTTGGCATTTACTGGCCTTGACTGTGAGACCTGCCTTCTGAAGGTCCTTTATTCCCAGAGGTGGTACAAGTGGTCTTCCCATTGGACCTGAAAACAGCAATTTTGTCAAGGTAGGCAGCACTGAAGTTCCCAAGTTGACCAACCTCTGAAATGTAGCAAGGTCTTCAACCCAAAGGGCAAAACCCAGAACTGGTAGTGCCTCCGGAGTTGAGAGAGCTGGCCTCTCTCTGACCCCATTGGCCAAGGCAATCTGCCAGTACTCAGATGTCAGATCAAACATACTTAGAAACTTGGCATCTTCAAGCCGGTCAATTAGCTCATCAGCTCAGGGAATGGGGTGCGCGTCAGTCTTCGTGACCACATTAAGCCCATGGTAGTTCACGCAGAACTCAGTTTTGGAGTGGCACCGAGCGCAGAAGCTTTGGGAACTAAGACCGCTGGGCTGGACCAAGGACTGCTGGAGGGTTGAATCACCCCTAGAGCTTACATCTTGGACACCGCCTCCTTGATGCTAGCCTTCACTCCGTCAGTCAACCTGTAAATTATGTGCTTCAAAGGAAGACTATCCCCAGTATCAATGTTGTGAGTGCACCAGTGGGTGACTCCTAGAGTGGCAAACTGTTGCAGCGCATGGCAACAGTCACCCCGCTGATCTAGGGTCAGTGTCAGGTAGAGGATCACACCTTCCACTTTCCCATCCTGCTCCTGGGCAAACAGGAGGTCGGAAAGAGGTTTATTCTTCTCTTCTACCCCATCTTCAGTAGCAAGAGCATGGTCAACTCAGACCTCTCAAAGTGGGGTTTGAAGCGGTTCCTTGAGGGGATCCTAGGAGTCTGAAAGTCCACCAGGTAGGTGACATCGCTCTTGCGCTTCTTCACTTCATATGGCCAGACCACTTGTCTTGTAGAGCACGGGGCTCTACTGGCTCCATCACCCACACCGTCTGACCAGGCTGAAACTCAACTAGAGTGGTATTCTGGTCTTACCAATGTTGAACCCTCATGGCTTGCTTACAGATTTGTCTGAGGGAGGTTCCTGAAGCCGGCTGTCTGGTATCGGAAGGTTAGCATGTAAATTAATACATCCTGCGGTGGCTTCCTAGGAGCTTCCGCTGAGTCCTCCTTAACCAAACTAAGGGGATCCTCTCAAAGAGTGCCCGTGCAGAAGTTCAAACTTGCCTGTAAGCAAAGAGAAGGCATGGCAGGAGGTCATCCCACTTACACCTCATGGGCTCCCTTTCAAGGTACAGTTTATTCTCTCAACCAACTCATTAGTCTTTGGGGTTTAAAGGGATAGTGAATTTGTAGTACACTCCACACTCCTTACATATGGCCTTCGTGTACAGCAACATGAAGTTGGTGCCCCTGTCAGATTACACCTCCTAGGTGAAACCCACATGGGTAAAGATCTCCATCAGTGCCTGGGCCACGACTGGCGCCGTGATCATCCTCAGGGGGATAGCTTCTGCGTGGCATGGTCCACCAAGACCAGGATGAACCGGTTACCCATGGCTGTCTTGGGATCCAGAGGCTGTGTCAATGCCCACCAGCTTGAAAGGGGTGCAGGGGAGTCTTACATCTTTCCAACTCTTGCCACTTGCCTGGCAAGTCTGATACGCCCTACAAAATTCTCCTGATTACCTTCACATTTGGGGCCAGTAAAAGTGGGTTACAAGCCTGTCAAAGGTCTTGCCCTGACCCAAATGTCCTGCCAAAGGCACATCATGAGGAAACCCAATAGGAAGGTTCGTAAGTGCGAGAGTACCACCAGCATATGGGCTGCCACATGCTCAGAAACCTTAGGCTCACTATAAAGAAGTACATTCTCTGAGTAGATCAAATGTGATTTGGACTCTCTGCCAGCTGCCTGGTCCTCTGCCTGCTGTCTGGGACCCACAAGAGTAGGGCATGTCTTCTGCTCTGCGCAGAACTCTTCTCTGGTGGGACCCCCTTCTTTCTGCCAATGGGTCAGCTCAGGCAAGCCTCCCAGTTCAGCCACTTCTTCCCCTGTAGATTCCAGGACATCCTCCTCATGTTCAGCCTTCTCCCAGACAGTGGGAACCTCTGGAGCGAGTTTCACTGTGCCCTTTGCCCCTTCTCTTCTTGGCAGACACATGGGTCACTGTTTTAGACTCCAGGTCCTTCTGATTACCCTGGGCTGCTATGGACCGCGTGGTCTGGTACGCCCACTCAGGAAATTCCAACAGCTCCAAGCGGGACCTGAATCTCACTCCCGGCAGTGTGTTCCAGGTTGTTTCCCAGCAGACAATCCACTGGCATGGATGGGCTCACAGCTACCTTTAAAGGACCTGAGACCCCCCACACTCAAAGGGAACCTGAGCTACTTTGTAAAAGTGCTCGCAGTGGTCTACTGCAACTACTCCCCAAGCACTACACTTGCGAGCCCCGGTGTCTGCCCACCAGTGGGAGGCTGTGCCCGATCGGTACACTTGGGATCCCCTCTCCTGTGAACCTCCTGATCACAAGCAAAACATTTCCAGAATCCCCCCATTGCAGCTTTTTACTGAAGATAACCATTATATTGTATTGTATATGCATTTATATACAGTGCTTACTACCCCTGACGAGGCGTCAAAGCGCTTTTTCGGAGAGTAGCACGCTACTCCGGAACCCATAAAGGATTAGTGGTGAATTATGAAATATGAAAGTACTTTGAGTGATGGATATTAGTCAGTTATTTGGATTGAGAAGGATAGCGGAGAGATAGAAGAAGGAAAAAAGGTTTGCATACCATGGTTTCCTATCTCCTGAAGAGCAGGAATCCTTACACTAGGAACTAGATTGGGGCCCTTTAGAGAACTTCTTCTGTTTACCCTTGTCACCTCCCTCCTGCTGCTGGGGACTCTGCATACCTTTGGCTGAGTCTCCCCATACACCGTCTTGTGGACCCCGGTACTCACACAGCGGTCTGCCTGATGAGCAAATTTCCTGGGGTCAGTAAGCTTCCTGTCCATCAAGTGCTGGTACAGCTCAGGAAAACACTGATCAGACAAGTGCTCCCATACAATCAAATAGTATAGACCTTGGTAATTTGTTACCTCACTGCCCTTCACCCAACCATCCAGCGTTCTGCAAAAATAATCCACACACTCAAACCATGCCTGGGAATCAAGCTTCTAGCTCTGTCTAAACTGATCCCTGTACTTCTCAGGGGTAAGAACATACCGGTTAAGGAGGGCTGCCTTCATCTCAGAGTAGGTGAGGTCCTGTGCGCTCCCTTAGGCTAATACTGTGTCCCTGCCCTCCACTATGCAGTCATTCCATACTCCGGTCCCTCAATTCTTCTCAGGGACCCCATTCATGTGAAGAGCTGCCTCATAGCTCTGAACAACATATGGGGGGAGTGGGCTGCACACCTTAATTTCATCCGATTCGTCCACCTCTTCATTATTAAATATGCGTGCTCAATGGTTGCGTGCCCAGCTCCTGAGACACGTGAAACATTGAACCATTAAAGCAGGGCACTGAATCAGTGCCCCAAACCATGGCACTGTCGCTTATGCAATTGCAAACCTAAGGTGTTTAGCAATGATAAGCAGAGAATAAAAATTGTTTGATGTCATGGATGATATGTGAACGGAAAGGGCGGAAATACGGGTGTTGTTATACACAGGGGTAACAGCTGTCTGGTTGGAGACCTCATTTCGAAAGTTGTAGGATAGCATGAAAATCAGCAACGTGACCTGGTAAAGGGGAGGAGGGAAGTTACATTTAGGGAATACATGAGCCCGGATGTGACTATGAGACTGTTTGGTTTGCTTATAAGATTATGACATTAATTTAGCACGGTATAACTGTATGCACTCAGAGGAAGAGCCCAGAATGCCCATTGACTGTATGGTAGTTGCTTTAAATGAATTACGTGACATGTGAAAACGTTTTCTGGTCATTCAGTGGCGTATTGTATGTTAATATTCGTTTAATTAATTTTTACAGTTACCCCTGATGAAGGGCCCCTGGAGGCCCAAAATGCATTGGCTTGTAATAAACTGCTTAAAGATGAAACATGCCTTCAGTGCGTATTTTTGAATGAAGAGGCTCGGATGGCCCATCAAGGATATGAGAAATAGTGGAAAATTGGCATTTCCTTGCTCGTGGATGTATCAGATTTATAAATGACTAAAGACTTGAAATAATGGAACACAAAGGATTAAATTGTTGACAAATGTTAAAAGGTTTGCAATTGCATAAGCGACAGTGCCATGGTTTGGGGAACTGATTCAGTGCCCTGCTTTATTGGTTCATAGCTCTGAAACCATCTCTGGATGTCACCCCCCTTGGTATACTCTTTCCCTACATCCTTTGGGCGGAGCACCACTTTCTCATATTTCATGGATGAAACGCTGCCACCATCTGTGCTGGACTTGGCCTTCAAGTCCAACCCCTTTAAGCTCACCTCCTGGGCACGCATCATTTTTCTCTCCTTATCCTTTTGAACCCCTTTTAATGTTCCATCCTGAGTCTCTCCAGGTCAAACTGATGTCTCCTGGTCTCCCGCCTGTCCTCCAGTTCCTCTGGGGACTGACCACTGGAAGAAACTCTGCTGCTTGACCTGGAAGGTGCTTTCCTCCCAGGGGGATCCTGATCTACAACATCCCCCTGCACACTTTGCTCCTCCACTTCCACACCATCATTCTCATCCTCTGGAGGCTTACCAGCATGTTTTACTTCCCACCTGGCCCTCAGCACCTTTTGAAGCTCATCCTTTTTAGTGAGGCCTCTGATAGGACATCTGAGATCCTTGCAGAACTTTTGAGTTCAGGTTGGAATCCTACATTATAATGTAGGATTCCAATCCCTCTAGCTCAAACACTGACTGTGCAGCTCCAACTGCTGGCTGCTTTTGGTTGACATGATTTGTCAAACAAAAACTCAGGAGTGAAATATTAAAAACCGTACGTGAATGAGTAGTGGTCCACGATATGGAGTAGTGTACACTAATCTCTGTATGTAAAGTACAAACACAATTCCTATCCTCACCACTGACCTTCAATGTTAGAAATAGGGTCTCTAGTTTACAGTGGTTTGTACCCTGTCCAAGTAGGGACCCTCACTATAGTCTGGGTAAAAGAGTCACACAGCTAAGTTAACCCCTGCTCTCCCCCTTGGTAGCTTGTCACGATAAGTCAGGCTTATCCCAAAGGTAAGGTGTGAAGCAATTGCACATACAAACCCAGTAACACAGTGAACACACTATAAAAGGACACCACACCAGTTTAGAAAAAGAGCCAATATTTATCTGAATAGAACAAGACCAAAACAACAACAATCCAACAAACACCACTAAACATATCACTCTCTTAAAAGGTTCAAAATAGTTCAGTCCATAGGAAACTATGGATGTGTCACTTTTAGCACCTAGTAACTGGGATGCATCAAAATTAAAGATGAAAACAGGCACGGGGAGGTGAGACGCCGGAAAAGCAAAGCGATGTGTCGGTTTATTACTCCCAGAGAAGGTGGTACCTAGGTTCATTACTGCCAGGGGAAGTGATGCGTCGGTTCCTTACTGAAGCTCAGGGGAGGTGATGAGTCGGTTCCTTACTGTCAGGGGAGGTGTTGCCTCAGTTCCTTACTGGCAGGGGAGCTGATGCATACGTCAATAAAGGACTTGGCACCCAGGGTGGATGCGTCAAAAATGTAGATGTGCTGTGTCGATGTGCCAGTGGTGGAGCAGGCGCTGCGTAAATTCTTCAGTCGAATAGTAGGGCCCACATTGGAGTCTGAGCAAGTGGTCGGACACGGATTGCGATGACCTTTCAGCCAAACGTCAGGCGATGAGAGTCCATGCATGGATTTTCTTCCCACATTACCAGGTTCTACTTCCAAGGGCTCAGGAACTGGATTTGGAACCACTTGGCAAGCCAGGGCTCCTAGCAGAAGAGCCCAGGCTCTAGTAGGTGGAGTCTTTGATGGCACTGAGACTTCTTAACAGGAGGCACAAGCCCTTGGAGAACCTTGGAAACCATGAAGTAGAAAGCATAGTCCAGTCCTTTTACTCCCAGGAAAGAAGCAGCAGAACAACACAACAAAGCAACAAGCAGAGTGTTAGTCCCTCCTCCTAGACCATCTAGCTCTTCTTCCTGGGAGAATGTCCTCTTAGTCCAGAAGTGATCCGAAGTTATGATTTCACAGGTCCAGTTCTTACACCACTTTCTCCCTTTGAAGTAGACAATCTTCAAATGGAAGTCTTCGTAGTGCAAAAGACCCTACCTTTCTCTGACCTGGCTCCAGACACACTATGGGAGGTGGAGACAGCTTTGTTTTCACGACATGCACAGCCCTATCCAGGTGTCAGTGACCACACCTCCCACCACTTAACTAAGGAAGAAACATCAGCCTGGTGATGGGCCATCAGGATATGCAGAGCATTCTTCGGCTACCTTGCTGTGGCTGTATAGAGTGTACGCACAACATCATGAATCACCCTCTCTCAGATATGGATTCCACAGGCAGGCAGAGGCACAGAATGCCAAAGTTAAAAAAAATGTCAACTTTCTAAAAGTGCAAAAAGAACGATTGATGGACAAAATGCTGAACAATGTCAGACATTCATTCAAGTACAGAGAAATAGGTCTAAATACATTGTTTTTATGCTCACAATGCTATTACAGTTTAGGCCCAGCTATATGCTAATCAGTCTTGACCCTGTTCCCCAAGAGAACAGTCCTGCCCGATCTGCCAGGCCAGGTGCTCCGTAGACTGGAAATAAGCATCCCAAGACCAGTTTTGGAGTTTCACCACTCATCAGCCAGGCTAGCTTGACTCCAGTGGCATGGAAAGCACAAGACCCATGTCTGGGCATACCCGTCCCTCTCTGGGTGACAACCGCAAAAAGAACAATTGTTGGACAGAATACTGAACAATGTCATACAACAGGGATGCCTCAAGTGATCAAGAGTGTGCTTTCCTTATGTATACGAAAAGGCATGTCAAAATTGAGTATTTGATGTTGGGCAGTGACACTGGATTTGTTCGCTAACACCCCCTGCTCTTATGGCTTGGAACTGCCATGGGCGGGAGAAGTACTAGCTACACCACTGATGTTGGGGAGGGGGGTTTTACAATAATCAACCAGAATCAGAAAGGGAGGAGGGTCTGCAGTCTGGCTGTTACCTGCCACCCTGCAGATAAGCAAACTTCTGACATATCAACCAACTAATGGCAAGACCAATAAGGTGTTAATCCTGGGTAATTTCAGTGAGTGGTTGGATGATAGAAAGACACCACTGGCTTGACTCTCCTGGACTCTATATTAGGATTGGGTTTACACAGTGCATGAGAAAGTACTCACTTTTTTCTCGCATAGCACAGTGTATCAGAGTAATTGAGGCTCTCGGATTTCCTCGGATAGACCGTCGCGGAGTTGCAGTCATACTCACCCCGCTTCAGCAAAGCGGCAAAAGGACACCATAGAAGATTAATTCTGCGCCGCTCATTCGGAAACTGTTTTCCCTTTTCTGAATTATGGAGGATATACAGTTCTGCTCTCTTGTTCATTTAGATCACTGAAAGACATCTTAAAATAATTACCCAGACCAGTGGCTCCTTACCTCCTTCATGCAGATCACATTTGCATAAGAAGTTCAAAAGAGGCTTCACTAGTTAGAAAAGACTGTGTGAAGTTGCTACACTTCTAAAGCTCTTGCTGAATGGAAACCTTATACCAGTGGCTGCAGAATCCTGTTACGGTCTTATGGAGATCTAAATATTAGCAGCATTTCAAATGCTTTTCATCCAACTAAACAGTTATTTCTGGTATCATCTCATCTTCAGACCCCTAAGACTCTTACGCAATTAATTCCATCATTGACAAAACTTTGCGAGTCCTTACTTGCCAACTTTCATGGGAAACAGAAAATACCAAGATAAGCTTGGAGCAGCGAGAAACAACTCATATTGACTGCCGGCTCTGGACACCAATTTCTGAGCTCCAAGCATTTGGACCACTCTTGTCCGGCCCAGTCTGACACTAAAGGACAGTCGTCTTTCAGATACTGCCCTTTTACCTAGCTCCTCTAAAATTTGCAGATCTCACTTAGGCTGGTGATTGGGCAAGATTTTCTTAATGTGATGAAATCATTTTTGAGCACCACTCTGAAGGAAGCCTTAGTAAGTGCTCTTCAGAAAAAAAACGATTGCAGGTTATCATTGACCCCCCAGTGAACTACCTTATTTCACAAATGTGCTGTTAATGTGAAAAATGTAGAGCACTATATTGAAGTAAAGAAGTGACTCCATCCCAGCAGGAAGGCTTCATACCAAGAATGGAAATGGATTAAATTATAGGTTTCTAGACAAACGGAGAGATACAGAGAAAGCAAAAGGCTGAAGTCTTTATTCTTTTAAACCTGTCAGCAACTTGTGCCACTCTACAGCATCCATTTCTTTTAGGAAAGCTGCAAGAGACTCTCTGGCCGTGTGATGTCACTGGGGCCTATACTGTTTCCTAGTGCCCTTTGACCTCCACAGGGCTCCACTCTTTCCACTATTTCAGTATCAACCTCACAAAATGGAACTTTTGTTATTTTTAGTATGCGTTTTCTAAACGTCGGCCATTGACCGAGATTGGGCTGAAGATGATAAAAGAGGGAACATTTTAATTAGAAAATAGCCAATCGTGCTTGGCAGCAATATCTTTCCAATCAGGCTTTTTAGCAATCAGTCCCTGGATGCGTCTGAAATATCAAACCTATGGAAATAAGTTTTAAATGTTATCAGCATGTTCTAGATTTAAAAATGTGTCTGACAAATTGTGTACTCCGTCCTATAGCTACCAACTGGAACACCATTGAGTCGTGAAAAACATGGTTTCTTAAAAGATTCAAAACTCTCTCTGTAGCTGGAGCCTGAGGCAAGTTAAAAGAGCTATTTCTACCAACTACTGACTTTAAGGAAACTACTGTACCTTTTTTAGGGTAAGCTTGGGCAGCGCATGTGCTATTCTGCAAGGCATGCTGTGTTAGAGTATGGCCTTGAAGCCCCGCCCACTCTCCGCCCATATCTGTCATTGGCTCGTGTCACTGTCCTTCGTAAATGATGGCTTCTGATTCGTTAATAGGCTTGTTAGTCACGCCTTGTCCTCATTTGTAACCTCCCATGTCTTCATTTGTAGCCTCCCTTGAGGACTGGCCATTTTACTTTGTTTGTTACACAGAACGTCTTTTTTAGTCTGTAAGCACTTTTTTCTTTAATGAGTTTCTCCTACTTCAGGCACGACATGCTTTCCCGCAAGATTAAGCGCGCCATGCCTGTTTTCACTTTGAGCGGCCTGGACTATGGCGGACGCCGCTTTGAGTAGGTCTCACATTTACAAGAGTTTGAGCTATTGGCATTGTAAATGACCTTTTATTTAAATGCTGCTGCATGTCTTGGTGAAAGTGAAGCAGACAAATCACTTTCAGCCTGCACTACATTAGTTGCTGTTCTGTTGCAGGGGCAGATGCGAGCTGCGTCTCTGAGTGCTTGGGGCTCAACCCACGTGTTCAGTAGGCCTACACAACAAAAGACCAGGAGATGCTGGTATGTTGCATGTCTGCCCCGGCCCGTGTCTACCACTGACGCCACACCCGTCTGGGGAGTATTTATGAAGTAGGCGCCACATGGTGCAGAATAAATCATTTCACCCCGATCCCAACAGGGGCATACTGCTTGGACCCCTTTTCCTCATCATGGATTACACCATTCCTGGTTGCTCCAGTTACGTCACTGGAGCAACACAACTAAAACAACATGAGAAACATCATGAAATCAGCAATATCCGAAACAATCTCACAGACAATAGTCCAGACATCTTTCTATTGATGGGACTAGCATGTCGACATCAAGTCACATACCTGAGAAGGATACCAGTTACCTGATACTGGACCACAACATGTCCACTTACACTATATAATCTCTCAGTGTGGTGGATTGCACAGGTTTGCTGTGGAGATCATACCAATTGAAGTTGGCCCGGCTAGGCTGGGGCTCAGGAACACTGGTAGGGGAGCTTACTGAAGACACTTCAGCCCTACCAGAAGTTTCATGGCCAGACTCGCCAGCTTCCACAGATTCCCACTCCGGACAGTCTTTATCACTACCCCTCTCTGATGCCTCCATGACAGAGGCTATGTCAACACTCCCCTGACAACAACCCATGGCTGATGAAATCGCTTGAACGCAGAGATATTCTGAGTGATGATTGCATGTCCACACCCAGCAGTTATTTTAGTACCTTGAAGTGAGACAATAGTCCAGGGATTTTGCTCAAATAGTAGCCTGAATTCACTGCCAGGGCACCGGTCTTGAACTAGCACTTCCTCACCCACTTGCAAGTCTGACAACTTGGCTCGTCGGCGATGACTATTGTGATCACTGGACCTTTTCCACCGACCACACACATCTGAATCATTGACTTGATCATGCACCCACGTTGAATGATGTGGAATGGTGCCCTCGACCCATCGACAGGTGTATGGGAGTCTGCTCAGTGGTGGAGTGGGGAGTTTGGCAATAGTTTAGCAAGAAAGAGTTTATTGCAAGTTCCAAAGGCTGCTGACTGGCCAAAGCAATATGAATAACCTTATTCAAAATTTGCATAAATCGTTCGGCCACCTCGGGTGATCTTTTTGTGGGTGATCCACAAAGAAGTGAGATAGGAGGCCAGTTCTTGTCCCTGAAAAAGCGGGCCATTGTCGGTCTGCAGTTCTTTGACTAACCCATGTGTTGACATCATCTTCTCCAACTTGGGCAGTACCTTGCAGGCACTCGATGAGGAGATGATCTCGACCTTTAGATACTTGGAGTAGTCATCAATCATCACAAGAGAGTGGTGCCCATCTGGGAGACTTCCAAAATCAATACTGGCACATACACAGGGTCGTTGTTGCCCCAGTTCAGTCACTACTGGCGGGGGAGGGTTGGCACCCCTAGCCGCTTGGCACCAAGAACAAGACCTGACCAACTCTTCAACCTGCTCATCTATCAGAGGGAAAAACACCTTGGTTCACAGTCGATTCTTTGTCTTCACCATGGCCTGGTGTCCAGCATGGGCTAGTTGGCTGATTCTGTCAGCAAAGGCAGCGGGTATGACCAGGGGATGTCCTTGCAACAGGTACCCATTCAGGTCCGCACTCGGCTCATGAGACATGCGATACAAACCCCATATGACTCTTCTTGCCCCCGAGGTAAGCGAGGACATATTCTTTTTTGACTTGTGCCATTGGTAACTCTTCACAGTGTCCAGAGCCTTTTGAAGACATTCATCTTGGTTAGTAGCCTGGCAGAGGTCACCCACAGAGTGGTATGAGGCTTGACAGATCCTTCACGTAGCGTGCATATTTCTCGGTTTCATTGGCGTCAGCCTCGTCCTCCGGAGTGGCAGCCTGTGAGTGGCATGACAAATAGGCTGCCGGGCTGTGAGATCCAGGCCGGTACTCCACCTGACAGTTTTATTCTTGGAGTTGTAACATCCACTTCTCGATTTTCGGAGGGGGATGGGCAGCAGTACCCTGGAATAACAAAATTAGCAGTTTGTGGTTTGTCATCACGGTGAATGAGTTGCCATATATGCATAGGAGAAAGTGGCAACAACCCCAGGGAATGGCGATCGCCTCTTTTTTGATTTGAGTTTATCTCTGTTCCATGCTGGTCAAAGAGTGACTTGCAAAGGCTACTGGGACCCATTCATGCTCCTCTGTGGATCGTTGCATCAAGAGAGCCCCTAACCCTTTGGGACCAGTGTACACAGCGAGTGTGTTTTTTTTCCCGGGGGTAGAAATATGTCAAGGTAGTGTTGGAGGACAGGGCATCCTTGATGACCTGAAAGGCAGCCTCCTGCTCTGGCCCTAGGACCACGGGACGGACTCAGGATAGTGACGTCTCTGATAAACCGGCCACAATAATTGACCATTCCTAAGAAACATCACCTCAGAAGGGGCGGGAGCCTCCTTGATATCACAAACCTGATGCAGGTCCGGAGTTACTCCCTCTGACGAAAATATTGTATCCAAAAAAGCATAACTTTTGCTGCAGGAATTTGCATATGTTGGATGAAGGGTTAGATCTGATTCCTGATCCTGCCTAGTACCTTCCTCAATCAGGCATTGTGTTCGGGCACAGTTTTTGCATAGATTAAAATGTAATCGCTGCCATTAACAATACCTGGGAGGTCAGCTAGAAGCTGCTGAATGATGTTTTGAAATACTTCGGCAGCACTGGAGATGGCGAAGCTCAATCTTTTTTAGCGTTATAAGCCAACATGGGTCGAGAAAAAGGTGATGTATCTGGATTTCTTGTTGAGTACCAGCTGGAGGTAGCCTGACCATAGATCTAGTTTTGAAAAACAACTGGCCCCACTGAATTCACCAACCAGATCATCAATGGTGGGTGTGAAATGTCTCTCTTTATTGCAACGTTGGGCATGAGCATATCTACATATATTCTCACCTCCCCTGGCTGCTTTGGGTTTTGTGTCACCGCAATTTGCGATACCCACAGAGTTGGCCCCGTTACTTTCTCAATGATGCCTGCAGTCTCAAACTTGTACAATTCCTTCTCGACGAGGGGCCTCAGATGAAACACAATGTGCCGATAGCGGAGAGCGATGGGCCTCACTGATGAGTTTATGTGCAAGCGGATCTCCTTGCCCTTCAGGCTTCTGATCTCTTCAAAATCAGTCAGATATTCGCTCAGAATGTGAGTGATGGCTTCTTGATGTATGCCAAATGAGAATGTCACACTGCCAAGATCTTCCGCTGCCTGCAGCCTAGCAGCATTCTGTGGCGTTCTTCTGACATGTAGATATGGGACTCTACTCCGTGGGCCCCATAGGCTATAGTAGTTTGGAACTTGCCTCGCATCATCAGTGGTTTGTCTTGGCTAAAGGCAAACATCTTGATCACCGAGGGGTGTAACTTCGGGGGGGGTGGGGGGCTGTGTCATGGTGTTGAATACCTCTGCAGACATGATTTTGAAGGTCACACCAGTGTCTACCTCAGTTGTGGTGACGTGATCTTCCCAAATTGTATTTGGCATTGTGGCAGATGACGTGTGGTCTAGGCGGCAGTGCCAATAGTGAAAACAGAGTGGATGGTGTGCTCTTCAGTTTCATCATCATCAATGTCAATACTTCTCTCTTTCACTTTAGGGATGGCATTGACAGAGGTGCACTGCTCTCATTCCGTTCCTAAGCGCTAAACCCTCGCAAAGTGATTACCCTTGCCACACCCTGCACATTCTTTCCTCACGCAGGGCATTCAGACAGGCGATTACTGTTTCCCTCGCAGTATCCACAGGTGCATGGTCTGGTACCATCTCTCCGACTTTGTTTGGCATTAGGGTTTGGGGACACAATGTTGACTGGTTCTTTGGTCCTACCAACTGTTAGTATGTTCGCTAAGGATTGTCCCTATTCCAGCAATATGCGCTCCCGAAGGTTTGCTGAGGCACATCCCTGAATGATCTGCTCTTGGATTTCTTTGTTCTCATCATGAAAGCCAAAAGTGTTGGGCAATTGTTTCAGGTGTGCGTAAAAACCATATATGGATTCATCAGCTTGCTGTCTTGCTTGGCCAAATAGGAACCACGTATAGTCCTGGTTTACCATTGGCTCAAAATGCATAGTGATAGCCGCTATTAGGGTAAGGTACGTCTTGGGATCTGCCTCATTGATAGATTTAAATATTTTGCAAATGTCTCTTCCTCCCAAATGTAGAATCAGTGTTCTTTTCTGTGCAATATTTACTTTCGTCACTTCAAAGAAAAGCAGCACTTTCTCCACCCATTCCTTCCATTTAGGAGCCTGCGCTGATGGAGCACCTTCGACTGTGAAAGGTTCCACAGATCGTATATTCACCATGGCGCAGTTGTGGTGTTAGGGAAGTCCGAAATGTTCCTTGCCCTAGCGCTCCTCACCACACCAGAACAGTGACAGCCTCTAGACTGGAACACACCACCTTCCAGCACACCCAGCAGTGAGAGCAGACCAGCTCTACACTGTTTCTTATCAGTCATTGTGCATGCTCCACCAACACAGGAATTGGGGCTCTGGCAGCACAATTCACCTCAGTTCCAGTAGTGCACCGAACCGTTCATTGAAACCCTCCTCGAGCATATATGCATTCACTTGCCTGATTCCAGCCCCCAGCAGGGGTCCTCCACATGTGTTCAGGCCTGACACGGGCCTTCCCCAGCAGCAGAAGAACGTCCTACCTCAGAATGATGGCCAGCCTCTGCATTGAGGATCCACCCCTACAGCACGTCTATCGGCTGGCCTCTGATCCGGACGACAAATACCCTGGGCAACACAGGCCCGCCCAGTCACGAGCACTGCGCACTCCTCCACTGCAGGTGTGCAAACGCAACACAGCGCCAGAGGCAGTGGGAACAAAACACCCGCTCGTCACCAATGTTGTGTTGCTGGAGGGAAATGCGAGCTGCGTCTCTGTGAGGTTTTGGGGCTTAACCTTGGTGTTCAGTAGTCTTACACGACAAAAGACCGGGAGCCACATGTATGATGCATGTCTGCCCCAGCCCTTGTCTTCCGCTGACGCCACACCCGGCCGGGAAGTATTTATTAACTAGGCACGTCGTGGTGCAGAAGAAACCATTTCCCCTGATCCAAAGAGGGTCATACTTCCTGGACCCCTTTTCCTCATCATGGATTACATCATTCCTGGTCGCTCCAGTTGCGTCACTGGAGTGACACAACAGTGTCATTGTTTTTGGGTTAAGGAAAAAATAAGGCACAAGGGGATTGTGCTTGATGTGCAAAGCCCTCTAGAATCAAAGTCAACCACAGCGCGTCAGGCAAAGTCAAGCGTTATCAGCCTGGTTGTGATATCTGTTTTAAATTACATCATTCCTGGTCGCTCCAGTTGCGTCACTGGAGTGACACAACAGTGTCATTGTTTTTGGGTTAAGGAAAAAATAAGGCACAAGGGGATTGTGCTTGATGTGCAAAGCCCTCTAGAATCAAAGTCACCCACAGCGCGTCAGGCAAAGTCAAGCGTTATCAGCCTGGTTGTGATATCTGTTTTAAAGAATCGCAGCAAACCACAACTAGACCTCAAGGAAAGCGTGGGTGGAAGGAAGATATTTCTAAGTACAAGTCTCCTGTCTGTGGAATACCTCATGGATACACATCCATATGCAAAACGACCTCCTGTAGTTCTGGAAGGCCATAAAAACATAGCTGTTAACTAGGTTGTCATTATACCTTCAACAAACTCCAAACAACTGTGGAGTCGATTTGGCGCTTTATGAATGTAACATATACTTAGAAAAACTATGAAGCTTAAAGCTAGATACTTGAGAAGTTCATGCACAATCAAGTACAATAAAAAATTAAGCATTACTGAAGGCAATCATTTTCAGTAAAAACAGTACGCAGCCTTGTATTTTTATACAGTGACTTGTGTCACATTTAGAGTTTTAAGGCGCTTGAAGTTAATGTTCCACTACTCCCGCTGTTAAATTCACGAGTTTCAGATTCTAATATTCATGACAAGGCATCCCCCTAGAGAAACCTATTTGTAGGAAAAAATATACATTAGTGTACAATCCAATTGTTTTGTATAAATTGAAAGTGTGAAAATCTAGTTTACGGTTCAGCACTTGGAAAATTATAGGAATCAATCGCCATCTCTTTTACACTGTGGTTTTCAGACGTCTTCCATGTACTGTTCATATTAAAGTCATCATGTACCAGAAAACCTGTATGCTAAAAGGCCCTGCCTATCGTTTCATTATGGCGTCTGTCTAATGTAGCGTTGAGGCACAGCATTGACTCGTTCCATTAACTAACATATCTCAAACTGTGAGGGTTCCAGCCTGTGCATGTATATCAGTTTACATAAGCTTTTTATGCCTTTTTAAATGTACACAGGAACATTAAAAGAGATGTCATCACTACAAGCCGAATTCTACGTTCAATTTGGGACCCTGCAATACATAAATGTTTTATTTTTTAAATCTTTGCTCTTTTTTTGGAGCCAACAGTAGAGGACACTCTAAAGCTACCACCTTATTAAAGCAACGGCACTGAATATAGGTAGCCTGTATCTGAAAAATGAACTCGAGGTAATTCTAAAGGCCTGTAACGAGATTACACCATGTAGTTTAAGTCAGTTAAATACTGAGAAGGTCATAGAAATGCAGTCGAACATATTAAAGCTAAAGGCATAGGCTGCGCATATGTCAACCACAAAAAAAACCTTTATTTGTGTATTACAATTCTCAAAGCAATATCCGATTTCTCAAGCAGAAATGCATGTTCCTACTCATTTGAGTTGCACATTTATTTAATAAAAGGGTTTTATAGCCCTTGGGACCTGTATATCCATTACAGCGTTTCTCCTCAGGTGTGAATTATGGCTGCCCTACAGAAGGTTTTCGACGCTCTAGTCTTTGGGGAGGCGGGGATCCCAAAAGGCGCTCGGAAGGCAATAGAGCTAAAAGGTAGTCATTTATCCAGAAGGCTCTAAAGGGTGTTTTACTTCTAAATTCAAATGCTGCTTGTTTAGTCCCCACTGCGCCATAGAACAGCTCTGTGTGATTTTACTTACTGTATACTCTGTGACAGCAAACAGCAAATACATCTTCTGAGCCGCTTGTCCAATTTGGGTTGAGTATGCTCATGGGAAAACGCCATTCTTTTGCTTCAAAACGTTTTCCCTCCAAAGACAGATCACCTAATTGGCTATTAATTTTAAAAGTTTTTTTTTTTTTTTACACAATTCAGCATTCATCATGACAGATGTTAAACATCAGCCTTCCGCAAACAGCAAATACTCTATGTACTGCTTGCACCTAAAATCTATCTCACTGAACGAAAAAAGTACTAATTCTAATGCCATAAACGCGACTGTTATATTTACAGCCAAGGAAATAGCATGATGGTCTTTACCAAAACTTGGGGAAGGGACAAATATCTCCCATCTATTAGAGTCTTCCCACAGGATGAGATTTAGCCAACTAGTCCACCTCTCCACCAGCACAAGCTTGTTCTCTTAAAAACAGGCATATTCCAGAATCCCCTGCATTTCAATACAACAAACTGGTTGTAATGAACAAGCCAAATGTTAGTACAGCTTCTATAGGCAAATGATGTTAGTGCTCGCAGTTAATGTTGGATGTAGTAACTAGTCTCGGGTTTCCCCGGCCCCCTCTTTCATCTAGTCAACTGCATTATAATACATTATTTTTCTACAGATTATTAGACTTACAAGGTGTTTGTTTCTCCAACAGTAACTCAACTGCAAAGGATTTGAAGTAATGCCAATTATAGAAATGTTATTCATGATAAAGGACACTCAGTGTAGAAGGAAAATCTTCATTTAAATGTAAAACCTCTGACCACAAAGTTTTTTAATACACCTCCAATCAGTGTTAGGATATCAGGAATCTCATGACTAATAGGTTCAAGGTCGAGTAAGTCAATGTCATGCTTTTGAAGTATCTGAAGATCGTGACCACCCATTTGTTATTGGTTTGTATGTTTGCGCGGTTGCAATCGCTAAGCACGAGGAAACTGGTGAGTGAGTGATATGACAAGGAAAGGGACTAGTGATCAGACATTCTAATGTCTTGATTTGTGTGTGAAGGTAACCCCAAGGCAGTTACCTGGACCGTTGGGTGAGTCGATAACTTTGAGAAAACCTGAACTTTCCATACGCATGCGATCTTCCTTTTGATGTGAATGAGATTATGTAGGGACTCAAGACAACACATAAATGTCAATTCGGTATAAGCTTCTTAGATTCATGTTGAAAATTTGGCTGCCAGAAATTACAAAATTCGCATCATAATTTCCCCTTAAAATCTATATAAGGAAATACATTTTTCTATGTAATATACAAAGTCTAAAATGTTGACTTCTTAGAGCCATCTGTCTTTTGCTTTAACAATTGACTGACAACTTGCTAAACGATATGACAAGAGGCTTGTCAGGAAGATTAAACATCCTGCAACTTTGTTATCTATATCTGCTGCACCCTTGTCTTGTGCGACACAGTGCTCATCTGTTTCCTACAACTATAGCAATCCACACTTCAGTGCTTGTGTCTGCCACCGTTATTCTAGTCTTTCCCTGCCAGCTTCTCCAGTAAGCACCTAATACGTGTCTGCTCAGGAAGTACTGTAAGGCTACATTTCAGAAGCTGATGCACACAGTCTTTTATCAGTGATATGCAGTGTGATGGTAATATAGCATGAGCATTTATATAACTTTCAGCACCGAATACTAATATACTGAGAGATCAGTAATAAACATCTGTTCCAAGAAGACAGGACAGCTGTCTTAGCACCTTTCTGCATAGCAAAAAATTAAATATGCTATTCAAGGTAGAAAATTTACATATCCTGTTTTCTTGCCGATCCATGAAAGGAAACATGGATTAGCGTATCACTATCAAAAACATTATACAGAAGATTCACTGTCTATGTTAATTTTGGCGCTTTTTGTTAAAAATAATATATTTCTAGGGCAGGAGTAATTTACACACTCCTGACTTTGCCTTTTGTCCTAGATCCCTGAGATTTCTTTCATAGTGCAGTACTTTTCTTACAGTTTTACCTTCACACTGGTGGGAAAACAGCTTTCCAATGAAGCTGATAATGCCAAAGGGAGAGTTTGCCTCCTGCTTTTTCCACCACCTTACGGTAATGTCATCTCTTTCTTAACGCTTTGGCATAGCACTTCCCAGGTAAGGATCCACCCTGAAACACCAGTGGAGCAGATGTCCTGGAATGTGCAGAGCACTAATGGCAGTACTAGAGTGCTGTGGCTCACTGGTGTGGAGTGGTGTGGCTCACTGGTTAGAGGCGGCAGACCGGGGAGCAGAGGACGGCCCGGGACCAGGGTTCAATTCCCGACGCGGCAGGGTCGTGGACCAGGGTCAGCGGACTCGATAATTCTCATCTTGGTGCCTACTCTAACCAGGGATCACACTCGGCAACTCTGGGCATTAGCTTGCCTCATCGCCACAACGGCCCCCCACATACGCCGGGGATGCCTGGTTTCACCTTGGAGATACCCAGTAGGGACCATCTCACAGGGAAAGCCAGGACGGGTTCCCCAGCGGTCTATTGCGCAGAGATACTACTTCGGGAGTCGATTCTAGCGCGTTAGAAAGCCACAAAAATTAATTAATTAACTGGAGAATGTCCTGGGCTAGACGGAGTCAACAAGGCAGAGGACCATTGCTTTGCTCTGTCTGTATGCTGGCAGAGATAGGACGGGAGGACTTGTATAGGACTAGAGTGCAATACAATGCAGATACTAGATACAACGTGCTGGTAGAATTTGTAAGATCATCCCTAATGCTCTTTTATTTGAAAGGATTTATACAGCGCGAACAAGACCCGTCAGGGAATCCGAGAGCTGTACATCGAAGCAGACAGGTTTAGCTGGTAAGGGAGAAAATAATGAACAGATAAGAGGTTACACAGGAAGCACAACCACAACTAGTTACTTAGGACCAGTGACTGTCGCTTTGAAAATGATTGGACATTTTAAAATCTACTGTATGATGTGAGGATTGTATTTCAAACCTTTCACAGGACTGTCATAAAGTGGGTGTGGCATGGGGAGAAATGACAATTTCAGTCAGGCCTCTGCACTAATAAGCAGCCTATATTGGGAAAGGAGCCGTTCTGAGCGATCAAATGTACTCTTCGGAAAAAGATAACGAGGCTGGTTGAGTGGTGTGATAGTTATGTTTGCTTGTGTTAAAGCAGTGTCCTGGTACCTGACCGTAATGCTGGCATTATCCCACCAGTGGTACAACAGCAATATTCCTCTCCAGGTCTAGTGAAGGAACAGGGGTTGCAGAAATACGCCGCAACTAGCTTCAAACTTTGTTGAAAGTCCTAAAGAAGCCAAATAAAATATGCATCAATAGCCAGTGCCCTTAGCAAAACACATCAATAACTAGCCTTCGGCTAAACAGTGTGAAATGGCATCCAGCATTTTTAGAGCCTTGAAGAAACCATCAAAAATTCTCCAAAAATGAAGAAAAATAAGCAGTGCCAATTGTAACCCAAATCTTTATCCTGGTCCCAAAAAGCAGGGAGTAATTAGTTTGCTAGCCTAATACACCCCATCTTGGCAGACAGTATCCAACCACGCCCCTAAGAGATCACAGGTTCTCATCTGAGCTTTTTTACTCCTTTCACCACATTGCCCGTTCATAGAAGAACTCTACAGTGAGTGGGGTAGCCCCTGATGACTCTCAGGAACTTGTCTAGGTTCTCTCTGACCAAGACACTCCCCATCTCAAATGTGTGTGGTGGTCTTAAAGCTAACCAAAAATAGGAGCATACCCCCAAGCTTCCTTGGCCTGTCCAGGGGATTTAAGTTGGTGTTGTCTGTCTGACCGTAGAGTCAAGAATGGCAATACCTCACCAACATTTGCCTCATTCTGCCATCCTCTTGAAAATACATTATGAGGCCTTCATGGGCAGAGGTAATGCTGCCAAAGATCGAGAAGAACTGAATCAAGGCTACAACATCAAGTGCAATAGCCTTTCTATGCAACCCGTAGAAGACACAGCTTTATGGAAATGTTACATTCCACAACCTTCCCTCTTTGATGCAGCCACTTGAATTTCTTCTGGCATAAATGTGAGTGTGTGTTTGCATGTTTGACAGGTAGAGACAGGTTGCTTTAAAGAATTCCCACACACCATATTGGTCTTCCTCTATGTCCATATAATGAGACATGTCACAACTTTTAATAATTAAGATGTTCCAGAAAGTTTCAGAGGGAAAGAAAAGAACAACAGAATTAATTAGTAACAAATGTCTAAACATATTGTCTTTTTGCAAAGCCAACATGTGGGAACCAAGGGCCCTTATGCATCAAAGAATTTCCCCGTTAACATTGAATAAGTAAAACCTTTTGTTACATCAAGTCTCCAGATTTGTATTGTGTGCAGCCCCACAAAGATTACATATCACGATTGTACCAACAAAAAGGAATGACTTGTACACTCTTTCTGGTTCCCCTCCCACATTTACAAGGAGTAAGCCTATTTTACGTTTTTTCCTTTGTTATTTTTTACCTTTATATTTTAAAGCAGCAGTGTGAGAAATTTGGTTATTGGTTGGCAGGCAGGAGAGGTTGCGAGCCCTTCTCAAGAAACAATCCTTGTCAGGGTGAACCACAAACAGTCACTAAATGAACCTGTGCTCAAACCTCTGGTAGTGGGGCACAAAAGCAGTCAGGCTTAACTTAGAGGCAATGTGTAATGTAGTTATGCGGCACACAGACACGGTTGACTATAACATACTGATGAACCATGTCAAACAGGCCGGCCTCAGAGGCCCGCCCTGAACTGGATTGCCTCTTTTATCACAAATTGCACACAATCAGTGAAACTAGGGACTTTCACAGCCTCAGGATTCCATCAACCTGTGGGGTACCACAGGGCTCATCACTATCACCTTTGTTATTTAACCTATACCTTCGCCCGTTATTACACTCTTTGAAGAATCATAAAATTACTATATTCAATTATGCTGATGATCTTCAGCTACTTATCCCGTTAAGCACTACTGACTCTGTGGCTGAATTCCAGGCAACAAGGACACATATACAGAGATGGATGAATGCTAATCATCTTAAACTCAACCCGGGCAAAACGGAATTGATTCTGCCCGGGAAAAGCAAACTAAGCTGGGGACAACATTTTTGGCCACCAGACATGGGATCTCCGCAGATAAAGACCCACTCGGTTAAAAGTTTAGGGATCACGCTTAACCCTGATCTATCACTTAAAGGATAGGTCGGAGCTTTTGTATCTTTCAGTTTTTTCCAACTTAGGAACATTAAAAAGATAGCTCATCTACTAACACACAGCACATATCCAAGTAACCATAGCCCTTATACTCTCCCGCCTGGATTTCTCGAACAGTCTCTATCTTGGTCTCCCAGCGGGCTTGCTGAAAAGGCTGCAGATATTCCAGAACTAGGCGGCCAGACTTATCTGGAAGCAACCTAAGTGGCTATCAATTAGAACTGGATTGGAAAAACTTCACTGGTTGCCAGTGGAGCAAAGGATTGCCTTTAAAGCGGGATGTATCACCTTTAAAGCATTGCATGGTAGTGGACCCAGGTTCATTAGTAACATGATTACCAACTATACACCAGCACGCAACCTGCGCTTTGCCCATCGTGGCCTAGCAAAAGTCCCTCTAGTCAGGAAGAAGCGACAAGAAGGTAGCTGCTTTCATTATCTGGCAGCCACTTTTTGGAACTCCCTGCCACCGTCCAACCGACACTGCCAGGATCTTCTGACATTTAGAAAATCTTTGAAAACGTGGCTATTCCTGCAAGCTTACGCTGAGAGACTGTGCTCTGTGTTCCTTACAGACAGCGCCATGAAACCTACGGGTGTACGCGCGCTTCAGAAATAAATATTAACATAACATAACAGACATTAATAAAGTTAAAACACAAAACAAGAAAAATAAGACACCAATTTAGACAAATACAGTAAAATGTTATACATTATTTGACAGCAAAACAATAAAAATCCAATTAGTAGACCTGGAGATATGCAATTTTAAAGGTTGAGGTAAAAATAGTGCTGAAATGCACAACGCGCCAACTTTTTTATTAAACACCACTTTAATAGGGACTTCAATGTGTCAATCATGTTTAACCCAATTTCATCATGTTTTAGGGAATGAGCGCAAGCACTTTAGCACTGTTTAGCAGTGGTAAAGTGAACAGAGCCTTAGGGCCCACACAATTTAATTAAGCAAAAATAGCATGGTCGATGGCAAAAAGTTTGGGGGAAGACCAACCTAAGGCTGACAGATCTAACAAGCATCCATTGACTAGCCAAACAATGGGCTGTTAACAAAAATGTAACTCTTCCCTTGCAGAAATCAGAGCAGAAACCCAGCAATAGGAATGTTTTCTTGAGGTCGTAGTAACCACAATGTGCATAGGGTGTGCATAGAGTTTGCAGGCCTGCTAGGGTCATGTTTAGTTCACTGAAGCATGATTGAGGACGGATATGCCATTTATACCCTATATTTTCAAATTCAGGGCTAGAAGGAAAGTCCTATAATATATTGCCTAGAATCTGAATCAAGCCAAAGGCCATCTCTTGGGCAGGATGATCCAATCAAAGCTCCTTGCTCCAGAAATATAGCTACTATTTTGAGTGATACTAACATAGATGTGGTGAGGTGGAGGGGGTCACTTGAACCGTAACGCCTTAGGTGGCAGCTTATTCCAAATTGAAAATGTGTCAAAATCTTAGTGGCCCTTAGGTATTGCTCCAATCTCATACTTTTAAAGCCAAGAGTTTTAGTTTGAACAAGTACTATCATCACTCCATTTGGATATAATTCTCGAAGTCATGACAGGACAGGTAAATTGAAATATTTGTGACAGAGAAGGAGGAAAGCTTTGGTGGGATTTAAAAGGGTCATCAGGTGAGGAATAAACGTTTATCTTTTCACCCACACTTACTTCATCAAAAATCACCAACAGTAAGAGTTCTACGATGTCCTTTTGTTCAATGATGTCTGGCTGGATTATTAAATCTATTGTGACATCAGTCATTTGATGGCACCTTTAACATCAGCCAATGCAAGGTCATCAGGCCCTCAATGGCCTAAAGGCAATACTGAAGGTGTCTGATGTCCCGAAGGAAAATACAAGGGTAAAACAGAGACACATCGGTAGAACTTTGAACAAAGATGTCCTTTTGGTCTACTATGAACACCAGCAACTCAGTGCACATAGAAAACAGCAGATCTATCTCCAAACCACTCATTCTACTCTGAAAATAACTGTCAAGAAAAAAAGTATAAAGCCATGTCACAAAGACCGTCCAGCCATCTCAAAATGCACAACACTCCCCTTGCATTTTTATCGAAGGTCACTCATCAATGCAGATGATAGAACTGGCCCATCAGCAAGACTAGTCAGGGGCAAGTAATTAACCCTCCTATTTTTTTAGGTCACTAGACATTGCTCCACCACTTTATTCAAAAAGTGTAAATGTGCAATTGCTGGCTAATTACTCAGATGACTGCAGTAAAGGCTGTCTGTAAAAGACTCACGTCCAAAAGAGGTCTTCACTTGAAGTTTTTTGGCACAACGGAGCTGCGACCATCACAGCCACACAGTATCTCTCTCAGGTTCGAACTGAATACTAACGCTCCCCCCAGTGTCATTCAGCATTTCATGGAACATCAGAGTAGTTTTCCTTAGAACACCTCAAGCCATAAACATACAGTACCACATTACTTTTCCTTTAAAACAAAAACATAAAAAGAGTTTTAACTAACCATGTACATTATGCTAGAGTAAAAACATTCACATGTAGTCCCAATCCCAATAATTAAACAACTAACCAAAAATACATCCAAGAATAATGGAGCGATTACTAACTCCCTGTAAAACAAACATAGTACTTGAACCACTTGAGGGGCTGCTAAAGGAACCTTAAAGTGAAATGCACATCAAATAATAGGAACATGGCACCAACAAATAGAATACATAACATTGCATCATACTATGATATCATCTTCACAAAGAACAGAAGAAAAACAAAGTTGCAATAAACATGGCACCAGAGAGGTTGAGTGATCACATATATCCACCCTAACAGAATTATCCAATTCTGCTAGATAACCATCTAACCCTATTGCTCCTGCGAACCCCAACACCCCGTGAAGTAGAGGAACTGGAACTACCCATATCCATGGGCTTCATCACCAATATCTCGCTCTCGGGGCCCCCACTCATTCTGATCACCATCACACATCACCACTATTCCGATATCCCACCATTTGCTTCCATTTACTCGGACGACACTGCCACAGACCTTATCAATCACGACAGGCTAACTGAACTTTTCTCCTCCTTTTTTGTACGAGCTTTCCTGAAACAAATAACCCCCTATTTTAATGTAATCTCACTCACCCTAGTCAGAAGAAAGCTATTTCAAGTAGTCGATTCTCTCGCTAACCCTCAGACAGGGCCTCCCATTGAGCCATCTCAAGATCTTTGTAACGCGGTAGCAACTTTCTTTTCCACCAAGGTCACCAATATTTACTCATCTTTCTTTTCCCTTAAACGCTCGGAGTGCCCTGACCCCCTTCCTTTGTTCCCTTCACCTACATCTACCTTTCCCAACTTTCATATGGTCTCGACTGAACGGATCAGCAAGCTTATTACTTCTATTAAATCCGGGTCTCCTTTAGACCCTTGCCCCCCTTCCATACTGAGTGCTCTCACTGAGGTTATTACGTCCCCGCTCACTGACTTATGTAATTCCATCTTCCAGACAGGCATTTATCCGGAAATTTGGAAAAAGGCAGTCATCAAGCCCCTGTTAAAAAAAAACGTCCCTGGAACCCTCTGACTCAGCTAGTTACAGACCCAGGCCTGCCTCCCATTCCCGGCCAAAATATTTGAAGAAGTCATGAACCAACAGCTTTCGGGGTTCATCGATTACCATCAACTTTTAGATGATACCCAGTTCGGGTTTAGGAAGGGCCATGGCACAGAAACTGCTTTGATAAAGGCCTCTGACGAGATTAGGACTATCATGACCAGGGTGGGGCGGCGGTCCTTGTACTCCTAGATCTGTCCGCTGTCTTTGACACGGTCGATCACTCCATCTTGATCGACTGTGTCACATCCTTGGGGGTGACCCATCTTGCCAGGGACCTCATTGCTTGGTTTCTGGCCAACCGTACGCAGGCGGTGAAATTGGGCACTTTCTACTCGCCTACCTTCACCCTTCCGTGTGGGGTGCCCCAGGGCTCCTCGCTAAGCCCCACATTATTTAATATATATATGGCGGATTTGGCGAGGGTTATAAAAGCGCACGGGCTGCATTTAATCACCTATGCGGATGACACCCAATTGATGTTGGCGGTGCATAAGGATGGAACAGCAGTTGCTGCAAGATTCCAGGAGGGGATGTTGGCCATTAGCTCATGGATGTCTAGTAACTGCTTGAAATTAAATTTGGACAAGACCGAGGTGATGACCTTTGGCAACCTTTCGCCGGAATGGTCTTCCATCTGGTGGCCCAGTGAAATGGGCTCACCTCCCACTCCAATTGCCAGGGTCAGAAACCTCGGTGTCATGTTCGATGACAAGCTGTTATTCAAGCACCATGTGAATGCAGTGGTCGCATCCTCCTTCTATATGTTGAGGAAGATTAAGAAGCTGTTGCCATATCTCCCTCTAGCTGCAGGAAAAACACTGATCACCACCCTCGTTTTTTCTAAGATGGACTATGGCAACGCTCTCTTCCTCAACACGCAAGAACAGGTTTTAACCAAACTGCAATCAGTTCAAAATGCGGCAGCCAGAATCATGCTCGGCATCCCCAGTCACCGCCCCACCTCCTCGGCCATATGTCATCTGCATTGGCTAAGAGTTAAGAGTCGGATTAAGTTTAAAGCACTCTGTATCGCCTACAAGGCCATCCATGACTCAGGACCCAGGTTCCTTAAGGATGCTTTTCGGATCTATGTCCCTAAAAGATCACTTCGCTCATCCTGCACCTACCTCCTCCCTGTCCCACGTACTAGAACCACTACCTGGGGAGACAGACGTTTCCTAGTAGCAACCCCCAGGCTGTGGAACTCTCTCCCTTTGTCCGTCAAAACCAGGTCCACTCTCATCATGTTCCGTAAACTTCTGAAAACCTGGTTATTCAATCAATGATTCATTTGGCTGCTCTCTGTCCCAGGAAGTTGGATATGAGCCAAGACACCCCAGGGTAGTTGTGCGCAATAAAAATCCCAAAAACATAAACATAAATATTGTCATAATTCTCTTTTTGCTCAGGCTTTGCCACACCAGTGTTCCTCTTGAATGTTACATCATGTTGCTCTTGAATGTCACATCGCATTCCTCTAACGACACATCAAATTTTATACATTTTGCCTATCCAACTTGGGCATATTTTGGTAAATGTCTTTCTTCCTCTAAACAATTCAAAAGGAGATACAAATGTCTAACTTTGTGGGCTAGTACGATAGAAACAAATCATTGAACTAACAGCATTCATACCACAAATCTGGTTGCAAGTGCTCACCAAACACACTGTACCACCATCCAATTTATGCGCTCCACTTGGCCATTGCTTTGAAGATGGTACAGTGATGTCTTCAAATGTTTCACATCTCCTGCCTTGAAAAAAACTCTTTACTTCCTCATTTACAAATTGGACACAGTTATCTAACAACAGAAACTGCAGGAAACCTTCTTGCATGAAAACACTCTTCAAGAACTCAATTACAGTTTTACCATTAGGATCCGACACAAATTTCACTTCCAACCACTTTGGATATAAATCAGCTAAAGTCAAGGCATGACAACACTGGCTTGGAAGGACATAAAATGGGCCAACCAGATCAATACCTTATGACAAAACATTTTGCCAAAGTGACACAAATGGCACACCTACTGACAAATTCATTTACCTCCCTGTCCATTGAAGGCCACCAAAATGTATGCCTTAATCTTTGTTTCGTAAACGTACCCCCTAAATATCCTTCATGTGCCAACTTGATCAGCTGGTACCGAAACCCTGCAGGGGGTACCAATTTTTCCACCATGAATAACAACCCGTCTCTACTAACAAGTCATCTGCGACCTCCCAAAATGGTTGGCATGCTACCTCACTTTTTTCTCCTTAGGCCATCCCTTGGTAACATACTTGATAGTTTGCTTAATGACCTCATCAGCTCCAACTTCCATCCTCCATTCTGCTTCAGATGTAGCACACATCTCCTCCAAATCAGTAGCTGCAATCAAACAACTTTCTTCGCCCCCTTCATCCTCCACAACATCTTTATCAAGTGATGAACATCTTGGGGAAAAAACTCAGCTTTTGCATCTTCCTTAATGTGTACAATGTCAAAATAAATTTGGAAAGGTTTCGTAGACAACCTAGCTATGCAAGGGGTTTGATCCTTTGCCTTATTGCCACTTAATAGGGTGACCAAAGGTTTATGGTCTAGCTTCACAGAGAACTTGGTTCCCCACACATAAGGCTTACATTTTTAATAGCCCATCAACATGCCAAACAAAAGTTCCTTCTCATTAGTGGAGAAATGTGTCTTAGGCTCCCGGAGTGTTCTGGATGTAACTCCTTAGTGTGTTCCACCACTTCCTCACTTGGAGTACAGCCCCAAATCCATGATTGCTGGCATCAACAATAATAGAGCAAGAGAGTTTAGGATTGAACCGTTTTAGAACTTTGGAGATAGCTAACTGGTGTTTAATCCAATCAAACACCTCCTGACACTCTCTGTCCCAATTAAACGACACAATAGACCAGTCTACACATTGAGATGAGAGGCATAATCAGGAATAAATCTGGGATGAAACTCATTTAAACCTATAAATAACTTTAGAGTTGTTTTGTCTATGGGTGCTCCTGCATTACTGATGGCATCAACGAAACCTGGCTTTGGTTTGATACCATCCCCCAACACCATGTGGTCCAAGTATTCAACTTTATCTTTGAGAAATTCACACTTTCTCATTATGAGCACCACCCCTTTCTCCTGAAAAATGGACAACACTTGGTCAAGAATCCAATTATGTTCTTCTAAGGAAGATGCATTTATAAGTCTGTGATCCTGAAATGCCGCTACTCCTTTTCACTTCCTTCAAAAGTTGGTACATTATTCTCTGGAATACCGCAGAGTCCGAGGCCAACCCAAATGGCATCATGCAGTACTGGAACATGCCCATTAGTGAAACAAATGCTGTACAGTGTCTCGAATCAGGTTCTAAGATCACCTGATGATATGCTGAAGCTAGATATAATTTGCTTGAACTACTTGCTACAGTAATAAGTATCAACAAGTCCGAAACGAGAATCCACTCAAATTGCTTTTTTAAAGCTGCACAAATCTATGTAAACTCTCAAATCCCCAGTCCAGTCACATGCAACCCCCAACAGAGACAACCAAAGAGATGACTCAGTGGGCTCTATTAACTCTTTGTTGCACAATACTCTCAACTCCTCTAGATAATTTCTGTCTGGGAATGTTACACTGCATAATTTGTGCTTAATAGGAATGGATCCTCTCTTGACCTTTATCTTATGGCAAAACCCTTTAATGGTACCTACTTCAGAAAATACTTAAGATATTTTACTCTTGCCTCTTCCATCTGATCTTCACAGATAACTGAGACTTGATCTTTTGTACCCGGTCTCAAAACCATTTTGAAAAGCCCTTGATGGACCCACCCCAAAATGGTTAACCCTTTGATTGCCACAAAGACCTTCCCAAGAATAGTCCTGCCCCTGAAAGCCATTTTGTCTTAAAAAAACCCCTGCTAACTCAATTCTTCTACCCTCATTTGAGACATGGGTAAGATCCCGGGGCTCTAAAACTCTGTTAGGCCATTTCTCCTCGAATAGTCCTTCAGGAATCATTGTAATTCCGGCTCCAGAATCAACAAATAATTTGATTGTCTTGTTTCCCATGCATACATCAATGTAGGGATCCACACATTCTGACAGATAACCTGTTACAACTTCTTCCTCACTAATAACTAAGGCCATGTTTTTCGATATTTGGTTGAAACAGCAGTTGGACTCTTCTCCGGACCCTTCCATGACCACATTTATCCCTTTGCCAGGGCTCCTCTTAGTATCCTGACGCACAGTGGCAAAATGTCCCACCTATTACAATTCCTACATGTAACAAACTTCGCCGGACAGACTCTTTCTCCTTTACAATTTGCAAGGTTTTGACACCTGAAGCAAAAATGTGTTTAGCTGAAAAATTACTCCTACTCAATTTTCCAAGCTCCTTGTTATCTTTAGCTCTAACATCTTTCAAACCATTGTTGTCCCTGGCTTTTACCACATTAGCAATATCATTTTTTTCTTCCAATCCCTTTACAGAAATCTGGGATGTTTCATACTCTTAGCAATGCGTAATGTATGATCACCTAAAGACAACAATTTTTGTTGGATTGTTTTATTTGTACGTCTAATTAACTAGTCACGAACCAAATGGTCCGTAACCTGTTCAAAGTTACATTCTTCCACTAATCTTCTAAGTGCGGAAATATATGTATCTATGTTTTCACCAGTAAGTAGCTTCCTCATAATAAAGTTACGGTGCACAACACTCGGTTGCACATCAAATCTAGTCTCCAATTTCTTTATGGCCTCCATATAATCATATAATACTTCGCCTTCTGCTATTCCATGTAAATGTTTAAATATAGAGCGGACTTCAAGACCAACCGAATGTAATAAAAGGTACTTCCTTCGTTCTGGCCGAAATCCTGATGCACCAATGGCTCCCAAGTAAGTTTGGAATGCATCTACCAGTTTCTCCAGGTAACAGTAACAGGTGAGTCACCAGGGGTTTCCAAGAAAGGAGGTGGTGGTTTCACCGACTGCTTGTTTTTTTACCACTTCCCTGTTGATCACCAAAAAGGGTATTTTCACAAAACTAAAATGAATGGGGGTATGCGCATAACTATTGTTCTCCTCCAATACAGTGTGTGTATATCACTGGCTGTTGACATGCTAGAAAAGAGTGAGAGTATCACTAAAAGAAGTACCCTATATACGTCACTTTTATTATCTGAATTTAGTTTTTTTTTTTTACAAGTGTGCGTATCACTGTCTGTTAACACACCTTGATCAGTGTCACTGTTGATAGACACGCTCTGCACGTAAGTGTGCCTATAACTGTTAGCCCTTTCAGCGTTGGTATTTGTTATAAGCGGCAGGTACGATATCTCAAAGTGTGGTCCTTGTTAAACGTAATCATTAAAAGGGTATTACGTTTTACTGACAGACACTGTGGGAAGAGCGAGATATGTGCCAACGTCTTTTTCGGATTCCCCAGTTCAATGCTTCCCAAAGCAAAAAAAGGCCTGCAACAGACCTCTTGCAGAGCGTTAGTGCAGACAATGTTGTAAGCTGTAGGGGATAAAGGAACGGCCAGACAATCAAAATGGCCTTCAATGCAACAAATGCAGTGCGTAACTGTGTTGGGTACAGTGACTGATGACTCTTGTTATACGCAGGTTCGATGCTCCTTTCAAGCGTTAACCACAGGGGCCCGACAATGCGCAGTTGAAAGACGCGCTTGGAAAGCACGGGCCCGACGATGCGCGATGGACAGATATGCCCAGAAACAACTCTCCGATCCGCTTACATCTGCAATCACCCTTCATGAGCTACCCAGAACAAGTGGCGATAATCAAGATAAAGTCTTATCTGGTAATCTTTCGGTGGCTCCGGGTGCTTCACTTTTAGTGGGTTCTCTTGCAGCTCCGCTCAAATTATCACCAACATAAATGTAGTAAAGGTCTTCTGTAAAAGACTAACAAAAATCCAGAAGGTGTCTTCATTTGAATTTATTGGCACAATTGAGCTGCGACTATCACACCCTCACAGTATATCTCTCTGGTTCCAACTGTCACTCGTTGAATACCAACTTTCCCCCAGGGTCATTCAGCCTTCCATGGAACACCAGTGGTATGCCATGGAATACCACAAGCCATAAAAACACAGTACTACAATAACCCCCTTCCCTGTCAGTGAATACGAGTAGGCCCTCTGCCCCTTCCGGCTGTGTCTAGGTAGCTATAATTCAGTATCTTATTATCAGTTTGAAGTAAAGATGTGCTCCCATGCTTTCATATCAAAGCCCTCTCTCATGTTTGAATATGATTGAAGAATAAGGGATTGGATTTGTTTAACACAAATGAACCAAGCTACTCCTCTGCCTGCCCTTTCTAAAGTAAAAGTGTATTTCTTAAAAAAAAACTATTCTATTTATTTCAAAGGAAATATACAGTAAATGACATTTCAAAATGCCTAATTACAGACAAACAATGGGTACAATTAAAGTCCTGTTTATATAATCCACCAAGACCTTCCAAACAACTTTTATTGATTTCCTCATTCATCTTGTTTACATCTAGTCAGACTGAGTTGACATCACTACTCACGCTTTCCTGCATTCTCCTAAACTGCAGATCAGCAGTCAAGCATTCCACCAAAATAGCTGAAATTATCTTATGATAAAATATTGACATCTATTTTCTAATTGAAACTTGGCTAAATGACCACTCATCTCCGTACATCGACCTCCTCACTCCACTGGGCTTTTCAATCATTTGAGGCGATCGCAAGGATTGCAGGGGTGGTGTAGTAGCCATATTACACAAAAAAGAGCTTTGCCTTACTCCCGTCTGCACTACCAAATACCCTACCTTTGAATACCAAGGAGTCCAGCTCTCCCCCAAAGGCCCAAACCGCACCACACTTCATGTCATCTATCATCCACCAGGTGACAACCAAAACTTCCCCGAAGACCTGTCCGACCTAATATTGCAGAATTCCCTTAAAGGCAGCACAAACATTATTCTAGGAGACCTAAATTGTCACCTGAATAATGCCAAAGACCCTAAAGTTCAAGCCCTATCCACCATCCTGGAAGTGAAAGACATTACCCAACACTGCAACCAACAAACTCACAATAAGGGCTCGACCCTTAACACCATCATCTCCTAACAAAACACCCAATCCCTTCACTCCATCGAACCATCTGACTGGACTGATCACCATTTAATTATTTTCGATCTCAATACCATCAAAACAAAGCCCCCCCACCCAATCTAGCCGTCCCGCGCAATGGGCGAGGAACATACATAGAATTACACATGCTGAGTTAGAAACGTTGGTCAGTTCCCAAATCATACCTCCTTCACTAAAGACCTTACAGACCACAACAACACTAAAATGGCAGAACTCATTGAAGCAGTCACCCCCGGAAACTTAAGAAACTAAGCCTCATCCCCTCCAGATCTTGGTTCAATAAAGACTTTAACAATGAAAGTCTCCAACTTTGCTTGGTTAAAAGAAATTAGAGACAGCAGCCCTCGCTAAATTATCTCAAGATCCTAAGGGATGAATGCCTAAAATACAAAAAACGCAGTCAGAGAAAAAGCCTTCTTTTTCCAAGACCAACTAGACTGTGTTAGGAACAGACCTTAAGATCTCTTCAATATCATCACGCAACAAACCTCCTCTTTTTCCCAACACTCAATTAAGGACTCAAAGTGCTGCGAAGAATTCTCAACTTTTTCCTAGAGCCACGCACCCCTTTACCATTCACCAAGGACGCCCCCCCCCCATTGACGCACAGAGTCTAACCAAAGCCCTACCTCCTAAGAACAGCCGTTCCCCTCCATCAGCAGCACAGTTTGCCAATCCTAATCCCTTGCAATTGAAGAATGACGCAACCTGGACTGAATTCAACCATATACCTGAAGAAGAAACCCTCAAATTCCTCTGTAGCATAAAGCAGACATCACACATCTCCGACCCCCGTCCCAGCTGCGCTTGTTAAAAAAAAAAAGTCTAGTAAAAGGTTATAGGAGTGTGACCCATACACCAAGTCGGGACTGGGTTAGGAAGGTAGAACAAAAAAACAATGTCCCAACAGGTAATAATATTAGTCAAATAAGCATGGATGCAAAAAGCATTACAATGACGGAAATAAGGAGAACACTCGTTTAGTTGATAAAAGATTAAATCATCTTATATTATTAAATCACAAGTTCATGGTCAGGCATATACAGTTAAGGCAGCACTGCATAAAACAAATTTTGTTAGCGTATATTTAACAAGGACCCCCTGAGTTCATAGAAAATAGATTCCTAGACCAGGGAAAAGTAACCATTTGATATTTAACAATCTAGGCAACCATAAGAGACAATCAAAGAAGTTTTAATAAATGGAAGGGAATTAAGCTACAAAATGTTTGTAAAGAAAACAATTTATTAAGAGTTAAAAAGAACAATATCACATTCACAGATTTAATATGTACGTTAAAAGAGTGTAGTTTAAACAAACTAGACTTAAAACAACAATCTATAAATCACATGGTATGAATCACAATGCAAATGAGAACATATATAAAGTTAAAAAACACTTGAAGTGGCAGATTGGTACAAATTTTGTGACAACCATATTGCACTTAGTGCTCAAAAACGTGTCTGTGGAGAACGTGGCGACGCAAGTGAAAGGGTGAACAGCATAGACGGTGCACAGTGAACAACGGTGCAAGTTATGTACAGTGGGTGGCTCAAGTATTATGACAAGGTGACATCACTGAATACAGTATTTTTATCATTTGTATTGAGCCACGTTGAGAGGTACGCCTATTAATGCGCTGTTGAGTCAACAGCGCATTAATAGGCGTACCTCTCAACGTGGCTCTTTTTTTCTACCTGTTAAAAAACACAGTCACATCATTTCGGCTATATGGACCAAAATCATTAACTCCTCCCTATCGAGTAGCTCCATGCCAACTCTCCTCAGACTCAGTCAAGTCACCTCCTCATCAAAAAAACAGGCGCCGACCAGAATGACATTAATAATTACAGACACATAACTAACCTCCCTTTCCTTGCCAAAACCATTGAAAAATGTATGTTTACAAACTGAACAATCACATAGAAAATAACCTGCATGACGCCTTCCAATCAGTGTTCAGGAAAGGTTACAGCACAGAGACTGTGATATTGAAAATCTTAGACAATCTACACAGATCCCTGGATGAGGCCCTGGTGGACTAAAAGGCAGGCTTGGTCATATCGGCTACCTTTGAGACTGCCGACAATGACATCCTCCTAAACACCCTCTCGCAGGGCACAGGCATCAAGAGATAGGTCCTTAAATAGTTTGTAGCTTTCTTGAACCAGTGTTCACAGCTTATCAAACTTAACAACTCAACCACAAAAGAAACGCCAGTCCCAAAAGGAGTCCCCCAAGGGTCAATCTTGTCTCCTACCCTATCCAATCTCCATTTAGAACCCCTTTTAAAGATCCTGAAGCAAGCCAAAACTGCCTACCATCTCTTTGCAGAAACACTCAACTCCACATGAGAATCTTGTCAATCAAAGATATCTAGCACTTAAATAGTGCACTTGCCATGGCTCAAACCTATCTGACCAGCAACCATCTTAAACTCAACAAAACAGAACTCCTGCTCATCCAACCCAATGAAAAGATCCTTTCCCATAAATATCTGGTTCAATTTAACTCACTGCACTAAACTGCAGACGATCCATCGTCAACTCTGTTAAATCCCTGGGGATCACAATGGACACCTGAGCATGAAAGAGCATTTTAAAACCTCAGATAAAAAGCGACATTTACATGATAATACACCTTAAAAATCAAATCCTTAATCTCCAACGAAGACCGCAAGAGAGCTGTGCAATCCTTCACCCCCCCCTTAGTTAGACAATGGTCACGGGTGCCCCAAAAACGCACCTAGCACCCCTGAAAGCCACACTCGAAGTTGCTACAATACTGTTGAGGGGGGGTCTTGCTTCGACCACATCACTCCCACTCTCAAGAAACTTAACTGGTTGCCAATTGAGGCAAGACCTATACTCAAAACCACATGAATAACCCACAAAGTGCTCTACACAGAAAAAAACAATATACCTCACTCAAACTAACAAACACTGGTCAAAAGAGACCTCTCCGAAGTTCTAACAGTCCACTTGTGATTCCACCAAAATTTAAGAAAGAGAAATCTTAAAGACGCTCTTTCCCCGGAAACGCCCCCAGAATATGGAACTCGCTACCTCAAGATTTACAGGACAATCAATCATTTCCTCACTTAAGAAAGAAACTGAAACTTCTGTTTGACAAATATCCAACCTCCTCTTTAAAACATCAGTTCCGACTATTTGCACCCGTCCTGCACCCTCTAACTGAATCTGAACATTACCAACTCAGGTAAGACTATGCCCCTCTCACCCTACAACCACAACATCCTATCTTTGATACCTCATATTCTATATCTTCACAAGGACTGCAGGTCGTTGTTTATAAGGAACACAAATTTCCTTCATTGTTTTATATTCTTATTTACTGTACATGTAACCTTTGAGTTCACTGCTGGGCTAAGTCTGTAAAGTGATATATATATATATATATATAATCTACATCCTAAGTTTATCTTCAACTCATGCTAATGTCCCCTTTGCATGTCGTTTTTACATACTATCACTATGTATCTAAGTTTTTTTCCAAATTGCAACTCTTGTAATTGTTTCTATATCAATTCTGTTAAGCACTGATATCTGTGGGTCAAGTTTGCGCTATATAAAACTCAATTAAAAATAAAAGATATACATTTACTATTGTAGCACTGAATATCAATGAATAACATCCCTTCCCATCTTGCTGATCCTCCTGCTCCATCGTCCTCGAGTATCCGTACACTTTAACAGTGGCTTCCATGGTGCAGCGAAGCATTTACTAATGTCTGTGATCGTATATGCCATCTGCTCCTTAAGACCACACAGCTTCATAGGTCAGGAGAGAATTGTGGTAGCGGTGTCTGTATCCCAATATTCTGCTATCAGTTCTGACACTTATGCCATTCCTGTACTACACTAACTCCTAGCTATGCTGAGCCATCACTTTCCGGTTGTCATCCCCCGCATCCAATATGATTTTTCTGTTACCATTAAGATCCATTAGTTAACGTTGTGGAATGTTAGGAAAAAATCATGAAAAGCCTTCAATGAAAAAGGAAATTCTTTGAAAGAAGGTAATCTGTATAATGCTTAAAACTCCATCCTCAATTTCTATGCCTCTGAGTATCTTTGAGTAACATGCCTTGCTGAAAAGAGCAGCAAGCCAAACAGTAGTCTGGTGACATAGCTGCAACAGTTCAACATGCATTTCCTAGTCTATGCTTGGGCATCACAAAATCATCTTTTCTCAAGAAAACCTATAGAAATTATGTTCAAGTGCTTTCTTTCTGCTGGATTCATAGCTGCAGTTTTGGGTTATAAGGAATAAAAGACTGCCCGTGCCACTAAACCCTACTTGATGTGCTAAATAAGATACAGAATTGTATAACACAATGTTTCTAATGGGTTGGGCTGCTCTCCCCTGACCCCACGCAGACATGTACCTTTTAAATCATTATGATAAGAAGATACTCATAATTAACATTAGTCTCAGCAGAAAAGTGAAACAGTCAATGCTTATGGACTCGAAATTCTCACTATACCATCAATAATTGCAGTAGAATGCACACGTGTTAATCTATCAGGTTTTTCTTTTAAGCAGACTAAATTAATATTTACTCCACAGACACACACAATGGAGAACGAGCAGCAGTCATATTGGTTCTTTCTTAACATGGGCCCCTGAAGTGCAAGCTTTCCTCACACACATGCTCATGGGTATCGCAAGGGGAATCCCTGGGAAGAAGGACCACACCACTAACTACCTTCTAGCTCCACCACAGCGCCAGCACTTCTTCCAAAGTCGAGACAGTTGCCTTTAGTACTCCTGTACCAAAGTTGTCATGATGGTTATTTCCTATCCTTTGGCATTTAAGGAGGGTGGGGGAAATAAGTTTCATGTAGAGTACAAGATGAAACTTTGTAGCTTAATCCGAACATATAAGAACAAGCATTTACAATGCAATGGTTTCGCCTTTGGAAAAGTTAGAGCTATTGGCATTGTAAATGACAAATTTTGTATTTATGTGTTGTTTTTGAAAACAGATAAATAAATGGCATTGTCATTTACATTGCCATTAGCTTAATCTCTCGCAAATGTGAGACCTATTGTACCCTACGGACGAGCTCAGCAGACAGCAATTACTACCACACACACCCACCCAGAGCCACACACATACACCCAGAGCCACACACACACACACACACACAGAGCCACACACACACCCACACACCCAGAGGCACACACACACCCAGAGCCACATATAATACTTGTAATGTAATACTTTTCCAAAGGTCCCGTATTGACGTCAGCGGCTATCACGCTCAACGTCCGTGATTTTACGCCTCATGTAAAAGAGAGCCTTGAAGGACAAACCAGTGAGCAGTAAACCGCCAAGAAGAGACGATAAGCTCGGTAGTTTTGTCGATGGCTCCGAGACGCTAGCAGTTTCCTGACGCAGCGTTCTTTTGTACATGTAACTAGCTAAAAAGAATCCGCAAGAACAAACATAAAGTGGGATCGTGCAACGATAATTTTAAACACACGTTATCTGTCAAAGAAATATTCCTGAAACTTAACCATGAATTTCAAGGGAAACTGAGAAGCCAGGAGTGAACCATATCTTGTAGTTTCATTCGCTGATAAGCCGACTCAACAAATATACCAGAATAATCTGAATTCGGCTTTAGCTTCTATGACATAGAGGTGTCTTTTTAGGTTAATCCTGTGGCTCCTGAAGAAGGCGTTGCTTTGAACGCCGAAACGCGCGTCGAATATTAATTGCCACTTTTTCTTTGCAATTTTTAATTACTGTACACTACATTATGAGTTAAGATATACTCTTTTTTATGTAACAATTTTATTAATAGATTGTAATGTGTTTAGGTGTCATATGGACTTATTTCTCTGTACAATTCTGTTGATTTTAACTTGTCATACCAATTAAAAGTGAGATATAATGTTTAATATATTTGGTTGAATTTCTTCCTTTTTGTGCAACTACCCTCCCTTTGTTCCTCTTATTTTATACACATGATTGAATTTTCCCTGAAGTACAAAAGTATCATATTTTATCAGGGGGTCCTTGTTACTTACATCCCTTGCTCACTTTGCCACTGGATTCAAGCTAGCCTGGCTGATGAAGGGTGTTACCCAGAAACCGGTACCAGGATGCTTGTTTCCAGTCCAGCGAAGACATGGCTTGGCAGTTAGGGCTGGACTGTTTCCATGAGGCAAAGGGTCAAGACTGATTTGCATATAGCTGGGTCTGAACTGAGGTGGCAAATTGAGCTAAAGAATGATGGATTCAACCCAGATCTGTGACTGGGGGTGAATGTCTGAAAAGTTTCAGCACTCAGTCCATCATCTCCTTGTGTTTACTTTACAGCACAGAGGGAAGCAGAGCCTTCTTCACTCACCCACAAACAGTGCTGAAATATAGTGTAGCAAAGACAGAAGCATGGCAACCTCTAACCAAACAAATACATTGTGGCACACATACAGAAAGAGGCAAGCTTTTTTTTTCACTAGATATAATAATGCAGAACCAATTCCAATGAGCACAAGGTTTACATTCAGTTCTGAAGATGGGGTTAGAACCCAGACAGATTCCAATGTTTTAAAGTCAGCAGCTAAGTCACTAGGCCACATCACTGATATGCCATAGAGGTATAACACTGACAGAAACACAAGCCTCATTCACATGTGGCTAAGATAGCAGCATTGAGGAACATGGCAAGCTTCACCTACACACAGCTATGAGGCTGCTCCAAGACAAAGTTGGTACTAGCTTTACTCCCATGCAGAATCCTTGTATTACATTAAAGCGATAGCCAAAATAATCCTTTTTTAAGATACATTTGCAGCAACCACTATTATGCAGGGAAGAAAAGAAACCGCACTCTAGGGCTGACAACAGTTAAAATAACTTCTTGAAAATTTAGGGTGACAGCAAGTTTCGTGCTCATTTCAATGCCAGAACTAAAAAGTAGGTAATACTGAGCTGAAAGAACTTAAGAAAATTAATCGCTCAGATTTCATTGGCTAATGTATCAGTTATCTCTGTTGTTTTGCCCAATGCTCCTAATGCGCGTTAAGGATATGTAACCTTTAAAAATAAATGAATGTCCGAACTGTGAATCTAAAGTAAAGCGTGCATTGACTATTTTCTAACACAGCCCCCCTCGCCCCCCTCATATCAAACAAGCACCACCAACAGGACTGAACCTCAAAAGGGCGTGCTATTTTTGAGGTGGAATTTCTCCAAATGCAATTTTTTTTAAAAAAAAAACATGGGCAAATATTGCACTATTAGGTATCCCACTACATTTGAGACATTTCAGATGTCCGTTAGTTAAGACATATTGTGTACCATACCAAAAATGTACAGTGTGCTTTGAGCTAGCTCATTGCCTATCATTGGTTGGCTTTCTTGGTTCTGTCATTTGCTTGCACCTTTTTTGATGGCTGTCCTTCCTCTTGTTAATGTCCCTCCCCTAGGGAATAGCTTCTTCACCATCCTTTTGGTTAGACTGCTCACAGCCATCTCTGCTCACATTCAGCAAACAATTTTTTTTCAGCACTCCACGAAAGCACATGTATTTCGAGCTCTCTCCCTTTAGTGCTCCTTCCCCCTCTAATGTCAGCGCATTCCCCCATCCAGCAGCTGCCACTTGCTGCTAAGCCGCTCCGTTTCTCCCAAAATGAATTTAACAAAATGTCAGTCATGTTATGTCAAAAACTATGAATGCGTGGCGACGAATTCATGCTCATACGTCACTTCGCTGACCACTTTAGAGTCTGTACATGTACGTGCGCGTGCGTCATTACGCATACACGAATGTGCAGCATTGTGGATTTTATGCTCAAAATATGTTTTTTCTTTGTTTCCTTAGCAAATGCATCACAGCATCTGCAAACCATATTTCCTTTTGCAGATGCTGAACAGCATCGGCAAATAGCAATGCAGAAGCAAATGGTCCGAAAAGGTAAGGCCTATTGGCTTTGCCTATGCTAGTTTCTTCAGGGTCAGACACCTCCTTCCTCTGCAGCAACAAAACCAGCCCACATCGTAGCAAACCCAGCTGGACATTTTACCCCCCTTCACTGGACCTCGGACGCCCCATCATACATAGCAGTAAACTGACAGTAGCGAATAAATGAAGGGTTTCGATGCCTCTGGGTTCAATTGGTGCAGTCCAGAAATAACCGACTTCATTCATAATAGCAGAGGCGATTCATAATAGCAGAGGCGATACCTTGGGGACCGCCTCTGATCACACCATCTCGCCTCTGTACTATCTGACGCAGTAAAGCTTTTAGATAAATGTGGGAAGCATTTTGGAAGAAAATAGAACATGCAGCAAATCTTTGAAAGTGTGCACACTTGTGCCCTTATCTAAGCAGTCAGAAGCATATTCCATTCAGAGTGAAAGATCCATTGCCACTCACTTCTGAACATGATTTGAAGGATGCAATAATCATTTACACATGAAAGGTCCATCTGAAGGCGACGGCAGGAACTCAGAGATGAAAGGGCAGCTTCCCCCCCTCTTACCCAGCTATAGAGATATTGCTTTTCAGTGTTATAAATGACTAACACTGTATCCAGAGATTCCATTCTGGCGACCCGCCATTCCTTTTACATGACCTTTCGATTTCGATCTATCATTTGGTATAAATGTTTATGACAGATTGGATATTTTCAGGCTTACTTTTATTTATTCATGTTACACTTTTCAAAAAAAGCTAATTTGTCGTTTGATCCTGTGCATAGGTCTTCTTTTGCTTCTCACTTTTCTTTCCAGATATAGGTTTTCTTTCAGTATATACCTATTTTTTATCATATAACTTTTTACAATTCTATGTCAGGACCGGAGGCTTCAGATTATGCTATATCTTCCTTCGCTTTATTAACATAACACTCCACAGAAGCTTAGGAAAATATCCAAACAGTGAACAAAAAATCCTTTAAGTCCCAAAGCATTTGAAGGAACGTTTAACAGTCCAAAACCACAACTCCCAAGAGTCTCTTGTGTACTGTTAGTCCATAGTCCTTCCATCATGTCTATCACAGCTAGAAAGCCAGTCCTCTCTTCCTCTCTTCCTCTTCCTCCTCTTTCTTCGCTGCTCCCGCAGCCAGATAAGTGCTCTTCATGTTTCCTTTTATGTGATATTTACTGGTTGTATCGTATATACAATTTGTTGGGGGCTCGTCACATGGTTTACTTTTTCCATTGCAGAGTCCCCGGTCGCGGGAGCGTTCTGTTCGTTCCTACGCGACCTTTTCTTTTCCCATTTGTGTGCGGTGACTGATAAAGCCGCCAGAGAGCGCCCACGCCGGAGCCTGCCTCGCTTGCCCCTCTGACACCTGGTTTACCGGGTCTGTAATCCTTTTTTCTGACGCCCCGCTGGGGTCTGTATTGCGGCGTAGACCGCGTGAAACGCCTTCGGGCGCCTTTTGTGCACCTCAATTAGTTTTGTGTGGCATAGCGCGCTTGAGGGGTAGCAAGACTTGGTCCCGGTGAGGAGAGTCCGCGCGCTGGGGGGTCGGTGCAGCCCTACCTGCCACGCCTGTTGGCCCACAAAGTAATCGCAGTCAGTTTTGTCTGCCCAAACTCGAGTTGCCTCTCGATTAACACCCTCTTGGGTGCCTGTAGGGTTGTTTCTGTGAGTTCATGATGAAGGGGAGTATGAAGAGGAGCCCTATTCCTACCTACAGGACGATGAGTTCTACCAAGCTGTGGATAACTCCATTTACCGCTGTGTGACGGAGGTGGTGGGGCCCATGGAGGACCGCCTCTCCGCACGCATTGTGGAGGAATGCGCGAAGTTAGCGTCCGCGCATTTGGGGGCGACTTCTGACCCCCCGGGAACGTCGAGCGGGAAACCGCCCGCGCCGAAGAAACCCTGCTGGGAAGGACCGTCCTCGGAGGCACAGGGGGTGGACAGGGGCGCCTTTGAGCGTCTCCGTGACGCCTTTTTGGCAAAGGCGACGGCTGCGCCCCCTGCTCCCCTGACAAACCCTGACGCTACAGGGGACGTTGCCACGGCCCCCGCTTCACCAGTGTATGATTCACCGGACACTGACGATGACGGGGAGTCGGTTCGCTCTTGGCGCCTATCGCGCTCAGCCACGGAGCTACCTCGGGACGAATCGGGCATGTTGGACCCGGACGAGATTGTTCATCCGCGATCCGCAGCTTGGACACCGGGTGAGACTGTGGCAAAGTTTGTTGCAGGTCGTCTGCGCAAACCACTGGAGAAGGAAGCCAGAGGTTGTCTGCGAGGGGAATGTCCGCGGCCGACTTTGAAAGGGAAGGTGGCTATGACCCCCGAGTTGGATGCGAAAATGGCCACCTTCTTGGCCAAATTCATGAAAGATCCCCGGAAGGGTATTGACCGATCCTGGCGGTCCTGTCAGGATAAGTTGCTAGATGCCGTAGGGCCTGCCACGAAGATCCTCGACATGGCGGAGGAGGCGAAGGCCAATGGCACGGTCATTTCCCCAGAGGTGCTTTCGAATTGGGCACAACGTGTTATCGTGTTCCTGGGTAATGCCAATTGCGCCCTGTCCACCGAGCGCAGGCGTTCATTGCTAATTAAATTAGACCCTAAACTGGGGGATCTGGCCTCGCCGGAGGCGGGCGCGGTAGCCCAGGGAGGCCTTTTCGGCGAGCCCTTTATCAGAGAGCTGGGCAAGTTCGTGTCCACTTTTACATCGCTGGACAAGGCACAGTCCAGCATCAAACGCGTTTCTCACCAGCGTTTCTCTGGAGGGTCCGGTCGCGGTAGGGGCCGCGCGACCGGCCGTGGCCAACAGGCCAATAATAGAGGGCAAGGCTCCGGCAGAGGCCAGTACCAGACCTCTGCAAACTTCAATAATTTCTATCCCACCAGAGGGCAACGCTTCGGCGGCAGAGGATTCAGGAAGAATTCCGGACAAGGAAATACCTCCGGTGAGTGTACTTTGTTTAGATCAGGTTCCGATAGGAGGGAGGTTGGCAACCTTTTACGAGGAGTGGGAATTGCTCACTGCCGACGCTTGGGTTTTGGAAACCGTACGTGGGTTCCACATAGAGTTCTACGACCAACCCACTCAAGAAGTGTCCCCACGTCCGATGGTGTTTTCGGAGTCCGACGCACTTTTGATAGACGGAGAGGTCTCAGAGTTGCTTCGCAAAGGTGCCATCCGTCTATCAACGCGCCACCCCAACGGTTTTATCAGCAATGTCTTCCTAGTGGACAAGACAGATGGGGGCAAGAGACCTGTGATCAATCTCAAAGAGTTCAACGGGTGGTTGATCTATCGACACTTCAAGATGGAGGGTATCCACCTCCTTCGAGACGTGCTCCTCCCTCGAGATTGGATGGTGAGGCTGGATCTCAAGGATGCCTATCTGGTCGTTCCTATCCACCCGCCGCATCGTCGTTTCCTTCAGTTTTTGTGGAACGACAGGGTGTTCGAGTTCACGGCGCTGCCGTTCGGCCTTTCATCGGTCCCTTGGTGCTTCACAAAGGTACTGCATCCGGTGGTGGAGTTCCTCAGGGGTCAAGGGGTGCGGATGTTGGTATACTTGGACGACATCCTCCTTATGGGGCAATGTCCAGTGATCTTAGCTGGGCAGCTGCAACAGGCCGTACAACTTCTTCAGAAACTGGGGTTCGTTATCAACGGCTCAAAATCGGTTTTGGCCCCCACTCAGAAACTTACCTTCCTGGGTTTCGTGGTGGATTCGGTGGAGGCGGTTCTAAGCCTTCCGACCCGGAAGATCACGAAGATCCGACATCTGCTTCGGCAGACGATCACCAAGGATCGCAAGTCTTTAGGACATGTCGCCAAGGTGGTAGGACTTCTGTCGTCCTCCATCCAAGCGATTTTTCCGGGGCCCCTACATTACAGGGCACTTCAACGCCTCAAAGCTCAGCACCTCCGGAGAGGGATGAGCTACGATCAGTTGGTTCCCCTCACGGAGGAGGTGAATGAGGAAATGTCTTGGTGGCTGTCTCACATGGAGGCGTGGAATGGTCGGGCGATCTTCGGGTCGGTGCCAGACCTCGTCATAGAGTCCGATGCCAGCAGGTCGGGCTGGGGCGCTCGGTGCGGGGATTTCTCCACCGGCGGCGCCTGGTCTTCAGACGAACAACGGTTACATATCAACTGTTTGGAGCTCCTGGCGGGCTCCTTCGCAGTCCGTTGCTGGACCAAGGATTCGGTCAAAGCCTGTGTTTTACTGAGAATGGACAATGTTTCAGCGGTTCGTTATGTGAACCATCTAGGGGGTCCTCGTTCTCGCGCTCTGGCGAATTTGGCGAAGGACTTCTGGGACTACTGCCTGTCGCACCACATTGCTGTGACGGCAGAGTACCTGCCGGGTCAGGCCAATCAGGTAGCGGATTGGCACTCCAGGTACCTCAGGGATGCCAGTCAGTGGAAACTGGATCCGGAAGTCTTCCGGTGGCTACAAAGCCTTTGGGGTCCCTTCTCGGTGGACCTGTTTGCGTCCCGTCTGGACCACCAACTGCCGCGTTTTTTCAGTTGAAGGCCGGACCCTCTTGCGGAGGCCACGGACGCCTTTCTGCAGGATTGGAGTCGGGAAAAACCGTTTGCGTTCCCCCCCGTTCTCCATGGTAGTGCGGACAGCGGCCCAAGTACGCCGCCAAGGAGTGGAGCTGGTGTTGATTACGCCGCTTTGGAGGTCTCAAGTATGGTTTCCGGTTCTTCTGGAACTTTCTTGGGATTTTCCAATCCTACTCCCCCTGTTTCCTCTACTGCTGAGGAATCCAGATCAGGAACCGCACCCTCTCATCGTGCGGGGCTCGCTCCGCCTCATGGCGTGGAGGCTCTCAGGAGACGTTGGACGCTCCTGGGCCTTTCGGGGTCAGCTGAGCACCTTCTCTCCAAAGCGTGGGCCGATAGTACGACGAAGCGCTACAGATCCGCTTGGCTCAAGTGGATGCGTTGGTGTCTACGAAGGGATTTGGATCCCTTGGTCGCGGGCCTCGTTCCCGTTCTAAACTTCCTGGCTGAACTAGCCGACAAAGGCCTTGCCTACAGAACAATTAATGCGATTCGGTCGGCGATTTCGGCAGGCCATGACAACATCGATGGCTCTCCGGTGGGTGAGCATCCTTTTGTTTGTCGTCTTCTGCGGGCTATTCGACTCGCATTGCCTCCAGAGCCCAGGTATTCCGTCCTTTGGGACGTCAATTTGGTCCTGAATTTGTTCCTTTCATGGCCGGCCAACTCCTATCTGTCTCTTAAGGAACTCTCAGCAAAGTTGGCCATGCTGTTATGTTTAGTCTCTTGTAGACGTGTGTCTGACGTGCGTGCCCTGGATATATCTGCACGCATCTTCTCCCCGGATGGGGTTACTTTTACCATGGGTCGACGCACTAAAACGTCGTCACGCTCCATTTCCTATCCAGCTTTTCTAGACACTCCTAAGTTGTGTGTTGTGCAATGCCTCAAAGCATATGAGGATTTAACTTTAGAATTGCGCGCCCCGGGCGAGCGTCAATTGTTGATTGCCTTGCGAAAGCCACACAAAGCTGTCTCCTCCCCCACTATTGCTAGGTGGGTGCGTTGGGTCATGCAAGAAGCAGGCATCAATACGAATCTTTTTGGAGCACACTCTGCCAGAGGGGCCATGGCCTCTAAGGCGTTCTCTGTGGGTGCTCGCTTGGAGGATCTAATGCGAGCTGCGGATTGGTCCTCGGATTCCACCTTTAAGAGGTTTTATTTTAAACCCGTGGTGGATTTAGCCCAGTTGGTGGTAAGTAAGCTTTGAACTAGCATAATCTGAAGCCTCCGGTCCTGACATAGAATCGAAATTTGCCTAGCTTATGTAACGGTAAGTTTCAATTCTATTAAGGACACGGAGGCGAGGATTATCCCACCCAGGACGCACAGTGGTTTCTCTACCCACCCGTATGGCAGTAAGTAAAGCGTTTTCCTTTATGCAGTTTCTGTACTGACTAGTCTTTGTGTACTCCTTTGCCTTATTATTGAATTCCTATGCCGCCTCGCTTACGCTGTCCTTTTTTTCGGCAGGCAACGAGGGTGCTAAACAGGATCAATGAGGCGAATGCGTGATCTGCGCGAAGAAAGAGGAGGAAGAGGAAGAGAGGACTGGCTTTCTAGCTGTGATAGACATGATGGAAGGACTATGGACTAACAGTACACAAGAGACTCTTTGGAGTTGTGGTTTTGGACTGTTAAACGTTCCTTCAAATGCTTTGGGACTTAAAGCATTTTTCGTTCACTGTTTGGATATTTTCCTAAGCTGCTGTGGAGTGTTATGTTAATAAAGCAAAGGAAGATATAGCATAATCCTCGCCTCCGTGTCCTTAATAGAATTGAAACTTACCGTTACATAAGTTAGGCAAATTTCGATTCTATTTACTAATTTTTCACCAAGTAATATTTACTAGAACACTATTTAATATGTACATGTTCGATCTATTTTGTAAAAATAACATATGGCTACAATTTTAATAACAATGTTCGTGGTCACAATTTGCACATTTTTATCATTATTGTATCCAGGGCCTGACTGGGAAACACAAACTAGCCCTGGAAATTCAGTTAAACCGGCCCTCGGCGGGAAGGAGGGATGCTAGTGAGAAGCTGATGCTTTAATACAGGGGACTGATATTGCAACACTGCTGTAAACCCAGCCCCCAGTAACAACAACAGCCCCCACCACTCTAAACCAGCCCCCACCCTTCCAGCCAACAGGGAAAACACCCGGTGCTCGCTACAGCCAATCCGGCTCTGATTGCATCAGTCTAATTAATGTTAAGTGCTTCACAATTATTGTTACTCAGCATTCCAACACATCCATTGAACTAGATAGCGAACTATTGCATAGATTCATCAAGGTAAAATCCGCTTGCAAAGAGGCAGATTCTCAGAATCTGCCCCTTTGCGACCGGTATTTTTGCATTTGGGATGCATCATCCCAAATGCAAAAATCGCAAATTAAGAAATCGCAAAATTGTGATTACTTGTATTTAAGGAATCTCAAATTGAGATTCCTTAATATTAAAGTTGAAAAAAAAGCGATTTCCCGAATAGGGCTCGCAAATTACCATGAAGTTGAACTTCATGGTAATTTGCAAAAACTTTGAAAAATGCACTAAAGTCGATTTTTCAAAGTTTCATGTTGCGCGCACACACATGCCCTAAGGGCATGTGTGTGCGCAACATATGTGCACAGATCAATTTCAGGGGTGCAACAGGGTTTCATTTTGACACCCCTGCACCCTTGAAATCGCATTCTCAATTTGCAATTCCCTAATTGCGATTCGCAAATTGAGAATGTCTTCCCATTCATTCCTATGGGCCTCTAGGCCCATAGGAATCAATGGGGAGGTATTCCTTAAATGCGACTCGCAATTTGCGACTCGCAATTAAGGAATTTCAAGAAATCTCTATTTTTTTGTGATTTCTTCATGCATTGCATTTTGCTATTCCTTAATAGCGAATCGTTCTTTTCGCTATTACGGAATAGCTAAATGGGTTCTTGATGCATCTGGGGGTAAGAATACAAGTCTTACACACCCGACACTTTCAGAAATTACACCATCGTGGTGGTTGGCCCTCGGTGTAATACTAGGGGCTATTTACGGGGAGAGAGACTACATAGAATACATTGGTCACTGGCTATTTTATTGAGAATAACTGAATAGTCCCAGAAAAAAAGTAGAGTATAATTTTGTTTCAGTCATGTAATTTGGAGTTTTGATTGAAAAATACACTACCTAATGAATCTAGAGGATCCTACTGGAAAAAAAAGTTTAGTCAGATGCTTTACGTTTTATATGTCATAATTTTTTTTATTAATGTAATTTGGTGTCAATTAGTTTTTCGTAATCCAAAAATATAAACAAAAATAAATCTTCTGACTCTTCACTGCAGTCGCCAATTGAGAGGGCTGTGTTTTAATTTATCTTCAATAGAAATGATTCTATAAATAAGAAGTAACATTCTCAGTGAAACACTCCAGGAGCAGTAATTAAGCACTTCAAAAGCCTATATAAATATTCTCAGCTCTAAGCATGGCTTCTGAATAATACCCCCAATGCTCCTATGGCTACAAACTGTTTAGTTGCTTAAGTGTTTTTTATAAATAAGGAATTAGACATTCTAAAAGATCAAAATTGCATAAGGGTGGCACAAGACAACACTCCTCACATTACAGATGTCAAAGTTTCTTTTTTGCATGAAAACATGTGATGTTACAATCTACAATGGTATACAGAACATAAGCATGGTTGGTGCTTTCTTAAGGTCTCCCTAGAGAGCTGCCTTCTGGTGTTACCAAGGCAGGCCAGAAGAGGGCACCCAATTGCAACCTACAAAAGGATTTTTGCTAAAGAGTCAAGGGACCACTGAAGATGAAATTGGCATCTTGGCTGCAGCTATAAAAATATGTGTACCAGAGAATTGCATAATCTTATCTTGTACAAGTGTACAATCAAAAGAATGTAGAACAGCAGGACGCCATGAGCAGGGTGAGTGGATGTCCAGTTTGGGTCCTTTACAGGCAAGATAGGGGGCGACTCATTAGTCCTCGATCAAAGTCACACAATGTCAAGTATTCAAAGGGAAATACTGCCAGACTAGGGGAGGTTTTAGTTCCTTTCTTATTTGGATGAATGAAAGAGCTAGCCTGAGGATAAAGTAGAAATCATTCTGTACCAGAAAGCGTGCTTATGTGTGTTTTTTCTTTGACGCATATTTTATTTCTGGTCTCGATAGTAGTTTGGTCTGCTTAGCTCATGATCTACTAGAGCGCCAAACTTTACCCAAAGGTACTCAGCTTTGTCTCAATCTGTGCTTTGCCAAGAATGTACATAGCTTTTACCTGCACAACTTACTCCGATGTGGTGGAATTAGGGGTGTGGCAGGTGCTGAACCCCCACGCCTGAGAGCAGAACAGAAATATAAAAGAGAACGATACGGCTTTTCAGTAATCTTTCATTTCATGCAGCATGAAAGGTCAATGGTAATTTAAGTACATAGAGCAACCTTCAACAAACCACTGAGCATTGCCTGTCGTATATTCTTAACTTCACATTATGTGGCTTGAAAGAACTGCTATTTACTAGGAAACATTTATCACTCTTTTCTTGGATCAAAGAGAGAATAAACGAACAACGAGCATGAAAGGTACCAATTAAATGAAGTAAAAAAAAATATTCCTTTCAAATTTATAAATATTCACAAGAATTGGCAAAGCATCCCTGATGCTCTGCAGCATAGCTATAGTGTAACCTCCCCTAAAAATAAGGCTCTATGAAGCTGCTGCAGCCTCATTTTGTAGGTGTGCATGAACCAGGCATGCAAGTGTCTACAAAATGATGGGGAGGAACAGTGGCGTAAGGAAACTTGAGCCCCCCCCCCCCCCCCCCCCCCCGCTTGACTCAGGAGCTTTCAGACCAAGGTACTGTTCTGAGGGGGCCCCCTGGAGCTCGGTACCCCCCGCAATGCGGGGGCTGCAGGCCTTTGTTACGACACTGTGGAGGAAAAAAGCGGAGGCAGGTTGCAACATGAAGGCCATGGAAGAAGTACAATAGCAGGGGAGAGATAGCAAAATGGAGTAGGGGCAGGTGAAGCAGACAAGGGCGAGTGCTACACGATGGTGGCTAGGAAGAAGCACACAGGCGAAAGAGAGGAACACAGACCACTGTGGAGTGGGGATATAACTACCCGAGGGAGACCGATGGAAAACACATGCACTCTCATGGAGTACCTAACCATAAAAAGGAAAAAAATAGTGCATGAAGCGTAAGCAGTGCAAGGATACATGTAATAAGGCCATGCTCCATGGGGTGGACAAACACGGAAGGAGAGCATACACAAGTAACAAATAAACAAACACATGAGAGTAACAATAAAGTCAACCAATGTTAAGCAATGGACTCTAAGCCCAATGGAAGTTGACAATAGATAGTTTTGGTAACTGTGCTGTCTGGTAGGCAAGACCAACGAATAAGGGCTCATTTTCACTTATGTTTTTTAATTACGAAATGTGGTGAAAGGTAACTTTTTAAGAATTTTGAGAAAACTAACGAATATACATTTATTCTAACTTAATGTGCATGCATGACTAAAACCACTCAAATATCTTTTTATGAGTAAAAATTGGTAAAATATATCCATATATTTAAAAATATTTAATCATAAAGGACTACTGAAAGATATTTTCACAAAAAAACATCTTGGACTACCATCCCATCCACCACCTCCTCTAACAAAATCACACTCTCCAATTAATGTATTAAGTCATTTATTGCATGTGCTCGTTCAGTAACATCAGAACCCTTTTTTAGAACCCCTACAATAGTAGAAAGCCTTTGCCCTTGGCCATCCACCCAAATCAGAAAACGGTTGCACTATCCACCCAAATCAGAAAACTGTTGCACTATCACTAAACCTACTCAACACCTGCCCACTTTTACAGATTGACTGATGCACACTTGTGGGTTATCCATAGTGGAGGTCCTTCCATTTGCATTTCTAGGGGTAAGGATAGCCTGTCTACATGGGGAGTGCATACATGATTCACAAAGTAAAGCACTCTCACAACTTCTGCCCTCTTCCTTGGAGGAAAAGCTAAAGAACTCAATTTCCGAAGACGATATTTATTGATGCGTTTCCTACCATACGCATCTACCTCATGCAGGTATAGCGTAATCAGAGTCGTGTTGTTTTTACCCAGGTGGCCAACGTGAGAATATACATATATTTGTGTAGAATATAGTCTCCATTCTTAGATATGCAGAGATAATTTTGCCTTTGTCTTCCATTTATTGCCCTCACAAAGTGCATGTCCAGTTTGTAAATCCCAGACTAGCGTATTGTGTAGGTGGAGTGCAGACAGGCACCACAGCATACATTTTGCATCTGCATAGATTTTATTATTGGAAAACTTGAAGCCACTGCTTAATATGAGCAGGTGGTTGCCAGTGTGGGTGGGGTGGGATGGGGGGGGGGGGGGCACCTGCACTTAATTTTGGGGATCAGCACTTTTTTTCCACATCATTTATTTACCTAATGTAATGTAATGTAATGTAAAATGTAATGTAAAAAATATTTTTAAAGCGCAACCAACACCTAATGGTTTCTTGGCGCTCGAGCACAGGGGGTAGATAGTCCGCAGGGCGAAAGGCGTTAGTAGTAAGCATTACAAAACAAGTGAGTTTTAAGAAGGGACCTGAAACGAGTGTAGGGAGAGGCAAGTCTTATGCCTAGGGGGAGTGAGTTCCAGAGGGAAGGGGCAAGAAAAGAGAATCTCAAACCTCCATGTTTCTTGCGTTTGAAGACCGGAACCTTAAGCAAGGCAAGGTGGAAAGAACGGAGGTTGCGGGAAGGGACATAAGGGTGCAAAAATGAGGAAATAAAAGACGGACCCGTTCCGGCAAGGGACTTAAAGATAGTACAACCTAGTTTAAAATTACAACGCTCGGACACGGGAAGCCAGTGAAGGGATTTTAACAAAGGACGGACGTGTTGGTGCCTAGGTTCATGGTGAATAAGACGTGCGGCCTGATTCTGAACAAGCTGCAGCCTCTTCATTAAGTAAGCCGGGATGCCAGCGTAGAGAGAATTGGCGTAGTCTGTCTTCGCGATGACTAAGGCTAACAAAACTAGAGGAAGGGCCTCAAAGGTCAAAAAACGGCCAAGCGCAAGAGAGGGAAATTACACAGATACGGATCAGAAAGACGGAGGAAGAGAAAGACAGTAAAACCGTCACTAAAGAAGAAAACAGGGATTTAAAGGAGTGAGATAAAGGGGGAGGCTGTGTCAGGTAGTGGATTCAAGATGGATGTGGTGGTTTTCATACTACCAGCCTTTACATTAGACGCGCCGACATCTAATTGCACTGACCGCAGGCTTCTGAGTAGTGTTTCAGGCACCAACACATTTTCTTTCAAAAATTAAGCAGCAGCCCATTGCTGAAGAACTCAACGTATGGGAAAAGAGATACACCTCTGAATACTTTTTATTAATGAAACTAATAAGAAATTGAATCTATTGCGTAACAGACCAGGGACAGGCGGTCGGGGAGAGTAAATACCAGAAGCCAAATTATTCACAGCTGAGCAGAGTTTAAGAGAAGCAAAACAAAGACCGGAGGCTTCTGGTTGCCGAGCATTGAGAATGCTAAAGTTAATTATCCAATGATCAAGGATTTCAAGTAAATAATAACGATGAAATTTTAGGGGCTCATCATTTGGCACATGAAGTATGCAGAATAATCGCAATATTATCGCTCCGCCACAATATGGGCGGGAACGGTCTGAGGGCACAACATGCAACGGCGTAGCAAGAGTATTATTATGACCTGTAGTGCAGGCATGGGAAAAAGGATCCTGACTGATGTTTGTGTACTGAACATACAGCAAAAACCAGGGTTTGATGCACCATTCAAGCTCCTGGGCCCTGGTGCCACCACAATTGATGCAGCAATTTAACTAATGATGCCCTTGAACAGCTGGTCAAGAGATGGAGAAGAAAGGTAGCTGAGGAGCATGATGGACAGGACAGGGGCTGATGCACAAAATGGGTCAGATTGATCACTAAGGCACATGAGAGATGAAAGATGGGGGAGCAAGGCACAAGATGAATTGGAGTGAGAACCACAGCACATGACCAAAGAAATGGGTGATTGAGGTACAAGATGGATGAGAAAAGCACAAAAAAGATGGATGAGAGAAAGTTAGAAAGCAGAAAAATATAAGGAGGTACCTTATATTTTTGTGCTTTCTTCAGCAGCTGACCTGGTTCAGGGTAGTATTGGGCTGCCGTAATCACAATGAGAACTGGGACGGGCATCTGGAGGATATTACGGTATTGGTGGCTGGGAGAATAGTGATTGCTATGACGGTTGTGTTGCCATGGTGTTTATGTTACTTTGCCATGGTGCTGGTGATAGTGCTAAGGAGATAGTTCTGAGCAATAGAAATATGGCTTACATACCTCATTTAGGACTCGGGTAAAGATAGGGTATCTTTACCTAAACTACAGATGCCTACAAAAGAAGGAGGATTCCAGACTTGAAAACGTATTATCCGCTGGCTCAACTACAATGGGCACTGAGTTGGGTAGCAGCACAGTGGAGTTGAAGAGTTGGAATACCCCCCAAAAAAGATTTAATATACAGGGACCTTTAAAGCTGATTAAATACTGCTGGAGTAGGGTCGATCTGTGAAAGACAAAAGGGCTATTGTCCAGTAATACCCAATTCTGAAAAAGTGAATCCAGTAGCTACGAATAGCACCTGACTAAGTAAGAGCTCTTAAACCTATGTATTCCTATAGTATATGATGCAAGGATGCTTAAGCCACATTAAATATAAAACATTTCTTTGAAAAAGGAGAAATTATAATAAAATAAACAGTGCCACCATAAGGCGAAACATGTTGGCTGAGAGTTTGTGGTCTACTACTTACCGCTTGGCTTTGTAAACCTATAGGAAATACTACTGTGTGAATTTTATGCTGAAAAAAGTTATATCTTAACCAAAACAAGGGACTGAATAGAACATCAGCATTTGGTGAACATACCATCAAATAAAGGTTTTTAAGTAACCAATCCTGCGTATTTATGCAATTACTACTGTCTGCGTGGTTGACACTGTATTTTATCATTTCTTCTTTTTTTCCTAAATAATTGTCATATTTAATGCGGCTTAAGCATCCTTGCCCCATATACTGCTGAATTAGAAGCCTGTACAAAACATTGGCAAACCCGATATACCTCAAAAGTGCTTGACTGTATTGCCACATAAGGGGTGCTGGAAAAGGTTGCATTTATGACATACATGCAGGATTGAAAAGATTGCTTATATATACAGGGATGGTCAACTTATGTCTATGAAGATCCCATGTCTGACTTTGGGATACCTGCAGGTTACAGTAACGGCAGACATTTGAAATACGTGTAACTCTCGTGCTTGTGAGCCCATAACACACCAGGGGTTACATATCATGTGTTTCTACATGTAGTACCCATAACGCAACACCACTATTATACAGGGCACTGTGAACCAACATTGTTACTCCTCGGGACTCATTTGGGGATAAAAGGGCAGAAGACCTAAACAAACTGATAGGGAAAGTTCACTGGGTGAAAGCACTGGAAAAAGCTGCCAGAATTTCCCCATGACACATTTTTATTTGATTCCCTTTTATATTATACATAAAGCTTACCTCAAGGCAGGCAGAAATAATAAATATTCCCTTAAGGTACAAGCGGACTTCCCTAGATGTCACGAATTAGTAGAAGACCTATCCCACATGCTTTGGGATTGCCCCAATGTAAGCACATTCTTGTTAGACATCATTAACTTTCTCAGTGAGGTCACAATTAGACGCTTGTTACCTACACCAGAGTCATGCATATTGGGTAAGTATCATCGTTCCCCAAAATATAAGCTCACAACTAAATGTACAGACTTGGCTTTAGTATTAGCTAACAGTCCGATAACAATGAAATGGAAACGGTCTACAGGCCCCAGCAACACTGCTTGAAAAATGAAACTTACTAAATGGGTTGGCTATGAGAGCATTAGAATGCTTCGTGAAGTTACTAGGGGACAATTAATGCTTGGTACATACCTTCTGCTCAACATTAAACTCCCAGTTTCTCCATATTTAATTAACATCCTTCTACTATCAGTGAGTTGAATGCTTTCACAGCATTATAGCCATTCTTCTTAGCGCTACAGTGATAATTACATGCTCACTCCTCCCTCCAGTTTAGGCTCTTGTCTGTTTCTCAGGACTGTAAATCCATTAGAGGATGCTTAACAACTGGAGTAGAATTTGGCAGCAAACTATATTGCTACAATATTGGCTAGGGTTGGTTACCTGAACAACACTTTCTTAGTGATTCCCAAGTTCTTACAACTTCATATTCAGGGACTCCAGTGTGTGGCAGAGTGCCCTATTTGGTCCCTGGTGCATGCGTAAGTCATTTCAGACGTCAGGACATGCAGTGGCTGCCCATCCAGGAAAGACACTAAGGCTTACATTACAAGTTAAAGGCTAAATTCCAGGTCCAGGGCCATGAAGAGTTTCTGCAGGGATCAGAATTAGGAGTTGTGTGACCATTATCACACCCTCACAGGGTTCCACTAATAAATTCTGACAGCTCAAAGCTGCAAAAGGATCTAAAACAAAGATACAATGGCAAATTTGGTGAGTTAAAAATTGATTCTGCATGTTATGCCTCATTTTCATGTTGAAAAAGCAGTATATGGGCTATACAGGTGGGGTTTCCCTTAGTGCCGCTAAGAATACTCCACTAGGCCCATTGTTCACAGACCACTATGGCCAAAATAGGTAGGGAAACGGAGATGTGCTGTCAGCGCCAGTGCGGCCAGGTTGGCACATTCTATCATATTGTGTGGGAATGCCCAAGGATACATTAGTTCTGGGAATCAGTAGTTGCATTTATGCATGAAGTGTGTGGGGGCAATAAGAAGGTCTCAGAAGAATGGTGCTAATCGAACATCAGGGACAAGACAGACATGAACCGTATGCAGCGTACATGGATGACCTTGGAACTGGCAGTAGGCAAAAAGAAATATTGCGAGAAAGAAAGGGGGGGTGGTGGAACAGCCACCACAACTGAGCGAATGGCAGTGTGACATGGATTGATGTATGTTGGCCGAGAAATTGGAATATGAAGTCTGTGGCTGTCCCCAGATGTGAAAGAAATGAACAATTGTGCACCGAGCACTCCAATGTAATTCCAAGTTTTACCAAGTCTACACCTGATATTATGATCTGTGTGCTGCGACTGATTGAGTGTACCCTAACACTCTACAAAGTAGCATGAAAACCCTTCCTAATCTGTTTTGGATATTAATATCAATCGTGTTTCGGAGGTGGGGGAAAGGATACAGGGACTGTCAAATGGTGCAGTTTATGGACAAACCAGTGAACAGTAGTGTCTTGATTTTTACTCTTTATTGAATTGTCATTAAAAAAGATATGCAATAAAAAAAAGAAAAAGCAGAATATGAGAGAATTATCCCACAACTCGCAAATACACCCCACCCTCAGGGCAATGCTATTTGCTGGATGTAATCAATACACCACCATGTACCACCCAACTCCTTATGAAAGTTTATGTGTTTTGTACATTATGTGTTCAACAGAGGTTTCTACACCCCCTCCCCCCCCCCCCCCAAAAAAAATGCCATCAGTGTATATATTTCCAAGCTTCAAATTCACTAGATTCAGGTCTCTTAAAAAACAATAAATTCAGAATGAAGAAAGTGGAAGACTGCAGCTTCTCAAGATTAGGTTAAAAAAGCTGGAGTGCATGCCAAAGACATCAAGCTACCAAAATATCATCTCTCCTGTAGATGAGACCATAACAAATCCTATTTCCTGTATGATTTACAGGTTAGTCTAACTATTTGCAGCTGCCCATGACATTGACTAAAGTCTGGGATTCATTCCGAACACCAAGAAGCCACAAGTTGTCCAATATTGCTCTTTAGGAAACCCTGCTCAAATAATACATGACAATGATACCTGGCTCCTCCTCTCCTTTGCTAAGACATCGTCAGCCACAGGCAGTGCTTTGAGAGATTGCCCGGTTGCAGGTCATGGTTGAATATCCGCTAATGGTTGTGAAAGTCAATAGTAACAGGACAAAACAGAAATCCTGTTAATTGGTGGTGAGAAGACCTGCTGGTCACACATTGCCTTCTCTTAACCAAAAACCCAAGTTAAAAATCTTGGGATCTTGGGATCTGGTTTGATATGCTGTACCGTTTGTCCTTAGCGCGGAGATGCCCCATTTGGGGCGATTCAGGCGCTTTATAAATGCGATAAATAAATAAATAAATAATATACTGTCTTTTAACTGCTAAGCCCTAAAGTTGTTGTGTTCTTCCAGCTTTCTATCTCTATAAATGATAAGGAGATCCTTCCAATCCTCCCGTAGAAAAACATGTTCAGGTAGTGGGCATCCTCATACTGCCTGCCTGAACTTTTGTAATGCAATATCCCAACTTTATCATCAATATACTGCAGAATATCCACAATACAGAGGTTGGCATTTGTGCTCCACAAATGTGAACAGGTGTCCTCTGAATGCTGTGCCCTTCACAGACTTCTGTATGAGATGCAATGTAAAATGTTATCTATGCCTTCTACACTTTACACCAGCACTACATTTATTTTGGAACTGGTTTCATCAGACACTTCTTCCAATTCGATTCCTTTGAATATTAGAGCTCAGACTTTGGAATGTCCCTCAATTTGGCAACTGCAAGATCTCCAATTTCAAATTTTGCAGGAAAACGCTTTAAACCAGCTTGTTTGTCTAACCTCTCCCTCTGGTGCCATGTGTGCTACCTGCTTGGTGGAGCAGTTATTTAGCATCATAATACCTTCAGAAGACCATGCTCCTTAAAGATAAATGCATAAATACATAATATTAGAAAAGCAAAAATAACTGATGATAGGAGCCTTTTATCAATCAGTGTTTACTATCATGTTTTTATTTTAGTTTTTCTGAGACAAAATGTGCAAATTCACACTATTTTGATCAAAGTTTGAGGGATTTATTTTGTTATAAATGTAAATCCTACATACATGATTTCGGGTTTCTGCCTACAAATCCCACAATGCACTTTAACTTTCAACCTTACTCACCTTAAAGTGCATTGTGGGATTTGTAGGTAGAAACCGGAATAGGAAGGAGAGTAGCGATTTGGTTACGTAATGAGAGAGGGTTAATGTGTAACAAGTGAAGGGGAGGGGAGGAGACAACAGATTGAAAAAAGGTTAAAAGTCAAAGGGTTAGAAATCAGGGCGGTTCCGGTGGAATAGTGAAGATGGGAGGAAGATGTTTGCACTTTCTCAGAAAGGTATGGTCTTAGAAGTAGGATTATTGAATGGGAAATAGAATGTTGCCTTTCGATTAAACATCGTGGGTTTGTCAGTAAGATGGGGCAGGACTATTTAATTTGTACCTGTTTAAGAGAACAAGGGGAGATGGGTAGAGAGCAGGGGTATTCATTTAAAAATAGCAACAAGATATTACATTTCTTAGCAGGAAAACGTTGACATGGGGAGTCAGCAAGAACTGCATATGTAATGATTAATGAAGGGCACTGGGTCACGTACGGAGTCTAACAGATGTGTTTTACATTTATAGAATTTAACCCCTGACGAAGAGCCAGAGTTTAGGCTCGAAATGCATTGGGTGTACAAGAATGAAGTTTATGGATTAACTTATGCGCACTGTCATGGCGCAGGAGAAGGCCTGGATGGGCATTCCTGCACCAATAAGAATATAGTGAATGTGTAAGCGTCCCTTTTGTGACATGAGAAAACTCAAAAAAAGAACAACATTGGATTATATTTGGAAAATAAAATAATTGGACAACAAGAAGAAGTCCGTGGCATTTTTCAGTATGCAAGTACACTTAGGCTGTGCACCTGGATGGGGGCGGAGTTCCGCTCCCAACTTTCTTGTTCATATCTTTGGCATGGCAAAGGGCTGACCACGTTTTCCGGGGAGCACGCAGTTTGATGAAGATCATTAACACAAATAAAATATGGAGTTAAAAGACTAAAGGAGGTGTGCACATCGTCGCTTTTTCAAAATGCAAGTTTAATACTCTGCCTTGCTAAAGCGTTTTATAGTGTCAAGAAAAATAATACAATAATGTTGCCTCTAAATAACATACATGCGTTTAAATGCAGAAATTGTAGTAGGCAACCATATTTACTCGTACTAGACCTGAATAGCTGAAGTGACATTGCCAGACAAAAGCTGAACATGACTACAAAATGCTGACACGACCCAAAATGTTTTTTGTCTGACCTTCCCATGGAAATGTTTCTTATAATGAATAATAGTTACATAAATGTTTTCATCTAACACTGCAAATGCTTCTACTTACACAACAATCACTAATGGAGATTTTTAAGAAGATGCAGCATTTCTAAAGAAAATGAATGATGTGAATATGTAGAACAAATTACATTGTAGTTGATAAGAAAAGTTTCCTTCGACACTGCTCCAAAAGCTCATTGTATTCTTGGTTAGACAAGAAGACTAGGAGTGATCCTGTTTCTATGAGAGCATCTAAAGATGATAGGCTGGCTGTAGAAAAAAAGATTAATTACAAAATTGAAAATATGTGTTATTTAATTGTGTGTTCCGAGAGTAGAGCCCAGACACTTTTTTCTCCATTTTGCCACAACCTTTCATGCATGTTTATGAGGCTCCACTGAGTTTCTTGAACCTCTCTTTAAGAGAAGTTCTACTTTGTTTGATTATGGACCTTTTGAGCTGCCATTATGCTGATGCTTTATGCTATATTATTCCTCTCGATATTAGAACTCTTTATGGGTTCCTAACTGACACCCTTTTCTTCTCATCCTAGATTAGGGATTTTCTATTGTTTATGCCCACACGCTTAATGCATCTTATTGATATTTATTGTTTACTTATTGATTTCTAACGAGCTTGATTAAATTAGTCTGGAACTTAAGATGGATTACTAAAAGATTTGATTATTAAAACCCTTTAAATCACACTCAACTCTCAGTATTGACTAAAAGTTGGTAAGAGATTGTAATGAAAACTTAATGTGATGAGCAGCTCCTGGTTAATGCTATCAAATGTCATAGATCCATCAGGTCCTTGATTAAACAGTGGGGATTCCTCCTTGATGAGTGGTAAAATTACTCTTGTGGTAAACCGATAAATTAACTTACATCCCCGGTCCAAAAGCCTTAGTCTTTGACTATACCCTTTAATTCACTTCAAGCAATCCTTTCACATCCCAAGCATGAATCAGGGAATGGATGACAGAGTAACAAAGGTTCTGCTAATCTAAATTTGTATCAATAGGGCTATTTAATCTAATTTTGACTACGTTCTTTGAGAATGATGTCAATAATTCGTATTTATCGCCATTTTGTTATATGCTTCCCCCTATAGGGCCAATGTGGAACGCTATGCAATGTATACTGTGTATTCATGCTTTGTTTTATGTTTCGTTTTATATGGAAAACGTAATAAAAAATACATTTATAAAAAAAGTTTTTTACAAATAATTCGTATTTATCGTATGAGCCTTCCCGTTTCTCAATACAGACCTTCATTCCCTTTCCCTTGACATGATTTATTTTTCAAAAGTAGGTTCTACTTGACTGATTACAGGACTTATCAAATCTATTTTAATTCATCGAGGGTAATTTATTGTGGGTATTTAGGGTAAGAACCTGGCCAGAAAGTGCAATGGATTAACTGTACATAACAACAAGATACGGACTTATTTGTGAGGATATGAGACGTACATGAGTTTACATTGTAAAATGCAGAAAAACAAAATCACAGTGGGGTGAGAAAAGAGAGGGAAGGGATAGGCTTTTAGTAATATTGTGAACAGGTTGCTGATTGACCAGTTTATTAACATGCATGTTTTCTGTGAAACTAAACCTTTGGGAGCAAATCGTACTGCAAGGAGATTATCATTGGGTACACAAAGGCATGCAGAATGTATTGCTCCATCACCTTGATGTGATATCATCAGTCAAGTAGAGTGTGACATCATTTGTGCTGCCCCTAAAATCCTGGTGATACTACACCGCTCTGTGATAGCTGAAACAAATCAGACTCCATCCGCCATTCCTGATTACTTGGCCCAAGAATGTCCACTAATAATGTCACCTGATTTTCTGATGCTAGCCATTAGGGATAATGCTGTTTGGATCGGATAAGAATGCTTTGAAAAAAAAACCATTGAAAAAACAAAACTGGAAAAAATATGTAAATTGAGCAATTAAATGTGTGCAAATGTGCTTCGCTAACTACAAGCTCTCATGCGTTTGTTTAGTCGCAAATATTAAAACGATGGAGATTGAAATGCAAAGATGCTCCAAAAAGCGTCCAAAATATGTTAATACTCGAGAGGATTTAGCATAGTGCTGTAAAACTAAGCAAAGGATGTTCACGCTGTCACGCGCTAATGGTACTCTCTCAATGGAACTAATTCAGAAGCGCGACGACGAAAAGTACAAAGCAATGGCACACTATCACTCTGCAAATATTAGAAGAAACAAGAACACTTGGTACATTAAGGACAGATGGTTAGTTTATGTATTCAACCCATCTGTGGTTGAAAGTTAACCAAATAGGAAAATTGATCGCTCTGCTTTTCTCTCCTAACATTTTTATCATATTTGGCTTGCTATATTCACTGTGTGGGCATGTGCTTGCAGACAGATGTCTCAGTATTTTGTGGACGTGGTACCTAAAAGAAAAGATGCATCACCGCGATTCATATGCAGTGGCCACTTCCATTTGAATGTTTTATGTTCTCTTAGTCTTTTACTGCTGATACAGTGATAGGGGAGTCAATTGGACGAAGATCGGTGTCGCAAGAATAGGGGGTGCCTACGGCTTTACTTATACTAGCTTGTGGATGAAGCATATAGAGTGTAACACAGAGCAGGCTCATGTTTATCTAGTCCTGGTACCATGTATGAATAGCAACAACATATCAAAGAAATTAAACTTCCCTTTCAGAGACAGATGAACTTCATACTCAACGGACACAGTATCCAACTCTGGCCATGTGGCAATAAGAACATTTCTAGTCGGAAGCAACATATTTTAGGAAATGTATCTTGTACACAGAAATTAGAAATACTACATTTATAAAGATACCAGAACTCCTTTTCAATATGTTCTCCCTTTACGACTCCTGAGGACCCATGGTTATCTTATGCTATGAACTAAAACTGCTTCATAGACTCTTAAAACCAAAGAGATGCACATGTGGTGCTGAGCAAGACAGCAGCTCGCTGCATAAAGCCATGACCCTTACCTGAATGTAAATGGTACACTCACATTGACACCTTCATTACCCAGTCTATGGAACAGAAACATTTGATGATGAGTGAGGATGTTGGTAAAAGACTGGATTAATCAAGTTCTAAGAACTATAAACTACTGCTAAACTAGCAAACAACATATCAAGTGCCATATATTTGCTATACAATAAAGAGCTCCTGAAACTGTGTTAAATAAAACATTTAAGTAATCATAAAAATAACAGTTTTACATTTAACATAACTTAGACAAGGTTCTAAAGACGTGTACCATCACACTAATATCAAAAGTGCACTAATTGTCAATATCTCATATGTAAAAGTTCACATATTTACAGACAGAAACCCAAATACATTTGGGTTGAAAAACATACATTTTCTCTCAATTCACAAGCAGTAGTTCTCAAATGAACAGTTAGTAAATGCCAATTTAAAGATGTATCTTTGCCATTCACCTCATTGGGCACCATTGCAATATGTACCCACAGTATCACCTACAATTGAAAGGCATAATTACGCATTATGTTTCAGCCTACCTCACTCCTCATGAGTGTTCGTATTAATAATAGCCAGTAGTGCATCAAAGTAGTGTTCCCACAGTTCCTAACAAATGAACCAGGCCTATAAATCAGGTTAAACTTTCAAAATTAGGGTGAAAAGTCCGAGTGAGTGTTATGTTAGAAAGATGAATTATTCAAATTAAGCTAATTAGGGTATTACAACATGAAATAATACATTAAAGAGCCTTGCACAGAGAGCCCATTGACTTATATCCTTAGCAAGATGTCCTATAGCATAGCTTATCACACCTGCCTAATCAGCATGTTATAAGGAATTGAAAGTCAAATCCAAGTGCTTCCTAAATATGTCATAATAAGGCAATTTATTGCTTTACTTTTATTCTCCTGTCATGACCAGGGATCTTTCTACTCCGCATCGGTCAGACAAGTGGGTGCTCATAATGAGCCTTGTCCTCAAAGTACATCACTCATAAATCAGTGTGTATTATCAACTTCAGTAGAAATTACTTATTCTAAATTTTTTGCCCACACTCCCAGTGGTGGCTCCTTCACGTGGGCAGTGGATCGTCGCCCCACTGCTTTCTCGCAGTGCGAGAAGCAGAAACAAAATGGTATTATGAATACCATTTTATTTTTCTGCTTCTCGCACTGCGAGAAAGCAGAAGGCAGGGTTTAGTTGGGGACGGATGGTCCTGATCCAGGCAGGGGAGGAGTGGCTAGCCCGCTGTTGTGCACACTCTGCATTTGTCCTCCCTATAGACGCCTGTGGGGTTTGAGTCCCACCCAACTGCAGTGTTGTGATTGGCTTCTGGGAGGGGAGGGAGGCTGCTGCTTCCTGTCTGGGGAGGAGGGATGGCGCGACCGGAAGCGAAGATAACTTAAAATTCTTTAAAAAAAATGAAATTACCTCTCCCCTCCTACACGTGACACCCTCTCTGCGAGTCATGCCGGCCGCAACTGCACACTCCTTCACCCAATTTTGGCAGGTGCATTCTTAACTCAAAACCTTACTATGCAAAATTTCTGTACGCCGACAGACATCCTTAATCTTTCTGAGACTCGCTGCAGACAGCCCAACACAGTTATTTTCGCACTTTCTTGGAAACTTTCCTAGCATCAATAATTTAATAAATACTGGGAGGAGGAGCTTGGACGTGCCCAAAATGGCCGCGTGAGCTAGAGGCTCCCAGGGACCCCCGCCACCCCCGGGCACATCCTGTCTACAATCCTGCCGTTGGACCGACACACCTGGTCACAGAAGTGAAGCGGTTCCGGGAACTAAAAACCGCGTCCCGATCGCCGCCTGGTTCTCCTGCTATTAGACCCGGAAGATTGCGGCCTGGCTTGTGAGAAGCCGGGGACTCGAGTTGGCGTCGGGCCTCGGCTGTAGTGCGACAACATCAGGGCCGAAACCGGACATCACTGTCTCGGCCCCGTAGTAGTACTGCCTCGTTCTCTACAATTGCTGGGCAGCTTCCCCCCATTGCTCCCCGTGAAACATTGTGCCTGGACCCACGGGGGGGGAGCACGCTTGCGCCGTGGTGGCGCTGCTCACTGCTGTGGATGCTTTTGTGGCCCTGTCTCGTGTGGGCTGCATTGTGGCCTGCCTGGGTTCACCTGCCTGGATGGGTAAACAGAGTGACCCGATGGGAGCCCCCTTTATTTGACTTTTGGGAGCCAGTGGGGATTTGAGGTGCCTCCAGCTGCTGAGAGCAGATTGGGTGCAGTGGAGGTGAGGCGGGAACAGAGAGGCACGGCGTGGCAGTGGTCGGACAGGGAGCAAAGTGACTCTCCCACTCTGAAGACCTTGGGTGCTGGCTGGAAGACTCTCGCGGCGTGCGGGTATCCTGTTGCCTAGTCATCAGGCTGGGTGTTGGGGTTTGGTGCTGAGCGGTGGCGGCTGGGGCGTTTTGGGGGACCACCATCCCCCTGAAGCGCTTGTTTGTGCGGTTGGTGGTGGGCCACGCTGGTCTACGAAGGGGGGTTGTGATCCGAGCCCCGCGTCGCGGCCCGCTATCTAGTGTCTCCGTCGCGTGATTTCTGCAGCGGCCGGACCCACTCTTCACTTGGATTCGACATGGCGACAAGACCTGAAACAGAGAAGCAAACTGGCCAATATTACGAGAGGGGCCAGAAACATTCAAGCCAACAAGCAGGATCGCTACACGCAACCCAGGGGGTCGCCCCCCGGGTTTAGAAAATCGCAATATGGGAGTGTGGAGGCGTCTGCTTCTACAACAGAGCCGACGGTACTGGATGTGATGGCCACGATCGATGGAGTGAAAACCTCCCTTGGGCAGAGGATGGAGTCCTTGGATCATAAGCTTGACGCAGTCACAATAGAGGTTAATCTACTCCGTGCGGACCTCACCAAAACCGGTGAAAAGGTAAAGTCACTGGACATCAAAACCTCCAGTCTTACGGATGATGCGGCTTCGTTGCAACAGGAAGTTCGTGATCTTAAAACCTCTAGTGAAATCGCAAGTCGCAAGTTGGACGAATATGAAGGGAAAGCTCGTAGGAACAACGTGCGCATTATTGGTGTGCCGGAAAAAGGCGAAGGACAGGCCGCGGACCTCTTTGTCGAAGACATTATACTTAATCATTTGAAACCCAAAGGCTTGGGGAACTTCTTTACAGTTGAAAGAGCGCACAGGATACCGGGAGGACGTTTGCAGCCTGGAGCACCGCCCCGGCCGATGACTGCATGGGTGCTAACTTTCGGGACAGAGACGCTATCCTGCAGGCCTCCAGGAATGGGGGCCCTCTTAAGTATGAGAACTCCACCCTCAGTTTTTTTCCGGACTTCACGCAGGCGGTACAGAAACAACGGCAAACCTTTACGGGTGTCAAAAGGAAACTTCGAGATAAGGGATTGAAGTATGCCATGATGTATCCTGCCAAGTTGAGAGTCGAGCATGAGGGCAAGGCGTTCTTCTTTGACAATCCTGAAATTGCCTCGGACTGGTTGGACACTCTTTACTTTCGTGAAGAACAGCGGCGTCAGAGTGGAGATGAAGATGAAGGCGCGCAGGATCAAGAATAATGATTGAAATTGTTGCAGGTGGGGTTGGACTGCGATGGGGAATGTATCTTGGCTGGCCTCTGTCCGCAGGTAAGTTGGGTGTAGTATTGACTTAAACAGGTCCAATGATAATCTGGGGGGTAGGCCGGGAATCGGAGGGTCGCAATCCTCCTCAGCTTTCTTTTTCGATAGTTCAGTAGTTAGATTAAGGGGAGACAGGCACACTGCGAATTGGGGGCAGAGGAATACTGTGAGCAGGGGTGCAGGGAGGGGGGTGGTCAGTGGGGTTAGTTTGAGGGGGAGGGGGAGGTTGTCATTGTTTATCAAGGCATTGAGTTTGACAGTGTTCAGTGGTCGGGCGTGGTCGGTCTGTTCGTGTTCCTGATGATGGGGGTAGGGAACTAAAGGTACTGAGTTGGAATGTGAATGGGTTGGGTGATAAGATCAAGCGTACGGTGGTTCTTCAGTATTTTAAACGGTACGCTCCCGATGTGGTTTTGCTACAGGAAACTCACTTGGTTGGAAATAAGTGTCAGGCGCCTTGAACTCTGGTAAGGCGCTGGGGCCTAATGGGATCCCAATTGAGCTGTATAAGCTGCGACCTAACAAGATAGCTCCCTATGTGAGACGCATGTTCATTGAGGCGCATGAGAAGGGGATGCTGCCCTACGATCATAGAGTAGCTTCTATAGTGGTTATTCATAAGGAGGGCAAACCAAAATCATGTTGTGTCTCATATAGGCCTATCTCGTTGTTAAACGCGGAACCCAAGATCTCCGCTAAGATCTTTTCCACTAGATTGATTAAGGTGATCAGTGGATTGGTACACCCAGATCAGTCGGGTTTCATCCCCCATAGGAATACGGCCCTCAATCTGCGTAGGCTGCATGGGGTGATCGCCAGGGCCCACACCCTGATGGAACCCACTGTAATAGCATCGCTAGATGCCACAATGGCTTTTGTTACGGTGGAATGGCCATATCTGTGGGCGGTTCTAGCTAAATTTGGCTTTGGCTCTTATTTTATTCGCTGGGTTCGTTTGTTATCCTCTTGGCTGCTAATGACAAGGGTAACTCGTCATGGACTTTCCATTGATTTCAATGGAAATTAATAAAGAATTCAAATAATGCCTTAGCAGCCAAGAGGTTAAATACTGAACCCCTGGCCCAAGTAGTAGTGAACAACCGGGTTTCGTCGCCATTTTGTCTGGGACGGGGCACTCGACAAGGCTGTCCCCTTTCTCCTCTCCTGTTCTCCTTGGCTATGGAACCGTTGGCCGCCTGGATCCGTTGGGAGCCCTCGGTTCGGGGCCTCAGGTGGTCCCTGCAGTGGAAGGATAGGATCTCTCTGTATGCCTATGATATTTTACTTTATTTGGCCTCAACCAGGAAATCTCTGGATGCTGTTTGCGATGTGTTAGCCTCCTTTGGTAGGAACTCGGGGCTCTCTATAAATTGGGGTAAATCACTCTTATTCGTTCTTAGTGGGAAAACCCCGTTCCCCCTGCGAAATTGTCCGATCCAAATTGCCACGGTTTTAAGTATTTGGGATATATGTCTCCTTGAACCCCGCAGTCCGATATGCTAGGAATCTCCTCCCCCTCTTGGTCAGATTGAGGAGCGATGTGGCCACTTGGAAAAGACTCCCTCTCTCCCTTGCTGGGGCGAGCGACTCTCTTTAAAATTATGTCTTTGCCTCGTTTTCTTTATGCCCTTCAAAACACATTAGACATGGTGCCAGCGAGCTATTTTAGAGAGGTCGAAGGGCTACAACGAAGTTTGTTATGGGATGGTAGGCCCAGGATCGCAGTGGCTGAATTGACTCTTCCATGGTATGATGGCGGGATCACACTCACCGATATCAGGCACTACTATTGGGCCTCGCAGTTGGCAGCCATCAACCTTTGTACTTATGGGCCCCCTTTGGACCCCGGATATGCGATGGATAGGTGGATTCTTCCTGGAGGCAGCTATAGTCGGGCGCTGTATGCTGGGTCAGCGGGAAGCGGTTTGACAGGACCGACTAAGCATGCAGTGCGGATTTGGCATGATGCCACCAGTTCTTTGGGATAGAGGGACCGTTTGACGCAGGCTACCCCAATTTTTTACTCCGACAGGTTGGGCAAGCTTTGGAATACGAAGGGATTTGACAAGTGGGATCTGATTGGGATCTCGACTATCGGTGAAGTTTGGGTTAAGGGAAGGATTAAGACATTTGAGGAATTGCAATCTGAATATGAACTAGAGGGGCAACGAGTACTTTCGCTATGCACAGATCAGACATGCGTTGACGGCGGCTCTGCAGGCAGAGATAGACCTTCCCGAGGCGTCTCCTCTAGAGGACAGGATCTTGGATGGGCACCTGCCTGAAAAAACTACCTCCCTGATTTATAAAAAATTGATCAATCATAGAGCAGATCTCCTGGTTGACTTATGGGGAAAATGGTTGCAGGATGGTATTGAATGGGATGATGAAGACTGGCAGGCTGCGTTGTCTTCACCGAAGGTTGTCGCAATCCCGGCACGCTTGCGGCTTGTTCAGCTGAAAATATTACATAGAGTTTGTCACAGGGCCCCGCCTGGTTCGGATGGGGCTGTCGGATACAGGTCTCTGCATACGGGGTGTGGCTCTGTAGGTACATTCCTTCACATCATTTGGGAGTGTCGTTCTGTGGCCGAGTATTGGAGTGGGATACATGATGTCATGCTGGAGGTTCTGGGAGTAGCTGTGTTGCCAGAAGCGCGGCAATGCCTCCTGAATATTTGTGAACCCACTGATCTACATATAGCGCAGACCAAATGGGTAACTCTAGGTAATATGATAGCAAAAAGGAATATAGCACAGCGATGGGGGTCCGAGAGGTTACAGACCGTTGAAGAATGGACGGAGAACATGGATTGGTGTATGTTCAGTGAAAAAACTGTGTATATAGGAAGAGGCCGCCCACGTAAGTGGGCACTGGTTTGGGGACTATGGAATCTCTTCAGGGGAGATGTCTGTGTGCCACCTGTTGATGCACCAGTTGATATTCCTACCTCTCCATAAAGGTTTATGATTGTGTGCTGTGTTTCCCACTCCCCATCCTCTCCTGTTAAATGCTCTGAAATAAGGGAGAGTGTCTCCCCCATGTCAGGTCATTCTTTTTGATGCCTTGTGTTAATAAAAATAAATATTTTAAAAAAATTAATGCATACAAATTTTCTGGTGGTAGAAGAGGACAAATGTATGTACAAAATTAACAGAAGTGAAGCAAGGGGAAAATGCAGGGAGACACACACAGGCCATTTGTCCAATTTGGACCTTCCATTACAAAAAAAATATCAAAAAATGGAGGAGTTATTTTTGTTTTTTAAACACAAAAATGTTTTAAGCTCCTGATGCACACAGGTCAGACCAAGAGGAAGAACTCCTAGATCGAAGCCTATGTTGTACTTCCAAAGTAAAGGACCCAAACAAGTATTTTGAAGTCCTCTGTGGCATTTACACAATTGTGTTACACCTTACATGCCTCATAGAAGAGCCACTGGATACTATGGCACATACAGGGGTACTAATAACTGTTGTACCTAGCAATAGCAACATATTCGCCTAAAAGGGCTCATACATTTTTTTTCATCAGCCACTATTTAGAAAAGCGTAATTTGTTGTTAACAATGTTACTGTAGGTTACCTCTGGTCCGCAGTACGACTGCAATATTTCTGAATTCTGCTTATATTTAGGGAGTTGTGGATAAGTACATTGAAAGATTACTGTTGAGCAGATTTGAGGGAGGCAAGGAACCATAGGCAACAGGAAAGGTGAGCAGGTGATTGTGTAGAAGAATGGATTTGACAAGGGACTCATCATGTTAGTGGATGTGTTGATTGTAAGAGTGTGAGACAGTGTAATTTGCATAATTATGCAAACATTTTGAAAAATTATGCATAATAAAAAAAATGGAATTTGGCGCTACATTTGACCTCACAGTGCATCCACGCTTCACATTTGCACTTGAAAAAAAGCACAAAAAATATAAGTGCTGCAAACAGCAGAGGCTCACATGCTGGTCATTCGCATTGTTCCCGTACACACGTTAATTTTTTGTCCGGAACGGCAGATAATTATGTGACAAGGAACATTAGCATAATTTGGGGAATTTTGCTTCCGAACTGTAACACAAATGTACAGGAGATATTGCACACATAACATAAATTTCCCCAGGGCTAAGTTATACACTTTCCCTTTCCAGAATTCTGCCTCTGTCTTGCTATATTTTTATATTCATTTTTTGTTTTTTTCTGTATCTTTAAGCCTTGCTCAGTCCAGTCACAGGTACTGCTACCCTTCTTGATCCCAATCTTTCATGGCTGGTTTTGCTCATGCCTGAGAAATATATATTTTTTAATTCGTATTTCTTCCTAATTATATTGTTTTGAAATCCGTTGTGAGTCTCAGTAAACACACGTCTGAAACCTTTATTTTGGGTATCGACCAGTGGCACACGAAGGCCATATCCATGACTTTTTTCACGTCATCCACTGGGACAAATGTTTACAAACCATCATGAGAATCAATTTCACAAGAACAGTCAGTGGCAATCTTAAGAATCTAGAGTGGACTCACTCTGTTGGAGCAAAGCTTTAATGGCTTGCCGCATGAAGAGCCAAAGATGATACGGACGTGGGAGTGGTTTACAAACACCTCTTTTGAACCAAGGCTAAGATACACTTGTAGTGCTGAACAACAGATTTATGGTAAACAGAGTGCAGTTACTGGGTGATAATCCATCACTAAAATGGAAAAATGCCATTTAAAGTATATATTAAAGATTATGCCTTGCAGCACGACACAGCGTACAAATCTAAGTAGCTTTCAGTATTCACCATTTAAAAAAAAAAAAAAAAACTACAGCCTTGCTGACCACTGACAAGACTATAAATCATCCGGATTCAGAACAGACGAGATTGCATATTGCTCTTTTTATAATTAATGGGACGTGAATACATCAATAGAACATTGTTTTGCCTGCAGCATTCTGAGCAATGGTTAACCATAACATTTTAATTTCCAAAAAGAGGCACATCATTTTCAACATTGAATAGCTAATGAAATGGGTATCGTGCGATTCAACGAAGGCATGTTTGAGAGATCTCCGAATCCGGAAGGCGAAAAAAAAAATTACGTTCTCAGTATACAATTCATAATTATCAATCACTTGGGATACGGCTGGTGGGGAGGGGATTTTTTGATAGATATTAAGGTATAAACGCAGCATTGTTCTTTGTGTGGTGAACATTGCACTACACATGAACAGAATCTGAGCCATTCTGAGTTTGGCGCAGATAAAAGCCAGCACTTTATTCCCCATTATAAGCAGGACATGGCAAAACTGACTAGGAGTCGGCTATACTAAAAAGGTCAAGTCAAGGTCATTGGAGTCCTGGCCCTCGTCTCTAGTTGCATCTCCTCAGCTGTACCCCAGGCCACAATTAGGTCAGCCATTATTCTTCCACGTAGCATCCATGCATACAGTAACAGGTCAAAAAGAACCAGGAAGCCGGCTGGTGTGTAGCACAATATGTTCCCATTCCAGCCAAGGGTAAATATTTTATACATAGAATGAGAATTAGCTCCATAACTGATCTTTAATGGAGTAATAACATCTAGGCACTTACCTAATGACCCGTCAATACCTGACCTGAATGAAATACTATGAAATTCTAAGAGAAATTTGAAAGTTGTACCTAAAAATCAAAATCAGATTCTGTGGTTCGGCTGCATAGTGTCTACTGCTTTGGAGGCATCGAGAAAAGACTGATAATAGAATATTTCATGCAAGTCACAATCTTTGAACCTTCCACACCGCACTGCTCGTGTCCTAAGTGGTATTTTGAGGGCAACCTGCCAGGAAGTCAAACACAGAAAGGGGAACCAAAAGCCGCCCTGGCAAGACTGTTCAAGTCAGCCCTACTCCCTTCTTCTTCTCTTATGTCTCTCATGTCTCTCTCCTTTTCTCTTTTTCCTCTCTCTCATCCAAAGCTGTGCCTGCTGTAATTGCCTGTGGAAGCTGGAGAAAGTGACAGGGGCGTGCCAGCAGCATCCCTCTGCCCTCAAACCCCAGCATCCAGTATCTCCAACTCAATCAGAAAATGGCCGGTGGGATAAAAAGGCAGCCCAGAGTTGGTAACATGGCGACACACATTCTTGTGTTAAGAAGCAAACAACCGCATCACGTAGCAAATTTCACCTGTTAGTTACTGAAGTCTTAACTATTTAATAATCAGCAAAAGATAAAAAATTGTTAATCTTAATGCACCATCTTATACCTAACTTTTGGCAATACAATTCATTGCATTTGCCACTGTTGACATAACAGGAAATACCATAATGCCTTCAAGAGCATTAAATACGACCCATCTCCAGTGGTTATTTCTAGGGTGAATTTAAGTGGCACTTCTCCCAAGTGGCAAAATTCATCTAAATAAATCCGTCTTATTTCATGTATTCAGTTGAAATAATTTCCCAGTTTAAAGTATGTTTTAGGCCATAACATGTCCAAAAGTTCCAAAGACATTTTTTCTTGCTTTCTTCAAATTCAAAACTGAACATTTTGGGAAAAAAAAGGTTTGGAGGCAATTGATTGCTCCAGCATGAACACAGTACGTAGACCATTCCAAATTGGTGCACTTTATCTTGGCAAACTCAATGATAAAACTAAAGCGACCAAACACCACATCAAAATAAAAGGAAAAAACACGGCCTGCCACACATAGATGATAAAAGATGTCTCAAAATTATACACACAATGAAAAAGGTAGGCGACGCTGCTTTAATCGATCGACCAGTAGGCTTGAGAAACTATGACATCTCCTTATGTGTGCTTATACACATATCCAGGTTAAAAAGTGAAAGTATCTTTCAGGTTTAAGATAACTGGTAAACATGATTACTGTAAATGTTGAGTTTTGATGTTCGATTGAGCAATTCTAACAAAAAAGTTGTATGTAGATTCCAAATGAGAAAGCATCATAATCAAACGGAATAATAGATGCAGTAATCTACACATACACTGGAAATGTGGGTTGTGGGAGAGTAAAAGTAAAATAGAACAGAAAGAAATTGGTGCGTGGTCACATAGAAGCTTCAACTTAATCATAGGCAGTGGTGGCAATGGGACACTTTTGGTCTATTGGCAGTAGTTCATGAGATTATTAATTCAAGGCTGTTATATAGCACAGACTACTCCTGAAGGGTAGGTATTGGAGGAGGTGGCGCTTAGAATGCTTGAGAAAAAGCTATATCAGACACCCCCAGTCACTGCCATTAACAAATGACTATATTTTTCTTATTTTTGTGATTTCGTGTGCCGGGTGGGAGTAACCCACTAATCACTGGATACTAATTCTTAAAGACTATAATCAGGGCTACTGGAATTATGTGGCAGAGGTGGGCCAAATTACGTGGCAAGGTTGAGTAAATTATGCTGCAAGACCAGGCAAATTATGTGTTGTAAAGCTGCACATTTTATGATAGTATTACTTCATCATTTAGTATTTTTTACACCTTTGAACACTGCCTGGGCATTGGCTGAACCTCATTAGTACCAGTTTAACACAAAAATATAGCAATAAGCAACAGAAAGATGACCAGTCAAGCTTTGCAAGGGGCCTTTCACTGCATTTTAGTAACTTTTGAACTGAGTGGCATAAAAACCAATTTCTATTTGTTAAAATCTGTAGATCATGCAGCAGATGATGGATTATGTGGCAAATGCAATAAGTCTTTTCTAATGCAAAAAAATGAAGCAGCCACACAATTGCCTAATTCCAGTGGCCCTGACAATAAAACCGTTCCCTTGTTAGGTGTCTGTGTCAACCCTTGGCATGTACCACCTCTTGTGTCAATATAAACAAACTCCTTAATGATCAATTATTGTGTTTTTCTTTTAATTATAAACAATCAATGTCTGCTCTTTTTTCTGCATTGTTAACATTCTTTATTCAACAAATTCATTTAAACATAAAAATTCTTTCCTTTATTCAGACAAATCTCCTCTTTGCCATAATTATTTCCAAAAATGAAATCCCTGATTAACCATACATATCAGGCGGCAAACTTTTTTCAGGGGATTAATTCAGTTCTCAGTTTAGTATCAGGTTTAGAGTCTCATCGCAGTGGAAATGCTGGTGTGGCGTGTTCTCGGTAGTCGCTTTCTATTTGGGAGTCAGTTTATATCATCACCGGCAGTGGGTGCATGCCAAGGGTTGACACAGACCCCAATAGCTATAACTAGAACAGGAGTCCCAACTGTGATATGGCCTAAGTAAGCAATCAATGACAGAGCTACAAACAGCATCCCACACACACTGTCCTCAACACACTGTTCTCAACATCCATTTCAGACCTCTGTACAAAACAGAAACAGTGACTTCCATTACATGGTGAAAAAGAAAGGAGGCACCTGCCCCCTCTTTCCAATCTTCAGATTAATGATGGGCGGAAAACAGTTGGAACACCGCGGTCTGAACCACGCATGTTCCGACCACGCACGGGTTACAACGCTTGCCTTAACAGATATGCATGGTTTCGGTAGTGCGTGGTTTAGCTGCTGGCTAGGCGGAAGACTTAAGCAGGAAGACACCATGAAGAGACGCAGTGAGGTAAATGGCGCTGGGGGGGGGGGGGGTAGCTTTCAGGGCTGGGAGGGGGGGGGGGGGGGGGTCAGGGTAGTTTTAGGAACAGCCGGGGGTCTGGGTAGTATATGGAAAGGGGCAGGGTGTTAGGACTTAGGGCAGGGAAGGGGTAGTCGGGGTGGTTTTTAGGGCTGGGGGTTGGGGTAGTTCTCAGGGCAGTGGAAGGGGATGAGTAGTCGGGTGGGTAGGTTTCAGGGCAGTGGAAAGGATTGTGTAGTTTTAGGGACAGCGCGGGGGCAGGAGTAATGTATGTAAAGGGGCAGGGTTTTAGGCCTTGGGGCAGGGGGACAGGAATAGGAAGGCGGGGTCTTTTTAGGGCTGGGGGTCATGGTAGGGCTCAGAGCAGTGGAAGCTGTTGGTGTAGTTTAAGGGACAGAGTGGGGGGTGGAGGTGTCGGGTAGTGTAAGTAAAGGGGCAGGGATTTAGGCGTTAGGGCAGGGGGGAAATGGGTAGAGACAGTGCGGGGTGGAGGGGTGGGGGTAGTGTTTGTAAAGGGGCAAGGCTTTAAGGACAGCGCTGGAGTGGGGGGATCGAGACAGTGTGACCTTGCCACACATACCCCTTTACCGTTTATGTCTATACCACGAAATTGCGTGGTAAAGGCACGCACTGTAAAGGAATGCACGGTTAAGACATTTGTTGTTTGGGCGGCATGGTAGAGGCACACGTGGTTCAACCATGTGTGCCTCTTTCATACAATTGTGATGGGCGCACTCTCAGAGACTGTCTGTCTCTCTTTCACAAGTCAGAATTACTGACATTAAACACTCAAGCAGTGAAGTTGTCTGTCAAGAACAAGCGAGACCTTTGCCCAAAAAGTAGTTTCCAAAGAATCAGGAAATAACGTGTTAGCAACAATTTTGCTTAGCATCTTTGTTGAACCATGCTTGAAAACAGGGTGATGTGGTGATGATTAAAAATACATTCAGGAAAGCTGAAACAATGTTGCACACCTGCTAGTTAACAAGTGAATATGATTGTTAATTTTCACTATTTAGGAAGAAATATCTACCCTAAAATATACTTCGTGAAAAGCTTTTGAATCGACCCCTCCTCCTTTCCTCCAAACAAATTGTTCGGCTCAACTGTACCAGCCAGATGAGTGTGTGAAGTTACAGCTTGCAAACTATGGTCATGGATTATGCATATGCCATAAAGAGCAAATTGAGCAGGAACAAGTCATTCGAAACACTTCAGCATAGATAGTTTCCCCCTAAAAACGGTATGAAGAACAATCTCAGCCTCTCATTCACGTTTCTTTATTGTCCTAGTAATACATATTTAGATGATATACAAAAGCTGAATTTACTTTCTCACCGACATGTTTAATATCACCTGAAATATTCTAGCTTTATCCAAACAAGTGCACTTCCTTGCAAATTTTAACATTTGGAAATACATCCTAGCTAACATGTATGCGCAAGAAAGTACAAACAAGCCTGGCTTTGCTGAACTAATCAAGAGACAGTCCAGCACACCGTGAAGCCCAAGGCAAATATCAACTTTAGAGCTGTCCTTCTATCTCAGTACATACATGTGGGGATTTTTGGTCAGTGCACTTTATCCACTGACCTACTAAATTATGATTATCGTTAACATTTTGTACACATCCACCACAGCATGCAGTTTAACCCAGTGAGTCAGTATACTTCAGCCCAAAGCTCTCTTCATTCTGAGCGACAGTCTTTTGCCTGTGGCCATCTTCACAATAATTAATTTCCTTCTTTATTTTGTTTTTATACATTTTATATTGATTAGCGAGGACATAGCAACTTTCCCATACAACGATAGTAGGTCACTCACTTATCTTAATGAGCATTAGCAAAATGTCCATAAGTCACATGGGAACATTAAAATTGGAATATTGTATACCAAAAACGTACAAAAATCATTCAAAGATGGCTGCCATGTATGTCTTAATAGGCAATGCTAGGCTTCCATCTTTCAATTTTTTTTGCATAATGTTATTATTTTACCCTTCCCATATGGGTGATTGTTTTAAAATCCGCCATAGTATTTAAGAATAATCAACATTACTCATTGTTATGAAATCTTGGGAGGCCTTGAAAAATAAAAACCTAGTCTAGTTGTTAAAGGTGGCTAGGCTGGAGGTGGTTCAGCATTGCCACTTTTAGAAACTAAAGATACTAAGTTTTGAAACGTTAATCATTGGCCTGCATAATTCTTATATGTGGAGTGTGAAACTGCCCTGAGATAGGACAGAATTAGAAAAGAAAATGTTGCATATAAGAATGGTGTTGGACTAACCGTACACTTACAACTTTTCGCTAATGGCTGTAGTGTACAAGACACAATCCCTCAATTCTGGATTTTTTATTATAGTACTCCTACCCTTTATTCTCGTAATCCTATCATGCTATATTCATAGATCGTGTAGTTTGCAGATGTTCTTTAAGACCCTTTCTCAATTCTCACAAAGCCATTTTATTTGACAACATTGTGTAAGGTTTACGGTTATACCGGTCTCCAAGAATTGCTTCCTGTTACTGAACTTGTATTCGGCCAACTATGGGGCTTATTACGATTGCGGATTTCCCGCATCCTCCGGGCCGGCGGAAGCCACTTCCGGCCAGGAGGATGCGGGAAAACCGCCGCGGATGCTTGAAAGACCCACCGCCAAATTAGGATGGCTGGTGGGTCTTGGAATCTGTCCGCCGCTTTTCCGCCGTGGTCGCCTTCCGACCACGGCAGAAAAGCATTAACATGGCTGGCGGTGTCTATCAGACACCGCCAGCCATATTATGATGGAGTAAGTATGCTTTTCCACGGCAGCTTTTCCGCTGTAGAAAAGCATACGAACCTTCACTTCGGGGGCCCGTTGCAGGCCCCCTGGGTGAAGAGGGGGTGGGCGGTGCACATGGGGGTACCTCTGGTACCCCCCTGCATTTGCGTGTTCAAAGCGGCAGGCACCGCGCGGTGCCAGCCACTTTGTGCACGCAAATGCCATGCATGCATTTTTACCATTGCAGCGGGTGCAGCTTGAAGCTGCACCCGCCGCCATGTTAAAAATAGAGGATGTGACCACCACCCGGGCGGTCACATCCTAATCTGCACGGAGGGACCGCCCTGCCCCTGCGGACGGTCCCTCCTACTCTATGGTGGCAGACGGACTCAGGTCCGTCCGCCATCATAATCGGCCCCTATGTGTGTAAAATGATGAGGACACTTTCAAGACACTACACAGCTTAGGCCCCACCCACTTGACCAATTACATATCCTTCCACCAACCACCCCCCCCCACACACACACACACACACACACGCACACACACATACACACCTTTGCTCCGCACAGTGGTTAATTTGCAAACAAATAAGTGCTGGGGCTCTTGTCAGGAGGCAACTTGCACCAGCCCATTTCTCCTGTTAGCCCGCCTAAAATAGAACCAACTACTAACCATGAAAGTGGGAAAACGTAATGGCCAGAGCTACCGACTTCGGAGCTGGGAACCAGGTTTGAGTCTCTGCATCAGCTCAACATCCTGTGATTCTGGGCAAATTACTTTATCTCCCCATAAATGAATGTGTCCTTAAATGGTGCTCATGAAAAGTCCCGGTGTTGATGATAAAGTGCTGGTGCTGAGTACCGAAACCCACCAGTTCAAATTAAGCACTGGCTCTGCAGGATGACTACTTGCACACATTCTACACATAAAAAGAACTAGATTAGGAGGACGAGTGTTGTCTTATCTCTCTCTTAAAGCGTGGGATGACCTCCCACTCCTCATCAGAGCAGCCTCCTCCTCCATTCTTGAATTCTGCATGAAGCTTTTCATATAACCAAGCTCCCCTAGGCACCGCTTGGCACACACAACTGCTCATCGCCATGTTACCCTCGCAAGTGATAGTGGCCTTTACAAATAAGCATAACATGCGTGATGGGTCACACTGGCTTTAACTTCGAACTGCTGATACTCCTTTGCACAGTGCTGTGCATCTCTTGACTACATCTGTCTAGCATGTCCCACTGCAATATACTAAAGCATGTTGGGATGTAGCATAAGTGGCTGGGTGGTATGCATTGAAACCAAAGTATTCACATCTTGTCTTTGTGGTAAAAAAAGATCTGATGTATCAGATTTATTAATGTAACACAGCTCAGTTACACCACATAATGTAATATCACGGGGCTCATACATCATTTAACACTCCCCTATCCACAGACACCATACTATTGGTTTCAATGAAATGGAGCAAAATATGTTATTCACTGTATCTATTCCATATGAAGCTTCTCCTCGGGTGAAGGGGCTGTTAGGATATTTACTAGTTTCCATCATTTCATAATGTCCTACCCTTGAGAAAATTACTGCCTACATGCAACCTGGTCGTTCTACTATAGCTATCTTTGAGACACAATAACTAAATAAATTAACCAACATGTGGTGTATTAGACCTGGCAGCCTTTTGGTTATTATTTTTGCGATCTCGTTTTTGCTGCCATTGCGACTCTACACACTTTATTTACCACTGCAAACCAGTGCTCAAGTGCTTATTCTCTCTCCCTCAAATGTGGTGGAATTAGCTTGTACTCAATCGGCTCATTTAATTTACTTGTAAGTCCCTAGTAAAGAGGTACTGCATGTAAATAGGGCCTGTAAATTAAATGCTGCTAGTGGGCCAGTAATCAAGGAACAAGGGAACCCTATAAGTCAAGATGTACCAAGGGTAACCAATTTGTTATAAGAGACACTGGTCCCTACCAAGAAAACAAAGTCATAAACACAGAACTACAATAAGAGCTGTGTGGGTATGTATACAAATGGAAAGAACTGTATTTATTTAAACATACAATAAACACAGAGAGCACATGATAATAAAATGCAGTGGGCAAAAGTGGCGGGGAATGGAAATCGCCATACTTCCAGACTTCAGGCATTTGCTTCCAAAGTGACTTTCAGTGATACATTTTTACAGCAGTCACAGTATAAAGACATCTTATGCTTCACATCAATTATAAACAATGGTAGGACTCAAGATGCGATTGTCAGCAACGTTTCGATCCCAACTACAGTTGGGGGAATCATCATCAGGACAGAAGGAACTGAATGCCTGAGAAGTAGCTGTCAGTTGGGTGGTGGGACAAGCGTTTGAGGTCTTTGGGATTTTAATAAAATATCCCCTCTTGTGGTAAAGCCTGCAGCCTGTCTCTGGGACACATGACTGGGTGTAGCTGAACGTTGGGCTTTGTGTATTCCTCCTAGAAAGCCACACATCACAGAGAGCTTAGATGTGGCTGGATGGGCCATCAGTAGCAGAATGGGAGGGTGGAGCGGGTCACAGCCCTACTTACACCTGAATAGGCTTTGTCCTCCCTCGAAACAAAGGCTGCATACCCCCTGTAGGTAGTCTGGAACCAGGGCAGAAGAGGCAGGAAGCCTGTGCACTTTAAAAAGAAACCTCTAGAAGATTTTCCTACTTAAAAGGAAGCACCTGGTATACATATTGGACCTAAGACACCAACTCTCCAGTTCACTTCTGGACCTGTGGATTCTGCCAGGCGGAAGAACTGCTGTGCTGCTGTGCTGCTGGAATAACTGCTGTGCTGCTGAACGTACTACCAAATCTGCTGAACTGTTGCTCTGAAGGACTTCTGCCTTGCTGTTTGCTGTCCTCTTGACTGGGTAAGGACTGGACCTGCATATGCTGGATCCAGGTCCCGCTTTGCTGCAAAGATTCCCCCAGCACAAGAATGCCGCTTCAACCTCGCAGCCCGCATGGGAACCACTGCGGCGTAACACATTCTCATTGCAGGCCCCTGTATCGCAAATCTCTTGTCGACTGCAGTTTTGACAATGATGCAGGTTCTCGCATCACAACTCCTTGGAACAGATGCATCCTCGAAGCAGGACCCGCAATGCTTCGCAACTAGGATTTAAGGGACTCTTGTTTAGTGGGCCTGACTGGGTCCCTGCAGCCTGCCTGTGCATCACCACGGTGATCCTGAACTTGTGACTGTGTCCCGGTCCGGTGTAACCAGATATCCACAGTTTGTGGTACTATTTTGACTGAAATCTTTTAAACTGCATATCTTCGGCTCTAGTGATTGGATGTTTGTCATTTTGGTCTTGTTGTATTTATTGAAAATCTACTCTATGTTTCTAAATCTGGTATGGAATTATTTTATGGTGTGTTTTCGCTGTGTTGCAGTTTTAAGTGCTGAGCAAATACTTTACACATTGCCTCTAGTTAAGCCTGACTGCACTGTTCCAAGTTACCAGAGGCTTGAGCAAAGGTTAATTTGGGGGTTTGCTTTTGACGTCACTCTGACAAGGATTGTGGTTGCTGCTTGAGTAGGGTCCCAACCATTAACCCAATCTCTTACACAGTGCTTCTCTGTCTGCATGCAATACAACACAAAATACAGACATCACCGTCATATGACACAAAAGACAGAAATCACCTACAACAGAACATTGATACACCACATAGCCATCTAGCACGTAGACCCTAACATTAGCCACCAGAACAAAATGCCAGTCTTAGACTTAGAACAGAACTCGTTTGACAGAATACCTTTCATAAAACCAACACACTACAGAAGTGCCCTATCACTAAGAAGAGCCAAAAGGTGTTTCCAGCCTGGCTACACTACACAAAAGACCACTATACACGTAACAGAATTTCTATTATGCAGCAAGTAGTCATGATATGTAGTCACTCTGCAAATGTCTGAGTTATGTTAACCAATTTATTTGGTGTCTCGTATGTTTCCCACTTTATTTGCTTTTGTTTTCTTCAACCCTTGTACAATATTCAATGTGTTATTACTTCATTTGATTTTTGTTGTCATAGAAACTATTTGACTTCTATGTTTATTTTTGTATAGTATTATGTTGGAAGAGACTGCCTGTCCCTCTGTAAGTAACTTACCAAGGTCCCTGACATATTCTTGTCTATGAAAATATAACTTTCTAATAGTAGCATTCTCAAAATTGTAACTTAAAATCCAACTTTAACATTAAAGAGGATTTTAAATTAAAGTTTCTCTGACAACAAAGATGAAACCTCCACCCGTCCCCAATCAAAAGTTAGCACCTATTAAATGTAATAAGGCAAACAACTATTATCCTATGAGAGAAGTAGGCCTCTCAGTTAAGAACGGATTTATGAGTTTTTCACTACCAGGACATGCAAAACATAAAAGCACATGTCCATCCTTCAAATTACAATGCACCCTGCCCTATGGCCTGTGTATGACCTACCTTAGCGGTGACTTATATGCAATAAAAGGATAGTTTAAGCCTTAGCAAGTGTTTATTTTGCCAAGTCGAATTAGCAGTTTAAATATGCATCCAGGCTGTGATGGGTGACCTGGGACATGTTCTGAGGAGCTAAGTACGTGGGTGACAAAATAAGTGCTGAAGGCCCATTAGTAGCATTTAATTTACAGGCCCTGGGTGTATGGTGTACCAGTTAACTACGGACTTATAAGTAAATTAAATAGGGCAATCAGATGTAAGCCAATTTATCATGCTGCAAGGAGTGAGCACAAGCACCACATCAACACTGTTTGGCAGTGTTAATGTGCACAGAGTCCTAAGGCCAGCAAAACCAAATTCAGAAAAATAGGAGGGGAAAGGGTTGGGGGAAGAGCAATCTAAGGCTGAAAGGTCTAACATTTTACTGACCTAAAGATGAAAAACACTTCAGATATACAATTACCACACACCCAGCACATTATCTGGCCACATAATTGACTACAGTGCTGCTAGTCACTGCACTAGCTACCTTAAATCATCTCCCAAACACAATATAACTATGTTGACAAAAGGTTAGATTCTACAACTAATCATTGCCCAAGTCATCTGAACATTAAACAAGAAGAACTCATTAGACAGAACTCGATTCATATGCACCACAAACACTAAGATGTATTGGTTATGACTTCAAACAACTCTGACATCTCAAATATCCAAACACACTTTTCTGACAATATCCATCTGCTTGGTAGTGGGTATGTCTTTTGATCTACAAAATGCTTAATCAATCTGTAAAGCGGCTCAGCCACATAAATCAGCCTCCAAATTACCCTCCTATAAGCTACATTGCTACCAAACTAAAAGATGGACCAGAAAACAATACCCATAGCAAAGCTTCAAAAGCCAAATAAACACTGGTCTGTGATACAAACCTGTAGAAATGTACTGAAACTGCAGAAAATACTGCGTAGACCTGCTGTTAGAAGACTGTCTTTACAAAATTCAATACTTTAAAATAACATGCACAGGTGGGCCTCAGCTGTGACCAAAACTATATTTAAGTCAGTCTCCAACAAACGGAAACACATTACATTTAGGGTAGAAGGGGTTGCTTGCAGTCCCCGGTCGCTTTAACTTGTTTCTATGTTATACTCCTTATTTTACTTGCACCTAAAACGTGGAATGAAATAATTTTTATTAAAAAAAATATATGTATAAAAAAACAACATATATATATCTATATATATATCTATATATCTATATATATATATATATATATCTATATATATATATATATATATCTATATCTATATATATATATATATCTATATCTATATCTATATCTATATCTATATCTATATATATATCTATATCTATATCTATATCTATATATCATATAGAAGCCTATATAGCTGTAGAATAACCTGTGTCTCGTTTTCCTATTAGATCGAATTGTGCTACCACTACTGACTTTTTTTTTTAAACATGTTTTATTGAATTTTTCCCAATACAGCTTCATACAGAAGAAATCACTGTACTTGTGATATTTTACAGTCTACATCATACCTTCAATTATAAGTGCATCATTGAGGTTCTCGGACAACATGTCAAAAAACATTTCTAATAACCGTTACATGTAGTGTTGCTGTTAGCAGGCCCGGTTCTAGGGGGTGGGCCGGGCCCACCCAAACTTTGGCCTGGCCCACCCAAACATAAACCTTGGCCCTGGCAGTGACGTCAGCAAGGCCAGCAGAATATGGCCACCTTCGAACGTTTTCTTTCTTTTTGCCGTTTCATTTTCCTGACCTTCCTCACCCCTTGAGCTGTTTGTTTATCCGATTGGGCTGTGACAGAGTTCGTAAGGAGCAGGTAAGAGAATGTGTGGCTATTGTGTGTTTTAAATCTGTGAGAAAGACATACTTAGAACGCCGTGTTTATTTCATTTACATCGTGTGTTTAAATCGTTGGTATCATTCATGAGTGGTTCTGCAAGGATGCAGTTCTTTTTTTGGTTTGTAGAATTTAAATGCAATAGAACTGTAGTTAACGTGGATAGCTCAGTGGGTTACTGCCTTTGTCACAGAGATCCTTTGATTCAGAAGATACAATCCTAACATAGGACAGTGTGATCAAAGACTTGTATAGAAACCAGAATGGTATAATTAGATTTTGTTTTTTTTGTATTGCTAGTTAGTTCGAATTTTCCCATTATTTCATTACTCTAATGTTGCAATACAGAGTTTGGGCAGATATATTTTCTAATCAGTACAGCCAACCACTGGGGTATGCTTTAAATCCTGTGTTTGTGGTTCTCCAGACCCAATCCTCTTAATACATATTGCCCAGCAGCATGGATGAGATGTGATTCCTACACATGGTAATCCTCATTAGCTTATGTGACATTCCCTATAGGCTGATTTGGATACTTTTATGAATCATTGTGTCTGCATAATGTGTGTGTGATGTACAGTACTGTGATACCCTACACTACGAGTAGCGCAATACAAGAAATAAAATGCATATGAGAGAGGGGCTATGGAGTGATGATGGGCTCTGTTGGAGGGTGGCAATGAGGGAATCCGAGGGGAACATCATGAGGGGTGGAGATACGGAGTGATGAGGGGCACTGGTGGAAGGGTAGGAAGGGAGTCTGAGGAGGAGATCATGAGGGGGAGTTGCTTGGAGTGATGATGGGCACTGGTGGAGGGTGGTAGAGAGGGACTCTGAGGAGGCGGTCATGAGGGGGGTTGCTTTTGAGGGATGGGCACTGGTGGAGGGTGGTAGGCAGGGAGTCTGAGGAGGAGGTCATGAGGGGCACTGGTGGAGGGTGGTAGGGAGGGATTCTGAGGAGGCGGTCATGAGAGGGGTTGCTTTGGAGTGATGGGCACTGGTGGAGGGTGGTGGGAAGGGAGTCTGAGGAGGAGGTCATGAGGCAGAGGGGCTTTGGAGGGATGAGGGGCTTTGGAGGGATGAGGGGCACTGGTGAAGGGTGGTAGGGAGGGAGTCTGAAGAGGAGGTAATGGGGAGGGGCTATGGAGCGCTGAGGGGCACTGGTGGAGGGTGGTAGGGAGGGAGTCTGAGGAGGAGGTCATGAGGGGAAGAGGCTACGGAGAGATGAAGGCCAGTGTTGGAGGATGGCAATGAGGGAATCCGAGGAGGGGGAGGTCATGGGGAGGAGCTAATGAGAGATGAGGGGCACCGGTGGAGGGTGGTAGTGGGGGAGTCTGGGAGGAGGGTGGCAATGAGGGAATCTGATGAGGTCATGGGGGAGGTGCTTTGGAGCGATGAGGGACACTGGTGGAGGGTGGCAGTGAGGGACTCAGGAGGAGGTCAATGGGGGGAGGGGTTATGGAGCGATGAGGGGCACTGGTGGAGGGTATTTGTGTGGGAGTCTGAGGAGGTGGTCATGGGGAGGGGCTTTGGAGTGATGAGGGACACTGGTGGAGGGTGGTAGGGAAGGAGTCTGATGAGGAGGTCATGACTGAAAGGGGCTCAGGAGAGATGAAGTGCACTGTTGGAGGTTGGTAGTAAAGGTGTCTACCGAGTAAGAGGTCAGTGGTGGGACACCAATAAATACTTTCATACCAGCGCTATAATAGACCCTGTAATGTTTTTGCTTATGTAATTAGCAGTTGGGTGATTAGGGCCATTGTGTAACATATTTTAAAGTGTGTGCTAATTATATTTACTCTTATATTCAGGGTTTTCAGTTGGAAGGTGATTTTACAAATCTTTTTAGTAGGATTATGGAGAATGAAACCAGGTGGTGCCTGATATGGGGCTGGGGACCAAGGTTAGCTGTGAGTTAAGGTGCACGGTAGAGAGATTGTAGAAAATTGATGATCAGGCCTGGAAGGGAGTGTACTGCAGAGTCTGGGGTCAGATGGAGGTATTATTGAAGAGAGATTCTCTCTGAAGGCTGGCAACGAGGCAGGCTGAGTAGTGTTACTTGCTTGATACTCCCACCTCAGAAACCTCCTCTGCCCATCAAAGGGACCTTACATGGGCAGAGTAGTAATCCCCTTCCTCTTTCAAGTGGATTACTACCTATTTGGAGTAGGAGGTAAATTGCAAGTGTTTTGTAACTTTAATTGTGGTCGCCAAACAATGATGCATGCAAATGCGGCTCGCTATTAGGAAGGGACGACCCTTGTTAATACCGTCTTGCACAATAGCGTTTGTGCATGCGAGCAGGGCAGGGCCACATAGGCCCCTGGCTGGGTGGCATACTGACCAATCACAGCGCTGCTTAGAGCATTGTGATTGGCTTAGGGGAGGAAGCCTGGCTGCCTGCTTCCTGTTTTTTTTAATGAATATTATTAAATTGAACCCCTCCCCACCAGACCTCTGCGCGCGACCCCTATTCCTCTCCCCCCACTCCCTCCCGCGAGTCGCGACTGCCGCAGTGGCCCACCCGAATGCACTCTTGGCCCACCCAAATAAAAATTCCTGGAGCCGGGCCTGGCTGTTAGTCTGTTTATACAGTTATTCCCACTGGTGAACCAATTAATAATGATACATTGGTACCCATGAGCCTGAGTAGGTGAAGACGAGATATGAGCTATGTAACCCCCCCCCCTATCCCTTTAACTCAACTGGCTCTGGCTCTCCCCCCCACCCCATCCCGGTCCCGGGGCAGCGCCCCCTATTTACAGAATAACCTTCTCACTGATATAGCAGGTGCATGCACTCTATCTCCTGCTGGGGCTCTACAGTCCATATGCGTGTCCTTACTACAGGGACTGGCGCCGGCGCTAGTGCCTTGAAGGCTTCCAGTATGATATCTCATTCCATGGAAATTACTTTTTTATGCAGCCCGCGTGCTTCCTCACGCCGGATTGTCATACTTTCTGCGCTACCCCATCTCACCACCTCCCTGTGCCAACCACAGAGCGGCGGAGGCTTGGCTGATTTCCACCGCATAATGATGGCGCGTTTAGACAGAAGCAGAGCCAAGTCTACGAAGCGTAGTTGTACTTTATGGGTTTTAGTGCGTCTAGTGATACCTAATAGGAAATTTCCGACGGTTCGGGGATACCCACCACTACTGACTTGTAATAAATAAAGGACATTGCCACTGTACTGTAATAACTAATTACATTAGAGTTCTGATTTTGCAAAAACACTGGCAGTATAATGAGAATGTGAAAGAGGAGCTTCATCATAACTGCTGCTTAAAAAAATAAAGTGCAAACCAGTTTTGTAGCTAGTTTTATTCTGAATTTATCTTATTGTAATTCACTTACATGAGTTGATATCTATGGCAGTATGGTCTTTTTTTCATAAATCAGTTCATTGCAAGTGAGTAGGAATCTATCTGTAGGTCACCACACATTATGATCCATAGCCATTTTATGTACCGACTTTCATTATACTTCTTAAAATGTGTATCTGCAACAAACAAGAAATTACATATATATTTTCTATTTATTTTTCTGATTTCCTGTATATATATTCTATATATTAGACAAGATACCACAAATGTAAAAGGTGAATGGTGTGGGGATTTTGGTGTGTGTGACCTTGTATTACAAGGAATAAAACACCCCTACCATAAAAAAGGAATGTTACTAGCCATCAAGGAGCTTTTCCCTCAGTCTGGTCAGGTAACTCCGCTGTCACAAGCAGTATCCTTGTAACATGTGGTGGGAGTATTCATTCTTATATGTATTACACCGCCAGATGCATTTCAAACGTGTATACACAAATTAGTTTGAGATCCAATGTTACATAAACACAAAAATGTGATAAATGAAGAATGAACTGAAAAGTCATGACTGAAAATATTTTTTTTATGGAAAACAACATTGAATGTTATTAAGTAGTGAAAAATGAACAGTCCCGCTAGATGTCTGTATTTTTTTAATGTTACCAAGCCAGAATCGTCCTCAATTATCACAGCCAAGTTTAACTCCGATCATTTGTTCTACTTTCTTCAGACAGAGGTAAAGAGCGCAATTAAAAAAAAATTCCTCTCCCTAATATGACTTGCTATCTTCAGAAACAAAACATTTTGCAAATAACATTCCAGGACCTATATATTCAAGCATGTACGCTGAATTTTATTTCATTTCTGGCTCTGCTCATCAATATCTCACCAGCGGACAGGTGACTCCTAACATAAGATAAACTATACATCTGCCCAAATTAGAGTCATAAATCTTTACATATTTACGGTATGCTGTGCCTCATCGCAGGTCCATCCCTCCAGAAATATGTGCAACAATTATTCTGACACGGTGGCTGCAAAATCAGCAGTTTTTTCCATCAAAAGCTTACGCACACCACTAAAAATGGTCTTGTGTGTATTTACCTTAAAAAACGCACACGAGTAAGCACTTATTACACGTTTGGCAATTGCATAACCGCACTCCTTTCAAAATCCATACTTCACTGCAATACTTTATTGCCTCTGAATTATTTTCCATTTTACACGATTTATGGATTCTAACCAATAGGATAACTTTAAGTAGCATGTTATAATACAGTAATTTTCAAGTCGAGCCTACAGCGCTTGCGCTACAGAATGATTGTTGTATGTATTTTGTGGAACGCTTAGGATTCTTCTATTCGGTTGTCTTGTAAACTCCTGCCTTGATAGTGGGTAAAGCGATACCAAAGGGGATGATGGACGGAGCGTTTGAGCAAATCTAACACTCACCCCCAGTCAACTGATCTGGGTTTAATCCATCACCATTCTTTAGCTCACTCAGCCACCCCAGTTCAGACATGGCCATATGCAAATCAGACGGACCCTGTGCTTCATCTTCCCAAGATAGTGGGTAAACATAATTGGGCTTCCTGGTCCTCTTCTTTTTGAAGTTGTTCATTCTCCTTGATTACTGCCGCAGCACCTACATGCCTTTGCTTTTTCTCTATTATTTACTGTTCAGGGACTTTTTGGTACATTTGAACAGATGCAACCCTGTTTTTAGTGGTTTCGTATGCAACCGTTTTTCGCTGTATAAGCGAGAGCACAAGTTTATTTCTTTATATCTGTTTAAGTGCGTGCAGCCACTAAGCTTCAATGTAATCGAGCACTTCCCTCAAGTGTTTGTTGTGGCACATACTTCACAGACGCAGCGCTTCATGCAATGTTCTTTTAATTATTATTTACATAGAGCACTTCTTAGAAGTGCCTGCATCTTTAAATCCTGGCTTGCGTGTAGCAACTTTGCTTTCATCCCTCCCTCTTCCTCTCTGCCATGTTGTCCAGGCCCCAAGAAACTGCAGCTCCTGGTCCTTCCTGCGCTGATGAACACGGGGTAAACATATAATTACGTGAACAATCAGGAAACCACAATAGTGCAACATTTCAATGACTGGGAAAGTAACTGGGAATTGTCTTTCCTGTATAGTTCTTTGGGAGTGTTGCATGCATTCCAGCTCACACAGGGTCACTGTGCTTCTTGCAATATCATCTCCCTTCACGTGGGCACCCAATGCATAGCAGATTTCACTTAGCGAAACTCAAAGTGTGCTGGAAAATCCTGTTCAGGGTGGATTACCAGCTCCAATTCAGTTTGCACAGCCAATGTCCATTCTGGGGGGAGAAACCTCCCAAAAACATTGAGGACAGTCTCAGAGGCATTGTTTTGTTTTTGAAGTGTAAGGCGGGGAAACCGTCAATAGAAGTGCCTCCGGTTGAGATCAAAGCCACGCCCCTACAAGAAACTGCTCACATTTTTTCAGAAGTTGGCAAATCTGATGTTGCAAGCCGCTCTGAGCTGCCTAAGAATAAGATCACCCTGAACTAGGGTGACAAGGTGTCTCGGATGTGCCAGGATAGTCCCAGTTTTCCACGAGCTCTCCTGGCAAATTTTTGCACATTTTTTACTCTCTCCTACTTAGTTACTGCTCGCAGGTCTCTCTCCCTCGTATAGACTCCCTTCTTTCAGACCCTGGTTAGGTCCTCACTTCCGTAAAGTGACAACAGCCATAACCCTTCTCAGCAGGCACCCCTCTCTCGCCAAACATCGTCCCTGCAGCCCACTCATTGTCTTCTCTATCCGTAATCACAGCTCTTTTCCGCCTCAGGAATGGTCTATTCATCCGTGAGGGGCTTGAGCTGCTCTAGCCCCAGTGAGCTGCTCTAGCCCCAGTAATGAAATCTGCCATCCTCTCTCTCGTAACAGAGAAGCCACCAGCCCACTCTCTCTTCCTTTCTATTGATAGCAAGTTGCAGCTCTCTTTCCTATCACAGCGACTGTCTCTCCCTGCTATCTAAGGTTTCAGTTGTTCTGTTCCCAGTTGTCATGCTGTCGCTCTCTCTCTTCAGAGACTGCTACTGTCTACAGCCAGCAGCCCACTCTCTCTTCCTCCCTTGGTAGTCAGTCACAACTCTTTTTTAGGTCTCGCGACCTATCGATGTGCGCAAGCGCATCGAGCGAAGCGAGAATTCAAGTGGCGAAAATCTTCTTCAAACCACGGGCTTTCAGCCTCGCGGTTTTCATGGAGTTCACGTGAACCATGCGATTAAACATGCACGCGCATCGGCAGCAGGCTCGCAAAAGGCTCTCCTCCCTCCCCACATCAAAGTAATCAATCACCCTCCCACAGGCTTCCCCAGCGCTGCCCCGCCCCCTGGTTCACGCCCAGGCCATCTGTTCCCTGCAAGACCTCGTTTAACTTGTTTTCCCTGCTTGCCTCTCCCCCCCCCCCCCCACCACAGCAATGCCGAGGGCTGGTTTCACTTTCAGCACGGAAGACTTGCCTGCTTTGCCAACGCTTGTTATACATTTTTTTTATTTATTCAATGCTTGTTGCCGTTGCCTCTCTCCAGCTCCACGCCTGTTTCCCCTCTCCAGTTCTTTCCCCCTCCACGTCTCGCCTTTGACCCCAATCTCTTCACCTCTGCGTCTCTGCTTTCTCTCGCATCTCCCTGTCTCGACTTTTATCTGTGTATCTCATTTCTCTCTTCTCATCACTTCCCTCTCTTCTCACCACTTCATTCTTTTCTTCACTCCCATGCATCGTTTTCCTTCTCTTTGTCTCTACTCCCATGCATCTTTTTCCTTCTATTTGTCTCGAATTTCCCCTGCTTCGACTTCTTGCCAGTTCCTTTTATCCTCGTGACTGTTTATTTCCCACTCCTTTTTGTTTTCCTCCCCTGTGATTCCACTCACTTTGTCTGCATCTGCTGTTCCATCACTTTACTTATTTTTCCTCCCAACGTAGTCTAGATTGCCTCTTGTTCTCTCCTCTTCACATCTTTGTTTCGTTGTCTGTCTTCTCCGTACTCTTTTCTCGGTTTCTGTACTAAGCTCTCCACCAATTTCCATGTTCTCCCCTCTCGCTCTGTTTTTCCCTTCTCTCCCCCTCCCCACAGACTACTAATTATATATCTTTTCTGCCTGCCTACCTGAAAGATGGATTAGGCAGGGTCAGTTACTCGTAAAAAGACCAGAAGGCGCTGAATCGGAGCGGAAAAACGTAACCAAAATGATGGGAGGCTCCGAGGGAGATTCAGCCGCCTGCAGTCGACAGGAGGCTGCCACTGCCGGGGCTTTTGAGCAGGAGTGGAATTCTTTTTAAATGGCATCTGGATTTCGATAGTCATAAGAAAGCCGTCTGCAAGTGTAATCGTGGCAAGGTATTTGAATCGAAATTAGGGGCGCATTCGAAGTGATCAGTGCACGCGCACTTTCGGCTGCTCACTTCAGGTGCTCTTAAAGTCTCACCTGATTGTAAAGATGTAACGCTCCTTCACGTGCGAGGCTCAGTGCGCTCCAAAAGGCCAGACTTCTGTTTCCTTGAGACAGAAGAACTACTACGATGCTGCCAGTCTCTGGCACTCAATAGGTTCCATAATCATAGCACGTTATTTGAGGTGTTACAGAAAAATCGGGCAATGATTAAAGGCACGATATTTAGGTTTACACAATAGTCTTATAGTTTCGGCTCTTTTCCGGCCACTCACCCACGCAACGCCACTCACCCACGCAACGCCACTCACCCACGCACGCAACGCCACTCACCCACGCACGCAACGCCACTCGCCCACGCAACGCCACTCGCCCACGCAACGCCACTCGCCCACACAACGCCACTCGCCCACACAACGCCACTCGCCCACACAACGCCACTCGCCCACGCAACGCCACTCGCCCACGCAACGCCACTCACCCACGCAACGCCACTCACCCACGCAATGCCACTCACCCACGCAAATCCACTCACACCCACGCAGTGCCACTTTCAGACACACAATGCCACTCACACCCACGCCAGCCCACTCACACACGCAACGCCACTCTCACCCACGCAACGCAACTCACACACGCAACAACACTCACACACGCAACAACACTCACACACGCAACGCCACTCACACACGCAACAACACTCACACATGCAACGCCACTCACCCACGCAACGCAACTCACTCAAAGCCACTCAGACACACGCAGTGCCACTTTCACCCACACTGTGCAGTGCACAATAGGTCTCGCAGTAGGAAAGTTGGAGCTATTGGTTTTGTAAATGACAAAGCCCTTTATGTTTTTAAAATGAAAACAAAAATAAAAGGCATTGTTATTTGCAATTTTAATAGCTCCAACTTTCCTACTGCGAGACCTATTGGCAACGCCAGTGCTTGTTTTTTGTCTCAGGGACTGTCTCTGTCTCTCCCTCTGTGTTGTGTTGTGCTAGAGCTCACACGGTGTCACTGTGTTTCTCGCAATATCGGCTCCCTTCACATGGGCTCCCCATGCAGAGCCAATTTCACTACAATATACTCTACACCACACACAACACTATAAAACAATACACTCTACAACATTATACTAAATTCTAATACTATAATACACTCTACAGCCCCATAGTCCCTTCACATCACTTCACAACACTTGAACCTAGTTTATACCACTAATCCTAACTCCTATCCACAGCACTAAACTTCACTATACGGCGAGACCTATTAGCATTGCCAATGCTTGTTAGTATTGCTTTGCATTCACTTTATGTTGGAAACACGATTAAAAAAATGAAGACGAAGGGAGTAATGGCTCAATAATTCCATCTCACTGTCTGATGACCTTTACAAACCATTTAGCCTTAGACTTTGTGCTTAGGCCTCAATAACATTATGGAAGGGATTAAGTACCACTGACATACATTACACAAATATACCAAGTCACAAAGTAGTTCCGTGACGATGAAGATGAATGTGGACAAAGAGTTCTTTTAGAAGGTCATGCAACTATGAGGTGACTTGCAATATCCTTTTAACATACGACAGTGTATTTTATTCCCTCTAGTACATGGTGATACCATTACTCTTTCCACAAACAACTTAAATCCTTGGGGACTCGCTCACTCATTTGAAGGAGTATGCTTGCAGACATGAAGAATACAAGTGAATCTGTAGTGGGAAATTAAATACACCAAGAATCAGTTAGTAATTTGTTGCAAAGAAATGTGAATCAGATAAATCAGTTAAATTAAAAATGTGTTGGCTCAGAATGCATAAAAACATGTTGACATTCTATCTTTCCTGAGAAGACAAATTGTTTGGTAAAATAAACATTCCCATTAATATCTCGGTTTTGCTGGTCAATTTTAAAAACAGATTAGAACAAAAAAATTACATTTCTCCTTTTTGCTGTTTAATCTGCCGCTGCAATTATGCTCTGCGATCAGCGTTTCAACTTGGCTGCTGGCTCTGGAAGCAGACATTATGACATCACACCTCAAATGTAATACCTTATTATAATTGAGCAGCGACCTCCTTTTCTTATTACAGGTGACTAGAAATGTCACAACTAGACTATAAAACATAAATGAGTGACACGCTTTTATAATGGGATTGCAGACTTCAGTGCATTATATGTATTCTAGCACCATAACAGAAGGTTAGCAGATTTGTGACAGTCAGCAATAGCAATTCTGTAGTCATGACTAAATTTCACTTTAGAATAAAAGAACACATTCGGGATCACTGATAAACGTGGACCTTTGTATATCAAACTTTCCAAGGAGATCTATACACGTCATAGATTGATGCAGAAAGTTTCATGCAGATACGTCTAGAAGTTGGCCTCCACGCTGCAGTCCCAAATCAAACTTGCTTGACCTTTGGACAGAATGTTTAGACATTTTTTGTCAGTTGGGCTGATGGACTGGTTCAAAAATCATATTCTCGTATGTAAATTGCCACTTGTCGAAGGAGATGATTTTTTTTAAAACTTGAAAGCCAGCTCAGTGTACGAACCTGCCAAATTTGTGAATCCAATGCAGCTTGATTGGATGAGCTGGGATTTTCTCTTGCCGCCTTTACACAGCTCACAAATAAGTTATCAAGGTTGAAAAACCTCATTCTCCAAACAATGAAATGGTATCATGTGCGGAAATGATAGCACACCCCAAAAACTGCCTGGCAGACTCTTGGGCAGTCCGGATGAGTGCAGGGTGTGGCAAAGGCCATCACCCGTGCCAAGATCCTTAGGGGCATTGTAATGTATTTGTATTTATAAAACGCTTTCTTACCCTTTGAGAGATCTAAAGCACTTCATATGCCCTGTGGCGGCACTATTATTGCATTTTGCTTTATATTCTTGGGGGTAAAATGCTCCGATTTTCATTGGGTTTCTTCGGAGTTCATCGTTGAAAAGAGATTGTTTAAAGTATACGTGTGTACGGGATAAGGTTAGATAATGTCCTGCAAGCACAGCACCTCTAAGTTCACTGGTGATAAACATGGGGAGTTGTGAAGAGTGTGAGAACAGGGGGAGTTGTACCCACAGAAACCTACAGGCTTGAGGACTGACTGTATCAATCAATCAAGAAACCATGGTAGCACCTACTCATGTATTTGATGTATATCCTCCAGCAGCATCAATTGGCCCAAACCCATGAGAAACTCTGTTATCCAACTGGGAGTTTTATATGGTGTCCATGCAGGAGATACACAGACCTACTAATTAGAAACACTGGTAAACCACCATGGATTATTGGATGGACTCCATCAAGGTACAACAGAGGAGCAACCAAGATGACCGAAGAGGCCAAGGAAGATACCTGACCTAGTCAGGCCAAACTTTATGCCCCGTGAGCTCTGGCACACAGGCATGTGATCACAGCCTGGCTGAACCTCTGCTCAGAGACTCCTAGGCTCTGCTGCAGGTCACATTCTTCAGTAAGGCACTAAATAGGCATGGCAGAGTAGGGGATGGGTACATGTGATGGCATTAGCCTATGCCTGGTGACCAAGCCCACTGGACAGCGCCCAGAAATATGGGCTCTGGGGGCATGGATATAGTCAAATTATAAGCTATTAGAGGATATCATTCTAAAAGAAAAAGGGAAATCGGTACACCAAACTATTTAGGGATATTCTTATTACCTTCTCACGTCAGTTAATACTTCGCATAATCAAAATAAAATTCAACTTTTCTCTGCCAGAGCTTCAAATGATGTCAAGATGGTACGATTCAAACAAAATCTTAAAATCATTGAAATCCACCTATAATGTTAAGGAACAAAATCACACTCCCACCTCCATGCTCTCAACCAGCGCACTGCTCTTGACCTCAAACAGGAAGTCATATATGACATCATTTATATAATCGAGCACACCAATAGGGCACAAGATTTCCTCTTTTGCACCTGTGAAGGTGAATAAACAGCCTCGTTTCTCTAAGCATCCAATGTCAGGTTAGCTAGAGAGAGTTGTAAATAAGCAACATAACTATCTTGTTTTCACAGGTTCCCCTTGAATATATAACAACAGGCACTGCCTATTTAGTGATGAAACAGCAATCATGCTCTTGGGCAGTGTTTTTATTTATTTTATTATTTTTGTAACTCTTTTTATCAAACAGTAGCTCAGGACATGTTTTGCACGTACAAAACAAAAAATAGACATACTTCAATATTGTGATTCCTTACTTCTTAGGTAGATCCCCCATCTCAAGAGCCCACAGAACCCAGGACCACCCGGGGAAACAGTTACTCACATTCCCTATTCTTCCCTTGCCCACCCCCCTCTCCTTTCAATACGCCCTGTATGCCCTCCAATGACCCCAAATGTTACTCAATTTTTGTGGACATCCTCCGGCTTTAAAGGCTACCTTCCCTGCCCCTTAATACCAGTCTAAATCATTTTCCCATTCCCGCAGATCTGATATTCGGCTGGCTCCCCACTTTTTGGCTATGTTTATTTAAGAAACCATTGCTGCCACTTTCAGCCATATTAATGTATACTTGGGGCATGTTACCACTCCTGTAACACATGGTATTAACCAGCAAGGCTCTGCTAGAATTTCCAATTTGGTGACTTCAGCCATAGCTCTCGTCACCTCCTTCCAAAAGTCTTGGCTGTATTTACATTCTTGAAAGAAGGAGACAATTTCACCACTCCCCTTCCCACAATACCAGGACACATCACGCCCCATTCGGTGTAAGAGCACTGGAAGCAAATGACTTACGGAGGATATGTAATTGGACTAGACTAAATCGGGCCCTTCCAGCTTCATCTCGTTGGCTCTGTACTGTCTCCTCCCAGTCATCATGCTCCAGAAGTCATAGTTCTACTTCCTAGGACGTCCTTATGGGGTCTACTGGATTAGGTGAATTGTACATTATTTTCTTGTACGTTAACAAAGTGGCTTGCTTACCATTGGGTCCATCAATAATCTGTCTTCCAATGGTGAGTAGTTAGAGTCTCCCCCTCTCTGAGATATTGGCATATGGCATGATTCAGTTGCATATGTCCTTATCCTTCTGTGTCTGCCATTTCATACTCACTTTTTAGGTTTTCATAAGTGAGCTATTTCTGTCCCCTTCATAGGTATTTTCAATCTTTCAATTCTCAGCATTTCCCATTAAAAAAAAAAAAACACAACCTTTAGAGCTTCCACTTCCACCAACTGGTCACTGTCCCACAGTGGAGTTCTTCCTGTCAATTTTCCCACCCAGCCTATGTCCTTTAACGCTTTTCTCTAAGCTTGCACTACCACCTGGGTGTGTGGAGGAAGCTGTTTATCTCCCCTCTGGAGTATACAGAGAGCTATTCTAGAGCTACCGCCATCTCATAGGAGTTTTTGTAGTTCACTATTTAGATTTTGAAACACTTTCTTGGGTATTTTGTATGGGGAATTCTGCAGAACGTATAGTAGCCTGGGCAGTGACATTATTTTGAACATGACTCCCCTACCCATCAAGGACATCAGTAGTTTCCTCCAATGTTCCACATCATTCCTCTGTAGCTGTATTTGGAGATACAGATCATCTGATAAGATGTCCTCTTCTGTGGATAGCTGGATAAACAGAACTTTGTCTTAACTACTGAGTAGTATCCGCCAGTCTCTGAGGGACTGTCCCCGTCAAGGGGAAGATGAGGGATTTATTCCAGTTTATTGTATACCCTGAGTAGCTACTGAATAAGTGGAATATCTGGAGCACCCTGTGTACTGACCTGTATGATTTGACTAAATACAAGAGTATATCATCTGCGTACAGAGATATTCTATCTACCCAGTTGCCCCTCCCTGCACACATTGTATTATTGGGTCGTTTCAGACCCATGTGGCTAAAGGCTTCAATGCCAGGGCAAAGATCATCGGTGAGAGCGGGCAGCCCTGTTGCGTGCCCTTTCAAAGCAGGAATGAGTGAGATACTTCTCCATTGACTTTCACCCTTGCCGGGGGGTCTTGGTATAGGAGTTTTACCCACGCACAGAAGTTTGGTCTGAAGCCCAGTCTATCTAATGTGGCAAATGTGAATTGCCATTTGATGCTATTGAATGCCATTTGGACATTTAGGGAGAGCAGCACCGCCTCTTCGGTTTGTACCCTTTTAGTCCAGTGAGCCCCCATCTAGCCTTCGAACATTAAGTTGTGTGCCCCTATGGGGCATAAACCCAGATTGTTCTGGGTGGACCAATGTGGATATGACTGTCTGTAATCTGTTTGCTAGTGCCTTTGGCAGCACCTTTGCTTCAATATTTAACAGAGATCTTGGCCTGTATGACCCACACTCGACCGGCGATTTACCCTTTTTGGGGACCACCACTATCGTAGCGATACACTGGTCCAAGAGGAGTTCCCCGTTTTCCCTCGACTCTAGGTCCATATTTAGGAAACGTAGAGCAACCTTACTTGCTACATGGAAGCCCCTGTGGACCAGCTGTCTTTTCTGATTTTAAGACCCCAATAGCGCTCGCTACCTCCTCCACCGTAATTTCCTGCTCTAGTGCCTGTCTATCTTCCACCTCTAGTACTGGGAGATTGTTCTCCTGTAGCAATTCGCCACAGTCTTCCACCAATTTCTTTGTACAGGATGTATAGAGTTCTTTATAATATTGAGCAAATGCTTCAGCAATTTCTTTACCCGTTCAGTTAATTCCTCCCCCCGAGTCTGTATTTCCAAAACCCAGCTTCTATCTCTATCTCTTCTCCCCACCCAGGCAATCATTGTGTTGGCTTTGTCATCTACATCATAAAGTTTTCTCTGTATGACTAGTGCCTGGACTCTCGCCTTTTGCTCCCCCAAGTCTTTTAACTCCTGCCGCTTAAGTCTAAGTTGCTGCTTCATGGACTCATCATCTGTTCCGTTTTCCCATAATTTCTCCAATCTACTTACTCCTGTTTCAAGTTCTTCCAATTCTCTACTCTGCTCTTTTTTCTGAATGCCTATTTGTGCATGGGCGTACCCTTCCTCTAATAACGGTCTTGTAGGCCTCCCACAACAGGGCAGCGATTCCACGAGCCCTCGTTGTCCTGGAAATATTATGTAGTGCGTGTCTGTACTTTTTGAACAAATTGCTTACTTCTGAAGTGCTATGGGTCTATTCTCTGAGGTAATATGTTGTTTCTTGATGGCCCCTTTAGAAGGAGTTTGACCAGTGAGTGGTCAGAAATACCTTGCACTTTATGTGTGGCATCCAGAAATTGTCATGCCTGCGTTTGACACGTAAGATATAATCTAATCTGGAGTGACTCTTGTGTGCAGCAGAGGTATGTGTGTATTGTCGACAGATTGTATTATGAGCATGCAACAAGTCAATCATGCCCATAGCTTCTGCAAATCCCTTCAACGGTTCTCTGCCAAGTACCCCTGTGGCCTCTGTCAACCTATCTATCTGCGTGTCCATGACTGCGTTCATGTCGCCCCCAAGAATTAGAGTGCCTAGGGGCATCTTGAGTATAAGGTTTCCCAGTGCCATGAGGATGTCGCTATGTAACCTTGGTGGTATATACACTGAGCAGAGGTTTAAAGTTATTCCCTCTCAAGTGCCAGTGAGAGCTGCATATCTTCCCAGTTTATCATACCAACAGGGTGCAGGGGGCACTCCCACAATCTGCCAGTTTATATACCCCCTCATGGCCCTTATCCCAGCCCAGGGACTACTGAGGGGTAGATTCTCACTCCTCCACTCTGCTTTACGTAGCAGGGGAGTTGCGATGTCCCAGCGTCAGGTGGCACACACTTTAGATGGTCTCTCTCGACTCTGCAGACCTGGACATCCAATGTCCAATTATGGTGACTGGGGTTCCGTTCGCCTCCCACTTCCTAGATTTCTCCATTCCCTGGTGGCACACCGTCCTTAGTGTTCCTACTTTGTCTCTGGGCATCTACATCTCGTTGGTGGATACTATGTGTCCCGATTTCCCAGTCACTTGCCTCACCAAGAGCCTTATTTCCACCTTTGATCTTTTATGCTCTGGATGCTGCAGATTTTCACCACTAGCTCCTACTCGCTCTGGAGTGTCTTGGGCCGCGTAGTCTGAAGCCCGTCGCTGGTCAGCCCTTCAGGCCGAATCAGCCCAGTCTCTATGTAGCCCAGTCTCTATGTTTGTTCCCAGAGATTACCTGAGTACGTGGCCACGCATCACACACCAAGGAACGGGCCGGTTGCCTGGCACGGTTAGTTCCTGGAGCACCTCCGGCCACGCTCCTATAGGCGGCCTGCTCTAGTCCTGTCGCCTCTGTGATGCATGGGCGACCTCTAATTCTCTTCGGCCCTGCCTCTCCACCTCCCCAGCACTCATTGGTGATGGCCCGCCCTTCAACTGCGGGTCGACTATGGGACCGCTGTCTCGAGATCTCTTCTCACTGTGTGTATTCTGAGTTTAAAAAAAAGAGGGTGGGGGGCAGGCTTTCCAAACATCATGAGGCTCCTCGTCGATCACTTGTCTGATGGTTTCGATCCTGCCCACCGGCCTGAGAGCACGAGTCCTGCTGCTGCTAGGCTTCCCTGAGCGATCTTGCCCTCCACTGATTTCTTTCCCCGCAGGTGCAGAGGTCTCCTCGGCACCTCTCTAACCTGTGGCAATCCGGATTTCAGGACAATTGTCGGGCTTTTTTACGCTTTCGAGCCCGGAGCTCTTCTAATGTGTGGCCATTGCCAAAGACTCCAAGCCACGCCCTCCCCTACACTCTTGGGCAATATTAGTCCTACTCCATTTCCTTTATGTTAATTGGAGAAAATGGGCTCCACTCCAACCCCTTTGAACTAAGAGTACAAACTGTGAGTGCTCTTTGATATGGATTTTTTTAAAATCATATCCCCTCCTTCCTAAATAAATTCATTCTTCAAAACAGCATTTCACCATCTACATCTACTAAAGGCAGTTGTTCTCTACTGTTCTCAGAACATCTCCTAATCCTTCTTACTTTCTTGTACCATTTGGATTAGTGCCATAGCTTGTTGACAGGCCTCCCCAACAAATCTCTCTCAAACCTGTAGAGGATTCAAAACCATGCAGCCCGTGTTTGGGTTGATGTGACATAACCACATCAAACTAATTCCCAATAAAACAAAGTGTGACCTTCAAAACTTTCTGCCTAATGCACAGTCCGTCTATGGTCGACCACTAAACTATCTTCACATACCTCCCAACCAGACCCTCTTGTGAGCATCAGGCCCGGCCAACAGATGTATCTCATCTATCCAGATTGAACTCTTAATCTTCTGGGCTCATCCCGGAGACATTTCCTACCATTTCATCTGAGGGTGACTTTATTAAGTTCAGAAAATCTTCAAAGGCTCAACTATTAGCCCAGGAATTTGGATAACTACAATTCTCTTCAAGAGATGCCTCCTCCTCCTCACTGTCTTGCGTGGTCGGACGACTAAGACCATCATGCCAAGGCAATCAAGACTTTGTTTCCGAAATGTTCTTTTGGGACTTATTTTATTGCAGGCAGTCTCAGCACTCCCCACTTTTACCGGATTAACGGTTTGGTTTTTCTTCACCAGATTTTGCAAGGCAGTATCCCTGTACCCACCAATCACTATACGCACTCACACTCCATATAGCTCCATGATTACTGAAGAGTTGTTAGCAGTACTTTACAAACATAAATACATCACATGGCAAGAGGTATTATGCTATGTACCGTAAGAGCTGCATGCATTGGTATAAAATACATCTTTGTAGCACGCAGAGGTCATGACCTTCAGACACGCCATATGGATGCTACATATGCGAGCATTGATTAAATACAGCACAACCTGCAGTTTAGATACATCATTACAAATATCATCTGTTCAGGCATGAGTGAAGTCATAACTTGTGCATTAAATATGACAGGATGTGTACCTGCCCTAAACTGGAAAATGTTATCAGTGTATATTTTGGATCCAACCCAAAGTATCATTTCAACTATGTGTTTTGAAAATGTGTGGCTTGTGGTATTAGTAGGGAATAATATTGCATCATTGACAAAATATTTTTTTGTGAATTTCTTTGGTTCGCCATGATATAATATGCACATAGCATACATTCAGACAAAGTGGATACGAGGCAGATGAATGCCAATGGCTTGTCTTTAATTTGTGAGTATCCCTAGGACAAAAACCGCGGTGATTAGACCCCTAGAAGCACGTATTTTATCAAACCGACCTGTGCGAGAGTTACCAAATATATGCATATTGGATCAATGACCCTGTTAGCAGATCAGAACTGGGGGCATTTCCCACCCACTTGAACTCAGACACCCATCAGACAGCTTGCCCAGGATGATATGTTGGTTTCACAACCCCAACAGGAATACATCAATACATTGTTATTGCTCGCTTGTTCCCTTCAAAATCAGACAGCGATTTCCAAGTAAATCTTTAAGGACACTGCTCAACCGGTGAGTTAAAAGGAAATATATAAGTGCAGGTACTCACAATCCCAGACTACCAGTTTGCTACTAAGATGTGCTGGTATGCTCTCTTGCAAATTAAAGAGGTGCAGGTCCCCACTAGCTGTCAATGCCTGCACACTGAGTCGGACTACCCTATAGGGCAAACAGGCAGTGCCCGACAGGGCGGGACTAATAGATCAGGGTATGGACCTGTTTTATGGTCTGGTGGGTCGGTTGGTTTTTACTAATAATTTCAACTTTGTAACCACATGGTCTGTAGCAAGCTAAAATGCATGCTAATCCCATAGCTTGCAATACACGTATACAAAGTGTTTTTACCATTTCAAACTACACTTTTTGCAAATAGCCACATCTTTTTAGCTATCTGATTCACTATTAGAGCCACTTTTATTTTAGTGACCGGGACTATTTTCTGCTCCAGTCCGACACTGCCTGCCTATGTAAACCACTGGAATTGATATACGTTCTATCTTTATACCAATTTTGGCTCTGACCCATCCTACAATGTCCCTATAGTTGATGAGCCAATTGTCCCTGCTTGATCTTTAATGGGAAATAAAAATGTGGGCCCCACCCTCCTTATATCTTTGCCCCTCCCTGACAAATCTGTGCAAAGTATATTAACACCAACTTAATGTACATATTACTATTTTAATGCTGTATGTATTTTTTGACAAAGGGCCAGACTTATAAGCAATCTGAAATACGTTTCCTAAGCACTAACCAACAAACAATACAGATACAGTCACTATTTTCAACTCTGTAATAGCACACCACGCAACACATAGGAACCACCACTGTTGATGGAGAAACAGAAATACAGCTGTCAGAATGCAAAGAAACGATAGTATTTGACGATTCGTTTCTCCGATAAGCAAAACCTCTCTGCACCTTACTGTATGCACCAACATTAGGAAACTCAGTAATGCTTCCCGTGGCCTGAACAACACGTCACTGCTGCCATGGATATTCAATTACCTTAATGCACTATTTTAAAGGTTAGAAAAGCACCACTGATGGAGAGAGCACCTTACTAAAGCATGAACGTCAATTCACCAAAAGGCCAGGGGTAGCGGAAGTGACATGACACGCCATTTGACCTTTTACATTCACTCATATAAACACAATCACATATACACACTCTTTCTCTCACGTAAACACACTCACCTGCATGCATGCACTCAACAAACATTTAAAAGCATGTTTCACTTACCTCAACCGCGAGGAAGGGTCATATTCCAGCTAATTGTACTCCATTTCTTATCAAACTAACAGTGAATACTATATTATTTACTTTTAGTGTAATACAAATCGACAGAAAACCAGGAGATTCAAGCCCCAACCGATGTCCATAAGGATAAGCTGCACCTGTGTTTCTGGCACTGATTTTGCCACCTATGAGGACAGGGGGTCCTAAATGACTTCTTTGCACTGAGGGAGAATGGCTTATTTCCACAAACAGGGCCAGCGCTTTGTTATTAAGAGGAAAGATAAGGTGATACCTAAAACAGCTTTAAAATTACTGCAAATGGCAGGGCAGGAACAATTCTCCGTTTTTGAGTGTTTGGGGAGGGCCTCAACAGGTACATTCCTATTTTGTCTGAACCGCTGTAAATCCTTGTAGGTTTCATTACCTAATAATGTTCGTTCTGGTGGATTTCATCTTTCATATCATTTACTTCGATAACCAAAGGTTATTTAAGGTAACCGTCTGTGCTTTCGTCCTTTTGTACATTTCAGTTAATAATTTAAACGCTTAGAGGCCGTGCTGAAAATCGCATAGCACATAGCACCTTTGATAAATGCTTCTCCTGCTCTGTCACTCTACATAATAGTTAGCAAACCTATCTACAGTAATTTGAGCTACACGTGTAAGACAACATGCAAACTAAAACAAAACACGAATTCTATGAAAATTCATTTTCTCCATCCTGACGTTGGAAGCCATTTCACTAAGCTAGTCTTTGAGGACGGATATTATTTAAAGGATTTTGGATAAAATATACACGCAGTTTACAAATTCCAAAATCTTTATTTTCCCCACATATAATTTGTAATTTTTTTTAACGTACCCAAAAATTGAATGAGTTCATACTTCTTTAAAATGTAGCTGAATCGGACCTTTGGTTCTAGTACAGGAGTGTGCACACATTGCTCCTCACTGTTTGAGTCTTGCAGCCCGATTAACCGTCAGCTCATTTAATGCCTTTTTTTTAGCTGTTTATCCATGTAATAACCAACAACTATAAATATAATAAAGCAATACAATAAAGTGTGATATAGGAGGAAGATTGATTTTCGTAATAATAACAGAACAGTTTCAGGTCCTAATTCCGAGTCTTTTAGAAACATCTTTGAAAAGTGTGTGGGAATCAACATAGAAACTGTTTATATTAGAAATCCCACATTAATAACACCATGACAACTCTGAAAGGCCACAGACAGTAACGTATCCTGTTTTTTCTGTGAAGTTTTCGTTAGGCTATAGAGCTTAAACTGGGTATCGGAGTCCATAGCCTCAGCGGAATTAAAGTTGTTTTAACACGTTTCAGAATTATTTCCAACTTGCTGTTACAGTGATATTTTGAAGAAGCAAGCCAAGGCAGTGACTTTTTCCATTTATCCCTTCAAAAGAAATGACGAGGGCAGCAGGGCATTCTGAGGATGAAGTGTAACCTATGGCAGATCTTCACACATACAATAAATCACACTCTCACACCTATACAAGTATTCACTTAAAAAAAGTAAGGTTACAGTGAAATTTTGCATCGGTTTTTTTGACAACACCATACTATTTAATTATCTAACCCTCTGAAATTCACCAAAAACACAGTTACAATGCAGTCATGGTTACTAAACAAAAAAAACACTCAAGTCCACTAGTTATGATTCAGTCAACTAATCATAATTTACAACCCTGTTGTGCACTGCTTATGACCTCACATATAACACCACTGGTGACATCTCAAATGACATCATCCACGATGCTGCTGCTCCGTGGTGGGGAGGAGGTTGGAATTTCTGCCCTTAATTAATAGACTGGCCCCAAAAGGATGAGTTCCCTGGCTCTGCTGAGTGGATTTAATTTGTTTGGGTGTCAAATTATTTACTACATTTTACTCCATCTGGCTGACTTGGTGGGGGATTTTTCTTGTGTTGTGTTTTCACTTTATGTAGCACTCACACCGAAACACATTGCCTCTAAATTAATCCTGACTGCTTCTGTGCCATGCTATTAGAGAGTTAAGCACATGTCAATTTAGTTACTTTTTGGATCACTGTGACAGGGATTGTGGTTCTGCTTGAGAACAGGCTTCCACCCCACCTCCCCCCCCCCCCTAAATCAAAATGGCAATTTCCTACAAACACTCTCTGGGTCAGTTTCAGAAAGTCCACTGTACAACTAGATTGCAGTTGGGTGCAAAAATGGCTTAGTTTACTAGTTTATAGTTGTGGTGTATTAATTATATGGGAATTTATGCTCACAAAGCTGGGCCCTTCAGTCTGTTAAGCTAACCCCGTCATTGATATTCTGCAGCAAGGGAGTTGCTTGGCAATTCCGCCTTTTGGTAGTTTCACAGCTAGGCCGTTATGTAAAGCTTGCCCTGGTGTTGATGTTCAGATTTGGGAGCTTCGCAGGCTCACCTTTCAGTAGTTTCAGAGATGGGTCTCTTTAGTCTGTGAAGTTTGCCCTGGTACTGGTTTTCTTATAGTGCAGCTGGACATTTTTGCATTTTGGCAATTGTACAGTGGGGCCCTTCAGTCTGTGAGCATTGCCTTAGTGTTGGTGTTCCTGGTGTGGGGGAGCTTGACTCTCCCACCTTACTGGGCTTTTGCATCCAGCCCATCTTTTAATCAGTCGATCCATTATAGTGTTTGTAGAGAGCATGGCTACTCGGAGAGTGTTGCGGTGCTACACGGCTCGCTAAATGTCTGTACCGACACATCACTACTCAAAAGCACTTTAACCCCTTCCATGCGGATGACGGCCCCTGGACATCATGCACTACGGTGGGCGTGTGCTGATGACGGCTGGGGGCCATCGTGAACCCGCCCACTCATTAAAAGCGCCGCACAGGCGCAGAATTGCAGCCGCGCCCAAGGGGTTAAAAAATCCAGGTCTTGAGAAGGCGTTTTAAGGCCTATTTTTCCTTCACCTCCCAAAGCTGCAGAGGGAGGGAGTTCCAGGCAGAGGCAGTGAGAAAACCGAAAGAGGAAACACCAGATTTTTACTGTGACATCTCAGACCCACAGCCACAGAGCATCAGAGGAGCGTAGAGATTGGACAGGCTACACAGTCTGATTCTGTTCCTCAGATAGCATGGCCCTTTATAGTGAAAGGCACAGTGTGTCAGCATGAGACTTTTAAACCAGACTCGCACTTTAATGGTTAGCCAGTGAAGCTCTTTCATGTGTTGCTTACAGGGACTCCTTTTTGACACTTTCACTACAAGTCAAGCTTAGGCGTTCTGTACTAACTGCAGTCTTCTCAGTTGATAGGCCTGCATCAGGCCCCAAAGCAGAACATTGGCATAGTCCAGATGGGATGTGATCAATGCATGAACTACAATTTTCTGATACTGCTCAGGTAACAAATACAGAAATTTCTTTAAAGATTTTAAAACGCTGTCAAGTTGTCAAGTTCAAGTTCAAAAAACTTTATTCGGATTACTTGAAATCCATAAAAGCACAGCAGCATGACAAGTTATTCAACAATAATAATAAAATTCATTAATGATAAACAATTTATGATAATGTAAAATAACAGTTCATACATCAGTATGATAAAACGGTCATACATAGGTATAAGAGCTCAGGGGTTGGACACAGTCTTACGTGCTCGGTGCAGATTTTCAAAAAAGGGCTAGTGCGGAAGACCAACTCTTCATCGGCCAAAGTGAGTAACCACAAGTAGGCATTGTCAAGGCTAATAGGTCTCTGCTTTTTAAAAAATGGAGTTAAGAACCACTTGGTGTATTTTAAATAGTATTTACAAAGAAACAAAAATGTAAACTAGTCATCACATGAGCAGGAGCATGATCAAGATTGGGGTGGTAGCCAAGGGGAAAACATAACACAAATTTCACATTACCCGCTCTTAGACAGAATAAAAGGCTCCTTTCCCAGTTGCTCATTGATAAGGTGAGATAAATGAGTATGGGATACCTATGCTGTTCTATAGTCATATAGCTTGAGGCAAAGGATTCTTTAGATTCCATACCAATCCTTTCTGTATTGTATAATGAATAAAGTGCACTTTTGAGCTCATTTTTTTGCAGTGTTTCGGCTGTACTGGGATTTAAGAAAATACTGCCTTTATTAACACCACATAGACTATGGTACACTCCAGACAGCCAAGGGATATCCATTCCTTCCTCACATTTGACAAAGTCACAGATAATCTCTCTAGTTAAAGAAGCAGCCTGGTTCTTCCAGACTGATAGCCAAAAAAGAGCAGGACGGGCCTTTTATAAAATCATCACTATAATTTAAATTAAGGTCTCTGTGGCAAATGTATTGTGGAGTAGAGATTGGGACACCCAGCAGCTTCCTGCAAAACCTATTTTCTTCCTGCTGAATGCAGGAGCTGTTTGTGTTACCCCAAATCTCGGCTCCATACGTGGCTACTGGGACACATTGTGATTTACATTTTTTTTAGGATGGCTAAAATAGCACCGGTTTTCTTTGGGCAAGGGAGGCTAAGGATGGAATTGATGGCCTTTGAGAACTTGCTCCTGGAGTGAGCCAAATGCTCAGTCTATGAGCCGTTCGCAGCAAAGACCACCCCAAGATAAGGAAAGAAACTAGTGCTAGTCAATTTTTGACTACCCGCAGTGATAGAGCTGAGCTGGCACTTTCCGAGGCCGCAAGACATTTTTAAAGATTTTTTTAAATCGACGCATAAATCCAGATTACCCATGTAGTTAAAGGTCTGTACTAAGATACGCAGAGAATTCGGAGTTCGGCCTATGAGGACCGCATCATCTGCGTATAATATACCGGAAGTGTTTTCCCATTAATTCTGGGGACGTCTGGGGTCGTGGATTTTAATGCATTGTTCAATCCATTGATATAAAAAATAAAAAGGAGGGGTGCTAGAACACATCACTGTCTGACACCCCTGCCTACCCTGATGGCTCCAGAGACCTCGCCACCACTGCCAATCCTTACCTGGGCCTGAAGATCTTTATGGAGATGCGCCAAAAAATTTACCAAAGGCTCATTCAGTCCATAGGCCAAAAGGATGGACCAGAGCTTTGACCTATTAACAAGGTCAAAAGCGGAAGATAAATCCATAAAGGCCAAATGGACTGGGGAGGATCGTGCAATGGTATATTTTCCAATGACCAGGTTAAGATTTAAGCACTGTTCATTGGTGCCAACCTTACTGCGGAAACCTAGCTGACAAGGCTCTACAATGCCACTTTCCTCTGACCACTCTAAAATCTTTTTATATAAAACTCTGCCCAATATCTTTAGGGTATTATCAATCAGGGAGATGGGTCTATAGTGAATAGGTTCTGACCGGTTCCCCTTTTGAAAAATTGGGACGATAATACTCATGGCCCAGGTACTTGGCATCAGGGCGTATGGTAAATTATAAAAACATTCAAAAAGAGCGGTGCCCAGAAATCTGGTTTCCATTTAATCAGATCTATAGGCAACCCATCCGGACCTGGGGCCTTATTCCCAAGGATCTGGTGGATAGCTTCTTCCACCTCTGACAAAGTTATTTGCATGCTAGACAATGGGCCAAGTTCTACTGATCTGACCCTTGTGGTGGAGTAGCGTACATTTTTGAGAAGTGGCTTTCCCACGGCTCACTCGAGATGGTACAGCTAACAGTAGTTAATAACGGACCCATAGATCGCAGATCCCTCACGGCAGACCAAAATATGTTGCCTTTTTTTATGGAGGCAGCCTTGGATAAGGCTTCACAACGGTCATTTAGAAGAGCTCCTTTCCGATTAGTAATTGCTGTATTATACCTCCCCCTAGCGGTTTTCAAGTCTGCATTGCACCTTGGGTTAGATGATAAAGCCCTACGCAGGTTCCTATTGGCCTCAGAGCACTCATGGTCAAACCATCTTGGGTCATTTTTTGCCTGGGGGATGGGTTTCGACAAGAGAGTTGATTGCCAGGCACAGTTTAGTAAAATCCTGGACAGCCCCTGGATGTGGTTCATGAATCGATAACCATGAGTTAATAAGGTGCATATTTTCCTTCGCTAGTGACTGAAACAATTTGCCACTATCAACACCCCTCCATGTTAATCTTAAATTATCTGTTGAAGTTATTATATTCCTGGCCCCACACTCATTAGACAACACGGGGCGAAGCACCAGTCTCAAGACTATTTTAAGGGGATTGTGATCCCCGTGGCTCGTGGCGATAACCTCCGTGGCCATTAGGCGATACACAAGAGGGAGGAGATAAAAATAAAATCTATTGTTGAGGAACAACCCCTTCCCCTAAAAGTAGGTGCTTGGTGGTTAATAGCATGTGTGACACCAACAGCATCCATAACATTAACAAAATTATGGAGGCTCAGGAACGTAGCCAGCTCTGCGCCCCTGCGGAAAGAGGGATCTTGATTGGATGTACCTACACCACGTGACATATCTATACGTTTTGCATTAAAATCACCACCCAAGAGAATCCTAGTATCCCCAACCGAACCTTGCTGGCAGTCTAAGTTGGAAATAAATCAAAGAGCTCAATAAAATTCCTTTTGGGAATGGAATAAAAATCATTATTATAAAAACGTATCAGATAGAAAGAAACTCTCCTTTTATATATCAATATTTGGAGATTGCGGCTATTAGTTGGTAAAGCCTTAAAGCTCCCTCCAGCAGCAACATTAATCCCAATGAATAAACCCCCCAACGGTCAGCCACATTTTGGGCTGGGGGCTAATATGCTAAAACAGTGAAACCCCTCAATATATAATTCGTGAGTGGCCCAGGTCTCTTGGAACATAACTACATCTTGGTCCGATATTACACGCAGCCAATCCTGATCACCAAGCCTTGACTCAAGACCTGCTACGTTTCCAACTTAAGACACTCAAATCAGTGTCGGCTTTGACCTTGCTTATGGGTTGCATGGCGACAGGCATATCAATGGGAGCTGCAGGTATGATGCCTAAAAGGTTTCCTGCCTGATGTGGTTGATCAGCCAGTGGAGATGATTGAATATTTATAGATTGAATATTTATAGATTGCAGATCAGCCGGCATATTGATGTGGTCGACTGGATTGGGGCCTAAGGGATTTTCTACAGAATGGGGTTGGTGTACCAATAAAGGTGGTTGTCAATCCTGGGCATCCAGATTATAAAGGGCCTGAAACCAATTGGTTACCAAAGGCAAAGGATGAACATTCCTAACATTTGTATGCTGTGGTTTATAAAAATAACCTAAAGGAAGCGCAATGATGCTAGAATTTAGTGTAAGTGGTTGCTCTTAGATACTTAGTAGGCGACGGACCATTTGGGGTCAGTGGAAATTATTAACAATGCAGTCACCACTAATATCCTTGCGGGAGTGACCAACCCACCCGACTCGCCTGACAATGAGAATTTCGTTCATGTCAGAGGGTTGGAATCTTTTGTGTTTGACCAACCAGTCCACTGACTTATTGCATAAGTCTACCCCGGACTCCCTCTGATCACCGGTGAGATTTGGGACACCAGCCAAAACCAGCACATAGGGACAGGAAGCTGGAGGTAAACTCAAGACATCAGCATTGGATCTCAGGCGACTGCTCCTAGGGCGATCCGTTGTCTTTGTGCCCACACTTGGATTACTTAATTTAGAACCAAAATTGTTGTCTTTAATACCACTAAGATTGTCCATTATAGAGTCTATCCTTTGTAACCTTCCCCATTGGAGGTCAAAATTCCTGTCAATCATCTCCGTAATTTGGGACAATGCGGTTTCCAAAATCATCTTGACAGAGTTTACAAGCACAGTTTCCCCGGAGTTATCTACATCAATGACATCTTCTAATCGATTAGGAATGGTATCAGTCTGGGTACCCATAGAATTAGAATAAAAATTTGTTGGGGTAGCTATGGGATCAGATGTGGGATTAGCAGAACAAGAGCATTTAGCATTTGTCGTTTTCGAAGTGCCTGCGGTCTGCTTCCGTTTGTTCGGTGGTGCTTTCGTCTTAACATTTCTTTGAAACTTGGCAACATGTGCTCGAGTGTTAATACAGGACACAGCTGGAGCCGTCATAATAGATATATCCTAAGTTAGTAGGGCAGGATTCGGGGATGCAGGATGACTGGTAGTAGACTTTAGGGGAGATGGATGTGGTGTGCTGTGTAAATTAGGACCGCTTAATGATAAACAAGCCTGTAACGATGCAGGATCCAGGGACAGACGGCGTTCTGTAATTTCGATTTTGTCGGTCTGCAAAGATTCTGCCCTTAAGTTGAATGCATCTAATGTCCCGGCTACTCCCTTTTGTTCATGTTGAGATAGCAACTCTAGTGGGCCAAATGCCCAGTTATCAGGGTGTGATGTAACACAAATAGCAGGCCAAGAATAGCAATTGGCTTAACGTATCTGGAAACATGTAGAGAAAAAAAAAAAGTAAATGCCAGGTAGTAGGTGAGAGGGATGGCCCAGCCCAGCCTCCTCTGGGCTCCGATGGGTGTGGACGGGCCCGCCCTTGCACGTCCAGCGGGATCTCTGCGTTCTTCTGAAGTGCCTCCAGGCGCTTGGGGCATGCTTGGGCGGCATGCACGCCGCTAGGAATGCTGGGGCTTGTGGTCTCAGCCGGCGTCCCCCCACTCGCGGCCGGAACCGGGACTGAAAATGCACGAGTGACTCTCCTGGCGGTGGCTGCAAAAGTGAAGCAGCAGGCACCAAGTAAGATTCGCTCCCGCGCCGCGAGAGCCCTACGGTCTTCTTAAGCGCCTTGCGGCGCTTGGGGCATGCTTGGGTGGCGTGCGCGCCGCTAGGAATGCTGGGGCTTGTGGTCCCGGCCAGCGTCCCCCCTTCGCAGCCGGAACCAGGACTGAAAAATGCCCGAGTGACTCTCCTGGCGGTGGCGGCAAAAATGAAGCAGCAGGCACCAAGTAAGATAAGCACTAGCAGTCTTCTTAAGTGCCTCCCAGCGCTTGGGGCATGCCTGGGCGGCGTGCGTGCCGCTAGGAATGCTGGGGCTTGTGGTCCTGGCCGGCGTCCCCCACTCGCGGCAGGAACCAGGACTGAAAAATGCCTGAGTGACTCTCCTGGCGGTGGCGGCAAAAATGAAGCAGCAGGCACCAAGTAAGATTCGCTCCCGCACCGCGAGAGCCCTGCGATCTTAAGCGCCTCCCGGCGCTTGGGGAATGCGTGGGCAGCGTACGCGCCACTAGGAATGCTGGGGCTTGTGGTCCCGGCTAGCATCCCCCCTTTCGCAACCGGGACTGAAAAATGCCTGAGTGACTCTCCTGGCGGTGCAGGCAAAAGTGAAGCAGCAGGCACCAAGTAAGAATCGCTCCTGCGGTCTTCTTAAGCGCCTCCCAGCGCTTGGGGCATGCGTGGGCGATGTGCGCGCCGCTAGGAATGCTGGGGCCTGTGGTCCCAGCCGGCGTCCCCCACTCGCGGCAGGAACCAGGACTGAAAAATGCCCGAGTGACTCTCCTGGCGTTGGCGGCAAAAGAGAAGCAGCAGGCACCAAGTAAGATTTGATCCCCTGTCAAGTTGTCAAATTTCGTCCCCAAATTCCTCACTACAGATGTGGGGGCAGGAGGGGGTGGGACCAGACTGGGCAAGCCTTGACGACCCCACAGTGGGGCAGAACACCAAATAACAATCTCAATTTTAACAGAATCTCAATTTTACTGGAGTTGCACTGAAGATTGCTCAGGTGCATCCAGTTTAACACAGCTGAAAGACAAGTCTTAAAATTACTCGGAGTTCGAAGTGTTCTTATTCAGCGCAAGGATAATTTGGGAACGTAGGAAACCACCTGCACACAATAAGATTCAATTAGCGCAGCGAGAGGGGACATATAGATATTAAGCAATGTGGGGCTCAATGCCAAACCCTGGGAGACTCCAAACTCGAGGGGCTTTGGTTCAGAGGTATGGGTTGCCATCCAGACTGCATGGCTCGAGTCCAGTAAGAATGACTGGACCCAGGCCAGAGCGGAACCACCAACACCAATATTTCCGAATCGTTGTAATAAGACGGGGTGGGATATGGTGTAGAAAGCTGCAGATAGATCGAGAAGCTGCATGGCAACCTACTACCCCATATCCACTTCCAGGTTAATGTTGTCCGAGACCTCCACAAGTGCTGATTCCGTACTGAAACCAGGTCGGAAACCCGCTTGGGAAGGATGTATTAGCTGGTGTTGTAAGAGAATTAGCTTGGTCTATTTCTAATATCTTGAAATACTAGCAGAGCTTAGGGAGCCATTTAACAAAAAGTTCAGGGTGGGGTTAATACCTAAACAATTAGCCGCCAGAATATGGGGAGGGCATGCATCATGGGGTGACCCTGATTTACAAGCTTTCAAAGATTGTTCTGAATCGTGCAGCATAATTGGCCTGAACTCATGAAGGGAGCAGACCTCAGACTAGAAAGGAGTTGCAGGTAATGCACCAGGCACAACTGTCTTTAGGGGGCATCAAAATAGATAATTGGGCACAGAGCTTGGGGGAAGCATGGGGAAGCCTCTAACAAAAGTTGAACTGCCCACAGATAGGTAAATGTATTCACACTTCTAAAAACATCTTTGGATCTTCATGTAGAGGCTGCTAACTGCCTTGCAAAGAGGCCCACTTGAACCCTCATTACAGCCTGATGATTTGCCTTCAGTGCACTTTTACAGAAGTTCTTATCCTCTGGTAGATAAGTCTTTCTCTAGCCTCTTTCAAATGTTTTGCACTGCTTGCGCTGGCTTCTAAATCGCATCGTTGAAGCATGGAGCAGAGGCATGTCTACTCGGTTAGCTGAGCTGAAACTATTTTTCATTAGAGCCACCATGTTTGCCATCTTTAAGAGCCAGTCATCATCCAACTGAGAGTCAGCTTCAATATCCACGCACAATGGTGGCATTGTGGAACCGAGAGAGTCCGCCGTCAGTTCCTCCGGGATTTTTGCTCACTTTCTATGGGGGAGAGAGAGGGGTGGTTATTGTATCGATCCTAGATCCACCCTCCATGAAAAGTAGATTGTAGCTTGGTCTGACTAGTCGCTCATAAGAATATCTGACACAATAATCAGGTCATTAGAAAACACTCGGTCCAAGATAGGACTTGCAGAGTGGGTGGGTCGATCTACTGATTGCTCTTTAATAATATTTCCCGCTGGAATTTGAAGCAATTGACCATGCAGATCTAGATTAGTATCAAAGTGCAGGTTCAGATCTTCTAGCACAGTAATGCTGGAGAATTTCAAAAGGTACATCAATTTCTCATCTAAGAAAGCCAGAAATTCACTCGCATAGCCGGGAGGCCGATAAATTAAAATTCTGGTTAAGGTCTTTTTAGCAGACAAAGTGGGACGGAAGCCAAGCTACTCAGCCCCTTAAGCTCTGTGACCTCAAACGAAGCACACCTAAGGGACTGTTTGAAGACAATTGCGATTCCTCCATCTCTCCTAACTACCCTGTCACAGTGAAGCATCCTATAACCTTTCAGAATTGCGATATCAGGTGTTGAGGTCTTTGGGGGCGTGGTTTGGACGCCGATCGGGATGGCGGCGTGAGCTTGCAGCTCCGCGCAGGGTCCCGCTATTTCTCCTGAAAACCGCGCCTGGGGCGACCCCTGGTCGGCGCAATTTGTCTGCGAAGTGTTGGGGAAACTCTGGTGAGCGGAGGAGACCTCTTTGGGGTCCGCCAGTCCCACGGAGACCTAGTCAGACGACGTCTGAGGTGTTGCCCGGAGTGCGAAGAAAATGGCGGCGGCGAGGGTCGATGGTCTCTGAACCGAAACTGAGCGGAATTGGCATCGGCTGGCGGGGTGGCCCGCCTGTGCGAGATTGGAGTTGCAGGATCTGCTGGCACGGCCCTGAGGAGCGGGGGAGATTGGTGGTCACCATCGGATTGGAGTACTGGGGGCACGCGCTCGTCTCTACTTCCCCCCCTCCCCCTCGGTTCTGGCGACAGTGGGACAAACGGCGCTAGAACTTTTGGTCCCTGGCGCTATGGGCACTGCAGAGGCTCTCTATCACGTTCGTTGCTGAGGCGCACGTCCCCTGGGTAGAGATTATCGGGACCTAGTGAGGTCCAGGCCTGCCCGTGTAGCTGCGACAGAGACACTTAAGATGGCGGCTGAGGGTGGGGCGGCCATCACGGAGCAGAGCAGGGAGGATTCGACCGGGCTATCCCAGGTTGGCGAGGCCTCCCCGCCGATGATGGACCAGGAGCAGAGACTGAATCGGCGCCTGGATGCTATTCTGGATGCTATCACCTCGACCAAGGAGGCATTGCAGCAGGACATTGCGCAGGTCGCTACGGGGCTGGGACTCCTAAGAGCGGATCATGCCAAGTTGGCGGATAAGGTTAAGGACCATGAGCAGCTGTTATTGGACCTGAAACCGGCGGTGGTGACCGCGGAACATAAGATAACGGACATTCTAGCCCGGCTGGACTCGTTGGAGCGGCGAGCGGAGGATGCTGAAAGCCGCAATAGGCGGAACAACGTGCGGGTCGTAGGCCTGCCGGAAAGAATTGAAGGGGAGGATGCGGTGGCCTACATGGAGGACTGGTTCCGGACAGTGGTGGCACCGGAGGGACTCACTCCATTCTTTACGTTGGAGCGGGCACACAGGGTGCCGGCTCGCCCACCAGCGCTTGGCCGCCCCCCCAGACCGATGGTGGTGAGGCTCCTTCATTACAAAGATCGGGACCTCCTCATCCAGAAAGCTCGGGCCTCGGGCCCGTACGAGGTGGAAAACAGCCGAGTCACGATCTTCCCGGACTATACTCAGGCGGTCCAGAAGAATAGGGCATCCTTCTTAGCGGTGAAAAAGGAGCTGCGGGAGGAGGGCATCCAGTATTCCTTGCTCTTCCCGGCCAAGCTGCGGATAATCCTGGATGGGACCACTCATTTCTTTCAAACTCCGGATGAAGTGTAGTTGTGGCTGGAATCTTACCGAGCTGGAACGGACAGAAATAGTAAAAGTCAGCGTGCGAAGCCTAAACCGCCCCAAGTTCGGAAATCTCAGAGGATTCGCTCCCGCACTAAGCTTCAGCGAGAGAAACGAGAGGCTCAAATGGCTGCGGACAAAAGAGGGGCGCTGGCGGCGACGGGGGCCATCACGAGATCACAACAGGAGAGTGACTTGGCGGCTACAGACTCTGGAGAAGACGGTGGCAGGACTGGAGAGGAATTTTCGGAGGCGGAGAGCTTGAAGGGGCCGGTGGTCACCCCCCAAACGTCTGACGAGATTTTTCATGGCTGATTCTTCTATGGGACTTGGGAAACTGCTTCTGGTAGGGTGGTATCCTGTTGGCGCTGGGTGGGTCGCCTGGTAGGGTGCAGCGTCAGCATTGCGATATGGAAGGCGCGGGGTGCGGGCTCCGCCTGCCCGGGGTCGGCGGTAACTCACCCCCTCAGGGCCCTTAAGGCCTTCTGTGGTGGCGACCACAGGTTAGTCGGATGTGTGTGTTGTTTGAGGTTTGGATCGGGGCTCACACTGGGTTTGTAGGCTCTGTCCTGGGGAGTGGGGTTTGGGGAGTTTTTCTTATGGTTTGTTTTGGGGAGGGCAACCGCTGTGATGTGGGCATTGACTGGCTATACCTGAACTGGATTGCTCAATGTTGGTTTGGGGACGTTACCTAACTTGAAATGCCTAACGTGGAATGTTCGAGGACTGCGAACTATGGTCAAACGCCACAAAGTGCATGCTTATTTGGTGCGGCGGGGGGTTCAGGTTGCCATGCTGCAGGAGACTCATCTCACGAAACAGGAATGCATCGCACTACAGAAGAGGTGGCGGGGTCAGGTCTTTGGCACTACTTATTCCGCGTTTGCTAGAGGGGTACTGATATGGGTGCGGGCGGGGATACCGTTCCAGGTGTTGAATCAATTGGTGGATCCTGAGGGCAGATATGTGGCGGTGGAGGGGAGGTTGTATGGTCGGGATGTGGTTTTAAGCTGCATATACGCTCCAAATGCTAATCAGGCCCGCTTCTTTGATGGCCTATCCGGCTCCTTGGCCTCTTTCTTAGCGGGGCCTCTGATACTGGGGGGGGGACTTCAATTCGATCACAGATGTGGCCTTAGATAGATCCCACCCACCACTCGTTGATTCCCCTGTTCGTAAGTTAGCCGCACACAGGAAGGATTGGCAGGAAAGGTGGGGATTGCTGGATGTGTGGCGGGAACAACACAGGGATGGTAGGGACTATTCCTTTTTTTCAGCCCTCCACGCCTTGCATGTTAGGATTGACTCGATACTATGCAGCGGGTCCTTAGCCCCATTGGTCTCCCATACGGAGTATCTGGCCAGGACCATATTGGATCATAATCCTCTGTTGGTGCATGTCCAATGGCAGAGAGCGCGCTCCGCGATTCCAACATGGCGGCTCCGGCCCGACACCCTAGAGGACTCGGTGTTCAGTGACGCAGTCCAACGGGGCATAGATCAGTATTTTGGTGAGAATGAGGGGACAGCTTCTTGTAGGTCCACTGAATGGGATGCGATGAAAGTGGTGGTGAGAGGAGTATGCTTGGGGAGGTTTTCGAATGCTCGAATGTCGGTGTTGAATGCGCTTGCCAGTGCGGAGGAGAAATTGAGGGATTTGGAGCGGCGTAGGCCGGACCGACCGGATCTACAGACCCGGCTGCTGGAGGCTAAGGAGGTGGTGGCCACCGAAACGGAACGGCTACGGAGCTATGACTACAGACAATATGCCATTAGAGCACATGCCGAGAGGGATAAGGTGGGCACGTTACTGGCTAGACTCGCTAATCCTGAACTCAGAGGCTGCCCGGTCTTGAGCATCGAAAATGATCTGGGGGAGACGGTCTACTCCCAAACGGCGGTACTGGAGTGCTTTAGGGCCTACTATGCTGAGTTGTACGAGAGTCAGTTAGGAGTGGAGGCGTGCGAAATAGCGGAATATCTGGAGTCAGTGCAGCATCCGGTGCTTGACGACGACGATGCAAAGGACTTAGGTGGACCCGTCACGCTGGCCGAGATTAGGGCGGCCATCAAACATATGGCGAGGAACAAAACGCCCGGGATGGATGGCCTGCCAATAGAATTTTATCAGAAGTATGCTGATAGCTTGGCGCCCAGACTACTGGTGGTATATGAGGAGGCTCATAGGTTGGGGGGTCTGCCCGGATCGATGAGGGAGGCACTGATAGTACCATTGCTAAAACCCGGCAGGGACGCAACTGATGTGAGGTCTTACAGGCCACTGTCCATGCTGACGGTGGACTATAAGATACTAAGCCGGATTTTGGCCACCAGGTTGGCCCCACATATGACCAGCCTGGTGCACAGGGACCAAGCGGGGTTTATCCCCACGAGGAATACGGCATTAAATATTCGCCGACTGATAGGGATACTGGATGGCACAGCAGATACGGACGGTACTCAGGCGGTGTTGTCTGTGGACATTGAGAAAGCTTTTGATAGTTTGGAATGGGTCTATCTGGATGAAGTCCTAGTGAGGTTCGGCATTGGTGAAGGGTTTCGCAGATGGACGAAGGTGTTATATTCCTCGGCGACGGCGCGCGAACGATTGGGCAATCTGGTGTCAGCGGCTTATCCTGTTGGAAGGGGGACGAGACAGGGGTGCTCCCTTTCCCCTCTTCTGTTTGCACTGGCGATGGAACCACTGGCGGTACGTGCCAGGTCAGGAGACATGTACGCAGGGATTGCAAGAGGTGGGCAGTTGCACTACATATCATTGTACGCGGACGATCTGCTACTGTACATGGAGGATACGGAACGGGCTCTGGAAGGGGCGATGGAGATGTTGTCTGAGTTTGGTCGGTTGTCGGGCCTCAGGGTTAACTGGACGAAGACGTGTGTCTTCCCGCTTAGAGCGACCACGCCCTGCCCCGCCCGTGATATAGGGGTGGTCTGGGAGCCATCTTGCTTCACTTATCTGGGAGTCCGTATCTACCACGAGGTCGCGGACTTGTTAGAGGGTAATATTGGGCAGTGCGTGCGGGCGCTGAGAGGTTGCATGTCTTTCTGGGCGTCCCTCCCCCTGTCGGTGTTGGGTAGGGTGGCCCTGCTGAAGATGGTGGCGCTTCCGCGGCTCTTGTACTATTTTCGCACGCTGCCCATTTGGATTCCCCAGAGGGTCTTCAGGGATCTGCGGACGATGGTCATTGACTTCCTTTGGGGGCACGGCCGCCGTAGAGTGGCACTGAACACGTTGCTCCGTCCTAAGCTTGAGGGGGGGATGGCCGTCCCGGACTTTGAGTTGTATTATTTGGCGGCGCAGCTTCAGGTTCTCACGCAGCATGTGGCTAGGGTGTTTAGAGGGCCGGAACGCGACCGAGAGCAGGGGATACAGCGCCATGTCTTGGCCTATATCATTATGCAGCAGAAGCTGGAGTTGCGAGGCCTTACTATGGAGGAGCGGACGCTCAGGTTGTGCTGGCAGAGGAGTCTGAGGAGGGCGAAGGCGGCCCGGCCGTATGCCCCGGAGATACCGATAGGCATGCTGACTGCGCTGCCGCATGGGGGCGACTGGTCCCCATTATTGGAATGGGAGGAACTGGGACTGCAAGTAGTGGGGGACTTGTACATTGATGGAACGTTGGTGCCCTTCCAAACGCTACAAGAACAGTTTGGGCTGCCGGAGGGGAGCTTCCTCTTGCATGCGGCGGTGGTGGCGGCCATGCAAAAGCATTGGAGAGAGGGGCTCATTGAACCGGGCACGACTATGGCTTGCCAGTATGTAGTGATGGCCGCCGGTACCTTTAAAGCGGTGACCTGCCTCCATAATAGGATGTTGCATGAGGGGTTGGAGCCGCTACTGGGCCTGAAAGCGAAATGGGAGGTGAGCATAGGCAGGCCCATTCCGGACACGGTGTGGGGTCATATCCTTATGCGTACGTGGAAGGGCACGAGGAACGCGCGCTTTCAGCAGGTGCACTTTTATGTTTTGCATAGGGCCTACTTGACGCCGGAGAAGATCAAAAGATACTTTCAGGTACAGGAGGCGCGGTGTCCGAGGTGCATGGTGTTGGAGGCGGATCTGGATCATCTGTTATGGGGCTGCCCGAAACTGGAGGACTACTGGGAGGAGGTTGGGGGACTCCTCAATGCAGTGACCGACAGGGAGGTGGAGTTTGATATGGCGGCGTGCTTGTTGCTCTGGTTCCCACACACAAAAAACACTAAGGTGACAAGCAAGTTTATTGACCTGGGGCTGATACTGGCGCAGAGAGAGATCACCTGGCACTGGAAGTCCAGGGAGGGGCCGTCGGTGAGGAGGTGGACGAATGAATTGCTGAGGTGGTCTGAATGCGAGAGTGTGCTCCGTATGAGACAAGCAGTCAAACTTGACAACGAAAAGAGCCTGGACTCAGCGCGGGCGTGGGAGTTGATAGTGCAGGCCCTGCGTGACTCCCTGGTGGACGATGAGGATTGAATGGATGGGGCATGAGGACACTGCGAGGCTTACGAGTGTGGAGGTATAAGTAGATCTGTAGCGGGACCCATACCGGAGTCAGGGGCACGGCACACATCATTAGCGGTTGCTGGGGGGGAGGGCACGGGTGTTGTTCTAGGGCTGTTGAGGGGTGGGTTGGACACCGGGATCCAGGTTGGGAGCGGAGGCACTACCGGGCCTGTGACTGCCTTTACGGTTTGCAGAGCATGAACAGATAGCGGAGCAGGGGCAGGGGCACGTGGCACTGTTGTGACAGGGCCCTCACAGGGTCTGGGGGGCGGGATTGCAGTATCGCCATGAGACCGGGCTGTTAGCTTATGATGGACGGTGTTGGGGTTGGGTAATGGGTTGGTGGGGTAAAATGCAGATACATGAAAAGATTTCGACCATGGTCCCTCAGGGATGCTCACTGTGATGTCTTGCTGGCAATCTGGAACATTATGCCGCCTGGCCCCCGGGATACGGGCTGAATGGCTGTGTATACACTATGTTATTCGAACTATGCGGGGGGACACCATGAGTGTGCTGGTTGATTTATTATATGCAATGATTTCTAATTCTGCAATAAAAACAAATTTTTAAAAAAAATCAGGTGTTGAGGTCTTTCTGTTAAGCTAGCCCTGGTGTTGGATTACCAGAGTAAGATAGAGCTTGATTGGACCATCTTTGGCATTTTTGCAGGTGTGCCCTTCAGTCCTTGAGGTTTGTCTTTGTGCTGGACTACTCGGGTGGGATGGAGTTTGATTGTTACGCCTTTTGTTTGTTTCCAGCCGAGCATCTCTTTAAATGCTGATTTCCCTAAAACTAGTAAACGGTTACACCAAGCCAAAATAATGCACCCCATGAGTAAAGTTCTAACTTTGTGCCAAGTTTGGTTTAATTCAGTTCAGCAGTTTTTTCTGTAACAGATGGAAGAACTTCCTATGGGAATTTGCACTTTTAACACCCCCCCCCCCCCCCCCCCCCCCCCCCCAAGTAACCCTTTTTCATTGCTTCCCTTTGACAGATTGGCACAAAAATGTTCATAAAGGAACATAAGTGGATGAACTATTTTTTTAGAAAGTGTTATTTCGACTTGTCAAACCGCAAGCACCCATGTTATTAAAAAAGACAAAATAATATAGTTTCAGTTTTAGAGGCAGGGACTACGCAGGATGCAGAGAACTGGGCAGGAGATGCAGCTTAACGGCTAGAGTTGCTGAGTAAACTAGGTTAGAATCGCTTGCTCGTCTCCACATCCTGTGATTCCTCCACACCTAAAAAAAAAGATGTGTAACTTCTGGGACCGCCAACTCCCCAGGGCTAAAATGAAATTAGAGTGGGCTGCAACCTTCCACAACTCTTCAAAATTAAATAGCGGCCCCAGTGATGGGGTTCCCAGAGCCAAAATAGGCCTGGAAAGGGGGTTGCATGGCCCCCTCCCTTTAAATAAATAAAAAAGTAAAACAATAATGCACGGCCCCATGGGATGGGGTCCCAGGGGCCAAAATCGAATCAGCCCGGGGTGGGAGGCTACGCAGCCCCATTTGCCCTAGAAATAAAATTATATATATATATATATATATATATATATATATATATATATATATATATATAAATATATATAAATATATATAAAAAAAGCTTGACGTGGTCCCCGCCCCCTTTGTCCACCACTCTGCAAACGTGCCTCCTTTTGCCTCCAGAGGGTCCTTAGGGAGAACAACACCTCCTGTTACCTACAGTAAATCCCACACAACGGGATTGCTAAGAGGTTGTCAGAGGCCACGCCCCCTTTCTCCACCACTCTGCAAACGCGCCTCCTGGTGCACTGCTGGTTGGGGAATTAAGTCCTTGGGGGCCAACTACCCCTCCTGTTACCTCCAGTAAGTTGCACACAGCAGGATTGCTTAGAGGTCTTCGGAGGCCATTCCCCTGTACTCTGCAAACGCGCCTTCTGGTGTGGTGCACTACTGATTGGGGAATGAAGTTCACTTTACTCCTGAGGGACATTGGGAGCCAAGAAGCCCTCCTGGTACTTCCTGTAAGTCCTACAGAGCGGGATTCCTGAGAACTGGTTGGAGGCCCAGTCCCCTTTCTCCACCATTCTGCTAACCCAAATATACTTAAACCATAAAATTCACAGAAGAAAACAAAGGTTGTATGGTTGCCATAGTTAGAAATGAGCATCTAAAAAACCTTAGAAAGACACTTAAGAAACCAAAGGTAAGATGTTATAGTTAGGCTCAGGTTTATCTCATACAAAACTGGTGAAATTCAGCAGTTGTAGTTTGTTGAGCTAACTCACACCCCCTCGATGCACTGCTCATGACCTCACCTATTACATCACTCATGATATGGTCACTGACATCACTGATTATATCACTGATGACATCTCAAATGACATTGCGTCGTCACCATATCAAACTCCCAAACTCTGGAGTGAGCACAGCATTTCCCACAAAGAAACCTTGAGGTATACCATAATACAGTATAAATATGTTCAAAATGGCAGTTGTCAAAACAATATAGAATCCATCCTAAGAGGACTGAATAAGGATTATGCCGGTGCAAATATTCTATCCAGTGAGTCACCAGAACCAAATTCTTGCATGTTGCAGTAATGTGCGAGATGACATGTAACAAAAACACCTACCTACAGGCTTTAGCAGTGTAATAACAATCCACTCTAAAAAGTCTATTGCCTCACTTTTCAAAATAAGTATGTAAGGCCTACTTGCTTTGTCATAGCTTTTCATTATTAACAGATCACAAGAGCAGGGGTCTCTCAAGGCTCTATCATCTCACCCATGCCTTTCAACATCTGCATGAAGTCATTACTGGCAATCAGTGAAATCCATTTTACATCCTATAACTATGCAGATTCACACAAATACTCCTTAAACTGGAAAGCCCCAAATACATTGGAAGCGCACATATATTCAGTTGCCTCAGAAAATGGAAATACTCACATGTGGCAAATGGAAAAATGATGACAAAGTTTTCGCCTGGCCTGACGATCTGGGAACACCTCCTAAAATATCTAAGGAAGTAACAAACCTTGGAATTACCATGGACTCCAAGTTATCAACGAATGCCTAAGTGGACAAATTAGCAATATCAAGCTTCATTACTATGAAAACTCTGCGACGGATATTCAACCCCACCTGAGATTTCCACAGAAGGTCCAAGCCACTATCTCTCTTGTACTGTCCAAACTTGATTACGCAAATGGCCTCTACCACAGATCGTCTTTCTCAACTATGAAAAGATACAACAGATTCAGAACTATGCTGCCAGACTACTACATGTAAAGCCACAACCCCATATCTCCCCTGCCTTGAGGGCCCTACATTGGTTACCGGTTGCCAGAAGATCCACATTCAAGCTAGTCTGTATCACCCACAAAGTAATACATGGAACAGGACAGCTTTTCCTCAGTAATAAAATCACCAAATAAATTCAACAAAGGAACCTCCACTCCAGATTGGCACCTCACCACAAAATTCCACCCTACAAGAAAAAAAACTAGGTGTCACATCTTTCTCTGTTCAAGCAGCCAGGCTATGGAATGCATTACCCTCATAACTATCTTATCTTCAGAAGACTACTCAAGAGTTTACTCTCTCCTACATAGCCACCATATTCAAACACAAATGTACAGCATATCCCTGTGTATATAAACATTACATTGGATCATGTATGTATCAAGATGTGTATTTCTTTATAAAAATATGTATAACATGTACTTATGTATCTATATATTTATAAATGTACTCCACCAAAAAATAAATAAAATAAAAAAACGTTGACTCTCCAAAGCCTTATTCCTCTCGCAATATACCCTCTACCTCCACTCTCGGACGCATCCCAAACCTCATTCTACTACTTTGATCTCAAAATAACTCTTTCTAAGCTCTTCCCTCCTTGGATCAACCCAAACCTCATTTTAATATTATGATCTCCAAAACTACCCTTCAAAATTCTTCCCTCACCTATGCCTCCTTTAACACATCCCAAAACTAATTTTAAGAACTTTGATCTACCAATAAACACTTTCTAGACTCGTCCCTCTTCTATCCACCCATTATCCTTTTCAATCCAAGAAACATTCACACGTCCACTGCTCAAATCAACTCGTTTCATTATACTAATCCACCACTAATCCCTTTTGAGTTCTGGAGTAGCATGCTACTCGCCGAAATGCACTTTGGTGCCTCATCAGGGTTAGTAAGCACTTTATAAATACTATTAATATAAGATTATAATAAAATCACACTTAACCTCTTAGGTGCTCATGACGAGACCAGCTCGTCAGGAGTCACAGTGGAGCTGTGCTCATGACGAGCTGGTCTCGTCATAACGGCGCCGCTCTGCCCACGCGTGATTGATCCCCCACCCCCCTGTGCGGGCCAATTAATCAGTGGGCGGGGTCGTGACGAGACCAGCTCGCCATGAGCACAGCTCCACTGTGACTCATGACGAGCTGGTCTCGTCACGAACAACGAGGCGCCGTGCTCACCCCCCCTGCACCATGGGGGAATTACCCCCGCAGGGAAGGGGTTAAGGAATCTGACAGGGTTTCCCAGTGTACTGATAAGGCAGCTACACCCCTTTCCAATTGCTTGACGCTATATACAATCCTGGCCTATAGAACTGCACAGAAGCTAGCAACCATCATGCATGCATTAAAAAAAATCAAAATTACAGTTGGGAAAACAATTTACAGCCTCCCTCAATAGTGCTTAGCACGAATCATCACAATGAAATTCTACTCCTGGGGTTTGTTTGAGTAGGTGACCTACACCATAATTCTTGCCTGTCGCAGTAATCTGTGAGATTACATGTAACCAAATACCTTTCTATGACCTGTAACATAATGTGACAACATTCTGCTGTTAGAGGCCTATTGGCTTTACCATATGCTTTTCACAATAAATAAGATAGGTCTACTGCCTTTGTTATACCTTTTCATAATAAACAGACCAATCTTATGACACAGACCATAACATTTACCTGCACACCAATCCAGCATATAGCTGTTATCATTGGTTGGTCACTTTAACTAACTCAGGCCTAATGTACTAAGCAGAAGCTATCCCACATGGCAACTATCAGGTATACAGTCATAAAGCTGGAACTGTATTACAGTTGGCAAATTAAATAATATCTCTCCTAAAATAGAGTAACAATTGCAATAATAATCCACCCTTAATAGCTTATTGCATTTAACACATGCCCTTCACAATACGCAAATTAAGCGGACTGGCTTTGCCATAACTTTTCATAATATGCAGATCAAACCTATAGAATCTGGCATAACTTTTCTCTGTGAACCAAGACTCAACCCCTTTGCCGCGGCCGCGATTTCGCGGCAGTACGGCACTTCGGCAAAATGGGCGGGGCCGCGTCGGCCATTGGCCGACGGCAGCACACAAGGGGTTAAAGATTGATTGAACCAATAACAAACACAAGTCTACTGCGTGCATAAACTGGCAACAATCATGTACACAGTTATAAAATTATAAATATGTAAAATATTACAATTGACAAAAGAATATATAACCCCTCGCAAAAGGACTTAACAAGGATGACCACAGTAAAAATCGAACCCTCTGGATTTGTCAGACGGGTTGCCCAACACCAAAACTATTGGCAACTATGGTAATCTATGATATTTCAAGCCACAAAATACCTGCCTACAACGTGCAACTCAGTGTGACGATAATCCATCATTAAAGGCCAATTGGTTTTATCAAATGTTTTCTTCGCAATAAATAAACTAGGTCTACTGCTTTCTAATAACTTTACCTAAGAAACAGATCTGACCTTTGGCAACAAACATACATTTTCTCAGTGACCCAATTAGACTGATAGCCTTAACCATTTGCTTGACGCCACGCCAACTGAAGACAACTGTATTGAGCATAAGCTTTCCCACAAGGCAACCATTAGGAAAACAGTCGTAAAATAACAAATGTATACAACATTTCTGTTGGCATAGCACAATACTACCTCTTCTAAGATTGCCTGACAAGGATTTTCACAGTGGAAGTCTTCTGTGTCCACTGTTTGTAAAAGGGCATAGCTAACAGCAAATTCCTTGCCAACTACAGCACTCTGTGACATTTCATGTAAGCAAATGCACTCTGTAGGATTTTATACTGAGTAATAACATTCTACCTTTAAAAAAAATCTAGGAGAAGGCATTTGACCGCGTCCACTGGCCTTACCTGGAACGAGTGCTGCTTAAAGCGGGTATCGGAGAGAAATTCCGCTCCATGATTCTCAATTGCTACAATCGCCCGTCAGCGGTGGTCCGGGTCAATGGGTGTGCCTCAGCCTCTTTTAGTATTGAACGGGGCACTAGGCAGGGCTGCCCGCTCTCGCCTCTGCTTTTCGCGCTGTACATGGAGCCATTGGCCCAGCGGATGCGGGATAACCCAATGGTGACTGGCATCCGAATGGGGGGCTTTGAACACGCTATTAGCCTCTACGCTGACGATGTTATTTTGACCATTGACCGGCCTCGCGTGGCCCTGCCTGCGTGCATGGAGGAATTGGCCTCTTTTGGCGTCGTGTCCGGGTTCAAGATGAACATGGGGAAATCGGTGGCGCTGGATGTCTCCCTCGACCCGGACACTAGGTCGTATCTGCAGCAGCGGTTCCCTATGCTCTGGTCCTCGGGAGCGGTGCCGTATCTGGGGATCCAGATTGCCCCTACCTTGCCGGCCATGGTGTCAGCGAACTACCGGATTCTAGGTGCCAAGATTAGGGAGGAGTTGAGCCGGTGGAACCGAGGCATTCTTTCCTGGCTTGGCAGGATAGCTGCTGTCAAGATGACGGTGTTGCCTCAGGTACTATACCTTTTTCGGGCCCTACCGCTCCAACCACCAGTGGGATGGATCTCACAGCTCCAGGCGGACGTATCTCGGTTTGTCTGGCAGGGTAAGAAGCCTAGGATGCGTCGAGCCCTCTCGTTGCTGGCTCCAGAGGCTGGTGGGTTGGGAATCCCTGACTTCCGCAAGTACTTTCAAGCTGCTCAATTGCGCTACCTTGTAGAGTGGAGTAAATGGGAATCTGATAAGCATTGGCTTTTTCAGGATCAGTCGGTAGCGGGGAGGCCCTTGCAGGAGATCCCTTTCCTGCGTCGCCCACACCGGCCTAAAAACCTCTACGCCTCCTTTGTCACGAGAGTGCCTCTGCGAGTGTGGGACGCTACTGGCGTTCTGCGCGGTCTTACCACGTTTCCGTCTCCACTCGCCCCGCTGGTGGACAACCCGGACTTCACCCCGGGGATGGAAAAGGGGGCTTTTACGGAATGGCGTCGGGCGGGATGTAGGGCCTTATGTCACCTATATGGCCCGGAGGGGGTTCACCCCTTTCTCCAACTCCGTCAAGAGTTTTCGCTTCCGGAGACGGAGCGACTTCATTATATGCAGGCTCGTCACTGGGCTCTTCAGCCGCAGGTGAGAGGAGCAGCCGACCGGCCTTTTCTCCCCTATGAACATTGGCTCATGACGCGGACTTCGGACTCCAAACTGATCTCTGATTTGTATAAACTACTGCAGCCACCAGCGACGCACCTTTATCACCCCGGGAGGGAGCGATGGGAACGGGAGTTGGGGAGGACACTAAGCCATAAAGAATGGGAACACATATCATACAGAGCGAGGCATTCAGCTTATCACATGGGGCTCACAGATACACTAACGAAAGTTTCTACCTACTGGTATTACACGCCTGAGCGAGTGCGAGAGTTTGATCGCAGTAAGGATGATACATGCTGGAGAGGATGTGGGCTCCGAGGTACTCTCACTCACATACTTTGGGACTGCCCGCTTCTGGAGCCTTACTGGAGGGAAGTGCTGGATGAAATTGATTCTAGCTTCGAAATTGAACTGCCCCGCTTCCCTGCCTACACTCTGTTGGGGCTTCCGAACGATCTAATGTACCCCCTTCGATCTCGCAGGGGCAGACAGATAGCGATAGCCCTGGGTTCCGCTGTCCAGAACATTTTAATACACTGGCACACGGCCACGATCCCGTCTATCACTGGCTGGCTTCACAGATTGTGGCGCGTGTTGGGTATGGAGAAAATGTCTCTTACAGTGGCGGGGGATGTGGATCAGTTTAGAGAACTCTGGCAGCCCTTTCACTCCCTGTTGCTTACTGAATTTCGGGAGCTCTCCTGTCCCAAGTATCTCCGCCTTCTCAGGCTCCCGATTCCGGGGGGCTCCGTTTCCTGATCTCCCTATGGACTGGTCATCTTTGATACTGAGGCTCTGATGTGGGTCGCGATTCAGGAACTGTGCACTGGACGAGGGGTGGGGAGAGGGGTGGGCGAGGGGTGGTTGGGAGTTGGGGGGGGGGGTTTGTTGAAAAATGTCATGGCACATTGAGGCGACATTTGTCTTCTGCTATTGAGTGATCAGACTTCACAGGGTGTTACTTGTTGCTGCCGCTTCTGAACTCTGGCACTGCGCCCTGCTATGTCTTCTGTATCATTTGTCTGTCTTTATGTGTCGTGCTGAATAAAATACTTTAAACCTAAAAAAATCTACCCTAATCTACCTTTAACAAATGCTTTTTACAATAACTATGTCAGGCTGAAAGCTTGTGTTGTAACTTTACATTATCAACTGATCAGACCCTAGCCGTTATCACTGAAATGCCACCATAACTAACTCGGCCCTGCTGCATTGAGCATAAGCATTCCCATAATTTGAAAGACATCACGGTTTTACAGTCGAATCACAACTTCTGTCCAGTCAAATGTTATACTGAAGCGAGCCAACTTGTCAGTGAAGCCTAAGCTTCAATAAGAAACTGAATAATACTTCTGAAAGCTCTTTTTCTGTTGACCACTCAAGGTAAAGCGATAGCTCGTCTGTCAAGCCATACCTACAAACGTTACAGCACTCAACACCCACAATGAAAAGTGCATTGTTATGAACAGTTACAATATTATATGTGGCAAAAGTGCATTGAAAAGGGCGTAAGGAGTCATGTCACCATGGAAATCAATACATTGAGAAAGTAGTAAATTCCCAAGTTTTGAAAATGCGACTCACCTTTGATTTTGTTTTTTTAAATAGAGACACATTTGCAATGGCAACAGAAGGAATAACACATGATTTAAATAATATTATTCAGAAACGGAACAGTAATTGCTGAGCTATAATATTTTCCTGTTAAACAAATTGCTAAACTTCTGAAGGATGTTGTACAAAATGTTTAATAAAGTGCAAGTCAACATTTTTTGGCAAAAGAGGTTAACAGCCCAGTTGTAGGTCGGAAATTGAATATTACAGTCAGACAGTGTCTCACATAAATATTGTTTCCTAAATATCATATACAAATATTGTCACACAGGGTGTACATTTGCTAATATTCATTTGTATCGGGCAATCCTTTACAAAAGGATGTTTTGTACACAATTTTTATGTCAGATGATATCCTGATAATTATATTCTGGTACTGTACCCAGCAGGCCTTCCTGTGTCTATCACTGCTAAGATTACAATATCAAACAGAGGATTAGGAACTAAATGAGATATGACAGTACTTCAATTCCATTCTTGGCAAATGCTAGGATAACTATTTTATCCTAGTGAAGCTTAGCCAACATCCGAAAATAAATTAAATTGCATTGTTTTGCTCAGTTTTCTGTCCTCAAACTGACAACCTAAAACATATGAATAATGACATCTATTGAGCATATCCTTAGAGCACCAATTACCGTGTTGCATGAATTACTCTGGCCTACATTAATTCAAGACACTTGCAGAAATCTTTAGTATACACGCTTACTTCATTGTATTTGAAAATATATGCTCCCATCATTCAGTTCCTGTTTTATTCTATATACATCTTAGAATAAGTATTAAAGATGTTCTGCTTTTCATTTCAGTCAAAAATGTATAATAATCGATTAACTGTAGTAATAAAAAACTATGCTAATCAAGCTGAATTTTTCACCGTTATAGGCCAGAGCACTTTTATCATTTTTAAAATTAACATAACAGGAGATGCATTTCCATCCTTTGTGTTGGGAATTTAGGATTGTTTTTAGTGTAAACACTAGAGCTATACAGAACAAAAATGAATATAAAACCAAAAACCGTAGAGTTCTTCAAAAAATGTTTTCATTCTGTTTTCAAAGCAACACAATTTACTACAATCTGATAGTTAGCGCTGGAGTATTTAAAGGTGGAATAAACGTCAGGGGAAAGAAATTAAAGTTCAATAAACCAATATCATCTTAAAACAATTTCATTTATCACTTGAAAAAAAGTTGCTCAAAGTACAGAACAATTCTCCACTAAGATGGGATACTAAAATATTGCCTAGTAAACCCAAATCATACACCAGAAAAGCATAGCTCAAGAGATATGGTGTTGATCTAAACTTATATACCACACTCTGCAATTATGGATAGCTCGACATGAATAATCAGACCCCTCCTACTGAAGCACTGCTCACGGTCTCATACAACACCATAGATGACACCAGAAAGGATATCACTGATGACATCACCAATGATCTCATTAATGACATCACAGATACAATCTCCCATATGAAATTACATGAAGCTGGAAGGCTTCAGTGTTACCAACAGTCGTGAGGTTTGCAGAGAGATCATTGGGACCAAAGGTTTCTGATTGACTACCAGATCCTTGTAGAGATGATATGGAGATAGAAGGCCATCAGATGCTAAAGAAGTAGTGTTAAGTTCTTTAAATCTGCCTTGATATGACAGAAGAGTTAGTATTTGCCTAAGTACTTTATTCATATGTCTCATCTTGTTCACAAACCTCTCTTTGGATTGAAACAATGTGTATGGAACACCTCATGTAAACAAACCAGAGTTTGCTGAATCCACAACATGGGAAGGGAACTCTGGTGCTGTCCCTGTTGGACATGCAACATGTGCACTTGTGGAAATCGGCGAAATTACTGTTAGCATAAGTTGAAGCCATTTTGTTTGTGGCAGCCATTTTAGTTAGCCATGTGCTTTTCCCTCTTCACTGTTGCCTGCTTTTCTATTCTGCTTTAGTCATCAGTTACAGTTAACTCCTTCAGCACTGAGCCAGAGCAATGTATGATCAGAAAGGCCTGAAGCTGCTAGAATGCACCTGTTATAGACTCAACTGTCAGGCTATTCCAACTGATTAAGGGTTTTTGTTACTCCTCCCACTCTGTTGACTAAATAGTTTCCAGTTGTCCATATATGAGAAATAGATATTCATGTGTATACTTGTACTGCCTCTTTTTGAACCTCCATGCTTACACTGCAACTATCACAATATATAAGCACCATGGTTTCTCTACTCCTTAGACTACCTCATTCAGTTGCCTGAGGGTACCGTATTGACGTACTCTCCCTCATGAGAGGTTAATACAAATATTTCCTTGATATTACAGCTTCCGTGCCAATCTCTTCTTTGTTGGTTTAAAGACCGGTGCATTAGTGAGCCCCTAAAAAGGCTTTAAATTCCACACACTTTGATACCAACAAGTAAAGAGGCCATACTCGGGGACAACAAGATTTGAACACAAACATTACACACCAGTCAATTCTGTGCAAGTCATTTACTACCTAAAATCTTCCTGTAATTTATCATATATTGCCATGATGATACATAAGGTGAAAATCAGTATGTAGGTGCATCTTAGTACCTTTCAATAGCTGCTGAAACTCTAACAAATTAATTACACAGGTTTAGGAGAGCAGATACAAACGTTAAGGATTTACCTAGTAATGGTACCCAACAAGTGCTAAAAGTATTTTACTAAATTAGGAAAGCCTTAGGATTTATTCAAAATTTTCCGACGGAGATTAAATGGGGTTACTATTATACATTAAAGTTTATTACTAACCTTTGTTGGGTCCTACTTTACTTCAGTCTTTCCGAAGTCACGTATGGTTGCTCGATGTATGGTTTTGACTTTCAAAGATGGCATGTGGTTACCATGACAGAGTTGGCCTTCTTTGTTTATCTGAACATATGGACAGAGAACATAATTGCATCAGCAAAGTCTAACTGTCCAACTGTGCTTATTTGGGCTACAAAAGCATATGTGCTGCTTCAAGTAACAACTTGCAACAGTGATGCTGCTGTGAGTTTTGAGAATGGCCGGTGTTTCTGGTAAACATTAAGATGTGGGCTAATGTTACATATGCATTTCACACTATATATGTATCATCTGTTTGAGTAGGCAATTTATCACCTGTACAGGGTGACCTGTGGCGTAACAAAACGTGTGGGAGTACCCTCTACGAGGTACGCTGAAGGAGCCCCTCACACTCACATCAGTAGGATTTAGGGGTCTCCCTCCAGAATGGGTAAGCCTGGGGCCCCCGCATCACGAGGGCTGCAGGGGCCTATGTTACAGCCCTGAGGCTGACCCATTACTGTACTCAAATATTTAAGGGAAAAATGGTTTTATGTCCCCTGATCTGGGTCCCTCTCAAGTGCACACATTATTCTAACTTGTGTGCTCCATTATTCTGTAGATTGAGCAAGCTTTGGTGAGTTGACCTAAATCAACTCACATTATATAGGATTCCACAGACCAAGGTATTAGATTAGTGATGATTTTATATGTAAACGTTTTCCTACTTTTCAGAATGATTATTCAGTACTGAGTTCAAGTTCTGAAAATCTACCCACCCTACCATTATTGACTTTGCCAGTGGCAGTGTATTTTAAAAGCACCTAGCATTGGTAAAGCCAAAAGCGACAACTACAAAGCACTGTCAATGCAAGAGAAATTAGATTGGACAATGCTCAATTGTTTTTTACTTAACATTTTACAATTTGTGTTGACTTTTAATCTTGCTCTTTAACCCTCTTATTTGTGATATGGAAACAAAGTGTTCAGACACTTAAAATATTGTACTGAAAAGCTTAATAGTCAATGAAACACAATTCCTTGAATTTATAAAGATTTAACACCAGAACTGTGTATAAAAGATAGTTGCCTTCCCTTACTTCTGTTGTTCACTTTGGCTAGTGAGTCTCGCAAAATTTACAAAACACAGACTACCTTCAAAGAAATTATGTGGGTAACAATTTACAATCTTTTTGTGCTCCAGTGACATATTTTCATAGCCAGACATCGAGGGTCCATATATAGCATTGCTCGCCTCAAGATAGTACTAAACATCTAAATTTGAATTGTATTTACTCTTTTACAGATAGCCCAGCTAACAAATATGAATCATATTCCGGAAAACAAAAACTTTGCAAGTTAGTGCAATCTTAAGGATTTGTGGGCCCTTGGCACAAAACATTTGTATTTTGTTACCCATGGTCGGCTAATTCAGGGAAATAGACGTGAGACCGAGAAAGTGCACGCTTTCAGGGGCCTCTTAGAAGGTGGAGGTCCTAGGCATTTGCCTATACCTTAAAACGTCTCTGCTCAAAGTGATTACACTTGTGTCTCTACCTTCTCACCAATTTCCAACCAACTAAGAAAATCTATTCTTAAGCACTGGCCAATACTAAATACAGGTGTCCTCTCCATTGAAAAACCAGTCTTCGCCTTCAAAAAGAGTAAGAACCTTAGAGACCACCTTGTGAGGGCTGCTCTACCCAGTCCCCTACCTTCTGCTACACTTGATACTGTATGGGGTCTGTCCCCCATTGTTGGGCATGCAAAATGTGGTGGATGTAATAACTGTGACAGCACTATAGAAGGAAAAAGTTTCACCTTTAACAATGTTACTATACAATGTCGTTCCTTTTCAAACTGCAACACCTGCAATGTCATCTATTTAATCTTATGCCCGTGTCAAAAAGTGTACATTGGACAAACCAGCCAGAAAGTAAAAATCCGCATTGGGCAACACAGAAGTCTCATCCGATGCGGTACCCCCAATGCACCTTTGGTGGAACATTTTGCTGCCCAAAAACACTCTGAGAACGACCTAAAATGGACTGTCTTGAAAGTACTGAGACTTCCACCGAGAGGTGGCAACATGGGACAGTTACTCAACAAAGAAGAGCTGAAGTCCATCATACAGTTCAATTCTATCCAGGATGGCCTCAACAGAACCGAGGACTGGACTAGCTTAATATAAGCTGGCTATCGATGGTTTTTTCCTTCCTTTTTGCATGAGCCCATATAATTGTCTGTGTTCATTTTAACTCTTCCAAAATGTCAGTTGATTTTAATATGTATAACTTGCGACCTTGTTACCCCAAGAACCGCGCCCTGAATGCACCCTTGACAACCGTTTCATTCACTCCCCGTTTACACCCTTCCAAGATGGCGCCCACACTGGAGTCACTCTTATCACTTGCCACTAGTCCTTTTTCACTTTCCATCACCACAATCGAGGACCACATTAGGCAGCGCTGCATGCCGGCACCCAGCACTCGGCCATTGCGCCTCCAGACGGGATCCAATTTCGGCCCCACTACGAGCAACTTGCGGTAAGCCTTGATCCAACGCACTCCCCCGACCCTGGTTCAACAAGGGCCCTTTTCAGTCCCACAGGACTCATGTGCGCCCTTCATTTTTCCCTTGCAGGCTCGCACGGAAAAGGCCCACGCTATTTAGCACCCTGCTCAGACCATAAGTAGTATCTTACGGTAATAACCCGCCTGCACTCGCCGCCTTCACCCTCACTCACCTCCTACCACCTACGATCTAATTCCTAATGTAATTTTTTTCACAGGCTCACCTTCATTGAAGCGCCCCGTCAAGCCTACGCTAGAAACGCTAGGCTTTAATGGTAATATTCTGCTCTACCACCGCCCTTAATCGCTGCTTCCGCTCCACCCCGTAGGTTCTAATTCCTAACCTACCTTTTTACAGGTCAAATTGGACCGACCAAACCAGTTCCTTGCCACTAACCCTCCTGATGCCAACGCAATTTTGCTAGGCTAAAACGGTAAATCCAGTAACCTTATTCCGTTTTATTATTTAACCTGTTATCCATAATTTTCACGGTATAACTACCTCCTTATAGGATACAATCCGCATCAGCCAATCAGAACTTGAATGCCGACTGATGCGTGACAGCCACGTCCTGCCTACGGTGCACCGCTCGTGGTAACTAGAACGCGATTTTTGCGTCACGGTTAGCTCACACCCTTGACGATCTTTGGCCAACACCCCCCTGTAGGAGAGTAGGGTCTGCAATCCTATGATCACCCAGATTTTTTGCTTTTGTTTCACTGGTTTACGACTTTCTCTGGCTGTGGGCCTGCTAATCAGACCCACAGCCTGGCTGTTCTCTTTCTAAATTACGATATGTGCCCTAGGTGCATTTACCAATTGGTACTGGGCCACCTTATCAGACCCCGTAACGCAGGGCATAGGTGCACCCAGGGCCGCCAGGGGCTGAAGCATGTATTATGCCACCCCTGGCTGGCCTCCTAAATTTGACACAACTGGCTGCACGACAGCTGGGGCGAAGCCGTGTAACCACCCTTCGCTTTAGGTATAGTAGCTCTATATCTAACCATACAATGGACACCCGAGTTCCTATCAGTCACTCCTATGGCAGGCCTTAACAATCCTGAAGGCAGAGTGCGTGGGCTCGTGTGAGCTAGGTTCAGGCCCGAGCCGAGCCCGGTTGCAGCTTGCGGAATCAAGACCCAATGGCTGTTCCATGATAACGCGTACCATAACGGTAACTCCGGTGTCGCGTTATCCAGGCATGTCGAGTAAGGTGTCATACGAATCGGGGTGCTGCCCTCTCACCAATTCTGGCGATGAGGTTAGCATCCCGCCCTTCTAGAGGGACACGACATGCACGTAACCGTGAACCCCGGTTAAAGTTAACTGAAGCCTCAGCTCCACAAAATGGATGCTGCCACCACAGACACGAGTCTGACCTCCTGCTGCTGGGAGTCCTTCCAGCGAGGAGCACTTGGACAAAGGGTTTCCCGTCGAGGGCGGTGTTCGCACCGTCCCAGACAGGGTTTGTGTATTCTGGGTAGGTAGGGCTTTGGCGAGAAGGTGACTGCGGAGTGGCACCCCGGTGCTCACTACGCATCTGCCGGTTGGAACCAGTTCCAGGGGCGACGGCCCTGGCCTGGGGGAAGACCGGCAGGGGAGAGGGGTGTAACTACCCCCTTCCTGGTCCCACCCTTAGGGCAGGACCTAGTCATGTACCCACCCCTTTCTTTAGAATAAAGACCGGAGCGGGGACCCTTCCAAATTAGATCATCTTTGATTCAAGAACTACTTTCTACGAAAGGACATTCAAGACTCTTCTCAAGATTTCTCCCTTGTGACTAAGGAGTAGTCACCCTGCATCAGCGGGCACCAACTAAGAACTCTGCGGTTTGCTGTAAGTCCTTCCTCAAGGAATCCGACGGCCCAGCTCGACGAGAACCGGCTTCCCTGGCACCTCTGACCTCTACCCACGTCATCAGCTCAGCTGTGATCTGTGGGTGCGACGAGACCTCGAGGGACCGGCCATCATCAGAACCTGCACGCTCTTAACGCCAGCACGACCATCGAGGTAACTCTCTGGTGAGTGATCCTGGGGTCCGAGAAGCCCCGACCCTGAGCCGCTCCAGCACCGAAGTGCAGTCTCCCAGCATCTCCACGATCTGCGTGGGGCCCTTCTGCTCGCTGCTCAGCACGTTGTCTGGTCACTAGCCGCTGGCTTGTGCCCTTCTGGGACGACATCCGAGAATCATCACTGCTGGTCTGGTTGCTCCAGACTGGCCCTTGCTTCCATCTTTGCGAGAAGCACCCCGGACCCTCCTGGTCCATTCAAGACGCCATCTTAGGCCCACCACGTGGCCCTGAGAACTGCCAAGGCTTGTTGCCCCATTGGGGGCGCTAGAGGGCGCACTGCGGGATGGCTGGCTGCTGAGTCGGCTCCGCCGGACGGGCGCGATTAACTGGACCCCCTGGCCCCCATCCTGCCCCAATTTTCGCGCAAGTTGGCGAAATGGACTCCTGACGGACCAGTCGCAACGCTGTGCAAATTCCAGCGCATGGACAGAAGAAGCGCCGGAGGAATCAGCCACTACCCGCGCGACGCGGTGCGACTGGACAACATGGCGGACAGCGGTAGCGGCGCCCGCCGCTAGGACCCGATCGATGCTGACCCGGGGAAACTCCTGTGGCTGACCCTGACCAGGTACGCTAGAGGCTAGGACTGCCGGCGTACGGAATCCGCACGTCCCATACCTGCGCTGCATGTGGAGCTTGCAACGGACTCTGTGCGTTCCAGGACGGCCATCATGGCGGCGGCGGTGGAACGCACGGTCGGCGACCTGGCACCAGACATTGCCAGCTCCCTGCTGCAGTGCCCCGGGCTGTGACCGGGTATCAGGGCGCAGCGGCGAGGGGCTGGGACAGCGGCACAGGCGGTAAGACATGCCAGCGGCTGGGTGGAGAAGAAGAGCTCCTTGGCGCTACTGAACGCGGCGCCTGAAGGCGCGAAACGGACCCGCCGACAGCCGCGAGGCAATCTCGACCGGGCAGGGAGCCACCCGGATAGCAGTGAAACCCCACAAGACTGCCCTAACACAGCTCCCGCCTGCAGTGAGCGCTGTGCCATGGTGCATGGATGCATGGCTGAGACCCTCGTCAGATGAATAGATCCCCTACGCAGTGGGCTTCTGGTGCACGATCTCTGCGCACGAGGGCGAAGACCAAGCCGCCATCCTCGCCGAGCCCGCCACCTACTGCTCCTGCTCTATCGACGGGAAACATGGGGAAGCCCGACAAGCAGCAGTCGAAGCTGCCCTTCGAGGCGAGGAAGCAAACGACGAAGGCAGGAGCGGCACAGGACGCGGACGGCGATCAATCTCTGGGGGATGGCACCGGCATGGACTCGGTGCTGCGGGCTATCCAGCAAAGTTTGCAGGATATGAACAGCAAGATGGACAGCGTCGTGGCACGGGTGGACTCCCTGTCGACAAAGCTAGAAAACCACGAGGGGAGGTTGGTGGAAGCGGAACAGAGGATTTCCACGGTAGAGGACCACTCCAGAAACCTCACGAAAGCCCACAGCGCCATGGAGAAAACCCTGGCAACCCTGACAGCGAAGGTGGAGGACCAGGAAGCGAGGTCCCGCCGCAACAACGTACGCATCTCGGGCCTGCCGGAATCCACCAACACCGGCAGGATGGAGACGTACGTTGAAACCCTGCTGAAAGACATATTTGGGGCTGGAAGCTTTTCTGACGTCTTCCTGATTGAACGAGCGCATAGATCTCTGGCCCCTACCCCGAAGCCAGGGGCCCCACCCCGAATAATCATTGCCCGGGTGCTCAACTACAGAGACAGGGACACTATACTCCGCCTGGCGAGGGAAAAGGGCGCCATTACGCACCAGGGCAACTCCCTGGAGTTCTATCCAGACCACACCATGGCGGTGCGGCAGGCCAGAAAGGAGTTCGCTCCAGTGAAAAAGAAGCTCCGGGAACTGGAGATTGGATACGCGATGCTGTACCCGGCAAAACTTAAAATCCTAACAGATGGCAGGCCGGTGATCCTCACGACGGTTCAAGCCGCACAGGACTACGTCAAGAACCTCATCAAACGTAGGAAAGAACGAGACAGTGCGGGAAGAACGAGCGACAATGATTGAATGCGAGATGGCTGTCCTGCTGTTGTAGCTGGATTGCCTCGTTGTAATAGGCGGCAGATGGCGGACGCTACGTTGGGAGCGAGTCTGTAAGTTGCACGCTGAGGTGGTGGGCTCGCAGCTGCTACCAAACCCTAACGGGAGACTATACATGGCAGTTTCGCAGTGAGTACACTTGGGGAGTGTTGTTGCGGTGCCCGCACCGGAAGTTAGTGGGCCACCTGCCTATAGACGTGCAGCTGGCAGACTATACTGACTGCACTAACGTTTTGATAACCAGCGACTCTGACTTTGAGGGTGGGCAGAACTGATCATCCATGTACTGGTACAACCGGGGGAGGCTGGGGTGCAAGATTGACGTGATTGCTAACGGGGGTTATGGAGGGGGGAGAGGCAGGGGGAAGAAGGATTTTGAAGTTATTATGCAATATCGCGCCCGTCCACATCCACCATGTGGATGGAGTTGTGTGCTTCGGGCGACACCCCCCAGAGGGTGTGCCCCACACCAAGTTTGACTATGGTTTTGAAGTTTGGGGGGGAATGGCTTTGGCACAGTTTGGGCGCTGAAGTGGGTGGTGGGGGGGAGGGGACACTGAGTATGTTTCGTATGTTAGCACTGTGTCTGAGAAACATTGCGACCTCTTTTATTGCTGTACTATTACTGTCAAAATTGCGCCGTTTCACAGGTGGCCACACCTCACACACGACACACGACTACACCAACCCAAGTGTTAATGACACGCCTTGACACGCTCAACTTTCTCACGTGGAATGTCAGGGGGTTGGGGAACCCAAAAAAGAAGCGGCAACTGTTTGCATATCTCGATAGACATAGGGTGGACGTGGCGTTCCTACAGGAAACGCACATGGCACCCACTACCACACCCCGACTGGGGACCAAATGGGCAGAATCCACCACTGGTTCATACTACTCCACGTACTCCCGAGGCGTCAGTATTCTGATCAAGAAGGGAACACATTTCAAAATTAGGGACACGCACACTGATGCAGGGGGGCGTTATGTCATTGTGGTGGGCGAGGTGAGACAGCAGAAACTAGCTCTGGTGAATGTTTACGGCCCAAATGTGGATGATGCAGGGTTTTTCGAAAGACTATGGCACACGGTAGCGGATGTACAGGCAGATAATGTGATCTGGGGAGGGGACTTCAACGTCACTCTAAGCGATGGGCTCGACAGGGCCTCACACACACTTGAACAACATACCAAGGCGAGGGACGTGCTGCTGGACGCAATGACTGACATGAATATGCGTGACCTGTGGCGGACACTGCACCCTGGGGAACAGGTGGCCACACACGTTAACGCGGTGAATAGGAGCTGGTCGAGGTTAGACTACTGGCTAGCCACGCAAGACATCCTCACATGGGTGGCGCATATAACACATCTCCCAAGGACACTGTCGGACCACAGTCCAGTACTTCTACGATTGCAAATCCCTCGCTATGTCCCACCGCCATACACCTGGCGATTCAACGCACAGGCCCTGCGGGATCCACTATATGTTGACACAGTCCGGAAAGCAATCACCGATTACTTTGAGCTCAATGCCCCCACCACGGAGGACCCGTGCCTCCTGTGGGAAGCATTTAAGGCTACGATACGGGGCGTCTGTATTTCCACATCAGCGGGTATTCTAAAGGATATCCGACATCAGCTTAAAAGGAGGGAGGAGTTGATTCAAGAACTGGAACAGCGATACACTCACACAGGGGACATGACACTGCTGAGCGACATACAGGTACTACTGCAGGAATATAACACATTTGCTGATGATGAACTTAAGTACATTTTTAAGAGGACCACGGCCAGGAGGTATGGGGAAGGGGGCAGACCAGGCAGAGCGCTTGCAGAAAAGATCTGTTCGGGTAGGGCACCGCAGCACATTGCGACTATACGCACCAGAAACGGCTCGCGTGCTCACGATATCCCGACCATTATGGGCGAATTCAGGGAAACCTATGGCACCTTATACGAGGCCAGGGGACAAATACCGAGGGAAGAGATACTGGAATACATGGCCGACGTGGAGATCGCCTGGCTGGCAGATGGCCACAGGGAATACTTAGCAAGACCTATCACAACACAAGAGGTCGTAGACACCATCAAAAGGCTCCCTAATGGCAAGGCGCCGGGCCCGGATGGCTTTGTCATTGAGTTTTATAAAGCATACGCTGACACACTAGCCCCGCATCTGGTGAATCTATACGAGACAGCACACGAAGCCCAAACACTCCCTCCATCTATGAGAGAGGCGCTGATCATTGCCCTTCTCAAACCAGGCAAAGACGAGGAACAATGTGACTCGTACCGCCCCCTCTCTTTAATTAACGTAGATACCAAGATCTTGGCTAGTTTGCTAGCGGACCGGCTAAAGCCGCTTATGCCGCTATTAATACGGCCTGATCAGGCAGGTTTCATCCCAGATCGGTCGACCGCGCACAACACTCGCACTCTGTTCGCACTGGCACACTACTTGGCCCCAGATATTAAAGCGGTAGCTGTCCTACTGGATGCGGCCAAGGCATTCGATACGATTGACTGGTCGTTCTTACATGCGGTCCTCATCCGGATGGGCTTCCCCCCATTATTCATCGGTTGGATCACAATGCTGTACTCAGGCCTGTCTGCCCGCATACGGGTGAACAAACATCTATCCCCCCCGATAGACATCAGGCGAGGCACTAGACAGGGGTGCCCTCTCTCGCCAATGCTGTTCGCCCTTATACTAGAGCCCCTAGCTTGCAAAATACGACAGCACCATCACTACTCGGCGATCCAGTTACCAATGCGACCTATACACATTGCTCTGTACGCAGATGACATGGTCCTCTATGTTAAAAACCCGGAGACTAATCTCAACCCACTGTTGAGGGAATACATTAAATTCGGCCACTATTCAGGTCTCCGTATAAATTGGAGCAAATCCCTCATTCTCCCACTGACAGACAGCACCCAACCCTCGGCACTAGATTATCCCCTGGAATGGCAGGAGGAGCCGACGAAATACCTAGGCATCTGGTTCCACAGAGACCCGGAACTAGTCATCCGCACCAACTACGGGAGAACCGTCTCCGCTCTGGAAGACAAAGTAAAGAGATGGATTGGGCTGCCGCTTTCACTAGCGGATAGGCTCGCCATATTAAAAATGGTGTTATTGCCTAAATTCCTGTATCTCTTCAATAACATTCCTATCAAACCACCGGCAGAGGTGTTTCGCAACATCAAATCCCTCATGCTTTCCCTAATCTGGGCGGGTAAACAGGCAAGATTGGACCTCCAAACCCTGACGCTGCCATACGCCAAAGGGGGATTCAAGGTGCCAGACCTTTACCTATATTATCAGTGCGCACAGGCACAATTCGCACATTATTGGTTTCATGAGATCCCGTTTCTAACACATGCTGCTGTAGAGCAGGGGGATGCTGATCCCATCCCGCTGACAAATATATTACCACACAAACGTCCCAGGTTGCACGATCGTGACATTAACCCAGTGAACGCCACGATAGACGCATGGCGAACGCTGAGCAGGATGGCACATTGTACTCCTCTCTATGCACCACGACTCCCGTTAGCACACCATCCGGCACTGTCTGTCACACAGGAACAGGTGGGGATGGATCTCCTTCAGCGAGCGGGCATAGATACCTTGGGGGACTTATATAGGGACGGGCAGTTCATAACATTAGACCAATTGACCTACATCAAGAACCCAACGCTATTATTTAGCTTCACTTATTACCGATTGCAGAGGGCGGTGAAAGAGCATTTTGTTACTTTCCCGGAGGAACCACAGGCACTCGCACCTCTGACACTCGTACTCACCACCCCTTCAGCGTCACATTTGGTATCGAGATTATACCGCAGCGCGCAGGCTAGCAATGGGGGAAACACCACAAAAGCCAGAGAGAAGTGGAATGCGGCACTTAGGGATGTACTCACGGAGGAGGAATGGGAGACCTCCTGCATGATCACCGGGATGTTAACGCCCAACGGGAATCTGAGACTGATTCACTATAAATATTTGCACCACATGTACCACACACCAGAAAGGCTGAACAGGTATGGTTTAAGGGATAACTCCAATTGCACCAGGTGCGGGCAGGAATATGCAGATTTCATACACTTGGCGTGGTGCTGCGAAGCGGTGGCACAGTACTGGCTCCAGGTAATACAAACACTCAACACCATGCTGGGGGCCACATTGCCTTGCACTGCTAAAGTCTGTCTTCTGGGACTGGTCCCGCACCTAAGGGCGAGACGTCGTAAACTGTGTGTAATAGCGCTGTTAATGGCGAAGAGGAGAATATCTTTACACTGGAACAGTAAGCGGAAACCTAAGGTTAAAAACTGGCTAGAAGACTTAACCTATTGCAGAGATACTCTAATCACGTATGAGGAAGAGCTACCCATGGGGTCCCGCCCCAGAGACTTTTGGGAACCTTTCAGGCAATACCTGCTGTCAATGGCGTCTGATGACGAAACAGGCTGAACACTTGATCACCAAAGACTGTTTGGCTACTCTGTACATAACGTAACGGGGCAATGAGGGGGGGAGAATGTTGTGACGCAGTGCTTTGAGTTTCGGGGGAGTTAGTTGGTTTTTTTTGGTTACTGGGTCCTCCCACTACGGTTCTGGGGGGAGCTGTTTTGACTGGGAAAAAAAAACTGAAAATGTGAGACTGATCAGGCATTTACACCATTTTGCTGCATTGTCAAACAATAACCCTACGCTGCCACTACCAACGCGCCGCCGGACCTCAGGTTGTCGGCTGATGGGCTGTGTAAAGATATATTTCTGATTTGTATGTATGTAGCGTGGACGGCCGGCCTTCTCAGGTTGTAGGCACTACCGAATGTATTATTTCTATGACAATGTGCAATAAATGTCTTACACAAAAAAAAAAAAAAAAAAAAAAGGCTTGTTGCCCCATCCTGGGCCCAGCGACGCCGACAGCATCATCCTTCGTGGGACAGCTCGCACCTCCACCGTGGTCGCCGACAACGCCTCCTGGTCCGTGAGACTGCAGAGCCTAGCGTCGCCCACTCACCTGGTCGAGGTGACGGCCAACCGGTGCCTTCCTGGTACCCTCTGACTACTGGCTAGTAGTACGAACTTGGTCCCCTCTGCTTTCAGGTTTCTTCAATCTCCGATCCAGGCTTGGATCTCTACGAACTATTCAGCACTGGTCGCCGGCCAGCAACTCCTTTTCTTCCGGCTCCTGGCTCGTCAGCGAAGACCCCGACGCCTGTAAGACTTGTGCAGCCGCAGCCCTCGTGGCTAGGTAACTCGGCATTTCGGTCCTGCATAGCCTCCTTACTCTAGGGTCCCGAGTCCCTCGCTTCCGACTTGCCTTATCGGGTCCGCCCGAGACCTTAATCTTTCCGTGTCCTCGGACACTTGTTTTAATTGTGCACTTGAAGTATTTTGCTAAAGAGATTTGGTTTGTGCTTAGTACCCTGTCCTCATAAAGAGTACAGGGCTGTTGTGATTCTTAATAAATATACTGTTTATTTTCATAACACTTGTGTGGTGTCCTTTCACTGGGTGTTCAAGGGGTACATGTGTGGTAAACAGCTGGCTTAACACGCCCTCTCGAGTCTTTAGCCTTAGACTGCTCGTATCCACGCTACTAGGATAGCTGGTCTATAGGTTGACTTACAACCAAACACCATAAGGGTCGTTGGAACGATACATAGCGGTCGCTAGAATAGCGAACGTTGCATATCGGGCCAACTTCTCACACCCCCCCCCCCCCCCCACCACGTCAATTCTTGCCCAAACACCGCGCGCTCCGTCACCGAGCACAAAACTTTAGTGCACAACGCGGCATGTCCCATTCAACTCGGCAAGTTTTTACACTCCAAATACGAGCACATCGCCACCCGTGCCCTTTGGAACAAATAACTGCATGTGCACTTGTTGCACCCTGCATGGAAAGAGTGGTTTCTGACTAGCTGTTTAGCCTTCCACTATGTAAATAATCAATGAGAAATCTTTCTTTTTCTTTTTGTTTCCCCTTCTTTATTTTTTCCTGTTTAAACCCTACAGGCTCACTCGACCAATCAGGCAAAGCTCTTCATTATAGTCCTGAAGATGATCCCACTATATTTTTGGAGATAGGGATCGAAACGTTCGTCGACTGTTTGTGCAGTACTGCTCTTTCTATGATTTGCATTTTCTATGGCAGTTAGTGTGGGTTTGAGCTTATTTAAATTTTCCACTGTACTATAAGCCACCCTGTTCTCCTCGTTTGCCTGTTAATTCTTTCCTTTCTCCCATGTATTGTCCTTCTTTGACTTGGTACAGGCTTGTGCCCAGTTATTAATGTGTGACTTGTCTCACCCTACTCTGCATATAACCTTAATTTATGTTCAAAATAAATACTTCTATGTCCGGCTGGACACTGAAGAAAAAACACACAGTCCTTATTTCAAGCCTGTGAAAATCATTCCTTTAAGTATTACTAAAGCCTAGGACCCTTGTCAAATAAAAATAAGTAGTACTACCCGTGGTCCTTGGCCATTATTACGGGTTCCCTTGTATCTTGATACCTACAAAGTGATTACAGAACACACTCCGAGAAATCGTAAATCTGTATTACTTTAAAAATGCTGCACATTATATAATCAAAGCAGTATTGTAGGAGATGAAGTTAGGTTTCCTCTGGGGAGGAGATGAGGGAAGAGAATAAGACAAAGAAAACATGTTAGCTTCTCAAAGGAGATACTGCGTTGGTTGCAAGTTAATTTCAAATTAATTTGTGAATTACTGGTAGGAGTTAGAAATATTCTTTAAATGTAAATGTAAGATACTTGTAAAGCGCACAGCTGCCCATCACTGGGGCGTCCCGGCGCTGTATAACGCGGTGGAACCCTTCCTGGCTCTCCCTGTGAGATGCCCCTTCCAGGGCACCCCCAAGGTCAAGCCAGGCATCCCAGTGTTGTCGGGGCCGTTGTGGAGATTAAGCAAGCTATTGCCCAGAGTTGCAGCGTGGGACCCATGATTAGAATAGGCACCGAGGCGAGAATTATTGAGTCCGCAGACATTGAGCCCAAGACCTTGCCGCGTCGGGAATTGAAACCTGGTCCCGGGCCTGATCTCTGCTTCAGGGTCTGCCGCTTCTAACCAGTGAGCCACACTTCTCCACTTACTGAGCTGTAGTGTAGCAAACCCCATCAATGAATCCCTAGCTGTTGATTAGCCAGGGCATATGATGCCAGCATCTCAAATTCCACCTACATCTCAAGAAGTAAATATGAGGCAGATTATGATACCAGTTGCTGAAAGTCCCAAATGCACAGAGCGGCACCCAGCTTCCATTCTTATGTAGCATGATGAAAACTTCCCAGTCTTTCTGCATTTAATGTATTTACCTCAATTGGGGAGTACGCAATTAATAAGATGTTGTGATGTATGGCTCTATCCCACAGGTCTATTTCTACCCATCTTAGTTAAAGGAAGTGGTTGCCCAGCTGCTCTTTCTGTTTTTTGTAGTTTTATATAGCACAAACTCAACTGGAAGGTTTCGGAGCGCTTTACATGAGCACCAGTTGCGTTACAGATGGATACATTCATTTATTTAGGCACGGGAAGATTACATGATTTGCTCAGAATCACAGCATGTTGAGCTGTCCCTGCCGAAATTTGAACCCGGTTCCCCAACTTGGAGGTCGACCGCTCTAGCTGTTAGGCCACATCCTCTTCAGCTACTCTGAGAATCCTCCGCCCATTCTGTCATATCAAGTCAAATGTATTCTGTATAATACACCCTTTCGTCTATTTCTTTCAACTTGAATTTTATAATTGCTTTTCCTTATGTTGCCTGCTACACTGCATCGCTCAATGGTATTATTGAGGCCATGTACCTTATTTGATTTGTTTATTTTATAGTTTACTGCACTTAAAAGTTGGACCGCCATATTTGTGTACTGATTACAAATAATAACAATTTAATACAACAACATAATACAAGTTTATGCCAGTATGTCGTTTGCAACCAATTCTCCTCTGACTACAGCATAAGGGAGTCAAACGGATCAAAAGCAGCTTGACGGAAATACATATAGTAAATTCCTAGGAAGATCTTAGGCTTGGATGCACAAAAAGAGCAATCCAACAAGGTGGTGTTCAGCTTGCCTCACGGAGCAACAACTGGATAAATGTTGGAAATATCCGGGAGGCTTGGTTTGAAGATGATCTTTCTGACTCCATGGGTTGGAGAGAGGTCTTTGCATTTCTATGACTGAAGGCCGGCTGAAATAAAACGTCTGGCCTGATGGACATTTTAATACAGTGCTGATGCTGTTGTGTACATCTGTGGAAGCAATTAATAATTCTGCTTTTAACTAATAATAATGAGATGCAAATGCAATGTTTATACTGTTTAATATAATAAAGTCTCATTAGGTTGACATCAGTCAGCCTTGGCCTCCTCGTGTTTTCAGACTGCTCTGTTAATATGCATATAAGGCACAGTGCCCGACACTAACTTCAATTCTCCCTCCCTGCTTGTGCATCGAAAATCCCCAAATGTGACCTTCATTAATGATTAATAGTACAACATTCAGTTCGTTCCATGGTCTTGCGGGCATTGTACCATTAATTAAATATATTATTTTCTGTTCACATTGTTCCTGGAAAGAACAGATTTCCAACTGTATACAACTGAAGACCGCTTTCTTAGGCCGCGGCTGGTGTTTATATTTTTTAATGTGCTATTGTTCCTCTGTAAGTCATAATACAGCGTTAGTCATTAGATGTACAGAAAAAGTCATTATACCATGTGATGTGCTTTCTGTTTTGCGATTGGTTTATGTAATGTAACATTCTTCATCAAACCAATGGGGGTGTATAGTTTCTTTTTCTAAAAGTGTGTAAAAACTCTTCTTTTGGGAGATGAGCCAAAGATTTCACCTTGCTTTTTTAGAGGCAGACTTCATGTCAAGCCTTTCATTGATCAGAACTTTGAATATATTTTCATGTTTCTTCTCACTAGCCTTACTGAGCAGTCCTTGAGACAAATGCTTCATTGACTCAATTGCTTGGTGTTAGACCGTAATGGGTCTGGCTATTGATTAAATTGGGCTGAATTTCCACTCGTTGCCAATGATATTTTGATTTTATTTGCATTTTGAGTATATTGAATTGATTGACTAACAATTGCAGTTTGCCTTCTGTATTGACCTCTTTAAATTTTTAAATAAATCTTCATGGTTTGTATTTTGAACTGAGTCTTGTGTGGAAGTTCGTGGGTGGATTTTCTTATGTATATTCTCTAAGTTACGTTTAGGGCTCTCGTCTTTAAAGACTCACGCATAAACTATCTATCAAACTGAGCTTTTTATGTAAAAAAGCACCTACACATCTGACTAAAGTGGTTTATGTTGGCTGTAGTCCGCCCTCTGCTATAACAACATCCGTACAACCCTTTCTTTAATTTGAATGGGAAACAGATATTTATTTTTTAGGCTGAGCCTAGCGGCAGCGCGCAGGCGATGCTCGTTCTGCAAGGCATGCTGTATTAGAGTATGTTGTGGAAGCCCCGCCCACTCTCCGCCCATATTTGTCATTGGCTTATGTATTTGTACTTTTTAAATGCTGGCTTCTGATTCGTAGAAAGGCTTGTTAGTCCCTCCTTGGTACCGCCTTGTCTCCTTTAGTTACCACCCATAACGACAGGACCTTTTACTTCACTTGTTACAGGGTCTGCCTTATAAGTGGGTGAGCACTATTTTATTTATTGACACTAGGGACAATGGGAGCTGCTTTTTTGTACCTGCATGCTGAGCAGGGTGTCCCTAAAGCGGGCACCGCGCTCAGTTTTTTTTGTTTTGCTAACTTTAATTACGAGCGCGGGACCCGCTTCAGGGACACCGCGATAGGCTGCATTTTTTTTTTACTTTAATTCGGAGCACGGCGCCCGCTTAAGGGACACCGTGCTCAGTTGCATTTTTTTATTTAATACTGAGCACGGTGTCCATAAAGCGGGCGCCACATGCTCTCTTTTTTTAGGGACACCATGCTGAACCAGGAGCAGCTTCTGCTTATTTGATGCCCACTTCCTCCCCTCAGCCAGTCCGCGCTCATCTCCTCTTTTGGCACCCTCCCTCCCTCCCTCCCTCGCATGAGGGGGTGGAGCTTAGCGGCAATCTAAGGTAGTGAACATAAGCCTTTGTAATGGAAAGGGTCTCGCATTGACGCGAGTTTGAGCTAATGGCATTGTAAATGAAAATGCCTTTCATTTATGTTTTGGTTTTAAAAGTATAAATAAAAGGCTTTGTAATTTTCAATGCCAATAGCTGAAACTCGCGTAAATGCGAGACCTATTGCATTGCAAATGCTTGTTTTCATTTCTGAAAAAGACAACATTTTACACATACACAATAGATCTCTGTATTTTAAACAAATATGTAGGGTGCAATATTGTTATACATTAAACTTTTTTGGCATTACAACAAGCGACTCACAAGAGCCTACACGAGTTTCTTTTCTCAAGTACCAGATACTTTTGAATCCCAAGTTGATGGCAATCGACTGCACAGCTCGTGAATATTTGGCAGGTGACAGAAGAATACAGCCAACCCGGGCTTCATGTAACCAGGCTGCGATGAAGTGCATGGCCAGACTTAGCTTCGGCTGTTGAGCTGGCACCCACACAGTAATGTTCACAGAAGGCAAGGGATTTATCCCAGATTGCTGTCCTTCAAATTTCAGTGCCAGGAACATGTTTTCGTAATGTCACAGACGTTGCCTTTGCTCTTGAGGAAAGTGCTCCAGCATTTTTGATAAAGGCTGAACTTGAATATTCATACATAGAACTATGCAAGAGACAAACTATTAGAGAAATTAGACCTTGTTAATCCAAATGAAAAACAGTGTATTATATAAAGCATCAGTGACTGTGTGTGAGCAGTCTAGAAACCATTGCAATTTGTACTTTCAAGTAATCTATTTAGAAATAGTTTAAAGGCAAGAAGAATTGAGACCAAGGAACCTGATAAGGACCATAAGTTGTCCCATCTGGTCCGTCTAGTGACCTGGTCATTTTTAATAGCTTAACTGGCTCGCTGCCTTCAATCTTATGTGATAAGTTGCTACTGCAAGAGTAGGAGTCAGCAAGTCAGCATTAAAATGCAGACATTGCCTTCAAGCCCACTCTCAAAGAATACTTCCCAACTTTCAAGAAGGATCTCCCAAATTATCCTGGCATCTACAAGTATCTCCATTACCATCCACTTTTAGTTGTGGCAAACGTCATAACAAGAGACACACATTTCTAAAGTGACTCACCTGCCATTGTCCTATGTATTATTGCGTGCCTCCATCTGTCTTTTGACACCATTGTCTCCTCCCTCCACGAACAGGGTCTTGTAGAACAGGCTCATAATATCTCTCTCAATCGCTTTCTTTCCCTGCTTCCCTACTGCAACCACCTGGGCCAAAAGGTTTAGAATGATTAGGGCAAATAGCAAACCAAAGAGTTTAAACCCCTAAGGTTTCAGATATCGAGCAACAGAGGTTTGTAGGGAGCAGTATGGGAGCAGTATGTTCTAAATGCAGATACCTACCGGTTCTCAGAAAAAAACATTCTTGCCCTTATATCACTAAGGCCTTCTTGGAGTCACTTTTTAACTCCCTGCGGGATGACTTTCAGACCCTGAAAAAAGACCTGGCCGGGGAGCAGTGCGAACTTCACCGGGATGTGGACAGTTTGGGGGAAAGAGTGGCGACTTTTGAGGAGGCGGACCAGTCTCGGAGCGAAGAAGTGGAACTTCTGCAGCAAGAGGTCCTCCGCCTCTGGAAGCAACAAGTGGACCTCCAAGCACACGTGGATGACCTTGAGTATCGTTCCCGGAGGAATAACATACGGGTTCGGGGAGTGCCTTCTAAGGCAGAGGGGAACAGTGTCACTTGCTACCTGCAGGGATTGTTCAGGGAGATCCTAGGCGAACCTGCCGACTTTGAAATTCGCATAGACAGAGCGCACAGAGTCGGCCTGGTGCGTCGTGCGCCTGCCCCCCCGCCGACATCTTGGCCTTTCTACCGGACTTCCCCTTGAAAGAACGAATCCTGAAAGAAGCCCACCAGAAACAACCTCTCCAATTCCAGGGCAATACTGTAGCCTTGTTTCAAGACCTTTCTTCCATCACTCTGCAAAAGAGGAAAGCCTTCCAGGTAGCCACGGCGTTCCTGCGGGATAATGGGATTCCCTAATCTTGGGGACATCCCTTTCGGTTAATCTTCAAATGGAAGGGGGCCTTGCACCAGCTCCGCTCGCTCCGGGACACTTGCGCCCTGCTGGGCATAGACCTTGAAGAGGACGAGCAAGGGGGGAAGGCATCGCCGCGACATTCGCAGGAGGGATCCAAGCAGCATTCAAGAGAAAAATGGCAATGAGTAGGGCGACAGCGCTTTATCAGGGTGGAACTTAAACCAGATCCGACGACCATAGCTCAGGAGCAGGCAGCAGCCATAAAAGAGGTGGTCAAGGACACAACGGCCCTGCACTGAGGCAGCATCAACAAGGGATTTGCTTTCATCGCACTGCTCCCACATGGGTGTGAGGGACAGGCGGGGGGGCCAGCGGGGTTGCCACCGCCACACACTCCTCCACATTAAGTTTCTACGGGCCTGGACTGTGTCTGATAAGCCTGGGACTATGGTTTGCATTCGGGGATTCCTAGTTGGGGTTAGGGGTAGGGGGGTTGGAGTTTGGGGGGGGTCAGATGGCAGGGGGGGGAGTTGGTTGGGGGAGGAGGGGTGGGGCAAGGGTTGGAACCAGTGTGCCACGGGGGACCAGTGGGTTGCGAGGGTCAGTGCCTACCTGGGCACAGTAACGGTCCACCATCAGCCTCATGTAGCAATGCAGGCCCTCTAAATGAGCGATGACTGACGCTACCTTGAAGATTCTGACGCTAAATGTGAAGGGCTTGAACAACCCCGTTAAGCGTAGGGCAGTGCTTTCTTACCTAGAAAACTCGGGGGCTGAGATTGGTCTACTTCAAGAAACTCACCTACTCACGAAAGATTGGCACAGAATGAGGTCCAGGATATTCCCGCATCAATTCTTCTCCTCCACACCGGAGAAGAAAGCAGGGGTTGCGATCATAGTGTCTAAACATTTTCAAGGGCAGCTTAAGGGCAGGGTAAGTGAGATCAAGGGTAGACTACTAGCCTACAGCATTCAGTTAGGAGACCAGCAACTGACAGTGGGTCTTTATACGCACCGAACACGGGACAGGAGCCATTCATATGGAACGCGATTTCGGAGGCATTGTGTTCTTCTGATCCCCTTATGCTTCTGGGGGGGACCTTAACTTAGTGATGGACACTAACATGGACAGGTCTGGACACAGATATGGTAGTGCAGGCGCTATCTCGGGGGCAAGCAGGGACTGGCTACGGCAAAGGAGACTAGTGGACCTCTGGAGGGCTACACACCCCGGGACTTCACAATTCACCTTTTATTCACATGTGCCTCACACTTATGCCAGGCTAGATCACTTCATCGGATCTTCGGAACTAGAGGCTCGGGACGCGGGCGTCGATATCTTTCCAGCGGCTATCTCAGATCATGCGGCGGTGGAACTCACGCTCACAGTTCCCAAGATTAGGAGACCTCTGGGCGGGTGGAGATTGAGGGAACCCCTCCTGCAACGCGCAGATGTAGCCAAGCAGATCCGCCAGTGCATCACCGATTATTTAACTAATAATGAAAACCCTGAGACGCCAGTAACTGCACTGTGGGGGGCCCTGAAGACGGTGGTGTGCGGAGAATTCATTGCGATTGCAGCAGCGGAGTCCAGGGACCGCAAAGCGAAGCGTGAGGCCTTGACGGCCCAGGTGGTAGAGCTGGAGAGGGTTCATAGCACTGGGGCACCCAGGGTCTGGAAGCAACTTAAGGCGGCCAGGGCTCAGTTGGCAGGTCTAGACACTGACAGAGCCGAATATGCCGCCCTTTGCCTCCGCCATACTTACTACGTGGGCAGAAATAAGACAGGGAGACTCCTGGCCAGGGCGTTGAAGACTAAGGTCCAACGATCAAAAATACAGACCCTGCGGGACGGGAACGGTGTTGAGCTACGAGAGGAGACGCAGAACGCGGAGGCCTTCCCCGATTATTATGCCTCATTATATCCCGCTGAAACCACCCCAGTAACCAGCGTCGAGGCCTACTTGGCAGGCGCTGTCACTACTGCGCTATCCTCCGTGACTGCGGACTCCCTTGATGCTCCCATCCGTCTAGATGAGGCGATGGCAGCCATTTCCAGACTCAAACCTCTAAAATCGCCAGGCCCAGGCGGCTACTCTCATGGATGTTATGGCTTGGCAGATTACGTGCGGACTGCTCCTTCTTTCACACCACACAAAGGACTACGCACCCAGAAAGCTATTTGGCTACCATGTTTGATACGAATGTATGGATTGTACTTTCTTTCCTAGGTAGACCTCCATATTGCTTTGTACTGCCTATGATTTATACTGAAATTAATAAAATAAATGTAAACATAAAAGACCACAAAAAAATCCCACCACGTAAATTTGGGCTCCATACGTTTGCAATTAACATTTTTAATTTAAAGGAAAAAAAACATCCACTCAAACGGCTGTTTTAGTTTATAGATTTTTATTTGACTTTCAGTAGTGCAAGCATTTTATAAATATTGTGTATGAAGGAGACAAGATTAGTTCACGACTTAACTAAGCACTCGCGTGGCAGGCAGCTACAACAGTACAATATCATTTAAGCACTTCATAAAAGCAATTTATACCTGTATACTGTACCTTGTAAATACCTCAATAAAACTATTGGAAATTTAAAAAAAAAAATGAAGATATTTTTCGTCTTGATTTTTAGGAGGACTTCTTAGTGTGAGGCTGTAAGGCTCCGTTTGCAACCAATTGTTTAGAAAAGAACGTGTAGGTCATCCGGGAACTCAGCTTAACAAATGAACGTGGTGACTGATTATATTGAGCCAATAAAATATTAAATTTTGCCTATAAAAAAAAAAAGGAGAAGCAAGGTGGAAAATAAATCACCATGTAACTGGGCACCCGGAGTGCCGGCAAAATCAATAACTGGTATTTAAAAATAATAGAACAAATAACATAAAAAACAAACTTTCAACAGCTTTGCCACTGAAAAAAAACGCATTATCTTTAGGAGGATGAGAATAATGTGCACAGGCTCTGTTCAATCCGTCAAAGTCAAGGGAGTTCATGTCAATGTCTAAAGTAGGCTGGCCCATTGCCCCTTGCTTCCTGCAGTTGTGGGTGGAAGCAAAATAAGAATAACAGACTCGCGGAGGAAACCCTCGGACCAAAGGCTCTTCTTTGTATGTTATCATATATGCCAATTGACCCCCTTCAGGTGGGAGACTCCCAATTTGTGTAGAAAAAAAGGATTTATTTTGGCAGTCTCCACCTGAAATGTGCTCTTCTTCAATAGAGGTCGATGGAAGAAATACAATCCCCCAGTTATTATTTTTTTTAATCTCCCATTTTCGACTTCTAAAATGTTGGCATGTACGTAAATATGTATTTTTTTTGCTAATGCAAGCGTCTGTCGATACATCTAAAGCTGTGCCAAAGGCCTGACCCACAAATCACTTAAGTTGTAGAGTAAATAGCGATGGAATTTCACATGCACATATGTGTGTGTGTCAGTTAAATCTGTACTGTCTGTTTTAAGACACCATGGTAAAACTTAACTGGTTTGTCCACCAAAGGAAAAGAGATAGAGGCAAGATACAGCAAAGGGAACCCACGTGTTCCCGTAAGGATTAAGTTAAGGAGGGTTATAGGACACTATACATGCTTGCCGGCACCCGAGCAACCGCTAACAGTCACACCCCACTAGTGATACATACACTAGCAATGGCAGGTGTTTGAAACGAGAACACGGGTTCACCAGTTCAGTACAGCTCACACACAGAACCAGGTCTGTGCTGAGCTCAGGAAGGGATGGATGACACACGGGACAGGAAAGATGCTCTGTTCCCGGAAACTTTACCATCCATTCCAAACTTCTTGCAACATGAAACGGTGTCCAAAAAAATGCAGTGCGCTTGCCAAGTATTCCAAAAGATTGGGTAATGCTGGGCTAGACGGTGTCAGTGTTTACTGTCTCCATACCTTGCGATAAGACACTATGACTAATGGGCGCTCTGAAGGGTTTGCTGTTCAAAGGTCCATCGTCCATTTCTGGGACATGGAGTTTCTCAGCTGCAGTGGTATGCAGTTAAGTCAATGAGTGCAAAAAACAGGCTTCTGGTGTCCGGGAACACCTCAGGCGGAGCCAAACACATTGCAAAGTTATGCAACAGCTAAACAGTTTAAGAATATGCTACTAGAGACATTCCGAGTCAAGTTACCTTTTAACTTGTTTGCAATTAAAGAAAATAGCCAAGCAAGGGTGTCAGAGACCAGACAGCAAGCAAGAAAATTAGGTCCATCGCCATAAGGCAGTAAATGACCTTCACCTTTGGGGAGCCTTGGACCCCTCACAGTCCTGGTGCCACTACACCTGCTGCACTGATAGCTACTCCTTGTTTTAAGGCTAGGACATATGTTAATCACTCCGTCACAACGTTTGTCGACCAGGTAAAGGCATTTTAAAAACATTATTTAACTACAAACTAATGGATGGGCTGGCTGCGTTGAGAAATTCATGTCCAGAGGTGGGTCTTCCGCTATGGCAGAGGAGTGTCGTCCCACCTGCCTGCAGCCAAAAAACATGGAAAATAAAATAATAAACCCTCGTTTATTACCGTTTTATTTTTTCTCTCTGGCCGAGGCTTGGGGGCGGGACCAGGGTAATGACAGACTGATGGAGGAGTGTTTTGCACTGCTATTCAGTGCGCATGGCGATCTGTCCACCCGTCCCAGGCCGGCCAAACTCTCAGGCTCACTGAAGCTCTCTCCAAACCGAGATGCGTTGCCGGGTTGGAGAGAGCAGGCACAGGCTCCCAGTCTTACTGAGAGCGCAAATCAGCAGCGTTCGGCCCAATCCTGACACTGCTTTCAGCAGCATGAAAGCAGCCTCAGGATTGGTCGCAGTGCACTCTGACAGCCTGTGCCTCCAGAAGAGAACACAGTGAGGTCACTGGGATGAGACGTTGTCCCCTGTACCAGTCTCAAAGGGCACCCGTCTTGGAACAGTAGTCTAATGTGTGGTAGTAGAGTTTGCATCATCTTTCAGTTGAAAATTCGAAGGGACTCTATTGTCTGGGACATACTGAGAAATACTCTTAACTCTCAGGCTGGCACAGTCAAGAGATTTTTGGCTCAGGACCCGGTTTGCTAATAAAATACTATTCTGTAATTCCCAACACTGTAATGTATTATAGAATCTCGATTGTGTAAATCAACCGGTGTCTGTGCAGCTATGGTGCAGTTGGCTAAGGAGTTCCAAAACCTGGTATTCAACAGTGGTTTTGCACCCGCGAGGAGTAAGAAATGGAGTGGGACTATGAGAAGAACTGGAAGCGTATTGTGGAGATGTTGCAGTGGCCTGTTGAGAGGGAGTGCATCCACTAAGGCAGACAGTCATTGCTTCTCTTGCTTAGTGAGTGGAGCACTGGCAAACATTGGTCACCCCAATGGTGTATGTAAGACTGCCTGGTGTCAACACCTAAAAAGTCTAATATAGTGCAATAAGAATGGAGCTTTTCTATGTTTACTTTTAAATAGTCTTTTTTAAATACTCATTTTTACAGCTGTATTACTTTACAGTTACGTATAATAGACTTTGAAGCGATTACAAGCATGCTGCTGTGGTGGTGCCTGCAAGCAAAGAGGCCTGGGAAGTCTGCTAACCTTCCTTCAAGAATAACCCTAATTCAGAGCAGCCACAGCAGAGAAAGAAAAATTACCTGGAGCAGCCATTAGAGCATGGAACTCGATGCCACCAAAGCTCATGCCTCTGCCCACTGTCTCAATATTCGGCAAGCAGCTCATACTAATCTATTTAATCAATTCTTAACCTTGACAATAACTATGCAGTCTTTCATAACATTGTACTTGAAGAAAATCTTTACGTCTTATAGCTGCAACCCTCACCTCCATCTTGATGTAGTCCCAAGTTGTAAAAGTTTTCTTGGTTAAAATGTAAAGTGCCCTCATACAACTTGGCCCAGGAACACTTTATAAATTCAGATGTGTGGAATTTCTACAACCTGACGCCCAAGACATATTGTTTGGGGTCAAGGGAAAGAAGTTGTCATGTTTATTTTGTCCTTGGGACAAGTAGGCACACCCCCATGCAGCATAGACCCTTGGCTGTCAGATTACACTACTACATAATGGATAAAGGAAGGGCACTTTCTGCATTTAAGGGGATAGTTGTGCTCATGTTCACGGTGTTCATACTTGTATTTAAGGTTCATCAATACAAATCCTTTACTATTAGGGTGAGCGCTCTAAGGAAATGTAATTTCAGACCACGCTACAGACAGTGGTCCCCCTATAAAAATGTGTACACAAGTTTGCAAAGTTCAACAATATAAGGCTCCGTATAATGCTTCCAAGATGCTCTCTGATAAGATGCAAATATATGCAAAAGCTTGCAAGCAAGATTGATGATTCTTTGCTTTCAAAATATAATAGTCATAAAAAAATGCAACTAGAAAAAAAACGTTTTGCTAAACTACTGTGAAATTTTAGCTGCTGTTCTTTGAAGCATCATTTAGCTAAATGTGTTGATGCATGCTAGTATTTCCTAAAAATATTTATAATGAAAAATGAGTATAACCAGTTGCAAGAAAATTACAGGGAACATGAAAATAAACAAGCGATGGCAAAGCCAATAGGTATGACTTTGGTGGTCAGCCTTTTGGTTAGGTAAATGTGTGCCTTGTTTCGACGTGGGTTTTGTAAAACTTTATTGTTGTTGGAGCTGCCGGGCACTCATAATTATAACAAACATTGGCAAAAGCAAAAATATTTTTGGTCTTAAAAACAAACATTGCTACAGAAGTTCTCATCACTGAACAAAACGACTTGTGTACCAATATGCTCCTTGTAAAAGAGTAGAAAGTGGTCAATCACAATCAAGCCAGTCAGTTGATGGAGAGAGATACATATAAAAAAAAAGAGTAGACCTAATTAGGGGCCAAATTTTGAAAGAAAGTGACAAAAGTGAAACCATGGTACATGACCTTGCAGAATTACGTTTTTTTTAATGAATTCACAAGAATGTATAGATATAGGTCAGGAAATTGTTTTCCTAGAAAATATTTGTGAACTGCATTTTAGCCCTGGCAAATAATCATGTGTAGATTTCCTCACGCAAAAATCTGTTATGCGGAAACAAGTTCACTTTCCCACCAACCACTTTTTGTTCCCAACCCTGGAAGAAGTTTTACCTTTGCCCTTGTCAGGAGTAAATTTCCACCCTTTCTCTATATGGGAAAATATTGGAGACAAGCTGATAGAAACCCATAAAACATACAAGTTAGTAGGTTTGCACAGACTCAAAATGGCATTCCAACCATGGGGAACTATTGCTTACCGCTACCTCCAGCCCCAGAATGTAGATCTGAGGAAAGATGGGAAGGCGAGGGAATTGCTAGTATTCAATTCCTGCTATTCTATGAGCCCTGGCATAAACATAGAGGCTATTTTCAGAGCTCCTATATATAATGAGATGGCTTCCATAATTTGTCGCTGCACTACTTGGTACCAAAGGGACAAGCGGAATTTGTTATAGGTCAAGTAGTTTTATGAAGCAACCTGCCCCATGGACAAGCAGATATTTTATTAAATTCCACACAACCCTGCACAAAAATTAAACAAATTGTAAACATTCATGCAATCTATATGCGAAGAAATGTTGAGAGAAATTGTCAAGTGATATTCTTTAATTCAGAATGTTCTCATTTTAATAAAGTACATGGTTCATATATTTTGGTATTCTTACACCAGCTAGGTGCAGTCCTGTATAAACCGTTGAGAAATTACACATTTAAAACCGAAGTTAAAGACCTATTTGTGATTCTTTAATTGTGGTCTACTACGTACACATTTTTGTGTATAGCTTTAAATACGTTAGCCATTTTTTGCATTTCCTAGATCAAAAGTAAACGATAATCATCTTTATCTAATGCAGAAAAAGTACTAATTTACATGACTATTTCACTTTTTTGTCTTTTTTATTGAGGTTTTAATAATAACGCATAACAAACAAAGCCAATAGGTATGGTACTGACTGCTTAGCTACTAGCTTTGCCAGTGCTGGGTAACTTTGAAAGTATTTGTTAATAATAATAAACATTCAAAGAAGGCTACCTTTGTAGATGCATGAGTAGCAATTTTATATTCGTTTTTGTTAGACTGAATCAAAAACCTTTGTAAGATGGCTATCATATTTATAAGTGCACACGGTCACCACTTTTAAATATATTTTTATTAAAGTAATAGAAAAACATTCAAAGATGTCTGCCAATAAGCGCGTGTTAGGGAGGCCATCTATGAATGTTTTTCAATCCCACTTAAAGAAGAAGTGCCTACGGAAATGCGGCACACTTCAAGTGGCAGAGAGGGTCTGGTAGAAATATCTGGATAGGTGGCTGACCTATGTAAAATTAATATAAAAAAAGATTAAATAAAAGCAAAATGAATATTTTTTTTTTTTAAAGGACACATTGGTCTTCCAGTCCTTGGCACAGAAGGAGACTATTTTCTGTGTGGATGAAGACTCTATGCCTGAGCTAAATGCCATTACTCGTAGGGAAGGAAATCAATGGCTGGCGTTGCCCCATGCGCTATGCTGTTGTTGGCAGGTGAGAATGTGAATAACACTTGAATAGGTCAGTGTTGAAGAGGGGTGACTAAAAACTCCTTGATGTAACCAAGTAGATGTATGCATTTTTTTAAAGTTAAAAAAAAGCAGAAAAAATATTCTTGGCTTACTCCAGTACTAAAATAGATTTGCACAGAGATGGGGAGCCATAGCTGAAACCTCTATGTAGTTAACTAAACCATGGCTATATCCTGAATGTATTCAGGCACTTGTCACTGAAATTATTCTTGGCTTAAGCCTCATAAAGTTGGCATCAGACTCCAGGGAATGTCAAAATGCTGTACCGAGATGTAGTTAAATGTACAGAATAAGCACATTCAATATTCTTCACCGACATGAGCGATGTACCTTTTCACAGGTATTTTTCCTTAGAGGCGAGTACAGTATCAGGCTATGATGCATGAACAACAACTCAGAGCTAGATGCTCAGACCTTTTTGGGCATCAAAGTACAGCTTACTACTACTACTACAAAAAACATATACTCATGCAAATTTACAACAGTGATTCAGAGATTAAGGACTGATGGGAATGTAATATTTTCAAGTGCATTTATGATCTCAGAAATACCGTTAGCAAATGGAATTTCCATAATCACAAATTTAGCATTAGGGGTGGGCTTCAGAGTATTTCTGCAGCGTCCTATGTCTAAAAGTAAATGAACACCAACAAAGTTGTAATTTGTGGGCAACCACATACCATGGTAAGCAATCGCAAACAAATATATAAACACATTTACTACTGCCACGGGTAGGAGAGGGTATGTTTCCAGGTTGGGAATGTGAAGAAACAACCACATACTTCACATAGGCGAGGGGAAGGAACTCATCCACTGGATACAATATTTTCCTGGTGTTTAATCAAAAGATAAGTTAAATATGCTAATACACTTTGGTGTCAGTTCGTTACTTGTGGTCATTTACAAACATGCGCAGTCTCAGAAATATAGGTGGGCTTAGAATTCCTCCAGTTCCAATACCCTTTTTTGAGACCACAATCAAAGACACCAAATTGCTCTAAACACAGAAGAGGCCTAAAGGGATAAACGTCTATCTTGCAAAACTGGACCACTGTGGAGCGGGTTGTTCGTGAGATCTAGTGCTTAATAAATTATTTAAGTTTGTTGGTGTGATCTAGTGCTTAATAAATTACTAAACGTACAATAATGATTCATTGAATCATAACTCGAATCCGCGGCTTTTAGTAGGAATCCAAACACTGATCAGCGAGCATCCATTGAGTGCTTAAGCACTAGACAAAAAGAATTCCAATAATGTGCCTTTGACCAGTGCCAAGAAATACTTCCAAATATTCATTAATATAAAAAAAGTTTATTACAGAAAACAAAAATGTTAAATTCACTATGTACCAAGGCTACAAAAACTTTTTGTGCAAACTAATTTTATACTAGACTGCAAAGTACCACCATTAGCTTGCAAAGCTCTTATTGAATGAGCAAGCGGGGAAGCGCTTTGTCCTTCCACCCAATTAAATCCAATTAAGTTCATTTATAAGCCGCGAAAACAGTCATTACCAGGCTTTGCCCTGTACTTTTCAACAGCACTGTACTTTGCTCGTTATTACTTTGCAACTGAAAACAAGCGGCCGCTGTATTATCAACAAAGTTATTTGGCACTTTCGGTAAAAACTCGCTTAGAAATGTGTTCCACGTTTCTCTTAATCATTGCACGCTGCAGTGCAGGCCACACCAAGGTGTATCAGGCGCGTGACTTGCACTTAAAAGGCTTCTAGCCGCAGACGTGCCTCTGCTATTAGGTGTAAACAAAAAAAACGGAAAAATATGCAACTCTGAAACATTAAAAAAACACACGCACACAACTGACAATTAGGGGATTAAAACGCAAGATACACAAGAGTGCTCTTCGTGCCTCAGTCAGCCTGAAATATGAATTTAATATGGGTTTGAGGAACCCGCTGAACCCGAAGTAAATAAGGTGGCGACGGCTGGGTACGGCGCAGTCTTAATGACATACAGCACATCGCGGGGTTTTTTTTCTTTAAAAGCAATTATTCTACTTGGGAGTTTAATAAACAGCAGTTGTCGTCGATGGCAAGAGCAGAATTCTAAAATATGTGGAGTTTTATGTGCGAAATTATTAGTGTCAAAGAGCACACATTTCCGCAGAGGGAGCTTGAAACAAAAGGTGCGCTTCGTCTTTCCTATTTTCAACTGAAAAGTATCTCACGTCACCAATCTGGCAGGTGTAAAAAAACCTTGTAGTTTACTTATCTTTGTTCCTCAACCATTTCTAGGTGAGGAACAAACTTCATGAGTAAGCTACTTGCTCACTCATTAAAACTACCTCTGCAAGTGAGTAGTGTCTGTCAAGGTTGCCACGCAGAGCACCCGGCTCCGCTCTTAGGGGTTCCAGACCTCAATTTAGAGACCCACTAGACCTAGTCTCCCAGCAGACCTATATCTATTCCAATCGACAAGGCCTGTTAAAAGCCCCAGCCAGTTCTGAAAGTCGCTGCATCGGCCATTTACCCCTGTGATCTGCCGCGCCATCAGACGCAGTCATTCTTCCATGACAACTGGCAGAACTGCCCTCAGCAGTGACTGAGAATGGGTCGAGACAGAGAAGACTAAAGTTCCAGCAGAACTGGTAACCACGCTTGAGCTCTTAACAGCAGCCTCACAAGGACCATATCTGTCCCTTGTCCAGGGGCAGCTCCTCCGTTAGGTCAGAGGAGCGTCACCCACTGCTGAAAGCCAGCAGAGGCAAGTGTGAAAACACAAAATTATAACATTTTTTATTATCATTTACATTTTTACTGAGCAGAGCCAGCTGGTTCAGGGCCATAGTCGGCTTGAGGGAGGAGTAATGGGCACTGCTAAGTGCGCATGTCGGTTTGGACGTGGTCTTAGTACGGGCAACCCGAAATGCGCACTTAGCCTTTCTCCAACCCAGCTGTGTTGCAAAGCCAGGTGGAGAACAGTCCGTCCTAGGCTCCCAGGCACTTTTTGAGAGCCAAACCAGGCCGTCCAGACCAATCCTAGAGCTTCTCTCATGTTGGGTAAAAGTAGTCCCAGCATGAGAGAAGCGTCGGGTTTGGCATCAGGGAGCCTGCCCGATGTGCACCAGCCCTAGACTGCCACAATCGAGGATCAGGAGAGAGGAGCAAAGTGGAGGCTGCCAGAGCGGCAGGAAAGTACAATATTCTATTTTTTTAATATGTCTTGTTATGCTTTTTTGCATCCTCAAACGGCCCCACTACATTGCAATGTGAGCAGCTGCTAATGCCCTTGTCACCTCACCTTCCTGAACTTTGTGAAGGGGGGAAAGGGATAATTGCATGTCCTCCCCCAATCTTATAGGAATGCATCTACCTCCAGGGTCTCTGGGAATGGGTGCAGCTGAAATACTGCTACAACTCTCACATGCACCAATCTGGGTAAAGATTTTAGTTTGCTTAGCTTCCTCAGTGGAGGCATGAAATAGTGGCATTAAAAACCTGAAGGAATATTTGAACTACCATCATGGCCCAAGAATGTAAAATGTTGCTTTCTCCAACTCAGAGGATACCACACTTTCCATAAATTATTCCCATTCAGCTTACTTTCTAAGAGATCTTATTCCACTAAGGAATTTACAAAAGGTTGTTTTTTAACACTTTGTCAGGATAGCAACTGAAATGTATTTTAACAATGTTGACAATTTCCTTTAGTGTAGGGTTCCTGTGCCTTAATGACTGTTCCAGGATCTTTTTTTTATTGAAACAGGGAACTCCTATTTAACCTATTATATACAGATCAAAGTTATTTTCTGATGCAATAATTTGTAACACAGCCACATAAGAGTCAAAGCGTTCACTGGGCAGTACAACCTTGGGTAAATGTAGGCCCTTCCGTCATTAAGTTAGGTTAATCTCCGACATGAGATTTAAAATGATCTACAGATTCATCATATACTTTGTAACCTCTACCTGTGGTATCCGTGGGAGATGAACGAGTAGACAAGGGTTGAAAAATACCCTATGCCTCCTTTCCAAGCAGATTCAGTAAAAAAAACTTTTATTTCGTTATGAACTTTTTTGCTCATCAATGTCTGTCTTATAATTAAAAAAAACTTAAACCACTTCTCGTTTTTAGCTGGCTTCCAGGAGAATTTAGATGTAACAGGACGGTTAGGAATTGCACTGCATACTACTGATATGTAAAGTCTGGAGCAGTAACTTTTAGTAGGACATACAGTAGAGATTTGTAATGTTGATTAAAGAGTTCCTCTAGTATTTGTACTGATGGTCAAACTGTGATATTGATGACAGATGAGAACAGCATAGAAGGGGTTGGTAGCCCGATCACAGCCATACATCTTGTACTACTTACTTTGGAAAACACTTTGAAACAAGCCCTGCCCTTGCAAATTATTCCTGGGACAAAAGGCAGAATAGCAGACATAGCCTGGAATAGCCAAAAGAACTGTAAGGTATTGAAGGCAGTTGTTAGCATTGTCTAACGCAATGGCATCCAAGATGATGTAGGTCTGTATGCCACATGGTGATGCAGGCCACTCCAGGAAGGAAGGCTTTGGGGAAAAAGGCAGAGATGGCAACATGGCTAAAGATCCTGGTGAGCAAACAGTGTGAGGCATAGGCACATTTATGAATCAGAAGCACTGAGGGCTGGCTCCATGAAGTTTGTCAACAAAATATGGAACTTAGACAAGAAAGTCATTAAAGTAACTTCTTCATACTAAGACCAGGGAACCCTTGCAGCAGGCAAAGCATGCAACCACCAGAACCCAGCATGGTTCTAAGGCTGCAAAAAAACACTAGGGGAATGTCAGACTTGTGAGGATTAAAGGAAGGGGTATGTTGCAGGGAGAGGATCAGAGGAACCGAAATACATGGGAAGGGAGAATAACACTAAGGAGAAATTCATTTACAATTAATTCAAACCAAGGTCAAGCATCAGAAAACTTTAAATGGCTTTAAATACAGGTGTCAGTTGTTCTGTACAGTTCTTCCAGACAAGGGATGGCTCTCCTAAATTTGTAGTATTTTAAGTTAGCATGGCTAATAAGACCTCACAACAGTTGAGCAAGGAAAAAAGCTGTGGTTGTAATCCTGGTCTTGTACACTCTTACAATGTACAAGAACTGATCACCTGTGGTACCCAGGAGGGCAGTGTCATCATTGAATGCTTTGTTGGCATACATCGTCTATATGACAGTCAATAATTGCAAATTATAAAATAAAGACAATTCTATATCTACCACAGTGCCCTACAAAGATTCCTACTTTTGCATAGACAAGTGATGGACCCATGAACACTAAACCTATTCTAATAAAATATTGCTTTCCTTGCTACCAAATTAATTTAAAGTTTCCATTGTGCTTATCAAAGATGAAAATTATTTAATGGAAACTGCATACGGGGCTAGGTTTCACTGTATGCAATGGAAAGTGTACTTGTAACCGAGACCAGTGTACATAAAGTCAGCCTTTATTAGGTCTCGCCTGTCGATGCGCATGCGCATCGAGCTTGCGAGACTATGGGGGCTTAACCACTCTTTAACTGACTTGCAAGGAATCGTGGCGATTCCTTGCAGTGCCCGTGACTTTTAAGCTCAATGCGCATGCGCATTGAGCTTAAAAGCGCGTGCACATCAGTTCCCTCAGCCGCACTCCAGGCCCCCGCTCCGCCCCCTCCCCTGCCCGCAGTGTCGCATTTCTCCACCCCCCTCCCCTTATCTGCCTTCCCTCCGTCTGTTCCCTCTCCCTGCTCCGCCCCCACCCTGCCCGCCCAGTCACCCCCGCTCCGCCCCCTCCCCTGCCCGCCCAGTCACTGCAAAGCAGTGTGTGTTTAGAGGTATTGAGCGAGAAGTCATACCAGCCCGGGCTGCTTTCTTGTTTTTCCTCATGTAACGTATTGTTTGCCACCTATTGTATTTTGTTTGCTCTTGACACACAATTTGCTATTAGTGCATGGAAGTGTGCAAGACTTGTTCTCATAAATATAACTGAAACCAATTGAAAACAATACGACTGATCATTTCATTTTAAAGGCAAGTTACAATTTTTGTCCGAACTCGTCCTTTAAACAGGAAGAAATACGTCGTTTACTTTTTACTCATCACTGCTGAAACCGCATCCTGATATCCTTTTTTGTAGTTTCGTACTAAAAATGCAATCATGGTTATTATTCGTCTGTTGTAGTTTCATTCATTAATACCGCTCACCACTGTCAATTTTGGAAGAGCCCTCCCTCACTTACCGGGCGCATGCCCAGATGGTAGGTATTCCCGAGGCAGATCCAGCATCCAAGCGCCCGCAACTGATGCGCAGTGACTCCTTTCATGGTGCCCTGTGTCCCCACAGGCATAAAGACCGGCGTAGGTACCTCCCCGTGAGGCAATCGCAGCTCGCATGTCCGGGCTTTGGATACCCGGCATTCTGCTAGCACTCGTAGAGAAAGCGGCGCTGCTGTGCTAGTGGAGGCTGCCATGCTGCTACGGATGCGACGTCACCGGAATGCGATGGAAACCACAGAAAACAAGCACTGGCAAACCCATAAGATCGCACCGTTTGGGACCTTTTAGTTTTGCCAATGGTTTTTAGCCATGGTTGCCGTGGTGGGCACGTGGCATGGCAGTAATTAGATGGTACATGCGGTTAGACGGCATCCACCTGCTATTTCAGTGGGTAGACGCTGTCCACCCAGCCAAAAAGTTGGGGCCCACTGAAAAATGCTGAACTCTTCCCAGCGTAATTGCTAGGGGGCTTTTTTAAATTTCTACCTGCAGCTGGGTCCCAGATAAAGGTGGAAGTTAAAGGGCCATCAGACCTAATTTTCCAATATGATCCTGCCTGGGGCTGTCTGGAAACTCACACTTAGTTGCAAACACTTTGGAGGGGAAACAAAGGTTAGCTTTATCACTTCCCAAGTACTTGAGAGAGGCATCCTTTTGACTTTTTTCAGTCCCTGTATATAAGAGATATGCACGCACAGTCAGAATGTCAGCTGTATCGGTCTGTCCCAGTATTTACATAATGATTTTTTTTTTACCCGCTCCGCCCCATCCCCCAGCTCACATCTCCACACAGTGATTCCTCTCAGCGGGAACTCTCTTGCCAGAGCGTTCGGCGGCCTCCCGCCTAGTGTGCGTTCAGCTGTTGGGCCTCAGCGAACGTTCTACCCGCTGTCTTCCTTCTGGGACTGAGTTTTTACCCGTGCAGAGCGGTGTTCTGCACACAGCGGGAGCTCTGTTTTTCAGATTTCTTCAAAGGCATTCACGAGTTCTTAGGCCACATAATCTTATCTATTTCTCCTCGCAGCTGGAGCATATTTCTTCAAGTGGCAGTCACGAGTTCCTGAGCCATAGAATCATTATCGATTTCTTCGACCTGCAGCACGGTCAAGTTACCTTACTCATGTAATTGCCTGCCAGTTCTACATCGCTGACAGGCACAGCTCATTCTAGAGTGGATAGTTCTTACTTGGCTGGCTATTCTGACACTTGTTTTCATTCTTAGAGGCTCTCTTTAGGTCTTGTGACCTATCAATGCGCACCGCTCTTCCGCAGTACTGCAACCTACACCCTCCCTCACCCTCACCCTGACTCACCCTCAACCCCTCACCCTCACTCACCCTCACTCACCCTCACCCTCAACCCCTCACCCTCACTCACTCAACCTCACCCTCACTCACCCTCACTCACCCTCAACCCCTCACTCACCCTCAACCCCTCACCCTCACTCAACCCCTCACCCTCACCCTCACTCACCCTCAACCCCTCACTCACCCTCACTCTCACTCATCCTCACTCACCCTCAACCCCTCACCCTCACTCACCCTCACCCTCACCCACCCTCAACCCCTCACCCTAACTCACCCTCACTCACCCTCAACCCCTCACCCTCACTCACCCTCAACCCCTCACCCTCACTCACCCTCAACCCCTCACGCTCACTCACCCTCACTCACACTCACCCTCACCCTCACTCACCCTCACGCTCACTCACCCTCACCCTCACTCACCCTCACTGACCCTCAACGTCACTCACCCTCACCCACCCTCAACCCCTCACCCTCACTCACCCTCACCCTCACTCACCCTCAACCCCTCACCCTCAACCCCTCACCCTCACCCTCAATCCCTCACCCTCACTCACCCTCAACCCCTCACCCTCACTCACCCTCAACCCCTCACCCTCACTCACCCTCAACACCTCACCCTCAACCTCACCATCACTCACCCTCACCCTCACTCACCCTCAACCCCTCACCCTCACTCACCCTCAACACCTCACCCTCACTCACCCTCAACACCTCACCCTCACTCACCCTCAACCCCTCACCCCTCACTCACCCTCACTCTCACTCACCCTCACTCTCACTCACTCACTCACCCTCAACCCCTCAGCCTCACCCTCACCCTCACCCTCACTCACCCTCAACACCTCACCCTCACTCACCCTCAACCCCTCAGCCTCACTCACCCTCACCCTCACTCACCCTCAACCCCTCACTCACCCTCAAACCCTCACCCTCCCTCACCCTCAACCCTCACCCTCGAGCCCTCCCCCTCAACCCCTCACCCTCACTCAGCCTCACTCACCCTCACTCACCCTCAACACCTCACCCTCACTCACCCTCAACACCTCACCCTCACTCACCCTCACCCTCAACTATTGGCATTGTAAATAACAAAGCTATTAATTCGCTATTTTCAAAACAAGCACATAAATAAAAAATGTGTCCTTTACAATACCAATAGCTCAAACTTTCCTAATGCAAGACCTATTGCATTGCTGTGCTTCCCTCCCCTGCTGCACTCTCCTGCTCTCTAGAGATGTGGCCTAACGACAAGAGCTGCCATCTAAGTCACGTAAATACAAAACATGTTGCATTCCAAATGCTATAGGTGTCACATTCGCAAAAGTTATAACTATTGGCATTGTAAATGACAAAGCCATCAATTTAGCAATTTTAAAAACCAACAAATAAATAACATATGTCATTTACAATACCAATAACTCCAACTTTTCTAATGCGAGACCTATTGCATTTCCAATGCTTGTGTTACTAAGCAGTTAAGGAGTATTGTCATGGACGCCATTTAGGGGTCACTAAGGGTCACTGCTGCGACTTTTGCCTTGCCCTTTGAGATCCCTGGCACTGCCTTTGTGACCCCTGACCGTAACAGTGGCAACATTAGGCCGTTATGGATGTTGGGCAACACCTCTTTGTTTCCAGCCAGGTTTTTTTATTACGCTAATAGTGAATAATATATTATTCACTATTAGCGTAATAACAAAATGGATTACAGTTAGCTGGAACATGACCCTATCTGGCAGCGGAAGCAAGTAAAAAATTTGTTAAAATATATGTTGTGTGCCTGCTTGTTGTCGGTGAGAAGAGAGTTTGTGTTTGAGTAAATATGTGTGTATGTGTAAACGTGTGTTTGAGTGAAAATAAAGGTCAAATGGCATATGTTGAAACTTCCGCTACCCCATACATTTTGGATAATTGACGCCCATGGGGTCATTCCTATTTTTTCTCATCCTTTCTCTTTAAAGAAAACCTACATTAAGCTCATGCCTGAGCTTATTGGATAATACAAGGTGGGTTTTATTTAAAACACAGGTATTCCTGTATCAAAGTGGCTCGTCTGAGCAATATAATATTCTCACATCTCTCCCTGGAATTGAACAATTAAATGCGTTCAACCTGATTATAGCTAATCGCTGGCAAACTGTGATTATTACCTTTAATTTCAATATTTAGCCTCAAAGGCTGTACTGGCTATTCTGCCGCTGTGGCATTTCCTCATTAAGCAATAGGCTAGGAGTAGCTATGCCAGCACACTCTTGGCAGGTCTGTGGACGCGCCATGAAATTTGCAGCCAGCACGCTTTTCTAACAGACTGTTCATTTGCACACGAGTTCGACATGGTTCCCTGGTGAAGGAAACCTCAGTGAGATTGGCCTTTAGCAAACTCAGGCCCTCAGGTCAGCAGTGTACTCTTTGGGGGGCATCATTTTGAAGACCTAGGTGCTCTCCCACCTGTAACTCTACCTCGAATACATCACTGACCTCCAATTTTTCTTACAGCGCCATTTTGAAACGTCTTTTGGTCCACAAACTTAGCACAAGATGGCTCCTTTCCCCAGTTCGTTATTCTTCATCAACAGGAAGTGACATGTTTTGTTTTGTCCAATCCCTCACCCAGGGGCGTAACACAGGCCCCCGCAGCCCCTGCGGTGCCTCTAGCTCAAAGGGGCCCCCTGGGCACTGCACTCTGACTGAAGAGCTCCTGATTGAACCTGGAGGGGGCCCCTCTAAGTACCGTGCGAGAGCCCCCCCTCACTTTTCGTTACGCCAGTGCCCTCACGGCTTTCAAATCCGTGTTCCAACAATCTTTTCAGATCGCAGGCTAGTCTATCAGTTTGATGAAATTCTACAAGTGTAGTGATTCATAAATTCAACAATTAAACAGTCATCAGAAAAGAGTATGGATAGAAGGGTTTCACAGAAATGGATGTAATGCTGATAATTGTAAACATTTCTATATTATAGTTTTTACATTTTGTGGTAATTATTGTATGGAAATATAGGTAAGGACATTAATGGGCAAAAGCAATGGAGCACTTTTCCTGACTCCATAGTTATTTTTCTCTAGAAAATAAACAGCCATTACGCCATATGATGCAGCATTTATTATCAGTTGCAAACGAGTTGATCTATATGATTAAGAAACTGCAGCAGGAATTGAAACAAGTAATACGAAATGTTATTCGATATCACCTGCAGAAATAAAAACAAACACTTTCTTACAAAAAAAATTAAAAAAGGAAACAAGTGTGTTATGAAATGCCTCTTTTTGCATGATCACCCCCAAAGTTTTGGACTGATTCTGCAGGTTCTTTCGACTCACGAGTGCACGGAGGTCTGTTAACCAGACCTCCGTGCCAGTGCATTGACCCTTAAAAATATACGGTTGATTGCCTAAGGTACCTTACTTTTATGTCCTTACTATATGGCACCAGGGGTACCCGGAGCTTTTAAGTTAAAGTGCCTCCCCAAGGACACTTATTGTGCCACCCTGAGTGTGACAAAGTAAAACATGACTCTCCCAGCCATCCGCTGCACACTGGTAGAGCAGTTTAAACCGCTAAACTCAACTGTGCCATTAAAAGTAATGATTAAGTCCACATCTCCATTCATAAATATATATATAAATCACCCGAACAGCAGGCCTATCGAGTCTGAAGGCAGGGTGTTGTATTTTCAAAAGTAGAACATATATATTTATGTGCCCTCAAAGCAAAAATCCCAAAATGTTGTTTATACTATTGAAAGGCTAGTATCGCTGCAGGACTTGGCCCTTTTTGCAGGGTCATCTCGGAACTTTTTGCCTTCTTCCTGTATTTTATCTGACCTGTTATTGATGGTTTTAGGACTCTGGGGACTTTCACTGCTGATCAGTGCTAAAGTGCATGTGCTCTCTATAGTAAACTTGTTAAGATTGGTCTACACCTGTTTGGCATATTTTAATTTACCTGTCAGACCCATGTACAGTGGCATCTCATATACCCGGGGCCAAGCCAAGCTGTGGAATTCCCTCACAACCCAGATCAGACTAAAGTCCAATAGGTCTATCTTCAGGAAATAGGTAAAGACTTGGCTTTTCCCTTGATCGTCTAAGATTGGCTAGCTTGTGCATCAGTACCAATTCACCCCCGCGCCAAGACGCCTCGGCAATCAAGCGCTTTGTAAGTATATCAGTCAGTCAGTAAATTAAATGCTACTGGTGGGCTTGCAGCACTGCTTGCGCCACCCACCAAAGTAGTCTTTCAAACATTTCCCAGGCCTCTGCCACTGCAGGGCCTGCGTGCGCATTTTACTGCTGCTGTGACGTGGCACAAAGTGGTTGCCATGTCTGTGACCCCCATTTTACTACATGTCAGCCACCACTAAGGTAGGCCCTTGCTAGCCCCATGGGCAGGGTGCAGTGTGCAGTGTAGGTAAAAGGTAGGACATGTGCCTTAACTCTGTGGCATGTCCTGGTAGTGAAAAACAGCCAATTTGGTGTCTCACTGCTGTGAGGCTGCCCTCTCATAGGAATGCATTGGGGATTCCCTGATATGGGCTTCAGTTGTAATTACTGACATGAGCAGGGTAGCATGATCAAGTTTAGTATATTTGGAATAGTAGTGATACGGCCTGCTTATTGGTTAAAGCGGATTTATTATTACTATTTTAGAAATGCCACTTTTAGAAGTAAATGTCAGTTATGGTAATGGGATGCACACCTGTTCTTAATTTTTTACTCCAGCTTTATCCAATGCTATTCCAAGAATGTGTGCACACTGGAATGGTGCCATGCCCAAACAGCACCTTGAAAGACAACTTTTTAAGGGGGGCGTCATCTCGCCCCCTCCAATTGCACAGCTGCGTTGCGCCAGATTGGCGATTGTTAGTTTCTCTTCCATGTTAATCAGTTTGTTTATTATATTCCTTACATATCTTTTTATCCTCTCTTCGACTTGAATTTTATACTTTGCACCACATGCAGAATATTATGCCATTTTCCAGATTTCCCATGCTTTAGCTGTGCCCCTCCGGACCTCTTGCAGAAAGCACGACTGATGAACGATTCGTCCAAGATAGTGTTTTATTAAAAATACCCAATGCATTTCGGACAACTAGTGCCCTTCGTCAGGGATCACTGTAAATGACAATAAAACATATGACCATTGCTATATTGACTATTATTATCAGCTTAAATCATCCATCACCAAAAGGACATATACAATCTGCCAAAAAGTCATGTTATTGTACTAACCCTCTCGTGTTCCCCCATATTGAATTCCTATGTTAACTATGCAAATGATGCTTCTCCGGTCGCCTTGCCAATTATTCCCACTGTTGCGCCATGTCTTAACGCCTTCCTCCCTCCACTCCTCCACAACCATCGTCTAACTTATTTTTAGAACAGTTCCAGTGCCACACATCTCCCCGTGAAATTCTTTACAACTCTGTCCCTTCACTATTCGCACAACCTTCCTGTCAACTAGAATATTCTCGATCTAACTCACTCCTACACTCTCACTCAACCAACTGCCCCTTATCTTATCAGAACATCTCACTTCTTTCATATTTTTACAATCATCTTGTGCTTTGAGTTACCATAATCCACAATAAGAGGTCAGTTTCAACACGGTTTTGAAATACACATCACACCAATTCACGTACGTGCCACTAACACAAACTCTCCCATCCCCTTCACGGTTCCAATAGTGGTTGTATGCCTTCACATCCCACCCCTATTTTAAACAAGATTCACCCGTTCTAATCCCTCCCGATTGGCTAACTGATTAACCTTTTCCGGCCATCTAATCTGCTTGTTCACTGCTTGTCAATTGACTGACTGCATTACCCATAATGCAGCTATCTTATGGGGCTGCAACTAAAACATGCATTGTCGGGTTTCTCCGAAGTAGGCATTAATGTGTGCTATGTGTCTTTGGTCCTCTGCTAGGATGTGTATTGACTGTCTGGCTTTGGAGTGACAGGGGCTGCTGATGTGCAGTGGCTCCAGAGAGTCTGGATGAGTCAGCGCTAGGTTGAATAGGCCTGGTCTGCATTTGGAGTGGCGGGAGTAGTAGTACCTGCACCTAAATAGGGCTGTGCCTACTCTCCATAATAATGGCTCCGCCCCCTGTGGTGTGTCTGGGGCCAGGGCTTACACTTAAAATGGGGAGTGTTGTTCATTGTAAGGATATTTTTAAGTGCCCCCAGAACTGGTTTTGACTGGGCTCAGAGCCCTGGGACATAAGGGAGGACAAAGTCACCTACTGGTATAATTACCGGGGCTGTAGCCACATGCCTGTTGTACTTGCTTGGAACAAAGACACTGAGTGGACTGCAGTGTGCCAGGAGGAACAGCTACTTGATACTGACCTGCTGCCTGCTGGGTGGCTGAAAGGACTTCCACTCTGCTGAGTGACCCTGTGTGGTGGCCTGCCTGTACCCAACTCTGTCCTGTGTGATTTTGGGGTTCAGCATGTGGTGAGCGCTGGAGTTTCACCTTGCTACCTGAAGAACATGGTGGGTGCTTTCTAATCTTGTCTGAGCCCGAGGAGTGAATTCCATCTCCCAAAGCAGTGGGTGCAGTGTGCATTTGCGCCGTGAGGAGAAGCCACAGCAGCCGGTGTGGAGAGTTTCCCGGGGAGTCGCACGGCAGGTGCTGGAAATTGCTTCTGGAGGGAAGAGCTGTGAAGTGGAAGTGTTCTTCCCTCCCTGAACCTTCAGTGTGTGTGCCTGCTTGGGGCGAGGAGCCTGCTTGGGGCGAGGAGCCTGCGGGGACGGAGCCGCATCAGTGTCTCGTGACTCGGACCCAGGCTGGGGAGAGGTTGCCTGGCAACCGGCCGTAGCTGAGAATAGCCCGATCATCTCCAGGAGCGCAAGGGCTCCAAACTCGGAAGTTGCCACGGCTGTTGAGCTCCCGGAAAGGCAGTCATGACCTAAGGACCGAAGCGGGAGTCCAGCCCGGGCTGCCATCGCGGAGGTATTGTCCTCCGTGAGGTACTGGGCCTCTTGCGGAAATCCTAAAGTGGGCCACACTGTCAGCAGGCCGGAGGCCGGAACCTGAAATGGGCGGGTTGCGGCAACTGCGCCACACATTTGTGGGCAACCGCCGCCTGATGGGTGCTATGTGCGAAACTCTGTGAGGGTTCCACACCCAAACTCGGCAATGGGGGTGGCCTCTCCTTCGTAGTTAGACCTACTTGTAGGGCCCGGTGTCGGGCTCAAGGACGGGGTGAGTCCTAGACGGAGGCCTTGCCCACCCCAGGCTAGAATTGCTGCATTCTCTGGTGTATGGCGGGAACGTGGCCCAGAAGCCTACGAAAAGGACACCAGGTACCCTAAAGAAGAGCGCAGGTGTTGCGCTGATTGCGGTGCTCATGGAGTAGTGTGTGCACCTTATAAGTGGTTATTGAGGTGCACTGTTGCCATGGTTTTTATCTAATGCTTTAGCCTAATGTGAACACTGCTACAAGTGTTTTGTGGCGCACGACTGATGTTAATGCTGGATATCACTAAGGTGTACTGTGGATCACTATATCCAGCATAATGTGTTACGCTCAGTTGTTTAGGTCACTAACACCAACAGAACCTGCTTGTGAGGGTCTTGATGGATGTCCCGGGACCTTATTGTGCATGCTCTAGCTAACCTCTGCATCACACGGTTCCAACTAACAAGAAATAACAATTTGAGCAGCATGCCACGCTGTGTGGCTCGTTCTCAGTCTGTCAGTCTGTACCAGAAGCCGTCTGAGAAGGGATATTACCTCCGCCCCAACACGAACATCTTTTATTTAAGGACCACTACAGCAGGAATTAGATGTGTGTGACTCTGAGAAACACTGCCATTCTTATGCAATAGACACTGGAGGATGCAATAGGAATTGTGTTGTATTGGTATTTCTATTGTGCATTTCCAAACTCTTTTCAAGTCCTAAAGTGTGATATGAGGAGATCATGGCTGTTTCTCTAGCTTAGACTAAAGTGCCAGGAATGCAGGTATATGTTGCCTGCTGGTGCCCACATTCTAAGTAATCTCACCAACTTATGTCCAGCATGTCTGAACACTGCAAAGACCATATCCATCCAAAACAGTGACCAGTTGGCATGGCAGCGCCTGCTATGCACATTATTCAATAGTAATGTTTTCAGAAAATTGCTCTTTGCTAACCAGAAGCATAAAAATGAAAAGGTTTTCAGAAAAGCCAATGAATATAAACATAGTTGTAAATTGTACACTTCAGCAAATATGGCTGCAAAGGGAGCTAAACTTGAATTAGCAAGCAACATTAAAGCGCTGTATGCATCAATTCACTCTACTGTCGGTTTTGAGCACAAATAAACATGTTTTTTAAAATTTTAATATACCATACACAACAAACGTTTCCAAACCTCATGTATAAATCCTTTAGAACAGATATGGGAGCGACCATTTTAACCAATCAAGACAATAGGAAACAAATGTCAGAATTAATTATTTACACAGCTTGCCTGAAATCAATAGCCATATGCAATCTCATTATGAAATAATACATTTTGGGATATCGATCTATCAACATGGTTTTGCAGTAATGAAACCAAGTAAGTTCGAGCTTATTGTACTGCCCATGGAACTTGATTGATGTAAATAAGATTCTGTCGAGAGCTTAAGGCAGCTATTGATCTCAGCCCTAAAGTACCTCAAAGCCGTCTCAGCTATAATTGTCATGGCCCACGGGAAGCCCATGGTCGAGGTTTTCCTTTTCAAATCAAGTAGTGCACAGTGAAAAACATTTTAATATATTCTTTCAATCAGCATAGTATGTCAGATATATTTCTTTATGCATCCATCAACGCTTGAAAAGAAGAGTAAACTGGACTGCAGAGCACGGTATGCATCAGATGTTACCAGTATCCCATGGCTTCCCTGCTTTTGGGGTTCGGGGGCTTAGAGAGTGGGGCGGAGGAGAGAGCATAGGGAAGGAGTGTAGGAGGGGGAACAAAAGTACATTACAGGGGCAGAGACCACTTAAAGCTGGTTGTTAAAGAAAATATGTAGCGTCAATCTTTCTGACAAATCTCAGAAATGTTAAGAACCGCCTCAACATCAAATCCAGGCTTATAGAAATGGGCACCAGAGACCCCTACCAATTTTCCCCGCCCCCGCAGTACAGCTTGTAAACAATGTGTGGGGATGTGTAATTTTAGTTTTCTACTGAAAATCACAAGATGGAAAATAAAGTGAGAATGCAGTGAAATAAAAAGAAATAAAAAGGATAGCTAATAGTTAATGTTATCACCTTCAACTTGATATTTGATAACAGCGGTGGTCAAGGTAGCATGAGCGATGGATAACATGTACATATTGTGGATAAACCAGTAGCAGGGGACAAGTAGAAATTGAAGACAAAAAAATAACTTAAGGTATAAGTGACTAGCACAAGAAATGCGGGAGATGGGAGCTAACCGGTTTTTCAGCAGAGAGAAAACTTGCTTTATGTATCTTTTGGAAATTGTGTTATCTCCTGCCGCATGCATTCTATCTATCTGTCTGTCTGTCCATCTATATATATATATATGTATATATATATATATATATCCGTCACTACATATGTGTACATTCTATGAAATTTAATCTTTCATAACAGTGGTTCTTAACCTTTGGTCTGGGAACCCCTGGGGGTCCATGATGTCTAGTCAGTGGCTCCGCGACTGCTTAGAAAATTAAATGATATTAAAAGAGTAATACAATATATGTAAAAAAAATAAGCAAAATCTCAAATTAAAACATCTACAACTTTAACTAGATGTCAAAGAATTTGCAATTGGACACTGAAATTTAAGATAGGATCTTTAGATTAATTTGTGGGTTCAGTGCAAAAGCATCAAAAAGAATATATAATAGAATATATATAGTGGCCTCAACTGAATATCGAAATGCCCGAACCTATCCTTTAAAAGAACAATTTAGATTTGTTTTAGATTTGTGAATTAAATAAAATATATAATCATTTGTCTATTTGTGTTATTAATTTATGCTTGTTTCTATATTGTTTCTTAAAGCAAGTGTTCCAGTCTTCCTATAATGAGTCAGCGAGGGTCCCCAGATTCTAGTATTGATTAAGTGGGGGTTCATAGAAGTCAAAAGGTTAAGAACCACTGCTCTATGTGGTCTGATCAATGTTGCACAGTAAACAATCTTTATGATGCTACCATCTATTGATTTTTTTTACTTGCTTGATTCCGACACCATTGCTTTATGTGGAGCTCCGATGCCACTCAGGGTGGAGTTTGGGCATATAACACCACAGATAAATAGCATTTCCCCTGTAAAATGTCAGAAATAAACTTTTCCTATTAAGTATTACAAAGTGCCAATTAAAATCTTCACATTAATTTGCAGTGGTGTATCAGTGCATTTGGAATGAGATCATACACAATTGAAAGATTGCGCATTAACCCGCAACTTGAAGGTTGTTGAAACAACTCATAATTGATAATGAACATTCATGAATAGTTCAGCTGTCCAATTCACACACCTAATCTCCTGGCACTGTTTACTTATTTATCGTTTTTTAAAGCCCATACGAGGCTTGAATGGGTATTTGAATGCCTTACATGGGAAAAGTTACTACAGCTTACAAGCTGTTGACAAAAGAATAGCTTTATAGGTTTCATGAAATAAAAAGCATTGGCAAAACCAATAGGCCGGGTATTGGTTGCCAGCCTTTTGTCTTTGTCAGGGCTTGTGTTGACATATTTTTTTTTAAATGTCATTAATTGAGAAACTGCCACACCCTTGTCCATCTAAAAACAAACAAAACAAAAACACCAAAAGGCAAAACTTATTTATGGTTATTTCACTATGGTCATACATGTAAATCTTGGCTTTCCGAATGTATTATCTTCATATCTGTACTTTGTATTTATATAGCGCTCACTACCCCTGATGAGGCGTTGAAATGCACCTCGCACGCACTGTTGTCTAACAAAATAGGAGTCACCCCTTCCATAAAGCCGATAATAGTGAAGCTGTAGTTACAACAAACGCTCTTATTTTTTAAACTAATCTGTCTATTGTTTCCAGACAATTTCACTTAAAAACACCTATGAAGAAAACTGCCTTACTAAGTATCAATTGTTGGAGCCGTCTTCTTCCGCAAGTGACCAAATAATATAAATGAATGAGGTGCAGTTCTCTCAGCCTACAAAAAAGTTTAACGACAAATTTCCTTTCCATAATGTATTGTGCAGTAGCTGCCCATTTAAAAAACATTGAATGTCAATTTTCATAAAAATTAAGTGTTTTTAAAATTAAAACGCGACTGAAAATGTGGATTTAATAGATTATCTACTTTCTAACTATAGCAATGTGGTCAATTCTATTACAAAATACAGTGTTCTGTGTACACGTGCACACAAACAAAATACATTGCACGTTTTATTTTTAGGGATGCATGCCTTTTGGCAAAAATAGATGTCATACCCAACGAGAAATAAGTCTTTGTTTGGTTTAGGTTTGAGTGAGTGCTTCACATGAAATGGTGAACAAACATTTTAAAACCCTATAAAAACATATATATATTTTTTAAACTTCACATTTTCATAGCGTTTTTACTGCAGAAATAATGCATGTAACTCAGGGCCTTTTGAAAGATTACTGCATTTCTCAAATTAAAAAAAGGTCACTTTTCTCCCAGACAAACAATCTGCTTTCCAACTGGTTCATCATCACGTGGAGCAAGAATGTGCAAGCGGGGGATCATTCAATATGTCTGTCTTTTCATGCAAACATCAATAAACTATATTTGAGAATTCTTGAATAATTTGGCTATATCTAAAGAACTGTTTGTACAAAAGCGTTATAAAACATCACAACAAGTAAATGATTTGTAGATGCTAAGGTTATGCAATGTTTACCTGCTATCACCCACTTTGTCAGCAATTCAGGGCTCCTGAATTTCATACATTAAAGTGGGAAGGCATAAATAGTAGTTGAAATCGAGCACCGGCAAAGTGTCTGTTGCAGAACTTGAATCAGGCATAATAACCTGTTTTAATGTAGTGCTTCATCCCACCGATTAATGTCTGTATTTTTGTGCTGCATTATTGCAATGTAATGTTGCTGTGTTGCATTCTACTTTGACTGTTAGATTGTGTTGTATCCTGTTATGCTTGCTTTGTGTATGTTACTTTGTGATTACCTGTTTTCTTTCGATAGCTCATTAAATGATGCTACATTTCCGCTAAAAGTAGCACTTGCCTTAAAAAAAATTGTGATAAGAACCATTTATAATGGTCTTAGATTTTAAAATAGCGCTTCTCCAGCTCTTCGGCTTTTTCAGACACCCGTCAGTCCATGCCCTGAATTAGAACTTGCGGTGCTCTCTCTATTTGATAAGGCTCCGGGTGTCAGAGGTCAGCATTTAAGTCACTGAACCTCTTTAACAGGTACCAAGCAATATCATGACACCAAGGGCAATACCGGCCTATCGGTCCACAATCATCTGACTCTAGCTCTCTGTTTTTTTTCCTATAATTTCTGGTGCCGGTTTAAAATTTACTTTCACCAGCAAAAGGTGCAGGCAGTCCCACCTATGAGTATTTTTCCCAAATACACTTAACGGGCAAGTGAGGGGAGGACACCCTTGCTTATTTTATACTTATCTTTTATCATAAAGCTTCTAATCTGTTCATTTCCTTTAAGCACCGTGTTGTCAGCATCCCCCAGTTTGTGTCTAAGGCCCCTGGCTTTGTTTCTGTGGTGAATACATTCATGTAAGCAAGGGGAGAATTTAAATAACTTTGAGCATGACTGTGTACTTGCTGGGCTCTTTTGGGTACAGCACACTCTCCCTTGCTTCTTTCTTTTGGCCAAAAGCTGGCCAGGAATTCGGAGGGATTTCATTTGTAGCACACCTGCTGGGCACACCGGTGAAAACCTTCCAATTCAAACTTTTTGTACAAGGAACATAAGGGAAGTTTTAAAGAGGTAATCGATTTTTATCTTTAGGGTTCCTATATATTAATTAACGCTCCCCACCCCCCAAGGCTCATGGAGCCTAGTCCATAAAGAAGCCACATTTCGGATTAGTGCTATAGCATACACCCATCACAACACTCTACTTCTCCAGCTGTTGGGGCTGGGAAGAATACCTTGCATTGCATAGTCTGAATAACGGGGGATTCCTTAGCAATATACACCTTTTGAAGCCTCCTTGTGTGAGCTCTGCAGTAAAGCATGTCTTTTCCAGTACAAGATGTAACTAATCCTAAATTATACATTCCTGACAGTGCCAACATTATTTAAACAATTATCCTTGTTGCAAAAGTTATACATTTGAAAGGCAGCACACACAAGGCTATCCAGGCTTCAATGCAGCAAGAGGAACCACAAGCAATATCCATAAACGAGCTACCACAAATCTCCTCCTCCATTGGGAATACATCTCTGCCTACCATGAATTTACAAAGAGTTATACAATTCCTCCCGGGAATCTGCAACAATTTCCATGGAATTATTTCTGTATGTATTTATGTATGGATCCAAAATTGTAACTGCGCCAAAGTTCGAACAAGAGTGGGAGAAAAATTAATATTGGTTGTACATACCATATTTGTCAAAAACTAAATCTTAGAGACAATAAATCATTTTTAGGTTAAAACAAAGACTTTTTTAAAAACATATTTTATTGTTTAAAAATAAGAAACATCACTTTTGGCATTTCGAAGATAGAGTATTCAACAAAGGATGATAACACATTAGCCGTCATACGGCATTATTAATTCTGTATACAGTAGGTTCAGTCTAACTAGAACATCCTCCCTCCCTCCTCCCATTCCCTATTAACTATCAAGGCCCACCCGCCCTCCCTCCCCAGACTTATTACCACTATAGCATTGCTTGTGTATGTCCCCCAAGACTCTGAGTAGAACATTGGTTTTGATTACAACCGGTACTCTTACATATCACATTTACATGAGATCTCCGCGGGGTCTGTCATTTATTGTGCCCACAGTATTTTGTATAGCCTGGAAGCTAATAGTTATTTAATGCAGTGAAGGTTCAACAGATACAAACTGTTCCACTAGCGCATCCCATTCCAACGATATCGGGTTTTACTTAGACCTTTATTTTCTTCTCTTCTTCTCGCCATACTATCAGCCCTCCCCTATCGTAATATTTTGTTATGCCATGTTAACACTGTCGGAGGCTGCGCGGATTTCCATCTCATTGTAATTGATCGTTCTGCCAATATAAGTGATGTTAGCAAACCTATACTGCGTTACCTGAGACCTGCGCTTTTTACAAAGCCCCAACATACCAAATTCCAGAGTTTTTTCCTACACCTGGTGTCACCTCATTAAGGAGTTTGTAGACTGTATCCCAGAGGGGTGCCAATTTTACGTATATCCAAATCATGTGTAACAGCCCTGCCGGTTGTGTGTGGCATCTGGGACAGGCATCCAATGTAACCGGGAAAACAAAGACTTTGGTATATTAAGAATAATGGTAACCAGGTATAAATTCAGGCGCACAACTAAATATAAATGAAAAGTAGTTCTAAAATATAGACGTAATAAATGAGTGCTCCTAAGGGAGAGGGAAGGGTTACCACTCTATCCCACAAAACACAAAATAAATTCTGGGTATATCAATAATCACAATGAAATCCCCCCTGAGCACTTCAAAAAATCAGTGACTAGAGTACATCTATTGTTGTAACACAGAAGTAACAGTGTAAGTGCTAAAGCAGTCCAAATATTTCTTTCTTCCTTTCTCAAAATAAAGTTCAAATAATAAAGATCCATTTGTTGAACATCAGAGCACAAATGTCCAGCTCATTATCCAGAAGATGTTTAATAATTGTCTTCAAAGGGAAATTTTCCTTGAAGCCAACACGTGTTTCGTCTTGCACTATTTACATGCATCAATGACTTCGTCAGGGCTGCAACCCAAAGAGATATAAATACACAATGTCAAATACTTTCCCTAACAAAACAATCATCTAAATATTACTCCTCCACCACTACTTGAAAAGCAGTAAAGTAAGTAGGAAAATTATAAGGTTATGAGTCACCCTCAGTGGTGTTAGTAACCAGAATTTATAAAGAATGCTCTGATGTTAATTCACTATTCGAGATAAAAACACCTTCAGTGTGTATTGAGAGCCCGAAGCACCAGTATATTAAGGAAGGGATGTAAATTACCTCAAATAGTACTCATTGTATCATAAGAGCACGAATATTCTCAAATCAAATATGAATCAGAATCTGCAACACAAGAATGCCGGCTTGATTAATCTGTCCAATACTAACCTAAGTCAATATGTACCATTTCATAATTGCAATATATCTGCATTATTCTACACACACAACATGCCTACAACATCAATTCCTATTGATTCAGCCATTACCAGTTGTCTACAAAGTCGTGCTAAATACTCAATTTACACAACATACGCTGTATTCGGGTATTCATCATTTACACTATTTAGTCATCTTTTCAATAAATCCAAATGTAAAAGACACCTAGTTTGGTAAATTGGAATATCTGTAATACATAAATCGTAACCAATCATGAGTTATTACGACCAAAACTTTGTACCTCCTCTTGTGTAATCAAGCTATCCACTAGTTACATCTCACCTCCTAATTTCAATTATTCGTATTTGTCCCGTACGGTTAATCCATAATTAACCCAGTTGAAAGAAAAGTGGTGAACCTGAAACGTTAGAAAAAATAAATATTACAAGAACTTGGACATCCTGTAGGCAACATGTTCCTACACTAGCTGTATATGTCTTCTCACCTGTGTATCGTAGGTAATAAATCACAGTATAAGTGAAGACACGAGTGCGTGTATTTAAAGAAAAAGGAAAAGTATATGTTTAAGTAGAACACGTCTACAACACTTGTCTAGAATAGTTTCTCAAGGTTCCTCACAATGAAAAGGTTGCTTACCGGCTCAAAGGCTCGCCACATCCTGAGACTGGAATCACGAACTGGCGTTATGCGTAGACGCCATCTTTTTATTTAAGCAAAGGCTAAACGCATTCGAATGGGTGCCATCTTAGAATATTTCCATATCACTCGCAAAATTAATTCTCAAATCTACGTATAGATAAATTAATTATAAGAATTTCAGGGCTCGAACAATTCACTCTACCGCTCGCATTTGCGAGTCAGATTAATTCAGGACCAGCTATTTTTAGATCCTACTCGCCCGTTCTGGCAAGTAGGAATACAAACTGACACTTGACCTCTGCCTCTGAAAGCATAGGAAATGTGACAAGATAGCAAGATTTAAAGGCATTTTTATTGCTCACAAAGTAAATGAGCAATAAAAATGCTTTTAAATCTTGTTAACTTGTAACATTTGCTCACCTTTCAGAGTCCGAGGTCAAGTGCATTTCAGTTAGGTCGAGGAGATTTTGTAGGTTACTAGACCAGCAGGTCTAGTGAATTGTTAATGATTTTTCGAGCCTTGAATTAGTATTGAAACATCCACCCATTTTGTGTATCAATTTTCATCCCAAACAACTAATAAGTGTTTGAGTATCCCGAGACAGTAATCACGAACTGGCATTTCGCGTGGGCGCCATCTTTTTATTTAGGTAAAGGCTAACCGCATTCGAATATGCGTCATCTTGTAATATGTTCATATCACACACATACTTATTTCTCAAATCTACGTATAGATTATTTAATGATAAGAATTAGTATTGAAATAACCACCCATTTTGCATTTCAATTATTGTCCTAAAACAACTAATAAGCGTTTGAGTAAAGATACATTCGTTTTTACATCGATACCTGTATACTCCAAAGATATCAATCTTGCATAGATTTATAGGAACTGCGTTCAGTATACTTATTCAGTGTATATCAAAAGTTGTATTTAAAAAATATAAATATCTCATTTCTGATATTTCTAACAATTCTCCGATACTAGTCTCGAACCGGCAACCTGTCTATTCAAGGGTAGAGAATAAAGACGTTACACTACAACTCCACCATATTGAGTCAAATATCCCACAGCACCCAAGATCGTGAAGATATTACACCCTCAGCACTGATAATCTACTCCTGAGCTAGCTAAAATCAAAAAGTATTTACACAGTGGTAGTTTGTAACAACCATATGTAAATATTATAATCTTTCTTGTATTCGAATATCACTAAGGAGTGAGATCTGCTGACTTAATAATCTAAAATTCCGTACCATACAAACCATTACCAGCATCCACATATCACAGTTAAAAATTCATGATCAAAAGTTCTGAAATCTAAGTATTGTATAACAGAGAGGGTTCAGGAGGAGAAGAAAAGAAAAGTAAAGTCCGAAGGAATAGCAAATTCTTTCTGTAATGCAAATCAAGCACCACACTATTTCCATTACATGATAGTAGATACAGTTACAGAAGAGAGTAAACATACTTTATAAGTTGAGTAATGTAAATTGTAACACAAATCCGCACTGTAGTATGTTACTCAGGACAGTACCCACTTTGATACATTATAGAGTTATTAGGACCTTGTATACATTCGTCAAAATAAACATATAGCGTATATAAACCAATTATACAGTTTTCACCTGTAACATAACGGAAATAAATGCACATTAAATTACATCAATCACCCAAAAAATATTGGAATTCTGGGTTCAAATTCAGGCCCTCTTCCACAGCTCTCAATTTCATAATCCATTTACCCTCAGTACGTCTTAACTTAAGCATTCTGTTATCTCCCCTTCTGTCCATCATCACATGTTCAAATCCATGATAGCTAAATTTATGCCTCTCATGTTCATCACAATTTTGGACAAGGTGAGCTGAAATAGGATATCTCGTATCCCCATTTTTAAGTGCCCAAAAGTGTTCCATCATTCTATCTCTCAATAGTCTTATGGTCCTGCCCACATATATTTTTTTGCAGGTACATACAGTAACATATACAACATATGTCATCTCACAGTTAATGAATGATTTGATAATGTGAGACCCTGTGTCATTGTATTCAAATTGTTTAATCTTCTTAACTGCCCATCGGCAAGAGCTACATTTTCCACAGTAATAAAACCCAATAGGACGGTTACCCAACCATATGTCTTTAGACACCGATCTCGGGTAACTTGGGCTGACTATATTGGCAAGTGTAACGCCTTTCCTAAATGTCAGACTTGGTCTGTCAGTAAGGAAGGAAGGGTAATATGTCTTTATCATTGTTTAAAAGATGCCAGTACCTCTCCAAAATAGTGTATAGTTTATGACTACCTGTTCCAAAATTGGTAACTAATCTAATTTTCTGAGGTCGAGATTTATTCACAGTAGTTACCTTTGGTTTCAATATATCTTCCCTTTTTAGTTTCTGTGCCTTGGTTAATGCCTGATCAATAATTCTTTTGTCATAGACTATTTCTGAATCTGCATACCATACCACGTAGGTTAGTTTCAAAGTCCTGTTCTTGTGAACAATTCCTACGGGCTCTAAGCATTTCCCCGAATGGAATTGAGTTAACTTGGCTCCTGGGGTGGCAACTATTAGCATGTAGAAGTGCATTGCAGCTTGTTTCTTTACGGTACATACGGCTGCACAATTTATCACTCTACAAATAATTCGATATCTAAAAAGGTCAAGTGGTGTGTGTCAATGTGTTGTAAATGACATATTAACATCATTTGAGTTAAGGTAATCAAAGAAAGCATGAAGTTCAACTGTTGTCCCTCTCCAAATTAAAAGACAATCATCAATAAATCGTCCCCAGTAGTATATGTGATCAGTCCATTGCTTGCCCATAGGGCCCCAGATCCACTCCGCCTCAAACACCCCATAAAGAGGTTGGCAAATGACAGAGCGAATCTGGAGCCCATCGCTGTGCCAAGCTTTTGTCTGTACCAATTATCCTTGAATAGGAAAATGTTGTTTTCCAACACAATCGGAGTCATTTCCATAATCATCGTAGTATGGTCAAAATACTCGGCTGGTGTCTTATTCAAGAAGCTCTCCATAGCTTTCATACCCTATTTGTGATCTATATTGGAATATAAAGAAACCACATCCAATGTGGCCAAAATCATGTCTGGTTCCCACATAACATCACTCATTAAATTCAATACGTGTTTAGTATCCTCAATGTGTGAAGAAAGGTTCTGCACATATGGTCTTATGTACAAGTCAATGAATTGGGATAGTTTCTCTGTCGGCCCCCAATGCCCGAAATGATGGGTCTGCCCGGGGGTTTCTGACGATTTTTATGAATCTTGGGCAAACTGTACAGGCATGGGGCCCTAGGGAACTCCACACGAAGGTACATAAATTAATCATAGTCAAGTAGATTGATCATACCAGTATTTAAGTTTGCATTCAATCATGTCTGTGACGTTTAGTAAAGGACTCGTTGGAACTTGTTCATAATATTTCAGATCTCGTAATTGGGATAAAACTTCATCATTATAATTTTTCCTATTCAGCAAAACGATGTTGCCACCTTTGTCTGACATTCGTATAATTATTTCCGGTTGAGAAGTTAAAGTTTTAAGGGCCAACCTTTCATCCTTCTTAAGATTGCCTGTAAAGGATTTGTTGTAACCTCCTCTCTCTTTCTCAATAAGTTTATCTATATCTAAGTTGACAGCCTTGTAGAAGGCATCAACCATATTCCCCGATGACAATTGTGGTGTCCATTTTGACTTTGTTTTAAGACCACTTCCTATGGCAGGGCTCTGATTGATCTACAAATCCTCTAGTAGTGAATTTATAGTAACTGGATCCACCTCACTTTCTGTTAAGGAAAGAAGTAATTTCATATCACGAACATCTTGTATTGTCACTTTACTCAATAATGTTCTTGAAACTGGGCTCTTATTTACGATCTCTTGATTAGAGACATACTTAAGTTTCAGTAACTGTGAAAATTTATATACATCAATTTTAGTCGTATACCAATCAATACACGTAGACGGACAGAAGCCCAAACCTTTCTTTAATACTGAAACCATACTGTCAGATAGTTCAAATGATGAAAGGTTGATAATTTCTATCTCATTAGTCAAATCATTTATTTCTTCCAAGAGCGAGTTCTCATCCCTTGTCTGACCATTTCTTCTGCCTTTCCCTCTTGTCCCTCTCCTTGTCTTTCTCCTCCAGTATCTCTGAATCTCCCCCCTATTTCTCGGTTCCCCATTCAGATACGTCGGACCTCTGTAGAAAAGAAGAACTGTCCGATGTTGTAGCAGTTGCTAAATCCACTGTATCTTCATTTTCACTAGTAGAAACATTGCTTGAGGAAGAATGTAACTCTGAACTGGAAGGAGTAACATTCTTTTTAGAAACCTGTTCCTTGTTAACTAAATAATCAAATCTACGGGCAAAGGTAAAAACACGTCCAGTGGCATAGTCGTGTTCATCCCGTTTCAATTTTCTTGCCTTTCGGCGTTTTATATCAGCCTGTAAATTAGCTAGGATTTCATCAAGTAAAGTGTAGTTTTAACCGTAGCTTCAGGCAAGTTGTTTAATTTCCTCTTCCAATGTTTGTATTTCAATAAGTAATTTAGTAATTTTCCATTCTGCATTATCTATCAAGATTCTAATCAAATTATTAGAGCTGCTAGTCAATTCCTTTTCCCATAAATCAAGGAGGTCCGGTTCTAAGTCTTCATAAGTCGGTACAATTTGTGATCTAAGACCACGGGGAATTCGATTCAAAGCTAGGTATTGCTTGAGAGTTGCTGCATCCCACCATTTATTCAATTCAGGTCTCTTCAATCTCTGTAACTTAATAAATTTGGCTCTCAAATAATACAATACGAATAATTGAAATTAGGAGGTGAGATGTAACTAGTGGATAGAGTACACGAGAGGATGTACAAAGTTGTGGTCGTAATAACTCATGACTGGTTACGATTTATGTATTACAGATATTCCAATTTACCGAACTAGGTGTCTTTTACGTTTGGATTTATTGAAAAGATGACTAAATAGTGCATATGATGAATACCGGAATACAGAGTATATTGTGTAAAGTGAGTATTTAGCACGACTTTGTAGACAACTGGTAATGGCTGAATCAATAGGAATTGATGTTGTAGGCATGTTGTGGGTGTAGAATAATGCAGGATATATTCCAATTATGAAATGGTACATATTGACTTAGGTTAGTATTGTACAGATTAATCAAACCAGCATTCTTATGTTGCAGATTCTGATTCATATTTGATTTGAGAATATTCGTGCTCTTATGATACAATGAGTACTATTTGAGGTAATTTACATCCCTTCCTTAATATACTGGTGCTTCGGGCTCTCAATACACACTGAAGGAGTTTTTATCTCGAATAGTGAATTAACATCAGAGCATTCTTTATAAATTATGGTTACTAACACCACTGAGGGTGACGCATAACCTTATAATTTTCCTACTTACTTTACTGCTTTTCAAGTAGTGGTGGAGGAGTAATATTTAGATGATTGTTTTGTTAGGGAAAGTATCTGACATTGTGTATTTATATCTCTTTGGGTTGCAGCCCTGACAAAGTCATTGATGCATGTAAATAGTGCAAGACGAAACACGTGTTGGCTGCAAGGAAAATTTCCCGTTGAAGACAATTAGTAAACATCTTCTAGATAATGAGCTGGACATTTGTGCTCTGATGTTCAACTGGATCTTTATTATTTGAACTTTATTTTGAGAAAGGAAGAAAGAACTATTTGGACTGCTTTAGCACTTACACTGTTAGTTCTGTGTTACAACAATATATGTACTCTAGTCACTGATTTTTTGAAGTGCTTAGGGGGAATTTCATTGAAAGACTTTGTTATATCCTGGATGTTTTGCAGAAGAGAGAATACAATTATTTTATGCACTGGACTAGAAGAGGGCTGAGGTACTACTAGTCTCAAGAGCCCTTGTCGTAATGACACAGGCTGATACAACAAAGTCTTAAGATGGAAAATTGTTCGATAGGCATATTGAAGTTCGGGTAAGAAATATGAATGAAAAAAAGGACTCAGGCGTAAGTTTAGATGGACAAAGCATGAGGATTAAAAGGAAATGTTCCAAATCCATGCATTCAGAAAAACATACATCTTGAATGTACACTGTTGTGTGTGCCGATGGCTTCAATGGCAGAAGTAATCGATAATCGCATGTTCTGTGAAATAACAAGCTAATGGAAATTAGCCGGTGAGATACCTAAGTGAGTTAAAGACTGCTACTGACATCTGCACAAAATCGGCAGATGACAGGTTTGAATCTCGAATCATCTGGTGCTCATGCACAGGTCAGTAAATTGATACTATTCAGCTGGGTAACAGCAGGGCTTCTTATTTAGAGGTGTAGAGTAAACCAAATTTGCCTCAAAAAGGGCCATGTATAAAACAAGTTGGCATTAAAGAACAGCATTATTTATACTACGCCTGGTAACTGAAGCGAACAGCTAGCTGTGCAAGGCGAGCCCTGACAACGGATGGTAGCCTTTAATTCCGTTCTCTCAATCAGTGATATTGCAGGTTAACAGAAGCCAACCTACAAACTAATCACAGTTTTTTAACGCCTCAAAGTATGGTGCTCCTGCTGCAGTTGATTGAGACACCATTAAATTATAACTTTTGAAGAATGATCGTCTCCTCATCCTTGGTCAGTCAGACATCCCACTTTTTTTTTTTAAGGGAAATCAGTGTGCAATTTCACTACATATTGTGGTACTTGTATGCCTCTGCATGACCTCAAAATGTCGGGTTAGTAAGGCATTAGTACTAATGGCTCTGAACCTGAAATGATAATCACAAAAACAGAAACATTTAATATAGCTTAGGGAGGAAAATCATTTGCCTACAAATTGCAACAAGCATTTGCAAAGCCAATAGGTTTTGCCTATGTAAGACCTATTGGCTTTGCCAATGTGTTTGTAGCCATGTTGTACACCAGCGTGTCTGATGTTCAGCATGGCTAAAAGTAAGTGACCTAGAGGAGAGTGGCGTGGGCTGTTGTGTCGTAGAGTGGAGTGAAGCGAAGCATTGTAGAGTGGAGTGTCATATACTGGCATGGAGTGAGTGAGTGGCGTATCGAGTCTTAGAGTGGCGTAGAGTGGAATAAGAGTGGAGTGTGTGGAAGAGCGTAGAGTGTCATACATTGGAGTGAAGTACAGTAGAGAGGAGTGGAGTAAAGTGACGATGAGTGGCAAAGAGGGAGTTCTGTAGAGTTTTGTGGTGTAGTTTTGTGGTGTAGAGTGTAGTAGATTGTAGTAGAGTGGAGTGGCATAGAGTGGAGTAGTGCATCAGTGAATGGACTAGTATAATAGTGTAGTGGTGTGGAGGGAGTAAAGTGGAAGGGCTTAGAGTGGAGGGGTGCAGAATTTAGAAGAGTTTCGTGGAGTGACAAAATGGAGAAGAGTGTTCCAGTTTAATAGAGTGTAGTGGTACTGAGTGGTAAAGAGTAGATTGGTATAGAGTGTTGTGGAGGGAGTACAGTGTCAGAGTGATGTAGAGTTGGGGGGCATGGAGAAGAGTGTTGCTGAGTGGCATAGAGTGTCTGAGTGGAATGCAGTGGAGTGGCTTCGAGTGCAGTAAAGTGGCATGGACTGGCATAGAGGGAGTGGGGTCGAGTGGAGTACAGTGTTGTAGATTAGTGTGTCGTGGAGTACCACAGAGCACAGTAGAGTGTCGTGGAGTGGCAGAGTTGAGTAGAGTGTCATGGAGTGGCATAGAGTTGAGTAGAGTGTCATGGAGTGGCATAGAGTTGAGTAGAGTGTTGTGGAGTGGCATAGAATGGAGTGGGGTGTCGTGGAGTGTCACAGTGGAGCAGAGAGCTGTAGAGTGGCATAAAGTGGCGTAGTAGAGTAGTGTGTCAGAGTAGAGTAGTGTGTCAGAGTAGACTAGAGTGGAGTGCCGCGTCGTAGAGTGGAGTGCCGCGTCGTAGAGTGTGGAAATTAGCAATATTAATGTACATAAGCGGCGTTCATTTGCCTTCTTCCATCCCCCCTCCCTGTAGGCACCATGAATACCATGAAACGTTGACCGCGTCATTCCGCCAGTAAAAGCCCGTGCCCATATGTACATGACAGCCATTTTAGGTACCATGGCCTTTTTGCCCGCTCATTGGAATCCCAGGCTTCCCTCCTGCGCACATTTGAACACCCCCCCCCCACTCTCACATGCATAGACCATAAAACCCTCTCCCTCTGCGCGACCCTGCTCTGAAAAGTAACCCTCCTGCTTGACCCACGCACCCCCCCATTTCCTCTTGAAGAAGCATCCTTCGCTTCAGCTGACATAACCCCCCCCAGCTGTACCTGACTGCCCCCGCTCTCGCATGTACGGGTCATAAGACCTCTCTCTTGGTGCGACTCTGTCCCTGGGAATCACACCCCGTGCCTGACCATCACCTCCCTTCTTCCCATGAATACCCCTCCCTTGATGACCCCTCCACTGAGCCCGATTGTCCACATGGACCACTGGTCATCTCCTTCGCCTGAGGATACAGTTTGTTGCCCACCACTGTATGCACTCGCCCCTCTTCAAAAGAGCTACTATTGATCATGACCTCCCCACCCCTCCGAGAATCGATCAGGCGCACACATTCCAAAGGAATCAGCGGAACACTCAGCTGAGTGATAGCCCCCTCCCATTGTATGGGGTGAGGACCTCTACTGTAGCCACATGTTGGATTGCGCCAGAGCGGGGAGGGGTCGGGGATGTCTTTTCCTTGCTTCACAATGTCATTATTGTAATAAGGAATGTTTGTGATGTATAAAAGGCGATGTCTCAGAGAACTTGGTAGAGCACCTCCCGAAAGACACTGTGTTTCGTGTCCGAAATGACAGGCTCTCCTCATGAGAAATAAAACTCTGTTCTTGTGTTCCTGCTTCCAGCGCCCGTCTCTTTATTTGGTAACTATTCAGAATGGGAACTAAGAGGCGTCTTGCGCCAGCAGCCTGGGCATCGGTAGTAGTTTGGGCTGACTTTCCACAATTGGCGCCCAACAAGGGGCCCACCAGTGACATAGGGTCCAGTAAGAGAGGTGCAGACGATGGGGTGAACATCTAAAAAATTGGAGTATACCTGCCTTGAGAGGGCCCTCGTCCGGCTGCCGATTGAACGAACTTCACCGATTCTGAACGGACCTCTCTCAAGTGACCTATTGTCCTGGCTGGAAGCCCACAGGAATGCTGCATGGAGTAAGAGAACGATCAGGCGCTGGAAAGGGAAGACGAAGAACTGTCCACATGGTCCGGTCCGGGTAAGATTAAGTAGGGCGTTCTTCACGCCTGATTGGTAGGATGGCTTTACCCATCTGATTGATTGATTGTATTGGAATCGGTATTTAAATACTGATATTGTTCGCTTATTGGTTCATTTAGCTTTGGTTGCTACTTGAAATATTGGTTCTCTTCTTGAGACGAGACATTCTCTGTTTGCAAACAGCGGCGAATAGGAACGTTCGTCTCTCTTTGCACATAGAGAAGGGTAGGTAATGCAGACTTTTGTCCCCGTTGTAATCCGTCATGCCTACCTTTCTCCCCACTGATTGTTTGATATCGATTTATATCGATTGTTGCTCTTTGAGATCTTCCCTGTCTACAAACAGAGACGAATAGGAATATTCCGTCTCCCTTTGCGGAGAGCGAAGGACAGGTAATGCAGACGTTTGTCCCCGTTGTAATCCGTCATGCCTGTTTTTCTCCCCACTGATTGATTGATTGACTGGACATTTATTGTTCAAGGAATAGTTCGTTTGAGGTATTTTCTGTTTGCAAATAACGTGGAATAGAAATATTCTGTCTAGTCTTTGCAAGTAGTAAAGGGTAGGTAATGCAGACTTTTGTCCCCGTTGTAATCCGTCATGCCTACCTACTCCCCACTGATTGATAATCTAGTTCCACCCGGACCATTTATTGGAGGTAGATCATCCGGCTCAACCGGAGGGTATCCCTGATAAAAGGACATATAAAATATGAAGTGATCACCGAATCCTGTTAACAGAAACTTTAGCATGAAACACACACTAGAAAAGGAAGGAAAAAGAAGTCGAACTAAGTCAGTAGCCCGCTGATGAGTTTCCGACTTCACTAAAAATAAGAAACATTAGAAATAGTCCGTAATAAGAAATATAAAATGGCGAGAAGAAGCCAAGCTTGACGCCAAGACAGCCACGAGGTAGCTAGGCCCCGCCGCCCCCTCGCTAACCAAAGCATGTCTGTCCCACCGCCCACCACGCCCAAATAACGGTAACATGAAATAGATATAAATCAGCAGATACCTACCCCCATTCCGGAAGCTCCCGAAGTGCAACAGGTCCGTGGTTACGCCCATCCGGAAGGCGAGGTCTCAAAACGTGCAGAGCAGGGCCCGGCTGGCCGCCATCGGAAGGGGAGGCTGTGGGGCGGACGGCCCGAAAGTTGTAATGGTCTCCCCTTTCTCTTCTTTTGGCTGCCCTGCGGGCCACGGGGGGGGATGTCTTGCCTCTGCCACCGACCCCCCCCCTCTCTCTATCGCCTGCTCCGGCCGTCAGAAAAACAAAACCGGAGCCGAGGTCAGCAACGCCCTTCTGCGACAACACTGGAGGGTTGACAGGCAGCGCCCTGCTTTGACAACACTGGAGGGTTGCACACGGCGGCACTACTTCTTTCTTTTATGATGGCCCTGACAACGGAGGGGGGGGGGATGTCTTGCACATGCCACCGACCCCCCCCCCCTCCCCCTCGCATCGTCTGGTCTGGCCGCTACGAAAAGTCCAGAGAAAACGGTGCCCTGCAGGCCGCGGGGGGGGGGGGGGTGTCTTGCTGCCTCCGACCCCCCCCCCTCTTCATTGCCTGGTACGGCCATCCCAAAATGCTGGAGCCGAGAAGCGGCGTGGGGTCGCTGGAAGGGGGAAGCGGCGCGAACGAGCCCCCCCACCTCCCCAGGTGGAGGCTTCCAGCGACACCCCAGCGCTTCGATCAACAGGGTCCCAATCGAAAAACGGCTTTTTGCCCAGGACTGGTGCACGTCCTGTGCTCTTCTCCTCGACCTTGAAGATTCTAGAAGAGCCGGGGGGGGGCCGACACTGTTGAAGATTAGATTGCAAACGTCAACATTATCGGCGCCATCTTGCCCCTTTTCAAGCTCATCGTGCGCGTAGGCGACGGCCATTTCGAGCACCATGGCCCCTCTGCCCCTCGCTGATAGCCAGCGCATCTCTCACTCTCTTTCTTATGCCTCGCAGGCATCCCCCGCACGCTGGCGACCCCCTCACTCTCACATGCCTTGGGTCATAAACCCCTCTTCAGCGCAGATCTGTCTCAGAATCCCATCCTGTTCCCAGCGCGACACCTCCTTTCATTCCTTTCATAGTCTCAGGCCCTTTGATGCAAACCTCCCTTTTCTGTGTGCCCGTCTGTCTTCCTAGTTCCCAAGCCACCACCTGGCCCTGCGGATACTGTTTATTACCCCGTACAGTAGGAAGCCTCCCCTCCCCATCAAAAGACCCTCGAGCCGATCAAAGCCCCCACCCTACGAGATCCGATCAAACTTCACACATTCCGTGAATCGGCGGAATGTCCAGCTGCGCGATAGCCATCACCTGTTGTTACCGGGGTGGGGACTTCAACTGTAAATGTGTGTGGGAACGTGCCTGAAGGGGAGATTCCGAGGATATCCTTTTATGTTTCAAAGCATTGCAAGAATGTGTTACATGCAATAAAGATCATAAACCCGTGTATAAGAGGCCAGGCCTCGAGAGATGCGATTAGAGCACCTCGTGACGATACTTGCTGTCCGAATTGATGTGTTCTCCTCCGGAGAGAATAAACCCTCGTTTCCTGCCTTTCAGTCTCCAGCGCCTGCTTCTTCATTGATTAAATATTGGTGGGTCATAGAGGCGACACCGCCGGGCAACACAAAAAGGGTCTTTGATCACTGGTTGTCTACGACCCCTTTTACAATTGGCGTCCCAAGCGTGGGGCCCATCAGCGACTCGTGGATCCAGTGGGAGAGGTCCTGACGACAGAGTGAACGACTGCAACGATCGGAAGGTAACCTGTCCGATAGACCCTCGTCTGACAGCCGATCATCCGAACTTCACTGGTTCCGAACGGACCTCTCTTGAGTGATCTACGGTCCTGACTGGGAACCATCAGGAGTGCCACGAGGAGTACGAAGAGAAGAGGACGATCGGGCGCTGGATTCGGAAGACAAGAAACTGTCCATGCGGTCCGGGTAAGGTCGTGTAAACACGACAAATCGCGAAATAATTGATGGAAAATACTAGTATTACTTTTTGTTAATTTATTTGGAGATTCGCTGTCTGCAAACGGAGAAACAACAGGCTCTCCCTTTACAAACAGTGAAGGATAGGTACGCGCCCGTTGGACCTATCTTTCTCCCCCACTGATCAATTGCCCCTCCCCATTGATTAACTGTTACGGATTGTTTTCTGGAGATTCTCTGTCTGCAAACAGGAAAGAATAGGCCCCCCTCTTTGCAGATAGTGAAAGGGTAGGTGACGCAGACCTTTGCGGGCCTACTTATTCTCCCCATTGACCATTTTTATTTATTATTTATTGACCAAACACTGATTGCCCGATATTGGTTCTTGAGGTATTCACTGCCTGCAAACAACGTAGAATAGAAATATTCTGTCTAGTCTTTGCACACAGTGATAAGATAGGTAGTGCTGACTATTATCCCCATTGCGATCCGTCATGCCTGTCTTCTCCCCACTGGTTAGTAGCCTGTTTAGCCCGGACCGCTTATTAGAGATGAACCATCCGGCTCCGCTGGAAGGCACCCCTAATAAGGACATGTTCATGAAGCATGGATTGATCGCTATAGCCTATAGCAAGCTGTGGCATAAATATACGAAAAAGGATCGAGAAAGTCAGTGGCCACTGATAGGATCCTTCGATGATGATAAAATAAACGCACTAGAAACAGCCCTTGGTAAAAACAAGACGACGCCCACTATGCTTGATAGTTTCGGCATGTGGCGCAAAGAAACTGAACAACGTAAAAAGTGAACTGAGAGTAGGTTGGGAAAGGAACTGCGGAAAGCAGCCCACCTAGCGGCTCAGAAATTAGAAGAAGAGATAAAGGAAAGAGAGGAAGCCAAACTGAAACTAGAAATAGAAACGTCAAGCCAGTGCCCGGTTAGAACATCCTCCACGCTCTACCCTGAATTACCCTCGAAACAACGAGCCAACGATGATCTGCTGCTAGGTCCTCCGATCATCTACATGCCCCCTCCATATGCCCCTTCCCAACCCTTAGCTCAACACCCACCACCCCCAGGTACAAGCGAGAGTAGCGCCACAGCGTCGGACCCCTTGCATTAGATACTATGCAAACAACAACGTTAGGCGACCCCGAGGCCCGAAGGGTTGGTTCTGTAAGAACAAACAGACTAAGCAAAGATGAGCGAGCAGGGGTTGATAAGATAGCAAGGACACTGGTAGAAAGAAGGGAAGACGAAGGATACATCACGGATGTGTTCAACTCGTATGCAGGGAGTTACAGACGACACTTTACTGTACAACTGTGTTACCATGTCTTGAACGCGTACGAGGACCGGTATCGAGACAAAGGTCCCCAGAGCCTAACGACTCTGTACCGGAAGGTCGATATCGGAGATGAGGGTGAGTGTGATGTGACGGACCTCCTTACGCGTACGCTTGAGGTTTTCCGCCACCTCACTGAACGAAAGCCGACGACTGAACCTACGGCGCCTGTAGTGACCGAACCTCAGACTGAACAATCTAACGCCATGATGCCGATACGAGAGGCTGCCCCTTACTGGGTCCCTCCACGAGGTGAGGGGACTCACGATGATGCAAACAACAAAGATGCAAAAGGGAGGGTAGTGTACAACTGGGTCTACCAGCCCTGGGACCGGCAAGAGATTCTGACATTCCGGAAATCTCTGCCTGACCTACGTAAAAACCCCACTGCCTTCTATACTGAGTTGGGTACAGCCCTAGGATCAACGATTATGACCCTGGCTGACATCGACTTGTTTTTCGGGTTATGCCTACCAGCTGATGTGTGGAAGCAAATCCGGAAAGTCGACCACGATGAGCTGTTTGGACATAATTGGTCACAACTCGATGGCATAGATAAACAACGAGAACCCGGACAAAAGCCTTTGAAAGCCATTTTAGACCTCCCGGATAAAATCGTACAGAAATTAAAAACCCTGATCCCAGAAAAGAAAGTGGACTGGTCGATAGTAACGGCCTGTCGCCAGAAACCTCAGGAGGATGTATCGGAATACTTCTCCCGGTTTGAAACGGTGTTCTCCGATTACAGCGGCCAGGACTTGACCACTGCAACCGGACACCATCTGTTTGTCCAGAATTACGTTAAGGGTCTATCACCAGAGGTCTCACAGAAACTACAGGCCAGCGAGAGTAGCTGGGCAGCCTCCAAACCTACGGCTATCCTCCAGATGGCCCAATATTATGAACATCAGAAAAACGAAAACGATAGAGCAACAGAGAGAAAGAAGAAAGACTTAAAGGAGAGAGTGATGATTGCTCAACTGCAAGGGGTGACTATAGGACGAGACCAATACCGGGGAAACCATCAGATGAACGTCCCTAAAACTGCACCTCCCAAGGACCGCACTTCGACTCCCCACATTGGACGTACAGACATTAGAGAGGACCAGTGTGCTTTCTGTAAAGGAACGGGCCACTGGAAATCTCAGTGCCCAGTTCTTTTGGAAATCATCAGAAATAGAGATCCTAGGGATATAGCAAGTGGACCGAGAAATAGGGGACCGCAGCGAGGGCCCCCAAACGACGCAACTAATGATAGATCAGGCAGGCCAAACACATTTGACCGACCCCGACAGAACCAATGCCAGCAATCTGACTACGATGATGTTCATGACTTTGCATAGGACTGCCTAGGGCAAGGGAGGGATCCAGACGAGCTCCATGTTGACCAGCAAGGCCCTTACGTCACTGCTAAGGTCTTGGGTACAAAGTCACCATTCCTGGTAGACACTGGCGCAACACGTAGTGCGTTATCTAAACGACTGATTCCAAGGGCACCCTTGTCTGGCTCACTAATAACATCGACAGGTTTCGATGGAACGCCCTCCACTAACCCTTTGTCCGCCCCGATCCTCTTAGACTTAGAAAACAACACCACTGACACCACGTTTTTGCTTTCCTCCAATAGCCCTGACGCAATTATGGGACTTGACTTATTGAAACACTTCCGAGCCACAATTAGATGTTCTCAAGGCGGAGTTCGAGTTTTTCTTTACGACAACCCCGTTCTGCTTAGACATTGCCCTCCCAGACGCATGTTTTCCATCACCGACGCTGACACATCCCTGCTTGACACTCTGCCTCCGTATCTGTGGGCCAAAACGGATTCGGATGTAGGGCGCATGATGATTGACCCAGTGCACATTACTGTCCGACCAGATGCAACACTCCCAAGACTTCCACAATATCGGATATCGCCCGAGGGCGAGAAGGCATTGGTAAAGATCATTCAGTCACTGGTAGACGCAGGAGTGGTAGAGGAAGTGGTTAGCAACGTTTGCAACAGCCCAATCTTGCCCATCATCAAAAAGCAGGGAGAGGGAGATGAGAAAGCGTACCGCTTTATCATTGACCTTCGAGAGATCAACAAGGTGGTGGTACCCCAGTACCCCGTGGTCTCAGACATCACCACCATCCTGACTTTGATTCCCTCTACTGCCACCACCTTCACTGTCATTGACCTTAAAAACGCATTCTTTTCCATCCCCATCCACCCAGACAGCCGATATCTCTTCGGCTTTACCCTCAAAACCCGCTCATATAGGTTCTGCCGAGCGCCCCAGGGCTACACAGAAAGCCCCAGCATCTACAGCCAAGCCCTCAAGAGACAACTGGATCAAGTCCAGCTACCCGACGGAGTGGTGTTAGTGCAATATGTCGATGACATCCTTTTGGCAGCCGATACCACTCCATTAGCTGTCACAGCCACCATTCAACTCCTACACTTCCTTGCAGAAAATGGCCACAAGGTCTCCAAGAAGAAGTTGCAATTCTGCCAACCCCAGGTCACCTACCTAGGCCACCTTTTGTCCAAAGACGGAAGGAAACTCACTCCCGACCGGATCCAAACCATTCTTGAAACTCCAATCCCTAAGACCCAGAAACAGGTTCGCTCCCTACTTGGCCTCACCTCCTTTTGCCGACAGTGGTTACCCAACTTCAGCCTCACAGTAAAACCGCTGCTTGCACTGCTAGCTAAAGACGTCCCTTTCCCACTCCCTTGGACCTCTGAGTGTCAGACCTCCTTCACGCGACTACGAGACGCCCTTTGTTCGGCCCCTGTGTTAGGTACTCCCGATTACACGAAGCCCTTCTCCCTCTACACTCACGAAAGGGAAGAGTGCGCTTTATCTGTCCTGACCCAATCCATTGGCCCAAAGCAACGACCGTGCGCTTACTTCTCTGCCACTCTTGACCCTGTAGCCAGAGCCTTGCCTGCCTGCCTTCGAGCCGTAGCTGCTGCTGCGATCTCTATCCGACAGAGTGAGGGGATCGTGCTCTCGAATTCCCTCACAGTACTGGTACCCCATGCAGTTGACACCCTCCTAAACCAAACCAAGACGCAACACCTGACGAGTGCCCGACTGACTGGATACGAACTGACCCTGCTCGCACGCCACATCACTCTGAAGAGATGCACCACACTGAACCCAGCAACTCTGCTACCCTTACCAGAAAACGATCCCAATGTGCACCCTGTACATGACTGCGTGACTCTTACGGACGAACAGACTAGAAGTAGGGTTGACCTCAGAGACACGGCTTTTCCTGACCCTGACGGAGAGCTGTGGGTGGACGGTTCTTGCATCAAACTCCCCGACGGCACCACTTCAGCTGCCTATGCAGTCACCACGGCTCGAACTGTAGTCGAAACAGCCCGCATCACGCAACGATCTGCCCAGGCAGCGGAACTGATTGCCCTAACACGAGCCTGCATTCTAGCAGCAGGAACCACAACGAACATTTACACCGACAGCCAGTATGCCTTCGGGGTGGTTCACCATTTTGGGCTCCTCTGGAGGGAGAGGGGATTCTTGACCTCACACGGCACCCCCATCCTGCACGGGGACCTAGTCACCGCCTTGATCGAAGCCGTCCTTCTCCCCAAAAAGCTTGCAGTCATCAAATGCCAGGCACACAAGAAGGTGACGGACATTATAGGACAAGGAAATGCACTAGCTGACATCACTGCCCGAACGACAGCCGAAAGTAGGACGACAACACATATGTACGTGACCAGGTCACAAGCAGAAAAATGGACTGATGCTAGGGACACTATTAGGGACATTCAAATGGCCAGCACACAGCACGAACTAATAGAATGGACACGGGTGGGATTAAAAGATGACGAAGGCTGCTGGCTGACAAAAGACACAAACAAATGGTTGCTACCAGACTCGTACCTGATTCCCATACTGACTATGGCAAACTCACCTGCCCACATAGGATCAGCCCCCATGATTGAACTTGTCTCCAGAGTTTGGCACAACGATAAAATCACGGACTCCGCCAAACGCCTGGTTCAACAATGCTTGATATGCCTGCAACACAACCCCGGGAAAGGAACTGTAGTACCCCGGGGAGGGTTTGGGGTCCCATATCACCCGTTCGAAGTCCTGCAGATGGACTACATCCAACTAGACAGAAGTCAAGGCCTGAAATATGTACTTGTTGTGGTATGCGCATTTAGCAAATGGGTGGAAGCATACCCAACCCGTGACAACACTGCTATGGCCACAGCAAAAGTTCTGTTGAAGGAGTTTTTCCCCCGTTACGGCCTTTGTCGAATTTTGTGGAGCAACAATGGCCCCCACTTCGTAGCCGAAGTTATCCAACTTATTTTGAAAGGGTTGGGTGTAAAACAAAAGTTCCACGCAGTCTTCCACCCCCAATCTGCCGGTCTAGTTGAACGACATAATGCCACACTGAAACTAAAATTGGCCAAAATAGTGGCTACCACAGGACTGAAATGGCCGGACGCACTCCCACTGGCATTGCTCTCAATGCGTTCCACCCCTACCAAACACCACTTGACACCATACGAAGTTGTATTCGGCCGACCTATGAATGTCTGGTCTGCACCGAAACCAACTTCCATTCATGACGTCCCGGACGTCCTAATGTCTGATTACTTATGCCAACTGACTAAAACACTGTCTGTTATCCATCAACAGGTGCTGCATGCCATCCCTGACACTTCCAGGGGTCCCGGACACACCATCCAACCTGGAGAGTTCGTCCTGATCCGGAATTTCCAGCGTGCCAAGAGTCTGGAACCCAGGTGGACGGGCCCCTGGCAAGTCCTCATCACCACCCGAACAGCACTTCGAGTGGAGGGAAAACGCAACTGGGTGCATGCACACCACTGTAAGAAGGTCCCCTCGACCCTGGCCACGACAGAAACCATCGATAACCAAGAAGAGCTCCTGAACAAGGACCGACCGTCACTGACCTGCTATCCTGATACCGAAGCACTTGAACTCTCAAAATTCTCTGATCCTACTGTACCATCCAGAGAAGGGTATTTCCTGCGCCGAAGGGAAGGAGCTCCGGTTAAGCAGACCACGGACTAAGTTGAATCTCAGAACGGTGACCTAAACACAACCAAGGGTTACCGGGAGAGAAGCTAAACGAAGTCTGAGGTTCTGCCCACCACCGAGCACCTTGAAGATGATGGAAGCGCCAGATAAGAAGATGATGGAAGCGCCACATAGGAAGATGATGGAAGCAACAGGAAATACCCACTACAGAAACCCAAGAGCAGGCAGACTCCTCAGCTCAAAGACAATTGCACTCTTCATCACAATCCTTTTCTGTTTTCTCCTCATGACCACACTCTGGATTGTGGAAGAAAATACACCTGCTCACGAAACATTCCTGACTACTGCTCAGCCTACCACCATGAAGGAGCATTATTTGATTTCGCTCTCTCCTCAACTCAGAGAGAGGCGAAAGGAATTTTGGAATAACTCTTTCATACAATTACTTCACCAGCACAACCTTGCCACCAATGCCACCAACTGTTGGATCTGTGGGTTGCTACCCCACGCCACTGGACATTCGATACCATTCATCCCTTCACCTTTCTCAGTTCACGGCTCTTGTCTTGCTTGGCTGATCCTTCTGCAAGAAAGCTATAAGGACAATGCCACCTCCAGCAAAACCGTAACGCATTTCTACCACGGGACCTGGCGGAACAGAACAAAGACACATTTCTGCCCGCAGACCACCAACAACACAATCCACTTGGACATTCCTGCTAAAGAGCAAGTTGAAATGCAGGTGTTCAATAATCCAACCAGAACCACCTTCTCCTACCTGCGAAAACGAACGGCTGCCACTCTGACTGTGGCCCTGTCAGTTATCAACGTCACCGGCCACATGTGCATAGAAGGGCTTGGGACCCAGCTGGTAGGCCACAGTGCTTGCCGGTTTTCCAGGACTCTGGACTCCACCGACCCACCTTCCTTTGTGGCATCCCCAAACATGTATTTCGTCTGCGGCACGAAGGCTTACACTTGGCTCCCCAAAGGCTGGAGGGGCACTTGTTTTATTTCCTTCATCCTTCCTCCGACATATGTGGCACCAGCAAATCATCACAGGCAAAAACGAGCCAAGGACATTGAACAGGCCGACTCAACCGGAGCACAGTTCCTCGATGCTATGAAGGGACTTGTCCCCCTCTGGGGCCCGATGGCAAACAGTCGTGCCATCCGACATCTGACCCAAGCAGTCAAGACAACAATGAACATCACAGCTGGGATCCTTGCTAATAACACCGCCGAGCTTCAAGCGGTCCGCTTGGTGGCCCTCCAGAACCGCCTTGTCCTAGACGTGGTTCTTGCGGACCGTGGTGGAGCATGCCGCATTATCGGGTCCAGCTGCTGTACGTACATACCGGACAACTCACCCTCAGTGTACAAAGCCATCGAACATCTTCATAGACTCTCTTCAGAAGTCCACCAAGAACAAGAAGAATGGTCGCTTGGTGGTTGGCTCTGGAACACCGTCAAGAACTGGGGCTGGAGACTATTCACCATTATCCTGATTCCTGTAGTCGTGATATGCGGTTTATGCTTAGGAATTCAGTGTCTGCCACCTCTGTGTACATTATGCATAAATTGTATTTGCCCTAAGACTGTGGACTCTGGGAACGAACATATGAGAGCACTATATGATGCCGAGGTTAGGAATTTGATGAAGATTGACATTGAATAAGCAAGATTGGCTAAGATATGTTGAAAAGGGAGGACTGTTGAAGATTAGATTGCAAACGTCAACATTATCGGCGCCATCTTGCCCCTTTTCAAGCTCATCGTGCGCGTAGGCGACGGCCATTTCGAGCACCATGGCCCCTCTGCCCCTCGCTGATAGCCAGCGCATCTCTCACTCTCTTTCTTAAGCCTCGCAGGCATCCCCCGCACGCTGGCGACCCCCTCACTCTCACATGCCTTGGGTCATAAACCCCTCTTCAGCGCAGATCTGTCTCAGAATCCCATCCTGTTCCCAGCGCGACACCTCCTTTCATTCCTTTCATAGTCTCAGGCCCTTTGATGCAAACCTCCCTTTTCTGTGTGCCCGTCTGTCTTCCTAGTTCCCAAGCCACCACCTGGCCCTGCGGATACTGTTTATTACCCGGTACAGTAGGAAGCCTCCCCTCCCCATCAAAAGACCCTCGAGCCGATCAAAGCCCCCACCCTACGAGATCCGATCAAACTTCACACATTCCGTGAATCGGCGGAATGTCCAGCTGCGCGATAGCCATCACCTGTTGTTACCGGGGTGGGGACTTCAACTGTAAATGTGTGTGGGAACGTGCCTGAAGGGGAGATTCCGAGGATATCCTTTTATGTTTCAAAGCATTGCAAGAATGTGTTACATGCAATAAAGATCATAAACCCGTGTATAAGAGGCCAGGCCTCGAGAGATGCGATTAGAGCACCTCGTGACGATACTTGCTGTCCGAATTGATGTGTTCTCCTCCGGAGAGAATAAACCCTCGTTTCCTGCCTTTCAGTCTCCAGCGCCTGCTTCTTCATTGATTAAATATTGGTGGGTCATAGAGGCGACACCGCCGGGCAACACAAAAAGGGTCTTTGATCACTGGTTGTCTACGACCCCTTTTACAACCCCTCCGCGGGCGCCCCCGCCCCCCGATGGAAACCACGAGACGTCGGCGCACTCCAGTCGGCGCCAGCCTCAGTTTTAAAATGACTAAAATCCTGCAAAAATACAGATTTGTTCAGTTCCGGTGGGACACCAGAGTGACCCGGTAGGAGAGATTGTTGCCTCCCTCCCCACTTTTGACTGATGGTTCATATCGCCAGTCTGTTACCCTATTGCGAAAAACTCTTTGAACTGCCAACAGAGGTTCTGGTCCAACCACGAGTCAGTGTAGACAATCTGACTGTACTGGGACCTGCCTGACCTCGCCCAAAATGGCGCCGAAACTTTCAGCTCTTTGTTGTACCCTGATTGCTCAAGCCTTGATGTTTTGAGATATGTATGTAGTTTTTGGACAATGAAAGTAGGTAAGATGGATATTGATAATGTGTTCAGAAAAGGAAGTGATATAAGATGGATATTGATTATGTGTTGGGACAATGAACTGGTATAGGGTGGGTACCAATTATGTGTTAAAGCAATGAACTGATATGAAATAGGTACTAATTGAGCATTCGGACAATGAGTTGATATTAAGTTTTAACGCACCATGGTTATTGAAAGTTTGACTTTTCGACATTTATGATGCTTACTCCCAATGAATTTCGATACGATGTTATTGCACTTGCCGCACTTTATATTATGAAATGAATGGCCACCGACTTCGTCCCCCTCACGCCCGGCTCCAGTCTGCTCTGTGGCCGGCCCACTGGGTTGTAGGCTCGTATTTGTGCGCCAACACTTTTATTAAAGGTTTTTGAAAAAGCAAGTACAACTGTAGCGATTTCATTAATGAGTTTCAAATGTGTTACTACTGTCTCCGATATAAGCGAAAGGTAAGCAGCTTTATTAAGGTTGAGGGTTAAAAAAAAAAAAAAAACAATACTTGACCGTTACGTTGTATGCCACAGGCAGCAGGAAAAAAGTTTTAGATGCCCTTAAGCAATACTGAAGAAACGCCACCCGACCACCACCCTTGTGCATGATCTAAAGGACCACGCTCGAGTGATTCATGCGGATACGCAGAACACCAATGATTATGTTTCTAACACTACTGGTCCCTCTGGGCTTAAACGCCGAGATGGTAGAGAATGCACCGTGTGGAGATAGGTCGAGTATGTGGTAAGTAAAAACATTTTCGGATTTATGCGCGCTGATGTGTTTTGAATGTTGCCCCCACCCCCCTTCTTTCTCCTCCCATCTGCAGGTCACGTCGGAACATCGGCTGAAGTATGGAGGAGTGATGACCGAACGACCGACGGAAGGGGAAGTAGGGAATTGGAGCATAGTGCTTATACATGACGAGCTTTGTAAGATGTAACACCCCCCTTACTTAGACATGACTGTTCCTCCCTCAGAACCTAGTGATTGGGAGGATGGACTGACGTAGATACTCGACGGGTTAGTACGATATGACAGACTATGACTCGAACCAGCACGCCAGATAATGCAACTATGACGTTTAACTAGATAGGGAAAGGACAAGGAAAGTTCCGGGGTAAGGTTTACCTAAGCACCGCCCGTCTGGAAGACTAGGAATGTTGTTAATGTTTAAAAAATAAAAAAATAAAAAACGTAACCACCTCCTTCTCGCACCCTTTTAGATATAGCTAAGCTGTCCGATTGTTCTCCCGATTAATGCCTTCCGTTGCCTCAGTCTGGAGAACCTTTTCGCCAAAAGGGAGAAAAGGAAAAATGATTCAAAGATCCCACCGTGAGCAGCAACCCGGCCAGGTTAATTCCTGACCAACTGACCGAGGTGTAAGTATTAGTAACCGAGAACGCTCGCAAAGATGGCAAACGAAAGGAAAAGGAGGAGAAAGGTAAAAAGAGCTCAGAACGTAGATAAATAGGATACTAAAGATGCGCAGCATGCAGAAAGAGATCTTTTTGGCCAATAACTGTTCTATGTTTTGTCGTGAATTTTTTTGTATATAACACACGTACGGTCTTCCCTTGTCTGAGTTTGTGTGTATGTAATGCATGGGTTTATGTCTTCCCTCTGTTTGCGTTTCCGTGTTACCTGACCCCTGCCGTTCTGTGTTGTGAGCGCACTAAATGACCTATTACCGTACACGTCTCTCTCTCTTTCTCTCTCCCTCTCTATCTCTCTCTCTCTCTCTCTCTCTCTCTACCTTTCTACATGTCATACGTGTACCGAATGGCTCGTCTAGAATGCGGACGACTCTCACTCTCTACGAGAGCCTTCCCCCCCCCTATTGCCTCTTCCTTTTTGTGGTAAAATTGTGCCCCGCCGGCACCAGCCTAATTGGATACTTATTGAACGCGAAGGTGTTCAGCAAAATTGACAGAAACTAAAATGATTGTAACTCGCCATATTACTACCTCTCCTTTCTGCAAAATGAAAGAACTTGAATTGGCTAAGAAGGAAGGGACAGGTAAGACGGCTGATGTCCCCTAATCTGGCCCTTTTATAGGGGGACTATATGTCAATGGCATCCTATTTTCCACTCCGTTAGAGATACAAGCCCCAATGTCCAGATTGATCCCCAATGCCCAGATTGCCCCACCCCTCTACACTCAAGCACGAATGTCCAAAGCGTCCCCGCCTCTTCCTGACCCCTGCTCTATATCAGCTGTCCTCGAAGTATAACTGATGACCTTGATTAACTGTCGCTCCTCGATGAAAGCCTGTTTTCCCTCCCCCTCTCTCGATGATAGCACCCCTGCTCTGTTTTTGAAAAGGTTAGCCGGAATGAACGATAAATAGACTTGGCACAAACACAGTAGGAATGCCGACATATATACTTCATGGTGGTAGGGTTCTGACTGTGACCGATGAACGTAGCCCCCAAATGCGTAGGATTGAGGGCAGAATTCAAATGCATAAATGTCTTCTCCTGCCAGTTCTCTAAAACTTGTTTTGTACCCATTCAAAGATATACGATCATCGGAGGAGAAGGGTCGGACGTGACGTACAGCATGGCTGCAGATCTTGAGACACATGTGACCTCGACCAAAGGTGGAGCTGCAGAGCAACAAGATACGGGACGAGACAGCAATCTCAAACGTGGAAATCGAAAGGTTGAAGGGCTGCCCTGAAGCCCTCTGTCTGCTAACCCACGTGTGCCTGAAGTCTTCGCCCCCTTTTTGGGCCCGATTGATGGGCCTGCCTGCTCGTTTTCCTTTGCTCCCTTGGTCCCTTGATGTGTCCAAGAAAAGACCTGACCCCACTCCGCCCTCTCTTCCCTCGACTATTCAACACCCCCTCTTTTCCACATGACTTTTTGACTCAGACAAGAAGAACAGCATTCAGATGGAAATGGGGTTTGCCACAGAAGGAAAAAGGAAATACAGGTGCCGAGCATAAGGCACCCTTAAAGAATTGGTTAGGGAACAGGACTGTGGTCTAACAGCAGAGGACTGACCGCACCCTGCAACGCGTAAAGTTAGATCCGAGCTGGACCTATAGCTCCACCGCCGGTGCTCAACAGCGCCAACGAAAGAAAACGGACTACCAGATGGCTCACTGCTAAAAAGACACTGTGACGAAGACACCCATCAATTTGACTAAATTACTTGCGTCGAACTGAATTCCACCCTCAACCACTTTGTATTGCTTTCAAAATGTTTTTCGGTCACTTTTAAAAGCTGTACATTGATGCCACCGAAGAGAAAGTCAGAACATTTATACTATGTAGTATGCTGAACTCTAGGCTTGTATAAGTAACCCAGCAACTGTGAACTCATATGTACTGCATTCCACCAACCGCATCGATTGTGCCATGGTTATATGCAATTCGCTGGTATTTGACAAACGCTATCTCATCGACCACACATGTATTATATGTACGCCCATTAGTTAGGAAATGAACTCACTTATGTTAAAAGTGGCGACTGTGGAAATTAGCAATATTAATGTACATAAGCGGCGTTTATTTGCCTTCTTCCATCCCCCCTCCCTGTAGGCACCATGAATACCATGAAACGTTGACCGCGTCATTCCACCAGTAAAAGCCCGTGCCCATATGTACGTGACAGCCATTTTAGGTACCATGGCCTTTTTGCCCGCTCATTGGAATCCCCGGCTTCCCTCCTGCGCACATTTGAACACCCCCCCCCCACTCTCACATGCATAGACCATAAAACCCTCTCCCTCTGCGCGACCCTGCTCTGAAAAGTAACCCTCCTGCTTGACCCACGCACCCCCCCATTTCCTCTTGAAGAAGCATCCTTCGCTTCAGCTGACATAACCCACCCCAGCTGTACCTGACTGCCCCCGCTCTCTCATGTACGGGTCATAAGACCTCTCTCTCTCTGCGACTCTGTCCCTGGGAATCACACCCCGTGCCTGACCATCACCTCCCTTCTTCCCATGAATACCCCTCCCTTGATGACCCCTCCACTGAGCCCGATTGTCCGCATGGACCACTGGTCATCTCCTTCGCCTGAGGATACAGTTTGTTGCCCACCACTGTATGCACTCGCCCCTCTTCAAAAGAGCTACTATTGATCATGACCTCCCCACCCCTCCCAGAATCGATCAGGCGCACACATTCCAAAGGAATCAGCGGAACACTCAGCTGAGTGATAGCCCCCTCCCATTGTATGGGGTGAGGACCTCTACTGTAGCCACATGTTGGATTGCGCCAGAGCGGGGAGGGGTCGGGGATGTCTTTTCCTTGCTTCACAATGTCATTATTGTAATAAGGAATGTTTGTGATGTATAAAAGGCGATGTCTCAGAGAACTTGTTAGAGCACCTCCCGAAAGACACTGTGTTTCGTGTCCGAAATGACAGGCTCTCCTCATGAGAAATAAAACTCTGTTCTTGTGTTCCTGCTCCCAGCGCCCGTCTCTTTATTTGGTAACTATTCAGAATGGGAACTAAGAGGCGTCTTGCGCCAGCAGCCTGGGCATCGGTAGTAGTTTGGGCTGACTTTCCACAAGAGTGGAGTGCCGCGTCGTAGAGTGGAGTGCCGCGTCGTAGAGTGGAGTGCCGCGTCGTAGAGGCGAGTGCCGCGTCGTAGAGGCGAGTGCCGCGTCGTAGAGGCGAGTGCCGCGTCGTAGAGGCGAGTGCCGCGTCGTAGAGGCGAGTGCCGCGTCGTAGAGGCGAGTGCCGCGTCGTAGAGGCGAGTGCCGCGTCGTAGAGGCGAGTGCCGCGTCGTAGAGGCGAGTGCCGCGTCGTAGAGGCGAGTGCCGCGTCGTAGAGGCGAGTGCCGCGTCGTAGAGGCGAGTGCCGCGTCGTAGAGGCCAGTGCCGCGTCGTTGAGGCGAGTGCCGCGTCGTAGAGGCGAGTGCCGCGTCGTAGAGGCGAGTGCCGCGTCGTAGAGGCGAGTGCCGCGTCGTAGAGGCGAGTGCCGCGTCGTAGAGGCGAGTAGAGGCGAGTGCCGCGTCGTAGAGGCGAGTGCCGCGTCGCAGAGGCGAGTGCCGCGTCGCAGAGGCGAGTGCCACGTCGCAGAGGCGAGTGCCGCATCGCAGAGGCGAGTGGCGCGTCGCAGAGGCGAGTGCCGCGTCGCAGAGGCGGGTGCTGCGTCGCAGAGGCGAGTGCCGCGTCGCAGAGGGGAGCGCAGCGTCGCAGAGGGGAGCGCCGCGTCGCAGAGGGGAGCGCCGCGTCGTAGAGGGGAGCGCAGCGTCATAGAGGGGAGCGCAGCGTCATAGAGGGGAGCGCAGCGTCGTAGAGGGGAGCGCAGCGTCGTAGAGGGGAGCGCAGCGTCGTAGAGGGGAGCGCAGCGTCGTAGAGGGGAGCGCAGCGTCGTAGAGGGGAGTGCAGCGTCGTAGAGGGGAGTGCAGCGTCGTAGAGGGGAGTGCAGCGTCGTAGAAGGGAGTGCAGCGTCATAGAGGGGAGTGCCACATCGTAGAGGGGAGTGCCACGTCGTAGAGTGGAGTGCCTTGTCATAGAGGGGAGTGCCGTGTCATAGAGGGGAGTGGAGTGCTGGGTCGCAGAGTGGCGTGTCAGAGTATCCTAGAGTGAAGGAGCATAGAGTGGAGTGGCATAGAGTGGCGTGTTGTGTCGTAGAGTGGCGTGGCATGTCACAGTGGCATAGAGTGGAGTGTTGTAGAATGGAATGTCGTAGAGTAGAATGGAATGTGGCAGAGTAGAGTGTAGCGTGCCAGAGTGTAGCGTGTCACGTCAGAGTGTAGCGTGTCACGTCAGAGTGGAGAGTGTCACGTCAGAGTGGAGAGTGTCACGTCAGAGTGGAGAGTGTCACGTCAGAGTGGAGAGTGTCACGTCAGAGTGGAGAGTGTCACGTCAGAGTGGAGAGTGTCAGGTCAGAGTGGAGAGTGTCAGGTCAGAGTGGAGAGTGTCAGGTCAGAGTGGAGAGTGTCAGGTCAGAGTGGAGAGAGTCAGGTCAGAGTGGAGTGTGTCAGGTCAGAGTGGAGAGTGTCAGAGTGGGGTGTCGTAGAACTGAGCAGGGTATTGCAGAACAGAGTGCCTTATTGTAAAACAAAGTGGCTTATCATAGAGTGTGGCACAGAGTGGAGTAGAGTGTTGTAGAGTGGCATAGTATGGAGCGGTTTAGTGTGGAGTGTCCATGGTGTGATAACGCACTGCCATCACATTTTCAATTGAAATGACCATTACATTTGCAGAGACATAAAGTTTTACTGATAAAAGTATACAACACACAAACTATACTGTGTTGAAATGTCATCACCTAGTGTATTGATTTGTGTTGATTGTAATAAAATATTTGTTTCTATCACACTTCAGAATTACAAAAAAATTTGCTTCATTTATGCTTTCCTAATTCTGATATATTCTGAAATGTCTGCACTGTTCCCTTACATATATTTAAATGTTGCTGTGTGCTAGAAAAAAGCCTTTGCTTTCACAGCAACAATGCCACATAAACGATTTTACTATGAAGCCAGAGAAAGAGAAGTAAACACCAAGCTCCCTCGGAAGACCGATCCTGACATTTGACCTATGTCATTGAATACACAGCAAATATGACGAGATACAAACTAAATTTAAAGGCCTGTTTACAGAAAGTGGGCATTCATGGAAGAATACCGTAAAGAGGCTATGCTCCATGGGAGGGATGAACTCAAGCTGGATAGCCTAAAACAAATAAAACCAGCAAATAGAATGCAAGAAAAGGTGATTTATAATACACAAAGCCAATAGTAAGCAATGGTCTGAATGCATTCCCGGGGAAGCTTTCACAATGTCCCAGAGATATCGTTAGCAAAGCGGACAGCTGGCCTGTCTGGCACGCTTCGACCAAAAAAGGATGCAACAATATAATGGAGGACATTTACAATTATGGAGAATTTTTTGACTTTTAATGAAACAAGGGAATGATAAATTAAAATAACATTTATTCTTGCTCAAAAATAAAATCTTCCTAATTAAGCTAATGCCCTCCTCAAGATGCTATCTACTGTGGTAGATAGATGCAACAATTGATTGACATTAAAGCGGATCAATGGACGAAAAGGGCTGTATGAAAGCTTCTACAATTAAGTATATAATACAGATCTTTATTTTATAAAACAAAATGTCTTTCTTAGCACCAGACCAATAGAGTCTTGTGGGGGTGTAAAGATTTTCTCAATATAGATGGATAAGGTATGGAACTTTATTCCTGTTAGAATCAGAATAATCAACATTCATTCTGCATACCAGCTAGAATTAATAACCTGGCTTATCCCATGCTGCAGGAAATTGGGTTAATGGTTGAGGGAGGGTGAAACTCTACTCAAGCAGCAACCACAATTCTTGTCAACGTGAAACACAAGCAAACCCTAAATTAAAACATGCTTAACCCTGGGTTAACTTGGCAAAAAGCAGTCAGGCCTACTTAGAGGCAATGCATGAAATTTTTATGCAGCACTTCCAACAGGAACAAAGTGAAAACGTAACACAGGAAAATTCCCACACCAATTTAGAAAAATAGAGTAAAATGTAATTAAATATTTGAGGCCAAAATGACGAAAATCCAACCAGTAGAAGCAGAGATATGCAACTTTAAAGATTTGATTGAAGTTGTGCCTAAAAGAATAAAGTGCCAACTGTGGTTATCTGGTCATGCCAGGTTGGTACAAAAAAAAGTTCAAACTAACCGCTATGAAGCATAGGCCCAATAACGGGACCAAGTTAGGCCTGCTGAACAAAGCAACTTAAATTCTGGTTGCGGAGCACTGCAAGATCCCGCATCAAGGATGTGTTGTGCAGAGGTGGTAGCGAGAGGATGCGGGTTACAGTGCGAGGTCCTCCGTTGGGAATGAGATGAAGAGCAGTGGTATGGACGTGGCCACCGATGGGGCTTGCGATGAGAGATCCTGCGTCGTCTTCAAGGGGTGTGTGATGCAAAGTCCTGCTTTAGGAATGTGTCGTGCAGCAGCAGTTCTGAGAAGCTGCAGGCTGCGATGCGAGGTACAGCATCGGAGAAGTATTTCACAGAGCCGGTTCTAATGCAGATCTGCGAAGAGATGCGTTGTGCTGCGTCAGTTCTGCCCGGCTGGGCTGGAAGAGGACCTTCAGCCTGACTTCCAAGGGTCCAGGACTGGAAGCACCACTTGGGGGCAAGACTCACACCAGGCTGAGTCCAGTCTACTCTGCACCATTGCACTCTACGCCACTCTACATCACTCCACTCTATGCCATTGCAATCTACTCTCTGCCACTTCACTCCATGCCACTCTACTCTGCACCACTGCACTCTACTCAGCACTACTCTACACCACTATACTATATATTCCTACACTCTATGCCAGTGCACTCTATACAATCCACTCTAATCTAGCCTGCACCACTGCACTCTACTCTAAACCACAATAGTCTACAACACTCTATTCCACTCTGCGCCATTCCACTCTGCGCCATTCCACTCTGCGCCATTCCACTCTGCGCCACTGCACTCTACGCCACTGCACTCTACGCCACTGCACTCTGCCCTGTGCCACTGCACTCCACGCCGCTGCACTCCACGCCGCTGCACTCCACGCCGCTGCACTCCACGCCGCTGCACTCCACGCCGCTGCACTCCACGCCGCTGCACTCCACGCCACTTTACTCAAAACCAATGCATTCTATTCCAATCTACTCTGCACCATGGCATGGACACCACTAAACTCTCCTCTGCAACTCTCTATGCCACTGCACTCTATTGCCAAAGTTCTCAACAATACTGCTCTCTATGACACTCTACTCTGCAACACTGCACTCTCTACCACTGAGCTCTAAACCACTCTGCATGACTGCCCTCAATGCCACCTCACTCTACACTACTCTACTCTACGCCACTACACCCTATGACTCTGCATGCCACTCTACTCTGCACCACTCTACTCTATGCCAGTGCACTGTACCAAAATCTACTCTGCGTGACTGCACTCTTTCACTCTACTCTGCAACACTGCATTCTATGCAATTGCACTCTATGCCATTACTCTATGCTACTGCGCTCTACGCTGCACCACTCCACTCTATACCACTTCACTCTATACCACTTCACTCCATGCCACTGCACTCTACTCCACTCTGAGCCACTGTGTTACAGCACAGTATGCTGTGCCACTCTACGCCACTGTTCTCTATGCAAATTCACTCAACACCTCTTTACTCAAAACCAATTAACTCTATGCAACCGCACTCTAAGCCACTCTACTCTGCAACACTCTACGCCACTGCGCTCTATGTAACTGCACTCTGAGCCACTCTACTCTGCCCCACTCTACGCCACAGCACTCTACTCTGCACCACTCAACTCTACGCCACTGTACTGCACTCGACTCTAATGTACTCTACGCCACTACACTCTACATCACTCCACTCTAATCTATTCTACACCACTGCACTCCACGCTACACCACTGCACTTTACACTACTCTACATCTCTGCACTCTACCCTGCACCACTCCCATCTACCCCACTCCACTATACTCTCAAACTATCTACTTTACGCCAATGCACTCTATACCACTGCACACTACTCTGTGCCACTAAACTCTCTGCCATTGAATTCTACATCACTATACTCTGTGCCAATGCAGTCTACACCACTTTAGTCAAAACCAAAGCACTCTATGACGCTCTTCTCCATTAAACTATACTCCACTCGTGCCACTAATGACACTACTCCACTCTATGACGCTCTACACAACTCCCTCTAAACCATACCATTGCACTTTACCACTCCAATCTACGATACATTACTCCACTCTCCTACACTACTCCTCTCTAGGCCACTCTACTCTACAACACTCTGCTCCATTCCACTTTATTCTACTCCACAACACTCTATGCCACTCCACTCCATGAATCTACTACACTGTGACACTCTACGTCACTCAAATCTACTTCAGTTTATGCTTCTCCACTCAACTTTATGGTATGCCACTCCACGACTCTACGCGACTACATAACACTTGACTCTACTCCACTTTAGGTTACGACAAACCACTCTCCTTTACCTCACTAACTTTTAGCCATTCTGACTAGCAGCCACACTGGTGACCAATATGGTTAAAACATATTGGCAGAGCCAATAGCTCTTGCATAGGCAAGACCTATTGGCCTTGCCAATACTTGTTTAACATGCACTCCAAAAGGGTACCTGGGAACAGGGGTTAACATCTGAGCCTTTTGCCACCTCGTAAGGGATATGAAGCACTATATACATACTACAACCCAATTAGCCATGCTACAAACCTCAGTCTAAGACTTATGGGAGGAATTAGGTCTTGGCAGACCAGGTCACATTTAATGCGACAGTACTGCTGGATTAAGGCATAAATCACACAATAAGCTTTGTATAAAAAAAAGACCTTCCTCTGGGAATATCTGCATGCCCACACCTGCTAACACCTTGATTCCGGGATTAACATCCTTAATTAAGGACTGTGCAACAGGTGGTATGGGAATAAGGGGATATTCATTTCTAGCTCCATATTTCAATACCCATTTTGATCATGAATTATTTTCTTACCTCCTTACAACATTTTGGTATGCAACGTATAAATGAAAACATTAGCAAAAGCAAATTCAAGTTTGAAATTCTATTGGCACAAAGCCATTTGGATTCATCTGACAAAATAAGCAATTCCTTCTTTAACACAAATAGTGGCAACCGGCAAAAGAAGTACCTCAAGAAACGAGTTTATTTTTAGGGAAGGTAAAAAAAGTCTGTAGGCTCACGAAAATATATTTTTGTTTTTGTTCTTACTGCATACTTTATCCGCATACTATTTTTTAAAATTAATTTGTGATTTTGTTTATGCGAAACAAATTACCCAGTGAACATTTTAGATGCTGTCCTAAATTTGTTTTGAATAGTTACTTATGTACCACACTAAACATGTGGCTTTCTAGTTTGCTCACAGCAATTGGAACCAAGAAGCGGGAACCACAATTGACTTACTGCATATTAATGAACAGAAGTCTGTATCTCAGCAGAATCTCATTGTAATAGGGGCTTGTTAAATTGTTGAAATAAATAAAAAAGTAAATATTGCAGGGAAGCTTTCTAAGAGCTTGCGTAGTGGATCCTATGATCCAGTTCGCCCAACAGAAGAGAGATTGCTGGATTACTATATTTAACTCAAACATTAGTACAGGGGAGCACAAACCTGGGATACATCCTCAAGCATTAAAGGCCAAGGATGAAGGAGTGAGACAAAGGTTATCATTTTGATTTCCTCCAGAAAATACATAAACCTGGTTTCAACCTATCTGCTTGTTCGCCATTGATATTTTATTCTCTTAAGTAACACAAACATGCTGCCAAAGGTGGTTTCAGGATCCTTTCTAAGATTTCTTAAGGGATCATTGGAAGCTGAGGCGTGTTGAAAGTAATCGTTTACCCAGAACCTTTTTAAGAGTTTGCAAATATTTAATGTTTTTCTTTTTGCCCTATCATCAGTTACATTGTACTGAATGGGAACTGGCTCCAAGCTGATAAACCCTGGCATTTGGGATCCATGACGATGAACAGGCAAGCTCATCAGATGAAGTGACGAGGAAACTCTAATTTGTTCCCGACACACACAGGCTCCATGCCAAGCCAACATCGCTGGATGAAACTGGAAATACAGGAGTATTCTCTTCCACAAATAGGAAGCCACTGGAGGTAAGGACCAATGTGCTAATTTTTTTTTAGATCACCCCTTCAGTACCCTTTGGGGAGCGGCAGGATTGGAGTTGGTTGTGTTTGTGGACAAAACTTTACAATATTTCAAATTCGTCAGAACCACACCTAAAATTATTGTGAGTTTATGCCAAACGGGGTTTATCAGATGATTATGATTATATCACACACCAAGCCAAATTGTTCCTGCATAGGCATCTTTCTAACAACGCATGAAATCCCCATCTTGAAACCTCTACAGGACGAGGGTGTTTTTTCATCTACAGCTACTGAGAAAAAAAAGAACTGTGAGAAAATTCGTACAATGGTAACGTTTTCTGTTAAGAGGAGGATGGGGAAAATAACCTTATTTATATTTAGTTTGAGGATGCAAGTAAAGCCTACTTGTTCCCTAGGAGTTACTTTTCTAGCGCTTTCAACCCCTAGGCACCTTAGCGGACATGTAGCAGGATGGGGGAACGCATGACTGGAGAACCGATAACTTGCAGTGTGACCTCCGAGGGATGCGTTTTGGGGTTGAGCATGAGTGACCAGAGCGTGGGTCTTATCTTGTCCTAAATCCCTGTGCCTGGTCGTGTAATGGCGGGCAAAGGAGTGTGTGTATGTATATCAAATAATATTTAAAGTTGTACTGTCAGACTTTTTTCATGCTTCTTAAGCAAACTTTTATCAAGGTGTGATGTGAGCAAGTTCTCGAATGACCATCAGAATTTGTTAGCCAATATATGTTGTGAATCTTTTATTACCCGTCTTTCTGGAATGATGACTCTCTATGTAGCCTTTGCTCCTGCATTTGTTGCAGCCTTGAAATGCTGTGAATTACTGTGGTACTATTAACCAACGTACTCCGTTTACCTGCTTCGGACGAATGAAGGTTTAATTGGCACGGCATGGCTTCGAACTCATGAACTGCAGATCACAGCAGTTGTCAGGAGTGATCCTTTAACTCATGCAGGGGCATAGATTCAAGGGAGGTTTTTGATGCTTTGCACCCCCCTAATGAATTTATGTTCAGGTAAATAGTTTGGTACAGGTGCTTTCCGTTGGGTATGGCCAGGTATCTGTCAGATTTCACCAGGAATGTTTACATACACTGACAAAAGCGCGCACACACTCTTTTTCTGTTTTGAAAATCTTCAAAAATGTTAGTAAGCTTGCAAATTACTTTTCCCTTACTTAATATCTTTACCAATCAGCATGCCTCTCCCTTTCCACTGCCACATAAGCCCCTCTCAATAACCCTGACCGCGTAAAATGTATTTTTACAATATAAGACTGTGTGATTGTTGGAAAATATGAAAGTCAACCCCTCTCTAGTCTTACTGACTAACCCACGCCCATGAAATCACGGAGTCCTTTGCATAAAAGTAAACTCTTCCTGACATGACATTTGCAATTTTAAAAGGCTTCCGGTGGCCTTCATAAACTATGCGGACTCCAAGGCCCTGCGCACCTACAGTAATTCCGCATAAGCGCCATGTTTAGCGGGGGACTTTATGCCACGTGAAAGGTCCATTAAATCCCAGAACGCTTTGCAATAAGTCAAAAGACAGCGCTAATGTGTGTGCACATTTTTTACGTTTGTTTGCAGAGGGATCCGCGGGTTGATTAATGCCTGCACTGAAAACACATTTACGGCGTGTTCGGGAAATCTCCTGTGCAGGTTGACTGATCTCGCTTCAGTAAAAAACGAGTATTCAGTTAAACAATGGAGCCCGGCTCGGGTGGCGGTCATCAGTCACAGAGAAGTACATACTATTCGCAGCCTCCCTGAGTGCCTGCTGCGAGTAATCCTGCCTGGCAAGGGAACACTTTATCCAGGCACCACCTCTATTAAAAACCTTACTTAATTTCTATGGTGACAAAAGAATTGTGTGTTCATGCTCCAATGAAGACTGAATCATAAACACCCTTCTATGCTGCCCATAAGTAACCCAAACATTTACCATCCCTCATGAAACCTGGCAGAGTTGATAGTTTGAGTATAGTTGAATAAAATTCGCAAAGCTCCAGGTTTACTGTTATTTCTCTCTTGTGTGTGTGATATGAATTGCCAAAGGTATATGCAGACATTAAAGCAGCTTTGGATTCAGTCACTAAAGGTTAGATAGGGGGGTTGTTTATCCGATATCTTCAGAGAGATCTAGCGCACTGGAAAACAATAACCCGCGCAGGCATAGCCAACCCGCTCAAGGACGAACCGCAAGTTTGAAAGTCAATATTGAGGAGCAGGGCCAAAGATGAGGCGCTGGGACCACAGCGGGCAGGTGGGGCACAGAAACTATCAGCAATAGGTTTAAAACCAATTACTAATATGTGAGTGGCTGGGAGCTCGGAGGTACTTAAGCCATACACCAATCTGCACGTTCGCCAAATGCAGATTGACTCATTGATAACTGCCTGGTCACCAACATAAGCAAGGGAGCCATCGTTCAACTCGTCTGTAAAGAAAGTGAGGAAACGGTCAAACCCGAATTCACTTATTGCTGTGACCAAGCGAAAAGTAATCAGGCTATGGACTCCAATAGAGGTTAAGCCTCCTGGCCCCACCCCGAAATTAACTTAATCTGCAGAAGGGCTGTAAAGGGAACCAATAGTACGATTCTCTAAGTGACCAGGCCTACCTAGCTCCTCCCTGCACAAAAAGGACAGGCGGGTGGGGGAGTGCAGGCCTAGGGCTGCAGCACTAAAACTGTGCCCACCAGGTGAGACTCTTTGCCTGGGACTAGGTAAGATCCAACATATCATTAAAACTACATCATTTTTTTAAGTCCTCATGGTGCGGATAAATTGCCTGAACTTAAAGAAAATTTAACTACAGTCTTCATAGGCAGTATAAATTTAACCCCTTCCATGCTCATGACGAGCTGAGCTCGTCATGAGGCACGGTTGAACTGTGCTTATGACGAGCTGAGCTCGTCATGAATAAAGGTGCTTTCAAAAAAGTCAGCACCAGAGGGGAAAACCCTTAGCAGCCAAGGTGTTAACATCATATGTCAAGTGCACCCTCACCAGACGATACAGTAAAGCTTGAGGGAGGTTTCAGAAAGTTTTTATCTTCTTTGGCTAATTACTCATAGAAGCAAAAGCCAGACATGTTGTACCTGTCTATCATGTTTATATCACAAAGTGTACCTTATCATCTCAGCCTTCAATTTTAGGGCAATATCAGGACCACTCGTAATAGCTTCCTAAGCAATTCAGACAGGAAAATCATTACAATGGACATTGCCTCCACCTAAGATAGCCCCACGAACCTAACAATTTACATATGGTCCAAGCAAAACAAAAACCAAAGGGTTCAAGTTGAGGAAAACCCTGCAAAACCGGTGATCCAGGGAAAGTAAACTTTGTCTAATAAATCACCTGCAGTTAATATTTAAGAGGAGGTGTGCCACTTTGAAGACCCTGGATTCTAAATGTCTCCCTCTTCAGATCATACATTAATTGGATCATTCAAGATTCTACATAAATCAGTTAGGCACCTTTTTTTTGGTACAATGGATTTCATTCGATTCAGAGGAACCTAGCGCTGTTAAGAGAACTGGAAGCTATATTCAAAGTAATAAATTAATCACATTACTCCTAGTTTAAATTAGTTAAAAAAATTGGAGGAAATGTAAATGATGCTGGGTTGGAAACATTAAAAGCAATACTAATCAATGAAAAATAAACTGAAACAGATAATCTTGAACAGTGATTGATAAAGGTAAGAACGATCAACTGTACTTATTATATCATTTGTGTCATATCCTTTAAAAGTGTGTTTGTAAGAAATTAGTTTTATTTTGCTGTGATTTGTAGGAGTTGTATAAATCAATCCAAACCATTAAAACAGAAAAAATACACCTTTCTTTAAAAATCATGGAGAAACTCTATTATATGCATGGAAAACTATACTTCTATGATGTTCATCACGGCCCTACGTCTGTCTGGATATCTCAGCTACATTAAAGGAAAATACCTACAGATAAACCATTCCACCATGGGATTGATAGACATTGGCGGGTTGGCATGCCCTTTTATACTGGTGTTCATTCTGGATCCAAAGATGCCAATAATAAGCCTCCTTGCATTTTCTCCTTACCCTATGAGTGCTAGAAGAATGGTCAAAGTCTTAGCATTCTGATGAGATACAAGTAGGAAGAGAAGCACAGAGTTCCAGTTTATGTTGATTGCTTTACAATTTAATTAATTATCTGTTAGTATTGTGTTCCAGCTTGCCGGTGCAAATGGGAACAATTTCACTTCAATATTAGTTTCTTAATTATCTTTATTATGTTTCATATATTGCATACAACAGTTTTTATTGATTTATTTCGAAGATATAAAATTGTGCAAATATAAAACAATAAATATAACAAAGAGGCATACAAACAACTTATTTTTCAGTATCAAATCTCCATGGGTGCAAATATTACAATGGGCCCAAAAACATATTTACCACTGGCTTCAAGTTACCATGACAATTGGTTTCCCACTTGTAGGTCAACACTTCGGTCTTACATTATCCCAAGTAAAGCCCAGCTTACTGTGCTATGAATTAGACATAGTGGTTCTATCTTCCAATTTAGTTGTGTTTGGTGAAGAAAATTAGTATATATATGGACAGAAACCATGCCACTCAAGATGGTCCTTTATCATTGATAATTTAGTAATTACTAGCAAGAAAAAGAAAGGCACCCATAAAACACACTATCTAATTGATCTTGTAAGCAGGTTATAGATATGATTAAGTGGAATGAGGGTATTGCAAGCAATCAACACACCGCAGGACACTAACATTATATTTTCCATTTCAAAAAGATACATATGGGTGCTTCAGTGGAATGAAAATAGATGTGCTATTTGTAGATGAGACAAAAAACAATGCACCACAGTTCTAATGGTCCAAAACATATACAACCTAATCAGCCACCAGAATAGAGCTTACACAGGTAAAAGGATGGGGCTCGGTTTGTTTCTAATCTCTTGTTTACCTCACAGGGAAACGCCATTGGAAACCAACTGATAATGCTAAAAAAAGGACACTTGAATACTCCACATGGAACGCTATGCTGAACAGCACAAACCATGTTTTTTGCTAGCTGGGTTACTGTAAAAATATGCACACAGAGCATATCAAGAATTTAGGACCAAGTGACCAAACTCTTTGGATGATGAAATGTAACCACATTAAGCCTGAACGGAAAGCTTATAGAGGAATACAAAGTAAACGGTAAGATGCTGTACACCATACAAAAAGCCTACCAAGAGGAGATCCAGTGCTACAGCAAAATCCCTTTGCACCCACCATAGCACTATCCCACCTCAGCACTCTCCCCCACCTCAAAAATGAATTCATTCCTGCCATTCAAGCCCTCGTGCTCTTTAGCTTGACTGGGGGCAACACACTGCTCCATGGACCCAGACTTCATTTAGTCCATCCACAATGGCATCTTACATGCAGCTAGACAGAAAGGGGCTGGTGAAATAAGAACAAACCCCCTCCTCCCACCACCTGCATGAATTACACTGGTTCTTTTTGCCAACCTGCAATATCTTCAAAACCAGCTGCATCGTTTAGAACGCCATCACAACCAGCAGTTCCGCGCTTCTGGCTGACAGGCTCACCATCTCTGGTAGCTTTTAGCGCACCTACAGCAAGCACGCCATCAGAATAGAGTTAGAGAAGGACAACCTTTTTAAAAACATGGCAACATGCAGTCTCAGTCTATGCATCCAGGGTCTGGAACAACATGCCTCTGTCTATAGGGAAAGCACCACACCTGCCCCAATTTAGTAAAGATTAGCACACTTCTTCAAAGAGCACTACATCAAAACAAAATAAGAGTCAACTTTTGCTCTCTTAAACCAGCTACAACTCCAACAATGTCCGTAAAGTTAGGTCTTGTGAGGATTTATTGCAAACGCGCGCTTCATGCACTGGCAGCCCTAAGATGTCAGCCCTTCGAGTGCGACATCTGCAAGGACTGGTTCCAAGGCTGGAAAGGACCTGGGGAAGAATGAAGGGAGCTGGGGGTTTGGGGAGGGCGCCAGAGCTCAGGAGTGGATGATATGACCCGGGATAACCTCCGCCTCCCTGCGGAGAGCGATGTGCAAAAACTGTTGCTCTGCATGGAGGAGCCTGGATCTAGGATTCCAAAACATGATGATACAACAGCGCTGAAGTGCCCATTTTCATTACTGTTTTGTTGTTGGGTGGGTAACAGAAATAACGGGCATTAATTATTAAAGGAATAACACGTGGGACTCTGTTATTCCAGGCTGATGCCCACTTGTTTTCTCTGAGTCTTTTATATGGAGGTATTAGCTACTTTCAGCAGCAGATACATTGGAATGAAAAACAAAAACTTTAGTAGTGAAGGTCCTGTAACTCCTGTGACATGTATTGGTAACTTACCTCTGTCAGAGCGTTCTTTTCTTCAGATGCAAGATACTTATATAGTTGCACTGATTAAGGGTGTTACATTGAGTAATTGCTGGATGCGTGACACAGCCTTATGGTACTCATGAGACATTGTATTAATACCTCACATTACACTCTTGGAGTGCATAGACATAAACTGCCCTCCCCTTCCTGCCATGAATTATAGCTCCTCAGAGGGTTAGCGCCTCCAATCATCACTCGTAGTTTCACCGAAACAGCTCTCTTGGCTGTGGTGGAACATATTAGGAAGATGTTGGATCAGGGTCAGACGGCGGCACTGATCCTTTTGGATCTCAGTGCCGCCTTTGACACGGTGTCCCATCAGATTTTATTACATCGTCTGATGGAGGCTGGAGTCGGAGAGACGGCACTCGAGTGGTTTCGCTCTTTTCTTAAGGATCGAGGTTTCAAAGTGTCCACTCCTCCTTTTGTCTCTGCTTCACGTTCTATTCTTCAGGGTGTTCCCCAAGGTTCGGCTCTCAGCCCCACTTTATTTAATTTATATGTTCAGCCTCTGGCGGAGGTAGCCCACAGTTTTGGTCTTTCCTTAGTGTCATACGCCGATGACACGCAGCTGGCGGTGGCACTAAACGGCGACTCCAGCATGGACGCCCCCACCTTCCAGTCAGCGTTAAAAGCTGTTTCTGGCTGGATGGCGAACAACCGGCTTCAACTAAATGCCTCTAAGACCGAGGTTATTATTTTCGGTAAGGAAAGTGGTCTATGGGGAGATCAATGGTGGCCTACTGATCTTGGCCCTGTCCCTACCCCTGTGAGTGAAGTCAGAAACCTTGGGGTGTGGTTTGATGACAAGCTTTCATTTATCTCCCATACCAAACGCGTGGCTGGCGTATGTTTTGGTACTTTGCATTGTCTGAGACCCATTTTTAAATTTTTTGATGCTGAGACAAGACAGATTATGGTCCAGGCTCTGGTTCTTACCAGACTGGACTATGCCAATTCTCTGTTTTTGGGCTTAAATCAGGCCGAACTGTCCCGTCTTCAGAGGGTTCAGAATGCGGCCGCTAGGATGCTTGTCGGCCTCCCGAAATTTGTCTCAGCTCGCCAAACTATCCGGAATCTTCATTGGCTTCCGATTGAGCAAAGAGTTAAGTTTAAAGCCCTCTGCTTAACTTTTAAAATTCTTAAACTAGCCTCTCCCCCGATTCTTTCACAGACTATTCTGCACTATGTTCCTGCCAGAGCTCTTCGCTCTGCTGGATTGAACCTCGCCACAGTGCCCCGCTTTAAACGGGCTAGAATGGGTGGTCGCTCATTCTCAGTGCTGGCGGCTGCCCTTTGGAACTCTCTTCCAGCTCCACTCCGTTCAATCCCAGACCTGTTTCTTTTTAGGAAGACCTTGAAGACCTTCCTCTTCTCCACAGTCTAGTCTGTTTTCTTGCCTTTGCCTTCTCATTCGTGTTGTGTTATTCAGATCTCCAAGCGCCGGGACGCCTCTTAGCTGCGGCATCCGTGCGCTATATAAAAAATGAATAACATAACATAACATAACATAACCTGGTACGGTGGTCAGTCACCTTGCAGCCATCCAAAGCCTATTTGCCCCCCTGCGCTACTCTAGGCTTCTCTTTTGACAAGAGGTCATTGAGAGGCATGCTCTAACAGTCCTAGGTTGTTCCTACTACATTGCCTCATCCAGGGTAGGTCACAGGGTCTTACTGTGATTTTGGCATCCCAGAAACGGTCTGATTACTCACGGATTAAAGCAACTCTTTTTTTGGAAGGTTTAATCTGACTACAGAGTAGTATTTAAAAAAACTTTGCAGCATTTCTACGCAGAGTAACCAGACATTATGGGAGGTAGGATTTCACCTTGAATGCACTGACACTTCTAAAGTGCTGGAGTAAGTGTAACCTGGCACAGATAAACCACCGATTTCTGCCGAGAACATCCCATTTATTTATTTTGTAAAGTTACATTAACATGTAGCTGATGAAAAACTGCTTGGCACTTGTGAGTTTTCAAAGACACCCGACAGGCTAGTCAGCATGAGGCTGCAGAGAAATACACCTCAATTGGAGTACTGATTGCCAAGTGTGACGTTTTCATAATTTCACTGTAATTATGGGTGACATTCATGCAGTCTGACTCTGCTCAGTTTTCAGTAGCCTGCTGTTAGTGCAGGACTTTCTTAGTTTCTTAGTTTCTCAAATGGGTGTAATTTCTGCTATATATATGTTTCCCTCGTCTTCATTGCTTGATTTTGCTTGCGAGAAAGTGTCACTCATAATCGTTGAAATGTCACTCATAATTACACAGAAATTATGAAAATGTCACACATAGCAATCTGAAACCTTGGCAACTATGCGTTGAACCTGTATACCGCACTTGGCTTTCAGCTGGATTCATCCTTTCCAAATAGCACAAACCCATATACACACTAAATATACTCTACCACTTACAAAATCTCTACCTCCACGAGGGGCCTTAACATTCCACTGTGCAGGCAATACTTTGGACCTTGAAGAACTATATCACGACTATCACTACCCAGCAAAGACCGACTCTTTAGATTCACAAAGCAGCAATAGTTCAGAGTCCAGTACCTAGAGTGGGGTCGCATCTTCAGAATGACTTCTAAGGACAGTAGTCCATCCACGTTTATGGCCCTGGGGGCACATGTCAGTATGAAACTTGACTGGTTCCTACCTGCAGAGCATCGGCTTACCGACGTCTTGAAATACCTATCATACTCCCTTAATGTTCACAAGAGTAATAATTCTTATTTCCATCTTCTAATTTCCATCACGTTAGAGGCAAATAACAGCCAAATACAAAACTGCCACTTTTGATTGTTTTTTAACCAATTTAACTGAAGAATTTTACATTCTTAGCAGATACAGATTTTAATTCTTAGCAGATATGATAGTGAGGCTTTTGGAAGCACGGCCATCATTAAATGCAAAAACGGCAAGCACGAAAAGGTGTCGGAGTATTCACAAATTTCCAGTCCCGTATCCCACAGTCTGTTCAGTCTAAAGCAATACTTGATCACAGTGTGCCATTCTGAATGTATACAGATAGCCTTCAGTGCTGTAAATGGAAATTCATAAGTGCTGGTACTCATGTATAAAGTACCTGCTTGCTCCTGAGAAGTGCTAGCACCCTCTCATTAAATGTATTGCAACGGTGGTGAGAAGTGCAGGAACTCTCCCTTCCGGATTAAAGAAGTGCAGGTTCTCAGTACCGGACAGTACCTGCCCCTCTACACCACAGGCCATCATCAGTCTTAAAATAACCGAAATAACCTATTCAGATTCACTGCATTCTCGCCACATTTAGCACCAACTCCATAAGTGGTGCACTTCTCTTGTGAAAGCACAAGTGCCTCACCTACCAACACGCTCCTCCTGGCACAGGCTCAGTTTGCACACAGTGTTCTCAATTATTTTACACATCGTAGTATTTATTTATTTATTTATTTATTATAGAGTTTTGTATAGCGCGAACAAGACCCGTGGGTATCAGAGCGCTTCACATAGGGTAGGTGAAAAACATAACATATATATAGACAGTAAAAGGAATCACAGATATGAGGTAGATGAGATGCAATCATTCTTGACACATGTGCCAGTGTGATCAAAGTGAGTTGCAGCTCCAATTGTATCAAAAGCAAAGTATATACACATAGGTGAGGTAGATAGTTATAAGTCCCTGAGGGATGCGGTTATAAGGTCATTTAAAGATACCGTTTGGAGGTAAGTTTTGGGCCGTTTCATAACCTAGAATTAGCAAATCTTTATAATATTGATTATACTTCGCCTTTCTGATGTCATAAATGTTCTGAATTCAAGCAGCAATAGATCAGGGCAGTGATCGATGTTCTTCTCTATTTATTGTATTTGTTCATCAAAAGGCTCTTCACTTCCCGCTTGAATGCTGCCACATTTTTGATCTTCCGAATGGTTGGAGGGAGTGAATTCCAGATTCTGGGGGCAGCTCCTGAGAATGCTCTGTCATAGGTTTTTTTCTTTCTGAAAATGGCTGGTCGTAATAGCAACTCCTCAGCGCTTCTGGCTGGTCGGTTACCTCCAGACAGCTGAATTTTCTTGGCTAGGTATCCAGGGGTGTTGTAGTGGAGCGCTTTATGAGTGATACAGGCTATCTTCATTTGGATTCTGGCTTCGTAAGGTAGCCAGTTTAAGGCTTTCAAGTGAGGGGATATATGATCATATTTCCTAGATCCAGTGATAAGTCTTGCCGCGGCGTTGAGGCAGGCTTTTAGTGGGGCTGTGGATGTTTTTGGTAGGCCAGCTAAGGTGGTGCAGCCATATTCAATCCTAGAGATAACCAAGGATTGGATTGCCAGTTTGAGATCTGGCTCTGAGATGAATGGTTTCAGTTTTCTTAAGTAGTTCAGGTGGAAGCGGGCATTTTTAGCCATTGAGTTAATGTGGGCTTTCATGTCTAGATTCTCGTCTAGAGTTATTCCAAGCGATTTAGCTGAATTGACTAGGGTTGGGGTGCAGTTGAGCGCAGTCACGAGTTTCGTCCATTCCTTTATTTCCGCCTGGCTCCTTGGTGGTGAGATTAGTAGGAACTCTGTTTTGTGAGCATTTAGTTTCAGATGGTTGTTAGTTAGCCATTGTAGTGCCCTTTTTAATGTCTCGTTCATTAGTTCAATGTCTTTTAGGGATGCGATCTTTATGTATATCTGCGTGTCATCCGCATACATGTGATAAGATATCTGTGATTTTTGGAGAATTTCTGTAAGTGGTTCGACGTATAGGTTAAACAGATCTGGGGATAACGTCGATCCTTGAGGGACTCCTATTGAGATAGGGCATGCAGATGAGATAGATTCGTTGACCCGGAATCGCTGTGTTCTGTTTTGTAAGAAGGAGTTGAACCAGTCCAGTACAATTCCCGACAATCCCATCCTGTCCTGCAGCCTGGTCAGTAGTGCTTCATGGTTTACTGTGTCAAACGCCGATGACAGGTCAAGGAGAATCAGTAGGCATGCTTGATTTTGGTCAAGTGCCTGTATCGCATCGTCGACAATATGGAGAATCGCTGTTTCCGTGCTATGTCCTGTTCTGAATCCTGACTGGCATTCGTCAAGCAAGGAGAACTTGGTGATGTGTTGGCTGAGTTGGTTCTGGACGCATTTCTCAATTAACTTGGCTAGTACAGGGATATTGGTCACTGGGCGAAAGTTGTTTGGATCTGAGGTGTCCGCTGAGGGTTTTTTGATTATGGGTGCGACTTGAACTGTTTTTAGGCAGTCAGGGAGGATCCCTTGTGACAGAGAGGCATTTATTATTTCGGTCCATATTGGAACTAAAACGTGGTTGATTTCTCTTAAGCACTTTGCCGGAAGTGGGTCTTGATAGTGATTGTTTGGTTTGATTTCTGAGAGCGTCTTGGCGATCATGTGCTGGTCGTACAGTTCGAATGTATCTCATCTTGCCTTGTTTTTTGCATAAGTACACTCCGTTGAAGAGACGGTATCGCTCAAATGCAGTCGTTCGATGGGAAGGTTCGCCACAGCGCTTTTGAGCTCTGCCTCTAGCGATTTAGCCTTCTCTGTGAAAAATGTAGAAAAGTCATCGCAGTTTAGGGATGTTTTTGTGTTCTCTTGACCGGTTTTGGCTAATTTGTTCGATTGCTGCTTTAGTATTTCAAAGAGTTTTCGTGGTCTGTTTTTGGCATTGTCTAGTTCAGATCTTATGAACTCCTTTTTTGAGTTGATGATCTTTTTGTTATATTGTCTTCTGATTATTCTGAGGGTTTTCAGCTCGGGGGATGAAGGGTGTTGTCTCCATTTTCTTTCGGCCATCCTCAGTTTGCGCCTTTCTTCATTTAGTGACTCATTAAACCATGGATTTTTTGTCTTCTCCGTGACTCTTTTCAGTTTTAATGGCATGGTGTGATTGACGATATTTTCTACCGTAGTTATGTAATGATCGGTCAGCTCATTGACATTTTCCATGTTGTTCGGTGGCTTTAGGTCTCTTTCACAGCTTTCAACCAATAGCTCCATATTTGCTTGTTTTGTGTCCCGCATCCATTTTTTGGACTGGAAGGGTTGTCTGGTCCTGCCTTTTTCCATTATGGGTATCCCGAATATTATAGCATGATGGTCAGACCAGTCGCATGGGGTTATGGAGAGGATAGTTGTATCTTTGTTCCTAGAGATAATCCAGTCTAATGTCGCTCCTTTCGAGTGTGTGGGTTGTGTGCATATTTGGGTGAGGTTTAGTTCGACGAGGAAATCTTTAAGCGTGTTGACCAGTTTATCGTTGTCGTCCTCCCAGTGTAGGTTGAAATCGCCTAGGAATATGTTTTTGGTTTCGCTGTTAGAGTTGGCCGTTATGATCTCCATTAATTCCTCTGTGAACTTTGCATTGTCCCCTGGTGGGTGGTAAAACGTATGTATGTTGCATCTTTGATTGTTAGTATATTTTATCTTAAGACCCAGGTATTCGCTTGCTTCTAGAGGGTCTGCTTGAATTTGTTTGACCTCCATATCAGATCGATAAATGCAAGCTATACCTCCCCCTATCTTTATAGGTCTATCCAGTCTCAAGATGTTATATTGAGGTGGTACTAAGAGGTCCAAGGTTGGGGATGAAGATTCCGTAAGCCATGTTTCTGTGAGGACTGCTAGATCAATGTCCTTGTTAATGATGAGGTCCGCTAAGTCCGATGCATGTTTGGTAGCCGACCGACAATTGAGTAGAAGACATGTCAGCGGATTTTCTTTGTTACTAACGTTCATATTTTCGGATTCAGTTGTTGTTAGCTGTATGTGTTGTAAATTGTGAGGGTTAGATGCTCTATCCTTCTTTCTTGATGTTCTGTTGTTGTCGAGTGGTACTGTTTCAATTCTTTCTTCGTCCATGTGGTTCAGTGGTTCATATGTTCGGATTAACGCCAGCGTTTCCTCCTTTGACAAAGATTTTGTCCTGTCTGGACGGTTATCTCTATTTTTTGCAAGCATGTTAGTCTCATTACTGATTCTTTGTGAGGAGAGTCCGAGGTTTTGAATATGCTCGATCTTTGAGAGAATGCTCTCCGTCATTGTCCCTATTTTTCCAATCACCTGTAAGGTATTAATAGTGACTTGTGTGAGCTTGCTCATTTGTTTCTGAAGGTCCTTTATATCTCTCTTGTTCTGGATAGATTTCTTAGGTGTGTTTGATCTGTTTATCCTGCCTTTGTATCCTGTTCGTCTTTGTTTTGGATCTGTTCGGATTTCCGCAGCCCTTTTCTTTGAATCCTTTGTTTGATTAACGGTTTTCATTCTATTGGAGGTGTCATCTGTGCTAGCTGTGTTACGTGTTGTCGGGAGCGCGTTTGCGGAAGAGGATCCGTTCACCGCTAGTATTGTACTAGAGAGAGGTATAGGACGATTGGTATCTTCTGCCTCCTCCAATTTCTGGTTATCATAGGGTATTATATTTGTGGCCGGTGTAAGCACTACGTTGGAAGTCTCAACGTTTGGAGACGAGGGCGGCACTTCACTTTGAAGCTGGTCTTGTTCATTGTTTGCTTGATAGGTAGATCCTTCTGTCCTATCTGTCGTGTTCTCTGGTACTGACATTACTATTTCAGGTATATCTTCCGGGTTAGGGCTTTGAGCGTGTTGGTGGCCCTTAGTTCTACAGGTGCCTCTGGTACTGTTATTGTGGATGTCATGAATGTTCAGTGGTGGGGTCAGGTGGAATTGGTATCTTGGGTCTTCTAGTGAATCTTTTAACGTTTGGAATATCCTGTCAAATTTCTCTAGTTCTCGATTTGCTGCTTGTACCAGCACAATTCCGGATTTGTATATGGAGATGCTTAGTTCGGCTCTGCATCTTATTGATGGTGAAGTCATCATCTTTGTGCCATGTGGGATGTTTTTCGTAGTCTTAATGTCAAGCAGCTTTGTGAAGGCATTTCGCCATTTAGCTGTTTTATCTGTGTAGAATATGAGGTCGTTCATTGTCGTACCTTTAACTACATTGAAATATAGATACGAGAAAAGTGTGTCCGGGTTTTTCCTCAGTGTGTCGTGTTTGAACTTCTTCGCTGCATTTTTGGTGAGACCAGGCGGATATTTTATATTCTGGGCATTTAGGCCAACAGTCTCTAGGTGTCTTACATTCATTCTATTTCCGTGTTGTATGACTTATGGTTTCTCTTTGATTCAGGGTAGGATCACTGCCGATGTTGTTTCTTGCTTGTTCTGGTTTTCCTTTCCAGACCTAGGAGTGTCTAGATATGGGTTTGTTGAGTAGTATTAGATATTGCGTCAACATCAACCAGTTATTCATCAATTATTCACCAGTTATTCACCGGAACTAGGAGTGTCTAGATATGGGTTTGTTGAGTAGTAGTAGATATTGCCTCAACATCAACCAGATATTCATCAATTATTCACCAGTTATTCATTATTATTCGCAAAGATAGTAATTGCTAACTCGCTCACTGATCCTTGTTATGAACTGGGTTGTGTGTTATCAAGAACTAGGACGTTGTAAGATGGCTGCCGTTAATTGTTATCCTTAAGAGGGTAGAGGGACTTTCTCTCTTTCCAGTACTTTGTGTTCAGCTTCCCTGGTCGACTAGTCCTACTTCTCTGTTAGTTGTTCCTTATCTGGCACTTTGGTGGTTATTGATGCAGTTTAGGATACTTCAATATCCCTTCACCAATCAGTATCAGGATGTGCTTCTCTTTATGTCCGCATTTTATACACCTTGGGTCTACCTTCCAGGATAGTCCTCAGTGTATGTCGACGTTAACGAAGGGCGACTGTCTTAAGCGGCCGCCATTTTAGGGTCAGGCGCGCCGCTTTAGTCGTTCCCGGTTCCTTCCTCCTCGCTTATTTTCCCTCGCGTGTGCTTCTGGAAGGGGGCATTGGAGATAGGGTCGCGCAGGGAAAGTACCTTCTGGACTCTCGCCGAGAGCGCTCTCCCTTTCAGCGCTTTCCCTTTCACCCCAACTGCCGGGTCCCGATCCTCGGCACCGGGGATCCCGACGATGTCCTCAGCCTGGCGAAGTCCAGCGCAGCCCAGAGCGACACCGGACAGCATCAGACGCATCCCTTTCCGCCTCTGTATTTCTACTTGTCGATCAGCATCCGCCATCCATGGGTTCGTTGGCCTGAAGGTGCTCCTGCCGTTCGCTGACCAGGTCAGTTTGCTCCGTTGGGTGAGTTGAAGACCATCGTTCTTCCCGTTACTCTCTGCTTTCTTCCTTCCCTTCAGTGAGTCCTCCGATCGCTTCTGGGATCGCTCCTGGGTCGCGCTGAGGGTTATTCAGGGATTTAATCCAGTATTGGATATCCCTAACCCCAGAGCTCCTCACTAGGGCTCCTGACCAGCGGCCATCTTAGTGGCAAGACAGTAAATAGAGCGATGTGAACATGTAAATGCCAGCACAAGCATTCTTTGGATTCTTAGCACCCAGTTGCCACTGAGAGTAATCTTGAAGTCCTAGATCACTGCAGCTCTTTTATGAAGGTGTGGCCTAGGCCACCAATCGTAAAACCGATGCTTGGTAGCCTTGGAGCAAGAGGAAGGTCTCTTCACTGAGGCAGCAAGACACAGTGAAATGTAAATTGATACTTGTATAGCTCACTACTCACCCGCAAGGGTCTCAAGGCGCTTGTACGAATACCGCTGTGGAACCCATCCTGGCTTTCCCTGTGAGGTGTCCACTCCTGGGCACCCCCAAGGTGGAGGGCAGGCATCCTTAGCGTTGTGGGGGCCGTTGTGGAGATTAAGCAAGCTATTGCCCAGAGTTGCAGAGTGGGACTCCATGATTGGAATAGGCACCGAGGCGAGAATGATCAGGTCTGTGGAATTTTGAGCCCAAGACCCGCCGAGGCGGGGAATTGAACCCTGGTCCCGGGCTAGACCTCTGCATCAGGGTCTGCCGCTCTTATCATTGAGCCACACTTCTCCACTGATGAGTTTCCATGCTGGATCCACGCTGATCCCTCCTCCCGCAGCTTGACATGGTATATGTACCTGCAGGCGTGTGTCCAGGGACTCTGTCCCCGACACACCCACGCTGACAAGCCTCCAGAGGAAAACAAACCGAGGGGCAAAGAGAAAGAGGTCTTGAGCCTTAAGTCCCCCTAAGCGTGGATATGCCTGAGTTCATGGGAATCAGACCCTACCTATCAGACCTCACTAATAAAATATACATTGTATGCCTTGGAATGATGCAGAGATGAGTAGAACGGGAGCGTGGCCAATGTAATTAAGGGCGTGACTTAAAAACACATAAGCTAAAAGTTTAGCTTATGTGCTTAGCATAGTGTGCCGCCCGCCTGGAATTTTGTTGTTCCCGTCATTGCATCCAGACATATGATACAACAAGTCAGAACTATCAGCCCGATTCTTCATCAGCATGTTTTGCGAGTCTGTAATAGTGAATTATAAGGAATCGCTATTACAGACTCGCAAAACGGGATTCATGTAGGAATGAGTAGATATTCCTATTACAGACTCGCAAATTACAGACTCGCAAAACGGGATTCATGTAGGAATGAGTAGATATTCCTTTTTGAAGGTCTGGCCTAGAGGCAGTTTGTCTCGCTAGCCTCATCTTTTCCAAATATTATAATAATAAAAAAAACACATACATATAGGGACTTTCAGTCAGCCCTCTTCAGCCATGTTCAGTTAAAGAGCGATTCACACTTTGCTTCCTCCTCCCGCGTCATACAGCATGGAGCAGTGGGTCACCCCACTCATTCCATGAGGCGTGTTCCATTGTGGGTGGCAGCACTTTGCCTGATCACAAGAGTAAAGCCGCTTTTAAGTCACGCAGTGCCACGGGTGATGGGCCACACCCTTATTTTTTTGTGATTTTATTTATTTTGCATACTGCATATGTTTACAATAAAAAAAAAGTATGTTTGCCAAGGACAGAGCCATTATTTTAGCCAATGCTTGTTGCATATTGGTTTCATCTTTGTGTTGAGTTTATGAATCACAGTTGTCTGCATCAAATATTTTAGTCTGTCTGGTCTTCGTCTCTTTGAAGAATATGTATCCACATACAGTTTATCACTTTACATTGGTGCTTTACGTGACACGGTGTACTGCCCTTCTGTTTATGTTAATTTTCATTTAATGCGTTTGTTTAATGATTAGTTTTCGTTTGCTTTGATTGCTGTTATTGTGGCTCTTTGTGCCTAAACTATCATTGTCTTGGATGACTATCCCCCTTTTCTATGGGTTTTCCCACCTGTTGTTCCTATAATAGGCCTTTAAGGCGCATTGGCGTAGTTGACTAATGTGCAATAGAGCCAATGAATTTAATTTGAAAAACAATGCACACAAAAGCTGCATTCCATTTGGCTTTGATAGTGGAACATAGTCCCAAATTACCCCAGGTGTTCCCGAAGAAAAGGGCGAGTCTCTGGTTACCAAACTAAATTGTCAGAAAGTAATCAAAAGGCTCGAACCGCTTGAGTGCCAAGCCTCTAATCCAGGTGTGACGTCCAGGCGCAAGCTGTCATGGCCTGCCCCACCATGTACAGCAGAGATCCGGTTACCGCACTGGGCAGTCTGTGGCGCACGCCAGGGTCTCCCCACCCCTCCTTCCGGCCCAAGGCGGCTGATATTCAAGATGTGGAAGGTATATACCACCGCCATCTGCTGGGAAAGCACCTTCTCGGGTCGCCTCAAGATTCCCGAGGATGGGAAACGGTTGGAGGTTTTCGGTCCAAAGTACGATCGCTCGAGTAAAGAAATCTGACTGAACTCATGTTTCGCATTTCTGAGTTCGTGTTTCAAGAATTATCACAAGAAGAAGCAGAATTCTTCTTCTTTTGTGTATATTGTTTTATAAGAAGTCAAACAACTATCGATTAGTGCAGACATTTAAAAATCATAAGGATAGCAACACAGACTTCAGAAGATCAGGCAGGGCTCTAAGTGGGATGAAAAACTGGGGGGGGGGGGGCTCTCTAGGGTGACCAACTGGCATTGTTGCAAATTCAGGACGGTGAGTGTAAAAATTAAGGACAAAGGGTTAAAATTGAGGACACAAATTCAGGACAGGAGGTCAAAATTCAGGACAAAACTTCAGGACAATTGGATACGTTTTACAGACACATCAGAGGTCGCGCAATAGTATATAAGTAAGCCCAGCCATATCCAAACATATTCAACCATTTGCGAACCTATCCATCATGTATCCTTCCATCTATCCTTTCACTCATCCATCCCTTCATCCATCCTTTATCCATCCATCCACCCTTTCACCCTAGCCATCTGTACACTCATCCATCCACTCTTCTACCCATCCATTCACTCATCCATCCAGCCATTTACCCTTTCACCCATCCAGCCATCCTTTCACTTACTCATCCATCCACCCATTCACCCTTTCAGTCATTCATCCTCCTTCCTTTCTCTCTCCATCGTCCCTTTCACTTAGCAGTCCTTCCTTCCATCCATCCTTCCACCCATCCATCTACTCATCCACTCATGAATCCATCCATTGACCCTATCACTCATCCATTTATCCTTTCACTCCTTCACTCCTTCACTCATCTATTCATCCTTTAGTCCATCTACCATCCCTTTCACTCACTCATCCATCCTTACATCCACCCTTTCACTCATCTGTCCATCCATTCACCCTTGCACTTATCAATTCATCAATCCATCCATCATTTCACTCATCCATCCACCCACCCACTCACTCATCCACCTTTTTACTCATCCATCCTTTCACTCATCCATCCACCCTTTTACCCATCCAGCTACCCTTCCACCCATACATCCAGTTATTTACCCTTTCTCCCTCCCATCCTTCCACCACTCACTCATCAATCCATCCATCCTCTTTTATTATCCATCTATTCAATATTTATTCATCCATTCACCCTTTCACTAATTCATCCAGCCATCCACCCATCACTTCACTTACTCACTCGCCCACCTTTTCATATTAATTTTGAGCTGAGCCTTTTTGAGCTGCAGGAGCCATACATGGACTGGGACAGAAGCCACCCAGGGCAGAGACAGGATCCACCACAGGTGGGGGGGTGGGGGGGGGAGGGGGAGGGACAGGAGCCATCACTGGGGGAGGGTAGGCAGGAGGGGGACCAGGATCCACCAGGGTGGGCACAGAGGTGGGCATGCAGTATCCTAGTATCATCTTGGTCTCTTCCAGGGCGGGGTAGGGCTCCTCACCCCCTCCTGGACAAGACAATGAGAAGTCAGTCTCTCTTTCCAAAGTGTTACTTTTACCAGCCCCCACTGTGATGTACAGTACTTAAAGGAGATACTTCAAGAGAACTGATTTAACCAATTGTCCTCCATACTTTGTTAATCAGTGTGGGTGCGATTGCGCCATTTCTTTATTTTATTACATTAAAGACTTCATGTTTGAAGAATCGAGGTTTGTTTACAATTTAGTGACAGTAATTAAGCTGTGTGAAGAGAACCACGTGCTTCCTCAGTGTAATCCAGACCGGTTTTAGGATGTTTGGAGCCCTGGGCAGAAAGGGAATGTCTCACACAAATTGCAGAGACATGACGCATTCAGGGCTGTTTGCATCTGAATAGATGCCCCCTGCTCCTGAAGCTGCACCCTCTCCCCCTGTCACCTTCAAGCAGCTCATCAAGGGCTGGAGGTGTGAGGGGTGGGGGCTGCAGCTTCAAGAGCAGGGTGCATCTATTCAGATGCAAACAGCCCTGAATGCGTCAAGTCAAGTCAAGAAGGGAGGTGGGTGGTAGCTGTGCCGGCTTTAGGGAGGTGTGACCAGTGCCCGGTTAAAATTACGGACAAATGGCGTCCGTTAAAGAATCCTTCACGGACAACGGACAGACGGCCGAAATTACGGACTGTCCGTGAAATTTACGGACGGTTGGTCACCCTAGGGCTCTCGAGGAGGCGTGGCCAATGTAATTAAGGGCGGGACTTAAAAACACATAAGCTAAAAGTTTAGCTTATGTGCTTAGCATATTGTGCCGCCCGCCTGGAATTTTGTTGTTCCTGTCATTGCATCCAGATATATGATACAACAAGTAACATCGTACCTACAGCAAGTCAGAACTATTTGCCTTGTCAATGGTTGTTAGTTGCATAAAATAATTAAGCAGCAACTGTGGCTTGTATATTAAATGTAAAAAGCTTCCACATAAAGCCCTGGTGATATTACGACAATGTTGCTGCTCCTGGGTTTCAAAAAGAGAAGGGAAATCCAGAGAGAACATGACTCTTTAAAGGATTTCCCTTCCCCTATAACGCTCGAAAAAAACTGACCTCCTGTCTGTGCCAGGGCACAAAACAGAGCCTGTTAGAGACCCGTTTCGAGGCCTCCTTTAAAAAACTGCAGGTGCTCAGACCCGGTGAGACCCGGCCCACTTTAAGCCCTGAGCTCAGGCACTTCTTTTTAAACAGGTCAGGTTGGAAGGTGGTATCAAGTCATGACTGAGGGAATCTGGGTAAAGTGGCTGTAGTGTGCTTTCATTTTCTTGAGTCATAACACATTTGAAAGCATTATAAAATGCTGCTCGAGGCATCGTTTTGGGACAAACTCAATTCTGCAGCTGGGGTGAGTTTACAGTAAAAACTTCAGGGGAGTGCTCCTACGGAACTCGTTATGCAGGGTGCGCTTCCGTGCATAACTGGAGCAAGCAAGGCTTGATAGCCACAGAGATTTTTGTTTAGTAAAGCAAAGGATGGTTTCTTACAAAACACGCAACGATTGGGTAAAAACGCAGCGTTCGGTCTGCAGGCCCAAAACGGCATTCAAATGTGCTACAGTCCTGTCTTAGGGGCAGAGTGCAGGACACTACTTCTTAAAATGGTAAATCCTGATCAGAGGAAGCAGCAAATCCTGTGAACGCAGAGCTACACCACAACCTGCTAGGACTAAGTCTACCAAAACCGTTCATTTAAAACCTGAAAACAATTGTTACGTTAGATCAGCTGCCCTGGCATCAAATCTAGCGCCAAATAAATATTTCTGGCAATTTTCAAAACTATAGTTGTAGCCATTGGTTAATTTGTAAAAATATAAGTGCTGTGCATGCACCACCCACTGCCCTGGTCATATGCTGCCAAATGCCCACACCAATGGCCTGGATGTGCAGCTATTATTATTTCATTAAGTGCATTACGTTGCTGAACTAATGGTTCCAGCTGAAAATCCATGTGGTGGACTGTCATGAAAAAGAGCAGGTGTTAAAAAATAAGTATGGGTGTTCAACACCGGCAAACACGGACACAAACTAAGCACTGGTTGTAGCATTTCTTTGGTAGAAGTGCATCCCACTCCTGCGTGGTCCACTGTTCGTGCAGTCAAGAACTAATTAGTGCATTGGTCTGCTAACAACCTCACCTGCCATGTTCAATGCTAGCACACAGGGCACCCTACTCCTTACAGGTGGTTTCAGAAAGGACAAACAATACAAAACAAATAATGGATACAACCTAGGAGTACAATCACGTTCATACATATGGTTATTGTTTGGAACACAGCCTTACAAAGAAAAAGAGGTGATGGGTAATACTGGCCAAGCACTGCTTGGATGAGTCGAACGGGGAGCTTTCAAAACCAACAGAAGAACTGTAACTTGGAGAAGCTTCGAGGAGCAAGACCACAAACAAGGGCAGTAGAGGCACCAAAAAGTTTTTAAAAAACAGTACAAACAAGAACTTGTGCGATAAGCATCTTTCCTTAAAGGATACATCAGAGTTATCTACGGCCATAGCGGTTTTCCATTTAAGGATATATGTAACTGCAACATAATTTACAATTTGCCAATGGAAGCTTCAGTCAAGCATCTTCTGAGAGAAAGCAAATAAAATTTAAAAAAAGATTCTGATGCAACATCGAGTTACAGCACAGGTAAAAGCAATCTACCAATCTCTCATTTTTGAAGAGATCATTCTTTAGCAACTGGAGAAAACGGTATTGGGCTTGTGAGACTGCTTGAAACTCTGCATGTTCCCCTTAAAGACAAGGGAAAGAAAATTGGTAGAGATGTGCTGTGGAGAGCAGATCGTGTATGTGGAAACCAATAACTAATTTGGGCGGTCTGGGACTGTGCGTTCATCAGATGTCCCAGCGAGTTAAGCATTCCCAGATCTAGCCAATACAGATTCTCTGGCAAGGATCACATGCTGGCAGGGATGCTTATGGATATAATTGAACTTGCTCTCCTATGCAGATATAGGGGAAATTGTTATTAGAGTGCGATTGTGGTCAGTCTTTTTTGCCAGCAGCAGACTTCCCCAGGTACCAGGGTGACCACAATGGGCACTTGCTCTCACCACGCTCTCTTAGTATAATAGCAGCATGGAACTCTTAATAATGTAGGAGGATTGCACGTACAATAAGCTCTTTACTGCCTGGAAAGGTATACAGATTCATGTCCTTCAGGAGATAAAAGATAAGGGCATTTGATTCATTCTGGCTCCTGTGGCTTTTCAATATTTATTTTGATTGATTTTATGGCTTTGTTCAGCCCATCGTGACCGATTCTGATGTTACATTGTTAAATTTGATAGCCAGGTTCGGCTTAATGTGATTGTATGTTATATGGCAAAGTTTTGTTTAATGTGTTTTAATGGACATGTTTTTAACTTACTATGCATAATAAATAAATCTGAAATGTGGCACCATGGGCTCTCACCGGCAGTAAACAGACAAAAAGGCATATTTGTTTATGGGTGTTACTAGGCGCAGAGCCTAACAAAAAACAGAGGTGTTGAGTAAAATTGGGCAAGTACTGCCTAGTTTAGAAGAATGAAGAGGTTTCAAATCCAGCAGTAGAACTGTAACTTGAAAAAGAAATGAGGAACGAGATTAGTCTTGTTCCTGTAGAGTTTTAGGAGTGAATAGGGCGAGTGTGCCATCACGTAAGAAGGCATACCTTGTGAGGAGGGTCTCAAGAAAGCAGCCACCAAAAAACAGCCCTCTTACTTCCCTCTGAATGGTAGATATTTTTCTGTGTGGACAAACTATATCTGCGCATTTTAGGAGAAAAAAAACAGGAATGGTTTTTCCGATCTATATTCATGTGGTTAGAAAATGCAACTCATGGTATAGGGTTAATAAAGATAAAACTGAAATTATGGAGTGGAACTAATCATCGCACACCTCCGAGGTTAAACACCAGATGTGCTATCTTGGTATTACAATTACCCCAAATTTAGCTGATGTTGCTATGGTTAATTGGAGGAAGATCAGTCAGGAGGTAGAGAGACTCTTGGTCAGATGGGCAAAACTTCCTCAACCTGTATGCTAGGGTTAACTTGATACAGATGATCGTTCTTCCAAAGGTCACCTTTTCAAAAAATATTATACTCCTCCCAGTAGATCAAGGTGAGCTAGCAAAACTACAGGGTAAGATTGGCAGCTTCATTTGGGCCTTGAAGGGTCCCCGTATATCCTGGAAAAGAGTAGGGAGAAAGCTGGAGAAGGAGGGACTGGCGCTTCCAGACTTGTGGTTATATGGACATGCTTTCCATTTCAAGAACTTCCGGATGCTGTTAAATAAACCAGATGATTCTGCACTAGGTATTCTTTATGCGGCAATGCTGAGCGATCTGGGAGATGAACAAGAGCAGTTCTTTTTCAAGTTTGGGGACCCAAAATTCTTTAAAAAGGTCAGACTGAAGATTTTGTTGCAGGCAGTGAAGAACTGGGTTTATATACGGACAAAACTTGGAATATCCTACTATTCGGATCACGCACCAATCTGGGGCTCCCCTGGAACCCCAGACTGTTTAGATGATTTCTTTAGCCTACCATTGAAGCAAGCAGGTATCTCACGTTGGGGAGATTTGAGAATAGGTACTGACCTGGTTACTTGGGAAACTTTGACATCATGTACTCGGGGGCAATTAACCAGATTTAAATTCTATCAACGGTCTGCTTGGTGGGCCAGGCAAAATTGGGAGGAACAGAAGGATGATTCCTGGTTATATCAAGATATGAAAGTCGGTGTTATCAATAAAGTGGCTTTGTGGTATCGAACTTTGGTGGAAGCAGCAGATGATATGGATCAGGATATCCAAAAGCTCTGGAGCGATGATGTCGCTAGCACTAATTTGAGCGAGGTTTGGTTGGGCTCATTTGCATTGCTCCGAGAGATCGTGAAACCTGCCTTTCTTAAACAAAATCATCTTTTTACCCTGTATTGGTCATATTATCTGGAACTCAGTATGTTTGTTCAAGATGTCGAGATCCTTTAGCAGATGACGGCCATTTGTGTTTAACTTGCCCAGAGATCACTAAATTCTGGATGGACCTTTGTGAATTTTAGTCTGACGTAATTGGAATACAGATAGAAGTAAGTCCCTTACTTATATTTTTTGGAAGATGCCAAGATAGCATTTCCGTTTCAAATAAAATGGTTGCAAGGCACATTTTTTATGTTATTTTAATGGAAAGAATCGAGATTTGCAGAGCCTCGATATCAGCTGTTCCACCCCTTTTCTCGGAGTGTAAAAACAATATCAAATATTTAAGTCAACAGGACATGGCATGTGACCCCAGGAGTCAGGAAAAGATATGGGCTTTGTTGGTTGATTGGTGTCAAGGAACTGGGGTCCAATGATTAAGCCAATAAACATCTGTTGGTCCTGGTCCCTTCTTCTGTATGTTATGCTGGAGAAGGGTAGGAGTGGAAGTAGCTAGATTTCTTGAGTGGAACGACTTCATTCCCGTCTGGCCCTCGGCAAGGGAAAGGAAGTATTGCCAACAAGTAATTTAGCAGAATGAGGACCAAAAAAAAGCAAGCAAAAAAAAAACACAAATTCGGCTCCTCTGTTTGCAAATACAATTTTTTACATAATTCATTAATACAACGTCTATTGCGTGAATCGGGCCGTTACACTTTATATTTCTGCATGAAGGTTCTTAGCCTCATGTGCTTCCAGCTTCCTGTTCTACGTTTTGAGCTGTGTTAAGTAAGCTATTCCTTGTGAGTCGCTTTCCTTCCCCTGTGACATTTCACACAGCATAATTACCCCACACTGGTAAATCCTCTGCCAGCCTATCATCGCCCCTCACCACTTTCGGATGAATGTCTTCAGTTAATGCTCACTGTGGAACATCTCTTTGCCAGTCATTCTCCTTAGCCCCTTGTAGGTGCAGCCAGCCGATGGCTATACATCATTTTACTACTACCAGGCCCAGGATTGCAAATCTGTATCAAACTTACCCCTTATTAGGTTTTTTTTTTACAATTCCCAAAAGCACTATTTTTGAGAAGTATTTATCCAAAGGTCTGTTACTCTACTCTGCTTTGACACTACTGCTTCTCAATTCCGCCTTACTGCTTCACAGCGCCATACGAGATGTACAAAAGTAGCAGCTGGGTCACACATTTTGGGCAATCAGAGGATCTTGCAGGAAAAATCTTTTTTTAGTTTTCAGTTTCACAGGGGTTTAACTTAAGTACAATGCACATAATTAAAGTAGGAAAGCATAAATTTAGCATAGCTAGAGACCCTCTTCCCCTGAGCGCACACATCTTTCCTGCCACCTACCATCCTTTATTTGCTCTTGGATGCCATTCTCCCACAGTAGCCTAGTTTTCAGAATCAATTTTTCCTCTTGGCCGTGAGATCTTTTTATATAAAGCTCAGCTTGTGCCCTTGTACCAGGTTCAGTGTAGCCTCCAGTATATGTGTGGGTCATGGGGCCCTCAGAAAATCTATCGAGACTTCCTGAGCTGGGCTTGCTATTTTGGTAAATTGCAGGAATTGACAAGGGCCAACACCAAAAGCCTCTTGGAATGTAATGAAAAGCGTTCCCAAAAATAAGATCTCCAAGTATATGGCATGCTCATCCTCTCTAGCAGTCCACTTATGTCCTGAAGTATGCTGTTGGAGGTCCCCTATATCAGTGTCTGTCAAGAATGGTGATTTTCCAATAATTCATTTTAATGCCATCTTCTAGACTCTTCCTGTCTGCAGTATTATGTTCGGCATATTCCCTACCATTACGAGTAAGTCCCTAAGGGAGGCATCACCATGACCATGTGTTCCCCTCAGCAGTCTTTTTTCCCAGTTGTCTTCCTCGGTAAACCACTCGGCCGCTTGCTTTACGTGTGTGACGATATAATGCAGCTAAAGATCTGTTATGCTTAGTCCCCTCATATTCAGGTCACATTTTAAAGCTCCTAGCAACTCCCTGCTTCTTTCCAACCCACACAAGGGATACAATTAGGCTGCCTCGTGACTTAAACATGGTCCGCAGCAGAGGGTATATGGAGTTCTGCAATGCATACAGGCAGAGGGGTAATAATAAAAATTTTTGCTAGTGAACCCAGTCCATTTCTGAGAGTTGTAGGGAGGTCTAAAGCGGATATTATGGTCATATGTTTTTCCGGTGTGTGCACTATCATCCCAGGTACCAAAATGTTTACTACTTTTATTTGAATTCTAAGTCAAGCAAGCTTTCAATGGTCATGTTGGACACCATCCCCAATGGCAATAATATAGACTTCGGTTGGTTAATTTTCAGGCCTGATCCAAGTACTTGCAGTTGTTTCCAATGCGAAAATGATTCAAAAATTCAAGATGGAGAAAAGGGCTCTTTTTGGCGAAAAGAATTCTTTGACTACCTCAAGGGGGTACTAAACAGTTCCATAAAGGATAAAAATGTGAGGCTAAACGTAGCTATTTACTAACACTCAGGAATTACTGATAACGGTGGCAGTCTAGCGCTGTGGTTGTAGGGGCCATGTTTTGAACAATGGTCTCCTTTAATCGTTAACACTTGATTAAAGAAAAATGACCAAAAAAGCAAAAACTGTGTCCCCTGCAGGTACTGTGCTCAGGGGATCCATGAATCCGCACAAGTGCACTGGACCCTTTTCAATAGGCACGGTAGTGTAGTAAGATGGCCCTTGGTTTAAGTGGCAATTGAAGCATGAGCATAGAAACCCTACTGGGGGATAGTTATCATTAGTACAGCTGGTGCAGTCACATCAAGGCCCATGGATGTGAGGAGGTAACTACACCCAATTATTGCTGTCTTTACTGCTCAACCAGGAGAAAGGGAACCATGTTCCTCGCTTGCTTTAAAGTCCACGGAATCAAGGCTATACCACCAGATGTGGGCAAGGCAAGGTACTTCTGAGTGCACATTTCTGAATTCTGGACAGATAATATGTTGTAAGATTTAACTCGAATCTCTGTATTTCTGCCCTTTACTATGTCTTACATGTGTTTTTCCTCTTTACTATTTGCTCCACTGTAAAAGCTTTGCAACCACTACATATGCACTGAGCAGTTGGTCTTGCTCTCAGAAACAGGATGCTTGCAGCAGGCGGAGGAAAGAGAGTCCACATTCTGCCCTGTGTGGCTTGTGAATGCCAACTACGCAATCGCCACTGCAGTAGTGTACAACGATGAACCTCTCTGCCTGCACACTATGCCTTCGCCCACCTGAGCAAAAATATTTAACAGCAGCAGCTCCAAACACTTTAAATGTTAATTAAAACATGAAAGTATGGTTTGCGTACAGAAAGAGCATAACTACGTCGCCAAATCTTTAAATGTATTTCCAACAAAGAACATATTGCACAAACGTGTTGCAATTTAACAAATGACTCACTTGAAATTACTCAGCGCTCTGCATTTCCATATTTTAATGGAAATGCTAATTTTATTTTAGACAGAAAAGTTTTATACAAATATTACATTTTTACCTTTTTTTTAAGCCTACTGTTCATAAGGACTACATTTTACCAAAATGTATCAGCAAATTAGAAGCAGGACAAAATGAAACAAGTTCATGCCCCAATGCCATAAATTCAACATATTCTTTGTGAGTTCCCAAAAATTGACCTCCTCTCAATAATCACAGGTCCTATAGTCTGGATTTTTAAACAAGAGAAACTAGAGTACACACTGAATAGGTAAAATGAATCGGGAAGAGACAACATTCTTTATTATTGAATAAATGCTTTGTTTTTATCCAAGATGTTCATAATCAATTTCTATGTTCACAAACGTGCAACACACCCACTCGTTTATCCACTCATCCCACCTACACATCTGGGCTGAATCACTTAAGGACAACTTTTCACATTGCACGATTAGCTTCAGAATGTATGGATCAACTGGCAGTTTGCCTATATAAAGTCTGCTTTCAGGGTTAACCAAGGTTTAAAGTGTATTCTGACAGTAGTTGATCAAATGCTACATTTTCAGCAGTGTATTGTCAACATTTCCTGAGTGTGACCACTCAGGTGCATAACGGTCTCGCTCAAAAGTGAAGTTCTAGTGTTTTTCTAAAAAGCGGTTATCGATAATATCGACAAATAATTGACAAGCTTTAATTATGCATACATTATAAATATTCTGTGCACTCCTGATGTATTTTTTTGACTGCTAGTGTAATACTAGGAAGCACCCTGTTTTTAGTTGCTAATTATTGGAAGTAGGTTGATGATTATAACAGCCTCAAGATATGCCGCTTTCCTTTGTAAATAATATAGTTTCAGACATATTATTCACCACAGACCTAAAGAAGTGATAATTTCGTGAAACACGTGTTGGCGTTTGTTCTGTAGCGAAATGAGTATTACATTCTCTAAAGTGATTGGATTTCTGTAATGTGTACCTTAAGACGATGACCTGAATAAATAAGAAAAATAAACTGGTGGTGCCTGCTCATCTGTCAATCAACAGCTTTTCTCAATGGTGTCTTCCAAGATTCCGCCACTACCGCTCAATCAATACTTCACGGTGCTGGTATAGCCCCTGGAACCATTTCATGAATGAAAAACATTGCTTCACTTTGGAACAGTAAATAAAGCCACTATGATTTATAAATTCACCCATGAAGTTTTGATCAGCAGTCTTGTTGCAGTGGGGGCAATCGGTTCAGCGCTTGGATGGTTCCAGTCAAGTTAAAAAGGAACTATGTGACTTCTTGTCCCCGTGTGGATCAGCACGGGCCAACTTGAAGTGTGGAGCCCCCCAAGGCTTTGACCTCTCCCTCATTCTTATCACCATGACCTTTTTGTATGCAAGCAACACTTATTAATTACTAATGATCCATCATCCGTTGGCCAATTCCATCTGGTGACTATATGTTTGGCTGTGTGCCTTTCGGAAGAGGATGGCTCTCAACTTCTTGAAAGTGAATGAAGACAAAGCCAGCTTTGACATCTGCCCATGCCAGCCACTTCTCTTGAAAACCCGACCCTACTGTTTGATCAAGACCTTGCTTTTAAGGCCTAGGTGCAAAATGTATTGGCAGCTAGTTTCCTATGGCTGAAACTTCTGCAATCTGTAATGCGTTTCACTGAGTGTCTGGCCTCTGCCACTATTACATTCTTTCTGCTGCTTGGCTTTTCCTGCACTAGCAACTGGTTTAGTTCATGATGCTTTGTATGGTGCACAAGGCATATTGTTATCTCACCTGTTTCAGGAAGGTCCCTAAGCTCAGAAGTTCAATGTCTCCTCAGGCACACAACATTGCAATAGAGTCAGCTTGGGGGAAGGGACTTCAAAGTCTTAGGTCGCCAGCTATGGAATTCACGCCCATTGCATTAATGCTGCAAATCTTATTCGCGCAGTTTAACGGATTCTTTTGCTGATTTGCCCTGGTAAACTAGTTCTTGCCTTTTGGTGATTGTGCACTCTAGAACAAAATAAATGAGATCACAAGGTGCATTAAATGCGTATTGTTTATTGTTAAGCATTTAAACTCTCGTAAAATTTTTTTTTACTGTAAATCCCTCCAGAATATATTAATGATCCAGGGCTATAAATTGCCAACCGAGTGTCAAGGAAATCGTCCACACTCTGGCTTCCTCCAGTTGACCACAAAACATTGTGTAATCTTTGATTTACAGGTGCAAACGTTATTTTCGCACTTTTGAAGGGCATTACCCACACAGATTTTAATGTGAGTAAATGTACTACAAGAAGGGTGTGTCCTAAGGCCGGAATGTAAATTGATTTTGTGCATAATCATAAACATACATTTATGGGTAATCAGAAACATTACTCCGGGCAGGACAGGCACAAAACATTTTTGAGGGTCATTAAACACCCCCAAAACGGGGCAGGCGCTAGAAAATAGGTTTTTTCGCCGCAGGGATAAATACTTTCTCTGAGGAGACAAAAGACATAAAATAAAGTTAACGAGTGCCTTTGGAAATGCTCACTAGATTTTCACTGGAGCTGTTATACACATGTATATTTCCTCACATTAAATCAAATGAATTACGCAAAGAAAACGTGCCTGTAGCAGAATTTCCATGCATAACTCTGGAAACCTTTTTGAATTCCTGAACGCCATAGACTTACGGGTGTTGTCTCCCCTCTGTGGAAAGAGATCATGGGAGAGTTTCCCGACTCCAGCACAAAGTAAATTTAACTAAAATCAAAAAAAAATGAGTCAGTGGCAGGTGGGCTATGTAAGTGCACTTCGAGCTCATACGCTACATCCTGGCACTGGGGGCTTTGCCGTGGTCTGCAAGTGCTCCTTCGCATCCTGTCCCATTCACATGGCGTTTGTCCCCAAACATTTTCACCACCTGTCACTCTCATCCCCTGTCTGAGCAGGGGTCCCCCCTGAATACCCCACAAATGCCCCCTTGTGTCTAGGAGGTGCCACGCTGCTCACATTCCATGTGGGGTGAGGCCACCCCACAGCAGCAGGGGGGCACATTAGAAGCACTGCTGATACGTGTTTGTTTAAAGAAGATTCTCATAGTTGCCAAGGTAGTGCCCGAGTCTAGGCCCGAACGCGGCAGTCTGCATTTAAAAGAGATTTTAAAATTCCGCTGCAGGAGAGGGGAATAGACAATGCAAGTCGTGCCCATCGTCACCCAAAAAAAGCGCCCTAAATAAAACACAGGACCTTACATGATGGCCCACTCCCCACACTACCTCGGGCAATACTTCTCGTACTTCCTGACACACCCTTCGCCCATTGATCCCGGTAGGCCTGGCAGCCAATGTGTGCTTCTGGAATTCCCTGAATGATGGATGCATGTCTAGCTCAACTCGGAGAGCTACAGGAAGACCACGTCAGCACTCTGTCCCCTGGTGACAAAACCCATCCCCTCTCCTGCCTCTGTCACCAGGCTGCCTGAAGGGCGGGCTTTGTTTCCTCAGGCCGTTCCATCATGTGCCATCAGGCCGTCTGCAAGCGTAGCACGAAAACACAACTGCCTCCTGCCACCACCACGCAATGCACCCGGTTCTCTTCAGCATCACCCTAATGAAATCAATAATTCACTAGAAACGAAAAAGGCACTTATACAAGCTAATACCTATTTATAGAAATTATTTCCAAGTAAACACATGCTCCCCCCCCCCACCCCTGAACGCTGTGTTTCAAATGACTTGTAAACCTGTGCTTAAAATACAATTATCTCAATGAACTGCAAAGAAATCCTTCAGTTAAGCCATGAAATACAATTTAGTCCATCCCTATCACTAGCTAAAAGAGCACATTTGTAAAGGCAAGATGTGTGTATTGAATTGGCTTTCATTTGATTGAAGAAACACTGCTTCACACAGATGAATATTTAAAAAATCAAATAGATCCACACAAAAGAACAATTTAAAATCCATAAACTCATCTACAGATTAAACAAACCGTTGAAATGAACGAATATCATCCCTTTGCTGCCAGCCCCCTTTCATTGACAAACGGGATGTAAACAGGCCCCGGTGATGAGAGCACACAGCATTCTGGCGCCACAATCACCCAGAGTGCGTCAACTGGCTAGGACTCTGTAGTGTAGAGTCCACTCAATTAAAGGTGAATGAAGTAGATTTATTGGAAGGAAGCACAGGAGCAAGGTAGGGTACAACCTACACAGGACTTCTTCCCAGCAACTGTAACACACAGAAGCCAGGAAGAGAATCCAGTGACATAAAGGAACATTAAGGCAAAACAATTCTAAGCATAACTTAAAGGGGCAACACGACACATCTTCTTCCTTATGAAAAACAAAAAAAAAACAAAATGAATCAACAAACAAAATCACGTAACCATATGGGTTTGGAACATACACGTTTCTTACCGATAACAAAATTATCTATACAATTGGGATTCGTAATACTGGTGTGGTTGGTGTGGCAATTGGAAGAACCATAATCAACAACATTGTGAGCATCATTAACATTTCCAGTGGAAACCAAAACATCCTTACTAGAAACCTCAGGAACAGGCGTAGTTTCAGGTGGAGCAGAAATACTTTCAATTTCAGGTGGAGCAGAAATACTTTCAGAAAAGAGAAAACCACCATGATCCTCTTTTTGAACCACAGGAGGATTAGAAGATATGTTAGGTAAACTTGCAGAATTAACAGAGCAGGAAACATCTTTTCCTTTGTAAATAGCAATTCTCTTCAAATTCCAAACTTTACCATCACTCAAAAGGACAGCATTGCGTAAAACTTTTTTGATCATTAAGGGTTTGGAAAACTGAGATTCACCTTTGCGAACCTTCCATGGTTTTTTAACTTTGACCATCATTCCAGTTTTAACACTAGTGGAGCCAGAAGCAAATTTACTATCAAAATCCTTCTTGTATTGGAGATGTTTCTCAACAATATTGTCTTTAATTTCATTCATGCATATATTTAAACAGTCTTTTTTATGCAACCAATTTGGGTTATATTTGGTTCTAGCAACACGGCCTCTCATAATCTCAAAAGGAGACATCTTTAATGCATCATGAATATTGGTTCTATAGGACCAGACAGCTTTGTAAACACCAAGTTCCCAATCATCTCCTTTCATTGTGGCAAGTTGAATGGCACTTTTCAAAACCTTATTGAATCTCTCGCATAATCCGTTACCACTCGGATTATATAATGAAGTGGTTTTATGAATTATGCCAGTCTTGTCAAAGTAAGATTTAGCCAGTTTAGATAAAAACTGGACACCATTGTCACTAATAATTTGTGTAGGAAGGCCCTCTTCCATAAAGACTCTATCAATAAACTCTAAAACTGTGGCTGAGTCGACTTTATCCACAATGGTAATGCAGGGCCATCTTGAAAAAATATCAATGATAGAAATCACGAATTTGTGACCAACTCCGATAGGTCCCATAATATCCATAGCAACAGTATGCCAAGGACCATCAGGAATTGTAGGCACACACATGTCAGGTTTCAAAGTATTGAGAACTTTGTCAGAGTTGGAACAAACCACACATTCTCGAACCATTCTTTCAGACATCACATCAATACCTGGCCACCAGTACCATTGCTTGATATTTTGCTTGGTCTTAACAATACCACAATGATCCTTGTGGCATAACACTAAAATAGAGTGCCTCAACGTTGCAGGAGGAACGGCTTTATCACCACGAAAAATCGTATTATCTAAAACTGTGAGTTCATTCCTGACCTCCCAGAATGGTTTAAGATCAGATGGTAACTTACTTTTTTCCAGCCACCCCTTACGAATAAAAGAAACAACAGAGGTCAGAACATTGTCTTTAACATACTCTTCAGTCCAAGCTTTCTTCTCAATGCAAAAAGGATTATCATCATGAATAAGAGCAACTTGAAGGGAATCCCATTCACTAACTGTACACTCTTGCAAGTCTGAGGGCATGCGTGAAAGAAAATCAGCAATAACATTGTTTTTGCCAGGGAAATATACAATTTTGATTATAAAATCTTGTAAGCGTATAGTCATCCTAGCAATTCTAGCAGTGGCATTGTAAAGGCCATCAGTAGAGAGGAGTTTGGTAAGGGGTTTATGATCAGTTCTGACTACACAACGTTTGCCCCATACAAAACTTCGAAAATGTTCTAGGGACCAGACAACAGCAAGAGTTTCTTTTTCAATAACGGAAAATTTGCTTTCAGGAACAGAAAGAGCCCTGGATGCAAAAGCGACAATGTGTTCTTTCCCAGAATCATCGATTTGTGAAAGAACGCTGCCTAAACCCTTGTTACTGGCATCGACCGTAATGACAGACTCAAGGTCTAAGTCAAACGGGGATAACACTGGGGCATTAATGATATCTGACTTAATACCATTGAATTCATTCTCACAAAGGGCGGACCACTCAAATTTGACCTTACTTTTCAAAAGTTGTCTGATATTAAAAACTTTACTAGAAAACCCTTTAACAAATTTAGAGTAGAATTCTACCATGCCGAGGAATGATCGGACATCATCCTTGCTGGTAGGAGAAGGAGCTTCTTTAATGGCGTCAACAAGTTTGGGTTTAGTTGAAACACCATCAGAGCATAGAACATGGCCTAAGTAAGTTACGGATTTAACTCCAAAATGACACTTGGAAAACTCAATGGTTAACCCTTTACCGTCCAGGATTTTAAGAACCTCTTCAAGAATAGAGTTGTGCTCTGATTCATCCTTACCATAAATTAAAATATCGTCCTGGAAAAATTTAATTTTGGGATGTTTGCCAAATAATTGGTGCATTACGCGTTGGAAAATGGCAGCAGCAGAGGCTAAGCCGAATGGCATCCTCTTAAATTGAAAACAACCCATCGGGGTGATGAATGCAGTGAGGTGCCTGCTGTCGTTATCCAAGGAAATCTGATGGTATGCAGCAGAAAGATCCAATGTAGAAAAAATGGTGGCACCTTTAACGGAAGACAACATTTCAGAAATCTTGGGTAACGGAAATTTGTCAATAACAATGTTCTCATTCAAATGGCGAAGGTCAACACATAGCCTAATTTTGCCATTCGCACGTCTGGCGATAACAACTGGAGAAATCCATTCAGAGGATTCTATAGCCTCAATGATGTCCTCCTTAACCAACTTGTCTAACTCTTTTTCAACATCATTGCGAACTAAGATAGGTATGTTTCTAGCTTTAAAAATTTTAGGTTTAGCGTCACTTCTTAAAATAATGCGATGAGAAAATCCTTGTAGATTACCAATTTTCCCACTAAAAACATTTGGATACTTTTTAAACATGGAATCTCCAATTTTCTCACCGTCATCAATTATTAAAACAGGTTCGGGACTATTGGGATTAAGAATAATATCTAAATTGTATTGATCTCTCCATCCAAGGACAGAAGGACCACGTTTAGAAACATAGAGTTTCCCTAGGGAATTCCTATCTTTAAATCTGAATTTTAAGGGTTTGAAACCAACAATTTCAATCTTTTCTCCCAAATACCCCTCAGGAGAAATATCAGAAGCATAAAAATCATTACCTAAGTACTGTGCAAAATCAGAATTCCACACTTTTTCATTAACAATAGTGTACGGGGAACCAGAATCAGCATAAATGTTGATGGGAACCCCGCCAATCCTCATGTCACACATAGGTTTTTTAAGAACATTTCCTTTGAAGGAGTCATTGATGTTGAAGATAAAAACTTTCTCAAGTGGTTTCTGAACACATTCATCTTCCATAGAGCAATGTGAAATTTTTTTAATACATTCGTCTTCTACAGAACAATGTAAAACCTTTCTAACTAGATTTTCTTCATCACTAGAATCAGAGGAATCATAAATCACCTTTACTTTTTTACTCTTAGACCTGTGGCAAGCTCTGGAATAATGACCAATTAACCCACAATTGGAACATTTTTCCTTAATGGCAGGACACATTTTAAAGTTAGCTAGATGTGAACTACTTCCACACCTGAAACACTTGAGGTTGTCTGGATTTTTATCCGTCTTCTTAACCTCAACAGGCTTAGATTTATTTTGGAACTTTTGTTTATAACTAGACTTACTTTGAATTCTAGAAACAGTATGCTCCGAAACAACGTTAGGATCTTGAGAAACTTTCTCATTAACCTTAATAGCTTTAGCGCTGCGACCAGAAAGTTCAGCTTTCCTAACAATAGCTAAAATATCTTTAAGGTCGGAATCACCATTAATCCAAAGTCTATCTTGGATTGATGGATCTGACGCATGCATCACAACTTGATCCCTTATAAATTGTTCTTGAAGGTGATCAAATTTACAGTCATCAGCAATCTTTTTCAATTCAGAAATATAAACATCTATAGTTTCTCCAGGTTGCTGTTTCCTGCGAAAAAATTTATACCTGGTAATACCAATGCATACTTTTGGAGAAAAGTGGTTATCAAAATCAATTAGAATATCATCAAATACATTAGAATCTCCACCACCAGTAGATTTTGACATTTCTTCATATACTTTTAAACCTCCAGCACCAAGAGAATGTAAAAACAATTTCTTTTTCCTTTCAGGTTTCATCTTTGCCTCTTCATCGATGGTGTCAATAAAGTTTAGGAAATATGCCTTCCATTGAAGCCACTTCATGCAGGGTTCTGATCCAGAAGGCCAAAAGGCTTGAGGCGATTGAATTGTGAAGTTCTGAGTAGCCATGAGAAGATTAACAATGAAGGAAAAAATAAAATGAAATAAATAGTCTTACTTGTCTTGTAAATAAATGCTGAAAATGTTGTTGGAAACTGCCTTGAACTGCTTGGAATTGAATGAAAAAGCGCTGTAGAATAACGCTTGACGAAAATAGATGCAGCGCTGACGAGGAACAGATGCAGCGTTGAAACGTTGACACGTTGTTATGGAAACGCAACGCTTGACGAAAATAGATGCAGCGCTGACGAGGAACAGATGCAGCGTTGAAACGTTGACACGTTGTTATAGAAACGCTGATAAACAAAATATGGCCGCCGGCGTCATTCGTCAACGCGTAACGTGCGTCAAACGTAGGAGATGGCGCGCCGTCAAACTTAGTGAAATGACGAGCAGATGACGCGCCGTCAAACGTAGTAAGCTGAAGAGCAGGAGACTTGAAGAATGGCAGCACTCGAGAACGAAAGTTGTTGCGAGGGAAATGGAGACGCTCGAGAATGCCAGCGCTCGAGGTAGGAAGCGCTCGAGATTGAAACGCTCACTGCCCTGAATATAGTTATTTAAAAAATGCACTTACAGCCATGGGCTTTTCTGAGAATAATTCGACCCAGCGCTGCGCTTCAATTAAGGTTGGAGTCAAATCAGGAATGATAGCGCACACGGGAACGGGGTCAGAATAACAAAGGAAGTTACTCACATGGCGTAGGTGGAGCAGAGGCAGTTGGAGGTAGTGAAGAATAAGTCAAATAGCAGCAGTGAAGGCAGGATTCCAGAAAGAGAAGTTTCCAAAATGTAAAGGTGTAGTCCAAGGAGATGAAAATTCAGTAATAATAAAAATTAGTCAATAAAAAATTTTTCCTTGTAAATATGAAAAAAGGAAAAAATAAGTAAAGATCAAAATCATCAGGGTTCATGGGTTCCTAGTGCTTCCAGGATCTCGTCGCCAAAATTGTAGTGTAGAGTCCACTCAATTAAAGGTGAATGAAGTAGATTTATTGGAAGGAAGCACAGGAGCAAGGTAGGGTACAACCTACACAGGACTTCTTCCCAGCAACTGTAACACACAGAAGCCAGGAAGAGAATCCAGTGACATAAAGGAACATTAAGGCAAAACAATTCTAAGCATAACTTAAAGGGGCAACACGACAGACTCTTAACATGGAAAAAAGACGGTTCCTGCACTAGGCTTACAAATATATAGATTTCAGTTTTAGTGTAGGGAAACGTTAATGGGAAGCAGAATGTGTAATACAAAGATATAACAATGTGCCTCTGTGATTATTATGAAGTATGTTCGTTAGGAGCACCAAAAAGTTTATTTTAATTTCTTGCAATATTGGCCTTATATAACGTGTCGTCACAAAACCTTCCAAAAAAGTTAACCTGCATCTTAGTTTCATAGTTAGAATTAAGTGCCGATTATTTCAGTGGAGCAAAATACCTTTTTTTTTTAATTTAAAGAAAATAAAAAATCAAAAAAATTGTAAAACGTCCACTTGGTTAATTTCCTCTGCTTTGAACATTTCTCCCAGCTTTTTTGTGTGCTTTTATTCCAGTTTTCACTCTGGTTTGGTGGGCTTGATACTAAACTCGAGCAGCACATAAGGTACTAAAATATGACACCCCTTCTTTTTGACTTCCAGAGCACCCACGCTAACATAGGACTCGAATCCTTTAGTTTTATCGGCCTGAGAGCAGGCGCTAAACATAGCAAATTATCTAGAACGTATACATTTTGGTTGCCTAAATAGGCAGTAGCCCGGTCACACATCTAAGGGGTCATATAGTACACCAAAAAGATCTTTCGCTTTTACCCAGTCCTCCATTGTTTACAATCACCTAAATAGGCATAGAACGTTCCCCGATTTGATGTTGTCAGATTCAGCCTCCTTATGTTTTGAGACAAACTGTACCATTATTCTGCACGTGGCCCCTTTACTTGCGCTGCCAAAATGAACTGACACATTGCTGCACTGATGTGCCCCGGCCTCGATTTGATCAAAGATATTGCTATAGTAGTTTGGAATTAGACGCAGTCTTTGAAGTAATCCGCCTCTCTTGCCTCGGATCGCTTGTCGGCGAACAAGGTTGCAAAGATACTTACTACCTCTGCAGATTATTTTGGGATTTATTCTTTACCGGGCTCAAAACCCTTTGATTCACCAACCAGTACACATTAATTCTTTGCCTCTGAGTGGACCCAGTCATCTGCTTTTGGGCCTTTTTAGGTCTCAGCTAGCGTAGGCTGTGCATGCGCAGTTTCACTGGCGAGATCTCATGTCTCAGAGTAGCGAGGATTAAACCCGCCCCTCTTCTCCATTGGCATCGTTTGCATGCCCTTCCTCAGCGTGCTGTGTCTGAAGCTCTGCCTAAGATGGCTGCCGGGGTGGCGAGGCTGTCCCCTGCAGCCCTGCCTGACGCAAGGGGACTGTACAGCCTTCAGGGACAAGCTCGAGACAACGCAGAATCAATTTACTATCCAGATGTTAAAAGTGATCTGAGCACAAATCATGAGAGGAGATGTGGCAAAGGGGCACACCATGCATATATAAATGTTATGATACATAATCATTCAAAGCTGCTCATATTCTGTCATTTGCAGATACTCATAATAACAGCAGTATTCTACGTTTACTTTAGGAACACCACAAACGACAGTGACTCTTGACAAATAACTAGCAAATGCCAATAACACTCGACACTATAAACATCATGTTTTTGGAAGAATGAAGGTTTGTGTCAACCGCATTGAGATCATAACCCCCTGACCCACAGGCCACATTCATCCGGAATGTTTTTTTTCTAAACACTCTTCATTGATATCCCAATAAACAGAGACAAAGGAGACAAATAGTTCTTAACACCTTCCATGCTGCTGACGGAACCGTTCCGTCACGCTCCTCGGGTGGGCTGTGCTGGTGACGGAACGGTTCAGTCACGGCCCGGCCGCCGCGGCGCTGATTTCGCGCCTGCGCGGCGGGTTTAATTAAGCGGGCGGGGCCGTGACGGAACCGTTCCGTCACAAGCACAGCTCACCCGCGAGCCGTGACGGAACGGTTCTGTCACCAGCGCGGGTGAGCCGCGCGCCCGCCCGCGACCATTAGCGCTGCGGCGGAATAGCCGCCGCGAAGGAGTTAAACAATGCAAAAGATCCCTCGTCCGATTGGGCAATTCACAGAGTGAGTATCGGAGGTGCCATAAATTGTTTACTTATAGCTCCTAAATACTTTTCAGCTCCATCTGATCAAGTCCAAATGACTACTGGGTGATTTTATAATGACAGTAGAAGATCACTCACTGGGTGCATATGGAGGAGACATTCACTGCTATTCTACAAGGTGATGATTTTTACCTATTACTGATCCTGGCAAACCCAACCAGCAACTCTTTCCTGAGTCTTATAGCCAGCAGTGTACCAAAAACACAGCTACCCCAATAACAGAAAGAAATCCGTGGAACCTTTCCCATTTTGTAATTGATAACGCATCTGCACCTGACCGCTCCTGACCCAGCAAACCCCCGCCACTGCACCACTGTACCAGGAGACCTGCGGGGCTGCTGGAGTTCATACAGAAAATCTATTTTTAATGGCTTGAGGGAGATCTAGGTAAGCTGTGAGGGGGTCACCGAGTAATTTCATGTAATTAAAGCGATCTATCACTCAGCGAAGAGAAACAGCAACTTGATGACGTTTCCATTGAGATTCTTCGTTCCCCAAAACACAGTACAGGTTCCTCTTGGTGTAGCGGAACTAAGGGCGGAGGCGGGAAGCCTGAACGAACAAGAGACCTCAAGAGGTAAGAGAGCAGCAGGATCACGCGGCAGAACTATAGACTGATATCCTGAGACTGGGTTGAGAGTGACACGTAGGGGACTGTGTCAAAATGTCAATGCTGATGGAAAAGAGTATAAACAGCCAGCTGTAACCGACCAGATCACTGTGGGGCAGGCCAGGTCACGCTCTGGATGCCAAGCACCGCTGCTGGATTGGAATTACAGACTGAAACCATGGGCTTATGTGCTTCCTTCTCCATGGTGAGGCGGTGTCAAACACTGGAGAAGGATCTGAGCAATGCCTTGCAAACTGTTTTCAGTTTATCTGCAGGAGATTGTGATAAGCCGAAATGAAATGCATTTTGGGTCTAAATGCCATTTGTGAACTGTTGATTACCATAGAGAAAAGCTGTTGCTTAAAGCCCATAGGCATTGAAGACAGTGCAAATGGCATGGGTTCCAACATGGTGCCATGTCACTGAGACACTATGTTTCAGGAGCTAATTAATTCCATCAAAAACAGCATTTAAGTCCAATTGATGAAACTGAATAGGATTAAGGCTACAACTCCCTGAATATATTTGACTGGAAGTGGAAGAGCCAGAACTTTAGGAAAGATGGTACCAACAGCAGCAGAATCCCCTAACAATGGCACCAATGAGATTACTTCATTAGAAATCGCAGGGATCACTGATGCGGACTCCATTGCAGGCCATAGGATTATGCGAAGGGCATTATTGGAAGTCAGTAACACAACAATATTAAAGTTTGTGAAACTCATGATGTTAAATGCACAGCGGCCACTGTGAGGGCGCTGTGGGGACATGCCATTAAAGACATTGAGGGCCAAGTGTGGCTGTGTGTGTGTGTGTGTGTGTGTGTGTGGGTGGGCGCAAATGCAATACGTCTCTAATGCTTATCCATTGACATTGTAAATGACAATACCATATATTTATCGGTTTAAAAAAATAAAATAAAAAAAATGACATTTGCAATGCCAATAGCTCTAACTTTTACAAAGAGGAGACCATTGCATTGTAAATGCTTGTTCTTGTGAATTCTATCTCCTATAAAGAGTAAGATTTTTCGTGTTCCTCACCTGGTTGATGTTGGCCTTTAGGTTGCTCCTGTCTTATTGGTTTACCCTTTCCTGAAGAAGACCCGCATATTGAAGTTCAGACTTACCCTTCCCTTCCCTTCCCTACGCCGGGTTGAAACGTAATTTTTTTTTTAACTGCCTGGATTGTCTAATTTTTCCACGGAAAGGAAATGATGATTGAAAACAAGGCCCTCTTTAGAGTGCATATATATTTTGAGTATGTGAAATGATTTACCAACAGGCGTTGTTGAAATCAGTTTATAAATGCTATGGATCTGTCCCTTTCTTTTCTTTTACACCTTTTATGCACACGCACTTTCTCCTGAGAACATAGTTATGGTTCCTAGAGCGACCATAGTATGTAAATAGTAGTTGTTTTGCACCAAATAAATTGAATTTCAATTTCATGTTTTGAAATAACACTGCGTTTTGTGTGAGGATATTTTTATACTTAAATGTTCTCTCCCTGCTATTTTGTGTTAATTGAATATTGGTTTAGTATAGCCTAACTGATTTGTTGTATCCATGGTATCCGTTAGGACCACTGTTTTGCATCACACTATATCCAGGTCCTTTGGATTTTTGTGGATTACCCTAGTATTTTGAAATGGATGGCCCCTTTAGATCATGGCATGGATAAGAAAGACAAGTTTCTCCAATGCAAAATGAAACAATCTGAATTTTTTTTCCATGACTGCCTGCAATTTTGTAGCAGCCTTCTTATGGATTCATAATGGCGCTTTGTAGAAAAATGGATGGACCCTTGCAAGAGCTACTACTAGAACACAGCGTTACCTTCTGTAGCTTTGTCCTTTGTGTTGTGTCTGACTAGCCAGCACTTGGTTGGTAGTTGCTGTCTGAGAACAGAGAAGATTACCTTTCTCCTCCAGGAAATTGGACTGGTGTCTATTGTGAAATATTGGGGGATGGAAGGAGCTCTTATCCAGGAAAGATCACTACCACCATTCTGAATTGGGATTGGATGATAGTCCTAAGAATTTCGAGCCATAATACACACTAGAGTAAAGGAGGTGCATCACATTTCTGTAAAATGGATAAGAATTTGCGTTTGAATTTTTTGGGTATAAGAGCATAGAATTTTAATCAGGTGTTTCCATCAGCATGCATGCTGTATTATTTTGCAGATAACCTGAAATGGACTGCACTAAACAAAATGTTTAATGTATGTAGCTAAGAACAGTAGGTAAGGGCAGAGAGCCTGGTAAAACTGGAACAGATGTTGTCCACCAATCGGTCTGCAATGGATAGAACATCATGGAAGTATTTACATGAGGTAAATTACATCACATGTAATTGTAAGGTAGTAGAATCACTAATTAGATGTAGTTGCATACTAGAAAAAAGTGTGCTGGCCTGTGTAAGTGTGTGTCAGTTTAAGTAAAACTTGTAGGAAACATGTTTGACTGAAGCATGCATAACTCAGCCTTTCATCCGTTTCAGACCAGTTAAGCTCAGTTTCTGCATAAAGTGAGACATGTTTCGGAAAATATTTTAGTTTCCACAGTACTAAAGATATGGATATTTGCCTTTGCGGCTAAATATGATAAGGAATAGAAGGGCGAAGAACAGCAAATGCAGTTTCAAAGATAAGACTTTGATGTGTATAAATTAGGATGGCAGATAACGCTGGTTCACCCAACTGGTCCCGGTACCTACACATACATTGATTCACGCCACACTCAGCAGTTCTAGACATTAGGTGCTCGCCAAGAAGGGCAGGGAGGCAGTTTTCAGTTCTCATCTAATAGGCAGTTTAAAGCACGCTTCACCCAACAACCCATTCAAAGTGTAAACAGTTCACTTGTAAAGACTTTGATTTTGCCTCCAAATGACCACTCGCCTTTCTGCAATGTCACTTGCTGACATTCATTTCCGTCTCTTCGACTTTATTTGAATTATATTTTCATTTCTGCAAATATGTTTGTTGACTTCTCAGTCCTTCGATAGCCTCCAGCCTGATAACCAAATTATATTAAAATGGATAGCAAATGCAACAAGCAGTTTTATTTTTATTTAGTGGGCAGACACAACTGAAGGATGTTTCACATGTTTAAACTAGGTCAAACTTATTTAATTATGATTTCTGATGAGAGCCAACTAGCGCATCAAGTATTTGAAATTCAATACAGTAATAAGTTCTATTAAACAATTGGTAACAATATACAGCCTCTTTGTCATCAACTCTTAAACCCTTGAAATCCTCATCTTAATAGCATCGCCGGTAACCAGCTCTAGGTGCCCTGTCACGTCTCAGAGTGTCCATCTCTGCAGTAGAATGCCTCTCTTTAAGAGGATTTGTGGAAATGTCTTATCTAGCAGAGAACAAAGTAAACGCCAATACGCTAAAAGAAGCTGAAAGTGTGTTCAGAAAGTCATTTTTAGATTTGATTAGCATTTTCTTTGGAAGTTTCTTTTCCAGGCTTTATCAGGAGACCCGGGGAGGCTTAAAGAATGGCTTACTATGGATCAGCTACAGATGTCCAGGGACTTGTGGAGAACTTAAAAATTGATTAAGGGTTTAAAGAAAGGGGATGTTGAAGTCTAGGCGAAAATATGCTTCCAATCCAAAATGGATTCTCAGATAAAAGCAAAGAGGTATTTTATGTACATTAATAGGTTTCAAAGATTAGTAGAACAAATCAGAGCTAGCTCAGTCAGCCTCACAATTTGTCTAGACTATAAACTCAATTTTGAAGCAGGAGTCGACTAGAGAAAACAACAAACCATGCAAAATAAGGGGTGTAAACAGAGTAGCAATACTTTTGACAAGCATGAATGTGGCAGGCAGTGGCGGAAACAGCTCTCGGTCAGGATTAGGCACTATGAAAAACAGAATAGCATCTTATTGCAGGATAACCGAACAAACAGCAAACATTTTTCTGGTCATTCACTATAATAAATGGAAATCGGTGTTGAAATGGGGCGGAGAATACTAATATAATATATATATTTTTTTTCAAAGTTTTATATAGCGCGGACAAGATCTTTGCAGATATCAGAGCGCTTTACAGTAAACACAGGGTAAGGGAACAAGCGGGAGAGTAAACAAACTGTGGGTACAAGATAGTAATGGGTAGTAGGTGGGTAGCAAACTAAGATAGTAACCAGATAAACAGCTTGTGAACGAACAGACAATAAGATTGGCCTGCAAAAGCAAACTATTAGGTACAAGATAGTAGTAGGTAGTAGGTGTGTAACAAACTAGAGTAATAATCTGATAAACAACTTAGTACAATAGACAGTCAGAATAAGCAATAATACAAAGTCTGTGCACAGTCTTCGGTACAACCAAAAAAGGGTTCAAGTGCGACTAGCCATAAGGATGGCTTTTGCTTCTTTCTTACAGAGTGCACTGGAGGAGATAAGCCTACTGTAAGGGTAGCTTTAAGGCAGTAGAAATTAATTTTCTTCATTAGGTAATTCATCATAGAAGATTTATTACTCTGTACATTCAATGTAAATATTTGTTTAAGAAGTTACTCCATACTGAGTTCTTCATAATTACATTTCTTTATGACATGACATATAGTCTTCATTCAGAAATACACTCCTCACAGTCACCACGCTCTTGGCTATGTAGCAGAAATATTTAAATACTCATAGGAAAACTACATTGTAAAGCTAAATGCTGGGTAGCTATATCTAGATGCACGCATTGTGAGGAGGTGCTATACAAAAACAGAAGACGTCTAAAAAGTTTACGATTGTCTTTGAGAATAAAAGGTCAAGTTATCTAATTTTACAGACGTATAATGATTTCATATGACTGACGAAATAGTGCTGTAGAGAAGACATAAGTTACTATAACTCCAGGGGCACTTAAACGTAATTCACTCTATGGATTTTGTATGGGTTTTGTAAAATGCTCTAGTACATGCTGGGGGAATCCTGGCGATTAAAGATTACAGTTGAAAAAGTTACCTTTTTTGGTTCTGCTGTACAATTTTGTTATGTAATTATAAATAAGTAAAATTCGAATAAAAATACTATTCTAAAAAATAAAAAAGCTTCTACCATCCACGGATAATTCCAGTGGATCCCTTATATTAGCATATTTCTAATTCTGCAAACATTCCTTTTAATATGAATTCCACATAATCTCCTGTAATAGCACATTCAATACCGCCATGATTTATGTAATCTGCTAATTAGACATGGAGTTCATCTGGGTAAATATGGTATTGAGGGATACTCCTACCAATCATTAGAGAAGAGACCAGCATGTATTGCAAGATACAGCACTTAGCCATAAGTGTATAGCTATTTATATTACTGTGGCAAGTAACTTTACAAGTAATTTTTTCTAGTGATCCATACCTATTCTAGAAGTGTTTTACTTTGTGCCTTTTGTAATGAATAATTGATAGGTATCCTAGTATCTGTGCAAACACAAGGAGATGATGGACGCAGAGCTGAAACTTTTCAGACACTCACCCCCAGTCACAGATCTGGGTTGAACCGATCATTGTTCATTAGCTCACTTCGCCACCCCAGTTCAGACCCAGCCATATGCAAATCAGTCTTTACTCTGTTCCTCATGGGAACAGTCCAGCCTGAACTGCCAAGCGAGGTCTTCCCTGGATCAGAAACAAGCATCCTGGGACCTGTTTCGGGGTAAGACACCTCATCAGCCAGGCTTGCTTGAATCGGTTACTGGGTCAGTACTGAGAAGGCTCCAAAGATCTGCTTCAGTAATGTAGACTGCAGTAGGATGCAGGGTGGTTTGTTGGATGGGTGTGGGGGGCATGGAGCAGGAAGAGGGCAAATAATGTAGAAGCTATGTACTTTCCATTAATCCAATTGCTCTTGGGTACAGTCCATTGTTCTATTTTACAATACTAGGTTCAGTACTCTTAAATGGATTTTTGTAGTTATCTGAATGGAAGCAATATGGTATGTTTTTCATTGTGGCAGAGGGTTATAACTGGGGAAGAAGTAATAGCTAAAGATAAAGTAAGTAGAGGAGTGTAAGAGAATGCGTACCAACTAGGTACTGCCAGTAGAGTCCTCTGTATCTATTATGTAATGCCATGGTATAAAGTCTTTAGGAAGCTGGTACATATGGCACCACATGTATGTTTTCTGGTGTCCAGTGTACCATTAAATAAGGGATTCCATATTACATAATTTGTGTTGTGAATTTAAAGATCATTTGGAGCAGTTACCATTTGACCAGTGTATGTTATTGCTGGGCCTAGAGATGTGTCAGACTACTGGATGGCAGTCGTTGCTGTACGGGGCCGATGACCGTCCAGAAATTGGGTGATTTTGTGTCTCAGTATAGCAATGCTCTATGGCTTTTTAGATTCTACATTGATGTCCTTTAATGGCAACCTACATGCTGCAGCACATCTCCCTCAGTGCTTGTGGCGATAGTATCACATCACCCCATCCCGATGGAACTCCATTGGCTCACCATGCTGGGCCACACCATCTTCAAAACCAACTGCATCATTTACAAAACCTTTATGACTAGCACCTCGCGATTTCCTTTCAGACAAACTTACCACCTCTGGTAGTTCTCAGCATATCCACAGCCAGGACACCATCAGGTTGCAGACTAAGAAGTCTATTTCTACATACAATATCTAGAACAACATCCCCATATGTATCAGGTCCACACCTTTTTAGAAACTCACTAGGCCTCTTGAGCCTTGCACTCAGTTTCCACTAACCAACTACTTTCTCCTATCACTCACTTTACTAGTTTTTGACCCTGTACAGCGCTTTGCTGCCTTTTTGCTAGGTTCACCCTAATAAAATATCATATACATGCACACATTTTATGTCACAAAAGGGTTGAGGCTTTACTCTTACACAACCCTTCAGTGTTACTGAAAATGCACACACAAAGCTCTCAGAGGGAGCTCTTTCAGGGCCATAATGGAATCACAATGTAAAGGCAGAATCTTTCATTTCTGACTGTCCCTACCATGGAAGCATGTCTAGGGAAAAGGGACCTTTGCAGACAGCCAGAATGTCCATTACCCATGCAGAGGTTAGCAAGGGGCCTAGAGGGTCCTATAAACCCTTAGGACTCTTAATTGGAGGACCAGTCAATACAATACCCTCCTTTTATGAGTGGCCCCCTAAATTCCTTCAAATGTGTGACCAAGGTGGTGTCTGCATAATCTGCCAGTATGCCCAAGGGCATTCTAATAGGGACACACATACACATACTAAACCTAATGAAGGTTAAAGGCTGAGACTGCGCCCAATTTCTTGTGGTCATCTACCCCCCTCCCCTCGGGAATGGTTAAGGTACCATGCAGAATGCCTGCACAGCAGAAGATAAGTCATCTTGTCTGTTTTGAACACTGCATGGGCTACCAAGTAAAATTACACAATAAGTGTGTGCCTATAGGGGCAGAGCAAAATTTCTTTAATGACTAGAGCAGAGGTGGCATTTTGAGCATGTCAACAAGAACTGCATTTTCCTTCACCTACCTCACCCTTTTCAAACAAAGGCTATTTCGAACTGAGGTGAAGGTGACGGGGTATTTTTAGGGTGAAAGGGCAGTGGATTTTTTTTCCACAAAGTTCATTGTTGTCCCAATTTTGGTCTCTGTGTAAGAAATTTACAGTCCACCTAAGTCTCGCCTTCCCCAGTCTTTTCACCAGCTATGGTGCGGGAGTCCTTTATGGTGTTTGAGATTACTGGTGTAAATCTCCATAGAGGACCCTTGGGTAAATATGCACAATACCCCAATACTCCTGCATCCCTCATTACCTCCTTGTCCGTCTTCCTCGCCACAGTAATCTCTAATGAGCATTCTGCTCCTACAGAAACTCCAAGCAAAAGTTAACATACTAGTCTCCCTATCCCTCCAATATGGCCCCCAGTGGCAACCACCAATCACATAAAAGGATACAAGATCCACACCATGACCTGCTGTTTTTTTGTTTCTGCACTACTCTGAGTGCTGTTCATGTTCCTGTTCTACAGGTGAGTTGGGGTGGCGGTCCTGCTTTAGCAGGCCCTTGAGCCCAGTTTTGGAGGGGTGATGCGGTGTCATTTCCTCTGTTTTATCCCCCCTTTTTGGGCACTTTATGCATGTTCCCCTGTCCTGCTTTTGCGGACTCTTTCTTTACATGCCGGTATTATTGCTACAGACACAGAGTCCTGCCTTAGCGGACTCGGCGTCTTGTCTGGGTGCCTGGTTTTGGTTAATCGTGTTGCCGAGTCCTGCTCTAGCGGACTCAGCATGTTTTCTTGGTGCCTCCTGTTGCCGCAGTTTTGCTTGACGCAGACCCGGTGCGTTTCTGGGTCCGCTGTGCGTTTCACTGAGCGCCTTCCTGATTGAGGCCACCGCATTTGGTTTCCTGCTGAAGGTCATATATTAAGGCGGGGCAAGGGGGGGCTGCATTCTCTCGCGGTTTGTCTCCGCTTCTGCTGCAGCGTGTGTTTCTGTTTCCCGGTTGCGCTACAGCATATGGGTTCTTGATGCTTACCTCGCGGGTACTTTAGGGTCCTGCATTAGTGGTTCCTCCACTTGCGTCCTCAGAGAATGTTGTTGACTTCCCTCCCGGTCGCGCTGGTGAGTCGCATACGAGTTCACTTCTCCTGCATGCCCCTCTCATTTTACATGGTACGGGGTCCTGCTTTAGCGGACTCAACATACCTTGCTTTTCGGGCCTCCCTGTTTTGCACGCATGGGAGTGCGTTAGTCGGCAGTTTTCTAGGTCCCTGGTTTCATCCCCGGTTTTGTCACAGTTTGCACTTTCATGTCATGCATGTCACAAAGGTTGTTGGAGTCGCATCGTGTTGGCACTCTTCATTATATAGACCTTTCATTACTGTGCTTCTTCTTGGGTTCATGCTGTGACATGTTACATTGGGGTATGCCGCTCCCAGCCTGGGGCTATTTTCTCTAGTTTCCATGGTGATGGTACGCTTTTTAGTGCTCCTGCTTGGCGTAGTGATGTTGTTGGTCATTCTTTGTTTGTCAGCTATGGAGGCTGTTGCTGTGTTGGATTCTGCGGCCTCAGAGGGTTCTTCTGGTTCCCATGACTCAGTCCCTTTCTTCCATTGATACAGCAGATGTTGATTCCTGCAGTGGCTGCTGCCTTGCATATTCGGGGCGCACTTCCTCCTCCCTAAAGGGCCAGATGTGTTCCTGGTCCTTCACTTCACTCAGTGGGGGTGGAAGATGTGGAACTAAATGGTAGTTTTGTGCAGGGGTCAGGTCTTGAGGATGTTCTTCCCAACATCCGTTCCAACCTATTGTTTCCCCGAGTCCGTGGTGGATGTGGAAGTTTCTCATTTCTTTGCGCAATTTCGACGTAATGGCCATTGTCATTGCCTCTCTATTCTTCTGTTTTGATGGTGTTGGAGGCTGAATGGAGTAATGTTGATAGAATTTGTTTCCCCCGGTTTTTGAGTACACATTATCCCTTGCTGGACTTTGCAGTTCGGTTTCCTGCCACTGTTATGGTGGATGTTGGACTGGGCGGGGTCGTTTTTCCACTCTCGCCCTGATGGGATTATGGGGGCGGTTTCTTTCTTTTGTTTCCTTTGAATCCTTGTGCCTATGCCCATTCTGGCCTGTACCTCACCTCATCTCGGTTGATCTCAGATGTTGACGGTCGTGCCTGGTTGGGCGGCCGCATAGTTGTCCCTGGTGCGGTAGGCTAAAGCCTGTTGTGGTTCCACTCGGTGGGCTGTTGATGCGCTGAGAGTTTTGGCTATGTGCATTTCTCTTTCTGGTGTTCACCTGTTGGTGCTCACATGGTGGTTCTGATGAGTGGTTCTGCTCTTGCTCCAGCTCATCATGGGCAGGATCCTCTGCCTTTTAGTGGACTTGGGGCGTGGCCGGGGTGTGTCTTCCACTGGCTAGACCTGGTTCCCTGCCACCTCTTCCTCCTCTTCTACTGCCTAGGGTTGCTCCAGGTGTGGGTCCTGTGGGGGGGGGGGGGGGGGGGGGGGGGGGGTGGGGGGCTGTCTCTCTTTGTGGTCGGCTGGATGCAGACTGTGTCTGTCCACTGGGCTCTCTTGGTGGTGTTGACAGGTTTTCTCCTTGTTTTCCGACTGTCTCCCCCTGATGGTTCCGGATTACCCCTTACTCCTGGGTCGCTCTATGATTGGAGGCACTGTTGGGTGCGTACAGCCGGGTCTGGTGGCGCACCTGACTAATGCATCCCCTGTAGGGGCCTCGGTTCGACCTCATGGTCACAGGTTCTAATCCCGGCGTGTACACTCAGCCTTTCATCCATCTGAGGTCGATGGAATGAGTGCCATTGAGTTGTATTACAATGTACGTCTGTTATTCAGCGCCTTAAGTCCCTTGGTTGTTACGTGCGCTTTATGTCTCATGGGGCCTATGTACGGTGGTGGATCTGCCTTGGTTGGATTGTTGTCTTAGTCCCGTCAATTTACAGTTGGTGTCCTTGCAGGTGTTCCTGCCTCTGCTCATCCATTGGTTTTCTGGATTCCTTCGGTTTGCGGGATGCTTCTCTCCATGTCCCTGTCCTTTTGACCTTTCGTATTGTTTGCCCTTTGGCCTGTGTTCCTCCCCTTGTCTTTGCTGTGGTTCTGGCACCACTGGTTGGGCTTTTACATGGCGTGGGTTTGTGATCTTCCTTACCTGGTTGTTGGTTGAATCTGCTTCTTTTTTCTCTGGGACTATGCTCCATGTCCATGAGAGTTGCCTAGTCCTTGTAGTCAACGGATTCTCTTGATTCCTGGTTCCTTCTCTGGATTGGATGTCCATTGGGGCTCACTTGGGACGCTGTTGGTTTGGTGTTCATGCCTCATGCACTGACATTGCCTCGGACGTCAGTTTTCGGTCCCTGGTATCGGGGACTTGCCCTCCGGTCTCACTTTGGTTGGGGGTATTCTGTCCGCCTACTTGTTGGTGGTGCCTTGGGCTCCTCTCCCTTTGTCTCTTATGGTGAGTTATAGTATTTTTGTCATTGGCACCCCTATGGTCTGGATTTCAATATGGGGGGTTCCTGTGCCTGCCCTAGTGAGGGTAGTTGTGTGTTGGTGGCTGGATGTCGGTCATCTGTTCAGTTATCGTCCGTTTCTGTTTGTTCCCTCTCGGATGGTCACTGCGATAGCCTGTCTGTTACCCTGGGGGGGGGGCTAATCTGGATGACTCTTTGATGCGGACTGGTGGTCAGTGGCTCTGCTTTCTTGTTCTACATTGCATTGAGCTGAAGGCTGTTAGGTTGGGTCGCTTGACGTTTGTCGGCATTGCTGGAGGTTCGCCGTGTTATTGTCTGTACAGACTCATGTTGTCATGTTCTGCTTCTCTCTATGAGAGGGATACGTTGTTCTTTCTTTCAGTTTCCTCCGTCAGCTCCATAGTTCCAGATTGGGTTCATGGTTGGCCTCACTGTCTGCGTTTTCTCTCCCGGACCGGGGGAATGGGTTGGCGGACTGTCTGTGTGGGATCTTTCCCTCCTTGAGGTTCTTTTATCTGTTCCAGATGATCTTCCATCCATTGTTGTGGTGTTTTGAGTGTCCGATGGTGGAATTGTTTGCTTCTACGGTCCTTGGCACGTTCCGTTGTTTCTACGCATTTGTGCCTTTCTCCATGGGCTTGGAGGTTGGGTGCGATTTCCTTCCAGTGGTCGAGGGGCCTGTTGTCTCCCTTCATCTGGTTCCCCTGATTCCGGCGATTGTGCGGAGGGGTTTGGGTGTGATGGGGCATTGGCGCATCTTGTGGTTCCGAGTTGGTTTCACCCCCTGTGTTTTCCTCTGTTGTTGGTGGCGGCGTTGCGTCCTGGTTGAACGTTGCCATTCCTTTTGTATCTATTCATGGGCCCTCTGGTACCTCTTCCGATGTTCCGGTCTGTCTTCCTTCTGAGTTGGCTCTTGTGCTGTCTTCCCTGTCCCTGAATGATTGTTCATTTGAGGTTGCGGGTCTTATCCTGCTGTGCGGGCGCCCCTCTGCTTTTGTTGTCTTTCACAACGCATTGGGTCTCCTTTGCTGTTTTGTGTCTGCGCTTTGGTTTGACTCCTGATCGGGTCCTGGATATATTTTAGGGGGTCGGTGTTGATTGGGTTTGGCCTTTTCTGACCTCCATGTTTGGGGGGCCTGCCTTTGGAGTTTTGTTTTCTTGGTCTCCCTTTTGTGTCTATGGGGCCTTTGAGGTCTCCTCTTTTCGCATCTCTGGCACTTATACGCCCTTGTCCTGTGTTGTCTCCTCCCTGAGGGACCTTCCGTGGTGTTGAGTGCGTTGCACGGGGTTCCCTTTGGTCAGTTGAAGTAGGGGGACTTGCTGTTTTTGACTTTGTGAAGGTTTGGGTGCTCTTGCTTCTTTTGTGCCTGCTTGGGCTCTTCCTGTTGACTCCTTTGCTCATTCTTTGTTCTGTGGCGTGCCTTGGTGTTTTATTTGCCTCGCACGGCTACTTTTTCTGTGGTGGCCTTTTGTTTGTCATTCTGGCTGACCTGTCGGGGACTGTTGCCATCTCTTCCGCTCTCCATCGGTGGATTTGGGCGGCTCTCCTTTTGGTGTCTGTTTCAGTGGGTGGTTCCCTCTCGTCCGATTCGGGGGTGTTCTCCTCATTTTGTTGCTGTTGCTTGGACCGCCTTTCAGGTTGTTTTCCATGGGTGTTTTGCAGGACGGCCACTTGGTCTTCACCTTGTGCTTTCATTTCTCATTGCCGGCTAGAGGTTGGTGCTGCTGTTGTCTTTGTTTCCGTACTCAGTGGTTTCTTGAGAGGTGTCTCAATCTGTTGTGGTCACTGACGTTTTTTGTTGTGCTGCCTTCCGCGTGTGGGTTGTGTTTCCTATCCATGAAGCTAATATTGCCTTGGTATTTGCTCAATGGTAATTACTGTGGCGAGGAAGATGGATAAGGAGGTAATGCCCCGGTTACTTACCGGTAATCTTCATTACTCCGAGTCCTAGTCTTCATCGCCACAGTATAGTTTCCCCTTCCCTCCTGGCCCTTTGTTGTGGCTTTATGTACATGGCTTTGGTTTGCAGGTCGTGGTGTGGATCTTGTATCCATTTATGTGATTGGTGGTTGCCACTGGGGGCAATATTGGAGGGATAGGGAGACTAGTATGTTAACTTTTGCTTGGAGTTTCTGTAGGAGCAGAATTCTCAATAGTAATTACTGTGGCAAGGAAGACTAGGACTCGGAAGTATGAAGAATACCGATAAGTAACCGGGGCAATACCCTATATCAGTAATTCCGGGTGGAAGGACACTGCACCAGCATTCCAGCTCCATGCGTAACAAGGGCCTAGGTGGCTACCAGTTTTCCACTCCATGTTGGTCCTTGGCGGCTCTCCATGAGGAGGTCCATGTCAACATCATTTTACAAAAACTGCTTTCTGTAAAATAATACACAGCACACGTCAGTGTACCATCTACCTCTCTGAACACAGGCGTGCTAATAGAAGGAATGCATTCATTAAATTACTTGCTGGCACTCCATCTCAAAGGAAACCAGGCACGCTCTGCAAAAGATGGATACGCAGATTCAAAATAATATGCAGTGCATGATATGAAATGAAATGGAAAGAAGAAAAAATCAGTATAATTGGATAAAACCTTAAGAGCCCAGTGACACATTACACACAAATAAATTGCTTTAAATATTGTGTTTTTCCAAGTAAATAATAAAGTCATATAACAAATTAAACTTTAGACGGTTTTGTTTTTCTGCCTGTCAGAATTTCATTAGCACATTCATTTAAATTCATGTATGGTACTTGCAAACCTCTAATTTATGCATCTGATGTAAGTCGTTTGGCGGCGAGTTTGCTCAGTGGGTTAAAGTGCCAGCTGTGAAACATGTTGAAGGCTATGGGTCAAATTTCATCGCCGGCAACGCGAGCTCAGTCTTGTACCCTTCTGACATAGATAAATCTGGGTCTAATTTCGAATGGGTACAAATAATTTAACATAAACATGCACAAGGGAAGCTCTAAAAATATACTTAAACAGCAGGCTGTTCTTTTCAAGCGCCATTTTATTTTACTGGAGTCTCACAGTTTAAGGAAAAAATGGTGGATCAGCAAATCTAACCACATTCTTTTCCTGCGTAAATGAGGCTTCCATTCCATCAGTGTAACATCAGGGTGCAAAATGCATGGAAGCAAAGAATTTGATGCACCAATTTATCATGAAAATGGAGTCTATCCATAGCGAGAGTACTCATCAACACTACCGCCTTTGTATTTTTGTAAGGCTGCAAAAGCATGCGCACACCTGCACCCTGAATTTTCCAAAGCTAATTAAATGCAATTACGTTTAGTGTTCAATCTCTGAAACATTTCTAGGACAGAGTCTGCCATTTCAATGGCCTCTCCCTCGCTCTCTCGCTTCCCTTCGGGTTATCCTTTTTTTAATGGCCGAAGGCGGTGGATGAGGAGTGCTCTTGAAAGCGAATGACTAATCTCTCTGTCGAGAGCATCTCGTCCTGTTTGCAGGTACTGCTCAGCCTTCAGCTCTCAGCCCCATTACACATTTAGCTTCAACAACATCGGCCGAAATATTTCACTCCCCCTTCCTGGAGACACCCCCTACCCCTTCTTTCCTCTACAGCTAGCTGGTCAACAGATCGACAGACTGGATAATTACTACCATCCTCACAGCTGGTCCACTTTCCTAAAAACACAACCACCTCACTCTAGAAAAAGAGGCATGCAAAATGAACTACCCACCTACAAAGATAGTTACACACAGAAAAGGCGAGAACCGTATCCCCAAGCACTCAGACGTCCTGACTCTGTCCCATGTCGCTGATGGACACACTGCATCTCCCTTACACCAGTAACGAACTGTCACTTAAAGCGATGGGGCCCTCACCATCAGTAAACCTTAGTTTTTGCTGATTCATTAAACTGAACCTGGCTCTACCGGTCTGTGCACAGGTTATGAGGGTGACTTAGGACAGTGTGAGTGGCTGTATTAGTGAGTGGTTGTAGGGGTGGGTATGAGAGACTATATGAGTGAATGAGTAGGTGTCTGAATGGTTCTGAGTGAGTGACAGGATGTACAAGGGCTGTATGGGTGAGTGCGTGGGTGTTTGGTTAACTGACTTGGTGTGTGAGTGGCTGTACTGGAGATTGAGTGTGTGTGAATGGCTGTATGGATGAATGCGTGGTTGTGCGAGTGGTTGTATGGATTTGTGAATAGGTATGTAACTGGTTGTGTGGGTGTCTGAGGGAGTGTGTAAGTGGCTGTGTTTAAATACTGTATGGTTTAGTGAGTGGCTGTATGGGTGAGTGACGGTGTGTGAATAGCTGTATGGGTGAGCGAGTGGTTGTGTGGGTGAGCGAGTGGGGGAGTTAGTAGATGTATCTGTGAGCGAGTGTGTGTGAGTGCCTGTATGGGTGTGTGACTGCATGAGTGAGTGGATATGCGAGTAGTTGTATCTGTCTGTAAATGGGTATGTAAGGGTTTGTGTGGATGTGGGAGTGGGTGTAAGAGGCTGTATGGGGTGTGAGTGGTTCTGCAGATGATGTCATCAGTGATGTCACTGACCATGTTATGAGAGATGTAATATGTGAGGTCATAAGAAGTGCATTACGGGGCGTACTTTCTAGTATGCCCAGGTAAATATAACTGCTGAATTTCACTGGTTTTGTATGAAATCTGAGCCTAATTAGAACGTCCCTGTAACCATTGTTTTTTTCGGTGAATTCCTAAGGTTTTAAAATTTTTATTTCCTACTTGTAAACTTTGAGAGTGAGTGTGTGAGTGAGTGCATTAGTTTCTCAATGGGTGGGTGATGGTCTGGGTGGATCTAAGAGTGAGTGTGTGAGGGTCTCAGTGGGTCTGTGTGTGGGTGTGAGTGGGTTTGCGTGTACCTCCATGAGTGTGTGAGTCAGTCTGTGAGTGAGTGCATGAATGTGTGAGTGGGTCTGTGAGCGTGTATGTGAGTCCGAATGGGAGTGTGAGTGTCTATATGGGTATGTGAGTGGGTGTCAGAGTGGGTCTGTGATGGGGTGCATGAGTGTCTGAGTTCATTTGTGAGTGGTTGAGTGGACCTGTGAGTGGGTGTATCAGTGTCTGTGTAGGTGTGTCAGTAGCTGTGTGAGTTGCTCTTCCACAAAGGAACTACACCTGCCATTTTAGTCCACAGTTATTTACTAAGTGATCCCTCCTTGAGTAAATATCCAAAACATATTGTGCACTACAGCTGCATAATGGAGGACGAAGAAATGTCACACCATTCACCTTGTTTTGGAAGTGTGGTTGTTCCTGGTGCTTCTTTATCCAGAAATATGTGATAACATTAATCCTCCTATAGAGAAGACAACGAGACTACAAAGAGGTACATCTCCACCAAACATAGGTCTTTCCTCTTAACTATATGAAGCAAGTGTGTCTTTGTTTGGTGGAGATGTCCTTATAGCCCTCAACATCAAGAACTCCTCACCAAAATTGGTGGGAAATACTCTGAAACTTCCACATGATTTGTACATTTCCATACTCCTACTCATTTAAAGGGAGAATTAAGAATTCACTCATCACAGTCACATATAGATTGCACTCCAAAAGATCAACGAAGCATTCAATTCCATATTTAAAAACAATCGGAAATGCTTTGTGGAGGTGATGAGAAAACACACTTGTTTTCCCTTCGCCAAGCTCAGGAGTTAGGATCATTTGTCCTTTACAGAAGCGGAGCTTCAACATGGGCACGGCTATGTTTTTATTTCTAAGTGCCTCCTGTTGAGGTTTAATTTCTGTGAAATGAGCATTAGGGTCAAAACAGTCCGCAAACACTTAATGGGTGAGGGGTGCCAAGTGGCTCCCTCCCGGGCTGATTACAGCCCTGGGGAACCCATCCCCCGGAACCCGGCAATAATTCAATGGGGAACGAGGGCTTCGCAACCCCCCTCCCCGAGTGGATTTTGGGCCTGGGGCCACATTTCCTGCAGTCCAGCCAGGTCTCTCTGGGTGCCCTGAAGCCCACTCAGGGCACTGAGTGTGCTATGGGAACTCGATGGAAGCCTCAAGACTTCCGCTGTCCCAGCCAGCTTCCTGCAGGAGCTGGCAATGCGGACACATCCTGGGAGCTGCTATAAATGCAGCTCCCTTGGCTCTAAGGTTTATATTCTTAATTACAGTAATAAGGAATAAAGACACAGTATTCCCTATTCAGTACTCATATTACTATGACCACACTTTATGTATTTTTTCATACAGTCTACTGTCTCATCATGAACCGCACCACGCCTTAGACTTTCACTAAATGATTCTTTTTATTTTATCAAATGAAGAGATTTTTTACTATATGCATTTCAATTTTACAATTCCAAACACATTTGTATATACATATATTCTTTAAATATATACAAGTAAAGCCCTTCGTTTCCAAGCTAGGATGTCTCACTGAAAAAATAAACAAGACATTCCTATAGAGATCTACCAGACTTAAGTGAGGGAACCACAGGTGTATATCATTCAAACCTAGTATCTTTTGAATCCCACATCAAATTATTTAAATTAATCAAGTTTTTTCTAAAAACTGGTGTCTGTTTAAAGTCGACGCGTTTCAGCCAATCAATTCTGGCCTCTTCAGGGAACGACGATCACATCGCTCGGGAAGGAAGAGACACGTAAAGAAAATAGAAAAACACGCTGGCGGGGAGAGATCTATAACATCCTAATACGGGCAGCACATTATTCAAACTCACAAACCGGATATAAACAAAGATTAACTAAAGAAAGGAGCCTGGTTTAACATGAAGACGACTCCCAGCCCCAGATGACCGTAAATCCGATGGATTACGAATAGCCCTAGTCCTGAAGAGGCCAGAATTGATTGGCTGAAACGCGTCGACTTTAAAGAGACACCAGTTTTTAGAAAAAACTTGATTAATTTAAATAATTTGTTGTGGGATTCAAAAGATACTAGGTTTGAATGATATACACCTGTGGTTCCCTCACTTAAGTCTGGTAGATCTCTATAGGAATGTCTTGTTTATTTTTTCAGTGAGACATCCTAGCTTGGAAACGAAGGGCTTTACTTGTATATATTTAAAGAATATATGTATATACAAATGTGTTTGGAATTGTAAAATTGAAATGCATATAGTAAAAAATCTCTTCATTTGATAAAATAAAAAGAATCATTTAGTGAAATTCTAAGGCGTGATGCGGTTCATGATGAGACAGTAGACTGTATGAAAAAATACATAAAGTGTGGTCATAGTAATATGAGTACTGAATAGGGAATACTGTGTCTTTATTCCTTATTACTGTAATTAAGAATATAAACCTTAGAGCCAAGGTACCAGTTTTTTGTAAAATTGCGTCTTCTTACCCAGGTACCTTTTGGATTAATGGGTTCCCCCTGTCTTTCATAAAGTAAATGCAGCTCCCTGCATGCAAGAGCAATAGTTTAACCTCTTTCCCTGCCCGCCTATCTGCAATTAGGGAAATAGATAAAAACTATGCTTGCCGAAAGCGGAAGCGTTATGACCACTCGCGCTTGCTGGAAGGAGAGTGTTTAGCTCTGACTAGGCACCGCGGGGCATTGCAGGAGCCGGCCCTGAGGGGTAGCGGTCTCCAGGGCCATTAATGGTTCGAGGAAGGGGCAGTGGTACCACCTCCTCTGTCCCCGGGGCCGTATGTGACCCAGGAGGGGGACTGCACAACATTCATCCCAGTATAATAAATAATATATAGGCCTCTGTAGGTGGTGGTCCCTACGGCTTCTAAGAAGCCCGGGGTTGGGGGGTTCCCGCAGCCCGTGTTCTTAAAAATGAAGCGCCGGAGAAGACATGGTCCCCGGGGCTCCCAGAGCCTTAGTATGGGGGACGCATGAGCCCCCCTCCTTTTTAAAGAAAAATGCCCCGAGGACTTGGCCCACCTTGGGGCTCATTCCAAAACAAGTGCAGTAGACCGTGCTTTCATTTTTTTTTTTATTCATAACAATATTCGCGAAGCCAAATCCCAAGATGGTTGCCAACTCTTCCTGGTTGAATTGTTGGCAGCCAATCAGAGCTCTGCAAATCTCTGCACACGCTTGTCATTATTCGTGAAGGCTTCGTGTTGATATTTAGATTACCACTACTTTCTCGCAAACTACGAAACAGATTTTCTACAAATAACAAAACCTTGATCTGCTGAACAAAATCTACCTTTCTGAAAAATTCTGTGTAATTCTGTCTAGCAGTTCGGGCTGCAGTCGTGTCTAAAGGCTCTATGGGAATTAACATGGGAAACAAACTTTGTTTGATCCCCCCTCTTTTCTCGTCCCCCCATGACAGGTCGCCCCAAAACTTTCCATGCATAACTAGGATCACTGAGGCACTTGTTTTAGAAAGTTTCAGTAAGATTCGTCAAACAGTGCCAAAGATAAAGTCAAAAAAGCTTTTCCTATAGAAACATGGTCCTAACCACCAGTAGGCTAGGGATTACATTTGTACATTAGAGCAAAATCACATTAAAGAAGCCTTGTGAATGTTAGAAGAGTTTTTCCACGTTAAAATCAAGGTAAAATGCAATCTGCGAGGCACTAAACAGTGTTTTCCCAAAGCAACTTTTTCTGTACTGTGGTAATATGTTATTAACCCTTCATGCTGTAGTAATCAATGAGTAATTATTTGTACACTTATTCTAAACATCATATTGGGCCACATCTATTTTCACCAGGGATAGGGAGACAAGGAGGTGTTAAAAAAGTGGAATTTGCCATCTGGATTGTAGCAATAAATGTGAGTTTATATGTACAATTACTCTAAACTATATTTATGTGTATGTGCGTGTGTGTCATTCCTGTGAAATAAATGTGGCCAATAAAACATTATTTGGAGCAAGTATAGTAATAGACATATTCAGTCATTTTATTGCCACAATGCAAGAGGGAAACCCAACGGTATTCCCATATCAGAGGTGTTTTTTCTCGTTCTTCCCTGCTTCACATTAACAACCTATGCAAACGGGGTCAGATGGGCCTAGCGCCTGTTTTTTCTTTTGTTTTGTGTGCACATTCAAACATATAACTCTGAATTTCTTGGAATTAATGCAGAAATGTTATGCTGCACAAGAAGGAAACAGAGAGGCAATCCTGCTGGCTGTTTCTTACTTGTTCTGTTTCAAGTTCATGCAGTAACTCTGAGAAATTACGAGTTATATGTTTGAACTTGCATACAGGACATGGGAAAACACTTTACAAATAGGGGTTATGACACAAACGCTATTGACAATGCTAAAGACAAAATCTCCCAAGTCAAAAGACTAGACACAGTCAGAACCAATCTGAAAAAGTACAGTGTATAACAGACTTCACAGGGGTATCGGATAAATTACTTTAAAGCAGGAGAAAACACTGGCACATACAGTGGATAAAACCTTACTGGACTTCACACCATCAGGTTCGGATATTACTTTTACCTCGGGGACGTACACTGAGAATTTTACTAAGTCAGAGTTTCCCCACTATGCTACCCAGTGTACATTGGATAAGTGAACAAAATCGGGGTTTTCATAGGTGTGGACACTGTGGTATGTGCAAATAGGCCAGCGACAAAATGAAAAACCTTGGTACTAAATACACTAAGACCATCGATATTTGTTCCACCATAACATGTAACACTAAATTTGTAGTGTACATTGCCAAATACAAATGGGAACACATATATGTAGGTAGTACCATCAGGCTTTTAAAAGATAGAGTGAGTAAGCACTTGAGGGCCCTCAAACAAGCTGACAAGGGATACCCATAGCAGTACATGCTAGGGATTGTAAAGCACAAGGATCACACAGGGGCTTCAAACTCTTTGAAATAGAACATATACATAGAGATCTGAGAGGGGGTAACGGAGAACTCGCACTCAGGAGAAAAGAAGCCATGTGGATAATGTGTCTAAAGGCTGTGGGACAGGGTTTGAATATAGATCACAAATTGCAATACTTCTTTGGGGACTAATGTGTAATTTTTACCCAAGGAGTACTAAACGATCGTATATACATACGCACATTTTTCTTCCAAAAAGCAACCTATCTTGAAAAGTATCTGCTTTTTAATGAATCAATGCATGATCTTGTTGGCATATCAGCATCTACATGATCTCAAATGTCTATATGGACTACACTCATTTTCTGTTACAATCTTGCTTCTCACAGGAGCAACTGGGTCAATATAACGAGCGGGATCTCCCCGACCCTTTGTAAAGAAAATATCTATTATCGCATATAGTATTAAGTATGAGATTCGGGTTGGGGGGATTACAAATACTGTTTTGATGTCTTGAAAAACCTTGCTCTCTTTTTCACTGTTATAAGGGGGATTTTAAACTCCCAGGGATATGTACAAAAAGAAACATTTTTGGGTACAATAGGTGGGGTGGCACTGAACATATACTAATGGGGCAATTACACAAATTCTCGTAATATAACTTTTTAAACATTAGTCTGCTCGATTAGAATGCTATACCACCATTGGGAAACACTATGAGGAGTAACACCACTGCTAATTTTGTAATTTCAAGATGGCAGTGATCTTTACACCATGACCAGATCCATTAATCAGTAACAGAGCGACTTTGGTTTGGTCCTTCTATTATTTTTTATCCAGAAAGACACTGCACGAGACTATAACAAGTTTTCGGTTTCCATGACAGACTGCCGATAATTTTCAGCGTACTCACGTTTCTTACACTGGTTCATAAGCAGTCTCCGTTATTCAGGTAAGGAATTCTCTTTATGGGAACTGAATGATATGTGGACCGTTAGTCAGACCACTTTGCTAAATTTGGTTGGCCGGTTACGAGGACTTGGGCTCTTTACCAGCCGGTAAACCCTTGGACACAAGACCGCCTTAGTGCGGATGGAATTGCTGTTTGAGCATGTCAGCATACTCGCTGGACATTTCCATTTGTCTCTTTAAATGACTGATTGAGGTAAGCAAGTTAGTCATGCTAGTGATTTAGTCTATTCATAATAACGATGATCTATTTCTGAAAATACTTTATTTTCGCCCAACAGGTTATGAGAATCATACATTATTGATGGTCACCTATTCTTTTAGTATTTACAAAACAGAGAAACTCCCATTCAATTTTTGGTGAGTACTGATTTTTGATAGGATTGTTGATTCTATTAGGATGCATATCCTAGTAGCGAATATACACTGGGCTTTTGTTGCTTGACGAGGATTATAATGTAAACCCCTCTCCCCCACCCTCCCCCCCTTTTTACATATCATTGTAGGGCACATTCATGCCTTCTAAGCATTCAGCCGTGTTGGAAACAGAACCGGTGCACAGGTAGGACCATTACCTTCAGTACAGAGGTTTAAGACTGGACAAACAGATTACACGTAAGTAATGAGACGTTATTGATGGACAGGTTGCTTTACTTTCATAGAAGTTCAAGTATACAGTGAATCAGATGTTTTTACTGTTTCTGATCTTTATACAATTCCTGGAGCTGTTTCACTATATTTTAGTTGGTTATACTAGTGCACTGGTGATGCACGAAGCAGGCATACCGTTTTTGATAGGGGTGCGACGCTCCTTATGGTCTCAACAAATTGGCAACAACAGTTATCATTTAGCAGAAATGGACTAAAAGAACATATGTATTACTGGTATTGAGATTCGCTGCATGGGCTTCCACTGACTGTTCATTCTGATACTAAACGTTTTACCAATTGCACATATTGGTTCACGGGATCAAAATAGACTGTAAGAAGATTGCAAATCAAAGATGTACAATTTGATTGAGAAACATCATTGTTTTATAGGCCTGAAGAAGTCATGAGCTACTCCCTCAGTGAAGAAACACATGTTGGTTGGCTATAGAATACAAGACAAGAGGCCTATTGGCCAATAATATTTAAAAAAGAGGAATACAAGAATTTTGGGAAAAGAAACGTATTTGAGCGTTCTACTACTGTACTGAATATATAGTATAAACATTCATTGAAATGCTGCGTGTGCTCGAGCCATGTTAGTCTGTTGTCTGATCCTAGGGTGTTGGGCTTGGAGAAGTAGGGTGATTAACTTCCTCCTCTTCAAGCACTACTATCCAATATTTAGAGTGGAAATAGTCCATAAGCGCCATCTCCCCATAAAAATCACCAATTGAATGCATATACTTCTCAGAGTCCCTTTGACATCTTGGGTTTTGGTCTTCAAAATTCAGAGAAGGTTAAATTTGAAACTCATGGCTACGGATGTCCTCTCATCACGATGGTTTACTACATTACCTTTGCCTTCTCACACTCTCTACAATGAGGTTTTGCCATTTTGTTTGGAGCTCAAATCCAACTAGTGAAACAAGGCCAAGGGCCATATCATGCCAGAACTGTACTAGGAATATTCTACTGTCCTTCTGAAGTCACAAACTTTACTACAGAAAGCGTTGGGCTAGTCAAACAAGGAAATCTGGTCTGCTGTAGCTGTGTTTTGATTAGCATCTAGTCCTGGTCCTTCAGAAGTCAAAACATTTAGTTTCTCAGTCCATTCCTCATTCTTTGCTGAAGTTATTTCAGCTGGGCACCCTTAAATCATACAATCCACAGGAGACAGTTTGTAAGGCAAGGTCGAATTTTCTGTGACACACAAGCTCGATTATTTTCTTGAGCCAGGGTTCAGCCAAACATCTTCAGTGGTTTCTTACATTAAGATGCCATTCTTGTCCTTCTGTCTCCTGTTATACAAGAGGCTACCTGCCCCTTTAGAAGCACTACAAAAACTTGGATACAAAGGAGAGCGGGTAGGAACCAAGGCCTCAGTCATTTCTTAAGGTAGTCAAAGAATATATTCCTTTGTTGTCTTTTCTTTAGTCCAGTTGTGGTCTAAAATCTCCCAAGAGGTCATTGGCTAGTGATAGGTGATGGTGTTTCAGCCTATCCTAACAGTTTCCAAATGTCAGTATGCGCCCCCTTTGCAAGCCTTCTTCTATGTTACTGCAAAATATTAACAGAACGCACAGGGTCATATCTGCTTGTGCAGATATGTCCACACACGTAGTATAGTGCACCATGCCATAGGGCTGTAAGGCCTGCTGTAGAAGTGACTTACCTATATTACATGCAGTGTCTGCAGGTATGGCACACAGGAATGTGTGACATGTCATGTTTTCATATTTGTCTCCACCTAGACATGCATCCTGCAATGGCAGTCTGCATGAGTTGGGTGAGGGTCCCTTGGGGAGATACAATACATGCTGCAGCCCTTAGGGACTCCCCCTTTAGTACTCTTGCCCTAGGTAACTAGAGTAACATTTACTGGGGCTTTACTGGGTGGGCCAAAGGTATTGCCAGTTGGGGGAGTAATTGCATAGTTTAGGGAAAGAGATCTTGCACTGGGGACCCTGGTTAGGAGGAACCCAGCGCAATTCCCGTAAAAATTGCACAGAATACCAAGTTAAAAAGGCCCCACCTGTATGCAGCAGCACCCAGCATTGTTCCTCACTTTCTGAACTTAAGAAGAGCTTTGAAGTGGACAATATTATCACAGAGCATGCTACAAAAACAGTAGCTACATTTACAGGTCTGCTGTAATGCACAGTACTTAATTGCAGATAGTTACATCTGCTCCTAGGCAAATGCTTAGATAACTTCCTTACTAAGGTAAACTGCAGTACAGAAGCGGTTTTCCAAAACTACCAACAATGTTTTGTATGATGGGACAACCAAACTGCTGTCAGACTACAGAATGTTTCTTCAACCATGCATTACTTAATATTTATTGCATAATAATTTTATCGTCAAAGGTGACAAAACACTAACACTTCACATACAAAAATAAATATTGACTGGTAGCTAAAATGTAATGACTGTGAAAACCTGGAAGCCTAAGTTATTAACCAAGTTTCAGCAATTGTCCAAAAAGGTGTCTAGGTAAATCATGTTCTGTGGATGTAGATCAAAGTGTAAATATAATAATGTAAATACTAAAAACACATTTATCCTTTAAACAGTCCCAATTATGTGTTCGTAAATTCCCATTCCTGTCACAATCTTGTATCTGCTATCTGGTCTCGGCTGGCCACTACTAGTTACACAGATCAATAGCAGGTAGGTCAATGTGCAGTGTAGGTTGAAGGCCCACTAATGTAGCCACTAACACAGTCAGTAAATATGCTCTTAAGTGTAAACTGCATTCACGTCAGTTGCTGAGAAGGGTGAAATGGACTGCCTCCACCCTTCCACGCCAGGGCTGGACTGTCTGTAGCAGGCATCAGGCATTTCTCCGGGAAACCAATTACGGGGGAGGGGGATAGAAAGGTTTTGTAAAATGTAGAGGACGCAGGGGAGGACCATCATTTGGAAAAGGGTGCTTCTTACTAGGGGGTTGAGGGGAAGGGATTGCTATTTCTTGAGATCCGCCTTCGTCCGGGCCACCTGGGGCGCGAAGTTCCATGCCCACTCAAGGTCCGGCAAAAGGGCCACCCATATCCCTAGGTATTTGACAGAGTGGTGCCTGAGGGGAATAGACGACTGCCAGTCAAAGCACTCCCTGGAGGGATGCAGCGGGACCAGTGTGGATTTGTCCGCATTGAGCCGGAGCCCGGAAACCCGGAAACCCCCTCAAAGTCAGCAAGGATGCGCATGCACCTGGAGCCTGAGCCCGCCGGGTCTGCCAAGTACAGGAGCACATCGTCAGCATATAGGGCTATTTTGTCTACGTGACTCCTGGTCCAGGCCCACCCCTGGACGAGGGGATCACGTCGGATGAGTGTCGCCAGGGACTCCATTGCTAGCGCAAATAGGGGTGGGGAAAGGGGGCATCCCTGGCGCGTGCCTCTGCTGATCGGGAAGGCCTAGGAGAGCGTCCCATTGACGAGTAATCGGGCCCTAGAGTTGGCGTAGAGGACCCTGATAAGGTGGTGAAACAACGGGGCGAAGCCCATCGCCTCCAGCATGTCTTGCAGGTATTCCCAGTTCACCGTGTCAAAGGCCTTTTCAAAGCCAAGGAAGAGGAGGGTCAGGTATGGGGACAGGCGGGCACAGTGGGCCAAGGCCAGGTGGAGGCGGCGGATGCAGTGACGGGTGCCCCTGGCATGAACCCGCATTGGTCGGGATGGACCAGATCTTGCAGGTGAGGCTTAAGCCTCTGGGCCAGTATTGTGGCGAAGAGCTTGATCTTGGTATTAATGAGCGAAATTGGGCGGTAGTCCACGCAACTCGTGGAGGGCGGCTGGGTCTTAGGGATGACCACTATCGTGGCCAGGTCTGATTCAGGGGGGAAGGAGCCAATCTCTGCCACATGCCGGAAGTGGGTCAAAAGTCGGGGGGACAGGAGATCTCGAAAGGCAGCATAGTACTCCTGTGGATATCCGTCTGGGCCAGGCGGTTTGCCAGGGTGGAGAAAGGGGATGGCCTCCAGGACCTCGTCCAGGGCAAGGGGGCGCTCCAGGGCTTCCGTGGGCCCAGGAGTGAGAGAAGGGAGCCGGGCACTGGCCCCGTCCAGCAGGGCGGTCAGGGGCGCATCCGGTGGCTGCGCCGCGTAGAGGCGCATATACAAACTTGCAAAGGTTCCACCTATGGCCGCGGAGGTTACCTGGAGGGTACTGTCCTGTGCGCGAATGTCCGGAATGATGCGATGAACTTTGGGGTAAGAGACCATGTTGTGGAGGAGTTTGCCATTTTTGTCCCCCTAGCCATACACCCTCGCCACCGACGATCGCCATAACATTTGGGCCGAATCCAGTGAGACCTGTCGGATTTCCTCCCGAACCAGCGGCAGCTGCCGGGTGGGGTCTGCGCACTAAGCAGAGGCTTGCTCTCCCTCCAATCGCGTGGCCCGGGACTCCAACACCGCAAGCCGGGCCAACTGGTCCGCCCGTTTGGCATGCACGAGCCCCCTTGCCACCCTGCGGATCACGCCCTTGCCAGCTTCCCATAGGGTTCCCGGCGAGGGAACTGAGCCCTCATTGGTAGAAAAGTAGTGGCTTAGTTCTTGTCCTAGTGGGTCTACCAGTTCGGGGTCCTTTAGGAACCAAGCGTTGAGACGCCAGACCGCTGGCGGGCCAGTCGGTGAGGAGCCAAGTCGGAGGGAGACGGGGGAAGGCTCGGACAGGCCTCTGGGCAGTAAACCCGCTCCTGAGACCAGGTAGTAGTCAGTGGCCGGGAGCAGGAGAAGATCGATACGGGAGGGGGTATGGTGGGAGGCCGATGTGTGAGTGTACTGTGCCTTACGGGGATTCCAAACCCACCATATGTCGCAGAGCCCCAGAGCCGAGGCCCAGCTCGACAGGGCAGCAGAAGAGGAAATCCAGACCGCGCAGTCGTCCCCCGTGGCGGCCTGTATGTGGCCGAAAGGAATAAGGTATTGGGCAACAGGAGATGCGTGTTAGGCGTGGACCCACCCACCACATTTCATCAAAAAGGAGAGCTGCAACCAGTCACCCGCCACCCGCCGGTAGCACCAACAATGGCCGAGGAGCGTCAAAACAGAGCTGTACTAAAAAGCGGCCCGTAGGCGGCTAAAAACAACAAACCAGTGGGAGTCAACTGACTCTTCCCCTCCCTGTACACCCCCAACTCCTCCCACCCTACACATCAAAACAGGAAGCATCTGTCGCTTAAATTTCAATCAACCAACAGACCCCCTGCTAGGGGGAAGGTACTAAACTAAAACAGTTAGCAGGGAGCAGGGAGCAGTAGCACCGGTCAAGAGTTTGCTAAGGAGGACCCCCCTATATATCACAGGATAAATGGCAACACCTTTAAACACAAGAGCTTCAAAGATGGGTGTTGTTCAGGATATCTCGAATAGTCACACAAATGACAGAAAGGATGTGGGGCAAAGAGGTGGACAGGGCAGGAACACCGACTATGAGAGCTTAGACAGTTCGGGGCCCCTCCCTCACGGGGGATCGCCATGAGCGGCCAGTTCTCCAGGCGGCAAACAAGGCCCGGATGGCCGGCACGAGCGTACCCGGCCTGTCAGACCCGGCCAGCGAAGACTAGACACCAGGTAAAGTTGGCTCAGACCTCCACATCGTCTGAGGATCCGCGGATCACAGGGCTGCCAGATAAGTCTGAGTCGGAGCGTGCCTTCCGTAAGCCCGCACCCAACTCTGGGGTCCCGTCGATGACAACCAGTGAAGAGGGGGCAGCAGGGGGGGGGGGGGGGGGCGGCATCCCGGTTCTTGATCGGAGACGGGGGCCGCCGGGACCCCACCTGGCGACTGAGAGGCCCCTCCCTGATGACAGCCCCTCCGACAGGAGCCGGTTCGGTGTCGCCGCGGACTGGGCGCTTCATGGTTCAGGTGGGTTAGAGGTCTCCGGGCAGGAGATGGGGCTTGCCCAGGCAGGAGGGGGCGCTCCTCGGTAAGCCAAGTCCACGCCGCCTGCGGGCAGTCGAAGAAGAAGGTCTTGTCCTGGAAAAGGACCTTGAGGCAAGCCGGGAAGAGGAGACCAAACCGCAGTCCCATCGCTCAGAGCTTTTGTTTGACTTCATCATAGGACCTGCGCTGGGATTGGACCTCTCTGGAATAGTCTGGGAAGATCATTATTTTGGAGTTCTGAAAGAGCAGGGGGCCCAGGTCCCTGGCAGCCCCCAGGATGGCGTCCCTGTCCCAGAAGTTGAAGATGCGAAGAATGATGGGTCGGGGCCCCAGGAGGCGGCTTGGGCGCAAGTGAGCGGTGGGCTCGTTCTATCACAAACCAAGGGGAAAGCTTCTCTGCCGGCATCCAGGAGCGGAACCAGGCCTCGAGGAAGACGACGGTGGACCCCTTCTCCACTCCCTCCGGAAATCCCAGCAGGCGTAGGTTGTTTTGGCGGGTCCGGTTTTCGGCGTCCTCCGCCTTGTTATGGAGCTCCAACGTCAGCGTCTGGAGACGGGCCACCTGGGTTTTGAGGGTGGTCAGGTCGTCCTCGGCCGTGGAGATACGGGATTCCGCTGCTGTAATTCGCGCCGTGGCGTTTCGGAGGTCCTCTCGGATGAGGGCCACATCCACTTTCACCTCTCCAATCTTGCCTTCCACTGAGGTCTGGGATGCACTGATCGCTTGGAGGATTGTGGACAGGTCCCCCCCCTCAGCCCCCTGCGGAGGTGAGGGGCCGGTGCCAGTGTCGTGATCTGGTTTAGTGAACTGGTCCATTTGCGTCTGGTTCGGGGGGAACGGAGTCTGCGTGGTCTTTCCCCTGCCCATGGTCGCAGCGAGTCGGATGGCGGCGCGTGGGGAGTGAGTCCGTCCCAAGGGCCCATTCTAGAGGGTCAGACCTCTCAGCGTCTCAGGGGGGTCCCAAGTCTTCGGGTTCTGGTAATGGCGTTACATCCCTGCCGCAGGCCACCATCCTCCGGCCTTCCCCCACGGCGCAAGCGGCAAGGTCCAGGGAGCAAGGAGACAGGGGGGAGGCCCCACCCTTCGTACGGCGACGGGCCGTCCGCCGATCCCGCAGGGTAGGGCGCCGGTTGTCCACAGAGTCGGCCGACCCCCAATGAGGCAGAGCAGAGCCCTAGTGAGGCGGACCCTGGGCGATCGCGCCCGCACAATCCCTCACACCATTCAGGCCCCAGGTGCTGGGTAGGAGTTCCAATAGTGGCAGCAGTGGGAGGTCGCAGTGTCCGTGGGCCCCCAATTCACGGTGAGCAGGCCCAAGGGCCGGCGCCCAGGAGGTCCGGGACACCCTCTGGTTTGACACCCCTACAGGCGTCCGGAGGCACAGGGGGAGGCACCAGGGGGCCGTTCAGCGGCCGGGAGTGGGGTGGTCTATGCTGGTAATCCTCCTCGGAGCTCCTAGGCCTCCCAGCCCGGGTAAGCAGCTCACGGGCGAGGCCGAGGAGGAGCCCTCCATCCCCTCGCAATCCTCCTCTCACCCCCGGGGGCCCGCAGTAGCCTCGGGTCTCCTCAGGTGTGGGGCAGGGCCTAGTGCCGCAGCGGCTCCGATGCAGGGCCGGTCCCACAGGCTCCAAAGTCTGTTTCTTCAGCCCCAAGCAGGGTGTCAGTGGGGGGGCCGCACTGGAGACAGCGCGCCCGGTGCTCCCCAGCCTCCCAGCCCGCCGAAGCCGTACACGGGCGAGGCCAAAGGGGGGAGCCCCCACCCAGTCTCGATCCTCTCCTCACCTCTGGGGCCCTCAGCAGCCCCCAGCCTCCGGAAGTCCCAGGAACCGCTCCTCTGGTGGAGCCACCCAAACTCGCAGTGGCCCGGGCCCGATGTCAGTGGGGAGCACCCCCTGGCACCTCAGGCTGTCAATGTCGCGCCTCACCCCCAGCGCCGGCAGGGTGAGCACCGCCACCCCGGTGAGGCATCTGTCTTCCAGCGGGGAGCCCGGCGAGGAGCAGGTCACTACTGCGGCTCCACCCGCCCGACAGGGGCGGGGAGCCAGGCGGGCCGTCGGGAATCGCAGATCAGGGCTCTTAGGAGCAGGTCGCCTTGCCAGCCTAGATGGGGGCCGCCATGTTGGAAGCATCGCGGGCAGGGAGGATCAGGCCGGCGGGGGCGCTGCCAGGACCCGGGGAGGCAGTCCAGAACACCGAATGATGCAGGGCAGCCAGGGGAGTCCGGTGTCACAGGGGACACAAGTCGATGGCAGCTGCAAAAGGCAGATGCTGGGCGGATGAAGGATGGGGGTCCAGTGCACTCTTAGAGTGCGACCGCCATCTTGACGCCTCAGGCCACGCCCGAGAAAATGTTTTACATCTGTGATGTAATAGAATATGTGAATTATGGCGGTGAAAAGAAGCCAGCCAGAGACAGGAGTCCACGCTCTAGTGGTTGACTGGGCATGAAAATTATGCCAAGGTTCGCCATGGTGTAATTGGAGGCCCAGTAGAAGGCGGAAGCTGAAACGCGTTGGCCTGGGATATGAGTTTTGACTTGTATAATGTTGAGGAATCTTATTAATTGAAACATATAAAATGAAGAAGAAATATAAAGGGTGAAAGAAAACTTACCAAGAATGGCGTATGTTGAGTCGCGGACCGTGATTACACTCGATGTGAAATGTAAATAAATATATATATATATATATATTCCAGCTCCGTTGCACCAAAATCCAGGTCACTCGCAGGCGGGTGCCTCTCGTGGTGGCGCCCCACATGAGTAAATAGCAGCTCCGTTTCTCTCGGTATTCTCAGAAAGAAATTACGGCACTCGCAGGGAAAGTGTTCGATATGTTTTTAATCAAAACACTCAGCAGACAGGAGGCCCTGATGAGGCACTTTCGAACACTTTCCCTGCGAGTGCCGTAATTTCTTTCTGAGAATACCGAGAGAAACGGAGCTGCTATATATATATATATATATATATATATATATATATAGTTTCCTTGAAGCCCCCTCTGGCCTCTTATTTCTTCCACTAAGAAATAGTTCTCCATGTATTCTGCGCCTGCCAGAGACGCAGTAAAGAAGGCACCGCCACGCAAGTGTCCCGGTTCCCATCTGGCATCCCGCTGCTGCAGCGCGGTTTGTGATTGAGGAATTAATAGGACCGGAGACCACCAGGACCCTCGGGTGAAGTCAGGGAGATGGAGGTATTTTATCTCAATTGGGCGTGATGCCTCGCATTTGGCAGCCCCTACCCGCACGCTAACCTGAGAAGAACGGCTGTGGTGGTACGACGGAGCCCAGGGGAACACTCGTGGACTTTTGGGAGCTGTAAGGGTGCCGTTTCCACTCCCCTGATTGCCTGCACAGACCCACTGTCTCCAATCTGCTCTCCCATGCCACCGGCCCAGTTTCGACAAAACAGTGCATTCTGGGATGGGTAGTTCTCAGGATTGCCATTGAACTACCCAGGTGTGTCCACTACATTAGGGGGAGGAGTTTTGGCTGTAGACGTGCATTTTGCTCAGGATGGAGTAACAGAAAGGAAAGGACTTGTAACAGTGATGGGCACTGAAGAAGGCCTGGTTGCCGAAATGCACTTGCCGCCACTGACAACACCACAATAAGGAGTGCAGTTTCCTTTCGAGAGCACACCCAATGACAGGAAGGACCCGGCCTCACTAGGAAGAGTCCTTTATTAAAGCAGAACCAACACGCATCATGGAATATTTATTCTTGCCTTCCCAACGCGTTTCGCAGCTCCTGCCGCTTGTTCACGGGACAGCATGCATGCGGGCAGATGCGAGGGTAACTAGTCAGATATTTAGCCGTTTTCTCGCCGTGAGCTGGGCTTGATTTAACACCAGGGCATTCTGGGACCAGTAGTACCTTCGCTGCCATATGACCCAAGGCTGGGCTCTGCCTCGCATACAGTCTTATAAAACTCAAAACGAGCCTCCCACAGTGCAGTTGGTAATATTTACATGCCGCCTTGTCATTCCGTTAGACTTCATCGCTTTTTGAAATCCACAGCCCACATTTGTTTAACGTGGTGGTGCAACTCTCCCGACCTGGGCAGGCCGGTGAATATGTTCCGTTTCGTCTCCCTCCTTTCGAGAGCACACCCAATGACAGGAAGGACCCGGCCTCACTAGGAAGAGTCCTTTATTAAAGCAGACTATCCTGCTAAGAGTGTTAAAGTTAATTCCAATGTGAGGCTACAGGATTGGTGGACCAAGTAATCCTAGAGTAAGGGTTTTAATTTGGTGTGTATGTTGACTGAAGTTGGTAAGACGTTCTTTAGTTGCGGTTTTCTCATGGGGTCAGTATACTGCTATTCAATGTAAAAATTGACAAGGATACAGTTAAAACAGCAAAATGCATCTTTAAACAAAACGAAAGTGTGAAAATATCTGATAAAAGGCAACAGGGTGCCCTGGAAAAAAATTGTCAGGAACCAGAGACAACACTTTCGGGAAGTGAGATGGTATGGAAGGGAGCTGGTGGAAAATTCTTTTTTTTACTTTTCATTAAATTAGGTTTGAAGTACCACAATACAACGGGCATACAAGAAACATCTTAGGAGTGGCACTCAATCGACTATTTAGCTACCAGTTATATATACAAGTGGCGGTGTTGATACAGAGAGATGGGCGAGGGGAGTACTGTGTCCATGTAAGGTAGGCTATGAGCTGTACTAGGAGTCGGGCGTTCGCTCTCATTGCCAGCCCTATGCTGTAGTTAGTGTTATGTGCCAGCTAATGATTTAAACTGTAGAAACTGGGGAGATATAACTGGGTACACTGTGTCTCATGTTATGCCAAGTGGTATGGGCCGTCTAACTATTGCCTTCTGGCTAGGTCTCGGGTTGTGCACACGGCGGGGGGGGGGGGGGGGGTCATGGGGGGGGGGGGGGATGGGAGGTCAAGTGAAGGGTGATGTGCCTAGTGTCCATTCTTGGCCTCTAGCCGAGACCCACCCATTCCACAGGGGTCGTCATTCATTCTATAACCCTCACAGCTAAATTCTAGTAGTGTCTCTTCACTAGTAGGGCTACACAGTGCGGGGTCACCCATACCACCATTAATATAAGAAACACCTCAAGTTTTCCATTGAGAGGAGGTCACATCTATATTCATCCACTCGCTCACTTCTAGGGAATACAAGTTAAATTAAAAAACGAACTATATTTTTTATGTTTGTCTCAAGTTAAGAAAGCCACTCCACTCAGGCGTCTCGGTTGACTCGTTATCTAAAGGCATCTTTTACCTCCTAAATATGTGTTTTTAATTCCCGAGCTCAACTGTTATTAAAGATTTGGCAATCTTGGAATGACTGCAGTCTAGGAAAGTATTGTGTGACCGAGGTAAGAGCGTTTTGGTAAAGATAAAAAGAGGCTCCTTGTTATGCTGAAAGAAACCAGAAGTTACAGTTGCTCCCATGAAATTGCTGCTGTCTAAGGCACGGTCTGAGCTGTGCTCACTAAGTGGCCACTTGAAAGGCGCACCTTGGAAACTGGTAAAAGAAAACCACATTGCACTTAAGGCACCCACCACAAGAATCTTGCTGGATTTTTGCCACAGTTATTTTCATAATGAGCAATAATTTCTTGACGCCGGAGCGCGCACTAAAATTACTTCTCACGTGCCAGATGATGTTAGCAGTTGAGTTCCCACAGAAATAAAATTCTGTAAAATTATTAAGCAATACTAGGAGGAAAGTGGACCGTGTGGATGGGACTGGAGATTGTCTTTATAATGTGGGGACAGGAGTGGCAGCTGAAGGCTCTCCTACAAGCCGTATGGGGCCGAGAAGAAGTAGATTGTGTAAGCCAAGTTGGGTTATGAAGGCACGCTCCCTTGAACCCAGCGTGCTGGAGGACTTCCCACAGTGGACCAGAGAAACAAAGGATGCCGGAAGGAATCTTCCCAGCAGCTTTGCTAGGGGACATAAGGCAGTGCAGTTTTGATGCTCCCGGTAGATTTGTTAGTGCATGAACAATGGTCCCTAATGGAGTAATTAAGCAAACTATAATCAAAACCAAATGGTAATTAAAATGAGACCCCAGGGGCTCCGGCTTAACCGGAAAATGCCCGGTGGAAAGAAAGGCCTGAACAGCCCGGGTCTCCCGGGGCACTGAGGTGTGTGGAGGAAAATTACTTTAGAACTTAACATAACCAATTTGCAGCATCCAACTACGTAATATCAGTTGTACACCAAGCAAATACCTTTTAACTTCGGCCATACATACTATAACTGTGTTAGTTTTTCCAGAATTGTAATGCTTAAAATTATGCTAATAACAGAGTTTATCTTGAATAACTCTGCGTGTGTACATGGGACCTAACATGGATTGGCTTTCCCTACAAGGCAGCACAAAATCGTTTATCTTGGCAATCAACAGTCGCCATGGCTTTAAAATATGCAAATATTTAAAAAGGCCATTAAAAAAAACTCACAACTACATTTTGTAGTTGTGGTCGGCATGACTCGCGAGTAGAGGGGGGGCAAATGGCCCCGGGATCACGCAGGAGGGAGGAAGCGGGGGGGGGGGGGGGGGGTTAAATGAATAATAACATTTTTTAACTTACCATCTCATCCGGTCCCACGTCGTGTCTCCTATCTCCTCTCCATACAGGAAGGAGGCAGCCTCCCTCACCTCCCCTAAGCCAATCACAACGCTGCAATGGCAACGTTGTGATTGGCTAGGAAACCAACCCCACAGGCGTCTATGGGGAGGCCATTTTCTCTATGTAGGCTGCTCCGACACCACCAGGAAAAGCCGAGGCATCCGTGAGATTAAGCAAAGTTCAGAGGAGCACTGGGCAGGCAGATGGCAGCATGCACTGTGTGCCTATTGAGATATGTACATTTTCAAAATATCTCAGGAGACAGCTGGGATCAACAAGCTTCCTGCAAGCAAAGAGCCATCCTCTACAACTACTCCTGTGCCTTAATGCATCAAAACCTAAAGCCCAAACTTTTATCTGTGTATGTAGAGATAAGTTCATAATTCATTGTTCATTCCTAAATTACCAGAAGTCTCATAATTTCCAGTCGTTTAACATGGCCTACCACATAGTCTGAACTATTAAAAAAGTAGTCCTAATTCCCACTAAAATGAGCTTGGGTGACATCTCACTAATTACTGCACTTAGAAATAACACGAGTGTTAGACATGGGGGTCATTGGTTGGCAGAGATCTGCATCTTTGTCCACCCCCCTGGTAGCTTGGCATGAGCAGAGAGGTTTACCCAAAGGCAATGTGTAAAGTATTTGTACTCAAAACACACAGTAACAGTGAAAACACCACAGATGGACAACACATCAGTTTAGAAAAATAAAGTATTTTTATCTAAATCAAACAAGACAAAAATGACAAAAATTTAACATACATGTATCAAATCAAGACTTTAGAACACATTTTAAAAATAGAACTTTTAGGAACAAAGTAGCTCCAATTTGGGCTATTATGACGTAGTGACAGGCGTAAATCCAAAGTACGGTACTGACTGCGAGGTGCCCAGCGTCGGGTACAGAGTCACACGGACTCCCAAACAACAGTACTGGTTTCCTGGTTGTCACAGGGGAGGTGTTGTGTCCGTGAGGAGGAGATGCGTCGAGTCCAGGACAGGAGAAGTTAGGCAGTGTCGGCAATGAGGCCCTGGTACGGTGAGGTGATGCAAAGTCTAAGAGTTTTTTAAGTCGCCCTCGTCGGTTATCAGCTCCGCAATAACGGGATGCTGGAGGTCAAGGCATTGGTGCAAGCACTGGAGTCGGGAAGGCCAATAACTGCAGGTGTCGGAGCTGCAGTGCAGGCGGGGCGGTGCATTGTGCACTTAATGAGCAGTGCCCCTGGCCTCAGTACAGGTCGTGGCGTCACTGGCAGCATCGCTGGCGGCATCAGACTTGGTTTTCTTGCTTTGCAGGATCAACCACACAATTCTCAGGACACTGGAATTAATGTCCTTTTGAATACAGGAGTTCACAGAGGAGTACATGTCCTGGTCAGTGGGTTGCAGGTGAAGTCTTTATGTCTCTGAGACTTCAGAACAGGAGGCCAGTACTGACAGACCCTTGAAGATTCTTCTTAAAGCATAGTCATAGGAAAGTTCCAATCTTTGTCCACTCCTTAGCGGTAGCAGCCACTGCAAGCCAACCCAGCAAAGCACACACAGAAAAGGCAGAGTACTACTCCTTACAGCTCTCCAGCTCTTCTCCTTGACAGAGGTTCCTCTTGGATTCAGAAGTGATCTAATTCTCTGAGGTTTAAGGTTCAAAACTGATACCCCATTTTCTCTTTGGTTTCTTTTTGGCAAGGGTCTCGGAGATCAGCCCAACCCAGTTCTGTCCTCTCTGATGCAGCATCACTACAGGAGATGGAGACTGCATTGTGCAGAGGAGAAACTGCCTGTTCAGGTGCTAGTGAAAACTCTTCCAACCACTCTAAATACAGACCAGGCCTCTTCAGCCCACTTATGAGTCACCCAGGAAAGGCAGGACACACCTCAACCTCCCTTGTGGCTGTCTACAGTGAATGCACATCACTAGCTCCTGTCACTCCATAACCAGACAGTCAATACACAAAACAGCAGAGGCACATAGAATGGTTAAATAAGAAAATGCCTACTTTCTAAAAGTGATACCAAAGGGGATGATGGACGGAGCGTTTGAGCAAATCAAAAATTCACCCCCAGTCAACTGTTCTGGGTTTAATCCATCACCATTCTTTAGCTCACTCCACCACCCCAGTTCAAACATGGCCATATGCAAATCAGTCTGACCCTGTGCCTCATGGGAACAGTCCAGCCCTAACTGCCAAGCCATGTCTTCCCTGGACCGGAAACCAGCATCCTGGGACCAGTTTCGGATTCATAATCCTCATCGGCCAGGTTATCTTGAATCCAGTGGTAGCGTGAGCAAGGGACCCACGTCTGGGCATACCCTGACAACTTAGGGCGAACAAAGCGATACCAAAGGGGATGATGGACGGAGCGTTTGAGCAAATCAAACACTCACCCCCAGTCAACTGATCTGGGTTTAATCCATCAGCATTCTTTAGCTCACTCCACCACGACAGTTCAGACATGGCCATATGCAAATCAGTCTGACCCTGAGCCTCTTGGGAACAGTCCAGCCCGAACTGCCAAGCCATGGATTCCCTGGACCGGAAACAAGCATCCTGGAACCAGTTTCGGATTCATAATCCTCATCGGCCAGGCTATCTTGAATCCAGTGGTAGAGTGAGCAAGGGACCCACGTCTGGGCATACCCTGCCAACTTAGGGCGAACAAAGCGATACCAAAGGGGATGATGGACGGAGCGTTTGAGCAAATCAAACACTCACCCCCAGTCAACTGATCTGGGTTTAATCCATCAGCATTCTTTAGCTCACTCCACCACCCCAGTTCAGACATGCCCATATGCAAATCAGTCTTACCCTGTGCCTCATGGGAACAGTCCAGCCCGAACTGCCAAGCCAGGTCTTCCCTGGACCGAAAACGAGGCATCCTGGGACCGGTTTCGGATTCATAATCCTCATCAGCTAGGCTATCTGGTGAACTAAAAAACTATGGATTTAGGCCCAGATCTTTGTACTGGGGTGAATGTATGACATTGTTCTGCATTCTGTCCATCAACTGTTGTTTTTGCATTACTTTCTAAAAGTGGCATTTTCAAATGCACAATTTAAAAACCATCTCCCTAAAAAGATGTTTTAATAAATTCGGAGTTCCGAGTGCCTAAACTCCACTTCTCGATCTTGTTCCAATGGAAAGTTATACTTGTAAGCTGTTATAAAGTAACTCCTATGGGACAGATAGCCTTTCAAAAGTGAAAAATGAAACTGGCAGTATTTCACTATCGGGGCATGTAACATACCAGCACATGCCCTATATTTTACCTACACTACACCCTGCCCATGTGGGTACCTTAGGCATACCTGAGGTGTGCCTTACATATAATAAAAGGGAAGGTGGGTGCCTGGTTAGTTGGTGCACTTGCCAGCTCGACATGGCAGCTTAAAAACTGCATGCACAAACTCTGCAGAGGCAGTTCGGAGATACAGTTACAGGGCTACTTCTGTGGGTGGGACAACCAGTGCTGAGGTCTCTCAGTATTTTATTTATAGTCTTGGCCCACTTAGTGCATTTTACTAGGGTCTTACCAGTAAATCAAATATGCCAATAATGGATAATCAATCAGTATAACAATTTACACAGGGAGCACTTGCACTTTGACACTGATCCACAGTGGCAAAGTGCCCAAAGCATGTAAGCCAGTAAAAACGAGATCCAGCATACCATCAAAAAAACAGGAGATAGAGGCAAAAAATCAGGGGATACCACACCAAGGATGGCAAGTCTAACAATGGTTAAAAAAAAACACCTGCTGCAGAGCTCCTTGTGTGCCCAGTTCAGGCAACAATATCAATGCCAGGCTAACTCTGGTGATTAATGTTCCCAATGGAGAGAGATTGGAGCTTTCTCTAGTGGTAATTTCCAGTCATACAGTTGCACAGAGAGCCAAAATGCCTGCTGCAAAGAACGTGTACCACACAAATCATTAAACTGTATTTTATATGGGTGACTCAATAGGTTACTGGTTTTGTCACACCGATCCTTCTGTTACTTGCAGTTCATAAGTTACAACCCTAACAAAGCACGTTGAGCTTTGAACTGCCAAGGATCTAAACGCAAATTGCATGGTATAGGCTAGAGTGTTTTTTCTCCGCAGACTTACAATAACCTAATGTTGCTAAAAAGGGTTAATTTTGAATTTGGGTTGAAATACATTCTTTTTAGTAAAGCCAATCACTTTGGTCCATTTTAAATCCTGAGATGGTGAGTCTCCAGATCAAACATTCTTAAAATAAACTGTCTGCCAGTATTGGTGACGCGACTCCTACACCTTGTAATGCTTATTTGTCTCATGTAACACTTTAGACTGATTTACTCAGGTATGTGAATCATAGGTTCTGTATAATCTGTGTGTAATGTAAAGTGTTGACACCTTCCACTGGTATGAGTAGCGCTATAAAACAAATGAAAGGCATGTCACAGTGGGGCTAAAGAGAAATGAGGGGAACTGGTGGAGGGTGGTAGTGAGGGAATTTGGGAAAACGGGGGTTTTGGGTGGCAGTGCCAACAAAGTTTCCCACACTGGGTGCTATCAACGCTAAAGCCAGCCCTGCTTATAATGGTGTCAAGGCTAGAAGTTAACAGGGCAAAAATCTAAATACAAATGTAATTCTTATTATTTTGATTTCTTACTCTTTTATCTTTGCAACCAGGGACTTATAAGTTGGAATAGTGTGCAGACCCATCTGTTTGCCTTAAAAATAGTTCAACGTGTTGAGTTATATTTTTAATCATCATATTTTATTCTCACATGAAATTTAGTGCAGTGTGAAAAGCGAAGGGATTTTCTTTACTTGCCTTAAATTCCCTTACCAGGCAAATACTCAAAGAAATGGATGGCTCGGGTCCTATCCAACAGGAAGGATGGATCACGCGCAGACTCCCCAGGAGGACCGGACACTACTGCTGCCAATAACAAATAATTCATTAATCCCGCCTCAGGTCTTATTGTTTTCACAGAAGTGGGGAAACAGCCAAAAACTGCTGATGCCTCGCACCAATCCATCAACTCAAGCTGCACACAGATTCTCTACCTCCTCCTAACCCCCAAGCACCCTGCTGAAGCGACAGAAAAACCCGTGTTCTATAGACCCCTTGGAATGCTCCCTTTCAGATGCCCCCAGCAGGGGCCATCTGCCCGTCCCTCCCTCCCCGTCCCCCCCTCCTTCATACTGGACACTACCCCAAATGCGCAGCTCCGGCACGCAGCAAGACGAATCAAAAACTTAGAATAATTCAATTCCAGCACTGTTACACCATCTGCTGCTTGTTGTTTTATGCATTTTAATTATTTTGGAGGCTTTCCGTATTTTTCCAGTTTTATGCCCTTCTGTCACATTTGCCGTTTCCATATGCACTCACACACGTCCCCTGCTTCTGAATAATGTTTCAGTCAGTGAGACTTGCAGCCCATAAACGTATGAAGTGCAACGAATTCATTCATACATATTTAAAGGTAATGTTCCACCTTTCCCAGATATTTGTCCCTGCTCTATTTCACCGTAAATTTAAACGTTTCAGCCAAATGCAGGCAGAGCCAGGGAGCAGAAACCGAGACCAACATGCAGGCTTGCTGTCGTTCCAGCCCCCCTCATGAATTTTACTGCTGGCGCTTATATTTTAGTTTGACATTTAAGTCAACAGTGGGTTTAGTTAATGATTCGGTTTACTTCGCAGGCTGCCGTGTATCCAAACGTCTTCCACATTAAAGCTGTCAGAGTCATTATATCTTCAGAGTAGCCATATTTCAACCAGGTCCTAAGCACCCAAGAAAAGGGAGAAAACGAATGCTTATCGAATAGAAAACCAAGAACGACAGGCCACTCTACGCCAATTACTTTCAGGCATATGAGTGTGTGAAGGAACATTTGGGGGAGAGACTTTATCCACACAAAGTAGCCCAGTACCATAACTAGGGCACAAGTCGTAAAAAAATAAGTGGGGGGACGCTGTCACAGGAAGTGACGTCACAACCAGAAGTGTCGTCACAAAATGTGCAGAGTTCCTCGTCCCAGAGAGGCCAAAGAGTGAAGTCCAGCTGTTTGGCAGGGGGGATGGCGTCCCCCGCGTAAAAGAAGTGGGGGGACGCCGTCCACCCGCGTGGTACCCCGACTCGAGCCCTGACCATAACTGTGTAATCTGGGGGTTGGGCAAGCCATGACTCAAGATGGCTGTAATGGCCCCGTTTTTAGAGCTGGTCAAAAGACCTCTTGTGCACCATAACAAAAATTATGGTGGGCTTTGAGCCAGCCCGTGGCTTACCATTGGTTGAATAATTCTTGTCCCTTTCATTGGTTTGCTTCTTATTTGATGGCTTTCTTCCCTGTTCTTGATTTTTTCCCTCGCTTGAAGAATACCTTCTTTACCATCCTTCTGGTTGTATGACTTTTATCCTCCACATTCAGAGAACTACTTTTTTCTTTTAATTTCAGCATAATGTGCAAATGCACGTTTTTTCTTATCCTCTCCCTCATGTGAGGTTCTCCTTCGAATCCATATCCCCTGTGCTTTCTGAATTACACAAATACCCTCCGCTTATCCGTTGCTTCTCCCACGCATCTTCTTCCTTTAACCCTCACCCCCAAGTTTCTTGTTTCTCTTCAGCCCTTCCTCATGCACAGCTGCTATCTCACGCCTCCGCTACTATCACACCCCTTCACATTTGTAGTTTAACGCGGTTTTTCCTTTTTTAGGTGGGTCTAGAAGCTTCAACTTGCTACAAGGCCACTACTTTAATGGAGGAGCCGCCACTGAAAGGACCTAAATAAGACTGACCTCTGGGGTAGCAGAGGATGGGGGGCGGGGGTTGCTCCATCCTCTTGTCTTTCTCTTCCCCTTTTTAGGGTATGGGTTACCTGGAGGGGTATTTTCAATGATTGTTTAAGAGAGAGCAAACATTGTTAGAAATGGGTGAGATCATACTAAGATTTCTTTTATTTGTTTATGCAAACTGGTTCTTTAATAACAAGATTTGAATCTTAAGGAAGAACTAAAGAGGATCCTGTTTTTCAGTCAGTCACACTTAGCATGGAAGGGCTTGAAAAACCAATTCTAATAGGAAACGTGACTACAAGTCCCAACATGCTTATTGTTGTTGGATAAAACTCCAGGTCTGGATGGATAACCTACAGTTGACACAAAGCAAGTCAACAGTTAAGCATCTCCAAATGGGTTTAAACTTTTCAAAACTGGATAAACCCCAAAATAAAAGGATGGAACGAGAATGTATTTCAGGAGGGGATCTGGGAAGTATGTCTCATTCCCTGCATTTCTGCACAGGGTCTCCTTCATTTAATGTTTGAGGACTTTAGGGTAACAATTAGGAACGCTTCCCATTATGGTGGCACTTAGACATATGTAGTCATAGGTGCTATTCAATTACCAACTCATGGGAACTACAGCTACGCTTTGGAACAGGTCTGAAATATCCCTCTATAGATTTAACAAAAAACTATAGTCCCTTTCAACACATCTTGGTGCCGCCAGTCATACTAACTTACAAGAAAAAAACTACATTCAGTTCTCTTTCTTTAAAAAAAAAACAGAGGCAACTAGTAGCAAACTATAGGCAGAATCTGAGAAGGGATGGGAGGAGGATGCTGATAATGAAAAACTTATAAGAACAAGTTTGACAGTAACATTACAACAAACTGCTCCTGTTCGCTTTCCGGAATTAATTCCTCAGTGATGGAAATCATAGAGAATGCAGCATTACGTCCATTTCACTTCATTCAATATAGTGTGCAGGCCATATTAACTTACCTGAGCATCTCCACCTAAGACCCACACAGAATAATACTTACAGAAGGCACGAGTGAGGAGATTTACCCAGCATTCACATAGATATTCTTCATCAACATTTAATTTATTTCATATAGCACAGCATTTCGTTGAAATCACGGAAAACGTTAATATGATGGCATTTAAGGACACAAGTATGATGCTGGTTACAGACAGATGTGGTGACAAATTAATGGGATAAAGAAAGTGGTAATACACTAAATATAATATTACAGATCATACATTAATACTGCGCTACATGACTGTGTGAGGTAGGGCTCTTCGGGCCAGAGTATGCATGAAGAGGGAAATTCAAGGTGTCACACTAGTCGTGGTGGAAGGAGTACAGATCCCCTCAGAACGGAAGCACGGCCATTTGTAGCAATAAGAGATGGAGGAATAGAAACACAACTAGTTACAAAATGTCCACAAATATGACTTTCAGTCATAAATTCTATTTCAAAGCAGTGCTTAATTTGTGTTTGTAGGTGGTGGACACAAGCACTCATTTTTGGACACCATGGCTTATTTTTCATCAGATGTTAATCCAAAGCAAGAGAGAAAGTAAAAAAGGGCAAAATGAGCAGGAAGGGAAAGTTAGAAAAACACGGAAAATGGAGGAAGCATGCATTATGAAGAACCTGTAAGAGTAAGAAAAAGATACAAGATGTGTAGGGTGCTGGAAGAAAGACTTGAGTGGAATAAAAATTAGGCAGCTTCGATATTCAGCAATCTCTGCATGGGAAGCTCCGAAATGCAAAAAACATTGGGGCGAGGGGGCACTTATTCAACTTATTCATTTAAAAATAAAGCACTGATGCATGGGAGTTTATCTCACATACAAAGTGAGCAAAATCAAAGTGTGGTCTAGGCAACAAAAATCATTGGAAAATATCCTTCTACAGGAGAAATTCACAAAGAACCTACCACATGATGGAGTGCGAATTGTACTCTTAATGAAAGCTAGCATATACTTCTGAAGCTCGCATCATTCCTTAAGTGAAGTGGTATTTAGGAGAAAGGCACCCTTTCTGGGAAGGAGAATGAAATCTGAGACCATAGGCTGCAAAGGTTCATGAATTAGCTTGACTGAATGCAGATAGTGGTGCCTCAAATTGTGGGGTGGGCTTCTCAACTCATGTGGAAACTTACTATTTCTTAATTCTTCTAATGTGCTGCTTAGTTGTCTCATTGGATAAGGAAATGGATTAATTTCAACTATGTCGTCAGGTGATGTGTATTTTAAAACACACTATCAACTGTGAGGGTATCATGGCTCTGTGCAGTTGTGCATGTCTGTAGCTACCTATGGCCTGATGAACAGACAGGTCTTCAGCTTCTTGCAGTATTCAAGAAGAGATGAGGCTCTGATGTGATGCAGGAGGCCATTCCATGCTTTAGGAGCTATGCACGAGAAGGCCAGACCTACAGATGTGGTTCTCTGTAAGCATGGGATGTGTGCGAGTAGGAGACTATTGAGTGCGGGTGCCTGGTGAGTTGCTGGAAGGAGATGCAGTCATTCAGGAAGGCTGAGTAAGGAATTTAAACTGAGTGCGTTTGTGTATTAGGAACCAGTGGAGCTTCCTGAGGTGTGGTGAGATGAGAGTTGTGTGAAAGCTTGAGGATGAATTTGCTTGGTGAGTTCTGGATAGTTTGCAGTCTTTTGGGGATTTGCTTGGTGATGCTTGCATAGGTGGTATTCCCATACTGTAGCTTGATTGTAGCAGAAGTGTGAGTAATGATCTTTCTGTTGTTGCTTGGAGCCATCTGAAGATTTTCTTCATCAACTTGACTTTGGAAGAAGGATGCATTGATGCCGCAGACTTGTCCAGTTTGCAGAAAGTGATGATCTTGATTTTTCTGGCCTGGGTGCTTGGAGTAGGTGTGGTCCAAGTTTGTCGAGCTACCATGTGGAGTCCCATAACGAGGTGTTCTTGATGAAGATCACAACTTCTGTCTTCTCAGTGTTGCGTTTAAAGACGTGTCTTTCTTCCAGTTAGCGATCATGAGAGCTGTGAACTTGTTTTTTGTGCTGCGTGTCTTGTTCGAGAGGTTGCATGTTGTTAGTTTAAGAGAGATGTAGGCAGGGCAGCCTTTAGCTAAACATTCCCCCAAACAAACATATACATGGGCCAAGCTAAAACGATCTGCTTTACAGCCCCTCCGCCTCAACAGAACATCAGACCAGCTCATTTAGACTGAATACTGCTTCCTACAAAGTAGTCATTCAAAAGCCTCTTATCCTCGGTATGCAGGGGAACAATAGATGAAAAAACATCTGAAAGGGATAAGGAAAATATTCTCCAAGTAGCCCTTTTCCTTCTATGCAGCACACATTGCCAAAGCTTCAGGGCAAGAATAATTTCAACAAGCAGCTACAACTGCAATTTATATTCAATGGCAAACGTCCGACAGAAAACACAAACTAAAAGACAAGGACAAAGCAAAGATACCGGGAAACAACATCCCAGAACGTCTTAAAATTTCCGTAGACATCACTTGCATTCTCAAGTTCCCGGACGACAGGGCCCCGAGATAACGTCTGACAGAAAAATGAAAATGCTGAAGTGTTTTAACAAAGTATAACAAATGTTAACACTCATTTACTGCTGTGGAATGTGTTAATGTTAAAAAAAATAATTTAAACAGGTAGACCAGACACATGTTTGCTACCAAATTTGTTCATTATTAATTATTATTATTAATTTTGTATTTCTACAACCGGACACTGAAAAGTTTCTGCTCTTCCAAAAGCATTTGGTGTCATAAAAGTCTTCCTGAGAGTTATCACATCTTCTTGCAAACATGCTACCAAAAATGCAGCAAACTGCATACAATTTCCAGGTCTTACTTTAGTAAAAATCGGGGGAGGGTTGCGCTGTATATCATTAAATAAATAAATAGGCTGTACCTTTACCCTTGCAATTAGTGGGAATTTCAAGGGTTAATGAATGCTACGGTTGCTCAGTGGCTGGGAGATGCTATTCTAAAAAGTAAACCTCATTCCTAGTATTGTTAATTTACATTACCTGAAACTACGACGTATGTAAATTGACCTAATCTGGCTGTAGGAAACGGTCAGGAGAGCCACTCAATACCCCTAGTCGACCCCCTACACCCGACTTAGGACATGAACAGCAACCTGGGGGACACAATAAAGTAAGGACATTGAGTAACTCCAAGGTCAGTAATGCATTTGTTGCATGACTGCTCCCTCTAACACCACACCACTATGCCAAGTCCCTCTCAATAGTCTGCTCTCTGTTGTGAAATTTGCAGCAGAAGATCTCTACTAGTAGTTAAAGGCTGTGCTCTCTGGGATTTTACAACGCAAACTTTTTGTAAGACTGCTTGAATTCTGTGATTCTACTACATTTTCCACTTAATAAAGATAAGATTAATTTAACACACGTGCCATAAAATGCCACATTTGCTCCATAATTACCATATTTTAACAAAAAAACGGTCCCTTTCCGGTTACCCACTGCAGTGTTCAGACATTAAACAGGCACTAAAGAGGTGAAACCTGCTAAGGCAAAATTAATATGTCTAATTACAAAGATAGCGGGAAAAAATTGTGCCATAGAACGTACCATGCTCTCCATGCCACTGGAATCAAGCTATCCTGGCTGAAGAGGGGAGAAACCCCCTTTTTTTTTTATTTCAATAAGATTTTATTGAGAAAGAATGTTTCAAGTAATAAAAATCAAGTACAATAGAGGTGATACATTATGACATAAGTGAAAAGGAGAAGCATATACATCACTTAAGAAATAAATAAGATGAATGTAAATAAAATTAAGTTGGGAATATGAAGCAATAACGACTGTCAGTAATCGAAAAATAAAGTGAATCACTCTCTAAATTGAGGAGGGGGATAAGGGAAGAGGCAGAAGAAAAGAAAGAAAAAAGAAAAGAATGAAGAGAACGCAGCAGGAAGAGAGAACGGGATGAGAGGACAGTAAAGCTGAAAGAAGAGATAAAAGAAGGATTCCCACATGAGCGACCCAATGCACTACACAGAACAAGCAACAATTAGACAGACAAATCAACAGGAAATTGAGGTACTAACCCTTTCGAGGAGAGTTCCATATAGTCATCCAAGGCTTTCCAAACTCCTTTAGAGATGGAAGGCGACAGGTGTGCTAGATCTACTGAGGTGTGGGCACTGCGTAGGAAGGATACCCATGCCCACCACGTATGGTAAGAGACAGACGAAAAGGATTTCCATTCCATAAGAATGATTTTAACCGCTACAGTTAGGAGAAGATCTAGCAGTTGTAATTCCATCGGCTCCAAAGGAAGAGGAGTAGGAGCAGCCAAGGGGCCGAGTAGGATTATAGGAAAGGAAAGCTGGAGTTCAATATTAAAAATAAGGGATAAATGTTGCTGAATCAGGTCCCAAAAAGGTTTAAGCAGGGAACAATGATAAAACATATGTGGAAAATCACCTGTCACCAAGCCGCAACTCCAGCAGAGGTCGTCGTCTTTAAGGTTGAGCGAATGAAGATGCGCCGGCGTCCAATGTAGAAGATTGATCGAGAAAAATTTAGATTGCATTAGGGAAGGAGCTATTTTATTACGGAGAGCTAATTTACCAATGGATTGCCAAGCTTCGGATGAGATATGATCTGTAATGTTGTGGTCAAAATAGCGCGACCATTTTTGTTGTGCCACCGTCTGACCAGGAAGCGAAGTGGAAGACAAAACTTATAAATTTTGGAAGCAACATGACCAGCTTTGAGCCAAATTTGGAACAGCGAAATGGTGGAGGAGGAGGGGTGAAGACGAGTTTTAGAAACAGCAACCTTGATTTTCAGAAAGGTATAGAAGTCAAGATTTGTTAAAGAATGTTTATGTGCTAAGGTAGAAAAAGGGAAAGGGTCACCAGAATCACTATATAAATGTTGGACAAGAGAGATTCCTTTTACAGCCCAGTAGGACATGAGGGTGGGAGAGATAGCAATCTTGATCTTGGAATTTCTCCAAATAGAAGACCACCTTGTTTTATGCAAAGGAATTGCCATTTTCCTATCTAATTTTTTAATTGCAGTAATCGTATCAATAATGATAGAGCGGGAAAACAGAATATGCAAAGTGGATGTAGTACAAAAAGAGGCGAGCGGCAAAGGTGATGCTAGTTCCTGTTCTATGAGTATCCAGGAGGGGACATGACGAGTTGGAGGAGAAAACCAAAAAGCACCTTGAGAAGCCAAGAAAGCAGTCTGGTACTTCTCCCAGTCCGGAAAGTTACATCCACCCATATCGCAAGGTCGACGTAAGTATTTATATGCTAATCTAGCTCGTTTGCCATTCCATAAAAATTTAGAGGTGAGAGCATCAATTTCTCGAAAAAAGGAATCAGATAATTTAAGCGGAAGCATGGAGGAAACAAAATTAATAATCGGCGTGATCATCATTTTAAGGGTTTGTAAACGACCCCACCATGAGATATGTTTTGGAGACCACGTATCTAGAAGACGACGTACTTTGGTAATAGTCTGAGACTCATTATAAGCAACGGTGGAATGCAGAGTAGAACAGAAATAAATTCCCAGATACTTGAGATGAGTAGATTGCCACTTAAACCCAGCCGAACCCATATGAGCAGGAAAGCAATAGGCATTTAAAGGGAACATCTCCGTCTTATCTTTATTTAGAGTATATCCCGATACCGTTGAAAACAGGGATATGGTGTCAGAAATAGCAGGGATGGCCAAGGCGATATCATTTGAGAAAATAAGAACATCGTCAGCGTATGCGGCAGTTTTAAGACAATGAGAACCAAAAGAAAAACCTTTAATATTAGGATGTAAATCAATCAAACGAAGAAGAGGATCAATAGATAATAAAAATAAGAGTGGGGAAAGGGGACAACCTTGTCTAGTGCCCTGGCAAAGATTAAAAAATGAAGACGTGGCACCATTAACTCTAATGTTAGCTTTAGGTTGGGAATATAAAGACATTACCATATTAATGAAGGAATCTCCAAGGTTATGAGCACATAGGACAGCTCGGAGGAAAGGCCAAGAAACCTTATCGAAGGCCTTTTCTGCATCAAGGGCCAAGGCCGGGAGTTGGGAACGTTTGGCAGCACCGATAATATGACAGAAAGTGCGGATATTGTCCCTTGCCAGACGACCCTTAACAAAGCCAGTTTGGGAGGGATGAACCAGATGGGGAATAAAGGATTCTAAGCGCTTAGCCAGGATTTTAGCAAAAATCTTTGCTTCCATATTTAGGAGCGAAATAGGCCGGAAGTTTTTAGGATCCGAGTGGTCTTTTCCTTCCTTCGGAATCACGACTATGGTGGCTTCAGCAGCTGTACCAGAAACAGAACCATCCTGAACAAAAGAATTAAAAACAGAGTGTAACTTAGGGACAAGCAACGGAAGAAAGGTTTTATAAAATAATATTGGGTATCCATCCGGACCAGGGGCTTTCCCAGAACGGGTGGCCTTGATCGCAGCTACAATTTCCTCGGGAGAAATAGGTTCGTTCAGGATAGAACGATCATCTTCAGAGACTGACTGAATCGGAACCGATTTCAAAAAATCTTGACACTTGTCAAAAGAGGGTTGGTTAGAGGGGGTATATAATTTGTTATAAAAATCGCGAAAAACTTCCAGAATTTCCTCCGTTTGAAACTTTTTAGATCCACTGTGATCTGTAATAGAAGAAATTTGTGAGGACTTAAAAGAGAAATCTTGGAATTTTAAGGTAGCAGCCAAAAGTTTCCCAGCCCGATTCTTCAAAAGTAACTTTTTGGACTTTTGTGCTTGGACACCAATATGAGCTCGTTTTGTAACAATCGTATTATATTTGTATTTTAGAAGCTTTATTTGTTGTAGACTAGTGGGATCTTTGGTGTGTCGAAAGGAAGCTTCTAGAGTTTTGATTTCAGATGATAAGTCAGTAAGTTCTTTCTTAATAGCAGAATTACGTTTGGACATACATTTAATGACTTGGCCCCGAAAAGTGCATTTAAACGAGTCTCAGAGAGTTACCGGAGAAGAAACAGAATTCTCGTTTTCACGGAAAAAAGTATCAATATCTGTAGAAAATTCCGCCACTTGAGAGGGGTCATGTAAGACTTCAGTATTTAATCTCCAAGAACGACCACGTGGTTTAGGAGCAAAGGAAGACATCGTAAAGGTGACCGCGGCATGATCAGAGATGACAATGGGGTGTATAAGCGGAGAAGAAGAAGAGGAGACAAGAGAAGAATGAACTAGGAGATAAGCAATACGAGAAAAGGAGGAGTGCGGCGAGGAAAAGAAAGAGAAATCACTACCAGTGGGATTATGAAGACGCCAGATATCTTGAAGATGAGAAATGGAACACATATTAAGCATTTGTTTGTGTGCTTTTGGAGGACGAAACTGAAATGCAGAATTCCTATCTAAAAGAGGATCCATTGGTAAATTAAAATCGCCACCAACCATGAGATTGCCAGCATGTGGGGTATTATGCAAAATTTTTGTAATGGATTTCCAAAACGCTGGATCATCAATATTCGGGGCGTAAATATTCATAACATACAAATCATGTTGTCCATCCGATAGTTTAGATAAGAGTCAACGACCCTCAGAATCATGGTCAGAAGAGAGAATTGATAGCCCAGAATTCCTTGAAATTAACGTAACAACACCATTTCGTTTGCCAGAGGCATCGGAACATGAAACATCCGATACCCAATCCTTCTTCAAAAACAGCGCTTCTCTGCTAGAGATCTTGGATTCTTGAAAAAGAACTAAATCTGCAGAGAGGGACTTACAGTAATCCAAGATTTTAGACCGTTTCACCGGGTGATTCAAACCCTTAACATTAAGGGATAACACATTTAGACCTGGCATGTAACAAAGGAGGGACCATAAGAAGACAACAATGATAACAGAGAAAGAACGAACATGAAAAATATAAGGGACCAACTGTTAATCAAACTAAATACTGTGGGAGCAGCCATGTGGGAGACCCAGAAGAAAGAAAGAAAAAGAAGAGATGAAAATAGAATAGAGAGGAGGCAGGAGGGGAGGTCTAAAAGAGACCCATATCATGCAAGGGAGAACGTGGAAGAAGCGAGTAAGGAACCCGTATTAGGAGCATAAGTGGGTAAAAAGGAGTAGCCCAATACTAAAAAACAGCTATTGATAATAAGAAAAGCAAGGAAGCATTAACACCGGAAAAAACAGGGTTATAGTGCAAGTACTAAAGTGAAAAAGAATAGAGTACTTCAACATCTAATGGAGTAACAATAACTTGGCGATAGTAATATCTATACTAAGCAACAATATCAGAAAAAATAGTAACAATGTAGTTACGTATGAAACAGTAATCAGCATATATTATTAAGTGAATAGAATACGTATTATAAACAGTTACAACATGGTTAAAGAATAACATACACCTGCATATGAATACACTATGAAGTGAATTAAGTAAAAAAAGAGATGCGTGAGAGAGTGGAGAAGGAGTATTGTAGATAAAAAGAGAGAGAGAATATATGGAAGAGAACAAGTATAGTAAACAGGAGAAGGAAATAAAGAAGAGGATTGAGCATCAACCATAATATAAGAGCATCATCTCGGAAAAAATATGTGAGTAAAATTGTAGTGAAAGGAGTACTAATACGCTAATCATATAAGAGAAGTCGTAATCAGTCGGTACATATAATGCAGGTAAAACGCATATTCAAAATAGTAACATCATAAATGAAGAACAAATTATGACAGTAAAAGAGAGGAATATGAAACTAAATCTGAAAGGAAGAGAATAGAGAGGTAAGGCAACTTGGATAGAAAAAAAGAGAGGGGAAAAGACTCAGAATAAAAGAGGAGTGACAATGTTGAAGAGATAATCAGGAGGAATTGAAAAAAGGACGACAGGTATGAAGTAAGAAGAGAAAAGATTGAACGGATAAGGGAAAAGAGCTGTCACAGGATAAACAGCAAGAACATGTAGGTTGTAGAAAATAAGGAAGGATGAGAACATCGAGAGTAGCATGAACGAAAGGAAGGAAACAGTAGGACGAAATGTGTCAGGAGAATAAACAGACATGTAAGTTAGCTGGAGTAAGAGAAGAGGCATCTAGCCATGAAAAGTACATCCAGAGATAGAAAGGAAACAGTTCAAGTTCCTGAGGCCCCAGGAGTCTCTGAAGTTGCTCTTTGGATTTCCATCTCTATCTCCAGCTGGTTGTCCAGGAATGTCGCCAAATCCGCTGGTTCATCGAAGACTCTGGAACGACCCTTATGTGTGATGCGAAACTTGGAGGGGCCAGAAAACGAAAAAGGAATGCCCATTTCCGTGAGACGTTTTCGAAGGTTCAGGAAGCCCTTCCTTCTTATGACTGTGTCTCTGGCAAAGTCCTGGGAAATGGAAATGCGATGACCATCCCAAGTGAGTTGCTTAACTTTCCGCATATGAGAGAGAATCATCTCAGTGTGTTGATGTCTCAAAGGCTTAAAAATGACTGCTCTTGGTTGGGTTGCTGCTGTTTATGTCGAAACGTTGGAACACGGTGTGCTCTTTCAATTTCAAAATCTCTATGGAATGATATTTGAAGGGTATCCGGAATCCAATGAGATAAAAAGTCTATCATAGAGGAAGATGATTTCTCCGAATCTTCCGGTAGACCAAAAATGCGTAGATTAGATCTACAGTTACGGTCCTCCTGCTCAGTGAGATCTCTGCGCAATGCCGCCATTGAACGTTCCAAGTGGTTGAGGGATCTGGATTGTTTCTGCAATCCATCCTCTGCAGAGCTGATTCGTGATTCAGTCGCTGATACACGAAGAGAAAGAGCCTTAAAGTCATTTCTGATAGCAGACACTTCCACTTGTGGCAAGTCAGTGTTAGTTTTTGTTGACTGCGCAATATCATGTACTTCATTAAGGCGCGTTAATATTGTGTCCAATGTGGAAGCAGTGTCTGACTGAGGAGCCTCAGGCGTCGGGGAGAGTGACTTAAGCCTTTTCAACGACGTGCCCACATCCTTAGAGTCTTTGTTGGTCGAAGACCGATTCATATTGACAATGTTGAAGTAGAATATAAAAAGTACCACTTGAGGAAATATGAAAGCACAAAACGTGCGCAGAGTGACTCACAAATAATAAAAAATAGGAAAACAAGCTCAAAATGTGCTATGGTATTCTAGCGGTGATAGTGTGAGCAGAGCAGGGGAGCACCGTAATGAGTTGTTAGCAAAAATGTCGACACCTCTATGAAAGAAGCGGACTGAGAGAAAAATAGCGTGATAACAGCTTAAAGCCCAACCAAGCAACAAGAGAGTAACATAAAGAAGGCAAAAATGTTACCAGTAGTGGGCGCCGTGAAGGAAATGTATTAGGCGGACCAGCAACATTATATCCGCGGCGGCGCCTCTGAAGTAAAATGACAGGAACGTCATGAGCGGGAAGATGGCTGCCACTCGTGAGGAATGCGAGCGCCTGTGAAGCGTGAGGCAGAAATCATGTAGCCGGTGGCCAAAACCTCAGGAAAACAGCGTCAATCAGTTCACCACATGTTCCGCTGATGAGGGTTGCTTTTCCGTCAAGAAGGGCAGCAAGAGACGGAGAAAATCGCTCGACGGGACAAACTCGCCTCGGAGCTCAAGCGCAACACGCCATGCTGAAGCGGCGCGCAAGCCACGCCCCGAGGGGAGAAACCCCTTAACCGGTCCTAGGATGCTTGTTTCCAGTCCAGGGAGGACCTGGCTTGGCAGTTCGGGCTGGACTGTTCCCATGAGGCACAGGGTCAAGACTGATTTGCATATGGCTGGGTTCAAACTGGAATGGCATGGTGAGCAAAAAACGATGGATTTAGGCCCAGATCTCTGTACTGGGGTGAATGTATGACATTGTTCTGCATTCTGTCCATCAAGTGTTGTTTTTGCATAGAACGTACCATATTATGGCACTTAATTTGCCCTTATTTGCAACATCATTTTTTCATCCTATCTTATAATTTGGTCTTCCATTGTCACAATATTCCATTGGTCGTGGTCTGTGATCAGAACGAAATTGGATCAATACAGCCATAGTAGGGCTTTATTAGCAGCTATCACGTTATGATTTAAAATCATTACATTATTTCATAATACCCCTCCCTTGTGTTTTGCACCATATAATGATACTCTAGGGGACATTTCTAGAACTCTCAATATGGGCATCTGTTCTGACTTGCATCAGCAACAGATAACACGCTTCTTATTCTGCCAATGAGATGCAATAATACACTTCCTATCAGGTTCACCTTGGTACACTATCTGAGTACTGGGGCATTCACTGGTTCTGTCGATGCACCACTCTGCTGATCTGCACCATGCACTGATATTCCAGTACAGAGTCACGCCTATGGATCAGACAATGCACTTCTCTTCTGACCTCCACCGTGCACCACTGTGCCACTACTTTAACAGACGCAAACCTCCTACAAAGGACCTCAGTCTAGGTATCCCATTACTGAGACAGACAGATACACACACACACACACAGCTCAGATCAAGTAAGTGTCTAAGCTTAAAGTGAGAGTGAAGGTGAGAGTAAGAGAGTGAGAAAGAGTGAGTGAGCATGAATGAGGAACAGGTACGAGAACTTTGAATGGACCTGATTTCAAGTTAAACCCGAGCCCAGATAGTATCGCAGAGTCCCAGAAACAGACTACCACTACAAGAAGGGATATTACATTTAAATTAATATAGTTGTCTCTGAAGTTGAAAGCAAGACATGCATAATAAGTTACTGTTAACTTTATAACTGCACGCGTTCCTTTTTTTAAAATCAAGTATGGTTAAACGTATCTATTCTAAAGTGAAACGGGAAACAGTGTTTAGGAATAAAATCATTGAAAGTGCAATCTTTGTGTATTGGCTATACATACTTCTCATGAATCTGAAATCCTTCACTGTCTGATTCTTTAAAGAGGAACACCCATCAAAAAGTCTCTCCCCATCATTAGCATTGACTTTCCAGGACTTTGGTACCCACCCCTAGGACCACCGGACACTGGTGCTTGCTACTTCAGTCATCACTCCACACAAACATCCTGAACCAGGACTAGCTCACATGTCCCCTAAGGTTATGTCACTATGGCACCGCAGGGGGCCTTGACCAAACTTCACACTCAACAGGATGCTGATGTAATGTAAGCATCAGCAACCAGGTTCTCCTGTCCAGGTCTGCACAAGACTGAATACAAAAGTCTAATCCCTCCTTCTCCTCCTCTCTCCCTATGTGACTTGGACTCTGTGAGTAAGATCCAATGCTTTGAAGATAGATCCTGCATTCATCACAAACAGCACATTGAAGTCTCTGCAGCAAAGATGTGTCACTACACTACAGCCCAGACTTCAGGATCTGAAGTTTGTGGAGATTTGTTAATGCTATTCTGGAAGCCCCACATAGATGCTGCGGCAGTAGCCAAGTTGTGATAGAACTATCCCATAAGCCATGCTGATTTAGATTTCAGTATTTGTTTCTGCGCTGTGATTTAGTCATCACATAATGCAATGTTGTACTCAAAGCCCATAATTATTGTCATTCTATGCAAAAACGTGTTGATTTTACTTTATAGTGCACATAAACCATGACAGTAAATATTTCTCACCATTGATCAGAAATCTTGGAGAAGTATTTCAAAGAATAAACATGGATTGGATCACCAGTGTTCTATATTCTACCACCTTGCTGACACTAAACTTCTCCGCTCAACTTCTCCCATTTCTCCACCCACATTCGCTTTGCTTCCTTTATCATCTCTGCTATCCCTTGAATCTCATTCCCAAAAGTCTTTTGATGAATTAGAAATTCCTAAATAGAGAGGGAAGTTCAAATAAAAGTTTTAATAATGTTGAATGACAAACCTATCTCTCATTGACAGTCACGTTATGATTAAATCTACATTACATGGGGACCTCCATGGTCTGAAAAGGAAACTCCATGGTTAAGGTAATCAAGCATCTGCTGAATTTTAAGGGTGGATTTGATTGTGTATTTTTTACTTGCATAGTTTCAGAACATTCCCTAAAAACAATTTAGAAACTATGCCTTTTAGGGGAAATTAGATTTTTTCGGCATTAAAGTGCTACTCTGGCAAACTAAGTCTTGCAGAAACTAGCAGGAGATCGGTTCATATAAAAAATGACTCTTGGCAAGATATTTTCCGCGTAAACGAGTCTCGCACATGCAAAAATTATACTAAAATGGGTAATGTGAAATTTTATGAAAATATACAATAAGTGACCTTCTCACATGTAATAAAAATGTATAAGGCGTAAGCAGAATACATCGGCACAAAGAGAATGTGTCCCACCTGGTCATCCAGAACATGCCGCAACCTCCCCAACTTGATACAGTCTGCTTTTAGTTCACACATTCCACCTGTCATAAAACATTATGAACCCCCAAGACCAAGAAACATCCCTCTCCACCTCACATGCCAAGAGTCGAACAAGGGGGAACAACCTGGGGCGTAGCTTGGTTAGTAAGATTGGAAGAGTGTGATTCAGATTTACAGACAATCATGCTTGCATATAACGTCAAAATAGGTTCTATGACATGTAGGGCGCATGGTAGGGGCTTAAGTGGCAGCGGAATGATGATTGGTATGAGTACTAAGTGAGAGAACCACAATATTTTGTAAAATAATCAACAATTATTAGGGCTTTCAAAACAGAGGTCAGAGTGTGTTTTTTTTGGATTAGTGTGTGCATGCATAAACCCCAGGTGGAATCTGACAGACCTCACCATACCGGACTGAAAGCACATGTACTCAACTATTCATCATAAAATACATTTATTAGAGGGTTGTAACACCCCAAACTCCCCCCTGAAGCTATGTCCCTGGGAACATCATATGGGCTAATAAAATTGTAGAGTGCATATGGAGTTCACCTCCAATATGAGTGGTCTTGTGTGTAACACAAGTTCATACACATTCACTGTCTGCTTGGAACTCTTTGCACAAGTCAGCTTTTCAGCCAGATACTGTAAGAAGAGGAACTTTTGGATCCTGCTGGAAAGCCAGCTAGTGAATTCAGTCCCGAGTATGACGGGAGAAAGTTCTATAGAAGAGTAGCAAGTACTGAGAAGGATTGTTACTGTGTATGGGTGGATTTTTAAGCTTGGGGTTTTTCCAACAGGAGGTTGCTTTTGCTTCAGATCCCTCTGATGCCACCAGATGAGTTTGAGTGGATTAGTGAGGTAAAGTGGAGGCGTTGGCATATAATTATTTGTCTAAATTAGGCATCCATTTAAAAGTGATTCTTGCCTCAATGGAGAGCCATTGTAATTCAACAAGGACTGGAGTGATTTAATCGAATTTCCTCAAATATGATACTGGCTATGGAGTGTTGGATAGCTTTCAGCAGCAAAAGGAGGTGCCTGTTGGACAGCATTATTGAAATCCATAAAGCCCAGGCATGAAAGGAATAAGCAATGGGCAGCTGTTTTTAGAGAATTCCGGGGATAAAAAAGGCTTGATTACCTTCAAGTCGGACACGGATTAACAAGAGCACCGGAGCAAGTGATGAACTTAACCACATTGTAAGCACGATTTATCCAAAGCCGCCAATAAAGCAACACTGCGTCTCATTTTTTCCTGATGAAGGGTTTATAACCCGAAATGCATTGGAATGAACAAAAATTAGACAACATTGCAATTAAAATTGATGAATGCTTATAGATAAGTGAATAAAACGTATGCAAACAAGCAACACACGTCAATGAACTTTATTGTTAAACACTTGTCGACAAAATAAGAAACCTAGGCTCAAAAGCAGGGGAACAACATAAGTATGCAGAGGAGCAGGGGGGTAGGGAAGAGCAAAAATGGACAATAGGAGGAGGGCATGTGGGGGTGAGACCAGACAGTTCCATGCATTCTTATAGATGCTTGGCATGCCAAAGAGGAAAAAAATGTCCCTGGAGCAGCGCCCAATCAGTGGAAGAACATTGGACACAAACAGAAGTATGTGATAGGTCCACGCTCCATGACAGAGGCAGAAGCCCCGGGAATATTGCAGGAGAAGGTGAGCAGCCGTCAGGGAAGCAAGAGGCTTGATCAGTAAGAAGCATGGGAACAAGAGTGACGTGGAAGTCAACCAATGGTAAGTATTGGTAAGTAATGATTGAGCTCTCAACCTACAAGAGTGACGTGGAACAACCAATGGTAAGTATTGGTAAGTAATGATTGAGCTCTCAACCGGTTTTCAAGATTTTTTTTATAACAATAGCTTTCAATGACAGCGCATGTGAGCTGTAGGCTAAAACTGAAAACGGCTTATTACTGCTTATGAGAAAAATCAGCAGGTATCAGAGGCAAAAAAGCATTACACATTTGTGCAATTCTCAACTTTTTTTTATTTCTTCCACAAAGCAGTTATAGAATTAAGTGTTTTTAAAACTGTTACTGATCTCAAGGCACAGAATGTACATTCCCAGCATCAGGTCCTAAAGGAAGGAGCGGTGCTCAGTATCTTTTCAGAAATTACCATGTACCTTTTGTTGATTTAAATTGGGGTGCTGCACATCACGCACCATATGCAGAAACTATAACACTGTTCTAGAACCAATCTACTCATTAAATATAGCCAGTTCAATAATTTCACAATGAATAAAAAATTATGTTAATTGCTTTAACTGGGAAAATAGTCTACACACAATTTAATTGCATGTTGAAGGAAACAAATAAAGCAAATAAAAATACATCTCACTCGCTTGGGGTCAAATTTATGAGTAGATTAAACTGGAGCGATAATGTGACAGATCAGAAAAACAGCACGAATACACAGGAATGAGTTGAATCCCTTTTTTCCAGACTTGGGTCAAAAACAATGACATGCACTTAGAGAGGCAGACTCGGTAGAATACCTAAAAGTTTCATGCATGATTTAGAGTTTATACCACAGAAACTGGTACAGGGGTACAATAAATTGGGAAAAAATATTGTTTAGGAAAAGCTTATCAATCAAAGGAATATTCCTGCAGAATAGATTGGTGCAAATAAGACGACATTTATATGGTTGTGATGTTAGCTTTAGAACGAAGAAGGGAACGCATTATGGGGCTGATTACGATGTGGTCGGAAAAGGCTCCGACTGATGGTCGGAGCCTTTGCGACCACATCATAATATGTCGGTCAGGTTCCTTTCCGACAGCCTCATTATGATGGATGCGTCCAGAAAGGAATGCGATTGGTCATTCCGACTGGCTTCCGACGGGCTCAGAGAGCCCGTCTGCCAGTGGGAATGTGGCCAGTAATCCCAAGGCTCTTTCTGCCTGAGGGATTTTGAGGTCGGGTTTCGGCAGCCTTTCCGTGCCGGCCTTTCCAACACAATAAGGCTGTCAGAACTTGACTTTGGGGCCCCCAGCAGGGCCCCCTGGGTGCACAGCCTCCAGTTGACCTCTTGTTGATCTCTGCACCCCGTGGCAAGCACCTTGAGGTGAACTGCACCTCCTATTTTACAATGGGAGCATGAATTCCAGCTGGAATACATGCTACCATTGTAAAGTATACAAATGCAACCGAACTGTGCTTGGTCACATCCTAATTAGTCGATCTGGACCGCCGACATTGTATTGGTCAGTCCCATGACCGAGATGATGTCGGGCGGACATCGTAATAGGGCCCAAAGTGCAGAAATCTTAGACCACTCATAAAATGGATGTTAGGGTAGGACCGAGTTGATCAAGGATGTTAGGCTAGGGCAGGTGAAAATTTCCCTTTAACTGACAAAGCAACAGTGAATTTGGTATAAGTTGCCCAACTTCACTCAGGCAGATAAAACCACCCAAGGCCAACACAAATGGGCTGTTTACCAGCCATAGGATGTCACGTGCGAGGGGAGTGGAACATCATGCGTATGGAAATGGCATACAAGGCATGGCTGGAGATGGAGTATTTCTTGGGAGGGGTTAAAGTCAAGGGATGGTGAGTTTGGGGCTCAGGCAAGTGGGATGGGGATGGCACAGAGTTCGTAACTGAGCAGATGATTGAGCGAGAGGCGGGATTTGGACAAGAGAACGTGCTGCTGATGTGGTGTCTAAATAGGTACGATTGCTAAGGAGCACCACACCTGCTGCCCCTCCCAAATATAGACAATGTTTTACACTGATAGTAAAACTTTTTCTAAACAAACAAAAAGAATAAATCACAGTCTACGAACCTTACAAAGTGGAAAAAAATGTATACCAAGTTGTGACACCATCACACACCACTACATTATGTAGCATGCCTGTAGATTTAAAAATATATATTTTTACACTGCCAAGGAATTCATTGATTTATCCAAATCTGCAGTGATTTAGCCAAAGGTCCTTGGATTTATTTTTCATTTTAAATAGAGGGTGGAATCATTCATCTCATTGTTGATACTTGTGCTTGGCACGAATATGTTAAAGTTGGGTCCGTCTTTCGAAAAACGGCGACCGGGGATCACAAGAGGAGGGATACCGCGTATCTGAGTATAACGCTGGGACTACGAGCTAAACTGGTTGCTGCACTACAGAGAAGAAGTGGATTCCCCCCCCCCGGTACCTGCCTAATACATACATGTATTAAGCGTTTATTGTTTGAGCACCCTTTTACTCCGTGGGCTCATTGTCGTCAGCGGTACACACTCATGTTCGCTGGAAACCTTTACATTGGATATAATTCCCACAGAAGTAATACCATTCAAACATTGATCAGTATTCTCAAGAATTCCCTCCTTTTCTGACCTGCTTACGCGCAGGTTGTGCCACAAGCCCTGAAGAGTCGTTGTGACTTATCCTCACACGACGAAACACGTGTCGGCTGGTTGTGGACTGTACGAAGCCGGTTGTTGACTCAATAAACAACCCACCTTAAGAAATACACCCGGGATTATGCAACTGTCTATTTTATGTTACACATGCTTTATGTTTTTCATTAACTGACTACCAGTATTATACCTTGAGAGTGTGTGCGAGAGCATTGCTGTTTCTATAGACAATGTTTTACACTGATAGTAAAACTTTTTCTCAACAAACAAAAAGAATAAATCACAGTCTGCGAACCTTACAAAGTGGAAAAAAATGTATACCAAGTTGTGACACCATCACACACCACTACATTATGTAGCATGCCTGTAGATTTAAAAATATATATTTTTACACTGCCAAGGAATTCATTGATTTATCCAAATCTGCAGTGATTTAGCCAAAGGTCCTTGGATTTATTTTTCATTTTAAATAGAGGATGGCATCATTCATCTCATTGTTGATACTTGTGCTTGGCACGAATATGTTAAAGTTGTTTATTGTATTTTTTGTCATTCGATTTCTCAAGATTTATTGCTTCTATTTTTGTCCCGATTCTACTGTATACTAAAAAACGTTTTAAGCAAAAAAAAATTTAAGTAAGATATTAAAGAAGACTATGGTAAAAAAAAATGTGGTATTGAGGAAAAATCTAAATTTTTGATATCGAATGCATGTAGTTTTGTGCTTTTTAAAACGATAAAATACATTTTATTGAAATGAAATTCTTCTGGAGCGTCATTTTCGCAAGCTTCATGGAAGCTGTAATCAAATTAATTAAAAAAACAAATAAATACATTCTAACACCAACATAGACACCCTAACAATGTTTATAAACCTCAAGCTGCCTCTTTTCTGTTTCCCATAATAGATGCTTCCACGGCTGAAAAATATCCCCATTGTTCTAAAAAAAAAAAAAAAAAATCAAAGTTGACATGCTTCTGGGGTAGGTCCATTTCTTTGCCCCTTGACACACCATATTTCTGTTTAGAAGGTGACAACGTTTAACATGAATTAAAATATTTTGCATACGACTTTGGTATATATACCCTACAAACTTACTTACAAATCTCACCCGGTATCTAAAATATGTTCATATATTTCAGTGGCAATCTGCGATTCAATAGATTATCGTGTGTAAAAGGGCCATCATGTAACACTCCAGCAGATTATTGTAATGCAAGCACATAGTCAGGCCCACCCCCGCAGTACTACAGTTGGTGGTACAGTCCTAACTTCCAGGCAGTCACTAACCCCTTCAAAGGAGCCTCACGTTCAGCACAGAAATCACGTGCCATCCCACAAGCCAGAATTTGACATGCAATGTCTTTTTTCTCAAATGCCAGACTGGGATTTATGATTCTTGTCGCCACACAGAAGGTAGACATAATTTAAAAAAGCTAAGCTGTTTTAAGCTGTAAAATGTAAATTACTCGATGCTAGAGCTGTGCATAAATCCCATGGCATTATTCAAAAGGCTCTTTTGCATACAGATGTTTCTATCCATTACCTTGAGCAGAGCGAGCTTACAAAAGCTTTGATGCCTGTAGACGCGTGCAAAGAAAAATATTAACAAATTTGTCATCAAAAACACTCAGTAAGGAATTGTTATTGATCTTAATCGCCACAGGTTTAGGCACCTGTCAGTGTAAAGGATGTATCTTTATATGACTCTGCCTTTTAAAAAGATAAAAGATTCATTTAGCATTTACCAGGAACTGACAAAATGCCAGTTCACCAATTATTCTAGACACTGAAATAAGTGAAACATGGCAGCCTTATGCTGTACAAATGGCATAATTCGCCTAGGAGCGACTTGGGATAAATAACACGGGAAAATAAGAGCCTTTTGTTATAGGAGAAACTCTGCTATTACAAACACACAGGGATCCTGCACTCTGTACAGCTATTTAGGAGGTGCCTACGAGACAGCGCATGCACTGTCTGTTGTGAGGCATATTGTAACTTAGTAAAAACACAGAAGGGCGTGAAGCCCACCATTGCTTACAACTGATTAACTTTCCTTGTCACTTATGTGCATGCTTCTTATTCGTATCTCAACTTGTCAATCTTGTGTTGGACCCTCCCCATGGAGTATTGCCTCTTTACAATCTCTTTGACTGGTTGGCATCGCTGCTTCCCCTGCTTGCTTTTCAAGCATTACTTTTTTTTTCTTTTGTATGAAGCACTTCATTAGAGCATGTGTGGTTTTCAACCTTTTCTCCTAATGTACGCCTCTCTCCATGTTGCTCTCTGTTACCCAACTACATATGCATCATAATTGTTGGTTTGCACCAGACTCGGTGTTGCTTTCACTCACTCCTTCCCCGTTGCTTTTTTATCCACACTGGCCATCCCCCTTGTTGCTTTCACGTAACCTCCTATGTTGCTGCAGTGTCTCTCTCCTTTGTTGCTTCACCTTTCACTCCTACTATCCTGTGTTGCTTCGCTGTTACGTGTTGCTTCTTCTCCTACCGGCTTTATAAATAAAAATGTAAAAAAAGATTTTGTTTTATTTTATGTTACTGATCTAACTTGGGTCAGTAGCTAACCAGAAAAAGAGCGCACCGGCGTCAGTCATATTGTGGGCGCAAGCATGCATGGTGCGCTTGCCTACAAAATGACACAGGGAGCCATGCCAAAGCTTTTTTTGTAAATGTAGCTACGTTGCACAGCATTGCATATACTCTGCAGCAAGGCTAAAAACCATACACAAGGCGAGACCTATTGGCTTTGCCAGAGCTTGTTTAGAAGGCCTTGTTTTGCAACTAGTACCACATGCACTCTCGTGCCACAGTTGTGCACTCACCACTGTTTACCTTTACCAGACAATGGTTAGACTCTATAACAATATGAGGAGTAAGTGTGCTAGTGTAAGTTTAGGAGCAAGAGATATGGCACCAATGTCACAGTACGTTTACCTAACTCCTGTGTCTAGGCTCTCTCAGATTTGTAATGTGTAAGACTAACGTGTCGTGACACACAGTTTGGAAAGCTCTGGACCGTTCAGAATAAAAAATGACTTGAAGCGAAGGATAGAACACCTTGTCATTGCAGTAGTATCGTTTGTGGTACACCGATACAGATCAATGTCTACAGCAGAGTTAAAAAAACACCTGCCAAGGGAGATCTCTACAAGCACACTGATCCTCTTCCTGAAGGGATGAAGCATGGAGAGCGACTCACAATACAAGACAATCACTTAGCTGTAGTCCTGAAGGAAATGTCAATCACTTGCCTTCTTACAAACCAATTCTGCTCTTCTACAATTTTACATGCCATAAAGATAAAAAGCACACCTTTAATGGAAGCAGAAAATGACATGGGTATCCTTTCGTTCCATGACATATACAGAGACTAAAAAAATTAACATTGCACACTAGCATTACCTTGTTTTAGTGCCAAGCCAGCTTAAGGCTAGAGTGCCTTTTTTGGATCCTTCTAGGTTTATTTATAAAGTTTTATATAGCGCGTTTGATTGGTCGGTCAATGGCATAGGAAAATGTCTTTCCACAGACTTGAGGGTTATTTAGGTTAAGCATAAAGGTTTTACACTGAGGACATAACAAATGTATCAGTGTGAGTAGATTTTTAAGTAAATCGGGGCAACTTCACAAAGTGTGCAGTCACCACAGCAATCACAGAATAGGCAGGGATTTGAACTTCACTACCTGAATGAAAATGACCCTGCCAAGAACACCATCAGGACGGTCATAACCCCAGCTACAGGAAGAGATGAACAACTGACATTTAACGCAACTCTGCATAATCGGCAAAAGTTGCCAAAAACAGGTTGCATGACCTGTCCCCTATCTTCGCTGTACTCGCACAAAATTGGCGAATATGTGACTCAAGACGTTTCTGAGGAGGCTTTCTGAAATGTTGCGTTCCCATAAACTCAATGCTTAATTTGTAAAATAATAAGTGCCCGGGCCCAATGTTTTGCTTAGACGCGTGGGCTAGTACTACAAAGATCAGGGATGCCAAACACAAAGGCTACATAGTCTCGATTCCACCTCGTATCTTTCTTTCACATCAGACATTACCTGGCCCTTTATCTCACTCTTGCAGGTTCAGTTTCATCCCTGCTTTCTCCATTTGTCACAGTTTTTTTTACTTTCTCTCCCTTTCTTTTACTATTTTCTCTTTTTCTTCTCTCTTGCGCTGGGTGAGTCTGATGAGGAAAAATAAGTGTAGAACCAATTTGCAGTCACCAGTAGGTAGTTATAGTTAGGACCTAGTTTCCATAGGAAGAGCGTTTTTTTCATTTGCCAATAACTTTGGCTTTGTTTGATGAATCTTCACAAAAGTTTCAAAACTAGTATGAGGTTCACTTCAGCTGCTCTCTTGAAAGTTTTGTGGTGATCCATCTAGCGGGGTCACGAAAAAAGGGGGGGGGAGCCAAAACATGTTTCCCCATGCTAATTCCTAAAGCTGTTTTAGACACGACTACAGCTCGAATTGCTGAACAGAATTACACAAAATTGGTAGAAGATAGTTGTCGGTCCAGAAAGTGACCTTTTGTAAAATGAGTGCAAATCTGTTCAGTAGTTTCGGAAATATTCAGGAAGATCCAAATTTGAATATATAGGGAGGCGAATTCTCCGAGGATCCAACAGTCTATGTGCTTAAATCTGATTGGCTGCCAAGACTTCAAACCAGAAAGTGTTGGCAACTATCTTGGAACTCTGCTTAAGCGGAGTCCCCAAAAAATACATAAATAAAAAGAGAAGAGGCAGGGTTGGAATACCCTGACTGCCAAGGCCTCTTGGGCAAAAGAAAAAAAGTTTGAACAAAAAAAATTCTTCGGCTGGAGCCGCAGCTCCTGTTGAAAAATGAAAAAAGAAGCACAGGCCTCTGCGAGGAGGGCCAGGTCCCTGGGGCATGCAGGCTTAAATAAAATGTAAGGAGGGGTTGCACAGGGCCTTCCTCCGTGTGCCCCGGGGATGCCACCTCCCCGGGGCTTATTGAAAAGAAATGAGGAGGCCTTGCTGGTCAACCGTGCCCCGGGGACCACCACCTCCACAGGGATAATTTGCATGTTTTGCGGGGGTGGGCCTCGTGGACCTCCCCTTCCCCCCCCCCCCGGGCCCCGGGGACCACCACCTCCCTGGGGTCAGATTGTATCTTTAAAATGGAACTGGGGCCACAAGGCCCTCTCTCCAGGGCTAATTTCGGCTTAGGGATTACCACCTCCCCGAAGTCCGCCACCTACCCAGGGCAGGCTCTACTACATCAAAGGAGGGAGGCCGCTTGGCCCCCCTCCTGGAACGACACCTGGCGCTTGGGACAACCACTCCCCAGGGACAGCTCCTGCTATGTCCCTGGATGTCTACCCATGAGTTATAGGTGTTTGCTGTGGCTTGGTAGGAACTTTAACCGCTCCCGCCAAACCACAGCTAACACTCCGCTTTCAGCAAGCGAGAGCAGTGAAAATGCTCTTGCATGCGGGAAGCAATGTATTTGTCTGTTTCTCTGCCCACTGTCAAGTGAATTGCAGAAAGTTGCTAGCTCTGATGGGGTTTTTATTTTAGAAGAGCTTACATGCCACATAATGCTGGACAGGTGAAACTCTTAAATCAACAACTGTGTCATTGTCAGAGAAGAATTGGATAGACACAGATACTGCTATCTTCTGTAGATATCAGGCAGATATGTTAAAAACGAAATACCGCCAGACATGGGCCAAGACAAACTTAACAATTAGGGTTTTTCCTGTCACTGAGTCTACACATACATAGTTTACAATGAGGGACAGACGACCACCATAGCCTACAGATCACACATTCGACTGCATAGGAATGATTCACTCCAACTGACAACATTCTCACAGCAATAGATTGGCATTTTGAAGGCGAGTTCTCTGGCACAGGAAAAGTAGATGGTTGATTCTCCTATATCTACAGCCAAGGCAGCTACTATAACAATTATATCTAATGTATGTGCACTACAACTGCACTGAGTGCATTGGGCCTTGATGCAAAATGTAATAGACGTAAGTGAGTATGATCCAAAACTCGGGATACAAGAGTAGCTACAATATCAACAAGCAATACCGCAAAGTCCACATATATTACTAATACACGAGTATGAAGGCATTCCCCAGAGACGGCTCTGCACAGCCTGCAATTGGCATTAAACACAAATACTTCATGGCTTGTGTTGCAGTGCCTGAAGTTTTTGAAGATGCAGATTTCAAGGTGCTACATTCACACACTAACGTTTTAGGCGACTCTACTACACAAATAGCTTAAATCAAAGCGTTCTTACTTGCCTTTCAGAAATATCATCAGTCAATTCACAACGCCTACAGTGTCAGATTCAGCATTCTGTGTACAAGGTTACAATGTAGATTTACTACAGTGGCACCTGAATAGATTCGGAGATCCAAAAAATAAATCAATAAAAGAGAGACGGATTCAGGAAAGGTGCCTGCTCTACAGGAACAGCTACAGTTAGTGTACGTACAACATACAATGACACACATAAGTGATAGAATCTACAGTAAAAGGGAAATGTGTGGCTGATTTGGTTGCAAAATCATGATTGCAATCCTTTAAGGTTACTGCTCCGACTGGATCACATTTTAGGAATAATGCAGACATAACAGAGGCATTACAAGCAACATTCAAAGAGGAAAAGTCCCAAAGTAATATTAGTTAACAAATGAAGCATTCTACTATTTTAAGACCAGCATTCATAACTCCATTAGTTGTGGGCAGTGGCGGCTGGTAGGTAATAGGGGTGGCGGGCAGGGGGGTTTAAAATATTTTTTTAAAACCACTAACCTTTTCTGCCGGCTCTCTCTGCTTCCATTTTCTTCCTGACTCCAATTTGGAAGAATCTGTAGGAAGCAGCCGGGCACACAGGCTCTCCTGATCCAAACGCAAAGCTGCAATGCAGTGTTGTAATTGGTCTGAGAGCCACGGATCAGCCCTCAAATGGGGACAGGGAGCCTGTGCATATTCCTCTTCAGGCTGCGCATGACAGCCTGGTAGGGAATATGCAAAGTGCGCATGACTGTTTGACCGGGCCAAGACGGCCGGCCAAGCAGTCATGCGCACTTAAGTGTGCACAAACCACTCCTCCTTCCTGAGCCACAAGCCCCGCTCACCGTAACACAGCCCAGCAGTAACAAAAAATAAAATGATAACGTCATTATCATTACATTTTTTCCCCTTTTTCACTGCTCTAAGAGCAGTGCGGCGATGCTCCTCCGCCTTGGTGGAGCAAACGCCACTGGTTGTGGTTATTAGATTTAAAGAACATAGGTTTCTTGATGAGGTTGTTACTACTTCCTTCTATGGGAGTGGTGTGGTACTCTGGTAAGCCTATTTTGGAAATGATTATGGTCTAGGTAATAGTTCGGATAACTAGTTGGACAGAAGTTGATTCTGACTATGCATGTACTTTATGGTAAAATTCCCTATGGGAATTGGTTAGCTGGTAGGTGAGTCATAAAATATGGAAGGGTCTATGCTGATTAACTTTCTTGACAAGGATTTGAGACATCACAGTGCATGCATGTTTAAGATGAATACCAGCAGTTAAATAATATAACATTAGGTCCTTCACAAGAGGATAAGAGGGGCAACAAAGGCTACTTTAAAGTGTTTACTTAACTTATATTTTTTGGTTGTGCCCAGAAGATTCAAACCAGTAGCTGTAGTGCTTAATTTGTAAAAGAATAACTTCTGGATCCAAAGGTTTTGCTCAGAAGCCCATAAATGGTGGACGTGCTGAATACCAAGTCTGCACAGTCTTGATTCAACCTCATGACTCTTTATTCTAACACCAGACCCCATCTCTTTGTCTCATGCTTTCAGGTTCTTTTCATACCTGATATCTTCCTTTGATACTGGCTATCTGTCTTTCTCTTATCCGTTTTGTCTCCTTGTGTTATTCTCTCTCTGGCTCAGTGTCAAAGGCTGATGAGGAAAAATAAATACCAGTTCCAAAAAGAGTGCCTAAAGGGCTCGACTTGCAACTATTGGTTCAAATTAAGCACTAAAAAAGTGGTGAGGTAGCCCTATGATGTTTAGGAGGTTTCTTCTATTGGGAACATCAGTCCTATAACCTCCTGAATATTTTATAATGACAAGAAGAGCTGGAGTATACCAGCTGCAGTATATTTTATAAACATTTGTTCATTATGGCATTTCTAGATCTGTGAAACTATGGCATTCTTCCATGTTTTAGGGTTGGAGGACTGTCTTATGTCAGATTTCTGTTATTTCTTAGTTCTCAAACGGTTCCACTTCCACAACCCGATGGACCATATGGCGCCTCGTTTTATTTTTATTTTTTATAAAATTATGTCTTCACTGATGTGGAAAGCAAAGAGCCAATCATTTTAAAAAATGGTTTATGACTGAAAATTTCTATAAATTTAGGACTACCATATAGAAGGCAACTTTCAAGTCCGTGAAGTGAAGGTGGCCGAGTGATCTTCAACCTTGACAGCAGGACGCAGAGCACCTGTTATTTGACCTAACAAACATAACTATTTTAAGGGCCCCTTTTGCTCGTCAGTCTTTTACAAAGGCTAGGCCAGGATAAATGTGGCCTGCCTCTCAGGAGCCTTTATGTTAGGTCCTGCTAACGCTTAAATCCTATGGAGGAACCCGGAAACCTTAAAGAGAAATCCTGGATGAAGATTCCGTTTCTAATTATGTCTTTGTGGCTTTTGCATTGAATTTACATTAATTACACCTACCTACCCCAACATCCATGGCCTGATGGAGATAGCCTTTAGAAATGCAGAAAATGGGCATACCTTGCAGAACTTTCTCACCCATAACATATCACCAAGTATTCAGTAAATCAGGGAAAAGAGCTGATTTTTATACAGAGTTGACTTTTTTACATGATTTAGCTGCAAACTTATGTGAAGTGATGTGTCACTTTCTGCATCTAGACCAGTGGTTCTTAACATGTAGTCAGGGGACCCCTGGGGGCCCACGAAGTCTGCCAAGCAACAGCGTAGAAAATTAAATACATTTTAAATTGTTTCATAAATGTGCAGGAATTTGAAAACGGAGGGGTAAAATTTAAGTTGATATCCTCAGATTGATTCTTGGGACAGTGCAAGTTCATCACACAGAATATGGTATTGACAATGGGCAGCCTTAAATTCATATAGAAAAGCTCCAAACTTCCCATTTAAATAGAAAAATATTTTTAATTTTTTTTTTGTAAATTAAATAAAATGTTTTATTGCTTATGTATTGTTTTGTGGTTCAAATCATTGAAATTGCTTAGGCCTGGGACACACTGGGCATCTCCCAATACCAATAATTATTGAGTGGGGTTCCTGGACTCAAATAATGATTAAGTGGGGGGTCCACAGAATTCAAAAGGTTAAGAACCACTGGTCTAGACCGCACTATAGAAAACTGCCAATATATATAATGGTTTACCAAAATGGTCCTGTTTCTGAACACACTGAAATAGCAGATAGCTAGGCATTACAACCATAAATGTCCTCATCTTTCATCCATGATAACTACCACCTTAACACTCCCAGATGCTGCATGGGTAAACTGATATCAGTGCAAGAAGGTTCAGCCAAAGATTAAAGGTTATCATTGATGTATTTACATTCTTCAGCTGCACATGCCCCAGTGAGTCTGTTCAGGTCACAGTAAAAGTCCTTTCATAGCAGTGCAAACCCATAACATGCCCAGAGGCCTCTTCCTTACATATTTGTAATGATGGGCTGCACTCAGTCAACCACATAAAATGGTAAATCCTTTTTTTTTTACAGAGTTGTGAATTAAGTACAACTTTAGGCAGTTTAGACGAGGACTAAAGATTAATTTGGAGTAGATAAGTATTATGGATGAGAATGCATGAATTAATTAACTACTGGTGGTTACTGTTGGTGCATGGCACCCTTTCGCTCTTTGCAGGGGTGTAGGTCTCATTACTGCTATTGGTGCCATGGCACGAAGACACCGGGATGGGAGGGGCCCATTGCAACTCATAAAAGGCTGTTTTTTTCTACCCATACGCGGGGGCTGTGGATATGATTTCCTTGCTTGCATTAAAGCTCATAGCATCTTCGCTACAGCACTGAATCTTTGCTGATTCTCCACAGCTATGCTCGAGTAAGGGTCCCAGGTTTCTCTGCCATGGGAACTCAAGTGAACACATCTAAATAAGGTAGAAATGTGTCGAAGGTTGCCATGGTTACCACTTTAGGGGCACAGCCAAGACTTAATTGCATATAGTTGATGCTTCTCTGTAACAGCACTACTTATTTTCAACACCATCAATAATTATACCTGTATGTAATGCTTCTTTATAGAAGTAAATGTAAGTGTGTGCTGTCTTTGGCCACAAAAATCTAAGTATCTCCACGGAAAGGTCATTGGACCATTTTCAGTTAATCATGGCAATTAAATTCAGGATCCTAAAAAAATCTTGTTTGACAGAGGAAGCGCATTACGATGGTCACTGCTCAGTGAGCTATGCGTTATCTTCTATATGAGGAAGCTCGGTTGATCATGAGGAAGGCATTTTATTTATAGTCTTCATAGTCCTGCCACTTGTATTTTCCCCTTTTGTTGTGTCCATCTAAATAGAGGTTTTCATTCACCCTACGACACACTGACAGTAATTGGAGAGAGGCGAATCATCTCTGAGAAAAGACATGGGGATGGGTGAAGGAAAGTAAGAAATAGCTGTTGCACCTTAGTATAAACTTAAACATTTCTAAGGTGTTTGGCAATATTCTGTAATAAATAGGCTTTTCTGTTTTCAGTTTCTATTTTTAGTAAATTCTGGTGGGGTTTTTTTCAGTGTTTTCAATACCTTTAAAAAAAACAGTGGTTATCAGTGATTAAACATTTTAGCTCCTTTAAAAATAACAAACAGTGTTTTCCTGCTATTTATGGAAAGTTTTTCTTTTCTTTTTGCTTGCTTTGTGCACTGATTGTGCGTGTATATATATATATATATATATATATATATATATATAGATAGATAGAGCGAGAGGGAGAGTACCGGTTATATGATGTCCAAATATATTTTTACAAATCATACTTATTGTAGTACACCATACAATACTTCTTTTGAGAGTCATTGGTCATGCACGCTCACTCTTTCCTTCCCATGTAAACTTTAATCTGTAAAAAGGCCCTCTCAGCCTTGGCACTTGAGACGGGCAACACCAAAACAGCCAGTACACAATTTGCTAATTCTGGCCACTTACATAGCTTTCCATGTTAATACAGGTGTACCTGACGATTGTGATTCTCTGGGACAGGTTTAGCAACATATGCATTGAACTGGGAGCATATGCCCTCAGAGTTATTTAAGCGGTCAAAATTGAAGCATTACCTTTCAATGTCCGAAGAAAATTTCCCTTTACGGAAGGGATCTAGAATTTGTGCAGAGTATCACAGTGAGGCTTCTTTGACTTCAAATGCTATGGTTGGTGAAGGGACATTTCTATGCATCATTGCAAGCCATTGCTTATGCATTGTAAAATATAATTTCCAGAATTGCTCCTCAATATTTCTTAGCTTACCAAGTGGCAAGCATTCTAACATGGAACGTGTAGCAGTGCAAAAGTCATTTAAAGTGTCGCCCAGCGTAGTCTCAAGGAGAAGTTTCACATCTACACCAATTAATGTTGAACACTTGGTAGGCAAGAGTGGTTTTTTTAGACTCTAGTTTTTTGATTATGTTCATTACAGCACTCCTATTTTCACGTAAAAATCTAAGAATACAGTAGAGAGTACTTTTTTCATATCACTATCACTATGCGACCTTAGATCCTCACATTTCTTGCCTTTGTCATCATCACCAAACACAAATTTGGTCACCACATGGATACAATAGCATTAAAGCCTGGTGTGTTTGGCAATTCACCTACTATCAATACTGACTAGCTAGAAAATAGAGCTGATGTATCAAATGGGCTTACTCATTTCTGTAGGTAAATGTTATGGTACAAATTAGGAAAGATTCTATTGAAACTAACCAGTTTACTTATCAGTAAAAGATTCAAACGTAGCCAAATATTACGTTGATATTTGCTTAGTCTCTACAGTTTATAAAATAATTAAGACCTGAATCATGCTTCTAAACCTTGCATATTTAGACCAAAGTCCACTAAACTGAAAAAAAGAAGAATCAATATTTTAGTGACAACCTTAAACAGCAAAACTCAAGCAGAATAATGTTAGCCCAGTCTTTCTTGCTGCAACCTTCTTTAACAAAGTTAAATTGTATTAGCCACTTCAAGAAGAAATAAAAATGACATTCACTCTCTTTTTCCTTTCTTTGAATGGCATTTAGTTTGTGGTTGCGCAGGTGTTTTTTCAGTCTTAATATGTTTACACTGGTGAGGGCTTTTTCCCTTTTGGTGGGGTTTTATCAATTATTATAGGTTTAAACCTAAAACAGGAGAGCCTGGTAAAAGAATATTGTGTTTTATTTGCTTAGTGGAGCCACAATTAAAAAAGCTTTTAGACTAGAATTTGAGTTTCTACTGAACGTTCTAAATCTTTTTGAAAGACATAAAACATTTTGGCCTACGTTTGGATTAACCCTGTTGCACCACAGCTGTATTTTTCCTCTCTTCCTAATGGATACTTAATTGCTGGATTCTAAACCTAACAAAAAGGAAGCAGAGTTCCTTCCCACCTTCACAAAATCCAATGTTGTTGATTATCAAGACAGTTCCTTCATTAAAATTCTGGAGACGAAACAGGCTGTTCACAAACACATCAGCAATGGTATCAAAAATATTCACAACACCAGTTTCTTGACAAGCAGGTGCTGACACCATGGGGATTTTTTTCTTTGCACAATTTATTCAAACTACAGCGTAAAGCATTTTGGCAGCCTCTCCTGCCTTGGTTACACCCAATAGAAGAATTTACGGTTTCCTCATATATACCTCGACACGTAATTCATGAGGCACTATAGGCATAGTGAACATACTCAAACTCTTTTTTTGTCAGTCTTTTTTCTTTTTCTAAAGTGTCTGTGCTGTGTAGCCAATCAAATTGCAATCTTAATGTATCACAATTCCCTCAGTACATATGGAACTAAAAGTGCCAGTGCTGTGCAAATGTTTGCATCATTGGTTTGATTGTGTAAATGTGCCATAATACAGTACAGTGATGTGTCACAGATATCTGTGGTCCATGCCTCTATCACATACAATAAAACATGGAATAAAGTCATATATATCTACTATGGCCTTTTTCTGTACGCAATGGTGTATTGGGTAAAATATCTCTTTTGTTGTAAGTGTGAACAGGGTCTAGCTCCTTAGTAAATGAGACTTAAAATCAGAACATAAACATCTCAAGTGAGTTTCATTGATTCTAAATAGATTATCGTATATGACGGTTATTGGAGGGTTATCCCAAGTGGGCTTTCTCTAGCTTCACATACCCAGATGGTCAACCCTACTCAAAATGGCATATTCCTCTCTCGCTGCCATTTTATCTGGGGCTATTATGTGAAAGACCATAGCCTGGATATTGATTGTTGTTCCTGTATTCCATTTTATGTTGTGTTCCATCACCTATAATCTATGCAAGTTCTACTCTTCACGGTCAAGAGACACCTGGTTACAATTCATAATCAAGTGCACAGACGTCAGATTCACCTAAAGTGCATTACAAATGTGTAACACCAGACGTGTCTCAAAGATATAGAATATTGTATGCAAATCATGAAACTGTCGAGTCCATCTATCTACAACTGGTCAGTTTGAGAGAGGACTATTTTTCTAAATGTGTACATATAAATCTTCTTCAGAATTCAAGCCATGCTGTATTTTGATATTGAGCATAATAATATATATTTAGACTCCAACTGTCTCAATTTAAGCTCTCTATTTCCAACTCTTCTACGTTTGGAGACCGAATCGATGCCGTAATAGGCCAATTCATTTGGGCTGCCATTATGTACTTCATTCATGTGCCTAGCAACAGGATAACTTTTGTCGCTATTCTTCACTGCTCTCAGATGTTGTAGGACCATCACATGTACCATATGCATGGTACTCCACACATACATCTTGGGACAGGAACATTGCCACACATACACAGCATGGTAGCTCCTGCAATTGAATGAATTGCGCATCTTCAGTGGAGTTTTTAATAATGGCGATTGAACTTCTTTTGTGTTCAGACCATGTTGGTATGCCTTACATCTATGACATTTGAAGATCCAAGGACTGCCTCTAAGCCACATATCTGGTTCTGGTACCTCCGGACTACTAACTACCAGTTCCTGACACATGGATTTTGCGCATCTGAAGGCAAGTAGAGGTTTCCTGGGTACCTCATGTCCTATTAGAGGATCACTTCTAACTTGGTTCCAGTTCTATCATGGTAAATGTGGTACCCAGTGATCATTCTCAATTCATTCTTTGCCCCGCCCTTTTAGTTATTTTTCTTTTGTGAAAACAGCAATGTGTCTCTTGATATCCCCTCTGTTCTGTACTTAACTTGTTCTAATACTTGGAGACTGTATCCTCTCTCTGCAAATCTGTTTTGTAGTTATATCTGAGCTTCCCTCAAAGTTGTTACCTTGCTGCAGTTTTTTTTCCATCCAAAGATTTTCTGCATACGAGATGCTCTGTTTCAATTTTCCGGTGATGGAAACTTTGTGCAAGTGTAGAAGAGAGACTCCTGCTGTGGATTTTCTATTGGTTTGGATATGTAGTTTATTGTTTTTTAGCAAAAAACACCAAATCGAGAAAACAGATCTCTGAGTTGCTGACACTGCAAGTAAAATTCAAATTCAATATATTGTTGTTAAGTTCTAATGCAAAGGCCTGGGCAGACTTAGGAGTGCCATTCCACAGAATAAACAAATCTATGAACCTTGTCCATAGGACAACGTTCGACTATTCTCTAGCATGCTTAGCTATGAGCCCCTGCTCGCCCCACCACTCCATACGGAGGTTGGCATAACTCAGGCATAGCAGGTGCCCATGGCAGTACCCCGACTTGCCGGTAGGTATCTTTTCCAAACATAAAATTATTCTACAGACACCACTCTGCCATTTTCACAAGCATGTCCGAAGGTTGATGCAAATGTATTGGTCTGGTGCCTAAGAAGTGTGTCATGGCCATAAGTCCATATTTATGGGAAATGCTCGGTTACAGGTAAGTGACATCAAATGTCATTAGGACATGCAAATCCTCCCACTGGATGTCATAAATTATTTTAAGAAAATCACCTGTGTCCTGTATGTAGGAGGGTAGATTAAGTACATGATCTGGCAAACAGTAGTCAATAGATAGGGAGGTGGTCTCAAACAGACCTATGGCTCAGATGATGGGTCTGTCCAGAGGATTCTCAGTTTTTATGAATTTTACGGGTTCGAGTATAGTATGGAAGTTATTGTTGCATCTACATGCAAGCAGAGATACTCTTCTTGAGTGATTAAACCAGCCCTCTCCACTTTGATAACTCTACATGATACTTGATTTTGATTTCAACCAGGTTAGCTCATGACACTTTTTGGTAGCACACTTCCTCTCTTAATTGGTGCTCTGCCTCTATATTGTATTTGTCTAAAGGCCATAGTACAATGTTCCCTCCCTTATCTGATTGACCAATTACTATACCTTTTCTGCTTTTGATCTTATTGATATCTATCGATATATATTCCAATTGATTTTGATGCGCAGTAAGGACGCCCAAACCTGGACATTCACAAGAAGCCACACTACATCTTCTACGGTGCAAATACGTGCCCGCCAACAGGCCTGTGAAGAAAAAGCATCTTTTATTTGACGAGATGTATTGCATGACGCGTTTCGACCTGAAATTGGTCTTAATCGTATACAAAATGTCAAGCAGTCAGTTGTTTGCCCTTTTAAACTTACAATTCATAAATACTGTAGAGAACTTCAGTACCAATGGAGTTTGAAACAACCTCATGATGATTTTAAAAAGAATAAGTTCTTGCTGGGCTCAAATTGTGTGTGGTGTCTGTGTGCTGCAATCACAGGCTTGGTTTTAAATGGATGCTCTGCTTTTGTCACAGATATTTTTGTTACTTGCAGTTCAGAAGTTACAATCCTAATATAGCACAGTGATCTATGAACTGTCACAAAGCTGCATGCAAACTACATGGGATAGATTAGAAAGTTATGTTTTTTCCCCATTTTTTCACTACCCTTATTTTGCTTAAAGTGTTTGTTTGGGTAGAAATAAGGTCATATTAGTAAAGTCCACCCCAGGGGCATAGCTTCAGAGGAGGTGTACACCACCCCCTAATAAATGTATTCTGTAGTAAATAGTTGGGTACAGGTGGTTTAAGTCAAGTATAGTAGGTATTTGTTGGATTTAACTTAGGGTTTTTACATCACATGCAGTCAAAAACATACACATGCACTCACCTGTTTTAAAAGTCTTTAAAATTGTCAATCCCCACTCCTCTCCCTTTCTACTGCTCCTTCAGCCCTCCTCCAGCTCTGCTTATAATACGACCACAATAATTGTTGAGAAATATGAAGCTCACCCCCCCCCCCCTAATATTACTTACCAAGCTATGCCTCTGGCCAAACCCAACCACTGTGGTACGTTTTAAGTCCAAAGTGTGTGCTTCTCCAGATTAAACACTCTTAAAATATATTGCCTACTAATACGGATGACGTGATTACTGCACTGTGCATTATCTTATGTACCATTTGCTATAGACTGATGTACACATGTATGATTCATTGTCTTTGTATAATGTATGTATATTGTAAAGTGGTATGACAGCCTACACTGGTATGAGTAGCACATTAAAACAAATCAAATGTAAGATAGAGAGCCAGGCAGAGATTCAGGGCACTATCACGGGGTGGTAGTAAAGGAATCGGTAGATGAGGTCATTGGGGGGGGTGCCAAATAAGATTATCACTCTGGGGGCCACCAGCGCCAAAGCCAGCCCTGCCTGGGCTTTACCATCAGTGTACAAAAGCACCAACTTACTGTGCAAAAAATGCTGACTTTGATTAGATGGTACTCAACACAACCCTTACGAAGACCATCCCTGCTTCTTAGGAAATTGTAGATATTTAGACTTATTCCGATGTTTCTGCCTTCAGCTCGATTCTGGTCCAGCAGGTATTGCGCTTGGCAGGCCTCATGAATTCTGTTGGTGCCTCACCCCTGAAGGCACAAGAAAGATCTTCAAGATGTTGAAGGACACAGTAGTTGCAACATCAACGTAGCCTCTTGGATTAGATGCAGATACTCCTGATACTGCATCAAAACCTGAAGTGGCATATGAACCCCTCCAAATGCCTGAGAAGCCGTCCCTTCAATGTCCGCAAGCTCAGACTAATACGGTCTCAGATGCTTTCTTGCTGGGCAAGGGTCAAAATAACATTTGCAACCTCTGGCCCATGTCAGAGCAGCACCTGCACATAAATGTCATCATTTATCCGGGCAGTCTGACATACTCTGAAGGCGTTCCTCCCTTCCATCTTGGGGGGCAACTGCCAAATTCTACCAGACACCACCACCACTGTTCATTACAACAAAAGGATGGGTGGGCTGGAGTAGTAGACACTATGGGGGCGATTACAATCTCGTTAGAAAACTCTTCTGATCAAATCGGTTTCAGTTTTTGAACGAATTGGGTTCTGCAAGTCCGACCGATTACCATTCTTCCCAACATCGTTCGGTCGGATTTCCATTGACTCCAATGGGAGGCTGTGTTCCGAAAACACAGGCTCCCATTGACAAAAGGGATTGTTGGGGAAAACCTTGCACCCTGTAACGGGCACCCCATGGTGCCTACAAGACTGTGCATGCATGGAAAGGGAGGACCCACGGGTACCCCCACAGGCACGCTTTTGGAGGGCCCCGGGTTAAGCCCCCAAAGTCAGATTACGTCATGCGATCCTTCTCGAACCAACAGATTCGGAAAGGCTGTCTGAATCAGACATCCTAATCAATCGGCTGTAAATGCGGCACTTAGACCGCTACGATTCGGCTCCGAGGAACTCGGTTACTCCCAATGCCTTTGGAACTGAGTCGGACAGTCTGAACGGTTTCCAGCCATCAGAATCGCTCATTCGGAAAAGTGTCAGAGTTGGTCGGAACGGCAGGATCCGAATCTGATTCGGACTAATCGAATGCCATACGGAGCCTTTCCGTTGACATCGTAATCAACCCCTATGTTGGGAAGTAATTCACCTGTGGGAGTGGACAGAGACAAGGAATCTTCCCAGTGGTGTCTCACCTGGAAGGCTTACTTAGTGCGAGGAGGGATACTCTGTTGCCTCCATCCAGAGGACACCCAAGATGATAACGGCAATCTTTTTTAGATTGGGGGTTCAGTTTGTGGATCTCTTTGCCACAGCCCAGAACCATAAATGTCCTTACTTTTATGCCATACAGTTCCTGCAGAAGGGTTTCCGGGTGGCTTACATTTGGGTTCAGCTGGTTATAGAGCTTGATTTACACATTTCCAGTGATCCCACTTACATCCAAAGTACTGCAGAAAGTGCTTGGGGATCAGGAACAGATTATTCTGATTTGTCCAGATTAGGTGAGGAGAATTTGGTATGCTGATGTGTTGGCACACATTACATGTCCACTGCACAGTAAGGTCTAGCAGTGGATAAGGCTTAAGCTTACCTAGCAGCTCTGTGTGCCTTTCTGATCACCCTTCCCTGTTTAAGTGTCACTGGTGGCACATTTGCTGAGCTCTGTTTATTGTGCCTCAGTGGGACTTGAACCTTGTTTTGACTTTCTTGATGGCATCCCCATTTGAGCAAATCCCCAATTGCTCAGTTGGGATTCTCTCTAAAAAAAGTTCTGTTGGAAGCAATTACTTCTGTGTGTGGGTTGGAGAACTTCAGATCCTTTCTTTCCACTCACCAATCACATTGTTTTATCTGAATAAGTAAGTCCTTAGCACCTGCCCATCCTTCTTACTCAAGGAGGGTTCAGCCTTTCATGTGGCCCAGTCCTTTCACTCTTCAACCTTCTTCTTTCCTTCACATCCAGCAAAGTAGAAGGTATAACTGACTGAAACCATAGTGTACAGTATCCTATGGCATTGACTGGTATAGATAAGATCATTTGTATGATAAGCTCGTTGTACGGTTTTTTCAAACCAAGAGTTCTAGGCCATGAACAAAGCACCATTTCGTGTTGGGTCATCCTCTGTATCAAAATCTACAATGGCCTGGTTAAGAAAACCCTTCCAAAGGCCATGACTGCTTCCATAGCTCTCTCCAGAGAAATCGCTGTTGTCAACATCTGCCATGTGGCTACATCGTCTTCCTTGTATACTTTTGCAATGCATTACTGCCTCGTTTTTCAGGCATGTAGTAATAGATTTTTGCCTGAGCTTTGTTGGATGATTTTGATGGTTAAAAGACTCTACTCAGTCCCAGCTGCCAGAGAAGTACTGCTACGAGACTCATTCATAAGGTGTGTAATCTGCATAAAGCAGAAGGTATAAGAATATTAGAAGAAAAATATTTACCTTTGATAATGATATTTTTGCTATTGCATAGTCCTCCTGCAGATACATCAACGCAACTCTCCTCCCTTTCGAGCTGCTGTCAAGAATAATATGATCTAAAGTATGCATAATGCTGTTTGCAGTACTTGCCACAATTATAGCTCTGTCAAGTTCCTCACTGCTTGCCTCAAAGAGGAGCAGAAAGATTTTCAGGAACTTATATCAGTGCGCTGCTTGGCACATAATGCGTCCCGGACATGTAAAGCCTGGAGATTGATTGGTAGCTGGAGTTACCTGTCTGCACTACATCGTTGGTGCTGGAAAAACGTTTTTCAGAACAGTTTAAAGGCTAGAATGAGTATTCATAAGGTGGGGAAATCCATGGACAATATATATACTAGAAATGAAGATATTTGTTATTCTAGATTGCAGCTTTGTTTAAGGACATCTGATTGGTTTTTGATATTCATTGTGAAATTATTCACTAAAAGGGTCTTTTAAGATTCTGTGTGGCCACCTGGAAGTAGTACAGGTACAGCTTGTGGACATTACCAGTTAAAGACTTAAGGGGTCTGCTTAGGGGCTGCACATGTGCATCCCATTGGAAAACGTGGCAATTAAAATATTACAAACTCATTAACACTTAAGTTATTAAGCATGTACGCTCAGGTTAACAAGTAGTCTGAGCTTAAGATAATTAAATGAACCAAAATGTACACATTTTTTTTTAACCTTTTGAGTGCGGAAACACATCCACTCTAGTCATGTGGTTTGTTCTGAGTGAAAGAGTTGGCCAGAAAGTACTTCAAAACAATAGAGGAAATGTAGAGGTAATGATAGAATCACCCTCCTAACAGATTTATCTAAACAAAAGGATTCTATCAATGTGTGATTGTGATTAATTTTTATTATTTTTATATAATGTGAGTGCGCTACTAGGCTCTCTCTTTAGGATGTAAAGACGAGGACACTATGTGCTTTTAAAATACCCCTCACACACTAAGAATCCCTTAGTGTCATGCTTCATCATGGGGGTCTTCCCGTTCAGGTAGCCAGCTAATTGCTCTACCTCAAAATCCCCTTCTTAATGTTCCCAGCTAGAGAAGGGAATTGTAGTTAGAAATGAAAAAAGTTTCACCTGCTATTTAAGTTGTATCCATTATTGTTTGTTGGATTGTATTTATAGTAGAATTTTGTGACTATTTTTACTTTTTTTATTTGAATTTTGTTTTGTATTTTATTTTTCTAGATGTATTTTTGTGTAGTTTAATTTTAAGTATATGCTTTATTGTTATATTTTATTTTAAATTTTTAAATACTTTAACTGACAATTTTTTGATTTAGAAACCGGATTTATTTTGAGTTTTATTAATTGTGTTGTATATATTATTTTTTCAGTACTTTATGACCTATGCAAATATTTAAATACATTGTGCTTTGATAAAATGTAAATTCGCTTATTTTGATTAATTCCTATGTTTCTGAGGCATTTATTTTATATAAAGGTTGGTTTAGCTGAAACTTTATTCACATTTATATTTTTACGGCATTACATTTGTCCTTGTATTTACTTTATCATATATGTATATTTATAAATTACTTTTTAGTTCAATTTTATTTTTGAAAATGATTATGTTAAATACTTTTAATTACATGTACTATCATACAGATTGTCGATCTTTTTGTCCACTATAGTTTTATAGTCAATATTTTCGTATTTTATATAGTAATTTTGTAAAGTTGATATTTGTGCCCCTGGTGTTTTTTCTGCAATATTTATTCCAATATTTTTGACCTCAATATTTCATAATTTATCCTGCTCTGCATTCAGAGCTCTACTCCATTAAGTATCATCAGAAACTGTGGCATATGTTTGTCTTTACATCATTAATATTAAAACATCATTGGACCGAAAGCAGAATCTTGTAAGCGCCACTGAGCCCTTATACCACTTCAAGCAGTGCTATTCATCACCTTTGAAGCCCATTAATTCAAACAGCTGTCTATCTATTTGCATCAAGAAGCCCTAGAAACCATCTCAATGGGTTTTTAAAAAATGTACCCTTTTCTGTGGAATAGGACTTGTCTTGAATTGCTTCAAAGCAACACAAAACAAACAATCAATTTAAGCTGCCACATAATAGTAACATATACATAATATTAAAATATCTTGCCATGCCATTTAATAAGTCAATCCAATAAAAGTTATTTACCGCGATAAACTTGTAACAGTTATGTACATTAATATGTGCATAACATCACCAAGCACTGCAGCAAAAGCATCATGAATTTAACTATCACACGGCTTAGTAACTCCATTACTTGCACCATCGAGAATTACAAGATTTGCGGTAAATCAATGAACCCCATACACTTCACCCAGAGACTATGGCTGCTGCAAGCAGCCACAATTTCCAGGTGAAACCTATGGGGTAAAAATAAGTAACTACCATCGAAATCTGCATTTCTGGGTCAGATTACTCATTTCTCAAGGGGACTACAAGCTTATCCATTTATCTTTTTTTAACTCCATACCAAGGAGTTACTTTTTCCTCTGATATCAGTAACTCCAGTAGGTGAAACTGAGCTGGCACTTTGGACCCCTGTTGAGGTCCTATGTCATTTAATTTAGTACACTACCAAATAACCTTCCGTCTGTTGGTATGCAGACTTTCCACATACGTAGTCTGCTTCTCGATTTCCAAACTACTGAAAGCTCCCTTAGCTAACTTCCACCCAAACACTCCCCATAACCCGGTAGGAATTTTTTAATTTCAACACATTTTTTATTGTCTTTTTATTTTATATATACCACCGCAATACATACAACATAAAACATACAGTCATCGTCGTTTTCTTGTTACAGGGTTTCCAGAAAAAACTCGCTAGTTTAGCGGCGCCACATTACAGATTATCGAAATTCAAATTTTAAGAAGTTAATTTTGCACAGGACCAGGCATCAATTTTGAATATGGCGTTAGCCAAGACCTTTGGTATTTTTAACAAAAAAAAGTATACTCTACATGCTTTCATACAGGGGCTTTCGGCCTTTTCTATTCATGCATTGGTCGGCTATAGTCATTTACATTTTCCTACTTCCCACCACAGCATACAGCTCGGCACAAAGAGTTAAGCCCGCTAACCTGACTGAGTATGGCGCTTTGCTAGTGAACAGAAAGCATATCTGCATAATCTAAAATCTTTTCCAGCACCAGACACTTCTGGAATAATATCTGCTTTTACCCTAAAAAAATGTATGCTTTAAGCAATGTTTGTTTTACTTAGGCCTGGGACTGACAGCTCCACCAAAATAGTCACTTGTCCTAATACAAAAAACATTTGTAACCAAAACAAGCAATGCAGAGCTGAAAGGCAGGGGTAGCTCCTCCTAAATGGCAGAGGAGCCTCACCCCGCCTGCTGCGAGCGCAGCCGGCAAACAAATACATAAAATGGAATATCAATGCCATTTTATTTTGCCACTGCTCATGCTCTGTACAGAATGAGGTTGGGGGCAGGGCTGAATACTGCAAATGCAGGATGACTGCACTGGTCTACAATCCAAATGTCGGATTTGCCGGTTGTCTACAGCTGTCCTATCCGACATGCTCACTGTAGACCAAGCAACCCAAGGGCTGTGAAACAGCCTGGGGATTGCTGGTACACGCCCCCAGCCTCGAAATGATCACTGGGTATGCATGCTACAACCAATCCTGGAGCTGCTCTCAGGTTGGAAACAGCTACAGGATTGGTTGAATTTGCATTCCATGAGCAGAAAGCAAGTCCTTACCTTTCCAGCTCTTGGACTCTAGGGTGCCAATCCCGCAGAGGAGAGAGACAGCAGATGAGGGCCAGCATATGCAGGGCAACATTTATGGTGAGTTTTTTGGGCATCACGCCGCACCATATTTTAATGTTTCCAGCCACTAAGTGTGAGCGGGAAATCCGTTACGCTGGCGGATTTTGCGGATTTTTGGGAAATCCGCAATCCGCGAATTTTGCGGATTTCCCGCAAAATCCGCAAAAAAAAATCCACGAACGTAACGGGTTCAAAAGTTGAACCCCCACTCATGCAACTAGATAAAACGAAGCAAGTGCTTCCTGTGCAAGCTAACTTTGTAACTATTTTACAACGGCGCTGGCAGCTTGCTGGCGCCATTGTAAAATAGTTGCATGGCTGGGCACAGGTCTGCAGCTCACTCAAGGGACCCCTGCGCCCTTCGGGGCGATTGCATAGTAACACACACATGGTCGCTCGAACTAGTTGATGCTCAAATTCAGTGACTCATTCATTAGCCCAAAAACAATCAAGCGTCGTCGAGGCTGGACAGGTGTGCCTTCTTCCCAAATCTACAGTGGAAAATCAGCTGTGATGCTGGATAGGCTTTGCATCCTTGACTTTCACGAGCGCAATACCCGTGCTGTTCCTGTGACCAGGAGCTTCTTTCTCTTCATCTGCTGAACTGATCTTTCTCTGACCTTTTATTTACACAAGAGGCACATGCCCTACTGGGCACATTGTGTTCGCACGGGTTTCTGCAAGTTCGCACGCGTTTTGTACAATTTCGCAATTTGCGAAATTGTACAAAACTCTCGCGAACTTGCAGAAACCCGTGCGAACATAAAAAAAAATCCGCAAATTCGCGGGAATTCGCGGATTTTGCGGATTGCGAGTTTGCAAATCCGCAAAATTTGCGAACGCGAGATTTGCAAAATTCGCCCATACTTACCAGCCACCAATGCTACAAGGTTAGGAGCCAATGCCAAAACTATTGGCTTTGACAATGCTTGTTCCAGCTGGCGAGGACCACTGGGCTGTTGTCTGAAAATATGAAGTAAAACAGCCAGCATGTCTGAAGGAATATAAGAAACTTGAGCAACCCTGCGTCATGCCGTCAACTGGGATGTTTTAACCTTTCTGAATGTTTGTTGGACTTTGTGTAAATTGCTTTACTGTTTGCAGAATGTACATTCATTCAAACGGAACTGTACCCTTGGAGTATAATCGCATTAAATCCATGTTATGAATAGTATATCCATCAAGAAACTAATTTTCGGCTGATGAAATGGTGTAGCCTGCTTCAGTCCTGGGAAGGCATGTGTTTGCGTTTAAACTCTTCAGGCGTTTACAATTCTGTATAAACATATGACAATCAGGAAATGGAACAGCAACATGTAAAACAACAGCGCAACTATTTAACTACAAAATGCAGTTTTCCTACCTTTTTTCCAGCACAGAATAACCCAATATTTATTTTTGTACAGGCGTGAATGCGGTCAACCAGGCGACAATAAACAATCTGTTTCTAGTTTGCTAACGCTCTTCTACAATCCCTATTGTAATCAGTCGCTGATATTTCATATTTATTTAACGTCATGTACTTGTAGGCTCATAGCGTCCAGCCTGAATCTCGCACCATTACGGTGGTAAAACTAGGTCTCACCAGACGTATGTACCCTGATCTTGTTGAACAATTGGGACATCAACCACTTCCTATTTCGTACTTGAGGCGAATTAGCATTCTGCCAAGCTTTTTCCAAACCTGAAGTGGGTGGCGTATTCCCGCTTTTGATGAAATAACATGATAGACCACAGGAGTGATCACAGTTTTTTTAAACAAACTTTATTGGGCATTTATCAATCATGAAACATGAAATTACAAACAGTTGCATGGGTATATGCTTAGTTATAAGTATTCTCCTGGCAAACATTCCATTACCATGTAAGCAGCCTCTGATCAAGTTGTCACTGTTAATAAGGTGTGTACACGTCATGGCGTTATAGATACATTATTTTTGCAGACACCGAAGGCTGTTCCAAAGCACCTCTAGACCGTGAGATTATTAATTTGACCTAAATCTGAAGCCATTATTTCTTTGAAAAATGTGTTGCAAGACATCTACTGGCACTCAAGCCCCAGAAGTCGACCTCCATTTCCAAAGCTCAATGTATGTTCTTCTGATTTCTCACCACTGTGATATAATCTGCTCGGTTTTATTTTAATTTCTCCTCTGTGCAGCCATACCCTTATTCTTTACCTTCTGTCCCAAACTTCTCCTTTTAGGATCATGTCAGAGATTGCTTCTCTGACATAAGCTCTATAGTTCGCCACAAACTAATTATTTTCTAGAACCACCCTGCCACACCCACAGTGGTCTAAACCCATGATGAATACATGAGTCGCCACAATGCTTGTCTACTTTAACCATCTACAACTTGGTTTCCGCTCTGTATATGCAAGTTCCTTAACATATTGCTAGTGATCGCCACCTTTACTGACTAGTCCACTTTTCTACCACGCAGAACTAGCCAGCTGGCTATAGCTGCACACAAAAATAAACGTCTACATGTTTCTACCCTTGCTGTTCAGATTTGTGTTCGACTTATACCCCATCTTTCTCAAAACTCCCTCTTTATAACCCCCTTTTCTTAAAAACTCAACATTGCCTCAAAACCCAAGGCCCCCTCAACATATCCAAACGCAAATCCTTCTCCTTGCAAGATTCCCCACCTTAGTTAAAACCCCCAAATAAAAACTCCTGCACTGGCCTTAAGACTCACAAGCAGTGCGTAGCTAGCTGGCCACTGTATCCTTGTTCCAGAGCTCTGGAAGAATCTTGAAGGAATATTCATTGTGCATGTCTGAAACATAGTATGTTGTGTGCAGCTTGGCTTAATGATCATTCACTAGACTTTCAGCATCACTCTTTTGCCAGTTGTTTTACCCCATCCATCGCCTCAACTCTTATTTCTGTCATAGATATTGTTTGTGGAACCATCAATCTCTTTCTGTAAAGCATTTTCGCTCAGGGTGCTTAAGTAAATTTAATACACATAAATACTATAAACCCTAGAAATAGCTTTTGTTTCAAACCAGCAGAAATGGTGCCATTTTTTAAAATTAGATTGTGAATATGAGGGCTCTGTGGAATTAATAAAATCGAAAGAATTGCAGGGTATTCACTTCAATCTTTTATTAATGGTAACGTGGTTGAAATACGAGTTCTTAAACCAAGACATTCAGTAGTGTTGGTGTTAAACTTGACATAATTTGCATGGTATTTCCCCCAAACCGTTTGCCTTCACTCCTCCTGGTTGCTGAATTTGTTTTTGTTGGCTTTAGGACTCGGTGCACTTTACCACTGCTAACCAGTACTAAAGGCCTTGTGCTCTCTCCTTAAAATATGTTAGATTGGCTTATACCCAATTGGCGCATTTAATTTACTTGTAAGTCCCTAACAAATGGCAGTTCATGTACTCAGTGTCTGTAAATGACGCACTCATTGTGCGACCCACTAAAGTAGCCCTTCAAAAACAGGTTTCAGGCCTGCCACTGCAGCCTATAGTGCATTTTTGAACTGCCATTTCGACCTGGCAAGATTAAATCTAATGCCAGGCATAAATCTTCATTTCTAATACCTGTAAGTCACCCCTAAGGTAGGCAATAAAGGCTCATAGAGAAGGATGCATTGTATTTCAAACGTAGGGCATGTGTGCTTATGTTAACATGCCTTGGCAGTAAACAAAAAGTAATAAACTTCTTTTTCACTGTTGTAAGGCCTATAATCTCCCATTGACTAGAACAGTGTCACCTTATTACATTAAATAAGGGCTAACTTTAGTATGGGAGCAGATCTGAATATAATAGTTATACTCAAATGTATTGTAATTTAAAAATCTCTTTAATGGTAAAGTCTGATTTTAGGCTTGAATTCTGAAAATGCCAATTTAGAAAGTTGGTATTTTCTTGTCCCATTTGTGCCTTCTGCCAGTGTCCTGGGTAGAATGGCGGGGCAGGGGCTGTACCCAACCCTACTTACACTTCAAAGACTGTGCTTCCTGCACAAACACAAAAAAACATGACACCAGCCCTGCCCTGACTTTTGTCACCCCAAGACAGTTTGAAGCCTTGAGAGAGGAAGGGGAGATGTGGGGGTAGGAAGGGCAATCCCCCCCACACACAAAGGCAAACACCATATATAAATATTGGACCTCTTGAGCCACTTTTCAAAACACAACTGGACCTGTGGAAGTTACAGAAGAACTGCCCTGCTGCAGGAGAACTGTACTGCTGTGTGAAGGACTGCCTTGCAGTCTGAGAAGGAAGATTGGACCTGCTAGCCAAGCTTCAGTTGGCTGACCAGTGTGAGTAACAGTGAAACGTCAAGCTTCAGTGGCCTTACTGCAACTAGCCTTCCTGCAACTGCCCTGCCTGAACCCTACTGTTGGCCTCTGCTGAAGTGAGTCCTGATCCCCAACAGGTAGCCCCAGGTCCTGGACCCTTGGCTAACATTAGTGGAACCCTCTCAAGAAAGAAAAGGTAAAAATCCTTAAGTTTCAGCTCCTTATGATCAACAACTGGCCCGTTCGCCCAAACACTCTGATGTCTGCTACAACCGTCACTGCGAAACTCCTGTTAAACCTGCTCCTAGGACTGACAATAGCGGAGTTCGCTGAGTTTTGACCACTTTCAGTTATGCTTGTAACATGGAGTTCCGGCAAAACTCCCCGAATCGCGGCATGGCTGAGTTTTTTCTCACACGTGGCTCACCAACAGTAAGTTGCTGAGTGAGAATTGGTGTGCCCTAGTTCCATTTTCTGAATCGTTTTTGGCCACTATAGGTGTGGCAGGGTATACTCAGACATGAGTCCCTTTCTCACTGCACCTTCAGGATTCAAGCAAGCCGGGCCGAAGACGGCTGAAATGCCAGAAACCGGTCCCCGGTAGCTTGTCTCCTTACTGGTGAAGAATTGGCTTGGTAGTTTAGTCTGCCCTGTTCCCATGATGCACTGGGCCAGGGACAGACTGATTTGCATATAGCCAGGTTCTGAGCTGGGATGGTGCAGTGAGATAAATAACGGTGATGGATCTAGCCCTGATCTTTGGACTGGGTAAGAGTGGTCTGCTTAATTCAGACACTCTGTTCATCACCACCCCCTTTTCTGAATCGTTTTTGGCCACTATAGGTGTGGCAGGGTATACTCAGACATGAGTCCCTTTCTCACTGCACCATCAGGATTTAAGCAAGCCGGGCCGAAGACGGCTGAAATGCCAGAAACCGGTCCCCGGTAGCTTGTCTCCTTTCTGGTGAAGGATTGGCTTGGTAGTTTAGTCTGCCCTGTTCCCATGATGCACTGGGCCAGGGACAGACTGATTTGCATATAGCCAGGTTCTGAGCTGGGATGGTGCAGTGAGATAAATAACGGTGATGGATCAAGCCCTGATCTTTGGACTGGGTAAGAGTGGTCTGCTTAATTCAGACACTCTGTTCATCACCACCCCCTTTCCTGAATCGTTTTTGGCCACTATAGGTGTGGCAGGGTATACTCAGACATGAGTCCCTTTCTCACTGCACCATCAGGATTCAAGCAAGCCGGGCCGAAGACGGCTGAAATGCCAGAAACCGGTCCCCGGTAGCTTGTCTCCTTTCTGGTGAAGAATTGGCTTGGTAGTTTAGTCTGCCCTGTTCCCATGATGCACTGGGCCAGGGACAGACTGATTTGCATATAGCCAGGTTCTGAGCTGGGATGGTGCAGTGAGATAAATAACGGTGATGGATCAAGCCCTGATCTTTGGACTGGGTAAGAGTGGTCTGCTTAATTCAGACACTCTGTTCATCACCACCCCCTTTTCTGAATCGTTTTTGGCCACTATAGGTGTGGCAGGGTATACTCAGACATGAGTCCCTTTCTCACTGCACCATCAGGATTCAAGCAAGCCGGGCCGAAGACGGCTGAAATGCCAGAAACCGGTCCCCGGTAGCTTGTCTCCTTTCTGGTGAAGAATTGGCTTGGTAGTTTAGTCTGCCCTGTTCCCATGATGCACTGGGCCAGGGACAGACTGATTTGCATATAGCCAGGTTCTGAGCTGGGATGGTGCAGTGAGATAAATAACGGTGATGGATCAAGCCCTGATCTTTGGACTGGGTAAGAGTGGTCTGCTTAATTCAGACACTCTGTTCATCACCACCCCCTTTTCTGACTAGTTCCATTTTCAGGCACTAGAGTGGTGCCTGGTGTGCGTTTCTCAACGCAGGTGGACATGACCTTTGACTGTGAGAAAGCTGCCACTCAAATAGAAAATCTATTCAAGCGGCAGCAAAGAAGTAGCACCCTCTAGCGTGCCACATGGTGCCATTTGTACTGACTTTGCAGAACAGGCTCTCATCACTAAATCAGCACGAGCAGCGTGACTTGAAGATTTCTGCCTGCTCGTGGAATCTCAACGAGTTTTTCTGCACCTCTGTAGAATTCTGCGGAGTGAAACTCCGCGAGTTCCGCCACCCCTACTACTGTCAACAGGTACTGGCAGCACAAGACCTGCACTTCGCGCTACAGCAAAAACATCCTGGAACCCCCACCAATGCAAAGCTACATCAATGACTCGACCAGCCCTTCGTGCTACTGCGATCTGCGATGCTTAGCCTTCTTGCGGCCTTCTCCATCCCTTATTGGAACTCTTCCTGCCAAACATAAAAAAGTAAATTTTAAGCTGGACTAATATGGACCCGAAATCAGGCCCATGCTGCATCGTGGTAGGCCTGTCCTTGTGACTTTCCCAATATCTAGTGCAACCAGCTGACAATGAGTGACGATCTGTGCTTTTAGGAGCTAGATTCCCTTAAAACCGTAGGATTGAATATCTCCGGTTCGACTGATTGGAGTTTTGTCGAACTGGGATCATTTTATGGATTAAAAACAAACTCCATTTTTCTAAGTTGGTTTGTTATTTTTTTTGCGCTGTGTTTTCATTTTGTTAGTTTGTGTGCTCCATAAATACTTTACAGATTGCCTGTAAATTAAGCCTGAATGCTTTTGTGCCAAGCTACCAGAGCAGCGAAGTGACTTTTGTGGTTCACCGTCCAGAACACCTTGAGGTCCAACGCTGACAATAACCTTCATCAAGCCCTAGTACTTCTTGACCTGTCCGCCGCATTCGACACGGTTGACTATTCCATTCTGGTCAACCGTGTCGAACAGGCGGGTCTCAGAGACTCTGCCCTAGCCTGGCTGAAATCGTTCATCTCCGAACGTACTCAGCCTGTCTGCTTAGGCTCCTTTTCTGCTGCCAAAGTCAAGTCTTTCTGTGGGGTGCCCCAAGGCTCTTCATTATCCCCCTTGTTATTCAACTTGTACATGCGGCCCCTTCTTTTCGCTCTGAGAAAGCACAAAGTCACTGTATATAACTATGCAGATGACTTGCAGCTCGTTTTCGTTCTTAACTCCCCAAATGCGGTGGAGGACTTCCAAGCCACTATGACTCTAATCCAGAGTTGGATGTCCTCAAATCACCTTAAATTAAACCCAGGGAAAACTGAGTTGATCCTGCCCGGCAAGAGCGAAATCAGTTGGAGCCCTAACTTCTGGCCTACTGATATGGGCCTCCCCCCTAAGAAATCTCTGACTGTAAAAAGTCTGGGGATAACCATCAATGAGGACCTCTTGCTAAGATCCCAAATTGGAACCGTGGTTTCTTCTGGATTTTTCCAATTGAGGAAAATTAGGAAAATCGCCCATTTCCTCACTCCCTCCGCCTTAATTCAGGTGGTCATGGCCCTAGTCCTCTCCCACATCGACTTCTCAAACAGCCTATACCTTGGCCTACCCGTAGGACAACTCAGAAGACTGCAGTACTTACAGAATCAGGCCGCCAGGCTGATCTGCAAAGTACCCAAAAGGGAATCGATCAAACCAGGCCTAGAGAGCCTGCACTGGCTACCCGTGGCTCAAAGAGCCGAATTTAAAGCCGGATGCATCATCTTTAAGGCTCTGCAAGGCAAGGGACCTCTATTCATCAGACAGCTGATCGGAAGATACGTTCCCTCACGGAACCTAAGATCAGCCCACAAAGACCTTCTTGAAGTACCTCGCTTCAAGAAAAAATGACAAGGCGGCAGCGGCTTCCACTTCCTAGCAGCTACCCTATGGAATTCTCTGCCACTAGCCCTCAGACAGAGTAAAGACCTCCTTGCCTTCAGAAAGGCATTCAAGACTCACCTCTTCACAAAAGCCTACTTGAAATAACGCTCCCGGCAGACTCACCCTCTGTTATGTTTTTTATCTTCCCAGCGCCAAGAAGCCCTCGGGCGTATGTGCGCTATATAAATTTTTAATAACATAACATAAAGTCAACATTGTGGCTGTTGCCTGAATGGGAGCTTCCACCCCACTATACCAATAACCTAGTTTCTTAAAGTATCATCAAATATATTCCTAGCAAGGTGCATTCCTGTGTGCACACATGCATCTTACCTGCCTCTTTTACCCAGTCGCTGTGGGAGTGCGTTCACCTCGCCACACACCAGGATAAATCCAGCAACTGACATTTGTCATTTAACAAGACGAACGGCTCGAAAGCTGGTCTTTCTCTGGATGCAGAGAAACACTATGGCCGCAGTTCCACAGTTACCCTGGGTAGCTTTTTTGAAGACAGGCAAATGCTTCTCAGGGGGAGGTGGGGGGAGAGAGAGACAGACAGTGAGTGAGAGAGAGAGAGAGAGAGAGAGAGAGAGACTACCCAACATGGTATCTCTTTCTGAAGTTCTGCCCCACACCCTGTGAACATGAGCTTTGTAGAGTTGCATTTAGAACTATTGTTTACAGGAAGAGTGGGAGAAAGAAGCGGGAACAGAGATCCATCAGAAATGCATCTTTAAAAGTAGCATTTCATTTTAAAGATTCTGACGTTGCTTTAAGTACAGAAGTGTTCCCCCAGTAGCGAGCAGCAGTAGTAATTAAAAATGAACATTGAAACAAGTCCTTACAGGGGCCTATATTCAAGTTCCCAACTTTCCCAGGAAAAAACACCTCTGAACTTTCTCGGCAATTAGTGCAGAAACACTTAACATAATCCAAGTCAGCCACATTCATTTCATATGTTTCCCTTTATGTTGCATGGAGTATGTGTCCCTATTCCCGAAGAACATTTCTGTTGCCTGGATGATTCATATGAATTTTTGCCTATCATGCACCTTATGAGATTTGTCTACTGCCCACTGTGATTGAGTCACCACTAGGTGCAGTGGGGGCTCCTCCGCTAGGGCGGCGAGGCGTCGCCCCACTGATTTTTTGCAGTGACACAAAGGGAAAATAAAAAGATAACTTACGTTATAATCATTCTATTTTCTCCTACTTCTGCCCACCTTGCGTTAGGAGGCAGGAGAGGAGTGGTAGCACCCTCCTAAAGTGCGCAGTGACTGCTTGGCCGGCCTTCTTGGGCCGCCCAAAACAGTCTTGCGCACTTCGCATGTTCGATGCTCAGTGTTTCGGTGCTCAGACGCTGACTGGGGGACTAGGCATGTTCTCCATGTAGGCTGTAATGCAGCCTGCGTGGAGAACATGCCCAGGCCCCCAGTCAGAGTCTGAGCACTGAATCACAGCACTCAGACCAATCATAACGCTGATGAGGCAGCTATGTGATTGGCTCACTGGACACCTGGGTGTGCTTCCGGTAAGGCTGAGCGAGGGAGGACTGCGGAGGAAAGGAAGCGGCGAGAAGGTACGTTTTAATTTTATTCCTGCTTGCCCCCGAGTCCTCCCCACCGCCCTCCTGTGTCCTCACTCCCCTCCTGCCCATGCCCCCTACCTCCGATCAGTGCCGGCCGCCGCTGACAAGATGTGAATAAAATGGTATGAGGGTGTCCAGGATTTGGGACATGATTGAGTCCCTGGAATGGACACGAAATCAGTGCCTGTTTTTCACTGTATGAATCACTGGATCAGAAAGGTTTTCAGACTTTGCGCTCATCCAGTTTTTGGTGCCTGTGCTGTGCACAACGAGTAATGGTCACGTATGGGCCAATTGTAATTACGTTTAAATGGGCAATTGTGTGCAGGGGTTACATGGCTGTTAATCCATTTTTCAGCACCAGAGAAAAGAAAATGCAGTGTTTACAAATAGGACGGCTGTGAGTTTGAAAGATCAAGGTGATGGTGCGATAAAGGAGACTAAAACTAAATGCAGAAGTTGAGTGTGAAAATACAGGAGCGAAAAGGAATGAGATTAATAATTAAGTGCGATACAAGCCAACAGAATTTCAGAACGACAGATGTGGAATAAAAAGAGCATAAGTGACCAACCTAGAGGAAGTAATTATAAAGGAAAGTGGCGCGAGGCAGAGAACAGAGCAATTGAGACACTCATAATGGCATTCCCCCTTCTTCAAACCGTTGTAAAGTTTAATTCACAATTGCAAATTTTAGAATCTTCTGTTTTCAAAAATAAAAATTTAAATTCTAATCATTTAGAACAATATCACTGTTGCTAGGGAGAGGATATGTCCTTACAGCCAGAACTGCCAACTTTATACATGAGGAATCAGGTTGCATTCATTATCTCAACCTTCTGGGACTTTGTGCACATATACTTCATCTCCATATGACAAAAAAATATTCTGACCTTGTGTAATGTAACTGGTGCTTATATAAACCACTCCTATGCCCTTGGGCTGAGCCACGCTATAAGGTCAACATTGGCCTGGTTATTTTTAGGTGCATGTGTTCATTGTTGTGGGACATGTTTGGATGCACTCAAAGAAACAAACAGGCACCCACATACTGTTCATGTTGCAGGCAGTGGATTATAATCCACATGTTGTAGGCCATGCCTTTTATGCTTGACCATGCCTCTTTAAAGGTTTACCAGTTCCGCTTCTCTGGCCATGTCCCTTTTAGAAACTCCAACTTTTTTTTATTCCAGCAGTTTCTTACTACCACCTTTTTCATTTCACCTAAAGCTCTGGGTTCCGATAATAAGGAGTGTGAACAGCTACAGGGTAGCCGTCCTGTACCAGCTTAAGCAATGCTGCAACGCCTTGGAAAGTAGGTTGGAAGTGGGCCATATCCATTTTGAATAGTGTTTACCTTTGCTTTCAAAGGGCCTGGAACACTATTTCATTATAGTTGGACAGAACTATTAATTTTTTATATGTGGCCTTCACTTGAAATAGAATGCAAGAAGTACATTAGTCAAGGTCTTGAAGTATTTCTGCATTGTACAGAGCCATTCAATGTATCTATTCAAGACTGCACCCGCTTTGATTGCCTGAAGCCAGTCTCTTTATGCGAGGAACTCGTGGACATTGAATTTCCAATCACTGACATCTTCTTTAGAAATGTACCTTGATTTTCAAGTGACCTCATTAAATGGTGAGAATTGAAGGGCCTTAGCAGCGCCCACAGTGCAGCCACAGGGTTGACTTCAAAAGTGTATGCCATATGTTTTCTATTGTAGCATACATATAGCTGTACAAACCCTTCACCCCGCGGTGCTCTCTGATTGATTGATTGAGTCGGTGACAGCTTTGTTTGTAATGCATTGTTAATAGAGTGTCACTTCATAGTTTAGCCTATGTGTAGATGGTTGCTGTTTTGATGGGGTTCAGAGGTGTTTTTCAATAGTGCTCATGCATGAAAGTGATTGTGACAGAGATAGGATCACAGGATTCTTATGTGTCCTCTGTTTTCTAACCTGTGTCAAATGACTCAAAGGGTTTCCCGGCGCAGTGCAGAGTACAGATAAGTAGTCTGATGCAGGAAGCTAAAATCATAAAAGTTTTGTATAAACAAGGGAACCCCACAAAGTAGAACCTGGGGTGGAATGATATTTTTGGAACAATGGTTCAGGTTAGGCCTAATTAAATCCTGAGAAAAGGGTGAAAGAGCGAGTATTTAATAAACGCGGGGGAGCAAGAACTGTATGTACAGGTAGGAATTTTATTTTACTCTTTCTTTTTTATAGATATACATAAATATTTATACTGTATTTCAGGTGCTCAAGTGAATAGTACGGTGCAGGACGTGACACAAGTGAACAAAGTGAACGGGCTGTCACACAACAACAACAAGGTTAAAAACACAACAGTTATATACAATAGAATGAGTGGAAATCCTTGGGTGGGTCGACGGCGTTTCGATCTATATAGCTTTAGATCATCATCAGGACTGATGAGCTTCCTGAAACTATAAGATTATTGTATTTTAGTTGTATGTTGTTTTCCTACATGTATACTTGAACTTACATCGGTTATGTGCTCCCCGGGATTGGTGACTTGTCATGCACATGTTTGTGTATTTTCACTTGCGCATTTAATCGAATTTTTTGAGAGATCTAAGGGAGGCACATGATTTCCTCACCTCGGTGTGCAGCATATATTAAGCAAAAAGGTTTACCCATATATAAACACATGCACTTATTTAAAACAGATAAAGGGCTAAGATATTTACTTTTCCTTGCCAATGCATTATCAAGTAAGGGTGAGACAAGGGCCCTGCATTTATTTAAAGCAGTTAAATGGCTGAGTTTCCACTTTACCTTGCCAATGCATTATCAGGCAAGGATGGTTTTGACACTGCAACTGAATTGAAGGTCGCTTTTCTGGAGAGAATCTAGTGATAATATGAAATAATTATGACTAAATTCGATTAAATGCGCATGTGAAAATACACAAACATGTGCATGACAAGTCCCCAATCCCGGGGAGCACATAACCGATGTAAGTTCAAGTATACATGTAGGAAAACAACGTACAACTAAAATACAATAATCTTATAGTTTCAGGAAGCTCATCAGTCCTGATGATGATCTAAAGCTATATAGATCGAAACACCGTCGACCTACCCAAGGATTTCTACTCATTCCATTGTATATAACTGTTGTGTTTTTAACCTTGTTGTTGTTGTGTGACAGTCCGTTCACTTTGTTCACTTATGTCACGTCCTGCACCGTACTATTCACTTGAGCACCTGAAATACAGTATAAATATTTATGTATATCTATAAAAAAGAAAGAGTAAAATAAAATTCCTACCTGTACATACAGTTCTTGCTCCCCCGCGTTTATTAAATACTCGCTCTTTCACCCTTTTCTCAGGACCTAATTAGGCCTAACCTGAACCATTGTTCCAAAAATAAAATAATAAAAGGTCTTCAGATTCTTGTGAACGCTCAGAAGTGAAATCTAATTCCTTAAAAGTTGGGTTAATTGAGTTCCAGAGTTTAGGGCCTAGATATGCAAAAGAACGGCCTTCCATGTGGGTTAAACAAAACCTCAGTACTGAGACCAAGGTTTGATTTGAATATCTCAGGGTGCGAATCGGCTGGTAAGGAACCGCCAGTTCCTTAATGTAACTAGGTCCTAAGTCCTGTTTGGCTTTAAACATAAAGCACAGTGCTTTAAACACAATGCGCTTGATGATCCTCAACCAATGCAATTCCCAAAGCAAATGGGAAAATGCGGCAGATTTTGGTAAACGAAAGAGCAACCTAGCAGCAGCATTTTGCACAATCGGAACCGTGGCCTGATCCACACCTAGATACAGCACATTACCATAATCCAGTCTGGATATGATTAAGGGCTGAATGACCTTCATTGTGCTGCTAAGGGCATCAAAGAATCGTTTCGAGCCATCTGAGAACTACGAAGCAAGTGTCAGTCACTCTAGCCACTTGTGGTTTCATAGAGAGTTTATTATCCATGAAGACACTCAAGTTTTTCACCAGAGGAAACGGGTGGGCCAGGTCCCAAGGGACTCTGGCCAGTGTCTAGAACCCCACAGAGCGGGGTTCTTACCCACAATCATGACATGTCTTATTACCATTAGGCTTGAGGGATTTCTTATTCATCCCTGTCAAAATATTGCTTGAGGCTAGGTTCAGAATCCAAGAGTCATGGTTCTGTACCGATGATAAAAAAGAATTGCATTATAGAACAGCCTAGTGATCTTTGTTTTCTGGATTCTCTATGCAGTTGATTATCTTTATGTTGGAGGGTGTTCCAGGTCGATATCTGTACAGAGAAAGAAAGACAAATCTAGTACAGGATGTTTTAAGACCCCCCCCCCCCCCCCCCCACCCCAAGCAATGGCGGTAGATCCTTTCTTCTTTGATTTCCACAATGGTGTGTCCTGAATATTCAACTTTTGGAGTCCAGAGACATCTAGAGGTAAAAGGTCAGCCATCCAACTTTATGGATGTTTTCAATCCCATGGCAGAAAGACCTGTTGAAGTGACATTATTTTTCTCATAAAACAATAGGAATTTTATCAATTTACAAGTCAGCTGTGGGACTGTAGTGCCAAGTCCTCTAATGATTGCAGATCTACAAGTTCGAATACCTCTATCATTAAAAGCCTTTTTTAGTAGAGCAATGCGTTTCATTTTTAGGCAGGGGCAGATACATATTAGATGGATAATATCTTGCCTTGCTACACCACATAGGCTACATGATTTGACGCCGGTATGCTTCCATGATGGTTGTTCAGCCAGGCTTGGTAATACCCCAAATCTAATTGCCATTAGTTTGCGTTTCAAGTGGGGCGAGTATGTTGCGCCGAGATATTCCGCTGGTCGGAGTGATGTGTAAGATTGCAGTGGGATCTTTTTGCTAGGGTACCTTTATCTTCCAGAAGTGATTGTAGTTTTGCCGCCTTATTTGTTAATCTACGGAAGACTAGGAAGGAGGGGTTTTTCGCCCAAAGATCCATCGTCTCGGTGTCCTTCAATGCTATTTTCAAGAATTTGCCATAACTTGAGCTTGGGTTGTCCTGGGCTTGCCACAAGGCGCCATTTAATAAATTGGATCGATTCTGCTACAGTTTATATCAAGTTTTAATCACAGCATATTTTCTCCCAATTTCTTGCGTGATAAGGCCGAATTCCAATCGGACTTGTGCCAGAGCTGCTGACTGCGGTATACCAAAGACTTTTTTGTAGGCCTTAATTTGTAAAGAGTCAAGGATTTTTCCGTCTTTACCATTTAACACTATGCTAGCATAGGTTATTGCCGGTAGCAGCTTTGCAGCCATCACTGAGATTAGTGGCTTGAATGACGGACCATATAGCTTTTTTACGGTAGCAGAAAAAGCATAAATAATTCCATTTCCTTTTTTTTCCAAGAAATTGTTTCTGAAATTGAAAGTTTAGTCTTTTGTCTATGTATACCCCCAAATACTTGTAGGTGTTTACTATTTATTTTGAGTCAAAACTGCCACTAGACAAAAGATCTCTCTCAAGCATGAACAATAATCACCAGAGTTCTCTTTACAATGTTATTGTTGCCTGACAGATAAGGAACTCTGTAGCAGGTGTTTTTCAATTCATGAGTTATTTCTAAACACAGTGCTCCCTGAGCTTAACGTTGGGAGTCAATTGTACAAAAGATTGTGGTCACAGTGGAAATCAAATGTACAAACAATAGAGTTGAATCATTCAAACATCACCATGATGAACTCAGTTGAATGTGATTTTATTTATGTCACATGATTATCTTTATATCACGTGATTATCGCAAAGAGCAAGACATTTTGTCTGAACATTCAATAAAAATGGTGCTCGGAGAAGGGAACAGAGTGCTCAGGAAGGTCACTCTGTTCACTCTGTGTTGGTGACAGTAATAGAAAAGGAAAGGCAACGTGCAACATATACATCCGATATAGCTGAACCGATCCAGCCTAATGAAGGCAGATTAATACAGAACAAAACTTAACAGAATATAGGCGCAGATCATAAATCTTCGTCGTCTATGTTTGACAAGTAGCAACAAAGACCGTCGACGTTTCGACCCCTATATACAAAAAGGTTAATTGAGACTTATCCTTAGGTCTTCATCACGACCAAAGGTTGAAGGGGGAACACTGATTAACAGCAGCACTTGGCCTCCCTTCATTTAGTCCATCATTGTCCCTCACTGACCCTGGGATCACCCACTGCACCCCTCTCCACCAACACTGCCCTTTGCTTTCCTTCATATCCTGTCAGTCTACCATCAAGTCCCCAGCTTCTTCCAAACGAATGCTGGTACTGAAAAGCAGACACAAAAGGACCCCCTGGTTTCCCGTCTGAAGAAAACTCTCCCATTTTACACACAGCACGTGACTTGACCTGTTACCACGTGATGTAAAGTTAATTGAAATAAATGTAATACCATGAAAATTAAGGTGTCGATAAAACAGTGGGTGAATTGAGACATCCGTGCTATTCACTACCAGCCTCCACTGTACACAACCTAATAGATGATTGAAGCGGGACTAGTGACACTTACTCTAGCGAGCAGTACTGGTCAGCTTGCCGCGATGGCTTCCCTCTGCATGTGCTTGGCTGTGGCTGAAGTCCAGTTGTCGCGTTGACAACTTATGCGCCCGTGGCATTCTAAAATTTTGATTGCTGAGCTCCGTGCTTCCGAACTGCATTGTGAGGCACCAACACTGCAGCGGTCTGGGTAGGCCCGCCTCTGCAGGTCAACAGTGTCACATACTGCCCAGTGAGAGTCAAAAACGCCCTGTGCGAGCAGCAGCAGGTGCGCGGACTAACTTAAACTACAGTCTGCTGCACTGTGGCTGGGCCGACTCGCCAATGTGTGAGTCAAACACAGAGAATGCTTGTCCTCTCCTGACTGTCTCGGCTGTAGCCATTGGCCATTTTGCAGACTGGCTCACTCCGTCATGTGACATCACATCACAGAGAATTTGAATGCCACCGCGTGGGCGGGTCAATGTACTAATATTGTTATATTGCAGTTACAGCCTGCCAGCCTAAGCCAGTCCAGAGCGATATAAGCCAGGCATCTCACAATCCTGTCACAAGCAGTGCAGAATGCGCCCTGCAGCCAGCTTCCTGACAGTGGTGTTTCACTGCTAACAACCAGCATGACAGCGGAGATTTTATAAATGCGTTACTTTCCATTTCAGCATGGTGATGCGGGCCATCACATTGAAATACGTTAGTGTAACGCCTGATGCATGGTACTTGCCAGGTCTGCCCACCCATTCTGTAGGATTTACTCTTGAATAATATTAGGTTAACATAACTTAATGCTATGCAGCTGTTAATGGATTTAAGACTGTTAAGGTTGCCTTTTTCAATGGTAAGCAGTCATATTTCTGATCGTAAAACTGCTTTTACAAATAAAAGTGTCTGTTTCGGACCCATTGTATGCTCCATGCACAATCTAGGCTTTAGAGATATACTGCAAACCAGTCTCATGTGTGGGTTCAGAGATGTTGAATGATGTTGGCAGAGAAGGAATGCTCAAGTTTGCATTGAATTGCGTGGTAGAAATTAAATAAAGATGAATAATGTGGTTGCTGAACGGATATAGTATAAAGTGCCTAGTTTTTAAATAAGAGGTTTCTGGGTCCATTCACTATCATGGAAGCACTCAAAGCCGGCTTATGTGCCAGTGTGCTAACGAAAGGATATATTTGGAGTGCATTCCTACAGTGAAGAATTGTTTGTGGCATTCGAAGCTACAACGTAGCAAGACCAAGAATACAAAATCTAGAGGTGTTGAGAAGCGGGTGTCATAGTCAGGTGAAGTGTTTTTTTAATCAAAGAGGTACAGGCAATAGCACTTGCAATTTCAGTAATACAAAAAAAATTGTCAAAAACCTCTATCACTTTCAGATATTTTATTCCCTATTCATTCATTTTTAATCCCAGCAACCAAATGTGAGTGCCACTCTTTCAACCACCCCAGCCCCCACTAACAACAACAAAAAAAACACAAACGCACACGTTGCGTGTAGAATTTCTTCTGGCATTGTCTATGCACCTTGTGCACCTCAGCCAGTGACAGACCCCCTCTGCTCGGTTGGTCTTTTTGGGGGGGTTATTATGAGCTTTAGCATCTTCAGTAACACATCCCTTTCTCTGCTCACTCAGGCGGAAGAGCTTTCGCTATAATTATTTTGTGCTGAATGAGAAATAGAGCTCTTCTGCTTTAGAAAATGACCCTCGGCAGCTTTCGATTAGGTTCCCGTTTTGAAAAGCAGGTTAAATTGCTGCACGGACAACAATGGACGCCAATCCCCACAGAGGAGCGCGGTGGCGGTGTTTATACACCAGGCCAAGAGCCGGGTCAGTTCCCAGGCTGGTTCAGTGAGATCATTCGCTGAGCCTTTGGGTGCAGCCAATGGGGTGCCGGCACATTCCTGCGACCCGTTTCAAAACAATGGCGTCCGGCCTGCAAGTGGTGTCACGCCAGTGCAGGCGGACTACATTTAAACAGCGCCCGCAGCCTACAAGATGGCGCAACGAATGAAGTGTTCCCACTGACATCTATTGTGACCTGTGGGTCACAAGTTCGAAGTCTGATAAGCCAACTCTCATCTCATTCTGAAGCTCAATGTGATGCGTGTTATTTGTCATTGTTGAAAAGTATCATCCGTTATTTACCCGATCTACACACAGCAAATGGACGTGTAGGAGTGTAATATATATATATATATATATATATATATATATATATATATATATATATATATATATATACATACATATATATACATATATATATATATATATATATATATATATACTTAAGTTATTATTGTGTACCGGTTGCTAGGCGGACGATCAAGAATTGCATTTAACATTGTAGAAGTAGTTCGTTTTAATGCCGGTCAACATAAAAAAAAGTTCTTTATAAACATCAACATTTCACGTTGCCCTCATTGTTCGAAACATCATAAACCATAAAAGAATATCAAGCCATTAATCAATTGTTATTGCTATACACAGAAAGTGAACGTCAAAAAGAAAGATCCATATTCTTTTTTTCTTTTTCTTTCTACGATGTACGTGCCTACAAAACGAAGTGTCTAGCAACAAAGCTGTTCCGGGGACTGGGCAGTACACACGAACCGGGGCTAACATCCACAGCACATCTACAACTGCACCTTTTCAAACAAAACCTCCTGAGGTTGTAAAATGTCACTCTTTGGGGACAAGCTAGCAGCACCTCATCTCGCAATACACTCAGGTTTACGTGGCAGAAGTTTCAGCCCAAATATTTTTAGGTTGAAATCCTTTTATTCGCCATCATCATTAAGGTACTCAATTCAAACATTTTCTAAACGTGTTTTAACACACCCATTTTGTTCACTGCTGTTTACTACACAGTAGTCTCGACTTAATCAGTCCACACCCAGGTTAGTGCTCAAGAAGATTAATCACTGATGCGGGTACATAGGGTCTGCCCACAAATTAAACTGGGGCGGACAAGTTGCGGTGTGCCCTTAAGAATTTAAACCTACTGAATTCATTTCAATCCAAGTCTGCAGAAGGAAAGGAGAAAACCCCAGTGACATTAAAGTCCTTTAAAAAACTATTACATCAATACCTGAACTGAGACAAGGTTGTCACACCAAACACAGTCTGAGGGCCTTCCTTTCAACATCTCTAAAACAGCTCTAAGCCCCCTACCAAAGGGTGAAATAAGCTATCATCGAAATAGTGCACAGTACAAAGCAATTCTGCAAGGACACATTACAAATTAATTCATTTTAAAGTCGGTACACATATTCTGCTGATGAAGAGGAACAAATAGCCCTGAATAGAAGGATACAATTATCCATTTCCCTTCTGACACAAATTCCCACCTCAGCAAAGAAAACTGGCATGACATAGGAAAAGTATGATGAATGGCGCCGGCAGATATTAATCTCAGTGGGTTAGACCGAGAGCAGCAGCCTTGACTCTGTATAAAACTGTCAGACCTGGACAAAGGATAGCGGAAAAGATGAGGAGCACGCGGAGAATGATAACCACTCGAAGAGGGAATTGCTGTCCGCGGCACGTGGATCAGCCCAAGCATTAACGTTTTAAGAGATTGGAGACAATGGCTGTTGGAATACATTAAAATATTAACAAAGATGCTATGATTGAAGGATGCACTTTGCAGTTGCCTGTAAGGATCTCTCTTGAGAAGCAAAATGGGGAGTTTTGCTCTGAAATGCAGCAAATCTGCTGGCACTTGACAGTCATCATTAGCAATTTTCTAGATTTCGCATGGACTCAAAACTCTCTTACATCGACATACAATCGATTATGTTGTACCAGAGCTTGGCTGAATGACAGGAGAAGAAGCTACTGCATGCTAAACAGTTAAGGGAAAAATATCCACTAAAACCTGGGGCTGTTGATTTCATCTGGGAAATCTACGCATTCTGGGAGCTTTGCTTTTTGCTTCGCTTGAACCAAAAGGATAACCGAACCAGATGGCATAGATTTGTAACAAGAAAACCCAGGACTGGAAGCACAATGCTCTAGCAGTAAGGACCAATCTTGTAGGCCTAAACCGCAAATCAGTAAAAGTATCCCTTTACTGTGGGTTCATCACTGCAAATATTAAAGAAATTGAGTGGAAAGTTCTTGTTCCGGAAATGAAGACACATGAAGTAAAACTTAAAAAAGGGCCTAAGTGGATCAATTCCAAAAGAGTCACTGGATACATGCTAGATAATGAGTATTTTTATGCACTGGCTTGAAAAGGCAGCTGTCGGCAAAGCAAGTACGTGAGCATTTATAGAGAGGTGATTTGGCTCTGTCCACATGTTGGGAGCCAGGAGTACCCAATCGGGCAGATATGCTTCCTCAAAAATAGTGCTTGAACTCCACAGAGTTTTGATGATTTCGTTTATTTACCCAGCTGTCTTGGCTCCAATTTTCAGGGGCACGCAGGTCATTTTAATGCTGTTAAAGTGTCTTGGGTAACTAGTTAATTTATTGTTAGGTTTCGCCTGTCGAAAGCTGCGCACCGCGCAGCTTTTCGGTGCAGGCAAAATCTTTTGTTTGTCTAGAGTATGTGTGTGTTGTCCCTCCCCTCTGTTCCATTGGCTAGCTCCATAAATGGAGGCTAGCCATTGGAACAGAGATCTGTACGTCAATGCCGGAGCAGATTCGTGGGCGTTCCCGAGAATTTTAGGCTTTTGCCCACGTCATGCGGCGGTGGGCGGGGTTTTTTTTTTCTTTCTTCGGCATTCTTCGTCACACCAGCTGGACGGCTCTCCCTGTGAGGACGCAGACCCGGCCCGCTCCCTACTCCGAGCCGACTCCCGGAGGTAAGTTTTTTTATTTTCCTACACGTACTTGTAAATGCTTGTCTTACTAGCGCACACTTAACCCCTCCCGCTCCACCCAGAGCACCCTCTCTCCAGTCGCGCTTTTGGCATCCTAAAGTGAGACCTTGGGGCCAGAAAGTTTAGATTTATGATCCGGGCGGACAGAGCGTGAAAGCAGTATCATTATCAGTTTAGAATGAAAGAATCAAAACATACCTTTAACAAAAAGAGGGCCTTTTCAATTCAACTCGGTTGTTTGGACAACACTTCTGCTTGGGAGAGGGGAGCATTTCCTGCTGAAGCACAAAGATGTTTATAATTTCTTGTGTGTTTTTAATAGTTGCCGCTTCGTGCGCATGCTCTATTTGCTGTATATCGCGTCAGACTCCTGCCCACTCCTTAGAGGTCTTCCCTTTCGTCACCAATGAAACCCACCCCTCCCCCAAAAATGCCCTTTCTGTTTCTGCTTGGGAGAGACCGGCATGCTCGCTCCTCCCATTTGTGCTCAGCAGCAGCTGACGCCTGTAGTGAACGAGGGATCGCCGAAGCGTTACTGCTTTACAGCCCTGAATGCATCGGCTCTGGTCAAACTAGGCTTTAACACTGACCGTGACCCGCCACCAAACACCCATGGCAGCCTCGCGAGACTTCCCGTGTGAGGGCTCGTTTATTTGGCACCTACTTTTCGTTTTTTGCTAACCTTAGGCTGGCTCTCTAATATAAAACAGAAGTTGAGGTGCGTGAAATCGGGCGGGGGTTGGGGGAGAGTTCTAGGCATATAATGGTATTAGAGGAACGTTCGAGTGCGACTTGTACCGGAAAAGTAGCCACAAGCTCCTCGAGCTAAATGGACAATTAGTTCTGTTAGGTTGCGATTGGAGGCCTGGCCCTTTTGTTATCATAAGACATTTATATATGCTCGAATGGTGTAACTATATACAGATTGGAGTGGCAATTATTTACCTTAAGTTTGTGTGGGGTCCGATCTCTGAGGAAATATAAATTTTATGGTCAAGTTGTGTTCCCTAGCGTGTACCCCACCGTCTCCATGTACCAGCTTAAAGTGCATGTAACTTCCCTCCTGTGCCAGCTATGAAGACGCAAATACATTTGCGTCCAACGTTAACATGTCCTCTTTCAGACCCACCCTGAATGGGTTGAATAGTCCGTTCCTAAGTATGCTATGCCAACGTCTTTTTGTAGTGTACTTTACACGTTTTTCAGCTCTGGCAAAGTAGGCCCTGAATTTCTGCCATCGAGCCTTTTTCTGGCTTCTGACTCTGAAAGCCTCAGCCCAGGCTGTCTCTGTACCCGTGAACTCTGACTTACTTCCAGCGCGGCCCACCGCGCTTAGTTCAGCCTGCTGCCTGCCAAGACTAACTACAACCTTCAAATTATCTGTTCCGCTGCTCGAAAATACATTCCTGCCTACTAGTTTAAGTAAACATCCCCCAGCTGCAGAGCCGAAGGGCCGGCCTGTCTCCGTGCAAGTAATTCATAGCCTCTGTTACCATGCTCCCATGGAAGGCCCATGCCCCCACGCTTCTCATGCAGACACTTAGGCGCTTATACACGCACTCACAGTCAGTATAGAATAGCTTCTGCCCCAGAGACCTTTTCCGTTCAGATAATATGGTTCCCAAACATCAGATATCAGATATGATAGAAGTACAAGCTGATCTGACATGCCAGACTTCTGTCTCTTTCCGTCAGTGTAAATGTCAAGCCCCCTGCACCCTCCAGTTTCACGTCAATCACACGTCATGCAGCTGCGCGCGCATCCAAGCCTCCGATTTCTGCTGACATTGCAACATTTCTGTTTAGTGCCACCCCCATATGACACCTACCTGTGACGTTTCTAGTTCACGCCTAGTCCACGCCTTCTGATTACGTACTAGTAACACGTGGATGCTGTTATCTTGTCTTCTCTCAGCTGTTACGCCTCCTATATTGGTTTCTATGGTGTAAATTAAGTATATAAGCTATGTATTGTCAATAAAATATTGCTCTATCCCTTCCTGAACCCTTTGTGGTTGCAGGAACCTGATATCCAGTTCCGGAACGATTCCTTTTTAAGGAATAAAACCCCTAAGAACTCTAACACCACGGACTCTGTTTCTTTCTTTCCGATTGAGTTATTATAGATTAAGTACTTACCTGCATAGAAATTAAGACGGTAAATTAAATATTTACAACATTTTGGCGCCCGAATAGGGACCCCTCCCCCACCCCACGCGCCGGTTGGTGCGTTGCAAGCTCTGTCCCCTGCCATCAGTTAGAAGGAAACTACGCGTACCGGCAGGATTTCCTGTATCTCCCTCTGGCCCACGGAGGTGACGAAGACTGCGATCAGCACCCAGACGAGGCGGTGAGGAGTGCAGAGGATCCCGACCAGAGCCTAGCCGAAAGAAGCAAGGTCCGAGGTGTCAAGAGGCCCACCAGTTTTTCCGAAGTTTTCCGAAGTATCCACGTGTCGAGTCGAGTCCTGTCCAGTCGAGTTTTCCGAGGCCTTCTGTTTCCGTGCTTCCCGGTGAGTACCATTGCTGGGACGTATCTAGACGGGTTTGGGTACACAAGTCCGGTCTGCACTGTTTTTAGACAGTGTATCTGTACTGTTTAGCAGTACATCTGTTATTTCAAGTTTTTGCACTGTTCTTAGCAGTGTATCTGCGCTGTTTAGCAGTACATCCGGTATAGGGGGGTAGTCATATATGTCTCAAATGTCTTTTTATGTGATTAATGTCGTGGTATGAGTGTGACTGTTTTTAATGTGCATTATTGTGTTCTTGTATAACTAGCTGTATTCAGTATTAAGTAGCAAGGATTGAGCATTCAGTACTAAGTAAACAAGATGCCGTTTTTCAACAAGTGAAAGCAGATAGGAACTAGGAAAGGGATACTAGAGGAAGAAATTCCTATCCCCCCTAGGGACACTCCTGGAAATTTTATGTACCATAAGCATGGCATAGATGCCATATTATATCTAGATTTATGGGCCGATTATACTAAACATCTAGACGAAAGACACAGATGGCCTGTTACCGGAACATGGGATGCCGAGTGCATCATGAAGGTAGAGGAAGCATTATGGAAAAAGAAAGCCAGACAATCTCAGAAAGACGCCATAGAGTTTTGGCGTAAGGAATCACATAAGCGTGCTGAAAAAGAACTACGTAGAGAAGACAGACTTAAAGAATCAGATAAAGCCCAGGAAAACGAATTAGTTACTGAAGGGATCCGAGTAAAATCAGAGCAAGTAGACCGTGCACGAAACAATCTCGTAAACGGTATGTATCTCGCGGCCGAGGGTTCGCCTGAGGCCATTTCAGAAATACCAAAAAATCTACCGCCACCATTGGTTCCAACTAAAGTAACTCACAGGACCACTAAAGACATATTCCTGAATTCCTATCTAGAGGATGTAGCACCCGCTTACACCAATCTGCCTGTTCGCGCCCCGCCTACTGACGGGGACGGGGGTGTCAACCCGCCTCCAGACCAAATTCTGCCACAACTGCAACCAGGTTTCCCCGTTCGATCGGCCATTCCTCCACCTCCACCACTTCCCGCACCTAAAGTTGATCTACCGAAACCACGTTTACCTGACCCCACTAAAAGACAAATTCAAGTTCAGATACAGACGCCACAGAGAGAAAATGTTCAAGCTTCCGCCTCAGGAGGTGCGATGGGGGGTCTTCGGACCCCGCCATTAACACACAGATTAAACCTTAAGGATATACAGAGTCCTTTCACGTTCAAATCACCCCGCCTCGACATACTCAAAGAACAACTTACAGTTTGCAGATATGATCCAGTACCCGGCAAAGACGATAGAATGATGATGGCATCACTACGGTTACGATCTGCTACTGATTTCCTGCTGTTATTTGCAGGAATGAAGGAGCGCCTAGATAGAATATATCAGTTTGTTCAGACTGGGAAAGACCCTGACAGTATTAAGGATGCCATGGAGCATCAGAAAGTTGACACTCAAGCATATATACTACGTTTTTTCATAAATTGCCTAATAAGAGAACGAGACAGGCCTGAGACAGATCAGGATGAATTAGATGCACTCAACAGGTGGGGTCAAAATATATCTGAAGGAAAACACGACAAGGGGACTTGCATAGCCAGTATGTACAAGAAAATAAGAAAAGCAGTGATAGACATACACGAAAAAGAGAAAGAAAAGGCTTCCTCCGAGGGGGAAGAAGAACCTGAAGAACCAGAAAAGACTACAGATACTATAGCGTATGTAGGTAAGGGAACTTACCTTAGGAAAGGCATTCGTCCAGAAAGCAAGAGAGTTTTCCTCTCTGCCTTAACAAACCCGAATTCTCCTGAACATCAGTTCCAGGAGACTGATAAAAGGCTCCGAGAACGAATGGGGTACCATGTACTCAATTCTATGGATGAACAAGAACTAGCCCCGTCAGCCATATTATGGACTGACATTCCGGATATATACAATGATGACACCGTAGCGCAGACATTCCTGAACCTTTCCCCAGACGAGCAGAAATTAGCAGGTGTATACATGATTCAGCACCTCCTCACGAAATACAGAAACCAACATTCTGATCCAGGTCCCTTACACGAAACATTAGAAGCACTACTCATGGATAGATGGAGAGGTCTAAGTACCAAGTTAATACAAATAATTCTAGAACAACGACATAGATATAACACTTTCATAAGCTCCGAATATGTTCCCGCTCCGCCCCCAGAAAGAAAAATGTATCATATGGAACGTCTGCATGGCATTGAAGGTCAGAACCCCTTACGAGAAGTACATCCAGTTATGGGTGAGGATCATACCTTGAAACATGTGTATGTACACACGCCTCTGACTAAGTTAGAACTGTTAGAAATGAAGAAACTAGTCCCGTGCCATGATAAAGACCCTGCAGGTTTTCACAGAGAGCTTAAAGACATGTTACTAATGGGGGATTACACATATGAAGATATCATGAAAATGTTAAAGGTACTGCTGCCCACAGGCATCTACGAGAAACTCAAGGAAAAAGAATGGGAGGTGGGAGAGAAAAAGATTGTATGGGCAGAAATAGAAGACGAAGAGAACAAACGTGTCCCAGGGGTAGGCCTTGGGGAGAAAACTAAAGCATTACCAGGTTTGATAGTACAGGTTCTGCCAAGATTACTGACAACAAGAAAGGAAGACTGGGATGCAATCTCAGCATGTAAACAGAAACCCGACGAAGATACTAGTGACTTCTATTCAAGATTCGAGAAATGTTTTATTATTAATAGTGGTCTTAAACCAAGTAGCGAGTCGTACCCGCATCTTTTCGTATCAAAGTTAGTTGAGAATTCCCTGTTAGCAGTTAAAAACCGTGTATTCAAGGTTGAGAGTACATGGCAAGCAAATACGCCATCACAGATGTTACAAATGTTACAATACCATCAGAACAGAATTAGAGAAGAACAGGATCAGGAACAGAAACGTATGAAAGACACGAAAATGAAAATGCTAGTAGCCCAGTCGGTCCCAACCGACGGCCACAGAAAGGGTACGACCCAGACAGGTCACACCGCAGCTCCCGTTAAAGGGACATGCAACTATTGCAAGCAGCCAGGTCACTACGTACATGAATGTCCAGTTCTGAAACATAACATATCAACAGGTAAAACTAAAGAGAGACCGCATCCACCAAGACAAGATCAGGCCCAGCAACAGACCTCACAGAACGTACAGCCCATGCAGAACACGCAGCCTATGCATGCTTCACCTCATACAGCACAGGCAGTAGCAGTGTCACAGCCACAGCCCATTGCCGCGACTCAACAAGTTTCCCAACAGATGTACCAGTATGCCCAAGCTGCTTACCCCGATTACCAACGATACGCATGAAACAGCCTAGAGAGGGAGTTGGGTTTGCCTCTTATTGAAATTCCTGTAGATCAAGAAGGTCCTTATGTACACAGTCAAGTATTGGGAAAAGACAGAACGTTTTTAATTGACACAGGGGCAAGCCGCACCACAATAAGCCATGACGAAGTCCCAGGGGCACCCCTCTCAGGCTCACAGAATGTTTCCCTTGGTTTTTCAGGACAGCCCATTGTAAATGAAGTATCAGAACCAGTCCCCCTGGCTGTGGGTCCGTTATCACGTGTTACAGACTTGTTACTTACGAAATCATGTCCAGAAAATCTGTTAGGAATAAAAACATTGAAGGCTCTAGGAGCTATAATATGCTGTTCCCCGGAGGGAGTTAGACTCTTTCTGCGGGATTTCAAGGGTCATTATGTATTACGAAAGTTTGATGTCAGATTGAAAAATGTACCAGATCACTTGTGGGCAAAAGGCCCAACTGATGTAGGTTGTATGCATATCACACCATACCGTGTTACACTCAAGACAGGAGTTGTTTTACCACGAATCAGACAATACAAGTTACCACCCGATGCTGTAGTGGCTTTACTGGAAATCATTGAAGAGCTCATTGCCCAAGGAGTGGTCGTAGAGACCGACTCCAATATCTGTAATTCACCCATCATTCCAATTCTTAAACGTACTGATCCCAATGCACCGCCAGTATATCGGCTGGTGATTGATCTGCGAGAACTGAATAAATGCATTGTACCACAGTACCCTGTGGTCCCCGATATCTCTTCCCTATTGACTGCTATTGATTCTGAAGCAACGTTCTTCACTGTAATTGACCTCAAGAACGCTTTCTTTAGTGTACCTATTGATCCAGAGAGCCAATACCTCTTCGGATTCAGTTTAAATGGACGAAGTTTCAAATTTTCCCGCGCACCTCAAGGATTCACAGAAAGCCCCAGCATCTATAGTCAAGCACTGAAAAGACAACTAGATTGTATTCAAATGCCAGTTAACACCGCTTTACTACAATACGTCGATGATCTGCTGATCACCGCACGAAGTGAGCCCGAATGTGAACAAGCATCACTGACAGTTTTACATTTCCTGGCCGACAAGGGACACAAGGTGTCTCCTTCGAAGCTACAATTCTGTGTTCAGCAAGTTGTGTACTTGGGTCACTTGCTGTCCAAAGTGGGGAGACAGCTCACTCCCGATCGCATTCAGTTAATTGTAAATATGCCACAACCCCAGACACAAAAGGAAGTGCGGGCCTTCATAGGCCTCACCTCGTACTGCAGACAATGGATTCCTCAATATGCATTTCTAGCTAAACCACTCATCCAGTTAACGACACAGGAGGCAGCGACTTCGACTGTCCTCCCTTGGACCCAGGAACACACACAGGCCTTTGAGGAATTAAAGAAAGCATTATGTCGAGCACCAGTTTTAGCGACACCATGTTACAGTAAACCGTTTACACTTTTTGTTACAGAACGTTATGGCACAGCATTGTCTGTCCTCACTCAAGACCAAGCAGGTTCACATAAGCCTTGCGCTTATTTTTCAAGTACATTGGATTCAGTAGCCCAGGCACTCCCTGCGTGCTTAAAGTCAGTAGCAGCAACAGCATTAGCAATCAGACAGAGCGATTCAATTGTTTTAGGCCATCAGTTAACAGTACAAGTTCCACATGCTGTAGAGGTTCTTTTAAACAGAACCCAGACTCAGCACTTGACTATAGCACGACTGACAGGTTACGAATTAACGCTATTCCAGCCACACATAGAAATCAGACGCTGCAGCATTCTGAACCCCGCAACACTGTTACCTTCAATTATGACAGATCCAGCCCCGCATGATTGTATAGAGATCATTAATGCAGTAACAAAGCCCCGACGAGACTTAACAGATGTTCCACTGACAAATCCAGACCTGACACTTTATGTGGATGGTTCATGTATGAGAACAAGTACAGGAGAATTAGTGGCCGCGTATGCAGTGACCAATGAAACCGAAGTAAAAGAAACACATCGTATTGACACACTGTCCGCTCAAGCAGCAGAGCTTATTGCTCTGACCCGAGCCTGTATACTAGCCAAGAACAGAAATGTCAACATATACACTGATTCCCGTTATGCGTTCGGAGTTGTACACGACTTCGGAATGTTATGGCAAGAACGAGGTTTTTTGACCTCTCATGGTGCCAAGATCCAACACGGTCCCCTCATTCAAGCACTGTTAGAAGCAATACATCTGCCTTCAGGCATATCCGTCATGAAGTGTAAAGCACATACTAAAGTTACAGATTCTGTTTCCCAGGGTAACGACCTGGCAGACCAGACAGCAAAACATACAGCATTGACTCACACTCAGACAACTGACATGACAAAGACAATAGGACCGACAAAGTGTATGACAGTCAGGGATCCCACACTAGATGTAATCGATATTCAGACACATGCTACCCCAGATGAAATAAAGAAATGGACTGAACTAGGAGGGATCCAGACAGATCAAGGTTGGATGACGAAGGGAAAATCTACATGGTTTCTCCCTGACTCTATGGTTCAAGTCATGATCAATACAGCACATAGTCCAGCACATCTAGGAGAGAAAGCGATGTTAGACAGTTTACAGAATCTTTGGAGCAATAAACACTTACGAGCAGCAGCAAAACAGAAAGTGCGTACTTGCATGATCTGTTGTCAGTTCAATCCAGGTAAAAGTGTCCCTGTAGAGCAAGGTGGATTCCATCCTCCCGATCACCCTTTTGAAGTCCTCCAGATGGATTATATCCAGATGAACCGTTGTCGAGGATTCAAATATGTCCTCGTAATTGTTTGTGCACTTTCCCGTTGGACCGAAGCATATCCAGTCCCAGATTACACTGCTCCGACCACTGCCAGGCAGCTGGTTCGTGAATTCTTCCCACGGTACGGCATGCCTCGTGTCGTGTACTCAGATAACGGACAGCCATTCTCATCTGAATTAATGAAACAAGTTTCCTTGTTGCTAGGATATCAGTGGAAATTCCATTGTGTCCGACATCCCGAAGCCGCAGGCCTTGTAGAGAGGCATAACCAGACATTAAAGACCCGCCTTGGTAAAATATGTCAAGAGAAAGGGGTCGACTGGATAGTCGCCCTGCCAGTTGCACTGTTCTATATGAGAATGGTTGCCCACTCGAGATCAGGACTATCCCCGTACGAAGTGGTCTTTGGCAGACCACCGAATATGTGGGGGACGCCCATTCCTAAGAAAATTACTGATGTTGATTGCAATATGTTGACAGATTACCTTGCCTCCTTGATGTCTGCACTCCAATCATGTCGTTCACAGGTTGCCGCAGCCTTCCCTGACAACACTGATGTAAAGCCGCATGATGTCCGTCCTGGCGACCTGGTTTTAATTAGGAACTTTGACAGGAAAAGTCCGCTGGAGACCCGCTGGAAAGCGCCGAAGACCGTCCTTCTTACTACGAGGACAGCAGTGAAAGTGGAGGGCAGAAAGGGGTGGATCCACACGAGCCATATTAAACTATGCAATGAACTGAAACCAGACCCAGACTCGTCCACCCCTTCCAAAGACTGTATCGAGCCTAGTGACTTTAAAGTTTCCGAACGAGAGAAAACTCCCCAAGAGGAGTGTAGATCAAAGCTCCGATCTAGCAAGTCAGACAGTTTAATTGTTTAAGTCCTCCCCTAGGTGAATCGGTTAAATCGTTTCTGACATGTATCCCCTAGATCGAGATAGAGAGAGAGAGAGACAATTCAAGAAACGTACATATTGCAAATCACTGCGTAGTCACTGTATAGTGACATTATTAATCATGTTTTTTCTAAGTCTTCTGATTATTGTTGCAAGTATACTACTTCCTATCTATTACCCTATTTTCAAGCGTGAACAATCTGCTTACAATGTTTCTGCTGAACATTCTTTTAGCGAGTTACCTCCACATGAACTTTCTTACAGACTTGCGCTGCGCAACAACACATTCATTAGTATGCTACATCATTCCCATCAGACTAATAATGCTACGAATTGCTGGATATGTGGCCGACTCCCTCCCTACCAGAATTACAAGGGAGCTCTGCCCCTCTTTCCGTACCCGTTCACTCACAACGGCTCCTGTGGTGCATGGTTTAAAATAATTAATTCCTTAGATCCTGATATTGCTGTTTTCGAAGGGAGCTGGGTTTGGGGAAACTTGAACTTAGTTCTGCTCGACGTCTGTTACCCTGATAAGGAGGGACTCCCCACTAGAATAGGAACTGATCTAGAAAATGAAGTATATGGATTAAGTAATTACACAATTAACCTTATGATTCTTACTGTTGAATCCGAAGCTGCACCAGTTCTGCCCGCTATGTCAGTATTACCAGTCACTGGTGAATTATGTGTCAGGAAGAGAGGTTCAGTACACTTAGGTCATAGTAAATGTACTACTGTGGTCGAATTCAGTGATCATGGTAAATCGTCCTTTAAAGCTATCCGTCATTCCTATTTTGTTTGTGGTCATACCGCATACATATGCTTACCTCCAGATTGGGATGGTACCTGTTATATTGCATTCCTTCTGCCACCTATTTTTCTAGCTCCTCCTGATTATCACAGAAATACAAATCTAGTAAAGAATAGACTCAGAAGAGATCTCCCGCTTGTCGACTACACAGAAACGGCATGGGAACAATACACCGATTTTAATAAAGGATTCTTTTTCTTTTTAGGCCCCGTCCAAAATAGTAAACTAATACGCAGATTAACTAGAACACTTGAAGCAGTAGTGAATGAAACTGCCTCCGCCCTAGGTAACCTAACCGAAGAGCAGTCCGCCATGCGGGTTGTTGTCCTTCAGAATCGTCTTGTTATTGACGTCATCTTGGCAGATAGAGGTGGAGCCTGTAAGGTCATCGGGTCAAGTTGCTGTGTTTTCATTCCAGAAAACGCGCCATCTTTATACAAAGCTATTACACGTCTTCATAAAATTGCTAATCTGATACATCAGAATCCAGGCACCTGGACTTGGTCCGGTTGGTTCTGGACAACGTTAACCGCTTGGGGATGGAAGATCCTATCCTTCCTAGGCATTGGCCTAGTCCTAGTATTCAGTTGCTGCCTGTGCTTACAGTGTGGGCCAGCAATTTGTGGACTGTGTGCCACATCATGCATTAAACATTCCAGTTTTCTTTCAAGACGTGAAAGAAAGAAAGAAGAGCAAATGATGTTACAAGAACAAACTGATCGATTCATGAGGATCGATATATCATGAAGGGTCCGTAGGGAACAAGGAGGGAATGAGGAAATATAAATTTTATGGTCAAGTTGTGTTCCCTAGCGTGTACCCCACCGTCTCCATGTACCAGCTTAAAGTGCATGTAACTTCCCTCCTGTGCCAGCTATGAAGACGCAAATACATTTGCGTCCAACGTTAACATGTCCTCTTTCAGACCCACCCTGAATGGGTTGAATAGTCCGTTCCTAAGTATGCTATGCCAACGTCTTTTTGTAGTGTACTTTACACGTTTTTCAGCTCTGGCAAAGTAGGCCCTGAATTTCTGCCATCGAGCCTTTTTCTGGCTTCTGACTCTGAAAGCCTCAGCCCAGGCTGTCTCTGTACCCGTGAACTCTGACTTACTTCCAGCGCGGCCCACCGCGCTTAGTTCAGCCTGCTGCCTGCCAAGACTAACTACAACCTTCAAATTATCTGTTCCGCTCCTCGAAAATACATTCCTGCCTACTAGTTTAAGTAAACATCCCCCAGCTGCAGAGCCGAAGGGCCGGCCTGTCTCCGTGCAAGTAATTCATAGCCTCTGTTACCATGCTCCCATGGAAGGCCCATGCCCCCACGCTTCTCATGCAGACACTTAGGCGCTTATACACGCACTCACAGTCAGTATAGAATAGCTTCTGCCCCAGAGACCTTTTCCGTTCAGATAATATGGTTCCCAAACATCAGATATCAGATATGATAGAAGTACAAGCTGATCTGACATGCCAGACTTCTGTCTCTTTCCGTCAGTGTAAATGTCAAGCCCCCTGCACCCTCCAGTTTCACGTCAATCACACGTCATGCAGCTGCGCGCGCATCCAAGCCTCCGATTTCTGCTGACATTGCAACATTTCTGTTTAGTGCCACCCCCATATGACACCTACCTGTGACGTTTCTAGTTCACGCCTAGTCCACGCCTTCTGATTACGTACTAGTAACACGTGGATGCTGTTATCTTGTCTTCTCTCAGCTGTTACGCCTCCTATATTGGTTTCTATGGTGTAAATTAAGTATATAAGCTATGTATTGTCAATAAAATATTGCTCTATCCCTTCCTGAACCCTTTGTGGTTGCAGGAACCTGATATCCAGTTCCGGAACGATTCCTTTTTAAGGAATAAAACCCCTAAGAACTCTAACACCACGGACTCTGTTTCTTTCTTTCCGATTGAGTTATTATAGATTAAGTACTTACCTGCATAGAAATTAAGATGGTAAATTAAATATTTACGACATCTCGGCGAACCGTCAAATCCTACCCTTGGGTGGAATGATGGAGTTGTTTTTATATTTTTATTTACTAACATTGATGAGGCTGCCACATGCATGCTTTTCTCGACGGGGAGAGGATGTGACTTTAGAGCCAGAGCGGCCGACTTTGGATCTGGGGATCCAAGTTCCAGTCTCAGCTAAACATCCTGTAATTTTGGGCAAATCGGTTAATCTCCCTTTGCCCCAAGTACGAAAAAAATTAATATGACTTTGTGTAAAAGTAACTGGTGCTCGGGTAGAGCACTTCAATAACTTCAGGTCGAGTTCGCAATATATACAACTACAAATAAAAATAAATAAAATTTTAAGCAGGGTAGACTTTTCTGCATCTAAATTTGAACTGCTTGATTGGCGCAATCGTAGGTAAAGTGATTTTGATGTAAGCAGTGAAACTATAATAAAGAAAATGTTAACCTTTCTCTTGCTGTCAGGGCTCACTTAAGAAAAAGAAGAAAGAAAATAAGTTTTAGAGGAAGGCGTCACAAGGCGTACCTTTACCTGATAAAACATGCAAGAAAAGAAAAAAGCAACATGTTAAGTTAATTTTCCCGCTCTTTGTATTGCTTTCAAAATGCAGTGGAGGGAATGGATCCAAAAGTTATGGACAACAGTGAGGGAAAAGATAGGAGAACGAGGAACATGATTATTGTGCATTTAGCACCCTCCATCCGCTCTCACAAAAAAAACACACGTTTCAGTGTTTAGGGACCTTTGTATTCATTAGACACTTATAAAGTAGCTAGCAGTCCTTGGGTGTCTTAACTTGTCAGTAGGCAAAAGGAAGTGTAAGACTAAGTGGAATCTGGACAGGGTGTGACAGACTTTGAAGCAGTATTAGTGCAGGGGACTTACTCCTACCCTCTTTCCCTAATGGGGTACTCATTGGGCCTCTACTGTCCATAGCTTAATAAAATCGAGCTCGGGCCTCTTGTTTCTACCTGCACATTGGCTTCGGAAAAGAACATTATTGTGGTGGAAGTAGTCCTGTGCAGGCTGCTGAAGGCTTTGGCTCTAGCAATTTTCGAGTGTAGTTTGACCAGGATTAAGCTTTAACTCTTGTAACAACATCCTAGTGGGCCTAGCTGGAGAGGGCCAGTGAAATCGAGATTCTGTGCTTTTGACCCTCTTGTTTTTCCATTGAAAAGCTTGCATTATATTTTGAATATATAATCTCAAGAAAACGAAAAAATGTCAAAAAACAAGTTTTTCTCTTTTTCCTAAATGCAGAGTGGAATCTGTTTAAATTCCCCAGCCGTGTTTCAAAAGTAGCTCTTGAGATAAAGGGCGCGCACCTTAGACCAGACTAACTTATTGGGAGTAGGCATTATAATTAATTCTGGTGGGAGAGAAGGGAGATGACTTGTGTGCATGAGCTCCTCACCCCCCTCCCCCCTTGTTGCTAGTGTGCGTGCGCTCCTCACCCCCCTGTCCCTGGTTGCTTGTGTGCGTGAGCTCCTCACCCCTCCCCCCTCATTGCTTGTGTGCATGAGCTCCTCACCCCCTCCCCCCCTCGTTGCTTGTGTGCGTGAGCTTCTCACCCCCTCCCCCCGCGTTGCTTGTGTGCGTGAGCTCCCCCCCCCCGTTGCTTGTTTATTTGTGGAACCTCTGTGGTCAGTGTAGGGAATGATGATCTGTTATGTGAAATGTGTCAGATTTAAAGAATGTTGGGCTTAATGGACAAGGGCAGAGGTCTGTACGCTGTCAGTTTAGAGTCAATTCGTACTTATTCCAGGTGCATTGGTGTGGTGGGCTTATGGTGGAAGAATTGCTGTTGGGAGCCTTGAAAGCTAGTCTATTTCATAGATGATCTCTGTTAGATGTTTTGTTAAGTTGTATGTTAGTGGATGTTGTGTTTTGGCCGGTAGAACCGTTATGAGCTTCTGGCTACCTAACTATTTTGAGTATCCTAACATTGTGGGATGTGCGTGATGGCGTCATGGATCAAATGTTGCATGCTGTCTTATCCGATTCCCCTGGATTTTTGCAGAATTAACGTCAGTGTAAAGGTTCACACTTAATTAATATTCAAAAATAATGTGTGATGTTTCTGAGCTTTCTTGTGAACATTGACACCTTTTGTTTACAAATATGTCATTTAGGGCTCTTCCTTTCTCTGCGAGGGGTTTTCAGATATTTATTGTCTCACCTAAGCACAAGAAAATTGTCATGAGCAATGACAAAAGCTCTAACTTTTACAAAAGCGAAACCGTTGCATTGTAAATGCTTGTTTTTGTCTCTGGCGGCAGCACAGATAAAAGGTTGGTAGTTAACCTACATAGATTTTTAGGTCTGGCTTGAAATTTCAACTGTCACCTGACCTTTTAACGTACACAAATATTATTATATAGTTCTTTACTTCCACACAAATGCATATCTATTCCCATGCTATTTTCTTGTAATGCTTCAAATTACAATACAACATTCCTTTAAAGCCGAACCTGTTTATGTTGTCAATGCTCGCTAGTCAAATTAACACCTACCTACAAGTATATTGCCTTGGATGAAAGAAATGTCTTTAAAATAAATGTGCATGATTTTTTGTTCTTTTTTAAAAAAAAAACACGCTTAAACATGGACCCAAATAAAGTGACAGGTTGACTCTGTTTAAGTATTCTGTCAATCAATCCAACTGGTCCTGTGGGTGAGAGACAAGAGAAGGGGCTGAAAGAAGTCTTGCTTGTGGGTCTAAAACAGAAACAACAAAATAAATAGATGCTGACAATCGAATTCCTATGAGAAATACAATTTCACAGCGATATCATTTCATGGAGGAGGAATGGATCGAACTCTTGTAACCGTCAGACACATCATTAGAGAGGCCGCCCCTCTAATTCAGAAGACGAAAATCCGACATCCTGGTGTATACATACATGTACATCATTTGAAAGTTGAATAGTCTGTGTGTTATGGCAACATGTATATTGCGCTTTTCAGATCTAAAATCCGCACTTTGATTTAATACATCAAAATACTTTTTTCTAATATATGGAGACAACAGATGGAGTACTTTAACTGTAAAAGGGTTGCACGTCAAAAAGGAAACAAAAAGATTAATGGTTAGATTTTTTTAAAATATGTACTTTCTCATACTGCAGGCTCGGTTTATACATAGTCCCCTCGTTGACCCCTCAAGCCTCATGGTGTGCTGTGGGAGAACTGCCAAATTTACAGGCAACACCAGTAGTCAGTCCCCATAAAAGAATATCACCTCATAACCTACTTTAAGCGTTCATTTTTGCAATCTCACTGCTTATAAATATTCCATGGAAATTAAAAGCATTTTTGTTAAGCAATGCACCATCACAATGACCTGAAGCAATCTTAGAAGGTGTCTACAGATAAAGGGCATGTTTAATAGTGCAATTCCCACCTCAAGAACACGGGCCATGGAAAAGGGATGCCTCCTTGGTACTCTGCGTCCCAGTTCTTTGACTTTTAATGCATCTATCATTTCATAATAGTATTACCTTCCACTATGCACGTCTTTCAAATTGTTAGTGGCGTGTTTAATCCAATGTATAAGTATGGCACTTGATGTTCAAGGGCATGGTCCAGTCTTGATGCTGGAGCAGGATCTATTAATATGGAATGTTCATTAGATTAATCAGTGGGACTGCAGGTTACACCAAGAGCTGATACAAAAAGCAAAAAACTTACCGACTCTCCCTTCATTACCTCATACTTGTGTTCAAGTTGAAATATTCCATATTATTTTTCTAGCAATGTTTTTCTGATCATTCTGCGAGTTACATTTGGCTTTCCAATGTTTTTATCTAGGTTTGTAGTCCTATCAATGTGTTTAAAAAAAATATTTTTAACTGAAAAAGAAGTAGGTACGAAAAAGTATTATTTCTCCAGCATACATAAATAATAATGCCTGGGAGGCCCACAGCAGGTCACTTTATGAGTAGGTCTTTCAATTGAGTCCCTTATAAGAGACTTCATGAAGCAGGAAGAAACCTGGCACACCATGAGCAAAGACTTTGGAATACTTTTGAACATGGGATTATAAAGATAGATGACCGAGTTTAGAAGCAGAACCACCACACAAGCTGTAGAGTGAATGAAACGCTCAGGACACCAAGATTGTGAGCGTGATAGCCTTTGTGAGAGAGAATGTCCATGCTTTTGGACTGGAATTGCCAGGACTTACTGACGAGTTGGAGGTTTCTGGGTTAACAGACGTTTACAGCCTGCTTCTCCATCATCCCTTTAAGTCTTAGGTGTCCCCACCTGCCAGTTTATAGGGGATGACAGAGATAGTCACCTGGAGATTGTCTGCCCATCACGCTTTCTGCATTGTGCATCGTTAGAGTCATCTCTATGGTTGCCACATTTTTGTGAACTCAGTTTCTCAATCTAAGGCCATAATTGATTTCGGAGTTGATGATCTTTCACTTTTGGGGTAAAAGACATTCGGAAACTATTTAAACCAGTGCGGTCTTATACTCTGTGCCTGTCAGCATCCATAGTTCTGCTGCACACCAGTTTGCTCATCCAGCCCCATTCCTTTGTGTGAACTTTTTTCGTGATTTTGGGTACCCTTTCTGGTTCTTGTGTAACTGGTTGCTAACTTTTATCCATTCTTTTATTCTTGCAGTCTTACCAGTAAGAGCCAGTCTCCAAGTTGTCCTCTGGAATAAAGGCAGTAAATGTATATGCTTCTTCAAATCTAAACCCTAAAGCATCTTTGGGGTAAGAACTCTAATAGGTCATGCAAACAGTTCTAGTGGTAAATATAGGAGAAAGGTGCCCAAAATACATGTACGCCTGGTGTGACTCTTTCTCTAGCACTGAAGACAGTGCCTGGGAGGATCACATTTTGGAATCTGGGAGATACATTCCTTTAGATCAGTATTTGCAGTAGAGGGGCATCTCTGAAAATTTAGAGACAAGTTCAAGAGCGAGTCCCACATTAACAGCTTATGAATTGTAAAAAACAAAATCTGTGCCTGCTTGGAAGACCTGCACGAGAAGAGCAGGACTTGTGCACAGTACCCTAGCTGGAGAAAGGGAGATGAGCAATAATAAGGATTGTGGACGTTTCGGGTATGTAGATTGGTAATGGGTTTGTCACATGCACTAAAGCTTCACTACTACCGCAACTGCCAGCCGCTCCATTGTTTCCAAAGTGGCAAAGGAGGTCCCAGGGCTCATGAAAGAAGTGAGATGGCTAATAATTTTATTCTCTATCTATTACATAAATATGTTGAATAAAATGCTTTGAAGTTGAAGATATTCATCTGAAAGTAATGTTGCTCAGCCTTCTCATATGTACTTTCTGATACGTTGAGTGAGGCAGGAGATCACAAGCCGGAATATCATGCAATTTTAAGCTTGTTCTTGGTCTCCTGGAGGGATTGCAGAGCCCCTTCCCACCTGCGACACTAATGCAGCTCTTCACACAGCTCAACAATCAGCTCAAAAGAGGCAGAAACATTAGCCAGACCCTTGAAACACATTTAGAGAGTAGCCTCGCAATGGGACATTTAAAGAAAAGGAAAGGCAGGGGCGCAGCCAAGCTAAAGGGAGATGATGAGACTAAAAAGAGACAAATATGGTAGACGAACAAGATAAAACATGAAAGGAAAGGGATGGGCAGAGAGTACCTGCAGCAAACACAGGGAAAACACACGGCAAAACGGGGAAAACGTACAGGAAGTGATTAGGTTAATTTAAGAATTTATTAAGACATAATTATGTGCTCGAGGGGATAATTAGATTCACATTTAAAGTCAACTGACTGCTTGAATTTTTTTTATTTTACAAAATTTTACAGTGAGAAAGGCTGCTTTGCCCTTCTCCCTCTATGCAAGCTTCAACGCTCGGCTGCCCGCAGCACTACCACCGGGAGAATCCGCCAGAAAGGGCAGGCGCACAAGTTCCATTTATAGGGTTTCTTGCCAGAGCCAATGAGAACCGCAAGCAGCATGCCTGGGCAGAGGCCTGTGCTGCTGGAAGAGCCTTTCCCTCAGGGAGGGCAGGACGGGGAATGAGGCGAGCGGTAGCAGACTTCTGCGAGTCATACACAGAGCCGAAGGGCGAGCAAGTGCCGCAACGATAGTTTATTAGCGAGCCCACTTTCAACACAATCATATCTTAGCCAATTAACAGTGCGTGCCAAGGACAAGCAAAAGACACAGCCCGGCATACATGCCAGGGCATTATTTCACAGCACGTTTCTGTTCCTCACCAAGTAAACGCATCAACCACCAACCCCCTGCATGAACTCGCATTCCATCTGCAGAACCCCCCATTCCCTCAGCAGAACCCCCCATCCCATCTGCAGGAACTCGCACCCCATCTGCAGGAACTCGCACCCCATCTGCAGGAACTCGCACCCCATCTGCAGGAACTCGCACCCCATCTGGAGGAACTCCCATCTCATCTACAGGACCATCTGCAGGACCTTACATCCCATCTGCAGGAACTCCCATCCCACCTGCAGGCACTCCCATCCCACCTGCAGGCACTCCCATCCCACCTGCAGGCACTCCCATCCCACCGGCAGGCACTCCCATCCCACCGGCAGGCACTCCCATCCCACCGGCAGGCACTCCCATCCCACCGGCAGGCACTCCCATCCCACCGGCAGGCACTCCCATCCCACCTGCAGGCACTCCCATCCCACCGGCAGGCACTCCCATCCCACCGGCAGGCACTCCCATCCCACCTGCAGGCACTCCCATCCCACCTGCAGGCACTCCCATCCCACCTGCAGGCACTCCCATCCCACCTGCAGGCACTCGCAGGCACTCCCATCCCACCGGCAGGCACTCCCATCCCACCGGCAGGCACTCCCATCCCACCGGCAGGCACTCCCATCCCACCGGCAGGCACTCCCATCCCACCGGCAGGCACTCCCATCCCACCGGCAGGCGCTCCCATCCCACCTGCAGGCGCCCCCATCCCGCCTGCAGGCGCCCCCATCCCGCCTGCAGGCGCCCCCATCCCACCTGCAGGCACTCCCATCCCACCTGCAGGCACTCCCATCCCACCTGCAGGCACTCCCATCCCACCTGCAGGCACTCCCATCCCACCTGCAGGCACTCCCATCCCACCTGCAGGCACTCCCATCCCACCTGCAGGCACTCCCATCCCACCTGCAGGCACTCCCATCCCACCTGCAGGCACTCCCATCCCACCTGCAGGCACTCCCATCCCACCTGCAGGCACTCCCATCCCACCTGCAGGCACTCCCATCCCACCTGCAGGCACTCCCATCCCACCTGCAGGCACTCCCATTCCACCTGCAGGCACTCCCATTCCACCTGCAGGCACTCCCATTCCACCTGCAGGCACTCCCATCCCACCTGCAGGTACTCCTGTGAACTCACACCCCACATGCGTGAGCTCACACCCCACCTGCAGGAACTCACACCCCACCTGCAGGAACTCACAACCCACCTGCAGGAACTCCGATCCCATCTGCAGGAACTCACATACCACCTGCAGGAACTCACATTCCACCTGCAGGGCCATCTGCAGGAACTCACATCCCATCTGCAGGAACTTACATCCCATCTGCAGGAACTCACATCCCATCTGAGGGAACTCACATCCCACCACCTGCAGGAACTCACATCCCACCACCTGCAGGAACTCACATCCCACCACCTGCAGGAACTCACATCCCACCACCTGCAGGAGCTCACATCCCACCACCTGTAGGAACTCACATCCCACCTGCAGGAACTCACATACCACCATCTGCAGGAACTCACATACCACCACATGCAGGAACTCACATACCACCACCTGCAGGAACTCACATCCCGACCACCTGCCCCCAATGATAACACCTAACTCCTCTGAATGCAATCCACCACAAAGAAGGTGTAGTAAATGCATGGATTGGTTTTCTTTAGAGTGCAGAACTAATCCCAATAACCACTGGATTAATCATTACCATTAGGTTCCGGCAGCAGTGCGCTGTATGGCTTACAGCGCTTCAACGCCTCGCCAGGGGTAGAAAGCGTTATATAAATGAACTTACAATACAATACAACCAACCTTGGCCATCTGGTGGTTGCATAAAAGGGAGGACTAAAACAGACTGTCTGGGCAGAGCCCTGCCTCTTTCCTCTGTCTGGCCCTCTCTCCCTCCCAGGTTCACAATAATTGAAGGAGTGGTCGACTAACTACCGAAGTCAGCATGAGAAATGAATTGAAAAGGACTGTGAAAACCTTGATAAAACACAAGCCCTGCAGAGTAGATTATAGCCACTAGCTAACTTCAGTTAAAATGCATGCAGTTTCTCTCACATGTCCCCCTCTATCACGCTTCTAAATTCAGCACCCCAAGAAGAGCTAAGAGCACCTCTCTAGTCACTAATGCACGACACCAAAACATTTTCCAAACGGGTTCACAACAAATACACCTCTTTCAATCATGCATTCCGCCATGTTGTAGCGTCCTAGCCGTTTGATAAAGCACCACTCCAAACCCCAAGTGGGGTATGAAGGACTATATAAATGACGCAGTATGCAGTCACAAAGTGGTGCCATGGGCTTGAATGCAAGTGAGGAAATTGATCGCCCCGCACCCCAGATTGTTAAGAAGGCAGCCATAATGGGGGGGCAGTGGGTCCCTCACACCTGGACATCACTGAACCGCTGCACAAATGGTAGCTAGAAATCCCCAAGTTCCTTGTTCTACATGTGTTCCCTCTCTCCTTCCTACTCCCTCCGATCACCATCATCTTTTCACTGCCTTCCCCATTCTTTCTACACTCTTTAATCACTTCATGTCTCTCAGTTGTCTTTATCTCCTTCCTCTCATTTTCTCTCTTCGCAACTCTTAAAAGCTCTCTTCTCTTTCCCTTCCGCTCTCCTCAGGCCAATAATTCTCTCATCTCCCCTATCTTCTATCTGCGACTTCCCCTTCTTTCACCCACCCTCCCCTTAATCTACAACTTTTCTCAACCTCCTTCCATCTATTCTCATTTCTATATCTGGTCTTTGCTTCTCTCTCTATCTTTCATCTCCTTTCTGTTACATTCTTAGTTGTCCCCTATCCCCTCCCCCATCCCAAATTGCTTGTCCATGCTTTTTTTAAACATTCTGTTTATTGAATATTTTGCTCAGGTAAAATACACATATTCATCGATCTCGCAATGGACAGAGTTTTCCATACCTTTCCATCACTTTTTCCTGTCCTATCTATCTTTCACACTTTCCTTTTCTTCCCATCATTTTCCTCTCTTTTTTCCATTTCTCTTTCATCGTCTATGATCTCACCCTAATCCCTTCCGATGACTGGGCCCAGGCTGTGCATTCAAATCATTCAGAGCCGGTGATCTGAAATATAATTGCAGGGTGTACAGGGCAGGTTGTGGCACTCGCGCTCTTCTGGGCTCCTGGTGCCACTGCACTAGCTGTACCAATGGTAGCTACCCCCTCGCATAATATGATGGGTACTTGAAAATTGAGCATATATGTTCAGACTGGAATGTCCCCTGTGTTCTCTTGCCCCGAGTGACTACATGTATCTGGTACCCAGACTTTGGATTTTTGTCCCTGTAGTACACTAACCTAGCTTGAACGCAGAGGCATGGGCTTGTCTCGGACATGGGTAGGTTTTGGGCTTGTCCTCTGACCTGAAGGGGTACACCAAGTATGCCTTCATTTGGTTACTGTGGACTACATTTGCAGTCATGGGTTTAGTGCATAGAGCAGTGGAGGCAACATAATGTGTTTTGAGAATTAATAGTCTGACAGCCCTTTATATTGGAGTCACTGTAGTGGAGGCCTAATGGCCCACTCATGGAAAGTGCAGCTTCTAGTTGCTCAGCCACTCATTAACAATAACATCCCAAGTGTGAGTTAAGTGTGTTGATGTGTGTACTCTGCATGGTGTTTTTGAGTGACCTATAGTAATGGAGGCGAGATGTATTTAGTATCCATTTTGGAAACCCCTGGTGTGGTCTTGAGAAAGATAGAGGTGAGGACTGTGCTCCCATGCAGTCGAAGTGTACTACTTACTCTCCTGTAGCTGGAGGGAAGAGACCTAGACACTGGAGAGAGGTAAGAGGAGAGAAGACTCTTAGATATTGTATGAGGCATTTTGTTAACAAAGAAATGCTGATCAGACTTCCTAAACACTACTATTTGGTCAATGGTAGGCTTGGGTCCTGAGATTCTGTTCTGTCAGGTGCGAGATATACAAAGGTTGTGTCTTGATTACAACCTAGAAAGGGCACTACAAAAGAGGACCACCCTAAACTGGTTCCAAACTTTCAGACAGTGGATCCAAATCTCCAGTTGTGTCTAAAAGTGGAACCCCCACTATCCCACTTGTCGCTCCAGTTACAAATTCTCTATGGCCACTGACGGAAGTGATCCGCAGAGTACTCCGTGTTCTAGAGGAACAACCAGGGCTGGTGTCTGCCTGACAGCCATAGATAAGGGGACATTACCTGAGGTCTGGATCACTTGCTGGATAAGCGCTGTACTTGTCAGAAGTATTTAAAAGCCTGCCTTCTGAGAGAGGGAAGGAGCCTGCCCGCCCTGCAGGAGACTGTCCAGGATGGAGCGAGGTGCAGTGCAACCCCAGTGGTTATGGGCCACCCAGAGGAGCAGAATGCTGGAGAGTGATCTGAGAGGACGCAGGTACCAGAGGACTCCCACTAGGCTCTCCCAACAGTTTCAGACAGGAACCATGCCTACATGATAGTTCAACTGCTTGATCGAGGTTGTTGTGTGTTGTGATTGTGTTGTGCACGGCTGCAACTACCTAAGTTGTGATGTGGCTACATCAAACTAAGTTGTGGCCAGCCTACATGGGGGCTTTATCTACTAAGTATCACAAGGCCCTGTCGGAGTTATCCATCTGCTTGTGGCATGGGCTCAACTGCCAGCTCAAGTGAGCCAAGACACTTACCACTGGTCAGCCAGTACCGCTTCAACTTAGTACGGTCACTTCGTACGTGCAGAAAAGTCGGAGTGGGGATGCCATGGACCATGGTCCAACATCCAAGGTGGCAATCCTGCCAAGTACCACGCATCACACATTATAGGCATAGGCCCTGGCTGTCAAGCCATTAGACTGCCTAGTACTGTTGAAGCAAACTTGAGTGGCTGGCAGCGTGTGGCCTGCGTGCTCTGCTCCTGCAGGCTTGGGGCGCGTCCCGTTCTGTAGTGCTCATTTTGGATTTTGTTGGAGGCTGGCTGGTTTTGCAGCAGATCTTGCTCGCACCGGCTGCAAAAATGTTTAAATCTTTCTCACAACTGATCCTGGTGCACGCTGCAAATTTAAGGAACTGTGGAGATGGCAGAGACTTTGTTACTGGAATATCAAGCGGGCGACAAACCTGAATTCCCGTGGCTCGCCGCCTGAGCCTGCGGCAAGTTGAAGTAAGTGACTGTATTTGCTGCAGTGCAGCAGTATGTGTTTGAATTTTTTACAAATAATTTAGCTTTTTAGTGGCAGAGCACAATCAGGCAGTCCCATAAGTCCGGTATGGGCAGCCAATAAGGCACAGTTTGTGCACATACAGGAAACAATAATACAACTTATCTTGTTGGATGTGAATGAAACATTCTGCTCCTTCGTCTCATCCCGTGCCCACACATAAATAATGGTGAAGCGGAACTGCATTTCCAAGGCAGTGCTGAGCCACCCTGGCCCCACTCCTGAACACAGTCAGTGGCAGCTCCAGGACCCGCTTGTGCATGCCGGGCTCCCCGATTGGTCTCCGCCACTGCCAATGCCGGCTGACCCTTTCGCTGTCAGCCCCTCTGGTGCTGGACTGTACCTGACTTGGAGCCAGGGAAAGACCAGGGCAGCCGAGGACTCTGCCCCCACCTTGCCATACAGGAACTCACTTGCCATTCTGCCCCTTGACACCCAAAAGCATCTGTCCGACAGAGTGAACAACAGCTATGAGGCAAGGGCTGCAGACCTGGGAGGTGTGAGAGGCAGCCGCTCAACCATCATTTTAGGAGGCTGCAGAGGCTCGTGGTTGTGGGGGGATTGCAAGGGGATCGTGGTTAAGTTGTGGGGGGGAGGTTGGTGGGTTAATCGTGGGGGTGGGGGAGTCACAGGTGAATCGGGGGTGGTGGGGTCGTGGGTGTATCACAGGGATAGTGAGTCACGCATAGATAAATTAGATTTAAAAAAAAGTAAAAATAAACGCATCTTGCCGCCGGTCAGGTCTCACGGTTCTGCTCCTGCTCTCCTAAAGCACATCAAGGAACAGGAAGCAGGCCCCACTAACCAATCGCAACGCTGCAAGCAGCATTGTGATTGGTTTTGAGCGTCCTGGTTTGACGCTCAACCAGGGAATGGGGGCCTGGGCTTGTTCTCCATGCAGGCTGTAATGTAGTCGGCATGGAGAAGGGGAAGGTGCGCAGTGACTGTTTGGTCATCCCACTTGGGCCACCCAAACTAGTCATGCGCACTTAAGTGGGAAAACCACCCTGCCCCCGCCCTGTTCAAAGAGCAGAACAGCCCCGCCTTCTCACCGGCCCGCAAAGCAGCAGGAAGCAGCCTAAAAGGATAATAATGCAAAGTTATTATCATTTTAAGTTTCTGCTTCCCTCTACTTAAAAGCTGTAAGGCGACGCTCCTCCGCCATAGTTGAAGAGCCGCCCCTCGGAGGCTGTCGTTCAGTCATCCCTGGCCCTTTCTCGCATTCCTGCCCACCACTAGCCGGCAAGCACCGTCTCCCACGCGCTCCATCTATGTCTTTAGTATCAAGACTGTCATCACTACCACCCGCACACTCCTCCACTTCGGATCCATGGCTGGTATCCCCTTGTAACGATGGCGCTGCAGGGTCCCTTCAACCTCTAGCCCATAAAGACTATGGTAATACAGCCCTCACAGGAATTCCAAAAGCACATCTTGCCCCCCTCAAAACGACCCTCAACGCGGCTACCAGAATGGTCACTGGACTCAAGAAATTTGAGAACATCTCACCGGCACTAAGGGAACTCAAATGGCTCCCAGTCGAAATGCAGGCTAATTTCAGAACAGCTTGTCTTACCCACAAAGCCCTCCACACCGGCAAAACCGAATACCTGGCGGCCAAACTCAAAAAAGCAGTACAAAACAGGAACCTCAGAAGCTCAAACACCCTTCTACTCATTCCACTGAAAGCTCGTAAGCAAAAAACAGTGGCCAGATCATTTGCAGGAAACGCGCCCAAAATATGGAACTCCATTCCTCCCCACATCAGAACTAATCCCTCCTTTACGAACTTCAAAAGCCAGCTCAAACTCTTGTTCCTCAACAGATCCCTAGTGAACCGATAGGTCTTGTTGGAGCGCTAACTATTGACTCAACACTCTGCCTTGCTTATACGTCAGCCAGCCCATATCCTTTTCTCTGGCATTGCATCTTCTCAGTTTCTGTATTTCGGGATTGTCCGCATCATTGTTTTTGTGCTTAACATGTCTGGTAATTGTTGTAAAGCGCTCCGATACCCACCGGTCAGGCCAGCGCTATATAAAACTCCGAAAATAAAATAAATAAATAACTATCCAGAAAATCGGCTCCTTCTGTAATATGGTGAGTACATAGGGTCACAGGTGCATGGTTTGTCCAGGGAAGCAGTGCTGAGCCCAAACACGAAAAAAAAACCACTTTTTATAGATAGACAAGTTCTTTCTGCCTGTTGATGAGGTTACCCTGAGTCCTCTGTGGTTGGTGCGAGAAGTTAGAGACCATTACATTGCGTGATTTTGCACTCAAGAAAGTGTCACTGATAGTTATGTCACTCATAATAACACTGATATTATGAAAATGTCGCACACAGCAATCTGAAAGCATGGCAGCTATGAGGTGAGCGGTACTCAAAGTCTGCCTGCCAGATGCTTCTGATCATCGGAGTATGCTTGTGTGCCCCAGAATATCAGGCAGACCCAGTGAGGCCTGTAAGGATTGAATAAACTCCAATGTTTGGGGATGATTGCACTGCACCTGTGCTAGACTCACACTGCTCCTGTTTTCTATAGAGATAGAAGGGCCACCCAGATCCAGGGAGAGAGCCTTGGGGCAATGGGTACAAAAGGGAAGTTGAATGGGCACAGCACTTACCAAATAGCACCTAGAGACACCAACATGGTTTAAGCTGCTAGTAGTGTGTAGTACTGAGTATCACTGTATGATACTGTACTTTCTTTCATGATCAGTTGGGTACTGGACTGAAAATTCGCTTTATTGGGTTGTTGATTGATTGTGGAGTTCAAGCACCCACACACAACCTCCTGAGGAGACAGTGACTGCAGAAGTATTGTACTGGCTAGTGTTGCAGAGCCATAGAAGGACAAGCCATAAAAACATCAAAGGCAAATGACCGCATGCCCCACAGCTGTGGCCTACTGGTCACATCTTGCAAGAGGCCACTCTGAATGTGGTCCGATAGTGACTTAATCCAAACGCGGGTCTAGGGCAAGCACCAATGTACTGGCAACTACCATGGAATCATTTGCTTTTCAGACAGTTTTACTGAATCCACCAAAACGTTTTGTAGCCTTTCTCCGCCTTTTGCAATGGAACAGAAAAATGAACTGCATATTTGAAAGAAAGCTACTGTACTTTAAAAGCACGCGGAGCACTAGGGCATTAAGAATTGGAGTTAATTGGTTTCTTTGGCTCGTGGCTATATTCAGTTTAGAAAAAGTCATTTAGGCACTAACTAGATCATTCAAATGGGCCATAAAACGACATTTCCTAAGTATTAAATGTTCTATTTTAAAATATGGAATATATAAATGCTCTGATCAAAGGAATGACTTGAAAAAGCAGCTACGGATTATAGTTATTTCCATTTGAAATGTTGTAGGTTTAGATACCTGCAGCAGAAAATGGACCCATTGGCTCAAAAGAAGAACAAAGAGATGATGGCCATGATCAGTTATATCAAACAAGCATTGGAAAAAAACAATAGGTTTCACCTTTGAGAGAGGAAGGGGGTAAAGCAGCACAAGAGGGCGAGCAACATGATGGACGGGAGGGAAGCACACAAGCAAGAGAGAGCAACATGGAGAGCAGGGAGAGAAGCACACAGGCAGGGGAGAGCAACAATAGAGAGAGGGTAGCACACAAATGACAGTACACCACAGGGCACAGTGTTGGGGCAAGAGAAGCTCATGAGGGAGACAACTAGATAGGTCATGGAGTGCTTAAGCAAAAAGAAAAAAAATCTCTCTAAAAATGAGCAGTGGAAGAACACACGCAGTAAAGATGCTACACTCCAGGAGCGGGACAAGCACATGATGGAAAAGGCAAGCCATTGAATAAGAAGCAAACAAATGAGTGACAAGAAAGCCAACCAATAGTAAGCAATGGGTGAGATTTAAGCCCACAGTAACTTCTTGATAAGCTGACAATAGGCCTTTTTCTACCAGATAGCTGCAATGCCTGTTAGTTGCAAACTAATGCAACTATTACTCAAATCTTAAAGTAAAGACAGTCTCAATATAAAATGCATGCATAGACTTTTGATATTTTTGTTCCTCTGAATAATTTATGATATAGTGGTGTAAAACGCACATTTCACATAAAGCCTTAAAATATGTTAACTTTTTTATGGGTCCCTGTGAAGTATGGAAATATTAAACTTTAACAAACAACTGAGCTTTTGACCTCACAGTTTAGGTCAACAGAACCCTTGAGAGGGAAATATAAAATCATATTACACATAGCTTTTAAATCACACCACATAATAAGTGAGTTCTATAAAATAGGAAAAATTCCCGGTTGAACTTTGGTGAAGGGATGATATGGTTTTGATTCCTAACCTACAAAACACAGAAAATGGGCAAATATATTGAGCAACACGGTCCTTACTTTTCCTGCCAAATGCAAAACTTATGACTTAATTCATTTATAATTTCACAGATGACATCAACAATAATAGCATAGGTGACATCACATATCACAGCAACAGTGATGTCCTTGATGGACTCACCTAAGAAACAGTGGGGGAAAGGGCACGGGGTGCAGGCCTGCATCCAAAGCCAGCTTGGCTACCCATACCAGCCCACTGTACTCTAGGAGAAATTATCCAATCCAGTGTTTCTCTTTCTACCCAGATTACGAATACCAGCACAACTTTAGTCTCGGATCACTGTATAGGCATTCACGGAAGGTAGGGAGTTTCAGAAGGTTTGCATCCTCATAACCTGAGACTGCAAACTCTTGTATGTGTTCAGAGATGTCTCGGATGATGCAGACTGTGAGATGGCTTTTGATGTCACCAGGGATGTAATAGAAATCATTTCTTATATCATCTGCGACACCTGGGAAGTCATGAGCTCTGCATTAGAGGGCAAGTAAAGTTGCGCTGTTCACTTGATGTGCTTTTTAGGTTTTGGCTATAAACTATAATATTATGTCATGCAGATTTGTAGTGCACTATTCTCCTGGGTATCCTCGTGCTGAGAAAGTGTGGGTCTAGGCACACACAGTCTAGTGGGAATAGTAAAAAAGCCAGGTCTTTAGTTTCTTGCAGAATTTAAGAAGTGAGGTGGTGACTCTTATATGTAGTAGCAGGTTGTTCCATGCTTTAGGAGCAATGTAGGAGAAGGTTTGACCACCAGATAATGTGTTTCGTATGCACAGGAGTTGTGAAAGTAGGAGTCGGGACGAGTGGAGGTGTCTGGAAGGTCTGTGAAAGCAGAGGCCATTGTTGAGGTATGCTGAGCCAGTGTTATGTAGCGCCTTGAAAGTGTGTGCTCCTTTGTTAATGGCCATTCAGTGGAGCTCCTTCAGGTGTGGTGTTATGTGAGTGCTGCATGGGATAATCAGCGTGGTTCTGGAGGCCGGCTTCTGAATGGTTTGCAGTCTTCTGGTGAGTTTTTTGTTGATCCTGGTATAGATGGTGTCCCCATAGTCCAGCTTGCCCGCGACAAGGAGGACGTGTGTGACAGTTTTCCAGGTGCTGATTGGGAGCCATTTGAAAATCTACCTCAGCATCTTCAGGGTATGGAAGCATGAGGCAGTGATGGCACTGACTTTGGCGGTCATGTTGAATTAGCTGTCAATAATGATTCCAAAATCTTTGGCATGGGTGGAGGGGTGGTTGTCAGTCTTAGCTCTTTTGGCCACCATGTGGAGTCCCATGATCAAGTCCTGTTCCTGAAGATCACTGTTTTGGTCTTTTTGATGTTCAGCTTTAGACAGTTGGTCTTCATCCAGTGGACGATTTCAGTCATGCAGGCATTGAACTTGATTCAGGTACTTGGCGTCTTGTCTGTGAGGGCGAGAATGAGTTGCGTGCCTTTGGAATAGGAGACAATAGCGTGAGAGCGGATGATGCTGGCTAGATGGACAATGTATGCATTAAAGATGGGTAGGCTCAGGGAGAATCCTTGCAGAACTCCGCAGATGAAGTTACGGAGGTCAGAGGTATACACTACCAAGGGGACTGACTGGGTCTTTCCAGTAAAAAAGGAGCAAATCAATCAGAGCATAGATATTCCATCAATTAAAGTTTTGTTAGTGGTGTAACTTATTTTATATTAATAACTAAGGTTGTTTGACATTTCCCCACAAAATTAGTAGACGTTTAACGCATCTAGCTCAGATTCTAAATTTCATATTTCATGCAGGTCAGTAAGGATGAACAAATGTATCTGGGGTGATCAAAAAGTAGTGTTTCTTATTTAAAGACCTTTTAGAATTTTACTATCCAGTAAAGCAAATAAAGCAGAATGGAATTACACCACCTTGGGAGAAAGGATAAACTTGGACTGTATTATGGTTTGGTGTAAATGTGATGAGTCTGGGAGATATGAATTGTTGGCTGTGACAAGTAACTGTATAATATGATTGCCATTCAATGATGAAAGGAATCTGTGGCTTCTTGCACAATCCTTTCAGAAGAAAACAGACATGGAGCAAGAAATTATAGGAATAGAGGAAGCTTGGACTAACGCCAGCGAGGATGGCGGAATAGGTTTCAGAAGAGCAAATACTGCCCGTAAAATTCAAAAACAATTTTGTTTAAAAAAAAAAAGGACATTTGAATATCCACAAAAACTAGTATGGAATGCACTGTGACAGGTGAATATTTTCAGATTCTGCACAACAGGAAAAATATTGTTGGGATATATAAAGGGGCTTTCGGTGCATCAGCCAACCCCAGGCAGCACAAGGAATTACAATAGGGCAAATTCTCAAGCCCAAAAAAATACTGAAAAAAAATTATTTCACTTGTGAAATTTGGTGAATCAAACGAAAATCAACAGATCTTGTGGAGATGCACCAGCCATGACTGACAATCTAATAATTTAAGGCAGCATGAGCAAAATCCCTAGACCTCATTCTATGTAATCAATCAGGTTTTAGCTTAGGGCAGGGCACGTTGTCAAATCTCACTGTCCTGTACATCTGCATGAGATCTGCCTTTGCTTCCAAACCACGCTTTACACCCGTTTCGTCAAATTTAGGGCGGCTTTTGATAGGATGCCGTGTGATCTAATATGGCAGAAATGAACTTACACTGGGATCCCATTCAACATCCTCAGAGCAATTCAACTTTTGTACACAGACACTTGACTCTGTGTAAAGCTGGGAGATGGCACCAAACTCTCACAGAAGATGCATATGACAACAGGCTTGAAAGAGGGTGCATTCTCACCTTGTTGTTGTTTAATATTTAGATTTCAGATTTATCACGTTTTAAACTCCTTAAATGCTTACCCTTCCACCCCACCCCCAACCCCAAACCTGGTGGTTCTCATGTGACACACAATTTTGTATGCTGATGATTTGCTGCTATTGAGCCTGACACCGGTAGGGTTATAGCGCCTTTTTATAAAGTCTCTTTATTTATAGACAACAGAAAAATGAAGTTTGATCCTTACCAAAACTAAAGTTGTGAAATTCACAAACAAAATCTGAACACTAGGCACAGGACTATTAGGGGTTATTGTCTTGTGTGTAACACACAGTTTAAGTATCTTGGAGTGGTGTTTGACTCCAGAGGCTATATTTCCCAGAATTTATGGAGGACATGAAGTAAAAGGTTGCCTCCATAACATCATGCTTTCAGTAAGCTCACAAAAACTTTGCACACTCCCGTTCTTGGATAGCTTCATAAAGGGATGGCATCTAAGCTCTTGCTCACTGTAGCATAGGGTTTCGAATTTGTGGGAGAGAAGATAGCAAAACTCTTAGACCTACTAACTGCTAAGACCTAGTACTTATCATTCAATCCAACAAACCATATTATGCAGTGACAGCTGCATCTTAAATTCGGCCTTACGAAACACACATGGGCAATTAAAATGCTTTTCTGCAGATGTGACACGGCTTTTGCCAGGCTGAAAATACCATGTCAGCCCGAGTCTTCCAGGAATTAAATGCCCTCAACCCAAAGGCGGGGCTAAACGACCATCTAAAAGACGCAATTCACTCCCGCCATGCAGGAAACCTATTGAATCTACAAACCTCATCTAAAGAATTTAAGAGACAGATTAACTGAATGACCAGGTCACTTTCTTTACAGGAGGGTAAAGCTGCCCTGGCAAAGAAACCATATGCCTGGCAATTAATTAAGTCTTATAGAGTCTTAAAACCTTGGTCTTACCTCGATAAAGGATACCCAGTTCATATGAAATTAGCATTTATGCGCCTGCGTCTTGTGGCACAGCCAACCATGGACCAGACTCCTCCCTGGTCTAGAACAACTGAAGGCAATAAGAGCAAGCTTTGTGGGATGGGAAAAGGGACTATGATCCACATCTTATCCGTCTGCCCGGCGATACTCTTTTTTAATGTATTTTTTTAAAATTTATTTTATTAACATTTTCATACTATATTAAAGAAAACAGACGAGAAGTAAAGAATTGTGTCACAAGTTATATGAGAAGCCAATAGATGATAAAATACATTGTGGATTTCACAAGTGAGATTGTGAAGATGCTGAAGATCAAATCGGTAAAGAAATTAATTGGAGGAATAATAACAGTAAAAAAAGTTATTATGTATTGTGGCAGTACCAACCTTGGAATGCTCCCATGATTGGGCAGTGGTATATACTTCTCTTGTGAAAGGAGAGAAGAGTGGAGAGGAAAGTGTAAGTGGAGAGGAAAGTGTAGAAGAGTGGGGAAGGGGAATATCCCAAAAAACTAAGTACGCGTGGAAGGTTGCTGGATAAAATTCCACTCAGGGCCCTTATCTGAGGGTGCAGTGATCCGTACGTAAGCATCTAAGGGTAACAAAAGTAATCTAGATATGTTTTTTGGTTAAATGTTGGTGTTGTCTGCGCTTCTGGGGAAGCATACCCATGTACACCAAGTGTGATAGTAGATAGATTTGAAGTATTTACAGTCACAAAGGATCGTTTTAACCCCTAGTGTGAGTAGCAAGCAGTAGGAGTTCAGTCTTGTTTGGTCTTATTGAGGTGCGTTGGATATTGAAATGTCTAGTGAGATGCAGGCATGGTCCGAGATGATAATGGGTTCAATCTTGGGGTTAGAGCAGGAGGGAGTACGTTTCTGGTTTGTCAGCATGTAGTCGATCCTTGAGTGGAAGTTGTGTGGGTGTGAGTAGAAGGTGAACTCACTGCCTGTGAGGTTGAATAGGGGCCAAATGTTAGCTAGATTGTGTGCTGAACACAAGTTTTTCATTTTTTTGTTTGATTTCCCTGGCCTAAGCTTGCAGAGGGAGTGTCTGTCTAGCAGAAGGTGCATGGAAAGGTTAAAGTCTTCTAATAAAATATTGGAGCCATTAGGAATTTCACACAGAGCAGCTTTGATTGTCTTTGAGCTATTGATTTGAAAGGGAGCATATGGTCTTATAAAACAAAAGTTGTCTGAGGTTAGATCAACATTTCAAGCGATTAGTGGGTACAACTGGGGCAATCAGATAAAGAGATAAATTCTTGTTGCTGCTGGTTCTCAATATAGTATTGAAGTTTTGATGGTACGGCGAAGATCAGGGTTTTTCCCATGTGGTTGATATTATTATGTCAGGACTTGTGAAGGAGAAGGCAATGTTCAGTACTGTTAGAGGGTTTCTTAAAGCTCAAAAGCATTTCCTGCGAAACAGCATTCCTTTTGCGTAGTCCTGGGATATCCGATCTTGCTACCATAACAGATTTGGATTTTCACATACAATACAAGATAGTCTTTCAATTTCAAATGGTCTCTCAAATTAGATTCCTAGGGTTTGTGGTACCCATTGTTCGACGAAGAAAATATAAGTGGTGGCTTGGTTTTCGGATCCTTCAGGCAGTCCACAGATTCTGAGGTTTCCTCTTCTATTTCTGTTTTCCAGATCTGTTATTTTTCTAGAGGGTGTTTACCTGTTTGGTGGTGGCCTAGGAGATCTTTTTGTCCTTGAGGTTTTCGTCTTCTATCACACTAATTCTATATTCCACTTCGCCTATTCGTGTAGATAGGGATTTGAAGTTATTCCACAGTCCAGTGATCTCAATTTGTAGGAGGTCTGTGTTCACTTTGGTACTCTGTGCTCATTCGAGGAGGGAAGAGAAGTTACAAAGGATTAGGTCCATTTTGCTGCTGGCATCTAGGGCTTCTTTTGATTTGACAGGTCATTCAACTGTGGGTAAGTCTTGTTTGGCCTTTTTACGGGCGGTTTTAAGTTCTTTGAACTCCTTATGATCTTTCATCTCTCTGTCTTTGGAATTTTTTGTCTGCCATGGTCGATATAGGGAAAAACCACAGTTGATGGACAGAATGCAGAACAATGTCATACATTCACCCCAGTACAGAGATCTTGGCCTAAATCCATTGTTTTTTTGCACTTCACACCACCCCAGTTCAGACATGGCCATATGCAAATCAGTCTGACCCTGTGCTTCATGGGAACAGTCCAGCCCGAACTGCCGAGCCATGGATTCCCTGGACCGGAAACAAGCTTCCAATGACCGGTTTCTGGCATTCCAGTCGCCTTCAGCCCGGCTTGCTTGAATCCAGTGGTGTGGAGAGCATGGGACTCATGTTGAGCATACCCATCCCACTCGGGGTGACAAATGCAAAAACCACAGTTGATGGACAGACTGCAGAACAATGTCATACATTCACCCCAGTACAGAGATCTGGGTCTAAATCCATCGTTTTTTTGCACTCCACACCACCCCAGTTAAGACATGGCCATATGCAAATCAGTCTGACCCTGTGCTTCATGGGAACAGTCCAGCCCGAACTGCCAAGCCATGCCTTCCCTGGACCGGAAACAAGCTTCCGGATATAGGGGCGCTTTCGTAGATGGGACCAGACACCTGTGTTGTAAACACATTTTGTTGAGGTTACAGAATTTGCTCACCAGGATGGCTGCTTGGAAGACGATGTGGTGGCGATGCTGTTGAAAAGTGCACAACATACAGTGCCCAGTACTCCGTAATTTAAGGCAGCCACCTTCATAAATCAATAGGACACTCACAGGACCTGCACATTTAAAAAAAGTTAAGACAAGAGTGCTGAAATGAGCACTGTGGAGAGGAGGTCTGGGTGCTAGCACCCAGGCCTTCTGTGCATTATCAGTGGCCATGCACATTGGAATCTGGGATTATGGATAAAGGCCGCATCCTGTGCCGAGAGCCTACAGTATATTTCCTTAGGCCGTGAGCAGCAGTTTCAGATACGTAGTCACTCTGTACTAGACTACCAAAGGCCAAATCCTGCCCCTGTAGCCTGTTGTGCAAGGCCAAAGGTCACATGCAGCAAGTTTTGTGGGCAGAGAGGTTGGGAGCAGGACAGGTCCCAAGTCCAAATCCAACAAGCATAGTTTGATACACAGCTAAAGGCAGTGGGCAGCAGACAGGGCAAAGGAGTGGATAAATGGTTTTGTCAAAGGGGAAACTCTTCACACAGAGCTTGGAGTGTACAAGCTGGCTTTGTGCAGGCTGTTCTAAAGGAACCAGTGTTTAGTGAAGACAGTGTCCGAAGGCCAGGCCCTACACAATTAATCTATTATGCATAGCCAAATGCCAGGCTCAGATTTTTATTGCTTTGTCAGGGGCCAAATTATATAATTGAAAAACAAACTAAAAGTCAGCAATGAACCTTAGTTGAAGGGAAATAATGGTACTTCACTTTAACATTAGTTTAAAAATGGTTACTATGGCTATTTGCATGGAAAAAACTGCAGTTAATGTAACGTTATGGTTTCAATGTAAAAAAGTAAACTTGTGAGATGTGGTGAGAAATTAAACATGACTCAATTTACGCCACATGGCCAGACACAGAATCAATCTTGTCACACCTCTGATAATACTATGAAAAATACAGAAATCTGAGAATATGGAGGCCAAACATCTTTTCAACTTACCAATCGGACTCAAATCACATGAGGCATCATATCAATACTGAACTGCCTGCCAGTAGCTAGATGTGTCACCTTTAATTCAATAAACAGCGCTCATCAAGAATTTTTTTCCTTGAAAAAAAATTCTCCAGCTATCACCAAAAAAGATTATTAGGTCCCAGACAGGCCCTTTCTTTGAGCATTCCATACTTCAAAATCAGCGAATTGGTGGAACCTTGTTGGAAATCGATTCCTGCATGAATTAGAAAAAGCGACATTCAATCTGAATTCTGGAGATCACTAAAAACCTGGCTGTTAACTTCTATCTAATGTCAGGCTGCAGATGGCCAACTATTTAAGTTGGAAATATATGTATGCACAAAAGTTTCTATTCTCACATTCTGAACAACTCAAGCTTATGACGCAATGACAAACAATGTATCATATTTAACCTGAAGGAACTCCTGCTGCTTCTTTTGGACCATATTTGAAGACCTTCATTGAATCTCATCCACTGTACTCAACTCTTCCTATAGATCAAACTCCCTTCTAACACTATACAACAAATGGGCGCCCAGGAGGCAGATGCAAATCTGAGCAATTTATGACCTCATGCCGGATATGAAACAGTGAAAGTCATTCCAATACTTCAATGAAACACTCAGACTTTCGGCACTATGAGAGAGTTGTTCCAACAATGGCCATAGTTTTTAGAAAATGGTGTACATCCTTTTACTTTAAACTAGGTGACAGAAATATAATCAACCTGTTTTATTTTATCACTTATTTTATTTTCATTTTATGTAGTTCATTTGACCTGGTGCAGGGGTCTCAAATTGCAGCTTGAGACCCTAAAATTGGCACTTAGATCATGCCAACTTAGACTCAGTTCTTCTTTTTTCCTTTGTTGGTGTGGTTTGAATGAAGTATGGATGTGAGGGTGTGAGTATTTTGAGTTTGTGTGTACGATATCAGGTGATGTTTTCTTTTATATCTTGAGCTATATTATGTTGTATATATTTATAATTATTTGGTGATATTTGTATGTATTTGTTAAAAATCATGTATTTTGAGAAAAAATATTTATAAAAAGTGTATTTGTGATATGTTCTTTACAAGTTGAATAACAATGAACTACATAAAATGAAAATAAAATAAGTGATAAAATACAACAGGTTGATTATATTTCTGTCACCTAGTTTAAAGTAAAAGGATGTACACCATTTTCTAAAAACTATGGCCATTGTTGGAACAACTCTCTCATAGTGCTGTTTTCCTCTTCCCCTCTGTTCCATGGCCACATTCTAATCTGTTTGAGGGGGTCCCATCTTACATGCGGCTTACACTCAGACTTTCGGCCATGCAGATTAAGCTATGGGTGCCGAAACTGGACTTTGGCCAGGCCCTGTGTACCCTTCCTTTACTCTAGGAGTCTTGGTGTGCAGGAAACCGCTTTTGTCCAAGCCAGGTACTCCACCCTTGTCCTCAAGCCCAATGGGCATGGTAATTGGTAAAGCCGTGGAGCCTCTGGTGCAGAAGGTCAGGAAATGTGCTTAGCATCTGTGTCTCAAGCAGGTTTAATTCGGAGCCCTTTCATTCAGCTCGAAGGCCTTAACTTTCCACATGTCACTGTGGCATTTTTTTCAATCTGATGAGCTAAAGAATCAGATGAAATTATCTTATAGAGCGCTCACTCAGGTCTATAATATATGGAATACTGTGCTATCAGTCCACCAAAAGCCGGTCGCCAGTGGTATGAATTGCTGTATAAATGCAACTGCACATCAATGTATTTGAGAGGCAGACAATCAGCAGTGGGGAACACCCTCTGGAGAGGGTGTCAGCTACTGGCAATTCATTGTGCAAGATACAGTAACCCTTAACATCTTTTAAAAATGTGTAAAGTCACGGCAACCTGTTTTTTTGAAATGCAGTACTGTAGCAATAGGCCAAGCTAGAAATTCTGTTCTTACACATAACTAACTTTTCCAAGGGACATTAGAGGCGCAAGAGCAGGTATACTTGTACTAAAAGCACAAATTACAAGACCTCAGAGACAGTCAATAACAGCACTTATTTTCCCTTTTTAAGCACCCTGGCTTACATTTAAGGTCAATATAGTCAATAACCAGCAAACTATCTCCACTAAAGCCTTCTCTATTGGCGATCATTGGTTAAATGATGACAGCAGTTAACTGTTGGTGCTCTTAACAGCTCCAGGGCGCCCTAGGCCTCATTGCTTTTTCCTCAATCATTTCGAAAAGGATTTTATTGACCTCCCGGTCTAAGAGGACCTTGCCTGGATTAGAATTTTCAAGCCCTCTGTGTACACTCGAGCTGGCCAGGTCACCTGCAGGGCGGGAACCTTGTGTTGCTTCTTTGTTGGTACTAACTAAGCGATTTTATCCTGAAGGTTTTTCTACCTCCCAAAATAAAGAGAGTCATATGTGGCGGACGGTCTTTTTCCTATAACGCCGCCATTCTCTGGACTCTCTTCCGCTTCACCTTCGAAAGGAGCCCAACTATTTGGCCTTCCGAAAGCGTCTAAAAACATGGCTTTTTAGGAACTGTATCTAACTTTACCTGCTCAGTTCTTTGCTGTGTCGTCTGTAGCGCTGGGAGGCCTCAGGGTAGCCATCGCGCTCTATAAATGTAATTTCATTCATTCATTCATTCATAGGGAAACAAGGGTGCACTCCTTTCCTGTTACATCAGAGGGCGGTTACGTTATGTGTATTGTGAAGCGCACTATCAGCTGTGAGGGTATCCTGGCGCTGCGTGCATGAGGTGTACAGAAGAGGCCTGCAGGTAAGGCCCGAAGGACCTAGGAACAGTCATGTACATTTTCTTTCAGGTCTAATCTTTGCTTTCTTTTAACCTCATGTGCGAGCGGCTCTAACAATCGGAAGCCATGTTTCCACCAAAGGCAGACTGGCTAGGCTGGTGGAATAACACTACGAGGAAAGAAATGTGGTGTTTTGGTTTTAACAAGAAATATTCTATTAGTGATGGGTGTGGTCTAGAGACAAGGGTTTTTAAATGGTATTCCCCCCCCCCTCTCTTCTTTTTTTTCTTTTCTTGTCTCTCTCTCAGAGAACATGAAGACGAAGCTTACCACATTATGTACTGTATATAAGAATGCCAACATGTATACTCTATTTTTTTTAAATATTTTAATAAAAAGTTTTAAATAACCTGTCTTGGATCTTCGTTCATTACAGTACTGCAGGTGCATCAACATTCTAGACACAAACACGGAAAATGTATTGTATTCTATTCTATTCTATTATATTAGAGAGACATTTTATTCTCAGATCAAATTGCTTAATGAATTCTTTCAATTTGGGAATTCGGTCCAAATGTTTGTGGTTAAGCATTCTGAGTCTTCAAAGTTTCAATAAAAATACACCCAAGCCAGAGACAGGCCTCATTCAATCTGCTGTCAGGATGCGGCTCCCTGAATACAGAAACAGGCCTTGCAGAGCCATTAGGAACCATTGTTATCCGCCTTCCAGAGATGCTGATCTAAATGCCACAGAACAGTGGCCTCAAGCAACAAGCACTCAGGGGGTGCCCCTGGCCCACCACCGGCAGCTTTATCAGGCAAATGGCCGCTCTTATCTCCATGCTGAACCCGCTTACATGGCGGTGGCATCGCCGCTGTTTGCTGACGGATAATCTTATCAGAAACAAGTAGACTCTTTGGGTAACCAGTGTAAATCATTTCCCTGCCTGTCGAGCATCCATCATGCCTGGCTCCCCGGGTGTACCGCTCTCGAGGCTTCCAGCGCCAGAAAACAAGATCTACCACCCCCTGCCGCCCGCTGGGCAGCTTTCAGAGGGCCAGCTAGCGGCCAGCATGCAAACAGACAGTGTTTGCACTCCATCAGTCCACTGACAACTTTCCTCTGCCTTTCCATTTACGGATCGATGCAACTTATAATAAATACATTTGTCTGTTTTTGAAGCCTAGCCAGTTCCCAAGACGATAACGTTTCAGAAAAATATAAACATTAAGATGAGACACTGTTTTTGATCAACAGAAGCATGAGCTCATCTAGTAGTCGTAGGGGTATTTTTTGGTGATGCAAAGAAATCCTACATGTTTGTGCAGAAATATAGGAAAACCTTAATTTACAGGAGTATGCTCGTTTCCCCTAAATGTACGCTCATTGGCTGCCTGCAGGTGGGCAAGCCCCACGTTTAGGGTGAATTGGAAAAGATTACCAGTAATCTTAATTATTCCTAGCCCAGCTCTTCCTCCTTCGCACTTCAGGACCCGTTCTTCCATTAGGTGAAATAAGGCACCTCAATTAGATGACACCAAACAACCCAAAAATGCACAAACTTTTTTTTTTTGTATTATTGGCTAGAGAGCAGTTGTGCAGCAACATAGCATTTAGCCAGAATGTCAAAAATCCTTACACAGCACACGTCACAGCCCTTACTAATGAAGAGGCCAAAGTCCCCCAAACAGGATCTTTATATTCAAATTCTTCTTATAATATATTAGTGTGGCCAACCCTATGTGGTACTTTATGAGTGGCTGGAAATCCTGGAAGTCTCTTGAACTTACCTAAGACACCAGAAGATCTAAGCCGCCTTAAAAGGCAACAAGATGTAAGGACTGTGACAAAGAAAAGCTGATCTAAAACAAACTAAGATTAATAATTATCTGTGTATCAGTCACATGCCCATTTTCCTCATGCCACTCCTTTTAAGTGAGAAACACTTAAGAGAAAAGTTTTTGCCCAAAGCCAAGAAAATGGTGGATCCCTTATACTCTTTTTTTTTTTAACTGTCAATTAAATAGATTTTATTTGTCAGGACTCAAAGTCCGTTTTCCACGGACTAGATACCCCTAATGCCACAAAAAGAGAATTAGAGTCACAGAAAGGAAAAGCCTGCTCAAAGTACCCCAACACCCACCGACAGACGACATAAATGTTCTTTCCCAGATTTGGGTGGTGCCCAAGGGTAAGAGGGAGAACAAGTTTCTGTGATTTGTTAAAGCCAAAGAGACCACAGGCTCAAAGGCCACATTGGAACATAAAATGAGGTCTCCTGTGCTAACCACCAGGAAAGACTACTTAAAAGACCACTAAGTTAGTTGAAGTACCTCCTCAATTTAAGAGCATCCAAAAATGCAAAGGCAGTTTCGACTGTCAAGCACACGTGATCAATGAGTTCCTGGGCTTCAATGGGATGATAATGTAATGCTTTCGGTTTTAAAAATCATCATAAACTATACAACATCCTGAAGACCGGATCTGTCCCCTTTTCCAAATCTCCCTCTCCCCACGGCTCCAAGTCTGTTATGACTGCCCATTGGAAGAGCGACATTGTCAGTGAAAGCTACAAGAGAATGCCACTGTGGAAGAATTGCAATACTGATTAATAGCTGAGTGAGAGACAAAAGATCTTTTTCATTACACCAATCCTGAAAGACGACTCAGAACTTGAGTGGGACTTTTGGGTTGAATCCTACTTTTGGTGCTGAACTGGAATGACGGGTTCTTAGAACAAGTCTTGACAATGCAACCATATCCTCTCAGTCCAGAGTCATCAACAGGATAAACCCAAAGGCTTGACTGCACGAGTGACCCCAAACAAAGTACAGGGTCTCAGTGGTATTTTCTATAAACAAGACAATTCTAACATCTCTATGACCGAGAAATAGCTTTAGCGAAATAAGAACGGGACCATCAGTATTACCTCAGAGCATACCACCTTGGCTCTCATCAGCAACTAGGGGAATCAAAGAAAAGGGTGAACATGTATTAAAGAGGAACTCTGGCCAAAATACTGCTAAGGTAACCCACCCTCCAAGCTATGGATCCAGAAATCTTTAACAAAAGCTTGAAGTTGGAAATGGGATGCAAACAAGGCTAAATAAACCACAAAAAACACCAGGCAGATTTAAGACCTTTGTAGCATATCTCTTGAAAGAAAGAATATGCAACATTCTGCCAACCTGGGAACGCTACATCCTACTAGGAGTGATACAATTAATTTCAGAAACGGGCTTTGTCCTAGACCCCAAATGCTAAGCAGATTTTAGGACTTCTTCCCATAGGACAACCAGATACCACGATACCATGATACCAGATACCATGATACCAGAATCATATGTTGCAATTCCGAAAAGTTGAGGCCCAGAACTTGTGGAGAGGAGTCCCAAATGACTATAAAAAAGCATTCCACTAGGGTAACTATAATGTGTGCCACTGACGCAGCAGTGCTTGCTGCTTTTTCAGGAGATCAAACAACTGCCCCAAGAGTCCTGGCTTTTGGAGAAAAAAACTACTGATTGTGACTCTGAAGCATGCCAGGTAAAGATTATGTGCGGAGTGGAGGTTCACTAAAATTTATTTCAGTTTATCAGAAAACCATAATCCTTAAGACATCAGCATTATTTCTGCATCCCCGTACCAATTAGCGACTGGATGCAGTATGGAGGAGTGAATCGTTTAGACAAGGAATAGGGATGGCAAGCTATTGGACATGTAAAAGGGCTGCTAATGTGCCATGACTTTTGTGTTTAAGAGTGCAGCTGGCTTCAGGATGGAGAGGAGACAATAAACTCATGCATCATCGTTGGGCTGAAAACTGCAGGAGTGCCTATGATCAGACAGTGATAGCTACAAACATGTATGTATGTATGTATGTAGCTACAAGATGGAGGGTTGCTAGGAAGTTCCGTGGCATCACCGGGGACTGCTGCATTGCAGAATCTCCACCTTTAATGTGATTTCTAAATGTAGATGTTAGTCTTTCAACTCTTCACCCCATGAGACTTTTCAAAGGAGCAACATAACGGAATATGAACTGTATCACACCTCCGCATGAACAACCTGGACGTTCCCTATTTCTGCAGCAGAATGCAGGTTATGCCAATACGATCTTTCTTGTCAGGTCCATGTCGAAGGTGCCTCGTTTGTCCCTGTATTTGGGGCAACAGAGAAGAATTCTTGGGATTCACTCTGTTAAATGATCTCAGGGACCCAGGGAGTTGAGCTAGATTATTTCCACATCTCCTTGAGCAGATAAGGAGAGATCTGTCTAGGTAGACAGAGCTAGCAGATCTAGGAATGATATTCAGAAATCATGACTTGGGTGGTTGAGAAGAACAGCAGAGAGCGTGCCTTTGACAGTTCTTGATCCCTGTGCTTTGATACAGCCAGAAATTGCCTGCTGATGTATGGGCTAATACAGTGGTCACCGATGTTTAACTTTTGAGCAACAAGTTGCAAACTGCACAGTAAAAGATTGTTCTCCAGATGATTCAACCCCCAGTGTATTTTATGATAATGCTACACTGCGCTCTTCCCGATTCGTTTTCCTTTGTGTCACTACTCCACTGATACCTGTTCCCTCGGATCAGTGTCTGGCAGATACACACCTTTCTGGGATCAAAAGAATAGAGGCGGAGTCCTCCTTAACCAGGAATTGGTATCTCTGGAAGGATTTCACAAGCTTCTTTCTGAAGTCCTCACCAGAGTGCAGAGCTATCAGCTAACTGATGGAGAGTAGAATATGTGACGGGATGAGACAGAAAAGCATGCAAATTACTGCTGCTTCTCAAGCATTATCGCTCTTAGATCTGATCTTAGCCTGTTGTCTGCCTAGGCTTATGCCTTTTCCTTTCAATGCAGACCTGGCAGTGTAGCACATAATCCAAGTGAGATTCTCTGAATATCACTGAGAGTTTACCCGCAGTTAAGTATATTTTCCCAGCCCCTAGAACATTAGGAAAATCTCTAAACAGAAAACTGAAAAGTTGCTAAGTGTGTAGTTCTGGGAACATGGACCACCCTGCCTTTAGTGTATGGATTAGTAGCGAGTGACAAATTACTTTCACTACCCTCTTCTTTTCCCCAGTGACACCATCTGACACGAGTGAGGAATAAGAGGGTGTATGTATGCTAATCTTTTAGTGGGTTCAGACTATAAATGTCACAGAGACTAGGAAAGTACCCAGACATGCTTGCACTTTATTAAATGCTTTTGGAAGTTGTGAGTCCCACCTGCCTCCACAGATCTAGAGTCTGTGAACCATGATCTATCTGTATCTGTCCTTTGCAGATGTAAAAACGCCATTGCCGAAAAATTGGGTTTATGAAACTGAAAGGAGCTAAAGAGGGTTGTTTTGCAAGAATTCCAACTCACTGTCATTGCAGAAATTATCTATTTATTAACTCAAGAGGTGGCGCAACAACGTACGAAATCAAAAATATTAATAATTATAAAGTACATTTTAGTACGGACCTTAACACTGGTTTCCTACGTTCTTTAATAGTGGCATGCAAGCACTACTAGGGTAAAGTACTGGAGTGCGCCTACATATGACCCCTCCGCCCTTCAACGAAGAGTAGTAGCAGCTTGTGAACTCTTCACACGTATTCCTTACACTTCACCAATAACACTCCTGGAATCTTTTTTTTTATTTCAATACATGGGCAGTGAAGTACTTATTCAGAGCAATGGAGGAGGCACATCTTCACCCTTTGGTGGCACGCATACGTATGGTTTGCACCATGGTGTAATAGTAGCTGTGCAGTAATGCAAGAAGGCCGTTCAACGTCCTTTACATTATTTGCTGCCACTCTCTTTACTCTTTCTGAATTACTCTAGTCCCGTGCCACCCCACGCAGCTCTCCCTCCCTTCCCACCCCCTGCACACCCACTCACCTTTGTCCCAGCCTGTAGCCTGTCACCCTCACCCTCCCCCACCTGCCCCGTACAGAGTCTGATCTCGGTCTGCCATTCAGCGTTCATTTATAACAATTTCCTCTCGTACATGATGTAGTTTTCTAGAGAAGGGCGAGACCGGCTTGGCTTTAGCTGCATCTGCCAGCGACTATAACTAGACTTCAGCCTCACTACAGGTAGGTAGGTACCCATAATAGACAACAGCAGAAAGGAGGGGGTGCAGATATGGGAAGCGATGATGATGATGGGAGGCGATGGTGGTGTGGTCAGTCAGGGCACAGCTTTTGTAGCCTTCTCATATGCTCCTTCTGCCTTGCATTTTTCCCTTTCCTTATTTCAGTGTCTTTCTCCTAGATTTGCACACCCCACTCCACACGACTCGGTATCTCTTGGCCCTTTTCACTGCCTTACATTGTCTCATCTGTTTTCTCCCTTTACCTTCACCCACCTTTCCCTCCTGCCCATTACTCTCCCCTTTATCACCCATTTTGCTCTCTTATTTTCCTCATGCCTGCTTCAAACCCTCACTGTCCTCTTCAGCTTCACTATTATCCTTCTCCTGTTCTTTGTCCAACCCTCCTCATTTCTTCTTTTTTCGGCCACACCAAAATTGTCTCCCTTCGCATTCCACCCCTACACCCTTCATGTCTCATGCTTTTCCAGGCTTCTTTCCTCCCACTCTTGTTCCAAGATGGCCTGCATCTTTTCTTTCTTCGACTCTCATCAGTGCCTTCTACCAGTACTGCAGCTAATGGCACTGTTTAAAACGCTGCCCTCTGCGTTAAACTCCCCTTGGAGAAAAGAGTCACTTTTAAAATCCTCACTCAAGCCTACAACTGCACATGCGCAGGTGCCCGCGCAAGCGCAGTTTTCAAGAAGTCGTGATGGAGAAAGATGGAAGCCCGGGGACGCTGCCGATAAGGTAAGGTTTTTTAAATTGTTATTTTTTTAAAACATTTTAATAGTGCGGGTGGGTGGCGGGTGGGAGGCAGGTAGGAGTCCAACTCCGCTCCGCCACAAGTGTGCGGAGATTTGCCTGCTCCGCCTACTTTGCGGAACAGGCAAAAGTCTGCACATTCCGGGTGCAGAATGGAGTTGTCTGCCCCCCCTTAGCCGAAATCCCGCATATCCACAGCGCCAGAGCAGGTAGAAGATCCTTCTCTCACATTGCATCCAAGACCTGGAATGAGCTACCGGCAGACATCAGACTCGCCCCCTCCTTGAACACCTTCAGGAAGACCCTCAAGACCTGGCTCTTCGGCAAAACAGATCTGCGGACCCCTCCCCCATCCCCTCAGCACCTTGAGACCCTCACGGGTGACTAGCGCGCTTACAACTCCCTGATTGATTGATTAAGGGTGGCCCCTGCAGCCAGTGCACCCCAATCTTGGACAGAGCACTGAGTAATGGGTGGTCCCCCACCCTGATCAGGGCTCCAGTTCTTGAGAAGGTGGAGTAAATTGACAGCAGTTTTGAAGGTTGCGTGGGTTTCCGGGGTTTTGTAGATCCTCCATCTCTTATCGAGGTGTCTTCAGGTGCATCTGGACTCGTGTAGGGCGGGAGTGAACCAGCTAGCTTTTTTGGAGTGTTGCTTGCCTGGAGTCTTCGTGAGGGAGGCCAGAGTGTCGGCGCAGTTGGAGATCAATTGGTGAAGTTTGCGTGTTGCAGTGTTGGCGGTGTGGTCGTGCTGAGGAGATTGGCAAGAAGTTCTTCAGTGGCCCTTGTTCCAGCTATGACAGAGGGTGGTTGTGAATGGTGGGCATAGTGTAATGTATGCAGTGGTGGTCGGTTCAGAGGCGTTTGTGGTGTGGCTGTAGGTGTTGTTACCTCTGGTGGAAAAGAAGGGGTTGAACGTGTGTCCTGATGTGTGGGTTGGTGCGGTGACTAGCTGCTCGAGTCCGATGTTGGCAAGGTTCTCCAGTAGAGAGGCGGTGTTCTGGTCACTGGGGTTGTCCAGGTGGAAGTTGAGGTCTCTGACTAGGATGTAATCGGTGGATGCAAGAGCCTGAGATCGATGAGGTCTAAAATTGCGTCTGTGAAGGGCGGGTCCAGGAGGCCTTTAGACAAGGGCGCCACAGAGGATGGTGTTGGATCTGGAAGTGGAGGTGTTCCATGGTTATCGTAGGGTCGTTAGACTGAGTGGTCAGTTGGAGGGTGTTCTTATGAACAATGGCGATGCCTCCTCCTGGTCAGTTGGCGCTGTCCTTCTGGGTGATTTTGTAGCTGTTGGGGATGTCGGTGGCGATGTACGGTCCAGAACAGGGGTTGGTCCAGGTTTCCGTTAAAAAGGCGATGTTGGGAGAGATGGCGTAGAGGAGGTCCTAGATTTCTGTGGCATGCTTGTGGAAGGGATTCGTGTTGAGGATGCAGTTGAGCCGGTTGGCGCTGCTGGTAGGCTGGGTGGCGAGAGGAGTTGGTGTGGGTGAAGGTGTGGCTGCAGTTCCAGCAGAAAGGTCCATGGGTCTACTTTGGCAACGCGGGTGGCAGGTGGCGTGGCATACTGAGTTGAGGGCAAGGAGGATTCTGGAGTCGTAGTCGTGGAAGGTCCAAGAACCAGGGTCCCTGGCGCTGGGCGTGGATGGGCTTGCCTTTGGCTCACCTTTGGTGTGCCAGCGGCCCGGCCGCTGTGCAGTCGCGCAGCAGGCACCATAAAGTAGTGCTGCAGGGGGGGCTGGACAGCTGGGAGGCGGGAAACACAGGAAGTGTTTCTGGAGGTGGCGGGGCCGCTGGGGATCGCAGCAGCAAGGGTGATGTACGTAGAAGCAAAAAACACAGGAAAAGGAAAGAAAAGCAAAAAAGGCAGAAGCAGGAGAAAACAGAATAGAGGTAGAGAACAGCAGAAAAAGAGAGAGAGAAGGGCAGTCAAGCAGCAGAGCAGTGACGCTCTACCTCTAGAGCACTAGGGATGCGGCACAGGTGGGTGGAGGAGGGCCTCGAACTCCTGACCAGAGGGTCAGCAGCAGTGACAGGGCAGCTTCCCCTTACACCCTGCGCTGCTGCTGACATGATTGGACCCTACCCTGACCCTGCACTCCTCCACCACATCAGCAAAGGACTGAAGCATTACATTCCAGGTTGTACACTGCTCCACCTGATCTAAACCATGTGTTCCTCTACTAAACTCTCTGCTTCTACAGGCACTAACTTAAGTCTTTCAGCGGCACCTGCACTGCTCCATGGCCAGGATCAAAATCCTGCAGCGAGACTCCCCTTTCAGACTCTGCTTTGCTCCACCATCTCTCCAAGTCCTGCTTTGTTTCAATCATCAAACCATGAATTTCTCTACCACTGAAACCCTTAATTTGCCCATTCCTGTATTGCTACACCAGCCTGAAAAAGATTTGCGCCATGCTCCTGCACCCTGACTTGCTTATATTCTAAATTGAGTTGATCCATCCCCTGGTTCTTCTGCGCTGCTCCATCCCCTCAGATTCTGTATTGCTTCACCCCCAGGCCCTGCGCTGCTCCACTCGCTGTACCATGTGCTTGCCACAAAGCCTAAGGTTCTACACAGCTTCAACTGACCTACCCACTGCACACTGTACTGCTACTCCCCTACACCATGTGCTACTACCCCATTCTGCTCTCGCTGATCTCTCATCCTCCACCTCTAGTGCAAATCTTATTGCATTTTATATAGAGAAAATGTATTGCTAAATCTTCAAAAACATAAAAATTTCAAAAGTGCAGGTTTTTTTGCAATTGTTTTTATAACACGAACCTGGGCCAAGAGCATCAGGGCGCTTTACAACAGGATTTTTTTTTCAGGAACAGGAAGATTGAGTGATTTGCCCAGACACTCAGGATGTTGAGCAGAGGCTGGGATAGAAGGCTGTTCCTCCTGTGCTGGTAGCCTAACTCTTTCTCACTTTGGTAGAAGCAATGCAAGATTCACAATATGTGAAACAATAACATGCGTATTTGCTACCCTTGTGCTACCTCTTCTGTGAATTACTTAGGCTTGAAAATATTTTTTAATAAACAAAAGATAAAATCAGCAGACAATGATGGTTTTTATTTTATTTAATAACAACCTAGTGTCTAGTTAGAAGTAAACCCTTAGAAAATGCAGGTAGCGAGGTAATCATCTTGCGAATTAATACTTTATTTGCACATTAATAAAAACCATTGTAATTGGGTGTTGGACAGAAACATAATCAGTAAGTTAGTCACATCAATTAATCGGGAAATGAAGAGAGGAAAAAATAAGAAGAGTTTAACATCATCATGATGTGCTAAAAGACACAAGGGACTAAAAAGCCATATACTGCCATTGGTTGAAGAAACTGTATAAAGCTAAAAATGCAGTTCATCGGTAAATATCCTAGTTCAATTCCAAAAGAGGGTAAAGAGCGTTAGTACCATGCTTCTGCTTAAGGCAGTGTGCAATAAAGGGGGTACACTGTGCTTAATTTGAGCCAGTGGTTTCCAGTGCTCGGCACCAACATTTTATTGTCAGCACCGGCTCTAGTGACAGTCCGCCACATGGTGGCGCTGTCTGAGGTGTGTCAACTACCGTGTTTAAGTTAAATAGCATTGAAAATTAATAATACCAGCCTCTCATGCCAATATTATAGCTTTGTATGGCCTGAAATAGTCTTTATTGTCACACTTGTAGGTGTGTGATGGTTAGGTGTTTTTTTGGTACTGTCATTGACAGCGCTGGCAGGGGCAATGGTGCTGTAGTCTGCAGTGGCCTTCCGAGAAGGGCCCGAGTACTTAATTTTTTTTTACAAACTAAGCACTGGGTGTACATGACCTCATCAGTGCTAATTCTAGTAACATGAGTTCTGGAATCGTCCCTTCATTAGGTCACAAAAACTAAACCGCATTATTTCATTGTTCATATTGCACACAAGTTGCTAAAATGCAGTACGTTTGGCATTTATTAAAGTTTTCCAGTAGTTAATGGAGGCAGGTAACCAATCATGGAGGTAGCTGATGTGCGGACTGCGTTGCGATTCCTGAAGATTCAATTGTGGTCTGTTTGATAATGGATTCTGCTTTTAAAAGAAATTCTGCAAAGTAGGTCATGAGTTGTGGTGTCAGGCCTTTCATGCAAAACAGCAGGGCTCGAGTCGGGGTACCACGCGGGTGGACGGCGTACCCCACTTATTTTTCCAGGTTTTTACTGTGTGGACGCCGTCCCAGCTGCCCAAAAGATGGAGCCGGTACCAGAGCCTGCACCCGCGCGCACTCAGCACTCACCAAACCTCCCCTCCTATTGTTGAGAGAGGGTAAACAGAGCTCTTTAAGTTGTTTCACGTTGATGGAGCCGTTCAGTATGACAGACGGGCGCTTGTGGCCGTATATTAGAAAAGGTCAGTATTGTGGTATCGGTCTAGTGTTCCAGATGACCGCAACCGGAAGGGGTGTAGAGGAAGTTGTGGGCGGCCATTTTATTCTGGCGCCAACCGCACAGAGTTAAGACGTGGTCCCGGCGCTCTGGGAAATAAACTACAGTTAACTTACCGAAGTCTCATGTCGTTCTTGAAATAACATCATTACAAGTATGTATTCACGCATTTCAGACGGAGACCGGCAAATTTACTGTGGGCAATAAATACACACCAAACAAGCGCAGCTTTACTTTCCCCGCACCTTTGAGTGTCAATACGGTGACGAATTCCAACGTAAGAATTCTGCTTTTCCCTTTGAACCTCGCCTCGTAACCTTTGTTAATTAGAGGGAACTACATTTCGTGAGGTCACTTCCTGTGGTGATGTCTCTTCCGGTGACACCACCTAACTTGGAGCGTCCCCCCCACTTCTTTTTTTATAACTTGTGCCCTGCAAAACAGGATTGCTTGGAGTCAGGATTTTATGCAGTCTGAGTTAAAGATATTTCGAAGATAGATTTTTTCACCAAGGCAATAAGGTTTGGGCAACAGCATAACATGTGGAGAAAGTTCCCAAGGATATTGGCAGAGCCTAAACTTCGTTCTGCATTGGCAGGTGCCATTTTAGAAGTGCGTCAAGTGATGTTCGTAGACACCTAAATCTGGCTTGGAGCACTTGTATTTTTATGTTCTATCTTAAGGTGGCATTCATACAAGTTTGCACATTCCGTGCATGCATGTGTTGATGGTCACTCATGCATGATTGTGTAACCTAAATTTGGCTTTGTCTTCTCGCCAGAATAGCTGCTTTATTTATTTACTTACCACTCGCTAGAATGGTTGTTGAGGTAAACTGTTGGGTCAGAGTGGTTTCACCTTCAGAAGATGCTTAATTGACTGCTATTTTCCACGACCAGGAATTTTCGCTCGGGTGCATGATTTATGCATTTCCTAGCCATAACAAAGCTCTTAGTTATGTAAATGCATACTTAAAGAAAGACCCTTCTTGTGCCAGTACTTGTTCCTGAAGGCCAAATTCCAGTCTGATTTGAGCCGGCGAAGCGCTTTGCGGCAGGTGGAAGAACTTGGGAAATGTATCACAGAGCCAGAATTAAAGCGTAACCAGGGCTAGATGCGACCCGCAGAGTATCGACCTGCAGAGTATGTTTAATTGAATTATATTCGGATCAGAATTTAAAACGCAGGCACTTAAAAAAGTTCAAAACGATTGATTGTTTAGCACAATAAAAATGCACTTTCGGCAGCATATAATATTCAAGAACGCGACACTCTACTTGGGCAGCCTTTCGATACTCTGCTTACAAGCCTCGGACCCATTCATTCACACGAGTACACCAGAGAGCAGGGAAGCATGGCTTAAGAGACAAAGAAAATAACATGGGAACCCTGTCAGTTGCCCTGGCGACGGGAAAGCAACATGGCGAAAAATCATGGTCGCTAGGCAGCTGAGAAAGCCAGTTAGGGAGGGACATGTGATTCTCTACAGGTGTTCGGATTCATAAAGCCGCAGTGCCCTCTAGTGGCTCGAGGCAATGCTACAGTTTAGTGTGTAATGAACCAATCTAATGAAATAAAAAAGCTGCTCACCACATCACATTAATGTGCTTAAATTGAAGGGAGGAAAATTAAGAACTATTCGTGGTATCGTTTTGTAATTACAGTTGGGTAAAAGGAAGCACAGACAGCAAAGTAGGTTGACGAAAAAAAGCACAAAAAAGTTAGTGACTGACTAATAATTGCTAATCAGAAAATCCTGGTACCCATCCCCAGGATCTTTAGGTACGTTTAACAAACATTTTTAAATCCAACACATGTATTCAGTTTTACAAAACCCATTGTGACTGGCTCATAGTTTACAGCTTTTGCTAACATTTAGGACACATCCCTTTAAACAGGTACCACAACTTTCCCCACGAAACTAGCAAGAAAATACTGTTGTGCGTAAATCCTTTCCCCCAGCTACATATTTGTTTTTTATTACTTTTATATATAGAAACAGTAAAATATGTACTAGAGTCTGTACAGAAAATTCTACTCAAACCACCAAATTAGCATATCCCTCAAACCAACAAATTATCACACCACAGAAACTCTTAATTCTGCCTTAGATCAGGGAAAAATGCGGTGCAGATTTTATTAGACCTATCAGCTGCATTTGATACGGTCTCCCATGACATTTTGCTGGACTGTTTTAAAACATACGCATTTCTCACCTGGCCTTGACCTGGCTGAAATATTTTAATCCAACCGGAGGCAAGTAGTCACTCTTGGCCACTATCAGTCAGCAGAAAAACTCTTACATTCTGGGGTTCCGCTGCGCTCTGCTTTAAGTCCAGTGCCTCATTAGCCTGATATCATCTTTCAACATTGAGACCCTCTCGTATGCTGATGATACTCAGCTAATTTTGGTGTTAATCAGACACTCAAACCATAACTGAAGAGAATCTCCAACATTGGATGGAAGTGAATCACCTGAAGTGCAATACTAAAAAAACTGAGAGCATGCCATTAGGAAAATCCAATCGGTTTTCGCCCGGCCTATGGTGGCCCAAATACATTCCTCCTCCTCCCAATAGAGTAAACATAGTAAAGAATTTGGGAGTGAAATTAGATTCTTTACTATCTTTTCGCCAACAATCGCTAGCAGTGGCAGGCGCATGCTTTCACCTGATAAAGTCCTTAAAAAGTTCCTTAATCTACTCCCCTGCACAGCCAGAAAGGCACTGGCAGTAGCCCGAATTATGTCAAGAGTAGATTACTGCAACAGTTTGTATGCAGGGACCAATAAGTCCATTTTGAACAAACTACAGATAGTCCAACATGCAGCTGCACGTTTAGTTTAGAAATGGGCACAAGGCTACTCAGCCGCCTTTAAATCGTTACACTGGCTGCCTATCCATAAAAGAGTCCTTTTTAAAATCCTGGTAATTACCTACAGAGCTTAGATCATCAGGACCTAAATACTTAAGGTCCAGGTTCACACTTATTTGATGCAGGGCCCCCTCAGATCCTCGTCAGCGAATCTCCTTAAGCCCCCTATATTTAGGTTTATCACTAAGGGTGGCAAATCAGTTGCTGTCCTAAATTTCTCTTTTACCATTTCACACGAGCTCGTCCTACTATTTGTTTTTCTCCATTATTTATAAGGTGATCAAAATTAACACATTGAAGATAAGCCCCTGGATAACATGTTGAAGTGAGCTGTTCACATGAAATCACAGTTTTTTTAAGTGATTTCTCAACGTCTTGTGGGTTTTGTCCGCCGTATGCCTTGTTCAGGGGCGAATTATTCACAATAGAAGGATTTTGAAGGTGATTACTCCCTCCACTGTATACTAGCAGAGGAACCTTAAAGTCTGTGTTGTAAGGTAACTTTTAAGGTCGGTCTTTAGAGTACAGCTCCTTTCAATACTTTAGAATGCAGGTGGGTCTTTTGCTGGACCCAGAGAAATAATTCTCATTCACATCCTGCTAGTCACAGTGGCTGTTTGGTATATCCTTCCACCTCCTACTAAGTGCTAACATTTCCATGGATGTGGAACTATACAACATCTGAAAAACACTCTCAATCGCCACATTAAAATCTTTTATCTTATTTATGCACTGTATACTGAAAAACAATATTGTTTTTCACTGATGTAGGCTTTTGTTTTAGAAATGATTTAGTCAGGACTCAAAAGTCAAGCCCGATCCATTGGCCTTTCCAGCACATGTACTGATTGAGGCATTGCCTAGCTGCCTGAGCCCAAATCTAGCATTACTTTTTTGTGCTGCCAAAGTAAACTATCTTGCAGTAGTCCAACCAAGTCATCACCAAGGCTTTGGTTTGTACAACTTAGTGGTAAAAGTGGTAGAACTTTTCTTACCATGGTGAGTAGTGGGTTACTACTTTCAACCCCCTTGTTTCCTAAGGAAGGAATAAGAGTTTTTGGTAAAAAATGACAGCGGGCTTTTCATCTTCTGCTAGGGTGGTAGCCTGTCCATTGCCAGACAAGGGAGAACTTTGTGTCAACTGCCATAAAGATGTCTGCTGTGCTGCCATTTAGATGTGGAAAGTTATTTCATCTACAGAAACACGTGCTTCAGAATTTTCTTTACAGAGGTTTAATAATCTTAATTTCATCCACGTGCAATTAGAATTTGAGCTTGTGAGGATCCATCACTAAGATACATTGACACATGGCAATGTTAAATTGGAGTAGCAAGATGGTGGCCCTTTCAGTGCATAACCTCGGGTGTATGACCAGTGGATTCAGATTAATCAATTTTGATTATTGGCAACACTCTTGGAGAAAGGTTTACATCACTTCAAAGGCTATTCACAAGATTCCCATCCACCTTTTACAGAATGACATGACCGACTCTATCATGGGATAAAGGAGCAGATCTACTGCCAGGACTACTCATTTCAAACCATGCATTCTATCCATTACTTTTTTTGTATACTTTAGTGTGTCATCCTAAGTGGGATGACTATGCCTAGATGGCCTTAGTTTTATCACCAATAAATCATTCCCAGAAGTTTTAGGACTAGATTACTGGAATCCAAGCACATCTACTAATGGAGTCTTCTGAATATGTTTTACCTCTACAAGGAAACTTAACTTTAAATACGAGGCATCTGCCAGATACAACTAAAGTATTGTCCAGACAAACCAAATAATCACAGGCCTATGTAAACTAAGCAGGCATTCAAACAGTACTTAAGAGAGGCTACAGTCAGACAGCATATTAGTAGACAGATAACCTGATTAATGTAAAATGCAGCTAATATCTTAGGAAAATTGAAAGGAATGTTGTGCAAGATAATTCAATGGATCATAGTATAACTCTGCAATGAACTAACCCGACCCCCCTCCATTGTTACATATCTCGCAATTAAGTCTGCAACACCGCAGGAAGATCCCAAGCATGAGTGCAGACACCACCATATTGTGTTAGAGGATGTGGCATTCCGGCCTGGCATTCCGGCCTGAGTTGCAGACCATGGAACTGGGGAAGCAGGCTCCAGTCCCAGCATCGGCTCAACAACCAGTGATTCTGGGAAAATCACTTAATCACTCACTTAATCACTCTATGAGCCTAACCTGGATGTAACTGGTGCCCATGTGAAGTGCGCCAATAATGTTGAGGAAAATGGTGATTTTTCAACCTCTTAAAAAGTTGGAAAGCCAAGGGGTCCAGGAAGACTCACCCCATGACTTCCCTTAAAAAGCCTAACCTGCAGCTCACTTGAAGACACTGTTAGTGATGTGCATCAAAGACAAAATTCATGAACCTGAATCCCACCAAGAAATTCAAGGGGAAAATGGTTTATAACGGGGCTTTTTTGGAAGAAGTGGATGCCTTTACCTATCTGTGCCACTGGTTGAGCGCTCTAGCGCTTATCACCACCACAGGTGAGCCCTACTTAAAGCTCGCTACACTAGCGCAGCGGTGACGCGCAGCGGTAGCGCCTGACTCGCGCCGGAGTCGTGCCAGAGTCCTGCCCGTCTGCGCCCGTCAGCGTCCCGGAGGCGGGCGGAGCGGCGGGTGAGACTCCACCATCAGGGATGTGTCCCCCTGGGACTCCCGTTTTGCGCTATTCCCCTAGCGAACTTCGCACTTTCCATCCTCATGTCTCTGGCTGTCGCACTGTTTTTCCCGGTCGATATCATGGGAAATCCCGTTGCCCGGGTTGTGGCTGGTACCCGACTCGTTCGCTCACCTCACGGCCGAGTAATGATACCTTCAGGATGGGCTTCGGATGCATGCTATTAAACACCAGGTCAGCATGCAAACATGCGCAGGACATTTATGAGCTTCTCGACATAGAGAAGCCACTATGCCTCATGCTTACTGAGACATGGTGGACCGACTCTTCTAACCCTGACGTCGCTATGGCAATCCCGCCTGACTATAACATCTTCAGAAAGGATAGAGCCAAGGGAAGGGGAGGTGGAGTGGCGTTAGTGGTCCGGAAAGGAACCCCCTGTGCGATCCTGCCAGCCATTGACATCCGTGGCTCTGAGACCCTAGCCTTCTCTATCACTCTATCGCCCCACCAATCCTTTAAGGGACTGCTTATATACAGGCCTCCTGGTGCACCCGGCACCTTCTTTGAAGATCTGGATTTGGTGCTGGTTGAGTTGGCTCTGAAAGCTGAACATTTTATCGTGGCTGGCGATCTCAACTTTCGGTTGGATGATCCATCCGACCCGGCTGCCACCAAACTCTCTGAGGCGCTAACCCCTCTGGGACTTATCCCCTACCTTCGGGAGCCTACGCATGAGAAGGGGCACACCCTTGACCAAGTTTTCTCGTCTGTCCCTCTTGAGGGTATAGAAGTTACTCCTGTCCTTTGGTCAGACCACTGCCTTGCCAAATTTGTGATCAAGGGCATAGGTAAGTCAGGGCCTACCCCGGCACATCAACAGGGTCGTGTCCATAGGGCATTCCATCGAGTAACCCCAGAGATGCTGGCTCAAGCAGCTGAGGCCCATCCCTGCCTCCTTTCAGGCGATCTAGACAGGGATTTGCAGACCATGCAGGATTGGTTTTTGGACAGGCTAAACGATCTTGCTCCGGAAGTAACATCGCGCCCGACACCGAAACGGGTCTCCGCGCCTTGGTTTACCGCTGCACTGTCGGCTACGCGGCAGCAGTGCAAGGTAGCCGAAAGAGCGTGGCGGGCACAATATGACACTGTTGCCAAGCTGACCTATAAAACGGTGGTCAAGGCCTATCATCGGGACATTCGCCTGGAAAAAAAGCGTATCTAGCCAGGAGAATTGATGCTGCTTCCAACTCCTGCAAGGAGATATTCTCCATCGTGAGAGAATTCACCTCACCTTGGTCGAACACCTCGGACCTAAAACCATCTGGTACCTGGGCTGCGGATCTTGCTGACTTTTTTACGAGCAAGATCCAACGCATCCAGGAGTCATTCCTAGTACCAATGTCTGTGGGCCAAACTGAACGTGACATCATCACACTGCCACAGGCCGGGCCTAGGGCGACGTTGAGCGTGTTTCCTCCAATCTCTGTTCCGGACTCCCTGGCTCTAATGGGCAATTTAAAATCGGGTTCTCCCCTTGACCCATGCCCGGCTAAATTTCTAGCGAAAGTTGCGGAGGTGATCAACCCGTTGGCTAATCCGCTTTTGAATCTTTCGTTGAGGCTAGGTGTGGTCCCGCAAACCTGGAAGCAGGCGATGGTGATTCCCTTGCTTAAAAAATCTGGCCTAGACCCGAAGGCCCCAGTTAATTATAGGCCCATCTCTCTGCTGCCGGCCCTCACGAAGATTCTGGAAAAGCACGTTCAAGGCGTGCTTTCCAATTTCCTTGAATCTAATGAGATCTTGCACGCCACCCAATCGGGCTTTCGTCCCCATCTTAGCACGGAAACTGCGCTCCTGGAGGTTTCGGAATCCATTAAAGGGGTTCTGGACTCTGGGGGCAAAGTCATGCTGGTGATGTTAGACCTGTCGGCGGCTTTCGAAACCGTTCCCCATGATGGTCTTCTCGCAAGACTTCGCGAGATAGGCATACGGGGGACGGTGTTCGACTGGTTTGCTTCCTTTCTTGCCGGCCGCCGGCAAACGATCTGGGTCCCGCCTGATTCCGCCGTGATGCCGCCTCTGGGAGTCGGGGTCCCTCAGGGCTCTATTTTGAGCCCGACCCTCTTTAACATCATTATGACCCCGTTGGCGGCACTGGTGGAGTCGCATGGTGCCCAGATCGTATCCTATGCAGATGACACCCAGCTCCTCTTCTCTTGTACGAGAGGAGGCGACTTCGATGGGGAGAGTATTCGGGATTGCCTTGGGGCTGTTTTTCACTGGTTCCATCTAAACAGCCTTAAGTGCAATTCCGACAAGTCCGAAGTACTTTTCTTTGGGTGTGACACCGAGCCTGACTGGCAGACTTGGTGGCCACGGGATATGTTCCCTCCATCCTGCTCCTCTCAGGTTGCAAAGAATCTAGGGGTGAAGTTGGATAACAGGTTAACCCTGAAATCTCAGATCCTGGGGGTGTCGGGCATGTGCTTTGGCATCCTTAGGATGCTGCGGAGGTTCCTTCCTTTGTTATCCGTGGAACATAGGACGCTGACAGTGCAGGCTCTGATTGGGTCCAGGTTGGATTATTCCAACATTCTTTACCTGGGCCTCCCAGAGTACTTGCTGCAGCGCCTTCAAGTGGTACAGAACGGCGCGGCCAGGGCAATCTTCGGCCTCAGTAGGCGCGCCAGTGCCTCGGGCCTGCTGGTAACGTTACATTGGTTGCCCATCCGCAAGAGGATCGCCTTTAAGGCTCTGACATTGGTCTATAAAGCTCTTCACAAGGAGGGAGCTAAGTACCTCCAAAAGAGGCTGGTCTTTTATCACCCGACCAGGTCTCTGAGGTCGGAATCCCTGCACCTTGCTGTTGTCCCTCGGGTAAAGAAAGCGCGCCTTGGCGGGCGCTCTTTTGGACTGCTGGCATCCCAGCTATGGAACTCTCTGCCGCTGGCCCTGCGGGGAGCCACTAGCCTGCTGGCTTTTAGGAAAGGCCTTAAAACGTGGCTTTTTACTCAGTAGCCGTTCTCTCTTTATTCTTGGCTTACTGCTCTTTTAGTCTTTCATTTGGTGTTATGTTATTTTGTTGCAGTTTTTTTGCCTTCTCCTTTAAAAGCGCCGGGACACTCTTTTTGAGTAGCCGTGCGCTATAAAAATGAACTAATAACATAACATAACATAGGCATCTCTCTGAACGCCAGTATGAATTGGAGATCCCACATGGACTTTGTAATGTTAAAATATAATCAGTTGGCAGGGGCAATAGCCAAGAAGTATAAAACTTCATTTACAAAACCAATACAGCCAACATTGGAGATCTACGGCATGAAAGTGCTGGGTGCATGCCTTTATGGGTCAGAACTTTGGGGTTTTACCAACTTGAATGTTCTATCAGTGGCAGAAAATAAATTCCTGCGGGGCTTAATCGGAGTCCCACAGAGCACCCCCTCCATCCCTCTCCATTATGATCTGGGGAGGAAAAGGATTGAGGACGTGATCAGACTTCGCCCCCTTTTATATTGGAGGCGTATAAAATCTACCCCGGAACTGAGTCACTATGCTGCTGCCTTATTGGATGTTGACAACTCTGATATCTTCCATAAAGTAGTTTGGTTAAAAGAAGTGAGGAAACTACTTCAAAAATTACACCTTGAACACTTGTGGACAGTAACTGACCCAGATGACTTTCCTTCAAAGAACACATTAAAAAAGTTATACTGGGAAATGATAAATAATGCCGCATTGGTCTCTAGCCAACCTCCTGCCTTGACATTCAAGTTTTTAGAGATAAAAACTCTCCCCATGTTTGAACTGTACTGGGATATAATCTCCAAGCCTCTAGATAGGAAACTGTTTTTCCAGTTCAGAGTTGGCACCCTGCCCCTAAATGCTTTTACTGTCAAATGGTCCCCTGGTAATGTTAACACATGCTCCCATTGTAAATCTCATATAGAAGACATTTTGCACTTTTTATTCGTATGTCCATTATATGCTGCCCCAAGGAATAGGTGGCTGAAGCCGGCATGTAGAAATCTGGGCACAAGGAGATGTGTCGAGGCTTTCAGGGTCTTGAAATCAAATTGTGCCCCTCAACTTGCAATTGCAGTGGCCAAATTCCTGGGATGGGCTTGGATAATACGCACGCGCACTTTAAAACCCCCATGAACTACATGAACTTCCTTTGGCTTGTGATGATACTTTTTTAAAAATAACGTGTACATTTTATAGATTCTTATTCGCCAACAATGCACTAATGCATGTTATTTAATATGTTTTTTACTATTAGATTAGTATTTATTATGTTTAGATAGGGATGAAAGCTTTTATGACAATGTTGTCGAATAAAGTATTTAAACTTGAAAAACTTGAACTTGATGTGCACACTAACATACTTATTGTGACTTTTTTGTTTTGTTTATAACTACCTTATTTGTTAAGTTTTCATGACAGAGTGGTATGCGATATGCTATGAGCACATAAGAGCAGATAAGATATTGCACCATTCACAGAAAAAGCGTCAATATAGGCAACACTTGAAATAATGTTTCTAAAGAACAATACATCATATGCCATGATCTTGTACCCTGCATGGTTATGATAGCAGTAACCCCCACATTAAACATCAATCAACATGCAAAAGGGACTTTGCCCCAATGTAGAGTTTTTTGTCATGTCCCGAACAAACAAGGTGGCTGTGCCTGAAGCCGGGTCATTTGTGACATATGATATGCAGGTGGCCCAGACTCACTCAAACTTCAAAAGGGTGTCTTGAACACTTGCTTTCAATTACTCTTTATGACGACAACCCGATATTTAGTGCACCACGTGATCAGAGGGGGAGAAGACTACCTGAACTAAACAGTTGAAAGCCTAGCCACGAGAACCATATGTGTGATTAGTTCACCCATTAAACAAGTGAATAAGTACAACCCTGTGCCCTGAGTATCCTTGGAGCACGAATAGATCTTGAATACAGGTGGTTCCTACTCTCCAGTATACCTGAATATGGTGGCATTACTACCAAATATGTGTCATAGGACCTTGACAAGACGCCAGCAGAGTACTGAAGAGCCAAACATTGCTTCCAACCCGGCTGGCATAAAGTATCAATGTAACACATGAAGTTTCCTTATGCTGGCTGCCTTATAACATGTGCATAATATCCTATGGTAATAATGTTTGCGATGGAGTGAACCACCCGACAAACTCTAAATCAGGAGCTTAGTTCATTAAACCACATTGGGACTCCGTAAACATGACAGTTCAGCAGGTGTGTGGCCTGATCTCAGACCGCAGCAGTGACGCATGCTATACGACCTGTGCTCCAGCCATGCCCTTAATGACTATTATATACACAGAACACAATGCATTTTCTCTGGAACACATTTCCCAGTTCCACAATAACTCTTTAGGTTTCGGTTCTATGGATGAAGATAACACATAATTTAGATTGGAAGATGCATAGCAGAGTCTTGTTTCAATTCCACCTGTGGATGCACCTGGCAAGAAATAGCGGGAAAAGCAGATATCAGACCCAGAGAATACAGGAAATCCAGGGCATCTGCTCTCTATGTCTTTAGAGTAGGGGAGTCAGAATAAAAAAACAGGGGAGATGTATAGTACTCCTACACAAACAAGTCTCTCAATTAGCCATCTCTGAACACCTAAGTTGACAAACATGGAGAAATACATGGGCAACTTTGACTCAGGTGGTTGGCACGCACAATCTTCCTTCCCTGGAAAATGGACTCACTGCCAGTGGGGATGGAGACCTGAAGGTACTTTTTCCCCACGCACATATTTCCTGAGAGTCACTGAACATACCCGACCCCAGGCTGTTTATATGAAAGTGATCCACCTGATCGCCAGTTCAGGGCTTGGTCTATCAGAAAAGGGGTCTTAAACTTGGAGTGCAAGAAGGATGTTAGAAAACCTCTTTGCAATTGGATTGCCAAAAGCCCTCCGCTGCCCGCCACTTTCCTCGTGCCATTTGGGAGCGAAATGTTACACTGCATCCTAGCAGATTTGCATCAGCAGCTACAACCATTATTTTGAGGCTACCCAGGGAAGCCAGCTTCACAAGATGATTTGGAACCAGATACTCAAGGAAGATTGCCTGGAATCTCTTGGGAGAGCGAGATTAGGAGTCGTAGTTCTGTGCTGATTTGAACTAATGGGACAGGATATACTGACCGACAAACTTGGGATGCAACCACGCGCATGGTACAACACAGGTGGTGGCTGCAGTCCAACTTTGAATTTACAACTAACCCCCTCAGCCCAGTGTCTGTGCTATTGGGAAGGGGATTTGTTAAATGAGATTGCAATCAATTCATTATTTTCCTTGGCAGAAATGCATTCCCTGTGACCTTGCTCCCCACTCCATGTCAAACAAGCATTTGCAATGCAATCGGTCTTGCATTTGTGATGGTTAAAGCTGCTGACGTAAATTACAATGTTTTTCAAATTTAGTTTTTTGTTTACAATGGAGTGATCATATTTGCATAGCGCTATTGCCATTCGTATGACCTCGCAGTACAGGAAACCAGAAAATGTGAAATTGGTTACAAGGTGGAAAAAAAATTACACCAATGGAAAAAAGAATAAAAAAATAGGGAAGGGGTTGCTGTAAAGTGTCAGGGCTAATGCATGACAGGAGAGAGTGTGATACCAGAGCAGGATATGTGCGTGAGAGAAAGAGAGAGCGAAAAAGGGTTTACACAGAAGTGTGCAGAAGAAAGTGATGGTTAGAAAAGAATGGGGCAGGGGAAAAGGAATATGAGCGGAAGTGGGAAACGGAGGGTGGTTGCAAAATTGTGAGGAAGAGACGAGCAGAATGGACGAAAGAGAATGCTGGGAGAGTTGGTGCCTAGAGAGGAGAGAGTGAAGAGTTATTTGGGAGTAGTCAGCAATCTTGGCCACAGACTTAATGGAAATACTTCTGGGACAGATACATAAGGTTACAAGCACACATGGCAGGAGGCAGCGAGAGGGAGGGAGAAACCAGGACCGAGAGGAAAATGGTAAAAGAAGTAGGGAGGAGGGGTGACTAGAGTGACGGTGCAAGAACTCAAACCCTTTAAACACCGGAATCTATAGCGCTGCTGGGGACTTTAAAGCAAGGTGGCAGGTGCTGCATGAGGGGGGGGGGGGGAGCAAGATGAAACCCCTCGATCAACCCTCCTGTAGAATACAATATTGCAGCTTTTTAGAAATCTTGTGTGTATCAGCTGTGTGTCAAATAAAAACAAACATTGGCAAATCATGAGCGAAGTGTGCCTAGGAGGAGTGACCATGTGATGAGGAGGAAAGAGGGAGGAACAGGATAGGAGGGAGCATCCGTCGGATGTGGCGACTGCCTCCCCCATCCACCCCCCCACCCCCCGCCCAAGTCCCCCTTCTCATACAACTTTGAGGATTGCCGATTTCCCCACAAAGTTACCATTTGCAAATTTGCTGTCCTGTCTACATACATTGGCTGCCCAGAGATCCTTTGTACTGGCTTGATGGTGTGAAAAACCAATGTAACGTTGGTGCCTACCAGTGAGGCATTTTGGAGCTCTGGTCAGCGTCTTAAAGGGATATCTTTAGACATACACCGATTGTTAACAAAATAAAACATTTGTAAACATCACATTGTACTTTTCCCAGCCAAACACTAAAGGGCAGAAGCGTGCTAAGCAAGTGAATCTAAAATGATTCATGCTACAAATATATTTTTCAGATTGTGTCGGTCTTTGGTTCATGGCTGGATAACAGCGGAAGCATACAATGCAAGGACTATGTGTAATTGAGAATTGAAAGCAATACTCCTTGCCTGCATCAGAGTAGATCTTTTGTTCATTAGCTTGTGTGCTGCTAGTGTTGGGCTTTGTGTTCAGAAATGCCATCACTTGGCTGCTTTCTCCCTCGCACTCCATCCTTGCCTCGCGCAGCCGCTGCATAGCGGATAGGTCACTCAGACCACACTTAATCTCCTCCGCAGTTAATACTTGAAATCGTACTCCTGACTGAAGGATGTGTTCATGTGCTACTGATAGCAACACTGTGCTCAGGAGGAAGAGCCAACAAAGGCTGCATAAACCAGCCTATTGCACAAGTGCATGCTGAGACTGCCGCTCATGCCTGCCACAGTTCATCCCCTAACCCTCGGTATTATCAAAAACATGCACTCACTAAAATGTGCCAATGAAAGACAAAAGCATTTCTATTATTTCAGTGTGTAAAAACATTGTTGTGCTTAAACGTTCTGAGCCTTTTGCTTTAGGGCCTACAGCTGCATTGAATACTATATCATCGCCTTTTAGACATCTTTTGTGTATCAGCAGTGTGCCAAATAACCAGCATTGGCTTCATTGGAATCATGAGCGAGGCGTGCCCAGAAAGATTGACCACGTTAGGAGGAGGAAAGAGGGAGGGACAGGAGAGGAGGAAGCAGCGGTCAGATGTGGCATAATGGTCAGAGCGGTCACCCTTGAAGCTGGGGAACCAGGTTTGCGTCTCGATGTCGGCTCATGTATACTGTGATTGTGCGCAATTCACTTAATATTCCTTGCCTGAATACTAAATGCGTCCATCTGTAGTGAAAATGGTGGTCATGCAAAGCCCTTGGATACCTTTGGGTCGAGCTCACGCTATATAACACTGCAAAAAAATAAAACAAATATTAGTGTTGTGGGTGGGGTGTGAGGTCAGCGCGGGGAGATTAAGTAGCTGTGAATCTTAATAAACACAGAAGATGGGCAAACAGCACAGCAAATAAAGCGTGACTGCAAGTATTTCATGAAGCCCCTGCACGAAGTACACAGAACACTTAACAGGAGCAGAGACAGGCCAGCCAAAACAACGAGTGCTTTCAAAAACAAAGTAACCTTAAGAATAAAAGCACATGTCACCAATCAAAAGCCGGCATTATCAAAGGACAGTAAAAGGAGCCAATTGAAAAGATGGGCAGGGCTTAAAGCTCATATTCTAGGAACAGCATGTCTCAAAGAGACAGCACACGCGTTGCTGAGGTAAAACAGACAATAAACCGTTCCCATCCCATAATCCTTAAATTATCCCTTTTTAAAAATGATGATTATGGCTTTTAAAACAAAAAATACTCATCTGTGCGGTAAAGTACCAAAAAAGACTTTCGTAGTACTACCTGCATGGTAAAGTCTTGTGCTGTAAAGATCGCGGGGTAAAGACTGTTCCTTAGTGAAAAAACAGCACTGAACAAGCAGTTTTGTAAGGAGAAGTATACTATTCGGTAAAGGGTTATCAAGTGATGATGATGCGCATATAACTGCAAACTTGCATTCTTTAATGAGATCTCTATTCTTTCTAGTCAGTTGTAGCTACTGAAAAAAAACCGAAATCAAATGTGGCAGCATGCTACCCACGGTCGGATTGGTCTTTAGAGCAATCAGGTAAGTGCAGGGCAGGCTGGTCTGACATACCAGTGTATGGGCTGACTTCTTGGCTGTTTATGGGCCTGTTGTATGGTCTGCTGGGCTGGTTTTTACTGTTAATTTCCCTGATATTAAAATAAACATTGCCTGCAGCAAGCTGAAATCCATGTGGTCGTCTTTCATACATTGCAAAATACTTCTACAGGGTTTAATAATGCCCCTATTTCCAAACATGGGTCCCTTTTTAGCTACCTAATATCCTAATGGGGCCACTTTTATTTTGCTGCCTGGGCCTATTTTCTGCCCCAGTCCGACCCCGATACTACCTCTGAATTCTATTTGAAGGCTTTCCTCACCGCTTTGTAGTTTCTGTCTACTGGTAAAAATAGGAACAGGTTTAAGTGAAAGCTCAGATCAGGGTCAACTACTTGTCAAGTAGGAGTTTCAATATTCCTAATAAATGGCAGTGAAGTTGTAAATGCCCATTTTCGAAGACAAAAAACTGTTAAGACAGACCAGGACATCTCTCTTGTACGCAGTTAATTTAAGAACCCAAGCGACCATCCAGTGGATGATTGCAAAAGGACAAGATTTTAAGTACGCTCTTTATCCATCCATCTTTCACACGATGGGAGCATTGCCAGAAAAGATAATTTGGAGAATGCACAAAACTTAAGACACTGCCAGCCTATGTACATATTAATAAAAGAGACCCGACCAAAAAAACGAAGAAAAAAAACACGCCGATCGGGGTGTAGCCATCCTACTTGCACAGACCATAGGCCGTACATTCCTTTTGGGTTGATAGATTTTAACTGAGCAGTCCACAGTGTGATGTAAAACAAGTTCACATACACCCCCGCCACCTGCTTATGGCTGTTCACATTGGAGATCAGTGACAAGGCGAGGCTGTAGCCAGGCTACGCGCCTGCATCAAAGGCATCTAACTTTGATATGGGGCCATCATATTTCTTGTGCCATCCCACGCTGCAATATCATGGGTACGAGAGGTTTGAGGCTGAACAGATGTTCCTAAGATCAGAAGGATCAAGCAATGGTGTAAGAAAGAATGGGGTTACCATCTCAAGATATGAAGCCTGTGCCTGTTAAAAGAAAAAAAAAAAAAGGATTGATGCTACTTGTTCTAATGTTGGGACTTATTTTTCTTGCTGGATTGGGACGTACATTAAGACTGTCCTCGCTCATCGTCTCAATCTTTCTATTAAACCTGTAAATGTGTGCAAAGTGTCACTTAAAGGGGAACTGAGAGCAGCAGCGGCTACATTTAGTTATCTCTTGACCTGATGAGGATGTTTGATATTTTTTTTTACACAAACCAGACTGCTGCAGGAAAAATAATATCACAGAGTCGAACCTCAGTGGTATACCTTAATTGGAAGATCGGGTGGCAGCCTACTCATAGTGTTGGACAACATGACGGCATACAATAAAGTGGACCGTAAGGCCGGAGTAACAACCATGGCTGTCTATCCTGAGAGTAGGATGGGGATGTGGCCAGGGGCATACGTCATGGACTGATTTACATTTTTCTGAGCTCAAACATCTATATGGAAAGGGCCTGGTGAGACAGTAGTTGCATGTGTACCTCTAGTCATCAGAGTGCAGGTGATACATAGCTGTGCCTGCGAGAATCTTCCCTAAATTGACAATTAAGTATTATTGCCTTGGCATCATCAAGGACTGAATGTTGTTTCTCTTCCTCAAGCTCAATTACTCCTAAACTCAAATTCTCATCCTCCACTAGTGACACCGCCACTCTTCCATTCCTCTTTTCCCCAGCCACTCTTGATAGAACATGGAACGCTTTCTTCTTTAGTAAACTCTTATGTTTACTTTTGAATCTTCTAAGAAATTTAGACTACTCATCAATAATCCGATTTCTGCATACTTTTTCAACTTTGACACAAATAATTATATCTCCACACACAACCCCAATTGAGCAAGTTACTACTAATGGGAAATTACAGAGAAACAGACCACTGGAGTGGAAAGAAAGATGGCTATGGGGAATTAGAGATTACTCAGGGGAAAGAAAGCCCAAAAAGGTGAGATGCTGCAGGAGGGGTGACATACAGTTAGTAGTTAGGTTGAGTCAATTTTTTTAATATGCTGCTCCCAGTATCGTTCCTGATAATATGTATATAAATGTCCGTACATACACACTGCGTGACTTGTATGTCAAGGATCAATCCATCCACCATATAAATTTTTGAAAGCCTATCCTTTTCCATCACTCAGCGGCGTTCAATGTGCCGCCTTTCACTGGAGTCTCTTGGTCTAAAGTTCAGGGTGCGATGGTTAGACCGCTAAGGGAAGAAGCCTGGGGAGGCATCTTATTCAACCTTTTACTCCTTCAAACTGAGTTGCTTATCATTGCTAAAACGCCTTATGAGAGCTGTGAGGTACCCACCTCATTTAGGAGAGACTACAAGGGAGGGAAGAGGCTAGAGTAGAGGAAGAAAATGCACAGCGTATAAGACACTGAATTGTGGAAGAGAGAGGCTGCAAAGGAAATAGACTACAGAAGGAAACATGCCTTAAGGTGAATGGACACAAATTTGATGATATGCTACATACAACCATTATCGTGCTTGTACAAATATCAGGGCAGCAGACTTTTTTCTCAGCCTGAAACGTGTCAATATCTTTATAAAAGGTAGCCCAGGTCCCAACAGGCCAATAATACGTCAATCCTTACAGTGAGTCCATTTTTGGTATGTAATTTAAGCTAATATACTAACTCTGACTAACTCCAACCACCACCATAACTGTGTTTCTGTATGCTTGTGCATTCGGCTTGACTGCACCGATTTCATTTCACAGCATGGGTTATTTCAACCTTTTAGTAACTGTTACATAGCTTTAAGAAACAACCGTAACTTGTGCACAACAATTGAGAGGTATCATACTTTCACATTATATATTAAAGGATCTTAAATCACACAATATTGCATTTTTTAGGAAAATAGTCAATCATTCTTTTTAATTTAAAATACCAAGAAACAATTCCAGAGAGTTGATAATCACCCATTTGAATCAAAAATACCCCAAAACTATTCCAGTGAGTTTGATAACATCCACCCTCAAGGTCACAAATCATATCTCATGGGATATGTCACTCCTCTAGCTAGAATCCTAAAGGACCTGACGGGTATTGAAAACCAAAACTGAAGGGGCACGGACTCCTTTACGCATGTGAATAATTAAAGTATCTTCAATGACCACGGTGTAACAATTTACCAGCACCAATGAAGCAATTTCCCTCTCATCTGCAGCCGAGAGTGGGTCTTCCTGATACATCTTAGGGACGATTCTATGGTGAGGATTGGCTGGATAGCTTAACGTTAACTCAAGTTAAAACCTATCGGGAAGAAATATATATATATACATATAGATATCCTTTTCTCCTCGCTTACACTCACAATCCTCTTACGAAAAAACGAGCGTGGACCCAGTAATAACGTGCATTCATTTTATTCAGCCATCGCCGCCATAACGCGTTTCGGGAGATCCCTCCTTTGATCACATGACATATATATATATATATATATTGATTATAGGATTATCCCATGTGCATTAGACAATCATCCGGAAGTTTTAGATTAGCTGAACCCTTGATAAATAGCAAATATTAACCTGTTATTGGTGTAAAGGTCAATGATTATAATGACAACCCTTTTAGTAAATATGCTTCGTGAACATTGTTTTTAATGATTGGTTTTAAGACATTTGGGTAGTTTTTATTTAGGAATCTTTTTTCTGATTGTTTTTAAGAATGTCACGGGGTGTAGCTTATTTAAATATAAGGAACTTTTATATTTGCTTAGCGACTTTGCACACCATGCTACCGATTTCAGTCTGCGTATTTGTACAATTATTTGGTATGTAGTAACTGTTTACCATGAGTATCGAATCTCTTTAATCTTGATATTTGCACTCTGAAGGTATCAGTCACTTTACTTTATAGCACTTAGGCATATGTCACATTCATTCATAGTACTATAGCACCATGGCACTTTATATTTTGTTCAATGAACTCTTGAATTGAATGATTTCTGGAAAGCTACAAGAAATATACTTTAGATTATTGGTGCAATATATTTAAAACTATGATTTGATTATTGCTGTGAAAATACCAGTTTAGTGACTGTCAATACTTTATGCTATGTTTTGGATATCAATTTATTAACATTTTATAGTATGTTATACGTAGAGGTAAGCACGTACTAAGTTAGAAATTTCAGTGCATCATAGGAGTTGGCATTTTAAGAAATAACATGTAAAGGCATTTATGTAAAAAAATGTTTTTGTCTTGGGTAGCCCATACTTTTAGAAAGTAGTATTTTCCACTCAGGTTACAGTAATTATGTGTATGCATTTAAGCAGCATTTACAAAAAAAACCATAAGACAGTTTGTGTCCAAAAATATTATAAGACAATGTTCAGGTATTTAAACCTGAAAGTAACTTGTCCATGTCTATGATGATGCACTTTAAAAATGGGGGTAGATACTGCGCATGATCAGGTGATCAAGGCCGCTTGGACGGTCAAAACGCGTCTTGACATTGTGTTTGAATCAATAAAATAATGCTGGAAACTTAAGTTGGTCTACGCCCGTGATTCCGCGTCCAGGCGGTGTTTTCGTGAGTTGCAGTTGATATATATATATATAGCTCAACAAACTGCCCAGCTTTGAAAGGTCACTCGACAGCACCCCTTGCCCTTCGGCATCTTTCCAACCTCGTTGCTGCCTGCAATCCACCTATGCCTTAGTGTGTCTTCATGCCGACGCGTTTCGAGGCTAAACGCCTCTTCTTCATGGGCTTTAGAAAAGAGACACGAGAACGAGGTTGGAAAGATGCCGGAGGGCAAGGGGTGCTGTCGAGTGACCTTTCAAAGCTGGGCAGTTTGTTGATGATATATATATATATATATATATATATATATATATTCTTTCTACAGCAAGAACATGTAGAACACTGAACATAGATGTGCATGTTGTTCTGTTTATCCGTGAAAAAAATACTCAAAGTGTTCAGGCTCTTGAACATGAAGGCAGATTATTTTTAGGCAACATTAAGATTTGCTTGGGGAAACTTAGAGTTGAAAGACTTACCTAGGTGCTACACACCCCAGGTGAAGCCGGTGACGAGCCAGACTGGGATGAGTAATAAAGTCAATGAGGTCCCTCTCTGGCCCATGGCAGATATTCTGTTTGGCGTTAATGTTTGTGAGAACTGCGGATCGGGCCAAAATAACTTGGAGAAGTCTGTCTGTGCAAAAACCAGAGATTTGTGTGTCGGATTGGGAAGACTTGCTACATTAGCACTAAGAGTATGCAAGCTTTGGGAACGCAATGCACAAAGACAAGAACGTGTACTGCTAAAAATCCTATTATGTAGTCGGTAAAGTAGACAGCATCTCTTTATGAAGGTGGGCTTGAGATGCAGAAAAAAAAAAAGAATTACAGGGGTCATAGAATCCGATTTGTTCCTTTTGTTCTGGTTCTCATGGGACACCTAATATTAGGTGTTAATGGAATTAAGAACATTTTCAGAGCTAGTCATACTGTAAAAGTTTGAGAAGTGGAAAATGATGAACAATAGAAGGTGGGAGAATGAAATTGAGAAGAAGGACATTTTAAGAATAGTTGTCCAGTCTTGTTACAGCGTAATAATGGTATGTCTGCTCCCCGAGGTCGTGGTAATTTTCAGACAGGATCTAGAGGTAGAGGACGAGGTGCGTCCTCTCAGGAGCAGGGTTCTCTTACTCCATCTACTTCGAATTACTTTGATCAGCAGACAGTTCCGTCCACGCAGTATTACAATGATGATTATTACGCTGAGGAGGGGCTGACAATTTTCGAACTGAATAGGACAGCCATGGACGAAGTAAGGGAGTTGTGTCGTTTCCAGTAGGTCAAAATGGGCGGTATGTCACTGTCAATACCCTGGGTGTTTCAGAACAGTTTCTTTTGGATACTGGCGCAATGAAGTTCTATCATTTCTTTTAAACTCCCTGGGGCACCTTTGTCTGGCTTAATAAATACATCTGTGGGATTTTCTGGTGCTCCAGTCCGTAATCCGGTTTCTTGCCCCTTGCCTGTTTCGATTGGTCCTTATGATTTGGAAGCTCCACTTATTTTGAAAACTGGTTGTGGTGAGAATTTACTGGGTTTGGATCTGTTGAAAAGACTACATGCGACGTTGTATTGTTCCCCTTCTGGTGTGCATCTCACGTTGGGAAAGAGATTGATGTCCCCCATGTATTGGTCACGGGACCAGTTTCCACCTGAGTTACTTTCTCTCCCAAAAAGCCTTTGGGCCACGGGCTCGAATGACGTGGGTCGTCTTGCGATCCCACCGTATGTTGTCACAGTGAAAGATAATGTTAGAATGCCACGCATTCCCCAATATCGTATTTCTAGTGATGGAGAGAGAGCACTATTGGCTATCATTGATGATTTTATTCAGAAAGGTGTGGTTGAAGAGACTAGAGGCAATGTTTGTAACAGTCCTGTTCTTCCGATCCTTAAGCGGACGGATCCTTCACAGTCTCCTGTCTATAGATTTGTTATCGACCTGAGGTTAGTCAATAAAATAGTGGTACCACAGTTCCCTCTTGTTCCGGACATTACAGCTTTATTGACAATGATTCCTGCTTCGGCGGCTTGGTTTTCGGTGATAGACCTTAAGAACGCTTTCTTTAGCATTCCCATTGCTGAAGAAGTAGGGATATCTTTGGTTTCTCTTTGGCTGGCTGAAGTTTCCGATTTAAAAGAGCTCCTCAAGGCTATTGTGAAAGTCCCTCTATCTATAGCAAAGCTCTTAAATGTCAACTTGATACCTTTTCTTTGCCTCCAGGCGCTACGCTTGTTCAGTATGTGGATGATTTACTGGTGGCTGCTGATAAGGAAGATGTGTGTAGAAGTGTGACTGTTGCATTGTTGCATCATTTGGCTGCTTTAAATCATAAAGTATCGCCCTCCAAGTTGCAATATGTCCGACTAGAAGTGACCTATTTAGGTCATCTCTTGTCGAAGGAGGGAAGGCGATTGACCCCAGAACGTATTTATGCTATTTCACAGATGTCTGTACCCACCACACAGAGAGAAGTACGTGCCTTTTTGGGTTTTACTTCCTACTGTAGACAATGGATTCCCAATTTTTCACTTTTGGCGAAACAATTGTTGGCACTACCGTTGAAAGATACACCCCATCCGCTCCCTTGGACGGATGAATGTCAGAAAAGTTTTGTTGATTTACGTACTGCCCTGTGTTCCGCTCCAGTGTTGGGTACCCCTGATTATAGCAAGTCCTTTACATTGTACGTACACGAGAGAGAAGGTTACGCGTTGTCAGTGTTGACAGAGCAATTCGGAGATAAGCAAAGGCCATGTGCCTATATCTCCTCTACACTAGATCCAGTAGCTAAAGCTTTGCCCAGTTGTCTCAGAGCTACAGCAGCTGCCGCAATTTCTATTAGGCACTCTGCCGGATTAGTATTGGATAACACACTTATTGTTATGGTTCCACATGCAGTGGATACTTTGTTAAATAGAACCAAGACACAGCATCGCACAAGTGCTCATTTGTCTGGTTACGAGCTGACACTTCTAGCGAGCCATATACATATCAAAAGATGTAACACGTTGAATCCAGCTACACTGTTGCCACTCCCAGATGAGAAAGACGGTCAGGAAAAGCATGATTGTTTTCTTCGAACAGAAGAAGAAACGAAGGGGAGGATTGATTTAAAGGACACTCCGCTCAAGGACCCGGACGGGATCCTTTGGGTGGACGGTTCTTGTTTTAAGCTTCCGAATGGAGAAACCACTTCTGCCTATGCTGTCACCACCTTATGCACTATTGTTGAGATGGCACGTATTGGACATAATTCAGCCCAAGCAGCTGAATTGATAGCTTTGACTAGAGCGTGTGTGCTGTCGAAGGGAAAGAGTGAATGTGTACACGGATAGTCAGTACGCCTTCGGTGTTGCGCATAGTTTCGGAAAGCTGTGGAGGGAGAGAGGATTCTTTACCTCCCACGGGACAAAGATTCAGCATGGTCAGTTAGTGACTGATCTTCTTGAATCACTTACCTTACCTGCACAGATAGCGATTATAAAGTGCAGCGCACATAAGAAAGTTACAGATGATGTGGGTCGTGGAAATGCGTTTGCAGAGGAGGTAGCGAAAACTACAGCTAGAAACACCACTAGTCGAATGTATGTGGCAGGTCCTTCAAATTGGGTGAGGGAAATTGGAATGTTTGAAGACACGATTGAGAGTGTGAAAACGATTCAGGGAGAGGCTACTGAGAAAGAATTGAGTACGTGGAAAGAAAGTAGCGGAATGTTAGATTCAACGGGTTGTTGGACAGAATTGTCGGAACATCAGGGATGGTTGTTACCGGACGCTTATGTGTAGCCGGTCGTGACTATTGCTCATGGTCCAGCTCACAGCTTGAAGATCTCATGAACATCAGTGTTGATTCGGACTCAGATTAGCATGAGTTGGTTTGTTTTTGCCTGAGTAATGGCAAAAGGAGGGTCTGAGTTCTATAAATTACGAATTCGTTCGTACTCAGCCTCCACTTTGTGATTAGTGCAAAAGGCATATGTAAGCTTTTGGCTCCGGTATGGCAGAATGAAGGAATCCCGAAATGTGCAGAAAATGTGGTTAAGCATTGTATTGTTTGCCTAATGCATAACCCAGGAAAGGGTACCCCAACCCCAGCAGGTCATTTTGCTCCCCGTCATATCCCTTTGAGGTGTTGCAGATCGATTACATTCACATGGATCGCTGCAACAATCTCAAGTATGTTCTGGTGGTGGTATGTGCCTTTTCCAGCTGGATAGAGGCCTACCCATTGAAAGATAACACTGCTTTGTCAACGGCTAAAGTATTGATTAAGGAATTATTTCCTAGATTTGGTTTACCGCGCATTGTCTGGAGTGACAATGGAAGTGAATTTGTGGGCCAGATTATGCAGAAAGTGTGTTCTGGTCTTGGAATTAGACAAAAATTCCATGCGGCAAACCATCCACAGTCAGCGGGTTTGGTTGAGTGTTACAATGGTACGCTCAAGCTTAAGCTGGCGAAGATTCAAGCCAGTACAGGTCTTGCTTGGCCTGATGCGCTGCCCCTAGCTCTTTTGTCAACCAGAACTACTGGGCACTCTCGTATGGGACTTAGCCCATATGAAGTAGTATTTGGACGCCCAGCTAATGTTTGGGGCGTCCCCCGTCCAAAAGATACTCAGACATACCATATTCTCTGTTAATTAACTATTTATATGATCTAACTACTAAATTAAGTGTTATTCGTCAACAGGTGCAAAGTGTTTTGCCGGAGGCCCCCACAGACCCAGGTCACACCATCTTGCCCGGTGACTGGGTCTGCGTCAAAAATTTTCAGCGGACTAAGAATCAGGAGCCTCGCTGGTCTACGCCTACGCAAGTTTTGCTCGTTACCCGCACAGCAGTGAAAGTGGTCGGCAAGCGCAACTGGATACATGGAGAGCACTGTAAAAAGGTGCCACTTCCATTACCCTTCGACCAATGGATTCGCAGTGGTGTAAGGGAATCGGACACTGCAGCGGTTCCTTGTTTTGTTCCATTCAGTGACGCTCAGATTTATGGGACTCAGTCTGAAAAAGCAGATGACTATATTCTTCAAGTTGCTGTGCCTGTACATCGTCGAATAGAGACTACGAATCCAGAAACATTGTTTAAGGATCAAACCGTGCCGAGCAAAAGACGCTACAACTTAAGACCAAGAGCCAACGAATAGAACTGAATATTTTTCTTGAACACTTCTTTTAATAATTAAAAAACATTTATTTTTTTGGTTCTTTTTGCCTTTTTTATTGTGACATTAGTATTAGATGTGCCATCTGTCTCCGTCGCAGGGTCACGGTAGGAGACTCAGACTGTATCCTGATTTTTGTTTTTAGTAAACGGCTAGTGCCTCAGGATATACAGAAGTGACTAGCTGAGTGATTAAGGAAGAGTGCCGGGAGCGACATTTTTTTTAGATAAAGATGGATGGTACAACAATTGTAGGTAGGGAAAATAGGAAGCAGGAAATGAGATCAAAATATTGTAAATTATTGCGTAGTCGATTTGGCGTAACTTTGTGTGTTATTATGTTTTTGTGTATTTTATTAGCTTGCACAGGTTGGGTTATACACGTTTTGCAATAAGGAATTGTTGCTAATTCTACAACTTTTTTGCCTTATCGTCTTTTAGTCTTTTCGCACAAAATGCATACTCTACCCCCTCATGAACAGATAAGGAGAGCAGAGTATATGAATAATACATTTTTTCAGTTGTTGCACCAACATCAGTTGGCCATTAATATGACTGATTGTTGGGTGTGCGGACTCATGCCACACAATGCACAAAAGGGAATGCCATATTTGGTACTTCCTTTTTCATATGAAGGTTCAGCTTGGGCCTATTTGACAATGTTTTCAGCCGCATACCACAACAGACTTAGAAGCCCTGTGAGACTTCTGAGAATGGACTAGATTTTAGCCACAGTTCCTCGATCAAAGGTATAGTGGTAATGGCCAAGATTATAGAGAAGAGTAAGATTCCATTAGATGAGAAGAAAGCTTATGATGGATGGAATGTTACACACTATGTCTCCATTCTTGGTGACAAAACTAAAAAAGGCAAGTCTTCCCCAGTGTGGACTGTGCCCCATAAAGGTAATTTTTTGTCTCCAAATTAACAGCAAGAAAGCGGACGACAATCAGAAATGTAAATACAGATATATTTTCTCGTCTCTTGATTTCCCTCCGTTAGTTCCGTCTCAAGGAACATATTTTGTTTGTTACGATCGATCTTATACTTGGCTACCTTCCAACTTTTCTGGAACGTGCTACATAGCATTCCTCCTTCCCCCTACATATACAGCTTCGTCAGACCACCACTGAGTTAGACATAGCAGAGGTGTATTTGATGCCAAAGACACGGCAGAACAAGAGGGAGGAGATTTCCTTAAAGGATTCCTTCCCTTTTGGGGCCCGATGGTCAATAGCAGACACACCAGGCAACTGGTTCGAGTGGTTGAGACAACTATTAATGTTACTGCAGGTGCTATAGGTTACATTACAGCAGAGCTTCAGGCTGATCGTCTTATGACGCTGCAAAATCGGATTGCGTTAGACGTGATCTTAGCAGACAGAGGAGGTGTCTGTAGATTGATCGGATCTAGTTGTGGCATTTATATTCCAGATGACGCTCCAACAGTATACCAAGCCATTTCCAAATTGCACACTGTCTCCGAGTCGATTCATCAGGACTAAGGAGATTGGTCTTTTATGGGATGGTTTTGGGGAATATTGTCAACTTGGGGATGGAAGATCTTAACGTTCCTGGAGCAATTTTAGCCATCATATTCTCTTGTTGCCTATGCGTTCAGTGTGGTCCTGCAGTCTGTGGCCTGTAGGCTACTTTATGTGTGCCACGATCTGCTGCTTAGAAGACAGAGAATATTAGAATGATGGTGCAGCAACAGCTTGAAGATCTCATGAACATCAGTGTTGATTCTGACTCAGATTAGCATGAGTTGGTTTGTTTTTGCCTGAGTAATGGCAAAAGGAGGGTCTGAGGTTCTGTAAATTACGAATTCGTTCGAACTAAGCCTCCATTTTGTAATCGCCGCCATTTTATGTTGCCCTCACTCAGGCAGCTCTGCGAACGCGATGTTTTGTCGTTTCTGCTTTACGTGTCAGGTGGCTTCCTCGCCTATGTTTACTAACGAGTGTCAGGGTCTGGCCGAGCACACTAATTCCTATCTGAGCTGATTAATCCCCGTCCGGACTACATGTCGTTTCACACCATTGTTCCCTTTAAGTTATCTTATCTGCTGTCCTTCGCTACATGTCTCATGCATTCTCCTGTTTCACGAACTGTCCTTCTACAACACGCAGCTGTATTTTCTCTGCTTGTAAATTGAATTGTGTGGATTCATTTGTGATTTACCTAAGGGGTCGAATGACAAACAAGAACCGGGAACTTGAGTTGCTTTAGTCTTAAAACATTGTCTATAACGTTTGCCTAAAGCTCATGCTCGTGTGTGATTGCATTTTGCATTGTATTGTATCGTATATAAGCCAGTGCGCCGCGGAGTTAAGTGGCAGTCTCTTTTGAACCTCATTGTACTGATGACTTCTAAGACCACTGTACTAGCTGCAGCTAATAAATACCATCTTCTACGCCAGACGAAGAGTCCGTGTCTCTGTTTAGACAAGGCAGGTGAATCCCAGGGATTTGAGGCGTACCCTGCGCTGCCGGGCCTTAAGGCTGCGGTTCTCCAGCATCTGTATGTTGTTTTGTAGACTTCAGCTCTGCATTGGATTCTGTTGATCGAACTTTGCTATGGAAAGCATTAGTGACATACAGGATTCCTAAAGATCTGCTCTTAATTTTGCATGAACTCCACACAGATAATTGGGCCCAAAGTTAAACTGGATCCCTTACCAAAAGAATCAATGTAAAAAAAGGCCTGAGAGAGGGGTGTGTATTGGCACCTACATTATTTTCCCTGTTCATCGCTGATCTTCTCAAAGTCCCCAGTCTATCAAATACATTTAGCCAAAAAATGAATTGTAATCTTATTAGCTGTCTTTTATATGCAGACGATTTAGTGATTTTTGATCTGACAGGAATTGGACTCCAGAGAAAATTTGATATATTTGCAGATTACTGCAAGAATAAGAAATGAAAAATAAATATGGAAAAGACTAAAGCGCTCCCGATAGGAAAACAAAGGCTTGAGGTAGATAATAAATACAGTAAAAAAAGAGAAAGTTAACAATATTAATATTTAGGGGTGTGGTTTTGCCATAATTTAGGCTCGAAGGACCACCTTGCCTCGACACAAGCTAAGGCGCTTTCATCTGTAGGAAGACTGAAGAAATGTGAAAATCGCTGCTGGTCTATCAGGCCTTGAAAAAGCCACAGTCTCAGTATGGAGCTGAGGTGATCACCATAGGGGGAAAAGAGAAATGGGAGCTTAAAGGAAGGTGCCTAAAAAGTCTACTTTCATTCCCTGCTTTCTTCATGGTGCAAGCAGTTAAAGCAGAAACAGGCCTGATGAGGTGGACGCATTTATAACATGCACAGATAATACAAGTTTGGATACAAAGAGATAGTAGGGAAGTCCCTAAAATCGCTCTGTTATGTAAAAAGGAGATAATGTAACGCAAGCTTGCAATGGCTTGCCAAGTTAGAGTGAGGATGTGAACTTGCTGTAGGGAGCTAAAAATAGAATCATCCAATGGTATTAACCTGATACGTGTGAGCAGGAGGAGCTGAGAAGAACAATAAAGCAGGTCTCCTGGGATGAAGATCTCACATCGAAGGCAGAAACGATCTGTCTTCCATTTGATAAAGTCATGGTTGGGAGGGGAGACCTTTGGAGCGACTCCCCAGCATTAAGATATGTTGAAGTCTCTGAGATTTAGATGTGGGAAAATCAGGTTTTGATGCAAGATATGGTGTTCTGCTGAATGAAGGGAAAATACGCAAATGTGGACTTAACATGAAAGGGGATCAAATTCACAATCTTGTAGACTGCCTATGGTTTTTCGCTCAACGGAAGACCTTTTTAAAACCTATTTATTATAAAATATGACATTGAGGATAGGGGCAACCAATTAAATTATTGGTTGAAATGAGATTTCTTGATGTGACGTATGCCTTGGGGCGATTTTTATTGTCTGTGGATACCTCACTACAGTCTGACGGAATTTTTATTGAACTGTATGAAGTTTTTAGATTATCTGCTATGATGTTTTTGGGTGAGGTAGATTTTATAGGTTGGATGCATTTTGTTTTAATTATATATATATATCTTGTATTATATTGGAAGTTATTTTGGTTTTTATTAGTTCATTGAGTTTTTAAGAATTCCTGTAAAAAAGACTGAGGTCTAAATAGACATTTGACTGACTGACTATAAAACCACAAATTAAAACATTTTTTGTACACAACACATGAAGTCGAATAAGTTAATGCAGTGACAATACACATGTCCTACCCTGGTTACACGAAATGGCAAACATTTCTAGGTTATATTTCTAAGTTATTTACCAGGCGGAGATCGGAGGTCACTACACTGCACCTTCATCCTAGTACAAGCCATATTCAGATGTAGCAATGGAATGTAGGAAGTACAGTTTGTCAGCGGCAGCCCGGGGATAGAGACTACTGGGAATGACCTCCATCCTAACCTCAGTGTTAAAGACATACTGTGTTGAGGAAATCCTGTTAATGTTCCATGATGCAGTTGGCAAGTGTCACTGAGATAAATGTCGAGGGCAGGGTGTGAGCATTATGTCACTCTTTGGTGAAATGTAAACTTTACTAGTCATGTATGAACTGGAGGATCAATAAAAATAATCTAATGAACAAACACTCACCCACTCCCACTACAAATGTCACCACTTCCAGAACAAGTGTGGCAGAAAGTGACAGCAGACTTCTTCGGCCCACTGAACTCCAATACATACTTGTAATCATGGATGAGTACTCATGTTTCTCAATTGCGAAAACTCTATCATTGATTAGTGCCAAAGCAACCAGACCTGCTCATGAAGAGATAATTTGCAGCGTGGGGGATCCAAGAGATAGTAAATAAGAACAATGGACCCCATTTAACAGTCAGAAATTCATACAATTTTCCACATACCTAAATTTCAAACATTAATGGACCGCCATGATAGTGACCATATATAAGGAAGGCAAACCTAGGGATAGGTGCGACTCATACCGCCCCATTTCCTTATTGAACATGGAGGTCAAAATAAGCGACAATCCTCGCAAAAGGGCTCCTGCACATTAGAACATCCCTTGTTGACCATGACCAGTCTGGCTTGATATCCGGACATGCTACTCGATGGAACCTCCACCGAACTGGCTGTTGGATGTCAAGGACTGACACGCCCCACATGTCCTCCTGTCATTAGATGCAGAAAAAGAATTTGATGCGGTACACTGCCCCTTTTTAGACTCCACACTTGTCAAATATGGGTCTGGTCAAAACTTCAGGAAATGGGTGGTATTATGGAAAAATGGTAGACTTTCTCAAGGTTTCCCCATTGTACGTAGGACTAGACACGCATGCCCCTTGCTCCCACTTTTATTTGTGTTAATTGTGGAGTCCCTAGCATGTGTGATTAGACAACACCAGGGGGTGCGGGGCTTAAGGACTACTCCTAAAGACAACGAAGAGGAGAAGATATCCTTTTACATGGACAACATTCTTCTACATTTGACAGAACCAGACACAAAGAATCCCCTCCCAGATTCCAAATAATTGGCAACTATAGACAGTATTCAGGCTGTAAGATCAATTGGTACAAATCAATAGTGTTTAACCCCCTGACAGACAATGGAATGGCCTCCCCTGCCTGGGGATTTAAAGGTGGTTACAGAGGGCTTTAACTATCTTGGCATATTTCTTACACCCCATAATGAGGTTTGCCCCAACCACAATATTAGATCAGTGTTGACTAAGTTTAAGGATCACGCAGAAAGCTATAGAGATTTGCCCCTCCCCATAATAAGACGATCGTCTATGTTTAAAAAGATTACCTTGCCCTAGTTCCTTTATGTCCTCCAGAATACTTACCACCCACTCCTCAGGACAATATTTAAGGAAATAGACACTGAACTACGATCACTATTAGGGATGGAAAGGCATCTAATGGATAGCACTGCGGACATTTGGACGCAACCCATAAAACGGTGGGCTGGCACGGCTGGATATTGAGGCCTATTACTGGGCAGCACATCTGAGCCCCATCAACGACTGGATACACACAGCAAGAGATCACTCCACGTACAAATTATTTATATGGGGCAAAGGAAGATACAGGTTCCTCCCTGCAAAACAGGTCACCTTAGAAATGTGGGAAAGAACTTTGGGGTGGGCCCACAGGGTTACCAGGGCAACTCCATTGTGGAAAGTAAAGTGGCTTAAGGAACTGGGTAAGTTACGTGATTTTGGACCCAGGGATTTGCTGGAGATCGCCAATGATGGGGACATTATCGAAAAGGGAGAATTTAAATCTTTCTCCTCCTTTTGAACGAAATATAAACTCCCTGGTTCCCAATTCATCAAATATGCCAAACTACGTCACGCATGGCTGGCGGAAGGACTATGCGGGGGGACTTACCAGAGTATGCACCACTCAAAGGGAGATAATACAAGAAGAGCTAAAGCAGTGTCCCTTACATATAAAACATTGAATAAACAACATGCCCGATAGGCTCAGCAAACTCAGGGAGACATGGAAGAGCAAGCTTGGTACTATGGAGGATATAGACTGGGAGGCAGCCCGGATGCGCCCTAGACAGGTGGCGATCAAAGCTAGATTGTGCCTCATTCAATACAAGTTTCTCCACAGGGTATACTATGATAGAGCAAGGCTACACCCAACGGAACAAGCCGAAACCCCGGATTGCCAGTATTGCCGGACTGGAGTGGGAGATTTCCTCCATACACCATAGTGCTGCCCAACCATACAGAAATATTGGAATGCAATAATTAGAGAATTAAACGCGTTGCGGGCGTTACCATCCATGCAGACCCAAAGTTCATCCTTCTGGGCATTCCATGCAATATTGATGTTCCTAGACCTAAATTGCTTTTTAGCGCCCTAGGCATAGTAGTGACGAAAAGTGACGTGGCAAGGCACTGGGGGACACAAGAAACTCCAAGAATGGAAAAGGGGTTTGGACTTCCATATGGCGGCTGAAAGATTCACATATAAGAGTAGGGGGTGCACAGGAAAATTCCGAAAGATATGGGGTGGTTGGCTGAACCACTATAGCTTGGCCCTGCTGGACGAGGTTCAACAGATCCCAGGCAGTAGGGAACAGCACTAGCAGCATACGTCTGAAACTCATGAGTGGGAGCTTTTGAGCTGGCTCCCCCCTGTAAGGGCACCAGTTCACCTTCGTTCAAAGTGCTGGCAGGCTGTCTTCCAATAAACGTGAGCTCAAAACTTACTTTCATGTGGCTTTTCTTCAAATGGGTTTCCTGTGTTTGTGGATGTAAAAGCGGCCCTTACCCAGTCGCGAAGATGTGCCCACCGCTGTTTGCGGGTCTAGGACGGCACCATGCTGGCGCTGCTACACTTTGAACGAAGGTGAACTGGTGCCCTTATAGTGGGGAGCCAGCCCAAAAGCTACGGTTGGCAGCCAAAAAAGAGGGGCAGGTCCCGCCTCGGACATTTGCATCATCACATTGTTGCGATTGAGAGACTGAGATGGCGCGCCCACTGGGGAATACAAGAAGAACACTACATCACCCACAAGGCCATGAGAAAGGCCACGCCTACTGGGGCAGCTGGTGAAATTATCGTGTGTGCCTTTAACAGCGCTTCCAGTCATTCTGCAAGAAAACGCCACTGAAGAAAGGATTACCCCTGAAACACGTTTGGCGTATACATACTGAGCTCTGCTGTTCCTGCTGGCAGGCTGTCTTCCAATAAACGTGAGCTCAAAACTTACCTTCGTGTGGCTTTTCTTCAAATGGATTTTCAGTGTTAGTGGAGATATATATAGCTTCATCGAAGTTGCCATAAAATAGCATAATGAAAAAGTAACATTTAATTAACAATGAAATGACTGTAAATCTAGAATAAACGTTCATCAGATAGACTGACTTCGAAAACAAGGATAGTTAAGAAAATGTTATTTTAAAATGAGTTCGACTTTGTTTTTAACATACTAAATATTTCACACGAACCGACAGGACAGAAAACAAAAAAACCAACAAAAGACTACACGAGTCCTAATTTGTAGCAACGTGTGAAGTTTTTAGTGCCATTTTAAGACTGTGAAAGCTGTGTATTTTCTATGCCTGTCTTGTTTCTTTAGCTAGAAATATAGTGAGGCTAATTACATGCTGCAAGCAAAGTTGAAGAAACCCAGAAAGCAGCCTAGGCTTTAAATAAAATCTAACTTTCTGATGGATTATACATTGACATCAAAGCTGACATCTCAGCATTTCACATTTGTTCTACTATTAGCCGAATTCCAATGCTTGGGAACCTGCCAGAATACATAAAGAGTTACCAAAATCTACAAGAAGGATGCAGTAAATCAATGAGGGGGAAACATAACATTTATTAGCAGCTGCGGGCTGAACCGAGCCAAGGAGTATTGTTATGGTAACAAGCTATGCAACTTTAAAAGCCAATTGTAGCCCCCAACCCCATGATGTGTACTGTACAACATCTCAACAGGAGAAAACACTTCACTCTCCTAAATAAACCATTATAGGACTTCTGCATTGCAAATGTGTGCGGGTGGGTCATCTGTTCTGGGGTTTGACCTCTGTCATAAAATGGATGTTGAGGGAGGAACCGATATTCTGGTGAAGTAGGCAGACAACAGCATGACAGAGGGAGCTCCACTTATGCCCTCCTAAGTAAGGTAGGAGAGAGTTTGTATCACTAGAAAAAAATACTACTTGATGCTAAAACAAGGTGTATACCACAGAGGAAGTGTACCCCCAACTTCACAGGGCAATTGGATAACCTGAGGGACTTAGCCAGGTGATTTTGTAGCAGTGGACTGGCACAAAGGTAGTCTGTACCCCCTAATTGCGCAAAGCAGTGGTCTTTACAATAAGCTGGGCAAACCGGATCTGGGTTATGTCAGCATCTTTAACTTGTCCTTCCTGAGCAAGGTGTTCAGAACCCTTCATTCTACATTCACCTTCTGTCCCATGTCTTTCTTGGATACCAAGTAGTATCAGGAGTAGCACCCTGTGTCCTCTTCTGCCTAGGGAACTCTCGCCATTGAATCTTTGTGCAGCAGGCCAAAACTTCTTTTGTCAGAAGAGTTGCATGGTCTGCAGATCTGAGACCATAAACTGGAGAAAGATAGGGAGTTGTGGTCAAAAAGTGCAGAATGTAACCAATCAACAGACAACAACCATTTGTCCTAGGTAATTTTAGGCCAGCTGAACAGACAAAATAAAATTCTACTCGCTACCAGACCCAGATCAAGGTTCGAGTGGAGACTGAAGTGGCTTGGTAGTGGCCACAACAAGTGAGGAGGAGGGGAATGCTCCATCTGTTGGTAACCACAGCCTGTACCACCACCTCTACCTTTGGAACCACAAAAGGGCTTCTTGAATGATTTGGAGGGTTATCTCTGTCAGTAGACCAAGGGCAAGGCCCGCGACCAGTCCTGAAACATTTGGTATTGTTGGAGGAATAAGCAGGCAGGAGAGAGAAAGCACAGTGAGCTGGCCAAGGTCTTGCCGTCCGTAAAGGGCTCCTAGGCCAAGTCTGCTTTCTCTCCGAAACATCATGTCCATTCCAATGCCTGAATGTCCCATGAAAATCTAATGCTGGGTATGGCTTTGAGTAACAAGACTGGTGTTCATGGCACTGTCAACACAGCTTTGGTGTTCAGAAGCAAGATATGTTTTGGCACATCCTGACCATCATTCACACACTGTGTTAAGGCATTATTGCAAATCTTCAGGAAAAGTGGGCAAGATGTCACTCGTCATGTCTCAGACCACAGGTGCATATTAGCACACCACATTGACAGTTCTAAGGTACAAACTGTCATAGGAGCAACACGCATGCAAAGGGCATCAGTTTGTTTAAATTCTCAGTCAGAAGAGCGGTAGGAAAGGCAACAACATTCACCTTACTTGCAGTAGCCTGAACAACCAGGCTTTCCAGTTACTCAAGAAGGCCAGACACTGAGGGACTGGCCTGTGGAGACAATCAGAAGGCTCACTTGCGATGCTGAGCACGGTCCCTCCTAGACCACCATGAGACTAACTGTCAGAACCTTACTGAAAAGTAGCAAAGACTCAAAAGTGAAAAGCCCTGGCTGCAAATTTGATCAAGCATATTTTCCTTAGCCTCTGCGGTAGGCAACTCCAAGATCCCCACGGACCTAAAAACTATCACCCTGAAACAGCTGCTCTCCACGGTAAGGAAGCCCATGGGAAAGTACAATTTTGCCTCAGACAATGTATCCAGACCACCAACTTTTTGAAGGACAAGATACAGACCAGCATTAGTATAGAGAAAGGACAGCAAACGGTACACCTACTTGTCCTTTTTGTGGGGAGTCTGTTTTATTGCCTGGATTGCATTCAGTCAGCTAGCAAAATTGCCTTCAATAATACTGCAGTCGAGTCAAAGGCATCACTTGGGAGTCTTCCAAATTCAGAAGTTGCACCTCAGTGATCTCGCAGTGCAGCATAGCCGAGATCCAGTTAAACTCGGCTCCAGATTGGATCCAAAGCAGCAAAGGTGTGTAGGTACGGCCTGCAGTGGCTGGGAAAGTTTGAGCCGGGTTAGTTGGTGCAAAGGAAGGACCTGCTGGCAGATGTTCAATTAAGGGTTCCAATGGATCAGTGGAGCCAAAGGCATCCCTGAGGGATCTATAACTGTATGGAATTGCTGCAGCATCGCCTCCTTGAAGGCTTTAATCGGCTGCTGCCTCAATGGGGGAACGTTCTTTACAACAATGTTTTAACCATGCATTGCCTTTACCATGCAGCTTTCACCACACATCCATTTTTGGTGCTTTTACCACACATACCTTGACCACGCATGATAAGTATATATGTGTGACCAAGCTTTGTAAAGGCGAAACGCGTAATGGCGGCGGCAGGCTTGCTGCCAAGAATAAATCACCTCGATTAAGCACTTATTACTGGGTCTGTTCTTTCGTCATTTCTGGATATCGGTTCTGAGGCGGCTGCTTCAGTTGGTGGCGAATTTGCGTATATATATATATATATATATATATATATTTTTTTTTTTAAGGGTTTAGGAGTGGATAAGGGCATAGTGTTGTAAGGGTGTTTTTAGCGTTTCGGGGTGGGGAAGGGCATAGGGTTGAATGGGTGTTTTTAGGGTTTCTGGGTGGGTAGGAGAATGGGGTGGTAAAGGTATTTTTGGGTTTAGGGGTGGGTAGGAGTATAGGATGGTATGGGTATTTTTACGTTTTAGGGCTAGACGGGGATATACGGTGTTATGAGTATTTTAGGGTTTTGGGGTGGGCAGGGACATAGGGTGGTATTGATAATTATCAAATAGAGGCTTAAGGGTTTCCCCCAATACAATTTTAATGTTTTCTTTTAACTTCATACTTGCCTGCATGGTAAAGGCAGAAGTGTGGTAAATGCAAGCATTGGAAAAATCTGCGGTAAAAGCATGTCTGTTAAAGCATGCGCTGTAACGTTGTACAACTGCCTCAATGTACTGTGGAGTCGTTGAGAACATGGGTAATTTGGGGCACATTGTTTCCAATCACGAAATCTGTTCAGAATAGGACAGAATCAGTCAAGTTAGATCTTTAGAACATCAACTGCTTGCCTTTCCTTGGAGTGGGATCGGCAGGAAGGAGGAGAATACCACTTGGAAGAAGAGGGGTAACATCTGGTCCCCTGCAGAAAAAGCTGCAGTGAGACTGCAGGAAGCCAGTGCCAGCTGAAGTTGTGGGGTGAGCCATGCTGGTATACTTAATCGTTTTAGGTCTTGCACATTTATCAAGTCTTTATGTGATGACACAATTGTCAGAGTTCACCTGGTTTGTAATTTTGGCTTTCAGGTCAGCTTAAAGAGAATTATTTTAGGTTTAAAGTATTTTATTCAGCATGACACACCAAGACAAATACACAGAGCAACCTGAGGAGGCTGGAAGTACCAAGACCTCGGCAAAGAGCTATTAGGCGCAGGTCACATGTGTTTATCTAACACGGCAGTAGGAAGAATGCATTGTCCCAGTATGACACGACATTTTTATTGCAAAGACCCCCCAAACCCCAACTTCCAACTCCCCTAACCCAGCCCCCCCCCCCACCCTCCCCACCCGTCGTCCAGTGCACAAGCTCTATCCAAAGCATACATCAAAGCCGCCTCTCACGGGGAAAGTGAATCTCGTACCAGGTCACTGATCAGGCGATGCGGGCTCGAGAGCCTCATGAGGCGGAGGTATTTGGGACAGGTAAGCTCCCTAAACTCTGTGAGCAGTAAGGAATGAAACGGTTGCCAGAGTTCGTTAAATTGCGCTATGTCCCCTGCCACCATGAGGGACAATTTTTCCATACCCAGCACATGCCACAGCCTATGGAGCCAGCCCGTGATGGTGGGTGTCGTGGTGGTGCGCCAATGTATCAAGATGTTCTGGACCGCTGAACCTAGGGCGATGGCTATTTAAGAGAATTATTTTAAAGACACCCCTAGAATGGTTCAGTTTTCTGATGATACCTCAACCTTAACTCCCCTTAGTGTGCGATATTGTTATATGGCATCTCTTTACCTTTGTGCAACAAAACAAGAAGGTTTAAATATTTTAAGAAATACGTTACTATATCTAACAACTAAGTAGAAAAACACGTACAGAAAATTAGATGCATTGTGGTTGCGGAAATTCAGAGCGGGGATAGTACAGTAACCCTATGAAATAAGAATTAGCCGAGTTAATTTAAACAGCATTACAGCTAATGTATACTTCCCTCTTGGGAAGGGAACCGCAGCACTAAAGCAAAACGAAATGCATTTATTTTTCCTCGAAGCTTTGCTGAAATACCCGGAAGACTGCGTTATAATCTGTGGGATGCTTTTAATGGTAATCTTTCAGCCGCATATCACTTGTCGCCTGATGTGTCACATGATGTGCTGGCTATAGCACGCTCCAGATTTCTTTGTTGGGACTCCAGATGTCGGACAAGTCAATGTACAGCAAGGTGATGGCTCAATAGGGTCCAGCTTGAAAAGCTGTGGTGACTACTCTGTTTCTAAATTCTGGACCGTGATCATCTGCCCAAAAGCTTGGTTTTGGAGGATAAATAAAAGGGGACTAAGTGCATCAGGACAATCAGCGAAGACAATGTGTGGTACCTTGTGAGATAAAACTGAAAAAAACTAGAGAATGGGTTAACTCAGGAAAGATAAATGATGTGTTCGTTTGTTTGATCGACAACAAAGAAAAACACCAGACTGAATTGACTTGATGTATATAAAGTGCTGATTCAATTCATCATAGACTAGATGTATTCATCACCACCTAGGATCGATATGTGCTATTCAGAATCTCAAAACATTTCCGGAAAAATGCATGTTATAAAATAAGTGTCCACCTAATGGAAGAAGTTAAAAATAAATACATTAAATAAAAAGACTCAAGTAGGCTAATAAAAAATCGTCACAAAGGAAGTGATGTTAATAGAGCATAGTTATGAGTATAACAGCGACTCGGCATAAAGCTTCACCTTGATGGAAGAGATGCATGTTGGTCTCCTTCACAAAGAGGGACCCCATAATCACCCTGGCAATAACATCTGTGACTTATTCCTACTTCCGGTTGTAGGAAAAATACTTTGAAAAGCTGTTAATAAAAGTTATAATGATATCAGCATAATGAATTTAGATGTTGCCAACTGGTCAAATTGATAAGGAAGGGCATGTCAACCTCACATAATACTACTTCATTCCCAGAAAAGTTTCTCAGCAGGAGCATCCCATGTTCCACATTTTGCGCTTGAATTGCTTTTGGTACACGGTTTCACATCATTCATTATAACAGGTTATGGCACAAACTGACATATGGATTATCCCTCTTGGGTGTATGATCTAGGCGCTACATACTTAAACCTTCATAAGTGTACAGAAGGTCAAGGTAAGGGCCTTAGTCACTTGCATAGCAACAATAAAAAAGGGATAACGCATGGATGTACCGTGTGCACTGCAAGCCCAAACACATAAATCTTTCTCTCGATTCTTGGAAAATATACTTTCTTGGTTTTCAGTGCGCTCTTGAAGCTCCCTTTTTGTATTATAAAAAGATGATCTATGCACTTATTAATTTAAATAAGACCGAAACAATGGTCATTAAAGGTTACAATAAAGGAGATACAATATAATAGGAGATGAGTGGAAAAAAAGAGTAATTATTAATTCTTCCGGGTTCTTGATGATGGGTCCCAAGTAATGTTTTGGTAAGATTTACCAGGAAATGCTGGTGGGTTTGCTCAAGTCTCTCTGTGTACTGCACATAGGTTTTGAGGCAGGTTTATTTTATGGAGCTGTGGTATGGTAACTTCATACTTGCTGGAGCTTGAACCTTTGAAGAACAACCTTGGGACTTTGCAAGGCAACACCGTTCCGGAATTCTGTGTAGAGCTGAACCTGCAGTCTGCCAACGAATGGACTTATTAAGCAATTAAAATTAAGTGGTAATCTGTACCTTTGCCTAAAGCGACAACCATTATGTCAGGATGATCTGACATTTTTGCATCCAGTGCTATGGATCATTTTTTGCGACAATATAAATTTATGATGATCCTTTCATTAATGGTGTTTGTAGGGACGAAAGCTACCGGCCACCTATGCAGCTTCAGCATCCCCACTATTTATTTCCTTTCCCTCTAGAAGTTCCCATCTTTTTGAGGTTTTAGAAAAAGTTTGGTTAGAAGGACTGATTCGGAGAAAACTCTCAAACTCCAATACTGAAGCTCTTGAAGCAGTGCCCGGAAATGGGGAGAACCCAAAACTGGTCTCCCCAACATGATTTAAATGGGTAGCCGACCTCAGCATTTCCAGAACAGGGTCTGGCTGGTGGAATCAATTATGGGTTTTGGAGTGCAATCGATGCACCCATGGATGAACAATGGCGAATTGTAAGTTAAGCCCTGGGCCCTGAGCCAGATGTTGGTCCTGGTCTATTTATTGTTTCAGTATCTCTGGCAAGATCGGCAAAGATTACTTGGTTTTTAATAATTACTTTAGATGTGAGAATATATGCACATGGGAGATCATTTGCTATCGCTGAATGTGCAAGTATTATTGGATTTACCGCTTAGTTAGTTGCTTGTAAATATAGCTATATTTGTACGCATAGCATTGGGAAGACAGGGGCTGCATGTTTGTTTCCAGGACATCTCTGGCTGAAATACACAAACTATTTCAACAGAGTTGGCCTCTGCGTTTTGTACCTGTAGTCACTGGCCCCCCAGACTCTTTGTAGCAGGCAGGGAGAGCTTTTCCCTGAAACCAATTCGAGTAGTGGAACTCTGCTCCAACCTGGTTGGATTGGATTTGTGAACTAGACTATGGCTGGCAGTGGGCGGGACTACCCAAGAGCCAGGACTAGTAAGAAATATAAGCTGAAGATTCCTCCAGCTTACTACACAAAACTGTGAGGGCCTTACTGCTGTTGGTGCTTCCCGAAAGTGATGCTGAGTGTGGCCGATTTTCTCTTGTCTTGGTCAGGAAAAAACCCAACGGCTGTGCTTTTAAGTCCACCAAGGGACTTGAAGGACCCAGAGAAGCTACCATTCTGTGAGGCTATTGTAGACTATTAAGAAAAATTGAATGAGAATACTGCAGGACGCAAGGTTTAACCTGGCCTTAGTGGTCCCCAGCTTTTGCCGAAACAATGAATTATCCCAGGGGAGTTTAGAAATGAGAAATTAGTTTAAGTTCTGAGGAAGGGTACCTTGTAGCGGAGGTGTACCTTCAGTGAATGCCATAACTGAAGCAAAGGGGTTGTTGTTTGTCCTGGACTGGCAGTAAAATGTACCCTGCAAGATGGCATGCTCATTTTGAAACAGCCGCAGCAGTGTCCAAAAACGGGTTGCAAATCGAGAGTTTTCTACTCCACACTCCTAGGTTACGAAATGAGCTTCGACAAGTCGATTGCAGAAGAGCTTGATTTTGTGAAGTAATGCATGATGGGCCATATTGTTTGTGTTTTTTTTGTTGATGTGATCAATGAAGAGAGAAGGGTGTGTAACAAAGGCCAAACATTTAGCAGAGACTAAAAGATAAGAGCGTCAGGAATCTGTTTGGCTAAGTTTGATAAACTTCAGGTTTGAATGAAATTGGTGCGGACTCAGTTTGAGAATGTTCCTATCCAATAACACTGTAAACTACACATTGATGTCATCATAGCGATATCTTAATGGTCAAGTTTTACAGTTGGTTCCGTTTTCATATCTAACATCAGAGAAGCACAAATAGATTATTGTGGAACTTCAAAAGGAGAAAGGAAATTGTGGATCTGAGGGAATCAATCTGTTCAAATATTTTTCTGTCATTTGCTTGAAAGGAGTGTTTCATACAAGACGCTTTGGCCTACGATAATAAAGGGTGGCAAAATGTCTAGCAGCACCAAAAAGCATTGATGACCATCATCCGTGATTGATAAAATATCATTTACTAACTGGGTGGTGGTATTCTCTGTACTTCAGCAGAGGCAAACCCCCGGAATGGTAGGGATGGAAAAGGATGTGTAGATTCAAGGTGCTCAAGAAACTGGTTAGCAACTGCCCTTCAGAGAATGTTCTGTAGGAGGGTAAAGTGTGTGATGCAACAGTAATTGCAGAGCTGACCCGAGTCAAAGTCGGGTATTTTGAGAAGAAGCGGGTTCACTGACCCTTCTAGATCAGTGAAGCATGCATGTGAGGAGAGAGGCTTTGATGATGTTCAAAACAAGTGAAAGAGGGCCTCAGGAGACAGGGATTTAATAATAGATGGGTTGAGGTCATCATCATGTGATGTTGCTTTAAGGGGGTCTAGTATGGTAGTCAATATGTGTGTTGCTGAGAGTATGAAGCAGTGCCAGGGTAGCATGTGTCTAGAGAATTTAAGTTTTTGCACCATGGGTGGGGGAGTTCCCAATTTCGAGCCTCTGCCAATTTAAAATATATATTATCCAAACTACTATGTTTACAACTTCTTTTGAGTTCCTTTTCCAAGTCTGAAAGCTAAGAGGTGCAACTTAACATCTCTAAGTGTATATAACTGATGTGCATTCAAAACCCATCCTTTAAAGCAGACAACAGAGAATTTATAGTAAAGGTACTGACGATGTGTTACATATAAATGGATAGAGGAGGCAGTTGTGGTGATGCCACTATGGCGCAGTCGTTTGGCAAAGATTATCTGTTTCTCATGCAACAGTAGTCTTTAAAATGATAACTGAAAAAATGCTCAAGCTGTCCCTTGATTCTACGCCTTCCTGTAGCATTTTTTAAAGATCCTGCAGCAACATACACATTTTCAGTTTCTAACAATTTCTTTAGTACAGGGCACTTGACCAGATTTTTTAAGCATGCAGTGATGATCCCACCCCAAAACAAAAACATAGCTTGACACAAGATATTATCTTTAGGCTTCACTGCAAAATTCCATACTAAGAGTAGTATTTGTTAGGATCCCCTTCAGAAAGGCTTCAGGACCGGTACAGTAGTACTCCTCAAGGTATGTTTGCCCTATCATACTTTTCAGAGATCTTCAACAGATTCAGATATTTCATTCTTCTGTTCCTTCCGAGTCAAGTGGCAGAGATGGGCTCCAAAGAACTAGCAAGCAGCAGCTATTCCACCTTTCTTCCCAGTCAAAGCCTCTGATCTTTAAATTGATTCAGCGATTGGTCCCTGAGACTTCTTTTGTAAATTAATGTTCACAAAACACAGGTGAAAATTATGCACTTTCATTTAAATCAGTCAAACAAATAAAGACCAAAGTAGTTGTTTGACAGATTGAGACCTCAGACTCAAGGGCTATCATAAATCTCTTGACATGGTATAAAATTTGCATATGATGCTTATTCTTGACCTTTATTTTAATCCATTCAACATTAGTATTCCAGAACTGCTGGCTGTACCTGGGATTATGGAGGCTAATCTTCACGTTCCAGGATTTTGCACCGCTGGTGACAGTCACATGAGACACAGAATGATATTGGATCGATTAAGTCAATGGCATTCTTTCTGACCTCACAAAACAGACATTTGAGCCTGGAAATAGCTCAATCAGCCATAGAGATATAAAAAATGAATTAACATTGGTGCTCTTCAGCTACGGCAACCCTTTGTACCGTGCACTGGCTGCCTATTTATAAGGCTCTATGTGTGACACACTAAAGAAATGTTTCATCGCTACAGCCCCTCACAGCTTCTTTGATCCTCGGAGGGTCACCTTCTCAAAGGACACCCTATTAAGACTGAAAAAGAAGCCAGGTTTGTTTTCTTTGTGGGAGTGAAACCTATACACCACAAACAATAAAAGGTAATATAACTGCCTGTACATCTCTATTTCAGCTCAATCACAAGTAATCTTCAGAACATTTCAGAGAAGAATTGGTGGCCCAACTCGATGGGCTCTCTCCCACTGCCTTTGAAAAAGGTAAAGAATTTAGGCATAGTGGTGGGTGAGAGACTCACCTTTGGGATCAGGTTAATGCAGTAACTTCAAAAACTGCATAAGTGCTAAGAACTATTCGGAAAGTACTGCCATTCCTACCCCGTGGAAGTCGCCAAACAGTGGTCGCAGCCTTGATATTGTCGAGACTGGGCTACCGTACCAGCCTGTATCTCAACATTCAATAAAAAAGTATGAACAAACTCCAGCTGCAGCAAAATTAGACTCCTGGCGGGTACTTCTAAATTCCCCCCCATCTCTAAGGAAATAAAGAAACTGCCTTGGCTCCCCTAAAGGAGTCGAGCGCGTTTCATATCACTGTGTATGGTTTTCAAAGCTCTTCATGGCACAGGTCCAGACTTCCTAAATCGGCTGTTCCAGTTGTACATTCCGAAAAGAACACTTCGCTCGCTGGGGGCCAAGTTGGTCTCCGTACCGCAAACGAAAATGTTTTATGTAATGTAATGTAAAGGCACATTTTTATAGCGCGGTTATCACTCCAAGGAGCATCTTGGCGCTGAGTACCGTAGCCTGATGGACCGTACTGGCTGACTGCTTAAGTTCAGAGGACCTGCGCACTTACACTAAAGTTTTACAAGCGGTATCCGTAAGGTTGTAGATCCAGCTTTTCAGGGCTTTCCTAAACTGGCTCTCTGCAAGGATTTGCCAGAGCTGCGGTGGAAGCTTGTTCCACGCCCTAGATCCCAACACAACAAGGGATTTTCCCCCCTTGGTGACGAGCTTGAATCTTGGGATCACCAGTAAATTCAGGTTTGAGGACCTAAGGGTTCGTGATGGCAAATAGCGTCTAAACCCTTTTGAGAGATATTTAGGCCCTTGCAAATGGAAGGGTGTAAATGTGATAATCAGTATTTTAAACAGGATGCACTTGTGTATTGGCAGCCAATGAAGGGCGTTAAGCGCGGCCGAGGCGGACGACTTCCTTGGCCAGCCAAGGACCAGGCGGGCAGCTGCATGCTAGACCATCTGCAGCCTGTGGAGCACAGATTTATTCGCTCCCGCATATAGGCTATTGCAGTAATAAAGCCTTGAGGTTATAAGCGCAACCGCCACTGTTTGCCTTGCTGCCAGTGGAAGAAGGTCAAAAGAATTTCTAAGACCTCTAACGATGTTAAAACACGTGCCGGCCACGGTCACCGCCTGTTTAAATGACAGGGAGTCATCAAACTTAATGCCCAGATTGCGGGCAGTGGAAATGGTTCCGGCCACCACTGTTTGGGTGAGAACAGGTTTTGATGCCCAAACGGCAACATTTCGGTTTTGCCCGAATTACACTTAAGGTGATTGTTCCTCATCCAATCAAATGTGGCGGCAAAGGCAGTTTTTAAGATTTTCTTCGGCTCCAGGCAGCTCCCTGTCCAGCACTAGGATGAGCTGAGTATCATCAGCATATGATACTGTGCTGATCCGAAAAGATGAAATAAGTTCGATCAGGGGGACCATATACAGGTTGAAAAGTACAGGGCTCAAGCTAGAGCCCTGCGGCACCCCTGTCTTCAAGACTTTCTCTTCGGAGCAAAACTCTCCTAGTACAGTGACCTGCCGACTTTGATTGAGAAAAACTTTCAGCCATGCCAACACCTCTCCTGCTATCCCTGATTTTACTAGGCGGTCAATCAATATGGAATGCGAGACCGTATCGAAAGCCACCGATAAATCAAGTAAAATCAGGACGGCTTTCTTCCCCTGGTCAATGGCGACCCGCAGGGTCTCCACCCTGAACAGGAGGGCGGATTTCGTCGAGTGCTTGGCCCTGAATCCTGACTGATTGGTATGCAAAATGTGATTGTCCTCTAAAAACTTGGTAAGTTGTTTATTTACAAATGCTTCCGTCAGTTTGAATAATGCTGGAAGCAATGAAATGGGACGAAGATTCGAAAGGGTTGCCGGGTCAGCTAAAGGTTTTTTCTGTAAAGGCTTTACAGCTGCGAGTTTCCATTCCCTGGGGATCTCAGCGGAGGACAGTGAGGAATTGATGATGCCATTAACAATTGGATTCACCTCGTCAACTAAAGCTCGTAGAAGCACCGGGGGGCAAGGATCAAAAGGCGAGCCAGACTTGCTCGATAGAATGGCCTGGCGAGACTCTTCTAAAATAATAGGGCAGAACGTTTTAAAACAGACAGTCTTAATGTCCTACCTGTTCACCCCATCCGGGGAGGGAAGCACCGGTGGGGGAAAATCTTTAATGATGTCTTGTATTTTTTGCTCAAAATAGTTGGCGATGGAATTGCAGAGAGTCAAAGAGGGCGGGATGTCCAGCGAGAGCACTCTGGGGTTCCTGAAACTATTTACGATCCTAATGATATCTTTCTTTCTATTATTAGTGGAGGAAATAGCTTCCAAATAATATGCTTTTTTGGAAAGTTTAATCGAGGCATGATACCGCCTCCGAACCGCTTTATAGGTGTTGCGGTCATCAGCCTCATAGTTTCGGCGCCACCTCCATTCCAACACTCTAACTTCACCTAGTTCCTCCTTTAAGGAGAGCGAAAACCAAGAAGCAGATATTTTTTTGACTCCGTGTAAGTTGTCTGGGCCTATGGGGTCCATGGGTCCACTGAGTTCAGTGATCCAATCGCAGAAGCGTTTATTATCTGTTAGGGTGTGGCCAGTCAATATGGGTTTGCTATCTTTAGCTCTCCCTGGAAGGTCTGGGTTGGTGAGTAGCTTTTTCCAGCCCGGTTTGGCACGCCCGCCTGCTTTACCAAGGCCTTTCCCTAGAACATTGCCTTCAACCACAACGTCAAACGGAATGAATTTGTGGTCTGTCCATGTTTGTACGCAAGGAGGTTTAACCTTCAAGGTACCTAAGTTGGAACAAATACAATCGAGCACATGGCCCGCATTATGCGTAGAGTCACGGGTTAACAGGGTTAGCCCGAGGACGTTCATTATGTCCATGAAACAGGCCGCCCCTGGATCAGTCGGGGAGTCAAGGTGAAGGTTTAAATCACCTAACAGCGTAAAGTTGGCAAATCAAAGAGTAAGATCGCTGAGTACCTCCCCAATGCTCTCCAAGAAATCTTTAGTTTGACCAGGTGGGCGATAGATTAAAGCACCTGAGAAAGTAAAGGACTCATGAATCTGTAGACAAAAGGCCATACTTTCTGCCCCTTTGATATCTGGTAGTTCATGGGTGGTGCACTTCAAGGTGTCGCGATAGATGATTGCAAGCCCCCCCCCCACGTTGCTCCTGCCTGTCCAATCTTTGAATTAAATATCCTTGCGGGAAGGCCAATGCAATGTCTGGATTACACCAGACTTTTAACCAGGTCTCCGTAATAAGGAGCCAGTCCAGATAGCCTTCTGTAATAAGGTCAAAAATGTGTAACGCGTTCTTACACATTGACCTGGCATTTATAAGCCCTCCTCGAAGTACGATAGGCCACATCTTCCCTTTAAGGGCTTGGTCGGGAGCAAACACTGCCTTACAATGCAGACAGCAAACTAGTCCTTCCCACTTATCTGGTTTTAGGGCCTCATGACACTGAGTTGCATGTTTATTCAGGGATAATATAAAAACCTTGGTCAGACCTTGTTTCGGGGGTAATTGAGCAGCGTTCTCGATACTCGACCCTGCCGCGCACAGACGGGCTTTCCTTTGGCGCACTGTGCACCCGCTGCGCGCGTCGGCTGCGCGACAGCCCCATGCGATCTTTAAATAGGAGGCTGATAAGGGTCCTAGTGTAACCACTAGACCGTCACCTCCTCCAAAATGGCTCCCGGAAGCGAGTGTGCTTCACTCCCTCTATACCGCGCTACTTGGCTCCCTCCACAACAAACAGCACAAGCTGCGATGGAACGGGGAGAAAGGCGGTGCCCAAAAGCAGTAGGTTCCCCAAAATGAAATTTTACAATAATGTGCCTACAGCATAAATTTCAAAGGTTTAAAACAGTATGCTGTGCAGAATATTATTCATTCAAACAACAGACAAAGCGGCGATTTTTAAAAGCAGATTAGGCAGTTGTACCAGCCGCGACTTCAGCAGTGTGGCAGGGACGTCCGTGTCAGCTTTGTGGGGGGGCAGAAGCTTTGCGGTCTGTGCGGTGAAAGCCTGGAATGACCTTCCGTTTCACTTAAGAAACGCCACAGTTCTTTTAGACTTCAGGAAGGGTCTAAAGACCTGGCTTTTTACTGAATAAATATTTTCCTTCTTGCTCATTGCATTCAGGATAAATAATATAGCGCCAGGACACCCTTGGGTAATCGATGCACTTTCGAAAAGTTACTACCAAAAAATAACATAACATCTAATTTACCATGTTTTAGATATTAGCAAAAAAGACGTGAGCCGAACAAGTAGGTTGAAGGTTTCTGGGCTGCCTATTTATTTTAACACTGTGTCCCTTACTCATAAAATTGGCCTGAATGGAGATGGGTCCAACTGGGGCTTGACGTTCTTTCAAGTTCCTCCAGGTTCTTCATGGCTTAAATACCAGTCTTAGGCGAGATTATCACAAAATTTGTAAATTGAATAGAACACCCTGATCAGACTTGGTTATTCAGAGATGGACTCCACTGACGATCTTGCTGTCCACTTTTAATGAAATTAGCATTACTGGAATACAGACTGCACCAGTATTGAAAGAAAGGTCCTCACCGATGTTAGAGAGACGTACGTTCCTTGGATAATGCTGTGATGACCTTGTGGTAGAAAAGAACCACAATGCTTGGCACGTTTACATGGGACCTACTGAGAAGAGATGCAGACTGTGATATTAGATGTTCTAGACAGGTCAAATGGCTGGTAGTCTGGAAGTAGGAGGACCCAACAGCATACGTAGGCATTCACCAGCACCACCAATGGTCTATACCCACCTAAGCAAAGGTGTTTTTCTGCTTTCAGTCTATCAAAATGAAGATTAAGAGACGTCCAAACAAATGACATGCGCTGCCTTCGGTGGACATGACTTACATCTTTATGTTTCGCAGAAGTAGAATAGACCAAGCAATAAGCCAAGAAGTCTTCTTCCAAACACTGCTTTGCGCACCCATTACATTTATACACAATTGTTTTTCCTGTGAACGTTGCATTCAGTTTTAATGCCAAATACTGAATCGTCGAGGACAGCTGGGCCTCTATATGATTGAATGAAGGTCTGCAAAAACAAAATAATTAAGCGTCATTGTTCTCTGCTGGTTCAGTTAACCATTGTTGATTGCACTATTACTTAAATATGGGACAGGGGGCACGGGTGCATAATGTGGGAAAGGGCCAAAGTCTGTTTTAGTGCCCAACAGCATGTGGGAGATGTTACTGCCACCTGACCCAATCTCGTCACCTACAGCAGAGAAAGCCAACTGATCCCGTCTGTTTCATGGCCCTATTTCAGACTTTCTGTGTTCACTAAACGTTGGAAAGCAATAGTTAATGTCATCCTTCTGAGCTATAGGGCAGGTTGGGCCAGGTGAACCATTGTATAGAGGCTGCTCATCATTTTCACAAGACGCCTACCAAGTAGTCTCAGAAATCTTTTCTCGATATACATCGGCAGAAAGTCACAGAGTGACCAGGAGGATCTTATACATCAATGGAACACCGACTTTCACGACAGCCCGCCTTCAGCCCATGCTTCAGTGCGCGCAATAACACGAAATATGCTTTTTAGGCCAACTTACAACTGCTTCAACTTTACAACATTGACGGATAAACCCATTTACTCCATTCCATCCCTCCTTTTAACATAAACAACACATATGAACACCAGGGGTGTCATCGTCACGCTCATCCTACCGCGCATGGCATCTCAAGTTTTGCTTCACGTCATACGTGCCTTCCCGACATCCGCGCTATTAATATCCGCACAATGCCCATTTCCATAGGGCCTCCCCCCGTTCCTATACACATAATTGGAAGCCACTCTTGCTGCACAAAGTCCGCTGGCAGCCTTTCCCCTGCATGCCGCGCGGCGCGGTGAGGCGAGCCGGGGATTACCACCTCGGAAGCAGGGCCTCTGAAGACCCTGCAGGACCCCCTGCCCCCCCTAGCGCTCTCCGACCCGGCCCCATTCATCTCAGGCAAGCCCCATATCTAAGCCCCCCTGTTCCACGGCCGACAATTGTTAGAAGTTAAGCTTTGGGGAGAAATTGTTCATTGCATGCTCATTTACGTCTCCCTCTGTGGCTCACACGTTTTCATTGGAATCCGAAAGGCTTCCTCCGCTGTGTTGGTTCATTAGTAACAGCCACACATTTGTTTAAAATTGGGTTCCAAATCTCACTCTTTCGACTTACAGTTGCCAGGAAAACATTTTACATTTCTAAAATGTACGCATCCCAGGCTCGAAAAGACTAACGAGGATTTGTTTTTCTGCACCAATTGCGCGAGGCTACCCACTTAGTTGCCTTTATAACATCTCTAAATGTGTTCCAGAGCCCTTAGCATTTCTTTTATACACCAGTTTAAGCACTCTGGGTAAGTTGTTAAAATCTCCAAATAGACATGTAACTTCTAATGGGTAACACTATTTTAATTACCCACTAGATCTATTATTTATTCCATTAGTTCTCCCATTTCATCTAATTGTTCCATGCTCATCACTCCATCTGGTGTGCCTTGATGCTCTTTAAAGGTGTGGATGGTATTTTTTTCTGGTTTCCCAAGGGTTGCACACTGCTTGGACAGGTTAGCAGGCCTTACCTAGCTGGTCAGTTAATAAAAGAAGGTAAGATGAATGGACCCAATATTAACAGATAACGTGGCAGTCATACAAATATATTTACTTATTGAACTTCCTGGCTAGTGTTGTCCTTCATATGACCAAGTTACATGAAACTTTCATCTACATCAAGGCAACTAAAGTCACGGATCATTCTAAGTGTTGGCATCATATGCACCAAACCAGTACATCCTTAGCCCTAGGACTCAGAAATTCCCTGGCTTATAATTCGTCAGCTTTTCTGTGTATTTGTTGAGCCGAAAATGTATTTTCTGCAATATTATCTTGTAATAAAGTAGAAACTTTTACAGATCTACTTTAAGCGAAAGTCTATTCGGGTCTCCAATAACCAGCGTGTTACACATTCCCAACATACAGAAAATAATGTATCAAGTGTAAACAGACCGGAGGTGGTCACAGCACAGGAAAAAATACGATTATGGGCAAAGAGGACACAGAAGGTCTGGTCTGGATCAGTCACAAGAAAGTCCTTTTTTATCTAAGACAGTGAATTAACACCTGTTGAGTAGCCACATATTTTAAAAATACCCCTGCAAGTCAGGGACACCAACTGTTCTTTTGTGGAACAGACATGGACCAGTTTTGAAAGTGGGAAAAGTCACAGTTGAAACGGAAGCAAGAGCATTTCCAATGTAGAGAACCGTGAGAAATTGGGATACGAGTTGAGGTGGATTAAACCCTACGTGAGTAGCAACCACAATCCTTGTCAGGGTAAAGTCACAAGCTAACCCAAAATTACCCTATGCTCAACCCTCTGCTAGATTGACACAGAGCAGTCAGGCTCACCTTATAGAAAATACAAAAAGTATTTATGCAGCACTTCAAACAGCAATAAAGTGAAAACACAACAGAAGAAAAATCCATCACCAATTTAGATAGAATAGAAAATATTTTAATAAATAAATCCAGACTGAAATGACAAAAATTCAACAAGTAGAATCGGAGATATGCAATTTTAAAGATTTCTGTGAAAATAGTGCCAAAAAGCTCAAAGCGCCAACTATGGGTATCGGATCGCGCTAGACCAGGACAAAGTCACAAGCTCAAAATGACCATGATGGAGGACGGGCCGGCTCAGGGACCCCCCCACTTAGGTCAGCTGAACACAGTACCTTAATCCTGGTTATGAAGAGATGTGGGTTACCGTGTTGAAGGTGCTTCACGTAGCAAAAGCGATAGGAGTCCACACGAGGAGATGTGTCACGCAGAAGTGGTTCCGGGGAACTCCGAAGTGCAGTGCGATGTCCTTACATGGAGTTGCGTCGTGCAGTGACAGTTGCAATGGGCTGCGTTGGGAGAGGTGATGGCCTTGAATGGAGATGCATAGCTCACCAGTAGTACCAATGGGCTTATGTAGTCATTGCGGAATCCTTGCATTGGGGGAAGTCCGCGCAGCAGCGGCGATGTGTTGGTTCTGAGAGTAATGCATACGTTCTCCTGAAACCACATATGGGCTAGCAGAGCACCTTCAGGCCCACTTCCAAGGATCCAGGACTGGGGTGGTACCACTTCGGAGGGCAGGACTGGACTCACAGTTGGCAGTGTCCATGTGCTGGCCTTAACAATGTTGGAAGCCTTTTGTGTCCCTGAGGCTTCTGATCAGGAGGCCAGCCAACTAGAACTGTGAGTCACCCTAGGGTCCTGGGTTTAGGGATGCAAGTCCATTCCTTCTTACCCAAGCAAGAGGGCAACAGGGCAGCACAGCAGCCCTTTATGGCAGTAGTCCAGCAGAGTAGGAGTCTTTTCAGCAGCACAGCAATCCTCCTTACTGGCGGAGTCTTCCACAAGTTCAAAAGGGTACTGCAGAGTTGGGTCTAAGGGTCCAAATATTTATATATGGTGCCCACTTTGAAGTAGGAGTAAACCTCTAGAGGGTTTTGCTCCCCCCCACCCCGAGGTGTCAGGCATCCCCTTCCTCCCTACCCTGGACCCAGTTTGTCTGGAGTCACAAAAGACCAGTGTCAAAACATTTGTGAGTGCGCAGACAAAGCTTTTGGGATGTTCAAGTGTGGCAGGTGACCGCTTCCCCCCTCATCAACTCAGAGTAGCCCATCCTGCGAACACCTAGCTTCCCTTTGCCTCATTATCTGGGAGCAATACACAAAGTACAACTGCCATCTATACCTAATCATGTGACCAAGGAACAGGCCGCAGGACCAAATGGTTGGAACAAGAAAATGCCAACTTTCTAAAAGTGACATTTCAGAATTATGACAAAAAATCCAGGATGACCCTGCAAAAAGGGCCAAGGCCATGGGGCGGCATGTAAATAAAACAGAAATTGTATATGGACTAAAATATTGACAGTTTATAAATCCAAATGAGAACAGCATCATCTCCACTCATCCCCAAGATAAGAACTTTAATTCACAGTTTTTTGGGAAGATTTAACATGTGTGTCCAGACAATACATATCTCACACCAGTTAAAATAAAATGAGAACGTATGAGCCGAGTGTGATATGGCGTCCTCACATACCCGTCTTGCTCCACGTTACTGCAGTCCTTCACGTACGACAGAGAACCCAGCCAGAGCGTCCATAGTAACGGCTCAACCCACCAAATGTCCAACCCTCTGTCCTTTGTTCCAGGACCCAATCCAGAACGGCGAAAACACAGAAGCACTACCTCCCGACCCCGGAAGTACCTCCCCCTCACGTGATCCGGACACTAGAAAGACCGGAACCAGGAAACAGTCCAGCGTCGGATTGAGCTTGTGGCAGGAGACCCCGACCGGAGCGGCGAAGGAGAGGACGTCTGAAGAGGAAGAAGACTGGTCCGAAGATTGGTGGAGTCCACCGGAGGTTGCTGGGGAGCGGCCGCAACTCAACTTGGAGAGTTGCGGCGGAGCGGGTGAGTGAAACGGAACCCCTCTGATAGCACGTTAGGTGCAGTGTAAATAACTCCTTTCTTGTATAGTTTAAAAACCCCTTTAGGCTCACGTCGTCACCCGGAGCACTGTGTAAATATTGTGAAGCACTCCTCCACTTTGTATATAAACCCTCCAACCCTCACGTCCCACCACCCAAACACCCCTACTGCTTCTCGATACCCTGCTTGTGTCTGTACCTACCCCGACCCTCCCGTTCCCTCCTCACTTTCGACTCCGTACCCCTCACATTCCCCGGTGCTGGTAACAGGGATCCGACGAGAGAAGTCCGGCAGGACTAACGGCTCCTTTCTTTTCTTTGTTTTCCTCCCGGTACCTCCGAGGACATCCCCAAGAGTAGAAGACCCGGAGAGCCCGCTGACATCGGTACTGAACCCGGACCCTTCTTCCACCCGTGGAGCTGTGCCTTTAATTTCTGGAACATTGACTCTCAATAACCACTTTGTTGTGAACAGACGTACTGAAATAAATCAAACATTGCCCGCTATATACGGCCTCCGCGCTTGGTATTCCGGTCCGCCACACCCCCACGCGCACAGTTGGTGTCAGAAGTGGGATCCGGAGGCATGGAGGCCGTCGTGCAGAAAATGGCCGAGTCCCAAGAAATGTTGGGAAAGCTAATGGAGAAGTTTTTGAAAACCGCTGAGGAAGACAGGGGACAACTGCATGACGTCCTCAAGGGCCAAGGGGACGCCCACGACCAGGCCATGGGTAAATTAACGGACGTCCTCGGCCAGTAGCAACAACGACCCATAACCTCCCTACCATCAGTGGTCTTACAAAAGTATGTTCCTGGCGACGATCCGGACTACTTTTTTACGAACTTTGAAAGACTAGCGCAGGCCGCCTCATGGCCAGCAGATCGATGGGGGCAATATTTGGGACCGCTACTGACTGGAGACCTCCAAGCAGCGTATCAGCAAGCCAATATTCAGGGCAACACACCCTATGATGACATCAAGAAGTGTATCCTCGAGAGACTAGGCATAGATGACGAGACTTATAGAGTGAAGCTGCGCCAAGCCAAGGAAGGGCCACAAGAAACCCCTAGGGCTCTGTCCTTCCGCATTAAAGATCTCGCAAATCGCTGGTTACGCCCGGACACCTCCACCAAAGACGATATCTTGGCAAAAATATATTTGGAACAATTCCTGGCCTCCCTACATCCGGCCACTCAAAAATGGGTACGACAACACGCACGTCTCACCCTCGACAGCGCGGTGGAGATCGCGAGTGCATACAGTCGAGCACAAGAAACACCCAGGGGCAGAGATGAACATCCCCACAGAGCGCATATAAATACAGTCCGACCCCACCGACCCCCCCCTCCACGGAAAGCGGAGCCACCTCCCCTGCTGCCGCCGCTCATATACAGACCACCCAATCCGGGTCCACAGTGTTACAACTGCGGTGGCTATGGACACATAGCGCGTGTATGTCCACAGAAAGACGAGCCCATGGAGGTAGGCCTGGTACAGAACTACGTGTGTGCCACACCCGGAAAGAAGCCCCCACCGTTCCGTTGTCCCGTATATGTAGACGGACACCCACTCATGGCTTTGGCTGACACGGGCTGTCGCCAGAGTGTTCTACGGCCCCAGGACCTACCGGCCCCACCGAGATCTCCCACTGGAATGGTCGCCATCCAGTGTGTACACGGAGACACCAAAAAGTACCCAACCACCCAGGTGCGAGTACGGCACCCAGCCGATCTCGGAACTGAACTCACTGTGGGTCTGATACCGAACCTTCCTGAGCAAGTGATCCTAGGGAGTGACTATGCTGGCCTCCCTAAACTAGTACAGGACACTACAGACTCCCTGAACCAATGGTGGGAAGAAGCACCCTTTTCCAGGGAACAGCCGCTTGCTGAAGATCCGACCAGACCCCGGAAATCCCGTAACCAGAAGAGAAAAGAGAAGCGAAACCACACCACCGCCTACCCGGTGGTTCCTGATGTCCATCCCTGGCAAACGGATAGGGAATTCCGGGCGTCACAACAAGAAGACCCTATCCTGCAAGAGGCCTGGGGAAGGGCCGTAGACCAGGAAGACCCCCTTCACGTATGTCCCTATTTTTTTTAAAAAGAACGGACTGCTGTATAGAAAAGGGAACCCAAACCAACCACCCCAGCTATTGATTCCCGAACCCTTCAGAGAAAAGGTACTCTTCCTTGCTCACAGCCATCTCCTAGGGGGTCACTTCAGCGATGAAAAAAACAGTCTGTCCATCCTGGAGAAGTTTTATTGGCCGGGAGTACATCAACAAGTCAGACAATATTGTAGAGAGTGTCCGGTATGTCAGCGGAACAGTAGATACCGTCCTCCCAGGGCTCCCTTACTTCCTCTACCCCTCATTGACATCCCCTTCACCCGGGTGGGAATGGACATTATAGGCCCCCTACTCCCCTCCCGCAGTGGCTGCCGATATGCCCTAGTTTTGGTGGACTACGCCACCCGCTTCCCTGAGGCAGTGCCCTTACGACAACCTACGACACAGGCTATAGCTAAAGGCCTCATCTCCATATTCTCAAGGGTAGGGTTTCCCAGGGAGATCCTTACGGATCAAGGCACCCCCTTCGTTTCATCCCTAATGAAACAAGTGTGTTCAAACCTAGGCATAAAACAGATTCGCACTTCCGCCTACCACCCCCAGACAGACGGGTTGGTAGAGCGTTACAACGCTACCCTTAAGTTAACTCTGAAGAAGATGTTGGCCTTGGAGGCAAAGAGGTGGGAGGAGATGTTGCCGTTGGCCTTGTTTGCCATTCGCTGCAAAACTCAGAGTAGCACAGGATATTCTCCTTATGAATTGCTGTACGGTCGACCACCCCGCACCCTACTTGACATGGCCCAAGAAGCATGGGAGGCCGAACCTGACAGAACCCGACCCCTACCAGAATATGTCGAAAACCTAAAAACTCATCTCTCCCAGCTGCGCGATATTGTCCGCCAGAATATGGAGAACGCACAAGCCAGCCAGAAACGGCAATATGATAAGGGTACCAAACCCCGCTCCTTTAACAATGGGGATCTAGTTCTACTGATGAGGCCATCATCAGACCACAAACTGTTAGGGCAATGGCAAGGACCCTATGTGATTCTTCGCCAAGTGACTCCTGTCACCTACGAAGTGGAACTCGACCCTACTCGAGGCACCACACAGGTGTACCATATCAACCTTCTAAAAAAATGGGAGGGACCCCGACCCGTCCTATCCACCTCCGATATACCAACCCCTCTCTTATTTGAATCGTGTTTCGACCCTGAAATGACCAGAGAGTAGAGACAGAGTCTCCGGGAGGCATTACAACCCTTACAGGGAGTATTTTCCTCCTCACCAGGTCACACGACGATCACAGAACACAGCATACACACAGAGCCCGGAAAGATTGTACGGCTACGACCCTACAGGGTCCCTGAAGCCCGCAGGAACGTGATAAGACAAGAGACCGAACAGATGCTGGGTATGGGGATCATTGAGCCTTCCACCAGTGAATGGAATTCCCCCATAGTTCTAGTGCCTAAACCTGACGGGTCCGTCAGGTTTTGCATAGATTTTCGAGAGGTAAACAAAATATCTACCTTCGACACTTATCCCCTTCCACGGGTCGATGAGATGGTCGAGAGCATAGGGAAAGCTCGCTACATATCCACATTAGACCTCTGCAAAGGCTACTGGCAGATCCCACTAAGAGCACAGGACCGAAAGAAAACTGCCTTTTCTACCCCAGATGGCTTATTCCAATTCACGGTGTTACCCTTTGGGTTATACGGGGCACCCGCCACCTTCCAAAGGGCGATGAACCAGGTATTAAGACCACATTCAGGGTATGCCGGGGCCTACCTCGACGATATTGTTATATATAGCAATAGCTGGGCAGAACACCTCGATCATCTCAGTAAAGTTGTTGGGTCATTGGGGTCTTTTGGGTTCACCATCAATCCCGCAAAGACCACTCTAGCGGCTACATCAGTGAAGTACTTGGGTTACCTCTTAGGAGAGGGAGTGATTCGTCCCCAGGCCAAGAAGGTTGAGGCCATTCAATCCATTCCTTTTCCCCAGTCACGAAAAGACCTCCGGGCTTTCCTAGGCCTACTAGGTTATTACCGTAGGTTTATACCCAATTTTTCCCAAACTGCAGCCCCCCTCACTGACCTCTTAAGGAAGTCCACAAAAACAGAAACCCTCCTAAAGAATCCCACTCCTGTTCTACTGTTAGCCTTCTCTCGACTCAAAGCAGCCTTAACCTCCAAACCTGTACTGGTCAGTCCGGATTATTCACGGACCTTCCTCCTACAGACAGACGCCTCGGACCAGGGTCTAGGGGCAGTCCTTTCACAGAAAGACGAACATGGGAACGAAAACCCCATTTTGTATCTGAGCCGTAAACTGTATCCCCGTGAAACCAGTTATGCTGTCGTTGAAAAAGAAGCATTGGCCATCAAATGGGCGGTGGAAAGCCTAAGGTATTATCTGGAAGGGAGAGAGTTTATCATCTATACTGACCACGCCCCTTTAGAGTGGATGGCCCGTAATAAAGGACATAATGATCGGGTCCTCCGTTGGTTCTTAGCCCTACAACCATACAGATTCCGGACATTGCACCGTAAAGGGACTGAACAAGGCAATGCTGATTACCTCTCCCGGTATCCCATGACCCAAACCCGTACTAGAAAGACAGCTAGGGGAAGGGGATGTGATATGGCGTCCTCACATACCCGTCTTGCTCCACGTTACTGCAGTCCTTCACGTACGACAGAGAACCCAGCCAGAGCGTCCATAGTAACGGCTCAACCCACCAAATGTCCAACCCTCTGTCCTTTGTTCCAGGACCCAATCCGGAACGGCGAAAACACGGAAGCACTACCTCCCGACCCCGGAAGTACCTCCCCCTCACGTGATCCGGACACTAGAAAGACCGGAACCAGGAAACAGTGCAGCGTCGGATTGAGCTTGTGGCAGGAGACCCCGACCGGAGCGGCGAAGGAGAGGACGTCTGAAGAGGAAGAAGACTGGTCCGAAGATTGGTGGAGTCCACCGGAGGTTGCTGGGGAGCGGCCGCAACTCAACTTGGAGAGTTGCGGCGGAGCGGGTGAGTGAAACGGAACCCCTCTGATAGCACGTTAGGTGCAGTGTAAATAACTCCTTTCTTGTATAGTTTAAAAACCCCTTTAGGCTCACGTCGTCACCCAGAGCACTGTGTAAATATTGTGAAGCACTCCTCCACTTTGTATATAAACCCTCCAACCCTCACGTCCCACCACCCAAACACCCCTACTGCTTCTCGATACCCTGCTTGTGTCTGTACCTACCCCGACCCTCCCGTTCCCTCCTCACTTTCGACTCCGTACCCCTCACATTCCCCGGTGCTGGTAACAGGGATCCGACGAGAGAAGTCCGGCAGGACTAACGGCTCCTTTCTTTTCTTTGTTTTCCTCCCGGTACCTCCGAGGACATCCCCAAGAGTAGAAGACCTGGAGAGCCCGCTGACATCGGTACTGAACCCGGACCCTTCTTCCACCCGTGGAGCTGTGCCTTTAATTTCTGGAACATTGACTCTCGATAACCACTTTGTTGTGAACAGACGTACTGAAATAAATCAAACATTGCCCACTATATACGGCCTCCGCGCTTGGTATTCCGGTCCGCCACACCCCCACGCGCACACCGAGATGTCAAGTCTCATACTTTGCTCTCGTGTTTGTCCATGGGCAAACGTGATTAACTATTCTTATTCTAATTCCCCTCAATCGTGCGAGACAAAGGATTCTGATGCACGAGAACAGTTGTTTGGTAACCGTGACATCCAGCATACATTCCATGAAGGAGATTCTGAGAACTTCCTTTAAACTTGTCTCAAATACATTACTCTTAAAAGAAGCACAAGTGACCCCCTTCCTTCTTGCATCTCAATGGGTATGTGTCTCCAAAATCTGAAGCTGCCTTACTTTGTAAGTAAATAAAACATGGGGGAATGATTCAGTTTTGGATTAGACAGAGGCTGGAATCCTAATACATGTACGAAAAACAAATTGTCTCTGCCACCATGGATCAAACAAACATACTTCTTCCCAAATTATTTTTTAATTATCTTTGGGATATATTCATTTATATTTATCTTTTTTTCACATTATATTTACAAAACAGTCATGCCTGTCACTGAACAAGCTAGACCAGAGCTTTCTTGTCTTCTCTTATCAGTATGTACACATCAAAAAGCAATAAAGATTACTTTACAAAAGCAATGTGCCCAACAATTATATACAGTGCAAAAAAACCTTAAACATACAGTGCATTATACAGTAAAAGATGTATCAAACAGTGATTATGAGGTACATATAGCAGACTGAGCATTACTTCAGGTAGAAAATAGTCCTTCTAAATTCTGTCACCATGGACTGGGGCAGATTACTACGTTTACTGTCCTCAAGCGGATATGCTTTTCTAGCCAAGGGAGAGGTCAGGAATGGTACTAAGAACTCGGGGATAGAACCCTATATTGTGGGGTCTATTTTGTCCAATTTTAGGACCTAATTCAGGCTCGGTTCGGAGTGGAACCTCTCTCAGGCGGGGCCAACGCGTTTCGACCTGCTGGGTGGCACTTCTTTTTACGAAGGTATTCGTCAGGGGTGATGAATTTTCAAAGGAGGACTTGTGTACCTGAATGGATTGAGAGGAAAACTAGCGTGATTATCACTGTCTTTCAGGGTATTTTTAAGGTGAAAGTGTTCTAAGGGGCGGGAGCCAAACACATACCGTATAATTTTCTTAAGCACCCACGAGGATGGATTCTGTAGTCTTTGTGTTCCTCAGCAGTGGCGTGAGCTGGGGGAAAGAGCACCAATACTGGATGTTAGCTGACCAGTGGACCAATGGATTAAACCCAGATCTGTGACTGGGGGTGAATGTTTTGCCATTGTGCAACATTCCGTCCATCATCTTATGTGTTTGGATTAAACCCAGATCTGTGACTGGGGGTGAATGTTTTGCCATTGTGCAACATTCCGTCCATCATCTTATGTGTTTTGCATGCCAAATGACACCAGTCACTCATGACAGTTCCATCACTGCCACATCCAAGCCTGTTAGTACACCGGGCCCCTCATTTTTGTTTGAATCGGACAGCCTTTAGGGAAAACCACCCCATAATATTACCAAGCAGAGCCTCCACTGGTGAGCTAACATCCAGTATTGGTGCTCTTTCCCCAGCTTTCGCCACTGCTGAGGAACACAAGGACTACAGAATCCACCCTCGTGGGTCCTCAAGAAATTTATACGGTATCTGTTTGGCTCCCCCCCTTAGAACAGTTCCACCTTAAAAATACCCCCAAAGATAGTGATAATCACGCTAGTTTTCCTTTTAATCCATTCAGGTACACAAGTCCTCCTTAGAAAATTCATCACCCCTGACGAAGACCTTCCTAAAAAGAAGTGCCACCCAGAAGGTCGAAACGCGTTGGCCCCACCTGAGAGAGGTTCCACGCAGAACCGAGCCTAAATTAGGTCCTAAAATTGGCCAAAATAGACCCCACAACATAGGGTTCTATCCTCGAGTTCTTAGTACCATTCCTAACCTCTCCCTTGGCTAGAAAAGCATATCAGCTTGAGGACAGTAAATGTAATAATCTGCCCCAGTCTCTGGTGGCAGAATTTAGTAGGACTATTTTCTACCTGAAGTAGTGCTCAGTCTGCTATATGTACCTCATAATCACTGTTAGATACATCCTTTACTGTATAATGCACTGTATGTTTAAGGTTTTTTTGCACCGTATATAATTGTTGGGCACATTGTTTTTTGTAAAGTAATCTTTATTGCTTTTTGATGTGTACATACTGATAAGAGAAGACAAGAAAGTTCTGGTCTAGCTTGTTCAGTGACAGGCATGAATGTTTTGTATATCGAATATGAAAAAATAAGAAATATAAATAAATATATCCCAAAGATAATTAAAAAATCATTTGGGAAGAAGTACGTTTGTTTGATCCATGGTGGCAGAGGCAATTTGTTTTTCGTACATTACTTTGTAAGTGATCATGGCTCCCTTCTGGAAGAAAGCCCTATGGAATGACAATACCTGGGCATGAAGTAGCCTACTAAACAAACAATATATGGTTTGGAGGCCAACTGGGCTAACTTGGGATCTCTGTACAGGGCCCGGGTAAAAATCGACATTCTTTGCTCAGACAATTTTGTCAGTCTAGCTAGGAAGTGTGTTAACTAGAGGAACAGAGTGAAGCTGTACCAACTGATATTCATTAAAATCAAAACTACTTTCAATCTAAAGGATGTTGGTTTGGAGCATCACAGTATTGCAGTAGACCCCCATCTAAGAAGGGCAACGGAAATTATGCAGGAGAGTTAAGGACACTATGCACCAGATGCAACAGAATATGACGCCTTTTGTGGCAGTATTGCTTCAGTATTTTGGCTTGTTTACAATATTAGCACCGTGTGGGCAGAGGTTGCACCTTAAAAATACCAGTTTGACATCTAAATGTAACAATCAGCACAATAAATGTGACCCATCACGGTGCAGTACAGCGTCTGCCACCACGGTGGGACTGGGAAACGAAAGCAGCCCTGCCCCAGAGGGGACGGTGCAAGTGTGAAGCACTAATGCTTTTTAGGTCGGAGGCCTAAAAGGCTGCGCTTGCGCAGACTTAGGCCGGAGATTTAATGAGACTCAGTAGCGCAGAAGGTCCTGCCTCCCTGCTCTGTCTCTCCACCATTGGCTGGCTTCCTAAATGGAGGCCAGCCATTGGAGGAGAGATCCCTCACTCCGATGTAGCCCCGTCCTTTTCGGATTTGGGGGCGTAATTTTTGCTGTTCTTTAGACAGTGACGTCGTCTGTCACTCAGCACAGCAAAACACGCCCCCAAATCCGAAAATGTCCTAAGCTTTGTTGCCGCCATTGTTGCCCAGCCGGCGCCGAGTACGGTGATGCAGCACACATGCTCCGGTGCGGATGGGGCTTCCGCCCAGTGCCTCGGAGCCCAGCTGCAGTCTTTTCCACTTCCTGATGTCCCTGGCCGTCGCCGACATGCTGAACGTCCTCTACGGTGAGTTTGTCCTTATTTGCGCAACTGTGTGATCCTGAACAGGCCGGCTCCCCCCCTCCCTCCGCCCGCAGCTCTTCTCAGGCCGGCTCCCCCCCTCCCTCCGCCCGCAGCTCTCCTGTGTCCGTCTCCCCCCCTCGCTCTGCCAGTAGCTCTCCTGTGTCCATCTCCCCCCCTACCTCCGCCCGCATCACTCCTGTGTCCGTCTCCCCCCTCCCTCCCTCCGCAGCTCTCCTGTGTCCGTCTCCCCCCCCTCCCTCCGCCCACATCTCTCCTGTGTCCGTCTCCCCCCCCTCCCTCCGCCCGCAGCTCTCCTGTGTCCGCCCCCCCCCCCCCACGGTCTGTGTGTTTCTTTAACTAAGTTTTTGTCCGTAATGGATTTAAACAGCTGTCAATCTAAACAGTGGAGTTTAACAACCCCAATTCATGTGGTAAACTTACGATTCCGTCCTGGTAACGTAAGTAGAGCATTTGGTGAATATAGATCAGGGTGGCGGACATTTGGCAGAGGGTCTTCAAAGCATGTGTACCTCACACACAAAAAATTTGGGACTAGTCATTTATGCAATCCAAACATTTATCTCATGTTGCAGAATAAATATGGGGAAAATGCGAAACCTGTTAAATAGCTCAGGCCATTCCAGAATGCTTCACCTCCTGCAGCGCAGGGTGTGTGTGTTGAAACCCGAGCCGGCTGCCGCGGAGCGAGAGGCGGGAAACGAAGGCTTCATAGGGAAAGAATGCGGTGTTCCTTGGGCGATCGTAATGCGTGCAATTCAGACTGGAAACATTCCTAAACGGCCTCCGGACCTGCCTCATCTGAAAGGGTTGTCCGTCTCCCCTCCTCCCTCCGCCCGCAGCTCTCCTGTGTCCGTCTCCCCCCCCCCTCCCTCCGCCCGCAGCTCTCCTGTGTCCGTCTCCCCCCCCCTCCCTCCACCCGCAGCTCTCCTGTGTCCGTCTCCCCCCCCTCCCTCCGCCCGCAGCTCTCCTGTGTCCGTCTCCCCCCCCTCCCTCCGCCCGCAGCTCTCCTGTGTCCGTCTCCCCCCCGCTCCCCCTCCCTCCACCCGCAGCTCTCCTGTGTCCGTCTCCCCCCCCTCCCTCCACCCGCAGCTCTCCTGTGTCCTGTGATGGCAAAAGGGTAAACCGTTGTTTGGCTGCTCTCAAATATTGGTCAGAATTAGTTTAAGAATGCCTCTAATTGAAAAATACATGGGTCTGGTTTTAAATCAAAAGAGTGGCCCAAGCCAAAGTGTCCTTCATCTAATAGGGCAGTATAACAAACCTCTTGACTGTGTCAGTAGTAAACAGTGATGATCGACTCATTAAATTTAATTCACACTGCTAAGAAAGCAGATAATGTTTTTGGATCCCTCGTATATTTGCTAGGAGAGGCTAACCCATGGTTTAGAATTGTCAGGTTTATGAGCAAGGATGTTAGAAGATTCAGTTGTGATGTATTAACTCGAGAGTTAAATACAGACACATAAGGACCCACTGGATTGAGAATGGAGGATCCGTAGGCCGTAGTTCGAACGGCTTGAGTCTGTATAACAGGATATTTTGTTTGGCTTTTGAGGTTTCCATTTATTTATGTAAGCAATCAATTGGTTTTACAACAGAGGTAAAGGAATCAATGCCGAGATCCATATGGGGCCAGGCAAACAGTCAGGTGCTTATGACGTTAACCCTGTACCCCCCTTGTGCGTAAGTACAAGCACTCAATTGTAAACGAGCACTATGCAAAAAACTCGGGGGGGGGGAGGGAACAAGGGCAGAGTAAGGAAAAAAATGGCTCTGCAGACTTCAGAGGACACCATCACAATCACTGTCCTCGTCCAGCACCTATGGTGTGACACAGTAGATTTTAGATACTGTGATGTCAGGAGCGCCACAGGAATTATATTGCACTGTTTGTTGTACTCGCCACTGTAGGTTCTGGGTGAGGCTCTCCTGTGTCCGTCTCCCCCCCCTCCCTCCACCCGCAGCTCTCCTGTGTCCGTCTCCCCCCCTCCCTCCACCCGCAGCTCTCCTGTGTCCGTCTCCCCCCCTCCCTCCGCCCGCAGCTCTCCTGTGTCCGTCTCCCCCTCCCTCCACCCGCAGCTCTCCTGTGTCCGTCTCCCCCCTCCCTCCACCCGCAGCTCTCCTGTGTCCGTGTCCCCCCCTCCCTCCACCCGCAGCTCTCCTGTGTCCGTGTCCCCCCCTCCCTCCACCCGCAGCTCTCCTGTGTCCGTCTCCCGCCCTCCCTCCACCCGCAGCTCTCCTGTGTCCGTCTCCCCCCCTCCCTCCACCCGCAGCTCTCCTGTGTCCGTCCCCCCCCTCCCTCCACCCGCAGCTCTCCTGTGTCAGTCTCCCCTCCTCCCTCCACCCGCAGCTCTCCTCTGTCCGTCTCCCCCCCTCCCTCCACCCGCAGCTCTCCTCTGTCGCGCTCCGGAGAGGGGTCGTTGCATGCAATTTATTTCAGGTGGGATGAAACTCCAAATATTCAATAGTATGAGGTGAGAGAGAAATACTGGGCAGAGCCTAAGTTAACTTTCATATTTTTTTAAAAACATTATCTCTTTTGCTACTGATCCCCTTTTGGCAAAATGGCTGAGTTCTATTGCAATGGGTGAAAATTACACCTTTCATCAGCATCTAGAGATAATTAAACGTACATCATATGCGGAATATACATTGTCAAAATCAATTTTGGGACCAAAACAAGCCATGCACAAAAGGAAGCAAGCATTGGCACAGCTGGTAGGTCAGGTTTGCCTTTTGATTGTGACTGAATGCTAAAAAAAAAAAGGATAATATGTACAGTGCATTTTTGACAAAAAAATATTTTAATGTGTGAAGATTCAGTGTACTTTTGAGATGGAAAATAGTCACTTAAATATTCCAATGCATGCAATTTTTTTCAGGTGGAATAAAACTCCAAATGTTCAATAGTATGAGGTGAGAGAGAAATACTGGGCAGAGCCTAAGTTAACTTTCATATTTTTTTAAAAACATTAGCGATATGTTTTAGCGATGAAGCTATTGGCAATGTAAATGACAATGCCATTTATTTATTATTTAAAATAAAAAAATCATGAGCAATGCCAATAGCTCTACCTTTAATGCTGCCAAGACCATTGCATTGTAAATGCTTGTTGTTACTGGGGGCGATATTGCATCTCCACTGCAAAACCGGCCGCCACCCTTTTATCCTCCTGGGGAAACACCCAATGCCCGCCTCGGCCAGTCCCAGTCCGACCCGGCCTGCCACCTTCCAGCATCAACTGTGACAGCATTTTGTTGTAACTTTTGATCCATGTGAACTTGAAGCATTTTTTTTGTTAAAAACTGCAAATTATGCAACAGATGATGGATTATGTGACAAATGCGGCAAATCCATAATCATGCAGAAAAAGACACAGCCGAAGAATTGCATAAATCCAGTAGCCTTGGCTATAAGTCACTAGTGGAATATATCACTGTGCTCAACAGACTGAGGCAGATCTTGGCAGAAATAGACCTTCATGAAACAAGTTGCCTAAAGATTTAAATTAGGCTGAAAAACCATACCACGAAGGGAATACTTTTACCAAGAAACTGTCCATAATTTCATGTACGAGCCTTGACAAGAATAAACGGAGATTATTTCTAACATATTATCATAGGGGTCATCAATACAAAGTACCTAACCGGAGTGTGATAACAAATGTATTCAATAATTGTTCTGGGCTGCTGAAAAAAATAATTTGTGCATATTTAACCTTACATCAAATGCACAAGTTTATTGCAAAGGCTAAATTGGGGACCAATAGCATGCATCCTTTCAGGGGCAGGCTATCCCAAAGATGTAATACCATTTGTTTTCTAACCATACTGAGAGGACTTACAAATGTCTTAAACTTGGTATTACTGATCACGCTTTAGAACCCATTTTTGGAACCTGGACGCTACAAGATGAAAATTCGAAGTGTGTGATAAATTAAGTTGCCAAATGAAATGGATTAGTGAGCAGCGAAATTACCCCACAGGCTGTCAGATCCCCTTTCGATCAGAATTCATCCTCTCGCCACCTGTTCATTAGGCGCCAAGTTGATGGGAGCTTCAGCGACTGATTGCACTTTGACAAGCTGTTTACCTCTGGGGTGCAGCCAGCCCGTCGGCAGCATCATCCTGAAACAGTCACTTTGGCACGACTCACTATCGAGGTGTTCCATTCACATCTACACTATGTTTAAAAAAAAAAATCGCAGGTGCCAGGAAATTAAAATTTAAGCAAGACTGAGAAATGTGGTGCTTCGTAAAACAGATATTTAACAAGGCGCAGAGTTAATGTCAGTCATCAAGTCATGGGAAACGAAAGCACTATAACTGATATTGAATGCTATTAGGGCATTTGGAGGAAAGGTGGCAGGACATTACATATGCAAAAAGAACAAGCGATGGATGGAATGCTGTACAATGTCAAACATTCCCCCAGTATAGAGATCTGGGCCTTCATCCACTTTTTTGCACACCACATCATTAGCCATATGCAAATCAGCCTCGACCCTGCTCAGTCCAGCCTGAACTGACAGGCCAGGTACTCCCTGGATCTAAAACAAGCATCCTTGTGAGCACAGGACCCACGTCTGGGCATACTCCTCCCACTTGGGGCAACAAATACAAAAAGAACAAGTGATGGACGTGAGAGAGCGCAAACTGACCAAAATGTAGAAATACATCACACTTACACGTAGTACGCACAAATCATGAAGAGAAATGCCATGAGTGCTGGTAGAATCCAAAGTTATATTCTGAAATATGTAGTTAATATAGAAGTTTAAATAGAAGTGGAACTAATACAGAAATGTGTGAAGTAATAAGATTTTATTATGCGTGATTATTCCTGAATCCATGTTGTGTAGCTGCTAAAATGTAAGATGGCATACGAAAACGTTGAAATGTGGTAGGCCTCAGGGCCAGAGCAAGGCGGGAGGGGGAAGGTGATTAAAATTCACAATATGGATTGCACTAATGTTTAGTATTAATGAGTAGGCTTTTTGATTTATAGATGTGTTTACCGAAATCAGTAGAATATGAGTACTAACATACTAATAATTAAAGAAGAAGTTGAATGCTATAAAATATTGTAGAGCTGGAAAGCTTTAATGTTGATTTATACGTATTAGTCTGGGTTGGGGAATGTTGCAATGCGGTTGGAAAACCATGAGAATTGGGATTAGGCTGCAGATGTCTGTCTGGAAGAGAAAAGGGGGTATTCAATTATTAATATAATGAATAGAAGCTTGTTCAAGAAATGGACCAGACATGGAGGAGGGTTCCGGAATGTTTAAGGGGTATCAGCGGGCCGGAGACGAGTCTGAGAAGCAAGGTCGACTCTAACCACAAGGCCTCATCATGGAAAAAGCCAGAAGCTACACCACGTGAGGGGCGTCTCACGAGGGGCGTCCTAAATGTTGTTGTATTTTTGTATTAGGGACAGCACCCCTGGGGGGAGTTAGAGCAGACGCCTGAGGACCCTTTAGAGAGCGGATGGGTAGGCAGAGAGGGGCCATGATTGGAGAACTATAGGTTTTCACCAAGAGTTCGAGAGTGGGTGGCTTCCCTTGGGAGTCATTCACTGCTGACACCTTTGATAGGTTGAGACCTGGTTAAGTAGGGATACCATCTAGAGCAGGGTAGGGAAAGCCTAACCTGTATTTTCCTTCCGCCTGTAAATGAGTGATAGATTTCAATATGTGTCTATGCTAACGGCACTATTGTTTTTAGAACTGGTATTGGTAGTTTCCGTTGTTCGTCTGAGGGCTTTCAGAGAACACGTGTACGTAGTTGGGCCCGTGTATCTGGTGAATCTCATCTTGAGATGCTTGTACCTGCAACTTATAATAAATCTTTGAAAGCTAGAAGTTGTTTGTGATCCTTTGAAGTAGAGTCCTTTACTGGGGGAACTAACTTGGTAAGAGATGCACTTTCTTTCCTCAATGACAGGCAATAAAGATTCAGTCGGCCAGACCGGGGTTTTAGATCGATAGTGATAAGGTATTGATCAAAATCCCAACCCTTCCAGTTGGTAGCTATAGAGAATGGTTGCCTTCTTGAGGAAGGTGATCTAGGCCAGGTTAGATTACCCCAAGCCCCCTAGAGACCGATGATTGGAAGAACCGCCCGCGGAAGAAGGACCGGATGACGTGAGACAGAAAAGCAGCAGTATCGGTCGAGAGTGAGTATAAAGGGTCATGCGTGTTAAGATTGCGGTGTTTTGTATTGTATCTATGTTGTAATGTCTGGCGGAGTTGAATGACAGTAGAGAGACTGTGGAACAGGTTGTGAGCGCGCGCAACCGGTGGAAATCTTAGGCTCAAGGAGAGCTTAAGTGGTTCGGGTGTATCGGACACTCAGAGTAATTGTTAACCAGGGTGAAGGGGGTCATGAGGTACCAGTGACCACCCGAAGGACCAGATAGGGGGGGTGAGTGCGCGAGTAACAGACGCTGGTCGGAAGTTACTGTGTGCGTAAAGAACCTATCAGAGTGACGACAGACATCTCGTCAGTTGTGTTGATAATTACAGATAGACTGTGGACGTACAGTCGAGGGAAGTGACCGCTTGGTCGGAAGTAGTCATTTTTCGGAGTATGAATGGGACGCATGCATGATCGCGAGGAGAGCTGAGAAAGGAGGGGTGCTGCTGCGAAGCGGAGACTAGTGACGTCAGAAAGTGCCGCGCTGGGATTGGCCGGCCGGTGAAAGACCGCGCTGCGATAGGCCAGCTAGCAAAGCCGCGCTAGGATTGGTGGATTGTCATCAGGAAGTAAACAGAGTATTCAAGCTGGAAATCTTGCGCATAATTATGAAGTGTTTTAAATGGTTAAAAGCGCTGTTTAAAAGAGAACGTAGGGGATCGTATGAAGGGGAAGAAGCCCCGCCGGAGGGTACGCCAGCTCATTACATGGGGATAAATGTTGGGCTGCACACGATTCTGTGGATCTCAGAGTGGAGTAAGATGACAGATGGAAATGAGGAACTCAGGTTCCCGAAGTACGGGACGTATAGATTAGAGGTGCTACATAGATTAAAAGCAATTATGACCTCTACGAGACCCTTGCCTAGACCAACTCAGTTCGAAGCCCTTAATGCATGGATTAGGGCAGCGCATGAAAAGAACATGAATAGACGGCAAGAAAGAGTGAAACGTTCGGTAAGAGCAGTACAGGATGCCAAGTGGGATGAGGATGCTAAAAGATGGAGGGTGCATAACATGGAAGTAAACAAATTGTATCCAGTGTTAGAGATGCCCGGGAATAAAAGCCCCCTAGAAGAGGATGACGAGAGCGAGACAGAGGATAGCCTGATAAACAGATTATTGACAGACAGGCCGCCTCCGTATAACAGAGCAGAAGGAGATGCCGAGAAAGGGGGGGGCAATGCAGGAGAGCATGGGCCGCTTCCCAGTTCCGAATGGGATCCTGCTGCAAAGAAAGAACTGTCCCAGCCTAGCCAGGTGCAACAGGTGGTCGGGAGGTTTGTGGTGCAAAGAGCGCCAGAAATGGAGTGTGCCACATCCTACGCGTTACCTGATGCACTACAAGTACCTGTTACCATAGGTCCTATAGTATCGATATATGACCCAGAGAGAGCTAGAGGGGAGGAACGGGTACGGAGGGACAGAGAAAGAGCAGAGATGGCAAGGAGGAATGATACGATCAACTCCCCAAGCCAGTTGCCGATACCCAGAGAGTGGAGCACCCCAGTACCCACGGCAGGGGATCTGGGGGACATTAGATACCCAGAGGATATGAGGGGACCAGGACGGAAATCCTTTCAAGAGTTAAACGAGTACATGAAGCAATGGGATGAGGCGGTTGAGGCTCACAAGAGCATCATAGCGGCGGAAGCTGAAAGGGAAAGGCAGGACAGCAGAGCTCGGACTCACTGCGGGGCTGAAGAGAGCAGTCCGGAGTGGGACGGGAGGGAGAAAGACAGTAGGAGAGGCACCCATTGGGCCCGGAGTGGAGGTAGATCAGACCTGGAAAACGGGGGGGTGTCTCGCCCACTATGTAGTGATGAAGATAGAAGGGCTCGGGAGTACAGAGACAGCTTTAAGTGTATCCACTGCGTGCCAGACAATAGAGAACAGAGTGGGAATTGCGAAAGGCCGCACCATAGTCCCTGCGATGACGGACATGAGCGCAGCCCAGGGAATATGGGAAACCAGGAAGGATCGTATCAGATACTGAGTGATACGAGGCCAAGAGAGAATGGTGATCGAAGGGAGAATAACAGAGAGGCTTACTGTGAAAAGAGAGGAGAGAATGGACAAAGTAAGATAAGGGGTAATAGGCCTGTGTTCCATCACCTTCCAAGATCGGATGGCCGAGCATGGGATCTGGAGAGATGGGAACAAGAGAGAGCACTCCCCAACTCTCCCGAACCCAAACGAAGGGCCCGGAGTTGGGATGGGAGAGACACCTGTGAACCTCCCTCGAAGGAGTTATTGCGAGCAGAATTAAAAGCTAAAAGACTCGATGTCTCAAGCTTAAAGTCAGATCTGGATGACATGGTAGACGGTACCCTGTCCTTAGAAAGAATAGACATGTATGAGCAGGGTGAAATTCTGTTCATGGCAAAGGACGTAACTCGAAAGGCGAGAGCAACCCATGAGAAATTAGTGGAACTAGCAGGCAAATACATGGTAGACCTGTCAAGGACCAAAGCCTTACAGGGCAACCACAGGCTACATTACACAGACCGAGATCTAGATGAGAGGCGAACCATCGGATTGATAACACACATAAGGGAACTGATCACTGGAATAAGGACATGGAGGGCCCTAGATAAGTGGGAAGAGAGGTGGTCCAAGAGAGGGACCGTCAGGAGAAGCATACTTGGGATGACACCAGGAGGACAGCAGGGAGTAGAGACATACCCTTTGAGGGAAGTTGCAAATGGGACCTATGTCCACGTCCCTTGGAGTAGGGGGGATTTAGCTGCTTTTACCACCTCTTTCCCCAAATTGCGGGAAAACCCAGTGGAGTGGTATAAGCAAGTTGAGAGATTCGTAAAAATCTCAAAGGTCCTATGGATAGATTTGAACACGCTGTTTGACATAGTAGTGCCAGGAGATTTGTGGACCGCATGCAAGGTTAGCGCTGAGTGGCCCACCATAGAGCCAGAGAGAGATGCTAAGACTAATGGGCCGTCCGAGAGTGTGATGGCAAAGTTCGAGAGAGTAATGACTTGGCTAAAAGATAAAGTGCCAATGCAAGACATAGATTGGGTAAAAATTGACCGAACAAGACAGGAACCCAAAGAGACAGTTCACGAATATTATGAGAGATTGCTGAAGGCGTTCAAACAGTATAGCGGTCTGGATGTAATGGATCCAAAGGACATAGGGCAATTTGTGTCCAAATTCGTCTTGGGCCTGAGACCGGATATTAGTTTGATGATACAGCAACACTTGATCTGTTGGCAAAATAAACCCCTAGACGAGATACTGAGGTATGCCAGGTACTGCTGTGATGAGATAGACTCCAAGGCTAAGAAACTAAAGGAGAAACTGATGGTGGTACAGATGCAGGCAGCAGGGAAGGGGGGACAGCAGCAACAGCAACCGGGAACAGGTACTGGAGGAAAGAAACAGTACAGTCAGAACAAGGGCAATGAGGAGAACTCCACCTTTAGACCCAGAATAGATATAACTGCCTTAAAGAAAACAACTAGGTGCCACCAGTGTAACGAGGTGGGACATTGGAAACGCGAGTGTCCCTATAATGTTGAGATAGGAGACGAAGAGGTAGAAGAGGAAGTGACCCAGAGTGCGCCTGCAAGAGGGGTAACGCAGTACCAGGGAAAGGTGCTCAAAGGGGGGGGGGCCACCTCCCCGAGCTCAGTTCCCACAGCCACCCAGATTAGGGACTATGGGTAAGACCTATAGACAGATGCCACTGTTTGTCGGGGGAGAGGAATGTTATTATGTGGACCCACTAACTGGACAGAGGGTAGAAAGGGATGACTGCACCCTCGGGGCAGCTCTGGAGGTAGATCAGAGGGGACCCTATGTTGAGGCCGAAGTGGCAGGGTTCCCCACGACATTTCTAGTGGACACAGGAGCCACCAGATCCACGATCAGGTCAGCCGCAGTGCCAGGCCTGCCTATGTCTGGAGAGACCATACAAGTGGTGGGGGTCGCTAACAGGAGAATGACCAGTCCTCTGACGGAACCCGTGCAGGTGAAAATAGGGAAGTACAGTGATGAGCACCAGTTTGTGGTTTGCGATTCTAGTCCTGTATGTCTGCTAGGAAGAGATCTTTTATGCAAATTGAACTGCACTATATACTGTACACCGCAAGGAGTGGAGGTACTGACAAATGATGATGATGCAGACTTTAAAGTCGCCAACTCCAGAATATGTGTGGAACTGTATCCCACTTTGACAGTAGACGAGCTCCCCTGGGATCTGAGAGAGACCGTTGCTCCAGAAGTATGGGATTTCACTGGGGAAGAGATTGGGTTGGTGAAAGGAGTAGACCCAGTGAAAATTGTAGTGAAACCACATGCTGAGTTCCCAAGAACCCCTCAGTATAAATTGACCCCAGAAACGATTGCAGGCATACAACCCGTGATTGAGTCCATGATTAAGCAGGGAATACTGAAGGAAATCGTGGGTAGTCCATGTAACTCCCCGATTATGGGCCTGCAGAAACCAAATGGGAAATTCCGGATAGTGCAGGACCTCAGAAAGATTAATAACATAGTCGTTTCGTGTTGTCCAGTGGTACCGAATCCATCCGTGATACTGTTTCAGATACCGTTCCAAGCAGAATGGTTCACTGTAATTGATCTTTGTCAGGCTTTCTTCTCGATCCCTCTGGACGAAGGAAGCCATTTTCCTTTCGCATTTAAGCTGGAAGGTCGCGTCCTAACATGGTGTCGTATTCCTCAGGGGTGTACAGAGAGCCCATCGATCTTCAACCAGCTCCTGAAGAGAAATCTTGAAAGTCTAGTACTGCCCCAGAGGTCAGTTCTGGTCCAGTACATAGACGACCTCCTTGTGGCGTCAGAGACAGAGGAAGCTTGCAGGGAAGACTCTATTGCTTTGTTAAACCATCTAGCCGAAAATGGGCATAAGGTGTCCCCGGGAAAATTGCAGTACTGCCTGACAGAGGTACAGTACTTGGGACACAGAATTGAGAAGGGGAAACGGAAGGTGTCACCAGACAGGATAGAGGCCATCATGAAGATGAATGCGCCTAAAACGCAGAGGGAAGTCAGGATGTTTCTAGGAATGGTGGGATATTGCCGACAGTGGATCGCAAACTTTTCACTGAAAGCAAAGCCCTTACAAAAACTGACGCACAAGGAGGTGAGTGATCCGGTACCATGGGACAAAGACTGTTTGATGGCGTTCCTGCAGCTGAGAGAGGACTTGTGTCGTGCTCCGGCTCTGGGAATGCCAGATTACGATAAACCATTCTTGCTCTATTGCTGTGAGAGAGAGGGATGCGCGCTGTCTGTGTTAGTCCAAATCCATGGGAATGCCCGTAGACCAGTCGCGTATTTCTCGGCTACTTTAGACCCAGTAGCCGCAGCGTTGCCCGGATGTCTCAAATCCGTTGCCGCAACAGGTGTCAGCATCGAGAGGTGTGAGAATATTGTCATGGGGCACCCGTTAGAGGTGCATGTGCCCCACTCTGTTGAATTGTTGATGACCAGGACCAAAACACAGCATCTGACGAACAGCAGGCTCACGCGCTATGAGCAAGTCATTCTTGCTGCAGAGAACGTGACCCTCAGGAGATGCTCTGTTTTAAATCCTGCTACCTTGATGCCACTTCCAAACGATATTGAGGATGATGAAGATTGTACAGACCATGACTGCCTCGATGTGACTGAACTATGCACCAAACCAAGACCCGACATCGTAGATGAGCCACTGACTGACCCAGATGAAATTTTCTTTGTCGATGGCTCATGTGTAAGAGACGAAGTTGGGCAGTTAAGAGCAGCTTACGCTGTTTGTACAATTACTGGAGTAGTGGAAGCTGGATGCCTGGAAGGAGTACACTCCGCTCAGGTAGCCGAGATTATTGCCCTGACGCGTGCCTGCCTGGCAAGCAATCAAATCCGAGTCACCATATACACTGACAGTCAATATGGTTACGGGGTAGTTCATGATTACGGGCAGTTATGGTCTCAAAGAGGTTTCATGACCTCTTCAGGCTCTCCCATTCGCAATGGAGAGTTTGTGCGCCTGTTGTTAGAGGCATTGCAATGTCCAGCAGGTATCGCAGTTGTGAAATGCACCGCACATACCAGGAATATGGACTTCGTGTCACAAGGCAATAGATATGCCGACGAAGTCGCACGGTATTGCGCGGAAACGGGGTACTCTTTCACCGAGGTGGAAGTGGGTGGAATAAATGTAAGGACTGAATTAGCTATGATATTGGAAACTGTTGATACTTGGGACGAACTGAAGGAGATGCAAGAAAATGCTCCTGACTGTGAAAGAGAAACATGGCAAAAGGCAGGATGTGTAGTGGGGGAGGCCCATTTCTGGGTTTCAGCAGATGGCAGAGCAGTGTTGCCCAATGAGATGGTGAGCCCAATGGCCCGACACATACATGGTCCTGTCCACTTAGGAAGAGATGCTATGCTGAGAGTGTTTAGACAGACCTGGTACAACCCCAAGTTCAGAGTAGCAGCCGAAGCAGTGTGCCAGCGTTGTGTGACGTGCCAGCAGTTGAATGTAGGGAAGAAGACACCAGTTGCACTGAGCCACATAGGGAGGTTAGGAGGTCCATTCAACCGAATGCAGATAGATTTTATTGAAATGCCAAGGTGCAGCCGCCTCCGTTATATCCTGGTGGTTGTTTGCGTTTTCTCTAGATGGGTTGAGGCATATCCTACACGCAGGTGCGACACCCTCACAGTAGCTAAGATATTGCTTAGGGAACTTATCCCGCGCTTCGGGGTGCCGGCCTCTTTGGAATCAGATAGGGGAACGCATTTCAACAGCTCGCTTGTGAAAATGATTTGCGCAGCTTTGAATATAGATCAGAAACTACATTGCAGTTATCGACCAGAAGCTTCAGGAATTGTGGAGCAGATAAATGGCACCATCAAGGCCAGAATTGCGAAGGTGTGTTCATCAACATCCTTGAGTTGGCCTGATGCGCTGCCATTGGTCCTTATGAGCCTCCGTAGTACCCCGGATAGGAGAACTGGTTTGTCTCCTCATGAGGTATTGATGGGAAGAGCAATGAGGTTACCTTCTGTCCCAACTGCTGCATTGATTAGCATCACAGATGATATGATCCTGGACTATTGTAAGGGGCTGTCTGACGCCATTCATTCTGTGTCCCTTCAGGTGCAGGCTGCCGAGGTACCATCGTGCCAGGACCCCTGTCATGACTTGCTTCCTGGGGACTGGGTCCTGGTGAAAAAGCACGTGAGAAGAAGCTGCTTGGATGTTCGTTGGCGTGGGCCCTTCCAGATCATCCTGAGCACAAACACGGCCGTGAAAGTGGGAGGCCTGCCCAATTGGATCCACGCGTCGCACACGCGGAGAGTTCCAGCACCTCTGGAAGAAACAGCTCCTCTCTCGGATAGACGTCCAGTAGCGGACCGAGAAGCCATAGAGGGGGCTAGCCAAGCTGTAGAGGTGCCAGCGGAAGCAGGGAACGAGTCTGACCAAGCTGAGGACGGTCAGTACAACAGCGAAACAGACGACGCTACTGAAGGAGAAAGTAGCTGGGAGTACGAGTCAGACACTGACAGGTCTGACAGAGAGCGTGAACAAACAAGAAGAAGACGGAGTAGAAGGGTACGCGGAGAAGCTGATTGGCCGCAAAGAAGGAGCTCTAGCCTAAGGTCAACTCTGGAGAGAACCCTTCCTCCGATATCAGAAGACTCAGACCCAGAAGACGGTGCTCAGGGCGCTGAAGCACCGGAGTTGAGGAGGTCAAGAAGAGTGCGGGTGCCTAACAGAAGATACTCCACCCCTGAGTGGACATATCTGGCGACAGATGGCTTCGAAACCAGTGACAGGGAGGATCAGAGCGGTGGTGGTGTCCAGTTCTGAGCCCATCGTAACAGTGGAGATACGACTGTTAGTACCCGGAGTAGAACAAGAAGGGTCACTGACATTCATGCTCCCCCGTCCTCCCCGCCTCAGCAAGATAAAGGACATGTTTCTCACAGAATTGCAATTCCCTGATTTTGGTACAAAGATATCAGCCGCAGAAGAGCACAATCTTCGTCTGGAAATATTGAATTTTGCTGTCGAAGCTGCAGGCGAGCGCCTGATAGTAGATGCTTAAAAGACTTTGTAAATAAGCGAGAAGAAAAGAAGATTACCTAGCGCCTAGGAAGCAGAGAATCTTAGGGACTTTCCCTGAGTTGATGGAGAAGGGCTAGGGTTGTCTATATTGAACTAAAAGGAACTTTTGCGGAAAAGGTTGTCAGCTTCCAGTTGCGTGGTTCTCAAGAGAAAAGGAGTAAAGAGACTGTAAAGGAACGGGAAAAAAAAGAAAGGAACTTTGTGCTGAGTTAAGAGAGAGCCACACTATCTGACGAAATGGAGGCTGGTACCCAGAACCGCAGAGCGAAATGTATAATAGGTACACTAATAGTAGGAGTGATAATATTAATAGCTTTAGTAGTAACAGTCTCCTATGTAAAGGGACGTGAGGAAGAGGCAAAGGTAACTGATGTGAAATCTGTAGAGGCGCTTACACCCACCGTTGCTGGTGGGAAAGGGGAAAACACACAAGAGAAAGCGTTATTAGCTGCAGAAGCCCGCAGGTTACACGTGGATGAGTCCCAAGGTGACTTTAGGTCAAATGCTTATGCAAAATTATTATATGAATACGTGGATGCCATGGAGGTCAAGGACTGTTACGTCTGCATGCAGTTGCCGGCGTCTGTAGATGAAGGCATTCGATATCATCACCTCCCGCTGACATATGGCATTACATGTAGCTTGTTGCTTAGTATATTTTATGGGAGAGATAGTTTTGAATACTATTTTTCCAATTATGATGCAGTGTTACCAGAAGTCCCAAATTATAAACAGATGAATAAATGGGACTACTGGAAGAGTGAAGACAGGTTGGCAAAGTTTTTCATTCCTTGGATTACCTTAGATACTTCACATGCCCGCAGAAATAACCTGACATGCAGGGTGTCAGAAGTCGAGAAAAAGTTCATAGGGCAGGTGGATGATCGGAATAGGAGACAAAAGATTTTGAAAAAATCAGGACAATGGAAAACAGATTGGACCGATGAAGAAAAGGCACACAAGAGGAAGGGTAGTAGTGGTCCAATAGCTTTAGATAGAACACAGAGAGGAAAGTTATGTCTTCATAGAGCCAAAACGTATTATGAAAATGTATACGTGGGAGAAGTTAGCTGTGAACATGCTTTCAATTTAGAGTACTACACCAAGGACTTTCTGAAGGGAATGCAAGTGATTCCAAATGTATATTTCGTGTGTGGAAGAAATGCTTACGTGAAGCTACCTGATAATTGGTATGGCTCATGTTATTTGGCAATTATCTTCCCTAAAATATACCATGCCCAAGACTTAGAGATCATCGAGGGCAAGACATCATCAAGGGGAAGGAGAGATGTAGGAGGTGTAGAAATGGTTGGAGATGTCTTTGGAGCGGTGTTCCCTCTTCTGGGATTAATTCTTAATGATGTTAAAATTAGACGACTAGCAACAGTCGTAGACAGGTTGTCTGCCAGCACTGCTCAGTCCTTAATGCTGGTAGAAGGAGAGATGCAATCGATAAGGGCTATGGTTCTTCAGAACCGTCTTGCCTTAGATGTCCTATTAGCAAAAGAGGGCGGAGTCTGTAAGGCTTTGAAGGTCCAAGAATGTTGTACTTACATTCCAGACAATTCGAAGCCCCTTGAAAAGGTTATTAGGAACATAACTGATATTCACAAGGAGATCGAAGACCTGAGCAGAGAAAATGTCTGGGAAAAGGTGGGCCAAGGGATAAGTGACGCTGGAGGTTGGCTCACCACCTTAGGCAAAAGCTTTGTGTGGAAAATACTAGAACCTATCATCATAATATTGATCTGTGGGATCGTGTTGTGGGGATTGGTGAGGGTATTCAAATGGTACAGATCAAGAAGGTCAGAGAGGGCTCGGAGAAAACAGCTGCAGAGATTGGCTGCCATACAAGATAGTCAGTACCGGAGTCTGAGGGCTTTGGAAACACAGAAACGAGTTATGCTAGCAATCACTGCAGTTTGAATATTAATGATGACCCCGAGAGGTCATCAAAGGGGGGAACTGAGAGAGCGCAAACTGACCAAAATGTAGAAATACATCACACTTACACGTAGTACGCACAAATCATGAAGAGAAATGCCATGAGTGCTGGTAGAATCCAAAGTTATATTCTGAAATATGTAGTTAATATAGAAGTTTAAATAGAAGTGGAACTAATACAGAAATGTGTGAAGTAATAAGATTTTATTATGCGTGATTATTCCTGAATCCATGTTGTGTAGCTGCTAAAATGTAAGATGGCATACGAAAACGTTGAAATGTGGTAGGCCTCAGGGCCAGAGCAAGGCGGGAGGGGGAAGGTGATTAAAATTCACAATATGGATTGCACTAATGTTTAGTATTAATGAGTAGGCTTTTTGATTTATAGATGTGTTTACCGAAATCAGTAGAATATGAGTACTAACATACTAATAATTAAAGAAGAAGTTGAATGCTATAAAATATTGTAGAGCTGGAAAGCTTTAATGTTGATTTATACGTATTAGTCTGGGTTGGGGAATGTTGCAATGCGGTTGGAAAACCATGAGAATTGGGATTAGGCTGCAGATGTCTGTCTGGAAGAGAAAAGGGGGTATTCAATTATTAATATAATGAATAGAAGCTTGTTCAAGAAATGGACCAGACATGGAGGAGGGTTCCGGAATGTTTAAGGGGTATCAGCGGGCCGGAGACGAGTCTGAGAAGCAAGGTCGACTCTAACCACAAGGCCTCATCATGGAAAAAGCCAGAAGCTACACCACGTGAGGGGCGTCTCACGAGGGGCGTCCTAAATGTTGTTGTATTTTTGTATTAGGGACAGCACCCCTGGGGGGAGTTAGAGCAGACGCCTGAGGACCCTTTAGAGAGCGGATGGGTAGGCAGAGAGGGGCCATGATTGGAGAACTATAGGTTTTCACCAAGAGTTCGAGAGTGGGTGGCTTCCCTTGGGAGTCATTCACTGCTGACACCTTTGATAGGTTGAGACCTGGTTAAGTAGGGATACCATCTAGAGCAGGGTAGGGAAAGCCTAACCTGTATTTTCCTTCCGCCTGTAAATGAGTGATAGATTTCAATATGTGTCTATGCTAACGGCACTATTGTTTTTAGAACTGGTATTGGTAGTTTCCGTTGTTCGTCTGAGGGCTTTCAGAGAACACGTGTACGTAGTTGGGCCCGTGTATCTGGTGAATCTCATCTTGAGATGCTTGTACCTGCAACTTATAATAAATCTTTGAAAGCTAGAAGTTGTTTGTGATCCTTTGAAGTAGAGTCCTTTACTGGGGGAACTAACTTGGTAAGAGATGCACTTTCTTTCCTCAATGACAGGCAATAAAGATTCAGTCGGCCAGACCGGGGTTTTAGATCGATAGTGATAAGGTATTGATCAAAATCCCAACCCTTCCAGACGTAATGCTAAACAATGTCAAACATTTACTTCCAGTACAGAGATCTGGTCCTAAATCCATTGTATTATTTGCACACCATGCCATTCCAGTATAGACCAGCCTGGCTGATGAGGGGTGATACCCCGAAACCGGCCCCAAGATGCTTGTTTCTGGTCCAGGGAGGACCCGACCTGGCAGTTCGGACTGGACTGTTTCCATCAGGAGCAGGGTCAAGACTGATTTGCCTGTGGCTGGGTCTAAATTGGGGTGACATGGTGAGCAAAAGAACGATGCATTTAACCCATATCTCTTGACTGGGGATTTGTTCCGCATTACATCCACCATTTCTGTGTCTTTTACAACACTCCTTACATCACTGAATTGTATTCAAAAAGCACATTTTGCTGTCACCACATAGGTTTAGCAGCCCATTTCCACTTCTCGCAACCAGACTTCAGTAAATTTAAAAATAAAGACTGTAGTACTTTACAATGTAATTTCTTATATGTATGAACATTATATATTTGCACACATACTCTGATAGTCCATAAATAATGCAACACACACATGAATTTCAGAGTACTACGGATCCCAGCACAATCCATCATTCCAAACCTCTTTGCATTTTCTCGATTTTATGCTATTTTACTGTACTTTCTATTAATGTAGACATATTAATGTTGCAGAAAATAAAATGCCCCACTAAAACACTGCTTCCGAAAGCAGAAAAAAGCTCGGAAGTGAAATGGAACCGTTAACCACTGATGAAGGCATAAACGCGGTGCTAGCTTTTTCCACTGTGATTTTCGAAAAGCAAGTTAAACGCATATGCACCTTTATCACAGGTCGCAAAACACCCCAAGAGATTTCCATTCCCATTTGAAGGTAACAAACAAACCAAAGCATTCAGAGGGCGTCGGGTCAGAAATCGCCAATTCTTCCTATATTCTATATCCAGTCAAAATATACTTGCACAAATAAGAAAGCTCGACAGAGAAAACTGGCAAGAGCCAGCCAACATAATAAACACACTTAGTGTAAAATATCACAGTGCAAGTAACACTCAGACCCACAGCGTTTAGATTAACGCTTTACAAAAGCACCATATAGGAATCGAATTAAAGGGACTTTTCATTCACAAAACAAACCTAAGCAGTGTATTTGCTCCTGCATTGGTAACAGCATATTGTGTGCATAAAATGGTACACTATACCTGTCTGCGCAAGGCACATCTAACTGAGGGCGGGAACAGCACAGCCAGGAATAGTGTGTGCAGTGCTTAATTTGTGCCGGTGCTTTCAGGTGCTGAGCACCAGCACCTATTTCTCAGGGCCGGGTCTATTAAATTTTTCTCTGAAGCACAGCCAGCACTGTGCACAGGCCATTAAAATGCCCCAGCCCTGGAGCGAGGCTTTTGCACCTGCACATTCAGATTTGGTTCATGCTGCCAGTTTGCTAGCTTTGGTGCACACCAGTGCCTGGTCTCAAGGGTGGGGGACAGGCAGGTGTGTTGTGTCATGCGCAGTATAAACTGCACACATAATTAACTGGAAGAACATTTCAGCTGCACCTGCCAGCGGTCTGCATTTTCCAGTGTAGCTGAAGCTGAGAAGTTAGGTGAGTTGTGTGTGTGTTATTTTACACACAACTGTTATCCTACAGGTAACAGAGTGACAGAAAATTGCTCCTTGGCCGAGGGACACCCTCAATAAATTCCTGCACAGCAGCACCAGCAGCAAACTGCCTGCCTCAGTAGCACAGACAAGGCCTTGCAGCGTAACAAAATACGGGAAGAAGCTGAGGGTGGTACGCATGTGAAAACTTTTTCTTCCTGCCAGTCAGTGTATTAGTAACTAGATTATTCACTATTGATGGCATTACAATAGGAATTAGAGTGAAATCTGGTTTCACTGAGATTTGTCTGATACGGAGAAAGCTTTATTTGAAATAAATCATGATAGTCGGGACGTTTGCGAACAGTACACTGCTTGTTACTGAGTGTTTAATAAAGCATTCTGTCGAGAGGGGCAGTGTAATGAGGCGTGCGCAGGCAAAGGGTTTGCTGCCGATGGCAGGGCGCATGGGGCTTCCGGAGCTTTAACGACACAGAACGGGGAAAGTGTTTGTATACTCATACTCGCTCCTACCTGTCCCAGCACTGCCTCGTCCCTATCACACCCATCCTCTCCCTTCTACAACGGGCACCGTTGCAGCTACAAGTACCTTCATGAATACCTCCCATCCCTGTCACTGTGACTGTCCCTCACTGCTACCGCGTACAGTGCCTCTCTCTCTCCACAGTGGCCTTCTCCCGCTATCACAGTGCTCCCCTCTCCACAGTACCTTTCTCACATGTATCTCAGTGCCCCTCTGCTTACAGTCCCCTTTACCTCCGTATCACAATGCCCCTCCCTGCCACAGAACTCGTTCATTCCTGTTACAGTGCACCTTGGCTCCAGCCCTCACTCTCACAGACATCCTTCCCCACCATCGCTTTGATTAAAGCTTGCACTGGGCCCTGAGCATCCATACTTTTAGAGTTTGCACAAGAGCCCACAAAGCCCTTCTCAGTCTTGGCCACTCAAACCAGGAGGCTTTCCTAATTCCCCCCAACCGGAGAGAGGATACATGGGGAATTTATCAGTTTCGACCTGGAGAAAAATAGCATTGATTCAAAACATGCTATCAGATGGGCTAGGCTGTGTTGGGTGCTCTGTACCTCCCCACAAGTCTGCTGAGATCTATTGCCCACATTGTCTCTTCACCTCCAAAGAGCCATGTCCTTTAAACCCCTGCTGCATACTTACAGCCTTATGTCCCTGTCGAAGAGAGATCAGAGTTTTGTCTAGTTGTAGTTTTGACTGTAGTGCAGAGGGGTAATGCTCAACATGTACCATGCAGATGACACAACTGTATTTATGTGGATAGCTCAGTGGGTTTCAGTTTTTTTTCACAGACGTCCTTTTCTTACTCGCTGATCATAAATTACAATCCAAATATAGTACAGGCGGCAGACTCAGTTGAATTTTGTGCTTTATTAGTTAAAAAGTGTGTGTGGAAGTCTCTCTGAATGGAGTTGAATGTCTGACTTTGTTTGAAAATAGGTGGCAGTGGGATTTCACGACTTATAGCCTGATCATGTAATAGAACTATTTATTTGAAGCATGGGAGCGTGGTTCTCCATAAAAGCGTAATCCCAATGGGATAACTGACACTTTATTATGTTTTATCAGGAATACCTATTGTGATGGCACAAAACATCTTTTGACGGCATAAAACTTAACACAGTTAAAGAATCGCTATTTTGTGTCTTGGACAACACTGCTATGCATTGATGAGACAGGCCAAGAATGATATACTCCTGTAACCTCTCAACTTTACATAATTAATTACTGTATATTTAATAAAACAGAGGTGTACTCTTTTCTTGCTCTCCATCAGTCTCTGCTTTTCTTCCTCCCCTTCTCACCACACTCCTTCCTTTCTCTCCAATCTTCCTTTACTATCTGCGCTACATAGGTGGCAGTGGGATTTCGTGCTACATCCTCATTTTTTCTCAATCGCCACCTCCCCTCATTAAATGCTTGTTCACCTTTCCATCTTTCCCTTCGACTCTACTCCTACATGCTCCCCGCAGTCCACTCTTCTTCCCTTGCCTTTCTTCTCTTTTCACTTTTCCTTCTCATCACCTTCCACTCCAATATTGCAATCCCAATCTCTGCTTTCCACATTTCTCTTCACATTCTTTGTCTACCGTACCTATCTTTGCCTTCGGACCTCTTTTCCCTTACTCTCCCTTTTAATTTTTTCCTTCTTTCACATATGTTTATATTGACTCCAGGAATCTGTGTTCTATCTTAGGGTCATAAATTGAAATCTTGTTGTCGCCACTCACTCTTTCATCTTTAGATAAAATTAGTGCAATTGAGCTGTATAATAACATTTTTAATTTGGTGTCAAGGCCCCCTCGAATGAATATGTGCTTTACAAACATACGTGGTGTGTTTCTCCCTCTATCCCTTGATTTCTTCCTTTCACATTCTTTTCTTATTTGCTCCTTCTTTCATCCATTACATATTTCCTTAGTCCAGTACTCCTCTTCCTGCCTGCATTTGTTTATGCCTTCCTTAATGTATTCCTTCCTTCATCCTTTCCTTTCTTTTAACAGCTCAGTACAAGCACATTTTCTTTCATTTGTAAAGCTGCCTCAAGTCCTCAAATGACCTTTTCTAAAGCTGAATTTTGAGATTTGCACACATTCTCTAATTTGAGTTCACTTTTAAGTTGTTGTCATAGGCTTCCTACATGTTATGTTATATTGATTTGCATAGCGCACTTATCACCTAGGAGGGTGTCTAGGGGCTTGGCAGGTGTGAGGTGCCTGAGGTGCTTTTGTGAATAGCCAGGCCTTCAGCTTCTTGCGGAGCTCAAGAAATGAGAAGGTGGCTCTGATTTTTTGACGCTTGTGGATGTGAGTGCAGCCAATAAAGCAAGTGGGTGGAGTCACTGGGGGAAATGGGGGGAGCTGGGGAAGGGGGCGTGGCCTCTATAAAACTGTGAGCACCTGCACTTCATATTTTACAAATTAGGCACTGAGTGTGTGATTACACATAAGAGGGCCCTGAGGCCCTTATTAAGTAAAGGACACACTGCGTCCACGATTGTGCAACGGCACACCTTTAAACAGGTTTGACGGGCTCACACAGGGACAGTACACCATATTACAATCAATGCGCTATGCCCAGGGATGCGCATTCGTGAAAGGCAGAACAGCTGCTTGAAGCAATCCATTTTAATGCAAATCGCAGTATGGCTTACATTTTTTTTAAAAGGTGCTCAATACATAGGGGCCAGATGTACAAAAATAGGAATATTGTTTACCTGTAGGCAACATATCACTATTTCTAATGTACTGAGTTTCATTAGGGATTCAGTCGCAAATAGGCATAGCTCATGATTATTAACGAGGTGGGTCACAATTTGTGATCCACTGGGATTTGCTGCCATCACAAAGCTGGTGGCCTGCTGGGGTCAGCAGACTACCATGTCCATCATTGAATTTTAACAAAGCATTAAAAAAATATATTTTTTTAACCACAGCCCATTTCCCCTCAAAGGATAATGGGGTGCTTTTTAGAAGAAAAAAAATGAAACTTTGAAGTTTAATTTTTTAGGCGTAGGTAGTAGTCCCTTGGACTACTGCCTGTTTTCATAAAATATTTTTCCAACCATTCTCAAAGGGGTCCCTGGGGGACCCCTTCCCATTTGCGAATGGTTTACCACCAACTTTGAGTTGGTGGGCAACTGTAAATGTTTTGTGAGCGCACTTCGGTCTCAAACCATTCGTACACAACACTCCAATTTAGTATAAAGAAGGGACGCCCTCAAAAAACCCCTTCCAAATACGAATCGCTAAAAAACCAAATTGCACAGAATTTGGCCTTCTGCATGCATTTCTACCACTATATAGCCTGCCTCGAGTTCTAAGGAAGGTCTGGACAGAGACGTGCGAGAAAGTAAGCAGCAACGGATGGGATGAGGTAGGGGAAATGAAAAACAGCAACAATAGGAAAAGCAGTGATGGGGGAGTGGGGTGATCTGTGGACAGGGCATGCTGGTGTTAGGCGACCGAGCTGGTAAAAGCACAGTATAAAGTGCTGAAAAAGAACGAAAAAAGTAGGTCCTTAAATGGTCGTAAAAACGGGAGCAGTGGATATTTACAGGTACTTGGTCCATGCTCTGGGGAGGAGGGCTAAACACAAAGAGTCAAGATCATGCATGCCAGGTAAAATGGTGACAAAGAATATGTGACAGACGATGGAGTGAGCAAATGGGAAGCCAGTGGGCGCGTTGACCCACAAATTAAACACACCATGCCACTTCAAGACAGCAGATGCACTGTCTAGCTGAGACCCAAAAAGAGTGATATAGAGTATCCTCAATGTAAATACTGACACCCGCTCCTACCCAAATACCCACCCCCCAACTGTCCAAGTATTTGTGTGATTTGTACTCATGCCTTTCATTTTATTTACCTATTTTGTATGAAATTTAAACTCCGGTCTTTCAACTGGAGTTGTGTTTTAGAATGTATTCGGTTCCTCAAAAGACGCTCTATACAAGAACATATCACACACCTCAAACATAGGTAAATGCTTGTAGTCGGCTTTTAACATACATCCGCCAGAGGATACTAGATAGAAACATTTCATTCATCCATATCGCATCCTTCCCAAGATAGTGCACTATACAAAAGCCAGTAACAAAATATTCATGTTACACAGGTTGCATGAAAAGGGGTTCTCCTCGTGCACACAGTTTATGTACACCAGAGTTGTAATGTAATTTTGATGAAAGGTACCTTTAAAATATGAGGCCAGTACAGAGGCCCACATTATACTTCTTTAAACTGCCATTTACCCTTCAATGACTCTTCACATACCATGTACTAAACAGATGAGCACATTTAGCAAATACATTTTGTAAAAAATACCTTTTAGGAAATTACTACAGGTCAACAAAAAAACTCCCAATAAAAGCAGTGAGAAGAGCATCACATGTTACATGCACACTTTGGGGCTTTGGAGAATGGCTTGCAACGGATTTGTCGTCATTTTTAGACAGGTGGCGATTGTGCTTAGAAACATAAAGCATATTGAGGTATTTCTACATTGATGTTTAAAATAAAAAAAAGAACAATGTCATGTATCATTACCTTTAAGTGCAAGAAGAATAGTGCACCAAAATTCAGTTCCCAAATGGAGTATTGGACCTCACAGAGACCAAGCTGTTGCTTTAATTCTATGTCAGGACCGGAGGCTTCAGATTATGCTATATCTTCCTTCGCTTTATTAACATATAGTCTCCACAGCAGCTTAGGAAAAGATATATAATAATAACCAAAAATGCTTTAAACATAAAGCATTGACGGAATGTTCAACAAATCAAACAACAACTCCCAAGAGTCTTTTTGTACAATGATAGTCCATAGTCCTTCCACTCTGTCCATCACCACTATAAATCCGGACTTCCCATCTTCTTCCTCCTCTTTCTTCGCTGCTCCCGCAGCCAGATAAGTGCTTTTCATGTTTTTTCCCTTTTCGATATTGCTGATTGTATTGTGTACGATCGTTGGGGGACTCACTGCATGGTTTATTCCCTTACAGAGTCCCCGGTCGCGGAAACGTTCTTCGTTCCTACGCGACCTTTTTCTTTCCCACTTGTGTGTGGTGCGTGAGTAGACCGCCAGGGGGCGTCCTGTCGTCTCGCCGACCCTTCGGCGCGCCTCCGCAGTGCCAGGAGCCGCGCCGTGGAGTCTGCTTGCGCAGGAGCCAGCCCTCGCGTACCCCTCTGACACCTGGTGCCCCGGGTCTGTACTTTCCTGCTTCTGACGCCCCGTTGGGGTCTGTATTGCGGCTCTGACCGCGTGATCCGCCTTCGGGTGTCCTTTGTGCACCTCTTGATTCAAAGTGTGGCTTAGCGCGCTTGAGGGGTGCGAAGACCCGGTCCCGGCGAGGAGGGTCTGCGCGCTTGGGGGTTGGTGCAGCCCACCTGCCACATCAGTTGGCCAAGAAACGTGATCGCAGCCGGTTGGCCTGCCCATATCCGAGTTTATCTCGACTGCCACCCTACAGGGTGCCCCTGATTTGCCCTTGGTTCAAGGATGGAAGGGGAATACGAGGAGGAACCTTACCCCGATCTGCAGGACGACAAATTCTACCAGGCGGTGGACAATTCGATTTACCGCTGCGTGACGGAGGTGGTAGGCCCCATGGAAGACCGCCTCTCCACCCGCATCGTGGAAGAATGCGCGAAGCTGGCATCGGCGCATGTGCCCCCGATCCCCGATCTCCCGGGGACGTCCGGCGGGTTGCCACCCGCCCCGAAGAGGCCTTGTAAGGAGGGGCCGTCATCGGAGGCCCAAGGTGTGGACAGGGGCGCGTTTGAGCGTCTTCGGGACGCCTTCCTGGCAAAAGCAACGGCGGTGCCCCCTGCGCCCTTGGTAGATCCTAGCGCTTCGGGGGACGTGTCTACGGCCCCCGCCTCTCCAGTATACGACTCTCCGGACACCGACGACGACGGGGAGTCGACCAGATCTTGGCTTCCGGCACCCTCTGCCAAGGAGATGCCTCGAGATGAGTCGGGCATGCTGGACCCGGACGAGATCGTCCACCCCCGCTCCGCGGCCTGGACACCGGGGGAGACGGTGGGGAAATTTGTAGCGGGCGGGCTGCGCAAGCCCCTGGAGATGGAGGCGAGGGGTTGCCTGCGTGGGGAGTGCCCTCGGCCAACTTTGGAAGGGAAAGTGGCCATGACCCCGGAATTGGATCCCAAGATGGCCACCTTCCTGGCGAAATTTATGAAGGACCCCAGGAAGGGGATCGATCGGTCCTGGCGGGCCTACCAGGACAAATTGTTAGATGCGGTTGGGCCCGCCACGAAGATCCTCGACATGGCGGAGGAGGCTAGGGCGAATGGCACCGTCATTTCCCCGGAGGTGCTTTCGAATTGGGCCCAGAGGGTGATAGTGTTCTTGGGCAACGGCAACTGTGCCCTGTCGACAGAGAGGCGGCGTTCGCTCCTGATCAAATTGGACCCAAAATTGGGGGACCTGGCCTCGTCGGAGGCGGGTGCTGTGGCCCAGGGGGGCCTCTTCGGCGAACCCTTCATCAGGGAACTGGGCAAATTCGTGAACACGTTCACGTCGCTGGATAAGGCCCAGTCCAGCATTAAGAGGGTGTTTCACCAGCGTTTCTCCGGAGGGGCCGGTCGCAGTAGGGGCCGCGCGATCGGCCGTGGCCAGCAGACCAACAATAAAGGACAAGGCTCCGGAAGAGGTCAATACCAGACCTCTGCCAACTATACCAACTTCTACCCCACTAGAGGGCAACGCTTCGGCGGCAGAGGGTTCAAGAAGAACTCCGGACAGGGAAATGCCCCCGGTAAGTGTCCTTTGTTTGGATCAAGTTCCTATTGGGGGGCGGCTGGCAAGCTTTTACGGGGAGTGGGAATTGCTCACTGCCGACGCTTGGGTCTTGCAAACTGTACGAGGGTTCCACATAGAATTTTACGACCAGCCCACGCAAGCGAGGCCCCCGCGCCCAATGGTCTTTTCGGTGTCCGACGCGCAGTTGATAGACGGGGAGGTCTCAGACTTGCTGCGCAAGGGGGCCATCCGCCTATCAACGCGCCACCCACACGGGTTCCTCAGCAACGTCTTTTTAGTGGACAAGACGGATGGGGGCAAGCGACCTGTGATCCATCTCAAGGAATTCAATGGGTGGTTGGTCTATCGACATTTCAAAATGGAGGGTATCCACCTCCTTCGAGACGTGCTCCTCCCTCGGGATTGGATGGTGAGACTGGATCTCAAGGACGCCTACTTGGTCGTCCCCATCCACCCCCCTCATCGTCGTTTCCTACAATTCCTGTGGGACGGCAAGGTGTTCGAATTCACCGCGCTGCCGTTCGGTCTTTCATCGGCCCCGTGGTGCTTCACGATGGTTCTCCACCCGGTAGTGGAGTTTCTCAGAAGTCAAGGGGTCAGTATGTTAGTATACTTGGACGACATCCTCCTCATGGGGCAGTGCCCGGAGGTGTTGGCGGGCCAGCTGCGACAAGCTGTCGGTCTGCTCCAGAGACTGGGGTTTGTGGTCAACGGCTCCAAGTCGGTTTTGGTTCCCACTCAGAAGATCACCTTTTTAGGTTTCGTGGTGGACTCGGTGCAGGCGGTCTTGAGCCTGCCGGGTCGGAAGGTCACAAAGATACGACACCTGCTTCGGCAGACGATCGCAAGGGATCGTACGTCCCTGCGACATATCGCCAAGGTGGTGGGTCTTCTCTCGTCCTCCATCCAGGCGATTTTCCCAGGCCCACTGCACTACAGGGCTCTCCAACGTCTGAAGGCGCAACATCTGCGCCGTGGGATGAGTTACGATCAGTGGGTCCCCCTCACGGACGAAGTGAAGGAGGAAATGTCATGGTGGCTGTCTCACATGGAGGCATGGAATGGTCGGGCGATCTTCGGTTCAGCTCCGGACCTGATCATAGAGTCCGACGCCAGCAGGTCGGGCTGGGGCGCCCGGTGCGGGGATTTTTCCACCGGCGGCGCCTGGTCTTCAGAAGAACAACGATTGCATATCAATTGTTTGGAGCTCCTAGAGGGCTCCTTCGCAGTTCGTTGTTGGACCAAGGATTCGGTCAAGGCCTGTGTCCTGCTACGGAGGGACAATATTTCGGCGGTTCGTTATGTGAACCATCAGGGAGGCCCTCGTTCCCGCGCTTTGGCGGACCTGGCGAAGGACTTCTGGGATTATTGCCTGTCTCGTCACATTGCGGTGACGGCGGAGTATCTGCCGGGTCAATCCAACCAGGTGGCGGATTGGCACTCCAGACATCTCAGGGACGCCAGCCAGTGGAAACTGGACCCGGAGGTCTTCCGATGGCTGCAAGCTCTCTGGGGTCCCTTTTCGGTGGATCTCTTTGCGTCCCGTCTCGACCACCAGCTGCCGCGTTTTTTCAGCTGGAGGCCGGACCCTCTAGCGGAGGCCACGGACGCCTTTCTGCAGGATTGGAGTCGGGAACAGCCGTTTGCGTTTCCCCCGTTCTCCATGATCATGCGAGCGGCGGCCCAAATACGCCGCCAGGGAGCGGAGCTGGTGTTGGTTACGCCACTCTGGAGGTCTCAAGTGTGGTTTCCGGTTCTTCTGGAACTTTCTTGGGATTTTCCAATCCTACTCCCCCTGTTTCCTCTGCTCCTGACAAATCCGGATCAGGAACCTCATCCCCTCGTCATGCAGAACTCTCTCCGCCTCGTGGCGTGGAGGCTCTCAGGAGACGCTGGACGCTCCCAGGCCTTTCGGGGTCGGCTGAGCACTTGCTCTCCAAAGCATGGGCCGATAGTACGACGAAGCGTTACAGATCCGCTTGGCTTAAGTGGATGCGTTGGTGTTTACGAAGGGGTTTGGATCCCTTGGTCGCAGGCCTCGTTCCCGTGCTGAATTTCCTGGCGCATTTAGCCGACAAGGGCTTGGCCTATAGAACGATCAATGCTATCCGATCAGCGATTTCGGCAGGCCACGACAACATCGAGGGCCATCCAGTAGGGGAACACCTTTTGTTTGTCGGCTTCTGCGGGCTATCCGCCTCGCGTTGCCGCCTGAACCCAGGTACTCCGTCCTTTGGGACGTCAATTTGGTTCTGAACTTGTTCTTATCCTGGCCAGCCAACTCCTATCTGTCTCTTAAGGAACTGTCGGCAAAGTTAGCCATGTTGCTATGTTTGATTTCTTGTAGACGCGTCTCTGACGTGCGCGCGCTGGATATATCTGCACGTATTTTTTCCCCGGATGGGGTAACTTTTACCGTGGGCCGACGCACCAAAACGTCGTCGCGGTCCATTTCCTATCCAGCTTTTCTTGACACTCCTAAGTTGTGTGTTGTGCAATGCCTCAAAGCATATGAGGACCTGACCTTGGAGTTATGCCCTCCGGGCGAGCGTCAGTTGTTGATTGCCCTGCGGAAGCCACACAAAGCTGTCTCCTCGCCCACTATTGCTCGGTGGGTGCGGTGGGTCATGCAAGAAGCGGGCATCAATACTTCTCTCTTTGGAGCACACTCCGCCAGGGGGGCCATGGCCTCTAAGGCATTCTCGGTGGGTGCTCGTTTGGAGGACCTGATGCGAGCGGCAGATTGGTCCTCGGATTCCACCTTTAAGAGGTTTTATTTTAAGCCGGTGGTGGATTTGGCCCAGTTGGTGGTAAGTAAGCTTTGAACTAGCATAATCTGAAGCCTCCGGTCCTGACATAGAATCGAAATTTGCCTATCTTACGTAACAGTAAGTTTCAATTCTATTAAGGACACGGAGGCGAGAATTATCCCACCCAGGCTACAGTGGTGTCTCTTCCCACCCGTATGGCAGTAAGTAAAGCGTTTTCCTTTACGTTGTCGGTACTGTATTAGTCACTGAATGCTCCTCGCCTTGTTGTCGCATTCCTGGACCACCTCGCTGATGCTGTTTCTTTTTCGACAGGCAACGAGGGTGCTAAACAGGACCAATGAGGCTTAAGCGTGATCTGCGCGAAGAAAGAGGAGGAAGAAGATGGGAAGTCCGGATTTATAGTGGTGATGGACAGAGTGGAAGGACTATGGACTATCATTGTACAAAGAGACTCTTGGGAGTTGTTGTTTGATTTGTTGAACATTCCGTCAATGCTTTATGTTTAAAGCATTTTTGGTTATTATTATATATCTTTTCCTAAGCTGCTGTGGAGACTTTATGTTAATAAAGCGAAGGAAGATATAGCATAATCCTCGCCTCCGTGTCCTTAATAGAATTGAAACTTACCGTTATGTAAGCTGGGCAAATTTCGATTCTTAAGTTAGTCAATATATTAACACATGGTTAAATCAATTAGCAAAAGTAAAAGATTAATTTTCAGTGAAAAAGTGTGGGCCTGTGCAGGGAACCACAGTGGTCTTCCAGTGCACTAGGAGAAGGCACGCTTCAGCGCTAGGAAGCAAACCTGCAGCTCCCCGGTGTGTACTACATTGTCCTTACGCATCATTTTAAGGAATGAACTATTAATGAACAAGACAGGTAAGCATTTACCTCACAGACGAACAACAAAAGAGGTGCAACAAAGTTTCATTTCATAAAATACGAAATGTAATAAACAATGGTCATTTAATGTTATTTTAGGCTCAGAGACACAATATCACCATAAAAGGTTAATAGTGTTGCAAAATTAACTTTCGTGGAGAAGAAATCTGGCCATTTAAAACAAAACCAATCCTTCAGTCGCAAACAAAGAATCCTTTAACACAATTAATAACATGTGTAGTCTGTAGCTCACACTTACACAAAGTGACATTTTATTTTAATTGCAAATGTTTACTCTTCCAATTTTTCTATTAGAACATCACGTACACGATCCATTCCACAAGTCACACGTTACTGAAACTTGAACGGGGGAAAAAGCTACATTTAATTGACTCGGGCTGTCTTGGTATGGTGAACTAATGCATTTGTTCTATCCATCTGAACAACCTTTATGGGCACATTCCAAAAGACCAGTAATGTCTTAAAGGTTCAGTTTCTTCCAAACTGATAAATTGCGTTGGATAAATTTCAAATGCAAACAAAGTTGTACACATTAACCTCAAAATATTTACCCTTTGCTTGATGATGTCACATCACAGTCCTTGAGATTATTAACTCCTTAATTTAAACTTTTGAACTTTTGAAGACAATAATTCTCTTTTCCTTACAGTGATAGCACCGAAGTTCTTCCTTGATGGTACCCACAAACCTTGCACCCATGCCACTTTTATCCTTCTACTTGGCTATGTATAAGTCTATATTTTCATTAACATGATACACACATTGTTTATCTCGGCAATGCTTTCTCTGGCATAGCATGACCTCCAGCAGTAATTTGAAACAAAGACCCATCGAGGTGACTACCAAAGTAAAAGACCAAAATTTGCTATGACCAATAAACCTGAATGAAACAACTAAAACCACGTTCACCTTAAAATTGAAAGCTACATCAAGGAACAACAGCCAGTAAGTCATGTTCTCTACAACCAAATATATGCATTGACATCGGAAAACCAGCAGGAGTACAACAATGTAGCAATGCACTGTGAACGCCAAAGACATTTATAAACCATGGCTCATCAAGTTCTTTCTCAGATGGGCATCCTCAACAGGAATATCAAGCAACACCATAAAAAACAAACTTACCCGCATTAACAATGGCATCGATCTCGAGCAACGTTATGTCCCCTCTATACAGAGAAACCTTTTCGCTCAATCTTCTCTTCAGTGGCACATGTTCCACAGATTCTTCTTCTGCTGTAGAAGAAACATAGAACAAAACTGTAGTAAGGTCTATGGTGAGCATTTAATTTCTAATTCAAATTACTTCCTGAAAGAATGTCTTTCAGGAAGGGCCTTAAAACCTGGCTTTTTACCCTTTAGTATGTTTCCCTCTGCTGTCACTGAATGTTTTTATCTGTTATGTTTCTCTTTTTATGAGCTGCCAATATAAAGCGCCGGGACACTCCAATGGAGTAGCCGTGCGCTATAGAAATTAAATTTAACATAACATAACATAAAGACAGACTCCCCATCCCTCTATCTTGTGTTACACAACAGATGGCTGTGAAATCACAAGAAGATAGTCTTTCAAATTACTGTGCATCACACAACTCTAAATGGCTAAAGACAAAATTCACTCAAACAAAAATACAAAATACTCCCAACCCTAGAACTTATGTTACAGACTGGCACCACACTTACTGCTTACAGTAAGAAAACCATTGGTGTGATGAGTTTCTCTGTTCTAGGCACAAAACTATCAGAGGCTTTGAGAATCACTTCACATTCAGAAAGATGTTAAAGACCAGTTATTCCAGATGTAATTCAACAAAGAATCCACATGAACTTAGTTTCTGGCTACAGACAGAAACCCCTTCAGAACCCGAAGAGCAAATTCAGCAGAATCGCTTTACAAACAGCCCACTAATATAAGGAGAACCATATACCCCTAGAAGTCTAGCACCCATGCATCTGACTTAAACAAGTAACAGAATGACCAATGCAAATACCAAGGATTGTCTGCTCCTTAAAATCCTCCTAGACAAACTTAAAGGGCCTGCTACCCTCACAAAACTCGGTACAAAAGGGGGTGGTAATGGACGGAGCATCTGAACCAATCAAACACTCACACCCAGTCAAAAGATCTGGGTTTTATCCATCACCGTTCTTTAGCCCACTCTGCCACCCCAGTTCAGACATGGCTATATGCAAATCAGTCTGACCCTGTGCCTCATGGGAACAGTCCAGCCCGAACTGCCAAGCCATGCCTTCCCTGGACCGGAAACAAGCTTCCGAGGACCGGTTTTTGGCATTCCAGCCGTCTTCAGCCTGGCTTGCTTGAATCCAGTGGCAAAGTGAGAAAGGGACTCACGTCTGAGCATACCCTGCCACACTTATGGCGGCCAAAAGCGGTACAAAAGGGGGTGGTAATGGACGGAGCATCTGAACCAATCAAACACTCACACCCAGTCAAAAGATCTGGGTTTTATCCATCACCGTTCTTTAGCCCACTCTGCCACCCCAGTTCAGACATGACTATATGCAAATCAGTCTGACCCTGTGCCTTATGGGAACAGTCCAGCCCAAACTGCCAGGCCATGCCTTCCCTGGACCGGAAACAAGCTTCCGAGGACCGGTTTCTGGCATTCCAGCCGTCTTCAGCCCGGCTTGCTTGAATCCAGTGGCAAAGTGAGCAAGGGACTCACTTCTAAGCATACCCTGCCACACAAAACTCAGCACTTTATATTAAAAACAAGTACATAGGCAAACAATTTCAACCAGGATCAATATATATGGAAAAACAGACTGTATTAACACCATCAAAAGCTAAATGGACCAACCAAAGTCACAACAACACATCACCTGCCCTCAGGTAATAAACTTTCAAACTTTCTTTCTACTCTGCATACTTCCCCATATTGCATCCTCTTTCAATATCCTTGTCCCACAATATTTAAAAAAAAACGGAGTGAAAATTAACCTGAGCTATAGCTAGAAATTATTCTCTCTCCCACCGTAGAACTACGCTCTGCTTACACTCCATCCTCTGCCTGCCTTAGTGCCTCGTAGTGTGCCCTACTCTATCACATTCTACCTGCCTTACATTCTCTATTGAACTTCGGTAAACTAACCATACCTCTCCATACAATTCATAATCATTTCTGCAATATCTAACCTTTCCTAGTCCATCTCCTTATACCACACTCCTAAATCACAAATTCTTGTCAGTGTAACTTCTGCTTGCAATCTCACAATATCTAATCTCCTCAACACTGTTTATTTATCCCAGTTGCCACTTGCATGAACTGACTCTGAAAATCACACCTAACTCCTATTAGATTAATACACCAATAGAAACTATAGGAACTACTTCAAACAGATTCCTAATAGTTCAACACTAATCTACAAATATAAACAGTAATAAATTACAGGGTGAACCACTAACTTCAGATGTCAGAGTAGTATGCAATCCACCACAAAGCACTTCAAAGCCTCATCAAAGGTTGTAAGTGTAGGAAAGTGGGTTTTGGTTGCAGTACCCCCTTACCTTTGCCTGATTCTGTTGCATCTTTGACTGAGTGTGCACGGGGTTCCTGCTAACCAGGTTTCCAGTGCCTGTGTTCTTTCCCAAAACTGTACCTTTGTATCCACAATTGACTCACCTCTGGCTCACATTGAAGCCCCTTAAAGGTACCAGTGGTACCAAGGGTCTTGTGACCAGAGTGGGTCTCTAAGGGTTGCAGCATGTATCGTACCGCTATAAGAGACCTCTCACCGAACACAAGCATACTGCCGCTGCAGCCTGCGTGTTTTGGTGCAGATAAAAGTGAAGAGTCGACCTGGCACACATCCCTGTGCACCAGGCCTACCAGCACTGCAAGAGGCATAGGTAAGTCACTCCTACAGCAGGCCTCACAGCCGTATGTCTGGGTGTACTATACCTCATGTGAGGGTATACCTGCATGCGCAGATATGCCACTATAGCGTCTAAGTCCATTCTTAGACATTCCAAATGCACAGTGAAGCCATACTGAGTACATGGGCTAGGAGCTTGTCACGGAGTTCCACAGCTCCATGATGGCGTCACCGAATTCCAGGACATTTGGCACCAAACATCTCAGATTAATGAGGCCACACTGATGCCAATGTTGGATTCATTAATAAATGCACTCAGAGGGCACCTCAGAGGCGCCCCCTGCAAACCTACCAAACCACTAGTGTGTGCCTGCCATCTCTAGACCGGTTTCTGACTCCATGAGGTGGAAGCCTTTTGCTCTTGTGGGTCAGACACAAAACCTGCTCTGGGTGGAGGTGCTTCACACCTACCCCCAAGCATAGAACGGCGGGGAGCCTACAATGGCTTTCTGCCCTTTGTTATGCTGACCAGCCAATGGAGATGCCTGCACCCTGACCAAGCCTAACTTTTGACGGCAAGGTCGGCGGAAAATGAGTAAACAAGAGAGGTGCGTCACCTCTCATCCAGGACCATGCCTAAAGTACCCAAGCTGAAGTGACACCCTCCTTTGAAAATCCTCAATATTGTTTTAGAGGATTCTAGCCAAAAGGGTTAGGGGTATGCCTACTCCCCATAGGGAGTGGACATACAAAGGGTGTAGTCACCCATTGGCTACTACCTTCTAACCCCTGTAATGCCCCTAAGAGTATTTAGGGGCAACCCGTATTTAGGGGCACCACTGAACCTAAATCCTCAGATTACCGATGATCTACAAAGAAAAGGACAAAGAAAAGATGCACAGCAGCGAAGACTGTTGATACCAACTGACTTGGCCACTGACCTACCGGCCAGTCTGCAGCCCTCAAAGACCCTGCTACAGAAGAGCAACTTGTCCCGCCACCCAGCAACTTCCAGAATCCTGGGAGAACTGCCTGCCTTCTTAAAAAAACTCCTGGTCTCCCCCGCGGACAGCGGACCTGTCCAGAAGAAAACCAACTTTAAAGACCAAGGGCCAGATGTAGGTAATCTCGATTTACCTACTCTTAAATACCGAATCCTACCGATTCGGTGTTTAAGAGTAGGTAAATGGGATGTAGGTAATTTCACTTTTGAAATTACCGAATCGGAATGATTCGGTATTTACCGATTTGGTAATTGCCATTGATTCCTATGAGCCTTGAGGCCCATAGGAATCAATGCCAATTACCGAATCGGTAAATACCGATTCGGTAAAATTACCGAATTTGCAAGTGGGACAGGGTGTCACTTTGACACCCTCTTGCACCCCTCAATTGTGCTGGGTGCACATGTTGCTGACATACATGGCACGTTTTTTAAGGCAAAAAAAATGCTTTTTGAAGGGTTTTCATTATTTACCACCAACTTCTAGTTGGTGGTAAATAACGAATTCTTAAACGCTTGTAGCACTGATTACAATGCTACCTACATGTTGAATTACAAAACCAGTAATTTTACCAATTCAGTATTTTACAGAATCGGAAAAATTACAAATTCGGTAAAATTACCGATTCTGTAATTTAACATGCCCCTACATCTCAATATCCAAATACCGGTCGGAAACGGCCGGAAATCGGTATTTTCGGCCGTTTCCGACCGGTATTTGGATACCTACATCTGGCTCCAAGTGCTCTACAAGTGGAACTCCAAAGTCTACCACCTCTGCATCCGAAGCCCACAGCCCGAGTCCAAGAGGCCCACCAGTCCAGAAAAGGTTCCCTAGCGATCCGGAGCAAGAGTCCCTCGTGGGTTGACACACGCCGGACTCCACACCAATCCCTGCAGCCTCTGCATGACAACCCGTCTAACCACAACCGCAATGGTAAGCTGACTTACGACGCCAAAGAACATCCCTGCACCTGGAGCCCCTGGGGAGATCTAATGATGGTGTCCCAATGCTCCAGCACATCCCAACTTAGCTGTGCAGCTGTAGGTTTCTTTCGTCCAGCCTCCTGGTCTGAGCCTGCAGCCTTTTTTCAAGTTTGAGATTCACCATTGGTTTGGATAACATTGAACTGATGCAGTGTCCACCTTTTAAAGTGAAAAACAGTGGCATTGCAAAACGTATTTTACTGCAACAAAGTATCTTTGGTTCTATGATATAAATATATAAAAAGTAATATTTTTACAAACCAATGGTGTCGGATTTAGTCATTGAGGGAGTGTAATCATTTCTTGCATGTGTGTACAACAAATGCTTAGCACTGCCCCCTGATAAGCCTTACTGCTCGCCCACACTACCACAAAAGCGAGCACTAGTATCTACTTTAGCCTCTGTAAAGCTACTGGGGCTCCACTAAACTCTATGCACACTATCCCTTACTTTGGTATATTATATATAGAGCCAGCTTCCTACATTAAGGTCTATATAAATGCAATTATAATATAATGCAGTACAGAGATGCTTCTAGAAACACTACAACAGACACAAGAAGAGTGGAGTGCTTCAGTTGTATATACACTTGACAGCAACATCTATACATTATAGGTGAGATACAGAAAGTCTGCTTTAATTTAAATGTATAATTTACATAAAGAGTTTTTAAGACTGACATTGTACAATGTACTATCTGAAAAAGACGCATATCAATGGTCTACAGGAGGTGTGGAACTTCTTCTTTACCCTCTCCACCATTTTGAGCAACGCAGAGAATGAAGCCTGGAAAATGTCTCAGATATTTCCCTCAAAAACAATTATGCCTGCTCCAAACCTAACAAAGTGTGGTTTGTAAGTTAAATCTCAAAACAATCAATATATCTTGCTTGTAAGAAGTACAGATAGGTTAAGTCTTAAACAAGCATTAATGGTAAGAAACAACAAAGTGAAACATCCTCAAAACCAGGCGGAGAAAACAGAAATAAAATAATTGTGAGTTATGAACAAATCAAGAAAGGTCTTCTGTGATAATGACAAAAGAAGCACTGACAAAATAAAGTAATGCTACAAAGATGAAAAAACAAGTTTAATAATATTTATTTTAAGCACAATAACAATTAGGAAATCGGTTCTTATGCACAAAGATTAAATGATACAACGAATTACGACTCAGAAGATATTCACAAACTACATTCCAAAACAAGTCTACGGAATCACCAACCGACACCAGTATGTGAAACAGAAAGGTCTTCAATTCACTGTGGAACATTTGCAGAATGGTGCAACAATATAGAGATACAGTGACTACATTCCAGAACCTCAGCGTTGCAGAAAAGTAGGCTTTCCATTTGGTGACTGAGCTTTTCTATTCAGTTAAACATATTTTTCATTTTAAATGTATTTATTAGCATTTTCAATATTACAACAACAACACAGAGGTATAGAGGGCACTTTGCCCAAAAGCACATGAAACAATGATACTCAGGCATTAATGAAAACCACATCTGTATATCCAACACAGCACAAGTGTCGCAGATTCCTGGCAAAAATGTAATAGCGATATACTAAGCTTTACCTCCAATGAACTACAAGCATACATAAAAGAAAGAAAAACAATGAAAAAGTAAATGAACCTCACCCCCCTGCCTTCCCTGTGCCTGTAATCGCCATAGCCCTATAGGCCAGTCCCCTGGCCTTGTACAAACCTTCAGGTATCACCCTGTGGACGGTGGCGTTTGTGTTGTTCATAAGTTGGATAAATGCAGCACTCTCAAATATTTGGGTTGGGTAAGTTAGTTGAACTCCGATGAGAGCAATGATAAAAAAGGGCTCCATGTCTTCTGGAAGGAATCTGTGGTATTATTTAAGGTGGAGGAGATCCGTTCTATCCCCAAAACGAACCACAGCCTATATAGCCAGTCTGTATGCTGGGATGTTTGGAGGTGCCCCAGTGTGACAATATGTTTTGCAAAGCCGCCTCCAAAAGCCATCCCCATCTGGCGACCTTGCATGCTTTTGAGAGGAAACGTGATGGGGTTGGGCAGTGCCAGGAATACATAGGCGGTAGTCTCGGTATCTGTGTTTTAAAGCGCTATCTACTGTGTCTAGGATTCTAGACCAATAGTCTGTTAATAGAGGGCTCTCCCATAGTAAGTGTAGCAGTGTACCTTCATTGTCACATCCCCTCCAGCAAGTGGGACTCCGCTGAGGGTTGCCCCCTTGCAGACGCGGTGGCATGAGGTACAAATAGGTTGCGCTTATTATGGCGGATTGCACACTGCGCGCTGTGTGTTTCGCTCTGTAGTAGATCCCTTCCCAGTCCTTTTGTGCGAGTTCTCTGCCTAGCTCCCTCTCCCATCTCTTCTGGATCGGTGCGGCCTGCGGTGGTGTGCAGTGTCTAACCATGTTGTACATGTCGGTGATCAACTGTAGGAGAGTAGGGTCTGCTATCCTATGGTCACCCCAATTTTTGCTTTTTGCTTCACTGGTTTTCGACTTACTGAGGCTGTGGGCCTGCTAATCAGACCCCCAGCCTGCTGTTCTCTCTCTAAATTTATAATACATGTGCTATAGGTACATACCACAATTGGAAATGGACTCCTTGTCAGCCCCTGTACCATGCACTATAGGTGCTCAGGGCATAGGTGCCACCAAGGCCTACCAGGGGTTGAAGCATAGCTTTTGCCACCCCTGGCTGGTTCTTAAATTGACACAACTGGCTGATTACTCAGCTGGGGGCAAGTGGGTGTAATCACCCCTTGCTTAGATATAGTATACCTATATCTAAACCTATATCTGGACACATAAACCTGTGAGCCACTCCTATGGAAGGCCTCATCAATCCTGGAGGCAGAGTGCGTGGTTTTATGTGAGATGGAGCTCTGGCATGAGCTGAGCCTGTCTGCAGCTGTCAGGAACGACTCCCTAAGCTGATCCGGGATAATGCCATACCATATACTCTTAAGCGCCTTATAATCCTCGCGGTTATATAGCAACTTTGGTTTGGCTTTATCAAAACATGTCGTGTAAGGTGTCACACGAATTGGAATACTACCCCCTCGCCAGTTCTGGCGACGGGGGTAGCATTCCACCATTCTAGAGGGATAAGACATGTTACTTTACTGAAACGCGGTTGATTTAAAATGAGCCTCAGATCCACAAAATGGATGCCTCTGCCACAGACACGGGTCTGGCCTCCTGCTGCTGACCGAAACTCAGCAAATGGTGGCCTGGACAAAGGGTTTCCTGTCGCAGGGCGGTGTCAAACCACCCCAGACAGGAGATAGTGGATTGTAGCAGGGAGGTTTCAAAGAAACCAGACACTGCCTGGGGAGCACAAGGCTGCCCCTTGCATAATCTGGCCAAACCGGTTCTGGGGCCTTCCAGCCCCAGTCCCAGCGCGGCCTGGATCAAAGGAAAGGGGTGTAACCACCCCCTTCCTGGGTCCCACCCATAGGAGGGGACCTAGCAGGATGTCCAGCCCACCAGATTCGAATAAGAGTGGGAGCAGTGCCAATGCAACTCAGATCATCCTGAAGAAACATAAGAAACGAATTCTGGACCCTTCGACATTCTACTTAACATAGAAGACTGAAGAATCTCCCTTGTGGTCAAGGAGTGACCACCCTGTGCAAACAGGCACCATCCAGCCCTCGACCCTTGCTTTGTTGCAGTTCCCGCCGGAACTCGAGCGACAGAGATCGACGAGATCAAGCTTGCCTGCCTTCTCCCAGCCCGATCCACAGTTCCTGCAGAGCTGAGACCAGTGGAGGCGACCGGAAGCGTGGGGCACGCCATCTTGAAAAGGCCACAAGACGCTGACCGTGCAGCCCACGAGTGACCCTCGAAGTTGTGCACCCGGGTTTGATAAGCCCCCACCCCGAGCTACACTTGCACCAAAGCTACCCCCTCCACACTCAACGAGTGCTGCGTGGGGCCCTTCTGCTTGTGTTGGATCGACGCGTTGGCCCGGTCACTTGCCAGCTGGCTTGTGGCCCCTGTGCCGACGAAACCTTGAATACGACTTGCTTTTCTGGTTGCTCCAGATCTGCGCCAGCTCCTGTGAAAAGGAGCCCCCACTCTGACCCTCCTGGTTTGAGTGAAAAGCAATCTCCCGGTTCCGCGTGGATTGCTTTTGCCAAGTGCTGTTTGCTGCAATCTTGAAGCCGACGGTGCTGACGGCGAGAGCCTACGTGGGACAGATCGAGACCTGCTCCTGGACGTCGCAGATGCCCCAGAGCCCACGTGACAGCGGAGAGAAGCCTCTCGACAACCACCTGATTGCGCCTGACATTGCCTGGTTCCGTCCTGGTTCCACCCTGGTCACTGCTGAGTGACCCAGACTCTGTCCCCTCTGCTTTCAGGTACATCTCGACTTCGATCCGCCCTTGGATCACACCGGACACTTCCACTTTCCATCGCCTGCAGCTTCTTCAGCTCCAAGCACCAAGAGCCTGCGTGTCAAAACCCGACGCCACTTCGACCCTGTGCACCCACTTCCTGTGGGTGAGGTAGCATTGCAACGCCAGTGTGCCCACGTTGGTACACACCTCTAGGGTCTGTGTCTTAAGTTTTGTTCCTCTACGTTCAGCGGAAGTATCTTTAAACTCACTTTGTGTAACTTTTACGCACCATTGACATTGCATTGGTGTAAGCCGCACTTTCCGTGCTGCACCCGAATTCCGTGGGCTACTCCCGACTTCAGCATTGCTAGTCCTGACTGCTCCCAGCGATTCTCTAGGCCCTAGGCCTAACCACTGTTCGATTGGTATCTCTTATACCATTTTTTTAGTATATGGTTTGAGTGGCCACCGGCCCTCATCCAAAATTGTGCAACTTTGTATGTTATACTGTGCTTTTGATTTAACGCTTGTGCCCCTTTCCTCATAAAGAGTACTGGGGAGTAATTTAGAAATAAATACATATATTTTTATAATATATACTTGTGTGGTGTCCTTTCATTTGATTACAGGATTGTATGTGGTAAAACAGCTCGCTTAACACGACCTCTTAAGTTAAGCCTTTAAGGCTGCTTAGTCCATGCTACCGCTAGGATAGCTTGTCTAACAAGGTTGACTTACAACCAGACATCTTTGGGGTTTGTTTGGACTGATACCAAGTGGTTCCAGAATTGGAAACACTACATATCAGGCCAACTTCTCACATCAACCCTCTATCGGAAGTTTTGGAGATAAGCCAATGTTCATATTTAGTTAACAAGCGCGACCCTTGCTCCCTGACCTCCCCTTGGAGTACCCAGTGATGAAGCTGTAGATAGCTCAGACTCTCAGCCTCAGGGATCCCATAATCAAACTTCATTTGGGGGAAAGAGAGAATGCCGGACAGGTCAAAAAGGTGACCCACTGAGTGGCAGGGGTCTCTCTCCACGCCAGGAAGGCGATGTCAGGCATTCCAGGCGTGAATACGCTGTTACCAAATAATGGGGTTAGTGGGGAAGGGAAGGTGGTAAGCTTCCTCTTCGTCGCTACTGCATCCCAAATGGACAGCGCTGATTTGGTTATAGCCAATCTCATCAACCCTCTCGGGAGTTGGGTCTTCTTCAAGAAGGGGAGCTTCCAGACCGGGATCCCCGAGAGTGCCCTATCTTGGAAGAGCCATCTCTTCTCGGACTCGGGTCATGCCCAATACATATTTTTAAAGCACAGTATCACCCGTGAGGGTATACTTGTGCTTTGCAGGTGTGAGCGGCTAGGCTTGTGGAGACTTACTCAAAGAGCCAAGTCTTCAGGTTCTTGCGTGGTGTGGGCAGTTGTTCCAAGTGTAACCGTGGAACGTGTGATATTGAAAGTCTGGCTGAGTGGCAGTGCCAGGAGGATTGATGGAATGTACACAACTGTTCAAGTACTGGGTCTGTGTTGGTGTAGTACTTTCTTTAAAAATATATATATACTTATTATTTATCCAGAAATACAGTGAATAACAATATAATTCATCAGAAGAAATGTAGATAAGATCTTAAAACAGTAGAAACAGTAAGAAGATATAAGAAGGGTATAAAAACATGATGGTCCAGAAGCATAGTACAATACAATATGATCAGAATAAAAACATAGATGCTCCTTATACAAATTTCAAAGTGCAGCCTCCATTCTTTAAGCTTGAAGATCATAATGGTAAATTAAGCCTGGCTAAATGCAGAGTCACAATTAATTAGTTCAAATTCATACCTAGGCTAAAATAGGAAAGAGGGATTATGTATTATAACGAGATTATAATAGCGGCCACAAGGGGTCCATAAATACAGTATATACAGGATTTACTGAATGTATAGCCCTTAGCAATCAATAAGGAACTAGTTGCCGGGGCACATCGGCACAAACCAGTCTCTACTATTCATTGGTAGTCCAGGTTAGCATAGGTCCCCAGATCTTTCGACCTAGTTTCCCAGACCGCCTCCCCATACAGTTACATAAAGCTCTTTCCTGGTTTTTAAATATGGGAAAGCCAGGCAGTATAGGTAAGGGGATCTAAATCTTTCTACTTTGTAGCTATCATGAAGCGGGCTACTGCTACTGAAATAAAGACAAAATATGTATAGGTCTGTTCTAGTGGGGCTTTCTCATCATACCATAGGAGCATCATAGGTGAGGAGATGCCCACTCCCTGCCCCAATACATTTTGCATAAAGGCTTTGACTCCTCTTTTTAAAGGATCCAATTTTTCACAGTCGTAAAACATATGGACCACATCGGCTGGGCCTTGCCCGCATCTTGGGCAGTGGTCGTTTTCCCTTTTCAGCCACCCGAATAGCTTGGCCAGGGTGAAATATAAATTGAAGACTGTCTTGTGGTGTTGAGTCTTCAAGTTGGCTGAAATAAAAAATCTTTTTGGCTACAGCAATAGACATGCATACATCTGTATCGCTTTCCCCTAGCTTCCTGGCTCAATTAGATTATACTTTCACTAGATCGTCCGGGGTAGCTTCTATGAGAAATTTATATATGTTTTATCCGGCACTCTCCATGAAGAACAGCTTCTAAAAGGGGAATCTTATCTGTGGAAAACGTTTCAGACTTACACTGTTTAATGGTTTCTTTCAATTGAATATACTTAAAGTAAGACCTCACATATCTCGGCAAAAGAAGCCAATCGACCCGTTAGAAAGATATCTACTTATGCCAGCTTGCTCCCATTGTCTTCCCATCCCATCATAGAAGGGGGCAGGAAAACTGATGATAACCACAACAATGTATATTTATGGTACCTTGATTCCCATCTGCTGAAGCATTGTGGCCCAGTAATAGTAAAGTGCATTTGGAACCAACCAACCCCCTCGTTCCTGAGGAAGGGTTAAGAATTTTAGTGACCGTCTTAACTTCTTGTATTACCATATGAAATTTGAAAACAGTGCATCAAGTTTTTTTTAATCTTAATAGTTTCAGCCTCTAGAGGGATAGAGCGGAAAAAATATAGTGTTTTTGGGAACATAACCCTTTTAAGGATATTACACCTCCCAATTATTGAGATGTGCAGCTTATCGATTTGCTTTAGATCTCTACTTATTTTAGCTATCAGAGGATCCATGTTTGTTGGCCAGATTAAATCCATATTTGTGGTTAACCTCATCCCTAGATACTTGACCTCTTCAGTCCCATGAGGATCCTGAAGAATGGTGTTCCTGGTACTGACAATGTGGGTCTTCTCTGTGTTTAAGAGATACCCATCCTGCCTTCCAAATTCCTTTGACAAAATACCTACCTGTGCGATTGCACTCCATGGATCGGAAGTCGCTATGGCTATGTCACCAGCATAGGACAACACTTTACTGTCATAGAACCTTACCGAAACTAGCTTGATTATCTGATCTGTGAGGATTGCTCTAATAAATGAATCAATATAGAGAGCAAAGCGAATCGGCGAACACGGACACCCTTCTCTCGTCCCCCTAGCGACCTCAATCCTTTCGGATTCGGTGTCCATCATTTGTATTCTAGCATAGGGATGACAGTACATTGCTTTAATGGCAATAATTAATCGTGGTCCAAAGCCATTCTGCTTTAAAATATCCCAGAGATAATCCCATGCGACACGGTCAAATGCTCAATGGGTCTCCCACCCCCGATCCCGGCAGAAGAGTGTAGGTCGGCTAGCCTTTTGAGGATTTTGCAAAACCACACAAGCAAATTCCTTCTGATATACCTGCCGGGTATCAATGAAGTAGATAGAGAAACCCAACTAGCGTTGATCATATTCTATCAGGTACTACACATTGCATGCGCTAGGTTGGTTTAAAAAGGTATATCACACCATACAACCACCCATGTGTAGATAGATTTTATTTTATTAGGTCCTGATGAATCACCACCAGATTGATTAACTACAAGGCGAGAAACATGTTGACTGCACAATAGAGAGCCCTACCTGAGACATAATCTCAGACATGCTCCTTTGTTTCTTTTAATCAGGGTGGAAGACCCATTGATTAAAATAGTTTCCGTTGATACTCCCTGACCTGTTGTAATACTTTTTTCAGGTTATACACCTTCACGCCTTCATCTTCACTGATTAGGCCCCTCACTTCCACAGCACCAAACGGCTTTTGGAATAAAAGATCTCCACCAAAGAGCCCCTCATAGGGAACGAGGAGCAACCCATATGATGAAGCATGACACCATGCAAGGTGTGCGAGGGCCCTAGATACCAAGAGGAGGAATCCTCATCTTTCCACACTTCACGAACACACAAAACCAGTTTCCTTTGGTCTCAAAATTAGGAACAGCATACCTTTTGTATCTTCATTATTGTTATGGCATGCATGCTGTACGTGTCTAAAAAGCCCCTTTGTCTCTCCTTTGTGATTGACAACAAGACCCTGCACATGAATCGCATCTAATCAACATCAAAGACAAACTAATCAACCTAAGTAGCAGGTTTATGGCCACAAATAACCTTTTGGAAGTAACTGATTTCTACTGACCAATCAGGATAACGAAGCATGGCATTTACAATAATAATATATATATGATGCCATGATTGGTTTGTGTAATCTTGTAAGCACAACCATAGAAGACTGAAAGGCCCTGATTTTAGTAGGTTACTTACATCAACTGTGCATACGCATGTGTACAATAAGTGACTTGAACAGTGCCAGATCCCTTTCTCCCGTCTCCTATCAATCACAATGAAAGCCCTCCTTTTCGCACTTGTATCAGTGACTACTATGTAGTTGTAAAAAACGTGTAATATTTTACTTGGCATCAGCTGCAGTCATTTTGGCTGTGGTGTCCATTTAAGTTTCATTCGTAATTATTTTGTCTTTTTCTGCCTGTGCTATCTATTTTAGTTGACTTTCTGACTCAGCTAAAAGCAAAGTATGTGCTGAGAGTTGTCACTGCCAGTACATCTGTTAACTGTCAATCATTTACTGCTGCTATAAGCACTCCTGCTCCCCCTTCCACTTTGCTGACCAAGTGGTTATTTATCTGCCCATGTCTGCTGGTAACTATTTCTTAAACTTGTACTCCCTATTTCTGTTCACGTGCTTACACTGCACAAAATCTGTATTTAAAGGGCATTGGGTTGTGAAGCCAGTGTACTTCCTCAGACAGCACTTGAGTGCTATGTGGACGTGGTCCAACTTATGAGAGATTAATAAACTTGTTATTTATTTCCTATTCCAGTGTTGATCTCTACTTAGTTGGTTTTTGAACCGTGGACAAAAAGCTGACCCTGCACCAGTGTACCCCTAAAAAGGTATATTTCCATATAGTGAGTAGAAAATAAGAATCTGCTACTTTGAGTCTTCCTAGTGTTTGACTTCAGAAGGAGTTTTCAGCTGCTGAGACCATTGGGTCATTAATCCCTAAACATTCGGGAAAGTGGGTACACAAAGGTAGTGTGTTCATGTCATGTTCGCATTTGCTGTATGTTTGCAGTGCATTCACAAGTGTAGCACATTTAGACTGTCACAATCTCTGATATTTTCCCTCATGCTAAAACCACTTGCCGCCTGGATACGTCGAGATGTAATGGTAAGGGGCTTGAAATGGGCGGAAGATCAGGAAGGTCGAATATCCTTGTACGCAGATGATAGATAATATACTGTTATACCTCACCTCCCCATATAGATCCATGCACTGTGTTTTAAACACCTTCACAAATTTTGGAAAGTATTCTAGCTATGCGGTCAATTGAAACAAGTCTATTGTTTGTGCTCCGGGGACAGGTCCCTCGTCTCCCGGCAAATTGTATGATTGAGGTGGGTAGGGATGGCTTCCATTATTTGGGAATCTTAGTAACATCTGTTCCAGCCCTTTTCCATAGCTGCAACTTAGCCACCCCGCTAGCCCAGCTGCACGCGTACGCGAAGCACTGGAGGTCCCTACCTCTGTCCCTAGCTGCTCTCCAAGATGCTGGCTCTCCTGCGCTTTTTATACATTCTCCAGAACTACCCACACCGTGCCCCAGATACATATTTCACAGCGGTCGAAAGTGAAGTCCGTATATTGTTGTGGGATGGCAAGGCCCCTTGTGTTGCAATGAAAAAGTTAACGAAAGGGTGGTACGATGGGGGAATAGCCTTCCCAGACCTTAAACTCTACTATTGAGTCTCGCAATTGGTAGTGGTGAACCACTGGATATACTGCCCCACTAATGATCCTGCATATATAGTGGACAGATACCAAACTGGATGTACTGGTTATTTAGGAGCACTGTATTCCAAAGTAAGGAAAAATAGATATTTTGGGCCAACTTCTCACACCAAAGGATCTGGCACAAGGTGAATTCACGCCTGGGCTGGGCCAATATCCTCACAAAAGCGACACCACTGTGGCATACCCAGAGACTGGGTTCTCTCTGTCATCAACCCGGTTTCGACAAATGGGATATGATCGGGATATCAGTAGTTGGCGACCTGATTAAAAGGGGATCTATTCTTGGTTTTGACGAGCTCCAGGGCCAATATCAAATGGCCCAGGGAGAACTGTTTAGATACCTACAAATTAGACACGCCCTCACCACAGCTTTTCCAGATCTCACAGATATACCAGAGTCGTCACCTTTAGAAGATCGATTGCTAGATGGGCCACTACACTCGAAAGCCATATCATTAACCTATAAAAACCTACCCGATACATTCAACAAACGTAGAAAGCAGTGGCAGGGTGACCTGGGACCTATTGATGATGAAGACTGGCAAACGGCTTTAATGTCCCCTAGAAAAGCGGCTATCACTCTCCGCTTCCGACTGATACAACTTAGGATCCTCCATCGGTCATATTTAACAAGGGTCATTCTGGCAAAAATAGGCACAAGGACGGATGTGCTCTGCCTTAGGGGGTGCAAACAAGCATCTACCTTTTGTCATACGATCTGGGAATGCCCTGAGATACAGCATATATGGGAGGGAGCCATGACTCGCATTCAGACTGCACTAGGGAAGGAATTAGCTCTCATACCGCAACTAGGCCTACTCAATATATGGACTGCCACAGACATCACAGAAATTGAACAGCAGCTATACACAAGTCAAGCGAGAAATACACACGAAAATGGGGGCGGCTGACCCACCGTCTATTCACGTATGGGCAAAAGAACTAGACAAGTGTATAATAGCGGAGAAGGAAGTATTTACAATACGTGGGTGCCCTAAAAAGTGGGACAAGAAATGGAGCAAATGGAATGTCTACCGTGGAAATGTATGTATACCCCCATCTGTGGAAACGGAACTGCGTAGAGGTAGTGACAGAGATGTAATAATTTTGTAAATGTGGCTTTTCGACCCCTAGATATTGTAAGATGTACTAGATAATCACTGTAAGCACTGAATGGTCCTGTATGTATAATTATTATTGAACTTAATAAACCAATAATTAAAAAAAAAGTTACTATAACGCTGGAGTATTTATTCCCGAAGCAGAAGGCTCTCTGTGAAGTTCGACTGGTAGAATTTGACTTGCTTATTGCTAATGAGATTAACCCTTGTCCAGGCAGTGTTACAATGATGAACTGATAATATCACAGAATTGCAGAATTATGCTGCATAATTTACAATATCATGCCACATTATTTAGTCAACCTAGCTGCATTAATGTGGTCCTCCCTTGTTGCTTAATTTCAGTGGATTTGACTATACTGTAAATTTTACCTGGTTTATTTCTGCAGGTGATTAAAAACAAATAAGTAGTTTGAAGGTAAAATTTTTGTTTGCCTTCTTACACATAAGAAGATGGGGCATGGACAGTAGGGATGCAACGTCCCATGATGAAGGCCCGAGAGCACACACAACCTTGTATAGGGGCTGAAATATGTTGCCATGCAAATAATTAAACTATGATTCTGACCTCAATTTTCATCCTTCATCCCAAAAAATGTTTCAACTCTGCCCGGTCTACCCTTTGAATAAAGACAATTCCTTTGGGCTTGTACAGAGGCAGTCTGAAAAATATTCTGAATCCTACACTTTTTTATCACCACTTATTCTCAAATCCTTCGTTTTGAGGCTGATGCCTCCTTTAAGGTATTTTGATATCACGGTGATACAGATAAGCCGTAAAAGTGTGGGCGAGACTTTTCTATCTAATAACCACAGTATTATCGTCCACCGAAAGCACAAACTCTGCTGATGGAAAATATAAGCCCCTTTTTGGAGTCCAGTATAAACTGTTCAGACTTTACAGTGTTGGGAGATTTCATCATCTAGAAAGGGAAGATGACAATAATACTGCAGCGCTTATTGCTGCAATGGCAAGTTTCTCTCTGGGGCAGATAGTCAGGCAAGAGACACATATTGCAGGGACTACCCTGGGTGGAGTCTTCACTTCTAAACCCAGGGTAGAAGTGAAGGAAGTTATTCCTGTCCCGTGGTCGGACAACGAAGCCATAATATTCACTGTACAGGATAACAGGCAACAAACAATATTACCGACACCCAGCACGCAGTAGTCTATCAGGACTGGGCAAAAATTAACATCCCAAATCTACAGGCCCTACTACGTGCATCAAAACCGAATTTAGAGCTAGATTCTAACGCTATAGTTAATAGAGTAAACACATGGGTTAAAGCAGCGGTAGATACAGTAGCCCCCAAAAAAGAGCTCTCCACCCAAATGGAAAAAACCCTCTGAACCTTGGTTCTCAGAAAAACTTAAGAGAACAGAAAAAAGCATGTAGAAGGTCCGAAAGAACGTGGAGAGTTAAGTACAATAAGGCGAGAAAAGCGGAATATGCACACACCTTGTCCGAATATAAGAAAATTATTATGGAGGAAAAAAGCTAATATTTTACACAGAAAACTTCGGAGGCCAAGAACTCCAGCAGAGTTGTTAGACACAGTGAAAAAAAAGCCAACCTCCCAGGGAATTTTCAGAAGATGAATAGTCCGGAGTTTTGCAATACTCTAGGACAATTTCTTTACTAACAAAGTGGAGTCAGTATACAAAACCTTTAGAGATAGTAATAACTCTTTCTGATAGAACTAAGCCAGGGCCACATACATTAGCATCCGGCACTCGTTTCTCCTTCCTCCCACCCACGGAGGAACAGATTTCCCAAGTGGTAAAGACTACTAAGTCAGGCGACCCATCTGACCCTTGCCCTCCTAAAGTTTTTCATATGTTCACAGAAATGATTAGTGAGCAACTCACAATAGTATTCTCTGAAATAACACGGTCAGGTCTGTTCCCAGAGTCATAGAAAACAGTCTCAGTTCGGCCTCTGTTAAACAAACCCAACCTCGACCCTAGTGAACCTAGTAGTTATAGGCCGATTTCCAGGATTCCCTTCTACTCTAAGATTTTGGAGAAACTACTATACAGGCAAATTACAACCTTTATTTCCGATGGAGATCTCCTTGACCACTCATCATATGGGTTCAGAGAAGGCCACGGAACAGAAACTGCTCAGGTTATGGCAGTAGAGGAACTCAGAACATTGGATGAAGGAAGGCAGACCGCCTTGATATTGATAGACCTATCGGCGGCCTGCAATACTGTCAGCCATGAAATTTTAATTGGTAGACTAGGAGTTGGGATTCCAAGACACCGCCCTCACTCTACGGTCATCCTACCTAACAAACAGAACTTTTGTATCAGAAATTGATGGATTGGCCTCTAAATCTTTCAGACTGCCATGTGGGGTGCCTCAGGGTTCATCCTTGAGAATTTTTATGCGGCCCATCTGGCAGCAATTATCAGGCAATGCAGATTCTCTGTTGTCTCCTATGCCGATGATACGCAGGTGGTTGCATCAGTGTCAAATAATATTGAGGAGACAGTCGATCGGTTTAACATCTGCATGTCACAGATAAATATATGGATGCAGAAGAATTGCCTTAAATTAAATGGCGAAAAAACAGAGGTTTTGCTACTAGGGTCAAACACCTCTTTTGGTCCCCAAGATGGTGGCCGGCGGATTTGGGCGAGTGCCCAACTCCTGTCACAAAGGTCAGGAACCTAGTGGTAGTATTTGATGAAAGACTGACATTTGAATGTCAAATCAATAAACTTGCCTCCACCTTTTGGGGCATTTTAAAAATGATTTGGAAGATTCGTCCTTTTATCCCCGTGGATGCACTAAAAACGGTGGTCACAGCCCTGGCCCTATCACGACTGGACTACGGCAATGCCTTATATGTGGGACTTCAGTCACAGTTCCTACTCAAACTTCAACGAATGCAGAACTCAGCTGCAAGACGGATTCTGGATATCCCTAAATATGAACCAGTCTCCCATCGACTGAGAGACCTCCACTGGCTCCCGGTGGGAAAGAGAATTATATTTAAGTAACAATGCCTAGCATACAAGGCCCTACAGGGGAAAGGGTCACTGTATCTGAGGACACACCTCAGGAAATATATGCCAGCTAGAAATTTAAGGTCTGCTCAGGCACAACTTCTGTCAATCCCTAGGTACAAGCAAGCTCGCTAGGGGGGGCGGGGCGCAGGAGCTTCCTATTAGGACCAGCGAAGATCTGGAATTCTCTACCTATGTTGATAAAAAACAGCAAGCCGCTGATGTCATTTAGAAAACTGTTGAAAACTTGGTTATTCACTAACTGAAAGGTCTGAAGTACAATGAACCTGCAAAATTTCAGCATTCCTGCGATTCCCAGCGCTAAGACGCCCTTGGGCATACGCGCGCTCTATAAGTCTGTAAATCAAATCAAATCAGTCAAATCCATGAGGCCCATGTACCTTTAAAAATACAATACAAGCTTGGATGCCACTATCGTATCTTTTCTTCAGCTAGTAATAATACTACAGTCACTAATAAAGACTAGTCCATTCTTGCTCAACCCTTGGTAGCTTTTCTCTCACCAACAAGTCCTCGGATCTGTAGTTCGATTAGAATACGGCGGCCTACTGTAGCACAATGCTTCTGTGAGCTTCTGGAAGTCTTTGTCCTTAACAGCGAGGAGCTATGTAGCTTTCAACGGGACAAACCAGCGCAGTCGGGACTGTTCACGAGTCAATAACAGTAACTTGACTCCCGACGTCACGCCAGTCTCCTCCTGGAGCCTTTCAGCAAAACTTTGTAAAAAGTTTCCAGACTTTCAGATCTTGTTCCTCGTTGGTTCCTTTGTGGAGAGAAGGTATTCCCTACCCTTGGGGAACCTAGGGCAGACCTTAGGGGTGATTTATATGTTATTAAAAGGTCGTTTTGGGATATGGACGTACCTTTCATTTCAAAGTCAAATTTGGTCATAGTTTTATTTTTAAATCAATCAAACATTTATAGAGGAGGCTACTCACCCATTCAGGTCTCAAGGCACTGAAGGGGAGGTGGGGGGGTGCTGCTACTGCTCGAAAAACCAGGTCTTGAGGTGTTTCCTTAGGTGAGATGGTCCTGGGTCATTCGTAGGTGTGCGGGGAGGGAGTTCCATGTTTTGGCTGCCAGGTAGGAGAACGATCTTTCTCAGGCGGTGGTTCTGCGAATCCGTGGGATGGTGGAGAGGGCGAGGCTGGCGGAGCGGAGCTGGCGGGTTGAAGTGTAGAACGAGAGGCGGTTGTTGAGGTATTCGGGGCACATGCCATGGAGCGCTTTGTGTGCATGGGTGAGGAGCCTGAATGTGATCCTCTTGTTGACGGGGAGCCAGTGTAGGTTTCTCAGGTGGGCGGATATGTGTCTGTGGCGAGGGATGTCGAGGATGAGTCTCGCGGAGGCGTTCTGTATGCGTTGTAGTCGTTTCTGAAGTTTGGCAGTGGTTCTGGCGTATAAGGCGTTTCCGTAGTCCAGTTGGCTGGTTACGAGGGCTTGGGTGACCGTCTTTCTGGTTTCGGTGGGGATCCAGCGGAAGATCTTTCGGAGCATGCGCAGGGTGTTGAAGCATGATGATGAGACGGCGTTGACCTGCCTGGTCATCGTGAGGGAGGAGTCCAGGATGAATCCTAGGATGCGTGCGTGGTCCGAGGGGGTCGGTGCGGAGCCCAGTGCTGAGGGCCACCAGGAGTAGTCCCAGGCGGATGGGGATTGTCCGAGGATGAGGAAATCCGTCTTTTCTGAGTTCAGCTTCAGGCGGCTGAGCTTCATCCATTCAGCGACGTCTTTCATTCCTTCCTGTAGGTTGGTCTTGGCGGTGGCTGGGTCTTTGGTGAGGGAGAGTATCAGCTGGGTGTCGTCGGCGTAGGAGAGGATGTTGATGTTGTGTTTGCGTGCGATGGCGGCGAGGGGGCTCATGTAGATATTGCAGAGGGTCGGGCTGAGCGAGGAGCCTTGGGTTACGCTGCAGATGATCTCGGTGGCTTCTGAGCGGAAGGGAGGGAGGCGGACTCTCTGGGTTCTGTCCGAGAGGAACGAGGTAATCCAGTGCAGGGCCTTACCTTGGATCCCAGTGTTGAAGAGGCGGGTTATTAGGGTGCAATGGCATACAGTATCGAAGGCTGCGGAGAGGTCCAGGAGGATGAGGGCGGTTGTTTCTCCGTTGTCCATCAGGGTCCTGATGTCGTCGGTGGCTGCGATAAGGGCAGTCTCAGGGCTGTGGTTGGCTCAAAACCTGGACTGGGATGGGTCGAGCGAGTTGCTAGCCTCGAGGAATGTAGTCAGCTGTTTGTTGACGGCCTTCTCGATGACTTTGGCCGGGAAGGGAAGAAGAGAGATGGGGCGGAAGTTCTTGAGGTCTTTGGGGTTCGCTGTGGGTTTCTTCAGTAGTGCGTCGATTTCTGCGTGCTTCCAGCTCTCAGGGAAGGTGGCTGACGTGAAGGAGTAGTTAATGTTGTTTCGGAGATGGGGTGCGATGATGGTGTCAGGTTTGTTGAAGATGTGATGGGGGCATGGGTCCGAGGGGGAGCCGGAGAGGATGAGTTCATGACGTTGGTGGTGTCTTCAGTGCTGATGGGGGTCCAGGCGCTGAGTGTGGTGATGGTGGTGGTTGTCGGTTCTGTGATTGGAGGCGGAGTCTGGGGTCCAAAGCCGTCGTGTATATCTGCGATCTTTTGGTGGAAGAATGTGGCGAGGGAGTTGCAGAGTTCTTGTGACAGTGTGATGTTGTTGTTGCTGGCGCTGGGGTTGGAGAGCTCTTTGACGATGTTGAAGAGTTCCTTGCTGTTGTGGGTGTTGTTGTCTAGTCGCTCTTTGAATGATGTCCTTTTGGTGGGGCGGATCAGCTGGTGGTGTTCACGGGTGGCGATCTTGAGGGCTGTCATGTTTCCTGCAATTCGTTCGTGGCGCCAGGTTTTTTCGAGGGTTCGACAGGATTTCTTTGATTCTTTCAGGGCGTATGTGAACCATCATAAGGTTTTCCTGTTGCCGGACATGCCTGGGGGGTTCTTAAGTGGTGCGAGGTCGTCGGCGCAGTTAGTTATCCACTTTGCGAGGTTGTGGGCTGCGTCGTTGGGTCAGCGGTGTGGGCTGGGGGGTTCTGGCTCAGTGCGGAGAAGAGCTGGTCTGGCTGGTCTAGCTTTAAAATTACACCAGAAACCACAGTGTCTTAAGTGCACTAAGTCCACTAGGGCCTCAAAACCTACATGCCCACCATATATTAGGGACTTACAGGTAGGTTGTCTTGGCCAACTAGAAATATGTCGATTGCCACATACTTTTAGAGGACATAGCACTGGCCCTGGGATTGGTTAGCAGAGCCCAGGGTACTTTCATAGTCCGTGACCACCAGCATCAGTCAAACAATGCGGGTGATCAGGGCATAAAGGATGACTATAATACAATGACAGTAGTATGTCTATCTGGTATAGGTCCCACTTTAATTAGGCATCTATCCCCTGGGCTTTCCTATTCCTATTTAAGTCTAAATGTGTTTGCCTTATGGATTCAGATGCATACCTGTCTAGAATGAACGAATGAAAGATGGAAATTTTATAAAGCAAGCTATCACCCTAAATAGGGTATCCTGGCACTTTGGAGTCAAAACGGACAGGCTGGAAAGAACACCAAATAGAGTATTATTGGAAGAGAAGGCTTTTAAGTTAAGATCTGAAAGCATATTCCTATGAGGTTGAACAGAGCTCACAGAGGAGGAGTTCCAGAAACTGGATGTCAGAAAAGTGAAAGATCTGCCACCAATGCAAGAGTATTTGATGGAAGGATATCAAACCACATTGGCGGAGGAGGATCTAAAATGCCTCCTGGGTCTGTAAGGCATGAAAACATCCTTGAGGTATTTTGACCCTGTGTTATTGAGGGTGCAGAAAACTAGGAACGCTGTTTTGAACAAGCCTAGTCTTTGTAACCACTGGAGACATTTTAGGTCGACTGATGTGCAGTCACGAGAATGTAAGATAAAAATTGAACAGACAGCCATGTTTTGGATTCTCTGGAGTTTGAGTTACCTCAATTTTTGAGTGTCCAGATATAGTGAGTTTCCTTAGTTCAGTTTGGGTATAACGAAGGCCTGGACTACAGATTTCCTGCAAGATTCTGGGAGCATCAGAAGCATTAGGAGTAAGAGGAAACAACATCATCTACATGTGATATTGAGTGTTATAGAAAACAAAGGTGTCCAACCAAAATCCCAAATGTCTAGCAAGTTGGGTCTGGTATGGAGCAGGCCCCAGTTCCGCTGGTCACCAAGAATCTTACCAGACTGATGTTGATTTGTCGATACGCTTTTACATTTTAAGCAGTTGTTCATCTAGAGAGCAACCGGTAAAAGGCTGTCAACATAAGGCCATGCAAGCTCCCATCCAGTTGTCAGGGTGGAGATGATTAACTGGGGGACATCTGCAAAAGATAAGGTTTCGAAGCCATAAGATTTTTACCAAAGAAGTTAAAGGGCCGAACTGTTATATGGCCCTCAGGGACATTGTCGACATTGCTAAGTTAGCATGAGCTTTGCTGCCATGATGCTGCTTTTGTGCACGTTACTACATGACTTTGTTTTGCAAGACTATTTGTGCCTTTCACATGAGAACGGGCTGCTTTTCGCATTCTCTGCCTTTCCTGGAGTTTACTCTGAACGCACAAGTTACTTACCTTTGGTAACAATATATCTGTAAGAAACATTAGTAGTGACAGATTCTTTACCTTAGAATTAACCCCAGGCGTCAGACCGGATCCGGAAAGTTTTTTCGTCAGCAGTACCCCTGCCCATCGGTAGGAGGCGTAGTGCGGCTCCGCTTGCGTTGTTGGCGCCGGGATGACGTTGTCGGAGCTACTTAGACGCACCCACGGGCGCGGAAGTCAGTTCTGTACACGACTTTCCGTACTAGGAATGCAGAGCCATGCAAGAAACTAACCACTGGTGCCATGATACTGGGCTCTGAAAGGGATGACCAAAACCCTAAAAATCAGTTTGCAGAACAGGTGATGGGTGGGGCGGTAAGGAATTTATCACTACAAATATTTCTTACAGATATATCATTACCGAAGGTAACTAACTTGTGCATCTGAAAGAAACACATAGTGATAGATTCCTTACCTTAGAATAGATACCCCAGCAATACCAACTCTGGTGGTGGGTCTGCGAACCAAGTTCACACCAGAAAGTTTTGGAGAACAGAACGGCCAAAAAAGCAGTCTCTCCAGACTTGGCTGTCCAGGCAGTAGTGTTTGGTAAACGTGCGCAGCGAGGCCCATATAGCTGCCTGACAGATGTCATGCAAGGGAACGCCGTGTCCCAAGGCAGTAGTGGCTGCCGTTGGCCTGGTAGAATGGGCGCGCATTCCCACCAGAGGCTCCTTTTTAGCCAAGGAGTAATAAGCCTTTATGCACAGAACGGCCCACCGAGAGTTGACCTGCTTGTGCACAGCCCGACCTTTCTCGTCGCCCACGTAGCCAACAAAGAGCTTGTCATCCACCCAGAACTGTTGTGTGCGGTCCAGATAGAAAGAGAGCGCACGTTTTGGGTTCAGACGTGGAGCCTCTCTTCCCCTTTTGAGGGATGCGGAGGCGGAAAGAAGGTGGGCAAAGTGATGGTCTGCCCGATGTGAAAGGTAGTGACAACCTTTGGCAGAAAAGAAGGACGAGTCCTTAGAACAACTTTGTCCGGATGGACCGAGGGAAAAGGAGGCTTAGAAGAGAGAGCCTGGAGCTCACTCACCCTTCTGGCAGAGGTGATGGCCACTAAGAAAACAGTCTTTAAAGTGAGGAGACGAAGAGGACAATTATGAAGTGGCTCAAAGGGAGCCCACATCAGAAAGGTAAGAACAAGGTTCAAGTCCCACAGAGGCATCACGAAAGGTACAGGAGGAAACGTGCGTGATAACTTTCAAGAACCTATTTACAACGGGGGACTTGAAAAGGGAAGGCTGATCTGGAAGCCTTAGAAAGGCGGAAATGGCAGAGAGATAGCCTTTGATTGTGCCCAGAGCAGAGCCCTGCTGGGCCAAAGAGAGAAGAAAAAGAAGAACCTCTGAAAGAGGGGCAGAAATGGGTTCCATAGCTTTGCTGTGCACCATGCCACAAACTTATTCCACCAGCAGGTGTATACCGTTTTAGTGGAGAGACGCCTGGCTGCCAATATAGCATTACAGACTTCAGGAGGCAAGTCGAAAGACGTCAACTGCCGCCGCTCAATCTCCACGCAAGGAGTTGGAGACAGGACAGGTTCAGGTGGAGAACCGTCCCCTGCTGCTGCAACAGAAGCTCCTCCCGGAGAGGCAGATGGAGCGGGGGATCGATGCTCATAGTAGCGCGGGATACCATAATCTTTGAGCCCAGTCCGGAGCCACAAGAATGACTTGGGCCCGGTCGCGCCTGATCTTCAGCACTCTGGGCTGAAGTGGTATAGGCGGAAAGGCATACAATAGACCGCAGCTTCACTCGCGACGAAAAGCGTCGCAGAGCGAGTGGTGTCTTGGAAATGCCAACGTGCAGAACTGATGACATTGCACGTTCTCTTCTGTGGCGAACAGACCTAACCAAGGCTCTCCCCATTGTCCAAAGAGACCTTGCGCCACGTCCGAGTTCAGACGCCATTCGTGATCCATCATGCAACGGCGGCTGAGTTAGTCCGTCCTGGCGTTCAAGGAAACCAGCCCGGTGTTGAACCACCAGGGACATGCCCTGATGTTCCAGGCGCAGGGTCTCTTGGCAAAGGGCCCACGACCCCACCCCGCCCTGTTTGTTGCAGTACAACATGGCGGTGGTGTGGTTGGTGAACACCTGCACTACCCTCCCTATGACAGAAGGAAGGAATGCCTTCAGTGCAAGCCGGATCGCCCGAAGCTCCAGCAGGTTGATGTGGAGCCGGGACTCCGCCGGAGACCAGAAGCCTCTGATCTCTGCCTCCCTCATGCGTCCGTCCCATCCCAGAAGGGACGCGTCCGTCACCACTGTGTATTCCGGTTGGGGAAGGGAGAGGGATCTGTCATTGACCCAATCGCGATTCGTAAGCCACCACTGCAACTGTCTTGCAGTGCCCTCCGACATCTGGATGTGATCGGACAGGTTGCCTTGGTGCTGTGCCCACAGGAATTGCAGGTCCCACTGCAGAGCCCGCATATGCCATCTGGCATGATCCACCAGCAGGATGCAGGAGGCCATCTGACACCGCAATCGAAGAGTCATCCTGACCGAAACCCGGGACAGATGCTGAAAGATTGGAATCATAGCCTGAATATCCTGGGGTGAGCCCGCCTACAACAGCCAGTCGTCGAGATTGGGGAAGACTGACACCCCTGATCTGCGCAGATGAGCTGCGACCACCCCCATCACTTTCGTGAACACACAAGGGGCGCTGGTAAGGCCAAAGGGGAGCACGGTGAACTGAAAATGCTTGTGGCCTACCGTGAATCGCAGGTAGCGTCTGTGGGCAGGCAGGACGGGCCTATGAAAATAGGCGTCCTGCAAGTCCAATGCCACCACCCAGTCTTACGGATCTAAAGGGCAGAAAAGACCTGAGCAAGCATGAGCATTCTAAACTTCTCCTTCCGGAGGAAGCGATTGACGTTTCAAAGGTCTAAGATAGGACGCAGGTCCTTGCCTTGTCCTTCTTCGGAACCAGAAAGTAGTGGGAATAACAACCACAACCTACTTCTGGTGTCGGAACGCGCTCGATGGCCCCCTTGGCCATGAGGGCTGAAACTTCCTGTTGGAGAAGCGCCAAGTGATCCCCTGACATGCGGTGGTACTGAGGTGGCATGGCTGGAGGGGTTGCCTCGAAGGGGAGGGAACAGCCCCTTCGGACAATTTGCAGTACCCACTTGTCCGAAGTGATATTGTGCCAGTGGTGAAGATGATGGCGTATTCGTCCACCCACTAGCATCTGATGGGCCTGAAAGGTCGGAATAGAAGGGCTTGGAAGAGGATGCTGCGGGGGGGGAGGTGGACTGGCCCGCCGGCGGCCCCCTGAACCGCCTTGACGGTTCCCACGTCCGAGACCACTCTGAGGTTGTTGCTGTTGTGGCCTGTGGCTCTGCAAACGCTGTGGGGCGCCCCTTCCGTGGCCACGAATGGAGCTAAAAGCAGAAGGTGGAGAAGGCAGAGTGGCCGACAGGCCCAAGGACTTGGCCGTAGCCCGGGAGTCCTTAAAGTGCTCCAAAGCACTGTCTGCCTTGTTGCCAAAAAGGCAAATGCCATCAAAGGGCATGTCCATCAAGGTGTTTTGGACATCCCTTGAGAAGCCAGTAGTCCTCAACCAGGCGTGGCGCCAAAGCGCCACTGTCGTGGAAATCAACCTGCCCAGTGAGTCGGCGGTATCCAGCCCACAATGTATGGTGAACTTCACTGCATCTCTCCCAGCCGCAATCGCCTGGGATAGAACTGTCTGGGTCTACTCCAGACAGCTGAGCAGCACCTGCGCAACCATGTCCCACGGAGAGTGAGTATGATGGCCCAAGAGGCATGCGGTGTTCACCGACTGCAGCCCTAAGCTGGCAGATGAAAACAGTTTCTTGCCAAACGAATCCAGCTTCGTGGATCCCATATCCAGAGGTGCGGTAGGGAATGCGCTCTGGGAAGTCGAGGCGTGGAGAACCAAGGCCTCAGAGGTAAGGGTGTTGGGTAAGAAAGAAGAGGTCGCCCGGAGCCGGGCGATGGTGTCGGACCACGTTCCTATCCACAGGAGCCCCAGTGTTGGACCTGGACCAGGCGCCCAAACGTACGTCTGTCAGTCCTCCGAAGAGGTAGCTGCAGGTTGGAGTACTTCTGTCAGGAAGGAGGTTAGTCATGACGGCCACCGTAGGGAGTTCGAGGTGGAGAGCCTCGGCTGCCCTACGCAACACCACTGCGTAACTGGCTCTCTCCTCTGTAGCCACGGTAGGAGGAGACAGCATGCCAGGGTCAGGTGAGGTGTCAAGACCAATGGTCTCCCCCAAATACTCTGCCCAGTCCACATCATAAGCACAGTCGTGCGCTAGAGGGTCCTCAGACCTCTCCTTCCTCCGACATCTGTGGAACAGGCTCAAAATAAGGAGGACGGACATAGGGCACAAAGGGCCCCATCGGCGTCGGTATGGGCGTAGGGCGATATTATTCCGACACCGCGTCTGGCTCAGGGCTGAACCTGGGGACGACGACGTCCCGAAGAGCGGGGGACGACGTCATCCCGAGGAGCGGGCGACGTCGGGAGCTGTGCCGAGGAGATCGGCGCCGGTGGAGGTGTCACGAGGTCAACCAGCGTTGATCGGGGTCTGATCACGGATCCCTGGGGTGCCGGAGGCGTCGGGCCAAAGCTGCCGGCGATGCCGGAGCCGCCGGAGATGGTAAAGCAGGACCACCGACGGGCCCATGGGGGCCGCAGGCGCACCGGGGGGGCCAGACGGCCCGAAGAGTTGGGCCATGGCAGCAAGAAACTCTTGCACCTGAGCAGGTGTCGCCCCCTTCACCCGGAAGGGGGAGTAGACCGGAGGTGATGTCGCAGTCTCTGCTGGAGCCGCGGGGGTGGCACCGCCCGCAGCCTCAGGCGCGACGGGCAAGTCGAAGTGGAAGAGCGACGATGCTTCTTCGACTTCTTCTTGGAATGCTTCGACTTACCTGACCCCAAGTGTGAAGACTTCGATCCAGAAGAAGAAATGCGTTACTTACCTGTAACAGCAGTTATCCAGTATTGGTGTCTTTCATAGATTCACATGCCTGAATCATTCCCCGTCTCCGAGACGGGAGCCTCCGGTACATAAAAAAGTAATGTCCTAAGGACATACATAGAGAATATAGGCCGAAGGGCCTCCCCTTTGGGGCCTTTCCACGTCCTTATGTAAAAAGGACCGAACTCTCATCGTTAGCCAATCAGCTCCGACCTCCCTCTAGAACCTTCCCGGGAGGAGCCTCAGTCCCTCAGATTTTCGTACGCACCCAGCTAGGGTGTCGCAGTGTAGACATAGAGGTACGTGAGTCCTTACCGGGGAGGCGGGAGGGTTGCATGTGAATCTATGAAAGACACCAATACTGGATAACTGCTGTTACAGGTAAGTAACGCATTTCTTATCCAGTATTTGGGTGTCTTTCATAGATTCACATGCCTGAATCAGAGTAGCCAGCAGTTATACATACATAGTGGTAAAGCACATTCTCACCTCCAGCAGATCTGCATAAAATTACAGACAACATGAGAGAAACATGGTAGTATACTGTCATGCATATAGCAGAAAAACCATGAAGAATGTGCATACCTGGATGGCGGGACGAGGTAAGGCTCACCTTATTGGAATAGATGGCGTAGCACCGCTTGTCCCACTGCAGCATCCTTCTGCAGTTCGATGTCCAGGCAGTAATGCTTGGAAAAGGTGTGCGGGGACTTCCATGTCGCCGCTCGGCAAATGTCTAGGACCGTTACTCCAGCGAAGAGTGCCGCCGACGCGGACATCGCCCTGGTAGAGTGGGCAGCCACTCGGTCCGCCAAAGGCCGTCCGGCCTGTTCATGGCAAAACCCAATCGCTGATGAAATCCAGCGGGAGATGCTTTGTTTTGTTAGGGGCAAACCCATTCGCGGGTTGCTGTAGGCTACGAACAGTTGAGAAGATTTCCTGACATCTTTGGTCCTGTCCAAGTAGAATTTGAGACATCTTTTTAGGTCCAAGGAATGCAGCGCCCTTTCTGCCGCTGTGGACGGGTTGGCAAAAAATGACTTGAGGACAATTGGTTCGTTTAGATGAAAGTCTGAAGGCACTTTAGGTATGAATTTAGGGTTGGGCCTGAGCACCACTCGGTCGTGCCTGAATTGGAGATACGGTTCCTGAATAGACAGCGCCTGAAGTTCGCTGACCCTTCTGGCCGACGTCAGGGCGAGCAGGAGTGCCGTTTTCCAGGAGAGATGTTTGAGAGTGGCCCGATGTATGGGCTCGAAAGGGTGTTTCATTAGTTGGTTGAGCACCAAGTTCAACTGCCAGGTTGGAGGGACTTTCCGAGGCCTCGGAAAGGATCTGTAGAGCCCCTTCAGAAATTGCTTTATCAGTCGACTGGACCATAGGGAAGGTCCAGATGAGGTCCTGGTGAATCTAGAAATCGCAGCCAGATGAACCTTAATGGAGGCGTGAGCCAGCCCCGATTGAGCCAGGTGGAGGAGGTACGGTAGCAGCTGCACCGGGGTGACCCGTAGAGGGTGTAAGCCTTTTTCCGAACACCACAAGCAGAACCGTTTCCACTTCAGCGAGTAGGTCTTGTTCGTACTGCCCGCCCTCGCTTTGGCTAGTACGGCCCTGCAGTCCTGCGGGATCTCTAGGTCTCCGAACTCTCGGTGCTCAGGAGCCAGGCTGATAATCTGAGCGAGCGGAGGTTCGGGTGGTGTACCTGGCCTCCGGACATCGTTAAGAGGTTCGGGTGCTGTCGCAGGTGAATCGGGGGCCTGATGGAAAGGCGAAGCAGGTCCGAGAACCAGTGTTGTCTCGGCCAGTACGGAGCAATCAGGATCAGGGTGCACGGCTCCGTCTTCATCTTCCTGAGGAGCCTCGGTATCATCGGGAACGGAGGAAAAGCGTACGCAAACACGCTGAACCAGCCGATGGAAAAAGCATTTCCCAACGACCCCTGTTGGGGATGCCAGCTTGCGTAGCTTGGGCATTTGGCGTTCCCTGCCGTCGCGAAGAGATCGATCCTCGGGGTCCCCCATTGCGAGAAGATGTGGGCCACTGTGTCGCCGTTCAGCTCCCATTCGTGGGAGAGAGAGGTCTGCCTGCTGAGGGCGTCCGCGATGGTGTTGTCCTTCCCGGGAACGTACTCCGCCTTGAGGGAGAGCCCGTGTGCCACCAACCAGTTCCAGATTTTTTGCGATTCTCGTGAGAGAGAGAGAGATCGCGTTCCCCCTTGTTTGTTCAGGTAGTGCATCGTCGTGGTGTTGTCCGTTTTGACGAGCACCGGGGAAGTTCCGATACGTGGCAGGAATGCCTGCAGAGCCAGATACACTGCCCGCAGCTCCAAGAGGTTGATGTGCAGTTGTTTCTCTTGGGCTTCCCATTTGCCGCTGACTCGAAGGTCCAATAGAACAGCGCCCCAGCCTTCCAGGGAGGCATCTGTCGTGATGACCAGAGGCGCCGGAGGGAGGAGGAACTGCAAGCCGGCCGTCAGGTGTTTCCGGTTTCTCCACCACAGAAGGGCCTTTGTGATGGCCGGTGTGATCGTCATAATGTCCTCGAACGAGCCGGAACTCTGTTTCCATTGCCTCGCCAGAGCCTCCTGGAGGGGACGCATGCGGAGCCTGCAGTGCGGTATGAGGAGAATGCAGGAGGACATCATCCCTAGCAGTGAGGTGAATGTCCGTACTTTGATGCGAGACTTCTTGGCCACCGCCGCGGCCAGAGACAGTAATTTGTTGGTCCTGTCCTCCGAGGGGAAAGCCTTTGCGCAATCCGTGTCTAAGGTAGCCCCTAGGAAGGTGATCCTCGTTGATGGAGTAGTGCAGGATTTTTTGAGGTTGATCGTCAGACCCAGCTGTTGAAAAAGTGCGCTGCAGGCGTTGGAGGAAGCGGTCGCGCCCTCCGGAGAAGGGGCCTTCACCAGCCAGTCGTCCAGGTAGGGGAATACCTGGTGACCTCTTTGTCGCAGGAAGGCTGCCACCGGCGCCAAGCACTTCGTGAAGATACGTGGCGCGGATTTTAGGCCGAATGGCAAGACCTTGAACTGATAATGCCTGCCTGCTACTTCGAACCGCAGGTACCTCCTGTGCCTTGTGAGGATGGGGATATGGTAGTAGGCGTCCTGTAAGTCCAGGGAGACCATCGAGTCTCCCCTTTCCAGCGCTCCCAGGATCTCTTGGATCGTTACCATCCGGAAGGATTGACTCCGCAGGAAGGCGTTGAGCGCCCGGAGGTCCAAGATCGGTCTCCATTTGTCCCCTTTTTGTTGGACCAGGAAGAAGTGGGAATAAAATCCCGTCCCCTTCTGGGACGCTGGGACCCTTTCGATGGCTCCTTTGACCAACATGGCGGATACTTCCTTGAGAAGGAGGTGCAGGTGTTTGTGAGCACGCTTCAGCGGAGGAGTGTTGGGAGGGGTGTTGACAATTTCGAGGGAATGTCCAAATTGAATTATTTGTAGTACCCACCGATCCGTAGTGATTTTTCGCCAATTGGGGAGGAAGTGGGTCAGTTTTCCTCCAATTTGAAAGGATTGAGACGGTGGTGGGACTGGCTGGAGTAAATGGTCACTGGCGGCCGCCAGTGCCCTTCTTGGCGGATATGCCTCTGAAGGACGACCTCCCATAGGACGACTGTCGGTTCTGTTGTTTGTGCTGGGGCTGGTTCCTGTTGCCGTAGGAGTAGGACGACCGATTTTGGTAGGAACCTCTGTAGGAGTACTGGCCTCTGGAGCGGCCCCCCCGAAAGGACTGGTTCCGGGACTGGAGGGAGCCCAGAGCCCTCGCCGTATCGGTATCTTTCTTAATGGCCTGGAGTGCTTCGTCTATCTTCTCCCCAAAGAGAAACTGACAGTCGAAAGGCATGTCCAGCACCTTAGATTGGACCTCTTGTCGAAAGGACGTTGCTTTGAGCCAGCCTTGGCGGCGGAGCACGGCTGCCCCGGCCAACTGGCGGAATCCCGTCATGGCTGCGTCGATGGCGCAGTCGATGATCTCTGCAGCGGAGTTTTGTCCTTCCGCCAGGAGAGCTTTCACTTCGTCCTGGACCGCGGCTGGCAGGTCTTGCAGGTAGGGGGCAATGTCCTCCCATAGCTGGCGGTTGTAGCGCCCTAGCAGGGCGATGGAATTTGCCACTTTGATGGACATGGCGGACGTGGTAGAGAACCGTTTGCCTATGGTGTCCAATTTCCTGCCCTCCTTGTCTGGGGGTGCAGACAGCGGCGAGGAGGGGTTGCGGGATTGCTTTTGGGCCGCCTGAGTCACAACCGAGTCCGGTTTGGGGTGGCCGGTCAGGCAGGCTGGTGCGGTGATCGGGGCCTTATATTTTTTGTCTAGGCGCGGAACCACCGCAGGCACCGAGGCAGGCGTAAGCATCAACTTCTTGCCCTGTTCCCACAGAAAGTCTATAAGTGGAATAGACTTGGCCGACTTCTGGCTGTGCTCCTTGAAATCATGGAGGAAGCATTCTGTTTCCGTGGATTCCACCGCCATGTGAAACCTCTTAGCTGCCCTGTCCACCAGTTTGTGGAAACCCCCAACGTCCGTCGCTTCAGACTGGCGCGGTCGCGGGGATGCCGGGGTAGACGAATGGTGTGATGACGCAGCATCGGCTTCGTCGTCTCTGTGGTCCGAGTCGACGTCTTGCACTTCACCTTCCTCCAAGTCCGTCTCCTCCTCCTCGTCCTCAGAGGAGTCCTCTACCTGAGGCTGGGGCCGAGCACGAGGCTGGGGTTGGGGTTGGTCCCGAGGTCGTGCCTGGAGAGCGGAAGGGCGCGAGGCAGACGGTTGCGCCTGGGTGACCGGCACCTGGGTTCCGCTGTCGGCATCCGGGAACCGTTGTTTATAGTCCTGCACGAGGCTGCGCAAATCGTTGACCAGAGACACGGGCAAACAGATCATCGGGGTGTTTTCCGTGCGGACACTTACGGAACGTTCCTGATACATGACTTCCTCCTGGTCCTCGTGAACGTCGGATAGGGAGGTGGCCGGATCGGGTTGGTTTTCCTCCTCGGACTCCTCACTCCGCAGTGCATCCTGCTCCTGCTCGGGCGTCAACCCCTTCTTTGGGGGAACCGAGGAAGGTGGAATTGAGTGAATGGAGACTTCGACCAATCTGGATTCCTTCCAAGATGGCGCCGGGGTCCCTTCCGACGGCGTGCGTGAAGATGGCGCGGCCGCCGGTTGGGTTGGCGACTTGAACGATTCCGATAGTGTCGATGGCACCAAATTCTGCGGGGATAAGTGAACCGCCGACTTACTGGTGGTAGAGCCTTCAACTTGAGATTTCTTGGGTGAAGGCGGACCTTTTGAACTTGACCTCGACTGTTTAGGTGACGATCCTTCGGTATGAGATTTCTTCGGCGAAGGCGGACCTTTTGAAGTAGACTTGGACCTCTTAGGCGACGATGACGCAGACAGTGGGGACACCGTCGATGATCCTGTTTTCGTCTTGGACGAAGACTTCAGAGGAATGGTAGAGGAGACCGGTGCGCCTGAGGACGCAGTGGTGGTCGTTGTGGCCGTCGCGGAGGGCGATGAGGCCGTAGTGGTCGACACTGTGGTCGAGACCGAGGTGGTCCGCTTAGTAGATGGAGCGGGTTTCTTGAACCTCTGGTCGTCTCTAACAGACACGGAGGAGGTGGTGGAACGTGCCTCCGAAGGTTTCCTGTGCGCCTTCTTGGGAGGAGTGTCTGTCTCTCCAGGGGACTGCTCCCTGGGTCTCTTCTTGGAGACTTTTGAGGACACGGAGACACTACCCTCGGAAGATTCCAGAGTGTCTCTGTCCTTAAGCCTGTCGAGCCATTCGAGAAGGCGAGCCTCTCTTTCCTTTACAGTCTTCTTTGGGAAGGCTCTACACACCCTACACTTGTCAGAGACGTGGTCAGGGTACAGGCAGTACAAGCACAGATCGTGCTTATCCTCCGCTTGAATCCGCTTCTTGCCGCAGGAGGAACAGGCCCTGAGAAGGGCTTTCTTTTGCGAGTCCGCCATGGATGAAGCCTTTTTATTGGATTCCGACATGGGAGACGGCAGTCGAAGATAGGATAATTATTCTTTTGAACAAAGGTACTTCCAGAGAAGTTTGAGACTTCGAAGCAAGAAAAACCTGAAGAGCTCAGGTTGGAGACTCCCTAGCACAACGTGCGGTAGAAAATCTGAGGGACTGAGGCTCCTCCCGGGAAGGTTCTAGAGGGAGGTCGGAGCTGATTGGCTAACGATGAGAGTTCGGTCCTTTTTACATAAGGACGTGGAAAGGCCCCAAAGGGGAGGCCCTTCGGCCTATATTCTCTATGTATGTCCTTAGGACATTACTTTTTTATGTACCGGAGGCTCCCGTCTCGGCGACGGGGAATGATTCAGGCATGTGAATCTATGAAAGACACCCAAATACTGGATAATGTTGTTGACTGCTCCGCGACTGGTTCCTCGGCCTCCCACGGAACCGGGACCTCGAGCGGCGCGGAGCCGACTGCCGGACTTCAAGCAACTTTCGGGACCACTCCCGCAATGTCTTCGGTGCCATGGCCCAGCAGTCGGGGCATGACTTGGGGCGTGGTTGCGCCCCAGGCAGTAGAGACACACGCAGCGTGGGTCCGTCACCGACATCATGCGGTGACAGTCCCCACAGCTCTTGAACCCGGGCATCCCTACGACAGCAGGAGTCGATCAACTCGAAAAGATGAGGTAAAAGGCCTAAAAAAACTCAGTCAAAAAATGACTGGGGGTACTTGCTCTTCCCGGATCTGCGCTTGCTGGCGCGGAAAAAGAAAGAACTGACGTCAGCACTGAAGTAGCTCTGACGACATCATCCTGGCGCCAACAACGCACGCGAAGCAGCACAACGCTGCCTTCCGACGTGCAGAGGTACTGCTGACGAAAAAACTTTCAGGATCCAGGCTGACGCCTGGGGGTAATTGTAAGGTAAGTAATCTATCACTACGTGTTTCTTTCAGATACGATATGCAAGGTCGATAAACAATGTCCCTTATTATTCTGTTCTGGTCAGTCCCTAGCACCTAGACATAACATGCTACACACCGCTGCAATACTGAAGACTTGTGCTTTGATATTATGGGGTTGCATGTTGTTTTAACACACTTGGGGAAAGCCGTTCCGTGGAGAAGAGCTCCGCTGTTCCTATGATGTAAACCTTAAATCCAAGCTTTAAGGTATGGGGTCTGCTGTCAAAGCCCAGAGATCTTACTTTACATAAAACAAACTTCTTCTAGTCAAGGGGATTATGGTTAGGCCTCATTGTCCTTTTCCCACAGTCTTTATATAATGACTTCCCCCTTTGTACTCTGTAATTGTAACAATGCTAACTGTGCGGAGGTTATGCATTTTGCTGCTGGTAGTGGCTCATATGCTGTATTGTAGAGCACAATAGTTAAAATAAACATTTGAACTATTTCAGTGACTCTGCCAATTCTAATTATGGACAAGTACGAGTGAGTGAGTGAAAGAATATGTCTTACTCCGGCGAATCCTGAGTCAGGAATGTTGTGTTCTGGGTTGTCTAATCATTTGCAGCTTTGTGATATTTGGAGGAGAACTAACAAGACACTATAGCTAGTCAGTTTGGGGATTTTGGGTACTAATGTGGTAGGTTGGTACACCCTTATAGACTGAGGTCCTGCATTCCTGTGCATAGTTCTGTGTATATGCAGAATCCCTACAACATGGCACCGCCACCGTTTGGTCTGGTTCTTATCTGCGAGACGCTTGAGTAGTGCTTGTGCTTGTCCACAAAAACCCTCGCTTCTGTTGCTGAAGACAGCTGTAATGGTGTAACCTCCTTTATTGATGATTTATAGGTTCTTTCAAGCTTGAAGTTTTGAAAAGTTCTTTATCTTTATGACCCGTTATTGCGCTGCCGTGCTTTAGGTTGTTGTTCTTTGTCTTCATTATGGCAATTGATATTCCGCCTTATAGCCATGTCCTGCTCAAGACGTTTTGACTCAATATGAAGTGCCTGATGTGTGAGCCGCGCTTATATTTGTTGTTGAAGCGGATTCAGCGTACCGCTTCAAGGTGTTTTATTCTTGGGTCACCTTTCTAGCAGTGAATGGAACAGATGATTTGTTTCATGACTATACTGTCACAGCCCTTCCCCATGCTTATCAGCCTTATAAGGCTCTTGAGGTTCCACTTACAGCTTGGCAACACCAGATTTGGCGCCCTTCCTCACCCAATAACGCTGGTCCGTTTAGGTCCTTTATAGATAGATGGGGCCACTTGGCCAGTTTTGGCTGGGTACACCCCACACCCACGTTATTTGAATGTTGCAATTGCAGACCTTTGCGTATTACATACGTCTTTGATATGCGTGCATAGAACTGTTATACTGTTCATCTTGCACATCTCCAGGCACATAGGCCCCCATGATCCAACAATTACGACCTATCTGTGAGGGTGTTTCCTCAGATCGGGGTCGCCCTCAAGTGGTGGTTGGACAACATCGATCTAGCTGAGGGACTTCCTTTTCAGGTGATTCCTTCTAGTGTGGTGACCATGGAAGCTAGCATGTTAGGCTGGGGTGGGGAGGGCGACCTTGGAATCTTGGTCTGTACAGGGGATACAGGATCTCCTGCCAGCTGGTTGCTATTCAAACTTCAGGGAACTGAAGGCTGTTCAAATGGCATGGCTGGTGTTTGGGACTTCTCTCATAGGGCACCATGTTCTGGGCCATACATACAATCAGGTGATGGGGTAACTGAACGCCGGGAATGGGGACGAGGGGTTGCAGGGTACAGTCCCTGTGGCTCCTCACTCAGGCGGTATTGGCCAGGGCGGAAAGCAATATGTATCTCCCACAGAGGAAGAATAGTATGACGGATCACCCGAGCAGGGTTTTCCCCTCATGGGTTCAGTTTCTTTGCTGAAAGTGGTTTTCCAATTACTACAATAGAGGTTTGGGTGTCCAACGGTGGTCCTGTTTGCGGACAAGGACACGGCTCTCCTTCCACGCTTCTGCCCAATTTTCCTTACGCCAAGGCGTGGCAGAAAGATGCAATGTCACTAGGGTGGATGAGGGACCTTCTTTATGCATTCTTGCTGATTGAGTTGACTTTCAGAGTGTTGTGCTTGAGACATCAGGATAATGCCTAGGTATTGTTGGTGGTATTGGGGTGGATCAGACGCCTGTGGTATCAGCTGCTGGGGACTCTAGCGGCTCAAGCTTGTTGGGCACTTCCAGACCTTCTTTGTCCTCTGAGGGTGCCCCTCTTCAGGCCTGGCAGTTGCCAAGTGCTGTGTAGGTTATGGGATGGACTCTGGATCTGTTACTCCTGTAAGAGTAATGGTGTTTCTGTCGGATAGCTTTGCCTTGGATCTGGCTCCATCTACTCTACGGGTGAAATGGGAGAAGTTGAAGGTCTTCAGAAGTCCCTATTTGGATCCGTTGGTGTCTAGGCTGCTGCATTGTTTCGGTCTGCCACATCCTAGGATGGTCTGCCTAGCCCCGGTTTAAAACCTTCCCCTGGTGTTACGGGCACTTCAGGCTCCTCTGTCATTGTGGGTAGTGGACCTGAAGTTCTTGACCCTGAAGGTGGTTTTTCTGGTGGCAATTCTGGGAGTTTGGAGAATTGGGGACCTGGGGTCTTTCCTTGGATCCCCACCTTTTTTGAAGGTTTTACCAGATAGGTTTGTTAAGTTCAGTTCCCAAATTGTTGCCCAATGTTCCACCGTTGGTACGCCAGTCCCATGGGGTGATGCTTACTGCTTTCTGTCCTGGGGCTCGGATGGAGGGGGGAAGAAGGCTTACTTCTTTTGGATGTTAACCAGACTGTGTTGTTGTATCTGGTACAGACAGCAGGCTTGCAGAACTCTGGCAGCTTATTTTGGAAATTTGGTCCAGTTTGGAGTGGCTTTGTGGCTTCCACCTCCTTGTTAAGCAGATGGATTAGGCAAACTATTTTGCTTCCTTATGATGTTCAAGGAACCAAAGTTGTGAACCAAGTGCAAGGGATGTCTACGCTGAATATTTCAGTGTCATGGGCTTCTTTTATAGGGTTTTGAATTATCGCCGTATGGGCTTCCCAACACTTATTTCTGGTCCATTATCAAGTGGCTATAGGGAGGGAACGGCAGGCACTGATTTTACTGCAGCTGTGTTGAACACACGCACTAGCGGTGGAGGTTCTCGGACACTAACTGCTGGTTGTTGGTTCTTATTGTGCTCATGAAGAAGAGTATGGCTTTAGTATCAGCTCACTATGTCAGTAAGGTGGTGAGGAAGACTGGTGAGGAGGTAATGCCCCAGACACTTACCAGTAATCTTCATTACTTCGAGTCAAGACTTCCTCGCCACATGTGGTTTCCCATCCCTCCTTTGCCTTTGTGCTTTTCTGACTTCATGTATTGTGGGGTTGGGAAAGGAACAGGACGTGGGGTTGGCCGAGCCTCCTTTTATGGATAAGGTCAAGGGTAAAAGAGGCCGGCCATGATAGGGATGGATGGGGAAGGCTGGAATACTAATTTTGCTTGGAGGGTTCTGTTGGGGAGCTGACTACCTGTCTCTATGCAACTGTCTATCCACATATTTATACCAATCTTTCTAGCTATCCATCTATGCAACACTATCTATACAACCCTCTTTATCTGTCCTTGCATGACTATTTCTCTATTTTTTCAACCCAATCTATTTGTAATAAAGATTTACAAAAACATAAAACAATCATTGACAATGGCAAGACGCTGGCAGTCAACACCAGACCAATCAGCATTTTTAGGTGTGGTGTAAGCCAAGACCCTTTGATTATACTTATGTTTTGTGTACAACACATTTACTTATAGGGGTTTTCAGCCAGATATCATTCATTAGTCTGTTACTGTGTCATTCACATTTTTCTTCTGCCCACTTCAGCCAATGTTGACTTCACTGAGTTACAGCGTACTGCCCTTTCACAAGGAACTCATCAACAAAGTAACATCCTTCAGAGACATGGACTGCTTTGGTATTGTGTGTTTTTAATTACCAAAAAATACACGTAACCAATGTTATTTTTATAGATCGATAAGGGCCCGACAGCTTCCACAACAACATTTTGCAGAAACCATCAGAGAAAAATACAAGAGGCAAAGTCAAAAGACTAATGGCCAACACCAGACTAAATGCTTCTGTTAGGATCTGTGCCCTGCTTAGCTTCAACTTGGCATGGTCTAATTGAATTGTTTGACTCGCTGCTTCAATAAAACGTACAGTTTTGGTCCGTGCTCACACTATGTTCCAGTCGGCTTTGTTCCATTTCTAGAAATTGTCGCCTTGAAGTCTTTTTTTTATTTCAAAGTGTTTTATTAAATTTTTTATACAATACAAGAACACATTAGCAATTCTGTTACAGGGTTTGCAACGATTTGTCCCCTCGCTTTTAGTCTATATAAATCTATGCATTCCTTACCAGTCATTACAGTCAAGAAGGACAGGAAAGTAGAAAGGAGGATGAAAGGATGAAAGCAGAGGGTGAAAGAAGAGAAAGAGGACAGTCACTTGAGAATTATATTACTTATACATTACTTCTCTGGTAAAGGGTGCGTGCATGTCACCCTCATTGGAAGGGAGGAGAAAGACTATAATAGAAAAGAGGGTGAAAAAAGGAAAAGAGGCAGATGCATATCCCCAGTTTCAAGGATCCAATCCCGAATGGGAGGGCCAAGTCTTGCCTCTTATTCGCCCTCACACACCCAGAAGGAAGTCATGCTTCATCATCGGGCTTTTTTTTATCCTAGTCAGGCCGGCGCTGCAATGCCTGACGGGCCCTTGAAGGGTCTCTTTCACGGAGATCTTTTAAAGAGAAAAAGCCGTTTGAGGAGTGCGGGTGTGGGGGCGGGGAAAGAGCGAGGAGGGATCCAGAGAGAGGTGGTGATATGGTGCATGCAAGGGATGTTAAAACTACCTGGGTGTATCCACCATTGGGTGATTTATTCTTGTGGTGCCCCTGGTAGGCTAAAAAACCAAAAGGTTGGTGAGTTACGTTAGGGCTCAATGTGCCAGTGTAACTAAACACAAGGTCAACATGTTTCACGCTATGAAAGTCCTAGTGATCTGTAGCGTTTCTTCAGGACCCAGAAGGGAGTGTAAGTGCTCGTCAGTGAGGAAGAGGGGGTTCGAGGTGATAACACCGTCAAGTGTGTGAGGTAGCTCGTAGTGGACCCTAGGAAGAATTACCTAGAAAAGTCAAAAGACCTCTATAAGTAGATCTGTCCATGTGATGCCTAGAAGGGGATAAAAATGGAGGGAAGAAGAGAAAGAACACTCAGGTATCAATAGGCAGTAAGTCTGAAAATGCTCCAGGTATGTTGACCGGAAAACAGACCTCACAAGATGACCAGATAAAAACACAAACATGTACTGGTGTAGCAGTGGTTAAAAATCAATACAAACAGACAACCATATTACAGCAGTGGGCTACGTCACAATTTTCCATGTGCGTAATGAGGTTCCGTGACAATCGTAAGTGGTGTTTTCGACTCGCACGAATATGGTCGAGTCTGGTATCTATGAACCGCAAATGGCGAGTTTAGTAAGTGTGCGCAGTTTCGCTGTGCTAACTTAAACCGTTCGTCTGTTATGTGGGTTTTTCATCTGTACCCACGGGTTCCATCTTAGATACGGCATCCATTTTGTCTCTTGCCCTCAAGTAGCCAGCGAACGGACGTTGTCCGCTTCGCGACCCTGGGACTCCCAAGATATTTGCGGAAGACACATGTTCTTTGTGAGTGTCTTTATGACGAGGGGGTTGCTACTGTAAGGCAGATGGCGCCGCTCGAGGCTCATCTTGCCGCACGGACTTATTGTCTCAGCCGTGCATCTCATTAGGCACGTCCCTTTGATGCCTGTATCTCGTGTTTCCCGACACCTCCCCTTTTACACCCTTTCCGATCTCCCCACTGTCTCCGTCTTCCTCTACACCTGTCCTTGTTCCTATTTCGATCTGTTTTACTGCTGATTGGAATTCGTTAATGGTGGGAAGATGGGTTTTTACAGTTGGGAACCGCCAAATGTTTCCGCACTTATGTTCCGGACCTCATGTGTTTCAAAGTGACCAAAGCGACCCCTCTGGGGGATAATGGTGGGAACCGGGTTGTAAACTTTTGTGTGCCATGTTGTCCTATGGGTAAAAACTGTATAAAAGGAGCGATCCACAGAACCAATTTGAAGCAGTCTCCCCAAGTTGCACGTGGTGTACTTGTCGTGACTTCTGTGTTCCCTGCAGCAAATAAACCTTGAATCTTTGACGTCGAAGGAAGTGTCCCGTGTCTCTGTGATTCGTACGCCGGAGCAGGTTACCCACGAAGGTTTCAGGTGTTGTGCCCTGGCACCGCTGGGTCTTAAAGAACCCAGTCCTTCAGTTGGCGCCCAACGTGGGGCTGCATCAGTGGTACCGGTCCAAGCCCGACGATCGTGAGGAACTTCGTGTGAAATCTCCGAGGGAAGGTGCACTCCGCTTCATCGATCCTGTTGTCGAAATAAGTGGCCCGAAGACTTTTCCCGCGAAGATTCCCGCCTCCGGACGGCTGCGACGGACTGCTGCCCTGACTGTAGACCTGTTTTGGCGCCTGGCGTAGACCTTGGTATAGCGAGACGATTGACGGGCCTTCCTGGTGACGCCATCGATCTTTGAGTTAAGTATTTGTGGGTCGCTCCCAGAGTTCTTGGTTGTTGACACTTTAGCGAGTGTTTTTGTTGTTAACGCTGTGTGAGTGTTTTTGTCGGTGACACTTTGCTAGCGTACTTTGTTGTGTTGTTTGACGACTGCAGCCGCCAAAAACCGAGGGTTTTGTTCTTTGCTGGGACTTGGTAAATCCCGTAACCCTTGAAGTTTGTGAAACTCGGCTAGAGTGCAAGATGCCTGGTCGTAGTACTTTGTTTAGTTGTTTCAGACCTTGTGGTACGGATTCCCGACTGGAGGACTCGTGTCCGATACCTCCGGTTGGAACTCCCACTTATGAGCTCTATAGTAAGCATGGGCTAGGCCCAATTACCTTTAACGATTACTGGATTAAATACACGAAAAAGGACGGCGACCTTCGTTGGCCACCTCATGGTAGCTTCGAGGCCCCGATCTTAGATAATCTAGAGATTAAATTGTTCGAAAGAAAGTCAAGGCCGGCCATGTTTGATGCCTTTCGGTTGTGGCGCAAAGAAGCCCGACAGAAAGAAATCAGACAGACTAAACGTAATCAGCGAGATAATGTTGCTACCATAGTGAAGAAAGCAGAGCAATTTCAGCGAGATAAGGAGGTTAAGGATAAGGAAGTGTTTGACCGATTACAGCGTATGACTGTAGATAAATGTTATCCCGCTTCGCCTACGGAGCCGGAAAAGAAGGAAGAGCCAGTTGAGGATCCTTTAATGTCTTATCTTATGAAGTCGCCACCTCCGTACGTACAGGGTACCGCAGCTCCTGTGGTCCCTGCCGTTCCTATTCTTCCGCCTATTCTTCCTCCGCCTGTTCCTCAACCTGCACCCGTTCTTCCGACTGTTTCTGCTCCTTTGTCTGTTGCTATCCCTACTGCTCCTCCGCTTCCACATACTCCTGCTCCCGCTACTGCTCCTGCTACTGCTCCTGTTTTGTCAACTCCTGCTGTTGCCACTGTTTCTACTCCTTCTCTTGTTAGTCCTGTATCGTATGCTTCTCCCTCTACTCGTTCTCGTACTACTCCTCTTGCGGCTAGTTTCTTTCATTCGCTCGGACCTGTTCATGGGTCCGCTGGTTCTGATGGTCCTCAGAGACGTAGTCAGCTTCCTGGAAACAGAGAACGCGTTGCGCTATATAATATGGCGATGGGTTGGATGGTAAATCCTCTTAGATGTCCACCCCGTGTTGTTCTTGATACATTTTGTCAATTCAATATACCAACCCAGAGATATGTGTTTAATGAAATGTGCAAGTTCCTTTATGATCAAATAGCGGCCGATGCGCTTGACGAGGTGCTCGCCGCCCTGTCTGATCTTCAGCTTCAGTTCGCAAATGGACTGATAGTGGATACCAACGTTCGACGTGCTGTTGAGCGGTTGCTATCTCTTCGTCCCGCTCCGATACCTCATGCATTGTTCGTTGAGGATATTGAAAAACAACCAGACGAGTCCGGCCAATATCCTATGCGTGAAGTTCCGCCGGTTTGGATACCAGCTGATCCTGCTGCTAACCCTGCGACAGTGGCGCATTTCCAGAGAGTGTGGATACACCTCCCATGGAAACGATCGGAAGTGCTACAGGTGAAGCAATCTTTGCCTGATCCACGCAAAAATCCTACAGGGTATTACAAAGAATTATCACAGCTCGTAGATGCTACGGTAATGAATCTTGCCGATATCGATATGTTGTTCGGCAATGTCGTACCGCAACCGGTATGGGCTAAGATTCGGCAGGAAAATCATCCGACTGAATTAGGCGGTGATTGGGCTGCCATTGTAGCGGCAGATGCCGGACAAGTGGCTGCTACTAAACCTGACCAGTTGATCACTGCTCTTCCCCAAAGAATAATAACATTAATGAAAACGCTTATGCCAGCTATGAGAGTAAACTGGGACAAATTGTCAGCTTGTAAGCAGAAGAAAGATGAGAGTGTTTCCGACTTCTTCACGAGGTTCGAGGAAGCATTCATCGACCATAGCGGACAGGATATGGGTACTGAGGGTGGTCAGAGATTGTTTGTGGATAAATTTGTTTCAAACTTATTGCCCGATTTGAGCAATAAATTAAAGAATTCGGAAAGTGCATGGGCCGTTTCTACTTCGGCTCAGATATTGGCTACGGCGCAATATTATGAGAATAGGGAGAAAGAAGAGAACGACCGTGCTGATAAAAAGACGAAGGAACTGAAAACTAAAGTGTTGCTTCAGCAAGCGTATCCTCCACGTTCGAATCAGAATGCGTTCCAACAGAATAGATCGCAGTCGCAACCGAACAGATCCCAAACTCGTAATGACTCCTCTTCCCAGAGATCCTCGTTAGGGTACAATCAATGTGCTTATTGTAGACAGGAGGGACACATTAAATTCAATTGCCCTGTTTTGAATGAACGTAATAGTGGTAACTTGTCTAGAGGAGGTCGTGGTGGTTCGCAGCAAGCATCACGTGGTAGAGGTCGTGGTGCTCAGAACGATCGCTCAGATAACTCATCCAATTCTAATAATTGTTTCGATCAACGTGGATCATCGCAAGGACGATCTGCGCAGTACAATGTAGACGATTATTACGTCGATCAGGGGACTGACGACAGTAATTACTAGGACAGCCAAAGACAAGGAGAGGGAGTGGCATCAGTTCCGGTTGATCAGAGAGGGCCTTACGTCGCAGTTGCTACATCGGGCGTCGTTGAGCCTTTTCTGTTGGACACTGGTGCAGCGAAAAGTTCTATCATGCATTCGAAACTCCCTGGCGCACCTTTGTCTGGCTTAACAAATGTTTCCGTTGGATTCTCTGGCGCCCCTGTTAGCAATCCAGTTTCACGCCCTTTGCCCCTTAAAATTGGGCCACGTGAGCTAGAAGCTCCGTTGATTTTGACTACGGGTTGTGGTGAAAATCTTTTGGGCCTGGATTTGCTTAAACGTTTGTACGCAACTTTGTATTGTTCTCCTGCGGGTGTAAAGCTTACGTTAGGAGAGAGGGTTGTCTCTCCTATGTATTTGTCCCTCGATAAGCTTCCACCGGAATTGAGTTCTCTTCCTGCGTCTTTGTGGGCAACGGGTCCAAATGACGTGGGCCTACTTGATATCTCCCCTTATGTTGTTCAGTTGAAATCTAATGTGCGACTGCCACGTATTCCCCAATATCGTATCTCCCTTGATGGTGAGCGAGCACTGTTAGCGATCATCTATGATCTGATTGAGAAAGATGTTATTGAAGAGACTCGGGGAAACGTGTGCAATAGCCCTGTGCTGCCCATTCTTAAACGTACTGATCCCTCAAAACCGCCTGTTTATCGTTTTGTTATCGATTTACGGGAGGTGAATAAAATTGTGGTTCCTCAATTTCCTGTTGTGCCTCACATCACGGCGCTACTGACTCTGATTCCAGCTTCTGCATCATGGTTTTCGGTGATTGACTTGAAAAATGCGTTTTTCAGCATCCCGATTGCCGAGGAGAGCAGGGACCTTTTCGGTTTCTCTCTCGGTGGACGTAGCTTCCGGTTCAAACGCGCTCCTCAGGGCTACTGTGAAAGCCCATCTATTTACAGTCAAGCCTTGAAGGGTCAACTGGATGCGTTTAGGTTGCCGGTTGGTGCGGCCTTGATCCAATACGTCGACGACTTATTGGTGGCTGCTGATACTCAGGACATTTGCAAGATTGCTACAGTGTCGTTGCTGCAACATCTCTGTGAGTTGAATCATAAGGTGTCCCCTTCTAAACTCCAATATTGTTGTCAAGAAGTAACCTATTTAGGTCACTTATTGTCAAAGGAGGGAAGGAGGTTGACCCCAGAGAGAATTGCAGCAATTGCGCGAATGGCTGTGCCAAAAACCCAAAAAGATGTGCGTGCCTTTCTAGGTATCACGTCGTACTGCAGGCAATGGATTCCTAATTTTTCATTGCTAGCGAAACCATTGGTGGCTCTTACGTGCAAGGATGTTTCAACTCCTTTATCATGGACGGAAGAATGTCAGAAAAGTTTTTCTGAACTGCGTGATTCATTGTGTTCGGCTCCTGTGTTAGGTACTCCTGTCTACAGTAAGCCGTTTACATTATATGTTCACGAGAGAGAAGGTTGTGCTTTGAGTGTCTTAACGCAACCTTTTGGTGGTAAGCAACGTCCATGTGCATATTTTTCCTCGACCTTGGACCCAGTAGCTAGAGCATTGCCGAGTTGTTTACGAGCAACAGCGGCAGCTGCGGTCTCCATCCGACAATCAGCAGGATTGGTCATGGATAATATGCTTACGGTCATGGTTCCGCATGCAGTCGATACTCTTTTGAATCGAACGAAAACTCAGCACTTGACGAGTGCGAGGTTGTCTGGGTACGAGTTGACGCTCTTGGCAAGCCACATTCAGATAAAACGTTGTAACGTTCTGAACCCGGCAACTTTGTTACCAATTAGCACAGAGTCAGATGAAGTAGCAGAACATGATTGCTACTTGAGGACTGAAGAGGAAACAAAAGGTCGAGTGGACCTTAAAAACACCCCATTGGAAGATCCGGATGGTACCTTGTATGTGGATGGGTCATGTTTTAAGTTGCCGAGTGGCGATGTGACTACTGCTAATGCTGTTGTAACGTTGAATACTGTTGTTGAGACTGCAAGGTTGAATCAGAATTCTGCCCAAGCTGCGGAGCTGATTGCTCTTACTAAAGCATGTGTGTTTGCGAAAGGGAAACATGTGAATGTGTTTACCGACAGCCAATACGCGTTTGGCGTCGCTCACAGTTTTGGACGATTGTGGAGAGAGAGAGGTTTCTTGACGTCGCATGGTACGAAGATTCAGCATGGCCAGCTTGTGAATGATCTTTTGGATGCGTTGACGCTGCCTACGCAAGTTGCGATTGTTAAATGTAGTGCGCATCGTAAGGTGACGGATGATGTTGGTCGTGGTAATGCGTTTGCGGATGAGACTGCTAAGGAGACTGCCCGGAACCTTAGCACTCGAATGTATGTGACGAGTTCGGTTAGGTGGCCTACAGAATCGAGTATGTGTGTGGACACTATTGAGAGTGTGAAAGCAATTCAGAATGAGGCCACCGAGACTGAAAAGATGAAGTGGAAAGAAAGTACGGGAAAGTTGGATGCGAATGGTTGTTGGATTGATTTGACTGATCAGAAAAGATGGATGTTGCCGGATGCGTATGTGCTGGCCGTTGTGACAATGGCGCATGGGTTAGCACATATTAGCGCGAAAGGTATTTGCAAGTTGCTGTCTCCTGTGTGGAAGAATGATGGCATTACGAAATGTGCTGAACGTCTGGTGAAGAATTGTATGGTGTGTATGATGTACAATCCTGGCAAAGGAACCCCAACTCCTCCTGGCAGTTTTGCTCCTCCTTCATGTCCCTTTGAGATGATTCAATTGGACTTCATCCATATGGAGCGATGCAATAACCTGAAATACGTTTTAGTTGTGGTTTGCGCATTCTCCCGATGGATCGAGGCCTATCCCCTCAAAGACAATACTGCTTTGTCTACTGCGAAAATCCTACTGAAGGAATATTTTCCTCGGTATGGAATGCCTAGAGTCGTGTGGTCAGATAACGGAAGTGAGTTTGTTGGAAGTGTGATGAAGAGTGTGTGTAAGGGCCTTGGAATTAATCAGAAATTCCACAGCGCCAATCATCCCCAGTCAGCTGGATTGGTTGAAGGGTACAACGGCACCCTTAAACTAAAGTTAGCGAAGATTCAGGCTACGACTGGTCTTTCATGGCCTGACGCTTTACCTTTAGCATTACTGTCAACTAGGGCGACTGTACACTCCCGAGTAGGGCTTAGTCCCTATGAAATAGTGTTCGGCCGTCCTGCGAATGTGTGGGGGGTTCCTAGGCCAGGAATGTTTTCTGATCTTGAGTACCCAATGTTGATCGATTATCTACATGACTTGACTGCTAAACTGAGGTTAATTCACCAACAGGTTTACGACGCATTGCCGACGCAGACGGAGGGTCCAGGCCACCAGCTCCAGCCCGGAGACTGGGTGGTGACGAGAAACTTTTCACGCAAGAATAACCTGGACCCGAGGTTTACCGGACCCTATCAAGTGCTCCTGGCCACGAGGACTGCCGTTCGTCTCGAGGGACGTAAGAATTGGGTGCATGCCACGCACACCAAAAGAGTCCCCATTCCTTTGCCGGCAGACCCGTGGGTAAGGAGAGGCATTGCATCATCTGAAACAGAAACATTGCCGGCGTTTGTGCCTTTTAACGACGCACAGCTTGTTGGAGAATCCTCAGCGCAGCAGAAAGACACTGTTGAACAATTAGCATCAAAAGACTCAAGACCAGAACACTCAACTGATCAGCAGGACGCTGTCTCTTCAACGGATCCTTTGTTTGACGAGCAGACACGTCCTGGGAAAACCCGATACTCTTTGCGATCTCGCACTAAGGACAAATAAAAGATCTTGCTTTGCTGAATTGCCAATTGCATTATCCCGTTTTCCGTGATCAGTTTTGAACCTTCATATTACTGTAATTATTTCTGTATATATATATATATCGAGCTTCATTCCTTGTACTTTTTGCTTCCACAGCTGAGAGACTTTGTTTTTGCATACACATATATATTGTGCATTAAAGGCCGTAGGGCCGCGCGCGTACTTCCTTCTGGATAGTAGGTCTTGACGCTAGGTTAAAGGCCGTCGGTTCCTGGGAACTCCTAGGGATTGACTATTGCTACACAGAACGAAGTGCGTCAAGAAACGTTGCGGACGGTCGTAGGGAATGGCATTCTCGAAGCTGAATGATTTGGAGGGAGCTCAGGTTCACAGATTCAAGCTGCAGCAACTCAGTCGTACCAAATGTTTTATATTCCAACGTTTTGTATTGTTCTTGACTGCTTCTGCATTATTGGCGGGTGGGGTGTATTATACGATGTCTTACTTCTTACCTGCTACACCTACTCCTACTCCTGACCCTAATCTTACCTCTACTGTTTCTCCTCATTCCTTTCATATGTTACCCGAACACGAGCAGGCTAGACGTGTAGAATTCCGCAACAATTCCTTTATTCAGCTCCTTCATCAGCATCAGTTAGTGGTTAACACTACTAATTGTTGGGTGTGTGGGTTGATGCCACATACTACGGATAAGGGAATTCCATATCTGGTGTTACCGTATAGTTCCCAAGGGTCAGCTCGAGCATTTCAAACAATGTTTCGAAGCGCACTGGGTTTCCACCCCATTCGAGAACCACGTTCCCCCTACTCTGGTCCTACCTCGTATCAAAAACCTTTGTCGATAGCAATAGAGGATTTAGATAGATAGTGATATCTATGATCCTTCGCTCATTCCCGAAGAAGAGATACAGGCCTATAGGGTCCTAAGTAGAGGTGAATATAGTGTGTTCACTAGCGAAAAGCAGCTTAAAAGCTCGCCTCCGATATGGGTCGTACCCCACACTGGTAATTTTTGTCTCATGGGTCGTGGCCGAAGATCGCAAGCCCGACTTGGAGCAAGTGCTTGCACTGAAAATTACATTCTGCCGATGTTCTCGTCCCCTGTGTTTCTGGCTGCCAAGGGTACATACTTTATCTGTTATGATCGTGCATACACATGGTTGCCCGCTGACTTCATGGGCTCATGTTTCATTGCAAATCTGTTGCCTCCGACGTTTACCGTAGATGCCGATTATCATAAGACTAGAGTTGTGCGAGGCGTAATTAGCAAAGAGGATACTGCCGGTCAAGAGGCAGGAGACTTTTTCAAGGGTTTCCTCCCGTTTTGGGGACCTATGGTTAATAGTAGGAACCTGAGACAGTTGACTCGAGTGGTAGAATCGACAGCTAATATTACTGCCAGTGCCCTTGGTAATATCACCACAGAACTTCAGGCGGAGAGACTTATGACGTTACAAAACCGTATGGTTTTAGATGTCATCTTAGCAGATCTAGGTGGGGTATGTAAGGTGATCCATTCGAGCTGCTGCATTTTCATTCCAGATAATGCTCCTACTGTCTATCAAGCCATCTCGAGGTTGCATAAGATCTCCGAATCCATACACGTGGATGTAGGGGATTGGACGCTACTTGGATGGTTTTGAGGCCTGATGTCGACTTGGGGCTGGAAGATTCTGATGATCATCGGAGTCGTTGTGGTGTTCCTGTTCACGTGTTGCCTTTGCGTGCAGTGTGGTCCTGCCTTATGTGGCCTCTGTGCTACAACGTGTATAAGACAACCACCTGTTACCAAGGGGACTCGGTTGAACAGAGCTATGCTACAGCAACATCTCGATGGTTTGATGAATATCGAATATGATTCCGATTAGTGCTTGCCTACATGAGGGCAAAAGGAGCGTCTGAGGTTCCGTGACAATCGTAAGTGGTGTTTTCGACTCGCACGAATATGGTCGAGTCTGGTATCTATGAACCGCAAATGGCGAGTTTAGTAAGTGTGCGCAGTTTCGCTGTGCTAACTTAAACCGTTCGTCTGTTATGTGGGTTTTTCATCTGTACCCACGGGTTCCATCTTAGATACGGCATCCATTTTGTCTCTTGCCCTCAAGTAGCCAGCGAACGGACGTTGTCCGCTTCGCGACCCTGGGACTCCCAAGATATTTGCGGAAGACACATGTTCTTTGTGAGTGTCTTTATGACGAGGGGGTTGCTACTGTAAGGCAGATGGCGCCGCTCGAGGCTCATCTTGCCGCACGGACTTATTGTCTCAGCCGTGCATCTCATTAGGCACGTCCCTTTGATGCCTGTATCTCGTGTTTCCCGACACCTCCCCTTTTACACCCTTTCCGATCTCCCCACTGTCTCCGTCTTCCTCTACACCTGTCCTTGTTCCTATTTCGATCTGTTTTACTGCTGATTGGAATTCGTTAATGGTGGGAAGATGGGTTTTTACAGTTGGGAACCGCCAAATGTTTCCGCACTTATGTTCCGGACCTCATGTGTTTCAAAGTGACCAAAGCGACCCCTCTGGGGGATAATGGTGGGAACCGGGTGGTAAACTTTTGTGTGCCATGTTGTCCTATGGGTAAAAACTGTATAAAAGGAGCGATCCACAGAACCAATTTGAAGCAGTCTCCCCAAGTTGCACGTGGTGTACTTGTCGTGACTTCTGTGTTCCCTGCAGCAAATAAACCTTGAATCTTTGACGTCGAAGGAAGTGTCCCGTGTCTCTGTGATTCGTACGCCGGAGCAGGTTACCCACGAAGGTTTCAGGTGTTGTGCCCTGGCACCGCTGGGTCTTAAAGAACCCAGTCCTTCAGTAATAAAGTGTAAAGGCGAAGATGTCTCATATATGTGTATGTCAGAGATTATGGAGCACATGTGCTTTAGACAGCCATACTCATGCGGCGGGCCCAGGCATAGAGCGCCATATGCGCAGATGGAGTGATGGCAGTCGTGCCCCAGGTAAACCCCACAAGTATGCCAACCTGCTGCTCGACAGGCCATACCCCTTCAAGCCTGAGGGTGCAAAGTGTCAGGAGGCGCAGAGCTCCCGCGCACCCCCGACCACGGACTGAATGATGAAATTCCCTGGGTGGGACTATAGACTTTTTGCCACTCCTAACTGTCTTCTTCCATTTCAGGAAACATGGAATGTGCACACACTACACTGAGAGCCAGTCCTTCACCCACACGCCACACCTCCCCAACCCAACCCCCCTGCCTTGGGGCCAGTGGTAAACTGTTATTCGTCAGCCTGACTTGAATAATGGCAGCCTTACACCTTGGTACTTCTCACGCAGGACCATATTTGTGCATTATTGCTTATTTGTATACTCTCTTCAGCAATCCTTTCATGAGTAACATGCTACGTTAATTGCCCCACCTGGATGGCACGGCGTTACATCTACGGCCACCTCACACCTCACCCAGGGGCACCATGGCTATCTTCCACATCAAACACTAGCAAGGTTACATCCACTGCCACCTTTCACCTCCCCCAGGGGCACCGCGGCTTATACTTTCACTTGTTACAGTAATTATCCTTCAGCGCAAGCGCAATGGGGCCAGAAACTCTCTCCCCAGCGCATGCGCACTCCACAGGGACAGAGCAATATCGAACCGGAAGCAGGAGAGTACCTCGGCAATGATTGAATCCTCCTACTTAAGGCAGGAGAAGGCCGTGGTTCCCACTTCAAGGCAGCCGCTGGCGAGGGAAGGTGCACAGGAGCGAGCACCTATCTTAAACCATGAGTAACCCCACCGACGGGCCTAGACGGCCCTAAATACTCGCCACTTTTCAGTGACGCCCGCAACCCCGCCTGACTGGAGCCGTCCCTGTTGATAATTTTGCGCGCACTATCTATTTAATTCATAGTCACAACGATGCGGGCACAACCAGCGAAGCCTTTGGAGACTTCCCAACCAACATTAAGAGGGTACGCTGAAATATGCTTGCGCCTTGTTGGTGTATTTTTAGGATGTGAATGAAACGTTGCCGGCCGTACCACAGTGCCAGTGGGGGGTGCACATGGTAGCTGCTGGCGCGGCCCCAACGCGCGCCTTCTCGGCACCACACTTCTTGGCAGTAGGAGAGGGCATTTCATGTGGTCAGGGGGTGCGCAGGGAGATCTGCGCCCCATGACACTTTGCACCCTCAGGCTTGAACGGGTATGGCCGGTCGAGCAGCGGGTTTCCCAGTTTCCAAACCTGCACTCATCAAACAGCTTTTTCTCTTTAAAAGATCTCCGTGGGGTGGCGTGGCTAAGATGGCGGCGTGAACGGACGCTCTGCTCTGGAGCTCCCGCCGACAGCATATCTTAGCACAGGCATCTTGGCCGTATTTACAACAGTCGGCACATATTCCTGGAGCGGTCCGGGCTTGGTTCTGCCGGAGACACTTTTTGAAGCTGCAGACGAGACCCGGGGGTTGTTCTTGGCCCCGGGAGAGTGGCAGCCGGGAACGAGCACTGGGGACGGCTGGCGGGATGCGTAGGCTGTGAGGCAGCACGGCCCGGTCCCTGCTTTCCTGGATAGGCACCTTTGGGAGCGGAAGGACGGCGCCGAGCAACTACCACCGCGGGGGGGAAGGTGCGGAGGAGGTCCCCTTCCCCGCGCACACAAGGAGCCAGTGGCGCTGAGACGGCCCTGATCTGACCGCCATCTTGGGCTGGCTCCGCAGAGTCTGACTGCGCTGCGGCTAGTGAGGGCGCTTGCGGGGGGCCACGGAGTGACACGTTCCGCGACTCTGTGACCTGCTGATGCGACCGGCCACCTCGGCGAAGCAGCGCCGTCAGCATCTGGAAGGCGCCATTTCATGGAAGGGAGAGGGACAGTGGCAGCCGTCATCTTGAATGCAGCCGCCCAAATCTGGCCCGGACAAACACGGAGGCAGCTCCGAGAGCCACTACTGGAGCGGAGGAGACAGGGGGTTGCTGGGACTTACCCCGATTGAGGTGAGGAAGGATCCGAGCCCGTGGTGGGGATCGCATGCGGGGGAGCCTTGCCCGAGCTGGTGCGGAGAGCTACCAAAGAGTGACTGTTGAAGGCTGGGCTGCGCAACCACCCTGGGGACAGCCGTAGGCCGTGTCTTGCGGTCTGCGGTCTGCGCACTGCCGGGGAGCTTTGGCGCTGAAGGTGTATCTGACCTCCCCCTGCTCTGAGTCGACTGTAGGCTGCGGGGGCTTCGCGGGAGCCACGACTGAGGGTGCTGTTTCCCTATGGGGGCTGGTGGAGGCTGCGGGAGGCCGGCGAGAGTGCGGCGGAGTACGCTGCCCCTTGAGCAGGGAGACTGGTGGTGGCTTTAGGGAGGCCAGTCGGCCCGAAACTGCCCAGGGGGCCATAGAGAGTGGACTGCAGCGGCACGATAGAGAATGACAACGCAGCCCTGGGAGGTTGCGAGAGGCCCAGAGGGCGTCTCAGAGCGGAGGTGGCGATAAACGACGGCAGCCGGGATTCCCTGGGCGAGCGAAGAGGGTCCCCAAGCTTGAATATAGGGCTGGGAGGCCGATGGCCAGGAGGAGAGGCGCAACGTGGGCCGAGCACGCCGGAGTCACTGGTGGCGTGGGCAGATTTGCAGTGAGCCATTGTTCCGATTTCTGGACGATACTGTGGTGGCCCCTTGAGCTGGATAGCGGTACGTGGTGCCCTCAGCTTGCAACATAGGTGCCCCGTTTGCCTGGTGAGGGACTGCAATGGGCCTTGGCGAGGAGACGCAGCCGGTGGAGTGTACGGGTCCGGTGGGAGCTTTCACGGGTCTTGGAACGTCGGCGGACGTGGTCGCCGGCCCCCTGGGATCTTCAGGGCAGAAATGTCCACGGCGAGAGGTCGGAAAGGACAAGTCAGTCAAAGACCTCTTCGTCAAGGCGCAGGCGAATCAACAGGCCAAGTATATGGCTGCGAACGCTACCCACTCCGCTGCGGGGCAATCGGAGGGCACAGAACCGATCACCAAGGCGATTTTGGAATCGTTCTTTACCACCTTGCGGGACGATATTCACACCTTGCAGAAAGAATTCGCAGATGAGATAAAGGAGGTGCGTAGGGATGTGGATGGCATTGGGGAGCGTGTGGCAGACTTGGAGACCGAGTGATAGTCGTGATACCGAGATGGAGGCACTGCGACAAGAAATAGTGAGGATCCATGACCAACAGGTCGATCTACAGTCACATATGGAAGATCTCGAAAACCGCTCCCGCCGCCATAACGTCCGTATACGGGGGGTCACGCTATCTGAGGACACCAAGGACCTCCTGGGCTTTACTGGAGACCTTTTCAACCACGTCTTGTGGCGGCCGGCGGGGTCGGAGTTGCGGATCGATAGAGTTCACAGAGTGGGCCCCCCCTAGATTGCCGTCAGCCCCCCCTCCAGATATTCTGGCATCCGTGCAGGACTTTCACACGAAGGAAGAAATTTTGCAAAAGGCGAGGCAGTTGCACCCTCTCTCTTTTAGGGGGCAGTCCCCGGTGTTGTATCAGGACTTGTCTGCACTCACACTACAAAAGCGCAGGACATTCCGGCCAGTCATGGCCGATCTTCAACAGCACAAAATTTCTTATAATTGGGGTCAGCCTGATCTTCAAGAAGGGCAATAAACTCCATCAGCTCCGGTCATTGACAGAAGCTTGCCGCCTGCTGGACTTGGATCCCCCTGCCGATGCTACTGAAGAAGAGGTGCCCATGGCCGATTCTGAGGACAGCAGGCCGCGTTGGTGGCAGCAGACCAGACGTCGTCGGGTCCGGAAGCCCCCTGCAGAAGAGATTCGAGAAGGCCAACGGGCAGCGGTGGTGGCAGTCTCCTCGGGAGCTGAAGTGCCACATCCCAGCTGAAGTGCCACATCCCAGCTGAACTCCGAGCGAACTTGATTGCTGGCTATGTCTCTGAGCTTCATTTGTATAATGCTGTTGGCGGGAGGGAGAGCTTTTCTTTTTCTGCAGTGAGCAGCATACCCCATTGCTGTACCTTACCAATCATCTACAGATGATGGACACTTCGTACTTTTTGAAATGTTGGGTGCTTTTTGGTTTTCTAGTTCGAGGGTTGGGGTGGGGGGAGGGTGGGGAAAGGGGGGGTTCCAGGTCCATGGGTTCCTTCAGGGGGATTGCAGAGCCACTTTATTGTTTGTGAGCGGAGAGTTCAATACCCGGGGTAGCTTGAGGGTGGCAGGTTTCTCCAGGCTAGGTCCGAGACGAGTGGAGGGCATCCCTTGGCAGTAGAGGCTGTGGACTGGGAGAGGACTGATGCCTGCGGCTGAACTACGGATCCTCACGCTGAATGTGCAGGGACTTAATAATCCTGTGAAGAGGAAGGCCGTCCTCTCCTTTTTGGAGCATTCTAGGGCAGATATATGCCTTTTACAAGAGACGCACCTCTTACAAAAAGATTGTCAGAGGATGAGGTCACGCTGCTTCCCACTCCAATTTTTTTCATCCGCTCCTCCTAAAACTGCAGGGGTAGCGATTTTGGTAGCCCAGCGCTTCAGGGGGAAGGTTCGGGGTGGAGATCAAGGGGAGGCTGTTATCCTATAGATTCTATATAGCAAAGGAGGGGTGAAGACGGATCAAGTGTTGATCCTAAGGCTCAGATTACCACTCCAGGAAGGAGGAATGGAAGGTCCAGCCAGAGTCAGAGCCCCAAAGAACAATGTCTAACAAAAACGGACTCGGCTGTTCCTGAGGAAGAAGAAGGGTACGGTCAATAAAGGGGAGAAAAAGAAAGGGTAGTGCTCTGTGGAGGGCTACCCTGGGTATCCAATTTGTTGGAATTAATGGCCTCACACACTCTTGCGAGTGTCATGCTTCATCATTGGCGGTTGCTCCTCGTAGGGCAGGCGGTGCAATGCCCTACGGGCTCACCTCATAGAGGGGCTCTTTATCGGAGATCTTTTTTCCAACAGCCTGTAGGTGAAGTGCAAGTGAGGGGCCAGGGAGAGAATGGATAGTGTAGGGAGGTGATTTAAAATGCAGCACGAGGTACCGGAGATCAATTTATTCTGGTGGTTCCCATGCTATATGTTAAAAACAGTGGGTAGCCTATGATCGCCAGAAATTAGGATTCCGTATCACGATCTAGGACTACAATTCGTATCGTGAGGTCGACATGTTTCTCGCTAATGCAATTATGCTGCGATTCTTCAGGACCTAATAATATACATCTATCGCAAAGGAATGACCTAGTAAAGTGTCAATCAATAATACATTTAACTTCCTGTTGTACTACCTGCATTGGACTGCTCTTGCCTAAAGGTCAAGGAGTACGGGTGTCAACAGTACCCGGTAGGTATGACTTCAAGGGGGAGAACCAAAAGGGGTTTAATGGTGCTCGAGGCCTTGGTCAGGGCTGCTGTGCCTACCCATCTCTACCGGGATCCTGAAGAATCGCAGCATAATTGCATTAGCGAGAAACATGTCGACCTCACGATACGAATTGTAGTCCTAGATCGTGATACGGAATCCTAATTTCTGGCGATCATAGGCTACCCACTGTTTTTAACATATAGCATGGGAACCACCAGAATAAATTGATCTCCGGTACCTCGTGCTGCATTTTAAATCACCTCCCTACACTATCCATTCTCTCCCTGGCCCCTCACTTGCACTTCACCTACAGGCTGTTGGAAAAAAGATCTCCGATAAAGAGCCCCTCTATGAGGTGAGCCCGTAGGGCATTGCACCGCCTGCCCTACGAGGAGCAACCGCCAATGATGAAGCATGACACTCGCAAGAGTGTGTGAGGCCATTAATTCCAACAAATTGGATACCCAGGGTAGCCCTCCACAGAGCACTACCCTTTCTTTTTCTCCCCTTTATTGACCGTACCCTTCTTCTTCCTCAGGAACAGCCGAGTCCGTTTTTGTTAGACATCCTATAGATTCTCCCTGGGGGGGGGGGGGGGGGGGGGGGGGGGGGGTGTCAGTTTTCACGGTTTGTTTCATCTATGTCCCCAATGAAGGCCAGGAAAAGTAATTTCATCTAGCGCTAAGCGACGTGGCCACCTCCCCAGATAGGCACATTCTGGTGGGGGGGGGGGGTCTTGAACCTGGTGTTCGACAATCTTCAGGACAGATCAGGCCAGCGCTCGTCACAGGCGGGGACTCTTTCAGGGGGAGGCCAGGCCAGACTGGGTGAGATGGGAATGGTGGATCTTTGGCGCAGCTTCCATCCAGGTGCCCGGGAATACACTTACTATTCTAATGCCCATAAAACCTACGCGCAATTGGATTATTTCTTGGCCTCCACGTCCCTTCAAGCACTCACGACCGAGATAGATATAGGTGCCACGGCCCTTACTGACCATGCGCCCCTAACCGCTGTTTTCTCCTTTGGCCAGAGCAACGAGCCGCACGCTGTTGGAGGTTACACGATTTCCTGCTGTACCGTAGGGAAGTAGTAGAGAAAATCGCGGCGACCATTAGGGACTACTAACACATAATAGCACTGCAGACACGTCCTTAGCAACGCATTGGGCAGCACTTAAAGCGGTACTGCGTGGCGAGTTTATTGCCATCTCGGGGGCTGAAAATGCAGAAAGGGCGCGTAAGAGAGATGAGCTTACACAACAGACGAGGGAACTAGACCACATGCACTAACGGACCGGGGCGCGGAGGGAAACAACTGCGCCTGGTACGACAACAGCTGGTCACGTTAGATCAGGACCGGGCGGAATATGCAGCCTTGAGGGTGCGGCATATGTATTATACTGGTGGAGATAGATGCAGGTGTCTACTAGGTCGTGGGCTCCGGGAAGCTCAGCGCAGTCACACGGTTCGGGAGATTGGGACACACGGCGGGGGTTTTGGTCACGGAGGATGCCGACATTGCGGCGGCATTTAGTGATTTTTACACTTCCCTGTATGCTGGCTCTTCGCTTGACTTGGCAGCGGGGGACACGTTCCTAGCGTCTGTTCCCCTCCCGGCCCGGACGTCGGAGCAGGCGGACCTGCTAGAACGACCTATTAGGCCGGAGGAGTTAATCACAGCTATCTCGCGCCTTAAATTAGCAAAAGCACTGGGGCCAGATGGCTTCTCTGCCATCTTTTACAAGACGTTCTGCTTGCAGGTGGCTCCGTTGTTGACCGCCCTCTTTAACTCCTTCTCGGAACCGGGAACGATCCTGAGGGACCTCCTGGACGCCACTATTTCCGTCATACCCAAGCCAGGGAAGGCTAATTCGAGATGCGAGGCCTACCGTCCTATATCCCTTCTTAACGTCGATCTTAAGCTCTACACCAGCTTTTTATCGGCTCGACTTGCTCCGCTGATGCCGGGACTTATCGACCTGGATCAGGCAGGATTTATACCGGAACGCCAAACAACCGACAACACTAAAAGGGAGTTACATCTGATAGAGAAGGTTACGCGGACGGCCTGCGAGTATATGATGCTCGCAATCGACGCTGAGAAAGCGTTCGACCGAGTCCATTGGCCGTATCTGGAGCAGTTCTTGGTGAAGGCGGGGTTGGGAGTGAAGTTCCGCACTTGGGTCCTGAACTGCTACACTTTCCCTACGGCGACGGCCAGGGTCAATGGTCGCACCTCACCCCGCTTCCCCATCGAGCGGGGCACAAGACAGGGGTGCCCTTTGTCGCCCCTGCTCTTTGCCCTGTACATGGAGCAATTGGCGCAGGTGATGCGACTCGACCCGAGGGTCTGCGGGGTTAAGTTTGGGGCCTACATACATACCATCAGCCTCTACGCATATGATGTTCTGCTATCCTTATCTTCGCCCAGAGACTCGCTACCTGCTTGTATTGATATCATGGACGCCTTCTCTCAGGTGTCAGGATTCAAGGTCAACATGACCAAATCGGTGGCTCTGGACCTGTCCCTTGGGGAGCACACACAGGTCTTCCTTCAGGACCATTTTTCCATTTCGCTGGGCTTCGGAGGCCGTCTTGTATCTGGGGATTCAGTTGGCGCCCACGCTGCAAGACACGGTCCGCATCAATTATGCGCAACTTCGCCACACGATCCGACTTGAGCTGGGTAGATGGAGGCACCTCCCGTTGTCGTGGTTGGGTAAGGTAGCTGCCATAAAAATGACAATCCTGCTGCAGATTCTCTATCTATTCCGTGCCCTACCGTTGTGGCCCCCAGACGGCTGGATCCGTCAGACTCAATCTGAAATTGCCCAGTTCATTTGGAATTGGAGAAGGCCTCGGATGAAGCTCAGGCTGGCGGCACTGCCCCCTGAAAAGGGAGGACTAGGTTTACCGGACCTGCTTCTATATTATCAGACAGCCCAACTGCGGACCATCGTGGAGTGGAGCAGGTGTGAGTCCGAAAAGCACTGGCTCTTCCAGAACCAGGATGTTGCGGGCCATCCACTCCAGGAGGTCCCCTTCCTTCGCAGACATCATCGACCCTCTAATCTCTATGCCTCGCACATAACGAGAGTGCCGCTGGAAGTGTGGGATAGCACCAACCTGAAGCATGAGTTGACCACCTTTCCATCCCCATTTTACTCCCTTGCTCGAGAACCCAGATTTTAGCCCCGGGCAGGATATCTTGGCTTTTGCGTGGTGACATCCGGCGGGCTGTAGGTTCCTGTTCCATCTTTACACGCGGGAGGGGATCCGTCCATTCGTGGATTTCCAGCAGGAATATGGCTTGCCGGAATCTGAACGACTTTGGTACCTCCAGGCCCGGCACTGGGCGCTCAGTGACCAGGTTCGAGAGGGGGCGGATCGCCAACTACGGCCGTTGAGTGCTGGCTAATCACACGGGCGGCGGATATAAAACTCATATCAGACCTGTACCGCATGCTCTTAGACCATACACACATGTCTACAACTCCGGGAGGGCGCGCTGGTAAAGGGACTTGGGGCGTACACTGAGCAATAAAGATTGGGAGGGTATCTATTACCGAGCGCGGCACTCCGCTTATCATATGGGCCTGACGGACACCCTCACAAAAATTGTGTCCTACTGGTATTACACTCCATAGAAGCTTCACGAAATGGATCATACGAAGGAGGCGACTTGTTGGCGTGGGTGCGGTGAGAGAGGCACACTGGTGCATCTATTGTGGGAATGTGCACGGCTTCAGGGGTACGGGAGGTTGGTACTTGATGAGGTAGATGCACATTTCGATACAGAGGGGGGGGGGGGGGGGGGAGTTGGGCGGTGGGGGGGCGGAGGGATGATTTCTGTTTTTTGCTGGTTTTGTACATTTGTTCATTCAGGCAGCTGTCTCAGCAGGGGCATTGGCCCATTACTTCTGTAGGGCCCAACAGTCACTATGATTAGTCTCTTTATTGCATGACTTTTAATGCGCTATGTGGCCAAGGCCTTGTGGATATGTACAATTGCTGTCTGTGACTTTATTTGTTAATAAACAGATTTAATACTAAAAGATCTCCTGAAAGAGACCCTTCGTGGGCCCGTCGGGCATTGCAGCGCCGGCCTGACGAGGAGCAAAAAAAGCACGATGATGAAGCATGACATCCTTCTGGGTTTGTGAGGGCGAATAAGAGGTAAGACTTGGCCCTACCCTTCGGGATTGGATCCTTGAAACTGGGGATATACATCTGCCTCTTTTCCTTCTTTCACCCTCTTTTCTTACCTCACCTCTATTCTAGTCTTTCTCCTCCCTTCCAATGAAGGTGACATACACGCACCCTTTACAACGGAACAGTGTCCTATTTGATTTTACTAGCATTTGAGGAGCACAGACACCTGACCTCAACGAGCTCCTAGTCCCCCCTCTCCTTTTTGTTGATTCCATACATTACTTCTGACATTGGCTGAGACCATTAGGCCCCCATTAAGTTCTTGCGAGTGTGGCGCTTCACTTGAGGTGTCAGGCACTGTCTCCCCGGTCTGCCCACATCCCTCTGGAGGCCGTTTTCCAGGGTGAGTTCTGTAGAGTCATGTTGTCTGCTCCTCTAAGGTGTGTGATCCAGTTGAACCATCTTTCGTCGCCTGGAAGTCTTAACCTCTACCTTCATTTAGCACCCTCTCAACTTTTCGTTGTCCTGGTGTTGGTCTCCAACCAGCCTGCAGTGGCTTCCGGCCTGCAACAAGATTTTATCTGGCCCATAGCAACTAAACATTAATGGGGTATATTTATTTATTTATAGAGGATTTATAATGCGCATGGCTGCCACAGCGACGAGGCGTCCCTGCGCAACCAGAATCCCAAGGAAAAAGATAGAGAAACCCAGAAGCGGCTAAACCTCAAACAATAGGGAACAGCCAGGTTTTTACAGACTTGCGAAATGGCAAAAGATGAGGGATGTCACGAATGTGTGTTGGGAGGGAGGTCCACCATTTGTCCGCCAAGAGGCCGAACAAACGGCCCCCCGCCCTCGCTCTCCAGACTCGGGGGACACAAACAAGCCCACGATTGGCAGCTCTTAAAGCACACCTGGGCATATAGTGTGTCAATAGACCAGAAATCCCTGTAGGTGCTTGGTGTATCAAGATTTTATGAGAGATGCATAGCACCCTAAACTGAATGCGTTCTTCAATGGGCAGACAGTGTAGCCTGGGAAGCACATGTGCCACCGACTGAGATCTTGGTAGAGCCACTAACATACGTGCAGCCGCATTCTGGACCCTCTGCAGGTGTTTAATACAGGCTTTGTTGGCGCCCAGATATAAAGAATTGCCATAATCAAGCCTAGCAAGAATGGAGGCCTGCACGATGGTTTGGCGCACACTGGGAGGAAAAAAAACAAGCAAGGACATCAATCCTCTCAAGAGCCCAAAGCAGGTAGCGGCGACAACTTGTGTCTGTTTCTCGAAAGTCAGTCCAGTATCCAACCAAACACCCAAGTTCTTTACAGCCTCCTTGGGTGACGGGGCGGGTCTAAGATGGTCAGGCCACCATTGTTCGGACCAGAGCTACTGGTCCTTGCCGAACAATAGGATCTCAGACTTGCTGGCGTTTAATTGAAGACAGTTAGCCTTCTTCCAGTTCGAGATGACCGACAGATCCTCCTTAAACTTCTCCAGATTGGTGCAACAGTTTTTGGAGAAGGCAATCACCAGCTGGGTGTCGTCTGCATACGACACCAAGGACAACCCCCTGCCTCTAGCCACCTCCGCCAAGGGACTCGCATAATGGTCGATTAACAATGGGCTCCGAATAGAGCCCTGAGGCACCCCATGGCGCAGGGCATGGTCCTGAGAATGGAAAGGTGGCACTGAGACTTGGAAGGATCGTCCTACCAAGAAGGAACGTACCCAGTCCAAAGCACCGCCCCTGATTCCAGCCGTCCCAAGGCGGTTAAGGAGATTCGCATGGGACACCGTATCAAAAGCGGCGGTTTGATTTTTCAGTAGGACCAAGGCCGCAGAATCTCCCATATCCAGCCTGCTCCGGATGGACTCCGTTACAACCAGGATGGCTGACTCAGTGCTATGACGAGGGTGAAACCCATGTTGGGAAGAGTCAAAGATATTGCGCTCGTCGATGTGTTTAGACAGGATGGAGTTCACATGCGCCTCCACCAACTTAGCCATAAAAGGCAGCTGGGATATGGGGCGATAATTACCAGGGTCCTCCGGATCTAACGAAGGCTTTTTTAACAGAGGGATGACTTTTGCGTGCTTCCACGCTCTAGGGACGGAGGCCAGTTTCAAAGATAAATTGGCCAATTCTAGACCTACCGGGGCAATCAGTGGCTAGAACGGACGAAAATGGGTTGATGACAGTGGGTCAGATGGAGAGCCAGACTTAATTTTCAGGCAAAGGGCCTCAAATTCCTGGGGCGACAGCAAGGGGAAGACTGACAAACAGTTGTCCCCCATGATGTCCGTCCATACAGGCACAGCGTTCTCAGCCGGGGTAGTCACTTTGGAGAGGTCCCGGTATATTGTAATTTATCTTTTTTCCAAAGACTTGGATTCTGGGGACCAAAGAGAAATTTATATCCAATTCCTTTGGCAACCTGTAGGAGGCAGCAGAGCCTCTTAAATCTTCCCTATTCTAAATGTTGTACCGGCAATGGTGTGCATGCCAGATCTATGAAAAAAGCAAGTCCCTATTACAGATAGTCCACGCTGCAGACTGAGCACATGTCCTTTAGAGTGCATCGTATGACGTGACCTTTCTGGGATGTATTTTACACAGACGTTCTAACTTTGCCTTCAATCTGGTAAACAAAGAATAAAAGCACCTCTCCTTACTCTAACAAACATTTTCAAAAATGAAGCATGTCAAGTCCAAATATACAGCAAATTTATCGAATGAGCATTTGTAGTACATTCTAATAATTGGCTCCTCAAGCTTGAAACTTCAATCCATTTGCTTTCAATTTAAAAAAAATCAGTTTCATCATTCCCATTAATCTTGTGCTTCAATTGCCAGAATTGTGTAGAAAGTTGCAGATTGAATTTATTTTTGTTCAACCTTTACTAATGGCTCAAGTTTACTTTGAATTTCTTTACTTTGATTAACGGAAGTTCTTTCTTGGGGTGTGGTTATTTTTCTTATTGTGTTCCACAAAATTGGACACATTCTCATTTCATGTAAATTTGCGAATTTTTAGTATTTCATATTAAAAAATGAATCGCCTGCTTTTCTTATCTATAGTTAAGTAATTGATTATTTTGTCAGAGCATTTGCTATAGTTTGTCAATTCTACTCCTTATATATAATTTCTCAGTTTAAAGACACCATTGTTTTTTATAACGTCCAATTTCTCTATTGTTCTGAATCATATCAAGCTGATTACAAAAAAGATCCAAGTAAACGTTATTCATTCATTTACATTTTATTCGTTCGTTGGAGATCACTCATTACTCTCAACCACTCTACAAAGTTCCAGTTTGCCTACTGTGGTATCTTTGCTTATAATTCATATTTCTCGTACTTCTAATACTGCGGGTTACAGCTTTGTTAAAGTTAATAACATTAGTTAAAAAAACGGATTTTTCAATCTACAATTCAAACCATCCCTTTTGTATATTTTAGTATAAAGGGCAAGCCTAGCTGAAAAAGAAGTCTAATACACTCTTTATTTGTTAATTCAGCTGTCTCACAATGCATTTTACAGGTCTACTAGATAGAGCCGCCAACGCTATAATTAAACAAATATATAATATAAATTTACATCACATAATAATTCCAAGGTAGCAGCGTTAAAAAGATTAAAAGAATTTTACCACTAGATGGCACTGCTAAACCACTAAAACAAACACCAGACTCAATCAGCCTCCGGTTGTAAAGCACTAGTTCGAAAGTAGAAGACAATATGACTGAGCAGTGTACGTTTTGGAAAGTATGTAAACTAATAATAATAATAATAATAATAATAATAATAATAATAATAATAATAAAGCCATGTGTTGAGCGCGAACAGTTACCTCCAGCAGAGGTGTCCCAGCGCTAAACCCTTCCAAAATAATATATTCAGACGGCACTTTAGCAACCATTCACAAAATGCTTCCATATTATTAAAAAGCACATACGTATAGCACCCACCGCTACTAGAACCAAACTTTGTTAGGGAGGGGAGGGTCTTCAGAACCATCTTCAGAGCTTAACCAGAATTTCTTGTGTTGTGGCTCCTCTCACTGCTCTGGAACAATAGCGGCAGCCAAGTTATCTATCATTCAGCTGTGCTTTCTATTGAAAATGCATTTTTTTATTTGCTTATAACTTTTGACCCTGTAGACATTTGCAAGATGCTATGTTTCCTGACTGTCTGTCCACAGGGTGAAAGTTAATAGGGTAGCAGATGAAAAAATTTACAATTTAACCTTTTAGCTCTCGCAGGTAATTTTGCGAAGGGGGGGGGGGGGAGGGGGGGACTCCGTTAAATGATTTAAACCAAACTTGTTTTTAAAGTATGCCTTTACTCAGAAAGCATCCTTTTGATTTTATTTGTTATAAATCCGTTCAGTAGTTTTTGAGATATTCAAGTTCTTTAAAAAAAAAGGCACTGGCAGGGTTTAACGGGTTAATGCTTTTGTATATCTTGGCGACTGAAAAGCTATTTGTCAATTTGCATATAACTGCAGCACCGTTTGACCAATATGGCTGACATTTAGTACATTCTTGGTACGTTCAGACTTCTATTGGTATTTTTAAAGTTATGCATATCCATAAAGGGGGGGGGGGCTCCAGTTAAAATGGGAAGGGGCAAAAAAGTGTTCATTTGCCAATATGTCTGGCACTGTGTGATGACACAACATTTTGCAAAAGCTTGGAAGGTTTGAGTTTTTGAAAGATATCTCAAAGTTTGTGTCAATCTTTCAGGAATAGGACAAAGTTGAAAGAAGTGGGCAAACCATTTTCAATTGCTTACAAAGTTAGCGCAATTTGATGAGTCTGCATCAACTGGGGGAAGCAATTAGAAAGTTACATGTAATACAGGTATTTCAAGTTTGGTGCAAATCCAAAGAGGGAAGGAGTTAAAGAAGTGGGGTCAAAAGAATTTTGCTTCACTAATAACTTTGGTACGGTCCTTTGGCTGTGCATGAAATTTGTCGGACTTAGCAGGTTTAGCCTATTCTTGTTTTTCTCAATTTCATGCAGGGCAATCGAAAGGGGGAGAATGAGGAGGGAGAGACTTTTAGGGGGAAGTGAAAATGTATTGATCTTCTAATAATGTGCCACGGTTTTGGTGGATCCACAATACATTTAGAGGATTTAGTTTACTATATGTTATGTTGAGGTTTGAGTTAACCAATTAGGGAGAAATTAAAGTTTCATTGACCAACAACTAATCGCACAAAGCCTGTGTCGTTCCTATATCATATACAGTTCAGCTGCAATTAGATCTTGCTCAGACAAAATAAGCTCCTGCTGCAGCATTCCTATATATTGCATACACTGGGTACTTCCCATATCTCAAAGATTTACAAATGTTTCCATCCTCGTAAGTCTGTTATTTATACATCATCGCCAGTTGCTCCTGTTCCATGTGTACCACAACATAGATTGCCATTTGATTTTTCAGCTAACCCCAGTAAGCTGATACTTATCATAAATCCACTACACACCAAAACCCTCTAAGCGAATGGTGCCCCAGCTTCCTTGCTGCTATCAGGGCTCCTTCCCCAGCATGGCCTTGGGTAATGGCCTTTACCCTTTCGGTGGGTCGATGCTCCTCAGCTCTTCACAGACTGGTGCGAGGCTATACCATATGCCACTCCACCATATGCATCTTTACTCCAAGCACACAGACCACAGACAGGTCTAGGCCTCCCTAACCTGGTTCTTAACATTGAATGCCTTGGTGCAAGATCTGCTTTGTTCTTGTCATGTGCCGCATGTCTCTGCTGGGTTGGGGTGATGGAGGGTAGGCTGCAGGTTGGGGGTTGGCAGGGAGTTCCAGTGTTGTTTTCCACCAGAGCTTGCGCGTGTCCACTATGGCCACATGACGGGTGTCCGACGACTCCTCACTCTCACCATGGCCTCATCAGATATGTTCCTGATTCATCTGTGCGCCTTCAAGGACACTCCATAACACCACGATTGGAGCTTCAGGGACATGTGTCTGCTACATTCCTCATCCAGACTCTGGTACCCCAGCCGTGGTTTTTGATATCATGGAAACCTTGAGTTTTGGGAGAGAGTCTACATAGTATTATATTGAGTGTTATTTCAGGTTGGTTAATTTTACCTCCCATCCAACTCCCTGCTATCCCACAAACCCCTGCCACCCCAGTTCCTTCCAACCCTCACCCCAGCCTTAGGCCGGTGGTTGGTATCGGTCTGTAGGAGTTTGTGTTGTATATTATATTAAGGTTTTAGTATTACAAAATTACTATATATAACCTGTCTTATGTATGCATTACCTGCCATCTATTGTGGGGTAACGTTTCGTTTTTGATTGCAGTGGAATCTTAGATGCACACATGACACTTTGTATAAGTGTGTTACAGCCTAACAAAATATCATGAAAAAAGGATTCTCCAAAAGGGAAAATGAGACACCTAGGTACTTCTAGCTAAGCGCTTCATCGTGCGCCTTTCTATAAAGACAAGAGGCCCATGAGAAAAATCACAATTCAGACAATACCTTACCACTTGCCCAGGCCCTATGTAGAAAGGTGTACTGAGTGGTAAACCATAAAGAATGTGGGAGATGGGATAAAGACATTAGAAAGCTTTCTGCTGAAGAGCTCTGGAAAGAAAATATCTCAAGATCAGTATACAATAGACTACCTATGAATTACTTAATGGCTAGTTAGGATAGGATAGGATATATGTTTGTATAGCGCTCGAATGCCACAGCGTCTTGGCGCTGGTGTATGTGAGAAATGGTACGGCCTGTGTTACCAGGGAGCTAGATGGAGGTGAACAGCCAAGTTTTCAGTTCCTTCCTAAAGGACTGTCTGTTTGATTGAAATCTCGTGTTCATTGGCATTTTATTCCATAACATTGCCGTTCAACTTGATAAAGTTCTGCCACCCCATCTTGCACGCCTAATCCTGGCACTCTGGAGAAGGCCTAAATTGGCAGACCTAAGGGCAAGAACAGGGGTGTAGGGTAAAAACATTTTTTGAATGTCCTTAGCACCTCTCCCTTAGAGTGCTTTGTGAACCAGGCATAAGGCCTTCAATTCCACGCGCTGCTGGACGGGGAGCCAGTGCAGTGACTTAATTCCTACCGAGGTCGGTTGTCCTCTACGTATATTTAGAAGCAACCTTGCTGCGCATTCTGTAAGGACTGCAATTTTCTCATCTGGGTTTTGTCAATGACCAAAAACAGGGCATTGCAGAAGTCCAGTTTAGATAGTAAAAGAGCCACCACCACTGTCTTTTGCAGTTCCTGTGATATGAAAGGGATCTTTCTCAAAGATTTTAATAGAAAGAAGCAGGAGGAGGCAAGGCTATTTACCTGGGCAGAAAAATCCAACTGGTCACCAAAGATGACTCCGAGGTTCCTAACCTTAGGGACCGGGCAGGGGCATTCCCCCCCCCCCCCGCTCCTACCGGATACCAGGTATCGTTCTATAGTTCAGGAAATAGAATGCACGATGGTATTTCTTTGTTAGATAAATTGAGGTGGAGGGGTATTGCTCTCTATTGGGCAGGATATAAAATTCAGAACAGTTGAAAGAAGAAGAAAATACGGACATCCTGAATCAGGATAGCATGATAATGATGTAACACCGTGGCAAAACATAGGAGTCTTCTGGGACAACTTTTATCACTGTTAAAGTGCTTATTCCCCGGCTTATCAGAAAAGGAGCGCTGCCTAGAACGGCCTTTGATATATAGTGCACCTTAACAGCAGTTTTGGAGAGATTAACTGCCTACATCAATGATATAGGTAGAGAATTCATGAGCACATGGACAAAACCCACTGATACTATGCTTAAAGCACGAAAGAGAACTAGCATATCCACCAAGAATAAAAAGAAGAAAACTAGTGAGAGAAGGCAGGGACTCTTTCATACAAAGATGGACAAATAGTGAGGAATTAAGAAGCCTGAAAGACACCACAATAGTCTGATGTCTTCAGAAGAAAAATCAAGAGAAGTTTGGGGGTGAGGTGGAGGCAAGCGGGAAGGTAAGAAAACTGGGGAAGGCGGGAGATCGCTGAATAAAACCATAAAGAGTAAGTTTGGAACAGATGTATTCATCCAAGTTTAGTTGAGGAATTACTTTAGGAAGGGTAATCTTAGGTGATCAAAAATCACAGCAAATATACTTATTTACTTACTACCCGTTACGCCGGCTGGCATACAGGGTAGCATCAAAGGATCTCCGCTTCCATTTGTCTTGGGTCAGTTTCTTTAAGGTGCCCCAGCTGTGGGGAATCAGGGATTTAATTTCTGTTTCCACAGTTTACCTCAAAGGTGTTCTTCGGCCTGCCTCTCTTTTATTTGTCTTCGGGGGTCCAGTGGTGAGCTATTCTTGTGATGGAGTCTCATTAAGGTTATTCCATCATTCTCCATTAGGTACTTATAATGATGGTGTCCATACTCTCTTGCTTGCATTTTGTGAGCAATTCCTGGTTACAAATGGTTTACAGCCTGAAAATGCCCTAGATTCTTCTCAGGTTACTGGAAAGCTGATAGCTCAGTGATGTCACTGAGTCATCGTCAGCATTCCGATTCATAAGAGTGTGGAAATGACGCACCTTTGGTAAAGCCTCTGCTTGATATTGGTGCTGTTCTGAGTTACCTCAACACAGTGTTACGCATCCTTAAGGCATTCCTGGTCTTGTTCAGTCGCTCTTGATGCAACTGCCCGCCCCTCCATCATCTTGGATAATACGGTCTAGCTAGGCAAACTCTTAAGTCATGGATAAATCATCTCAATTCACCTTGATTGGCGAAAGTGTTGGGATGTTGAGTGTCATGGCTTCTTATTTCTTCATGTTGATCTTCAGGCCCTCTTGCTGTGCACAGATGAGGCAAGGCATCTTTTCCTGCAGATGCTGGTGCGTGTGAGAGAGCAAGGTTTTGTCATTCATATAGTCAAGGTCATTCAGTGTAGAGAATAAGGTTAATCTAAAGCCTCTGGCTTGGTCTTCTGTTGTGCGTTGCATCACCCCGTCAATGACTAAGTTGACATCATAAATCCATGTATCACACCTGTTTCGGCTCCGAAGCTATATGCACATTGCCCCTACCTTGCAGGAAACATTATTATAGAACCTCTGGATGAGGAGACTATCTGATGCAATATGCCATAGGCTCTCAGAATATGACAAAGGCTGTCACAGTAAATACTGTCAAAACTTTCTCAAAATGAATAAAGTTAATGTATAGTTGTCTTTGCCACTCCGTGGACTGATCTATGATACTGCATAGAGCAAGGATCCGATTAACACACCCTCTACCCTTGCAGAACCCAGTCTGATCTCTTTTTAACTACTTGTCTACTGCATCAGAAATGCACAGCATAATAATTTTTGCCAGGATTTTATTCGGGATTGACAGAAGATGATTCCACACCAGTTGTTACAGTTGGTCATGCCTCCTTCTTTGGAAACTTGACAACAACATCTTGGTTCCACTTGTCTGATACTTTATTTTCCTCCCAAATTAATGTAAACAGTTGCTGGCAGATCTTTGCGGATGTTTCAGGGTCAAGTTTTAAGAAATGGGAGTGTGTCTACATTTTTACAGAGAATAGCACAGTTATAGGACGAGTGCTAATGAGAACTGTTCTCCGAAACAGGTGGTTAAAATGCCTTCAGGTTCACACACATTTTGTTCTTAGTCATCCACAAACCAAACGTTAGGCAACTATCTGAGGTAGGTTTGTGAAGTGCATTATTAAGAGTCCATGGTGAGTGTGATCTTGGGCTCCACTTAGCAAAGGAGCGCCCGTTAGGTCAGGCGTGTAGACACCTGGTGCAGGGTTGGTCTGATAGGCACCACAGGCTATTGTGAATCTCTCTCCTGATGCCAGGCACGTGAGAGGAAGGGTTGTATTTTTTCAGATGTGCAGCCTGACCAAGAACACTGCTTGATAGAATTGATGATCTATCAAAAGTTCTAACACAACCTTCTAGTCACTGTGATTCTTAATCTAATATTTATCATGCTGCACAATACTGCATCGGGTTTACGTGTTCTTATCACCATTTATAACTTCTCTCAAAAAGAAGCACAGCCGGAGCAAAGGCCTACCTATACAAACCCCAAATTATGTTGCCTACGCTTTAGTATATATTTCATTGTTATTTGGTATCAAATCCAAGGTTTTCTCGAGCCTACATTTAATCATGATTCTACTACACTGCAACTCATAACTATCATGTCTACAATAACCACTTGTCACCTTGACACTCCATATGCTTTACTTCAAAGTTTTCAGTAGTTCTGTTAAGTAATCTTCATTTTTCAACTTAATCCTGCACTTCACAATTTTTTGTGACTTTTTTCTGCTTTTAATGCCATATCCCATCTTAAAATATGGTCCTCATATTAGGTATCAAAAAATCTCAATAATTAAAATGAAAGGCACCAAATGCAACACCTTTTACATAGGATGCAGTACTTGATCACTGCCTGGGGACAGAATTTTAAGGGGAATATGGCATTGGGAGCGAAGGGATCAATCAATATACACCATCTTCTTGGGACTTCCGCACATCCCCAAACCCATCTGCAACACCTTTGATATCATATCAAATTTGGGCTATACCGGAGTAATCAGAGTAATTTCAGTAATTTTTGGTTACCCTTGTGATGTGAAATCACTGACAATTACGCGATTATGCCACTTGCGTCATTCATAGTAATATGGGGCAAAAATACCAACTACAAGAGCACAGGAACAGAGCGCAAAATGCATCCTAGGGTAAAGAAACTAGCACTAACCGCTGGATTATGTAACTTGCATAACCTTGCGTAATGTTGCCGTAATTATGCGCTATTACGCTACAGCAAATTACACAATCTACGCCTATTCCAAACCATTTACCCATGGCCTATCCACATACGCCATTAAAACCTTGAATTTGCTGTAGTTATCTACCATGAAAATACAAAACTATAATTCTAACTCAGTGGAAATAAAAACTGATCTCAGATTACCTCACTAACTTAGCAACGTTAATGATACCACAGGCAAAGAATACTGTACAGACCCAGATCAATCACACACAAAAAAAAAAAAATCACACTCCAGATTATGGAGCTCAGTCTAGAGGAAAGACCTGGGGACGTCTAAGCCAGCCGCCATCATGTGGAATAAATGTAATGAGACAGATAAGTAACATCTATGCACTGTTGTCACAGTGAATAGTATTAATATCTTCCATTATCAGCAAAGATACTGGTGCAACCCGGAATCAGGTCATTTTACACAGCTGATCCATGTCGGAACTAAATTTTGTCAGGGTCTCAGATAGCACAATTTTCTTTTATTTAATCAATGGTAGCAAAAATGTACATGTAGTCTTTGGGAACTGTTTAGCATATACATTCAGTGGTATAAATCGCTAAAGTATGTGGGGTACCAAAAGCCATAAGGAGCACGATAACTAAATTTTGCACACATATCATGAATATCAGGAAGGGGTGGGAGCACACTGCTTCACCTCCCAGCACAGTTCGCCCCTTAGCATTCTGGTCAATACAATTCATGGTAAATGCTTACTTCAAATTTCACTGGAGTATTCCACCAAAGTTGGTGCAGGTTAGTGCTGTAAATCTGTAGACACGTGTTTCTGGATATGATCTATCATCAGTACAGATAAAAACAAATTTTATTTGGGGTTGCTGAGCAGGCTGCCACAATCTTTTCAGGTCTAGGTACCTATCAAAGGCCTATCTCCACAAGCTCGTCAGATCAACGGATCAAGGGAGCCTTTTCAAACCGGAAGGGGTGGGAACACACTGCTTCACCTCCCAGCACAGTTCGCCAATTAGCATTCTGGTCAATGCAGTGCATGGTAAATGCTTACTTCAGATTTCACTGGAGCACTGCAAACTGTATTTATCATAATGCTAAGGGGCGAACTGTGCTGGGAGGTCAGCAGTGTGCTCCCACTCCTTCCTGTTTAAATAGGCTGCCTTGAGCCACTGAGCTGACGAGCTAGTGGAGATGCACCTGTGCGCCGTGAGAGGTACTGAGACCTTTAAGAACGTTGGCAGCCTGCTCAGCAACCCCAGATGAAAATCGTTTTTTGATCTCTACTGATGACGGATAAAATCCAGAAACACGTGTCTGGAGATGACAGTACTAATCTGCACCAACTTTGGTGGAACACTCCTGCAAAATACCAAGTAAGCGTGCACTGCAAACTGCATTTACCATAATGCTAAGGGGCGAACTGTGCTGGGAGGTCAGCAGTGTGCTCCCACCCCTTCTCACATCATGAATATGTCCAGCAGTATAGGGCTGCTTAATGATATTTGGGATCTGTTCTGGGGTGCTGCTAACAGCAAAATACAATATATAAATCACAAACTGTTTGCAAGTTGATATGGAGAAGATGGTCTGGGTTGATTCTTGGCAAAGGCAGTGAGACAAGGACAATTCTTTATATCATTGCCTGAAAACATCATTGACGGAAAACCTAGAGAGACAGACACACTGGTTGACAAAAACGTAATTACAATATTTAGCCGTTTGAATAGAAATGAAATCCATGGTTGTAACCAATACCTGGTGTTTTGCTGCTGCACATCTCAGGAGCTTCCGATTTACATTCACCTTGGCCTTTAGATTTCATTTCTTCCATCCAGGTCATGATGTCCTTCAGTGGGACAACATCCCTCACATATGTTTTGCGCCTCTCTTCTAATGTCATTTTCAGCAGTCGTTCTATAAAGGAAAAAATAAATTTGGGTGAATGGGAAAAATAAATACATTTGCTTACTTTTATTTCACGTCGTACATTATCAGAGCGAACTAATGGTGGCTCTCGAGATGAAACCCTTATCCTAGGACTATCAACAATGGTTGCACTGCAGAGTGGAGGAGGTACTCCAGAGGAACGGACAAAGAGCAACTTGCTTTTTCCTTGGCTGCCTCATGCTTTACATAGTTCACTGTTAAAGTACACATCACAGAACAATCAGAAGGGGTGGGGATGCTTTGGCAAAAGCAGCCCACCTCTAATGAAAACCATCAGGATTGATGACAAAACATCATTAGGGCTGACCTTGCATAGTATTGTCCTCAGGCTGCTATCTAAAGGCTAGATCTTCCTTCCATAATTTATGGAGGTATGGAGCTAAATGGGTACCGGAATCCAGGAGTCCAAGGCAGCTTCGAAGGACGTGACTTTACAATGGACTATAGTGTAGAAGTATTGCATGTGTGCAGGGCACAAGTCCTATAAAAAGAAGTGGGGGGACTGACTATATGCAAATGACCTCATGACGTCACGTGCTGAACGTGTCCACATGTCTGAAAATTACACCTGTACACGTTCAGCTTATTTCTGTGGGGCCCAGCTTCTTGGCTGGGGGGGACGGCGCCCACCCTGTGAAAAGAGTGGGGGGAATGCCAGGTACCTGCGTGTAGCCCCGACTCAAGCCCTGCATGTGTGCGATGGGAATGTATGAATTACTGGTGAGCTGGTGCTGAGACCAACATCTGTGTATTCATCAGACCACTCTAGCATTGAGCAGATCAACTGTATAGGACAATGGGGCACTTTATACAGATTGTCCAGGAAATGCAATAGACATTTTGGTATTACAGAAGGGGAAGCAGCTTGTGCACACCTGTGCATGAGAGCAAAGTCAGCACCTGTGCAGTAGAAAGTGTGTGTCCTCCTGATTTGAAAGAAAAATGCTTTTGCTCGTGAAAGTATTTAACATTAGAGACGCATCAGCAAAAAAAACACTGGAGGGATGCACTTAAGATAAGAACACCTGTAAAATTCACCCAATCCGTGTGTCAAATGAATCATAACACCGTTTAGTACCATTTAGTTGTCATTCATACTCGGGGAACCAATATTTGTTCCATGTATGAACCGAATCCATGAGGTAGTAGGGCTCCTTGCAGTGGCGTAGCTAGAGCTTCTGGCGCCCGGGGCTATCCCCCAGATTGCCGCCCATGGCAGGTAGCGGCGGGGAGGGTGGATCTGGGGAAACATTTCGGCGAGCAGCAGGGGTGGATTGGCAGGGTTTAAGTTATGACGCCACTCTCTACTCCAATGCATAAGGAAGGGTGTGAAACTGCAGCGTGAGCATAGAGCAAACCTCGAAGGTCAAGTCTAAGTTGATGAAGGCCCACCAGCACTAAAATGTCAGATAAACGCATAAGTAAATGTATCCCTTCCTCCTCTTACACCTCTCCATACTGAACTGCTGCTACAAGACCACAGCAGTAAAACCACCCGCTAGACATCAAGCACACCACCAAAACAACTCCCACATAGGTCACACTGTACACCCACACTCTACCAAACAACGACAGTACTTAGAAACATGGTCAAAGCTATAGCAATAGAACAGCTTCATTTTCTCTGACATCCATGCATCTATCTATTCATTCTTTTACCCTTCCATCCACCTACTGGCATCCACTATTTCACCTTTAGATTCTGTCATCCATTCATTCTTTCATCCAGCATTCAATATTTCCCCATTCTATCCATTTATCTATCTAGCCATCTATCCAATTTGCCATCCATCTATTATGTCATCCATATGCCCATCCATAGTCTAAAAACCAATCATCCACTCTGCCACCCATTGATCTATTTACTCTGCCATCCATCCTCCACTCTGTTATCTTACCATCACCTCTGCCATTCATCGATCAACTGACATCCTTTCTTCAAATTCATTAACTCTTCCATTCATCCACTCAGCCATCCATCAGCCTACTCCGCCATCCATCCATCCTCCTATCCTCTCTACCATCCATCCATCAATCCACTCTGTCATTCACCCTCTCTGCCGTCCACTCTGCCACCCATTCACCAGCCATCCACTCTGTCACCCATCCATTCATCAACTCTTCTATCTATCCATTCAACCACCCATTCACTCTGCCATTCATTCATTTATCCATCAATCCACCCACTCTGCTATTCAACCACCCATTCATCCACTCTGCCATCCATCAATCCCCTCTGCCATCCATTCTGCCATCCATCCGCTCATCCATTCATCCATTTATCCACTTTGCCATCCATCCTACCATTCATTCATCAATCCATCCACTCTGCTATCCAATCATGGATACAGTCACTTTGCCTTTAATCCATTCACGCTGCCACACATCCATCCATTTACTTTGCCATCCATTCAATCTGCCATCCATTCATACATTCATTCACTTTGCCACCCTTCTATTCACCCTGCCATCCATTCATCATCCATCCACTACGACTTCCATTCACAGATCTTTCGCCCACTCATCCATCCCTTTACTCTATCCTCCTTTCAGCTGTCCCTCCACCTATTCATTTACTCAACGATTCATCCATTTGTTCTGCCATCCTTTCACTTGCCCATCCACCTATCCATTCATGCACTCACCCATCCCTTTACTTTACTATACTTGCATGTGTCCATCCATCATCATTCATTTCTTTCACCCACTCATTCATCCACATATCCATTCATCCTCCTACTCCATCATCCCTACTTCCTTTTTTTTTCACCCTTTTCTTCCAACATTCCTTCTTTCTTTCCCTGTTCTATTTTTACAGCTGTCGGTTTTCGTCTGTGGCTGTGGGAGTGCTTCCGGTTTCCACTGAGACACGTTTGGTGTACTTGCTGGTCCACAAAATGTAATTAACTGAATTTGTGCTTATTGTGGCGCTGGGAGTGAGCCACGCATAACAGAGCACACGAGGACGGAGACGAGAGCAAAGAGACGGACGGGGCGGCGAACATAGGAGGATATTTGACTTTTTGGGAGCACTGGATTCAATGTCGGGCATCGGAACGCCTGAGAGAATCCGAATGAACAAGTGCAGTCCTATCATAACTAAAGCTTACCTAGGAGGATCTCCTTATGCAGGCGGCTTGGAGCGGTGGTGGTCGGTCTCAAACTAAGTGAGACTGGTGTTCTTAATGTAGCTGGACTGTCTGCAGAAAATACCCGGCACTCCAAGAGTGCGTAGTGGTGGGGCGCGAGCGTGCGCCTGCGCATCACTTCTGGCCCAAAATGCCCAGGGCCTTCAATGGTAGCACTTTTGCCCGCTACAATATTGACGGCCTGGCCCCTGGGACCAGGTGCGCGTGCACTTAGATACACGTGAGGTGTGCAGTGCACTGTGCTGCTCGACAATGTGCCTAAGTGAATCCTGGGCTGGCCACTAGTATAAGGCAGCTGCCGCCCCAAAAATAGTGCCGCCTGGGGCGGACCGCCCCCCTCGCCCCCCCCCTAGCTACGCCATTGGCTCCTTGGGAACTCATGGGGGTTTGGCCTTTAATGCTGGTTATTTGTCTCCCTCATTGTATCACAAATGTGCCTACTCATCTCCTTGGTCTCGGGACACGTTCTTTGTTGTCTTTATTCAACAACAATGTGCAGACTCCAGGTGTTGTTGTGAGAAAGAACTGGAATACCTACTCAGAAAGTCCTGACATGCAATCAAATGCCCCTCCAAAACGAGCATTTCAGAACATAGGGGTGCGTGTTGCTGTAAAGAAGAATGCGGTTTTTCATTGGACAAAACCGGGGAAGTACCACTTAACAGCCCAGGGTGACACTGAATTTCCCCTGGTCGGGTTTGACCCACTATGTGACAACACCGAACAGTGAAGAGAGATGCTGGTGAACAAGCATACCAAAACATGTCCCAAGCAGTACAGAATATTAATGTAGGCCTACTTGATAAGTACACGTCAAATGTATAGATACTGATGAATTTTTATGTATGTCAAATTTGAAACTTTTTAATATACTGCCTGTATGTTTATAAAGAGTGTCACCATTTTTAGATTTTGAATGTTTTCTACGTCATTGGGTTTTGTATTTAGCATTTTTTTTTTGATTCGTGGTGGCAAATATGTCAAACAAAGAAACGAAATGTTAAGCTTTTTTAAGAGAATTCTTTCTCGTAAGCACTCACAAAGGCACAGCTGTGTCTGCACTGCTACTAGACACTGCTCTCTTCTCATTAAAATTCAAGGTGAGTAGGGGCAAAATAAAAAAGATAACTCTCCAAATTTCCTGCAGTAGGCGTACGTAGTGTGCCACAATCATGGCATGAAGGCGCCTATAATTATCCAACGTATTTGCATATATGTTTAGGTACTATGAAAAGCGTCATTGAGGAGAGTAAGCCCACCCGGGCATCATGGTGACCACCCACACTCTTACATCACCCGTTTTCTGCGGTAACCAGGTTTGTCCCCTCTGTCTACTGGAGCACATTCCTGGGCACATACGGGAGATTGTTTAATCACGCTTCTGAAAGATGCATTCGTATCACACACTGGATACTGGATGGCTCTACTATCTGTAAAGTTTTCTTGCGTGTGTTATGTTAGATTATTGTTTTTCTTATTCGTTTCATGATTAAAACTCCAAAACAACATATAAACAGAAAACAATTTGAGACTGCAGATGTATATCCTGGAAATTCACAAGTGCAGCTGAGGTGCTGTCATTTACGGTTGCAACTAAAAAAAAAAACAATTATGATATTTAGTTGCCAAGTTGGTGTTACTTAGCCACCACACTAGGTTTTGGCAGGATTGCTTGGTTTGAGACGTGTGCTGCAAGGTTACCGAAAAAAGGGTCTTACGTGACCGGTGTGGCTGCACACTGACAGACTCATTTGTGGTACCTCACTACTTGGAACCATCTTTTGTGCACTTTTGCCTTGTTTATCCTTCACCATCCTTTCATGCACCCCTGCCTAATACCCGTACGCAAAGTGGTCTTCCCCTTTTCAGATGTAGGCATCCGATTATGAAATGAAAATAGGTATTTGTAGAGCGCTGACTGTCACTCCGAAAGGAGCATCCTGGCGCTGGTATGGAGGTGAGCGGCTACTCAAAGTTCTTAGATGAGAGAGAGGCAAAGTTCGTCTGGGGCTCCGAAAATCCAAGTTTTTAGTTCTTTCCTATATTGCGCTTGACAAACCTGCCTTGCTGTTTGGATTGCCCGTGGATTCCTTGCATCTCCACCAACGCCTCGCGGAACCCGCTGCATGGGTCCCGCTTCGCAGAGGGGCGCTCTCCTTCGTGGGCTGTTAGCTGCTGCTGGGGTAAGACAGGGGCTGAGGGCTGCGAGCAAGAGGGCTGGGACTACATTTCCCAGGAGTCGCAGTAACCCCGCCCGTTCCACCTGGGCTGCTCTCCCTCCCCGCCCCCAACGACCGGGTGATCAAATACCGGCTTGCCCTGCACTTCGTGGGACACCTTGACAAACCTGCCTTGCTGTTTGGATTGCCCGTGGATTCCTTGCATCTCCGCCAACGCCTCGCGGAACCCGCTGCGCGGGTCCCGCTTCGCAGAGGGGCGCTCTCCTTCGTGGGCTGTTAGCTGCTGCTGGGGTAAGACAGGGGCTGAGGGCTGCGAGCAAGAGGTCTGGGACTACATTTCCCAGGAGTCCCAGTAACCCCGCCCGTTCCACCTGGGCTGCTCTCCCTCCCCGCCCCGCCCCCAACGACCGGGTGATCACCGTAAGAGCTATAAATTAACGTGTGAATACCGCTGCGCGGGAGCTCGCCGGGAGAAGCCCGGGACAAGGGCGGGACCGTTTGAGGCCGTTCGAGGACATAGAGGACTGGCCTGGCCCACCCCCCTTGGTTCTTGTTATCTGACTTGTTCCTTTTCCTGCAGTAAGTACATTGTGGGTACTGCAATTCAAATACATAAAGACTACACAGGGAAGTCGCAGTAAAACTGCTATGGGGCTGAGTAAGCCCAGCGGGACACTGGATGATTTCCTTGTGAAGACTAATTTAGCAATTGATGCTGAAATTTCCAAAATGCAGAAGAGGGTGTCACTCGAGCTTGATGCGGCACGTAGGCTCTCTCAGACCTTTGCCAATTCTAAAAAATCCTCCCTAGGGAAAATCGCGTCTGCTGCATCTCCACAACATGCCTCCTGCCCTCCCCCACTCATAATTCATGCCGACGTTCACCATGCTCCCCCACCTCTTTCCCTTCCTTTAGAGTCTATACCCATTTTAACTATTGTGCCCCCTAAAACTTTCGAGGGAATCGCGCCCACTGGACCTGGAACTGCCATTACCTTGCCGGACAGTCCTGACCCCCCTGACCTTTCTCCCCCTGTAGCAAAAAATAAAATTAAAAACAAAGATGGCCCAACTCTAAAAAAGAAAAACAATGCAAGATCTGCTTATGCCCGCAAAAAAGCAAAAATTGCAAGGTTGCAGTTCTTCAACAATAGGCGAACACTACCCATTACGGGGGAGACCATACAAGCGCCAAACTTGGATAACCACCTAATAGGGGGGGACAGGGAACATAGTAATCCTAACGTGGTCCTTGACCCTATTCAAGGGCCTCTCCTCATACACGGTGAGAAATCCAAAGAGGGCAAAGTGAGACAGGGAGGGATAGAGATAAGGGGGATGACGACGAAGATTTCCTCAAGACTGTCTGGGTCACATTAAAACAATTACTGTCACCTTTGGAACTCAGACTCTCACGTATCGAGAACAATCTTCTCGAGATGGATAAGACCTTAGTCTCCCTGGCCACCCTTAGCCTAAAACAACTGGAAACAACTTATCCTCATATTGCTGAGGGTACTCCTCAGGATGATGACGATGGTATTCACCCGGCTCCAGAAACTAACGTTAGTTCCCTTGCCCCTGAAATGCTGCCCCCGGTCTTGCCCTTACCCCCACCAAAACCGACCCCAATACCCAAACCCCGATCTAAGCCAAACGTTCCCTTTCCCCTAATACCAAAACTCCCAACACCAGTGGCAAAAGGCCCCAAGAACCAGACCTTACCCAACCCTATCCCTAAGGCTGCTCACAAGCCCAATAAGACTAATATCCCCTCTACTGCGCACATAACCAACCAGTACCATGGTCACCAGAACTTTCGTGGGGGCTACATTGATCTCCCTCCTGACGCCGGGCCCTATGTCGTTATACTGGCTGGTGTACCACCACTTGACCCGCATTCCATGGAGACCCAGTGGTCCTTAAAGAATAAGGTGATTCACTGGCTCAACATCAATAGACAGCTTCCCAATACTGTCAGGACTAGGGTTCTAATGGTTAGGAGAGTGCCATGGGTGGGTCGTACCTATAAATCCATACCTGGAGACTGCATAGTGGTTTCATTTGCAGACCCCCACACAGCCCAACACATCACTATATGGGACTCACAGGATACCGACCAATCTATTGTCACCAGACCCCTCACTTTTTTCTATCCTCCAAAACAGACTGTTGAGCCACCTGGGGCTTGGTCAATAGCCCACAATCGTAGATGGAAAGGACATGGGGATGGCTGGCAACCCATTAACAACTGGTGGGAAGGAGCGCCCACTATGAACAGGTTGGAGTGCCTGGATCAGGTGGATTGACTGGGAATCAGTGTCGCTCCAATCCTTACCAATGCCCAAATTCCCCTAATGGAGACTGTCCCAAGTGAAAAACTAATGCCCATACCCCAAGTTCCAAGCCACATTGGGATTGACTTTAACCCCCCGGAACAGCCCGCCCTTACCGCACAGGCCAATCTACAGGCAGACCTTGCACCCTCGCAAGTTCGGACAGGCACAGCGGGGAATGTAGGGCATCACCCACAGGAAACAAAAAACCCAATGCACTCTCTCCTTTCTTGGAATGTAGCAGGCCTCGGTAGTAGGCATGAGCGAATTTTGCGGATCTCGCGTTCGCGAATTTTGCGGATTTGCGGATTCGCAATCCGCAAAATCCGCGAATTCCCGCGAATTTGCGGATTTTTTTTTTTTGTGTGTTCGCCCGTGTTTCTGCCAGTTCGCGAGGGTTTTGTACACTTTCGCAAATTGCGAACTTACCTGTCGGGTCGCAAGTTTCGCGAACTTGTTGTTTCTACGTGTCCAGCCTGTTTGGGACACTCTTCTTCATCACTGCCACTCTCTGTCACCACTGCCACTCTCTGACTACTCATGCCACCCTCTGGCCCACCCATGCCACCCTCTGTTTCATCACCACACCCTCTGGTTGTCCAGTGTACATTATTTTCGGCAAAGCAAAGCACACCTTCCCTGCCTCAAGTGACCTGAATTAATTTGGGGCTGATTAATGTGTCACAGAATATTTTTTTAGCTGGCACCTGCTTCCTTAGTGCGCCCTGATTAGTGATCTTTTGCACTTGCTAAGTGCTTTCATTGTTGCAAAATTAGTTACAACACCTGCCCTGCCCCAACTGACAATAATGAATTAGGGGCTGATTAATGGATTTTAACTTCCAGCCTGGCTCCTGCTTGTCTCCCTTAGCTGTAATTCAGGACCTTTGTGGCATATGTGTAACTATTCTGAGGTTCAGAGCAGGGTCACATAATAGTTTCAACTGGCAACTGAACTCTGGAGGGGCTCCTCAGGAAGCACTACAGGAAATGGCTACTAATGATGAGCCTGAACTTTTGAACCTGGTAAGTAGTTACTTTCAGTTTTGCTAGGATCGTATTTCTGCAATTTTGCACTTATTCGCGGGGCGCGAACTCACGCGAACTCACGCGAACAGTGCGAGCAGTGCGAGCAAAATCCGCTGCTCGCGGATTTGCGGATTTTGCGGGAGATTCGCAAATCTCGCGGATTGCGGATTTCCCGAAAATCCGCAAAATCCGCGAGCGGAACGGATTTTCCGCCCACCCCTACTCGGTAGTAAGATCACCCACAAACCTTGGTTAGAGATTGTGCAGAAGTATGGCATCCTATGCCTACAAGAAACCTGGCTTATAGAGGAAGCGCACATGTTGGGTTACCAAACCTTCAATTCCCCAGCTGTGCCATCAGCCCAGGGTCGCAACAAGGGGGGCTTGTGTATATATCTCGAACATAGGGGATGTAAAAGTCTGCGACTTCCAATCCAATCAGTACTTCCAAATCATACTACTCAAATGGGGCACTTCGCAAAAGGTGATTCTTGTGAATTTTTATAATAATTTGCCAATTAGTGAAGTGGAATCAAACTTGAATATTATGATCCATAACATTCACAAACTGAGAGATCAAGGTTCGGGGGATCACATAGTGTTGTGGGTGGGTGATTTCAATTGTTCCGTCTGTCCGTCTTCCGAGTTAGGTTTGTGCGGCCTTTCGGATCACGGGGAGGACGGTCCTCTGCACTTCTCTCACACCAATATGGGGTCCCTTCTTAACAATGTTATATTTACCTTTGACCTCACTTTTGTCAACCAGGCATGCTCCCCCCCTGTTCCCTTTGCCCCAACGTATAATGGAAGAGGTTGTAAATCCACAATCGATTTTGCCTTGATATCACCCACCTATCCTGACTTTATAACCTTCTGGGAAACTGGGGATGACCCCATGAGCGATCACTATCCCCTCACCTTCGGGGTAAATCTCATGGAGGGCAAAGTAAAGGAACCTAGTAGAGCTCTATACCCATTTGAGGTTTCCCTAACTAAGACCAATGGGTATGTAATTAAATGGGAGAAAATGAACCCAACATCCTTCTTTCAAAACTTGCTATCCTCTTGCTCCACGGACATACTTGCTTGCTTAGAGGAAGATACTGACCCAAAGAGCATCATGGTTGCTTTTTCTAACATTCAGCGCCATATAAAAAATGCACTGACTAGGAGCTGCAAAGACAATGGGAGGCATACTTGTGGGTGGTTTGACTCTAGATGCACATCTACACTGAAAATCCTAAAGAAAGCTCTGTCTGCCGACCCAAAAGATAGGGTTCAAATTCGTCCAGCGAGACACGATTATAAGCTGGCTATTAAACAGCGGAGGGCGACATTGAAGCAGGAGGCCTGGGAAGCTTTGGGGGAAGCCGCCATGAACAAGGACAGCAATGCCTTCTGGAAAGTCATAAGATCATAACGGCTGAGCTCTGGGTAGAACATTATAGTAATCTTTACTCCAACAACACACAGGGTAATGCCCCGAACCCATGCAAGGTGACTTCACCCACAGATAGCATAACTCAGGATAACCACCTAACTGTCTCTCCAGCACCTCCTTACCCTATTGAACTGGCCTTTACCACATTAGAAGTGGAAGATGCCCTTAGAGAAAGTCCTTTAGGTAAAGCCCCCGGCCCCGACCACACCCCAGTGGATCTATATAAATCAGAACCGGACTTCTGGGTTCCCTTGTTAACCAATGTATTAAATATGGGAAATAAATGCGGCTTTATTACCACCTGGTCGGACGCAATTGTAGTTCCCATATTTAAAAAAGGGAATAGGGACGACCCTGCTTGCTACCGTCCAATTTCGCTATTGGACGGACTCATGAAAGTTGCTGGCAGGATTGTCCTTAAGAGGAAACAACACTGGGAAGAAGAGAAGAAGGTTATCTCGGAGTTCCAATATGGGTTCCGAAAGGGACTAGGGACATTGGAGCAAAGCCTAAACTTGTCCCTATTAGTCTCTAAATACACGCAGGCCAAAAAAGGGGATCTTTTTGTTACCTTTGTCGACCTCAGCTCCGCATTCGATTGCGTGGACCACGCGCTGCTCTGGTCGACATTGGAAGACATCGGGGTGGACTCAACTATCCTCACATTTATTAAAGAACTATATAGAGAAGCAGGGGCCAGAGTAAGATTTGGGACCCAGGGGCAATGTTCACAAAAATTCGCCATAAACAGAGGGGTGAGGCAAGGCTGCATACTTGCGCCCTTGCTCTTCACATTTTACATAAACTCTATCGCTGAGAGCTTAATAACTCTGTCAAGCGATTATCCGGCTGTTAATGGCAGGCCTGTACCCATTCTTTTATATGCCGATGACGCGGCAATCATGTCTAGGACAAAAGTAGGTTTGCAGAGAGCAGTAAATGAATTTTCATCCTACATGGGCAAAAGAAATTTAAAGGTGAACATCTCTAAAACTTTCTCCATGCCCTGCTCCCAAAAGAATAACAGACCATCATGCTCAATATACTTAGATCAGCAAAAGATTGCCATTACAGACACTTTTTGCTATTTGGGCATTGTGTTTGACAGGTGGGGAAGGTGGAAACACGCAGTGTCAGCTAGGAAACTCGCCTTCACCCGTGCCATAGGTGCTTTAAGAACCTTCGCAGCCAAAATTGGCGGTAAACCCATTCAAGAAATGTTACAGATCTACCGGGCAAAGTGTATAGCTACGGTCACATATGGCGCAGGTCTCTGGGGTTTCGAGAACGTGGCCTCATTACAAACTTGCGAGAACATTTTAATTTGCTACTTACTAGGTGTGTCAAAAACCACGTCGACTTTTATGACTCACATTGAGACCGGAGTTAAATACCTTAGCGACATCATAAAAATATCACCCTGTTTGCTCTGGCATAAGATTTGGACCACAGAGGAGTGCAAATTGAATAGAAACCTCATAAAAGACTGCATGGCCTTGGACGGTGTAGCAAAAGTCAAGTGGCTGCGATACGTACAAACGATGTTTTCTAACATCGGACACTCTGAATTTTACGATGAACCAGAGACCCTGCAAACCTTGACTAGACCGGCCCTCAAAAAACTATTATCCATACACTTAGAAAGTGTTAGATGGGACACTGAGAAACTTAAAGACACAACCCTGAGCTATCAGCAAATTACCCCTAGCGAAGGCCTACAACTTTATCTTGGGATTGAAAAAGCACCCTACGCTCGCATTCTTTTAACTAGGCTGCGCCTAGGGATTTTCTTCCGCTTGGTCACTTTGCCGAAACAGAATGACTGGGCCTCATTGAAATTAATATGTCCATGCGACGACCACTCAACACAAAGTAACATACACATCATGTTCTTTTGTAATCTATATACCAGCCCGAGGAAATTATTTCTTCTACCCTTACTTAAACGCTGGGGGATAAGAACATGCAAACCTGCATATTTAAAATTATTGCTTTTAGAAGACGTGGATGTCATCTTTGCTGTTTCTCGCTTTTTAATGTCAGTGCTGAAATTTAGAAACTCAATGAGTTAACTAACACATGCTAATATTTGACTGATTAGTGTAAATCGAGGCCCTTCATCCATATGACTGCCGTAGATTTTAACTTTTGGAGAAATGTTTTATCTTCTTTTTTGCAACTTTTTTCATGAAAACTGTTCCTAAATTATCTGTATAAATTGTATTTGTATGCTTTTATGATTTATTGATAAATCGAATAAAGCTTATTTGAATTGATATTTGAATATATTGCGCTTGAGATTTATGCGTCCTCAGATGCGGTGGCAGTAGGTTCCAGGCTCTGGTGCCTAATGCTGTTATTGTTTTTCCTCCCCTAGTTTTGCATCTGAAACTGGGAGGTTTAAGTAGGTTGGCTGATGATGACCTGAGGGTTCTAGTTGTGCTGTAGGGGGTGAATCTTGATGCAAGGTATTTTGGCCCCAGTTTAAGTGAGCAAGGCTGGACTGGGAACAGAAACCCCCGCATGGGTGAGGGGGGAGTGCAGCCAAGCAGTTTGCAAGGACCGGTTTCAGCAGATTTTGTTACCGGTGGCCGATATTGCCGACCCCTAGTAACAAAAACGGATCCCCAGGGGCCCAAAACCGGCCTCCACACTAGCAGCCTACCGGGGAAACTCCCGGTGCCTTCTATGGCCTGTCCGGCCCTGTAAGTGAGGCTCTGAAGATGATATGGAGAATCTTGAAGAGTATTCTCTTGTGTAGTGGGAGCCAGTGAAGGGTTTTCAGAGCTGTAGAAGCGGAGGACCATCGTGGAAGTTTTAAAACCAGCCTTGCTGCTGCATGTTGAACTACTTGGAGTCTATTTAATATTTGTTTATTGGCTCCTGTTAGAAGACTGTTGCAGTAGTCTAGGCGTGCTAGTATCAGTGCAACTGCTACTGATTTCCTTGCCGCGAGTGGGAGAAGATCGAAGATTTTTTTTTAAAGATTTTATAAGGCTGAAACAGGTCCCTGCTACCTTCAGCGCATGTGGTTTGAAACTGAGGGTGGAGTCGAACTGCACTCCTAGGTTTCTTGCCACCATTACCATATCAGATGGGGTGACTTACTCTCTGGCCACCATTTCTCTGGCGAGAAAGAGACTTCTTTACATATAGGTAAGATCTCAGTTTGTTCAGTGTTGCACTTGAGGTGGTTATCCTTCATCCACTGGAGGACCTTGGTGAAGCATATTTTAAAGTTGAGTTCGGCCTCCTTAGAGTTTTGATCTAAAGATAGGATCATTTGGGTATCATCTGCGTAGGACTTAACTTCGTTCCCAAATTATGTTATTAGTGAAATGAGTGGAGTCATGTAAACATTAAACAACAGAGGGCTTAATGAAGAGCCCTGTGGTACTCCTGTTGTGATGGTGCGTTCCACCATTAAGAAGGTTCCTAGGAACACAGCTTATCTGCGCATGGAAAGGAAGGATTTGAGCCATTCCAAGGCAGTGTGTGAGATGCCGCAGGATTTGAGTCTGGAAAGGAGGATGCTGTGTGATATGGTATCAAATGCGGCCGATAGGTCGAGTAGGATTAGCACAGCCTTCCTACCTCGGTCAGCAATCATTTCAAGAAAGTCTATGATTTCCAGGAGTGCAGACTCAGTGTAATGTTAAGGGCGAAAACCGGATTGTTGGGAATGGAGGATGTCTGTGGCCTCAATGAATTTAGTTAGCTCTTTATGCACACATTTTTCAGTAATTTTTCCTAATGAAGGAAGGAGTGACATGGGACGTAGATTGGAGAGGACCGATGGGTCATTATTTGGCTTCTTTTTTGAGGGTTTCACTATCACTAACTTCCAATCTTCTGGCACGGTCCCTGAGCTTAAGGAGGAGTTGACAATCTGGTTTATAGTTGGGTTGACTGTGCCAATGATCTGGTGAAGAATAGTAGGGGGACAGGCATCTAAGGGAGATCCAAATTTGCATGTTAAGATTGCTTCACGAGTTTGATCCAGAGATATCTGTTTGAATGAGCAGATAGAGTTTTTGGTGGTATCATATTCGTGCTCTGAAGTGGCATGCGTCGAAGAGATAGCGTCCGTGATGGTCTTTTTGGATATTCATGATCTTTTCTTCAAGGAAGCATGTGATATGGTTGCATAGACTTTCATTTTCTTTTTAGAATTACGAACACGTTTCCCCATTTGTGCTTTAACTATATTCATTCACATTTAGTTCTTTACACTTTATTGCTCAGCCTGTCTAAAAGAAAAAGCGAAGAAAGAATAAAGTGATCTTTATTGTGAGTTCCTTACTCTTGTGTCCTTTTCCAAACCAGTGCTTACCGATTGAACACATAAAGGACTGGAAACTTATTCTAAAATCTGTTTAAGATCCGCTTTGCATAACCGCAACTGCTCTTGCATCTGTGTGTGCAGATGACCATTAAAAAAAGAAGGATCGTGGATGAATGCAAGTTTTATTGGTTTTTATTCAGGTGTTACAAGTTTTAGGCAAAGGTGTAGCCCCCACCGGGAGCTGTTGGCCCATGCGAAGCCCGTCATCATTATCATCATCAGAAGATCCCACCAGCTTTACACTCTCATTCCAGTTTAAATAGCACACTGCAGAAAACATGAACAACAAGATTACAGGAAAGCGTACTGGACCACAAAAAACAGGATATAACAAAAACACTTCCCTCCAACTGTTGCACACCCTTGCCAACAATCAGCATTGTGACTGGTCTGAATACCGTGGTTCAGCGCACAGACGGAGACAGGGAGCCTGTTCGTGTTCCTTATCAGACTGTGTGATGCAGCCTGGTGGGGAACAAGCAAAGTGCGCATGAATGTTGGCCGGCGAAACAGTCATGCCCACTTAGGGAGTGCAAACCACTCCTCCCCCTACGCTGGCCAGCACCACCCCGCCACTGACTGCAATAGGAAAAATAAAACGATAACTATACGTTATTTTATTTTCCATTTTTAGCAGTGGGGCGAAGCTCCTCCGCCTTAATGGAAGAGCCGCCACTGGAGTACAAACGTTTGAGTTGGAAACTCTTTTACTGCATCTGTGAGGCATCAACCTGTTTTTTTGCACCCAATTTGTTTTTTTTTAAAATCAGAGCAATGTCTCAGGAACATCTGTTCATGACTGCTGCGAAAACTAGACTTGGAAAAAACTATATCTTCCTTTACTCTAAGGGGTACAGTACAGATGCATTCTGTGGATGAACTTTCTATAAAAAGCAGTGACTATCAAACAATGGGGTGATTAGTTAGTTGCAATAAGGTATAATGAAGATTTTACTTGCATTTAATTGATCAGTTCGCACTGGTTTCTGTGACAGAAGGTTGTCCTTATGATATGCACGTTAATTAGGTTCACGTATGATACACAAAGGTAAATGTTTAAGATCAAGAGAGATACACCTGATGCAGCTGTGTGTTTATTTTGAGTACTATATTAATTCATAGTTGACTGGGGGATGGGAGAGATCTATAATGATTTTTGTAAGTAAACTAACGGCGCATCACTTCATCAGCAAGATCATTGAAAAATCAGTCTACACACAACTCCAACATCACATCCGTGCTAACCATCATCTGCATGATTAACAATCCACCTTCATATCACAATGCACCATGTAGACAGCTATATGATTTTTTTTTAGATTAGGCCATCCTAGATAAAGGTGACTCTGCCTCTGGATACTGCTAGACCTCTAGGCCACTTTCAGTCATCCAAACCACATTCACACTGAAGTCACAAATGGGATGCGCTGGCAACGACGTTCACTAGTTTTCCTCTCATATAAGCAACAGGAGTTGGTTCACCTGGGCACCTTCAGGTACCAGAAGATATCTACCACCTGTGGAGTCCCCCTGGGAGCGTCCTCGTCTCCCTCATCTTCAACCTCCACATGGAATCCCTTGGCACTCTAATCATCATTAACCTCATCACAATAACAAGTATGCCAACAACACAATTCTACTTCGAACTCCCCTCCGCTGCAGACAGTTAACTCCTCAAACACTGCCTGCACCCAATCCAGACCTCGATATCTAGCAACTACTGAACAACAAGTCCAAAAGTGGTTCAAAGACATGAACCTTGACAGATCGAACATCAAATTTTACTCAATGCTTAGCCACATGAATTAATCCTGGACATCGACTTCACCCTCAAGGAACACATCACCCAGAAAACCAAGAAGGATCGGTACCAGCTCTTACTACTGAAGAAATGAAGCAATTTCTCCAAGAAAGTGACATCAGAAAGTGCTGTTCAGGTCCCGCACTTGCGCAGCTAGGTGGTGGTAATGCCCCTGCTTCATGGCCTCCCACAATTCACACTGGTCCCACAACTGGGAATCCTACAAGCTGCAGCATGCCTCAAAGTGCTCAAAGAAATATGGCAACATCACCCTGATCTTGATAAAACACCATTGGCTCCCCTTCCCAGTCTAGTTTATACTATGCACGAGTGAGCCAGAAGTACCACATTGTCCTAGTGGAAAACAGAGTACAGTACAGAAACACAAGAGGCTTTCAGCTCTCATCTGCTCCTAGCTGCGGTAATGGGAATGAAAGAGGTTTTAGGTCTTGTGAAACCACTGGTTAGTAGGCCTTGTACATCAGAGACAGAACAAGGCTGAAGCCCCACCTGGCAATAGGTCTCCTCAATGAATGTACAGGTTATTCAGAGGACACTTACTAGCTTCACTGGAGGTGATAACTTATTTGATTTGCCTAGTTATTTAAGCTCTAATGATTGTTAAGTAGGTAGTCCCACCCCCACCAAGTAATCCTTTTCACAACAGATTTAAGGTTTTTAGAGAAGGTCATGAATCCATGAAGCACTCAAGCCAGAAAACCGATGCCCTTAAGAAAAGCCCATTTGCAAAACTCAGCAGGTCCAGGTAACTGACGTTTAGTATTGTAATCATTTAATGCTTTTTTATATCCCATTTCGAGGTGTGTTCATTGGACACTTAAAATCCACGGCTGGATGGAATCTTTTGCTATTTTATCCTTTTCCTCCAGAGGTTCAACCCTTCCCCCGAGTGGACGTTAGTGCCACAAAGACATTTTACCATTAAAGTCCCTTAACTCCAACCACCAAAGGTGTGAGAACCGATGAATCGTGGGACACAACTGTACTGAGACTCTATTTAGGCAGTGGAAGTGTTATCTCATGATCCTGTAGTCCAGATCAAAATTAGGCATCAAGAACAAAGGGGACGTTCAATTACACTCCCAAATCATAAGTTGCAGGAGCTTGTCTTTTGTGACCTTTGTTTGTCTGTCTGTTATTTGTTCAGCACCCTAAGCTATGTTCCCTTTTATGTGATTGGGCCCTTTGTTTTTCTTTAACCAATGAAAATTAATGGGATGGGAGGGTTGTATGGATTACCCCATAGTACAGTTTCTAACCTTCTCTGAATATTTGTTAAGGATTCACAAATCTGTTTGAACCTGCAGCCAATATTGCCCTTAGTTAAAAGGAAAAGATAATGTTAAAGCTTTTCCATTAAGAGGGTATCCAAGACCCAGCGTGTGTTTTGGAGGATGAAGGGGAAGAAACAGTGCAGCTCTTCAGTAGGACTGAAAGGCAAATAAATAACCTTGAGGGGGCAGCTCGGAACATAAATTCATCCACAGTCTGGAAAATAGTCAAAGACAATCTTTGGTCCCTAAACAAGTGTGCACAAAGTTCCATACCATGCAATCTTAATACAGCCATTCACAAATCACAGCTGGTGAAAAGACTAATGCCACCTAGCAGCAAAAGTGTATAGTGAAGGGCACTGTGAAGAGAATGTCCAGTGTGGCAAGGACTAGGACTTGGCACTAAAAGGAACATAATTGATACGTTTTAACCATATACAAGGGTCAATAAGCAATGCACATCCAAAAAGAGGAAGTCAGTCACACCATGTACCATCAATCCAGGAGGGAGCTTTCAGGACACCAGACTGATATTCTACACCCAAGAAACAGGCAGAGGTTCACCTGTTCTGAGGTTCAACAGTGGTCAAATGAGAAAGGAGTAAATCAATAAACTGACCCTACTATTTCCTAGAGCTCCAATTCACAAGAGTCCAGGTGTTCGAACTTAACCATTAAGTCAAAGAGGCGTCAAACAGTGCTGGTCTTGATGGATAAATAAATGAGCGGAGCAGAACAAATGTTCAAGTGGGATGCATGGATAGCCACTGCCAGGCTATATACATACAAAGCATATAATTAGAAACCAGCGCCCAACAAACTGCAGGTTAATTAATCTTAGGTAATCCACTGTCAGCAAAGTCACAGGGACCCTGAATAATGATCCTAAATTGCTCACATTAGTGACCAAGTGAGGACGAGAACCAAACAGGAGGTGAGATGAATCAGTTTAGAATAAACTGTACATATCTGGTTACATCTGAAAAAGTTGCACCCCAAAGGCAATTTGAGCACCACCTTCTTGATGTATGAAAAAGAAAAAGGTCGGAATCCATGCTGAATCTCAGATACTTCAATGCCAGGTATTTCATGGTGGAAAGCTTCAATTTTCTGGACATTTTAATGCAGGGTGGTTGGTAATCTCTCCTCTACTTTAGTGTTGCCTTTTTTCGCAGAAAGTGGTCTAGCTGACACAATTACGGGTCTTCTGGCAGCTTAGATTCAGGCCTTCGTAGCCCATTTCTGGACTCTGCAATAATGGAAGATCTTTCAACTCGATTAAAGGCAGTCATATGTAGAGAGAATTAAATTAACAACTAAGAACGGAAGTAACCAGTCGAAACTCCCCCCTCAAAAAGTAATTACAAAGAAAAGTTTGGGAAAGTTGTTAAGTCGTTTGTTTTTATTAGCACGGAGGTCAATGGGGTACTTTTAATTAATTAATTAAATTTAATTAAGACTGATTACTGTTTGTATTACATTTAGGATAAGAGTTGGATTTAGGCTCAGGGTTACAATAAAGAGAATTTAAAAAGTGATGCAGATAGGTTTACAGGAAGGGTGCATGTTACGACTACGGATTGCGGAAAAGGATAGGGGAAGGGTTAGCGTAAAGTTAAACTTGATGGGAGTGAGTAAAAAGCATTGGGAAGGAGAGTAACGTGTTGATGCAGTTTGTTACTGTAGATGGCGAAGGGATTGTGTCAAATGGTATATAACCTTTATTGGTCTTCTCTGTACTGTCCTCAAATTCATGCAGACCCTCCCTCCGTCTACAATACTTTCCCAGTGAAGCTGGATCATATGATGTGGAACGGCATTACTTTGAAAATGTTCCAAATTATGTGATTGGCTTGGACACCATCATTTCCTGTTTAGCAGACTTAGATATGGGCAAATCAGGAGAAGGGGGTGGGGACAGATATTGGATGTTAAGTTGGTCAGTGTAAGAAATGCAATTACATATCGCCATCTTGGAGTTTTTTGCAGGCTCATTTATAATCAAGTGCCTGGCTAGGAAACATGTATACTGGTGTGAATCTTTGGCTAAACAACTTTTTTGCAGCGAGGTATATAAAGCACATGTGTGGGTCTAGGCCTATTGTATTACCAGACCTGGCAAACAATTGTTAGTCTTTACAACCTGGAATGCAAGATTTCTATACAAATGGAGTATTTACTGAATTTGACTGACAGATTGAGACTGAAGATGCTACTGGATTAGGAATGACTTGGTGGGCCTAATCACCCTGCTCTAAAGTAGGGAGAGTAGCTGCCCTGCGCAGCGAGGTGAAACCCATGGCAAGCAACAAGCTCGAGGGTGCGTGGTGAGGCATGCCTGTACTCTGCCTTGACGGCCACCTGAGTGGCACCCCCACCTCAGATTGGAGCTTATCTGCAGCCTTACCTTATCTTTGCCAAGTTGGACCAGCCCTGGAAGCTGGGGATGAGCACCGGAGTGGCAGCCAGAGTGAGACTGCACCTGCTTGGCCCGGAGTGATCTGTTAATCAGAGCCGGAGCCCTCCGACACCCTGCCTGAACAGCTTCCTTAGAGAACAGATTGGAGCGTGGGCAACATTGGACTAGCTGTGTGGGCTACAGTAGCTGGAACAAAGTCAGTGGAGTGAAGTGGTGGGCCGGGGTGTGATTTTCTCCATCCCTCTAAGTCTTCTTGGCAGCCTCCTAGAAGCACAAACACCTTTACCCAGAGACTGAGGATTTGCCCGATTACCCTACGCCCTTCTCCCTCTCGTTGTTTGGAGATGGGATTTTTCAGCCCTGGCGGTTGAGGGAAGTGTGGAGGACAGTAATTGCCAGTTTTCCTCCCTCCACTGCACAGCGGACCCCAGACACTGCTGGCTGCTCTGATTGAGAATCCACCTTATCTACATGGCATGAAATGCCTGATCATCTTCACAGACCAGAATGGTGAAGGATAGGCTGCCAAGGGGTACTCGTTATGAATAGAGGGGTCCCAGTGAGGGAGAGCAAATTATTTAGAAAAACATTCGAGTAAATCTCATAAACAAAAATACCTCTATAATGTTTTATTCACACTATAGGAAAACGAGCATTATTGAGCATTCATGAAATATACACAATTGTGATGGTACAGGTGCCCCTGGGGGTGGAGGGGCAGTGATATAGTGAAGGTAAGGTGGGGGGGGTTCTTTGTGACAATAAAAAACACGATATTTATCCAGTAATGTTAGGATACCAATGTTAAACAATATACAAAGCAAATGATTACTCAATGACAGAGTTTCAAGAAACATGCCCCAATGTCCATCATGAAAACGAATGGTGGGTTGAACGGGGCTGTGGAGGGGACGTGTGTCGACGTTTCGACCCTAATAAGCAGGATGAGTAAGATTCCTTGCAAGTGGGTCTTCTTCAGGACGGGCGATATGGTAGGGGCAGCCAACCTATTATTAAAAAGGGAGGGGTAGTAAATAAATTATATAGTGGACAAGTCTCGATCAGGTTTAAGCGGGTAGGGTAGACAAAAAAGGGGACGTACCTGAGTACATCGGTATGGGGATGAAATTAATCCCAGTGAAGGTCAGTGACACAAGTTCAATTGCCTTAAGAAAGAATCATATTAATAACCATTAGAATTATATGAGGGCGATCAAATCCGACAAATTAATAAGGAGAAAATCAGGGACTTACTAATGAAGTAAAGTCCGGGATTCCCGGGGGGGATCCAATTGCTGGACGGGGGACCACTCGAACAATCTGAAAGGGGGAACATCATTAAGATACAGGCCGCTAAGAGCCGGGACTTGATTATAAAATTATATGTAGGCGGGACTTACCAGGTGGGTTAGAAGTCCGCTCGATTATTGAAGAAACGCTGAATAAATCAGGTGTGGTTTCTGCGGGGTGAATAGACATAAAAGGCGTCATTAACGTTATTGGACGTGTGACGGTGGATCTCATCTCAAAAAGTTAAAGGACATTTGGGTAGGCGCGCTTACCAGTCGGCAAGCAGCTCGGCGTCTTAATCCGGGATCCTCGAGGCGGCCGAGGAGCTTCCTGGTGTTATAGAAGTCATGGCAACCAAGGTCACGTGTGGTAGACCTGGAAGACAGACTCGTGGAGTTCATCCGTTACCTGGGTAACCGGATAGCTATCGTCAAGAGACACGAATTTCTACGTTGTGACGAATTAGAGGCATCTAATTAAGGGACTAGGAATAGTTTGTGAGGGGCAGCAACAATATTAAAGATATTATTATTGTATTGCCCGATAGAGAGTAAGTCCGCTAAAGTCCGTAATGATTAGGAGGATAGGGCATACAGAACATTAACCGTGACTTCCCGGTATGGTCGATGGTGACCGATTGAGTCGTATATGGGAATTAACATTAGTAACACATTCATATTATCATTGCAACATTATTGCGTGGATAACATTTAGCGGGCAGCAAGTCTGGTGATAAATCAACGGTCACGTATTATAATGTTCTCATTGACACAATACTGCGTACCTATCACATGATGGTAAGGCGGTTTGTGTCATTAATTGGTGATCAATAAGAAAACATGTCATGTCAAAAAATATAAAAAACATAAGTGACGTCCCAACTAGATCATTGGGGGTAAGTCTATTCATCAACATAATACCGCGTACCTGTCACATGACGGTATAGGCAGTTACATTCTGTGTGTGTATCGACCTAGATTCATAAATTGGAAAGAGGAAACATAATACAATGGATGAGTACATTACAGGGTCATTAAATAATCTCACCATTGATGAATATGCTAAAGGGTCACTAAACATGATACAGAAGTTAGTGATTCTATTCAGAGTAAGGTGGCAAGTTGTGAAAATGAACTATCATGTTCGTTCAACCCTGATTGAATGGAGTCGAAATAAAACATCCACTTCAGTTCCCTGATATTCAGTATGTTGGAAATGTTTCCCCCCCTGGGACCAAGATTGATTTTCTCAATCACGGCCCATTTGAGACTCTCAGGTAGGTGTTGAGCTGATCTAAAGTGCTCAACTAGTGGCGCACCCATCACTTCACATCTGATGCGGCTCATATGTTGTAGGACCCGCTGTTTGATTTTCTGTTGGGTTTGCCCAATATAGATAAGATTACAGGGGCAAACAATCGCATAGATCACAGTCGACGTGTTGCAATTGGTTAAAGTCTTCAATCGGATTTTATTCGAGTTGTGCACGAATTCTTTTGTCTGTATGCAACTATCACAGGCTTTGCACTGACCGCATTTGAAGTGGCCAGTAGCTGGTTCCAGATTCCAGAGGGATCTGATGGTCGGCTCCTCCCTCGTTGTAAGGAGCGAACGTACCACATAATCCTTCACACTCTTAGATTTCTTGAAGGCATGTAGTGGGGTGCCAGGATGTTTGATGTCATCTGCAACCAATTGCCAGTGGTGGTTGACAATCTTTTTAATTAGATTGCTCTTGGTTGAGAAGGTCGTCACACATACAATACGGTCTTCCTGTGTGTTAGTGGGATCTTTTGTCTTTAAGAGTTCCTCACGTGGGTAGAACCATGCTCTTTTCCGTGCTTTGGTCACGAGTCTCTTAGGGTAGCCACGGGCTTTTAAACGGTCAGCTAGATCTTCAGACTGTTGAAAGTAATGTTCCTTAGTGGAGCAGTTTCTACGGACACGTAAAAACTGGCCAAATGGGAGGTTGTCTCGTAAAGCCCGAGGATGGTGACTGTTGTACTGCAGAAGGGAGTTCCTCTCAGATGGTTTTCTGTACAATGTAGTCAAAAGTTGCCCCTGGTGTTGGTAGATAGTAATGTCCAAGAAATTTATACTCTGGTTATCAGATTGGATGGTGAATTGTAGGTGCGGTGATTGTTGATTCAGCCAGTGATGAAATTCATTAAGTGTGGCAGAGTCACCTTTCCAGATTATTAAAATATCGTCTATATAACGAACCCAGATGTGGAGATGGTTGTTGAAAGGATTGTTGGTGTTCAGTATGTTATTATCCTCGAAGGCTGCCATATATAGAATGGCTACGTCCGGGGCAAAAGGAGCCCCCATTGCCACCCCCTGAGTCTGTAGAAAGAATTCATTCTTGAAAGTGAAAAAGTTCTTAGTCATTGCAATCCGAAGTAAGGATATAATGAATTCAGATGGTACTCGCATGGGTGCTGGTCTGGATTCCAAGTATCTCATAATGACTGTTAGAGCTTCCTCTTGTGGGATGCTAGTATATAAAGATACTACGTCACATGTAACCAGTAATTGTTCCACAGGGTCAAAGGGTAAGGTTTCAACTAGGTTTATCGTTTGTAGAGTATCCCTTAGATATGTTCTGGTCGCCTCTGCCAAAGGTTTGAGAAAAAAATCAATATATCTACCAAGTGGTTCTAGTATGGAACCACAACCCGAGACAATCGGGCGTCCAGGTGGGTTGGACATATCCTTGTGGATTTTGGGAAGAGTGTATATCGTTGCTAGCCGTGGGTGAGGTTGATTGAGATAGTCAAATTCGAGTTTCGATAGGAAACCGAGGTCCAATCCAAGTTTCGTGATTTCCAAAATCTCACGTGCTATCGCTTGTGAGGGATCAGAGCGTAGCTTGTGATAGCTAATCCCATCAGTTAGTTGGCGTTGGATCTCCAATTCGTACTTCTTGATGTCTTGAATCACAATGGCACCGCCCTTATCGGCTGGTTTGATCACAACCTCTGTGTTCTTGGCCAATGATTGGAGAGCATCCTTTTCCGTTTTGCTGGTATTATACCTAGTGTAGGTATGATTCATTAGAGTCGAATTCACATCCCTCCACACAACTGCCTCATAAGCCAGGATTTTATTGGTCATGGTACATGATGGTGGAACAAAGGTTGAGGGGACCCTTAAGTTCGTACAGGATGGATTTGTGTACGGGCCCGCATTTCTGAAAAAATACTTGAGTCTGATCTTCCTGAAAAATTTGTACAGCTCAGTACGAACTGTGAAGGAGTCAGGTCTGCTTGTAGGGACATATGATAGTCCTCTGTTCAATGCACGTGAGTCTCAAATGGGCCGTGATTGAGAAAATCAATCTTGGTCCCAGGGGGGGAAACATTTCCAACATACTGAATATCAGGGAACTGAAGTGGATGTTTTATTTCGACTCCATTCAATCAGGGTTGAACGAACATGATAGTTCATTTTCACAACTTGCCACCTTACTCTGAATAGAATCACTAACTTCTGTATCATGTTTAGTGACCCTTTAGCATATTCATCAATGGTGAGATTATTTAATGACCCTGTAATGTACTCATCCATTGTATTATGTTTCCTCTTTCCAATTTATGAATCTAGGTCGATACACACACAGAATGTAACTGCCTATACCGTCATGTGACAGGTACGCGGTATTATGTTGATGAATAGACTGACCCCCAATGATCTAGTTGGGACGTCACTTATGTTTTTGATATTTTTTGACATGACATGTTTTCTTATTGATCACCAATTAATGACACAAACCGCCTTACCATCATGTGATAGGTACGCAGTATTGTGTCAATGAGAACATTATAATACGTGACCGTTGATTTATCACCAGACTTGCTGCCCGCTAAATGTTATCCTTGCAATAATGTTGCAATGATAATATGAATGTGTTACTAATGTTAATTCCCATATATGACTCAATCGGTCACCATCGACCATACCGGGAAGTCACGGTTAATGTTCTGTATGCCCTATCCTCCTAATCATTACGGACTTTAGCTGACTTACTCTCTATCGGGCAATACAATAATAATATCTTTAATATTGTTGCTGCCCCTCACAAACTATTCCTAGTCCCTTAATTAGATGCCTCTAATTCGTCACAACGTAGAAATTTGTGTCTCTTGAGGATAGCTATCCGGTTACCCAGGTAACGGATGAACTCCACGAGTCTGTCTTCCAGGTCTACCACACGTGACCTTGGTTGCCATGACTTCTATAACACCAGGAAGCTCCTCGGCCGCCTCGAGGATCCCGGATTAAGACGCCGAGCTGCTTGCCGACTGGTAAGCGCGCCTACCCAAATGTCCTTTAACTTTTTGAGATGAGATCCACCGTCACACGTCCAATAACGTTAATGACGCCTTTTATGTCTATTCACCCCGCAGAAACCACACCTGATTTATTCAGCGTTTCTTCAATAATCGAGCGGACTTCTAACCCACCCGGTAAGTCCCGCCTACATATAATTTTATAATCAAGTCCCGGCTCTTAGCGGCCTGTATCTTAATGATGTTCCCCCTTTCAGATAGATTGTTCGAGTGGTCCCCCGTCCCAATTGGATCCACCCCGGGAATCCCGGACTTTACTTCATTAGTAAGTCCCTGATTTTCTCCTTATTAATTTGTCGGATTTGATCGCCCTCATATAATTCTAATGGTTATTAATATGATTCTTTCTTAAGGCAATTGAACTTGTGTCACCGACCTTCACTGGGATTAATTTCATCCCCATACCGATGTACTCAGGTACGTCCCCTTTTTTGTCTACCCTACCCGCTTAAACCTGATCGAGACTTGTCCACTATATAATTAATTTACTACCCCTCCCTTTTTAATAATAGGTTGGCTGCCCCTACCATATCGCCCGTCCTGAAGAAGACCCACTTGCAAGGAATCTTACTCATCCTGCTTATTAGGGTCGAAACGTCGACACACGTCCCCTCCACAGCCCCGTTCAACCCACCATTCGTTTTCATGATGGACATTGGGGCATGTTTCTTGAAACTCTGTCATTGAGTAATCATTTGCTTTGTATATTGTTTAACATTGGTATCCTAACATTACTGGATAAATATCGTGTTTTGTATTGTCACAAAGAACCCCCCCCACCTTACCTTCACTATATCACTTCCCCTCCACCCCCAGGGGCACCTGTACCATCACAATTGTGTATATTTCATGAATGCTCAATAATGCTCGTTTTCCTATAGTGTGAATAAAACATTATAGAGGTATTTTTGTTTATGAGATTTACTCGAATGTTTTTCTAAATAATTTGCTCTCCCTCACTGGGACCCCTCTATTCATAACGATAGCTACCCAGGTCCCAGCGACTTATTTTGGGTTAACCCTTGTCACATATAACGCCAAGGGGTACTCAGCAGACAATCATTGATTAATTTGCAGCCTATGGACCAAGAGGTGAAGGAGGTATGCTGGCGGCAGGCCGGCTGTAGACTATCGTACGGAGCTACAGGAGCTGCAAGTTCCCTCAGGGGCACAAATCTTGGCGGTCACAGAGAACGGTAAAACCACTCAGGAAGCCAAGACTGACAGATTGACACCATCTACTCAGGAATAACCTACGAAAAATGGCAGAAAATTACTTGGAGACTAGGCAGACCGTGACTGCACTAAAAGAAGAGGTGAAGACTCTTAAATCTACAGTTGGTTTGCTAGATGGGATTCCACAGTATTTTGAAGTTGAGGATCCAGAGGGGCAGAACCCAGAGATGTAACCTGCGCTGTGTGGGCTTCACTGAGAAAATTGAGGAAACTACCTCAGAGCTTTTCCTGGCGAGATGAATTAAAAAGACCCTTGGCCCAGACAACCCTCCGGGTCTTTCTGTGAGGAAACGGGTTCATCGAGCGCTGACGCTTACCATTCCCTGCCTTCAGGCAAGCCTCTGCAGACACTAAATTGCTAAAATCCTTAACTATTGTGATAGCAATGAGATCCTACAGGCAGTTAGGGGTCTAGAAACCCTATGTTTCAAGACCATGTCATTTGCATTTTCCTGGTTTACACTCTGCACGTTCAAAGACTTCATCAAAACTTTGCAGGGGTGAAACAAAAACTGAAAGCTAGGCGCCTGTGGTACATGCTCTTGTTCTCTGGAAAACTCAAAGTACTCCATGTGGGGAAAACCCCACTTTTTTTTATTCCCCGGAGGCGGTTTGGGTTTGACTTGAGGTTCAGGGTGAATAACACACCAGTAATGGGTAGGGCATCTGCCTCCTGGACCTCACTTTGGCAAAAAGTTTTACCTCAGAGTGGAGGACCCGTAAGTGGACAGGGGAAGAGTGGCAATGGAGTCCCAGGTGGTGGTTCGGCAGGACGAAATGTGGGTCATGGTGGACTGATGGATGGAAAGAGAGGAGGCCAGGTATGGATCTCAACAGTAGACGGAGGTGCCTCATACCCTCTCTCCTTCTGAGCTGTTGATTCATTTACTCCTGGGTTGAAGATTAACTCTGGGGTGATGCTGCCTCCTCGGATCTGTGGACCATTAGTTTTTGTGTGTCAGGGTATTGAGGATTTCCCCTGAGCTTGACATTGGTAGGTTTCTAGGATAACGTTGGAGAGCTAGGTACTGTGAGGGAGTGGGACGGATGTTGCTTAGCTATGCTTGGGGAGACATATATGGTTAGGGTGAGATTCTGCCCAAGGGTGGTGTGGGGGCTACGGGGATTATTGTTGTTTTGTGCTCAGTTGTCATGCAATCGTCATGGATACATGAATCACAACCTGATTGGTTAGACAGAGACTGGATAGATCTGTATATTCAGAGGCTGCCCGACCCACGGTGATGGAGGTGGGAGTGTTACATTGAGAGCTATGACTGATCCCATTAGTATGGTCACCTGGTGCTAGAAATGGGGGTCTCTAGTTGGCAGAGGTAAGTACCTTTGTCCAAATAGGGACCCTTGCTTCTAGTCAGGGTAAGGGGGATACACACTTTAGATAACCCCTACTCACACCCTTGGTAGCCTGGCACGAGCAGAAAGGCTTATCCCAAAGGCAATGTGTAAAGTATTTTTCCCCCGACACTCACAGTAACACAGTGTTAACACCACAAATGGACACCACACTGGTTTAGAAAAGTTAAGTATCTTGATCTAAACAAGACCAAAAACGGCAAAAATCCAACATACAAGTATTAAGAACAATGCCTTTCAAAAGGTTTTAGCTACGGATTCAATAGAAAACTATGGAAGCGTGATTTCTTGGAAAGTACCTGTCGTTGGGACAAAATTCACCAAGCCAAACAGCAGCAGCTATGGGAAGCGTCGAAAACAAAAAGATGTGGTGATTTCTGAGACCTTCATGGTTGCGTTACAACAGTTCTGCTGGACTGTAGGCGAAAATCAGCTTTGCAGTAAAAATACCTTTAAAGTCTGGTTCTAGGGCAAGGATGGACCAATGCTTGTTGATAGATTTCTTGATTCTACCTCTGAGGCACACAACAATGTAAACACCTCGCTCAACTCAGTAGTGCATGTTCCACCACTTATTGCTTTAATTTAGCTGCCTCATGACTGAAATTGTATTCACTTCAATGGGGAAAATATAGTTCTTCAATTCGTGGTCTTCAAAAGCTCCCTCTTCCCAAGTGTTGCCCATCAGGGGTGCAATTAGACCAAAACCTGGGGGGCGGGGCGCCAATATGAGAAATAGATTTCACAAACCGCAATTTAAATATATTGGACAAACCTGACCCAATAAGAATGAGCAGGTTTTGTGGATGTGATATTGTCCATAGGCTACTAACAGTAGATGGTGTTTGACAATTTAAAAGCAACTTGTACAGATTTTAATCCAAAGCACATTAGATGAGTTTTCATATAGTTATTTCAAGACAAAAGCCCTTTTTGTCAATTTGCTAATTCCTTCTGTGGCAATGTGCTTGTGAAATATTTTTAAGCGCAAGCCCAGAAAAAGACTACTGACCCATGGTATAATTTTAGTTTACCGATTTCGACATTGCAAAATATTCATGTTTAAGGCTACCCTTATGTACAGGTCTCATAATAGCAGGCATAGTGGGTTACCGTATGATTTGTTGGGGAGGAGGTGTGACTGGCAAGTCACAGGTTCAGTTCCTAAAATACCGTTCCTGCTTCCTGAGAATAAATGTGTGCTAACGAGTTGGTAAAATTGGTGCCTGAAATTGCACTGCCACAGATTTTTACTATGCTAAAAAAAATGAAATAGTTGTTGTTAGCACACCACATTGAGCAGTTCCCACATTTGTAGCATAATTGATTGACACCTGGGCAGGAATGCGTCAGACTGTTATAGATGAGCAGGCAAAAAAATAGTTGCCTGGATATATCCTTGTAGTAGGTATTAACTGCAGCGGTGCTAGCCTAGAATGTAGAGGTCTAGCTGGACTATATATGCAAAGTTTTTTTAGGAAGATTTTTTCCAATTTAAAGTGTCTGCAGAAGTTTACAATGTTGAAAAGAATCACTCACAAGGGACCGTTCAAGTAATAGGCTGTTGGCACTCTATGTGAATCCACTGTAATTTTAAAATCATCCAATGTGGAAACCAGTACTGCTTCAGACCCTAACTATACCAGAATCTGTTTTGGTAATCTGAGAGAAGGTTATTTTCTTCGATGAATGAACATATGTGTGTCTTGAGTAGATTGTTCAGTCTTTTTGCCTAGGAACAGTCGGTGACTGGCAGATAACTAGAAGACACTTTTAGTTGAAGGCCTGCTTGTTTTAAGGAGCATGTATGCAAAGCATTTAGAGTTCTTTTGGATAAGAAACCTTTGTCTAAGGAGGAGTTGATAGTTCTGACTGGATTAGCTGCAAAGCTGTTTTTGTTTTTTAAAGAACTTTTTATTGTTTTCATTGTTAGCACAGTACAGAATTTCTAGATGGGCTATAATTACATTATAAATCATCAAATATACAATCAACAGAGTCAGCACATTTTGTCCGCTAGCATGCATTCCAACACAGGTGTTGTGAGGAAAATGAAATTTTACATGGCCAATGTGTACCCTGCGTGTACCCCACGTTTAGTGTATGTGCATGTCATCCATGTATTTTCCCTCTATGGCCTGCAATAATAATGCCTCTGCATTTCCGTCCCACTTTAGGATGTCAGTTACCAAGCCTTCCATGAAAGAAACGTTAATATTGCACTGAGGCCCATGTTGCCCATGTTTTTGTATTGTGCACGTTTAAAATCGAGATGAACCCATTTTGTGGCTCAGCCTGAGCCAGGACCCGAATTAAGGTTTCATGCCTCCAGACACTCTGAGAGCTGCAGCTCAGCTACATATCCCTGACCTCGCATACTTTTGGCTAAGCCGAGAGGGGCCCAGCCCGGGGTGCCAAGACAGTATTTTGCACACAGTTATCTGCTTGCTCTACAGAATCACATTCTTGCCTAGTGAAGAAGGTAAACAGAACCCGTCTGCAGAGATAGGGCCTAGCCTTTCTGTTTCCAAGTGATTTGCAGAGCTCGCATCCATAGAAAGCCCAAAGCCCCCACGCAATGAATGAAGAAATATATGCCCACACTGGCTCTTGGTGATGAGCAACCTTTGCTTGAGCGACCTTTGCTTCAGATAATACATCCCCGGACTTAAGATATCAGATAATACCAGACGTGCAGGTCGTCCTGACACTGAAGGCCTCTCTACTAGACCGAAAGTCAGCTCCCCCCAGCTTCCCCCAGTTACACGTCAATTGCACGTCATGACCAAGTTGCGCACACAAGTAGGGCAAAGGTTTCAGCTGGCCATGCAGACCCCCTCCATGTATCCACCCACCTATGACACACCTATGACTCCTCAAGTGAACGCCCTCATGCACGCCCACATGCTCTTATCACTCTCTTTCTCTTGCTCTGCCTGGAGCGCTCCTCCTTCTCTATGCAATTTAATGTATAAATATTGTACTCTGTGAATAAAGTTTAGAAGACCCTTCCTGAACCTTAGTGGTGATGGAACCCGATTCTCCCTTAACTCGAGTTACTGAAATAAAGCCCTTTTGAATCGGACACCACGGACTCTGCCTCTCATTATATGCATGACCCTTTGTTTATTTATAGAAATTATGACAGGGTAATACTTTATTTACCACATAAATCTGGCGCCCGAATAGGGACAAATCCCCATCCCCACGCGCCGGCGATGTAGGTCCAGCCCTTGCCCCCTTCTACAGCCGTGACAGACTTCAAAGTGTACACGCCAGCGGGACTTCCTGCTTACTCCCTCAGGCCCACGGAGGAGACGGACTGTGACCAGGCATCCACACGAGGCGGTGAGGATCGCGGATCATCCCAACCAGAGCCCAACCCGTGAGAGAGCAAGGTCCGAGGTTTCCGAAGGTCCACCTTTTCCGCGGCGCATGCGCAGTATCAAGTTTCCGAGGCCTTCAAGTTCTGCTTCCCGGTGAGTACCACTAGTGGGAACGCATAAAGTTCAAGACGGGTTCATTTATTTGAGCTCGGTAAAGACGTGTCCGTTCACACGAGCACGGTAAAGACGGGTCCATTTCGGTGGGCACGGTAAAGACGTGTCTCTTTCTGAGACCGGTATGGTTGTACTGTATTCCAGTGCATAAAGTTAACTGTTTTCAAGTACATGTTTTACTCCATGTATCAGGTTAGACTGTATCTGTTTTAGTGTTTTAGTGTTGTAGTGTGAATGATTGTTTCAGTCAGTCTATTTTGTGTGTATTGTGTTTTCATTACGTTGGTTTCAACATGCCACTGTTTTCGAAATTACGTCAGATAGGGACCAGGAAAGGCATATTAGAAGAGCCAGTTAACATCCCGCCTAGAGACACACCTGGTCATTACATGTATAATAAGCACGGGCTAGATGCCGTATTGTATTTAGAACTATGGGTAGATTACACGAAGGATTTAGAGGAGGAGTACAGATGGCCTATCTCGGGAACGTGGGATTCTGAATGCATTATGAGAGTAGAGGAAGCGCTATGGAAAAGGAAAGCAAGACCCTCACAGAAAGATGCCATTGAGTTATGGCGTAAAGAGTCACATAGGAGAGCAGAGAAAGAATTCCACCAAGCAGAGAGAAGTAAACAAGCAGCGGAAAAATCCAAAGAAAAAGAACTGCAGGAGGAGGGGGAACGGGTCAAGGCAGAACAGGCTGATAGAGAAAGAAATGCCGTCGTTACTGGTATTTATCCTGTCCTCTCAGAAGAACTAGCTAGAGTGACCCCCTCAGAAACACCCCGTAGGTCGCGAACGCCACCACCTGTACCCTTTAGAGTACGTAGAAAGAAGCCGACAACATCAGAGGCATTTATTTCCTCCTATCTAGAGGAGCCCGCACCAGACTATGTAAACGCAGATTTTCCTCCGCCCCCATCAGCGGATCAGCTCCAACAGTTCCAGCAGACCGTGAAAGACGACGTAGGGCTAGGGGCCGTAGGGGGAGGGCGAACGCCGTCAACGTCATATAAGTTTACTGTAGATGAAGCAATCTCACGCTGTATTTACGATCCAGTACCAGGACAGGGCTCAATGCTCGTGATTTCACTAAGATTAAGACAAGCCGTCGACTATTTGGTCACACTACCTGACATGAAAGAACACCTAGATAAAATATACCGTTTCATCACAACGGGGGAGGGACCCGAGAGTATAGAACAGGCCATGGAACACAGAAAGGTGGGGGTTAAGAACTACATCCTACGTTTTATGATTAACTGCCTGATCAGGGAACAAGACCAAGGAGACGGAGATGTACAGCCTGGTTTGATAGAATGGAGTGATAACATAGATGCCGGTAGGCATGATAAACAGGGACAGACAGATAGCATGTACAAGAAAATACGAAAGGAAATATTAGCAATACACAGAGTAGGATCTGACGAGAAGGGTGAGTCATCACAGGAAGAGTCAGACGAGGCAAAGGACAAAATGAATTACGTAGGGAAAGCACGACAGTTTGACAGGCCCAAGTGCCTCGACTACCGTAAACAGGGACAGGCTATAAAAGAAAGATATTCTCTTGAAAATCTATTCCAAGCTACTGGAAAAGTACTGAAACAACGGATAGAGAACGAGCGATCCCACACCCCACACGAAAAGGAATTGGCCCGGTCAGCCACCCAGTGGGTGTCCAATTCCAATATATATAGTAATGATATAGTGGCCCAAACTTTCTTGAGCCTTCCGCCGAACGAACAGCGTTTGGCCGGTATTTACATGGTTCAACATTTGATAACGTTGTATGAAAGTCAATATTCTGATCCTGGTCACTTGTATAAATTACTGGACGACATACTTCTAGAAAGATGGACAGGCCTGGGTACTGACTTAATTAATGTTATCCTGGATCAACGACATAAGTACCTGAATTCTCTGACCACATGCATGCTTCCCGCCCCACACCACGACAGAAGGCACCTATACATAGACAGACAGAACCCCCTACGAGAGGTACATCCCGTAAAAAATGCAACCGGTGAGCTTCAACGAGTGTATGTTTACACTCCCTTGACGAAATTAGAAATACTGGAAATGAAAAAGATGCTGCCCTGCCATGATAAAGACCCGGGGGGGTTTCACCGAGAATTAAAAGACATTCTCCGCATTGGAGATTACACGTACGCTGACATTCTGAAACTATTGAAAGTACTGTTGCCTGCAGGTATTTATGAAAAACTTAAAGAAAAAGACTGGGAGGTGGGCGAGAAAAAGTTAAGTTGGGCAGAATTGGAAACAGAGGATAAAGCCAGGCTTCCGGGGGTGGGTCTTGGTGACAAAGCTAAAGAACTACCTGAACTCCTAATACAGGTTTTGCCGAGACTATGGATTACTAAAAAGGAAGACTGGGATGCTATTTCAGCCTGTAAACAGAAACAAGACGAGGACACAAGTGATTTCTATTCTAGATTCGAGAAATGCTTTGCAATTAATAGTGGCCTTAAGCCCAGTAGCGAGTCATATCCTCATCTTTTCGTGAGCAAATTAGTAGAGAATTCCCTGCCCCAGATCAAGAATAGAGTACTGAAGGTTGAGAGTACTTGGCAAGCAAACAGCCCTTCACAAATGTTGCAAATGCTACAATATCACCAGAACAGGATTAGAGAAGAGCAGGATCAGGAAAAGAGACGCATGAAAGAGACAAAAATGAAAGTGCTGGTTGCCCAAACGGTACCGGCAAACACGAACAAAAATGGCACGATACCTGTTAAAGGGAACTGTAATTATTGCAAACAACCAGGTCACTATGTAAAGGAATGTGCTGTCCTGAAACACAATATAGCTACAGGCAAGACAAAAGAACGACCACACATTCCTAGGCAAAATAGTACGCAAAATAGTACACCACAGAACGCACAAAAGACAGTAGCGAATTTTCCACCCCCACCACCGCCTGTTCATGCCACACAACAAATGTATCAGTACACGCAGTCAGACTATCCAGAATACCAAGCATGCTCATGAAACAGCCTTGAGAGGGAAGTTGGCTTGCCCCTTATTGAGGTTCCTGTAGATCAAGAGGGTCCCTATGTACATAGTCGTGTATTGGGAAAAGACAGAAAATTTCTGATTGACACAGGGGCGAGCAGAACTACCATCAGCCATGACGAGGTTCCAGGGGCACCCATCTCGAGCTCACAGAATGTTTCCCTGGGATTTTCAGGAAAGCCTATTGTTAATTAAGTATCGAAACCAGTCTCCCTCGGGGTTGGTCCATTGTCACGTACCACAGACTTGCTACTTACTAAATCATGTCCAGAAAACTTACTTGGTATAAAGACATTAAAAGAACTAGGAGCAGTTATATGTTGTTCTCCAGAAGGAGTACGATTGTTCTTACGTGATTTTAAGGGACATTATGTGTTGAAAGATTTTGACCACAGACTCCAGAATGTACCACAGCACCTATGGGCACAAGGTCCGACTGACGTAGGCTACATGGACATAACACCACACAGTGTCACTCTTAAAGCAGGAGTAGTACTACCACGTATACAACAATACAAGTTACCACCTGATGCCGTAGTGGCCTTATTGAAAATTGTTGACGAGCTCATTGCACAAGGGGTGGTAGTGGAGACTGACCCGAATGTATGTAACTCACCTGTCATTCCTATCCTTAAACGAACAGACCCTAATGCACCACCAGTTTACAGACTAGTTGTTGACCTTCGAGAATTGAATAAATGTGTAGTACCTCAATACCCAGTGGTCCCAGACATTTCTTCATTACTGACTGCTATTGATTCTGAGGCAACGTTCTTTACTGTCATTGACTTGAAGAATGCTTTCTTTAGTGTTCCCATTCATCCAGATAGCCAGTATCTCTTCGGGTTCAGTTTAAATGGACGCAGCTTTAAATTTACGAGAGCTCCCCAAGGTTTTACAGAGAGTCCTAGCATTTACAGCCAAGCATTAAAGAGACAGCTGGACAGTATTAACATGCCTACCAACACTGCACTGCTCCAGTACGTAGACAACATCCTAATTACAGCACGATCAGAACCAGACTGCGAAAATGCATCACTGACAGTTTTACACTTTCTGGCAGACAAGGGGCACAAGGTGTCCCCTTCAAAGTTGCAATTCTGTGCACAGCAAGTGGTGTACCTTGGACACTTGCTGTCCAAGAGGGGTAGACAGCTGACACAAGAACGTATTCAGTTAATTGCTAACCTTTCACAGCCCAAGACACAAAAGGAAGTACGGGCCTTCATTGGCCTCACTTCATACTGCAGACAATGGATTCCCCAGTATGCCTATCTAGCCAAACCACTCATACAGTTGACAACACAGGAGGCAGCGTCTTCGACTGTCCTCCCTTGGACACAAGAACATACCTTGGCATTTGAAGAATTAAAAAGAGCCTTATGTCAAGCGCCAGTTTTAGCGACTCCTAGTTACAGCAAACCCTTTATGCTTTTCGTAACTGAACGAGATGGAACAGCTTTATCTGTCCTCACACAAGATCAAGCAGGTAAACACAAGCCTTGTGCTTATTTTTCTAGTACACTGGATCCAGTGGCCCAGGCTCTGCCTGCGTGCCTGAAATCAGTTGCAGCAACAGCCCTAGCCATAAGACAAAGTGACTCCATAGTGCTGGGACACCCCCTGATAGTCCAGGTACCACATGCAGTGGAAGTTCTCTTGAACAGGACACAGACACAACACTTGACTGTAGCGAGACTGACAGGATATGAACTGACGTTATTTCAGCCACACATAGAGATCAGACGATGTAACATTCTGAACCCTGCTACACTTTTGCCCTCAAGTACAGTAGACACCGCACCACATGACTGTGTGGAAATAATGAATACAGTGACGAAACCAAGACAAGACCTGACAGATATTGCACTGCCAGACCCTGACCTGACACTAGATGTAGATGGATCATGCATGAGAACAAGTTCGGGAGAGTTAGTGGCAGCATATGCCGTGACCACTGATACTGAAGTCATAGAGACACAAAGAATAGACACACTGTCAGCACAAGCAGCAGAGCTCATCGCTCTGACACAAGCCTGCATAAGAGCTAAGAACTTGAAAGTGAACATTTATACAGATTCACAATACGCTTTCGGCGTAGTTCATGACTTCGGAGTATTATGGAGGGAGAGAGGTTTCTTGACCTCTCATGGGGCTAAAATTCAGCACGGCCCGCTTATTCAGGCTCTGTTAGAAGCAATACATTCACCTACAGCCATAGCTATCCTGAAATGCAAAGCACACACCAAAGTTACAGATACCATTTCCCAGGGTAATGACCTGGCAGACCGAACTGCTAAATTTACAGCCCAGACACCAACAGACATGACAAAGATAGAGGTACCATTACTGACAAAAAGTATGACAATCAGGGATCCTTCTCAAGATGTACTCGACATACAGACACATGCCACTTCAGATGAAATAAAGAAATGGACTGAAGAAGGAGGGGTCCAGACCGACCAAGGTTGGATGACTAATGGCAAAGCCACATGGTTTCTTCCAGATTCCATGGTACAAGTGATCATAAACACAGCACATAGTCCAGCACACTTGGGAGAGAAGGCAATGTTAGACAGCTTACATAATATCTGGTTTAACAAGCACCTGCATGCAGCAGAGAAGCAAAAAGTGCGAACCTGTATGATCTGTTGCCAGTTCAATCCAGGTAAAGGCATCCCGGTGGAACAAGGCGGATTTCATCCTCCTGACCATCCTTTTGAGGTCCTCCAGATGGATTATATCCAAATGGACAGATGTAGAGGTTACAAGTATGTCCTGGTAGTTGTGTGTGCACTGACTAGATGGACAGAAGCGTACCCAGTCCCAGATTATACTGCTGTGACAACCGCCAGGCAATTGGTGCGTGAATTCTTCCCTAGATACGGATTGCCCCGTGTCGTGTACTCAGACAATGGTCAGCCTTTTTATTCTGAATTAATGAAACAAGTGTCCCTTCTGTTAGGATATCAGTGGAGGTTTCATTGTGTACGACACCCTGAAGCAGCAGGCCTTGTTGAAAGGCATAATCAGACAAAGACGAAATTAGCAAAGATCTGTGCAGAAAAAGGCGTGGATTGGATGGTAGCCTTGCCGGTTGCCCTCTTTTACATACGTATGGTAGCTCATTCCAGAACAGGCCTATCTCCTTATGAAGTGGTTTTCGGTAGACCGCCAAATATGTGGGGTACACCTATGCCTAAGAAAATAACTGATGTTGACAGTAACATGCTGACAGATTACCTGGCTTCCTTGATGTCTGCACTACTCTCTTGTCGTTCACAGGTTGCCGCCGCCTTCCCTGACAACACCCAGGTCAAGGAGCATGCCATAGTCCCTGGTGATTTCGTCTTCGTGCGAAATTTTGATCGATCAAGTCCCCTTGAGCCGCGTTGGAAGACACCGAAATTAGTATTACTGACCACGAGGACAGCCATCAAGGTCGAAGGAAGAAAAGGATGGCTTCATGCCCATCATTGTAAAAAGTACTTTGGAGATTCTGGAACTTTGATAAAGACAATACAGACTTTGAGCCCCCTTTGCTAGAAAAGACTCCGCAGCAAGAGTACAGGTCCAAGTTACGATCTAGAAAGTCAGACAGCGTTTAATTGTTTAAGTCCACTAGGTGGTGAATCGGTTAGACAGGTTCCTGACATGTATAAGATCGTAGACCAGAATAGTAAAAAGAGCAAAATGAAAGAAAAATACTGCAAGATATTACGCAGTAGATGTATAGTAACTCAGATTTTTCTGTCTCTTCTGTGCATCACTATAATATGTATCAGCTTAACACTACATGTTTTCTTTCCTCCTATTGCCTCACATATACACTTTTCCATTAATGACACCGTAGAGCATACATTCAGTGATCTGCCACCCCATGAACTGTCATATCGACTAGCCCTGCGCAACAATACTTTTATTCGGATGTTGCACCGTTCTCATCAGACCAGCAATGCAACAGATTGCTGGGTATGTGGCCAACTTCCACCTTATCAAAAGACGAAGGGAGTTCTGCCCTTCTTCCCTTTTCCGTTCTCGCACAATGGTTCGTGCGGAGCATGGTTTGCCTTAATGTCATCACTAGACAGAAAGTCCACAGTTTACCAGGGTGACTGGATATGGGGTAATTTGAATAAAGTAATGAATGAGGCATGTTTTCCAGACGAAGACGGTCTTCCCCAAAGGAAGGGGACCGATCTAGAAAATGAAGAGTACGAGCAAGGAAATGCTTCCCTTAGCTTTATGATTCTGAATGTTCAGCCCAAGCAAAATGCAGGTCCACCGACTATTTCAGTCCTACCAGTAAAAGGTGATTTGTGCGTTAGAAAGAAAGGATCAGTACATATGGGACACAGCGAGTGTAATGCTGTTGTCAAGTTTAATGATAAAGGAAAGTCTTCTTTCAAAGCATCTCGTCATACCTATTTCATTTGCGGTCAGACAGCCTATGTACATCTGCCCTTAGACTGGGGTGGAACATGCTATATAGCGTTCCTGCTGCCACCCGTCTTTCTGGCCCCATACCATTATCATCGAGATTCACGACTAGAGCATGTTAGACACAGGAGAGAGACCGATTCCCCAGTGATTGATCAGACTGAGACAGCTTGGGAGCAATATACAGATTTCAATAGAGGATTCTTTTTCTTCATAGGTCCCGTCCAAAACAGTAAACTTATACGCAGGTTAACAAGAACTCTGGAAGCAGTAGTAAATGAGACTGCATCTGCCCTGGCGAACTTGACCCAGGAACAGTCTGCCATACGACTTGTTGTTCTTCAGAACCGCCTTGTTCTTGACGTCATCCTGGCAGATAGGGGCGGGGCTTGTAGAATGATCCGCTCCAGTTGTTGCGTTTTCATACCAAATAACGCGCCATCTGTGTACGCAGCAATAACAAGGCTCCACAAGATTGCTCATGATATACATCAAGACCCAGGCACATGGACTTGGTCCGGTTGGCTCTGGGGTGTAATATCAGCATGGGGATGGAAAGTGTTGTCGTTCCTAGGAATGATACTGCTTATGATATTCAGCTGCTGTCTCTGTCTGAAGTGTGGCCCGGCGATTTGCGGCCTGTGTGCCACTGCCTGTGTTCCCCATCCACTTATACAAAAGATAAAAGATGAACAAATGATGCTGTATGATCAGATATACGGTCTCATGAATATAGATGTGTCCTGAAGGGTACAGTAGGGGACAAGGAGGGAATGAGGAAAATGAAATTTTACATGGCCAATGTGTCCCCTGCGTGTACCCCACGTTTAGTGTATGTGCATGTCATCCATGTATTTTCCCTCTATGGCCTGCAATAATAATGCCTCTGCATTTCCGTCCCACTTTAGGATGTCAGTTACCAAGCCTTCCATGAAAGAAACGTTAATATTGCACTGAGGCCCATGTGTCCCATGTTTTTGTATTGTGCACGTTTAAAATCGAGATGAACCCATTTTGTGGCTGAGCCTGAGCCAGGACCCGAATTAAGGTTTCATGCCTCCAGACACTCTGAGAGCTGCAGCTCAGCTACGTATCCCTGACCTCGCATACTTTTGGCTAAGCCGAGAGGGGCCCAGCCCGGGGTGCCAAGACAGTATTTTGCACACAGTTATCTGCTTGCTCTACAGAATCACATTCTTGCCTAGTGAAGAAGGTAAACAGAACCCGTCTGCAGAGATAGGGCCTAGCCTTTCTGTTTCCAAGTGATTTGCAGAGCTCGCATCCATAGAAAGCCCAAAGCCCCCACGCAATGAACGAAGAAATATATGCCCACACTGGCTCTTGGTGATGAGCAACCTTTGCTTGAGCGACCTTTGCTTCAGATAATACATCCCCGGACTTAAGATATCAGATAATACCAGACGTGCAGGTCGTCCTGACACTGAAGGCCTCTCTACTAGACCGAAAGTCAGCTCCCCCCAGCTTCCCCCAGTTACACGTCAGTTGCACGTCATGACCAAGTTGCGCACACAAGTAGGGCAAAGGTTTCAGCTGGCCATGCAGACCACCCATGTATCCACCCACCTAGGACTCCTCAAGTGAACGCCCTCATGCACGCCAACATGCTTTTATCACTTTCTTTCTCTTGCTCTGCCAGGAGCGCTCCTCCTTCTCTATGCAATTTAATGTATAAATATTGTACTCTGTGAATAAAGTTTAGAAGACCCTTCCTGAACCTTAGTGGTGATGGAACCCGATTCTCCCTTAACTCGAGTTACTGAAATAAAGCCCTTTTGAATCGGACACCACGGACTCTGCCTCTCATTATATGCATGACCCTTTGTTTATTTATAGAAATTATGACAGGGTAATACTTTATTTACCACAGTTGTTAAAACCCCACTTATTATCCACACGGCCATTCTTATTACTCCACTTCAGAACCCTCATCGTCCCGGTCTTGTGGTGGCTCACATATGTCTCCCTTAAATTTGTACCATGTCCCCCCTGATTTTACTCCACTTTTGCGGACACCCACGATTGATGAACACCACTCTCTCGGCTATTATGGCCACATCCATGTCCCTGCACCATGAGGCAAGAGACGGTACCTCCGCCGAACCCCACTTTTGTGCAATGTTTTGTTTAGCTACCATGATCCCTAGCGTGGCCCAGTTCTGAGGTTCTTGGGCTCACACACATTTAGCAAACACCTCCTGGGCTCCGGTACCAGTGACACTCCCTCCGATTGTGATATCCTCCTCATCACTTGTGTCCAGTATTCCATAATTTTGGGACATTGCCATATGGTGTGGAAACCGGTACTTTCATCCCCGCAGCTGCGCAAGCAATAAGGGTGCAATGTTTTACCTATCCTGTGCAAGGTGTGCCTAGTGTAATATGATCGGTGTAGAATTTTTTGCTGCACTAGCCTAAGTCGTGAGGGTATACCTACATCCTGTGGGGAGGCCAATGCCTCCTGCCATTCCGAGTCGTCTAAGTCACCTACGTCATGGGACCATTTTTCCCTTAGGGGCCCAGTGGGATCCGGCAGGTTGTTTACCAGTTTGAGGTAGGTGAGTGATGTCATCTTCTTATGCATGCAGTCTGTCAATAATCGGTCCTCCAGAGGTGACGCCTCCGGGACTTCAGTACCAGGTGGCAATACTGTCTTTAGTGCGTGTTTTATTTGTATGTATCTAAAAAGTTCTGAGGGTGCCAGTTCATATTGTTGCTGAAGACGCACAAACGTGACAATTTCCCCTTTGTGCCACATGTCAACCACCGTGGATATGCCTATAGTGTTCCACTGATCAAAGCCCTTACTGTTCCTAAGCCTACCCAGCCGTTTCGTGTTCCCGAGTGGAGTAAGTTGGGTTATGACCCCTTGCCATCCCAATTTAGCCTGAGCTGCATGCCATATGGTTACAGTGTGCCTCACGGGTCCTATTACTGCTGGGGTTAGTTTCTGGTTGTAGAGGGAAGACAGCATGCCTTCCGTACCCAATATTGATCTATCTGCTTTAAATGCTGGGTCTGACTGCGGGGCGTGTAACCACTGGTTAATGACCTTCAACTGCGCCGCCCAATAATATAACTGTATGTTTGGGAGTGCTATTACACCATCATACCATCCACGGACCAACTTGAACTGAGCAATGCGCGCCGGTTTGTTGCCCCACAATAGGCTGGAGACCTGGGATGCTATCGTCATGAAGTAACTCAGCTGCACTGGGGATGGCGTATTTTCCAGCACATACAAAAAGCGAGGAAGGGCCATCATTTAAAAAAGTGCTGCTTTTCCCCAACAGTGTTAACAGCAAGGTTCCCCAGTGTCGTGCATCTCTTTTAAGATGATCTAGCGGGGGTTGTAGATTCCTTTTGAAGAAACCCACAAGGTCGACAGTTATATATAATTAAATGCGCCTTCCGAAATGTGGAGCGGGCAGTCTGTGGGGAGGTATGGTGGGGGGCCGTGCAATACGTACAGGACAGATTTGGACCAGTTTATGGTATAACCAGGCGCCCTCCCTAACAGTTTGCAGATATTTAGAAGAGTCAGTATGGAGTGCCTAGGGGAGGCCATATACAACAGAACATCGTCCGCATATATGGAGATGCGATCTTCCCAATCTTCTGTCTATTTGATTACCCGTATCATTGGCTCCCACCTTAGACGCCGCCAGTGGCTCCAGCACCAGGGAAAAAAGCAGCGTGACAGGGGACAACCCTGGTGCGTGCCCCGCGCCAGGGGGAAGTCGTCAGAGATGTGTCCATTAGCCGCAACATGAGCCATCGGTTTAGTGTAGAGAAGACGAACCCATGCACAAAAGTTAGGTCCAAAGCCCAGGTGACTGAATACAGCAAACAGGAAGGGCCACTCGACCATATCAAATGTCATTTGCGCATCTAGTGATAGTAAAACAGCCGGTTCCAGAAGATATGCAGTATGAGCCATCACCCCATGTAAGCGTCTCAGGTTTAGGGCTGTATTTCTGCCTGGCATGAAACCGGACTGGTCTGGATGTATCAATGCTGCAAGGTGTGGTGTCAGTCTAATCGCCAATAGTTTAGCAAGGATTTTAGCCTCTGCATTAATCAGCGATATCGGGCGATATGAGGTGCACTCATCAGCAAGCTTTCCCGGTTTCGGAATAGCTACTATGGTGGCCATTCGCTGATCCAGTGGGAGTTCGCCTGTCTTTACGCTGTCGGAGTACATGCGCAGCAAGTGTGGGGCGATGGCCACTGCAGTCTTTTTGTACAATTCAATAGGTATCCCGTTCGGTCGTACCACTTTGCCAGACTGCAGCGACCCGATTGCCACTTGTAACTCTTCCACCGAGAGATCTGTCTCGAGCGCAAGTGTCACCTCAGGGGTGAGCCTGGGCATATCAATGTCTTTTACAGAAGTCAGTGCCTCTTCCAGGGTCATCTACGAGGCTGATGTGTATACCCTTTGAAAATGTCACGCAAGTGTGTGTAATATTGTCTGTGGGTCCGTCGTTGCCCGTCCCTCCCCCATGCAAATCTGCGCTTTCTATCTAGTACCCTGTTCCCTCTGGTCTAGCCACGCCAAGAGTTTTCCGGCTTTATCGCCGGTTTCGTATCGCTTGTGTTGTGTGGCCGTTCGCTGCTGTTTGGTCAGTTCCCTAAGGTACTCTCTGTGCTGTCACTGTTTAAGAAAGACGCAGGTTCTGGGTCGGTGTGTTGGGTCTCCGCGTCATGTAACTCTAGCTCTAAGTTCTGCAGCTCTAGCTGTTGCTCCTGCTTGTGCGCCTTAATTGAAGCAATGACTAAACAACAATGGTTTGGCTTAAGCGCAGTAAGGCTGCGCCACTATAATGTTCAACAAAACGAGATGCCAATACTGCTCGATAGTTTCACTAATTTGGCAGAGCAAAGAAAAAAACAACTGTTCTGCATGGACTGCTCTTTTAGTCCTGATTTAATCTCAAAAGGCTTCTTATTATTTAAATGTTCATATATTTTGTTTTTCCAAGAATCAAATGCGTTTGACAATTATTTCTGTTCAAACAATCAGATCCATAATATTCCAAAGGGGAGCTCCTATTTATAAAATCTATGTGCGAGTATGTACAAGAATAGTGAAAGTAAAGTATTTGACATAAGAAAAAGACAAAACGTGCATTTAGTTTAGATCAAGAACCAAGTCTCTGCCTTGCTGCCCCCAACGCGGCTGTATCACACACAGCGGAGCCGTGTTGGGGGCAGCAAGGCAGAGACTTTCTCCTGGCAATCGATGCAAATTGGCTCGACAAACCCCCCACGTTCAAAGGAGAATATGTTTGCTAATCGCAGATACCTCCTAGAAAAATATTAATTTAGGTACATATTAGCCTTTATTTATTCAATCACTTTTCTGTAAAGTACAGATTTTGTTAAAAACACGCGAGTAAGGTGGGGATTTGTGCACTCCGTCCTGAAAAAGGAGTACCACTCCGAAACATGTTGACGCACCCATGAGGTGACGTACATTACATTATATTACATAAGAACCTCACAACACATTATTTTAATAGTGCCAGCCCGGGGGCCCATTAAAAAAAAATTGTCTACCCCACGAGCCAGGTACTTTTTAACCTTCACTTTGAATCACTTCAAACCCCACTACTCACTTAATATCACAAACACCCTCACACACACCTCACATAGTCTGAACAAATAGTGCTCCCGTGTAGACGTAGGTTGTAGCACGCCGCATCCCGTAGAGGGGTGCGAAGACCCCAATGATGAAGCATGACACCAAGGGGCCTGTTGGTATGTGAGGGGTATGTAAAGAACACTTCGTGCTCCCCACCATTGTAGGGACCACCCTTACCCCCCCCCCCAGTGGATTGCATTTGTTTATATATATACCTGACTAGGGAGAACGAATCCACGTTTTCTCTCTCTCTCCCCTCTTTGTTATTTTCATTCAACGCCATATCTGGTGAAGCGTGTAAGACATACTGCGGAGTCGTAAGTGCAATGCATATGCTGTGTACTGTTCATGAGTGCTACATATCAGAGTGCTGTACTTAAAACTAAAACATAGGACATGACAAAAACATTAGAATAATCACATCCCTCTCACCTCCCTTCCTGCCAGCCGGACTCAAAACTGGTCTCCACCCCAACTCAGAGTGCTTAGTCCTTAACCCCAAGAACGTTACTTGTGAGTAGGGAGCACGAAGTGCAAAGAAGACCGCAGACAACCTCTTCCTCAAAGACAATATTTACTTAAAGTTCTATGTCCATCTCTCAGCGGTAGTGAGTCTGTTCGGGCGCCTCTGCATACTGTCATAATTTGGTTTCAAACTGCCATACAGTGTCTCACTCCACGGCCTGCTCTTGCAGCTGGTGGTACCTCTCTACCTCCTGTTCTCGATCTGAGGTCCTTATCCGCCCTGGGATGTTGCTGTCATCTGTCAGACCACCTAGATCCTTCCACTCGTCGCCATCCCTCGAGCCAGTCGTGGGCCTCCTCCGGTGTCTCGAAAAACCAAGTTTTTCCATTCGCCACAACACGTAGCTTTGCTGGGATCAACATCGAGTAGGGCAATTCACGGGCTCTCAGTTCTTTTTTAACCTCCAGGAAGCTCCTGTGACGCGCCGAGACGCCCGCTGTGTAGTCCGGGAAGAAGGACACTGCAGAGTTTTGGATGCGCAATGGCGGTGCCACCTGCGCCGTCTGTAGTATAGTATCCCTGTCTCGGAAATTGAAAATGCAAGCAAGAACCGGTCGAGGGGGGGCCTCAGGTTTGGGCTTTACTCCTGGCACCCTGTGTGCACGTTCTGCAGAGAAGAAAGTGGAAAGTCCTCTGTGTTGTTATCTAGTTTTTATAAGGTCCTCCACGTACAGGTCCATGGCAGGGCCCCCTTCGCTTTCCGGAATGCCTGTGATTCGGTCGTTGTTACGACGGGAACGCCCTTCCTGGTCGTCCAGTTTTTTGCCGCCATGCGTTTGTTTGTTTTCCACCTCTAGCTGTGTCACCTTTTTGATTAAAGCGGTAGTGTCCTTCGTCAAGGATTTAGTTATCTTCTGAAAGTCTGCCCTGAGGAAAGTGACGTCCGCAGAGATAGACTCCACCGTCGACTGTACATTAGTTAGGGCTGACATAATACCATCCAACATTACTTTAGGTGCGCCTGCTTCTTCTGAGTCTTTGTCAGAGAGGCCTTTGCGTTCAGGAAGCGCGGGGGGGGGTCTTTGTCATATGCAAATTTGTCTAGCTTAGCCTGAGAGGTTGTGCGTGGGCCCCTGCCCCACATCTTCGACTGGTCAGTGCTGCTTCAGTCAGGAATCTCTGCTGCCTGCCGCAAGGCCGCCAATCCCACGCGGCCTGTCGTCCTCCCTCCACACCACTATCTGTCTCGGTGGGCCTTGTGATTTGCGAGGCAGCATCAGGAATGATGTCTATGGCATGTACCGCAGTTGTGAGCCCCACTATCCCTGCTACTCAATTCACTGGAGCGCATTAGCCCGTGGGTTAGTTGGGGCTTTCCTGTTGCGGCCTGTAGCAGCAGTAGCCGGGCCTGGATGTCTCAGCACATGCAGTACAATATGGGGTTTTCAAAGGTCGCGAGCCCGCAACCTCAACAGCGTACCGAAGCCAGTGTGCTGTATTAGACGCCGCTTGCCCCTCCGGCCATCAACTGAAGCTCTGCATCACTCTCCAGTGTGCCGTACCTGTGTTATATTAAATGCCCCTCGCCGCCAGCGATCACTGCCTGGGCGAGCTCTCCCACTGCAATAACTTCAGCTGCAATCAGCAGGGGTCCCAACAGGCACCGGAGATATTGTGTGTGGCCCGGGGTACAGGCTCCGATGTCTCCAATTGAGCCACGGCTGCGGCGCCAGACCGGTCCCGCGCCCGCCGCCACTGGCGGGCGTCCGGCCTCGATCCCGGCCCGCAGACAGCGATCCACTATCTCCCGGGGGGCTGCACCTCCCCAATGTCCCCAGAGCAAGAGCGAGTCGTGGGCGGCGCAGGTCACCACCAGTACCTCCGCGCTGCGGCCAGTACGACCACCTAGCTGCCCCCAACAATGGCCGCGATGCGCCGATCGCTACTTTCCGTAGACGGGCTTGCGCCTCAATTCAGTCCCCGGTACACAAGGGGGTGGTGATGGACGGAGCATCTGAATCAATCAATCACTCACATCCAGTCAAAAGATCTGGGTTTAATCCATCACCGTTCTTTAGCCCACTCTGCCACCCCAGTTCATACATGGCTATATGCAAATCAGTCTGACCCCGTGCCTCATGGGAACAGTCCAGCCCGAACTGCCAAGCCATGTCTTCCCTGGACCGGAAACAAGTTTCAGAGGACCGGTTTGAGTCAAGCTATCCAGGCTGAATGAAGGCTGATAGCCAGAAACCGGTCCTTGGATGCTTGATTCCGGTCTGGGAAAGACATGGCTTGGTAGTTCGGACTGGACTGTTCCCATGGGGCACAGGGTCAGAGCTGATTTGCATATTGCCAGTGTCTAACCCAGGGTGGTGTGGAGTGCAAAAAAACGATGGATTTAGGCCCAGATCCTTGTACTGGGGTGAATGTATGACATTGTTCTACATTCTGTCCATCCACTGTGTTTTTTGCATACCATAGGAGAAGCCATATTACTTTAGGAAAAAATAAAATATTACATTGTTAGACCTGGCTTCCTTAGCGAGGTTTCCCCTGTCGTTTTGCCTCTACCGCCTATATTTCTTACTGTGTGCCGGACTCTGTTCTTGGTGGTTCAGGTACTAAAAGCACTTTACCACTGTGGATCAGTGCTAAAGTGCAAGTGCTCCCAGTGTAAACTGTAATTATGATTGGTTATCCACGATTGGCATATTTGATTTACAGGTAAGTCCCTAGTAAAGTGCATTGTGTGTGCCCAGGCCTGTATATCAAATGCTGCTAGTGTGACTACAGCAACGGTTGCGCCACCCACCTGAGTACCCCTGTAAACCTATCTCACACCTGTAACTACAGTGTTTGCAAGTGTAGCTTTAAGCAGCCATTTCGACCTGACAAGTGCACCCACGTGCCAGGTCCTAACCTTCCATTTTACTACATTTAAGGAACCCCTAAGGGAGGCCCAAGGTATCCCTATGGGCAGGGTGCATTGTATGTGAAAAGTAGGACATGTACCGGTGTGTTTTACATGTTGTGACAGTGAAATGCTGTCAATTTCGTTTTTCACTATTGTAGTACTAGCTCTCCCCTAGGCTATCATTGGAGCTGCCTTGTAATCTTTTACAATTGTAACTTTTAATTGGGTACAGCTAGAGATTTGAAGTTTGGGCTCCCTGAGCACAGGAATTAAAAATACATCTTTTAGTGAAGGTGGTTTTTAAATGTAAGCTTTTAGAAAGTGAGCATTTTCTTGCTTTACCATTCTGTGCCACTGCCTGCTTGTGGTTTAGACGGACAGGGGCCAGTTTGTGCATTCCCCTTAGTCTCACAAAGTCTCACAAAAGGGAGCTGAGGTGTGCCCTGCACAACCTGGTGGCTCATCACCAGGCTGATGGGTCTTCCTGAGCTAGAGTGGTGGGAGGAATTGTCACTGACACCTGAATAGGGCTGTGTTTGCCTTTTACAAGGCTGCCCCCAACCCCTGTAGTGTGGCTGGACAAGGGGGGACCTAACTGGTTTACAGACTTTGACAGCACCGCAATGTTGGCCTCACCGACGACGATGCCTAAGCGCCTTCACTGACGATCCTGTCTGCACCGCCATGACGCGGGGCCCTCAATAACACTGCAGCCTCAGGCTGCCGACATCAGCGTCATCCACTCAGACGCCAGTGCTCCGCACTCACGCCACACCACTGCCTGCACCGAAGCCACGGACACTACATCGTGAAGTGCACGACACACTGTCCACGACACCACCACAGTCCCCGCACTGCATACATCAGTGCTCCTGACTTTGATCTCACAGAGTTTAATCTGCAACAAGTTTGACTCCGATGACTCACCAACCTGCAGCACAGACACCCTTGATGCCGCACTTCATGGCAAGGTCCTCAAGGCCTTTTGAATTTCCCAGGTACTGTTTGTAGGTCTTCCCCGAAACCGTAGCCAGCACTCGACTCCATCGCGGTCGGACTGAACTGTGGGATTTGTTGGTCAAAATGCCATAGTAGCCCTGGTTGGCGCTATTTACTTCAAGGAACTGTATTTGGGCTTTATTCTTTTTTTTTTTTTTTTAAACTTTATTTTTGTTGCAGACAATGATAGCATAGAACAGTTGCGTCAACAGTTACAAGAAAGCAACGACATTATGCAAAAAACATACTTCTGTATACACGGCCCATCACCCCACAACCCGAGGGCCGGGCGGCGGTAGTTGGTAGCATGTAAGCCAGGTCATGAACCCAGCCCTGTAACTGCACGGCAGGATATTCTGATCTGCTTTTCCGTTTTTTCTTAAATACATGTTACCCCCCAACTCCCCAAAGGAACCCCTCCCCCCAAAACTACGGCATTCATGACTAAAACATGTGTACACAGGTCGTTCACCTCATTATGGCACTCCAATTGGCAGATATAGCAGCGGTCGCTACGTAAATTAGAAATATCGCCTTGAGATACAAAACACAATACTTCCCCGTTGTAACCTACATGTGCGTGTGCGGTCAGGCACTCCCCCAACTCTCTGTTCTCCCCCACCCTCCCCACCGCCCTCACCACCCTCATCCTCAGACTCTGTGTCCCCAGGGGTGAACAACTCCGCACTCGTACCATCCGAATCTTCGGCTTCCTCACTCACCACTCGCATCATTCTCCACGCAAGTAGGTCGTCCTGCAGTTTTACATCTCTACGCACGGTCTGCATAAAGGTTTCCTCCGCCAGGGACCATTCCCCCACATCTCTAAGCCAATGTAACATCTCCGGGGCCCTCTGTCCCATCCACGTGATGGCCACCCTCCTCCTTGCCAGTACTACAAGTAGCTGTAACATCTTGTAGGGCAGAGTACACTTCCTGGGCTTGGGGACTAAGGCTAACAAGCAGTGAAGGGGGGTCAGCTCCATCCGGAGTTCAGTAACTCTACAAATGTGCGCCACCACTGACTGCCAGAAGGCGTAAACCAGTGGGCAGTCCCATGCTAGATGAAGAAAGGAGGCACCCTGCGCCCACACCTAGGGCAGTTATCGCGCTTGTCCGGGGCAATACGCCTCAAGGCAACCAGAGTCACATATGTTCGGTGTAAGAAGTTAAAGTGTATCAATTTGAACCGTGCGTTGCACGACACCTTCCGGGTGAGGGTACCAATGCGTTTGCGCTGTGTTGGGTCTAAAGCAACCCCTAGGTCAGCCTCCCAGGCCGCCCACGCCGGAGAAACCGGTGGGGTGGAGTCCTGCCTCATGGCTGAGTACAATAGTGTTATCAGCCTCCTGCCCCTACCACAGGAAAGGATAATATTGAGGGTATGGGACACAGGGGGCGCATCAGGGAATTGCGGCCAAGTATCTCGTGCCATTGCACGGAGGCCCCCGTAGTGTAGGAACTGTCCCTCCAGCTCGCATCCACCCGCTCTCCAGTCATGGAAAGGCATGTGTACCTCCATGTCCACCACTGGGGCCATGATCCATATCGGCAACTCCCTGTGAAAGGGGACCCTCCGTAGGATTTTTTCCACAACACGCTGCCAAATGGCTGCGGTGTGGCGCACTATGTACGGCAGCGCCGCATCCGCGCCCCTGCCGCGCATCAGGGCCATCTGCACCGTCCTTTCATCCGCACTCCCCGCAAGGAGCCGTAGTTCCCAGGTGTCCGTATCCGCGAACCACCTGGCAGCTGGCAACAGCTGAGCTGCATAGTAGTAGAGGTCGAATCTCAGTGCCTCCAATCCCCCCTCCTCCCAGCTGCGGACCACCGTGTGCAAGGCAACTCTACTACGCCTGCCCGCCCAGAGTAAGGACGTAAGGAGAGTATTAAGAGTGCGGAACATCCGCGGGGGAAGAGGACACAGCGAATTCTGTAACACATACAGTACCCGCGGCAGCATCACCATTTTCGCCACTGCCAGACGTCCCATCAGGGAGAGAGGCAATGTGTTCCAGAATGCCACTGATTGTTGTAGGGAGTGCACCACCCTATCCGCATTGCGGGCTAGCAATTGTTCGTCCGACGATGCTACCTGTATCCCCAGATAGCGGAAGGCCTCCAGTTCCCACCGCAGACCCAGGTGTGGCAAGTCCCCGCGCGCGTCCCCATTACATCCCGCTAAGGGGAAGATCAGGGACTTCCCTGCATTGATACGCAGGCCCGAAGCTGCGCCAAAACAGTCCAGCAGCCGTAGCAAAACCGGTAACGCGTCCTGCGGAGATGTTAAATAAAACAGCTCGTCGTCCGCATACAAGGACACCGTGTGGACATTACTCCCCACTTTGATTCCCCATTGGTCCATTGTGGTACGGACTTCCACCGCCAATGGCTCAATTGCTAGGGCGAACAGGAGCGGCGAGAGAGGGCATCCCTGCCGGGTGCCTCTCTCCAACGCCCAGTCCTCCGAGCGTGCGGCCCCAAGTCTGACCCTGGCTTGAGGCGCCCGATACAGTATCTGGATCCACTTGCGAAACACGGGCCCCAATCCCACCTGTTGAAGCACCTCTGATAGGTATCCCCAGCTAACCGTATCAAATGCTTTGGCCAAGTCTATCGAAACCAGGACCTGGGGATCCTCTCTACCGCGCACCTCATGCATAACATGGGTTAATCGCCGCAGATTCACCAACCTGCAGCACAGACACCCTTGATGCCGCACTTCATGGCAAGGTCCTCAAGGCCTTTTGAATTTCCCAGATACTGTTTGTAGGTCTTCCCCGAAACCGTAGCCAGCACTCGACTCCATCGCGGTCGGACTGAACTGTGGGATTTGTTGGTCAAAATGCCATAGTAGCCCTGGTTGGCGCTATTTACTTCAAGGAACTGTATTTGGGCTTTATTCTTTTTTTTTTTTTTTTAAACTTTATTTTTGTTGCAGACAATGATAGCATAGAACAGTTGCGCCGACAGCTTCAATAAAGTAACGACCTCACGTCAAATAACATACTTCTGTGCACACGGCCCATCACCCCACAACCCGAGGGCCGGGCGGCGGTAGTTGGTAGCATGTAAGCCAGGTCATGAACCCAGCCCTGTAACTGCACGGCAGGATATTCTGATTTGCTTTTCCGTTTTTTCTTAAATACATGTTACCCCCCCAACTCCCCAAAGGAACCCCTCCCCCCAAAACTACGGCATTCATGACTAAAACATGTGTACACAGGTCGTTCACCTCATTATGGCACTCCTATTGGCAGATATAGCAGTGGTCGCTACGTAAATTAGAAATGACGCCTTGAGATACAAAACACAATACTTCCCCGTTGTAACCTACATGTGCGTGTGCGGTCAGGCACTCCCCCAACTCTCTGTTCTCCCCCACCCTCCCCACCGCCCTCACCACCCTCATCCTCAGACTCTGTGTCCCCAGGGGTGAACAACTCCGCACTCGTACCATCCGAATCTTCGGCTTCCTCACTCACCACTCGCATCATTCTCCACGCAAGTAGGTCGTCCTGCAGTTTTACATCTCTACGCACGGTCTGCATAAAGGTTTCCTCCGCCAGGGACCATTCCCCCACATCTCTAAGCCAATGTAACATCTCCGGGGCCCTCTGTCCCATCCACGTGATGGCCACCCTCCTCCTTGCCAGTACTACAAGTAGCTGTAACATCTTGTAGGGCAGAGTACACTTCCTGGGCTTGGGGACTAAGGCTAACAAGCAGTGAAGGGGGGTCAGCTCCATCCGGAGTTCAGTAACTCTACAAATGTGCGCCACCACTGACTGCCAGAAGGCGTAAACCAGTGGGCAGTCCCATGCTAGATGAAGAAAGGAGGCACCCTGCGCCCACACCTAGGGCAGTTATCGCGCTTGTCCGGGGCAATACGCCTCAAGGCAACCGGAGTCACATATGTTCGGTGTAAGAAGTTAAAGTGTATCAATTTGAACCGTGCGTTGCACGACACCTTCCGGGTGAGGGTACCAATGCGTTTGCGCTGTGTTGGGTCTAAAGCAACCCCTAGGTCAGCCTCCCAGGCCGCCCACGCCGGAGAAACCGGTGGGGTGGAGTCCTGCCTCATGGCTGAGTACAATAGTGTTATCAGCCTCCTGCCCCTACCACAGGAAAGGATAATATTGAGGGTATGGGACACAGGGGGCGCATCAGGGAATTGCGGCCAAGTATCTCGTGCCATTGCACGGAGGCCCCTGTAGTGTAGGAACTGTCCCTCCAGCTCGCATCCACCCGCTCTCCAGTCATGGAAAGGCATGTGTACCTCCATGTCCACCACTGGGGCCATGATCCATATCGGCAACTCCCTGTGAAAGGGGACCCTCCGTAGGATTTTTTCCACAACACGCTGCCAAATGGCTGCGGTGTGGCGCACTATGTACGGCAGCGCCGCATCCGCGCCCCTGCCGCGCATCAGGGCCATCTGCACCGTCCTTTCATCCGCACTCCCCGCAAGGAGCCGTAGTTCCCAGGTGTCCGTATCCGCGAACCACCTGGCAGCTGGCAACAGCTGAGCTGCATAGTAGTAGAGGTCGAATCTCGGTGCCTCCAATCCCCCCTCCTCCCAGCTGCGGACCACCGTGTGCAAGGCAACTCTACTACGCCTGCCCGCCCAGAGTAAGGACGTAAGGAGAGTATTAAGAGTGCGGAACATCCGCGGGGGAAGAGGACACAGCGAATTCTGTAACACATACAGTACCAGCGGCAGCATCACCATTTTCGCCACTGCCAGACGTCCCATCAGGGAGAGAGGCAATGTGTTCCAGAATGCCACTGATTGTTGTAGGGAGTGCACCACCCTATCCGCATTGCGGGCTAGCAATTGTTCGTCCGACGATGCTACCTGTATCCCCAGATAGCGGAAGGCCTCCAGTTCCCACCGCAGACCCAGGTGTGGCAAGTCCCCTCGCGCGTCCCCATTACATCCCGCTAAGGGGAAGATCAGGGACTTCCCTGCATTGATACGCAGGCCCGAAGCTGCGCCAAAACAGTCCAGCAGCCGTAGCAAAACCGGTAACGCGTCCTGCGGAGATGTTAAATAAAACAGCGCGTCGTCCGCATACAAGGACACCGTGTGGACATTACTCCCCACTTTGATTCCCCATTGGTCCATTGTGGTACGGACTTTCACCGCCAATGGCTCAATTGCTAGGGCGAACAGGAGCGGCGAGAGAGGGCATCCCTGCCGGGTGCCTCTCTCCAACGCCCAGTCCTCCGAGCGTGCGGCCCCAAGTCTGACCCTGGCTTGAGGCGCCCGATACAGTATCTGGATCCACTTGCGAAACACGGGCCCCAATCCCACCTGTTGAAGCACCTCTGATGGGTATCCCCAGCTAACCGTATCAAATGCTTTGGCCAAGTCTATCGAAACCAGGACCTGGGGATCCTCTCTACCGCGCACCTCATGCATAACATGGGTTAATCGCCGCAGATTCATCGCGGTGTTGCGTCCGGGGATAAACCCACACTGGTCCTGATGAACCAACTGGGCCATGTGCGGCGCCAACCGAGCGGCTAAGAGTTTGGTCAGGATCTTGACATCCGTATTAATTATTGTGATAGGGCGGTATGCCGCAGGGTCACAACCATCACCACCCGGCTTTAGAAGCATGCAGATCTCGCCCTGGTACATCGTGGGCGGGAGAGCTCCATCCTCCAGCGCTGTACGGAAGACCTGGAGGAGGAGGGGGCCGAGGACGTCTCCGAATGCATGGTAGAACTCGGAAGGAAACCCGTCTCCCCCTGGGGATTTCGATGTCGGTAGGCTGGCCATAGCCACTCGCACTTCGTGGAGGGTCAAAGCCCCATCTAATTCTTCCGCCGCTTCGCTCGGAAGGGACGGAAGGGTCACTCCACGGAGGTAAGACTGATAGGATGCTTCCGTGACCAGCGGGTCTGCCGTATACACCTGCTGCAGGTGGGATTTGAGAACTCGCAATATACCGGACTCCGAATGCACCATGGTCCCGTCAGGGCCCCTCAGGGCCAGTATCCGAACCGGTGCCGATTCCTTCCTCAAAATCCAGGCCAATAATCGGCCGGATTTGTCCCCCTCCCTGTGGAGATGCTGTCTGAATTGACCCAGCGTGTATCTGTCGAGGCGCGTAAGTATATCGTGGACTTGCTCCTGGGCTTCCCGCTCCAGGGCCAGTTCCGGTTCCCCAGGATTTGGTGAGGCCTGGCGAGTCCGCAGGGTGTCTTCAGCCTCCCTCAATTCGCGGGTCAGCTGTCGGCGGACCCCATAAGTAAGAGCCATGCATTCCCCTCGCACCACCGCCTTCAGAGCGTCCCATTTCGTTGACAGAGGCACGCCGTCCCCCTCCCAGTTCAGGTCGACGTAGTTAGTGAGTATTGTCTGCACATGATCTCTACCCAATGGGTCCTGCAGTAAGTCCGCAGGCATCCGCCATGTACGGGGGCGGCAGGGCTGGTCGATGTCCTGCGTAGCACACAACACCGGGGAGTGGTCAGACAGAAAGCGGGCCAGATGGGTGACCTTTAGGGAATACGACGCGTCTATATTCGCGGCGAGGACCCTATCCAGTCTGCTATGGGTGTCGTGTGTAGGAGTGTAACAGGTGTACAGTTTCTGCGACGGGTGACTCTGACGCCACACATCTACTGCTCCCAAGTTCGCCATGACCTCGCGCAGTCTCGCCGTCATGCGAGGTTTCGTCCCCGCTCAGGAAGGATGTCTGTCTAGGACCGGGTCCAAGACACAATTAAAGTCCCCGAACCACAGGAGAGGGCTGTCCACGTCCGACACTAAGACGTCTTGTATTTGTGGATAGAAGGTCGCATCGTCTACGTTGGGTGCGTATGTATTAAGGAGTGTAAGGTCCCTGCCATTCAACTTCACCCTCAGCAGCAGGTATCTGCCCTCGATGTCCGCTTCTGCATACTGTACTGCAAGGGGGACCCCGGGTGCTACTCAGATCAAGACCCCACGCGCATATGTCGAAAAGGAAGAGTGAAAGACCTGACCCCGCCATTTTTTAGCCAGCTTTTGCGCCCCCTCCTCATTCAGATGTGTTTCTTGTAAACACGCAATCGAAATGGCATGCCTCCGGAGGAAAGACAGGACCCTATAACGTTTGGCACAAGTGCCCAACCCCCGCACATTCCACGTTAAGAATTTGTATCCCATTTTTCCAGTAAGTGCTCCGCCGGGCCATGTAGTCTGCTGCCAAAATACCGCCTCCTAGGGGCCTGAACAGTGATACACATGATGCCTATACCAACATTTTTAAACAGTACCCCCCCATCGCCCCCCCCCCTCAACGTTGCAACATTTGCAGAACACTCCCCCCTCCCCCCACCCACGAGCAGGATAATGACAACAACCCAACCTGTCAACCCACCCTTCCCCCGCTGGGGCCAGGACATGCACAGCCTCCCCACATACCCCTCACAACCCATCACACACTCACACAACAACGAACTGCATACACCCCCCCCCAGCTCCCCACAAGACCCAATGCTCACATTGTATATGCCCGGCTACGGCCCAGCCATAGTCGACCATGCAGGACCAAGTCCGACAGTAGGACCCCCGCCTCCCAAATATCAATCAATACCCACATTGCAAATTTACCAGCCCCCGTCTTCTCCCCATTATGTAAAGTCTGGTGGCTCCGGGTACAATGTCACTCCAGTGTCCACCTATAGCCCTCTCCACCCCGGGAGCCACCGCAGCCATCCAAAGACAAAGTACATAGGGCTTCTACCTCACCTCAGGGTGGGCCATTTGCCTCCAGGGCCCCAGCTCCCCCAGTCTCCTGAATCACCAGGTCCGATGGTGCCATGTCCCTCACCGCAGCTTGTATTGTGTCCGGGACCAGGATTTCCGCAGGTTCCAGCGGATTTTGAGACTCCGCCCCGGCCCCCCGCAGCAAGGGTTCCAGGAGCATTCCGCCATCAGCCCCAACCGTGATTCTAGGTTCCTCCATGTGTTCCGACGTGGAGCGTAGTCTCCGTCCGCCCCGGGGTCTCCGCTGCCGCTGGGGACGGCTCCCCCAAGTCTCCTTGGACCCACCACGGGCCCCCGGTGGAACCCCATCTCCCCTAACCTCCAGCCATTCCCAAACTTCCTCCGGAGATTCAAAGAAGTGTGCCTTACCCTGAGCCAGCACCTTGAGTTTGGCGGGATATAGCAACATATATTGTAACTCCATCACCCGGAGCTTCTGCTTAACCCCCAGAGAGGATTTCCTCATCTCCTGAACCTGGTGGGTATAGTCCGGGTATATTGAAATCCGACTATTTTCAATGGCCAGGTCCGGGTTCTCCCTTGCAGCTCGCAGGATGCAGTCTCGATACCGATAATTCAATATCTTGGCAATCAGAGCTCGCGGCGGGGCTCCCGGTTGTGGCGGGGGAACCAGGGCTCGATGAGCTCTCTCGATGACAAACACTTCTGAGAGACCCTGCGGGCACAGCTTCGCTCTAATCCAGGTTTCCAGAAAGCGTTCAGGGTCTCCAGCCTCCAGTCTCTCCGGGACCCCCAGGACTCTAATGTTGCTGCGACGCGCCCTCCCTTCTGCGTCCTCAGCTCTCCGTTCCAGGGCACCAGTCGTTGCCGTAAGGTGCGTGACCGTCTTCCGGAGAGAGGCCACCTCCCCCTGTAGTTGCTCGATATTGGCCTCCGCATCTGTGACTTTGTCCGCCACCTTACGGAGGTCTGTGTGCAGGAGGTTGACGTCGATGGAGACTGTTTCGATTTGCCTCTCCAGCGCTGAGTGGGAGCCCTGAATAGCCTTTAGGAGTTCCGCACGGGAGGGCTCACCGGGGTCCCCGGGCTCCTCATCCTGGCCCGATTGGCGCGTAATCCTTTGGGGCGGCAGTCTTTGCGTGGTGTACTGGGTGATCGTATTGGCCTGTGACGATCGGGACGCCCCGTCATTACGCATCCTCGGAATGATCCCAATGCGGGGATGGCCCGCCCGTAGAGTAGCAGCAAGTCCACCTCTGCCTCCACCCAGCCGGTGGAACGTTCCGCGTGGAGTCACGCTCGAGCACTCACCCTTGCACAGTCAGCTGGGCGTCCCCGCTCTCCCAACACTTCCGTCACAGGCAGGTCCCAGGGACCGCAGGCACCGTCAGCAAGCTTCTTGCACCGGCAAGGGGGGGTTCCGGCAACCACACCCCACCAGCGGGGCGGCGCGATCTCGTCGAGGGTCCCCGTGGCCACCAGCGGGGGCGACTCTGTGTCTCCCCGTCCAGCCGGGCCCCACCGGAAGCAGGCCACTCTATGCTCCGCACCCGGCCCGTGCGGGCGGCGTAGTTCGTATGCCCCGATCACCCAACCAGTAGTTAGGTAGGGGGGGGCCCCCTCAAGGCGCTCCACTCCGGCGCCCCAATCAGGAGTCTAGTCTGTACCCCTCAACCAATGTTACCTCCAGCGGCCCGGGGCCTCCGCCGAGAGTCAATGGAGGGATCTCGCCCCCTCCTCCCCGCACTTCAGGAGGCAGGTAGGCCCGGAGGAACCGGGTCAGCCCCACGTAGACTGACAGGGGCTTAGTGTTGGTGCCTGCGCTGTCCGCGCCGCTCGCCTGTGCACCTCTGGGTCCCCAGCCTGCTCCTATCCCACTGTCACACAGTTTCTGCTGGGCCCCCGATCGGCAGGCGCCACCGGTCACTCACCGTCCCCACAGCCCGTCGGCCGACCTCAAGATGGCGGCCCGGTGGGGGCAGGGGCACGCTCCGGTCCTCAGCTCTCTCGTCGCTCCTCCGTTTCCAGGATAACGGACCCTCCCCCAGGTAGGGGCCGGCACAGCTGGTCAAGCGCACTTCAGGGCGCCCTCACGGGTCCGGGGCCCCCTAACCTTCACTCGGCGCCCGCGGCCTGCTTCACCGGGGCCAAATCTCCTCCCGGGGCGTCCCACGGTCCAGCGCCGCTTATCACGCCCTCGCACTCGGCGTCGTCCCCCGGGCCAAGGTCCAGACCCGAGGCAAGCTCTGGAATCGCCCCGCAGGCCCTCCGCAGCAGTCCAGGATATGGCCTCCCCCTGCCGACCAGGCCCAGACCGCGGCCTCGCATAGGCGTGGTGGCCGCCTCCGGACCACCGGAGTTGCTCCTCGGTCACTCCTCTACTCCCGCCGGCTGAAATTCGGCAGGGATGATCCCCGCAGCTTCAGGGATTCCTCCGGTCTATCAGGGCTGCTCACCGGAGCCTGGGCAGGATTTTACACAGGATTTACGGGTCCGCAGGACGGAAGCCGGCAGAGCTCGCGTCCTGTCGGCCATGCTGCTTGGCCACGCCCCCCTTGGGCTTTATTCTTAAGATATTCATATCTTTTCTTGTGTATGTGGGAATATGTTGTTTTGATTAGCTAAATATTGGCTATTTTTCTAAACTGGTGTGGTGTCCATTTCATAGTGTTTTCACTGTGTTACTTTGTGAGTTTTGTACAAATACTTTACACATTGCTTCTGAGATAAGCCTGACTGCTTATGCCATGCTACCAAGGGGGTGAGCAGGTGTTTGTTACCTGTATAATCCCCTTGCCCTGATTAGAAGAAGGGTCCCTATTTGGACTAGGGCAAGCCACTGCCAACTAGAGACCCCCATTTCTAACATGTATGAACATATCCTCTACCAGAAAGTCACTGTTGTTAACTTAATGCTAAGTTTTCAATGGGTGTCAAGGCTCAATGGGTGCAGCTGAGAATTGTGCAAGATTATTGGTACTAATGCCATTAAAGGAAAGAAAGGAAAACAGTGTGATTTTGAATAAAACTGATTTTTGTGTTTATGGAAAGACATCAATACTTCACAATAAATTACTTAACTCTGTGCAATTGCAGCAACGGGGCACACTTCCACTCCCCCGCCCAAACATTCCTCCTTTTGGGATCCCAGCCCCTGCTAATCAAAGAGTTCACCATAAAGTACGAAAAACAGCAAACCCACACACTCTTCGAAAGACAAGAATACAGTCAATGTCAGTCCACATACACTGTAGAAGCATGTGGGGTACCAGTGGATCGGGGATGGGGGTATGGGAATTAAACGGAGTTATTGACGTTAACATTTTCTTGAAAATTCAACTATACAATGCGGTTACTGTGTAAATCAACATAATGCAACATGTATAGCTTCTCCTTTCCTTTAAAATATAGGCATTGTATTCACGATAGCAACTGCTGTATTCCCAATAAGACAAATGTCTCTCCACATTGTAAAGCAAGCCCATTGGGCATGGCCGACCAAATATTTTATGCCAACTGCAACAATGCCATAAGTAACATGTATTTGAGAAATGCCAATAAAGTTTGCTTTAATAAAAACACTGAATTGCCTGGGATACTTAAAATACTTGTATAGTGTTATACTTCACTTTTTTAAGCATCTTAGTTAACAAATGATGTTCAGAACTGAGATTTAGGGATTTACTTTTTAGGTTGGATTTCAAAGCCCAGTTGTTACCACACTTATGTAATAAACTGAAAAAGTTTTAGAAGCACACTCGACAGAGGGGGATTTGGCTCCACCCACATGTTGGTTACCTTGAGTACAGCATTGGTTTGTGCTCCCATCAAGAAATAGTGGTTCTTGCACTCCTGATGTCTCATGAGGGGTGTTCCCTCACTTAAGAAAAAGTAATGATATATCAGTTTGCAAGGGAAAGAAACCACCACCATGCTGTAATTGTATTAGCTAAGAACATAGCACTATACGCCAGCAGCAGTATGACCAGCAGAACCATCAGGACATGCTCACAGAGCGCATTACCAGAGTGCAGATTATATTTTGATTGTTGGGCTAATTCTATTGGTGAATAGAACTCTTTAAAAATGGCAGCTGCATCCACTGTGGTGATTCTGAGGCATTCGAGCCTGTTTTTTCTTCCCCAATTAGGTTTGAACCATGCAGAATGAGCAGTGTGTCCTGCCTACCCATTCCAGCACTCCAACTAACGCACCAGTCACTACATCCCTACAGCCTAATGCTGTCAGCACACTGACTCGCTGCCTTAGTGGCCCATGTAGAGTTAACTCCCCCCTGCTGTACCTGCCTCCACAGCCATGGGAGCCAGGCTCACAAAGTTATTAAAGGAGCTCCTTTTGGCTCCATCACTATTAGCTATGGTGTCTCCTTATGGCGACTTATTTTCATTCCTGATCCGCATGATGGCGGATCCAAAGTAAACAAATAAGCATTATTCCTTTGTTTGGATCAAGCACACTAGGATAGAAATTATGCTTTAAGTTATGCAGTTTTGATCTCTGTGGGTGTTATTTTGGTGGTTTTTAGCATGTTGATTTGAAATTCCAGGTCAAGCACTAGCACTTTCACTTGTATTTGTATATTTTGCACTAATATAGTTATCCACTTGTAATTCACTGTTTCCAGCATGATCAATCAGAGTGATGTATTTTGAAATTAGGCCAATCCTATTGCTTTGTTTCCTTGAGGATTTCAATCAGTGTTCTAATCATGAATGAAGTATATTGTTTATTCCTTTCAATTTTAAACACACAGAGTACATCTATCCATAACATTCACATATCTCAAGCTAATAAGTTCCATATCTCTTAGTTTGGTAGGTTAATACCTGGAACAAAAGTCAAACACTAATAGCTAGATTCATCAAAGAGCCGTTTTGCGAGTCCTTAATAGCGATTATTAAGGAATCGCTATTAAGGACTTGCAAAACAGGATTCATGTAGGAATCGCTAAATAAATAGCGATTCCTACACATTACTTATTTGCGATTAGCAAATTGCTAATCGCAAATAAGGAATATTCCTTATTTGGGGTTAGCAATTTGCTAATCGCAAATAAGATAGCGATTTCAAGGGTGCCAGGGGTGTCCAAAGGACACCCTGTAGCACCCCGGAAATGCAAATTTACACAGGTGTTGCGCACACACATGTCCAAAGGACGTGTGTGTGTAACATGCAACAGAGAAAAATGCACTAAAGTGCCTTTTTCTATTTTTTCGCTATTTACCACGAAGTCAGACTTCGTGGTAAATAGCGGCCAAATATTGCGAATTCGCAATTTAAAATTGGTTAATGAATTGCATTTAAGGAATCTCTAATAGAGATTCCTTAAATGCAATTCCTCGCAAATATGCGATTTCGCAAATAGCGATTTTTGCATTTGGGATGATGAATCCCAAATGCAAAAATTGCGCTCGCAAAGGGCCAGATTCCCAGAATCTGACCCTTTGCGAGCGCAATTTCCTTTCATGAATCTAGCTGTAAGCACTTTATCAAGAGTGTATTTTGCTCTTTCTATCAAAGCTATTGTAAGCATGCAGACTCCCGTTTATGGCCATGTATACTTGAGTGTGGATTTCTGAAATTGAGCTAAGGCACCATCTGGCTTTTTTAGAAACTTCGTATTAGCAATTCTACCATGTGACGTTTAAATTGTATACTCCTTTTAAATATTTTTACTTGGAGTTGATCTTGGTTTACCCGGGTACTTGAATTAGAAATGTTAGCATGTATGATTTTTTTTTTTAGATTTATAATTTATTATATGTGATTAATTAAAATCATTACAAATTTCAGAATAATAAGAATAAAATATGTCTTTACATACCCGAATAAAAGCATCCACCTTAAGGCTTTTTTTAAAAAATCCAAACAACATTGATGGTATCCCTAGGTTATTAGCTAAAGTGCAAGTGCTGAACCATCAGCATATAAAGTAATATTTGCGTTATAAATACATTTCCCGAATACATCTTTTTCATTGCAAATACCGTGACTTAACTTTCAAAATTACAATCAGTGTTTTAAAGACATCAAGCTGGAAAATTAGCAGGCCCCGATTGAAATAGCAAGTTCAAAGAGAAGTGCAAATGTATACAATAACATTTTAAATGTGTGTTAAAAACAAGCTTTCGAGGTCCTACTGATTAAATTGTCTCAATTAATTTTGCGTGAAGTCCGTTTGTTACATAGATGAGTGAGCGAGACACCTGCCGGCATTGTTCATACATTTTTATTTTCCTCCAGATTAACTTGCCGTAAAAGGTATTTTACTCCCTGGCAGGTCAAAATTATAGGAGACCCTTCCATCCAGCGAATCACAGCTTGCCTGCACGTGCGAATATTCAATTCATTAAAAATGGGTTTTAAATACTGTCCCCTCAGATCAATAACTGCTGGGCATGCACATAGCAGGTGAGTTAAAGTTTCCTTAAAAAAGCCACATAATCGACAATGCGCTGCTTGTTGGTTATTTTTCCAAGATGGCTGTACGTCTTTTGAATCGTGCAAGCCCATCCGATAGTGTGAGAAGCTTTTTTAACTGCATACTAAAATGAGCTGCTAAATAAGCTTAAGGCTTTAAAGATGTGTAAGAATTGCTCATAGTCCACCCGTGCAGACGCTTGAAAATAGCTTTATCTTCCAGAAAAGATTTCTTCTTTGCTGCGTCATTGACAGATTTACTAATGCTTGCTCTGTCTGCTGAATTATCCCATGCTGTTTGTGTTTCCAGCTCAGCCAGTGATGTTCTCAAGTAACTTCCCCATGAATTTGGTGTTTCTTGATCCATCTGATATTTAATTTCTTCCCAGCATAAACTATTCAGTGTGCTAGGATCGGAGGAGCGGAATTTATGACAGCTTCACAATGCCGCTCACACCCCAAAGTTTCTGATTCTGGAGGCCGAATTCCAGCTGGACCCGACCTGGAGACGCAGACTTTGGAAGATTAAAAATGGCCTTATAAACAAACCTTTGTCTGAAGATAGTTTAGCAAATCAGCCTCCTTGCTGCTCCAAGTTACTAGACCATATGACAGTGTGCGCAGGATTTGCGTTGCCATCACTTTTAAGAGGTGGTTATGGTTCGGACAGTCTAGTTTTATATACAGTAATCTATATGCAAAGATTGACGTTTGCGCTTTAATGGCCAATTTGTGTTCCTTATGTGTTGTACCCCGCAATACTTTTATGCCATGGTATTTGCTCTTCCACCGTTGCCCCTTTTACAAGCCATTTAAACATAGTTTTTTTAGTGTCCACTAAGCGAACAACTTTGGTTTTCTCTTTGTTTAGTTCCAAGTTTTCCTGGTCCAAGTAGGTTGCTAGGTTATTTATCGCTCTTTGTAATCCAATGGGACTTTGGCTCAACACCACAATATTTAATGTGCGTATTGTAAAAAAGGAAATTGACTCATTGGCCTAGTTCAGTGGGTGACAATCGGCTGCTTGCATGTATTTACTGATATCTGAGAGAAACAAGTTAAATAGGCTTGGAGCTAGGACACAGCCTTGTTTTAGGCCTTGCTGCGTGTGGATGCTCAAGGTTGCGCTGCACCCATCGCCCAATTTCACTCTTGCCCAAGTTTCACAGTGTAAGGCAATTATTGAGTCCAGTAATTTACTCGGCAATTCCCATGCTTTTAGTTTTTCCCAGAGACGGTTTCTACTCAGTTTGTCAAAAGCTGATTTTAAGTCGACAAAACATGTCTACAACCATGTTTTCTTTTTTCCGCTTTTTCCATTAAAAGCTCCAAGATGGCCAGGTTTGTTATGGTGCCAATCACTTGTCTAAAACCGGTTTGAAACTTGGGGATTATGTTCTTTTCGACCATCCAATCTTTAAACTGGACTAGGAGACAAGAAGTATAAAGCTTGGCCTCTACATCGATCAAAGATATCAATCTGTAGTTTCCAGGCTTACAGTGATCTCCTTGTTTAAATATTGGATGAATTATATTCCCTTTCCAGGAATTGGGGACGTTGTTCGGATTATAAATCTGATTGAAGAGTGGCGTAAAGGTAGTCAGACTAAAAATCTGGATAATTTTTAAAAAGCGCGTTGGGAAGTCCATTTCGACCTGCCGCCCCCTTCGTCCGTTGTATTATTCCTCTTAATTGTTTAATGTCTGTAAAGTTGTTTAGTTCATTACTACACATCTCTAGTCCTGGTTCTTTACGTTCTACCGGATCAAGGAAGGGTGTTTTTTTTTTTTTTCGGATCGAGGTATGGCTCTCAGTACCATTCTACGGCCATTGACACCGTAGCTCTCTTTTCCTGCTTCGTGCTGCTGTACATGTTTCGCACATATAAAATCCACATTTCCTCTCAGATGCCTGCTTCTTGTTACAGTCTTGAGCTCTTAGTCAAATTATTTATATCCCCCAAAAGTCCCTACTATTTGGCCATTTGCTTGCGCACAGTAGTTTTTTCCAGACTGTTTCCTTACATGCTACTTTTGCATCCCTCAACATCTTCTTATAGGTGTTCCGTATTTCTTTCAGTTTACCTTTATCTATTATACTGCCCATTCTTGCCGTCACTGTTTGTAATCGCACCTTCTCTTTTGGTCTCGCAATTCAATATTGAACCATGGTTCCCTCCAGGTATCTGTTCTTTTTTGACTTCCATGTATGGCTGGGAATTTCGGATGAGGACAAGGGCCAACTGTTCCAAGATTTTTACTCGCTCCTCCTCTGTCAGCGGCCCCAGTTGACTCAAGTGTTTCTTGATTATGTCCAGTGTGGTTTTCATGTTCGCTCCCCGCCATTTTAATTTTCGCAGATTAGATTTTTCTGCGTGTCGTATAATGGAATTTATTTTTCGGGCCTGCGCAAGAGTGATGCTAATTCTTGTAATATGTGGATGGTGATCGCTTTCTATGTGTGGGATGACTTGGAATGTGTCGATACATGGGACTAAATTACTGCTGGTAATGGTAAAGTCTATTGTTGATCGACTTTTTCCACTCAAGTGTGTTATTGCCGCTGGTATATCTCTGTTTATGTTACCATTCAAAATTGTCAGACCAAGACTTTCTGACTCATGCGTTATTATTCGGGCTCCCCAGTTCTCCAACCTCTTTCTTTCATTACGTTTGTTAGTTATAAGATTACAGTTGAAATCTCCTGAGATGAACAGAGGGCATCTCTCGTGGGATCCTTGCATCGCTTTGATCAGATTCATTAAAATTGTGAAATTTTCCTTCTGATTCTTTCTCTCAAGATGGATATAAACATGGACTAGTATTAATTGCCAATTTGACTTGTTAAGCAGGAGCTTGCCGGTAAGTTTAATCATTTGTACCCAGTTAACCCCAGCATCTAGTTCTTCAATTAACCAGCCATGTTTTTGAGAAGCATATATTGAAAGTCCTCCTTGCGGGTGACCTAAGATTGAAAATCTTTCTGCAAGAATATGGTGTTCTATATAACCGGAAATTGAAACTGGGTTCATGTTCCACATTTCCTGGAGCAGGATTGTGTCTTGTTGTTGGAAAAAAAATAGAGTTTCATGGTCCTGACCAATGTCTTTAAAGCCGTGGACATTCCATCATCAGATCCTAATCATGTCCTGTTTTGCCTCCCCCAGTCATGGTCCTGGCTCGGTTCTTCCTCTGCTTCCTGCCCGTTGGTCTGGTCTAGCTGATCCCACCTCTTGTCTTCAGTGCTTGACTTAAGCTGTTAGTTAGGTACGCTTGCTACTTTGCGCCGTTGGCACCCAAGACCAGTCCATGCTGTCAAGTGCTTGGCCTTCCAAATTTAGTGGACTTGCTGTTGCATTGGCCCCATTTACGTTGGGAGGAGTTGCAGGAGTGGTGGATCAGGTGCAACGAACACGTGTTTTTTGGCTATTCCTAGATGTGCCTTCCTTTTTTAAATGTTTGGAATTTTTTAGGAGGGGGTAGGGGTACCTTGGTAGTTTATGTAGCCTCAGCGTAATTCCCCAGGCTCCAAAAATTGATCTCATTGTGTAGATCTTGTTCACTAGTTCCTTTGTGGACCATGTTGTCAAAGATTCTTCAATATCTGGCGTGGAGGGTGTTTGTTGAAATTCCACGTCTAATAGATCTTGTGAGGATATTCCCTTTAGTTCCGGTACAGCCTTAGCAAGTTCCCTCGATTCAAAATGTCTTGCCTTCCTTTGGTAGAATATTCTGGCAAAATGTTAGTTGTGATGTAAAGTTAGTTTTGATAGTACTTGTGGAAAATTGTAAAATTACATTTTTTCCTACTGCAGGGTTTCTAACCGCTTATGTCATGGTCAGCATGTGATTCTTGATCCATTGATTCTATGATGACCTTGTCCTGTGATCTGGCAGGGATACCTGCATCCTTTTTTTGCTCTACTTTTCCAGGTTTTTTTAAATGTTGGTGTCCCTGTTGGCTCAGATTCTGATTCAATGAGAGAAAGCCTACATATTCGGCCCTTTCTATTTATTGTGACTTTTATCGAATTTTGATTGCTTTGAGCATTGTTGTTCGTTTTCTCATGTATGATTCATACTGTAAATATCTTTTTCTTTTAAAATCGGGTCCTGGATGGGGTGCCAAGGTACGTAAAAATATATAATGTTTTTAATAAAAAGAATGAAATCTGTAAAGAAATATGTAAATGATAGATTTTATTGAATGCTATTATTTCATCATCAAATGTATGCTCCTGATCTCTTAGCACACACAATACTCACTCCCCTCTTACACTGCCACTTCTGCTCATCAGCGCTAGCTAAAAATCTTTGATCATTGTGAGGTGGGATATTTCTCCTGAATTCCAGCAAGCAAATCAAGTAAACAAATTTGTCGGAGGTTTGGGAGAAAGTGGGTGCTCTCCCCAGAGATTTATTTTTTCTTTAAAGATATGGGATTTGCCCGCCAGACCTAAAGATGACCATCCTCCATTTGGAGGTAGAATTGGACTCAAACAGAAATAAAATGGCACTCCTGGTTGGGGTTTGCTGCTAAGATAGACATTGCTGGGCAGGGGAAGAATGCTCACACTCCACCTCCAATGGTTTGAAAAAAGGTCTAGATCAGTGAACCAGTTTTGAGAAGCCTGTTTACCATACAAGTAGGTGTCACAGAAACATTACAAAATTTGGAAAGGGTGGGCCCAATACAGGGGAGTTATACTGATCTCACAGGGATATGGACGTAGATCGCTTGATAATGAAGTCATGGGGTACAGCAGCACATAAAATGGTGATGGTATTTGTAGTCCTGAGGGAGGATTCTAGTTGAATGTGTCATACCAGTGATCATGTTCTGTGTTCCAGGAAGAGACAGGCATGTTTGTTTCATCAAGAAAAATCAATAAAAAATGTTTTTTTTTAAAAGGGGGTGAAGATATGCATTTGAAAGAACTATTTTCACATTACTTTGCTAAAAAGCCATAGACCCGCAAATAACTCTGAAGATATATTCCAGTACTTTATTGGTGTGTGTGAAAAGCAGGCCTGGTACATGATGTCCACTAATGTAAGTGGGCACCTTGCACAAGTCCAGACAACCCTTATGGAGATTTAAGAGATCTCAGATAACCTTAGAAAGCTATCCAAGTGGTAGCTGTGGAGAGCAGGCGGCAGGTTTAGTCTTGAAGGAGTGTAAAGCAGCTTGTTTTACCAGAATGCAATCTTATAGTATAGATTAATTGAAAGAGAACTACACAAAGTATTTATAAAAATATGTACTTATTATATAATACTAACTAGTACGTAACAGTATCTTCTACATGAAGACGGACACAAAGCACACAATAATTTAGCAAAGAAATCACAGTAAATAGCACTAATACACAGTGGACCCCAGGGGGTGGGGGGGAACAAACCATATACTAATAAAGGGGTATAAGAACCACGACTCGAGCCAGCACAATGTTGAGAGACCGTAGAATTGCTGGGACCCCTAAGGTCTCACATCTTTGGTGATTTCTTCTTCTTCTTCTTCTTCTTCTTCTTACGGATACACTACACCACAGAATAGGATGTATGCAACGGGGAACAGAATATTTTCAATTGAACAGGGATTCATGATGAGGGACACAGGAAACATATTGCCCCAGTAGCACATCTAAGAGAGGGTGTCACAACAGACATTGCAATCCATATAGAACTGTTCTATAAACGGCATCAGGTTATTTAGTTGTGTTGACCCCTAAGGAACCACCCAAGGTGAGTAGATAGGAACCCCACGGAGAGCATGCGCAGTGTGTGAACATGACTGTGTGCTCCGTACAAGTCTATGTTCAAGTCAAGGTGGGAATTTGAAAGATTAGGGACCCTTCCCAGTGGACCCTGAAGAAACCCTGTGAAAGATAGAAGGTTGGAGAGCCACCACATCCATGGATACCATGGTACCCAAGTTACCTATCCCAGGGAATCCGGGTGCATAGGTGTGAAGTGGCGTCGGAAACCGCAGTCGGACCCAATGGAGGACTTCAGGAAAGTGACGCTGCTGAAAGAGGAGAAAGTGTCCAGAGGAATCCAAACATGGATTTGTGAAGAGGAGTACCTGAAATCAGAGGGGACAGTGTCTATGTCACTTGGAGACTTGGAAGATGGATGCCCTCCGATGTCGGATGCTTCAGGTAATTGACAGTGATCTTGACTCTACAGCTGCGGGGACCAGGCGACATGAAGGATGACCAGGAGCGGATACGAGCTGTCCCGCGAAGGATGTCAAGTGTTGAGGAGCTGGTGTCTGGCAGGAGCACCAACAAGCCGTGGCAAATGCAACTCACGCAGGAAGTCAAGAATGTGCACGGTTGGGACCAGCAAGGTCCAGGAGACTCACCACAAGAAGGGGAGTCAGGGCAGGCCCGAGCAATCAGGGGAGCCCAAGGAAAACAAAGGTGACCCTCAAATGGACCCACAGGCTAGAGGCACAGGAATAGGGAGAGGACCCCGAGCAGCTCACCAACAGGAGCAGGCCACAGTGCCCACGAGGCAGTGTGGCTGAAGATCTTGGTGGATGAAGTTGCCAGAGGTTGGGGCGACTTGGAACCCAATGCACACATCAAAAAGTTGCCAACAAACATATGCACTTGCAAAAGTATGCGGTGCACAGGGGTTTCGTTAATGCAGCCCCCACGAGGGATTCTGACCTCAAATTCGGTGAGAGGGCAGCTCGGGCCTCGGGAGACATCGATAGCCACCACCTGTGTTGTTGAACCCTTCAGAGTCAACAGGAGCTCAGGATCAGCAGACCAGTCAGAAGTGTTGAGGTGCCTGTGAATGCAGGGAAGTGACTCCTTCACTTCAAGGGAGATTATCTTCAAGTGTCCTGGATGCTCCACAGGTCCTGCATGGATCCTTTATGGTGCACAGGCACAGACGAGGCAGCAGACTGAAAGGGTGATGAAGTCAGGCTCAAACAAAGGCCAGCGAAGTCCAGAGTGCCCAGATGGTAGAAGTGCAGTTGTTTCAGCTATGAATCTTGTCCACGGCAAATCTAGGGACCTACACCCAGGTAAGCCCTTAAGTACCCTAGGGAAAGGGTTGGGAAGATTCAGGGGAGGGGGAAGCTTACTCCCTTGTCCTTCGTCCAGTTTCACGCCAGAGCCGAAGCCAATAGCTCCCAGGACCGATATGAACTAGACTATGCACAGGGACATAAAATGTGCCCCTCATGAAGACTTTCAGGAGCTGGCACCCAGCCTCATACACTAAATCCTGTCTTGGAGGTGGTCACACTGCTCTGTGATATGATGCCTATTGTTTTACCTTCCCTTGCTCGAGCTTGGCTCAGCAGCAGGAGGGCAGAAATGTGACTGGTTGGCAGCAACCATTTTGTGCTGTCCGGGACAAGAATGCGGGTACCGGGAACACACGGGACCTAACGGAGGGCTCTTATAATGCTTGGACTCATACCTCCCACACTGTTTCCGGTGTGGGGGTATGATTCCAAGATGTTTGATACCAAACCTGATAGGATTTGTGCAGCCTTTTTCGAGAAGGTCATCACGCAAATACACAAGGCCCCTCTATATAGTATATACCTGCTTCACTGACGACCCGGGAGAACGGACTCCATAGGCTGCAGGGGTGTCTTGCTCATGAAGGGCCACCCTCTCACTTAGAACCAAGCACCCTGCCCTCAGGATTGTAAAGGCCTGCTACATGGGTGACTTACAGGTTTTAAGTGCAGTGACCCTTAGATATAGTGAACCTATATCTTTAGTAAGTGGGGCATGCACCAACTTACACAGGCTGCAATGGCAGGCCTGTAGTTCCATTTTCAATGGTCTCATGGGTGGCATAATACATGCTGCAGTCCATAGCAGACCTTTGGGGTACCTATGCCAAGGGTACATGGGTACCATATACTAGGGACTTATAAAAGTACCCTAGCGTCCAATCTGGCATGTAGGTACTGAACACAACAGTTTAAGGAGAAAGCAAATAGACTGGGGTCCTGATTACACAAAGGAAATCCTAAGCACACGTCTGTAGTGAATCTAAACATTTATCTGCACATTGTATGCATAAATATTAACAAAGTATTTTGAGTTTCTTCTTTTTCTTTCTTTATTCTTATAGTTTCTCTTCAGCCGACACGTGTTTCATCACATACACTGGGAAATCGTCCTGCGACTTTCTCAAGGCCGTATAAACACAAACAAAAGATCGACGTAACACCATACACATACTGGTGTACATAATCACATTAGGTATAATTATACACCTCTAAGGAGAAATATGTAATAAACACGTACAAGGTAGAACGAATGAACATGACACCCATGCCACCCAAGGGCCCAACCTTACCACTAAGCCAAACTATAGGGGCTGAAAAGTGACATCCTGGATCACCTACTGATTGGTGATGGCGGAAAACATTTGTGACGACAAAGTGAAAGAGCCAATTACCAATCTATGACCGCGTGCTGGTCAAAAAACCCTGATGACACTTATCTGACAATGATTAAAGAACAGCCTAAATAAGGACTGTAGATTGTCACAACATCTTAATGTATTTTGAAAGTGACCTTACGCCCTTTCATATACTTAAAGGGTGGTGTTTGCCTCCTTAATTTTGGAAAGAATGATACCATAAACACGGTGAAATACATTTCAAGATGGTGCCCCTTTTGGTACAGTTTTAATCACGATTAATTTGCTGAACATTTTGCACTGTACACAGAACAATATAAGTAGTATAACCATTTGACATATTTGGGGCCAGATGGCACTGTATGAGCTTTGAATACAGTGCTGCTGCGTGAGGATTTTGAAGATTTTGATGCCTACTAGCTCTCCCGCTGACCCTCTTAAGCCCTCTTAAGCCGGATCAATTCTTGAAATCGCTAACTGTGTTTTTACCATCTTTGAGCCATCTGATTAATCAGTCCCTGCTTACATCTACGGTCCCTAGTGCTTGGAAGCAAGCTAGGGTGGTCTCTGCTGAAAAAGCCCAAGCTTAACACTACTAAACCAGAGAACTTCCGACCCATCTCTCTCCTACCCTAGGTTTCCAGGATTCTCGAGTCCTACATCAATTCAATACTTATAGGCTATCTGGAGGAGAACTTCTTACTGGATCCCTCCCAGAATGGTTTTCGGCCGGGTCACAGTACGGAATCAGCTGTGAGCTAGCATCTGAGGAGGGCCCTAAATGAGGGTCGTACATTGGCACTGATTTTCTTAGATCTCAGTGCTGCATTCGACTCAGTCTCCCACCAGATCCTGTTGCAGAGGTTGGAGGAGGTGGGGATCGTGGACTCTGGCTTGAGTGGTTTGTTTCCTGCAGGTTGCAGTCCCCCCTTTTGATACTAGAGGTTCAGGGTTTTAGTGTATAGGAAGTAATGGCGCTCAGCAGATTCACGTCAGTGTATATGGGTCGCAATAGTACGTATGGTGCTACCTGGGAAGGGGAGACCCTTGTAATCCCTTGATGTGTGTAGGGAAACCCTACAGCAAACAAGTATAGCTAAATCTTGTGCACACATACATCATTAAACAAGAAATATAAGTGTCATTCAAAAGCAAATTGTACAGAATTCTTGGTTGATGTCGTAATTTCTTTATTCTGATGGAAAACGCAACCAAGCACAGATTTTGTTAGATCTCAGTGCCGCATTCAAAACCGTCTCCCACCAGATCCTGTTACAGAGGTTGAAGTAGGTGGGGATCGTGGACTCTTGTGGAAAATTAATACAGTTTGGTGAACATTATCTACGCCATCTTGCCTTTTTCCGATGCCACACTTTTCGTCATGTACATCCGCCATATTTTAGCCGTTACGATCAGAATCACCCTCACGAAAGACCCCCACACACCGGTCATTCCCACTCTCACATGCCTTGTGCATAAGCGGCAGCCATTTTGAGCACCATGGCCTCCCTGCCCCTCGCTGATAGCCAGCGCGTCTCTCTCTCTCTCTCCTAACCTCGCAAGCATCCCCCGCACGCTGACAACCCCCGCTCTCTCATGCCTTGGGTCATAAACCCCTCTTCAGCGCAGCTCCGCCACAGAATCCCATCCTGTTCCCAGCGCGACACCTCCCTTCATTCCTTTCATGGTCTCAGACCCTTTTGATGCAAACCCTCTTTTCCTGTGTCCCCGCTTGTCTTCCTTGTTCCCAGGCCGCCACCTGGCCCTGCGGATACTGTTTTATTACCCCGTACAGTAGGAAGCTTCCCCTCCCCATCAAAAGACCCTCGAGCCGATCAAAGCCCCCACCCTATGAGATCCGATCAACCCCACGCATTCCGTGAATCGGCGGAATGCCCTGCTGCGCGACAATCATCACCTGTTGTGACCGGGGTGGGGAATTCAACTGTAAATGTATGTGGGAACGGGCCTGAAGGGGAGATTCCGAGGATGTTCTTTCAAATATCAAAGTGTTGCGAGAATGTGTTACGTGTAATAAAGGTCATAAACCCTAGTATAAGAGGCCAGGCCTCAGAGATGTGGTTAGAGCACCTCGTGACGATACTTGCTGTCTGAATTGATGTGTTCTCCTCCGGAGAGAATAAAATCCTCGTTTCCTGCCTTCCAGTCTCCAGCGCCTGCTTCTTCATTGATTAATATTGGTGGGTCATAGAGGCGACACCGCCGGGCAACATAAAAGGGTCTTTGGTTACTGGTTGTCTTTGAACCCCTTTTAACAATTGGCGCCCAACGTGGGGCCCATCAGCGACTCGTGGATCCAGTGGGAGAGGTCCTGACGACAGAGTGAACGACTGCAACGATCGGAAGGTACCCTGTCCGATAGACCCTCGTCTGACAGCCGATCATCCGAACTTCACTGGTTCCGAACAGACCTCTCTCGAGTGATCTGCGGTCCTGACTGGGAACCATCAGGAGTGCCACAAGAAGTACGAAGAGAAGAGGACGATCGGGCGCTGGATTCGGAAGACAAGAAACTGTCCATGCGGTCCGGGTAAGGTCGTGTAAACACGACGAATTGCGAAAGTGATTGATAATTGAAAGTGATTGATAATTGATGAGAAAATACTAGTATTACTTTTTGTTAATTTATTTGGAGATTCGCTGTCTGCAAACGGAGAAACAACAGGCTCTCCCTTTATAAACAGTGAAGGATAGGTACGCACCCGTCGGACCTATCTTTCTCCCCCACTGAACAATTGCCCCTCCCCCATTGATTAACTGTTATAGATTGTTTTCTGGAGATTCTCTGTCTGCAAACAGGGAAGAATAGGTCCCCTCTTTGCAGATAGTGAAAGGGTAGGTGACGCGGACCTTTGCGAGCCTACTTATTCTCCCCATTGACCATATTGATTTTTTATTTTTGACCTACATTGATTAACTGTTATAGATTGTTTTCTGGAGATTCTCTGTCTGCAAACAGGGAAGAATAGGTCCCCTCTTTGCAGATAGTGAAAGGGTAGGTGACGCGGACCTTTGCGAGCCTACTTATTCTCCCCATTGACCATATTGATTTTTTATTTTTTGACCTAACATTGATTGCTCAAGATTGGTTCATGAGGTATTCACTGCCTGCAAACAACGTAGAATAGAAATATTCTGTCTAGTCTTTGCACGCAGTGATAAGATAGGTAGTGCTGACTATTATCCCATTGTGATCTGTCATGCCTGTCTTCTCCCCACTGGTTAGTAGCCTGTTTAGCCCGGACCGCTTATTAGAGATGAACCATCCGGCTCCGCTGGAAGGCACCCCTAATAAGGACATGTTCATGAAGCATGGATTGATCGCTATAGCCTATAGTGAGCTGTGGCATAAATATACGAAAAGGGATCGAGAAAGTCAGTGGCCACTGAGAGGATCCTTCGATCTTGACAAAATAGAAACGGTAGAAATAGCCCTTCGTAGGAATGAAACAACACCTATTATGCTCGATAGTCTCGGTATGTGGCGCAAAGAAGCCACACGACGAAGGGAAAGCGACGAATTCAGAAAAGGTGAAGGGACACGACGGACAACCCTCCAAACGTCTAGTAGGCAAAGGGAAGGGCCAGCGATGGCACAGTTCCGAGGAGTAGACATGAAAAGGGAACGGTGTAAAGGGATGTGCCGACAGGTCAACCCCGGGACACAACGACCCGAAAGTAATCCCCCGACACTATGCACAGGACGAACAGATTTAAAACAAAACCAATGTGCTTTCTGTAGATGTCTCGGGCACTGGAAAGCCCAATGCCCGACTCTGCAGAGCATAGGTAAGAACGGAGGGTCGACAGAAAGAACAGGCCGACAGAAAGGGAAAAGGCACGAGATAAAAACCAATCAGACTAGTGCAGACAGGACAGATAGAACCACCCCGTTTGATTATGCTCGATGGCACAGATTTCGTCAGACCAATTTTAACGACATGTTAGAGTTCTGGGACTGATTGCTCTCTGTTGCTCCCCCACTCTGAAAAACAAACACAATTACAGGCCAGTGTAAACAACCCCCGTTAGAGAATGGACTCAAGGAAGCCAACATCTATTATATAACTTAGGATTTAATTATGGTAAAGAAAACACACAACCAACGGTAAATAGAATAACTAGTAGAACACTCTCTAAAGCAAACTGTACTAATAGGAGAAATACAAAACATATTACGCTCACTCCGGAAGTCCTCGAAATGTAACAGTTCGATGGTCCCGCCCACCCGAAACACATAGCACGTGTGGGGCGGGGCCTGCCAGCAGCCATGGACCAAAAGAGATCGCCGGCGAGAAGGTACCGGAGGCTCCACAAAGCCGGCAATGAAATGGTCTTCCCATACTACCCTTCCAGGGATGGCGTCCCCCGGGCCGCGAGTAGGGAGGGGGCGGATGCAAATGACCCCCTCCCTCGTATCTCCTGGTCCGGCCATCACGAATTCCTCCATCGAACGGATGCAGGGTGGGCAGGGAGGGAGAGGCGACGCGGACGAGCCTCTCCCGCCTCCGCAGGTAGGAGGCTTCCCTGCCCTGGCCCGGCACCGATGTCCTCCAGCCGGGCGACGGCCATATACTTGCGCAGCACAGAACTTACAATGTCCGACGCACATATATTTCCGCAGCACAGGACATACAATGTCCGACGCACATATATTTCCGCAGCACAGGACATACAATGTCCGACGGGCATACTTGAACAGCACCGGACGTACAATGGTCCCCCAAGAGTCGGAATCAGGGGTGTAGGGTGGTCATCATGTGCACCCCTGATTCAAAGGGACGGCGTGGGATGCGCCGGGAGAGGGAGGCGGCACGGACGAGCCTCCCTCACCTCCCCAGATGAAGGCTCCACTGCTGCACCCTGGCGCCCCGAACCAAAATGTCCTGCTCCAACAGCATGATGTTCTGTCTTTCATCACCACAAGAAGTTTCTTCCACTCCTGATAGATACGACGAAGGGCGGCTGCCACAGGGTCTCAAAATGGCGTCTGAGGCCCTCGGAAGGCGGGTCTAGGCCGCTGGAGTAACTTTGTCCGAAATTGCAACTCGGGCACTTGCCCACCTGGGCACAAGCCCCCACCATCGACAAACATCCCCTCGACTTTGAAGATTCTACCAAAGTCCCAAGAGCCCTCAGCCCCTTCAGGCCTCCGGTGGGGAACAGCTGCATTGATCACAAATGAAATAACCACGGCACAGCAACAAGATGGCGGTGCTCTCGTGTCTGCATCAGCTTCCGTCTGAACCACCCAGGAACATTATGGGCTAACGAACTCGAGTAAGTTCCGGCTGAACATCAACATGACCCGGTAAGAAAGACTCTACTTCCCTCCCTCTCTTGATTGACGGTCCACACCACCAGCCCCTCTGTTAGCACAGGTTTTTGAACTACCGAAAGGGACCCTGGTCCAACCGCAAAATCGTCGGAGACATTTTTTACCCCTGATGCTACTTCCGGACTAAACCGGCCTCGCCCAAAATGGCGCCGGTATCAATAGGAACTAACGGATGCCTCGTGGTGTTCCTTAGCTGATGAAACTTGATGTACTAAGATTTATATACGAACCTTTGCGCACTTGATGAAAAAGGGAGGAGGGTTCGCTTGACGAACATTTGAAAGGGGTCCCGTAAAAATGTTGATTTCAATGAACGATTTATTTTGATATTTATTGTAACTGGTACATAACGTCGCTTATGATGCACGCCCACGGTATACATCTAGGAAATGTGATTACAATGAGCTTGACTGTGTTTCCATTTATGAACTGAAATGCCCCTGATCCCTCATCACGCAATGAAACGTTTTTAGTTACTTGCAAATAATTAATTAGGCCTTTTTTAACATGTTCTTGTGCCGCAAAATAACCCCCCCTACTGTATGTGCTTCCATCGTCGACATGTCCGGCCAAAATAGGATTGCACTCTCGCATTTTACGTACTGAACGATTATGCAAATAAAGGTTTTCCAAACTATGAATAGGCATCACATACTTTTGTAAAACGTGGGAATTGGTGGGAGGGCTTTCTCTGTGCGCAACCGTTCTGCTCTTTCTTTAAGGTTATCTGAAAAATGGTTGTTCGGCCCTGGATTGATAATCGAATCAAAGGTATGATACGCTGCCTCCAAAATATGCGACTAAGCTCAGGAACTAACGTATGGAGAAGGACCTCGACTTCTGAGAATGGGTAAAGTAAAGAGGTGTGATTGATAGAATGTTATAAAGGTATGGTGGTCGAAGGTACTAAGGGACAGGGTTGACCGAAGAACTGATATGCCTTAGAACATCACAGCTTCGGGAATGATTTAAGGATCCCGATGGCCAGATACATCTACAAAAAGGGGTACCTCGCGCTAGGCACCTCCGATTCCTCTTTTTTAGCGTTTCCCTACACACGATCCATAGTGCCACCCTCGAACCCCCCCATGAACCACCTATCACACTGCCCGCCCCCTTGACTTCAGAAACCAAGAACCTAGGGATTATATCCCGAGGAGATAAGTACGAGTATGTGGTAAGTAAAGGACTTTCGTGCCCGTACATTTGATGTGCTCGAATGTTGTTCCCCCTCCCTTTTCCTCCTTTTTTCCCTCTGCAGGTTACATTGGAGTCCCGATTAGGGTATCGTAAGCGATCTGGAGCCGCGTCACGCCCGATGCATGAAAGCGGACTAACGCTGCAAGACGACACAAAAAGACGCCCTACCCAATGCGCGACCTTTTTGTACCTGACCTAATGTTCTTCCGTCCCAAAACTGCATGCTTTCTACATCCTAACACAGACCCGAAACGTCTAACGTTGGGTAACGCACTGAATAGCCCAAACAATACACGGTCATTCTCCATGCCACACGTGTACTATTTGGCCTATTGTCACTCTCTCTCTCTCTCTCTCTCTCTCTCTCTCTCTCTCTCTCTTTCACCCCTCCACACTTTCCCTCTTCCTAGTGACTGGCACCTAATTGGCGAACCTGGTGCACCTCCTGATTGGCCCCAAATACCACAAGTATTTGCACAAAGTCGTCCTAAATAAAATTGTATCGATACCACGTTACTGCCTCTCCTTTTCTGCTAAATATGGATGAAAATTAAATTGGCCAAAAGGAAAGGGACAGGTAAGACGACTAAGGTTCCCTAAATTTGACCCACAGTCAGGGAACTATTTGTCAGTGGCTTCTATGATAAGAAAAAAAAAAAATGTCTGTGGTAATGCGATCTTCCCCATTCCAAATTGTCTCCATATCCCAAGCAGTAAGAAATGATCGAGACACCCCCGTCTTCCCAAAATGCCCCCAGTTTGGTATCAGCTGCCCTGAACGAGAATCTGAAAAACGCCCCTTGCTCTAATTCGCTGTGTTCCTAGTTGTTTTCCATAAGATCCCACCCACCCCAAGGATAAGTTTAATAATTATCGCAAGCCCCCCCCCGAGTTTTTGTAGTAGCCAGGTTGCGAGAAACTATATAGAAAGTTAGAAAGATGTGTGCAAAGTTAAAATTAGATCGAAAACTGAAAGAACTTGTTGCAGTAAACCTTGTTGAAAATAGGACGTTTAGCTAAAAGATAGGACGCATTGATGTAATGGAGAGTCGTTTAGCCTATGTTCATCCCTCAGAAGGATGCCTATCAGACTATGGTGAATAGCACGTTGCACTTTTCCATATGATACAAAGCCCTGAAGACCGGCCTAGCCTTGCAAGACTCGTACTAGGGAAATGGGTCTCTACCAGAAGAACTGACATCTACTGTAATAGACGAATGCAATGAATGGGTACCAGACCTCGTACCACGACAAATGAATGTAAATACCAACAAAACGCCAAAGAATTAGCCACAAAGGGAAGTTGTAGGAAATCCAGCAAACCCATCATCAATTGTTTATACGTTGGTTGCAAATCTCAATGTAGCGGATGTTTACCCCAGTTGCTTGGTGTTGGGAGAGAAATAGGTTTATGTAATTACCTTCTTCTGCAAAATCTCTAAAGACTGTCTTTTCGAACTCATTTAAGGGTACCACTGTCGGAGGAGAAAGAGACCGGATGTGGGAGCACGCGGCCTGACTGCGGATCGTGGAACCCCAGCGACGGAGGCCAAGGCGAGACCACAGCAGTAAGGAGTCGCAGGATGAGGCACTGTTTCAGACAAAGCTAAGGAAAGGGCTGACCTGAAGCCCCTGCTCTATGATCGACGTGTGCCAAAAAAGTCCCCGCTCTCTGAACCTGGTTATGGACCCGCCTGTCTCAAATTCTCCGTCCCCCTGATCTGTTCCCGACTTGGCCCTGCTCCATCCCCTCCTCCTCCGGCCTACCATAAGGACTGTTCACACACACACCTTTCCACCTGAACTTCCAAGTTCCTCCAAATCCTACTGAGCTATCCAGAGAAGGGTATTCCCTGCATCAAAAGGGAGGGAGCTCCGACTAAGTAGACCACGAACTATGTTAATCTCAGAACGGTGACCTGGAACTCCACCAAGGGTCGCCCCTAAAGAGAAGATGAACGAAGTATGTGGTTCTACCCGCTGCTGAATGCCTCGATGATGATGGAAGCAACAGGAAATACCCACCACAGAGACTCAAGAAACAAACAGACCCCGCAACTCAAAGACAATTGCACTTTTCATCACAATCCTTTTTCTGCCTCCTAATAACTATGCTCTGGGTTACGGAAGAAAATGCGCCTGCTCCAAAACCGTAACGCATTTCTCCTATGAGGTCTGGCGAAACAAAACAAAATGTACCCCTGCCCGCAGACCTCCGACGACTCAATCCACATGAACATTCCTGTTGACAGAACGAATTGTAATCCAGGTGCTGAACAGTGCCAACAGAAGACGACAAAGACACTGAGAACTCTGATTTTTATTTTTTATTATATCTCATTTCTCTCCCAATCACCATTGGACTGACTATGCTCCCGCCGAGTACAAAAAGGACTTACTTATATGATAACTTACCAGTTCCTATTCCGAATGACTATAAGTATCTATGATCTGTACCCAACGCCCTCGCTACATAATTCTAGTCTGATATTGCATTACGATAACTTTTTCTGCAACCAACTTAACGATGAACCCACCTACTAGATGATGAGATTTTTCAATGTGATGTTTATAATGTGATGTTTATGTACAGTTCTTTTGCCTAAAGTCCCCTCTCCCTTACTTATGACCGCTGCAATAGGTATAGATAGGAAATAGGCCAGCAAGATGTCTTGGAAATGTTAAAGGGAGGACTGTGGAAAATTAATACAGTTTGGTGAACATTATCTACGCCATCTTGCCTTTTTCCGATGCCACACTTTTCGTCATGTACATCCGCCATATTTTAGCCGTTACGATCAGAATCACCCTCACGAAAGACCCCCACACACCAGTCATTCCCACTCTCACATGCCTTGCGCATAAGCGGCAGCCATTTTGAGCACCATGGCCTCCCTGCCCCTCGCTGATAGCCAGCGCGTCTCTCTCTCTCTCTCCTAACCTCGCAAGCATCCCCCGCACGCTGACAACCCCCGCTCTCTCATGCCTTGGGTCATAAACCCCTCTTCAGCGCAGCTCCGCCACAGAATCCCATCCTGTTCCCAGCGCGACACCTCCCTTCATTCCTTTCATGGTCTCAGACCCTTTTGATGCAAACCCCCTTTTCCTGTGTCCCCGCTTGTCTTCCTTGTTCCCAGGCCGCCACCTGGCCCTGCGGATACTGTTTTATTACCCCGTACAGTAGGAAGCTTCCCCTCCCCATCAAAAGACCCTCGAGCCGATCAAAGCCCCCACCCTATGAGATCCGATCAACCCCACGCATTCCGTGAATCGGCGGAATGCCCTGCTGCGCGACAATCATCACCTGTTGTGACCGGGGTGGGGAATTCAACTGTAAATGTATGTGGGAACGGGCCTGAAGGGGAGATTCCGAGGATGTTCTTTCAAATATCAAAGTGTTGCGAGAATGTGTTACGTGTAATAAAGGTCATAAACCCTAGTATAAGAGGCCAGGCCTCAGAGATGTGGTTAGAGCACCTCGTGACGATACTTGTTGTCTGAATTGATGTGTTCTCCTCCGGAGAGAATAAAATCCTCGTTTCCTGCCTTCCAGTCTCCAGCGCCTGCTTCTTCATTGATTAATATTGGTGGTTCATAGAGGCGACACCGCCGGGCAACATAAAAGGGTCTTTGGTTACTGGTTGTCTTTGAACCCCTTTTAACACTCTGCTCTTGAGTGGTTTGTTTCCTTTTTAGCTGACAGGACCTTTCAGGTTGCAGTACCCCCTTTTGCCTCCAAGATCCACACCATCAAATATGGGGTACTACAGGGCTCATCTTTGAGCCAACTTTGTTTAACGTATATGTGCAACCTTTGGCAGCAGTGGCAAAAAGCAGAGGGCTCACAGCAGTGTCTTATGCGGACGACACACAGTTGGTAGTTGCACTCTCAGATGACTCAGGACATGTCTCATGCAAGTTCCAGAGGTATTTAGAGATCATATATGAGTGGATGACTGTCTACTGTCTTCAGTTAAATGTCAACAAGTCTGAGGTTCTGCTGGTCGGGAGAAACACTGAGTTGTTTAGCGAGCACTGGTGGCCTGCCAAGCTGGGCTATGCACCCGTCCCCAAACAGGTGGTAAAAAATCTGGGTGTATGGGTAGATGCCGCCCTTGCATTTCAGACACAAACAAAGAAAGTATCAGGAACCTGTTTTGGCATTCTACGGGGGCTCAAACCAGTGCTGGGGTTCTTTGACCCAGCCATGAGGCAGGTGATTGTCCAGGCATCTATTCTGTCTAGACTGGACTACGCCAACTCTCTACTTTGGAGTCAATAAAACAGAGATTACAAGACTGCAAAGGGTCCAGAATGCTGCTACTAGAGCCTTGTTCGGTCTGCCCAGGACATGTTCCACTTCCAGTGCTCTCCGTCGGCTACATTGGCTGCTTGTGGCAAAACACATTGAGTTCAAGGCTCTTTGCATGTCTCTTAAAATATTAAATTCTTCCTCCCCAGACATCTTGGCCAATCTGCTAACACCTTACACCCCCTCCCGCCAACTTCGGTCTATGGGCCAGCATTTGGCGGTTGTTACACGGGTGAGGAGGGTGCGTGCTGGTGGACGCTGATTTGGTGTATTGGCGGGGGGACTCTGGAATGCGCTCTCCACCGCTATTCGTAGTATGGAAAACTACCTGGCTTTCTGAAGGGCTATCAAAATGCACCTCTTTCCCCCACCATAGACTGTTGAATGTTGTCTGTTGTTTTCTGTTTCAGCGCTGGGACACCCTTTTGCCGGGGCAGCTGTGCGCTATATAAAACCGCATAGCATAGCGTATTGGGAAGTTCAAGATGGCTCCCATTTTGGAGACAATATGTGTCCTTCTTCTATTTTGACGGGTCCTAGCTGTGAGAGATTGTATAAAAGGCGGGAACACTCATTTCCTCTGTTTTCTTGCACTCAAGAGTCACGGTTGTGGGCTACGTTGATGAAGGAGCTGTCCTTACGGTAAGAGATAATTGACTGTGGATACATTGTTAAACTTTGAAGGACTACACTGGTAGTTTGAGATATTAGACTTGTGCGATGGACAAATACGAATTGGGCATGGGTTATAAAGGCATCTTTTAAATATCTTGGTGCCAATTGCTTGCAGTAAATATAGATTTGTGTTGGGATCGTGATGGGACATTTACAGTTCCATTAGCTAAATCTCGGATGGCTAAGTGCAATAGTGGTGACAGTGGATATTTGAGATGTGAGGTATAGTTTGATATGCGAGCACACATTCTGCAACCATGACTATGTAAAGTGGGGATACGCGTTTGAGTTTTGAACAAGTAAGCATGACAGCATAGAGGTTGCGGCTGGATGGTGTGTTAGGATAGCGAGCTTATTACACTCCCTTTAGTGATTGGGATTAACAAGGCGGCGGCGCACACAGGTGCCTAGATAGTTCTGGCTCGAGAGTTGATATATGGATGTGTGCTGTGATCTCGATGTGACATATATGGTTCCATTGGCTAAATCTCGGACTTCAAGTCTGATAGTGGTGACCGATGACACTTTCTGAGATGTTAGAAATAGATACGTTAATGCACGTGTTGCAACTCTGACAATGTAATGGATATGGAAGCGGGGCCCCGCGTTTGCGTTTTGGAACAAGTAAGCTTGACCGTATAGAGGTTGTGGCTGGATGGTGTATTAGGTTAGCATGTTTATTACACTCCCTTGAGGTATTGGGATGAATAAGGCGGCATTGCACACAGGTGTCTAGCGATTTCTGGCTCGAAAGTTGATATATTTGCATTTACAGTATTTTATGGATCTTACCTAATGATAGATACGAGTATTGTCTTTGGAGGAGTTTACACATTATTACAACCCCGGATATATATATATTTTCAGGGCTCGTGGATTGGTCCTGAATCCTTTACTGAATGAAAAAACGATTTTAATGCAGAAGACCGATATTTTACCTATTGTGGGTTGGAATTATCACCAACCCACAATAGGTAAGAAGTAGGTTTTCCATCTGCGTGCCATTTTTGGAAATGGATGTAGGCATGTATACGAGGAGTTTGTTCTAATGATAGGTTTCTTTAATTTCACAGAAGAATATACCAAAGATTGTAGAGGTATTTGAAATGTGTTCTCCCACACGCATGACTTTGGGTTTTAAGGTGGATATATTGATCACTCTTCAGTCACCTATTGACTATTTGTTTGTGCTTGCATCTTTTATTTTATTTATTTTTCATTTAAAAAGGTTTTATACAGCTTTACAAAGGTTACACAGTTATAATAGCATGGCAATTTTAGTTACAAGTAAGGTTGAGACAAACAAAAAGGAACATATAGGTAGGGGAAAAAGCTGACAAGGGGAGATATTTCGGGGAGTGGGGGGGTAAGAGTAGGGGAAGTAGACAGAGTGGAGGAGGGAAAGAGGAGGGGAGGGTTAGAGACACGGCATGGCAAGAGGAGGGGGGGGGAGGGTGACAGGGACACAAAGCGGTAGTCGAGTCAAAGCTGCACCCAAAGTCCAGAAGCGGTGATCCCAGGGGGAGTGGTATCATTTCCCATCTCTGTTGCGAGAGGCTCCCTAAGCGCAGTGGACTCTCTCAGAGGGGTCTCTGAGACTCCAAGGCCTATTTACTGGATCCTTCTCCAAAAAGGGGAGAGCGAGTGCTTTGGCAAGGAGTGCCATACCATACCTCAATTGTGAGTGGCTTCCTTGACGCTGTGGACTCTCTCAGCGGGTATTCTGAGACTCCAGCGTATATAACTTGGATCTTTCCTCAAAAAGGGGAGAAGGAGTGCTTAGTCAAAGGGCACAAAAGGACAGGGTGCTAGGCGGTGAAAGCAAGCAAGGGGAGATATTCCAGGGAATGGGGGTGGGGGGGAGGTAGGACCAGGGGAAGTAGACCGAGAGTGGAGGAGGGAAAGAGAAGAGGAGGATTAGAGACACGGCAAGGGGAGGGTAACATGGACACAAACTGGTGGGCGAGTCAAAGCTGTGCCCAAAGTCAAGTAAGCTATGAACCCAGGGGGAGTGGTATCATTTCCCCATCTCAGTTGCGAGAGGCTCCCTAAGAGCAGTGGACTCTCTCAGAGGGGTCTCTGAAACTCCAAGTCCTGCATACTGGATCCTCCCCCAAAAAGGGGAGAGGGAATGCTTTGGCAAGGGGTGCCATACAATACCTCAATTGTGAGTGGCTCCCATGGCGATGTGGACTCTCTCAGTGGGTATGCTCAGACTCCAGCGTATATATCTTGGATCTTTCCCCAAAAAGGGGAGAAGGAGTGCTTAGTCAAAGGGCACAAAAGGACAGGGGGCTAGGCGGTGAAGCGGGCAAGGGGAAAGATTCAGGTGAGAGCGGATAGGAGCAAGGAAGTAGACAAAGAATGAAAGAATGCTGAATAGGAACAGATAGATAGGAGACAAGGAAAAAGCAGAGTCACAGAAATACATTGGGGGGGGGGGGGCAAGACAGGGAGATGGGGAGAAAAAACTGTGTCCAAAGTCCGGCTGGGTAGGTGACGGTCAGGGGATGAAGCAAGGTCGATCTCCTCAATAGCTGAACAGAGCAGCTCCACCGGGAGTCAGACATAGTGCTCGGACTCCGCTGTCAGGATGGGGACCTGGGCTAGGCACTGCCAGAGCTGTTAATGGTCTTCGGTACGGGTGTCCGCTGTTTTTTCAAGGTCATCTGCCCTCTCCCCAATGTCTGATTTCCTTAATAAAAGTCTGGCCATCAGATTTAAGAGATCCAATTTCAGTTTTAATTTCCTGCAGAAATGGAGTCATAATAGGTCGGGTGAGAGGATCGTAGGGGCCACATCTGAGTAGCAGTCTAAGTTGTGTGCTCTAGGCGATGAAGAAGATCCAGGGGGGGAGAACGAGTCCAGCCCTCCTACACACCTCCACAAGACGCTGCAACAGAGTCCACAGTGCAGCCACTCTGCAAATGTAACAAGGGCCCAAAGCAGCAGGTCGGGACCTCACTCACCACGCAGCCAGACAAACCACAGCCCCGGGGCCTCCGAGGTCGCTGCGTCACGAGCAGGGATCCTAGCTTGGTAACATCATCAATGGACACAGGACACCCCCATGGGCCTGCAGCGTCGTGCAGGGAGGCCCCTCAGGGTCCCAGCAGCATGTAGAGCCGGCCACGGAGAACTGCCAGCGAGTGTCACCGCTGCTAGGGCCTCACGGTAGTAGCCGTGGGCACTGCTGGTGCCAATCACAAGATTGTGGCCTCGTTCTTCGCCCGGACCGGGCGCTGCAAACACGGTGCCCCAATTGCCAGTCGCAGGTCGCCGGCTGCTCACCAGAAGAGCCCTCCACCACAGGAAGTACGGGGGGCTCCAGACCAGAGCGGGATGACCCAGGGGAGGCTCATGCTCACCCATCGCCCAGAAGCCGTGCGGGTAGAAGAAACCCTCTCCAAAGCTGCGCTTTGCAGGGCCCAGTGCTTCCCACCCTCTCCCAGTCCTCAGACCGTCAATAGCAGTCCTTCGCTACTGTTCTCTGGCCCCAGTACTGGGCCCCGCTGCAACAGTAGGACTGATGGCGCAGCCCGCGCTCTAATCTTCGAGCCCCGACCGAGCTACAATGACCTGCCCCGCCCCGCACTCGCTCAATCTACAGTCCTTATTTTAGGCTGTTCTTTAATAGATGTGAGATAAGTGTCAACAGGGTTTTTTGACCAGCACACGGTCATGGATTGGTAATTGACTCTTTCATTTTGTCATCACAAATGTTTTCTTCCATTGCCAATCAGCAGGTGATCAGGGATGTCACTTTTTTACCCCCTATAGTTTGGCTTAATAGTAAGGTTGGGCCCTTGATTGGCAAGGTTGTCATGTTTATCCATTCTACTTTGTGCGTGTTTATTACATGTTTCTCCTTAGAGGTGTATAATTATACCTCTAGGCATGGGGAACTTCTAATGTGATAATGTACACTAGTGTATGTATGGTGTTACATCAGTCTTTTGTTTGTATTTATACAGCCTTGAGAAAGTCGCAGGACGATTTCTCAGTGTATGCGTCATAACACTGTTTGGCTAAAGAGAAACTATAAGAACAAGTAAAGAAAAACAAGAAACTCAAAATACTGTCTTAATATTTATGCATACAATGTGCAGATAAATGTTTAGATACACTACAGACATGTGCTCAGGATTTCTTTGTGTATTCAGTGGCCTTGGCCGCAATTTTGGGAGAAGTTGGTAGATCTCCTCACCTTACAGCACCGTCCATAATTCAGGATCTATTGAAACTAATATATGTGCAATTATCCTGAGTGCGCCTTTTCACCTAGCTCAATACCACTGTCCATTCAAATGTCTGGGTTCCTGATTAGCAGGATCCCAGTCAGACCAGTCAAACACAGCATCACATCAATCAAAAAGTGGGGGTAACCATAAGAAGCAGATCCTACTTTCCTACAGTGTGCCAGAAGCAGACCACATCTTTTCCAATATTTCGGGTGAGTTCATTCTATGTCTGAAATTACCACCAGTATGCCAAGGCCTGTTAAATAAAGGGAACGTGCTAAGAACTTGACTGCCCACCACAGTGATAGCCCTCAGGGGCTATTAAGCCAATGTCATAGCAATTCCTGCTAAACATCACATGTTCTCTGGTCCCGCTGTGTAGAAGCAGAGACTGAACATCTCTGAATTCAAAAGATGAACAGAAAGGAACACTGCTGGTTCCTGTGTTCCCATGCTGAGCCCAGGCTTTGGTGTGCTTTCACAAGCTCCAGCCTCTCAGCTGAATTATTGCTCTTGTGCGAGCCCCAATGAGCTACAAAAGTTGATGCCCAGGTCCACAGCCCCAGCTTGCTGTCCACTGTAGCAGCACCATCCACAGAGCACTACGGCCAAGTAGACTAATAGGGCCCAAATGCTGATATACGTTTTGAGTTAGGAAGCAGCAGAAACAGAAAGTCGTTATGTAGAGTATTGGGGTCAGGTACATAGATATAAATTACTGCAAAAGTCTGTGCCTGATTCCCCAACCCACACCGCTCCCTTAGGCTGCAGCCCCCAATCAATTCCCACATCCGCCTACAGCCTTAGTCGTTTTGCTTCACCCATAGCTTGTAGCACCACTTTCCCCTCCTAAAGCCTTTGCCCTCAACACCTTTTCTTCCAGCTCATTCCTATAGTCTCAGACCAGTCCCTAATCCAGAACCATATCCCAAAGCCTCAGCCTGAGCTCCCTTCTCGCGACATCCCACAGCCTTGGTCTACTTTCCCCTCTTGCACTGGCTTTATAGTTGCACATGGAACGGACTGAACACCTAATACCATACATAGAACGAGCAGATATTGTGCAGGTGCCTTTGTAGAAATACGCATAAGATCACAAGTATTTGGTAATTCCGTATGTGCAGTGTAACAGGTGTGCTTATGAAATTACCCCTTCTGCGACTACTCCACTGGCTGCCCATTAGGAAACAAGCAGAGTTTATGCTTCAGTGTCTGGTCTTTAAAACACTACAGGGGAATGGTCCAGGCTATCTAAAAAAAGAAGCTAGAACCGTATATTCCTTCCTGTCAATTGATATCTAGCGGCCAGCGGTTGCTGTGCCCTATGAGGATAAATAAAACCAGAATGGGCGGCCGCTCGTTCTCGTATCTGGCTCCCTACCATTGAAACAAACAGCCAGACCACATTTGCTTCTGCACCAACCTCATGCAGTTTAAAAAAACTTCTTAAAACCTGGCTGTTCAATCACTAACTAGTTGTCTCCGCTTCTGTTATGCCGGTTATTGTGGCGCCGAGAGATCCCCTTGGGGACGATTCGTTTTGCACCTAATAAATAATAATATGAGCTGGGTGACAGTGAGTAGTGCAAGGGCAACATGAGAGGTGTGAGTACAGAGTGAAAGTTGTGCTCCTGTGAGTGCAAGATGAGTTGTGTATGTGAAAGGTGAGCCCATATGAGTGCAGGACGAGTTGAGTTAGTAAAGAATAAGAGGTGGGCCATGTGGGTGCCTGGTGACCAGTGTGCCCATGGGTGTGCAGGATGAGCAGTGTGCCGATGTGAGTGCATGGTGAGAGGTGTGAGTGCTAGAGGAGTGATGCGAGTGAAGGCCGAGTTATGTGCCCATTTGAGGTTGAGTGAAGGGTGAGAGATAGAAGTGTAGGGTGAGCGGCTTTAGTGCAGGGAGAGCTATGTGTCCTTGTGAGTTTAAGCAGACCACTGTGCCGTGTGTGGATAAGGTGAGCAGTCAGAGTGAAGAGGGAGCTGTGTGAATGACAGGTGAGCAAAGTGCCCATGTGAGTGCATTGTGAGAGGAGCAAGTGCAGGATGAGCAGTGTGCCCATATGAGTTTGAGTGCAGGGCGAGTGGTAATAGTGCAGGGTGAGGAGCAAGAGTGCAGGGTGAGGAGCAAGAGTGCAGGGTGAGGAGCAAGAGTGCAGGGTGAGGAGCAAGAGTGCAGGGTGAGGAGCAAGAGTGCAGGGTGAGGAGCAAGAGTGCAGGGTGAGGAGCAAGAGTGCAGGGTGAGGAGCAAGAGTGCAGGGTGAGGAGCAAGAGTGCAGGGTGAGGAGCAAGAGTGCAGGGTGAGGACTGTGTGTGTTGGTTCCAGCAAATTATTGTGCCCATGTGCAGGATGAGTGGTGCGTGTGTAGGGTAAGCGATGAGGCCATCAGAGTACCTAATGAACACTGTACCCATGAATGTGCTGGCAGACGACTGTAGCAGAGTGACTGTAGGGTAAGCGTTAACCGTGACGTTGAGCTGTATGGGTGAGCAGAATGCCCCTGCGAGTGAAGGGTGAGCGGTGTGTCAGTGTGAGTGCAGGGCGAATGGAGTGACTGAAGAGGGAGTGGTCTGAGCGATGTGCCCCTTGAATACAGGGTGACCAATGTGAGTGAATGGTGAGTTGTATGAGCAACCGTTGAGTTGATGGCCCTTGTGGGTACAGGGTGAGTGGTGTGCCACGGACTGCAGTGTGGGAGGAGCTAGTGCAGGGTGCGCTGTGTGTCCCTATTAATTCTGGCAGAATATTTCCACTGGACAAGTGCAGGGTGTAATGAAAAATAAATGTATACAGCGCAAATCATTCATCTGAAGGTGTCAAGGCGCTATGTGAGTGTCAGATGAGCGGAGCACCCATGAGAGTGTAGGGTGAGTGCTGTGAGCGATGGGCCCTTGAAGTGCAGAGTGACCAAAGTAAAGGAAGGGTGAGCTGCGTGAGAGGCTGATGAGTGGAGGGACTGTGGGAGTACAGGATGGGTGGTCTACATCCATGCCCATTTGAGTACAGGGTGAACAGTGAGAGTGTAGGGTGAGCTGGGAGAGTGTAGGGTGAGCTGGGAGAATGAAGGGTGAGCTGGGTGAATGAAGGGTGAGCTGGGTGAATGAAGGGTGAGCTGGGTGAATGAAGGGTGAGCTGGGTGAATGAAGGGTGAGCTGGGTGAATGAAGGGTGAGCTGGGTGAATGAAGGGTGAGCTGGGTGAATGAAGGGTGAGCTGGGTGAATGAAGGGTTATCTATCCCCAAACATTCTAACTCACTTTACAAATGGAAGGAATAGACAGTGCGGGCACCCCAGGGTGCTTAGGCAACAGTGGATACAAAAAACACAAAGCCTCCTTAAACAGTAAATAATCTTTAGAAAACCTGCAAAATTCGAAGGCGTTACAGAGATTGCGGCGCCAGACCCTGCCAAGCAGAGTCCAAAGCAGGTGAAGATTGGTGTACTTGAAGCTGAATCTGAATAGCCCGGGCTAAGAAAGTACGAGGGGTGGCTAATGCCCTTTCAGCCCAATGGCCGCTGCGTGCCTGTTGGCAATTAAGTTCAGGGATTTATATAGCGCACTACTCACCCAGAGGGTCTCAAGGCGCTTGGGGAAGGGGGGTTCAATATTTGTTGAATAGCCAGGTTTTAAGTTCTTTTCTGAAGGAGATGTGGTTTTGAGTAAGGCGGAGGTGAGTGGGGAGTGAGTTCCAGGTCTTGGCCGCCAGGAAGGAGAAGGATCTGCCACCCATGGTGGATTTTCGGATGCGCGGGACTGCAGCGAGGGCTTGATTGGACGATCTTAATTGGCGGGTGGGTGTGTAGAAGGACAGTCGAGTGTTAAGGCATTCGGGTCCTAGTTTGTAGAGGGCCTTGTGTGCGTGGGTGAGAAGACGGAAAGTAATTCTCTTGTTGACGGGAAGCCAGTGGAGGTCTTTTAGGTGTCCGGTGATGTGATCTTGGCAAGGGATGTCCAATATGAGTCTCGCTGATGCGTTTTGGATGCGTTGGAGTTTTTTTCTGTAATTTTGCTGTGATTCCGGCGTATAGTGTGTTACCATAATCCAGTCGACTCATGACCAGTGCATGGGTGAGTCTTTCTTGTTTCGAGGGGGATCCAGCGGAAGATCTTTTTGAGAATACGAAGTACGTTGAAGCAGGAGGATTAGACTGCGTTGACTTGTCTGGACATCGAGAGAGAGGAGTCTAGGATGAAGCCCAGGTTGCGTGCGTGGTCTGTGGGTGTGGGTGCTGTGCCCAGAGCGGAAGGCCACCAAGAGTCGTCCCAGGCAGAGGGGGAAGATCCTAGGATGACCACCTCCGTTTTGTCTGAGTTGAGTTTTAGGCGGCTATGTTTCATCCATTCGGCTACTTCTTTCATGCCTTCGTGAAGATTGGTTTTGGCGGTGTTAGGGTCTTTGGTGAGGGAAAGGATTAACTGGGTGTCGTCGGCGTAAGAGATGATGTTAAGGTTGTGTTGACGCGCGATGGAGGCGAGTGGACTCATGTAAACGTTGAAGAGGGTGGGACTGAGTGATGATCCTTGTGGTACTCCACAGATGACTTCAGTGGCCTCTGAGTTGAAAGGGGGGAAGTCAGACTCGGAGTTCTCCCGGCGAGGAATGCGTTGATCCAGTCCAAGGCTTTTCCTTGTATGCCGATGTTACTGAGGCGTTGTATAAGGGTGCTGTGGCAGACTGTGTCAAAAGCGTCGGAGAGGTCGAGTAGAATGAGGGCCGCTGTTTCTCCGTTATCCAGTAGTGTTCGGATGTCGTCTGTCGCTGCAATGAGGGAGGTTTCGGTGCTGTGTTTGGCTCGAAATCCGGACTGAGAGGGATCGAGGGAGTTGTTGGATTCAAGGAAGGCGGCGAGCTGGCTGTTGACGGCTTTCTCAATGACTTTGGCGGGGAAGGGGAGGAGGGATATGGGTCGGTAGTTTTTAAGTTCAGAGGGGTCTGCTGTGGGTTTCTTCAAGAGGGTGCTGAGTTCGGCGTGTTTCCAGCTTTCTGGGAAGGTGGCAGAGTTGAACGAGCAGTTGATGACATCACGGAGATGGGGTGCGATGATGGAGTCAGCTTTGTTGAAGATGTGGTGGGGGCAGGGGTCGGTTGGCGAGCCAGAGTGGATTGAGTTCATTAGGCAGATGGTGTCTTTGGTGGTGATTGGGTTCCAGGCGCTGAGGTTGTTAGTTGGCGGTGTAGGATCTGAGGGGGGTGGGGAGGGTTGTTCGCAGGGAGTGTTCTCGAAGCGGTTGTGAATGTCGGCAATTTTGTTGTAGAAGAAGGAGGATAACGCATCGCAGAGGTCTTGGGAGGGAGTGATGTCGTTAGATGCTGCGGCGGGTTGGTGAATTCTTTGACGATGTTGAAAAGTTCCTTGCTGTTGTGGGCGTTTTTGTCGAGATGATCCTTGAATGCTGATTTCTTGGTGGACCGAATCAGTTGGTGGTGTTTGCAGGTGGCTGCCTTGAGGGTGGCCATGTTGTCGGTGGTTGGTTTTTTCTCCATGTTTTCTCTAGGGAGCGGCATAGCTTCTTGGATTTTTTAAGGTCATCATTGAACCAGGGAGCCTTTTTGCTGCCTGAATTGATCTGGTGCTTTTTCAGGGGTGCTAATTCGTCAGCGCTGTGGGTGATTCATTGCTTGAGTTTGGTGGCCGCTTGGTTTGGGTCCAATGAGAGGGTGGGAGGGTTTTGGTTGAGTGATGTGAGGAGTTGGTCGGAGGTGATTTTGTTCCAGTTTCTCAGAGGAATAGGTTGTGGGCGGTTGTGGGTCAAGGTGGTTTTGTAGCTGAAGTGAACACAGCTGTGGTCCGTCCAATGGAGAGCTGTGGTGCGGTCGAAGGAAATGTGCTGGCTGGAGGTGAAGATAGGGTCGAGCATGTGTCCGGCTACATGGGTTGGGGTGTCAACAAGTTGTTTGAGTCCGAGAATGGCCAGGTTGTCCAGAAGGGAGTTGGTGTTGCTGTTGTGTTTGTTTTCAAGGTGGAAGTTGAGGTCTCCTAATAGAATGTAGTTCTCGGAGGCGAGGGCATGTGGGCTGACGAAGTCAGTGATGTCATCGCTGAATTGAGTGCGGGTTCCTGGAGGCCTGTAGATGAGGGTGCCTCTAAGTGTGGTCCTAGGGTCGGTGTGGATCTGGAAGTGGAGATGTTCGGCGGTTGTAAGATTATCGTCGAAGCTGGTCGTGATTTTGATGGTGTTACTATGGATGATGGCGAGGCCTCCTCCTGTTTGGTTGGTGCGGTCAATGCGTAAATTGGTCAATTATGCGTCAATGTGCTGGCTCTGCCCCCTTTTCCTCTTTTTACCACCCAAAACTCATGGTCAGACTTAAGTGGGAAAAATGAAGCTCAGTTCACGGTAGCAGCAACTCTTACAGCTCACAGTGCAGTCAAGTCTCCTCACACCGCAAGTCAGAAAGTGCCGCTCCAGGGATCGGTCAGAGCACCTCTTCACAAACCTAGCATCGCCCAAAACTTCCCTTCTTCCACGTTCCGCAAATAAGAATATTGGCAGTCTAAACAGGTGGAAAATTAAGCACGGTTCATACAAAAGAAACATACAACAGTAGCAGCAATTTGTAAGGTGCGGAGCACCGCCCGCTCACGCCAGAACAGCCATTTTCTGCTATAGTGGTATTGAATTGATTGACTGTAACATTGCACAAGGCTACGGGTTAGATGATACAAAAGGTTTTCTTCAAAACACCACTTGAAGGAGAAACCATTCCTTTTTCATGAAGCCCTCTCAGTACTCAACCCCTAAGCCTACTTAGTTGCCTCTCCTCAAAAAGATCAATGAGGGGGAATGGCATTTCTGATCTCATTGGCACCAGGCACTGCAGTTACTTGGATGCAATGTGATTCTGGATCTTGCAACCACAGAGTGAAGTTGGGGCTTAAGACCAAGCATAGAGACTCTGCATAATGTTTTATCACAAGTACATTCTCGGTGACCACAAAACATCCTCCTACACTGTAATGCCTACTGGTCACCAAAGAAAGTGCCAACATTCAGAAGCTGGTGCAGACTACCTGACTATTCAGTTTGTAGCACAGTAAAGCAGAGTTAATTTGTACAGAAAACATATAAAGAGGTTGAACTACTTTTTCACAGGTAATAGAGATCTGCTTATTGCTAAAGGGCTAAAAAAATTCGTATGAGATAAAGTTTCACTTACTATACGCAGATTTCTTTTGTTACAATCAAGTATTCTCTTACTACCAATGAAATTTCCCTAACTGAACCTGAAAACAGGGTAAATTAGCTTTATGTCCTGCAGGAATTGACTTTAGGTCACAAAAAACAAAGCACTGTGGGGCCAATGTTTCGTTTCAGTCCACAAAGTGGCCAATGATGCCATTAACACGATTCTTGATAGATAGAATATAAAGTCAGCCTTCGCTGTGCTTCCAATCTGGTCTTGTGCCGGTAGGTCTACTCGGATTTAGATAAATAAAGTGTAATTTGTCACAGGGCCCTCTCTTTCAGTGCAACATATGTGATGACCGGTGGTCTGAGCCGGACTGAGAGAGCAAATCTCCTTACAAAAATAATTAAGTGAAAAACCCCTTGGAGTTCAGGAGCCTTCAGATGAAATGACGAGGACAAGTGGTTCATGAGCAGCTTTCTTGAAAGAAGTTACTATACTGACAGAAGATGGAGCCACTATAATGCCTGAGGGCAGAGAGTATGATGTCTACACCACAGTGGACAATGGTGCGGTCACAGAAATCAATATCAGGTGGGACATCCCCCCCTCCTGCCTTGATCGGACATAAATTAGTTAAAATGCTAGGAGATTAGGCTCAGGGAATTTGAATTCTAGCTGGTTCCAAACCTTTCAACAGAGAATGAGGTGGACATGGCTCAGTTCAGAGATGCAACACAGGTCAGGAGACCGACTGCCTAGAGAAGAGGCTTCAAATAGCACTGGCATAAAACATCATGAACAGGATGCCCCATGCCGGAACTAAAGAACAAAATAACAGAGACTCCGGAAATGGACCGAAGTTGTTTCACCTTTATCGTTAAACATTTCTTCATGATTACGCCACGTAGTGTGAGGCCTTGCACGATATTATCTTACAAGAGTGCTTCAAGTAATGTTAAGCAGCATATAAATGATACCAGAGATTGAAAAATAAAGTGATGATGAATTGAGTACCGACAGTTGAAAGACTAACATTTAAGATTTTGTTAAAGCAGAGTAGGAGCAAATAATCTCTGTAAAAGAATTCCAAAACTATGGAGTTAATATAATAATGGAGAAACGAGGCGCACCAAACGAAACGAATAAACACTGTAAAGACAACCATACCAATGCAAGTAAAGGAAGCAAACATTTGAATTGAAAACAAAGAAACAAAAGTGAAAGCAGCAAGCAACAGGAAGACAATGAAGGCTTAACTTTACCCTGCACAGCACAGGAATGAGGTTCAACTAGTTTTCACGTTTGCAAATTCATAATCCCGAACTGGAGACACTTAATCTGAGCTGACTAGGATATAAGGAGGCACATGAATTCAGAGTGAATTAACAATGTACGTGCAGACGTTTAGATTAGAAAAGCAAGTTGAATTAATGAATTAACAGAAAAAAGGGCATTCTGACCCGAAAAAAATCAATTAAAGCTAGGGATTCTGGTTTTCAGTTTAAACTAATTATAACCACTAAAGAGAACATTCCTTTTTCAGTAGAACCGGAACACAGTAAATTTGCAGCAACTTAACTGATTTAATGCCCTCTGGATTCAAAACAGTATAAGTGTAGCCTCTACCTCTCTTAGCAATTTTCTCTGATGGATCCATGACCCTCTCAGGTCATGGTAAGTCACTCAATAGGATCTTTCCTACTCCATGAAGTCTACTTCCATGCCTTTCTGGGAGCATGGCTTAACCATAAGGCTTCAGCTCACTGTTCACTACATGTAGCTGTATAGTATCTAACAATTTCACAGCTGAATTCTGAGCAGGGTCTCTGTAAAGGCAAGTAAAGCTAACTTCGCTAACTGTGGTACTAAGCTTTGCTTTCTGAAAGTTGAGGTATCAAGATCAAGCAAACATCACTTTGCAAACGGACGCCTCCAGAATCTATGTTTCATACCCAATACTCTTGTTCTACGTTTTATTTGGTGATGGCCTATAAAAGCAAAACTTCAAGGACCGTAGCTACTTAGAGGGCAGGACAAGGTCCATAACATAAACAACTTCAGCAATCATGGGAAGGCACATAAGAGGCCTCTTGTTTTGCTGAAACTGAGCTGCCTACAAAGCATTCGTTAACACAGAAAATCTATGCGTTAGTTTATGAGCTGCGGACGTTACATCGGAGAATGCTTTGAGACAGCCATAGCTCTGGGTTTCCAAATCTGTGCTGTACCACACAATTTGAGGGAAAACATGTGCATGGACCAGTTCTGAGCCTGCATACTTAAGTAGAATATGTTCAAGATGCAAGGCCAGATAAGCAAGTTACATTATCATTCACACTGCCTCCATGTCAAAATTAAACTCAGAATCCATGATTTTGAACAAGACCAGCAACTTGAGGAAATTACCTGTACAATCTACAGCAATGTATTTAATGTAACTATAGTGCTGCGCTCATTCTTGTCTCCCAGACAGAAAATGCACTAGAACAGTGAATACTGGAAAGAGAAAAGTCCCCACACCACTTTCGAATAATGTCTCACATGCGTGGTAAAAATCAATTGTTAGTGATTCCAGCACTGTCTTTTAAATAAGCACAAAATGCCATACGAATTGCTAAATAATGTGAAATAAACGTAATTTGAGGTGTGAACTGCACAGACAAATTACTTAAGGCATCCTGGAGGTCATGAAGTTTATTTACTTCTTTAGTGGCTACTTTATAAAGCACAAGAGCGTTTTGCCTCCAAAGACCCTGTAGGTAACAGTATTGTATAGTAATTGCATTTATATAGCGCTTACTACCCCCAATGAGGCCCTGAAGCACTTTTTCAGCAAGTAGCACGCTACTCCAGAACCCAGTCGTGAATTAGTATAGTGAACTATAAAAGAAATTTGAGTGGTAGATATGTTAGTCAGTTATTTGTATTGAGAAGAATAGCGGAGGCATAGAAGAGGAAACAATTTTGCATTTATATAGTGCTTTCTACCCCTGATGTGTTGAAGCGCTTTTTGGCAAGTAGCACGCTACTCTGGAACCCACACAGGATTAGTGGGAATTAGTATAGGGAAATATGCAATTAATATGATTGGTGGACAGGTTAGTCTGTTATTTGGAATGAAAAGAAATAGTGGATAGACAGAAGAGGGAAGGAGAGACAGAAGAGGGAAGGAGGGATAGAAGAGGGAAGGGTTTCGATTTTTTTGGTATTTGGAGTTAACAGTAGGAGTGGATTTGGGATGAGTAAAGGGGAGGTGGAGAGGGGAGAGTCAGAGGGACGGGTTTAGAAAGGCCTGTTTGGGAGATCTGAAGAGTAAAAGAGGTATGAGATGATGAAAGGAGGGGTAGAGAGGGAAGTGTCTAGAAAGTGTTATTTTGGGGATCATAGTAGTGATATGGGGTTAGGGATGAACTATGGAGTGTAGGGAGAGGATATATTGATAAAAGTATAGGGTGAGAAATAGGTTAGTGCATGGGAAAGAGTAGTCAGAAAATTCAGATAGAGGGTATATTGAGAGAGGTATTGGGTGAGAAATAGGGTAGTGCATTAGATATGTTGAATTAGAAGAAAAGTAAAAAATATAATGATACATAAGTACATGGAAGGTATATATATGCATAAGGAAAGTAGTACATGTAGATTAAAGATGCATTTAATAAACTGGCATTTAAGAGTTGTTCTACTTTAAATTATTTGTTTTTTTATTTTTTGTAATTCAATTGTGAATCAATTGTAGATAAATAGTTAGGATTAAAGACTTATTTATGCAGTCACATATACATGTTAAAAACAGAATAATGTCACTATCAGTAATATATACATTTGTAAAGTGGAACATACATATCAATATTGGTTAAAACATAATTAATATATAAAGCAATACACATATATAGGTACATATCTATAGTCTAAATAAATGTTTATATACAGAGGGATATGCTGTATATTTCTGTTTGCGTATGGTGATTATGTTGGGAAGAGCCAATTCTTGGGTAGTATTCTAAAGATAAGGTGGTTATCCATAGATCTTATGTTGGGGGGTAAAGAGTTCCATAGTTTGGTAGCTTGAACAGAGAAGTATGTGCCACCAATGATATTTTTCTTGTGTGTTGGGAGTTTTGAGGAGAGGTGCCTTTGTTGAATGTGTTTGGTAATTTTATTCCTGATGAAGAGTGGTCCTGATCCATGTATCGATTTGTGGGTAATTCAGAGTAGCTTGAACATGGATCTTCTGGCAACCAGTAACCAATGCAGGGCTTTCCAGGCAGGGGAGATGTGGTCTTGCGGCTTTATATGTAAGAGTAGTCTGGCAGCAGAGTTCTGAATCCGTTGTAGTCTTTTCATAGTCGTTAAAAGTGATCCGTGGTAGAGGCTATAGGGGGTAATCGAGTTTGGACACAAAAAGAGATGTAGCCTGGACCTTATGTGGAAATCTCAGAAGTGGGAAGATTTGTTGCAGAGTTCTTATAGTAACAAAGCTTGCTCTTGCTAGTTTATCCACTTGGGCATTCATTGATAGCTTGGAGTCAATGGTCCTTCAGAGGTTTCTTACTTTCTTTGATACTTTAGGCGGTGATCCCAGATCATTCGCCACACATTAATATTTCCATTTTGGAAGCATTCAATTTGAGATGGCTTCACGTCATCCATTGATCCATGGCTCAGAGATAACTGAAAATTGGTGATTTTCCAATGTCTTTGGGGCATTCCAGTTGGAGGAGTATTCGCGTATCATCTGCATAGTAATAGCACGTGAGGTGAAATTGATTGATCAGTGCCGGTAATGACTTCATGTAGATGTTAAAAAGCATGGGTGAGTTGATAGAGCCTTGAGGGACCCCTGCTTTTGTGAAGTTCGGTTTGGACCAGAAAGTGGGATATGGATGACATTAGTTCTGGTGTGAAGGAAGCATGTGATCCTGTCTAGAGCAGTCCCCTCTATGCCGGCGTCGTAGAGTCTTTGTATCGGAGTGTCATGGTCAACTGTGTCAAAGGCAGCCGAGAGGTCCAAGAGAAGTAGCGCAGCAAACTCGTTGCCGTCAACTGTGTTCTACAGGTCATTCCAGGTGGCAACAAGGGCAGATTCTATGCCTCTTCCTGGACGGAATCCAGTTTGGAATTCTGAAAGTATGACATTATCTTGAATGAATTGAGACATCTGGGCAAATGCTCCTCTCTCCATCAGTTTGCCCAGGAATGGTGCATTTGTAATCTGTCTGTAGTTGTCGGGTGTTCAGCTGGTCCAGGTTTGTTTTGTTTATTAATAGGCATATGTATGATTTAGGGAGTTCTTCTAAAAATGTTCCTGTAGTTAAGGAATTGATGATTCTTCTTACTGGTGTGGCAGCACAGGGTGTTAGAGGAATTCTGTTGAAGGTTTGCAGGGGAAACTGGTCAGAAGGGCTGCCGGCAAGCCTGCAAGCCTGCTTGTTTTGACCAGGTCCATGAATTCATTGTGTGAAATGTGTTGGAAGGAACGGAGAGGCTGGGTTAGAGTATTCTTGGATTGTTGTTTTAGAAAAGGGTTGGAGCTAGTACTTTCTCTTTGTTTTAAAAATATGAGTCCAACATGTCTGCTTTGTCTATGTAATGATTTGCCAGCTTGTCTGAGAAATCTTGGGAAACGGGCTGAGCTCATTCTAGGCAAATTGATTAACGAAATTCATTGAGAATTTTTTTTGCACATTTAGCATTTTGAATTTAGTCTGAATTGTACCTTTTCTTAGCTTTTTTGATAGCTGACCTGTATAATATGTTATGTTTCTGTAGGTAAAGTGTGTTTTGAATAGGGTTTGTTTTGAGCCAGGCATGTTGAAGCTTTCTAATTTGTTGTTTTATCTCTTTTACCTCTCTATTTCTTCACAGTGCCCGCTTTCCGTTTTTATTAATATTAGGATATCAAAAGCTTCCTGTTACCACTCATAATTTAACAGAATTTATTGAGTCTAGATGTGTACTGGATGTTGGTTGTGTTTCTAAGTGTTCCAAATTGAGTTTGTTCCACGGTTGATGGGTGGATACACGCAAGATGGTTTTAGGTGCATAGCTTTGTGTTATTTTATGTTGGAAAGCAAGCAAATGGTGGTCAGACCATGTGACGAGTCATTGTTTGAAAGTTAACTAGTTCTGTATTAGCAAAAATGACATCTAAGATGTACCATGCGATGTGTGTGGGTTTGAGGTCGACCTGATGCAGGTTCAGTGTGTCTAAGCCAGTGATGATTGATTTCGGATGGGTCATATTGGGCTTGTCACGACAAATGTTGAGGTCACCCAGAATGCATAGGTTGGAGAGTAATGTTATCAGGTTTGAAACTGTGTCTAGAAGTGTGTCTGAGAATGTTTGCATTGCTAGGTGGAGGTCTGTAAAGAAGCAGGAAGTTACAGGAGGAAGATGGTATAAGATTACAATTGTTGAAAAGGGCCTCACTACCTTGTATGGAGATGTTGTTCGCTTTGGTGATATGTAATGCTTGCCTGAACACAACAGCTAGGCCCCCTCCTCTTTTGCCTATACGATTTTGCCTGATAGTTTGATAGCCTAGAGGAACGGCTTCATGCAGGCCTCGAGCCATATCATCTCCTACCATGATTCATTTATGAATAATAGGTCAGGTTTTATGTAGATGTATGTTTGTAGTTTGTGACGGAAAGTATTATGAGGCGTTGTGCGTGAGAGATTTTGTTGTGCTCTTGTGTATGTTATGTTTTGGGGAGTAGTGAAACGAGATGCATTTGTTTTATGTTATGGAATTCTTTGTGAGTGGAAGATGTAAGGTAAAGGGGGTTGATGTGTTTGTGAGTAGAGTGTATGTTGTGTGTAAGAGGGGATGAAATAGAGTTAAGAGTATTTGTGTTAAATTTGATTGTTGCAAGAGGTAATATGTGTGGTCCAGTGGAGTGTAAGTGTTGTGCGGTTGTGTAATTGTGGTAGAAAGAAGAGGAGGGTGATGGTCGGAGAAATGATGGATGGCCGAGTATAGGTTTGTTAGTGACAAAAAGGGGTCTGTTAGAAGTAATTAGAGCAGGGAGTGTGTCTGGATGGGATTTAGTTAAGTATTGTGTCGGGTTGTGTTAGTGATGAATGGATTGGTTAGTGGTATAGGATAGAGTTGTGTGTTGTTTGTAGGTGATGGTGCAAATGTGTGCTAGCGGGGATAGAAGTGTCTATAGGTTTCATTTCTGGAGTTTTGTAGTGGGTGCTGAGGCACTGAAATTTATGTACATTTATTCCTCCGCAGACTTCTCCACCACGACCATGCGAAGCAAGAATATGCTTAGAATGCCATATTTATTAGCCCAGTAATTTCTTGGCATAATGAGACAACGAGCACGATGGGTGGCACTATCTTTCAATAACTGAGTGTATATATATATTATCTTGCATGTCCCAAATAGAAAATCTTTAGTCAGTCGTTTTTTTAAAATAGAGTAGCAGGAAGGTGTGTTAAATGCTTACCATTATCACCCTTCATCTGCTGTAATTAAATATTAACAATGTAATGTAAATGTAAATTGATACTTGTATAACGCACTACTCACCTGCAAGGGTCTCAAGGCGCTTGTACGAATACCGCTGTGGAACCCATCCTGGCTTTCCCTGTGAGGCGTCCACTCCTGGGAACCCCCAAGGTGGAGGCCAGGCATCCTTAGCGTTGTGGGGGTCGTTGTGGAGATTAAGCAAGCAATTGCCCAGAGTTGCAGAGCGGGACTCCATGATTGGAATAGGCACAGAGGCGAGAATTATCAGGTCCGTGGAATTTTTGAGCCCAAGACCCGCCGAGGCGGGGAATTGAACCCTGGTCCCGGGCCAGACCTCTGCATCAGGGTCTGCCACTCTAACCATTGAGCCACGCTTCTCCACAATGTGCATACAAATCCACATTCATGCTCATCCTAAACATGGGGTAGGATTAGACTGCTAGAGAGAGGAGTTTTAAGTGATGGGGATTGAAACAGGCAGGGAAGTAAGGGATATAATGAAAAGTTACTTGGAAGAGCAAATTCAAGGAAAAGGTACTGATACGGGACATAGGATCAGAAAAGAAAGAAGAAACAATTAGCAATAGAACGAACCAATGAAAAAATAAAAGCAAACTTCTTTAATAGCATTGGATAAACACCATGACCATGATTTATTTTTCAGCACAAAAAAACACTAATGACCACCGATTTTAAAAAAATTTGAAAACATTGGAAAAACAATGAAAACCCCCACAGAGTTAACAAATAAATACTGAAAAAAGGATTGCCTGATAATAGCAATAGAGGCACAGAGAAATAACAGACTTAGTAGATGTTTTGATGACATTTGAAGAATAGTGTTCTTCTAAAGTTTCTAAACATGATGTATGCTCGACAATGAGGAAATTCAGGGATCAAAACGATATACCCATATTATTTGCAAAATGGAAATGAGAAATACAATACCCGGAAAAGAAAATAGGAGCTGTTTTAAAGCACTTCCAATGGAGGTCGCACTGGTTGGCGAGTAGGATGCGGAGATCGAGTTGACAACTGCCAAAGAACCGACAACATAATCCATAGAAATGAAATGATTGCTGCAGGCATACATGGAGAACTAAATTAAGCCAGAGTTGAAATAGCTGGCAAACACAGAGGTCAGACATTCAGGACAATTAATTTTATTACAGTGGGCGAAGAGATCAGATTGAAATCAGCAATGCAAGAACTAGAATTTCTAAGTGAGTTTGTACATTAATCCACAGAGTCAAAAGTAAAAGAAGTGTCAATGAGGGCTGGAATAAACTAATGTTTTTAATGCCACATTGGTTTTATAAAACAAACAGGAGATTTGGAGGGGAGAAACAGCAGCTGGGAGAAGTGGCAAGAATATCCACACTGGCTGAGAGAAAGCATATTAAGCTTCAATCAAGGTGACGTAGACAATCTTTTTAACAAGAGTGTTTAAATTCTACCGCCTGATGTCCAGGACATATTGGTTGGGATCAAGAAAACTAGGTTTCGTATTATTTTGTCCCCTGGATAAGCAGGCCCAAAGCCCGGTAGCAGAAACTATTTGGCTACCAGTTTACAAAGTTTGGCCATGTGAAAAAAGATTGTGAGTCACTAAGGCAAGTCAATCCAGATATACGACTTTGTAGGATTCATTAATGCAAAGTCTTTATTAATAGGGTGTACGAACTTAGGAAATGCAGTGACCTGTAAGCTCAGTTTGTATTACTGACAGGTGTTTTAATACAAACAAACAGACATGTTTGCAAAACGTAAGAATTTTAGACAATCTATAATGCTTCTATAATATTTCTTGACTACATGGAAATACATGCAACAAGTATGAAAGCAATATTGGTGATTGTTCTCAAAATAAAAAAGTACACAAAATCAATTGTGAGTAAGTATTTTGGCTAAACTATTATGCAACTCTAAATACCATTCTTGTTTTGCATCATTAGTCAAACATGTTTTACGAGTGCCAATATTTTACAAAATAAATTAGAATGGAGGCATCCACACCCCTACATTTAATTACTTAATAGGGAGACCAGAGGGTGCACAAGAATAGAGTAGGTGGAATAGAGGAAGTTGCAACGAAAAAAAATACGTTGCTGAACTGGGGCATGTAGGGTCCCAGTCTGGGGCCTAGGCAGACAAGACGCAGGACACGTGTGATGTAGTTGGTGGCGGCAAACTAACCTAATCACGCCCAGAGCACTGGGCCTTTTATTGCATAACTTGCGTATCCACGCATACGCCTGGAACAAACCAACGACCCCTTACGCTCCAGGGGTAAAACACTTAGTAACAGTGGGAGGGGGCGTGTGCGGCAGTGGTACACCCCAACTGTCCGCAACACTACATTCCTCCTTTACCTAGGGATGAAACACAAGCTGGAAGACGGAAAACACACAAAAGTCTCTTGATGAGTGGAGCTGCTGGATATTAAGGCTGCTATGTTCGCCAAAGTCCGCTAAACAGTCTATGATACAGTCTCTGAGGTTACTGACAAATCCAAAACATCAAAAGCATAAAATATAACAGTCTTACTTCGCTCTCGGCGGGGTCTGCCGTCTAGATCATCTCAACGCCAGCACTGGGCCACAAAGTCTCGGTACCTCTGGGAAGGCTTGGGGCAGGGACGTAGACTGTATCTCGATTGGCTGCGACCCTCCGCCGTGGCTGGGGGAGGTTCTTCTGCTTCTCTGGTCTCGGCGGCGCTGGGGGCCTCCGCCGGTCTCGCTGGCTCCTCATTGCTCGGGGTGATGTCACCGGATCGGCGTGTCGGGGTGCTTGTCTCGGTCGGTTCAGATGGCCTGCGCGGTGGGCTTAGGTGCCAGTCGTCCGGTTCCGGGTCTTCTCCTCTTTCATAATTCCATGGGTTGCGATGATCTTTTCGAACTTCGGGATCACCTCCGCTGCCAAGGTTACAATTTCTACTTCGGGGTAGCGGGAGAAATCGTCCACCACGACCAGCATGTACTTGCCTCCTGGGAGGCTACCGAAGTCCGCGCTTACTCGTACCCACGGGGAGGTTGGTCCATCTTCGGTGATCACCGGTGTTGGAGGGTTTGGTAGGCTTGTCGCTAGGCATACCGGGCAGCTGTGAACTACTTCCTCGACAGCTCTGTCGAGTCCAGGGAACCATAATTTGCTTCGGAGTCTGTTTTTTGACTTGACAATCCCCTGGTGTGATCCGTGCGCTAGCAGGGCAGCTTGCTGGGCGAGGCTGCCGGGCAGCACAAGGCGTGGGCCTCTCAGGAGGCATCCTTCGGTAGATACTGATAGTTCATTCTTGACTTGGTACAGGGCCTTAAGGACAGCTTGGGCGTCTTGAGTGCGGAAGGATGCCGGGCTTTGCAGTGCCTTCCAGTCGCCGGATTCTATGGCATGGATTGCGATCTGGAGGCAGTCATCGTCTTTAGTGGCTCTCGCTACCTCCTCCAGAGACATTGGACGTGGCCTCGACCGTTCGACAATGAGCCGGACGTACTCTTCCGTGGCTGCTGCTTCAGCCGCCTCCGCGGCTGTAACTGGACGGGCGTGTCTTGATAGATAGTTCGCTGGGTTCCGTGTGCCAGGCCTGTATTCCACCGTGAATTGGAACTCCTGCAACTGCAGCACCCACTTTTCGATTCTCGGTGGTGGTCGAGAGGATGAACCTTGGAAAAGGGGTATAAGGGGCTTATGATCGGTGATTACTGAGAAAGGATGTCCATAGAGGTAGATATGGAAATGGCGGCACCCCCATAGAATGGCGATCGCTTCTCGTTCAATTTGCGAGTAGCGCTGTTCGGTGGGTGTCAGCGTGCGGCTGGCGTACGCTACCGGGGCACACTCTCTGCATATCTGACGCTGCGACAGGACCGCTCCTAGGCCAGTGGGGCTGGCATCAACTAGCAGTTGAGACTCATGTTGTGGATTGAAGTAGGCCAAAGTCGTGTCCGCCGACAGGGCCGCTTTGGTGTTCATGAACGACTCCTGCTGCTCCGGGCCCCACTTCCAGGTGGCATTTGACTTGGTAAGGTCGCGGAGGGGCCCTGTTAGATCTGACAGGTCTTTGATGAAGCGCCCGCAGTATGTCACCATACCTAGGAAGCTGCGGACGGCTGTCACAGACGTGGGGGCTGGAGCGTTGTGGATATCTTTGACTTTTTCCGGGTCGGGGCCCACTCCTTGGTCGGAGAACTTGTATCCGAAAAAGCTGATGTCTCTTCGTAGAAATTCACATTTGTCTTTGTGGAGGGTTAGTCCTCTCTCCTTTAGCCGGTTGAACACTGCTTGGACGCGTCTGATTTGCTCTTCCAGGGTTGGGGCGTGTACTAGAATATCGTCGCTCACGTTGAGCACGCCGCCAAGGCCTTGGAGGACGTTGTGGACGATGTTTTGAAACACCTCCGCCACGCTTGAGATGCCAAAGGTTAACCTGGTATATCTCCACAGGCCTGCGTGGGTGGAGAAGGTTGTGATTGAGCGCGAGTCTGGGTGGAGAGGGATCTGATGGTATCCCGACCGCAGGTCCATTTTGGAGAACCACTTGGACCCTGCGAGCTCCCCGATGATGTCATCAATGGTCGGCGTCAGGTGGCGCTCTCTCTTGATTGCTAGGTTAGGGATGCGCATATCTACGCATATTCTTACTGCCTCGGGTTGCTTCGGCTTTTTGGCCACAACTATGGGAGACACCCACGGTGTGGGTCCCGTGACTCGTTCGATGACGCCAGCTTGTTCCAGCATCTTTAGCTCAGCTTCGACATTGGGCCGGAGGTGGAAAGCGATCCGCCTGTGCCGGAGGGCTACTGGGGCCACCGACTGGTCAATGTGGAGTCGAACAGGGGGGCCACGTAAGCACCCGATGCCCTCGAACAGCGAGGAGTGTTCCGCAACCAGATGGTCCAGTCCTTGGGCTTGCACAGTTAGGGCAAAGTGTATGAGTCCGAGCTCCCGTGCTGTCCTACAACCGAGAAGGAAACCTGACCCCTCCTGGGACACGTAGATCTTTGTTTGTAGCTGCGTCGAGTCGTGTGACACAGTCGTCCGGAACACTCCGCACAGGCGCAGTGGGCGCCGGGTTCCGTAGGCAAACACTTGCACTTTGGTGGGGTGGAGTGCGGGGGCGTCTTCGAGGCTTTGGTATACACTGGTGGCCATGAGGTTTATCGTGGCGCCTGTGTCGACGAGGGCTCTGACAGCATGGCCATGCACTTGGACGGTGCACATCGGTTCGGTCGAAGACGCTGCTGCCAGGGTATTGAGCATGCGCACCACGTGGACGGACGCTGCGTCATCTCCGTCGTCGTCCATGTCGCTGCTGGTCGACGTATCCTGGTGTGGCGCCACCTGCCGTACCCTCCTGGGTGGGCCACTCTGCTTTTTCCTTTGAGACGATAAACAGACACTTGCAAAATGATTAGATTTTTCGCACCCGTTGCAGATTTTGCCTTGCGCCGGGCAGGCGCCTTTGTGGGGGGTGGGGCCTCCGCACCATATGCAGGCTTGGTCGTGGGTGGACTGACCTTGTTTCGGGCGCCCTTTTCTGGGAGTCCTCGCCCGGCTGTCCGTTGAGTGCGAATTGATGGCACATACGGGTTCCGTCTTGATTGTTACTGATGGCTTCGGCTCCATATGGGCAGCAGGGGCTTTGGAGAGTTCTTTAGACCGCCCTAGGGCCAGGATGTCGCGCATGGACATCGCGTCCGTTTCAAGCACTCTCTCTCGCAGCTTTAGTGAGGCGCAACCCTGTATGAATTGGGCGCGAATTTCATCCTCCGCATCGGGGAGGGTGCACGTGCTGGCTAATTTCTTGAGCCGAGCGTAGAAGACGTCGACGGACTCCTCAGGGAGTTGGCGCGCTTGGCGCAGTAGAAAACGTTCATAATCTGCGCTGGCAAACGGCTCAAAATACCTGGTGATGGCGTCGCAGAGGGTGGCGTAGGTGTGTGGCGGGTCGCCTTCAGTGATGTCCTTGGAGATGTCGTGGATAGCTTCGCCCCCTAAATGCAACAGCATAGCGCGGCGTCGCCCCACAGCTATATCTGCAGCAATGAAGTAATTTTCCAGCCGCTCTACCCACTTCTTCCATTGTGTAGCCTGTGAGGGGGGGGGGGGGGCCTGTAACCGCAAAAGGCTCGAGATGTGATACAGTGGCCATGAAGGCTGAGACACCGCCGATCGGGGGACCGGAGGCGGGCTGGAGACTCCACGGGGCACCGGTGAGCGGTGCGAGTCAGGTCAGTATGGCGTTGCGGTGCAGCAGGGCACGTGGAGTGGTGGATCGTGGACCACCTCGTCTCCAGTGTAGTGTCCCAGTCTGGGGCCTAGGCAGACAAGACGCAGGACACGTGTGATGTAGTTGGTGGCGGCAAACTAACCTAACCACGCCCAGAGCCCTGGGCCTTTTATTGCATAACTTGCGTATCCACGCATACGCCTGGAACAAACCAACGACCCCTTACGCTCCAGGGGTAAAACACTTAGTAACAGTGGGAGGGGGCGTGTGCGGCAGTGGAACACCCCAACTGTCCGCAACACTACAGGGCACAACGACACCAAAAGGAAAGTGAGACGAAGAAGAGATATAACAAGCATTTTCAATGCAATAGGTCTTGCATTATTAAAGTTTGAGCTATTGGCATTGTAAATGACAAAGCGTTTTATTCATTTACATCGGTGCATAAACAAGCACTTTTTTCACTTATTATAGTCCATGCTTATGAGAAGCAAGGCTGGCAGTCTCTTTTAATGCCAGTCTTGCTCATTGTAAGCAAGGACTATACGTTCAAAGTGCGTGTTTATGCAACGATTGCAGGTTTTAAAAACAAATTAATAAAAGGCATTGTCATTTACAATGCTCAAAGCTCAAACTTTATTAATGCGAGACCTATTGCATTGTAAATGCTTGTTAATAAAAATGTTCTATCGTGACAGAAGCAATGGTGTGATCTCCGGATCCACGTCACAAAGCCAAAAGGTTATCGGCACCAAATCGGAACAGTCCTAACCTAGGAACCCACGGTGATTGGCCACCCTTTCAGCAAATCAGAATAAGCCCATCTGACAGGTCCATTCTAATTTGCTGCTGGAAGGAAATCAGAACAAACCGTACACAAACTCCCCATGACTTGCACTGGGCGCACTGCAAAATTACCAGCAGCCACATGCATCTGTTTTTTTAGTCCATTGTAATCCTAGCAGATCCTCAAAATTGATCTGCGCCATGGATAAAAACATGGCACAACAAAAGAAAAACACCCAAAATTATGAAAATTGCACAAGGAACTTGGGTTAAACATTATGCACATGCTTCAACATCAAGAAATGGTGCTTCAGTCTGACATCCCGAGATCTACATGCAGGTAGCTCAGTGAGTAAAACACTTGTGGCTGAACTGGAAGTTATCAGTTGGTCACAAATTTAAATACTATGGGCATCATTCAAGCAGAGCTCTCTAGACGTATGTGATACGTTTGGCTCTTCAAGCTTGTCTTGCCCGTCAATGAACCACAGTGAACAGGTGGTAACAAAATTGAACACCGTCAAAAGTAGACTCGGCCTTCCAGGCGTCCAATGTTGGTTAAAAGAGTGATACTTAATTAAGTAAAAGCAACGTGTTAATTACTCTGCTTACAATCACTAAAACTGCGATATGAAACACTATTAGAAAAAAAACAATTGCTATTAAAATGGTCGGTATTGCTCTCTACCGAATGAAACAGCTGGCAGTCAAGAGTATTTACTATTTCAATATTTTCCTTTCAAACGGCCTTACTAAATCTAGACAACATTCTTCCAGGAAACCGTTTTTGTTATGAGAACATTTGTTTATTTGACTCCACCACAGACAAAAATGGGTGTGGGCATAGGGAGCAGAAGAATTAAAAAACAAAAAACCCACAAAGATGTGAGTTTCAATAACATGAGAAGCTGGCTGTGTAAGTGGTGGAGTGTGGGAGAAGTCTCGAGTTTATGCTGGCAGGTGCATGCAGTATATTTTGGTGAAGTGAGGGGGCGTGTGCCCAAAAGCTAGTAACCATAACAGGGGCGTGACCTCGCTGCAGATCCCTAATCATACCTCCAGGCAAAGCAATAATGTCATACGTCTCCCAGAGAGAATGCTGCGCTCCTGGGCCCGCGTGCCAGGGTCACAAGATAAAAACCATGCCAGTGCTAATTAAATAAAACTGCCTGGCTTCTTCTGTTACGTGTTCAACAAGAGTGTAACTCAATGTTTCCTGGAAAAGCAGTCCGGGCAGAAGGAACCGAAGCCAACCTTTAACAGAAATAGAACAAGAAAAAACAAGAGCAGTGAAGGTATCACCGTCACCAGCCCGATTCGGCACGAAAACCGGAAGTTCGGGAGCGTGACGCCTGTCGTGGGGCGGGACTTCCGCCTTCTGCGGGAAGCCCGGGCCCACGGAGTGGCTGGCTGAGAGGAGCAGTGGTGACGCGGGCTCCCATGCCTGAAGGCGGCTGCAGAAGTAAGGAGGGTCAGAAGTGGCGGCTGAGACCGCCGATGCAAGTGCGGGGCTCCCATGAGTGAGGAAAGCCCCGCGTGTGCCAGGTCATGCGAAGCGTAGGAGATGAGTCCAGGGGAGTCCTGAGGCTGACGGAGGCTGTAACAGCGACAAAAGAGCCCGGTGAGTGGGGCTTCGTTGTACCATGGGGGCTGTGCGGGTGTTTGTTTTTTAGTGACTGCATACGCGGGCACTGGCTTGGGGTTGTTTTTTAGTGATTGTGTATGCGTGCACTGGCTGGGGGCGGCTGCTTATGACTGCACTGGCTGGGGGTTGTTTTTTAGTGATTGCATACGCCTGCACTGGCTGGGGGCGGCTGCTACGTGTGTGTGCGTGCCTTCAAGTTAACTTAAGCCTAATTAACGTGGCGCCAAGCACCAGCGTTTCACGTGCACATCTCATACATTACATGCAAGAACGTCTTCACAAGCGCGTACACCCGTGCAAATCGCCAAAAGCCCTGCTCGTGCCCATCTCCTGTCCCACTTCCGAGGCGAGTCCACAACAATAAGCCTCGCTGGCGACAGCGCTTTGCACTGCAGACGCCAGGCTCGACCTAAAAATCCCGGAATACATCAAAGTAAAACAGAAGCAGGATCACATAAGAAGCTAGAGTACAAGTATCAATGATAAGAGAGTACAAGGGGTTTAAAAGGGCCTAATATAGGCGACCAAAAAGCAAAAATGTGTAGAAATAGCTGAAATCTATGCATCAGAGATTCCCGCCTAAGATTTCCATAGCTTTTTTACTGAGTTTCTGCAGATTCCTAAAAATCATAAGCACAATACATAGAAATCTATGTCAATAGTAGGTTTCTATAAATAACTCTCTTTCACTAAAACCACTATTGCAGATTGTTTACAAGGTGGATAATCCAGATCAGTATTTTTGGAAGATCTGCACAAAAAAAACGTTACTTCCTTTTTTCGCCACTAAGAATTAACTTATACCAAGAGCAAAAGCTTAAACCAAGAAGCTAACAGCAATAGCGGACCCTCAATACCGCACCTCGTGCCAGTTCCTCTGTGTAAAGATGCTGTGGAACCAACCCCTACGCTAGCCGTTGAGTGGCGTCACTGTGCTCCAGATCAAAAGATTATTGTGACAAATGGGGGTGCGCAGCTCACAAAGTCCAACAAGCCAAAAATGTATAAAACAAGTCACTTCTTGATTTTAAATTAATCGTCTTAAAAAACTTTCAATTCAAATCATCAGCCAACGAGTTACGCTCCCACAGGGGAGCTTCCTCAGGGCGAGAACAGTAACAATTGACAATGTTCCAGTTACAGATTATGTTTATTCAATATACAAGAGCTCGTTTTCAGGAGTGCACCAGTCGCCGTACTCCAGACACATGTAGTATTCGTCAATGCTCAGGAGCATAGGCGAATACTACATGTGTCTGGAGTACGGCAACTGGTGCACTCCTTGAAAACGAGCTCTTGTATATTGAATAAACAATCTGTAACTGGAACATTGTCAATTGTTACTGTTCTCGCCCTGAGGAAGCTCCCCTGTGGGAGCGAAACGCGTTGGCTGATGATTTGAATTTAATGTTTTTTAAGACGATTAATTTAAAATAATGAAATGACTTTTTCTATAAATATTTGGCTTATTGGACTTTGTGAGCTGCGCACCCCCATTTGTCACAAGAGCAAAAGCTTTTCCATGTCCACCTGCACAACAATAGAAGAACAATCCTTTCATTACATACTTCGAAGGAGCGTTCACATGAGTCTCCCGCCAGTTCTCATGCACTATACCACACCTCAGAGCCTCCACTCCTGAGCCAACAGCACCCACCACCCCACTTGCTCACACTCACATAAACCAGCCACCAACTCAGACTCACACAGACCAATCACCACCCACACAACATGCCACATTCTCATGCATGCTCCTCAATGTCCACTCGCTCACCAAACACATCACGGAGATATGGGACCAACTGCACAGTCACGATCCAGACCTGCTCTACCTCAAAGAAACATGACTAAACCCAACCTCTGCACCGGACTTCAATACAGCCATTCGTGCCGGCTACAAGATTGCCAGGCATGACGGTCACCACAAGCCTAGAGGTGGAGTTGCACCGTCATCCTGACTCCCCTCAAGCAAGACAATGGCAAGAGCCGATCTGTAGGCCAGTTAGTACACAAAGTAATTCAAGCTGACAAAAATGTCACTTCAAGCAACTGGAGGGTAAATGGAGAACACACCAAGAGACCAAGTATAAAGAAATATTCTATTCAGTTCTAAGACGCTACCACCAGCACATACTAAACAAATGCGCAGATCACATAGATGCCGGCAGGAGATAACAATATTATAGGCAAGTTGAATATGCCAATTAAAAGTTTAGGCAATTTAGACATGTGTTAGGGAACTGTGCACATGGTCTGGCCAGCACATGCCTGGTTAGCACAGTCTCAGTGCACAGAGTAAAATATTTTTAAAAACAGCATTAGTGCAAAAAGCAATAAGGGTTATCATGCAAAGAGAGGCATTTTCCTGTAGTAATACACATCAGGAAATATTGAACATCTAGAACCCAGGACACCTCTTTATACAATTCTTCAAACAAGTTCAACAAAAGCAGAAATGCTAATACAAACCGCAAACCTGATCCTAATACAGGCTTTCTGCTTTAGTTGCACTGTATTGGTATCAACAAAAACAACTTGCTTGTATACTGCACTTTTTAACACATATTTTGCTCTAAATAAGAGGATCAATGGGATCTAATTATTCATGGCCTTGCAATGACTTAGATGTTCTTTAAAAGTTGCAGAGAGTTTTCAGCCAGAATCTGAACGCTCTGAAGGAGGTCCCCAAAAGCAAATATGTTTTGACACGTGTTTTTTTTTCCCCAATTCAGCAATGTCATCAAACACTGGCCTTTTTCCATCCCTAATGAAAAATAATCTACAATAATTCATGTACTAGGCATCACTTGTTCCATATGCTGTGGTAAATGCCACTGTTAGTCCAAAAAAGCTTTACACACCATGGCCATGAAGTATACTATCTAACCCAATGATGATGAAACACAAATTAGCCCATGACCAAGGAGATCCTGTACAACTGGGAGATTTTCTAAAAGCAACCAAAAGTTCCGTAAGCAATAAATACCTCAGCCAAAAATGTTCTACGACAAACATTCTAATTTCCAGCAATATTGTTTAAAAGCTTCTGTACCTCAGTTCAACTCCCGTTGGGATCCACCCAAATGATCCCTGAATGTCCGAGACCTTGGAGTAAACCTTTGATGGACATAAATGTTGCATGAGCTTTGTTTTCTCTCTCCTGCCTCTTGCTATATTTTTACTGATCCGCAACATGTGGAGATGCGCAAGATCACATGTTTTAGGGTACATTCCGTGCACTTTGCTATGCTATTTAGGAAATGCCCCTAGATAGTGATTTTGTGCTACTCACTATGGAGATACAAATTTCGAAATCACGTTTGCTATGGCAAATTAATTGCCCTAAGCATTACAAGCATGAATTACCTTGTTATCAAAGGTATTTTGAATTCAGTGACCGTTTTTGAGATTCACCAAACCTTAAACTCAATAGCAAGTGATTCCCAATCTTTTTAGAACCACAACCCACTTTTTAGATCAACAAACTTTCACAATCCACTTAACTTTAATGAGCATGAGGCGAGCATTTTTTTTAATGTAACTAAAGAATTGTGTGGTAGTGTACTTTCATTTACAGACAGCACGTTTACATAACAGCAAATGCATTCCCCTCACTATGCCAACTAGGTTGTTCTTATCTTAACTGTTGAAACTTCATTTTGGCTTGCTATGGAAATGTGGGTACTTGTGTCTCTTACAGTAACACTTTGATGCGTTTCTCTATGGAGATGAACATGATCACATTTGCTCTGCTGTGGTGACTTTAGTACTTTCTTTACAGTCCTAGAGATAACCATATCCATTACAACTACTTCAGTGACCCTTGCAATTGATGTGGTAACCAGGTCCCTTGATTACAACATTAATGTGCCATGCTCACGTTCTCATGGAACCTTCAGTGCCACTTGCTACAGTACAATCAGGCCCCACCACTATGGTGATGTGAAAAGTCATTTCTTCTTCAATGTGGGGATTTCAGTGCTTCTTATAATGAAGGCATGACTAGTCTCATCTTTGCTATGTCAACTTGTGTGGCCTGTTGTACTAATCATGAAACTACGACAATAAACTAGCAATAAATTAAGCATTTACTTGTGAATTTATGTTTACATAATGCTTAGACAAGTGTAGAGGCGTTCTGTGACATTGTAAGCTAGTGAGAATGTTAATCAGCTATCATAGTGTTGCAAAACATATATTGTGAATGAGCTTATCCTGCTGAACAACATATATTAATACTGTGTTACATGATGCACCATAGGTCGCGATACATATAGTCCAACTACGTAATTTCAACTGGAATGCACATGGCCACTGGTTCTGAAATTATTCTAGTTGAGACTGGTGATAGTTTATAAGTAGAAATGTCTGACTAGGCCATTTGGCGTAATTTTCTAAACGGAACATTTCATGTGGTACAACAGATATTGACAAAAAGCCTTTTAAAGTAAAAGCACGACAGAGATGAATCTAAGTGCCATTTGTTGGAAAGAGAGACAGACACAGTTGGCCAGTGCTCTGTACATCAGAAAATGTTATAGCAACTGACGAGTGGGGTGCAGAGCCCAAATCCGAATTCTTAAAGCACAATGAAGGATTTTATTCTCATCCTTCAGAATGAAAGCAAAGATTGATTATTGTGTTTCTATTTTCATGCACACATCGCAAAGCAAAGTACTTCAGATTAAAACCAGAACTGGCTAACAGTGCCCGGAGACATTTCCATTTACAGCAACAATTAAAGAATTAAGAGATCTGTTGGATAACTTGCAAGAAGTGTATTGTTCCTATCTCTGAAAACAGCCCCACTTCATAGTCAAGCACCACTGAAGTCTGCAAAGAAACAGGTTTTCTATTAATTGGAACTTGAGATATTGTCCACTGGACTAAGCCTTTCTCTAAGTAACTGGGTGGTTTAGTTTTCCATATATTCAGTTATATATTTAAACCGACTGCGTTTGAAACAGTAGGTTAGGTGCAAGTCTATTCATTCTAATAGTTATATTAGGTTTAAAAATATTTAGGTTTTAAGGATTGAATGCTATGTTTTTAAAATCAACGATTGTTTGTACATACATGTTTTTAATCTTTTACATACACAATAAGATTACTTGATTGTATTTAATGAGTAAGATTTTGGAAATATTTGGATGCAACAGGGGCACAATAAAAGACCATATTTACCTCAGGTAATGAATTTGATATGTTACACTGTGTAGAGAATACACATAGCATGGGTATCACAGTCTATAAGAAGTGAAGTTGCCAGCCGTGATTTAGGTTTTGCTCCTGTTATTTACCATATCCTTATCTACAATAGGAAAAGAGGAACGGCATAGGCCTTAAAGGGGCTCGCCTTGTACAGACCGTGGGCCAGATGTAGGTAAATATCATTTACCGATTCTAAAATACCGAATTTTACCGATTCGGTATTTTAGAATCGGTAAATTATATGTAGCAAATGATTCGGTAAATTTTACTGAATCGGTAAAATTCGGTAAATACCGATTCAGTATTCCCCATTCATTCCTAAGGGCCTGGAGGCCCATAGCAATGAATGAGAATTACCAATTCGGTAAATACTGAATCGGTAATAGGGGGTAGACTTACAAGGGTGGCAAGGTGTCACATTGACACCCTGTTGCACCCCTGTATAGTGCATGGGTGCACATGTGGCAGACATACATGCCCTATGGGCATGTATGTCTGCCACATGGCACAGATGAAAAAAAGCACAAAATTGCTTTTTTCACAGTTTTCGATATTTACCACCAACTTATAGTTGGTGGTAAATAACGATTCCTGAAATGAGAAAAGCACTCATTTGAGTGCTCCCTACATTAAGGATTCGGTAATTTACCGAATCGGTATTTTAAGAATTCGGTAATTTACTGATTCCTTAAATTACAGATTCAGTAAATTGACGAATCCTACAATTTGGTCCCCTACATCTGAAAAGCCTAATACCGGTTGGTAACGCCTGAAATTCGGTAATTTCAGCCGTTACTGACTGGTATTAGGCTTCCTACATCTGACCCCATGTCTCCATTGCCATGGTAAATTTAGCCATTCTCTCCATCACAGTGTGAAACAAATTGTATTAGACCACACGTGAGTAAAACTGTATGGTAATGTACCTCACAATTTTAGGTATATGTATGTGGTATGTTTCGCCTTTTAATTGGCTCCTCTTACGTTAGCTGCCTCTGTTCCCCGAACCTAGCTGACATTATTATGGAAGGGCTGGTCTCAAGTGACTGATCAAAAGCTACTGCATGGGAAATATTCGACAGTTAAAAGGAGACAAACTTAAAATTGTTCACGTGCTCTCGTGTTTGGTTGGCTGCTCTTTGAGAGAGGTTTTGCCACACCAATGCTCTAAAATGTGTCCGAAGACTCCTGACATCACTTTTCTGTTACAAGAATTTAGAGGAGCATATCTCAGTGTAGCATGCGTCTAGGTAACCGCATAAGCAGGTACCACTGAAGTTCCATACAGCTTAAACAATCTTTAGAAAATCTACATTGTGCTCACATAGAGAAAGCTTTGAGATTTTCCTGCATGGGAATCACTACAGTGTTATTACAAACCAGCCCCAGGGGCAGTCAGAGAACGAGACTTGCGGTATACCTTGAGAAAGGTAACTCACTCGCTATGTGATCTTGGGAACTGCATATCTGCAGTCCCATTTATCAGTTTCTTCCCTGTCACGGTTTACAAGTGCAGTGTCCAAGACAAATGCCACCAAGACTGCAATATCAAGTCTCTCCTCATGGTCGATCTTGTAGGCAGATTTCAACTGATTCAGAATCGCGGGGAGGTGCTTGTAGGGTCATCCAAACTACTTCCTGCATTCCACAAATGAAATGTCACACATTGCTCTTGGAGCCTTGATTTGTACACCACCATCATAAAAAGTGCACCAACTTGTAACAGAACAAGCCAAAGTTGGTCACGAGGAGCTCACTTACAGAGGCAAGCACGCACTTTGAATAACATCTCAGACTGGGTGTTACATCCTGCTCTTGTCCCTCCTTAGTGTTAGTGTCTGCTTGTCTATGTTATGTCTATGTGATGTCATCCAGGATTCTACCTGTTGCTGTTCAAGGGATTTATCAGTTACCTGGGGTCTGAGCAGGAGGTTATCTGCTCCCGGTGGGGTTTCTTACCAGATTACATTTCTACTTGAATGCTGTACCTGACCATCTACTCCCAAGAATAAATATACTACTTGAACATTACAATGAGGAGTCTCATCATTATTTTACTGAATTCAACACTGGGGTATACAATTAGCCTATAGGGGCGCTGGCTATTTTTTTGCTGTCAGCACGACTGCATTTATGACTATATATATATATATATAATATAAATTATTTCTATCATGTCTATGTTTGAAGGAATTTAATATGTGCAAGCCAAGTTCTAAAATAGACTAATTTTCTCTATTCAATACACTGCTATTTTTTATAAAACTGCATTATATAAGACTTGTGTTGTTACAGGTCCACATTCTACATTGTCTCGAGCATCCATAGGGCTCCGGAGTTCTTTGAAACTACGAGACTATTATTTTAGACACGATACCTAGAGGAGGGAAGGGTGAGTGGGGAGCTTGTATATACTTTGTATTCAGTTTCATTGTTCTGTATGGTGTAGGTTGGGCACGTCATCCAGAACTGGTAATGGCATGGGAAGAATTCAGTCTGGACTTCTAAATAGCCAGGGTTGAGATTCTGCTAATAAAACTAATCATGTGGTGACACACAAGATCATGTCGTACAAATCTTGCACTCAAATTTGCTAGATTATGAAGTGCGCACCGAAAAAGCTGTAGAAGGGCCATACAAAACCTGTGGATGTTATAACTCTAGGCCAATAATACATGACAACAGGATTTAGTTTGATATGACATGGCGGCAAGACAGCCATTGATAGCTATGGGCTATGGCTGTACCTCATGCCAGAATAGCCACATCCTAGTTGTTATAAACATGTGGACTGTCATGTGTCTTTGGTATACCGACTGTAATACCTCGTACTCTGGAGAGTCGCAGAACCCTGTGTGCTATTCTGTGATGGGTGTAATCACTAGTCACAGTTATAAACACATCTGCTACAGTCTTCAATGACCTTCACACAGCGATGTGAGTAAACAAGAAACTTTTGCTAATATAAGATAAGGACCCCCTTGAGAGAGAAATATGAATGACCATCTATTTATTTGGGAGTTTTGTAAGCGGATACATATGCTCTTTCCATTACTAGAGCGGACAGACTGGGGAAAAGTTATGTGAAGTACTTAAGAAAAAGACGCTGTAGGGGGGCGGGGGGGGGCGTAGTGCTCTGGTGCACCAAGTGTCTCAAGCCGATAGTGACATAATGAATACCATTTTTTCCGGCATGACAACGTGGGTGACCAACTCCATTGTGATACTGGTAGACTTGCCTAATGTACCGTGGAAGTTATGAGTCTTTCATGTTGGATATTTGTATGGCCAGGTCTTCTCTGTCACGCCCTTTCCAGAAAGGTATGGATGACAATGCCTCTGGGGATGCTAACTAAGGTGACCCTCAGAGCAATGCGAAGGGTCACATTTTCTTTTGCTATGTGAACTCAAGAGGTCCCAAGTAAGGAGACGTGGGCATTTACGTACACCGAGATTTAGAAACTTTAATGCCTCTCCTTGTGTAATAAGTGATTGTCACTGTGGTGGATCAAGCATTTCCAACTTCACATACCATGGTGGACAAATGCGCAATGACGTTTGGGAAATCTAACACTTAGATGTGGATTACCGTGTGTTTTGTAATAGAGACTTAGGAAACCTCGCAACGGAGACACGGAAGTGTTATTCCTCACTTCACTGTAAAAAAAAACCACACACAAAAAAAGCCCATATCGGACAAGTCGATCTGATTTGGTGACTGGGAAGCAACAAGAGTGCAGGTGCACAGTTCACTCCTCTGACAATGGCGCGAGAGGTTACAGTGAACATGACCTGGGCACGGCTTGACAAGCTGCACTCTCAGACACGTATGGCATGCAATGAGGGTGAGAAGGGTAATGAACCCAGGCACAAACCAAGCAGCGTGCGTGAGCAAGAGAGGTGCAGACAGAGTCTGCCAGTGCTCAGGAGCGGCAGCAGGCGGTGCATGCCTCTGTGCGGCTCCGGCAGCCTGACAGGAGCAGGAGATGGTGCTGGTGGTGGGTTTGAAGATGACAGCAGCATGAGACATTGGAGGACGCAGCCAGCTGCAGCTGCTCTCACCTTTCTCCTCTCTCCACTGCTTCTTCTTCCTGTTGCTGCTACTGCTGGGGTTCATGCTGCTGCTGCTGCTTGGAGGGCTGCTGCTGCTACTGGCTTTTGGCTGCAAGTTCCCCAGGCTCACGGGAGTCTTGGCTTGGGCACTCAGAAGAAATAATAAAGAGTAGAAGGTCCTCGAAAAAAAACCTGACAGGGGCAATGTTCCTCTGCAGAACCTGACAGCGAGGCTGCAGTCGGTACCGCCTCTTCCACTCCCAGCAGCTGCTGCTCTAGAAGCTACTGGCGCTAATGCTGTGACTGCTGCTGCTATTGTTGCTGCCAGCGCTGCTCCTTGGCCCCGTGCGCGGCGTTGGTCCGAAGCAGAACCCTGATTGGACAGTCACTGCGGCTGCGCAAGGGGAAGTACACCTGACAAGCTCCTGCTGAGCTGCCAAGAGCTGTGAAAGGGATCCCCTTACAGAGAGGCGCTGCCTCACCACGCCCACCCGGATACCGAGGTACAGCACCACAACCGCCATTTTATAATGCTAACGTTTGTACTGAGAGTCGGGTAACTTTTACAACTAGCACCTACATTTACAAACATCTTATAAAACAATGAACGAATGCTTTACAAATAATGTTTTACAAAATATTATGCTAAATAAAAAACTATACATATTTTAAACTTATGTGCAAATATTAATATTCGTAATACTAGGACGTTCTCTGCAAGCAGTATTAAAATAATATATTTTAAATAAAATGTTACTTTTAAATACTGAATTAGAAAGCTGCAGTTTTATCGGCAAAATATTCTGTCGCAAGATGGCCACCGTACGGGTGCGTATTTGAAAGGAGCCTCTCTGATTTCCTCGAAGGGGCGCGGTTAAGATTAGACTTTGAACCCTGTAGCGGGTGTACTGTAGAGAGCTGTCAGCCTGCAAATACTTTCAGCTACGTACAGCACATGTTCCGTTTAGCTTTGGTTGTGTCGCACAGCAGTATCTACCAGGATTCAAAATGTTAACATTAATTTTGAAAGTCCAACAGCTATGTGGTCAGACACTGTTCTGTATTTGGAGAGGTAATTCATAGAGAGGCACTGCTCAATCAACTAGTATTTCCATCAGTATAATGCAAAAACTTTTTACATGATTTCCTTGTTTTAATTTAATTTTTTATTTTAGGATAACTAAAACACACTGAAAATAAATGGGCAGTAATGTTAGTTGCTAGAAGAAGACATTGTCTAAAACCATGAACAACTCTTCAGAAGTACTCTCCCCAGGAAACACACCTACTCCCAAAAGTGGTCTCACTGAAATTCTAGCAATGTGGAGCGTATCCCGTGCTAGAAAGTACCAACCTGTACTACACCAATGGTAGATGGCCTTGATAACATATCTGGCTGGCAAACTTTTGACAAAAAAAACTAGGGTCAAGGCAGGCGCTTAAGAGCGTGTGCCTATTGAGGGGAATGAAGATTGAAACCTTATTACAGGGTGATATAAGTTTGAAAAGTAGGTTACCCCCTTTATGGTCAATGAAGGCCTTTTGTTTGTCAGGCAGGGGATAGAATTAAAAAGAACACCTGTCTGATGCAGGCAAGTTGACAGGTATGCAACAGGTCCACCTTACTAGGGGTGGATATAATGTAAACCTAGTTCACTAAATTTGTTTTTACTTCACTTTGACATTTGGCACCTAAATCCTTTATAAGCAAGAATGTTCTCATAGGTGCAGGGGTGTCTAGCAACTATTCTTTTCGGAAACAGCGCTTCAGAACCGGGCCCCCGATGGCAGAGTCAACACAGTACTGACAGGACCGCAGGAGGCTCCTAAGACCATTGAGGGCTCCGTGGACATCAAACAACGGGATAACATAAGGTACCTACGGGACCGCTAACAGAGAAGTACTAATATATCCTTCCCCAAACCACTACACCTGAACATACAATCCTGTTCAACGATCATAACTAGCACAGAGACGCCTTTGGTCTCTATACACTTCAACTGGTCCTGAAGAAAGCCCACTCGACCAAAAACGGCGAATCAGGGCTGAGATATGTCGACCTTTTAGAACAATGAATATCAGTGTGTGAGATACCTCAACTATCTCAGTACACACACCTTTAATTTTAAACCAAGGCTCGAACCACTGATTTATTAAAGTTGGAAATACAGGGTACACAAGCCTTTTTTACTTCTTTCACAACACTCCACTTCCCTATCACTAATCACTACTGCTGTAACCAAGGGTTACCCTCCTGGTGGAGGTTGCATAACCACTAACCCAATGATTATGCACACACGGGTCTAAAAAGCGGAGAATCAAGATATACCGCTTTCGCAAAACATCAGACACGTGCATGAGGGTTTTTTAATTGGGACAGAAGTACGTTACCTGCAAACCCAAGTTAAAGCAGGACAAGTGATCCCTTCTCATTTGATTGTTTGATAGTGTCTAGCAACTACGCATGGCTGCAAATAGTAATCAGTTAGTTGAAAAATGAAGGACTGGTAAATGTACTAAAATATGCATGTACGAATAGTGCAATGTATGCTAACAAGATTTATCTATGAGAATCCTACAAGGGAAGCAGAGATCTGTGCTTATTAGCTTCCCACATCTACTATTGTCTTTCACTGGCCCCACAGTAAGGAGAGGCGGTCTGTAAAATGGTGAGAATGGGGTAGCAGGAGGGCTGTTTGTAATTGCAGGATACCCCTCAACATAATGTCTCAATGGAAGTTGTGGGTGGAGAAACTGGACCTGTACTTCATAGCCACGGTGGTTGCGGATTAAAGAAAAAGAGCACTGCTACTGCACCTAGTGGGGCCTCTTTTACACACACCCCACAATGGCTAAAGCCCTGAATTTTAAACGTATGGCAAACTCCGATAACAAAAGATTAATCTTTCAGCAAGCTTCCAGGAGTCAGAGAAATCACTTGACAGATTTCACGCGAGGCTCAAAGAACTGGCCGCCACATAAGCTCACCAACGAGCCTGAAGAAATGCGACCTCAAATAATCCAGTTGTGTGCATCCTCAATAACTACAGGAGCATATCGTCCAAGTACCCAGCACCCCACTCAATGACAACCTCATGTTAGGCAGCTCCAAAGAACTGTCAAGGGCTAGGGCAACGCATATGGAAGCAGCACTTCAGAAACCCATCAAGGCGTAGACCATAAATTTCATCACGACCAACAAGTTGCCCACAAGAGGGAAGCTCTAAGCTCCACAGCAAGGCCAATGTAGGCACTGTGGCGGTCTACTCTTCGCTTGCGAGAGTGACTTGCACATGGCTAGATGTATGCACTATGCCAGAATCAGAACTACTTCGCAAAAGTATGCTCTTCCAGTTGGCACTTTGAGATGGCTCAATGTAAACAGTGAATACCATTGCCACCCCTCCTGGAGAAGCGGAGCCCTATGGCCCACCAGATATGGGTGATGATGACCTCATTAAAGTCGTTCACACAGCACTGGCAGTGGGACTTAGGCACAGTGTGACCCGATTCCCACCCAACTGCAGAATCTTGGTGGGGACGACAGGCGGCAACCCACCTGCACGTTTAAAGGGGAATAGAGATCCCCTTGCAGGCGGGTGCAGTCAGTGACTGCACATGCCTTCAAAGGGGATGTCTAGGGGTACCCCCTGCAGAAGGCTGCTCTCAGGGGCGCATGGTTAGTGCGCCTCCTGAGTGCTTCTTTGCCTCTGCGCTCACGTTGGTAATACAGGGCGGGCACAGAGTCAAAGGGATTACCTCATTTGCATGGGTCATTTTTCACTACAGCAAGGCCTATCTCTCCCATAAGGTAGCATTGAGCTGCCTTGTAACACCTTAAAAATGTATCTTCCAATTGGGAGCAGATACAAAATTGGAGTTTGGTGTCTCTGGACTCACAATTTAAAAACACATCTTTTAATGAAGGTAGTTTTTAAATCGCATGCTCAAAATGCCTGTTTTAGAATGGTGGCATTTCCTTACTTTAACTATTCTGTGCATCTACCTGTCCCTAGGATACATGTCTGGGCTGGATGACAGTTGGGCTTTGTGAATTCACTCTAGATAGCCATACACAAAGGGAGCTGAGGAGAACCCTGCATATCCTGATGGCTCTTTACTTCAAATTTTAAAATGGGTATAAGTACTGGACCCCTGACACCATAATCTAGGAGCACTTCTGGACTGAGGGCATTCTGCCAGAAAGAAGAACTGTTGTGCTGCCAGGAAGGACCGCCACTTTGCTGCTTGCTTTCCTGTGATGGCCTGCTGCCTCTTGCTTGGGAGTGACAGGACTGGACTTTATTCTCTGTAGCCTGCTTTCTAAAGTTCTCCAAGGGCTTGACTGAGCTTGCCTCCTGTTGCTGAAGTCCAAGGGACATCAAAGACTTCACCTGCATCTTCCTACCAGTATCTGGGCTACTCTGCTGTAAGTCCTGATCTGCCAAGTGGTGCCAAACCAAGTCCTCAGCCCTTGGAGTTGGATTTGGTGTTGCAACCAAGAAATCAACGCATCGACCCAAAGTGTCTGTTCGGAACCGGTGCATCCCTGTGAAACCGATGCATCGCCGCTGCCTTCACTGCAGCCATGGACACCACTTGCAGAGTGCATGACACAACTACCTTGACTTCAGCACAGCCACGGCTTTGCCAGAGCCCCTCTAAAGAACCGCCGCTGTGCGAGTCTTGACAACGCGCCGCCGACATCCTTGGTGCACCATCTCAACTCTGAAGCATCCTTGGCCATGCGTGACATTTGATCAATGCATCGCCTGTAGTCCAGCGGTTCCACTTCAACACCAAGGAATGGAGGATCCGCGCTCTCAACACCTAAGCATCATTGACTCCATTTCACCTTCAGGGACCAAGGCCTTGCACAGCAACTGACATATCACCTCCTCTGGCAACGCATCATCCCAGAGCAGCAAAGCTTCAACGACCCTACATTGCCTTAAGGAACCAATGCTTCCCTGCATCTGTGACATCTCACCTCCTCTGCGTGATGCATGATCTTTGATTTCCAACACATCCAAGGTACAATAAGGGGGTCTGCATGATTCCTGTATCAGGCCCACGCTCTATCGCGGTCAAACAGAACTGTTGGATTTGTCCAAGTCAAGTGTGACCAGATAGCCCCAGTTGGAGCTTTAGACTTCTAAGCACTGCATTTTGATGTAATCTTTAAAAATTCATATCTTGAATTCTGTATGTTGGAGTTTTGTCGTTTTGGTCTTGTTTTACTCAGATAACTATTAGCTATTTGTCTAAACTGCTGTGGAATACATTTGTGGTGTTTTCCCTGTGTGTGTGCACAAATACTTTACACATTGCCTCTTTAGTTTAGCCTGACCTCTCTGTGCAAGTTGCAGAGGATGAGCACAGGTAAATTTTTAGTGTGTACTACAATTACCCTGACCACCGTGTGGGTCCCTACTTGGACAGGGTGCATATCTCTGCCAACTAGAGACCCCATTTATAACAGTGTGTATATTCAGTCTCTTTCTCTTAATGGCTAGTCTCTTTCCCCAGGCCAGTTGTATTTGCAAATGGCAGCTGGAGGAAACTCACTTTCCCTATCTTTGACAGCAGAAGTTCATGTCTCAGGTTGGCACTGTACAAAGGGTAGCAGTGAAGAGGATAGGTATACTTTGGCCAGAGCAGGATACAGAAAAGATTTATATATCTAGTGACCAGTTGTAACAAACTTTTGGAGCAGCCGTACCAAACTTTTAGAGACATTGTATTTAGTGTCTTAGATTTCCAAGGGCCCATAGTGTAATATTTGTGGGGTTATTAATTCTGAACTCTAGTCTTCAGCCAGGGACTAGAAGACTGAAATATCATTTTTGCGTGCAGAACTGCCAGTGTCTTCGTCATTGACTTGCTCTGATCACAACTGTCCCTGGGCTTTGACCATCCTAGAGCCATAATATGAATCAGGAAACCCTATGGATAAGGATTAGGTGAATCATTGGGTCATTATTTAATCTGATGCATCTGAAAGAGTTCTTTTTTAATGGATGGCAAACCTCACCCTCCTCACTAAGCCACTGGAGTCAAGCTATCCTGTCTGAAGACGGCTGATAGCCAGAAACCGGCCCTAGGATGCTTGATTCCAGTCCAGGAAAGACATGGCTTGGCAGTTCAGTCTGGACTGTTCCCATGAGGCACAGGGTCAAGACTGATTTGCATATGGCCATGTCTGAACTGGGGTGGCTTGGTGAGCAAAATAACGATTGATTAAACCCAGATCTGTGACTGGGGGTGAATGTTTTGCCATTGTGCAAAATTCCGTCCATCATCTAGTGTATTTTGCTGTTCACCCTATGTGAGAAGGGTATGCCCAGACGTGGGTCCCGTGCTTACTAAGCCACTGGAGTCAAGCTATCCTGGCTGAAGACGGCTGATAGCCAGAAACCGGTCCTAGGAAGCCTGATTCCGGTTCAGGAAAGACATGGCTTGGCAGTTCAGTCTGGACTGTTCCCATGAGGCACAGGGTCAAGACTGATTTGCATCTGGCCATGTCTGAACTGGGGTGGCTTGGTGAGCAAAATAACGATGGATTAAACCCAAAGCTGTGACTGGGGGTGAATGTTTTGCCATTGTGCAAGATTCCGTCCATCATCTAGTGTATTTTGCTGTTCACCCTATGTGGGAAGGGTATGCCCAGACGTGGGTCCCGTGCTCACTAAGCCACTGTAGTCAAGCTATCTTGGCTGCAGATGGCTGATAGCCCGAAACCGGTCATAGGATGCTTGATTCTGGTCCAGGAAAGACATGGCTTGGCAGTTCAGTCTGGACTGTTCCGATGAGGCACAGGGTCAAGACTGATTTGCATATGGCCATGTCTGAACTGGGGTGGCTTGGTGAGCAAAATAACGATGGATTAAACCCAGATCTGTGACTGGGGGTGAATGTTTTGCCATTGTGCAACATTCCGTCCATCATCTAGTGTTTTTTGCTGTTCACCCTATGTGGGAAGGGTATGCCCAGATGTGGGTCCCATGCTCACTAAGCCACTGGAGTCAAGCTATCCTGGCTGAAGATGGTTGATAGCCAGAAACCGGTCCTAGGATGCTTGATTCCGGTCCAGGAAAGACATGGCTTGGCAGTTCAGTCTGGACTGTTTCCATGAGGCACAGGGTCAAGACTGATTTGCATATGGCCATGTCTGAACTGGGGTGGCTTGGTGAGCAAAATAACGATGGATTAAACCCAGATCTGTGACTGGGGGTGAATGTTTTGCCATTGTGCAACATTCCATCCATCATCTAGTGTATTTTAAACCTCACCCTCCTATCAGGTGGCATGCTTCATCATAGGACTCCAACTTTTGCCAACTGGTATGGGCTACAACCTTGCCAAAGACAGGGAGCTCTTGGATGTTTTTCAGGAAACATATGATGGATACTTGTTGAAGAGAAAGTAAAATGGATGGCGGTTTCCTTGTGTTGTGCATACAGAGATAAAAGAAACACTAAAAATACCTCATGATAGACCTAAAATATCTAAATTCCTGTTCCCATCTGGGTATATCTAAAATGGAAGGGAATAATTCAACCCTTTGTGTTGGCCAACATGCTTCAGCCCTTAGGCTTTTTTGAGAACTACAAATTGTTATTCTCTGCATTAGGATTGCTTTAATAGGCTCATTAATAAAAATAAAATCACCTAATAGTTGACCCAAAGATCCTTTCAGTACTACTGTTGGAAAATTCAATAATAATGGATGCTCACGTACTGGTACTGGACTACAAATACAGGGGCGACTATTTACAAGCACTACTGTAGTTCGCATTGTTAGAGCGTAATCCTAACTTGGACTTTTTAAGGATCCACCTATTTTGGATTTGGAGACCATAGTGCCAAAAGGATCTTTAGACCAAGCATTAGGTACAGTGCTTGTACTCTCCTGTAAAAAGTTAATTTTGATACACCTAATGGTCATATTTAATTTACTTATAAGACCCTAATATATGGTACTACATGTATCTAGGGCCTGTAAATTAAATAATGCCACAAGAGGCCAGCAGCACTCATTGTGCCACTCACTACAGTAGCACTGTAAAGCATGTCTCTAGGGCTACCTCTGCAGCCTCCGTATGCAGTTTTAAACTGTCATTTCGACCTGGTAAAATAAACTTTTTGCCAGGCCTAAACATTCCTGCTTAATACTCATAAATCACCCCTAAATGCCGATAGGGCAGGGTGCTTGGTATTTAAGAAGTAGGACATGTATGTTTAATGTTTTACATGTCCTGACAGTGAAAAACCTACAAGGTCCTTTTTCACTGTGGCAAAGCTGGTCTTTCCCTTGGAAAATACTGGGTTACTTTATAACACTTTATAATGCGTAACTTCAGTTTGGAAATATCTATAATTATGATTCTATGACTGATTTTAATATTAATTAAAAAACTAACCTAATGGTCTAGTTGGATTGTATATTTCTATTTTAGGAATGGTACTTTTAGAAATATGTAATTTATTCGCCTAAGCCAAATGTGCCTTTCTGCCAGTGTCTAGTGTCATCTGACTGTTAACAGCTCTCCTATGGTGTTATGTGTATTGCTCCCAGACAGTGAAACAAAGGCTTGGGTACGTATGTAGAGGTGTTTTTTTCTTTGGGTAGGATGGCCTATGGGTAATGCTGAGCCCCTTCCTGAGCTTCAAAGGGTGCCTACCTTGTAACCGACAGCTGTGACTCACTCCTAGGTCTGCCTCCCTTTGTCTTCCTAGTCAGCTTGTCTCCAAACCTATTGGGAGGGGGGAAGTGTCCCAGAATTGGTTTGGAGTGACCACTAGGGAGGGTTTCCCCATTTGTATAGTCAAACCTCTGGGTGGGCACCGGGATCTCTGATCAGGTGAAAAAGCATTTAGCAATGTTGGGTTTAGATAGAGAGGAAGACTGTGGTATAGTTGTGAGGAAAGCAGTTTATTATATGATAAGGTTGTGTGACCTCTAAGTGTAATAAACTCACAAACCTGTCTTGGGTTAAGTCAGTCTTGTTTGTAAAACCTTAACACAGCCCTGGGTAGCTGTGGCTTTGAGCAGCCAGGCTTTGTGAACAAACAAATGCAACGCATTTAGAAGTACCCAAACAGTTAAATAAGAAAGAAACACAAGACAAATAAAATCCAACATCAATTAATAAATATAGCAGTTATTTTTATGAATTTTTACACACAAAAACAAACAAAATCCACCACAAGGTACCAGAGAAATAAATTATGCAACAAATAGTAAATCACTGCTTTTTATTCAAATCGCAAACAAGCATTGGCAACTACTACGATTAGCGGTTACTTGGAAAACTTTTGTAATGTTGAGTGCAACTACTCTGGCCTGGTCAAGGGTGATCCACTTGAGCAGGGAGCAAATCACAGGGGCCAATGAGGCTTGGCAGGACGGTTATCTTGCAGTCAAAGCAGTCTCTAGGCTCTATGGCCGTAGACATTAATGGAATGATCCTGATGCAATGGATGCCGGATGCTGAAGATGCTGAAGGATGCCGAATGTGCTGACCCAGTGACAGTGTTCTTCCTTGGCCACCCCTTGGTCCACGAACACAATATGGTGACTTTGGCCACAGGGGTCGATGTCAGTTGAAGTCTGGTTGAAGTCCAGTCAAAAAACAGTTGCCACTGGTCTATTGGTCTCCTGTTACTAATAGCAAAACAAACATAAACTTTTCCACATAAATGAATGAAAAAACAATACGTCTACAGTATCAAAGGACCATAAGTCAAACCAGTTTATTAGTAGTTTATTTTATGAATGTAATTTTTTTTATTTTATATTAGAATTTTTTTAAATCAAATATATATATATATAAATATATATTCACTCCCCAAATGCCGGTAAACAAGTTAGGCTGTCGAAGGGCGGTCCCGCCAGGCCACCGGCAGGCATGAACTGTATATCCCAATTTTTTTTTTTTTTTTCCGTAGGTAAAGAAGAAATGCAGGACACCCAGAGCTTCAGTGAAGGTATTTTTATTCCAAGCAGACGGAAAAGGTCTCACGGCGCGTTTCACCACTTGATTAAGCCTTAAGTGGTGAAACGCATCGTGAGACCTTTTCCGTCTGCTTGGAATAAAAATACCTTCACTGAAGCTCTGGGTGTCCTGCATTTCTTCTTTACCTACGGAAAAAAAAATGGGATATATATATATATATATATATATATATATATAAATATATCTATATATACACATATATATATCTTTATAAATATATATAAAAAAATATATATATAGCACAAGTTGTTGTTTATTTTTGATCGGATTATCGCGATTTTAATGATTGGATATTTATATCAGGGGCACTTGCCCATCATTTCTTGTATATATTTATTCATTAATTCGCATATATGATATAGGAATCTAATACTGGACAAACATGAATTGATTCAACAATATTTATTTAATGAAATTATTTTCAAGTTTGGATTTTTTGTCTGTATTGTATACTTTACAAACATTTTCAAAAATGTAGAGTCTGTTGTTCACCTCCATGACTTGGGTGGGAGAAGCCAATGCTCAATGAAACAGTATTTAATCACATAGTGGGTCGGGGCTTGTCATGTGATCAAGACCGGGATTCCCGGTCGAAACACGTCATGTCTGCTGATATGGAAATACAAGCACTGAAATAGTACCTGCTGTGTGGTGGTCCGTTCCTGGTGTCGCTTTGCTGAAGATAAGAGGAATCGGCGTCTTTTGCTATCAGGACTGTGTTTGCAATATATATATACATATATGTGTATGCTGTAACTGACGAAATAAATGAGAGAATTCCCATTACAACGAGTGCTGGTGCCTCAATTTCAATATAGTTGGGGAATATATTCATCTCTATGTGCTAGCGGTAGCACCCCTCCGAGCACCACCAGCGATCTGGCAGCACGCCAGTACACCGCAAACTTCATATCGAACTTCGAGACAGGCGTGCCCCCATGTGAGGAGTGCTCCGATGGAGACGAGGAGAAGGCCCATGTGGAGGAGCGAGTTCAGACGCTGGACGCGAAAGCATCCCTGGCGGGGACCAAATCTCCTCCATTTAAAAGCACATCTTCACCCGAGGATAATCACTCCTACGATGGAGCTGGACACCGCAGATGGCACTGACCACGGAAGCGGTGGTTACGTGGGATCCTGTCATTGTTTATTGGGATCGGTTACACTGGGCACACGAAATTGAAGCTTCGGAGAGAATTGCCGCTGTAAGTCCTTTCCCTTTTGTATTTGGAACTGGTCTGAAACAATGAGCTGTCCCCGAGAATTGTACTAAATTCACTCAGAGATATAGGAACTAATAAGGGATCAATAGGACATTAAAGATAGTGACGGTATCCGGAGTTAAAATGTACAAACTGGTCAAATGCGTGACTTTGTTTTTTTTTTTTTTTTTTAAAAGGAAAAGAAATGAGTGTGATGCCTTCAGGTACAGTTGGAGGACTCGCAAATAATCCAGTCCGGGTGTTACCTGACAAACAACAGAGCATGTTGGGAATGGTTTTGAAAGTGCTCAAACAGGACATTGTAACGTAAACACAATCTGTAAATAACCTCGAGGCAAATCTTATTTTGTAGGACTTACACTTTTGTGGTTTTATATAAATGTACTGCTGTTATGCTGTTCGTGCTAAAAAATGAATGACATTTTCTCTCACATTCTTGCGGCCACCCAATCGCTGCAAAGTGAAGTGTATCTTCAATTTTAATGAAAAGTAAGCTTTAAAAGAAGCACCAATATGGCGCAACTCAGGTTGATAAAGGCAGCTTGACTGCTGAAACACGTCCCTGTTCCTGTGTATGCTGTAACTGACGAAATAAATGAGAGAATTCCCATTACAACGTGTGCTGGCTCCTCAATTTCAATATAGTTGGGGAATATATTCATATGTATATATATATATATATATCCTTATTTAATTAAACCGTCTTCCCTGCTATCCACTCTTGGATTCCTGGTATTTTTGTGACTGTATTGCATTGCTGGGCGTGAGGCTTCTGAGGTTTGGACCTGTTTGGCTCCGCCATTATCGGACGGGACTAGGACTGCTTATATATATATATATATATATATATATATATATATATACCCAAGCTGCCTCTAATTAAAGGACGCCACTCTGCAAGCAGGTACGTTTTCGCAAACTTTATTTGAAGATAGCTGCACATTATGGCTGATTATGTCTTCTAAACATTCTCACTTTCGGGTTCCCGCTAGAGACCGTCCAGGCTCACCGCTTCTGTGCTACCATTCGCAAATCGTGGATTGCACCACGGCAGGTCGGAACCCATGAAGCCCGTAATTCGAGCGCTTTAGGTTTTTTTCCAGAATCTAGGAGAAGAACATCTTTTGAACTAATCACATTTTGTGATTTCCACACTAAGGAATCGAGGGCAGGGTACACTTTAGGGTGTGTACACCACCCAGATTCCCCCACCCTGGTCCTGACGAAAACCTTACAATTACACATAGGTTGAAACATGTAGACCATTTTAACTTTTTCTTCATCTTAGCACACGTCTTTATCGACACCAATAGCCTACCTAATCAGGGAATAGGTGTCCCACTGTTTTTTTTAACCATTGTCTAATCACTCTGGAAAAAAATCCACGAGTGGGTAGTATTGGGCAATTTTTAAACACACTCACTTAAAGTTAATTGCACATATAAAAATTACGGAAACCAGCAACACTGTAGTCAGGTGTCGCAGCACACCCAGATGGCATTCGGCTGTCTGGGTGGGACCCCGATGATGAAGCATGTCACCAACTAGGTTGGTGAGTGAGGGGTCTTCTAAGGACAAAGGATGTCCCTTATTGGGGGTACAAGAAAAGCATCATATAACTCTGAGGTTGTAATCAACCTCCACGAGGGCACTCCTCCACTTGTTGTTATATGATTATGTCTTCTCCCCAACGCGTTTCAGAGCCACAAGCTCCTTCCTCATGGGGTGCAGCTCAGCAAATGATGAAAACATCACAACGCCAGTGACAAGTCTTTTCATACGCTCTCCAGCCTCCCACTGGCCATTCATCAGACAACTTTTCCAGCACTTAAAATGGCTGAATCTATCAAAATAAAAAATAACAACAAGAAGTTAAAGAGGACTACCAAGCAAATAATGACTAGTGAAGACATCTATAAAGTGGCAGCCATCTTTTAACGGCACTCCACCTACAGTTAAACTGTTGTTTCCCTCCTAGAACAAAGTGGTAGCCATCTTATAACAGCTCCAAATCTACAGTCAAACTGTTCTTCCCCTCCTAGAACAAGGAATACCACATAACGGCTGACCACATCTGAACCCTTCAGGAAGCAACACATATTCGATTCAATAACCCCCCAATCTATCTAAAAATGCCTCTAAAACCTTCAAATACCACCTTCTCAGAAAAAAACCCAAACACCATTCCTTGATCCCACCTTCAATGCCAAGAAAGGTGTTATAATCAAGGACCTCATATTTTTCCCAAGAAAAATGGCCAAATGTCGAACTGCCTTTTCCAAGCTACTAACCATCCATAGCAAGAAAAATATTCCCTACAGAACCAGAATCACAAAAAACACCCACACAAAACCTTAGAGCCACCCTGAATATAACTTCCTATAAAAATTGTACTGTTCTTATTCAAGCAGCCAATAAGGACATAGAACTATTCAACAAATTCTTTACCACACTAAAAAACCACAGCAACACTCCTCCCAGTGTCCTCCAGGACCGAACTATTACCGCTATCCCTATCTTTCCTGAATCTCAGCGACCTGCTCCCTTACCTATAACACTCAAAAGAAGCATGAACAAGTCACCTCCCTTAATACCCAATCTCCGACCCTCCTCTTTTCCACATTCCACCGCCACCACCCCTATTCCCATAGCCCTCTCCCCCTCGACAACCCTTTCCCGACCGCCGGAGAAAGTCATCTTGACAAGGCAACCCTAGCGAATCATAAAAAAGCCCCCAACCCGCGTATACCCTATTCATTTTCGACTACCTCTCTCCCAGCCACTCAAACATGCCTTCACAGTCACCGAACCCCCCAGCAATACAATCCACAGCCCTCTTCGTTCGCCGATCCTGCCTCCCCCCTCTTACCAACCTGAACTAGACTCACTCAAAACCTATACTAACCTCACTTCCCGGAACCTACAAAACGTAAAATTAGAAATCAGAAACATCTTACATCTCGCAGAAAACTCTCTATCGAAACTCCGTCATCTTCATAACTCTCTAGCTGCAGCCAACAACGTGATTAACACTATCCTACTGCCTCTGGCTAATCGACTTTTACGTACATAAAAACACCCCAACTACTTAAGGGACTGCAAAATCCAAACTCTACTACTTCTCTACAAAACTCCTACTTGCACCATCACAAATAAGGAAGAAATCTCTATTCTTACAGTCCCCATCAAACCAAGCGGAGCATCCCAACCAAATCACAGAAGGATAAACCTGAATAATCTGCAAACAATAACTCCTTCTTCCGAAAATCAAGAACCTTCCTTAGAGAATACCTCCTACTAAACTGCCGCTCAGCCCTAAAACATGACTCTGACATAGCCGACCTCATTCTAAATCTGAAAATGGACATAACCATCCTCACCGAAACGTGGCTCACAGAATCATCCTCGCCATGCCTAGACCTTCTAGTCCCCCCAAACTACAACATCATAAGACTAGACAGACCTAACAAATGTAAATGTAAATGTAAATGTATTTGAGCTTATATAGCGCACATCTACCCGCAGTGGGTGTCCCGGCGCTTGCTTAGGGAACCCGTCCTGGTATTCCCCTGTGAGATAACCCCGGCAGGGTATCCACAAGGTGAAAGCCAGGCATCCCGCCGCAAAGGGCCGTTGTGGAGATTAAGCAAGCTATTGCCCAGAGTCGCAGAGTGTGAACCCGTGAGTCGAGAAGGCACCGGAGCGAGAATTATCTGAGTCCGTGGAATTTTTAGCCCAAGTCCCGCCGAGGCGGGGAATTGAACCCTGGTCCAGGGCCGATCTCTGCTTCCGGGTCTGCCGCCTCTAACCCCTGAGCCACACTTCTCCACTAACAAAAAGGGCGGAGGCATCGCCTGCATACATCGATCCGACATCACCATCTCAAAGTTTCACTCCGAACCTCTGGATTCTTGTGAATACCTAGGAATTTCCCTAAAATCCTCAGACAACCTCTCCCACAAACTATATATACTCTACCATCCCCCAGTTAAGAATGCGGTATTCACAGACCAGCTTATGGAAATCATGACAACTAACTCGACCTCTTGTTCCAATTACATATTCCTTGGCGACTTCAATCTCCATTGGGAAGACCTCCTAGACAAGCAGGTCAACGCTATCAAATCCTTCCTAGTTGACCATTCCCTGATGCAAGCAATCTCAAAGCCCACTTACTCCCAAGGTACTACACTTGTCTGGATCATCTCCAAAGAAAAAATAATTGAATCCATCTCGATCACCCCTTGTGATTGGTCAGACCATCACATTATTACCGTTAAAATTCCCTCCACTTGAAAGAAAACCTACTCACAGCAAGTCGAGCCTAAACACTGGATAAGAGACACAAAAAACCTCAACGGGAACAGCCTAGCCTCCCACTGTGAGAAAGTTCTCACTCCTCCCAATAACATGTCAGAAGTCAATGACACCAAAGTCTTTGACCAAGTTGCCCCACCAAAACTCAAAAGAATACCCGACAAAGACAAAAACCCATGGTTCAATGGAGCCCTGAAAGAAGAGAGACGCAAACTAAGATTACCTGAATGAAAATGAAGACAACATCCCTCCCCCTCCAACTCAAACGACTTAGGAAATCCAGAAATTCCTATAACAGAAGGATTCTACAATCAAAAAAAGACTTCTGCAGAGCTAGACAATGCCAAAAATAGACCGAAGAACCTCTTTGGAATGCTAAAACAACAATCTAACAAATTGGCCAAAACATCAATCCTGACCTCAAAAGCACAGCTTAGTAGTGATGAATTTTCTTCATTCTTCACAGCAAAAACCAATTCCCTCCAACTCGAGCTACGGATGGCAGCAATCAACTCAGCTACTTTTAAGAACACACAAGCTGAAAATCCTAAACATCTTGATCTACCTATGCCCAAAAATAACTGTCATTGGTCTACCTTCAAACTTTACGATCTCAGTGACATCTCCAAAACCTTAGCAAATATCAAACCCAACAACCACTTCAATGACTGACCCTGGCTCCTCAAACTGCCTACCCCACATCTACCATATAATCTCCCCTCTCTGGACCAAAATCAATGCCTCATTAGTGCAAGGTCACATCGCGGATTGCCTAAAAATTGGTCAAGTCTCCCCTATCCTAAAAAAACCGACTGCAAACACTTCTGACCCTAATAACTTCTGACCTATAACCAACATTCCCATGCTTGCCACGGTCCTGGAAAAGTGTGTTCAGCAATAATTGATTCAACACATTAATGATTTAAAACTACTGAATGACTGCCAATCGGGTTTCAGACACGGGTTACAGAAACAGCGATTCTGCATATAGTAGAGTACGCCCTCCTCGCTCTTGACTATAATGAAACATGCCTACTGGTCCTGCTCGACATCTCCTCAGCCTTCAACAGGGTCAATCACAACAAAATTCTAAGAAGACTGGAAAATAGGAGGGGTTTATCTGCCACAGTTCTTCCGTGGTTCAAATCCTTTCTGGAAAACAGAATGCAATTGTTCATGGTGAATAAAAATCTCTCTCCCTCTTCGCCCAACCTACTAGGAGCACGACAAGGATCAACCCTATCCTCGGCGCTATTCAATCTTTATGTCGAACCACTAACCGAACTACTACAGCAAGCGAATATCTCCTACCACATGTATGCGGAGGACACTCAACTTTACATCAAGATCACTTCCATTGAAGAGATAAAGGTGATTAATCAAGTTCTCGAAAAGACCGTTCACTGGCTAACGACCAACTTCCTCAAGCTAAACTCACAAAAAACTGAATTTCTCTTAATCTCCCCCCCTAAAAACTCTCTGGAGATAAAGGAATGGGCCAAGATGATCACTGCTCTAAATTGCACGCCGATTCTAGGTGAACTCCACCAAATAGCTTGGAGTTACACTAGATAAGAACCTTAACTTGCAAACGCACATCAACTTTGTGGCTAAAAATGTCCACTTTTACTTCAGTTATCTCAGAAAAATAAAACCATTCATCGAGAACCCTGACCTCAAAACTACAGTTCAGACCTTACGTATCTCAAGGCCGGAGTACCGATGTACTACCCCGTTGGTGCTTCCCAAAATCTCAACAGACCCTTTAAAAGCCTGTCTCAATGCAGCAGCAAGGCACCTATCAGGATCTAGGAAGATGTTTTTTTTTTTTTTTTTTTAAAACCTTTATTGTGCAATACCAGCAGACAGTTACGGGCCTACAACCATCCGGCCGGCCTCGACGTCAATTTAGAGCACATACACAAGTTATATGGCGACTCAGCAGTACCTCGATATAAAATAGCAAGCATTCCGAATTACACTAAAAACATATCGGACTACTGAGGTGCAGGAGTAAATAAGGTTCATTTAAAAAATTTTTAAAATATAAAGGATCAGATGCTATATAATTGATCAAAAACACCGAGTGGGCAATACGTACATCAGAATGGTAGCACAGCGAGTATTCAAAATACCAATGCTGAAACATTTAACCGGATAAAAGGTACCTATATTCATATCGCACCAGTCATCACCCACTCCAAGAATGTAGAACGACCCTAGTACCTCCCACAATACTGCAATAAGCGAAGACAGAAAGAGGCACCACACTGACCCAGCATACTGACCCAAAAGAAAGAAAGAAGTAAAGAAACAAGAGAGAAAAAGAGGAAAAAGAAGGAGAAAAGGCCCATAGTAACTAAGGAAGAAAGAAACAATAAACCCATCCCCCAACCCCCCACCCTGCACCCCTGCAGAGGCTACGGCCTACCCCCCCCCCCCCTGACAGCGTGCCTGTCGCCCTGGAAACGAAAACCCGAAATATAGAGAAAAGAGACTTTAACCAGAGAAAGAAGGCCATAGAAATAAGGAATATACCAAACCAAGAACCCCATCCCTCCCAACCCCCCACCCTGCACATCTGAAGAGGCTACGGCCCACCCCCCTACCAGCGTCCCTGTCGCCCCGAAAATGAGTCCCAAAGAAAGGGAGAAAACGGGGGGGAGCCATTAAAACCAGACCCCTGCCTTCCCCCGCCCGCTTGCACTAAGCAACACAAAATCGAGTACAGATAGGTCCACGAATTGATAAACGAATGTGGCATTATAAAGACAGAACATTAAAGCAACTCCCTCTCAGTAGCTGGCTGGGGAATCCGTCCCACATCATCTGGAAAAATTCAACCCTGCCCCACTTTAATACGCCCGTTGGTGCGTGTCAACCGAACAGTCGCCTTACAGTACAATTTCCAATGATCAGAGTCAACAGGAAAGCAAGACAAAGTCAACTCCATGTGGGACTCCTGCAACAGGGAACCATCAAAACGCAACCAACAAACGTCTGAGTTCAGCAACAAGGTTCCAAGCCATCCTCCCAAATCACGACACCGCCAGGGCAATAAAGGACAGGAAGCCACATCAGCCGGGTGCAAAGGCGGTGCAACTCGAATGGGCAAAGGCACTGTTCTGTGGAAATGTTCCGCCTGCAGTGTAGTTCCAGGCCCCCCTGCACTACTCATGTGATCGGCCGTACGGAACCCATCTTCCACATCTGACGGGGCCCCACAATTAACCATCTGTAGATGTGCAACAGTAAACCCCGGTGCCGGTGCAGAGCCACGAGCGGCACTAATCATCCGAGGACCATCGAGGCTCCCACCCGTCGGAGGGGCAACAATGGCATCCAGTTTTAGTCCAAGCACTCTGGCTCCTCCCACCCAGGCAGCATGGAGGGAGCCAAGAGCAACAAAGAGGTCTCGAACCGTGGGCTCCATCGTGCGTATCTGGGCCAATCTCCGTCTCTCGGGATGTAGCTCCTCACTCAAAACGACATCAGAAGCCCGGTCAATTCTAGCTGGTATAAGAATCGTGTTAGATCCACAAGGCAGGGGCCGTCACCATCCTCAATAAATAGGGACAAGCCGCCATAGCCACCGTGAACATGCACAGATCATTCAGTCTCTGATCGCCTTGTGTGAGGCGCAGGCAAAAGTGGTGCTGTGTGACACGGGAGTCTGTTTTAGTGGTTGACCCTCCAAGCGCGTGTAAAATCAGCAACCTCCACTGCACTGACGTCTGGAAAGCAGGGTACACTGGTCTGCCCCAATTCCGGCATTAATGGTGGTGCTGTGCCCAGCCCAATATGGCGGCCCCCCTCTCTGCCGATCCACACCAGCAGGGTTGAAAACAAGGTAAAATCGTGCGGGCTCGCAACGTGGGATCCTTGATGTATTTCAGCCGTGGCTGGGACAGCGCTCTTACCCCACCTCCACCAGCGCGGGTTCTGTGTTGTCCCCCGCAGTTCCATCTGGCAATCGTCCAGGCCCGCACAGCCACGTCCTCAGTTAGTAACAATAGCCGACGCCGACCTCCAGCACCTCCGCTCAGTGCCCGACTCCGCCACGGCCCGGGCAATGAGGAGTCCAAGACGGGTTCCCGATTATGCCAGGACACCGGAGTTGCCGTCAATCATGCCCCAAATCATCCGGTGTCATATCGTGTCGTCTCCGAGTTTGTGCGAGCGGGAGCAGGCAGGATTGAAACAGGATTTATGTTGCGGGCAGCGGAGCTCTGAGGAAATATAAATCTTATGGTCAAGTTGTGTTCCCTAGCGCGTACCCCACCGACTCCATGTACCAGCTTAAAGTGCATGTAACTTCCCTCCTGTGTCAGCTATGAAGACACAAATACATTTGCGTCCAACGTTAACTTGTCCTCTTTCAGATCCACCCTGAATGGATTAAATAACCCGTTCCTAAATATGCTATGCCAACGTCTTTTTGTAGTGTACTTTACATGTTTTCCTGCTCTGGCCAAGTAGGCCCTGAATTTCTGCCATCGAGCCTCTTTTCTGGCTTCTGACTCTGACAGCCTCAGCCCAGGCTGCCTCTGTACCCGTGAACTCTGACTTACTTCCAGCGCGGCCCCTCGCGCTCAGCTCAGCCTGCTTTCTGCCAAGACTGACTATAACCTTCGAGTTATCTGTTCCGCTCCTCGAAAATGCATTCCTGCCTACTAGCTTCAGTAAACATCCTCCCCAGCTGCAGAGCCAAAGGGCCGACCTGTCTCAGTACAAGTAATTCATAGCTTCTGTTACCATGCTTCCATGGAAGGCCCCGTGCCCCCACGCTTCTCATGCAGACACTTAGGCGCTTATACACGCATCCACAGTTAGTATAGAATGGCTTCTGCCCTAGAGACCTTTCCGTCCAGATAATATGGTTCCTAAACATCAGATATCAGATATGATAGAAGTACAAGTTGATCTGACATGCCAGACTTCTGTCTCTTTCCGTCAGTGTAAATGTCAAGTCCCCTGCACCCTCCAGTTTCACGTCTATCACACGTCATGCAGCTGCGCGCGCATCCAAGCTTCCGATTTCTGCTGACATTGCAACATTCCTGTTTAGTGCCACCCCTTTGTGACACCTACCTGTGACGTTTCTAGCACACACCTCCAGTTCACGCCTAGTCCACGCCTCTTGATTACGTACTAGTAACACGTGTATACTGTTATCTTGTCTTCTCTCAGCTGTTACGCCTCCTGCACTGTTTCCTATGACATGAATTAAGTATATAAGCTATGTACTGTCAATAAAATGTAGCGCTCTATCCCTTCTTCCACCCCTGCGGTGGGAAGAACATGATATTATGGTCCTGACCATTCCTTTTTGAGGAATAAAACCCCTAAGAACTCTAACACCACGGACTCTGGTTCTTTCTTTCCGATTTGAGTTATTATTGATTAAGTACTTACCTGCATAGAAATTAGGAGAGTAAATTAATTATTTACGTCATTTTGGCGCCCGAATAGGGACCCCTCCCCCACCTCACGCGCCGGTTGGTGCGTTGCAAGCTATGTCCCCTGCCATCAGTTAGATGGAAACTACGCGTACCGGCAGGATTTCCTGCATCTCCCTCTGACCCACGGAGGTGACGAAGACTGCGATCAGTGCCCAGACGAGGCGGTGAGGAGTGCGGAGGATCCCGACCAGAGCCTAGCCGAAAGAAGCAAGGTCCGAGGTGTCAAGAGGCCCACCAGGTTTCCGAAGTTTTCCGAAGTTTTCCGAAGTGTCGAGTCGAGTCCAGTCGAGTTTTCCGAGGCCTTCTGTTTCCGTGCTTCCCGGTGAGTACCATTGCTGGGACGTATCTAGACGGGTTTGGGTACACAAGTCCGGTCTGCACTGTTTCTAGGCAGTGTATCTGTACTGTTTAGCAGTATATCTAGTACTCTGAATTTCTGAATTTCTGCACTGTTACACCAGTGTATCTGTACTGTTTAGCAGTACATCCAGTATAGGGGGTAGTCATCTATGTCTCAAATGTCTTTTCATGTGATTAATGTCGTGGTATGAATGTGACCGTTTTAATGTGCATTATTGTGTTTCTTGTAAAACTAGCTGTATCCAGTATTAAGTAGTAAGGATTGAGCATTCAGTAATAAGTAAGCAAAATGCCGTTTTTCAACAAGCTAAAGCAGATAGGAACTAGGAAAGGGATACTGGAGGAAGAAATTCCTATTCCCCCTAGGGACACTCCAGGTAACTTTATGTATCACAAACATGGCATAGATGCCATATTGTATCTAGACTTATGGGCCGACTATACGAAACATCTAGACGAAAGACACAGATGGCCCGCTACCGGAACATGGGATGCCGAGTGCATCATGAAGGTAGAAGAAGCATTATGGAAAAAGAAAGCTAGACAATCTCAGAAAGACGCCATAGAATTTTGGCGTAAGGAATCACATAAGCGTGCTGAGAAAGCACTCCGTAGAGAAGACAGACTTAAAGAATCAGAAAAAGCCCAAGAAAACGAATTAGTTACTGAAGGGATCCGAGTAAAAACAGAACAAATAGACCGTGCCCGAAACAATCTCGTAAACGGTATGTATCTCGCGGCCGAGGGTACACCTGAGGCCCTATCAGAAATACCGAAAAATCTACCGCCACCATTAGTTTCAACTAAAGTAATGCATAAGACTACTAAAGACATATTCCTAAATTCTTATCTAGAGGATGTAGCACCAGCTTACACCAATCTGCCTGTTCGTGCCTTGCCTACTGATAGGGACGGGGATGGCACTCCGCCCCCAGATCATGTCCCGCCGGTACCGCGACAGACCTCCCCCGTTCCGCCAGCCCCGCCACTTCCCGCACCCAAAATTGACCTACCGAAACCACGTCTACCTGATCCTACTAAACGACAAATTCAAGTTCAGATACAGACTCCACAGGGAGATAATGCCCAAGCCTCCGCTTCAGGAGGTGCGACCGCGGGTCTTCGGACCCCACCATTAACACACAGATTCAATCTCAGGGATATGCAGAGTCCTCTCAAGTTCAGGTCACCCCGCCTTGACGCATTAAAAGAAAACCTTTCAGTTTGCAGATATGATCCAGTACCCGGAAAAGACGATCCAATGATATTGGCATCACTACGGTTAAGATCTGCTACTGATATCTTGCTATGCTATGTAGGAATGAAGGACCGTCTAGATAGAATATATGAGTTTGTTCAGACAGGGAAAGACCCTGACAGTATCAAGGATGCCATGGAGAAACAGAAAGTTGACGTTCAAGCACAGATACTACGATTTTTCATAAATTGTCTAATAAGAGAACGAGACAGGCCTGGAACAGATCAGAGTGAATTAGATGCACTGAACAAGTGGGGTCAAAATATAGCTGAAGGAAAACATGACAAGGGGACTTGCATAGCCAGTATGTACAAGAAAATTAGAAAAGCAGTGATAGCAGTACACCAAAAAGAGAAAGAAAAGGCTTCCTCCTCCGAGGAAGAAGAACTTGAAGAACCAGAAAGAGCTACAGATACTATAGCATATGTAGGTAAGGGAACTTACCTAAGGAAGGGTATCCGTCTGGAAAACAAGAGAGTTTTTCTCTCTGCTTTAACAAACCCGAATTCTTCTGAACATCAGTTCCAGGAGACTGATAAAAGACTACGAGAAAGAATGGGGTACCATGTACTCAATTCGATGGATGAACAAGAACTAGCCCGGTCAACCATATTATGGGCCGAAAATCTAGGAGGGATCCAAACAGATCAAGGATGGGTGACGAAGGGAAAATCTACATGGTTTCTCCCTGACTCTATGGTTCAAGTTATGATTAATACAGCACATAGTCCAGCACATCTAGGAGAGAAAGCGATGTTAGACAGTTTACAAAATCTTTGGAACAATAAACACTTACGAGCAGCAGCGAAACAGAAAGTGCGTACTTGCATGATCTGTTGTCAGTTCAATCCAGGTAAAAGCGTCCCTGTAGAGCAAGGTGGATTTCATCCTCCCGATCACCCTTTTGAAGTCCTCCAGATGGATTATATCCAGATGGACCGTTGTCGAGGATTTAAATATGTTCTCGTAGTTGTTTGTGCTCTGTCCCGCTGGACCGAAGCATACCCAGTCCCAGATTACACTGCTCCGACCACTGCCAGGCAGTTGGTTCGTGAATTCTTCCCACGGTACGGCTTGCCTCGTGTCGTGTACTCAGATAACGGTCAGCCATTCTCATCCGCATTAATGAAAGAAGTTTCTTTATTGCTAGGATACCAGTGGAAATTCCATTGTGTCCGACATCCTGAAGCCGCAGGCCTTGTAGAAAGGCATAACCAGACACTAAAGATCCGCCTCGCCAAAATATGTAAGGAGAAAGGGGTCGACTGGATAGTCGCCCTGCCCGTGGCACTATTCTATATGAGAATGGTTGCCAATTCGAGATCAGGGCTATCCCCGTACGAAGTGGTTTTTGGCAGACCACCGAATATGTGGGGGACGCCCATTCCGAAAAAAATTACTGATGTTGATTGCAATATGTTGACAGATTACCTTGCCTCCTTGATGTCTGCACTCCAATCATGTCGTTCACAGGTTGCCGCAGCCTTCCCTGACAACACTGATGTAAAGCCACATGATGTCCGTCCTGGGGACCTAGTATTGGTGCGAAACTTTGATAGGAAGAGCCCGCTGGAGCCCCGCTGGAAATCGCCAAAGACCGTCCTTCTCACCACGAGGACCGCCGTGAAGATCGAAGGGAGAAAGGGGTGGGTCCATACGAGTCATGTGAAAAAATTCCATGAACTGAAACCAGACCGAGACTCGTCCACCCCCACCAAAGACTGTGTTGAGCCAAAAGACTTTACAGTATCTGAACGAGAAAAAACTCCCCAAGAGGAGTATCGGTCGAAACTCCGATCTAGCAAGTCAGACAGTTTAATTGTTTAAGTCCTCCCCTAGGTGAATCGGTTAAATAGTTTCTGACATGTATCCCCTAGATCGAGATAGAGAGAGAGAGAGACGAATTAAGAAAAATGCATATTGCAAATCACTTCGTAGTCACTGTATAGTGACACTATTAATCATGTTTATTCTGAGTATTTTAATTATTGTTGCTAGCATCTTACTACCTATCTATTGTCCTATTTTCAAGCGTGAACAATCTGCCTACAATGTATCTGCTGAACACACTTTTAGTGAGTTGCCTCCTCATGAACTCTCCTACAGACTTGCGCTGCGCAACAACACATTCATTAGTATGCTACACCATTCCCATCAAACTAACAATGCTACAGATTGCTGGATATGTGGCCGACTCCCTCCCTACCAGAATTACAAGGGAGCTCTGCCCCTCTTTCCGTACCCGTTCACTCACAATGGCTCCTGCGGTGCATGGTTTAAAATAATTCATTCCTTAGATCCTGATATTGCTGTTTTCGACGGGGGCTGGGTTTGGGGAAACCTGAACTTGGTCCTGCTCGACGTCTGTTACCCTGATAAGGAGGGACTCCCCACTAGAATAGGAACTGATCTAGAAAATGAAGTGTATGGATTAGGTAATTATACAATTAGCCTTATGATTCTTACTGTTGAATCCGAAGCCGCACCTGTTATACCCACTATGTCAGTATTGCCAGTCACTGGCGAATTATGTATCAGGAAGAAAGGTTCAGTACACTTAGGTCATAGTAAATGTACTACTGTGATCGAATTCAGTGATCATGGAAAATCGTCCTTTAAAGCTATTCGTCATTCTTACTTTGTTTGTGGTCATACCGCATACATACGCCTACCTCCAGATTGGGATGGTACCTGTTACATTGCATTCCTTCTGCCACCTGTTTTCCTAGCTCCCCCTGATTACCATAGAAATACAAATCTAGTAAAGAATAGACCCAGAAGAGATATCCCACTTGTCGACTACACAGAAACGGCATGGGAACAGTATACCGATTTTAATAAAGGATTCTTTTTCTTCTTAGGACCCGTTCAGAATAGTAAATTAATACGCAGATTAACTAGAACACTTGAAGCAGTAGTGAATGAAACTGCCTCCGCCCTAGGTAACTTAACAGAAGAGCAGTCCGCCATGCGGGTTGTTGTCCTTCAGAATCGTCTTGTTATTGACGTCATCTTGGCAGATAGAGGTGGAGCTTGTAAGGTCATCGGGTCAAGTTGCTGTGTTTTCATACCACAAAACGCACCATCTGTATATCAAGCTATTACACGTCTCCATAAAATTGCAAATCAGATACATCAGAATCCAGGCACCTGGACTTGGTCCGGTTGGTTCTGGACAACGTTAACCGCTTGGGGATGGAAGATCCTATCCTTCCTAGGCATTGGCCTAGTCCTAGTATTCAGTTGCTGCCTGTGCCTGCAGTGCGGGCCAGCGATTTGTGGACTGTGTGTCACATCTTGTATTGAACATTCCAGTTTTCTCTCAAAACGTAAAAGAAAGAAAGAAGAACAAATGATGTTACAAGAACAAACTGATCGATTCATGAGGATCGAGATTTCATGAAGGGTCCGTAGGGAACAAGGAGGGAATGAGGAAATATAAATCTTATGGTCAAGTTGTGTTCCCTAGCGCGTACCCCACCGACTCCATGTACCAGCTTAAAGTGCATGTAACTTCCCTCCTGTGTCAGCTATGAAGACGCAAATACATTTGCGTCCAACGTTAACTTGTCCTCTTTCAGATCCACCCTGAATGGATTAAATAACCCGTTCCTAAATATGCTATGCCAACGTCTTTTTGTAGTGTACTTTACATGTTTTCCTGCTCTGGCCAAGTAGGCCCTGAATTTCTGCCATCGAGCCTCTTTTCTGGCTTCTGACTCTGACAGCCTCAGCCCAGGCTGCCTCTGTACCCGTGAACTCTGACTTACTTCCAGCGCGGCCCCTCGCGCTCAGCTCAGCCTGCTTTCTGCCAAGACTGACTATAACCTTCGAGTTATCTGTTCCGCTCCTCGAAAATGCATTCCTGCCTACTAGCTTCAGTAAACATCCTCCCCAGCTGCAGAGCCAAAGGGCCGACCTGTCTCAGTACAAGTAATTCATAGCTTCTGTTACCATGCTTCCATGGAAGGCCCCGTGCCCCCACGCTTCTCATGCAGACACTTAGGCGCTTATACACGCATCCACAGTTAGTATAGAATGGCTTCTGCCCTAGAGACCTTTCCGTCCAGATAATATGGTTCCTAAACATCAGATATCAGATATGATAGAAGTACAAGTTGATCTGACATGCCAGACTTCTGTCTCTTTCCGTCAGTGTAAATGTCAAGTCCCCTGCACCCTCCAGTTTCACGTCTATCACACGTCATGCAGCTGCGCGCGCATCCAAGCTTCCGATTTCTGCTGACATTGCAACATTCCTGTTTAGTGCCACCCCTTTGTGACACCTACCTGTGACGTTTCTAGCACACACCTCCAGTTCACGCCTAGTCCACGCCTCTTGATTACGTACTAGTAACACGTGTATACTGTTATCTTGTCTTCTCTCAGCTGTTACGCCTCCTGCACTGTTTCCTATGACATGAATTAAGTATATAAGCTATGTACTGTCAATAAAATGTAGCGCTCTATCCCTTCTTCCACCCCTGCGGTGGGAAGAACATGATATTATAGTCCTGACCATTCCTTTTTGAGGAATAAAACCCCTAAGAACTCTAACACCACGGACTCTGGTTCTTTCTTTCCGATTTGAGTTATTATTGATTAAGTACTTACCTGCATAGAAATTAAGAGAGTAAATTAATTATTTACGTCAGCTCGCTGCCTAAGCGGCCATCTCGCTGCCCGGTCGGCCAGGATCTATGACATTTGACCACACATTGCCACACCTGAAGGCGCTTAACTGGCTACCCTACGAAGCTAGAGTCCGCCAAAAGATGGCCTGCATCACTCATAAAGCTCTACACCACAATACCCCCAGTAACTTTCCCAGAAACTTACTTTGTCTGGAGGAAACAGACCCTCTAGGAGCTCCGACAATCTTCTCCTGAAACCCTCTCACTTCAGCAAGAAAAAAACTTCTGACAGAGCATTTTCCGGAACAGCACCAAGAATATGGAACTCGTTTCCTCCTTGCATTAGAAAAATCTTTTCCACACTACTATTCAAAAGGGAAGCAAAATCATTCCTGATGATCAAATTCCTCCCTTAATTCCGCACATGCCTCACTGTATGAGGACTACTAACACACCAGCTATTTCATTGACTTGCAAGGCACTAAACCAGCCTACTACATCAAACTGGTCTCTACACTCCCCTTAATGACTCCCTCACCATCTATAACTTACTCGTACCCGAACTTGGTCCCACTGTTCCTAACAGTCCACCTCGATTATCGCTTCTGCTACCTACGAACCTTGTATAACAATGTTATGTTTACTTTCTCTACTATGTTTTTGTAAAAAAATGTTTTATACTTACTTTGCTTTGTTTTGTAAAGCGCTCTTATACCCTATTCTGGGTCTTGTTCGCGCTATAGAAAACTCTAAAAATACAATGCAATGAAATTTATACACATAAATTTTGTGAGCTCCACATAGGTCCAAAACATATATAGACAAATCCAAGACACAAGACATAACATTATATATCTAGATGGTCAATTATACCCAATCATACCATACAAAAAACAGACATATCAAGACATTAAGCATGAATAACTCATGATAATAATTCCATATTAATATTCAATTTGTTGTATAACTTTAACATTTATTATATCCTTTTTTTCATTGGTAAAAACAAAATCAAGGAAGAGTTGCGCCTACTGGTCTACGGTTACAGCAAAACCAGTGGTTTTCTTTAAGTGAGGCTAGGGTCTATCCTGGGGGACCAAACTAAACTCCAATGACTCTCCCTAGTCCAGCACACTCAGGTGCAACTTTAGAGCATCAAGACTCAGTTCCCCAGGCGGCGCTTCAGGGGTCAGTGGCGTTCAAGAGGCTTCTTTATCTGTTGTGGCCCTGAGGGCATAACAGGAAGTCGACCAACTGACTCTTGAAGTCAGTTCCTCTGTCTGGGGTTCGGGATGATGTTCCCTCAAGCAGGGCATGACAGGCATATTCCTCTCTTTGCTAGCTCAAGGATTAGCAGGAGCAGTCCAGACTTTGGTGCAGACTGTGTTTGCCAGGTCTGGGGAACAGTATAGTAATCTCTCTTCTGTGCTCTCTATCAGTGCAGATGTAATCTGAGGTCTAGTTGCCAGGGGTGCCACTTTTATGTCCAGAACTTGCCCTTGGAAGATGCAGTGACTACTAGCCAATGGGATGCCATGTCCTCTACCACTCAATGCAATATGTGGCATCTAGCTTTCCCAGAATGCAATATTCTGTCCACTCCCAAAATGTCAGGATCTCTCTCGATGTGGTAGCTTGGTAGCCCAACCCAGAGGTGTAACTACCTACTGGCTACACACCCACGAGAAAGCTAATTTAGCTACCTGTTTACCAGAACAAAAGAGCAGCCTCTCTTGAATGTATCCAACATTTGCCCTTAAAAGGTGGCTTTTGCTTTGAAGCTCGCCATTTGGACACCCGCAATGTTTGGCTTTTCTGCTAGGGAGAGATAATACCTCTTCCAACAGCTGGCCCGTTGTGTTCCTTTCCAAGAGTCGTTCACACCTCCCCCAGGAGGGCAGAAGGCTGTCTCATGGCTAGCAACCATAATAGTCACTCGAAAACATGGGCAACAGAGTAGCAACTTTCTAAAGTTGCCATTTACTTAAAAGTGAAGTTAACCCCTTCCATGCTCATGACCAGCTCAGCTCGTCATGAGGCACAGTGGAGCTGTGCTGATGACGAGCTGAGCTCGTCATGAACAATGGTAAATCTGGGAATGCAGCACTGGCGGGGAAAACCTCTAGCAGCCAAGGTGTTAAATTTGATTTGAGCATTAAGTATATACATAAGCCAAATCAAGTGGATTTCATCACAATGATGTTTTTCTAGGTAGAGCAGACCTCCGAAAAATGAGCGACAGATTCAGAGTCAAAATCATGGTGACCGCTGCTGCAGAACTCCATGCAGACTCGAAAGCACTAACTAACACAACAAGTCGAAGAACTGCAGCCACCAGTCAAATACTAGAAACTATACTGGATGACTATGAGGGCCGGTTGTGGCGCCATAACGTACAGATAATTGAAGTTCCGGCGTGTGCAGAGGAGCCGGCAGTGAACCTTTTTATGGAGGAACTAGTGACACAGTACCTACAGCCATGTGGCCTCTCAAAATTCTTCTCAGTTGAAAGGGCACACCGAGTCCCTGGGGGATGCCCGAAACCCAGGGCCACACCAAGACCAAAATTGGCTCATCTATCCAATTTCCAGGACTGAGATACTATATTACAAGCCGCTCATAGTGCTACACCTGTAAAATATGAAAACAATACTATAACCTTATTTCCTGACTTTACTGTCAAAGTTCAGAAACAAAGGAGGCATTTTTTGGAAGTCAAGAAATTGTTGCTAAATGCTCCATACTGTTCCCTGCAAGGGATGGTTCTACCAGACATGGCCTGGGAATGGTTGGTTGGCTGGAGGGAGGTAGGGGGAGGGGTAGCCTCAGCGCACAAAGAGTCAGACAGTCAAAAAGATCAACAGAACGCAGGGAGCAGCAAACACAAGAAACTGGACGAGCGAATCCCAAGGAACCAGAAACATCGGAATGAGAAGGCAAACCCAGAAAAAGAGATGTACCAGTGGGAATCTTTCGACATTGGTGGATACCTATGAACGTTGTCCCGGGAAAAAGACTGAACTGTCGCAGCGTGAAACTAATCCTTTGTAAACCTGGTCAAATTTACTGGTTCCCGAACAGTATAGGGGAGGGCGGTGGATGTAGGAGTGAGGCCACAGTCCTCCATAATTCAGGTTGGGATGGAGCAACATGCACTCTGCATAGTTAGAGAAGTGGGTAGTTTAAAACACGGATTGCAGGGAGGCAGGGAGGGGAGTGCAACAAGTTCTATTCCTAAAAGTTATTATCTCAATAGCAAAGAGGGGAAGGGTGGGACGGTGATTTAAGAAGATAATAACTTCTTAAATCACCATGCCGGGCTTCAGAAGAGACAAGTGATTCTCTGTAGAGAAACAGAAAAGGATTTAAGCCGCCTGAACGTCGTAATAGATAACACAAGGAACGACTCCTCATGGGGCAACTGGTCGTCACATAGTAATCCAATGGGAGAAGGTAACTCAAGTAATTTGCTGGATATGGAGGAAGTAGGCGCTTTGAGTGACGTTGAATAGGATGGAGGGGGGTCGCAAGATTTAGGTCTCTTAACCTGGAATATAAATGGGTTAGGCAATGAGCAAAAACATGAGTATATAAAGGAAGTCATAAATAAAGTGGACATTGCCTGCCTGCAAGAGACCTGGTTATGCGACAATACCCCTACATTTGACGGATACGCCCAGATACAGCAGTCAGCCATAAAGAAAAACCAGGGACGGCCCTCGGGGGGGCTGCTGACTTTGATATCAACAAAAGCTATGAGAAATTTTGAAATGTTGAATACAAAATGCAAATGGCTACAAGCATGCAGAATTGAACTTATGAAGGTGGATCAGAAATATAAAATGTTGATTTTAATGAATGTATACATGCAGTGGGATAATGGGGAGGAATATGACAGGGAAATGAAGTGTTTCAAAGAGGATGTAGACAGTACTTTAGAAAAATATCCCGCAGAGACAATAATGATAATGGGGGATTTTAACCATAAACTAAATCCAAAAAAAGCAGATCTATGGAATAGGGAACAGTTAGAGGTGTATGGAATAAACACGGCTAAGTTCCCAGTTGGGCAAATCTCGAAACAAGATGTCGGTCTTGTACACACCCTAGGAGGTAGAGGCTTTCATTGCGTAAATGGGAGAATGGAGACAGACTCCCCAGCAGGAAAGACATTCATCCAAGGGCAACAGAAATGCCCAATTGATTATATATTCTTGCAGGCCTGGAATTTCACCCAGATCAGGGATTTTAGGTTAGAACAAAAAGATGTGAGTGATCACAAACTCCTGTATATATCAATGGCAGGGGGAAGTGAACTACAGAGAGAAAGGGTGATCACTCAGGAGGTCGAGTATCCCAAACGGGTGACGACACGCCTAACTGAGGAATATATGGAAAAATTGAAGGCTATTCAAATTAAAATAGTACCGGAAAATTGTGAGAATAAGAAATTGGAATGGTTCATAGGGAAATTAGAAGAGGTGGTTCAATGCCTAAAGATAAAGCTAAAAGGGAACCATCTCACAATGGTTAAACAAATAAATCGATGTAAAGGGTTTTCTGTGGAGTGCCAAAATAAGAAAAAGGAGATACGCGCAATACAAAGAAGACAAAAAAAGAACTTTACATCAGAGAGACAGGACCAGCTAGCCAAGCTGAAAAAAGAATTTAAGATAATGGTAACCAATGCAAAAAGGGTATATAAAGAAAAGTGCTGGCTAGAATTATTAGAAGCCATAGAGAATAAAAATCTAAGGCAATTTTGGAGATTATTAAAGTCGGTAGCGGGAACACCAGATGGAGAATTGAACTGTGTGGTGAGTGAGGCCGCATGGGAAGGGTACATAGGGGAACTATATGGGGTAAGGACTTCTAGAGAGGAGGTGGAGCCTAAAGTATGGCAAGAAATCTCAGATGACTTATTACTACAATTTAATGAAGACTATGTTGAGCGCACAATAAGAGAACTCAAGTTAACTCGGGCAGCAGGTCCGGACAATCTTCCTGCTATAATTTTGAAATCCGAGGTAAAATGGTGGGCAAGATTTCTTGCCAAGATGTTCCAGGTAGTCCTAAAAGAAGGGGTAATGCCACCAACCTGGAAGGGGGCAATAATTAGGCCAATTCACAAGAAAGGGAGCAAAGAAGAGCCACAAAACTATTGGCTAATCAATCTGCTAGATATAGGCGAGAAAGTGTTCTCTAAAATTTTGTTGAAACAATTGAATGCATGGGTAGATGAGTTTCAAATAATACCCACAGAACAGGGGGGATTTAGAGCAGGCCACTCTACAATAGACCACGGATTTGCACTATGGGCGATGGCAATGAAGTCGACGGAACAGAATGGCAAATTATGCTGCTGTTTTGTCGACTTCAGAGCAGCCTTTGATTCGGTGGATCGGGCCTGCCTATGGGAGTTATTAGAGAGGCTGAAGATTCCCAATGATCTACTCACTATAATAAAAGAACCCCACAGGGAAAACTGGGGGCAAGTAATTAAGGATAAGGTGGGTTCCTTAACACCAAAAATACCCATAGCGAATGGATTAAGACAAGGCTGTGTGTTGGCCCCACAGCTCTTTTCGATCTTCCTGTCAGATCTGCCGGCACATCTAGAGGTGGAGGGCAGTGCCAGCCCCAAAATGGATGGCAATAAAATACCCTGCCTATTGTACGCAGACGATCTGGTGATAGTAGACCAGACCGAGAGGGGCCTACAAAGGAAGCTTAACGCCTTCAAAACATACTGTGCCAGTAAATTCCTAACAATCAATTTAGATAAAACTAAAACCCTATGCTTTGGGAAAAAGATAAGCAAATTTACTTGGTATATAGGTGATCTCAAACTGGAGACTGTTAATGAATATCGATATCTGGGTTTGTGGTTCGATAGAGCTTTAAATTGGAACTCCCATCTGGATACCCAAAAAGCTAAGGCACTCTCCTCCATATGTGGTCTAAAAAGGTTTAATGGGGTATATGGAGAGATGTCACACCGACCTATGCTGAGAGCTTTCGAAGCAATGATACCTTCTCAAATTTTATATGGCGTAGAGATCCTTTATTTGAGCGGTAAGGGGTCCTGGGACGTGATAGAGGGGAATTGCTTAAAAAGACTCTTATCCCTTCCGCAATCTTCGATGATACAAGCCATCAGGTTAGAAATAGCCTCAAAATCCTGGAAAATACAAACCCAGATGGCTGTGATTAGATTCTGGAAGAGATTGGAAGACCCCGAAAGCCAAAAAGTAGCATATTGGTGTCGCAATGAAATACTGAGAAGCGAGCTAAAATGGGCAAAAGTCTGTAGGGACAAATTGAAAGGAATCTGCAACTCACTTGAGATCGATTGGGACCAGGAAACGCTGCAGGTCCTAAGTACCAAAGGGGAGCTGAAACAAAGGGGGAAGGAAGTTTCTAAAGCGATTGATATAGGCTATCTAACAAACAAAAAATCAGTGGCGCATATGCTAAATGCCTGGCCCAACGAAAATTGGTTCCCCTACCTTGATAGACTACCTAACCGCGGGTTCAGGCAAGAGATCCTGAGGTGTCGAATTGGGATTAATCCGTGGATAATAAATAAAGAGCTCAAAGTCACAATTCTAGACCAAGAAGGCCGTTGCAAGTGTAAGTTGAGAACTAAGGGAGACTGGCCGCATATTATGTTGGACTGCCTGTTTCTCCTAGAGCAGAGAAAATTATGGCTGCGCCCAGTTTTCCTAAAATATGGAATTAAAACAAGGACGCAGGCAGCCAGCCTCCTAACAGAAATACCCTTCATTGATATCGCAAATGCCCTAGGGAAATTTTTAAAGGTGACCCAGAGTGTACTGAGAACCAAGGGAAAAATGTAGTACTGTATGAAGTTTTACTGACTGAAACTGTTACGATGGTAAGAAAAGTGAATAGGTTTTTAATTTTTATAACATGTTTTAAGGCATTTGTAACTTTTATTGGTGATTAGTATTTTATAGTTGGACTTTGTATTTTTGAAAATGAAATGTAGAATTGTTTTAAAGAATAACTTTTTAAAAATAAGTATAGTTATTTACGGTATACACCCCCCTTATTGCGTTATGCTCACTGCTTGTTTGTTTAAAGACTACGGTCATAATAAACATACTTTGACTTGACTTGGATTTGAGCATTAAGTATATACATAAGCCAAATCAAGTGGATTTCATCACAATGATGTTTTTCTAGGTAGAGCAGACCTCCGAAAAATGAGCGACAGATTCAGAGTCAAAATCATGGTGACCGCTGCTGCAGAACTCCATGCAGACTCGAAAGCACTAACTAACACAACAAGTCGAAGAACTGCAGCCACCAGTCAAATACTAGAAACTATACTGGATGACTATGAGGGCCGGTTGTGGCGCCATAACGTACAGATAATTGAAGTTCCGGCGTGTGCAGAGGAGCCAGCAGTGAACCTTTTTATGGAGGAACTAGTGACACAGTACCTACAGCCATGTGGCCTCTCAAAATTCTTCTGAGTTGAAAGGGCACACCGAGTCCCTGGGGGATGCCCGAAACCCAGGGCCACACCAAGACCAAAATTGGCTCATCTATCCAATTTCCAGGACTGAGATACTATATTACAAGCCGCTCATAGTGCTACACCTGTAAAATATGAAAACAATACTATAACCTTATTTCCTGACTTTACTGTCAAAGTTCAGAAACAAAGGAGGCATTTTTTGGAAGTCAAGAAATTGTTGATAAATGCTCCATACTGTTCCCTGCAAGGGATGGTTCTACCAGACATGGCCTGGGAATGGTTGGTTGGCTGGAGGGAGGTAGGGGGAGGGGTAGCCTCAGCGCACAAAGAGTCAGACAGTCAAAAAGATCAACAGAACGCAGGGAGCAGCAAACACAAGAAACTGGACGAGCGAATCCCAAGGAACCAGAAACATCGGAATGAGAAGGCAAACCCAGAAAAAGAGATGTACCAGTGGGAATCTTTCGACATTGGTGGATACCTATGAACGTTGTCCCGGGAAAAAGACTGAACTGTCGCAGCGTGAAACTAATCCTTTGTAAACCTGGTAAAATTTACTGGTTCCCGAACAGTATAGGGGAGGGCGGTGGATGTAGGAGTGAGGCCACAGTCCTCCATAATTCAGGTTGGGATGGAGCAACATGCACTCTGCATAGTTAGAGAAGTGGGTAGTTTAAAACACGGATTGCAGGGAGGCAGGGAGGGGAGTGCAACAAGTTCTATTCCTAAAAGTTATTATCTCAATAGCAAAGAGGGGAAGGGTGGGACGGGAAAGGAAGTCACTCCCTACTTTTTGAGTTTTGTTTGTACAGTTTGACATGGGGGCAGTTGATATATCATACCAAATTGTAAACCACCCCGAGACTTCACATTAGAGAGGGAGGGTGAAAGGCAGAACACTAGTGAATCACTAGATAGACTAATGCTGGCACCAGGGCGGACCCGGGATTGTGACTTTTCTCTTGGAACTTTAATGGTCGGGATAAGCTGAAAGGTAGTGCTCTAATACATATAACAGCACTCCCCAGATGTAGTCCTGCTACAAGAAACACATCTGGTTGGTAATACTGTCAAGCACTCGACTGATGGGGGTATAAACTAGTCGCTTATGCAGGCTTTACCATGGGGTCTAGAAGAGTAGGGATACTCCTGCAAAAGTCTTTCCCCCTGGCGATAGACCACACCTGGGCAGACACACAGGGCAGATATTCGGCAGTGTCCAGTCCACGGGAAAGCAAGACTATTATATTATCCTAAAGTTATATGTCCCCTCTGCATTACATAATACCTCCATGACCTTGGTGACGTGCAGCTAGGTTTGCCAGATGGAGAGTTCCTGATAGGAGGGGACTTTAACACAACATTGTCAGATCAGAAAGACCGATCCCCCCACCTCCGAAGTCCACTACGCACACTCTCACAATTCTCTGAATTCCTGAAAGCAATGGGACTGGTTGATGTGTTGTGGACTCATAACCCAGAGGCACAACTCTTCACGTTTCATTCAGGAGCACACAATAGCTTTTCCAGAATAGACTACATACTCACCATAGCCGACCGAGCGATACATTTTAGAGAAATACGTCACCTGGCAAGGGATGTACGTCGTTACAACGCATGCTTTTACAACGCATGCCTTTACGACGCAACTTTTACAACGCACGTCGTTACAACGACTTGCGTTGGGGGGCGCTGGATAGTGAATAGTTTAATTTACTATTTCAACTCCAGTCCCCGTGGATAGTAGGGAAGGTGTTGGATAGTAAATTAAAACTATTCCCTATCCTAGAATGCCCCCCAGTGCAAGTTGTTGTAATGACTTGCGTTGTAATGGTTGCGTCGTAAAGGTACTGCGTCGTAAAAGTTGCCTTGTAAACGCTGTTCCTCCCTGGCGAGAGGCATTTCGAATCAGACTCTGCTATGGGCAACCTACACCACAAGCACGCCGGAATCCAGAAAAATGATGTTGCTAAATCTGTGGTACCTGAAGGTCCCACTGGTTAGGAAGAGACTGGTACAGGCAATAGAACACTACTTTAAAGAAAAGGAGGCATCGGTAGAGTCAGCACAGACTTTGAGAAGCCTTTAAGATAGTGATAAGAGGGCAGGCACTCTCCCTGGAAGAAGGTTATAAAAAGGATAAGAGAGCAGCTATAAGTCGACCAAAGAAGGAAATCCTAGAGCTGGAAAAAGAACTGACAAGGGAAGACCCAGATACCACCGGGCATACCCTGTGCCTTAAGAAAAAGAAGTATAAAGATTTAGCGACAGAGGTGGCAAAGGCTAGATATGTAACTGCGTAGCATAAAATATATGAAGTGGGAGATAAGGCAGGGAAATTGCTCACCTGGCTTGACTAGCATTAATGAGCAAGTAGACTAGTCACCCACACTAGCACTGATACAAATAAGAAAAGTCAAAGACCCACAAGAGATAGCGGACTCGTTTGCGACCCACTACTATCCTTTCTACTCGCCGAGTGAGACATCGACAGGACCAGAGGCTAAAGAAGTGCTAGCTGTTATACCCCTTCTCACCTTCACCCTCACCCCTGATGACCTAGCATTGATGGAGAGTAACTTAACATATGAGGAATTGGCCCAGGCGATCTGCAATATCCAGTCGGGAAAGGGAATGGGTCCCAATGGCCTCCCAATTGAGCTGTATAAATCGCCGGCAGCCTGTATCTGAGAGGAAGACTTCACCGGTGAGTGGGGAGTGGGCCGGGGGTTCGGCAGCCTTATCGAGCAGCGGGCCGGGAGGTCGGTGCTGGGCCTTCCCGAGAGGACCCCCCTCCCCTCCCCCTGTCCTCCGGGGTGATCCAGCATCCTGAGAGGCTACATCTGGACTTGTCTGGTCGGGCCCTGGGGAGTTCTGCTGGTGCTGCTCCTTGGACGGGAGGGTCCCTTCCTCCTAAAAGACTTGACCCCAACGGGCCCTCCGCCCCCCTGACCTGTCCCTTGACACCCTGCCGGGAGGGAGTACCGAGCCGGACACTGTGCTGCCACCTAGGACCGGGGCGCCCCTGGCTTTGTCCCCATAGCCCTGGCCTGTGAGGCTTACTCCCAACATACCCGGCCTGTCTCCTGCGGAGGCCCCTTCTTCCTCTGTCGGCTGCCATTTTGGGGGGCAGGGTGCTGTTGGGCGGCTTCCCGCCCTCTGGCGGCCCCCCTGCTCCCTCCCTCCTGGACAACGCCCACCAGAAGGCTCGCCGCTGAGGGCGCCTGCGGCCTTCTCTCTTCTCACCAATCATACCGCCAGACTGCAGTGACGTGTGGTATCTGGATGGCCCTGATGCACCCCTTGTCGCTCTCCTGAACTGTGGTGCTCACCCTGATCCAGTGGCTGAACTGGAAAGATTTGCGTACCCACAGTCAGGCACTTGGTTACGGTCTGCGTCCCTTCATTCCAACTCCTGCAGGCCTTGTGGCGCTGTCTGGCCACCGACTATGGGAAAGGACAGGGCTCCCAAATCTGCCGCCGCCCCCGTACAAACCAAAATGCACCGGTTCACCACCCTGGGGCACGAGCCACCTGAACAGGCCGATGGCGCTCCCCCCATCCCAGGCACAGACCTAGCGACCATCCTGCAGGCCATCAGTACCTCACAGGCATCGCTGGAGGGGAAGATAGGAGAGTTCAAGGTGGATGTTTCTCTCCTCCGGCAAGACATCTGTAATGCTACGGCCCGAATAACTGAAGCTGAATCCCGAATCTCGACATCAGAAGATGGTATCCGCCAGCTTAAAGATCAAGTGACCAACTTAAGTTCGCACACCAAGGAACTCTACCGGAGTGCAGAAGATGCGGAAAACGGTGCGTGCCGCAACAACCTCCGACTGGTGGGGTTCCGGAAGGGGTTGAGAAGAACCAGGCGGCCACATTGTGGAGGCTTGGTTCACCTCCTGGATGCCGAAAGACTCCCTCTCCGCTTGGTTTGTCATAGAGAGGGCACACCAGTCCCTTGCTCCAAAACCACCAGTCGAGCTGCACCTCATTCTATCATCCTGAAGATTCTCAACTTCAAGGACCGGGACTCCATCCTGCACGAAACGTGCTCTCTGGGTCCTCTAAAATTCCAAAACCACACCATCATGGTGTTCCCAAACTACACCAGAGAAGTGCAAGACCAACGTCGCTCATACATTGAGGTTAAGAAGAAGCTACAATCCTTGGGCTTTCAATACCAGCTGCAGTTTCCGGCACGCCAGCGGATAATTTTCCAAAACACGACACATTTCTTTGACCCTCCTCAAGCGTCCCCCCAGACAGCCGGTTACCCAGCCCTTGCAGCCCCGGTCGCTGGGGTGCCAGCACCGGCGACACACACATTCCCGTTGGAGACGCCTGTATCAGGTGGCATCCCAGAGAACCTCAAGCCAAACAGCTCATAGACTCTGAGACTCTTCAAGCCCCTCTGCCTTCCCTGCCTCCCCAAACTTCAATCCTCTGGCGGCCCGCTCGTGGATCCTCCACTGTCGACTCGGCATGACTCCCCAAGGGCAGACGCTGATCTCTCTCGTAGTCCGACCCTCTGACGTGCTGATGGGTGGCAGACAAAGCTGCAGGCACTTAGAGGTCATGCTCCGACCGCCGGAGTGCCTGGGACTCTGGTAGACTGTCTGCTCTGATTCTTAGTCTTTCTGCCGAGACACTGCACATCTGTTTGATATCGAGGGGTCCTTTCACTCATCTCAACCCAAGATTTTTAGTTTGGTTTTCTGGTTTCACTAGGGGGCCGACAGATGCTTCTGTTTGCAAAGTATAGGGTGGGGGTGGGGCGGGGGAGGGGGTTGGGATTGTTCTTTCCCAAAGTTTATTTTTGTTTTTTGTAGTTTTGTTGCACCAGCACTCACTTGACACTGTTTTATTTCCCTGTGGGACGCATCTGGCCCCTTCCTGGCTCCTGGTCCAGTGCGCTAGCGATCCCTCTCACGACCATGACTCCTGGTAAGGCTTCCTTCCGCCATTTCGACCACCTACCACCATGGCTGATACACCCATACCAAGGGTTTCCCTTCACATATTGTCCTGGAACGTCAATGGCCTCCTAGACCACTTCAAACGTATGGCTGTATTGCGATATGCACAACGCCTCGGGTAGAGGCTCTCCTACTTCAGACAACACACTTGCTGGGTAATCACTATCCCTTTCTGGCACATTACGGGTATGATTGGGTATGGCATTCTGGATTCACCAGGGGCTCCCGAAGAGTGGCAATCCTGTTAAAGCGTTCCCTCCCCTTTGTGACTTCAAAGGTCATTCACGACCCACAGGGCACGTCAGTGGCTCTGTGCGGCTCATTGAATGGCAGCCCCTTGAACTTAGTATCAACATACTCACCCCCTTCGATGCTTGCAGCGACCCTGGCAAAATCTGCCAAACTCGTGTCCTCACTGCCCCCGGGCTCCACTTTCATTGGAGGGGACTACAACGCGGTTTCATCCCAGGAACTCGATACGTCAGACCCCCAGTCCCACAGTAGAAACGTGCAGGCGAAACACTTAATGAACTAGTCCGAGTCACAAGGGCTCTGTGACACATGGCGTGTCTGGCATCCACAGACCAAACAGTTCACCCATACCTCTGCAGCCCATCACATGCAAGCATGCATCAATGCAATCTTTGTCCCCTCAACGGATTTTGTTGCGATCCAAGACGTCCGTATTCTCCCTATGGGTATATCCGATCACTCTCCAGTCCTACTTAGCACGGGGCCCCCTCCTCCCTCAATGCGTCAGAAGTGGAGACTGAATGCATAGTTCCTCCAGGATAAGGAATTCCGGAAAGTAGTGGGACAGGAACTCGAGTAGTATTTTTTGGCCAACGATGAGTCAGTGTCTTCTCCAGGTACCCTATGGGAGGCGAGCAAGGCCACAATCCAAGGTGTCACTAAGTGTCTGCTTAAGCGTCAGCGGCAGGAGCAACTGCAACAGATTTTCTTGCGGGAGGCGCAGGCGCTGCGCCTTGAACAGACATTGTCTGTGGGTGCGGACACGTCCGGGGAGAGACTTTTTGCTTACCTCCGCGCTGAGATTGGTCGTCTGTCCATGGTGGCGGCTAAACTTCTCTGGCGATCATTAGATGCCAGAGTATATGGATGGGGCGACAAGAACGCCTTCCTCCTTCACAGATTGGCCACCTATCACAGGGTGAACCGCATTATTCCTGAAATAGTCAATCCAGATGGCTCGGTGTACCCCTCCCCCTTGGAGATGGCTCACGCCTTCGCCTCCTACTACCGCCAACTATACACTGCCAAATCCCCAACACTTCACTCACGAGTTTACTAGAGAGCGGGGACACTCGCCTTCCGTACCAAGATCCCTCCATCCAGGCAGACCTGGACCGCCCTATCACTCGTGAGGAGATCGGTGAGGCAATAACCCTTACCTCCTTTGGCAGAACACCAGGCCCAGATGGCGTCCCGCAAGAATACTACGCTCTGTATCGCAAGACCCTCATAACATACCTTGCTGGGTGGTTTGAGGAGGCGGGTGACAGGGTTTCCTTCGGGTCTGAGACAGACATGGCCACCAACGTGGTTCTTCCTAAATCCCAGCCACCCTCCTTATGGTGTGCGGACTACCGCCCCATCTCCCTTATCAACACGGAACTAAAACATTTTGCGACAATCCTTGCCCAGCGGCTCCAACCACTCCTGTCTGTATTGGTTCACCCAGACCAGTGCGGTTTTATGCCCTTACGTGGCACCAGGCATTGTCTCCGACAGCTGCATCTGGCCCCGGCCCACTGTCACTTGCTCACTCCATATTTGGCGGTCCTCCTGGTGGACTTTGAGAAAGTCTTTGACTCAGTGGACTGGGGGTTTTCTGGATGCCGTTCTTACCACGATGGGCTTCGGTCCACATTTTCGGGGCCTGGTCCGAGTCCTATATGCCCACCCGAGAGCTCATGTCCAAGTCAATGGGGTCTTGTTGGAGCCCTTTTCTGTTGCCGGGGAACGAGACAGGGGTGCCCCCTCTCCCCATTACTCTTTGCCTTGGTGATGGAACGCCTGGTGGCTCTGATAAGGTCTGAGAAGTGTGTGTAGGGTTAGGATTGGCCCAATGCAGCGGCCGACAAGATCGCCCTCTACACGGACAATGTTCTTATATACCTGGCCGATCCCGCCCGGTCCGGCCCTCACTGCCTCTGGATTGTTCAATCGTTAGAGCGGGCTTCCGGCCTCCGGATGAATCCCGACAAGTCGGTCCTGGTCCCTCTCCACCTATCCAGAGAATGCTATGACTGGCAGTCCAACATACCACTCCGGCGCCAATCATTTAAATACTTGGGGATATGGGTGACTCTGCTCCCCGAATTGGGCTGGGCCCTAAATGTTCCTCCTCTGGTAAAGAAAGCTAAATTAGATCCCTAGAAATGGCAGACACTATCTTTGAACCCCATGGGGAGAGTCGCCCTGTTTAAAATTATGATTCTTCCCAGGTTCCTCCACATTCTCCAAAACACCCCCTCTGCTTTCCGAGGGCCTGGTTCCTGGAACTGGACAGTATGGCCTCTAAGTTCCTATAGGAGAAGGGAAGGGCTCGCCTGGCCCGAACATCTGTAGGATACCGTCATTTGATGGGGGTCTGGCGATGACTCACTTATATCTTTACTACCTGACCACGGGATTACTCTCCATACACGATTGGTTTAACGGAGGTTGGTCCGACCCAGCCTACAGGCTTGAGCTGAACGCACTGGATCTGAGTGACATCCAATCTATGCTATATGGGGACCCCATTCCATCCCAACTACCAGACGTGACGCGCTCTGTGCTGCTGGCCTGGTGGGCCGCACTGCGGCACACTCCGTGGACACGAAGGTTGACCCAGTGCACCACCCTCTGGCAAGGCACCTGGCTTAAGGAGGTGAGTGGACTACAGGGCTTTCATTCCTGGGATCTTATATGGATCTCACAGTTGGGTGATGTGTGGGCGAGTAGTCATATACCTCTTTTGCGGACCTCCGAACCCGGTACTTCTTGCATCAGTCACAATTTTACAAATACTTACAGCTGCGCTACACCCTCCATGTCACCTCACTGAAGGCACGCGGGTCCCTCAACACAGCCCGCCTGAGGCACAGATCATGCTTGGGGACTTGGGGAAGGGTGGAATCTCCCGCATCTACCGCACACTGATCAATAACACACTGGCCACGCTAGACCGAATCCGACATCAATGGGAGCAATGGGCGGGAGATCTGGATGAGGAGGACTGGCGCAACACCCTTATGGCCCCCAGAACTGTCACCGCTTCCCCCACACTCCGCATGGTCCAACTATATTACTTGCATGCAGCCTAACTGACCCCGTCATGCCTTCACCGGGCTGGTTTTTGCCCGACCCCCCTTCATGCACCAGGTGCGCCCATGAAACAGCTGACTTCTTCCACATGGTATGGGCTTGTCCCCGATTGACACGGTTCTGGGGTGACATTGAAGAGGAACTCATGGAGGTGTTAGGTTGGGAGGTTCCCCATAATCCTCGACATGCACTTATGGGTATAACAGATGAGCTGGATGGGTCCAGGAATGAAAAGTTGTTTCTCACTACTGCAGTGGCTGTGGCTAAAAGGGACATAGCTGCTTCTTGGAAATGCCCGGACCCCCAGAGCGTTGGATGCTGGCAGAGCGGGGTTGACTGGTGCGCCACACAAGAGAAAACACTGTACGAAGCACGTGTTTGTACCAAGAAATACAGTAGGGTGTGGGGGAAGTGGTGGGGGAAGTGGTGGGGGGATTGGTTTAGATTTACAGTGAATGTCTACATGTACTACTTTTTGTACCCTACAAGATTCGCATTTTGGGAAAGTCTAGCCGTTGAATATATTTATGCTCTTTCATTGTATCGCAATGAGCTGCTGATATTGTGTGTGAAAACAATAAAAATGTGTTTATCAAAAAAAAATTATAGACCAATAAGTCTAATTGCTTCTATTCAGAAGGTCTTTTGTCAGATGGAAAAAATTCAGGGGTGGATTGATGACAAAGAAATTTTAATCATCCTGCGAGCTGAATTCAGGCAGAAAACTAACACAATAGACCATGTCTTCCGATTTATGCTTTTGTATTGGAAAATTGAGTTAATCTGCAGAGGTCATTTTGATGTGGCCTTCATCGATTTGAAGCATGTCTTCAACCCGATACCCCAACACAAGTTGTGGCAAGTATTACGGGATATGGTTATGACCCCAAACATCTTATTAGTTGTCATTTGTTTGCATGAGGGCAACTTCGCAGGAGTATGATAGGGCGAGCGAACAGGGACAACTTACGAACCCAATCTTTGTTAACAAGGGCATCCAACAGGGTTGTGTGCTTGCCCCTATTTTGCTCTCTTTGTATCTTAATGACGTAGTACATTTCCTTTTATTGTATCCTGCTGATGCTCCATATTTGGCTAAGGCAAATGAACCCACCCTACTGTTTGCTGATCACATCTTATTAGTGTCCCAAACTCCAATCGGGCTCCAAAGCTTATTGAGTCACTTTGAAGAATTCTGTTCCTTGCGTGGCCTGTAAGTAAATACAGCTAAGACTCAGTACATGCCTAGTAACCAACATAAATCATACAGCTGGAGGACAATCCTGGGTGGAGTAGAACTGGAAAGAGTAGATGCCTTCATATATTTAGGAATTAAGATAACAACTAATATGTCATGGAAGATGCATTTGATAAAATAACCCTGAAACATAAACAGGTTGTGGGTGCTATTATGAAAGAACATCATGCAACGTATAGCAAACCAGTCACTCCAGCACTTCAACTTTATGTTTCAAAGGCTGTGGGCACTGCTATGCAAGGAGCAGAACTCTGGCGTTTTCGTAACTTACCAGACATGACTAGATCTGAACACAAGTTTCTGAGTAATTTAGTCTCCCTTCCTTCCAGCACACTGATATATCTGCTCAAACTTGACATGGGGAGGAAATTGATTTTAGACAAAACAAGAATATGACCGGTTTTGTTCTGGAGGAGACTGTTAGCCATCCCTGAATTAGCTGTTTATGCTGAAGCCCTGCAAAAGGTAGTTAAACAGGACAGATTTCACAAAATAGATTAACTTAACAACATCAAGAAGTTGCTGTTTTCTCTGGGCTTGCAAGAGGAATGGGATTCCAGTACATTGGAGTCCCTTCCCTCCAAAGAGCAAATCATTTGTTTTGCCGGCTATGCGCAGTGCAGAATGATGCTCAAAACACCAATAGAGGCATGCTGTCAAATTAATTTGCTGAATGTATGACTAATAGTGTTTTTGAACACTATCTGTATTCTACCAATTGATCCAATTGATAGGAAAGTATAATGTGTTCACAGCTAAATGGCCAGGTACACCCATGCCAGCTGTGTAATGCCCAGTTTGTAAAACTCACTATGAAACTGTAGCCCATGTTTTATTTGCCTATGCAGCTTACTCTCGCCTGAGATCTACTTGGGTTCAGCCAGTTTGTTTTCAGATTAGCACAAGGAACTATGCACTAACATTAATAATATTGAGATCAGACTCTAGACCCTTCTACGCTTGATATGTTTCCAAATGTATAGAATGGATGTGGATTATAAGGCGGAAAACTATGTCAATCTAAAAACAAAGTTAATAGAACAAGCCTTCATGTTCTGTGCGTAAGCGAGGTACTAACTCTTTTTAAGCACAACTCTGTCTCATTTTGATAGATATTTCAGATTCCAAAAGTTGATTTTAGTATTTGAATATGAACTAGTCAGAATAGCGCTATTGCGCAGAGGCCTTGTATTCCTGTATTTTACACTTCTTTCCTGAGTTTACACATTGCACTTTAAGGGATGTACAGTTGTGTTTATCACACTAGTAACTAGTATTCAGCTTGTTTTGAATACTCATACAACTAAATCAGCCAAACTTGTTCTCCTGGCATTACTTTAGAATGGAGGTCTGAACAAGAAGAACACCCAAAGAAGATCATTATGTATTGTATTTTTGACAATCCTATTGAACTTTTGCAAAGAGAACTCTGAAATAATTGATAGATCTTTTTCCTCTTAAATAATACTACAACTTGAATACTTTGTTGGTTTTATGATTTATACAATTTTAACTAATGCAAATGTTAGCAAATTTTACTGTAATGTGCACAACTTTTATGGCATCTGTTGTCGAAATAAAGTTATTTTACTCTATGAATACAAGATGGCTGCCACCACTGCAAGCCTCATAGGAGTCCCATGACGCTCTTGGACAAATAGTTTGTCTTGACCCCACTTGGACGTTTTGTGCAGTGCAAGCATCACAGCTGGTAAGCCTCCCAATAGGCAGCGACCTCACTCAATGCATACTCATAACCTCCTTGATGACAGAGAGTTAGAGCACCAAAGAAGTTCAGTGGAGCATGTCTTCATGTCCGCCCTGCAAATAGGGGCGATTGTGAGCTGCGGATCATGACACTCATTCCAAAATGACCTTAGTGGGCCATCTCCACAATTCTCTTCCTTTTGTTTGAATCTGTTTATTGCATTTTGGCTCAGTTACATGTATATACTTTACGAGCATAAAGATAGCAATCAATGTTTACATTGCACCATAACAGTTTCAACTTACATCAAGACTGAAAGGTATGTTAAAGGTAAAGTTGACATAGCTAGCTGCAGGTGCAGCTACCGATTGCACTGGCCCAATGTAGCTTCCAGCGTGGCAGATAGCATCAGTCAATAGAGAAGTGAGTAATGGACACTAGGTCAGACAAGCTGAATTTGGGCCAGCAACATAAAAGCAGGTGTACATCAGGTAAGGGTATGTTAGCCACACAGTAAGGGACATTGTGCATTATCAGAGACAAATAGTTGCAAACTCAAATAATGAGAGTTGGAACCAGAGGAGAGGAGTGAATAACATTAACTCATGCTTTAGCTCTTACCCCCCACCCCAGCCCCCAACACTCCATAATTCTCATCTTTAATCCTTCAGGAGCCACTAATCCCTTTTTTCTTTCAAAACTTCATCATGGCAGAAAAATTCTAACTTCATGCGACACCCAGTGTCCACATCATCTACTGCTGCTAATATGCATTTATCTTTGATATAATTCATGCATGAGCCTTAAGCAATTTCAGGATATTGCACATTTTTTGTCATTGAAGTTCACTAAAATCTTTGCAATATATTCTGCTATCCTCTATAATAAGTGAATTTATTCATTGTTAGTATCCCTTCCTACACAAAAACAAGCCTGTTCGTAATGCAGGCCTCCTTACACCATGGTGCAAGGGTGATTGCATTGGTGCTAGGCAGCCTCATTTGTGCCAGCACAGGGAAAGAGCTGAAGAGCACCATATCTTAGATATGGCAATTTTTAGCTCTCGCCCATTCATGCAAAGCAGCCCAGCAGCTTGTTTTGCTGCACTGCGAGGAGTGAATTGTAAGTAAATCTGCCACTTAGTGTGTGGTTGAGAAAGGTCATCCTAACTGTGTATACTTTTCAGAACAAACAGTAGTCATAAAAATCAGAGGCAGATTTATGTTAGATTTAAGTGTGGAGGTTGTACGCGGACATGCCTTTTTCCAACAATGCAAATGAGGGTCAATATGCACATACGTCTAAAAGCTATTAACACAATGCTACTTCATGTAACATTACATTAATAGATTGTGAGTACAATTGCATATGCCATGTAGGTAGAATATTACTATTCCACTGCATAAGATTAATGACAGGGTGGAATAAGAAATCAACCACACCTGCCTACAGTCAGACACAACAGTCCACGCTAATAATTTGAAGCATAGAATTACAACCAACACTCAGGGCCATATCTTCTTCCCCTTGTCTTTGAGCTACAGTGCTTCTACTGGCAGCAGCATGCAGTTCATCTTACTCATGAGGAAAATTAACTGAGAAGGGGCAAAGATTGTGGTGAAGTTTGTAGTTAACAATTAGACTAAACTACTTGATGTGCATCCACATACCCTCTGAGGAGTTAAAAAAAAGGCCATGGTGTTGGACATCATTTGTAGGTCAATGCATTGTTGGAGAAAAAGAGGAATGCACCGTGGCGGACATGAAAAAGAAATGTCCAGAGGAGAGGAGGCATCTTAAGGACAAGGCTACCAAAATGCAAGAGGCTGTATGCCCTGTCAGTGGGCCTAGCATGCTATTCAATGAAGCAGCATATCCTTGATACAATGCCCTCTCACCAGCGCCATGGCGTGCCTATTATTGAATAATATAATAAGAGAGAGTGCCCCACAGGGAAGGGGACAGGGCACTGTTAAGAAACAATGAGATCAAATTTTCCCTCAGGAAAATTATTGTAGTACCAATGCGCCAACCAATCACTACACGCAACACTCTAAATGTACATCACCCGAGGCAGAAGGCAATCCTGCAGTCCTACAGTCAAGCTAGTACCACAATAATATGGCAACCTTTAGGTTTTTAATAAAACGTTTCATAAACACCATCCATACATTTTTTCTTACATTTCTTAAAAATTAAATACAAGTGATCAAAAACCCCAAATCCCCATATTATAAGTTAAAACATCATTATACACTGACAATAAACTAAGGGGCCTTTCAAAGTTTATGGTTTGAACATTTAGAAAGCATGTATTATTGTGGTACTAGCTTCACTGTAGGAGGGCGAATGTTTGCACCATGCCCACTCATGCGCATTAGTGTCTGCTCTGCTGGTGCATGCCCATTAGGAGAGCAAGGGTTGAGCAAAGGCTCAAACCTCGGTCTCCTAATGGGCAGGCGGGCGAGAAGTAACCGTGCCCTTTGCCAATCCTGGCTCTGCTGGCAGCGACAGGATTGGCTGAGAGGGGTTGCCACCTGCCAGTCCTCTCCAGTGCCGTTCGAATCGTAAAGGCTCCAGGGGGAGCGAGCAGAGGTGGCGCGGACCGGCTGTGGTCCCACGGTGGAGCGCGGAAGGATGAAGCAAGCAAGCCTGCTGAGGTGAGGAAGATTGGAGCTCTGAGCCGCAATTTCAGTGGTGACGGTTAAGCATGGGCGAATTTTGCGAATCTGGCGTTCGCGAATTTTGCGAATTTGCGAACTCGCAATCCGCAAAATCCATGAATTCTCGCAAAGTTGCGGATTTTTTTTGTGTTCGCAAGGGTTTCTGCCAGTTTGCGAGGATTTGGTACTAGTTCGCAATTGCGAACTTACTTGTCGGCTCGCAACGGTCGCGATTATGTTGTTTCTACGTCTGGTTCATCATCACAGCCTCCCAGCACCCTCTGTTTCACCACTGCCACCCTCTCTTTCACCCATGCCACCCTCTGTTACATCAATGCCACCCTCTGGTTCATCATCACTGTAGAAGATGAGGGGGGGGAAAGCAAGCACAACTGCCCTGCTTTAACTGACATGAATTAATTTGGGGTTAGTTTATTAATGTGTCACTGTTTTAAAATTCCAGGTCTGGCACCTGCTTCCTTATCAGTAATTTGCTTTCTGTTGCAGTGCAATTTTTTTTTCCAGGACCTTTGTGGCCTACTTCTAGCTATTCTATGAGCCTGCTGTGAGGGTCAGAGCAGGGTCATACAATTGTTGCAACTAGCAACTGAACTGTGGAGGGGCCACAGTCAGGAAGCACTACAGTGAATTGTTACTAATGATGAGTTTGAACTCTTGCACCTGCCGATTGCTTTCAGTTTTGCAAAACTCGTTTTTCTGTAATTTCGCGGGATTCGCGGGGCGCGAACATGCGCGAGATCAGATTCGGAAGCCGCGAATTCTTGCGCATATGCGATTTCTTTTTTTGCGGCGTGTTAGTTCGCAAGGTTTTGTGCGTTTTCGCGAGCCGCTTATAGCGCAAGGCGCGAAGTTACCCTCGCGGTCGTTCAAGGGCGCGACCTTGTTTGCATGACGTATTTCCGTTTCCGGGCGCGAAGTGTAATCTCGCAAAGTGTGTGGCTCGCAAGTACAATTTCGCAAGTGTTCCAGAGGAACATCTCGCGCGAACTTACCCGCGCGGTCGTGAACGGGCGCGGCCATCTTGTTTCTCATTCATTGCTATGGTTCTGGGCATGCTTCTTGTATCCTCTCTAAATCTGTGCCATCCTTTGCTTGTTCGAAGTTTTTTTTGATCTATTTTACTTATTATCTACCCCTCTATTTTTCTAGCCCTATATTTTTGTGTTTACTGCTACTTTTTGTTAATTTTAAACTACTTTTTTAAACTCTTTTCTTTTCTTCTCTTCCCTATTCTATTTTCTTTATTCCTTTCCACCCAGACCATGGTGAAGGGAGCTGGGAAGCATCCCGAGAAGGGGAAGGGTCCCGCACCCCGAGCCCGGCTCCCGTGCGGGCGTTTGAGGGGGGAGACAGTCGCACCCCGGGAGATTTTCAGCCCGGAGGAGGTGGGCGCACTAGTGTTCTATGTACAGCGCCACCTCCCCAGGACCATAATGGCAGGCGGCAAGATTGGAGGCGGGTACGGGATGCGGGATCGCCGGAAGCGGTGGGATAAGGTGTGCCGGGCCATGTACCACCACTCTCGGGTCCGGCGCACCTATAGCCAGGCCACCCACCGCTGGACGGATGTCCTGACCCGTGAACGAGATCTGCTCGACCTGCTTGGCCTTGAGATCCCCGGGCTTGGTGAGTAGTAGTAGTAGCTATTTCTTTACTATTCTGTTTTCTCCTGCTGTGTTATTATATTGCATTTTTTTTTTTTTACCAAGAGCAATAATGCTGCTCATTACATTGTAGGTATATTATATTTCAAAATCTTCTGTGCATTTCAGGTGCACTGCTCTCCTTCTCAGTAGTGTTGCTACTATGCTTATTTGTTTTCGATTTTGTGTTCATTTCATTGGCCTGTGAAATTATGTATGAGTGTAGTTTAAAGAACTGCGTAATGCTACACACTAAGGTTCAGATGTTTAATTACCGGCGCATCCCTGCAAAGTAGCAGGGATGCGCCAGTAATTGTGCGCCACGCCACTATCACCCATGGTGCTCCGTATTTACAATGCGGCGCACCATGGGCCCAAAACGTCACCAAAGCGTTACGCATCTCTGCCGTAAGGGCGGCACATTGCTGGAATTGCGTCGCAACGATGGCGCAACTCCATCAATGCTCTGGGGTGCCCTATCTCCCCAAAGCTGCGTCAAGCCGTACGTCTGCTTCAAGCAGGCGCAGGGTTTGAGTCACGCATCATTGTCGTTAAAGTGAGTGATTGAAATCTTGTAGATTTCCCCGAGCCACTTTTAGGATGCGTTCCTGTGCAGGAACGCCCTCCCTTGCTCCGGAACGCCCCCTGATGGCGCAGGGCTTTACAACGTAATGCATCTCCCATATGCGTCACGTTGTTAATATACGCTGCATCATTGCGCCTCTTTTGTGCTGCCGCTGCGTCACAAAAGTCACGCAACAATGGAGCAATAGAGCCGCAAGTGGCTTCTAAATCAGCCCCTACAGACTCAAGTCCAGTCCTTCCTTTGTACACATGGCGATAAGAAGAAATAGTGGTGGTGGATTGATAGTTTGAGTATTTTAATGACTGGTTAATGTAGTAGGAAACTTTAGTGTTGTCGCTGATCTGCAATCACGGTGGACTTTGGCTGTCACTTCGCGTGCTGCGGACTGCTGCCTGCCAATCCTAGGCAAACCTTTTTAGTACTTTGTGTAGTGAGTTACATAAGAAGTTTACAATTCGACGGTCCGCAAATCAAGCAATACTAATAACGTAGTAGACCACATGAGATTGGTCAATAATATATCCCTTTGAATAGTTGTCTATTTGCTATTTCGCCAAAATATTTTGTTAGTTCTTTTGAAATGTTTGATTTGGTTGACAAATATCATCCATGTTTTCTGTTTTTCTTTCTTTCATGTTGTACATCAGCTTCCCCCAGGGGCAAGAGGAGGACACAGGAGGAGGAGGAGGAGGGTGCTGTTGAGGATGCAGGCCAGGATCGGGCAGGCGAGGGCTCCTTTGCTGGCCCCAGTAAGTTCTAATTTTAATATAGAGTACTTATTTTTTCCCAGCGTTCCTCATTCGATTTTTTCTAAATCGTCTTTGATATTCTTGTAGACTGGATCTAAATTCTTATCCTGCCTCGACTATGACTCTGTGTGGTATTACTAGATTATTCTTATTAGTCTGTCTGTGTAGCTAACTAAGATTGCACATTTGGCAATTCCATTGGACTCCCATTCTAGTCAGCAATAGCTCTATGCACAGAGTGCAGTCCTCTGGGATTGTCCATAATGTCTTTTCAAGTCTTCTAAATGTTTATGCTTTGACAATTGCCAACAATAAAAAGGTGAATGACCACCAAGAAAGAATAAGATACTACTTTACTTTTGGTTTGGATAGGAGGACAATCCATTCTACTACTGTTGCAGGGACAAATCTGCACAAACAGAACTATGGACACTAAATAATGCATTGCTTAGCTTATCAATTATAATAGGTGCTGTTAGACTTTCCACATACCTCAGTGATAACAGACTTTGTAGTTGAACCCCCAATCTCCTTACTGATTAGATAGTGTGGCAGAGTCATTTAGCTCCCAAAGTCACCGATGATTATGATTATTCCCCAATGATGTCAGAGGCACGGACTCATGCTTGCAAAAATTGCAAAACCTTTAGCTCATCCACTCTAGTCTGGAGGACCAAAAACCACAGAGTCTATTTAAGTTTAAAAGCTTTATTAAAAGTAAACACATTTATTAGAATCAAGTTTGTCATAAAAGTAAACGTTTAACTGAAAATGGAAAAGTGCTTAGTGCTGACGATTAATTGGACACATTTCTTGTGGTCGAGCCGAGCTCTCACCTGGTTTGAACTTGATCCTGCTCGTGTTCTTAGAAGTCAAGCTTCTGTCTGTTAGGAGAAAAAGTGGTACGTGTTAAAAATAAAAAGCAAGCATTCATCTGTTGTGCCAAAAAGTGCAGCAAGACAACAGCCTTCCCTGGAAAAAGGGACATTTTTACTTTATAGTAGACAGTCACAAATTATTACACTGTATACTGTTTTTTTCACATTTCTCTCTTCCTCCTTAGACCAAATATTATATAGTAGTGAGTGGTGTATTCTAACATTATTAAATGTACTTTGTAGGTGGAACATCTGGAGGCGGGGCCAGCGCGGAGGTGACGGTGGCATTGGACGAGGACAACTCTGGGGAGGAGGCGGTGGAAGTGCCGGACAAATCTGTGGGGGATGACACGGTGGTGGCGGGCAGAGGTAAGCTATATATTCCCTTACTTATTGAGATTGAAGACTGCAGAGTGTGCTTTCTGCACGGGTGTATTATAAATAAACCAGGTAGTAGCCTCCCTCCTCTAAATGTACTTTGACTTAGCTGTGAAGTTTTGGGCGAGAAGAATCCCTATCCAGAGAATGCTATGACTGGCAGTCCAACATACCACTCCGGCGCCAATCATTTAAATACTTGGGGATATGGGTGACTCTGCTCCCCGAATTGGGCTGGGCCCTAAATGTTCCTCCTCTGGTAAAGAAAGCTAAATCAGATCCCTAGAAATGGCAGACACTATCTTTGAACCCCATGGGGAGAGTCGCCCTGTTTAAAATTATGATTCTTCCCAGGTTCCTCCACATTCTCCAAAACACCCCCTCTGCTTTCCGAGGGCCTGGTTCCTGGAACTGGACAGTATGGCCTCTAAGTTCCTATAGGAGAAGGGAAGGGCTCGCCTGGCCCGAACATCTGTAGGATACCGTCATTTGATGGGGGTCTGGCGATGACTCACTTATATCTTTACTACCTGGCCACGGGATTACTCTCCATACACGATTGGTTTAACGGAGGTTGGTCCGACCCAGCCTACAGGCTTGAGCTGAACGCACTGGATCTGAGTGACATCCAATCTATGCTATATGGGGACCCCATTCCATCCCAACTACCAGACGTGACGCGCTCTGTGCTGCTGGCCTGGTGGGCCGCACTGCGGCACACTCCGTGGACACGAAGGTTGACCCAGTGCACCACCCTCTGGCAAGGCACCTGCTTAAGGAGGTGAGTGGACTACAGGGCTTTCATTCCTGGGATCTTATATGGATCTCACAGTTGGGTGATGTGTGGGCGAGTGGTCATATACCTCTTTTGCGGACCTCCGAACCCGGTACTTCTTGCATCAGTCACAATTTTACAAATACTTACAGCTGCGCTACACCCTCCATGTCACCTCACTGAAGGCACGCGGGTCCCTCAACACAGCCCGCCTGAGGCACAGATCATGCTTGGGGACTTGGGGAAGGGTGGAATCTCCCGCATCTACCGCACACTGATCAATAACACACTGGCCACGCTAGACCGAATCCGACATCAATGGGAGCAATGGGCGGGAGCTCTGGATGAGGAGGACTGGCGCAACACCCTTATGGCCCCCAGAACTGTCACCGCTTCCCCCACACTCCGCATGGTCCAACTATATTACTTGCATGCAGCCTAACTGACCCCGTCATGCCTTCACCGGGCTGGTTTTTGCCCGACCCCCCCTCATGCACCAGGTGCTCCCATGAAACAGCTGACTTCTTCCACATGGTATGGGCTTGTCCCCGATTGACACGGTTCTGGGGTGACATTGAAGAGGAACTCATGGAGGTGTTAGGTTGGGAGGTTCCCCATAATCCTCGACATGCACTTATGGGTATAACAGATTAGCTGGATGGGTCCAGGAATGAAAAGTTGTTTCTCACTACTGCAGTGGCTGTGGCTAAAAGGGACATAGCTGCTTCTTGGAAATGCCCGGACCCCCAGAGCGTTGGATGCTGGCAGAGCGGGGTTGACTGGTGCGCCACACAAGAGAAAACACTGTACGAAGCACGTGTTTGTACCAAGAAATACCGTAGGGTGTGGGGGAAGTGGTGGGGGGATTGGTTTAGATTTACAGTGAATGTCTACGTGTACTACTTTTTGTACCCTACAAGATTCGCATTTTGGGAAAGTCTAGCCGTTGAATATATTTATGCTCTTTCATTGTATCGCAATGAGCTGCTGATATTGTGTGTGAAAACAATAAAAATGTGTTTATCAAAAAAAATTATAGACCAAAAGTCTAATTGCTTCTATTCAGAAGGTCTTTTGTCAGATGGAAAAAATTCAGGGGTGGATTGATGACAAAGAAATTTTAATCATCCTGCGAGCTGAATTCAGGCAGAAAACTAACACAATAGACCATGTCTTCCGATTTATGCTTTTGTATTGGAAAATTGAGTTAATCTGCAGAGGTCATTTTGATGTGGCCTTCATCGATTTGAAGCATGTCTTCAACCCGATACCCCAACACAAGTTGTGGCAAGTATTACGGGATATGGTTATGACCCCAAACATCTTATTAGTTGTCATTTCTTTGCATGAGGGCAACTTCGCAGGAGTATGATAGGGCGAGCGAACAGGGACAGCTTACGAACCCAATCTTTGTTAACAAGGGCATCCAACAGGGTTGTGTGCTTGCCCCTATTTTGCTCTCTTTGTATCTTAATGACGTAGTACATTTCCTTTTTTTGTATCCTGCTGATGCTCCATATTTGGCTAAGACAAATGAACCCACCCTACTGTTTGCTGATGACATCTTATTAGTGTCCCAAACTCCAATCGGGCTCCAAAGCTTATTGAGTCACTTTAAAGAATTCTGTTCCTTGCGTGGCCTGTAAGTAAATACAGCTAAGACTCAGTACATGCCTAGTAACCAACATAAATCATACAGCTGGAGGACAATCCTGGGTGGAGTAGAACTGGAAAGAGTAGATGCCTTCATATATTTAGGAATTAAGATAACAACTAATATGTCATGGAAGATGCATTTGATAAAATAACCCTGAAACATAAACAGGTTGTGGGTGCTATTATGAAAGAACATCATGCAACGTATAGCAAACCAGTCACTCCAGCACTTCAACTTTATGTTTCAAAGGCTGTGGGCACTGCTATGCAAGGAGCAGAACTCTGGCGTTTTCGTAACTTACCAGACATGACTAGATCTGAACACAAGTTTCTGAGTAATTTAGTCTCCCTTCCTTCCAGCACACTGATATATCTGCTCAAACTTGACATGGGGAGGAAATTGATTTTAGACAAAACAAGAATATGACCGGTTTTGTTCTGGAGGAGACTGTTAGCCATCCCTGAATTAGCTGTTTATGCTGAAGCCCTGCAAAAGGTAGTTAAACAGGACAGATTTCACAAAATAGATTAACTTAACAACATCAAGAAGTTGCTGTTTTCTCTGGGCTTGCAAGAGGAATGGGATTCCAGTACATTGGAGTCCCTTCCCTCCAAAGAGCAAATCATTTGTTTTACCGGCTATGCGCAGTGCAGAATGATGCTCAAAACACCAATAGAGGCATGCTGTCAAATTAATTTGCTGAATGTATGACTAATAGTGTTTTTAAACACTATCTGTATTCTACCAATTGATCCAATTGATAGGAAAGTATAATGTGTTCACAGCTAAATGGCCAGGTACACCCATGCCAGCTGTGTAATGCCCAGTTTGTAAAACTCACTATGAAACTGTAGCCCATGTTTTATTTGCCTATGCAGCTTACTCTCGCCTGAGATCTACTTGGGTTCAGCCAGTTTGTTTTCAGATTAGCACAAGGAACTATGCACTAACATTAATAATATTGAGATCAGACTCTAGACCCTTCTACGCTTGATATGTTTCCAAATGTATAGAATGGATGTGGATTATAAGGCGGAAAACTATGTCAATCTAAAAACAAAGTTAATAGAACAAGCCTTCATGTTCTGTGCGTAAGCGAGGTACTAACTCTTTTTAAGCACAACTCTGTCTCATTTTGATAGATATTTCAGATTCCAAAAGTTGATTTTAGTATTTGAATATGAACTAGTCAGAATAGCGCTATTGCGCAGAGGCCTTGTATTCCCGTATTTTACACTTCTTTCCTGAGTTTACACATTGCACTTTAAGGGATGTACAGTTGTGTTTATCACACTAGTAACTAGTATTCAGCTTGTTTTGAATACTCATACAACTAAATCAGCCAAACTTGTTCTCCTGGCATTACTTTAGAATGGAGGTCTGAACAAGAAGAACACCCAAAGAAGATCATTATGTATTGTATTTTTGACAATCCTATTGAACTTTTGCAAAGAGAACTCTGAAATAATTGATAGATCTTTTTCCTCTTAAATAATACTACAACTTGAATACTTTGTTGGTTTTATGATTTATACAATTTTAACTAATGCAAATGTTAGCAAATTTTACTGTAATGTGCACAACTTTTATGGCATCTGTTGTCGAAATAAAGTTATTTTACTCTATGAATACAAGATGGCTGCCACCACTGCAAGCCTCATAGGAGTCCCATGACGCTCTTGGACAAATAGTTTGTCTTGACCCCACTTGGACGTTTTGTGCAGTGCAAGCATCACAGCTGGTAAGCCTCCCAATAGGCAGCGACCTCACTCAATGCATACTCATAACCTCCTTGATGACAGAGAGTTAGAGCACCAAAGAAGTTCAGTGGAGCATGTCTTCATGTCCGCCCTGCAAATAGGGGCGATTGTGAGCTGCGGATCATGACACTCATTCCAAAATGACCTTAGTGGGCCATCTCCACAATTCTCTTCCTTTTGTTTGAATCTGTTTATTGCATTTTGGCTCAGTTACATGTATATACTTTACGAGCATAAAGATAGCAATCAATGTTTACATTGCACCATAACAGTTTCAACTTACATCAAGACTGAAAGGTATGTTAAAGGTAAAGTTGACATAGCTAGCTGCAGGTGCAGCTACCGATTGCACTGGCCCAATGTAGCTTCCAGCGTGGCAGATAGCATCAGTCAATAGAGAAGTGAGTAATGGACACTAGGTCAGACAAGCTGAATTTGGGCCAGCAACATAAAAGCAGGTGTACATCAGGTAAGGGTATGTTAGCCACACAGTAAGGGACATTGTGCATTATCAGAGACAAATAGTTGCAAACTCAAATAATGAGAGTTGGAACCAGAGGAGAGGAGTGAATAACATTAACTCATGCTTTAGCTCTTACCCCCCACCCCAGCCCCCAACACTCCATAATTCTCATCTTTAATCCTTCAGGAGCCACTAATCCCTTTTTTCTTTCAAAACTTCATCATGGCAGAAAAATTCTAACTTCATGCGACACCCAGTGTCCACATCATCTACTGCTGCTAATATGCATTTATCTTTGATATAATTCATGCATGAGCCTTAAGCAATTTCAGGATATTGCACATTTTTTGTCATTGAAGTTCACTAAAATCTTTGCAATATATTCTGCTATCCTCTATAATAAGTGAATTTATTCATTGTTAGTATCCCTTCCTACACAAAAACAAGCCTGTTCGTAATGCAGGCCTCCTTACACCATGGTGCAAGGGTGATTGCATTGGTGCTAGGCAGCCTCATTTGTGCCAGCACAGGGAAAGAGCTGAAGAGCACCATATCTTAGATATGGCACTTTTTAGCTCTCGCCCATTCATGCAAAGCAGCCCAGCAGCTTGTTTTGCTGCACTGCGAGGAGTGAATTGTAAGTAAATCTGCCACTTAGTGTGTGGTTGAGAAAGGTCATCCTAACTGTGTATACTTTTCAGAACAAACAGTAGTCATAAAAATCAGAGGCAGATTTATGTTAGATTTAAGTGTGGAGGTTGTACGCGGACATGCCTTTTTCCAACAATGCAAATGAGGGTCAATATGCACATACGTCTAAAAGCTATTAACACAATGCTACTTCATGTAACATTACATTAATAGATTGTGAGTACAATTGCATATGCCATGTAGGTAGAATATTACTATTCCACTGCATAAGATTAATGACAGGGTGGAATAAGAAATCAACCACACCTGCCTACAGTCAGACACAACAGTCCACGCTAATAATTTGAAGGATAGAATTACAACCAACACTCAGGGCCATATCTTCTTCCCCTTGTCTTTGAGCTACAGTGCTTCTACTGGCAGCAGCATGCAGTTCATCTTACTCATGAGGAAAATTAACTGAGAAGGGGCAAAGATTGTGGTGAAGTTTGTAGTTGACAATTAGACTAAACTACTTGATGTGCATCCACATACCCTCTGAGGAGTTAAAAAAAAGGCCATGGTGTTGGACATCATTTGTAGGTCAATGCATTGTTGGAGAAAAAGAGGAATGCACTGTGGCGGACATGAAAAAGAAATGTCCAGAGGAGAGGAGGCATCTTAAGGACAAGGCTACCAAAATGCAAGAGGCTGTATGCCCTGTCAGTGGGCCTAGCATGCTATTCAATGAAGCAGCATATCCTTGATACAATGCCCTCTCACCAGCGCCATGGCGTGCCTATTATTGAATAATATAATAGGAGAGAGTGCCCCACAGGGAAGGGGAAAGGGCACTGTTAAGAAACAATGAGATCAAATTTTCCCTCAGGAAAATTATTGTAGTACCAATGCGCCAACCAATCACTACACGCAACACTCTAAATGTACATCACCCGAGGCAGAAGGCAATCCTGCAGTCCTACAGTCAAGCTAGTACCACAATAATATGGCAACCTTTGGGTTTTTAATAAAAGTTTCATAAACACCATCCATACATTTTTTCTTACATTTCTTAAAAATTAAATACAAGTGATCAAAAACCCCAAATCCCCATATTATAAGTTAAAACATCATTATACACTGACAATAAATTAAGGGGCCTTTCAAAGTTTATGGTTTGAGCATTTAGAAAAGCATGTATTATTGTGGTACTAGCTTCACTGTAGGAGGGCGAATGTTTGCACCATGCCCACTCATGCTCATTAGTGTCTGCTCTGCTGGTGCATGCCCATTAGGAGAGCAAGGGTTGAGCAAAGGCTCAAACCTCGGTCTCCTAATGGGTAGGCGGGCGAGAAGTAACCGTGCCCTTTGCCAATCCTGGCTCTGCTGGCAGCGACAGGATTGGCTGAGAGGGGTTGCCACCTGCCAGTCCTCTCCAGTGCCGTTCGAATCGTAAAGGCTCCAGGGGGAGCGAGCAGAGGTGGCGCGGACCGGCTGTGGTCCCACGGTGGAGCGCGGAAGGATGAAGCAAGCAAGCCTGCTGAGGTGAGGAAGATTGGAGCTCTGAGCCGCAATTTCAGTGGTGACGGTTAAGCATGGGCGAATTTTGCGAATCTGGCGTTCGCAAATTTTGCGAATTTGCGAACTCGCAATCCGCAAAATCCGCGAATTCTCGCGAATTTGCGGATTTTTTTTGTGTTTGCAAGGGTTTCTGCCAGTTTGCGAGGATTTGGTACTAGTTCGCAATTGCGAACTTACTTGTCGGCTCGCAACGGTCGCGATTATGTTGTTTCTACGTCTGGTTCATCATCACAGCCTCCCAGCACCCTCTGTTTCACCACTGCCACCCTCTCTTTCACCCATGCCACCCTCTGTTACATCAATGCCACCCTCTGGTTCATCATCACTGTAGAAGATGGGGGGGGGAAAGCAAGCACACCTGCCCTGCTTTAACTGACATGAATTAATTTGGGGTTAGTTTATTAATGTGTCACTGTTTTAAAATTCCAGGTCTGGCACCTGCTTCCTTATCAGTAATTTGCTTTCTGTTGCAGTGCAATTTTTTTTTCCAGGACCTTTGTGGCCTACTTCTAGCTATTCTATGAGCCTGCTGTGAGGGTCAGAGCAGGGTCATACAATTGTTGCAACTAGCAACTGAACTGTGGAGGGGCCACAGTCAGGAAGCACTACAGTGAATTGTTACTAATGATGAGTTTGAACTCTTGCACCTGCCGATTGCTTTCAGTTTTGCAAAACTCGTTTTTCTGCAATTTCGCGGGATTCGCGGGGCGCGAACATGCGCGAGATCAGATTCGGAAGCCGCAAATTTGTGCGCATATGCGATTTCTTTTTTTGCGGCGTGTTAGTTCGCAAGGTTTTGTGCGTTTTCGCGAGCCGCTTATAGCGCAAGGCGCGAAGTTACCCTCGCGGTCGTTCAAGGGCGCGACCTTGTTTGCATGATGTATTTCCGTTTCCGGGCGCGAAGTGTAATCTCGCAAAGTGTGCGGCTCGCAAGTACAATTTCGCAAGTGTTCGCGAGGAACATCTCGCGCGAACTTACCCGCGCGGTCGTGAACGGGCGCGGCCATCTTGTTTCTCATTCATTGCTATGGTTCTGGGCATGCTTCTTGTATCCGCTCTAAATCTGTGCCATCCTTTGCTTGTTCGAAGTTTTTTTTTATCTATTTTACTTATTATCTACCCCTCTATTTTTCTAGCCCTATATTTTTGTGTTTACTGCTACTTTTTGTTAATTTTAAACTACTTTTTTAAACTCTTTTCTTTTCTTCTCTTCCCTATTCTATTTTCTTTATTCCTTTCCGCCCAGACCATGGTGAAGGGAGCTGGGAAGCATCCCGAGAAGGGGAAGGCTCCCGTGCGGGCGTTTGAGGGGGAGACAGTCGCACCCCGGGATATTTTCAGCCCGGAGGAGGTGGGCGCACTAGTGTTCTATGTACAGCGCCACCTCCCCAGGACCATAATGGCAGGCGGCAAGATTGGAGGCGGGTACGGGATGCGGGATCGCCGGAAGCGGTGGGATAAGGTGTGCCGGGCCATGTACCACCACTCTCTGGTCCGGCGCACCTATAGCCAGGCCACCCACCGCTGGACGGATGTCCTGACCCGTGAACGAGATCTGCTCGACCTGCTTGGCCTTGAGATCCCCGGGCTTGGTGAGTAGTAGTAGTAGCTATTTCTTTACTACTCTGTTTTCTCCTGCTGTGTTATTATATTGCATTTTTTTTTTTTTACCAAGAGCAATAATGCTGCTCATTACATTGTAGGTATATTATATTTCAAAATCTTCTGTGCATTTCAGGTGCACTGCTCTCCTTCTCAGTAGTGTTGCTACTATGCTTATTTGTTTTCGATTTTGTGTTCATTTCATTGGCCTGTGAAATTATGTATGAGTGTAGTTTAAAGAACTGCGTAATGCTACACACTAAGGTTCAGATGTTTAATTACCGGCGCATCCCTGCAAAGTAGCAGGGATGCGCCAGTAATTGTGCGCCACGCCACTATCACCCATGGTGCTCCGTATTTACAATGCGGCGCACCATGGGCCCAAAACGTCACCAAAGCGTTACGCATCTGTGCCGTAAGGGCGGCACATTGCTGGAATTGCGTCGCAACGATGGCGCAACTCCATCAATGCTCTGGGGTGCCCTATCTCCCCAAAGCTGCGTCAAGCCGTACGTCTGCTTCAAGCAGGCGCAGGGTTTGAGTCACGCATCATTGTCGTTAAAGTGAGTGATTGAAATCTTGTAGATTTCCCCCAGCCACTTTTAGGATGCGTTCCTGCGCAGGAACGCCCTCCCTTGCTCCGGAACGCCCCCTGATGGCGCAGGGCTTTACAACGTAATGCATCTCCCATATGCGTCACGTTGTTAATATACGCCGCATCATTGCGCCTCTTTTGTGCTGCCGCTGCGTCACAAAAGTCACGCAACAATGGAGCAAAAGAGCCGCAAGTGGCTTCTAAATCAGCCCCTACAGACTCAAGTCCAGTCCTTCCTTTGTACACATGGCGATAAGAAGAAATAGTGGTGGTGGATTGATAGTTTGAGTATTTTAATGACTGGTTAATGTAGTAGGAAACTTTAGTGTTGTCGCTGATCTGCAATCACGGTGGACTTTGGCTGTCACTTCGCGTGCTGCGGACTGCTGCCTGCCAATCCTAGGCAAACCTTTTTAGTACTTTGTGTAGTGAGTTACATAAGAAGTTTACAATTCGATGGTCCGCAAATCAAGCAATACTAATAACGTAGTAGACCAAATGAGATTGGTCAATAATATATCCCGTTGAATAGTTGTCTATTTGCTATTTCGCCAAAATATTTTGTTAGTTCTTTTGAAATGTTTGATTTGGTTGACAAATATCATCCATGTTTTCTATTTTTCTTTCTTTCATGTTGTACATCAGCTTCCCCCAGGGGCAAGAGGAGGACACAGGAGGAGGAGGAGGAGGGTGCTGTTGAGGATGCAGGCCAGGATCGGGCAGGCGAGGGCTCCTTTGCTGGCCCCAGTAAGTTTTAATTTTAATATAGAGTACTTATTTTTTCCCAGCGTTCCTCATTCGATTTTTTCTAAATCGTCTTTGATATTCTTGTAGACTGGATCTAAATTCTTATCCTGCCTCGACTATGACTCCGTGTGGTATTACTAGATTATTCTTATTAGTCTGTCTGTGTAGCTAACTAAGATTGCACATTTGGCAATTCCATTGGACTCCCATTCTAGTCAGCAATAGCTCTATGCACAGAGTGCAATCCTCTGGGATTGTCCATAATGTCTTTTCAAGTCTTCTAAATGTTTATGCTTTGACAATTGCCAACAATAAAAAGGTGAATGACCACCAAGAAAGAATAAGATACTACTTTACTTTTGGTTTGGATAGGAGGACAATCCATTCTACTACTGTTGCAGGGACAAATCTGCACAAACAGAACTATGGACACTAAATAATGCATTGCTTAGCTTATCAATTATAATAGGTGCTGTTAGACTTTCCACATACCTCAGTGATAACAGACTTTGTAGTTGAACCCCCAATCTCCTTACTGATTAGATAGTGTGGCAGAGTCATTTAGCTCCCAAAGTCACCGATGATTATGATTATTCCCCAATGATGTCAGAGGCACGGACTCATGCTTGCAAAAATTGCAAAACCTTTAGCTCATCCACTCTAGTCTGGAGGACCAAAAACCACAGAGTCTATTTAAGTTTAAACGCTTTATTAAAAGTAAACACATTTATTAGAATCAAGTTTGTCATAAAAGTAAACGTTTAACTGAAAATGGAAAAGTGCTTAGTGCTGACGATTAATTGGACACATTTCTTGTGGTCGAGCCGAGCTCTCACCTGGTTTGAACTTGATCCTGCTCGTGTTCTTAGAAGTCAAGCTTCTGTCTGTTAGGAGAAAAAGTGGTTCGTGTTAAAAATAAAAAGCAAGCATTCATCTGTTGTGCCAAAAAGTGCAGCAAGACAACAGCCTTCCCTGGAAAAAGGGACATTTTTACTTTATAGTAGACAGTCACAAATTATTACACTGTATACTGTTTTTTTCACATTTCTCTCTTCCTCCTAGACCAAATATTATATAGTAGTGAGTGGTGTATTCTAACATTATTAAATGTACTTTGTAGGTGGAACATCTGGAGGCGGGGCCAGCGCGGAGGTGACGGTGGCATTGGACGAGGACAACTCTGGGGAGGAGGCGGTGGAAGTGCCGGACAAATCTGTGGGGGATGACACGGTGGTGGCGGGCAGAGGTAAGCTATATATTCCCTTACTTATTGAGATTGAAGACTGCAGAGTGTGCTTTCTGCACGGGTGTATTATAAATAAACCAGGTAGTAGCCTCCCTCCTCTAAATGTACTTCGACTTAGCTGTGAAGTTTTTGGCGAGAAGAATCCCAATCAGATCTGAGATGAACTTGATGGATGGGATGAACGAAAAGCGAAAGAAGGGTGTAAGTAAGTGTGGAAGGACGAGAAATGTAATGATGACTGGCAAAGAAGAATGATATGTGTTTGCTTGGTCCCCGAGGTGGCTGGGAAGGAAAGAATATGGTATGGTGCATGGCTGGGGGAATGATGAAGCAAGGATGGGTGGAAGTAGAACAGCCTGGGTGGGTGAAACAGAAACTGTATGTGTGCATATACTTTGAATGGATGGATGCCTGGATCATTCATGGTACTATCTGACTCTTAGATAGCATATGTGTATCTAGAGAGAGTAGACGGTCACTGGATGAATTAAGTGTTACTTTGAAGAGCATGTAACACCGCACCCGCACGTCCGTTCCAGTATAGGAAAGGCAAGGAAAAGAAGTTGTAATTTTGTCCAAATACTACCATGAATAGTAGCAGTAGTTTGTATTGCAACTGCAAGCACAGCATATATCCGGTTATTACGGTGGACACTCCCTACCTCTCTTAATAACTTTAGTTTAGTAGTAGTACGTCATTCATGTGTGAGTGTATCACTGTTCACTCAATAATAAGCAAAGCACCTAAAGTCATCCCATATGTCATCAAATACATCCCATGTGAAGTGATAGATAATCAGATTATTTAGCTTTTTCATTTTACTTTTCTAATACTCATTTGCACTGTAGGGTGAAAGCTAAATTAATTAAGCAGTAGCCCTTTTAACAGAGTATTCTCAGTGCCACCCGTAATAGAAAAGTAAGAGCTTCACCACCTGCATGTACTGGACCGGTACAGTAACGCGAGTCTGTCTCACTCACCATGGTGTGCGTCTGTTTTTCTCGGGTGCAAGTTCACTGCGCTGGCATTATGCTGGCTTGCATAAGATAACGTACCAATTTTCCTAAACAAGAGAGAAGAAGAAGAATAAGACTGGTGTACTGTCATAGTCGACTGTAATGGAAGTCCATAGTGCTCGTAGAATTTGTTCCTTAAACTCCCACTAATGTTAGAGCAAGGATGAAGAAGTCGGAGGTTACATAGATACTGTCCTCAATAGTTATGTACTGTGCTTTCACTTTGCTACTTGTACTGTGACAACTTTCTGCTCAATCATTTTGTGTTAATCTTAAGGAGCATTGGTTACAGACTATGTCTTTCTTTCTTCATGTAGTTGCTCCTTCCAAATCCAAGAAACCATCAAGGAGGAAGGAGCTGGCTCGAATGGCCCGGCAACGGAGGCTGGATGCCACTGTCGCTGAATATCGGCGGCTGGTGGCCCTGGAGGAAGAGGAGACGCAGTCTGGTAATACAACAACGTCCACTGGGACAGCTGCATCCTCCTCCGTGCGGGCTGCCAGCCAGCGCAGTGCTCCAGCGGTACGGAGCTGGGCTACCAAAGCCAAACGCCACCGCCGAGCAGCAAAGACAGCAGCTGCCCCCCACAGGATTTGCAAGGCAAACCGGCGCCGCTTATCCCTCAGACTGTCTTACCTGGAGCAGGAGGTCCTGAACTATAAGAACTTGGTGGAGGGCCTCCGCTTCGACCATGCCACCCTCCGCAAGGAGCATGATGCCCTGGCTGCTAAAGTCAACAGCACCCTGCCATAGTGTCCCTTGCCCCTTTTTTAGAGACTTTTGGGGGGTGGGAATTGGGAGTTGGGTTTTTGGGGACTTTTGAAGGACAATCGTTGGGGTTAGGGAGGGTCTTGCGGGAGATTATTTTGTTAGGGCTATAAAAATATACTTTTTGAAACTTTATCTGACCATACCTGTTTTTTACTGCTTTTGAGTCTGGTGGGTGGGGGTTTAACAGTAAGTTTGTTTTCCTGAATAGTCCTATGACTTTAGTAGTACTACCGTCAATCTCTCGTCTCTCCTAATACTCCATTATACTACCTCCAACCCAACGCTTATCTTACCTGTAATTTCTGTTTGAAAGTAGGGCTAGGCCCAGGGCTGGCTCCACGGGAAATGGCGATTAAGGTTGCAATCCAGGGTGGCTGAAATGTCCTCCTCCTTGTGGTGGTACAAGTGGTGTGACACAGTGGCAGTTGCATGGCTATGGAAAAAAAGAAAATGAAACCTGGTTTGTCCTTACTGCAGCATTACAACGGTACGATAGAGAATATAGCAGGTGACAGTACACTAGACTACAACAGTGCCACAATGTAGCCTAACAAATGGTAAAGTATTTATAGTATAACTTGTACTTGTTTCTTTGACATCGGCTAATACTACAAGAAATAGTACTGAAGCTGAGTAAGTCTAGAATATATCCTCGGATTCCTTCACCAGCCTGTTGCTATGACCTTATCCTCCCCAGCAAGTGTGTGGAATTATTGATGTCAGTTAGTCACACATCAAGCAAAACCACACAACCCGGGGGAAGAGGGTTAGGGTTTGTAAAATGGATAGGAATGGGGGTTTCTTTTTGGGTAGGTTTTGTTGGGAGAAAAAAAAAAGCACAGCATGGACAAACAATAATTGAACATAAAGAAATCTTTAGTTACAAAGCTAACCATAAATCTTTTACGTGACATAAAGGAAGTGCATGCACTACTGAATGCATTGTTACAGAAAATTAAGTAGTACTTACGACAACCGTGAATGCCAGAATGCGACAGTACAGGGCAACATTAAATTAGGTTAAAAAACATAGCCGAAGTAAAACATATAGAATGTCTGTAGGGATAAATTTAGAAGCAGAGAGAGATCCAAGAAATGCAGTCACACACACTCATTGAATAAAATAATGGATACTGTATCTGTATTGTTGTAGTTGTCCTGTTGAATTTGGTAAGTAAGTTGCATGCAGCAAACAATTCCTCTTATTAGCGGCACTCCTCCATTCCAGCTGACGCTTCGTCCATCAATGTTGGTGACCAGAAGACACCCTGTACACTGCCTGCCTGGCGGATGCTGAATTGCGGCTCACTAATGTGAAGCCTGACTCCATCCTTTTTTCCCCATTGCAGACTGAAACCCGGCCTGTAATTATTGAACGAAAAACAGCACTGATAAATAAATATAAGGTATGTACGCTGTGTAGTGCAAAAAGTCACACTTTGATTTTCCTAATAGACAGTACAACATTTTTGAAAGTGCGTACTCTGTCTGAGTCACCTTTTCAAGGATAAATAAGTATGGGCGAATTAATTTAGCGGATCTGTCCCCTCAAGCTAGGTGTACTGTAAACTGTGTTTTAGAGCAAAATTAGACCTTACCAGCAGTGCTTCCACCCAGACCCTTACTAAAGCCAGTTGCAAAAATGTAGAAGACCCCCAATCAGATCTCAAAAAACGAGGCCTAGCAGAAAACTGGTGACAAAACGTACTTCGAAAGTAAAAGTAGGCCAAAATACCCCCTTACCCACCGTGGATTGTATTCAAACCACTTGCAAGCAAGCAAAAGTATCCATAGCCAGCATCGCTCCAAGACTCGAAAACCCCCCCACCCAAACACATGCAATAGAAATACTGCTAACCCTAACAAGCCCTAAGTTAAGAATAGTGGCAAAGGCTTTGTTTAACTATGCCAAATCCCCCCTTTCCTACCATGGATTTTCTTCAAATGACTTGCAACCAAAATTACACATTCTCACGAGTGCTCTAAGACCCCAGAACTCAGTTGCAAAATTCTAGAACACCCCAAAACACATGCAATCCTGCTGCTAGGGCTAACCCTAACGAACCCTAAGTTACAAAAAGTGCCAAAAGGCTGTTCCTTATGAATTTTGTCCCAACCACTTCTATCCGGTATTAGACCTTCCCAGGAATGCCCCAAGACCCGCCAACCCACCCGCCAAAAAGCACAACACCCCCAAACAGCCCAAAAGCAAAATCTCATACTTACAATATTTCTCGGCCTTCGGTCCAAACGCGCTGTGTAGCTAGGCCATAACTCCAGTTTACCAGCACGGATTTCCTGAAAAGCAAATGCAATCAAATTTAGAGTGTCCCAGCAGTGCTCCCAGACCCCGAAACTCACCCACAAACAGCCGGCCCCCCCCCCAAAGAGCACCTCAAAGGCAAGCAAGTCAGCAAAAACACCAAAAAATTTCCGCCTCGGATTTGGTCCAAACCACTTTTATCCGGTATTAGAGCTTCCCAGCAATGGCTCCAGAGCCGTCAACCCAGGAGAAAACGAGTAGAAGACCCCCAAACAGCCAAAGAGCAAAAGTACAAAAATGGGGACTGTCATTTTTTTGCCAATTTCCCAATTTCGCGCGCTCTGCAGCTAGGCCCTAACTCCCCTCTGCCACCATGGATTTGCTTCAAACCTCTTGCAAAGTAAAGTATCCATAGCCAGCAGTGCTCCCAGACCCCAAAACCCACCCACAAACACCAGGAAGCCCCCCAAACAGGCCCCCGAAAACGCTACATTGAGCAAAATGTCAGAAATAGCAACTAAAAAAAATCTGCGTGGATTTTGTCCCAACCACTTCTATCCGGTATTAGACCTTCCCAGGAATGCCCCAAGACCCGCCAACCCACCCGCCAAAAAGCACAACACCCCCAAACAGCCCAAAAGCAAAATCTCATACTTACAATATTTCTCGGCCTTCGGTCCAAACGCGCTGTGTAGCTAGGCCATAACTCCAGTTTACCACCACGTATTTCCTGAAAAGCAAATGCAATCAAGATTAGAGTGTCCCAGCAGTGCTCCCAGACCCCGAAACCCACCCACAAACACCAGGAAGCCCCCCAAACAGGCCCCCGAAAACACTGCATTGAGCAAAATGTCAGAAATAGCAAAAGAAAAATCAGCGTGGATTTTGTCCCAACCACTTCTATCCGGTATTAGACCTTCCCAGGAATGCCCCAAGACCCGCCAACCCACCCGCCAAAGAGCACAACACCCCCAAACAGCCCAAAAGCAAAATCTCATACTTACAATATTTCTCGGCCTTCGGTCCAAACGCGCTGTGTAGCTAGGTCATAACTCCGGTTTACCACAACGGATTTCCTGAAAAGCAAATGCAATCAAGATTAGACTGTCCCAGCAGTGCTCCCGGGCCCCGAAACTCACCCACAAACAGCCGGAACCCCCCCAAAGAGCACCTCAAAGGCAAGCAAGTCAGCAAAAACACAAAAAAAATTCCGCCTCCAATTTGGTCCAAACCACTTTTATCCGGTATTGGAGCTTCCAGAGCCGTCAACTCACCCGCAAAGAAGTAGAACACCCCCACAAGTGCTGAGTCTTCCTTCATTGGGCGTAATCCAGCCCTCTGCTTTGATGGAAATAGGAGTCTGGAGGAGGAGGATAGAGGAGCATGTTCTTCTGAACTTGTGAACCTGAGGTATGCAGACTGCGGCACCTTCAAATCAATAAACAAACAAGTGAAGACAGTTCTGCTGATGGGCTTGTTTTTGTGATTAGGTGATTAAAGTTTGAATTATATTAACTGTGCACAACAAAGAAAGACAGACACACAGGAATGAAAGTGAATAAGGACGAAAAAGAAAGTTATTGATTCATCGTCTCATTTTCAGGGCTCGGTGTTAAGGTCCAGGAATAAGAATAAGGCTTCGTCTTCATACTCTGCGAATTCAGGCAGGGTGAGCTCAGTGTCACCTAACAGAGTAGAAATTCCCTCATCTACGTTGCTGTCCACCTCGTCTTCATCCGGCGCACTTTCTCGTACTCTGTAATCTGGTGGTATGAGGTGCTGATTCATCTTGATCATTGTTAACCTCTCCACATTTTTGGGCGAGAGGCGGCTCCGTTTGGGAGTTACAATGGCACCAGCAGCACTGAAAACACGTTCAGAAGACACTCTTGCGAGTGGGCAAGACAAGTAGTTTAAAGCCAGGTTGGAGAGCTGTGGCCACAATTCTTTTTTCCCATGCCAATACGCCAATGGGTCAGCATTAACATAGACCTCTGTTGAATCATTCAGATAGTCCTTCACCATCGACTCAAGGTCCTCATCTAAGGTTCCTCCACTTTGCTTAGCTGTTGCTGTGCCTGTGACTTTTTGAGAACCAAACCCAAGCCGAGCCAGCCAATCCTCTTCAGCCTCCAATGTTTCTGTTGTGTCTGGTGCAGATGATCCGATTGCTGGTGTCTTTAACGGCTGAGAGGTCACTTGTGCCACAGCCACAGGTGCAGAAGTGGATTGTTTTGACTGGGGATGGCCTGCTGATGCTGATGTACTGCCTTTTCCTTCAAATTTCTGCCGTTCTCTTTCAAACCTCTTGGCTGACAAGGCTAGCCAACGTTTGTACTTTGGAACATGTTCATCATCAAAAGGAAAGAATGCTTGGCCTGCCAGCGCTTTTTTGTAGCGTGGATCCAGAATAGTAGCACAAATGTAATGCTGTTCTGAGTGGATCATTTTAAGACGTTCATCACCACGTAGGCGCTCTAATAATTTCTCTGCCAAAACAAAAGGGTCTTTGTTTTTTTTATCTTTTCGAAACACAGAACACACCTCCTTCAGTTGGTGATCCAGCATGTACAACAATGGGATAGCTTTTCCCAAATTACAGTCCTCCTTGCTGACTGCACGCGTGAAGACCTCAAAAGGACGAAGCATGCGTGTCAGGCTTTTAACTATGTGCCATTGTTCCGCACCCATCCTCAGGTCCTTCTGAGCTGTACCCTGTGTTAAGAAATATTGATTGAGTACCGTATACTGCTCATACAGACTCTCAAGCATGTAGAAGGTTGAGTTCCAACGTGTTACCACCTCCTGGATGAGTGCTTTCACTGGCATTCGACGGTCATGTAGCAGGGTCCTCAGATGCTTCCGGGCCTTAAAAGAATGGCTGAAATGGTTGCACATTTTTCGGCAGGTCTCCACTACCTCGTACGCTGGACTCTCTTTATCACTCAAGAATTTTTTGACAACCAGGTTTATACAGTGCGCCAAACACGGCACTCTGAAATAGTGACCCAGCTCCATGGCCTTAATTACATTGGCACCATTATCCGTGGAAACATCACCAATCTGGTGTTTTTTTGGGGACAGCCAGTCAAGGACCTTTGTGTTAAACTCATCCAAAATGTTTTGTGCTGTGTGACGTTTCTCCAAACCAAACATGGCTAGTGTTGCATGACCCCGAGCAGCTTTGAAAACTTGGTCCGGGTCAACACCTGCGTTTAGCTTTGCTTTAACCCCTGAAAAAGAGACCCAGTGTGCAGTGATGCACATGTAATCAGCGCCTGCGCCACTGGTCCACATGTCTGTTGTCAGATGTATAGTGTGAACAGCACTCTTCTGCAAAGCTGCCCCAATCACCTCCAGCACATCTTCATGTAGTGCTGGAACCGCAACTCTGGCAAAATAGAACCGGCTAGGAACCTTCCATTTAGGGCAGAGCGCTGCCACTAATTCTAGTAAACCAACCCCTTCTACAAAAGAAAAAGGGAGAAGGTCCAGAGCTAGAATTTTAGCCAGCTTAGTGTTATACAGACGCGTCAGTGGGTGGTTGCGTTCATATTGCGCTTCTGTAAACAACATCTTTTTAATGTTGCCCTGGACCAAGCATTTACGGGATGATGATGATATCTTTGACCCAGTTACGCTCGCTGATGAACTTTTGCGCATTGGTGTCTCCCTCTTAAGTATGGGCGTAAAATCCGTTCCGCTCGCGGATTTTGCGGATTTTCAGTAAATTCGCAATCCGCGAGATTTGCGGATTTCCCGCAAAATCCGCAAATTCGCACGCAGCGGATTTTTTTTTTCTTGGTGATACAATTTTGCGGCGCGCGACGTTTACTTCCCGTCATTCATCGTTTGCCGAGTTATTTTTCTTGATATTTTGCGAGTGCTGCGCCATTTTGGATCTTGCTGCGGGATACCGCTGGAATTTGGCAAGCGCGATTACGTAATCGTGGCTTGCCAACTTTTACAGCGAGAGTTTGTCAACGCGCGTACGCCGTGATCACGTATCGCGGTACTTCGCAATTGCGAGCTTTGAGATGCGGCGAGCAGCAACAATCTCGCACTCGCGAAAATATAAAATTTGCAATTCTGCACAAGAAATCCACCAGCAAGCAGCATAAACCTTCTGGAAATGATGATTTTTATCTGAATAACACCTCAGGTTGACATTTGCCTGCACTTTTTTTGCGAGGAGTCCATTTTGGGGAGGGGGGGGGGGTGGGAGGAAGGAAGTGCCTCACAGTCTTCAACTTCCTGTTCCTGTCCAGCAGGCTCCTCCCAGTGCTTTGTCCATCTCCTGGTCACTTTTCATTTGGATCTGGAGCTGGAAGGATTACTTTTTGTGGATGCTGCTGGATATTTGGATTTGAGGCCTTTTTGACTTTCTTTGGATCACTTTTGGATTAGAAATTTCACAAGTAAGTTTGTTTGGGGCATTACAGTTGCTGCAACTGCAATTTTTGAATTTTCGATTTTTGGGCTGTTTTAGGGCCTTTTGCCCAGGGGTACTCAGTGGTGGGTGCACTGAGTCTTTCTGTGGGGTGTTTTGAATTTAAACATCATGGAGGGGCTGGATGACTTGGGACTGTGCTGATTTTTCTGTGATTTTCGTTTTTTTTGGCCTGTTGTGGCCTTTTCACCCGGGGTAGTGAGTAGTGCATGTGCCTAGTCTTTCTGTGGGATGTCTTGAATTTAAACATCATGGAGGGGCTGGATCATGGAATGGGATTGTGCTGATTTTTCTGTGATTTTCATTTTTTGGGCCTGTTGTGGATGGACAGGCCATGTGGTTGGGGGCCATTTTGAGTGCTGCTACAGGCCCTGTCCATGTGCTGTGATGGAGGGGGCCGTTTTGAATGCAGGCAGTGTTCTCAGGCCTGCACCCATTTTGCCTAGCTTTCATCCATTATGTCCAGGGCCCAGGGGTAGTGAGTGGTGCATGTGCCTAGTCTTTCTGTGGGTTGTCTTGAATTTAAACATCATGGAGGGGCTGGATCATGGCATGGGATTGTGCTGATTTGTCTGTGATTTTCGTTTTTTGGCCTGTTGTGGATGGACAGGCCATGTGGTTGGGGGCCATTTTGAGTGCTGCTACAGGCCCTGGCCATGTGCTGTGATGGAGGGGGCCATTTTGAATGCAGGCAGTGTTCTCAGGCCTGCACCCATTTTGCCTAGCTTTCATCCATTATGCCCAGGGCCCAGGGGTAGTGAGTGGTGCATGTGCCTAGTCTTTCTGTGGGTTGTCTTGAATTTAAACATCATGGAGGGGCTGGATCATGGCATGGGATTGTGCTGATTTTTCTGTGATTTTCGTTTTTTGGGCCTGTTGTGGATGGACAGGCCATGTGGTTGGGGGCCATTTTGAGTTTTGCTACAGGCCCTGGCCATGTGCTGTGATGGAGGGGGCCATCTTGAATGCAGGCAGTATTCTCAGGCCTGCACCCATTTTGCCTAGCTTTCATCCATTATGCCCAGGGCCCAGGGGTAGTGAGTGGTGCATGTGCCTAGTCTTTCTGTGGGTTGTCTTGAATTTAAACATCATGGAGGGGCTGGATCATGGCATGGGATTGTGCTGATTTTTCTGTGATTTTCGTTTTTTGGGCCTGTTGTGGATGGACAGGCCATGTGGTTGGGGGCCATTTTGAGTGCTGCTACAGGCCCTGGCCATGTGCTGTGATGGAGGGGGCCATTTGGAATGCAGGCAGTGTTCTCAGGCCTGCACCAATTTTGCCTAGCTTTCATCCATTATGCCCAGGGCCCAGGGGTAGTGAGTGGTGCATGTGCCTAGTCTTTCTGTGGGTTGTCTTGAATTTAAACATCATGAAGGGGCTGGATCATGGCATGGGATTGTGCTGATTTTTCTGTGATTTTCGTTTTTTGGGCCTGTTGTGGATGGACAGGCCATGTGGTTGGGGGCCATTTTGAGTGCTGCTACAAGCCCTGGCCATGTGCTGTGATGGAGGGGGCCATTTTGAATGCAGGCAGTGTTCTCAGGCCTGCACCCATTTTGCCTAGCTTTCATCCATTATGCCCAGGGGTAGTGAGTTGTGCATGTGCCTAGTCTTTCTGTGGGTTGTCTTGAATTTAAACATCATGGAGGGGCTGGATCATGGCATGGGATTGTGCTGATTTTTCTGTGATTTTCGTTTTTTGGGCCTGTTGTGGATGGACAGGCCATGTGGTTGGCGGCCATTTTGAGTGCTGCTACAGGCCCTGGCCATGTGCTGTGATGGAGGGGGCCATTTTGAATGCAGGCAGTGTTCTCAGGCCTGCACCCATTTTGCCTAGCTTTCATCCATTATGCCCAGGGCTCAGGGGTAGTGAGTGGTGCATGTGCCTAGTCTTTCTGTGGGTTGTCTTGAATTTAAACATCATGGAGGGGCTGGATCATGGCATGGGATTGTGCTGATTTTTCTGTGATTTTCGTTTTTTTGGGCCTGTTGTTGTGGCCTTTTCACCAGGGGTAGTGACTAGTGAGTGTTGCATGTGCCTAGTCTTTCTGTGGGGTGTCTTGAATCTAAGCATCATGGAGGGCATGGGATTGTGCTGATTTTTCTGTTTTTTCGATTTTTTTGGGGTGTATAACTGAACTGATGTTCCTCTGTCTTCCATTGTTTTTAGGTGCACAAGACTCAAGAGAACCACCAGTGCCAGGAAGAAGTCCTGCAGTGGTGTGTGTGTGCAGCATAACGTCACGCGACGTCACGTCTGGCCTCAGATAACTCTACAATTCGTGCAACTGCGGCCTGCTGTCTGACCTGCTCTGAAGAAGATGGCCCCAAAAAAAGGTCTCCGTAGCTCCTCTAGCAAGAAAGTTGCTAGTAAGGAGCAGAAGAAGCAAGTTACCAAGGAGGCTGGTGTGCCGGCCGCTGCGTTTTTTGGGAGCAAAAAAAAGTACGCCTGCAGCAGCAGCAGGATCTGCTGGGGACCAAGCTGGGAGCAGCACCCCCGCTCCATTGGGTTCAGTGCCTCCACCACGACGCCAACTTAAGTCAAAGCCCTTGAGTGCTTCAGAGGCAGTCAGTGTACTTCTCCAATCACCATCGACCAGTGATGTTGGCTCATCGCAAGAAAGTAGCAGCAATGTCCCTGAATCAACACAGGTTGTTGTAACTCATCTGACAAGTGTTGAACAACCACAGCCGCAACAACAACACCATGTGCAAGTACAAGCCCAAGTACATGTGGAAGGAGAGGCAGCGCAAGGAGATGCGCAAGCAGAGGTGCATGGAGGGTCACAAGTGCCCACAATAGTTGTTCCTCCCGAAGTAGGGGCACATCAGGAAATTGACAATCAAGCCAAGGTATCATTGGAAGCCACGCCTCCTGATGATCATTCATTGTCTTCCACATCCCTAGCAAGGAAAACATCAAGGTTGGTGTCTACATTTTCTTCAAGCCCACCTCCTTCTGATGAAACGAATCCCAATTGGGAACCAGCACCACTGCCGTCTGAGAGTGAGGCACACCATGATCTGACAAAGGTACCTAAGCGAAAAAGGAAGGTCGTCGAAAAACTCATAGCTATATGTTAATGTTAGCCACACTTTTAGAGCGCACGGCTACCCCGAAGGGTGTCCCGGCGCTTTAGCAAAGAGGCCCCTAGAAACAGAAAAAACCAAAAGGTACGCATACAGCAGAAAAACGCAGGTGACTAAGTGAAGAGCAGAGTCTTCAGCTCCTTCCTGAAGGTCAAGAGAGCTATAGAGTGTGATGAGGCTCAACAAGAAGTGACGGCTACTGCTGCTGATGAAGCCTCTCACGATGACGACGAGCCAGTCATCATAAAGGTCACTGCAGCCCCAGCGGGCATGCAGCAAAGAGACATTTTGACCCTATCCCGAGAAGCTACTGAGCGTGTTGATGATGTCGACGAGGAGGCAATGGAAATGGAAACACAACAATCATTAGATTTGGAGTTAACTAGTACACCAACACCTACCGCTTCCATATTTCTTTCTCGCAAGAAGGGACCTCCATCCACCTTGACCTCAATTAGTGGTGGTGAAAGTGCAAAACGTACTGAAGTTCGGCAATCCACATCCTCCACTTCATCTGGCATTAGCAGCAGGACCACCACCACCAGTATCGCCGCCTTCTCCGGCCCCCAAAGACATTTCAAGTCTCCAGTTTGGGACTTCTTTAGTGTTTGCCCAAAAAAGGAAAACGTAGCCATTTGTAGCATTTGTAAGCTTCGAGTTAGTCGTGGTAAGTTTGGTACCAACTATGGTACCGGAGGCCAGAGAGGTCATCTTGAGAGACAGCACGCTGCCCAATGGTTTGCGCACCTACAGGCGATCAAGGAAGCCCGAATTGCACGTAATGAAAACGTTGATGTTTCATCTGATGATGACAAGGAGGAAGAAGACGTGTCAAACACTTCACTTACACCCAGTACCCCTGTCAGCAGCACACCCTATGTGAGCCACACTAAGAGTGTGGGAGAGAGTGAGACACCAATGCGAAAAAGTTCATCAGCGAACGTAACTGGGTCGAAGATATCATCAACATCATCCCATAAATCCTTGGTCCAGGGCAACATTTAAAAGATGTTGTTTACAGAAGCGCAATATGAACGCAACCACCCACTGACGCGTCTGTATAACACTAAGCTGGCTAAAATGCTAGCTCTGGACCTTCTCCCTTTTTCTTTTTTAGAAGGGGTTGGTTTTCTAGAATTAGTGGCAGCGCTCTGCCCTAAATGGAAGGTTCCTAGCCGGTTCTATTTTGCCCGAGTTGCGGTTCCAGCACTACATGAAGATGTTCTGGAGGTGATTGGGGCAGCTTTGCAGAAGAGTGCTGTTCACACTATACATCTGACAACAGACATGTGGACCAGTGGCGCAGGCGCTGATTACATGTGCATCACTGCACACTGGGTCTCTTTTTCAGGGGCTAAAGCAAAGCTAAACGCAGGTGTTGACCCGGACATTGTTTTTAAAGCTGCTCGGAAACATGCAACACTAGCCATGTTTGGTTTGGAGAAACGTCACACAGCACAAAACATTTTGGATGTCTTCAACACAAAGGTCCTTGACTGCCTGTCCCCAAAAAAACGCCAGGTTGGTTATGTTTCCACGGACAATGGCTCCAATATAGTTAAGGCCATGCAGCTGGGTGACTATTTCAGAGTGCCGTGTTTGGCGCACTGTATAAACCTGGTTGTCAAAAAATTCTTGGGTGATAAAGACAGTGCAGCATACAGAGTAGTGGAGACCTGCCGAAAAATGTGCAACCATTTCAGCCATTCTTTTAAGGCCCGGAAGCATCTGAGGAGCCTGCTATATGAACGTCAAATGCCAGTGAAAGCACTCATCCAGGAGGTGGTAACACGTTGGAACTCAACCCTCTACATGCTTGAGCGTCTGTATGAGCAGTATACGGTACTCGATCACTATTTCTTAACACAGGGTACAGCTCAGAAGGAGGACCTGAGGATGGGTGCGGCGCAATGGAACATAGTTAAAAGCCTGACACGCATGCTTCGTCCTTTTGAGTTCTTCACGCGTGCAGTCAGCAAGGAGTACTGTAATTTGGGAAAAGCTATCCCATTGTTGTACATGCTGGAGCACCAACTGAAGGAGGTGTGTTCTGTGTTTGAAAAAGATGAAAAAAACCAAGACCCTTTTGTTCTGGCTGAGAAATTATTAGAGCACCTACAAGGTGATGAACGTCTTAAAATGATCCACTCAAACCAGCATTACATTTGTGCTACTATTCTGGATCCACGCTACAAAAAGGCGCTGGCAGGCCAAGCATTCTTTCCTTTTGCTGATGAAGATGTTACAAAGTACAAACAGTGGATAGCCTCCTCAGCCAAGAGGTTTGAAAGAGAACGGCAGCAAATTGAAGGAAAAGGCAGTACATCAGCATCAGCAGGCCATCCCCAGTCACAACAATCCACTTCTGCACCTGTGGCTGCGGCACAAGTGACCTCTCAGCCATTAAAGAGACCAGCAACCGGATCATCTGCACCACCAGACACAAAAGTAACATTGGAGGCTGAAGAGGATTGGCTAGCTCGGCTTGGGTTTGGTTCTGAAAAGGTCACAGCAACAGCTAAGCAAAGTGGAGGAACCTTGGAGGAGAACCTTGATTCGATGGTCAAGGACTATCTGAATGACTCAACAGAGGTCTATGTTAATGCTGACCCATTGGCGTATTGGCATGGGAAAAAAGAATTGTGGCCACAGCTCACCAACCTGGCTTTAAACTACTTGTCTTGCCCACTCGCAAGCGTGTCTTCTGAACGTGTTTTCAGTGCTGCTGGTGGCATTGTAACTTCCAAACGGAGCCACCTCTCGCCCAAAAATGTGGAGAGGTTAACAATGATCAAGATGAATCAGCACCTCATACCACCAGATTTCAGAGTACGAGAAAGCGCGCCGGATGAAGACGAGGTGGACAGCAACATAGATGAGGGAATTTCTTCTCTGTCAGGTGACACTGACCTCACCCTGCCTGAATTCGCAGAGTATGATGACGAAGCCTTATTCTTATTCACGGACCGTGATACCGAGCCCTGAAAATGAGACAACGAATCAATAACTTTCTTTTTCATCCTTATTCACTTTTATTCCTGTGTGTCTGTCTTTCTTTGTTGTGCACAGTTAATATAATTCAAACTTTAATCAGATAATCACAAAAACAAGCCCATCAGCAGAACTGTCTTCACTTGTTTGCTAATTGGTTTGAAGGTGCCGCAGTCTGCATTCCTCAGGTTCACAAGTTCAGAAGAACATGCTCCTCTATCCTCCTCCTCCACACTCCTATTTCCATCAAAGCAGAGGGCTGGTTTACGCCCAATGAAGAAAGACTCAGCACTTGTGGGGGTGTTGTTCTACCTCTTTGCAGGTGCGTTGACGGCTCTGGGGCCATTGCTGGGAAGCTCTAATACCGGATAAAAGTGGTTTGGACCAAATCGGAGGCGGAATTTTTTTGTGTTTTTGCTGACTTGCTTGCCTTTGAGGTGCTCTTAGGGGGGGTTCCGTCTGTTTGTGGGTGAGTTTCGGGGTCTGTGAGCACTGCTGGGACACTCTAATCTTGATTGCATTTGCTTTTCAGGAAATCCGTGGTGGCAAACCGGACTTATGGCCTAGCTACGCAGCGCGTTTGGACCGAAGGCTGAGAAATATTGTAAGTAGGAGATGTTGCTTTTGGCCTGTTTGGGGGTGTTATGCTTTTTGGCGGGTGGGTTGGCAGGTCTTGGGCCATTCCTGGGAAGGTCTAATACCGGGTAGAAGTGGTTGGGACAATATCCACGCCGATTTCTTTTGTTGCTATTTCTGACATTTTGCTCAATGTAGCGTTTTCCGGGGCCTGTTTGGGGGGCTTCCTGGTGTTTGTGGGTGGGTTTCGGGGTCTGGGAGCACTGCTGGCTATGGATACTTTACTTTGCAAGAGGTTTGAAGCAAATCCATGGTGGCAGAGGGGAGTTAGGGCCTAGCTGCAGAGCGCGCGCGGAGTGATTTGGGAAATTTGGGAAAAAATGACTAAGTCCCCATTTTTGTACTTTTGCTCTTTGGCTGTTTGGGGGTCTTCTACTCGTTTTCTCCTGGGTTGACGGCTCTGGGGCCATTGCTGGGAAGCTCTCATACCGGATAAAAGTGGTTTGGACCAAATCCGATGTGGAATTTGTTTTGTGTTTTTGCTGACTTGTTTGCCTTTGAGGTGCTCTTAGGGGGGGTTCCGTCTGTTTGTGGGTGAGTTTCGGGGTCTGTGAGCACTGCTGGGACACTCTAATCTTGATTGCATTTGCTTTTCAGGAAATCTGTGGTGGCAAACCGGACTTATGACCTAGCTACGCAGCGCGTTTGGACCGAAGGCCGAGAAATATTGTAAGTAGGAGATGTTGCTTTTGGCCTGTTTGGGGGTGTTATGCTTTTTGGCGGGTGGGCTGGCGGGTCTTGGGCCATTCCTGGGAAGGTCTAATACCGGGTAGAAGTGGTTGGGACAAAATCCACGCCGAAAAGCCTTTTGGCACTTTTTGTAACTTAGGGTTCGTTAGGGTTAGCCCTAGCAGCAGGATTGCATGTGTTTCGGGGTGTTCTAGATTTTTGCAACTGAGTTCTGGGGTCTTAGAGCACTCGTGAGAATGTGTAATTTTGGTTGCAAGTCATTTGAAGAAAATCCATGGTGGGAAAGGGGGGATTTGGCATAGTTAAAGAAAGCCTTTGTCACTATTCTTAACTTAGGGTTCGTTAGGGTTAGCAGTATTTCTATTGCATGTGTTTGGGTGGGGGGGTTTTCGAGTCTTGGAGCAATGCTGGCTATGGATACTTTTGCTTGGTTGCTTGCAAGTGGTTTGAATGCAATCCACGGTGGGTAAGGGGGTATTTGGGCCTACTTTTACTTTCAAAGTACGTTTTGTCACCAGTTTTCTGCTAGGCCTCATTTTTTGCGATTTGATTGGGGGTCTTCTACATTTTTGCGACTGGCTTTAGTAAGGGTCTGGGTGGGAGCACTGCTGGGAAGATCTAATTTTGTTCTAAAACACAGTTTACAGTACACCTAGCTTGAGGGGAAAGATCCGCTACATTAATTTGCCCATACTTATTTATCCTTCAAAAGGTGACTCAGACAGAGTACGCACTATCAAAAATATTGTACAGTCTACTAGGAAAATCAAAGTGTGACTTTTTGCACTCCACAGCCTACATACCTTATATTTATTTATCAGTGGTGTTGTAATATTATATCACTTCCTGTTTTTCGTTGAATAATTACAGGCCGGGTTTCAGTCTGTGCAATGGGGAAAAAAGGATGGAGTCAGGCTTCACATTAGCGAGCCGCAATTCAGCATCCGCCAGGCAGGCTGTGGACAGGGTGTCTTCTGGTCACCAACATTGATGGACGAAGCGTCAGATGGAATGGAGGAGTGCCGCTAATAAGAGGAATTTTTTTCTGCATGCAACTTACTTACCAAATTCAACAGGACAACTACAACAACATACAGATACAGTATTCATTGTGTTTTTCTATGACTGTGACTGCATTTCTTGGATCTCTCTCTGCTTCTAAATTGATCCCTTAACACATCACTTAGTCCACTCCACTATCACATCTGCACCACACATAGTCATTTGTAAGTGCTCCTACGTAATTCGCAAGTCGCAGCACGCCCCAGCCCGTAGAGGACTGGGATGGCCCCAATGATGAAGCATGTCACCAAGGGGCAACCCTGGTGAGTGAGGGGACACCTAGAAAAAGAGCAATTTCTCCTTTTCTATCTATTATACCTTCCAGACCAACCCCATTGAGTGTTGTGAATGGATTTATAGTGACCAGCAAGGCTCTCAGGTATCTGGCAACAGAGACCTTATGTTGAATATAGTTATCAATAATTCCACACACGCCCTGTACTGTCGCATTCTTTCTTCCACAGTTGTCGAAAGTACTACTTACTTTTCACTGACATGCATGCAGTAGTGCATGCACTTTCAAAGATTGATGGATAAGTTTGTACCCAAAGATTTGTTTATGTTCAATTGTTTGTCCATGCTGTGCTTTTTTTACAGGGTGTCTTCTGGTGACCAACATCGATGGACGAAGCGTCAGCTGCAATGGAGGAGTGCCGCTAATAAGAGGATTTTTTTTCTGCATGCAACTTACTTACCAAATTCAACAGGACAACTACAACAACATACAGATATAGTATCCATTGTGTTTTTCTAGGACTGTGACTGCATTTCTTGGATCTCTCTCTGCTTCTAAATTGATCCCTTAACTCATCACTTAGTCCACTCCACTATCACATCTGCACCACACATAATCATTTGTAAGTGCTCCTACGTAATTCGCAAGTCGCAGCACGCCCCAGCCCGTAGAGGACTGGGATGGCCCCAATGATGAAGCATGTCACCAAGGGGCAACCCTGGTGAGTGAGGGGACACCTAGAAAAAGAGCAATTTCTCCTTTTCTATCTACTATACCTTCCAGACCAACCCCATTGAGTGTTGTGAATGGATTTATAGTGACCAGCAAGTAAGCATGGGCGAATTTTGCGAATCTCGCGTTCGCGAATTTTGCGGATTTGCGAACGCGCAATCCGCAAAATCCGCGAATTCTCGCGAATTTTTTTTTGTGTTCGCGCGTGTTTCTGCCAGTTCGCGAGGGTTTTGTACAATTTCGCAATTTGCGAACTTACCTGTCGGGTCGTATGTTTTGCGAACTTGTTGTTTCTACGTGTCCAGCCTGTTCGGGACACTCTTCTTCATCACTGCCACTCTCTGTCAATACTGCCACTCTCTGACTACTCATGCCACCCTCTGGCCCACCCATGCCACCCTCTGTTTCATCACCGCACCCTCTGGTTGTCCAGTGTACATTATTTTCGGCAAAGCAAAGCACACCTTCCCTGCCTCAAGTGACCTGAATTAATTTGGGGCTGATTAATGTGTCACAGAATATTTTTTTAGCTGGCACCTGCTTCCTTAGTGCTTCCTGATTAGTGATCTTTTGCACTTGCTAAGTGCTTTCATTGTTGCAAAATTAGTTACAACACCTGCCCTGCCCCAACTGACAATAATGAATTAGGGGCTGATTAATGTGTCACTGGATTTAAACTTCCAGCCTGGCTCCTGCTTGTCTGCCTTAGCTGTAATTCAGGACCTTTGTGTAACTATTCTGAGGGTCAGAGCAAGGTCACATAATAGTTGCAAGTAGGCAACTGAACTCTGGAGGGGCCCCTCAGGAAGCACTACAGGAAATGGCTACTAATGATGAGCCTGAACTTTTGAACCTGGTAAGTAGTTTCAGTTTTGCTAAAATCGTATTTCTGCAATTTAGCGCTTATTCGCGGGGCGCGAAGTGTACTGGGAAGCCGCGAACTCACGCGAACAGTGCGAGCAAAATCCGCTGCTCGCGGATTTGCGGATTTTGCGGGAGATTCGCAAATCTCGCGGATTGCGAATTTACCGAAAATCCGCAAAATCCGCGAGCGAAACGGATTTTCCGCCCATGCTTACCAGCAAGGCTCTCAGGTATCTGGCAACAGAGACCTTATCTTGAATATAGTTATCAATATTTCCACACACGCCCTGTACTGTCGCATTCTTTCTTCCACAGTTGTCGAAAGTACTACTTACTTTTCACTGACATGCATGCAGTAGTGCATGCACTTTCAAAGATTGATGGATAGGTTTGTACCCAAAGATTTGTTTATGTTCACAATTGTTTGTCCATGCTGTGCTATTTTTTCTTGTCTCCCAAAACCTTTCCCAAAAACCCCCGTACCCATCCATTTTTCAAACCCTAACCCTCTTCCCCCGGGCTGTGTGGTTTTGATTGATGTGTGACTAAATTACAGCAATAAATCCACACACTTGCTGGGGAGGATAAGGTGATAGCAACAGGCTGGTGAAGAAATCCAAGGATATATTCTTACTCTGCTTGACAAAGACCCATGGCTAATGTCAAAGAACTTCAACCGAATTAGTAGTTATACTTTACCATTTGTTAGGCTACAATGTGGCACTGTTCTAGAGTACTGTCACCTGCTATATTCTCTATTGTACCGTTGTATTGCTCAGGAGGACAAACCAGATTTCATTTTCTTTTTTTTCATAGGCATGCAACTGCCACTGTGTCACACCACTAGTACCACCGCTATGAGGAAATTTTATCCGCCCAGGATCGCCAACCTTATTCGCTGTTTCCCATGGAGCCAGCCCTGGGTCTAGCCCTACTTTCAAACACAAATTACAGGTAAGATAAGCGTTTGGTGGGAGGGAGTATAATGGAGTATTAGGAGAGACGAGAGACTGATGGTAGTACTACTAAAGTCCTAGGACTCTTGAATTCACTTCACTTACTCTGTGAGAGGCACTTAGTGTTGAAAACATTTGGGCATTTACACTTAAAGGAAGAAAATGGAACTAAACCTTCAGGAAAACAAAGTTACTGTTAACCCCCACCCACCAGGCAAGCAGTAAAAAACAGGTATGCTCAGATAAAGTTTGAAAAAGTATATTTATATCCCTAACAAAATAATCTCCCGCAAGACCCTCCCTAACCCCAATGGTTGTCCTTTAAAAGTCCCAAACCCAACTCCCGATTCCCACCCCCCAAAAGTCTCTAAAAAAGGGGCAAGGGACACTATGGGTGGATGCTGTTTACTTTTTGGGCCAGGGCATCATACTCCTGGCGGAGCAAGGCGTGCTCTACGCGGAGCCCCTCCAACACATTTGTAAAGTGGTGGAGCTCCTGCTGAAGGCGGGACACCCTCAGGGTACTGCGGCACAGGCGTGCCTTGCAGTTACAATGGCTGTGAGAGGCAGCTGTTGTCCTTGCTGCTCGGCGTTTGGCGTTTGGCTTTAGCAGCCCGGCTCAGTCTGGCTGGAGCACTGTGCTGGGTGGCAGCCCGTGGGGCACGGAGGCCAATGCAGACGACGTTGTTGTTGTGGTCGACTGCACACTTTCGTCGTCCTCCAGGGCCACCAGCCGCCGATATTCTGCAACAGTGGCAGCGATCCTCCGTTGCCGGGCCGCTCTAGCCAGCTCCTTCCTCCTTGTTTGTTTGGAAGGAGCATCTATATGAAGAAAGAAAGACATAGTCTGTAACCAATGCTCTTTAAGATTAACTCAATCATTCAGCAGAAATTTGTGTTGCAGTACAACTAGCAACTTGCAAGCGCATTACATAACTATTGAGGCCAGTATCTATCTATCCTCCCACTTCTTCATCCTTGCTCTAACATTAGTGGGAGTTTAAGGAACAAATTCTACGAGCACTATGGACTTCCATTGGAGTCGACTATGAAAGTACACCAGTCTTATTCTTCTTCTTGTCTCTTGTTTAGGAAAATTGGTACGTTATCTTCTGCAAGCCGGCATAATGCCAGCGCAGTGAACTTGCACCCGAGAAAAAGAGCAAACGCCATGATGAGTGACCTAGACTTGCGTTACTGTACCGGTCCAGTACATGCAGGTGGTGAAGCTCTTACTTTTCTATTACGGGTGGCACTGAGAATACTCTGTTACAAGGGCTACTGCTTAATTAATTTAACTTTCACCCTACAGTGCAAATGAGTACTAGAAATGGAAAAATGAAGAAGATAAATAATCTCATTATCTATCACTTCACATGGGATGTTTTTGCTTACATATGGGATGACTTTAGGTGCTTTGCTTTTTATTGAGTGACCAGTGATGCATCCACACATGAATGACTGAGTACTACTAAACTTATTAAGAGAGGTAGGGAGTGGCCACCGTAATAACCGGATCTATGCTGTGCTTGCAATACAAACTACTGCTACTATTGATGGTAGTATTTGGACAAAATTACAACTTCTTTTCCTTGCCTTTCCTACACTGGAACGGACGTGCGGGTGCTGTGTTACATGCTTTTCAAAGTTACACTTAGTTCATCCACTAACCGTCTACTCTCTCTAGATCATGGGTACTCACAAACTTTCTCTCAGGGGCTAAATTTACAGTGTAGTTTGTGGCCGAGGGCCGCACTGGTAGGGGCGGAGTCAGAGGGGGCGGGGCTAAAGCAAAACGAAAACTTGTGACCATGAGGTTGCACACAGGTCCCTGCAGCAGATGCCTTCATCCACTGAGCCACCAGACCCAGCATTTACATACATCTCTCTCCCTCCTGCTCTCCCTCCTGCCCTCCCTCTCCATCTCTCTCTCCCTCCTGCCCTCCCTCTCCCTCCCCCTCTGTCATCTCACTGTGTGTGTGTCTGTCTGTGTCAGCCTTCAGCCCGGGCTGAGACATCTTCCTCAACGCGCACACACAGACAGCCACACCAAAGTACTTAACAGGTCTTTAAAAGACCATTAACATATTATTGAGGCTTTGTTTGTTGTAGTGCCCCTGCATCTCCACCCTGACAATCACTGCTTGCCCGGCCCCACAGGGCAGAGGCTTTGTTCTATTTCACCTCTTTGTGGCCCTGCATCTCCACTCTGCTCTGTGGGGGCCGGGGGAGCAGTGATTGTCAGAGTGGAGATGCAGCGGCGCTAACAGGTGAAATACAACAAAGCCTCTGCTCTGTGGGGGCCGGGGGAGCAGTGATTGTCTGCAAGGTCTGCGCACCGCCAAGGAAGGCTTGCCGGGCCGCCACCGGCCCGCGGGCCGTACTATGAGTACCCCTGCTCTAGATACACATATGCTATCTAAGAGTCAGATAGTAACACGATCCAGGTATATTATGGACACATACAGTTTCTGTGTCACCCACCCAGGCTGTTGTCCTTCCACCAATCATTGCTTCATCATTCACCCAGCCATGCATCTCATATTCTTTCCTTCCCAGCCACGTCTTCAATCTCAATAAGTAAGGAATATATAAGAGCTTACTTCTGCCCGCCACCACCACCGTCTGAACTCTCACAGCCGGCACTGGAACCGCCGCCTCCTCCCCTGAGGAATTGCCCTCCGCCTCCGTGTCGAGCACCACCACCTCCGCGTTGGCCCCGCCACCAGATGATTCCACCTACAAAGTACATTTAAGAATGTTAGAATAAACCACTCACTAGTATTTGGTCTAGGAATGAAGACATGTGAAAACAATGTAATTTGTGACTGTGTACTCTAAAGTAAAAAAAAATGTCCCTTTTTCCAGGGAACACCCTTCCTTGTCTTGCTGCACTTTTTGGCACAACTGATGAAGGCTGGCTTTTAAACACGCACCATTTTTCTCCACACAGACAGAAGATGGACTTCTAACAACAAGATCAAGTTGAAACAAGGTGAGAGCTCGGCTCGACCACAAGAAATGTCTTCAATTAATCGTCAGCACTAACCACTTTTCCATTCTCAGTTAAACGTTTAGTTTTTTTATTATGACTTCATTTTAATAAATGTGTTTACTTTTAATAAAGCTTTTAAACTTAAATAGACTCTGTGTTTTTTGGTCCAGACTAGAGTGACTGAGCGAAAGGTTTTGCAATTTTTGCAAGCATGAGTCCGTGCCTCTGACACTTCTTGACTCTGACTCCGTACTCTTGAGCTACGTTGGATAATCATCATTGGGGATCAATCATCGATGAATTCGGGAGGTAAATGACTGTGCCACACATGTAGTCAGTCAGTAAGGACATTGGGGGTTCAAAGTCTGTTATCACAGAGGTATGTGGAAACTGTAACAGCGCCTATTATAATTGATAAGCAATGCACTATTTATTGTCCATAGTTGTTTCTGCAGAAGAATTGTCCCCTCAACAGTAGTGGTATGGATTGTCCTCCTATCCAAACCAAAAGGTAGTATCTTATTCTTTCTTGGTGGTCATTCACATTTTATAGTTGGGAATTTTCAAAGCAGATAGAACACTTCAAAAGACATTATGGACAATCTCAGAGGACTGCACTGCACTAAGTTGATAGAGCTATTGCTGACTAGAATGGGAGTTTCGCCAACCGTGCAATCTTAGTTAGCTACACAGACAGACTAATAAGAATAATCTAGTAATACCACAGGGAGTCATAGGAGAGGCAGGATAAGAATTTAGATACAGTCTACAAGAAGATCAAAGACGATTTTGAAAAAATCAAATGAGGAACGCTAGGAAAAATAGGTGCTAGTCTAAAATGAAAACTTACTGGGGCCAGCAAAGGAGCCCTCGCCTGCCCGATCCTGGCCCTGTTCAACAGCATCCGCCGCCTGCTGCTCCTGTGTCCCTTCGCCCCTGGGGGGAGCTGACGTACAACATGAAAGAAAGAACAGAAAACATGGACGATTGTTGCTTGTCAATGTCAACCAAATCAAACATTTCAAAACAACAATAACAAAATATTTCCGCGAAATTATATTGATTAGGGTTAGTTTTCATTGATTTGCGGACCTGCGACTTCGAAAGTCACGTAACTCACTAAACAAAGTACTGAAAGGTTCACCTAGGACTGGCAGGCAGCAGTCCGCAGGCAAGACGCAAAGTGACAGACAAACTCCATTGTGATTTCAGTCAGATCAGTGACAACACTAACAGTTGCCTGCTACATAACCAGTCATTTAAATAGTCAAACTATCAATCCACCGCCACTATTTTTCTTATTGTCAGGGGTACAAAGGAAGGGGCAGATTTAAGCCACTTGCGGCTCTTTTGCTCCGTTCTTGCGTGACTTTTGTGACGCAGCAGCTAAACAAAAGAGGCGCCATGGTGCGGCGTATAATATTATAACAACGTGACGCATTTGGGAGATGCATCCCGTTATAAAGCCCTGCGCCATCAGGGGGCGTTCCGGCGCAAGGGAGGGCATTCCTGCGCTGGAACACATCCTAAAAGTGGCTGAGGGAAATCTACAAAATTTCAATCAATCACCTTTAGGACAATGATGCGTCACACAAACCCTGCACCTGCTTGAAGCAGACGTACGGCTTGACCCAGCATTGGGGAGATAGGGTACCCCAGTGCATTGCTGGAGCTGCGCCATCGTTGCGACGCAACTCCAGCAGTAAAGCTTCGGTGACGTTTTGGGCCCATGGTGCGCCGCATTGCAAATACGGCGCACCATGTTTGGTGGTGGTAGCGGGCCGCACAATTACTGGCGCATCCCTGCTACTTTGCAGGGATGCGACGGTAATTGCAATTCTGCCCCTTAGGGGCATACTTACTTACGCGTTCTGGCGCATCTCCAGAGATGCGCCAGATCAAATGCGTCACGCAAAACTACCCTTGCGACACGGCAGATGCGCCTCATTTACAATGCGGCGCGCCCTGGCGCAAGGGTAAGCACTTGCGTGACGCATCTCGTCACGTAAGAGCGGCGCATCGCTGGAGTCACGTCGCCAACGAAATGCAACTCCAGTAATGCTCAGGGCCACCCAATACTTAACATGCTGTGTCAGTCCTTACGCCTGCTTCAAGCAAGCATAAGGAATTGAATTGACGTAGCAACGTCGCAGAAGTGCCTGCGTTAAATCTTGTAGATTTCACGCAGGCACTTTTGCGAGGCGCACAGCCGCAGGACCGCCCACCCTGCATACTAGGAACGCACCCATTGTGGCACAGGCCCATGGCTTTATAACGTGACGCATCTCCCTAGATGCGTCACGCTGTAAATGACTCGCAGGGATGCGCCACGTTTACGCCGCTGTTGCGTCACGCAAGGCAACGTAAACGTGGCGCAAGGGGCTTGTAAATGTAATCTGCCCCCTAGTGTCTAGCATTACGCAGTTCTGTAAAGTACACTCATACATAATTGTTACTCAGGCCAATGAGACCACAAAATAGAAAACAAATAAGCATAGTAGCAACGCCACTGAGAAGGAGAGCAGTGCACCTGAAATGCACAGAAGATTTTGAAATATATTTTAACTACAATGTAATCGTCAGCAGCATTATTGGCTTGCTCCATGTAAAAAACAAATATTTGCAATACAACAACCGGACTTATGGCCTAGCTACGCAGCGCGTTTGGACCGAAGGCTGAGAAATATTGTAAGTAGGAGATGTTGCTTTTGGCCTGTTTGGGGGTGTTATGCTTTTTGGCGGGTGGGTTGGCAGGTCTTGGGCCATTCCTGGGAAGGTCTAATACCGGGTAGAAGTGGTTGGGACAATATCCACGCCGATTTCTTTTGTTGCTATTTCTGACATTTTGCTCAATGTAGCGTTTTTGGGGGCCTGTTTGGGGGGCTTCCTGGTGTTTGTGGGTGGGTTTCAGGGTCTGGGAGCACTGCTGGCTATGGATACTTTACTTTGCAAGAGGTTTGAAGCAAATCCATGGTGGCAGAGGGGAGTTAGGGCCTAGCTGCAGAGCGCACGCGGAGTGATTTGGGAAATTTGGGAAAAAATGACTAAGTCCCCATTTTTGTACTTTTGCTCTTTGGCTGTTTGGGAGTCTTCTACTCGTTTTCTCCTGGGTTGACGGCTCTGGGGCCATTGCTGGGAAGCTCTAATACCGGATAAAAGTGGTTTGGACCAAATCCGAGGCGGAATTTTTTGTGTGTTTTTGCTGACTTGCTTGCCTTTGAGGTGCTCTTAGGGGGGGTTCCTTCTGTTTGTGGGTGAGTTTCGGGGTCTGTGAGCACTGCTGGGACACTCTAATCTTGATTGCATTTTCTTTTCAGGAATTCCGTGGTGGCAAACCGGACTTATGGCCTAGCTACGCAGCGCGTTTGGACCGAAGGCCGAGAAATATTGTAAGTAGGAGATGTTGCTTTTGGCCTGTTTGGGGGTGTTATGCTTTTTGGTGGGTGGGTTGGCGGGTCTTGGGCCATTCCTGGGAAGATCTAATACCGGGTAGAAGTGGTTGGGCCAAAATCCACGCCGATTTTTTGTTGTTGCTATTTCTGACATTTTGCTCAATGTAGCGTTTTCCGGGGCCTGTTTGGGGGGCTTCCTGGTGTTTGTGGGTGGGTTTCGGGGTCTGGGAGCACTGCTGGCTATGGATACTTTACTTTGCAAGAGGTTTGAAGCAAATCCATGGTGGCAGAGGGGAGTTAGGGCCTAGCTGCAGAGCGCGCGCGGAGTGATTTGGGAAATTTGGGAAAAAATGACTAAGTCCCCATTTTTGTACTTTTGCTCTTTGGCTGTTTGGGGGTCTTCTACTCGTTTTCTCCTGGGTTGACGGCTCTGGGGCCATTGCTGGGAAGCTCTCATACCGGATAAAAGTGGTTTGGACCAAATCCGATGTGGAATTTGTTTTGTGTTTTTGCTGACTTGTTTGCCTTTGAGGTGCTCTTAGGGGGGGTTCCGTCTGTTTGTGGGTGAGTTTCGGGGTCTGTGAGCACTGCTGGGACACTCTAATCTTGATTGCATTTGCTTTTCAGGAAATCTGTGGTGGCAAACCGGACTTATGACCTAGCTACGCAGCGCGTTTGGACCGAAGGCCGAGAAATATTGTAAGTAGGAGATGTTGCTTTTGGCCTGTTTGGGGGTGTTATGCTTTTTGGCGGGTGGGCTGGCGGGTCTTGGGCCATTCCTGGGAAGGTCTAATACCGGGTAGAAGTGGTTGGGACAAAATCCACGCCGAAAAGCCTTTTGGCACTTTTTGTAACTTAGGGTTCGTTAGGGTTAGCCCTAGCAGCAGGATTGCATGTGTTTCGGGGTGTTCTAGATTTTTGCAACTGAGTTCTGGGGTCTTAGAGCACTCGTGAGAATGTGTAATTTTGGTTGCAAGTCATTTGAAGAAAATCCATGGTGGGAAAGGGGGGATTTGGCATAGTTAAAGAAAGCCTTTGTCACTATTCTTAACTTAGGGTTCGTTAGGGTTAGCAGTATTTCTATTGCATGTGTTTGGGTGGGGGGGTTTTCGAGTCTTGGAGCAATGCTGGCTATGGATACTTTTGCTTGGTTGCTTGCAAGTGGTTTGAATGCAATCCACGGTGGGTAAGGGGGTATTTGGGCCTACTTTTACTTTCAAAGTACGTTTTGTCACCAGTTTTCTGCTAGGCCTCATTTTTTGCGATTTGATTGGGGGTCTTCTACATTTTTGCGACTGGCTTTAGTAAGGGTCTGGGTGGGAGCACTGCTGGGAAGATCTAATTTTGTTCTAAAACACAGTTTACAGTACACCTAGCTTGAGGGGAAAGATCCGCTACATTAATTTGCCCATACTTATTTATCCTTCAAAAGGTGACTCAGACAGAGTACGCACTATCAAAAATATTGTACAGTCTACTAGGAAAATCAAAGTGTGACTTTTTGCACTCCACAGCCTACATACCTTATATTTATTTATCAGTGGTGTTGTAATATTATATCACTTCCTGTTTTTCGTTGAATAATTACAGGCCGGGTTTCAGTCTGTGCAATGGGGAAAAAAGGATGGAGTCAGGCTTCACATTAGCGAGCCGCAATTCAGCATCCGCCAGGCAGGCTGTGGACAGGGTGTCTTCTGGTCACCAACATTGATGGACGAAGCGTCAGATGGAATGGAGGAGTGCCGCTAATAAGAGGAATTTTTTTCTGCATGCAACTTACTTACCAAATTCAACAGGACAACTACAACAACATACAGATACAGTATTCATTGTGTTTTTCTATGACTGTGACTGCATTTCTTGGATCTCTCTCTGCTTCTAAATTGATCCCTTAACACATCACTTAGTCCACTCCACTATCACATCTGCACCACACATAGTCATTTGTAAGTGCTCCTACGTAATTCGCAAGTCGCAGCACGCCCCAGCCCGTAGAGGACTGGGATGGCCCCAATGATGAAGCATGTCACCAAGGGGCAACCCTGGTGAGTGAGGGGACACCTAGAAAAAGAGCAATTTCTCCTTTTCTATCTATTATACCTTCCAGACCAACCCCATTGAGTGTTGTGAATGGATTTATAGTGACCAGCAAGGCTCTCAGGTATCTGGCAACAGAGACCTTATGTTGAATATAGTTATCAATAATTCCACACACGCCCTGTACTGTCGCATTCTTTCTTCCACAGTTGTCGAAAGTACTACTTACTTTTCACTGACATGCATGCAGTAGTGCATGCACTTTCAAAGATTGATGGATAGGTTTGTACCCAAAGATTTGTTTATGTTCAATTGTTTGTCCATGCTGTGCTTTTTTTACAGGGTGTCTTCTGGTGACCAACATCGATGGACGAAGCGTCAGCTGCAATGGAGGAGTGCCGCTAATAAGAGGAATTTTTTTCTGCATGCAACTTACTTACCAAATTCAACAGGACAACTACAACAACATACAGATATAGTATCCATTGTGTTTTTCTAGGACTGTGACTGCATTTCTTGGATCTCTCTCTGCTTCTAAATTGATCCCTTAACTCATCACTTAGTCCACTCCACTATCACATCTGCACCACACATAATCATTTGTAAGTGCTCCTACGTAATTCGCAAGTCGCAGCACGCCCCAGTCCGTAGAGGACTGGGATGGCCCCAATGATGAAGCATGTCACCAAGGGGCAACCCTGGTGAGTGAGGGGACACCTAGAAAAAGAGCAATTTCTCCTTTTCTATCTACTATACCTTCCAGACCAACCCCATTGAGTGTTGTGAATGGATTTATAGTGACCAGCAAGTAAGCATGGGCGAATTTTGCGAATCTCGCGTTCGCGAATTTTGCGGATTTGCGAACGCGCAATCCGCAAAATCCGCGAATTCTCGCGAATTTTTTTTTTGTGTTCGCGCGTGTTTCTGCCAGTTCGCGAGGGTTTTGTACAATTTCGCAATTTGCGAACTTACCTGTCGGGTCGCATGTTTTGCGAACTTGTTGTTTCTACGTGTCCAGCCTGTTCGGGACACTCTTCTTCATCACTGCCACTCTCTGTCAATACTGCCACTCTCTGACTACTCATGCCACCCTCTGGCCCACCCATGCCACCCTCTGTTTCATCACCGCACCCTCTGGTTGTCCAGTGTACATTATTTTCGGCAAAGCAAAGCACACCTTCCCTGCCTCAAGTGACCTGAATTAATTTGGGGCTGATTAATGTGTCACAGAATATTTTTTTAGCTGGCACCTGCTTCCTTAGTGCTTCCTGATTAGTGATCTTTTGCACTTGCTAAGTGCTTTCATTGTTGCAAAATTAGTTACAACACCTGCCCTGCCCCAACTGACAATAATGAATTAGGGGCTGATTAATGTGTCACTGGATTTGAACTTCCAGCCTGGCTCCTGCTTGTCTGCCTTAGCTGTAATTCAGGACCTTTGTGTAACTATTCTGAGGGTCAGAGCAAGGTCACATAATAGTTGCAAGTAGGCAACTGAACTCTGGAGGGGCCCCTCAGGAAGCACTACAGGAAATGGCTACTAATGATGAGCCTGAACTTTTGAACCTGGTAAGTAGTTTCAGTTTTGCTAAAATCGTATTTCTGCAATTTAGCGCTTATTCGCGGGGCGCGAAGTGTACTGGGAAGCCGCGAACTCACGCGAACAGTGCGAGCAAAATCCGCTGCTCGCGGATTTGCGGATTTTGCGGGAGATTCGCAAATCTCGCGGATTGCGAATTTACCGAAAATCCGCAAAATCCGCGAGCGAAACGGATTTTCCGCCCATGCTTACCAGCAAGGCTCTCAGGTATCTGGCAACAGAGACCTTATCTTGAATATAGTTATCAATATTTCCACACACGCCCTGTACTGTCGCATTCTTTCTTCCACAGTTGTCGAAAGTACTACTTACTTTTCACTGACATGCATGCAGTAGTGCATGCACTTTCAAAGATTGATGGATAGGTTTGTACCCAAAGATTTGTTTATGTTCACAATTGTTTGTCCATGCTGTGCTATTTTTTCTTGTCTCCCAAAACCTTTCCCAAAAACCCCCGTACCCATCCATTTTTCAAACCCTAACCCTCTTCCCCCGGGCTGTGTGGTTTTGATTGATGTGTGACTAAATTACAGCAATAAATCCACACACTTGCTGGGGAGGATAAGGTGATAGCAACAGGCTGGTGAAGAAATCCAAGGATATATTCTTACTCTGCTTGACAAAGACCCATGGCTAATGTCAAAGAACTTCAACCGAATTAGTAGTTATACTTTACCATTTGTTAGGCTACAATGTGGCACTGTTCTAGAGTACTGTCACCTGCTATATTCTCTATTGTACCGTTGTATTGCTCAGGAGGACAAACCAGATTTCATTTTCTTTTTTTTCATAGGCATGCAACTGCCACTGTGTCACACCACTAGTACCACCGCTATGAGGAAATTTTATCCGCCCAGGATCGCCAACCTTATTCGCTGTTTCCCATGGAGCCAGCCCTGGGTCTAGCCCTACTTTCAAACACAAATTACAGGTAAGATAAGCGTTTGGTGGGAGGGAGTATAATGGAGTATTAGGAGAGACGAGAGACTGATGGTAGTACTACTAAAGTCCTAGGACTCTTGAATTCACTTCACTTACTCTGTGAGAGGCACTTAGTGTTGAAAACATTTGGGCATTTACACTTAAAGGAAGAAAATGGAACTAAACCTTCAGGAAAACAAAGTTACTGTTAACCCCCACCCACCAGGCAAGCAGTAAAAAACAGGTATGCTCAGATAAAGTTTGAAACAGTATATTTATATCCCTAACAAAATAATCTCCCGCAAGACCCTCCCTAACCCCAACGGTTGTCCTTTAAAAGTCCCAAACCCAACTCCCGATTCCCACCCCCCAAAAGTCTCTAAAAAAGGGGCAAGGGACACTATGGGTGGATGCTGTTTACTTTTTGGGCCAGGGCATCATACTCCTGGCGGAGCAAGGCGTGCTCTACGCGGAGCCCCCCCAACACATTTGTAAAGTGGTGGAGCTCCTGCTGAAGGCGGGACACCCTCAGGGTACTGCGGCACAGGCGTGCCTTGCAGTTACAATGGCTGTGAGAGGCAGCTGTTGTCCTTGCTGCTCGGCGGTGGCGTTTGGCTTTGGCAGCCCGGCTCAGTCTGGCTGGAGCACTGTGCTGGGTGGCAGCCCGTGGGGCACGGAGGCCAATGCAGACGACGTTGTTGTTGTGGTCGACTGCACACTTTCGTCGTCCTCCAGGGCCACCAGCCGCCGATATTCTGCAACAGTGGCAGCGATCCTCCGTTGCCGGGCCGCTCTAGCCAGCTCCTTCCTCCTTGTTTGTTTGGAAGGAGCATCTATATGAAGAAAGAAAGACATAGTCTGTAACCAATGCTCTTTAAGATTAACTCAATCATTCAGCAGAAATTTGTGTTGCAGTACAACTAGCAACTTGCAAGCGCATTACATAACTATTGAGGCCAGTATCTATCTATCCTCCCACTTCTTCATCCTTGCTCTAACATTAGTGGGAGTTTAAGGAACAAATTCTACGAGCACTATGGACTTCCATTGGAGTCGACTATGAAAGTACACCAGTCTTATTCTTCTTCTTGTCTCTTGTTTAGGAAAATTGGTACGTTATCTTCTGCAAGCCGGCATAATGCCAGCGCAGTGAACTTGCACCCGAGAAAAAGAGCAAACGCCATGATGAGTGACCTAGACTTGCGTTACTGTACCGGTCCAGTACATGCAGGTGGTGAAGCTCTTACTTTTCTATTACGGGTGGCACTGAGAATACTCTGTTACAAGGGCTACTGCTTAATTAATTTAACTTTCACCCTACAGTGCAAATGAGTACTAGAAATGGAAAAATGAAGAAGATAAATAATCTCATTATCTATCACTTCACATGGGATGTTTTTGCTTACATATGGGATGACTTTAGGTGCTTTGCTTTTTATTGAGTGACCAGTGATGCATCCACACATGAATGACTGAGTACTACTAAACTTATTAAGAGAGGTAGGGAGTGGCCACCGTAATAACCGGATCTATGCTGTGCTTGCAATACAAACTACTGCTACTATTGATGGTAGTATTTGGACAAAATTACAACTTCTTTTCCTTGCCTTTCCTACACTGGAACGGACGTGCGGGTGCTGTGTTACATGCTTTTCAAAGTTACACTTAGTTCATCCACTAACCGTCTACTCTCTCTAGATCATGGGTACTCACAAACTTTCTCTCAGGGGCTAAATTTACAGTGTAGTTTGTGGCCGAGGGCCGCACTGGTAGGGGCGGAGTCAGAGGGGGCGGGGCTAAAGCAAAACAAAAACTTGTGACCATGAGGTTGCACACAGGTCCCTGCAGCAGATGCCTTCATCCACTGAGCCACCAGACCCAGCATTTACATACATCTCTCTCCCTCCTGCTCTCCCTCCTGCCCTCCCTCTCCATCTCTCTCTCCCTCCTGCCCTCCCTCTCCCTCCCCCTCTGTCATCTCACTGTGTGTGTGTCTGTCTGTGTCAGCCTTCAGCCCGGGCTGAGACATCTTCCTCAACGCGCACACACAGACAGCCACACCAAAGTACTTAACAGGTCTTTAAAAGACCATTAACATATTATTGAGGCTTTGTTTGTTGTAGTGCCCCTGCATCTCCACCCTGACAATCACTGCTTGCCCGGCCCCACAGGGCAGAGGCTTTGTTCTATTTCACCTCTTTGTGGCCCTGCATCTCCACTCTGCTCTGTGGGGGCCGGGGGAGCAGTGATTGTCAGAGTGGAGATGCAGGGGCGCTAACAGGTGAAATACAACAAAGCCTCTGCTCTGTGGGGGCCGGGGGAGCAGTGATTGTCTGCAAGGTCTGCGCACCGCCAAGGAAGGCTTGCCGGGCCGCCACCGGCCCGCGGGCCGTACTATGAGTACCCCTGCTCTAGATACACATATGCTATCTAAGAGTCAGATAGTAACACGATCCAGGTATATTATGGACACATACAGTTTCTGTGTCACCCACCCAGGCTGTTGTCCTTCCACCAATCATTGCTTCATCATTCACCCAGCCATGCATCTCATATTCTTTCCTTCCCAGCCACGTCTTCAATCTCAATAAGTAAGGAATATATAAGAGCTTACTTCTGCCCGCCACCACCACCGTCTGAACTCTCACAGCCGGCACTGGAACCGCCGCCTCCTCCCCTGAGGAATTGCCCTCCGCCTCCGTGTCGAGCACCACCACCTCCGCGTTGGCCCCGCCACCAGATGATTCCACCTACAAAGTACATTTAAGAATGTTAGAATAAACCACTCACTAGTATTTGGTCTAGGAATGAAGACATGTGAAAACAATGTAATTTGTGACTGTGTACTCTAAAGTAAAAAAAAATGTCCCTTTTTCCAGGGAACACCCTTCCTTGTCTTGCTGCACTTTTTGGCACAACTGATGAAGGCTGGCTTTTAAACACGCACCATTTTTCTCCACACAGACAGAAGATGGACTTCTAACAACAAGATCAAGTTGAAACAAGGTGAGAGCTCGGCTCGACCACAAGAAATGTCTTCAATTAATCGTCAGCACTAACCACTTTTCCATTCTCAGTTAAACGTTTAGTTTTTTTATTATGACTTCATTTTAATAAATGTGTTTACTTTTAATAAAGCTTTTAAACTTAAATAGACTCTGTGTTTTTTGGTCCAGACTAGAGTGACTGAGCGAAAGGTTTTGCAATTTTTGCAAGCATGAGTCCGTGCCTCTGACACTTCTTGACTCTGACTCCGTACTCTTGAGCTACGTTGGATAATCATCATTGGGGATCAATCATCGATGAATTCGGGAGGTAAATGACTGTGCCACACATGTAGTCAGTCAGTAAGGACATTGGGGGTTCAAAGTCTGTTATCACAGAGGTATGTGGAAACTGTAACAGCGCCTATTATAATTGATAAGCAATGCACTATTTATTGTCCATAGTTGTTTCTGCAGAAGAATTGTCCCCTCAACAGTAGTGGTATGGATTGTCCTCCTATCCAAACCAAAAGGTAGTATCTTATTCTTTCTTGGTGGTCATTCACATTTTATAGTTGGGAATTTTCAAAGCAGATAGAACACTTCAAAAGACATTATGGACAATCTCAGAGGACTGCACTGCACTAAGTTGATAGAGCTATTGCTGACTAGAATGGGAGTTTCGCCAACCGTGCAATCTTAGTTAGCTACACAGACAGACTAATAAGAATAATCTAGTAATACCACAGGGAGTCATAGGAGAGGCAGGATAAGAATTTAGATACAGTCTACAAGAAGATCAAAGACGATTTTGAAAAAAATCAAATGAGGAACGCTAGGAAAAATAGGTGCTAGTCTAAAATGAAAACTTACTGGGGCCAGCAAAGGAGCCCTCGCCTGCCCGATCCTGGCCCTGTTCAACAGCATCCGCCGCCTGCTGCTCCTGTGTCCCTTCGCCCCTGGGGGGAGCTGACGTACAACATGAAAGAAAGAACAGAAAACATGGACGATTGTTGCTTGTCAATGTCAACCAAATCAAACATTTCAAAACAACAATAACAAAATATTTCCGCGAAATTATATTGATTAGGGTTAGTTTTCATTGATTTGCGGACCTGCGACTTCGAAAGTCACGTAACTCACTAAACAAAGTACTGAAAGGTTCACCTAGGACTGGCAGGCAGCAGTCCGCAGGCAAGACGCAAAGTGACAGACAAACTCCATTGTGATTTCAGTCAGATCAGTGACAACACTAACAGTTGCCTGCTACATAACCAGTCATTTAAATAGTCAAACTATCAATCCACCGCCACTATTTTTCTTATTGTCAGGGGTACAAAGGAAGGGGCAGATTTAAGCCACTTGCGGCTCTTTTGCTCCGTTCTTGCGTGACTTTTGTGACCCAGCAGCTAAACAAAAGAGGCGCCATGGTGCGGCGTATAATATTATAACAACGTGACGCATTTGGGAGATGCATCCCGTTATAAAGCCCTGCGCCATCAGGGGGCATTCCGGCGCAAGGGAGGGCATTCCTGCGCTGGAACACATCCTAAAAGTGGCTGAGGGAAATCTACAAAATTTCAATCAATCACCTTTAGGACAATGATGCGTCACACAAACCCTGCACCTGCTTGAAGCAGACGTACGGCTTGACCCAGCATTGGGGAGATAGGGTACCCCAGTGCATTGCTGGAGCTGCGCCATCGTTGCGACGCAACTCCAGCAGTAAAGCTTTGTGAAAAATAAATTCAAACTTGGTGAACATTATCGGCGCCATCTTGCCCCTTTTCCAAGCCCATTCGTGCGCGTAAGCGGCAGCCAGTTTGAGCACCATGGCCTTCCTGCCCCTCGCTGATAGCCAGCACGTCTCTCTCTCTCTTAACCTCGCAAGCATTCCCCCGCACGCTGACAACCCCCGCTCTCTCATGCCTTGGGTCATAAACCCCTCTCCAGCGCAGCTTCACCACGGAATCCCATCCTGTTCCCAGCGCGACACCTCCCCTCATTCCTTTCATGGCCTCAAACCCTTTTGATGCAAACCCCCTTTTCCTGTGTCCCCGTTTGTCTTCCTTGTTCCCAAGCTGCCACCTGGCCCTGCGGATACTGTTTATTACCCGTACAGTAGGAAGCTTCCCCTCCCCATCAAAAGATCCCCGAACCGATCAAAGCCCCCACCCCATGAGATCCGATCAAACCCCATGCATTCCGTGAATCGGCGGAATGCCCTGCTGTGCGACAACCATCACCTGTTGTGACCGGGGTGGGGAATCCAACTGTAAATGTGTGTGGGAACGGGCCTGCAGGGGAGATTCCGAGGATGTTCTTTCTAATACTAAAATGTTGCAAGAATGTGTTATGTGCAATAAAGATCGTAAACCCTAGTATAAGAGGCCAGGCCTCAGAGATGTGGTTAGAGCACCTCGTGACGATACTTGCTGTCTGAATTGATGTGTTCTCCTCCGGAGAGAATAAAATCCTCGTTTCCTGCCTTCCAGTCTCCAGCGCCTGCTTCTTCATTGATTAATATTGGTGGGTCATAGAGGCGATACCGCCGGGCAACATAAAAGGGTCTTTGGTTACCGGTTGTCTTGGAACCCTTTTTAACAATTGGCGTCCCAAACGTGGGGCCCATCAGCGACTCGTGGATCCAGTGGGAGAGGTCCCGACGACAGAGTGAACGACTGCAACGATCGGAAGGTACCCTGTCCGATAGACCCTTGTCTGACAGCCGATCATCCGAACTTCACTGGTTCCGAACAGACCTCTCTCGAGTGATCTGCGGTCCTGACTGGGAACCATCAGGAGTGCCACGAGAAGTACGAAGAGAAGAGGACGATCGGGCGCTGGATTCGGAAGACGAGAAACTGTCCATGCGGTCCGGGTAAGGTCGTGTAAACACGACGAAATTGCGATAGTGATAGATAATTGGAAGTAATTGATAATTGTTGTGAAAATACTAGTATTACTCTTTGTTAATTTATTGGAGATTCACTGTCTACAAACGGAGAAACAACAGGCTCTCCCTTTATAAACAGCGAAGGATAGGTACGCACCCGTCGGACCTATTTTTCTCCCCCATTGATTAACTGTTATAGATTGTTTTCTGGAGATTCTCTGTCTGCAAACAGGGAAGAATAGGTCCCCTCTTTGCAGATAGTGAAAGGGTAGGTGACGCGAACCTTTGCGAGCCTACTTATTCTCCCCATTGACCATATTGATTTTTTATTTTTGACCTAAACATTGATTAACTGTTATAGATTGTTTTCTGGAGATTCTCTGTCTGCAAACAGGGAAAAATAGGTCCCCTCTTTGCAGATAGTGAAAGGGTAGGTGACGCGAACCTTTGCGAGCCTACTTATTCTCCCCATTGACCATATTGATTTTTTATTTTTGACCTAACATTGATTGCTCAGAATTGGTTCATGAGGTATTCACTACGTGCAAACAACGTAGAATAGAAATATTCTGTCTAGTCTTTGCGCGCAGTGATAAGATAGGTAGTGCTGACTATTATCCCATTGTGATCCGTCATGCCTGTCTTCTCCCCACTGGTCAGTAGCCTGTTTTACCCGGACCGCTTATTAGAGATGAACCATCCGGCTCCGCTGGAAGGCACCCCTAATAAGGACATGTTCATGAAGCATGGATTAATCGCTATAGCCTACAGTGAGCTGTGGCATAAATATACGAAAAAGGATCGAGAAAGACAGTGGCCACTGAGAGGATCCTTTGATCTTGACAAAATAGAAACGGTGGAAATAGCCCTTCGTAGAAATGAAACAACACCTATTATGCTCGATAGTCTCGGCATGTGGCGCAAAGAAGCCGCACGACGAAGGGAAGGCGACGAATTCGGAGAAGGTGAAGGGACACGACGGACAACCCCCCAAACGTCTAGTAGGCAAAGGGAAGGGCCAGCGATGGCACAGTCCCGAGGAGTAGACATGAAAAGCGAACGGTGTAAAGGGATGTGCCGACAAGCCAACCCCGGAACACAACGACCCGAAGGTAATCCCCCGACATTACGCACAGGACGGACAGATTTAAAACCAAACCAATGTGCTTTCTGTAAATGTCTTGGACACTGGAAAGCCCAATGCCCGACTCTGCAAAGCAAAGGTAAGAATGGAGGATTGACAGAAAGGACGGACCGACAGAAAGGAAAAAGACGTGAGATAAAAACCAATCCGACTAGTGCAGACAGAACAGACAGGACCACCCCGTTTGATTATGCTCGGTGGCACAGATTTCGTCAGACCAATTTTAACGACATGTTAGAGTTCTGGGACTGATTGCTCTCTGTTGCTCCCCCACTCTGAAAAACAAACACAACTGCAGGTCAGTGTAAACGATCCCCCGTTAGAGAAAGGACTCAAGAAAGCCAAGCGTCTATTATATAACTTAGGATTTAATTACGGTAAAACACACAACCAACAGTAAACAGAATAACTAGTAGAACTCTCTAAAAAGCAAACTTGACTAATAGGAAAAATACAAAACATATTATGCTCACTCCGGAAGTCCTCCAATGTAACAGTTCGATGGTCCCGCCCATCCGAAACACATAGCACGTGTGGGGCGGGGCCTGCCAGCAACCATGGGCCAAAAAGAGAACGCTGGCGAGAAGGTCCTGGAGGCTCCACCAAGCAGGCAATGAAATGGTCTTTCCATACTACCCTTCCAGGGATGGCGTCCCCCGGGCCGCGAGTAGGGAGGGGGCGGCTGCAAATGACCCCCTCCCTCGTATCTCCTGGTCCGGCCATCACGAATTCCTCCATCGAACGGATGCAGGGTGGGCAGGGAGGAAGAGGCGACGCGGACGAGCCTCTTCCACCTCCACAGGTAGGAGGCTTCCCTGCCCTGGCCCGACGCCGATGTCCTCCAGCCGGGCGACGGCCATATTTCCGCAACACAGGACATACAATGCCCGACTGGTATACTTTCTCAGCACAGGACATACAATGCCCGACTGGTATATTTTCTCAGCACAGGACATACAAGACCCGGCTGGTATACTTACGTAGTACAGGACACACAATGTCCGACGGGCATATTTACGGAGCACCGGACGTACAGTGGTCCCCCCAAGAGTCGGAATCAGGGGTGTAGGGTGGTCATCATGTGCGCCCCTGATTCCAAGGGACGGTGTAGGATGCGCCGGGAGATGAAGACGGCACGGACGAGCCTTTCTCACCTCCCCAGACGAAGGCTCCACTGCTGCACCCTGGCGCCCCGAACCAGAATGTCCTGCTCCAGCAGCATGATGCTCTGTCTTTCGCCATCACAAGAAGTTTCGTCCACTCCTGATGGATACGGCAAAGGTGACTGCCACAGGGTCTCAAAATGGCGTCTGGGCCCTCGAAAGGCGGGTCTAGGCCGCTGGAGTAACTTTGTCCGAAATTGCAACTCAGGCGCTTGCCCACCTGGGCGCAAGCCCCCACCATCGACAAACATCCCCTCGACTTTGAAGATTCTACCAAAGTCCCAAGAGCCCTCGGCCCCTTCAGGCTTCCGGTGAGGAACAGTTGCATTGATCTCAAATGAAATAACCACGGCACAGCAACAAGATGGCGGTGCTCTCGTGTCTGCATCAACTTCCGTCTGAACCACCAAGGAACATTATGGGCTAACGAACTCGAGCAAGTTCCGGCTGAACATCAACATGACCCGGTAAGAGAGACTCTACCCCCTCCCTCTCTTGATTGACGGTCCACACCACCAGCCCCTCTGTTAGCACAGTTTTCTTTTGAACTGCCGAAAGGGACTCTGGTCCAACCGCCAATTGTCGGGGATATTTTGCCCCTGATGCTACTTCCGGACTAAACCGGCCTCGCCCAAAATGGCGCTGGTATCAATGGAAACTAACGGATGCCTCGTGGTGTTCCTTAGCTAATGAAACTTGATGTACTAAGATATATATATATATACGAACCATTGCGCACTCGATGTTAAAGGGAGGAGGGTTCACTTGGCAAACATTTAAGAAGGGTTCCGTAAAATGTTGATTTCAATGAACAAATTATTTTTGATATTTGTTGTAACTGATACATAACGTCGCTTATGATGCACACCCGCGTTTTACATCTAGGAAATGTGATTACGATGAACTTGACTGTGTTTCCATTTATGAACTGAAATGCCCCTGATTCCTTCGTCACGCAATAAAATGTTTTTGGTTACTTGCAAATAATTAATTAGACCTTTTTTACATGTTCTTGTGCTACAAAATAACCCCCTACCGTATGTGCTTCCATCGACGACATGTCAGGCCAAAATATGAATTGCGCTCTCACATTTTACGTACTGAATAATTCTACAAATAAAGGTCTTAAAAAGCTATGGATAGGCATCGCGTACTTTTGTAAATGCGGGTATCGGTGGGAGGGTTTTTCTGTGCGCAACTGTTCTGCTTTTTTTTTTAAGGTTATCCGAGAAATGGTTGTTCGGCCCTGGGTTGATGGTCGAATCGAAGGTATGATACGCTGCCTCCAAGATATGCGACTGAGCTCAGGAACTGACGTATGAAGAAGGACCTCGACTTCTGAGAATGGGTAAAGTAAAACGGTGTGATTGATAAAATGTTATAAAGATATGGTGGTCGAAGGTACTAAGGTACAGGGTTGAACGAAGAACTGATATGCCTTAGAACATCGCAGCTTTGGGAATGATTTAGGGATCCCGATGGCCGGATACATCTACAAAACCGGGTACCTCACGCTAGGCACCTCTGATTCCTTTTTAGCGTTTTCACTACACACGATCCTTAATGCCATCCTCGAACCTCCCCATGAACAACCTATCACATTGCCTGCCCCCATGACTTTAGGAAACCAAAACCCTAAGGGATTATATCCCGAAGAGATAAGTACGAGAATGTGGTAAGTAAAGGACTTTCGTGCCCATACATTTGATGTGTTCGAATGTTGTCCCCTTTTTTCCCCCTTTTTTCCCTCTGCAGGTTACATTAGAATCCCGATTAGAGTACCATAAGGGATCTGGAACCACGTCACGCCCGATGCATGAAGACGGACTAGCGCTGCAAAACGGCACAACAAGGACGCTCTACCCAATGCATGACCTTTTTACCTGATCTAATGCTCTTCTGTCCCAAAACTGCATGCTTTCTACATCCTAACACAGACCCGAAACGTCTAAACGTCAGGTAACGCACTGAATAGCCCAAACAATACACGGTCATTCCCCATGTCACACGTGTACTGTTTGGCCTATTGTCTGTCTCTCTCTCTTACTCTCTCTCTCACTCTCTCCCTCTCTCTCTCTCTCTCTCTCTCTCTCTCTCTCTCTCTCTCTCTCTCTCTCTCACTTACTCTTCCACCCCTCCTCACTTTCCCTCTTCCTAGCAACTGGCACCTAATTGGCGAACCTGGTGCACCTCCTGATTGGCCCCAAATACCACAAGTATTTGCACAAATTTGTCCTAAATAAAATTGTATCGATACCACGTTACTACCTCTCCTTTTCTACTAAAATATGGATGAAATTTAAATTGGCCAATAGGAAAGGGACAGGTAAGACGACTAAGGTTCCCTAAATTTGACCCACTCTGAGGGAACTATTTGTCAGTGGCTTCTATGATAAAATATGTCTGTGGTAATGCGACCATCCCCATTGCAAATTGTCTCCGTACCCCAAGCTGTAAGAAATGATCGAGACACCCCCATCTACCCAAAATGCCCCCAGTTTGGTATCAGCCGCCCTGAACGAGAACTCGAAAAGCGCCCCTTGCTCCGATTCGTTGTGTTCCTAATCATTTTTCATAAGATCCCACCTTCCCCGAGGATAAGTTTAATAATTATCGCAAACCACCCCCCGAGTTTTTGTAGTAACCAGGTTGCGAGGATTTATATAGAAAGTTAGAAAGATATATGCAAAGTTAAAAATTAGATCGAAAATCGAAAGACCTTGTTGCTGTAAGCCTTGCTGAAAATAAGATGTTTTGATGTAATGAAGACTTGTTTAGCCTATGCTCATCCCTCAGAAGGATGCCTATCAGACTATGGTGAATAGCACGTTGCACTTTTTGTAAAATACAAGGCCCTGAAGGCCAGCCTAGCCTTGCAAGACTCGTACTAGGGAAATGGGTCTCTACCAGAGGAACTGACATCTACTATAATAGACGTATGCAATGAATGAGTACCAGACCTCGTACCTATTACAAATGAACGTAATAATCATCAAAGCGCCAAAGAATTAGCCGACAAAAGGAAGTTGTAAGGAATCCAGCAAACCCATCATCAATTGTTTATACGGTAGCCGCAAAAATCTCAAATGTAGCGAGTGCTTACCCCTGCTGCTTGGTGTTGGGAGAGAAATAGATTTATGTAATTACCTTCTTCTGCAAAATCTCTAAAGACTGTCTTTTCAAACTCGTTTAAGGGTACCACTGTCGGAGGAGAAAGAGACCGGATGTGGGAGCACGCGGCCTGACTGCGGATTGTGGAACATCAGCAACGGAGGCCGAGGCGAGACCACAGCAGTAAGGAGTCGCAGGACGGGGCACTGTTTCAAACAAAGCTAAGGAAAGGGCTGACCTGAAGCCCCTGCTCTATGATCAACGTGTGCCAGAAAGTCCCCGCTCTCTGAACATGGTTACGGACCCGCCTGTCGCAGACCCTCCGTCCCCCTGATCTGTTCCCGACTTGGCCTTGCTCCATCCCCTCCTCCTCCGACCTACCATAAGGACTGTTCACGCCCGCACCTTTCCACCCGAACTCCCAAGTTCCTCCAAATCCTACTGAGCTCCCCAGAGAAGAGTACTCCCTGCGTCAGAAGGGAGGGAGCTCCGACTAAATAGACCACGAACTATGTTGAAATCCCAGAACGGTGACCTAGAACTCCACCAAGGGTCGCCCCCGAAGAAAAGATAAACAAAGTCTGTGGTTCTGCCCGCTACCAAGCACCTTGAAGATGATGGAAGCAACAGGAAATGCCCACCACAGAGACTCAGGAAACGAACAGATCTCACAATTCTGGAACAGTTGCATTTTCCATTGCAAAATCTATGCTCTGCATTACGGAAGAAGATGCATCTGCTCCAAAACAGTAACGCATTGCTCCTATGAGGCCTGGCGAAACAAGACAAAATGTGCCCCTGCCCGCAGACCTCCAACGACTCAATCCACATGAACATTCCTGTTGACAGACCGAATTGTAATCCAGGTGCTTAACAGTGCCAACAGAAGACGACAAAAGACAACGAGAACTCTGATATTTTTACTATCTCTCCTTTCTCTCCCAATCACCATTGGACTGACTATGCACCCGCCGTATACAAAAAGGACTTACTTATATGATAACTTACCAGTTCATATTCTATGATCTGTACCCAACACCCTCGCTACATAATTCTAGTCTGATATTGCATAACGATGACTTTTTCTGCAACCAACTTAACGATGGACCCGCCTACTAAATGATGAGATTTTTCAATATGATGTTTATAATGTGATGTTTATGTACAATTCTTTCGCCTAAGTCCCCTCTCCCTTACTTATGATCGCTGCATATAGGTATAGATAGGAAATAGACCAGCAAGATGTCTTGGAAATGTTAAAGGGAGGACTGTGAAAAATAAATTCAAACTTGGTGAACATTATCGGCGCCATCTTGCCCCTTTTCCAAGCCCATTCGTGCGCGTAAGCGGCAGCCAGTTTGAGCACCATGGCCTTCCTGCCCCTCGCTGATAGCCAGCGCGTCTCTCTCTCTCTTAACCTCGCAAGCATTCCCCCGCACGCTGACAACCCCCGCTCTCTCATGCCTTGGGTCATAAACCCCTCTCCAGCGCAGCTTCACCACGGAATCCCATCCTGTTCCCAGCGCGACACCTCCCCTCATTCCTTTCATGGCCTCAAACCCTTTTGATGCAAACCCCCTTTTCCTGTGTCCCCGTTTGTCTTCCTTGTTCCCAAGCTGCCACCTGGCCCTGCGGATACTGTTTATTACCCGTACAGTAGGAAGCTTCCCCTCCCCATCAAAAGATCCCCGAACCGATCAAAGCCCCCACCCCATGAGATCCGATCAAACCCCATGCATTCCGTGAATCGGCGGAATGCCCTGCTGTGCGACAACCATCACCTGTTGTGACCGGGGTGGGGAATCCAACTGTAAATGTGTGTGGGAACGGGCCTGCAGGGGAGATTCCGAGGATGTTCTTTCTAATACTAAAATGTTGCAAGAATGTGTTATGTGCAATAAAGGTCGTAAACCCTAGTATAAGAGGCCAGGCCTCAGAGATGTGGTTAGAGCACCTCGTGACGATACTTGCTGTCTGAATTGATGTGTTCTCCTCCGGAGAGAATAAAATCCTCGTTTCCTGCCTTCCAGTCTCCAGCGCCTGCTTCTTCATTGATTAATATTGGTGGGTCATAGAGGCGATACCGCCGGGCAACATAAAAGGGTCTTTGGTTACCGGTTGTCTTGGAACCCTTTTTAACAGCTTCGGTGACGTTTTGGGCCCATATTGCGCCGCATTGCAAATACGGCGCACCATGTTTGGTGGTGGTAGCGGGCCGCACAATTACTGGCGCATCCCTGCTACTTTGCAGGGATGCGACGGTAATTGCAATTCTGCCCCTTAGGGGCATACTTACTTATGCGTTCTGGCGCATCTCCAGAGATGCGCCAGATCAAATGCGTCACGCAAAACTACCCTTGCGACACGGCAGATGCGCCTCATTTACAATGCGGCGCGCCCTGGCGCAAGGGTAAGCACTTGCGTGACGCATCTCGTCACGTAAGAGCGGCGCATCGCTGGAGTCACGTCGCCAACGAAATGCAACTCCAGTAATGCTCAGGGCCACCCAATACTTAACATGCTGTGTCAGTCCTTACGCCTGCTTCAAGCAAGCATAAGGAATTGAATTGACGTAGCAACGTCGCAGAAGTGCCTGCGTTAAATCTTGTAGATTTCACGCAGGCACTTTTGCGAGGCGCACAGCCGCAGGACCGCCCACCCTGCATACTAGGAACGCACCCATTGTGGCACAGGCCCATGGCTTTATAACGTGACGCATCTCCCTAGATGCGTCACGCTGTAAATGACTCGCAGGGATGCGCCACGTTTACGCCGCTGTTGCGTCACGCAAGGCAACGTAAACGTGGCGCAAGGGGCTTGTAAATGTAATCTGCCCCCTAGTGTCTAGCATTACGCAGTTCTGTAAAGTACACTCATACATAATTGTTACTCAGGCCAATGAGACCACAAAATAGAAAACAAATAAGCATAGTAGCAACGCCACTGAGAAGGAGAGCAGTGCACCTGAAATGCACAGAAGATTTTGAAATATATTTTAACTACAATGTAATCGTCAGCAGCATTATTGGCTTGCTCCATGTAAAAAACAAATATTTGCAATACAACAACACAGAGCAGGAGAAAACATAGTAGTGAGTGATGAAATAGCTACTACTACTCACCAATCCCGGGGATCTCCAAGCCGAGCTGGTCCAGCAGGTCGCGCTCCCTGTCCAGGACGTCCGTCCAGCGGTGGGTGACCTGGCTGTAGGTGCGCTGGACCCCGGAGAGTTGGGACATGGCCCAGCACACCTTCTGCCACCGCTTCCGGCGCTCCCGGATGTTGTAGCCGGCCGCGATCCTGCCGCCTCCCGCGATGGTCCTGGGCAGGCGGCGCTGGACGAAGTAGACCAGCGCGCCCACTTCCTCCGGGCTGAAGATCTCCCGTCGGGTCACCTGCTCCCCCCTCAATCGCCCGCATGCTGTCCTGGCACGGGGTCCAGGACTCCTACTCCCCGCCGCCGCTGCGTCCCTCAAGTGCCTGGGCAGCTTCACGGCGCCTGGCTTCACCATGGTCTGGGCAGTTTAGGTAGGAAGTAGAAAATTAAGAAGGAATAGGATAGGGAAGAAGAAAAGAAAAGAGTTCAAAAAGTAGTTTAAAAGTAAACAAAAATAGCAGAAAAGACAAAAATATACAGCTAGGAAAAGAGAGGGATAGATAAGAAGCAAAATCGTTCGAAAAAAAACTGAAAACAAGCAAAGGATGGCAAAGATAGCAAGAGGATAAACACCATGCCCAGACACAGGAAATGAATGAAAAACAAGATGGCCGCCCGTTCACGAGCGCGAAAGTAAGTTCGCACGCAATTTTCCTCGCGATCTCGTGCGAACTTGTACTCGCAATGCGCTTACCTCGCGAGAATATTCATAGCGGGCGGAAACGGAAATACGTCACGCAAACAAAATGGCCGCGCCCGTACTCTACCTTGGGGTAAATTTGCGTGTTGCGCTGCAAGCGGCTCGCGAATACTGCAAAAAAACTCGCGAAATAACACGCTGCAAAAAAAATATCAAGCTCATTCGCCGAATAGGCGGCTTCCGCGGTCGGTTTCGCACGACGCCGAGCCTCGCAAATAGCGCGAAATTACTGAAAAACGATTTTTGCAAAAGCAAAACAAATGAGCAGGTGCAAAAGGTCAATCTCATGATTTGTAACGATTCCCTGTTGTGCTTCCTGAGGGGGCCCTCCAGAATTCGGTTGCCTGCTTGCAACAATTGTGTGACCCTGCTATGACCTTAACTGTATGCCACAAAGGTCCTGACTCCTGATTTACAGCTAAGGGAGCAGACAAGCAGGTGCCAGGCTGGAACTTCAAATTCAGTGACACATTAATTAGCCCCTAATTCATTATTGTCAGTTGGGGCAGGGCAGGTGTTGTTAATAAACTAACCCCAAATTAATTCATGTCAGTTGAAGCAGGTCAGGTGTGCTTGCTTTTCCCCCCCATCTTCTACAGTGATGATGAACCAGAGGGTGGCATTGATGTAACAGAGGGTGGCATGGGTCAAAGAGAGGGTGGCAGTGGTGAAACAGAGGGTGCTGGGAGGCTGTGATGATGAACCAGACGTAGAAACAACATAGTCGCGACCGTTGCGAGCCGATAAGTAAGTTCGCAATTGCGAACTACTACCAAATCCTCGCGAACTGGCAGAAACACTTGCGAACACAAAAAATAAAATCCGCAAATTCGTGGGAATTCGCGGATTTTGCGGATTGCGAGTGCGCAAATTCGCTAAATTCGCGAACGCCAGATTCGCAAAATTCACCCATACTTACTCCCTCTTAGTGTGGCTCACATGGGGTGTGCTGCTGACAGGGGTACTGGGTGTAAGTGAAGTGTTTGACACGTCTTCTTCCTCCTCGTCATCATCAGATGAAACAGCATTACGTGCAATTCGGGCTGCCTTGATCGCCTGTAGGTGCGCAAACCATTGGACAGCGTGCTTTCTTTCAAGATGACCTCTCTGGCCCCCGGTACCATAATTGGAACCAAACTTACCACGACTAACTGCCAACTTACAAATGCTACAAATGGCGAGGTTTTCCTTTTTTATGGAAACACTAAAGAAGTCCCAAACTGCGGACTTGAAATGCCTTTTGGGGCCGGAGGAGGCGGCGATACTGGTGGTGGTGGTCCTGCTGCTATTGCCAGATGAAGTGGAGGATGTGGATTGCCGAACTTCAGTACGTTTTGCACTTTCACCACCACTAATTGAGGTCAAGGTGGATGGAGGTCCCTTCTGGCGACTAAGAAATATGGAAGCGGTAGGTGTTGGTGTACTAGTTAACTCCAATGATTGTGGAATTTCTTCCATTACCTCCTCGTCGACAACATCATCACGCGCAGCAGCTTCTCGGGCTAGGGTCAATATGTCTTTTTGCTGCATGCCCGCTGGGGCTGCAGTGACCTTTATGATGACTGGCTTGTCGTCGTGAGAGGCTTCATCAGCCGCAGTATCAGTCACTTCTTGTTGAGCCTCATCACACTCCATAGCTATGAGTTTTTCGACGACCTTCCTTTTACGCTTAGGTACCTTTGTCAGATCATGGTGTGCCTCACTCTCAGACCGCAGTGGTGGTTCCCAAGTTTGATCCATATCATCAGAAGGAGGTGGGCTTGAAGAAGATGTAGACAGCCCTTGATCTTTTCCTTGCTAGGGATGTGGAAGACAATGAATGATCATCAGGAGGAGTGGCTTCCTCAAATGATACCTCGGTTTGATTGTCGATTTCCTGATGTGCCCCTACTTCGGGAGGAACAACTATTGTGGGCACTTGTGACCCTCCATGCACCTCTGCTTGCGCATCTCCTTGCGCTGCCTCTCCTTCCACATGTACTTGGGCTTGTACTTGCACATGTGGTTGTTGTTGCGGCTGTGGTTGTTCAACACTTGTCAGATGAGTTACAACAACCTGTGTTGATTCAGGGACATTGCTGCTACTTTCTTGCGATGAGCCAACATCACTGGTCGATGGTGATTGAAGAAGTACACTGACTGCCTGTGCAGCACTCAAGGGCTTTGACTTAAGTTGGCGTGGTGGTGGTGGTGGAGGCACTGAGCCCAATGGAGCGGGGGTGCTGCTCCCAGCTTGGTCCCCAGCAGATCCCGCTGCTGCTGCAGGCGTACTTTTTTTTTTACTACCAAAAAACGTGGCGGCCGGCACACCAGCCTCCTTGGTAACTTGCTTCTTCTGCTCCTTACTGGCAACTTTCTTGCTAGAGGAGCTACGGAGAAATTTTTTTGGGGCCATCTTCTTCAGAGCAGGTCAGAACAGCAGACCGCAGTTGCACGAGTTGCAGAGTTGTCTATGGCCAGACGTGACGTCGCGTGACGTTATGCTGCACACACACACCGCTGCAGGACTTCTTCCTGGCACTGGTGGTTCTCTTGAGTCTTGTGCACCTAAAAGCAATGGAAGACAGAGGAACATCAGTTCAGTTATACACCCCAAAAAATCGGAAAAAAACTGAAAAATCAGCACAATCCCATGCCCTCCATGATGTTTAAATTCAAGACACCCCACAGAAAGACTAGGCACATGCACCACTCACTACCCCTGGTGAAAAGGCCACAACAGGCCAAAAAAACGAAAATCACAGAAAAATCAGCACAATCCCAAGCCATCCAGCCCCTCCATGATGTTTAAATTCAAGACAACCCACAGAAAGACTAGGCACATGCACTGCTCACTACCCCTGGGCATAATGGATGAAAGCTAGGCAAAATGGGTGCAGGCCTGAGAACACCGCCTGCATTCAAAATGGCCCCTCCCTCCCAGCACATGGCCAGGGCCTGTAGGTGCACTCAAAATGGCCCCCAACCACATGGCCTGTCCACAACAGGCCAAAAAACGAAAATCACAGAAAAATCAGCACAATCCCAACCCATCCAGCCCCTCCATGATGTTTAAATTCAAGACAACCCACAGAAAGACTAGGCACATGCACCACTCACTACCCCTGGTGAAAAGGCCACAACAGGCCAAAAAAACGAAAATCACAGAAAAATCAGCACAATCCCAAGCCATCCAGCCCCTCCATGATGTTTTTTTTTTTTTTTTTTTTTTTGGTGTAAGACATTTATTTTGAACAAATGAAAGAGAAGTTGCACACTGCGTCACGCCAACAACCCGGAGGCAGGCCGCTATCAAGAAGTGCATACAAAAAATTTTGAGAACCAGATAGGTGCCATCACCCAACCGGGTGTAACATACAGATGCAAGCATGCAACACAATAGAATTTTGAGTTTACGCAGTATGACTTCAGCAAGGAAACGGTCTTACGTTTTGTACAGTGCCTCCAACAATTGAAAGAGGTGGGAAATCAGCGAGGCCGCTCCTAAGGAAGGAGCAGTAAGCCACCCGCTACTGCATGTCCTGAAAAGGATGTGTCCGTCGGCACCATTTTTCTCCCAACCAACCCCCCAACAAATCAAGTTAGAAACTACAAACAGAGGTGCAAGTACATGGAAAACACATCCATACAACACGTCAATCCACAAAAGGGTCACATGGGCCAGCTACACGACCTGCATGTCAAGTGCCATCTATTACCAGAGCGAGAGTGTAAAGTCGCCTTGTCCGTACACGCATAGGCGCGGGGTTAGTGGGCGGGGGGGGGGGGCAGGGGCAAAGTCCAGGGCACGGGACTGCCAGTGGGGCGCAGGGGGGGGGCAGGGACTCCAACCGGGTCAGTGAGGACAGCAGTCGCACAGTATGCGTCCAGGCAGGGTGTGCCAGTGTTAACGTGGGAATTCAGGACCACCCTAATTAACCTACGCATTGCGCACCCTCAGCCCATATCATCTGAAATGCTTGTATCACGTGAGGCATGTGGGGTGTCAGTGTTTGTGCGTGCAGAGGTCCACTGTATAAACGGGCCCCATATGTCAGTGGGTCTGGAAGCGGTGGGCATGGTCTCCCAGTAATGTGTCAATTGCGCGTGGCCGTAAGTCACGTCTCTGATCCAGCTTTCGAGAGAGGGGGGGGTCGGTCTGCCCCAGTGCAGTGCGATTTGTCGCTTGGCATATAATAGGAGTAACGCATGCAATTTCCTGTCGCAGGGCTCAGTGTCCTTAACATACCCCAGCAGCCCAAGCAGTGGAGACGGTGAGTCCTCCCGTTGGGTGATTTGGTTAATGGCCGCGAAGACCTCTGTCCAGTAGTTAGACAACTTGGGGCAGGTCCAGGCCATATGGATAAAGGACGCACCTTCACCTCCACATCTCCAGCAAGATGCATCCTCCCGGATGCCCATGCGGTGTAGTAGTGTCGGAGTACGGTAATATCTGTGTAGGAATTTGAAGTGGATGAGCCGCAGACGATAATTTGGGGACAGGGCTGTGAGTTGTGCACAACAATACTCCCACGCGTCGTCCGGCATCTCGTCCCCCAGGTCTGCAGTCCAGGCGGTTTTGGCCGTGGCCACTGTCACTGGTGCCTGTTCCTGCATACAATTATACAACCTGGACACCAGCTTTTTGGGGGAAGGCCTAGAAAGCAAGTTTTGAAGGGCGGCGAGCGCGCCGGGCTCCTCCGGGAAGCACGGCCCTATCTTCTTGCAAGACTCCTTAAGGGAGTGATATAGCAATATGTCAGTGAATGTGCAGGGTTGGTCCACTGTATCGGCGGGCATCTCGAAAAAAGTGCCATCCGGATATAAGCCAGCAAAGGTGAGAAGTCGATTGCCACGGATAGTGAGGACGTCGCCTCTGGCCGTTAGACAAGGCAGCAACGGGTTACCCCTCAGGGGGACAGCCGGCGCATAAAGCATGGAGAGACCGGCTCGCCTCTGAAGTTCGCGCCAGGACCAGCGGACCATTTCCACCGTGTCCACCTCGCGTGACGGGCAAGTAACTTTACCATACAAGGCCACTCGCAACGGCAAGGGGGCGACCACGGCTAGCTCCACTGCCACGTGCGGCTGGTAGGGGGTAGGGAACGCCCAGAAGTGCAGGAATTGGGCTTGCGCACAGAGTGCGTAGAGTTTCAAATCTGGGGCACCCAGACCACCTTGTTTTAGCGGAAGCGTGAGTAGGTCCCAGGAGACTCTGGCCTGACCTCCAGCCCACACCAGTTTAAGCAGCAGGGAGCGGACCCGGGCGTGGAAGTACGCTGTCATAGGCAGCGGCACGTTGACAAACAAATACAAGAATTTAGGGAGGACCACCATTTTAGTCAATGCAATTCTCGCGACCAGGGACAGCGGCAGTTTATTCCAGATCTCAACCTTCCCTTCCAACCAGTCTACCGCTCTACCGAAGTTCATCGACCACAGCTCCTGCACATTCCGGCTTATCCAGATGCCCAGATATTTGACAGCTTCTGTTTCCCATCTGAGGGGGTAGTCAGGAGCGGGGCGTTCAGTGCTCTCCGTAAGGGGGAAGGCCACTGACTTCGCCCAATTAATGGATATCCCCGCCAGGCCTTCAAATCGTACAAATTCCCGGAGTAGCGGGCTCAGGTTATCTTTAGGATTCAGGACATACAGTGTTACATCGTCCGCATATAGCGAGATTAGCAAGCTTCTAGCACTGAAGCCAATGCCCCTGGCAGTGTGGTGTTGTCTGACCCTGGCCGCCAGCGGTTCCATTGCAATTGCAAAAAGGAGCGGTGACAGAGGACAACCCTGCCTAGTTCCTCGTGAAATACTGAAAGGCTTGGAGACGAGACCATTAACGCTCACCCGGGCTCTTGGTTCCTGGTACAGGAGCTTAATCAGGGTCATGAAGTTTAGACTGAAGCCCATCCGCCCTAAAACACTGAACAGGTAGGGCCACTCCAGTGAGTCGAAGGCTTTGGTGGCGTCCAGAAACACCACCGCCGCCTGTACCGACGGGTGTAAATAATGAAGGACCGAGAAAATCGTCCTGAGGTTGTGTGATGTCGCGCGGCCAGGGATGAAGCCCGATTGATCCGGGAGCGCTATCAAAGGCAGCATCGGCTGTAACCTATCTGCGATGACTTTCGCGTAAATCTTAGCATCAACGTTTATAAGGGACAGGGGCCTATAGGAGTCCAGCTGCTGTTCATCCTTATCTGGCTTGAGTAGTGTAATAATTAGAGCCTCGCGCATGGAGTCCGGAAGTGAGTTTAATTCGAGGGCCTCGACAAATACAGAGTGCAGTCTCGGCGCTAGTTCAGTAACATATGTTTTATAGAAGGAGGTGGTCAGGCCATCTGGGCCAGGAGCCTTATTGGCCGGCATACTCTTAATCACCTGGGCGATGTCTTGTACCGTGACTGTGAGGTCCATGTATTGTCTATGGTTGTTGTTGAACCACACCAGCGCTATGGAGTCAAGAAAGTCTCGCAGGGACGCTGGTGTAGTGGGCTGTCGCGAGGTGTACAGGGTAGCATAGAAGTCTGCGAAGGCGCCTAACACCGCCTCCTGGCCTGTTACAAGGCGTCCAGTGGCATCATAGATAGTGTGTATATAATTTGATTGTGCGCGGGGAGCAATCAGTCTGGCAAGGGTCCTGCTGGGTCTATCTCCTTCCCCATATCTGCGCGCCTCTGCCTGTCTCCCCAGGAACTTCACCTCTCGTTCCGCTTCCTCGTTAAATGCCAGCAATTTGGATTTCAGAGCGCCCGCAGTCACCAATGATGGGTCAGCACTAAACGCTACATCTAGGGCTTTCAGTTCTCTTTCAATTTTAGCTAACTCATCCCTTATAGTGCGTAGTACCCCCGCTTTGCGTGCAATACATTGGCCCCTAATTACAGCCTTAAAGGCATCCCAAACAATTGCCTCAGATGTGGCAGACCCAGCATTTTCAGCAAAGTAATTATTAATGTCCTCCCTCAACTCTTCTACGAACACAGGGTCAGTGAGTACGTGCGGGGGAAGTCGCCACTGGAATGCCCTATGTGCAGTGCCTGGGGGGTGCAATTCCAACATACAGGGAGCATGGTCCGACAAGGATCTAGCCATGATATCCACATTCGTGACCCATGTCGCAACTGCTGGGGAGACCAACCAGAAGTCTAGCCGTGACCAAGCGTCCTTATGATATGTGTAGCAGGTCCCCAATTTTGCTCCCGGGTGTCTAGCCCGCCACACATCAGTCAGCAGTCCCTCACTCATGATATCAGACACCGCCTGGCGCGCCCTAGTGTGCTCTGGCCTACTTACACCTCTGCGATCCATGTCATCATTCAGCACAATGTTGAAGTCTCCTCCCAGCACAACCGACTGACAGTCCAGCAACACTATTTTCGCCCAAACAGTTCTAAAAAAATCAGGATCGTCCACATTGGGTCCATAAATTGCAGCCAGGACAATAGGTCGACCCTGTAATGACCCATGGAGCAGGACATATCTACCCTCCTCATCCCGAACTTGGGAGTACTCCCGCCAATCCAGCCCCCTACGGATGAGAATCGCGACACCCCTCGCATACTTTGAGTATATGGAAGAATAAACATGTGCCCATCTGGAGTTTTTCAATCGAGCCGAGGGGGCGACATTCAGATGGGTCTCCTGAAGGAAGCACACATCCACATTGTGTCTGGACAACATTCCATGCAGTAGACGAGCTTTCTTGAAGTCCCCCAGGCCCCTAATGTTCCAAGTCCAGAGTTTAACACCTCCCATTAAAGTACTCGACTGCAACCCGCCCTCCCCACCAATCCCCGACCTGTAAGGCCTCTCAGGCACCCAGACGCCATATTTGCAGATGCAGCATTCAGATACATAGGTATGTGTAGTAGTACATCGCACCAAACACGAACAGAAATTCGTAACTTTTGAGTATCCCCCCCCCAACCTCCTCCCTCAGCAACCCCCCAATCAGGTCGTGACATATCCCATAAGCATTCACGCAATGCGTGGAAACACCCCAACAACAACAACAAAAAAGGGAGGCACCCCATGAGGCGTGGTGCGCTCGGCAAACATCCCCGGTTACGCGGGGTGGCTACAGTCAAACTTTCAAGTTCCTGGGTCCTGACAGTGGCCCCCACCCCACAGTTCACAAGGGTCAAAGGCAGTTGTCGTCCCAGCAGAGGCGCGGTGACTGCGGCCAAAAGTTAGCGCAAAGGCGGCACAATGACTTACCCCAGATGGGACAGTGCAGTGGGAGCATAACTTTGTGGGTGACCCATCTGGGTCGTCCAACCCCAAAGCAGAGAGCATATTAGTCACCGGGCCGGGGAAGCGCTGTGGAGATGTCAATCATTGTCACTTAGCTGGTCCGAGGCTTCTTCAAGTCTCGGCGATTTTCTCCTTGCCCCAGCACATATGTGTTTAGCGAACTTGAGGGCGGATTTGGCGTCAGTGAAGAAGTGAGAGGCGTTTTCGTGCTGCACCTTCAGCTTTGCCGGGTATAGGAGAGAGTAGGGCACTCCAGCTTGCAGTAAGATCTTCTTTGCAGGTAGAAATTCTTTACGGGCCGCCTGCACCAGAGGGGTGAAATCCGGGTAGAAAGAAACGTGATTTCCCTGATGCAAGATTTTACCTTTTTCTCTCGCCAAGCGTAGAATGACATCTCTATCCTGGTAATTGAGCAGTTTAGCCAGAATTGGGCGCGGCGGGGCTCCCACCGGAGGTTTTTTCCCAAGGGACCTGTGCGCCCTCTCCACCGTAAAAACCGGGGACAGATCCGGATCGAACAGTTCATGGAGGAGGTTTGACACAAACAGTTCCATTTTCCCTGTGTTCGTAGTTTCTGGAATGCCCGTAATGCGGACGTTGGATCTTCTGGAGCGCGCTTCTAAATCGTCCGACTTGGCGCGCAAGTTGTCAATGTCCCGCTCCAGCGTCGTGATGTGTCTCTTGGCCTGCTGCTGGAATTCACAACATTCCGTCTGTCTATTCTCAAGACAGTCCAGCCTCTTCTCGTGGGTGTCCACTTTCGCCTTCACGGTTTCGAGCTGCGCCGCCATGTTGTCAAGCTTGGCATCTATGCTCTTTAAACTGGTTCTCACCTCCATGATGAGGGCCACAAAATCTATGTCCGGGGCATCATTCCGTGCCGACGCTGCGCCCCCATCCGATTCCACCGCCGTGGTCCTCGGTGGTTTCCTATTGTCAAAACTCAGTTTAGGTTGCTTGACGTCGTTCTTCCCCATTCTCGCGGTTAGAGAGTCCTCCGGTAATGTAATGGGGCAGCACCTTACTGCGTCACAGCCACCAAGTGCTCCGCTAGCATGCGGGTTCCCAGGCTTTACCAGTGCGCGCCAGGTGCAACTATGGCAGCTCAGTGGATAACGAGATCCTCTTCACGGACTGCTCCCGGTGTCCAGCGGGGATCGCAGGCTGCCGCTCGCGGCCAGGGCCCCCTCGTGGTTCAAAATGGCGGGCGCCTGTAGTGTATGTGGGGATCGACTCGCACCGGCAATGAAGTGCAACTCGCTGGTCTCTGGGGTGCAGCGCGGCAAGGTGTCCCTCCAATCGCGTGATATCAAGCCCCAGCAAGTCACATAGCAGTGGAAGGGCTCGGCGTCCCCATTCATCGGTATGTCCCACAACCTACTTGAAACAGTCCAGGCTCCGCTGCAGCGCTCGCCCTCCTCCGCTCTCGCTGCCGCGATGCCGCAATCGGTGTCAGTGCGTCTCCTCTGTCCCTCGCCGGGCTCTATCAGTGTCAGCGCCGCTCCGACAGCTGTGGGAGCGCCACGAAGCGGCGCGGCGGCTTGTACTTAGCTGCGCCGGTTCCAGCGACCCCCTCGTAGACTCACGCCAGGCGGAATCAGCGTCGGCTGCAGTGAGGGAACCGCCGCAGACAGTCTCCAGCAGTGACTATGGTAGCGGCTCGTCTGGGTCACTCCGCAGTATGGGCCCGAGTGGCTGGGGCCTCTGCAGCCGCGGCGCACAGTGTTATCCGGCCCTCGACAACAGGCACTTCCGGTCGGGGATCCGGTCTGCCCGCCGGCCGGTGAGGACGGGGGCTCGTCTCGCTGCTCGTAATAGCCGCCTCCGCGCTTCAAACTTGGGCAGGAGGATCACCCGGGTCCAAGGAGCAGAACCCCAGAGGAGTGAGGGTCCGCAGTCGCCAGGAACAGGATTATTTAAGGATTAATCGTAGCAGCCGGCGGAGCTCACTCAGAGAGCGGCCATCTCGCTGCTCGGCTAGCCACGCCCCCCCCCTCCATGATGTTTAAATTCAAGACAACCCACAGAAAGACTAGGCACATGCACCACTCACTACCCCTGGTGAAAAGGCCACAACAGGCCAAAAAAACGAAAATCACAGAAAAATCAGCACAATCCCAAGCCATCCAGCCCCTCCATGATGTTTAAATTCAAGACAACCCACAGAAAGACTAGGCACATGCACCACTCACTACCCCTGGTGAAAAGGCCACAACAGGCCAAAAAAACGAAAATCACAGAAAAATCAGCACAACCCCAAGCCATCCAGCCCCTCCGTGATGTTTAAATTCAAGACAACCCACAGAAAGACTAGGCCCATGCACCACTCACTACCCCTGGGCATAATGGATGAAAGCTAGGCAAAATGGGTGCAGGCCTGAGAACACTGCCTGCATTCAAAATGGCCCCCTCCCTGCCAGCACATGGCCAGGGCCTGTAGCAGCATTCAAAATGGCCCCCACCCACATGGCCTGTCCCCATGAACACCCCAAAAAATCGAAAATCACAGAAAAATCAGCACAATCCCAAGCCATCCAGCCCCTCCATGATGTTTAAATTCAAGACAACCCACAGAAAGACTAGGCACATGCACTACTCACTACCCCTGGGCATAATGGATGAAAGCTCGGCAAAATGGGTGCAGGCCTGAGAACACTGCCTGCATTCAAAATGGCCCCTCCCTCCCAGCACATGGCCAGGGCCTGTAGCAGCACTCAAAATGACCCCCAACCACATGGCCTGTCCACAACAGGCCAAAAAAACGAAAATTACAGAAAAATCAGCACAATCCCAACCCATCCAGCCCCTCCATGATGTTTAAATTCAAGACAACCCACAGAAAGACTAGGCACATGCACCACTCACTACCCCTGGTGAAAAGGCCACAACAGGCCAAAAAAACGAAAATCACAGAAACATCAGCACAATCCCAAGCCATCCAAAAAAATGAAAATCACAGAAAAATCAGCACAATCCCAAGCCATCCAGCCCCTCCATAATGTTTAAATTCAAGACAACCCACAGAAAGACTAGGCCCATGCAACACTCACTACCCCTGATGAAAAGGCCACAACAGGCCAAAAAAACGAAAATCACTGAAAAATCAGCACAATCCCAAACCATGCAGCCCCTCCGTGATGTTTAAATTCAAGAAAACTCACAGAAAGACTAGGCCCATGCAACACTCACTACCCCTGGTGAAAAGGCCACAACAGGCCAAAAAAACGAAAATCACAGAAAAATCAGCACAATCCCAAGCCATCCAGCCCCTCCATGATGTTTAAATTCAAAACACCCCAAAGAAAGACTCAGTGCACCCACCACTGAGTACCCCTGGGCAAAAGGCCCCAAAACAGCTCAAAAATCGAAAATTCCAAAATTGTAGTTGCAGCAACTGTAATGCCCCAAACAAACTTACTTGTGAAATTTCTAATCCAAAAGTGATCCAAAGAAAGTCAAAAAGGCCTCAAATCCAAATATCCAGCAGCATCCACAAAAAGTAATCCTTCCAGCTCCAGATCCAAATGAAAAGTGACCAGGAGATGGACAAAGCACTGGGAGGAGCCTGCTGGACAGGAACAGGAAGTTGAAGACTGTGGGGCACTTCCTTCCTCCCACCCCCCCCTCCCCAAAATGGACTCCTCGCTAAAAAAGTGCAGGCAAATGTCAACCTGAGGAGTTATTCAGATAAAAATCATAATTTCCAGAAGGTTTATGCTGCTTGCTGGTGGATTTCTTGTGCAGAATTGCAAATTTTGTATTTTCGCAAGTGCGAGATTGTTGCTGCTCACCGCATCTCCAAGCTCGCAATTGCGAAGTACCGCGATATGTGATCACGGCGTACTCGCGTTAACAAACTCTCGCTGTGCAAGTTGGCAAGCTGCGATTACGTAATCGCGCTCGCCAAATTCCCGTGGGATCCCGCAGCAAGATCCAAAATGGCGCAGCACTCGCAAAATATCAAGAAAAACAACTCGGCAAACGCTGAATGACGGTAAGTAAACGCCGCGCGTCGCAAAATTGTATCACCAAGAAAAAAAAAATCCGCTGCGTGCGAATTTGCGGATTTTCGGTAAATTCGCGAGCGTTCGCGGATTGCGAATTTACCGAAAATCAGCAAAATCCGCGAGCGTAACGGATTTTCCGCCCATGCTTAGTGACGGTCACGGTTCATGATTATGTTCACTAGCACTACTAGTGATAGTAAAAATAATCATGAACCGCGAGTGTGACAGGCATCCTGGTAACAGGACGCCGCCTGATTACTGACTGCAGAGGGAGACAGACGGGTGTTGTTGCAACTTGTGAGCCGAAGGCCAACCCTCGAACCTGGTTCACCTGAGGGGACCCAGGTTCGAATCTTGGCATAGTCAGTTCAAAATCCTGTGATCTGGGCAAAAATCACTTAATTACACCGTGCCCGCCGCAGCTCTTGAAAAAAACTGGTGCAGAGTACAATGCATACCAGTCCTGGCGCAGACAGAAATGTTGCTTGAATTTGGGCCCTTCTGGCACGCACCTCTGGGAAACGGACAGGGTACTGCAATGCTAGATGGAGGTGCGTGCCAGCAGGGCCTAGCTTCAGAAACATTTCTAGCCACAAGAAATGTTATGTTTCTGAAGCTGGGCCCTGCTGGCACGCACCACCGAGAAGCATTGCAGCAGCTTGTACGCTTCTCGGAGGTGCCTGCCAGCAGGGCCCAGCTTCAGAAACATAACATTTCTTGTAGATAAAAATGTTTCTAAAGCTAGGGTCCGCTGGCACACACCTCTGAGAAGCATTGCAGCAGTGTGTCGGCTTCTTGGAGGTGCGTGCCAGAAGGGTCTAAATTCAAGCAACATTCCTATCTACAAGAAATGTTATCTTTCTGAAGCTAGGCCCAGAAGACCCTGCTGGCATGACAGAGGCCCCCAGCCTTTCAGACCGGACAAAGCCAGGTCGGTTGTGCAGAGTCTTGCCCTGATGACCTCCAATAAATATTGGAAATATTATGTTCAATACATTAATTTTTAATATGGGTTATGTGTGAGACTAGAGTTTACTGCAGATATTTGGCAGAGAAATGTTGAGTTTTTTCCTGCAACATACATAAAAAAGTTTCTTATAGATCTGAACAGGACCTCACAAAGAAAAAACGGGAGGGTGTCACAGAGATTATTTGATTAGTGAGCTGCTACTGTGTTACAATATTTGAAACACACCTAACTAAACCTGAATGTTTAGGTGTGTACACCTTTCGAATAGGCTAAGAGGGCCTTAAAGAGTAGAAACTGGATCATAAGTTGAAAGCTGTTCTGAACAGGGGCCCTCCAAAATAGGTTTGGCCCAGGGCCCCCAAAATTCTTAAGTTATCCCTGTTGCATGCACCATCGTGACCCTGCGTGCAAATGCTCTTAGCTTCAGAAACATTTCTATCTACACGATAGAAATGTTACTAAAGCTAAGAGCATTCGCACGCAGGGTGTATATATGCTTCTCTGTGGTGCGCAGAGATGTTTTTTTCACTGTTAGGAAATGCATTGGCAAGTCCCGAACTAGAAAGAGAATGGCCTGGAAGGGAGTACCCTGTAATTGGTGGAGATGTGGGGTTTCTCCACAAAAAAACAGTACAGTTCTCATTTGCAACTACACTTCTGCAAAGTGTTTTCACGTGTAAATAAATGCACAGCTCATATATATATGCATATGTTACTGCTTATAGTTTTATGTAGGGCCATCATAGGTTTGCTCAATACAGACGTAAGCAAAATGAATGAAACATTAGCCCTTACCCCTCAACCAGGGAGATGAGCAATCAGAGACGTTTTTAAGGCATGGGAAAAGTGGGCTCTGGCCTACGTCCCCAGCCTATCAGGCTGAGAGAGTCAGCTTTGTTCTGCAGAGTCTTGCCCTGATGACCTTCAAAAATTCTTAAACATATTTTATTGATTATCACTTTCCTGTCATTTATTTTTAATGTGGGTGATGGTGCATGTGCTCTATTACTCAGTCCTGCTATAACAGACATTTTGCAGGGAAATGTTGTTTACGTTTCTGTAGCCGTGGGGCTGGGCAGGAAGAGGGCACAAACTTATGTACAGACTGGTGGACCACTGACCTGCGTTCCATCCCCTCTCTCCCACCGTATCAGGGCACTTGGGAGACCGAGTCCGAGGAATGGTGGAACCAGCAACCTAGAGGAAAAGAGGAAGGCTCCTTCAACTGGGCCTACAACGAAGACGAGGACACGCCCCCCTATGACACACTACATTGCGGATTGGCCAAAAGACCGGAAGAAGGTCCGGTGTGTTTCGATACCGAGGAGAGTGGAGTGGATGCGGGAGAGAGAGCTGAGGAGGAGGAGGATTGAGCTAGGAGGAGAAGACCGAAACCAGAGGATATGAGGACGGAGGAAGCTGTGCCCAAACTCTAGTCTCACACATAACCCATATTAAAAATTAATGTATTGAACAAGGTACCGTGAAGCACCCAGCCACACTCACGGAGGAGTGTGGCTCAGCCAGGTACGTTAGCGTGTGTCAGGCTGGTTGGGAAGGCGAGGCGACGCTGTGTGAATAGTGTAAATAACCTCTTCCCCCTTTATTGTCTTCACCCCTCCTACCTTCTTGCCCTCACAACATACCCTTCACTATCCTACCACTGAGCGGACTGTATAATACACCTTCACCGGTGTCCTCACATCCCGGGAACCCGTTGAGATATCGCCTAGCTGAGCATTATACTAATAGAGTCTTCTTTCCTCCGCATGTGGTGCTGGGACGCAACCAGAGGAAATGTAGCGGCCCACGAAGAGCCCGGACAGAGACGGACAAGCCCCACAGGTTCCCGCGCACTACAAGCTCCCATAGACCCGGCTACTTTAGCCCGAGAAAGGCAGACTTTGAGAAAGAAAAAGACCTTTATAAAAATAAAGCCTTATCTCCCTCGCACCTGTCTCCGTGCCCCTTCATCAACCCCGCCACAGTTTCATACAACATTACTTTGAGATCAAGACAGGACCTCACATATGAGAAATGGGAGGGTGTCACAGAGATTGTTTGCATTAATATTAGTGAACTGCTGCCGTCATAATATTGAAAACACACGGCCCCCAAAATCCTTAGGATGTCCCTAGAAGTGTGTGCCAGGAGGGCCTAGCTTCCGAAACATAACATTTCTGTTTTGTAGATAGAAATGTTTCATAAGCTAACAGCATTGGCAGCAGTGTGCTTCTCAGAAAAATGTCTATCTTGTAGATAGATGTTTCTAAAGCTAGGCCATGCTGTCACGCACCTCTGAGAAGCATAGATGCTGCTGTCAATCTGTGAGGTACTCCGCATTGTTATGTCTGTTGTGATGCTCTGTTGTCATATTGAATAAGCAGCTATCTATATTATTATATGACATCTCTTTATTAATGCAATAACTGCACTTTCACAATTCCTTCAATAACCTTCTTGCTTTCTCAAATTTCCTTAAATATGCACCATTTGCCCACTCTTTTTTCAATATTTTCACCGGGGGGAGAACACCTCAAACCCCCCTTAAGTTGTTCAGGCTTGCTCGCCACACTCGCTCGACGCCGTGCACTCAAACACAGATTTTACACCCCACCATTTTCCTATGTCACCATCCACCACTGCCGATTACCCCTTGTAGGCCACTCTGAGAAGGTGGGGTCCACATCAGCCCAGGATTTTCATACTGAGACACCCTTGGTAACATGTTCTGGCTGACCTCTGCAGGTGCAAACTGTTTGTTGTAAACCTTATCAACAACCACACACTAACTAGATCCCCAGTATCACATTTGCATATATGTGCAAATGTTGTTTGTCACCCATCATATATTTCCCATGCTGATGAGCCTGTGCATATTTGAAGAAGATAGAAGCATTTCCTAATGTTTTCATTCTAACACATCATTACATTGTGTTTATAATGTGTTTCTTCATTCAACTGAAAGTGTTTACTATTTTAAGGACATACTGTATGAAACCAAATTAACGTTTCCCCATCATTTTTCAAGTGTTTAATTATTTTTCTAATAAGTGCAAATAACAGTAATACACAATGTTTACGTGAAACTGCGTCTGCAGGGTGTATTATTGGAGTGAAGTCTAACTTTTCATTCCAGCATGCGTTTTTTCAATGTCTCACGAATAAGGCCTTGTGACACCTGGATGTTTCCTAATAGATACATTGAGGGTCGGACTGGCCTATAGGGCAATCAAGCAATGCCCAGCGGGCTGGTCTGACAGGTCAACGGTGGGCATGTTTTTTTAGCAGCTTGTGGGCCTCTTTTATGATCTGCTGGGCCGGGTTCACTGTTGATTTCCCTGATATTAAAACAAAGATTGCCTGCAGCAAGCTCAAGTGCATTCAGACGTCCATACCTTGCAAAACCGCTACACAGCATATCTGTCAAAGTTCAAAACTGCCACAATTTGCAAACTTTGGGCACTGTTTTCGCTATCTAAGGGGCACATGTACAAAGTCTTTTTCTGGTTGCAAACAGCCTATTTGCGGAATCGGCCCATTTGCGAACCAGTGGCGTAACAAAACTTGAGGGGACCCCCCTGCAAAGGACATGGAGGGGCCCCCTTCCCGACTTACTCCAGAGCTCTCAGGCCAAGGTACTGTGCTTAGGGGGTCCCTTGGAGCTCGCCCCCCACTGCGGGGTGCAGAGGTGCAGGGGCCTGTGTTAGGTCCCTGTTGCAAACACAGAAAAACTTTTTCCCACGTACAAAGCCCTATTTATGATTTGGTAATCTATTACCGAATTGCAAATTGGGTATGAGATTTGGTATTAGGAAGGGGTGTGTTTAGGGTGTCCCTTCCTAAAAAAGAGCCTTGGAGAATAAGGGACCTGGATACTTAAGATGTAGACTCAGGCTTTACTTTTGGAGCAGATCCCTCAGGTTCAACTCCCAGAGGCTCCTGCAGATCCCTAGGATCCACGGGGCCAGACGAGGGGGAAGGTCTTTCACCTTTCTGATGGATAGGCTGTGACGCCTGGCTCCTTACGAAAGGATTTTTAAGAAATGCCTAAAGACCCACCTGTTCAATGCTAAGTCTATTTCCATTTGATTTGACAGCCCAGCTGTTAGCGCTGGGAGGCTTGTTCGGGAGCAGCCGTGCGCTCTACAAATGGCTTTGTACTGTATTGTGTTGTAGTACCCAATTGCAGTGGTATGTCTGAATGATTTGCGACCGAAATGTGGTCACAAAACATTTGCATTTTACCACCTACTTTAAGTTTGTAGTAACCCATTCGCACATGGGAAGGGGTCCTTGGGGGACCCCTTCCCCTTTGTGAATGTCATTGTAAAAATATTTTTTTAAGAGCAGGCAGTGGTCCCACGGACCCCGCCTACTCTTAAAAAATGTAAAGAAAACGTATCTTTTTATCTTTTTTAAAAAAAAATGCTTTCCATTTTCTTTTAAGGAAAACGGGCTGCATTTAGAAAAAAAAAGGATTGCTTCATTTACAAGCAATCACAAACATGGTGGTCTGCTGACCCCAGCAGGCTACCATCCCTGGGAATTTACGATTCCCAATGGGTCGCAAACCAAGACCTGCCTACTTAATATTTATGAGGTAGTCCTATTTGTCACCCACTGGGACTCTCAAAATTTGTCAAAGACCCATTTGTTCATTGGTGTTTGTGATTACCAAATAGCGAATTGCAAAAATGTGTATTGGGTAATAGCAAATTATTTCCTTTGCACATGTGACCCTATTTTACTAATGGGGGGACATTTATTTTGGAGCCCAGGCTTAATTTCTGTCCCAGGATACATTGTAATGTATTGCACATTCTTGTGCTGTGATTTCCACATGTTTGACCATTGCTGTTCCAATTCACCCGAAGAGACTGCCAATGTGTGGCTGTCTCAGGACTGAAGACTGGCTGAGTGTGGCTACCAATTTGTGGTCAAAGAAGTGTAGACTGTTGGATTGCGGGTCATTCAAAGAACTCCCAGATGTACAGGTTTGCACAGGAACAGTTGGGTCTGAAAGGGAAGATGTTGAGCTAGCAAACTTCACCTGTATTGAACTGAAGTAGGATTCACTGCCAGGAACATCAAAAGCACTGGGAAGACCTCTCTATAGGAGGCACTAGACATCCTTCTGTTGGTCTCCCATTTGAAAAGCATTGTGTAGCACAGGCTCACCTCACTGCACAGTAGAGTATCAGAGCCTTGACCCTTGACCCTTGGGTAGGTTGCTTCCCTACCGCTGAAGCTCCGCCTGCTCCTGACTGCTGTTCCTGCTTTCTGCTGTTTCTCACCCCAGCTCGGCGCCGATTTCCCTGCGCAATCGCCGCCATTGACTGCCTGTACCCCTTGCCTTATGTGCCCCCGTGTGCCTGCCCTCACCCCTTCTTTTTTTCTGTAGCCCGTATGAGTGGCTGCTAATTTACCTTTTTTTGTCCTCCTGTTTCTTTTTCACGAGCGTCACCGGGCTTGTTTTTCCCACCGCTGCCTCCCGTGCGGCCCCGCCCCCCTGCTTCCATTGGATCTCCTACCCTCCCACCGCCCAGCTGACCCCTCCTCCCCTCCTACCCTCTTATGGCGGCCGCGCGCAGCGGGCGCACCGAAGGCGCGCCAAAGGCAAGCCCGTCTGCGCCCGTCCGCGTCCGGACCGCGCCCAGTGCCAGAACCCCTGGCCCCCACCACACCCAAAGCTCCCGACTAAGATACGACTCCGCCTTACTCAACGCCCTCAACACCGGACGAACAGCCACCTGCTACCAAGCCACCCCCAAGCAAACCCAGGGACCCTTCACCTGTCAAGCCTGCAAATACACATGCCTCCGAACCTGCAGACCACCCACCGGCCCGCGCAACAACAACAACCACCTCAAGTGCATCCTCCTCAACACATGATCCGTCCACAAACACGTCGTTGAACTTTGGGACCTCCTGGACACCACAGCACAAGATGTCGCCTTCATCACGGAAACCTGGATGAATGCCTCCTCGCCCCAGACATTGCCATAGCCATTCCCGACGGCTACAAGATCGCCCGGAAGGACCCCATCAACCAAACCAGAGGAGGAATCGCCATCATCTACAGGAACACTATCAACATCACGACCTCCACCGAAGACACACCCCTCACCGCCGAACACATTCACTTCTAGATTCACACCGACCCCAAAACCACCCTCAGAGGAACACTCATCTACAGACCCCCGGGCCCACGCGCACCATTCAGCGAAACCATCGCCGACTTTATCAGCCCACACGCCTTAGCCTCACCAGAATACATCCTCCTCGGGGACCTGAACTTCCACCTGGAGAAAAACAACGACATCAACACCACCACCCTGCTCGACAACCTCGCCAACCTCGGACTCAAACAACTGGTAAGCACCCCCACACACAGTGCAGGCCACACCCTCGACCCCATCTTCTCCGCCAGCAACCACGTCTCCTTCAGCCACTCCTCCGAACTGCACTGGACCGACCACAGATGCGTCAACTTCACCTTCGAAAGGGATACCCACCACCATCGCACCCAACAAACCCCCCGCAGATGCTGGAGCAAAATCACCATTGAACAGCTCCTCTCAACACTCAGTCAGAACCCACCAGCCAACAGCTCTGACGCCAACAATGCAGCCCACAACCTCACTCAGTGGCTCACCACCTGCGCCGACAACCTCGCACCTTTCAAAAAAAACCCTAGCGGGACCAGCAACAGGAAAACCCCATGGTTCACTGACGCCCTCAAAGTTTCCAAGAAATCCTGCCGAACCCTCAAAAAAACCCGGCACCAAGAACGGACCACAGAAAACATGACAGCCCTCAAGAGCGCCACCCGTGAGCACCACCAGCTGATCTGCGCCACCAAAAGGACATCATTCAAAGAACGAATAGACAACATAACCCACAACAGCAAGGAACTCTTCAACATCATCAAAGAGATCTCCAACCCCAGCGCCAGCTCCAACGACATCACACCGTTGCAAGAATTCTGCAACTACCTCGCCACGTTCTTCCACCAAAAGATCGCGGACCTACACGACAGCTTCGGAACCCAGGCCCCACCTTCTACCAACAAACCAACAGCCCCCTCCACCACCATCAGCTCCTGGACCCCCATCAACTCAGAAGAGATCACAAGCATCATGAACACCATCCACTCCGGATCCCCTCGGACCCCTGCCCCCACCACATCTTCAACAAAGCAGACACCATCATCGCACCCCATCTCCGGAACATCATTAACAGCTCATTCGCATCTTCCATCTTTCCCGAGAGCTGGAAACACGCAGAAATCAGCGCCCTCCTGAAAAAACCCATGGCAGACCCCAATGACCTGAAGAACTTCCGCCCCATCTCTCTTCTTCCCTTCCCGGCCAAGGCCATCGAGAAGACCGTCAACAAGCAGCTGACCACTTTCCTCAAGGCAAACAAATCGCTCGACCCATCCCAGTCTGGATTCCGAGCCAACCACAGCATGGAAACCGCCCTCATAGCAGCCACTGACCACATCAGGACCTTAATGGACAACGGAACTCTCGGCAGCCTTCGACACCGTGTGCCATCACACCCTTATCACACGCCTCCACTCCACTGGAATCCTAGGAAAGGCCCTCGACTGGGTCATCTCGTTCCTCTCCCACAGAACCCAGAGAGTCCGCCTCCCTCCCTTCCGCTCAGAAGCCACCGAGATCATCTGCGGAGTACCCGAAGGATCCTCACTCAGCCCTACCCTCTTCAATATCTACATGAGCCCCCTCGCCACCATCGCACGCAAACACAACATCAACATCATCTCCTACGTCGACGACACCCAGCTCATACCCTCCCTCACCAAAGACCCTGCCACCGCCAGAAACAACCTACAGGAAGGAATGAAAGACGTCGCGGAATGGATGAGGCTCAGCCGCCTTAAGCTGAATTCAGACAAAATGGAGGTCCTCATCGTCGGACAGTCCCCCTCCGCCTGGGATGACTCCTGGTGGCCCACGGCGCTGGGCACCGCACCGACCCCCACGAACCACGCACGCAACTTGGGGTTCATCCTGGACTCCCACCTCACGATGACCAAGCAAGTCAACGCTGTCTCATCATCATGCTTCAACACCCTTCAAAGCTATGTAAGATCTTCCGGTGGATCCCCACCGAAACCAGAAAGACGGTTACACATGCCCTCGTCACTAGCCGGCTGGACTACGGAAACACCCTTTACGCAGGAACCACCGCCAAGCTTCAGAAACTACTACAACGCATACAGAACGCCTCTGCACGCCTCATCCTCAACATTCCTCGCCACAGCCACATATCCGCCCAGCTAAAAAACCTGCACTGGCTACCCATCAACAGAAGGATAACCTTCAGGCTCCTCACCCACACACACAAAGCTCTTCACGACATGGGCCCCGAATACCTCAACAGCTGCCTCTCGTTCTACACGCCCTCCAGACAACTCCGCTCCGCCAGCCTCACCCTCACCACCGTCCCACGGATCCGCAGAACCACCGCCGGAGGAAGATCCTTCTACTACCTGGCGGCCAAGGCATGGAACTCCCTCCCCGCACACCTAAGAACTACCCAGGACCATCTCGCCTTCAGGAAACATCTCAAGACCTGGCTCTTCGAGCAGCAGTAGCACCCCCGCCCCTTTCAGCGCCTTGAGACCCTCACGGGTGAGTAACGCGCTCTATAAATGGACTGATTAATTGATTGAGTTGACTTGTGCCATCCTTTATGTCTAGGTTCAGGAACATTTAAAACAGCAAGGCAGTGCTTACCATCCACTGCTTAGAACATGGACACATGCTCAACTGAGTGGAATGTCACACATGGCAGTGAAGGAAAGTGACTTCAACGTGGGAATAACATCAAGGGCAACTTTTGTTTGGGGTATTTAAAGTAGAGAGAATATATGTGTAGACATGATAGGATACATCGATCCAGCTCTGTTGGAGAGGTTGGTTGCATTGCCTATCTGAGTGGGACTGTTGCCAACACCCAAGCTGGTATAGGTGGTAGTCCTTGCAGGAAGCAAGGATGTTCTAAGACTGGAGATGCAAAATTACACCAATATTGCTGAATGTTCATTTTGGATATAGGTGGGAAAAATGTGGGGTATATCCTACATACTGGCACATTGCACATGGCACCATGGCAATGTACTTAACATTGGAGTGAGTAAAGAGGTAATGGGGAGGGAAAGGCTTTTAGGCAATGGTGTGGGTGATGCCATGAACCAGGATACCTTTCAGATCTACCAGGGGTTGGCTTTATGACATGTATCAATGGCACCATCAAGACAGCCTCACTGGTGGTGGTGGCATGAAGCAGGGAGTGTTTCATGCCTAATGCTACAGTGTAAGACAGATATAAGTTTCTGGCATTTGATAAAGTTGGGAAGTGTTTTCAGTCAACAGATACCACACAGCTTTTAACATAATTTTTTTAAATATTTTATTTTGTATTCCGACCAGCAGACATACATCCGACATTGCCGTATAGCAAAGAGTGCAATTTACAGCTTACACCTGTAGAGTAGTATCGTATTGTACATAAAATCCACCAGACAAACACACATAGCAGGACAGATATCAATGATAGCGTAATACTCCTCCTCCTCCTCTCCCCACCTCACGGATCCGTACATATCTATCAACCACCTTTCAGACAAGTATTTTTGCATAGATACCTGCACAACAGTGTGAGACATGATTAACAGTCGTGTATTGCGTTTAATTAGAGGTGTCTTGCAAATATAGTGTCAGCGGCTCCCAGAAGTCCCTGGGTCTGGACTCCATTGGTAGTTCTCCAGCATAGACCTCAAGGGTCGACTTACAATATGTCATATCAGTGATCCAGTCTTTGAGCCTAGGCGGTCGTTTACTACCCCATCTGATGGCTACTCTACGTTTCGCAAGGAGCAGTGCCATTGCCAGAAACTTCCTACGTCTAGCTTGCTTGAGTTTCTTGATTCCCAATAGGCACGAGTGCGGCGTGTTCGGAATATGCTCCCCAAGCATGGTTTGCAATGCCCCCGTGACCGCGTGCCAGTAGGCCTGCAGGCCCGGGCAGGACCATGCCACGTGCAGAAAGTCCGCACCAGGTGCATTGCAGCCGATAACAGGAGTCATCGTCTCTGAGTCCCAGTCTGTGCAGTTTTGCGGGCGTGTAGTACACCTGATGTAGAAATTTAAAATGAATTATGCATAGATTACAGTTAGAGGTAAGGAGTGTGAGCTGTGTGCAGCTATACTGCCAGTCCTGTTCATCAAGAGGTGTACCCAACAACCTCACCTATCGACATTTAGGTGTCGTAATCTCCGTGGCCTGTTCGCGTTGCGCTGCAGTGTAGAGTCTTGTTACCAAGTGTGTGCGTAACGGGGCCATCAGCAACGCCTGTAGCGTCGCCAGCTGATCAGGTTCGTTAGGGAACAAAGTGTAAAGCGACTTCACTGCCGCGCGAAAGCGCAAGTAAGCAACATTTTTTATGGGGGTTTGATGTGCACACAAGGCAGGGTCTGACCATCGGAGAAATGTGTTATGCGGGAATGCTTGACCCATAGTGCCGAAACCCATCTCCTCCAACAAAGTCTGCATACTGGGTTCCTGTGTCACTGAGAGGTTGGGGTGTTGAGCTGTTGGCAAGGTCCGCCCGTATACTGGTATTTTGTTCGCTCTTCGCGCCAGTGCATGACACGCCCTCGAGGTGCTCTTTGCTTTGTTTATCGTGTCTTTTGTTGTGTAGGATATGGGGTCCACCAACAGCGTCAACAGCGGCTTCGGGGAGATGCTGTCATGCTCCACCGCTACGTGTGGCATAAATGCATGTGAGCGCCTCCAATAGTGTGCATACTGAGCTTGTGCGCAAATATAGTACAATTGTAAGTCGGGCGCTTTAAATCCCCCCAGGTAGTACGGCTTGGTGAGGACTTTCCAACTCACTCTGGCTTTCTTTCCGGCCCATGTCAGTCTCTGAAGCACAGAGCGCAATTTGTCAAAGACCGTGTTTGTCAGCCATGTGGGGACATTCCAAAACAAATACAGAAACCTGGGTAATATAATCATCTTCTGGAGGGCTATTCTGTCAGCCATGGAAAGGGGCAATTTTATCCATCTCTCCACTTGTTCTTCCAGTTTAGTCATTGCCTTCCCATAGTTTTCCCTTATGACTATCTCTGGGTCTCTGTGGATCCATATTCCCAAATACTTGACTGGGTCAGTGCTCCACTTTAAAGGGTAGTCTAGTTCCGGCTCCTCAGTAATGGTAGTCAGAGGGATTATCACCGATTTGTCCCAGTTGATGCTGAGACCGGCATACTGTTCATATTCTCTTATGAGCGGGTTCAGGTGTCTATCCGGGAGTGTAGTATAGAGTACCATGTCATCTGCGTATAGTGAAATGCTAATTGGCCTAAGAGTGAATTGCAGGGCTGTGTCAGAGTGTTTTTGTTGAATTTTGCAGGCTAGTGTTTCAAGTATTAGAGCAAAAAGCATGGGTGATAGAGGACACCCCTGTCTCGTGCCCCTAGTAATTAAGATAGGATCGGAAGTTAAGCCATTAACTCGTACTCGTGCTTTCGGTGTTTTGTATAGGAGGAAAATCCATTTCAGGAAGGGTTCCGGGAACCCCATTTTGCGTAAGATGACAAACATGAACCTCCACTCCACGGAGTCAAATGCCTTTGCGGCGTCTAGCAGGGCCGCAGCCGCCGGCACTTCCGGGTCTAGTTGGTGATAGAGGGAGAAGATCGTGCATAGGTTTTGAGCAGTAGATCGCGTTGGCATGAAGCCAGCCTGATCTGGCAATACTAGATTACAGAGAAGTGGGCGTATTCTGTTCGCTACGATTTTTGCTAGGATCTTTGCATCTATATTGATTAGTGACAGAGGCCTATAGGATTCGCATTTCAGGGGGTCCTTTACCGACTTCGGGAGAGCTATTAATAAAGCTTCTGTGAGTGTGTCCGGCAGCGTGCCCTCTTCATATGCTTCTTCAAGCATTTCCGCAAAGTGTGGTACTAGTATATCACAATATTCTTTATAGAATTACCCGGGAAGACCATCTAGGCCAGGGGCTTTATTATTGGGTAGTGAGTTGAAGGCCTCTACCAGTTCGTCTTTGTAGATTGGGAGACAGAAATATTTTCTATGTGTATCGGAGAGCCATGCTAATCCTATGTCATCCAGGTATTGCCATATATCTGGATCGGGGGGCACATCACGGGCCGTATACAGTTGTGCGTAAAATTCAGTAAAACTATTTAATGTGGACGGCGTATCATACACAGATTCATCCAACGCGGACCTCATATCGGTTATCTGCGCCATTGTTTGTGCTGGCTTAAGTTTGAAAGACAGTGCTCTACCTGGCGTACCACCCTCGCCATAGTTCCTAGCTACATATCTACGGGAGATGTATTTCACTTCATCTGCTGCAAAGCCGTCATATTTGTTAATGTGTTGTCTTATCTCAGCCAGTATAGAGGCAGAGGGGTTCGCCGCTTACTGGCATTCTAAAGCCTTATGTCATTTTTTAATTTTCTCCAGTTGACTCTGAATATCCTTTAATATACCCGCATGTGTGCTAATGCAGTATCCACGTATGGTTACCTTAAAGGCCTCACTGTAGTGGGGCTACGTCTCGCCCTAGACAATCGCACTGCTAAATGTGCCTATTGTGTAATTGTAAGTTATTTTATATCACTTTAATCCTTGTATTCCATAATCTTGTCAACTTCTCATATTTTTTCATCAACTTAAATGCGAGTGCGCACGCTCAGTGTATATGCCATTTACGATTTGTTACTGCTCCCACCATGTGCATCCAGACCTTCAATGTGAACAGGACTGACGCATAAATTCATTTCAGACAGCATTTATTAAAAAAACCCAATGCATTTCGGGCTCAACGCCCTTCTTCGGGGGTTACTGTGAATAAATAACAAATAATCACAATCACTGATTATGTTCTTCATTTCAGTATGACATTTCCAGTTTAACTCAATTGTAATTGTTTGACACGATATCAATAAACAGTTTTTACCACTTTAAAACGTTGTGCTATAACTGGATGCATTAACAATGCCTACCTTAAAGGCCTCCCATAGAGTACGCGTGCTCTGGACGGAGCCTGTATTATGCTAAAAAAAGCTCACTATTGCCTGTCGCAGTCCCTCCCGAAACACCTGGTCCTGCAGTGCTGTGGGTCTCAGTTTCCAAGTAAACTGCCTAGGGGTATGCTTGGGTATCTCTAGTGCGAGCAAAACTGGAGCTTGATCCGACAATGTCCTAGGCATGTGGGCCTAGCAAAGAAAACTCCCATGTGGGCCACCTCTGTGGTCCAAGTGCAAACGTTCTGTGTCACTAACCAGTAGTCCAGCCTAGACCATGGGAGATGTGTGGACGAAAAACATGTACCCTCCAATTTATCTGGGTGTCTCAGTCGCCATACATTCAGCATAGCCCATTCAGACATCCCTTCCCTTAAGACCCTGGCTTAGCGTTTGTCAAATCTGTCCTGGCCAGATGACCTGTCAATTGATGGGTCTAAGCAGGTGTTGAAGTCGCCTCCCCAGATTATAGTGCCAGGCTGCGTCCCCCTCAGTGTCGCCCATATTTTATCATAGAATGCGGGGTCGTCTGTGTTTGGGCCGTACACATTCACTATAGTTAGGATCGATCCCCCAAAGTTACTGTGAAGTAGTGCAAAACGCCCCTGGTCGTCACATAATGATTGAAGGTGAGTGAAAGGGACAGTACACTTTACCCATATCAGGACCCCTCTAGCATAGGACGAATAGGAGGATGCCAGACGGAATGAGTCCCATCGTTTACCGATATGGTCGGTGAGGTGCGTCTCTTGCAAGCAAGCAACATCAATTTTGTGTCTATCGAGATATGCTATCATCCTGCGTATTTTCTGCGGGTTGTGTAAACCACGCACGTTCCAGGTGAGGAGTCTAAGCGGTCTGCAATCTTTAAAGGGACCCCCCATGATGTGTGGACGAGTCCAGTGTCAGCCCCCTATGTGCGCGCTGTCGGAAAGTGTCGGTCTCAAGTGTATCAGCTGTTAGCCTACCAGGCAGAGTTTTTTGTTTCCCCATACCACCCCCTCCCACTCCACCACCCCAACCCTAGTGGAGACATCCCCTATAATGTACTGCGATATGCCCCCAACCCAACTCAGTGATAAACAACAAAACAAATACATAATGCAAAAACTGTGTTATTCACGCAAGGGGGTCAGAGCTGCCCACCCGTTTCCTACAACCAGCGTTGCATGGGTCTGAGACCACCACGTCATATTTACCCGCTTACTCGCACCCGCCATGCCTATCACTTTTGTGAAACCATGAAAAGAGCTGTGTTACATTACTAGCAACAGTCCCCTCAAGTGTGCAAACAGCCTGCAGAGTACATTAAATGTCTAGCAAAAGTTCACTTGTCTGGGAGCACCGTCTGCTGTAATCAGGAAGTCCAGGTACTCACGTCCAACTTTTTCAAAGCCAAGTGTTACAGTTGTGACCGCACCCCACCCCATTCAGGCCCTGCTCAACTCAGATCCCAATTATTTGACATCAGACATTGCAGGTTGATCGCCTTGTTCGCTTCTCGGTGATCTTCTCCTCACACTGTATTTTTCTTTTTGCTTCAGGAATTTCTGCACCTCCGATGTGTCATTGAAGATCCTTGTTTTACCGTCCACCGTGATCTTGAGCCTTGCGGGGTACAGCATTGCATAGGGTATTTTGAGCTCTCGCAGTTTCTGTTTTGCGTCCATGAACTTTTTCGGTGCCTCTTGCATCATCGAGGTAAAGTCTGGGTATAGAGAAATGTTCATGCCTTCGTGGGTGAGCGTGCCAAGTTCCCTTGCCTTCCGCAGCGCTGCGTCCCGGTCTCTATAGTTTAGTATTTTAGCTATGATGGGCCTCGGTCTAGACCCTGCGGCCGGACGTGGGGCCAATGTCCTTTGCGCTCTCTCCACAATGAACACTTCCGAGAAGGTTTCCCCTCCAAGCATAGAGATAAGTAGTTTCTCCACATATTGTTCCATTGGGCCCGTGTTTGTGGTCTCGGCAACGCCCATCAGGCAGATATTACTCCTCCTAGACCTGACCTCCAAATCCTCCGCCTTGGCTTCCATCATCACCAGCTGTTTCTCCATCCTCGTTTGTTTCGACTCCATATGTACCTGAGAGTCTTCGGCCTCGGAGATTCGTCTTTCCGCCATATCTAGGCGTTCCGTGTGCTTATCTAAGCGCTCAGACATCCTATCGACTCTTTTTTAGGGGTAGGCACAGATGCAACCGGAGATCCCGGAGAACACAGTACATTAGAACAACAACGTCCTATAGCCCAGTCAACGAGGAGCCACAGAATCTAATAATAAACATTTCAAACACGACTATCTCCTCTACTCAAAACAAAGTCCTACAGAAAGGGATCTCGTTTGTCCCCACCTACAATTTGAATGACCTTGAAATTCAGACCAGCTTGTTTAAATTTATGCGAAATTTGCGACTAAGACACTTTTTTTCCAATATTTGTTCTACTCCCTCCAATACAGAGGAACATACATCCTTAGATTTACGTCCCAAAAGCACTTTCATGGCCCCAGTGAGCCACAAAACTTTGGATCTATTTGAAACCTTGGTACAAAAAGACCTAGACAAAATTCATAAATTGCCTACAAGACACAAGCAAAACTTGAACAATCAAGAGAGAATGGCTTTGAAACAACTAGCCACTAATGACAACATTATGATCTGCCCTGCTGATAAGGGTGGATCCTTAGTTATCATGGACAGCCAATTCTACCTCGACAGTGTACAAAAACATCTTACAGAGACCAACCCCTACATGGAAATTCCATCGGACCCAACAAAGGAGTATGCTGCTATTCTTCAGACAATCGTTGACAAAACTGTGTCCACTGGAACCATCACGACTAGAGACCGTAGCTATCTCATCAAGAACTATCCCAGTGTTCCATATTTATACATGATTCCCAAAATCCACAAGCATCTAACAAAACCACCATTCAGACCCATCGTCAGTACCATTAACTCAATTCATGAACCAGTCGGAACTTACATTGACCGTCATTTACAACCATCTGTTAAATCCATGACCACTTTCCTACAAGACACCACAGATTTCTTAGCCAAACTCAGTCAGGTGACCATCGATCCACACATACCCATCTTGTTGTGTACCATTGATGTAAATTCCCTTTACACCTCTATTCCCCACAACCTAGGAATACAGGTAGCAGAAGCAGCATTGATAAAATCGGACAAACCGCAAAACTTGCACATTTTTCTAATGGAACTTATCGAATTTACCTTGATGCACAGCTACTTCAGATACAACAACAAATTCTACAGTCAACTATCTGGAGTAGCCATGGGCAACTGTGCTGCTCCGGCATATGCCAACCTGTTCATGCAGGAGTTTGAAAATGAACACATTCTCTCAGTACCACATTGGAAAAATCACTTGCAAACCTACTATCGTTACATTGACGATATCTTTCTAATCTGGACAGGCACGGAAGAACAACTAATATTTGCCATCACTGATTTGAACAACATTGATGAAAGAATCCAATTTACCCACCAATATAACAGTTCAAACATCACTTTTTTGGATGTCAACATCACCAAGAAAGATCACAAACTGGAAACATCCATGCATATCAAACCCACCGATCGCAACAACTGTTTACATTACTCCAGTTTCCATCAATCCAGCCTCAAAATAGATCTACCATATTCACAACTCCTCAGAGCAAAAAGAATAGCTTCCACCGAAGAGTCATTTGTACAGGACAGTTCCACCATCATGAATTTTTTTTCAAAAAGAGGTTACCCACAAAGGATCATCAACACTGCTTACCAACGTGTTATATCCACTGTTCGTTCTACACTATTGCAACCCAAGAAGAGAACAAGTGCGGATACACAACCCAACGTGTTTGTTTCTAAATTCTCTACCAAAAGTCACTTGATTAAAAAAACTATCAAAACTCATTGGCAATTGTTACAATTAGAACCAGATTTCAACAGGATTTTCAATGACATGCCTATATTTGCTTACCAAAGATCTAGAAACCTACGGTCATTAATCAAACCATGGAGCAATGAACTCACAGTATTCAAAGGAACCATTCCATGTCATAACTGTCAAAATTGCCACAACATCATCCCAGGGACAAACGTCAATCATCCAAGTTCAGGCAAACTGATTCCTCTGAGAACTAATGCCACCTGTGATTCCACCAATGTGGTATATCTTTTAAAGTGCCCTTGTGGATTACCATACATAGGTAAAACAGAGCGTCAAATAAAAACACGCCTCAACGAACACAGAAGTAATATCAGGAACAAAAAATTAAAATCCTACGTGTCTGCACATTTCACTAAACAAAACCATACGAACAGCCAGATTCGTTTTTTGGTTCTTGAAACTGTAAACAAACCGGAGGGCATGGATCCTAAAAAATATCTATTACAAAGAGAACTATTTTGGATTTTCAAATTGGGAACGACTGTGCCACACGTTCTCAACGAACGCCTGGAATTTAGCAGCTTCCTATGACATTGTGTACAACATTTTGAACGTTTCGCCTGCTGGTTGATTAACTTTTTTGTGCATACATTTACCATTTGATTTATGCATTGTATTTAGTTACATACTTTCGTCCATTCTCTGTTCCTTTCTTTATTTAATTGTTTTCTTCTACCACCTTGACATTCTTCACATATTTCTCATATACACCCCCATGCGGGGTTTTTGCACATCTTTTTTACATCTTTTTTACATCTTCTTTATACTACTTCGGCACTGTTTACTTTAACATTGCACTTTCCCGAGGTGTGTGTTCTCCTTGAGTCTCTCGTTTGTGTTTACTAGCCGCACCTTTTGCGTAGTCCGTTTTCCATTGCACCTGCTCGACTTTTTTAAACGCCATTGCGGCTCCACGAACACTTTCACTCACGGCTGCTCGCGTCTTTACTATCGGCTTTCCCGCGAAGCATGGTTTTCTGCATGTTAATGCTCGGTAAGTGCGACCGGACACAGTTACTAAAACATGAATGCTAAAGTCCGCTGTGGACCACGCGGGTTTATTTATTCCATTTACTTTTGGTGACGGTAATTGTTGCTATCTCACTCGGCCAACCTTGGGAAAACAGCGTTTACCGATTTCACTCTTTTCAGATATTTTCACCAGCTTTTCAGGCTCACTTTGTTTATTTCCATAACGCACGCGCACGGCCCATTGGTTCATTTAGTAAGTGACTAGAGCACTTGCATGTTGGTTTATATTCCCATCTTAGAACTTTGTTATTGTTAGTTTTCACCCATTTCCGGCTCCTCATTGATACCACCTTCCTCTATTTTATTCACAGCTTATACCCCCTGACGAAGAGCCTCTGGGCTCGAAATGCATCGGGGTGAGGATATATGTATGTGATGCCACCGTATTGGATTTGAATACTTTGGACAAGTCTTATTCATTGAATGAATATTTGCTTATGACTTGAACATCATTTGAAAAACATTTTTTGAACAGTATCATGAATACATTTACCTAATGAAAAAAAAGTGAATAAAACTTTTTTGAACACTAACCTTTGGATTACACTGGCTCATTATAGCACATAGGTGTGCTGAGGTTAACACCCCTGTGCCTACAGGGTTTCTTCAGGCAAAGTGTCAATTTTACCATCTATGTTCGTAAGTGATGTCTGTATGGTACGGAACATGACCTGCACAGCATCATTTGTAATTGCTCCCGCTTCCGATGGCTGGAGCGTGGGGTGGCCTGCATCTCCGCGCTTCCATCCGGCTGTTTTTGGTCTGGGCAAAAGTTCTCTTTGGCTGATTGGGATCCGGTTTTCCCATGATCTTGCCTGTGTGGGTCATGTGAGATTAGTGAGGGAGGGTGTTATAGAAGCCAATATGGTAGTTGGTGTCCTGGCCCGGGGCCCGGAAAGGCAGCGGCACCAGCTCGCAAAGAGCGCTAGTTTGACCAATGGCGGCGCTGCCGCGCATGTGTAGTCTTGTCTGTAGTGTCTGTTCTTTGCCCCTCGCCCCGGCACGCCTCGAGCGCCCCACACCAAAGCTAGGGTAGTCCTACACCACCTCCGTGAACTAGTCGAAGGTTGGTCTGCTAATGTTGTATCCCGGCGGCGTCACTCTCATCCACTGCCGTAAGGTATCTTCCATATGCCACCACAGCAGCCTCTGCAAAGCGCTCCTCCACTCCACATGCAGTTGGGGAGACGGCCCCAGCGGGTACAAGTGCAAGTGTCCAGCTCCCCTCACACTCTGCAGGACTTGGGCCCCCTCAGCTTGTGCCCCTTCCGTCAGCCAACTGGTGTCCGCACAGGCCGCAGTCCGCTATGCATATGTCAAGGGCGCCGCGCCCGGCCCCCACGCGGCCTTCTTCAAAGTCCCATAGCTGAGGCCCAGGACAAACCAAGGACGAGAGTGAGGCTCCGTGCTCGGTAGCCCCTTCGCCAGTTTCGGCCCTCCAATCAGCAGGCCTAATCTTACCAGGGTCCAGTCGGGCCACCACTGGTAACTGCACCTCCGTGTCTCTTCGGGGGCCACCGAAGGCAGAGCACTCCCGATCCCGAGTCTCCCGGCGTCCACCACAGCTCAGCGCCTGGTGCGGTGGGCGGAACTCTCCAGTCGGCACGGCCGCCACGCACGGCTTGCGTCCCAGGTCCCCGCTGCATGCAAGGCCGAGGCTCTAGGCCCACGTCGGCGTCACCAGGCTTCCGGTCCCACTCTCAGCAATCCGGCACTCCGGGGATTTCAGGCGGCGTGTTGAGCACCACTATTGCTGCTCTGCAGTTCTAGCAGCGGAGCGCTTACGGCGATGCAGGATCAGCAGGACAGAAAAGGATGGGTATGCAGGATAGTAGGGTCTCAGACGAGGAGCTCGCTCAAGCAGCAGCCATCTCGTTCCGTGGCTAGCTCCGCCCCCCAGCTTTTAACATTATACATTACCATTTTAACATTAGGCATCATAGGATTGTGGTAATGGGTAATGTGGTGTCTGGTGACCTATAGGAGATGCAGTGTGGGTGAAGCCATGAGACAAATGCACCTACCCTGGCAGAGAGGTGGGCCGGTTGTGTTCAGGTTGTGACAGCCAGATAGTTGGTATGGCAGTGGTTGCTGTCTGTGAAACCAATGGGCTTGCAAAGGAGTAACACATAGATAATCAGCTTGACTAATTTGGTGTCTGAGGATATGTTTGTGTTGGCAGGCATAGGCAACTATGATTTGCTAGTTTAACATTGTTTTAAAGTGTTAAAGTGTGAGTTGAAGATGAAGATATGGGTTAGTGAGACTGTAGCTGTAATGTTTTCACTATGTGGAGGAAACACAGCAGGCAAAGTAAGTGCACATTGCACTGTTCTTACTTGGCCTAATTGCAGGCCTTGTAGCATATGAGGTGCATCATATTGCTCACACGTTGCTCTGTTTGGGCAAATCAGAGCTATCCTGGTCTGGTACCAGGCATTGAAGCTTCTCCTTGTATCCTGATGTACATTTCCTTGACCTTCCTCTTTTTGTTCTGTAGTTTCTTCTTCTTGCCCTCATCCTTGGGACATCTCTCTATGCCATAGAATTCATGAAGTCCGGACTCTCCTGTTACATGGCCTACTTTTCTCCTGCACTGAGGGAGTGTGGAGTCAGACTAACAAATTCCCCATTGTGGTTAACCACATAGGACACCACAATGGCTCTTCATCAATGAAGTTTCTGTACATTGGCATAGCCTTATTATTGGGTTTATTCCTCAGGAACTCAGCGCTTCTAGAAACGAAGAGACCACTTTTGCAAGTTAAGGGAAAGTGTTTTGGTGTGTGACTTTTTTCTGGGGAGAAAATATTTTTCTCATCTGTGTCTGATTTTCTATATGCACAGTTATTAATGTTACACCATGTATATTTGCGTGGTGCAATGTTATGTTAAACTGGCACTGGAGAGATATTCCGCTACCTTCATGCATTTTCTCATGCTATTACTTGCTGCTCAGTGTTGCAGAGAACCCGATGATAACCGGGGACCTCGGGTAAATACAAGTACAAGAAATACTGGCCCCACAGTTGAAAACAGTTCAATCAATACAAATAAACCAAATGGTTATTTTAATCATTAGTTATAATAAATCATATATAAATAACTTTTATAAAAAAAATACATTTACTTTGTGATGGCACAGTGAGTGTGTGTAGTGAGAAATGTCCTCAGTGCTCTCATCAAAGTGATACATACAAGTGAACAAATTCGTAATGTTAAGCAAGGGCATGGGTGGGGGTGGGGGAGGTGCGTATGTTGCTGATTATAAGACGGATATTTGTAACATGGGCATGTGTAGTTATAAACCGTGCTATGGGTTGTTTTATGTTTTACCCACCAATTTGCATGTTTCAATAGTTTTTGTTGATAAGTGTTCTGGCCGATACCTGTTAAAAGTAACCCTGTGTATGGGAATAGTGGCGTTACTAGGAATGGTGGGGGTTTCTTTTTGATTTTGTACGGTTAACCAAGGACGGGGGTGGGTGTCGGGGTGGTGCTTATGCTGCTGATTGAAACACAGAATTTAGTAACATGCAGATGTTGCGCTACTAAAGGAGATATAGTACCACTGGGAGCACTTATAAAGTGCCATATGGCATGGGATATGTTTTAGTCATAACTTTGCATGTTTTAATACGTTTTGCTGATAAATGTTTTGGGAGACATCTGTTGAATTTAAGCCTCTGTAAGCTATAGTGGCGCTTCTACGTTTGCTGGGGCTCTGTCTTTTATTGCGTAAAGTTAAGCAAGGGCGGTTGTTGCGGTGGTGTAGTGGTACTGTGACTATTTATAAACTGTCTTATGGTATGGTGTATGTTTGAGTTGCATAATTGCAGGTTTTAATAGCTTTTGCTGATGAGCGTTCCGGCAGACACCTGTTGACATTAAGTCTATGTATGGCTATAGTGATGGTAACTGGAGTTCTGGTGCTCGTTGTTTTTATTTCATACGGTTAAGCAATGGCATGGGTGGGGGAGGTGCATATGTTGCTGATTATAAGACGGACATTTATAACGTGGGTATATGTAGTTACTAAAAGTAATGTAGTTTGACTGGGCCCATTTATAAACCGTGCTATGGGATGGTTTATGTTTTACCTGCCAATTTGCATGATTGAATAGTTTTTGCTGATAAGTGTTCCGGTAGACACCTGTTAAAATTAACCCTGTGTATGGGTATAGTGGCACTACTAGGAATGGTAGGGGTTTCTGTTTGATTTTGTGAGGTTAACCAAGGGCAGAGGTGGTTGTGGGGGAGGTGGTTATGTTGATGTTTGAAACACAGCATATAGTAACATGGAGATGTGGAGCTACTAAAGGTGATGTAGTACCACTGGGAGCACTTATACATCGCTGTATGCCATGGAATATGTTTTAGTGGCAAATTTGCATGTTTTAATACGTTTTGCTGATGAGCTTTTCGGGAGACATCTGTTGAAATTAAGGGCCATATGTAGGTAATCTCAATTTACCGATTCTTAAATACCGAATTTTATCGATTCGGTATTTAGGAATCGGTAAATATGATGTAGGTAAAAAAATCGATAAAATTTACTGATTCGGTAAATACCGATTCGTTAATAAGGAATAACTTCCCATTCATTCCTATGGGCCTGGAGGCCCATAGGAATGAATGGGAAGCCATTCACTATTACCAATTCGGTATTTACTGAATCGGTAATAGCGGGAGCATATTCAAGGGTGGCAGGGTGTCACATTGACACCCTGTTGCACCCCTGAATCGTGCATGTGTGGACATGTTTCGCACATACATGCCCTAAGGGCATGTATGTCTGCCACATGGCACTTTGAAAAAAGCAAATAATTGCTTTTTTAAAGGTATTCAGTATTTACCACCAACTTGTAGTTGGTGGTAAATAACGAATCCTTAAAGCAAAAATGCTCTCACTTAAGTGCTACCTACATAGGTTTTAAGGATTCGGTACTTTACCGATTCCTTAAAATAAGGAATCGGTATTTCACCGATTCCTTAAAATAGGGAATCGGTAAAAAACCGAATCCTTATTTACAGCCTCCTACATTAGGAAGGGCTAAATAGCGGTCGGTAATGGGAAATTAACTGATTTTCGGCCGTTACTGACCGGTATTTCGCTACCTACATCTGGGCCTAAGTCTCTGTATGGCTATGGTGGGGCTTCTACGTTTGCTTGGGTTCTTTCTTTTATTGCATAAAGTTAAGCAAGGGCGGGTGTTGAGGTGGTGTAGTGGTACTGTGACTATTTATAAACCGTCTTATGGTATGGTGTATGTTTGAGTTGCAAAATTGAAGGTTTTAATAGCCCTTGCTGATGAGCTTTCCGGCAGCCACCTGTTTACATTAAGTATATGTATGGCTATAGTGGGGGTAACAGGAGTGCTGGGGCTCGTTGTTTGATTTTGTACGGTTAAGCATGGGTATGGGTGGGGGTGGGGGAGGTGCATGCATGTGTAGTTAGTAAAGGTAATGTAGTTTCACTGGCCCCATTTATTAACCGTGCTATGGGATGGTTTACGTTTTTGCCTCCAATTTGCATGTTTGAATATTTTTTGTTGAAAGTGTTCCGGCACACACCTGTTAAAATTAGGTCTGTGTACGGGTGCAGTGGCGCTAGTAGGAATGGTGGGGATTTCTGTTTGATTTCGTACGGTTAAGGAAGGGCGGGTGGGTGTGGGGGAGGTGGTTATGTTGCTGATTGAAACACAGAATTTAGTAACGTGCAGATGTCAAACTACTGAAGGTGATGTAGTAAAACTGGGAGCACTTAGAAAGTGCCCTATGGCATGGTATATGTTTTACCCGCAAATTTGCTTTTTTTTAATACGCTTTGCTTATAAGCGTTCCGGCAGACAGTTGTTGAAGTTAAGTTCATGTATTGCTATAGTGTGTCTACTAGATTTGGTGTGGCTCTTTCTTTGATTTTGTAAGGTTAAGGAAGGATGGGAAAAAGGGTGGTGCGGTGGCAGTGTGCCCATTTATGAATCGCTTTATGGTATTGTATATGTTTTTCTGGCAAATTCCCAAGTTTTAATACCTTTTGGTGATGAGTGTTCCAGCAGATAGGTACACAAATTACACAACATTTCTGTGGATAAGAAATCTTCGTGCTGATAGACACTCTTGTACTGTGGTAGAAGGCTGATAGCGTTGATGGAAAATGATGAAACTTGGTGCCATTGTAGATTTCAATGGAAGCTTACACTGTTTCTTTGTTACTATGGTGTAGTTAGGGTTCTAAGTGGGAGAAAAAAAAGTGGGGGTGCTCTAAAAGGGGGTGGGGGGGCAAAGCTCTTAAAGGGGTGTGGGCTATGCAAGTTGGGCCGTGGTCTAAATCAAGATAAGTATCATAATGTGCTTTAGAAAATCCTCGTCAATTATCCTACGTTCAGAAAAAAACATTCTTTAAAGGATTTCCCTTCCTTTTACAACGTGGGTAACCTAGCGTGATGTGTCTAGTTCTCAGAAGTGTGCAAAATAAGCATGCATACATCGATGTGCATGCTCTCACTGCAATCTAATAACAAATAAAAAAATGTACTATCTTTGAGAGGACCGAAAATAGAGCCTGATAGAGAGCCATTTGGAGGCTCCCTGAAAATAAGTTCCTGTCCTTAGACCCGGCCCAATTAAAGCTCAGCATGCATCCATCCTAAGCACTGCGCCATCGAACCATCTTTTACCTGATGCATACATTTCTCTTTATATACATACATACATCTGTTCCTGCACTTATCTTAAGGATCTATGAGCGCACTCGCCTATAGTAAGCACTGTGCCATTCATGCAGCCATACGCCTATATATGCATAGATACATCTGTCCCAGAACCTATCCTAAGCATCTATCAGCCAATCCGTCTATCCTAAGTACTAGCCGCTACATTCATTCATCCTTTCATCCATCCATACATTGATACATCCATCTATGTATCTGCATTGATGCATCTGGCCATACATCCACTCGCCTTTTATTCAACTATACGTTCTTATTTCCGTTCATTGTCTACCCCGATCCTAAATACGACATATTATACTCATCCTCCCACCCTCTTAAGGCGTCAAAAAGGCTTGCGAAAAGCATTGACAGGCAGATTTTTTTATAAAGAATAATAAAGCTTTGAGTTGCTCTTTGTGGAGCATAATTCATCACCCTTCTCTGGTGGTGTTTTAAACAAAGGTACATCTAGGGAAAGAAATGTAAAGGAGCTTTTAAGTGTAAGACGTTCATTTAGAAACATAACGTTTTGTCGAGTTGTATATAGGTACACTGTTTTAAAGTGGCCATGACTGACAGATACTGAATACCTGTACTTCTTACATTTGAGAAAATATACAAGAGAGCTAAGTTGGGGTGGTGAGAACCTTGAGTTCTATATTTCCATGTGAAGCACAGTATAGGAATATAAAAGTAATTGGAAAGCTTTTATGTTCATATTAAAGAGCGGGTGTGAGAAGTAAGTGAGGCAGGCAAAGTGTGAGAGCAGGTTCGTGCTGGAGTTGCCTGCTTGTGGTCGTTTGCAGAGGTGCAACCAGAGCTAAATTGTGGGGGAGCCTAATTCTTTCAGCAATAGGTGGGGATGTAGGGACTTTAAAAAGGTGTGTAAAAGAACAGAGTCTCCCTTACAAAAAAATGATGTTTTGAAGACCTGTGAAGTACTCTGGTGCGACTCTGTGTGTGTGCCCGAAAAGATGTCTCAGAAAGTCTGGGGCAAAGGTGCGTTGTGCGCCTGGTGGTCTGTCTGCCAATCACCACACGATGATGTTGCTCCTGCGTTGCAAAAAGAGAAGGGAAATCCTGAGAGAAAATGGCTCTCTTTAAAGGATTTCCCTTCTCCTACAATGGGAGTCACTTGGCATGATGTGTCCACTTCTAAGTAGTGAGCAATGTGTATACTCTCACAGTGTCACTGCAGTGCAACAAAGCAAATAAAATGGATTACGGTTGTGAGGCCCGAAAATAGAGCCCTATAAAGACCCGTTTCAAGGCCCCCAAAAATAAAATGCTGGTGGTCAGATCCCCACAGACACCCCACCCACTTGAAGCCCTGGTTGCAGTGTTATTTTGCGAAGTTGTAGATAAAATTGTTAGGCTAATAATGGAAATTTTTGTGTGCTGTTTGGTTGTAAATATTCTAAGTACATAGATTAAATAAAAAAAAATACTATTTATAAAGTTGTTTGCAGTGGGTTGCCGAGAAAGAGCTGTGAGGTGATGTGGTGTGGCGGATAGGTGAAAAGTATAAGGTAGTGCAGTTATTTATAAATTGTAAAGGAATATGTAAATAATTAAATAACTACTTGCTGTATGTTCTATGGCACTACTTGTCATCCTAGTGCTCCTCTGTCGTGCTCCATCACGTTACAGCACTGGGTCTGGAAGTCGCTAGTGGACGTTTTGTAATTGCATGTTATTATTTTAACATAGTGAACCGATGTGAAAAATAATTGAATCTATTTCTTGTTTTTCAGAAAATTATTTAGTTTGGATTAAAAATTGGAAATGCCTAGAAGAAGTGAAAGGAAAAGAAAAGAGAAGAAACATATATATTTGAGTAAAAGAAAAAATATTCAAGTAGAAAAAAATGCGAGTAGTAGAGAAACAGTTTGTTCTACTAAAAGTAGAAGACAACTTTTGAAAAAAATATTGCGAACATTTAATGAAAAAAGATCACACAAAGCAAAAAGAAGAATTTTTCAAGTAAGGGGAAGCACAGTTCAATTTCAAATACGAAGAAAAAGGAAACATGATAAAGAAATAGCATCTGCTACTCGGAGGCAAAAGCAATTTCAAGAAATTTGTCAGAGACTTTTTCGATCCAGAGTGATTCAGAATTTAATGAAAACATGCTGCAAATATAAAAGAAAAATGTTGTAATTCAAAGAGAAGCAGCATATTGAACGTATAGTGGATACTGCTTTCAATTTAAAACAGAAGTTATTCATTTTGATTTTAAAGAGAATGAAACTATTGGATAAAATAGTAAAAGTATTGAAAAACAAAAGTAGAAAAAAGAGACTTGTGAACAGAACCAACTTTTGTAAAATCTTTAGTAGACATTGTGGACATACTTCTACTACTGAGCCTTTTCCTAATGAGGAAAGTTACTTCCAGGAAAATAGTTTATCATTTGCAGTTGATACTGGAGGTCGTTGCTACGAAGTTCAGGATGATTGTCCTCTTCCAAAGGAAAAAATGGTTGGTAAAAGTGCAGAAGAGTTAATAGCTGAAGAAGTGTATGTATGTATTGGCATTTATATAGCGCACTACTTACCCGTAGGGTCCCAAGGCGCTTCGACCGCTGCGAAACCCTTCCTGGCTTCCCTGAGAGATGGTCCCTTAATGGGTATCTCCAGGGTGAGACCAGGCATCCCCGGCGGTCTGGTGGGGCCGTTAGTGAAGATGAGGCAAGCTAATGCCCAGAGTTGCCGAGTGTGATCGCTGATCAGAGTGGGCACCGAGGCGAGAGAATTATCGAGTCTGCTGACCCTGGTCCAGAAACCTGCCGCGCCGGGAATCGAACCCTGGTCCCGGGCCGTCCTCTGCTCTCGGGTCTGCCGCCTCTAACCAGCGAGCCACACTACTTCACAGAAGTGCAAGGGAAACGTCCACAAGCTCCTGTGTATAAGTGGAGTTGTAGTAGTATTTGTAGTATTTGACAGGAATCCATTGATATAATGCGAAATTTGCTATTTGAAAATATAAAACAGAAGATTAAGCTGTTACAAGGACTAAATCCATGTAATGTAAGAAAATATACTTAGAAGTATGAGCATTCTCTGGCTTGTCTTTTAAGAAAAGTTGGTAAAAGTGTTTTTTATCATTTGAGGATGTTAGCAGTACACCATTCTAAAATGCGGAAGTTTGTAAAGAAACTGTACTATGTAAAAAGTCCTGCATTAAGTTTAAGTGAACTGAATACTAGTCTTTTATTTGGCTCTTTATCAGAGGTTCAAAAAAAGTGTGATGATATTGAAATGCGATATTTTGGTTCAGAAGAGCATTTCATAGAAAGTGAACAATTGACACTTGACAATTACAGATGTTGGAAGAGATGAGAAAGTGATTAGCACTGATCAGTTTGAAGAAGAAATTTGAAAGTTTATTGTAGTGTGCTCTGAAGTACCAAACTATGTTTGTGTTTGTTGTTGACGTACTCATTATAAAAGTCAAAGTAGGAATGTTGATTTGTATTTGAAAAGTGAAAAGGAGAACAATGGTAAGTGGGAAGAATTTGCAACTTGTTTGTTGAAGGTCGAATATGTAAATATTGTTACAACAAATTAGAATAGAAAAAAATGCCTGCTGGAGCAGTACATAATAACTTGGAATTAGTAGCTATTCCGGAGGAGCTGGCCAAATTGAATACATATGAGTCGGTTCTAATTGAATCTGTTCATCCTTTTCAAACTATAATTCGGATGGAGCCTAAAACAGGTAAACAGCCACCAACAGACTTGCAAAGAGGGCTGAAAGGAAGAGTGGTGTACTTACCTTTGGATTTTAAGAAAAACATTGAAACTATTGCTGGAGAGAAAGAGGAAAATGAGGCAGTAGTTATTTTTGTAAATGGTGTACCAACAAAGAGTAGGAAAATATGGCAAGAATTGGTGGATGTTAATAAAGTTGAAAAGGCTACCCTATATCTTAATAAGAACAATATTTATTACAGAAATGTAAATGTGGATGAACAGGTAATACGTTTGGAAGATGAATCTGAAATTTTAAGTGGTCAAATAGAGAAAGTGGACAAGTCAAGGACTGAAGATATTTATGAACATTACCCAATATGTCCTTTGCATTCAAAAGAAGTGATAGGAAGTAGCATTGAGTTATTTCAAATTTAAAAAGCACGGGGGAACTCCAATGAGTGTATGGGAGAAAAGCTTGGTAGCTCTTTGTTTCCCACAGTTGTTTCCTACTGGAGAAGGTGGATGATATGATGACCAACCTTTACGGATTACAGCTTCAGAATATCGGTCAACATGATTATATTCTGAAGGTCCCAGATTTTGACAGTACATTCCATACATATTTCACCTTTTGTTTGAAAGTGACCTGTCTTCTCTGTTGTATGCAGTGAATCATATACTTAAAACTGGGGTTCTGCGAAAGAATTTGTGGAGAAAGTTCAAGAAACAGATGAGAATTTAGAAGCACAGTTAATTAATTTGATAGCATGTCAACATGGAACAAATGAGTATTGGTATCATCGTCATGGAGAACTCAAGTGTATGTTACGGAACTTAGGTACACCAACATGGCTTGTCACACTTAGCTGTGAAGAGTATGCATGGGAAGATTTGCTTGACTTTATAGGAGAAGCAAATTCCAATATAAAAAATGTTGAAATAAAGACTCCTGGTGAACTGTGTTCATTGGATCCTGTAAATGTGTGCAGATATTTTAATCATAAGTTTCAAGCTATGATGTCTTTTATCTGTAATAAAATAATCCACCTCTTAGAGAAGCTACTGATTACTTTTGGAGAAAGGAGTATCAAGCAAGAGGTGCACCTCATATACATATCCTACTATGGATCAAGGAAGCACCTACATTTGGAAATGATTCTGATGAAACAGTATTGTCTTTCATCAAACAGTATGTGACATGTGAGATTCCAAGAGAAGGAGGAGATAGGAGCTTGAGACAGCAAGTTTTATGTTTCCAAAGTCATCGTTATGGAAAGTATTGCAGAAGAAAATACAAGTGTAAAGGAAAATTTTACACCAAATGTCGGTTTGGTTTCCCCCCGTACAGTCATTTCTAAATGAAGAGTAAATTCTTTTTTTTCTTCTGTAAGGCACACAATAACTCAGAAATCTCCAGAGAATACCTACAACTTAAAAAGAACAGAAGTGTCAAAGTATATCAATGACTACAATCCAGTCATTTTAAAAATGTGGAATGCGAACATTGACATCCAGTATCTTGCAGAAAACTCAATTGCAGTTGCACGTTATGTTACATTGTACATAACAAAATCTGAAAAAACAGAGATGAAACAAATGTGGGAAGAAATTGCACAAGAGAATAGCCTTAGCAAAAAATTGTACAGCTTTAGTTTGAAAATGCTTTCCCACTGAGAAATTGGATCGTATGAACATTCAGACCGCTTGTGCTCTTCAAGTTTATATTCAAAGTCATGAGGAGTCATTTGGATAAGTTTAGGTCTTGCCTGCAAATGAAATAGAGTGTTGAAATCATTGGAAGAAATTGAACAATTAGCAGCAAATGAGCCAGACAGTATCAACATTCTTAAAACTAATATGTTGGACACATACTATCGGATAAGGAGTCGACATCTGGAACAGCTATGTCTTTATGAAGTACTTCAACATTACAGCTTCAAAAGAAATGTTAAACAGAATTTAAAAGAAGGAAAGGTTGCAGTAGTTGGATGTCATGGTTGTATAGTAAAACATGCAAAGGGTAATCTTATAAACGACAAATAATCTAGGGACCAATTACGATGTCGGACGGACTCAGGTTCGTCCGACATCGGTCAGGAGCCGTAACTGGCCGACCTGCTGTGGTCTTTTACAGCCCTGCTAGTATGATGCGAACGATCCCTGTTGGGTCGCATTCATATGATTCACAATGCAAGCATGCATTCCGAGTGGAATGAATGCCTGCATTGAGAAAAGCAGGGGTGCAGTTCATCCCTGCACCCTGTAGTCGGCACCCCAAGGTACCTGCCACCGGGTGCAGGGATCCACAGATGGGCACCATAGGTGCCCCAGGCTGCCATTCGGCAACCTTGCACCCATGAGGACCCTGCTTGGGTGCCCCCAAAGACACTTTCCAACTGCCTTTTCGTGCCAGACAGACACACGAAAAGGCAGAGAAAAACTGCCATCGTACTCCCTCGGTCGTAAAGAGGCGACCGGGGGAGTACTGGAGGATTTACAGATGGCAGACAGGCTCTCTGAGCCCGTTGTAGGCCATCCGGAAACCTGAGTCAGATTCCTTTCCGACAGAGCCCATCGGAATGTCTTGGTCGGAAAGGAATTTGTCCGACACGTACTGATTCGGTCGGAAGGGCTCCGAACATGGTTCGGAGCCCTTCTGACCTGAATCGGAATCGGCCCCTTAGTTGTGAAATTCTAGATAAGCGAGAATTTTACTATTTAGCACTTCTGCAATTGTTTAAGCTATGGCGTAGTGAAAGTGAATTACTTGGAGAGTTTGACTGCTACAAAGATTCTTTTAATGATTGTAAAGATAGCATTGGATGTCCAATTTTCCCTACATATTTAAAAATGTTGAATGATGAAGTTGAACAGGAAAAGACTATTATAGCTGAAATAGCTCATGAAAGTTCATAAGATAGTCAAAGTAGTGGTCCATGTAGTCAAGATCCTCTTGGACAACCAATGCTGGAAAATGAAGCAGCTATTGCTGTGCATGAAGTTGAAATTGCAATGCAACAAGCATACGAGGAGAATATTACATTGGAATAGTTAGAAGAACAATTAAATGTTGAATAGAAAGAAATATATGTGCAAGTCAGAGAACGGATAGAACATGGTTTGTTGCATGAAAAAAAGAATGTCTGTGTTCATCTTTTAAACCTCTTCAGATGTACCTCAGTGGTCAAGCTGGGACAGGTAAAAGTTTTTTAATTAAAGTTTTGACCAGTCATCTTCAAAAAACTACTGGTTTACATTTATTTTGTGTGGTAACAGCTCCAACTGGATTACTAAAACTGATGTCATTTGAGATGTCATCAGTGATGTCATCAGTGATGTCACTGACCATTCATGAGTGATATAATATGTGACTTCATCAGAAGTGCATTGCGGGCACACAAGTTATAGTTAGCTCAACTAACTATAACAGGCGAATTTATCTGGTTTTATGTGAGTCAAATGTTCAACTAACTATAACGTCCCTGAAACCTATGTTTTTTTACTGAACTTCTAAGGTTTTTTAAATGCCAATTCCTAACTTTAACATCTGTTAAACCTATGGTTATTTCAGTGAATTTCGAAGGTTTTTTAAATGTTAATTTCATATTTTAATGTTTATAAAAACCTATATTTTTTCTATTATATTTTTAAATATTTTGGAACTCTATTATACTTTTTTTTTACTTTAAAAATCATGTAATGTTTTATATCTTCCTCCAAAAATATGTATATATACTTTTTTTTTAGGGTGGGAGAAAACTGCACTCCCATACCGGTAGCGTACCAAGCTCCATCACCACACGAATCCTATCCGCCATATTGCTAAACTCATAAATGATGCGCATTTCGTATCCGACGACTTTGTGGCACCGTGTCCCATGTAACATCATATACACATTAAGTCACCCCAGGTACTACTTTGGTATCCAACGGGTACCCAGTACCAGCACACGCGTTACGTCATGTACATATGGGATGGCGCCTGCTGTACGTTGCGTATTCGACGAATGCACACTGCCAGGCCCTGTGTTATGTCACGGACGTATAGTATTGTGCCTGGTACGCCATTCCCTTTTTTTTGTCTCAAAAGTATATCTAAATAACTTTAAACAGTATATGAGAGCACGCTAAAATCTAAATTATTTCAAACATTTATATATTTCGAACTTATATTATGATAAAATATTTTTTCAAAATCGCGTCGGGTGCCCCCTCCTTGCGCGCTCGGTGCACGATTGCCATGTGACCTTAAAAAAAGCATTTGATTGGTTCATAACATTTCCAATTGTAACAGTTGTACGACTCACCCATTTTACTCATTCTCTACACAGCGTTTGATGAGAGAAACCTCTTCTGCTTAGAAAGCTTTTTTGAAAAGTGTTTTCCTGTATACACCTATCTTATACTACACACAACATGCAACGATCATCTTGATCAATATTCATGCTCTGTACATTAGCCTTCCACGTGTGATTGCCATGCATCTCAAACGTTCCATCAAAAAATAAATATATGTTACACGGTGCTCCTGGTGTGTGTGTGTGCATATTATTGTGCTGCCTTTCGGCCTGAGTATTAGTGTCTCTAAGGAGCATCATCAGCCACTGGCAGACTGCACATCCTAGATCACATGTCATCTCATTTACGATAGTTTCCGCCCTCCCGACACATGCTACACTAATCTAAATTGCACACTCTGCGAGGTCAAAACTACAAAAGAAACACACATAAGTTCACTTCCTGTCCAGGCAGGAACTGAACAACGCCCAAGTCCCTGGAATAATTATTCACACCCCTACGCTGGCCTGTCGTACGCAAGCCCAGCCCACTTTGCGTATGTATAAATAGGATAACCACGACGCCAAACGTCCCTCTTCTTCCACACTACCTCAAATGAGATGCTGCAGCCACCGCGCATATCACAATGCGCAATAAAAAAGAAGAAATGGATCCATGAGGTATACACCATCCTGGCAATCAACACGGGCTCTAAATTGTGTGCCCTACTGCCCGTCGTCTACGAAAAGGATCCTTGAGGTGTACACTCTCCTGCAATTAACACTCCATCTGAATTGTGAGCACTGCTGCCCGTAGTGTTTGCTCACACAACAATGACAGCAGGTAAGCAGAGCAGCCTGGGTGCACCGGGCTTCCAATTGAGCATGGTGCGGCGGGGCGGGAGGGGTGGGGTGCTTTAGCCTGGCTGAGCAGGTGTGAACAAACGATATTCAGTCACATCTCTGCCTCATTTTTAAGACCAGCTGTACCATAAGAATGATTCAGAAAAAGGGGGTGGTGATGAACAGAGTGTCTGAATTAAGCAGACCACTCTTACCCAGTCCAAAGATCAGGGCTTGATCCATCACCGTTATTTATCTCACTGCACCATCCCAGCTCAGAACCTGGCTATATGCAAATCAGTCTGTCCCTGGCCCAGTGCATCGTGGGAACAGGGCAGACTAAACTACCAAGCCAATTCTTCACCAGAAAGGAGACAAGCTACCGGGGACCGGTTTCTGGCATTTCAGCCGTCTTCGGCCCGGCTTGCTTGAATCCTGATGGTGCAGTGAGAAAGGGACTCATGTCCGAGTATACCCTGCCACACCTATAGTGGCCAAAAACGATTCAGAAAAAGGGGGTGGTGGTGAACAGAGTGTCTGAATTAAGCAGACCACTCTTACCCACTCCAAAGATCAGGGCTTGATCAATCACCGTTATTTATCTCACTGCACCATCCCAGCTCAGAACCTGGCTATATGCAAATCAGTCTGTCCCTGGCCCAGTGCATCATGGGAACAGGGCAGACTAAACTACCAAGCCAATTTTTCACCAGAAAGGAGACAAGCTACCGGGGACCGGTTTCTGGCATTTCAGCCGTCTTCGGCCCGGCTTGCTTGAATCCTGATGGTGCAGTGAGAAAGGGACTCATGTCTGAGTATACCCTGCCACACCTATAGTGGCCAAAAACGATTCAGAAAAAGGGGGTGGTGATGAACAGAGTGTCTGAATTAAGCAGACCACTCTTACCCACTCCAAAGATCAGGGCTTGATCCATCACTGTTATTTATCTCACTGCACCATCCCAGCTCAGAACCTGGCTATATGCAAATCAGTCTGTCCCTGGCGCAGTGCATCATGGGAAGAGGGCAGACTAAACTACCAAGCCAATTCTTCACCAGAAAGGAGACAAGCTACCGGGGACCGGTTTCTGGCATTTCAGCCGTCTTCGGCCCGGCTTGCTTGAATCCTGATGGTGCAGTGAGAAAGGGACTCATGTCTGAGTATACCCTGCCACACCTATAGTGGCCAAAAACGATTCAGAAAAAGGGGGTGGTGATGAACAGAGTGTCTGAATTAGGCAGACCACTCTTACCCAGTCCAAAGATCAGGGCTTGATCCATCACCGTTATTTATCTCACTGCACCATCCCAGCTCAGAACCTGGCTATATGCAAATCAGTCTGTCCCTGGCCCAGTGCATCATGGGAACAGGACAGACTAAACTACCAAGCCAATTCTTCACCAGAAAGGAGACAAGCTACCGGGGACCGGTTTCTGGCATTTCAGCCGTCTTCGGCCCGGCTTGCTTGAATCCTGATGGTGCAGTGAGAAAGGGACTCATGTCTGAGTATACCCTGCCACACCTATAGTGGCCAAAAACGATTCAGAAAAAGGGGGTGGTGATGAACAGAGTGTCTGAATTAAGCAGACCACTCTTACCCAGTCCAAAGATCAGGGCTTGATCCATCACCGTTCTTTATCTCACTGCACCATCCCAGCTCAGAACCTGGCTATATGCAAATCAGTCTGTCCCTGGCCCAGTGCATCATGGGAACAGGGCAGACTAAACTACCAAGCCAATTCTTCACCAGAAAGGAGACAAGCTACCGGGGACTGGTTTCTGGCATTTCAGCCGTCTTCGGCCCGGCTTGCTTGAATCCTGATGGTGCAGTGAGAAAGGGACTCATGTCTGAGTATACCCTGCCACACCTATAGTGGCCAAAAACGATTCAGAAAAAGGGGGTGGTGATGAACAGAGTGTCTGAATTAAGCAGACCACTCTTACCCAGTCCAAAGATCAGGGCTTGATCCATCACCGTTATTTATCTCACTGCACCATCCCAGCTCAGAACCTGGCTATATGCAAATCAGTCTGTCCCTGGCCCAGGGCATCATGGGAACAGGACAGACTAAACTACCAAGCCAATTCTTCACCAGAAAGGAGACAAGCTACCGGGGACCGGTTTCTGGCATTTCAGCCGTCTTCGGCCCGGCTTGCTTGAATCCTGATGGTGCAGTGAGAAAGGGACTCATGTCTGAGTATACCCTGCCACACCTATAGTGGCCAAAAACGATTCAGAAAAAGGGGGTGGTGATGAACAGAGTGTCTGAATTAAGCAGACCACTCTTACCCAGTCCAAAGATCAGGGCTTGATCCATCACCGTTATTTATCTCACTGCACCATCCCAGCTCAGAACCTGGCTATATGCAAATTAGTCTGTCCCTGGCCCAGTGCATCATGGGAACAGGGCAGACTAAACTACCAAGCCAATTCTTCACTAGAAAGGAGACAAGCTACCGGGGACCGGTTTCTGGCATTTCAGCCGTCTTCGGCCCGGCTTGCTTGAATCCTGATGGTGCAGTGAGAAAGGGACTCATGTCTGAGTATACCCTGCCACATCTATAGTGGCCAAAAACAATTCAGAAAAAGGGGGTGGTGATGAACAGAGTGTCTGAATTAAGCAGACCACTCTTACCCAGTCCAAAGATCAGGGCTTGATCCATCACGGTTATTTATCTCACTGCACCATCCCAGCTCAGAACCTGGCTATATGCAAATCAGTCTGTCCCTGGCCCAGTGCATCATGGGAACAGGGCAGACTAAACTACCAAGCCAATTCTTCACCAGAAATGTGTCCCTTGCTCATTGCACCATCAGGATTCAAGCAAGCCGGGCCGAAGACGGCTGAAATGCCAGAAACCGGTCCCCGGTAGCTTGTTACCTTTCCAGTTTAAGAATTGGCTTGGTGGTTTGGTCTGCCCTGTTCCCATGATGCACTGGGCCAGGGTCAGACTAGTTTGCATATAGCCAAGTTCTGAGCTGGGATGGTGCAGTGAGCTAAAAAACGGTGATGGATCAAGCCCTGATCTTTGGACTGGGTAAGAGTGGTCTGCTTAATTCAGACACTCTGTTCATCACTACCCCCTTTTCTGAATCATTTTTGTCCACCATAAGCGTGGAAGGGTATACTCAGATGTGAGTCCCTTGCTCATTGCACCATCAGGATTCAAGCAAGCCGGGCCGAAGACGGCTGAAATGCCAGAAACCGGTCCCCGGTAGCTTGTTTCCTTCCCAGTTTAAGAATTGGCTTGGTAGTTTGGTCTGCCCTGTTCCCATGATGCACTGGGCCAGGGTCAGACTAATTTGCATATAGCCAAGTTCTGAGCTGGGATGGTGCAGTGAGCTAAAAAACGGTGATGGATCAAGCCCTGATCTTTGGACTGGGTAAGAGTGGTCTGCTTAATTCAGACACTCTGTTCATCACTACCCCCTTTTCTGAATCATTTTTGTCCACCATAAGCGTGGAAGGGTATACTCAGATGTGAGTCCCTTGCTCATTGCACCATTAGGATTCAAGCAAGCCGGGCCGAAGACGGCTGAAATGCCAGAAACCGGTCCCCGGTAGCTTGTTTCCTTCCCAGTTTAAGAATTGGCTTGGTAGTTTGGTCTGCCCTGTTCCCATGTTGCACTGGGCCAGGGTCAGACTAATTTGCATATAGCCAGGTTCTGAGCTGGGATGGTGCAGTGAGCTAAAAACGGTGATGGATCAAGCCCTGATCTTTGGACTGGGTAAGAGTGGTCTGCTTAATTCAGACACTCTGTTCATCACTACCCCCTTTTCTGAATCATTTTTGTCCACCATAAGCGTGGAAGGGTATACTCAGATGTGAGTCCCTTGCTCATTGCACCATCAGGATTCAAGCAAGCCGGGCCGAAGACGGCTGAAATGCCAGAAACCGGTCCCCGGTAGCTTGTTTCCTTCCCAGTTTAAGAATTGGCTTGGTAGTTTGGTCTGCCCTGTTCCCATGATGCACTGGGCCAGGGTCAGACTAATTTGCATATAGCCAAGTTCTGAGCTGGGATGGTGCAGTGAGCTAAAAAACGGTGATGGATCAAGCCCTGATCTTTGGACTGGGTAAGAGTGGTCTGCTTAATTCAGACACTCTGTTCATCACTACCCCCTTTTCTGAATCATTTTTGTCCACCATAAGCGCGGAAGGGTATACTCAGATGTGAGTCCCTTGCTCATTGCACCATCAGGATTCAAGCAAGCCGGGCCGAAGACGGCTGAAATGCCAGAAACCGGTCCCCGGTAGCTTGTTTCCTTCCCAGTTTAAGAACTGGCTTGGTAGTTTGGTCTGCCCTGTTCCCATGATGCACTGGGCCAGGGTCAGACTAATTTGCATATAGCCAGGTTCTGAGCTGGGATGGTGCAGTGAGCTAAAAAAACGGTGATGGATCAAGCCCTGATCTTTGGACTGGGTAAGAGTGGTCTGCTTAATTCAGACACTCTGTTCATCACTACCACCTTTTCTGAATCATTTTTGTCCACCATAAGCGTGGAAGGGTATACTCAGATGTGAGCCCCTTGCTCATTGCACCATCAGGATTCAAGCAAGCCGGGCCGAAGACGGCTGAAATGCCAGAAACCGGTCCCTGGTAGCTTGTTTCCTTTCCAGTTTAAGAATTGGCTTGGTAGTTTGGTCTGCCCTGTTCCCATGATGCACTGGGCCAGGGTCAGACTAATTTGCATATAGCCAAGTTCTGAGCTGGGATGGTGCAGTGAGCTTAAAAACGGTGATGGATCAAGCCCTGATCTTTGGACTGGGTAAGAGTGGTCTGCTTAATTCAGACACTCTGTTCATCACTACCCCCTTTTCTGAATCATTTTTGTCCACCATAAGCGTGGAAGGGTATACTCAGATGTGAGTCCCTTGCTCATTGCACCATCAGGATTCAAGCAAGCCGGGCCGAAGACGGCTGAAATGCCAGAAACCGGTCCCCGGTAGCTTGTTTCCTTCCCAGTTTAAGAATTGGCTTGGTAGTTTGGTCTGCCCTGTTCCCATGATGCACTGGGCCAGGGTCAGACTAATTTGCATATAGCCAAGTTCTGAGCTGGGATGGTGAAGTGAGATAAAAAACGGTGATGGATCAAGCCCTGATCTTTGGACTGGGTAAGAGTGGTCTGCTTAATTCAGACACTCTGTTCATCACTACCCCCTTTTCTGAATCATTTTTGTCCACCATAAGCGTGGAAGGGTATACTCAGATGTGTGTCCCTTGCTCATTGCACCATCAGGATTCAAGCAAGCCGGGCCGAAGACTGCTGAAATGCCAGAAACCGGTCCCCGGTAGCTTGTTTCCTTCCCAGTTTAAGAATTGGCTTGGTAGTTTGGTCTGCCCTGTTCCCATGATGCACTGGGCCAGGTCAGACTAATTTGCATATAGCCAAGTTCTGAGCTGGGATGGTGCAGTGAGCTAAAAAACGGTGATGGATCAAGCCCTGATCTTTGGACTGGGTAAGAGTGGTCTGCTTAATTCAGACACTCTGTTCATCACTACCCCCTTTTCTGAATCATTTTTGTCCACCATAAGCGTGGAAGGGTATACTCAGATGTGAGTCCCTTGCTCATTGCACCATCAGGATTCAAGCAAGCCGGGCCGAAGACGGCTGAAATGCCAGAAACCGGTCCCCGGTAGCTTGTTTCCTTCCCAGTTTAAGAATTGGCTTGGTAGTTTGGTCTGCCCTGTTCCCATGATGCACTGGGCCAGGGTCAGACTAATTTGCATATAGCCAAGTTCTGAGCTGGGATGGTGCAGTGAGCTAAAAAACGGTGATGGATCAAGCCCTGATCTTTGGACTGGCTAAGAGTGGTCTGCTTAATTCAGACACTCTGTTCATCACTACCCCCTTTTCTGTACCATAAGAATGGTCTGAGCCTACCGACAGCGCTGCCCTACAGACACCTGTTGAGCACGATGCTTCAGGAGGGGTAGGGTGTATCATCCTGATTGCGCATGTGTGAAAAACTGACGTTGCCATGCATAATGATGTGATCTTTGACCTCATTCAGTCACATCGGTCTAAATTTAAGGACCTGTTGGACCGTACTGTAGGCCTGAGCGAGCGGGTAGCACTGGCCTACAGACACGTGGCGTTGGCTTTTATGACACTGTAGTGAGCTCCTTACTAAGTTTACATGCACACAGGCTCCCTCCACTGCATTACACACGCCCATTATGCTTCTAGCATGCGCTCTGTTCCTTTGTATGTGAACGTTGGTATAACATATTATTATTTAACCTTGTGTATTCTCGTGCACTCCAACTCCTCTTTGAACCATGATTACCACTAACAGTTGGTAGATCGTACTTCAAAACCGAAGGGTGCACTCAACTCGTATTTTCTATCAAGCTTGAAATAAACCTTCATCTACCTCCAGACGTTTCCATCATTAAATTATTCCTCCCTTTTCAGACATTCCATTGATTGCCACTAGAAGGGTGGAGCAGGAGCTGACCAAATAAAGCACTTCCTAGGACTACTGAGGCTTCAGGGACTGCTGTGGCCCACCCTGCAGATTTAAATAAAGACCCGGAGTGTGGCGATCCCCGGACTTCAGTTAGCCTCGAACCCCCCGAACATTAGTAAACAATACCCAGGAAGGTGGCGCTCCCCTAGGCCGCAAAACATCTCTGTGCCCTTCCACGCCTAATTTACATGTGACATTAAGATCCCCAGTCCTACAGAGACCCCGCAATATAATATTTGGATTGGCCACGGAACATTACCCACTCATTTAAAAAGATGGGTGAAAGCCCACTTTTTTTCTTTTCTCTCCATTTTTCTCATCTCCATCCCCACGATTACAGTGGTAACAAGGTTTTCCTCCTCTCGCTTCAAGTAGTCGAACAAGTATTTGCTATCACAGGGTGGAAGCCATGTACCACCCTCTAATAGCAAACACAAATGTCCACCGAATGCAAAACCCGAGACATTGTATGAGCTGTGCCTGAGAGGTCACCCTCCCTACTACCATGATGCATTTGTTAGTGTAAACTTATACTAACACTACTTACACACGTGTAGTACAGTGACCGGAATGTAGTGAAGAAGCAGAGGAATCGCAAAATTTAAAAATATAAATCCTACCAGAAGTTGGATGACATAGTTCAATGAGCCGACGACCCTGAGTAGAAACAGCTACACAAAGAAAATGGTTCATCATACCTAATAGGACCAGTTTGGGGTCTAGCGGCAGGGTAACCTCCAGGACCTCTCCAAGTTCTCTCATGATCTCCGTCCAAAACTTCTGTATGTCAGGGCAATCCCAAATAATATGATAGAAATCCCCCCTCCCCTGGCCACACCTCAGACAGTTCGGGTCACTTGCCCTCCCCATTCGGTGAAGGCGAACTCTATTGTAGTAGGCCCTATGTAGGATTTTATATTGAATAAGGCATGGGCGTGATTTGATAGCAACTTCTCTCGGGTGCATCAGTACTGTGTCCCAGTCTACTGTATCCATCTCCCCTACATCCTGCTCATAGTTTTTTCTTAGTTTCACAAGGCCATCTGGTGTGTTGTTTATCAGGGTTTTATACGTCAGGGAGATTGCCTTTCCCGGGATGCATTCCTGCAACAAACGTCCCTCCAGTGGTGCATACTCTGGGATATTCCCCACCAGTGCCTCCTCTGCCTGCCAGGCATGACGCAGCTGTGCGTATTTGAAATACTGCGTGTGGTGCAACCCATATTCTATCCATAGTGCCTGGAAGGGTTTTGGTTCCCCTCTTGTCATCAAGTCACCCAGTACTGAGATACCTATGTTGTCCCACCTCTGGAAACCTCTGAGCTTGGCGAGTTCCTTCAACCAGGTGCACTGCCATATCGGCGTTTGTTTTGTCGGTTTATGCACCCAACCCATGGCCCTAGTCGCCCTCTCCCATATCCCCAGGGTAGTTCTAGTGGCGGAGTGCAGTCGGTCCTTCCCCTTACCAACATAAAGATAGTATATGCATGTGCGCTGCACCATGGCACTCCTCTCTAGCGCGTAAGTTGGGTGTTCTGCAGGGGCATGCAACCAGTCATTGATAGGCACCAGATGTTCCGCCCAATAAAAGGCTTCGATGTTCGGCAATGAGATTCCACCATTGTATTGGTGACGTTGTAGGGTCCCCAATGCCACCCGAGATTGCTTACCCTGCCACAATAGGGCCCTCAGTTCTGAGTTTATGTCACGAAATACCCTGCGGGGGAGCAGGAAGTACTCGTTCTGGAAGGCGTAAAGAAACCGCGGTAACACCATCATTTTAAAAATGGCCGCGGGCCCAGAATCATGAGGGGGAGCATTCTCCACCTAGCTGCGTCCTCTGCAAAATTATACAGTACCCGCTTAACGTTCCTCTCGTAGGAGAGGTTACTGTCTACCGTCAAATACACCCCTAGGTATAAAAACCCTTCGCTCGTCTTCTTCAGCCTCCCAGGCAGGTTGGACCAGTCCGTTCCCCCCGAGGGTCTTAGAGAATTGGCTTGAGCCAATAAATCCGATAGCCTGCATGCGCTCCATAGCGGTCCAGCTCCGAGAACAGAGCCGTGATCGTGGTGACAGGGTGGGTGATGTACATGAGGACATCGTCTGTGTACAACGATATTTTCTCCTCAAGGGTGTCAGACTGGTTTATTATAAAGCCCTTTATATCCCGATTCTGCCGGACAGCGCATGTCAGAACTTCTATGGTAAGAGCAAAGAGGAGTGGTGACAGGGGGCACCCCTGTCGGGTCCCCCTTCATACAGGGAAGTCCGCAGACATCACACCATTGACCTCAACTCTAGCTCTAGGGTCTGTGTATAGTAACTTCACCCACTGCCGAAACTTGGGTCCGAAGCCGAAACGGGATAGCGTCTCTTCTAGAAAAGGCCAGTGTACAGCTCAAAGCGCCTTTTCAGCGTCAAGGGATAAAAACAGATGTGGGTCTCGCCTCCCATTCACCTCCAGCAGCCAGTTGTGGGTCGTTCTAAGGTTCAATCTGGTGGCCCTGTCTGGGAGAAAGCCTGTTTGGTCCAAATGGACTAGACCCGGGATTAACCCGCCGTAATCGCAAGGCCAGGATTGTTGCCAGGAGCTTTACCTCCACATTCAGAAGGGATATGGAGCGGTATGATGCGCAGTCCTCTACGGGTTTACCCTCCTTGTGAATCGGGATGATTGTGGCCAGACGGAGACCCTCCTGCTCTGTCCCTTTGAACAGCGCCAGACAATGGCGCGCAAGGAGGTCCACTGTTTTATTTTTAATTCCGCAGGGAACCCTTTGGGACCCGGGGACTTCCGTGAGCACCGGGATGTCAATTTGTACAGGATTGCGTCTTCCTGGGAGCCCAAGTCCATAGCTTCATAAAAGGCCCTGTAGTATTCGGCAAAGGCCCCGGCAATCTGAACGTCCGTCCTCCACAGTCTCCCCTGGTCATCCCTCACCTGTTCTACCCACCGCGCCTCTCTCTCCTTCCTGCTGAGCCAAGCCAGTAGCTTCCTCGACTTATCTCCTACGTCGTACAAGCGATGCAGTGTCGCCAGCGCCTGTGTCTTGGCCTCACTCATTACCAAGTCCCTATATTGTTGCTGAGCATCTAAAAGTCGTCTAAGCGTCCCAGGGGTTTTAGTGAGCAGATGTTCATGCTTCAGGTCAGAACCTGAGCTTCCAGCAATCTAACCTCCTCCTGTACTTTCCTCTTCTCCCATGCCAGTCTGTTCTGGGCCCTGTTGCGCAGAACTGCCTTAAGGGCCTCCCAGAAAATCACTCCAGACGAAACAGTACCCTTGTTCTCAGCTATGTACACTTTCACGTCTGCCCTGAGGCCTTTCAGTATGTCCTTGTTCTGTAGATCCCAAGCCATGAGATGCCATTTCAGTGGTCCCCCTGCCCATCTCCCCCCACCTTAGCCAGAAGAGGGGAGTGGTCAGATATTCCTCTCGCCAAATACTCCGCCTTATCTTCAAAAATTAGAGTCTGTCTGGCCATGAAAATGTAGTCCAATCTAGAGTATACCCTCTGGGCTCCATAAAAGAACGAGTAGACACTATCATCTGGATGGAGCCATCTCCACACGTCCACCAGACCCAAAGTAGAAACCGCCTTGGACAGTAGGGTAGGGGTCGAGTCCCTGGACCTATCCCCGTCCTATCCTGCGTCAGGACAATTACGTCGTTAAAGTCGCCCCACACCACCTGCAATGTCTCCGATGTATTCAGTAGAATACTAGTAACTCCTGAGAGCGTCCCTGCCTGCAGTTTTGGCGGTGCATAGACAGAGATGATTGTGTATTCCTGCCTCCCCCACAGTCCCGGCACCCCCATATATGTACCCTGGGGTCTATCCAGGTCTGTGCAATCTTAAAAGGGAGTGTCTTTTTAATCAGTATGGCTATGCCTCTTGCGCCCGTGGTGAACCCCGCATGTGCAAGTACCCTATATGGCCCCCTCGCTAGAAAGCCACATTTGGTACCCTGAAGATGCGTTTCCTGTAACAGGACTATATCTGGGCCCACCCATTTCATACAGGCGTACACTAATCCTCGCTTAATTTTACTGCCTAGGCCGTTAACGTATCACGTCAGTATCTTAGTCTACCTCTGAATCGGGACTGACTCCTCAGGGCTATCTGTCAATATATTTGGCATCGTGGTGCAGTGTCCTTAATTACAGTGGAAGTAGGGCTTTTGACTCCTAGGTGTGGGTGACAATCTGGACATGCTGAAACAATCTCCCCCCCAACTCACAACCCCAGCCAAAACATTGACTCATATGCCCGCGCCCCCCCATGAATCCGCAAACAAGGAACATCTTCTCCCCCTCCCATCCTCCACCTCCCCACCCCCTTCCCCCATCCAGTCCCATCTTTGCGAAAGACAGTGCATAGGACTTCCGGGTGAAGGTCTGTTGCCCTCCCAAGAATACACCCTAGAAACCCGCTACGAATACTCTAACTGTAAAACATAGGAAGATAAACTTTCCAATAGTTACATACAATAAGATACATAAGTCAATAAAGCACAGAGCAATACTACAGGGGGTAAAACAACTTGCGTGCTTTCTGACCGGAGCCTATGTGTGGTGTGACCAGCGAGTCCCAGCTTCATGAATTGGAGTCAAGAATGTCCTCTTGTGAGGCTCCCACCTCCTTACATGGTTCTTGTTCCATGTCATTAATTGCCACCACTTGTGGATGCAACAACTGTTCCTCCGTTTCCTCACTCCCTGATGAATTACCACCTGTCTCTTCCTCTCCCTCCGACCTGGCATTTCTGGCTAGGCAGCGGAACCTGGAGCCCTCCAACCCTCCAGGGTCCATGGAGGCCGTGTCCCACTACTGCTGTCGACTAATCGATCCCTGCATGGCGTAGGGCGTCGTCGTCACTTTTCTGCTACTACGCATTCGGCATGGTCTCTGTGGCTTCGGCGACCCCCTCCGGGCTCCCGCGTGGGCCTCGTTCTCCGCCGCCCTCTGCATTGCAATCGCCGGACTCATCCGTGAAGGGGGCTCCTCCAGCCACTCACATGCGTCCTCCGGATGTGGGAAAAAGTACGTCTTCTCCTTGTATATGACTTTCAGTTTCGCCGGGAAGAGGAGCATATATTGAATATGCAGGTCTCTCAACTTAGCCTTTACGGCGTCGAAGGAGCCCCTCTGCTTCTGTACCTCCTGGCTATAGTCCGGGAAGATCATGATCTGCGTGTTCTCCAGACGGATATCTCCTAGTTTCCTGGCTTCCCTTAGGATCATGTCCCTGTCCACAAAGTTGAGAAATCGGGCTATGACCGACCGTTGCCTCAACCCCACCGGCGGTTTCGCCAACAACGCCCGGTGGGCTCTATCTATCACAAAGCAGGTGGAGAACTGCTCTTTCGGAAAGGTCTGCAGCAACCAGGTGCGTAGAAACTCTGGCATATTGGCCCCTTCAATTCCTTCCCTAAATCCCTCAAATCGTAGGTTGTTGCGACGGGCCCTGTTTTCTGCGTCGTCCACCTTCCACTGGAGCTGCTTATGCGAGGCCTGGAGCCCCGCCATATCTTTCTTCAAGGCTTGAATGGCGTCCCCGGCCTCCCCTAGTCTAGTTTCCGCCTACATCACCTGCTCCGTCAAGTTTTGAAAGTCCTGTCTTAGTAGCGTAACTTCTGAGCCCACCTCCCCGATCTTGACCTCCAAGGCCGCACGGGACGCTTGTATGTCTTTTCGGGATGCTTGTATGGCCCCCATCAGAAGGGCCATGTCGGAACGCGTTCCAGGTGAGCTAGTCTCTGGGGGGGGGGACCATCGCATACCGGTCCAGTGTCCCCTGCCATGGGGGTTTGGGGTCTTTATCTCTTTTGCCCATGTTGCAGTGATCTCAGTCCAAAGAAGGGCTCGCTATCCACAGGCCTCGATCCCCTCCTCCTCTCACATCTGCCGGGGGGGGGGGGGGTCCGAGGGCAGACAGGACGGCTGGGCGGAACACCGACCCCGTCACGCGTCAGGTTCCGCCGGGCCAGGAGCGTTTCCCCAAAGCATTGCGTCCCAGGGCCCCTTTCACAGTGGCTGCAGCGATGAGGACATGGCCTTTCAGCGTGTCCCAGACCCTTGCTCACTCCAGTCCCAAGATTCAGCCAGGATTTCAGTGGCCTCCAGACCACCAGTGCTCACCTCCTCTTCAAGCCCCCAGAGAAGCCCTTCTTTATGTTATACGCCTATCGAGGGATCAGGTGCACTCACCGGGGTCTGCTTCACGAGCGTTTACAGGCTCGTCAGGCCTCGTCTCTCCCGTCCAGTTGTGCCCCCTTCACCTCGGCCTCAAGCTCCAGCGTCTCTCAGGCGTTCCCTGTCGTTCCTTTGCTGCCTCCATCAGCCCCTGAGATTACAGTGTCCTGCAGCCCGAGCCCCAACATCGCCTCTCACTGCTCTCCGGTGCATAGGGCGGGCGCCGCATGTTAGTCTCTCCCCACGGGGTCCACCCTCCAGCACCTACCGCCGCAGCTTCGCCCACATCCCGGTCCGCAGCGCCGAGTCCCGCACAAGCGTCAGTGCTGCGCTCCTCCGCTCCGGGTCCCCGCCGAAGGGCAGAAGGCGCCTTCCGACGCTCCGTTCACTGTTCCCTGCTGCCGGCACTCTCAATGTCGTCCGCGTCTCCCCCAGCGCTAGGGCGCCGCCAGTTTGGGATTGTCTTCACGCGGCCCCGGGGATCACCAGCATGCAGGAACATCCATGCTCCGGCTCTCACTTCTGGTTATGTTCAGGGCACCAGCGGACCTTCAGAGGCAGGTTGTAGTAAAAAACGGGACCTCTGGCCACCTATTGTCCCGTCAGATCAAGCAGGCTCGGCGGAGCAGCAGAGGCTCACGTCTCACTCGGCCATGTTGTTGGCCCAAGTCTCTGAATTCTCAACTGTTGAATGGTGGGCCATTGTCAGACTTTAGAATTGAAGGAACACCCCATGTTGCAAAAATGCCATCTAACCACTCAATGACTCTTTCTTGAGTGGTCGATGAGAGATCTTCTATGAATGTAAAAGGGGAGTATTCATTGATAACCACCAGCAGGTGATATCCATTGTCAAGAGGACTGAAGAAATCAACAGCGATTCTCTCCCACACATGTTGTGGCAAATCAGCCATATTCAGGGCACATTGAGTGGTTGTGGTACATAAGTAATTGCACAAATGACAGACCTTCACCTCTCTGGTCAAGATCATGAAACCAAACTCGGTCTTGGAGATCTTGTTTAATTGCAACAATTTCACAACACCTTCATGGGCCGCTTCAATTACTTGTTGCCGCAAACTCTCAGGTATGGCAATTCTTGAACCCCGTAAGAGAATATCTTCTTGATTAACAGACAGTTCATCTTTCACATTTTTAAACTGTCACATGTGAGAGGTTGAGTGTGCTAATTCTAGGATTGCTGTGCAATAATGTCTTTTAGCATTACAATGTCACAAACTTTTTTTGTTGCAGCAATGATGTGTTTTAATGAAATAGCGGCAGGCATATTAGATTAATTCAATTAAGTTAATGTAGGTTTTGGCAGCTTTGGATGGGGTACCAAGGCACTCTCCTGGCACTTGTGATTGCGGAGATAAAGCAGGCAAATTACTCTAATGGTTTAGGAAGAGGATCAAGCCAAATCAATTTTCGTCAGCCGGAAAACTGGTGAAGGGTGTTTCGCCCTTTCCATCCTGAGTATTCGTAAATGAATATGTCACAAACAGTATTACACGTCTTTATTCCTAAGCATGTAACTGCGACCTCAACATTCTAAACATGAACTCTCTTCCCCACACCCAAACACTTACATGTCAGCAGGGATTTGATCTTTCCCTATGCAGGGTAGTGATATTTTTGTAATTTCAAACCCTAAAATTCAGCTTTAGGAGGCATCTTGGATTTTGGGTTGCCAAAACAGTGAACAATGATCTGTTACAAGTGAAAAGTTTTCTATATCAGAACATCAGCAAATGTTCACAATCCCACACCACTGCTAAACTTTATTTCTCCTATTGCGAATACGCATGTTCAGTTTGTGACACTTTTCTGCTTGCATATGCAACAATATGCCTGAAAGCATTTGGGTGTCCACTGGAATTTAGGTAAATTAATTGCAATAAAACACGAAAATTTAAAATGTTATCCTGACATCCAAGGGAAAATGTTACAAATAATTCAGACTCATAGCTTCTTACTTCTTAATTACTCCATAAGTAACTTCCATTCAATCAGTTAAAAAAAATCTTTATTATCAAGAAAACTGACATCTTGTCATAGAGGTCAATTTCCAATTTTAAATGACATTTCAGAAAATAAATAGAAGCTTTCAAATGAAAGGTCATACTTTCATCCTAGCTTTTAAAAGTGGAGTCTGAGGAAACAATTGGTACTCTTGAGCTTCCGTAATCCACTTAGTTATGTAGACTATCGTCTGTCTCATTACTTTTTTTCAAATTACACATGCTATATTCCTCTGATGAAACTTCAACCCATTGTCATATATTGTCATTGTTTTATATCAGTCTATTTCCATGGCAACAATGCGGGACTCCTTGGCTACCAAAAGCCGCATCCGCTAACTGTGAAATGTCTCCATCTTCTTGATGTCCTGCGCTTTTATACTGAAAACACAATAAGTGCACAGCTGGTTGATCACTGTGATTCAGATATGTTGAATCAAAGTGAATCACAAAAATGTTAGCAAATTGACTGACATTGATGATCAAATCTCTCATGCATCGGGGGGGCATGGCCTGCAGCCAAAGAAGATGACCGCACATTAGGAGACCTGCGGTAGCAGATAATTACAATACATCCATAATCCGACATTATCCGGTCCCAAAAACGGCACCCTCCACCTTGTGAAGCTGTGGGGAGGCGGCGGACAGCATTCCAAACCTGAAACAATCCGAGGGCAGGTGTTCCCCGGCCACCGATCGGGCTCTCGGGCTGTGAGTCCAGAAGTAAGAAAATGGCACCCGCCACTGCCGAGCTCCGTTACTGAAACCCCACACAAGACAGAGGATCCTGGGAAGCTGCTGACGGGCGGTTGCAGGGCGGAGCTGCGACGGCGTATGAGTGTTGGCGCCGAGGGAAGCCGCAGCTTATTCTGAGGAGGATCCCACATCCTAGGGGCTGCGGGCCTGCCGATCACTGTGGCCGCTGTGCGGCCTGGCTCACTCCTGGGAGCTGGTGACGGCGCAGGGCAGAGAAGTGCAGGGCACGTCAAAGGGAGGAGCGCCACGGCTGGCCCTGCATGTAATGCTCAGTGAGTGCTGTCTGCGGCGTCTGGGGGTGCCGCAGGGAAGAATACTGAGCGGCTGGGGAGGCGTAACTGAGAAACCGACCTGAGAGCCCCGGGCGGACGTAGCCTGGTGGGGCCTAGGGGCTCCCAGCCCAGAGAGAGAGAGCTACGGGCACGAGGCCCAGACAGCAGCTTAGAGATGTGGGAAAGCGGTGCCAAAGCACCGGTGGCGGGCAAGATGGTGTCCCTGGGCAGCATGGTGGTGAGAATCTGCAAGGCATGAACCGCACCAGACGGCGGTAGCAGTAGCGGGCACAGTACGCAACCGCATGTCAGGGCACACACTTACAGTCCCACCGCGGCTGGGACAGCGGAAGCAGCATTGGTGAGGTGACTGTCGGAGCCCAGCGCCTGGAGCGTTTGGAGTGCGGGGGGTCACCCCTATTGTGAGAGCATTGAAGGGACTGGCGCTGGCTTGTATGAGGACTGAGTCTTGGTAACCGGTGTGGCAGAGCGTGCTAATCCATGTGCTGCATGGAGATCCCTACGCTGCAATATCAGAGACCCCCCGGGTGCATCAGGGCTCGATCCGCACATAGGTCCACAAGAGTGGCACCAGCCTGGGGGGCGACGTGTGCCGTCTGATTGCTGCCTCATCTAGGAGCCGATCACACCACGTGAGGTCCAGGGGCATTGAGATCAATGGGTGGGGCACAGAGCCACCCAGTATGCATGGAATTGAACTCAAGAGACCTCGCGGCGCGGTACCGGTCGCATCCCCGCGGGTGCCTCGGATAGGCCAGGGAGAGTGGACCAGCGGGCCGAGTTGACCACCAAGGTAGACTTCGAGGCCATAGGCCGCAACAGACCGCCAGCACAGGGCTAAACAAACCACGTTGACAAATACACGGTCAACATGGGGAGGGAGGAAGATCACCAAGGTGGGAGCCAGCATTGTGAGGCGGCTGACGACGGGCCTGACCCATCGCTCAGGGACATTATGTTGGCCATAAAAGAGATGCGTGGTGGGTGCCATGAAAGAGATGCATGGTATCATAGAACTCAAGTTGGACTCAGGAACTGAAGAAGTTAACTTACTCTGCGCGGACTTTGGTAAGATGTCAGACTAGGTTGCAGAGGCGGAAAGAGGCATCGGCAGCCTACAATCCAAAACAAAGAGACTCGAGGAGCAGGTGGCCACACTTACGAAAACCAAGCGGACATGGCCACCCCCATGGAAGATCAGGAGGGCCGGGCGCGGCGCAATATTATCTGCATCATAGGGGCCCCGGAGGGCATGGATGGCCCATCTACAGACTGCTTTGTGGAGGATCTCATACTTAAACATCTCAAGTTGAAGCGCCTATCTAACTTCTTCTCAGTGGAGAGGGCCCACCGTACGCTGGGGGGAGGCCCAAGCCTGGGGCCCCTCCACACACCATCATTGCCTGGATTCGGAACTATACAGACTTGGATGCCATCCTGCAGGCATCGCGGGTGTCTGGAGACCTACAGCTGGACAGCGCCACAATTTGCTTCTTCCCAGTTTTCACGCTAAACGTACAGCACCAGCGCAGATCGTTAGAAAGGTGTCAAGAGAGCCCTCAGAGACCAAGGAGTAAAGTATATGATGTTTTACCCTGCGCTACTTAAAGTTCTGGATGGTGAAAAGGCTCACCGGGTGAGGCGAATGACTGTAAGGAGGGCTGGCGGACCGTGGGCCGTCAGAGTGGTTTAGGACAATCGGCCCATACCCATACTGGTCACGGGACCCAGAATAGCAGCACTCAACCACAAGAGTATCAACAGAATGAACAGAGAACACTCAAGTGGCTATAGTGATAGTGCCGGCATGGGGTGATCTGGATATGGGAGGTAGGGAGGGCGGCATGCCTCCTAGGTCCTTGCCTCTCGGTGGAAGTCGTGCGAGAGGTTCAGGGACTATGGACTTCTCCAAATTGGGGGTTTGTATTGTGTCTAATGGTGTACTCTCAAAGACTCCGGCACTAGCTCATTGGGATGGGGGAGGATTGGGGGTAGGGGGGTAGGGTCCGTTAAACATGATCCATCTATGAGGTGTGCACTCCGTCAACAAAGGATGTCTTCTTCTGCAGATGCAGGCTTATGTTCTGCATTCTGTTGATTTGGGGATGATGGGGCGACAGGCACTCTGCATGTTTTACATGTGGATGTTTGGGGGCCCACTTAGCAGGGAGGCAGGGAGGGAGGTACAGGATGGGGTGGGGGTAGGGTTTTGTGGGGATGTTTATGTTTGGCTGATGGCATCTCAAACTCAAATGTTCGGTTGTTAAATTGTGAAAGTAAGCAGTGGCATGCAAAGGATCCGAGACAACTTAGGCCCTTGTACTTGAATGGGTGACCAGACACACATAAAGATATAGACGTGGAACGTCAATTGATTGGGCAATAAAATAAAGCGGATATTCGTTTTGCAGTATGTGAAATGCCACTCCCCAGATGTGGTGCTCCTACAGGAGACTCATCTACGGGGTAACAAATGCAGGGCCCAGGACCGGTTCGGCTATAAGATGGTGGCCCATTTGGGGTTCATGTCTGGCTCCAGAGGGGTGGGGATTTAGGTCTGTAACACCCTAACAATGGTACCTACTGGCACATGGACGGAAGATTCAGGATGAATGGCAGCCGTGGTGGGCAGATGGGAGGGGGGCACGATAGTGTTTAGCTCATGCTACATCCCACCCAGCTTGCATGCCCCGACGTATGCAAAACTGGGGACACACTTATCAGACCTTTCCAGGGGCACTCTGGTACTGGGGGGAGACACCAATGCGGTTATGGAAGCGGACTTAGATCGTTCTGAGGAGAGGCAGGGTAATGGGGGAAACGGGCTTGCGGGGTTTCACCACATCGCTGGGCCTTAGTGATATATTGCGCACACATCACCCCTCCCAAAGGCATTACACTTTTTACTCTGCTAGACACGGGTCCTTCTCCAGGATAGATCACCTCTTCGCCCAGGGGGACTAATCGGGTGACTTTGCGGACTCCGAGATTATGGCCCGGGGAATCTCTGACCATTCACCAGTGGGCGTCACTCTCAAATGGGCGACAACTGCTAGGGCGGCCTTCCCTAGGATAGACCCATGGCGCCTCAAAGACTATTCTATAACTGACAAGCTACAAGAGGGCTCCCAACTATACTTCGCCGAGAACCAGGGCTCGGTCGATTCCCAGCAATCCTGTGGGAAGCATATAAAACAGTCTTGAGTCCAGGCCCAAGCGCTGATTGGCGCCCAAAAAAAGGAAGAGGCGCTTCAGATCACACAGTTGGAACGGGAAATTTAATCTCTCAAATGGGGTGTTGGTTGGGCTCCCTCGATGGAGCACCACCATGAGCTCGCCCTCAAGCAAAAGGAACTCCACTCGCTGGCGGAGAGTGAGGCGCGCACCTACTCACTCGGCATGCAACATCGGATATACGACGTGGGGGACAAATGCTACTGGCGTGGCTCGAACGCAGGGATCAGGAGCGATCCTGTGTTACGGAGGTAAGGGATGAGTCTGGATCCTTGGCATCCACTAGTAGGGACATAGCAGAGGCCTTTGTGTCATACTACGAGGGGGTTTACACCCCGGCATGCACCAGAACTGAGTTGGATTGTGAGGAGTTCCTACAGGACTTCGCCCTACCCACGTTGTCCCAGGAGCAAACTGACAGCCTAGTGGCTGAACTTATTGGGTTGGAACTGGGCGAAGCCCTTAACTCACTCCAGGCCGGGAAAGCGCAGGGGCCCAATGGGCTCCCAGTGGAAATAAATGAGGCAAGCTAAAGTTGTAATCGACCCCCTAAGACAGATGTTCCTCAAAGCCCGAAAAGTGGGGAGGCTCCCGCCTGATCAGCGAGATGCCACGATTGTGGTCATCCACGAGCCTGGGAAACCGGATGACCAATGCTCGTCTTATCGACCTATCTCGCTCCTCAACGTGAAGGCCAAGGTACTGGCTAAAGCCTTGGCGACGAGACTGCTTTCAGTTCTGCCAGACCTGATACATGTTGATCAGTCGGGGTTCATGCCTCACAGGAGCACTCAACCCAATTTACGACGGCTTTATGGAGTTCTGCACATGAAGGAAGTCGTGGGTGACACCCAAATGGCATTGATGGTGCTGGACGCCTCAATGACCTTCGACTGCATCGAATGGCCGTACTAATTTATGGTTCTTCAGCGACTGGGCTTTGGGCCGGCTTTCTGTTGTATAAACAGCCAGTGGCCAGAGTAAGGGTTAATAGAGCGATGTCTCAAGCATTTCCCCTGCGCGGGGGTACCAGGCAGGGATGTCCTCTGTCCCCTCTCCTCTTCGCCTTGGCCCTGGAACCACTGGCCCACTGGATTCGAAGAGAGAGGTATTTCTGGGGCCTGGCACTTACTGAAGTGTGGGAGGAGCGTATATCCCTATACGCTGATGATATTGTCCTCTACATGTCTAGACCCTACCATTCTTCATCTCTTCGAATTGTTTGGTAGCTATTCCGGTTACACAATTAATTGGGACAAATCTTTAATCTACCCCCTCTCTTGCCCCCGTGGGTCCCGACAATGTGTCCTGCATCGATAGTTACTGAGGGTTTAAATATCTCGGGGTGTACGTCACCAGGGACAGGGCGGAGTTCTTCACTAAAAATCTTGAGCCACACCTGGCACGTTTAGCATCGGATGTTGCCCACTGGAGATCCTTGCCTCTCTCCCTGATGGGGCGCGCGCGCTCTTCAAGATACTGGCACTGTCGCGCCTCATATATATCCTACTGAACACGCCATACCCGGTCCCCAGTGGGGTGTTCAGGCGCATATCCCAGGCTCTGCGGACGCTGCTCTGGGATGGTGGAAACCCGAGGATAGCGCTGCGAAAGCTCACAGGAGGGGTGTACGACGGGGGGCTGGCCCTCCCGGACAGCCAATTGTATTATTGGGCGTCTCAGCTGCTGGTGGTTAATGACTGGGTGAACCTGCCTATAGGGTGGATAGATATATCATGCCAGGAGGCAACTGCGAGCCTCTTCTGTACTCACGAAAGCAACACAGGGATCTACCTTTGCACACAGGGGTGGTGCTTCAGTGCTGGAGGGAGGCCAATAAATATTTGGTGTGGACAGGCACCCTAACTGGTAGGACCCTGCTCTGGGTTGGAGACCAGCTAGCCAAGGTGACGCGACTAACAGGTTTTAAGGGTAGGAAACTGATCAGGTTTGACTACCTGGGCAATGTTTGGAAGGGGAGTGCCCCTAGATCATTTGACTATCTCAAAGAAGAGTATCAACTACACGACTCCCAACACTATCCCTATTTGTGCCTTACACACGCCCTACGCTCTCATATACACACAGACACTTTGATCCCGGAATATTCTCCGATGGAAGACAGGCTCCTACTCAACCCCATTCTAGGGAAACTGTTGTGATGTTAACTCATGTCTTTCTTCTTTCTTTATCCCTTTCCAGCTGTTCAGCCTAAGTTGTGTGTGGAATGTGATGACTTCATAGAAAGTTGGGTGTAGGAGGTTAGGCAGGTGGTGTCAGCAGGCTGATAAGTAAGCTCTTTGCAAGAAAGGGGATGGTGAACATGTGTATGTATCATAGCTATACCAGTTGTTATTTCGTTCTTTTAATTTCTTTCTTTTGTTTATTTGGGTGCTTCGCATCTTTCTGCGTAACGCCACTGTTTATTTGGTGTTTTTGCTCTTTTCTTTATTCATTCTTTTAGGTGTAACGGAAGAGGATATGTTGTGATGTTAACTCATGTCTTTCTTCTTTCTTTATCCCTTTCCTGCTGTTCAGCCTATGTTGTGTGTGGAATGTGATGACTGCATAGAGGGTGTAGGAGGTTAGGCAGTTGGTGTCAGCAGGCTGAGCAGTAAGGATACTTCTCATGGTGGGGCGTACTTTATGCCTAATTACCATCTTGGCTTTACCTTAAGTTTCCTGTAACTCAATTACAAATTAAGATATAACTTGGAACCTACAACCTGGCATCCTGAAGATTCTTATTTGCCACAGAAACCCACGTCAACCATCTATCGTAAACTCATAAATAATATGCCTGACCTCCTGGGGTCCTTGCGGGAGAGATGGGAGGGAGATATCGGAGGCCTGGAGGATGAGGATTGGCAGGACGCCCTGCAAAGCCCCAGCGAAATTGCAATCCGGACTAGGTTCCGTCTCGTCCAATTAAAAATCTTGCTGCGGGTGTATTACCCATGATCTCACCTGTTCTTATGGGGCAGGAGCCTGTCTCCCCTGTGTGTGAGAGGTTGTCAGGGGGAGGGAACATTTTTCCATATTCTTTGGGAATGCCCGCACATAGTGCCCTTCTGAACCAAAGTAGCACACACAATGGCAACAGTAGTGGGATCGCCGGTCCCGGTGGAACCCAGGTGGCTACTACTTATGATTAAAGGTACCACGTACTGGTCCAGGTATAACGAGATCTGGTTGGCTAGAGCAGCTGGGGGGCGCAGGTGCCCCCACAACAGGACCAGTGGCTACGGGACTTGGATTGGTGACAGAGGGCGGAGGAAACAATCTACAAGTCCAGGGGATGTACTAAGAAATGGAAGAGGGTCTGGGGTCCTTGGCGGAAGTATCGAGCCATGAGGGGTGGGGTTGGGCAGGAGGAATAATTGTTACCAGTCCATTATACTACTTTGTAAGCCGTTGAATGTACAATGTATTGTTGCTCTTTTACATGCCAATTGAACTCTGCTATGTATTGTATGAGTCCTTGAGCAAAGTTAATAAAAAAAGACTTAAAAAGAAATCTCCCATGCATCATGAGCAAAGTGGCTTTATACCTTAAGGGTCAACCTGGCACATCATCTGCTTTCAGAATGCAATAGGGCTGGCATGGAAATTCCAAATGCTATTTTGAGAAGGCTAGTATTATCTGTTCACACTGCTCATGGGGCCGAACACGGGTCGGATATTCATGCTGCTATGGTCTGGATCCCATGATTACAGTCCATAACACACTGTGAGTGTAGGCATTGGTTAAGCATTATATAATCTCACTGGTCAGATGTATAACTCAGTTCATTGTCTTTCACCTCTTGTGGTTATACAGCATACGTCTAAAGCCCACATGCAGCAAAAGTCTAAAGCCCACATTCCAGACTTGCCATTGTGTGCTTGACTTTTGTGTAGGATAAACTCTGCATTTATCTGCTGGTGATCATTGCAGTTCTCGGCCTACGGCATCAACCTTGCAATGGAACAGAGATTGGGGAAATGCAAACAGCAGGGAAGTTGTACAAGGCAGCACTGCACCTTGGCAGAGACAGCCTTCCTACTTGGTTGCAGATAGGTGCTCAGATTCGACAGTTGCTGCCTCCAGGTGACTTATCTGTACTAGTGTGTCTTTGGCAGTGATGGTCTGCGGGCTGATCAGGGCTTCCCTCTTGGGTGATAATGCAGTTTAGTTCCTGTTAGAAATGGGGTTTCTGGTTGCCAGAGGTATGTACCAAAGCAGGAACCACAATTCTAATCATGGTAAGCCAGATACACACCATAAATTAACCTGTGTTCACCCTCTGGTAGCTTGGCCCAGAACAGGCAGGCGTAACTTTAGAGGCCATGTGTAAAGTATTTGTGCAAAACTTCAAACAATAACACAGTGAAAAGGACTCCAGTTTAGAAAACTAGGGGCCAGATGTAGGTGGCTAAATACCGGTCGGTAACGCCGAAATTCGGTAAATATCAACGTTACCGACTGGTATTCACCCATGTGAGATGTAGGTATTACCGAACGCCATCAGTAATAAGGAATCTGTAAAAATAAGGGAAACCAGTTACCGATTCCTTATTTACCGATTGGCAGACACCGAAACACTAAAATACCAAATCTGTAAATATGATATCGGTAATAAATCGCAAATGCGATGTACCAAAAATCGGTAATACCGAATTTGCTAAAAATCTGTATTTAAGAATCGATAGTTACCACTGACTCAAAGCAGGTGGTAGTCAGGTGCACTGCATATAAACAGCCCCAAATGCAACAGTGTGAACACAATGGCGGCCCTCTACGTTATAGCAAGGCGTCAACGTTTGCGAGCATCAAGACTGAGGATCTGGAGACGGGAGGAGCGCGTGTACAGACTGCACGTTACCCTGTTCCAACTGACTGAGGCTGAAATCCATGAGCGGTATAGGCTACACCCAAACACCATCCTGGACCTGATATGGGACCTGCACCCACTCCTGGAGCACCAGACACCAAGGGTGCACGCAATACCCACTCATGTACAGGTAATCTTTTGCCTGCACCTCCTGGCATCTGGTAGTTACCAAGGGGAAATAGCTGTGGCAGGTGGAGTCTCACAGAGTTGCCTGTTGCGTTTTTTCAATAAATTCCTGAATGCCATGTTGCAAAGGATGCCACACTACATCAAATTCCCCAGCACACAGGCAGAACTGCTGAAGTCCAAGATGGACTTTTATCAGAAGGCCCAGTTCCCACACGTCATTGGTTGCATTGACGGGACACATATACCAATCTGCCCCCCTGCTGCCACTGAGTACATCTACCGCAATCGCAAATCCACGCATTCTATGAATGTCCAGGTCATATGTGATGCGTCTTCCATCATCACCGACATAGTTGTAAAATTGCCTGGGAGCACGCATGATTCATACATATTCAGGAACAGTGGGATCCATACCAGTCTCCTTGCAAGTGAATTTGGAGAAGACTACCTGCTCCCGTCCACTCCAAGTGTAAGGCGATACAATATTGCACATCGATCGACACGCAATGTGGTTGAGCGAACATTTGGACTCCTCAAAAGCCGGTTCCGCTGCTTCCACAAAAGAGGAGGTGCACGGCAGTACCGGCCCCTGTGTCCAATGGGTTACGTCACCCACCACACCATGGAATTTGAGTGCCGTGCCTATCTTTTGCGCCTGTGCACACCACTGCTGCGTTCAGCATGCACACTGTCCACACCAGCACTGCGTCCTGCAGCAGAACCATGCCTCACACTGCGCCTCCTGCTCTTTGGCAAGGGGGGGTTACAGTGCTACGACTGCTTGCCTCCTCACTCTCGTCCACATCCTCGGTACCGGTGGCAGCAATTTGGTTTGTCTGCATCACCTCTACGGCACTGGTGACTGCGAACAGGCCCTGAGTGACCTCACGGCTGCACCTTGCCATTTCTAGTTGTATGGTCACTGAACGACGACTGAGCACATGGGTTGCATTGCACAGCCTGTTGACAGACTTGGTGAAGCCTGCAAGTACCTACCCGTCTCTCTGCCTTGCAGCGCGCTCACTATCCATTCTGCCGCATAACTGCCTCACTGCTTCCGACATCTCTTTCATTCCCTCTGCCGCAGTATTGTTGAGGCAGTCGATGGCCTCCTTCATGTTGTCAACCTTCCTGTTTTTAGCCACCATCTGTCATTGAATGGCCCCCTATTGTCTTTCCCTGCAGGCACTGCACTTTGAGCATATGCCCATCGAGTCCAGAGAAGACACTGGATTCTGCGTCCAGACTCTGTGCCCTCTGTCGCCGTCTATGGGCACCTGTGTTTGTTTCCTCCACCGGGGACTGTGTCCCAGATGTCTGTGTGTCATCGCCCGGCATGGTCTCTTGGGCTTCCTGCCTATCCTCCTCAGTGGCATCTATCTCCTGGAGTCTAGCCACTGTGTATCTCCTTGATCGTGGTGGTGGGGATGTTGGTGTAGGTGAGATGACTTCCTCCTCAATTGGGTTTTCCTCCCTGGAGGCCTCGCCAGTCTCCCCTTCTGCAGCCTTGGGCACTGTTCCGCCTGTGGACATAGAATATACTATTACTCACATTTCTGCCAGCATTTGTCTGCAAATAAATTTCACAACTGACATTCTAGCTGTCTGTCCTCCGCTATCTCATCTATTGATATGTGTGACATGCCTATGCTTATTGGGGACTGGCTGATTTGCTACTTGTTGATAGGGACTACATCTCCCATGATGCATTGCTGATCTTACACAAAACATGTTCTGGAGTGGGATTCTTGCTGGGGGATTGGGGTTAGGGAGGGAGACAGCATGCTGTGCATGCATTTTACCTTGTCTGTTGGATGCTGTTGCTGAGATATCCACGTCCCCGATGCCACTGACGCTCTCTGGCTGGAGGGTGGACTCAACCATTTGCTCTAGGGCAGTTGGAGCAGGCGCTGTGGAGCTTCCTCCGCCTGTCTGCCCCGCTTGTTTCTGCAGGTCAGCCACCCTCTCCTTCGCACGTACCCTTAGGGCATACCATGGCTTTTTTAAGTCCTCAGTTGTGCGATGTGTAATGCCATTCGTGTTGATCTTTTGCTGGATTGCCAGCCAAATACTCCTTTTTTGAGACTCGGGGACGTTCAGTGATCTCTTGCCAAAGAGCTGGTCGTGGTCTTTGACAACATCCTCTATGAGGACCTCCAACTCCCTCTCACTGAACTTGTGCTTCCTTTTCCTTCCGCCAGCATCCTTCCCCTTCTCCTTTGAGGCCATGGTGCAGTTCCTCAGTGTTAGTTGGGTGGTGGCTGTTCAGCTCCTCTGCTATTGCTCCTGCTCCCTGTCTCTTCAGCAGCTACCTGATTCAGTGCACCTGCATGGGTGTGGCCACTTCCTGGTTGTGAGGTCATGTGGAGGCACAGGATTGGCTGATTCGACAATTACAGATTTTTAAAATTACCGATTCGCTAATTACCGAATCGGTATTACCGAATCAGTGATACAGATTCGGTAATGGGGAATCAGTAATTTATTTAGCGATTTGTAGGAAATTGCTCATTTTTAGCGATTATTACTGAATCTGTATTTTTCACCGATTTTTTACCTCCATCGGAAATACAGAGTCCTTAGAAGCGATTTGGTAAAAATTGCTATTAAGGACTCGGTATTTTGGAATTACCTACATCTGGCCCCTAATTATGAAATAAGACCAAAACAAAAAAAAACAATAAGTAGAAGTCAAGATATGAATTTTCAAGATTCAGTGTAAAAATAGCTTTTACAAGCAGTAATTGCCTACGGGGGGGGGGTTATCTGGTTGCACTGGACCATAGCAAAGTCAAGAGTTCAGGTAGACTATGATGGAGCATGGGTCAGATACAGGAGCCACGCAAGGCCCGGTGAACAAAGTACCTTGATCCTGGTCGCAACAGCGAGATGCAGGGTGCAGCCAAACGATGCGTTATCGTCGATCCCGCAGTCGAGGTGATGCGTCGACTTTCTTCATGCAATGATGGCAATGCTTTGGTTCTGAAGACAGTGGGCCAAACTGAGGGACATTGGTTCTGTAGTCGATGTGCCAGGTTTCTCCACACAGTCAGGGCATCATGGATCTTCCCACACAGCAGCAGCAGCGGCAGCGATTTGCTGGTTTCGATGCGTCAGTTCTTTATGGCGATGCACTGGTCCCAAGTGTAATGTGCCGATTCTGCTCCCTCAACAGTGACTATACGTAGGTTATGCTACACAAAGACAGCATATGTTGGTTTGACTAGAGCATACCCCTGGGACCATTTCCAATGAACCAGGCACAGAACCAGGTAATGAGTCTCAGCAGGTGGAGAGACCTTGATATCCCTGAGTCTCAAAAACAGGAGGCAAGCCAACAAGAGACTCAGTACTTATACCCAGCTGTGCCTTTGAAGTGGGGGTGACTTCAAATAAGGGTCTTTAAAGTGCACAGAAGTCCTTTCTTCTGATCCCTGATTCCAGACTCACTACATGGGGGTATTCAACCCTTTGTGTGGGGACAAGACACTGCCTATTCAGGTGTGTCAGCTCCTCTATCCTAGCCTGCCCAAGATGAGCCATCAGGATGCAGATGGGCACTCAGACACACATAACCTTCCTTTGTGTGTGGCTGTCTAGAGGGAATGCACAAAGTCAAGCTGTCACCCACCCCGGACGTGTATTGGAGACAGGCTGCAGGCCCATGGAGCTTCAAGAGCGGAGAAATACCAACTTTCAAAAAGTGGTATTTCTAAAATACTGATTGTGAGAAATGGGCTTTCTGGTGGGCTAGAGTATTGGTGGGCTAGAGTATGCCACTAAGCCAGGCAGAACCCACCACTCTATCAGGGAAAGGGAGTTCGGGGGGCGGGCCTAGCAACCTAAGATGGCAGATGCACATCTCGGAGGCTCCAAGTCCTTGGCCATTTAATCCGGCATAACTTTTTCCAGTTTGCAATACCTGCGCCCCATCCTACATGCCGGGAGGCACCCTGATACCCTGGGGCCACCCAGCAGATTAATAAGAGAAGTTGCCTGTAAACAAAGGAGGAGCAGCAGAGGATTGTGGCCTGGGGCCTACCCTGGCCAGTAGGCCGCCACCTGGCGACTGAGTGCATACAATGAATTTGCCCACAGCGAACAGTGAGAACCACAAATTGGCAGCAGATGACGAGGTCCGTTGCAGGTATGCTAGCCACTGCAACCCTGGTAACCAGAGCGAAGGCAACGCCGCAGTAGACTATGCCAGGCCTGGGCCGCCGGGCCATGGGAGGAGAGGCGTGGCATCCGGGGCCGTGGACAGGCCTGTGGCGGCCGGATATCCCTTACTTCCTTGAACACAGGAAGGCGTCTGTTGTGTGAGCAGTAGCCTGCCTGGAGCCGGCTGTCAAACCTCTGATGTAAGTCGACTGGCATGCGGGTCTCCCACCTACACATGTCAGAGAGGACGGCTCTGTCTGCCCGAGCACTGAAGAGCGGATGGAGACACAGACACTGGGAGGTGAGAGCTCGCTTTTCTCCCCCCCTCTGCTTTTCCTCCCCCGGCAGTCAGTCCAACGCGAGTGGCACCAGGAGCCAGATCGGGCCTAGACCACAAGCTGCAGGGATGGGGGTGAAGCCACCTTCCCGCGGACAGAGGACCTAGACTGGAATAACAGAGGCCCATTAAACAAGGTACTTTGAGATGCAGGAGTACAATAACCAAACCAGACAGCCAGGCAGTTGGAGTTGGGGAAGCGCTGTGACCGAACACTTGAGACTGTAGCACATAGCCATTGTTTGTGGATCCCAATTGTCTCCAGAAAACTATTTCAAGGCTGGCCTGAAGTTCCTAAGTGAGTGGGTTCTGGACTGCCTCGCGGTAGAGCAACTGACACTGGGGGTTTTGAGCAATAGGGTGTACCGGCATTACCCGATACAAGTAGGGGGGGCCATGTGGATATTACCCGGAGGGCCTGGCTTCCCAGTGCCCTATTATTGCCTCTCTTTGTACTGTACTGAAACTCTCCCTACACAATGTTATCACCAGTCGACACATGTCACCAATGCCAGTGGACCCTAGGGAGGTATAGAGATGTAGGAGGGTGACACAGGAGATGCATCCTAGGGACCCCCAAAGGTGCACACTACACTTACGGGCCCAACACAACCCCATTTAGCCACAGACCAGCTTAGACTATATACATTAACGCAGCCCAGATGTGACATATCGTTGGCCACCTGGGGACTACTTGGGCCATCCCTTGGCGAGCGAACATGGTGAAGGTGAAGGGTACGGACTAGCAGATGTCCACTGCTCAACAAACAGTGATGAGACGCTTGCACTCAATGGGCCCGGTCGTCCTGGCGAGATCAGCTCTGGGTACAGCAGAACAGGAGATGCACGATCGGCGGCATCAAGCACTGAAATAGCACTGAATGATAAGCTAGACATCGTCCTGTCAGCAGTGGAGAAAAGTGGTGAGACACTTGAGAGCACGAGAACCTCCCTTGAGGGCAAAATAGATAAAATCACTATGGATTTTACCCTGCTGTGAGCACAGACTTGCGGACAAACGGCGCAACACTGAACAACAGCTGGAGGAACTGCAGATAGTTACCCAAGAAAACACAACATCACTACAAGTGTTGTTGGGACGTGTAGCCGCCTTGAAAGAACGTGTCGAAGATGCAGAAGAAGGTCACAGCAGGGCTCCCGGAGGGTGTGGAGGGCCAAGATGTGGTGGCGTATATAGAAGCCTAGATAAGGGAACTGATGTCTTTGGCAGAATTATCTACACAATTTGTAGTTGACCGGGAGCATCCCGTCCCCTCGCGGAGACCCCGACCTGGAGCTAATCCCAGGCCATTAATTTTTAGGCTCCTTAACTAAAGAGACCGCGACAGCATCCTCCGTGAAGTCCGCCATCTAAAAGAGATCGTGGTGAATAACGCTGCACTTATGCTGTTCCCCGACTATACACTAGCTGTGCAGAAGCATGGGCACGCCTTCCCTGCCGACAAACGCCTACTGCTCGAACTGAACATACGATATTCGCTACTCTTCCCGTCATGCCTACGAGTAGTAAATAATACTGTCACCTATTTTTTGGACAACCAGGAAGATGCATGGGACTGGATGGAAGTTGTGGGTCACACAATGGCGGCATCCAGCTCTGCTGACACTGAAAAAATGACCGGGAATGCTGGGGGCCACCGACGTTGGCGGAGGCGACGAACTGGCCAACCTGGACCACCCGTAGCGGTGCCAAACCGGAGGAGATGATTTCAGAGCGGAGAAGTGCACTGCAGACAGTGGCTGCACTACACATACACTCCTGCACCTTGGATCTAGACAATGAATCTGTCAAGTCCACTAGTGACGACTCCTCAACCGGGCACATGTTGGGGGCAGAGACACCGACATCGGCAGACGTAACACCGCAAACAGCAGATGACATTATGTGATCCACCCAATGTCTACTTCTGAGCCACTGAAAACTCACACATCACACCACTGCAGGAATTGATCATGGGTGGCATTCGGGTTGGTGTGGGCCCAGCTGGTCACACAACTGTTGAACTGGGGGCTTGCACTCAAGGGCTGCACTGGTTCTGACCTGTTGACCACATGAATGTACTTCACAACTGGCACCTTCCGCGCACAGACATAAGGGCACAGGGAACACAGGACCTGACCTTCTGCTCCATAAATGGTACATGCATCTCCTACCACAATCAAGGGTTCAAATTTGTTGCCGGAATTCAGCATATCAGTTTGGGTGGATTCCTGTCACATATCCTCTCTGTTAATGTTTTGCCTGGTTGATTGTTTTCACAATATACTCTTGATTGAGAGGCCCTGTCACATCCCCTCCCCCCCCCCCCCCCGGCCTCCTGCCCGAACTACACAAATAACACAGAACAGGCCCCTATCCACAGGAGGTGCTGCAACACACACAGCAACAATGATGCCCCCCACAAATATATTAACGTGGAACTTGTGGGGCATGCATACCCCTTCATATCGTTATTCAATCTATGCCTACCTAAAGCGGAGGTCCACTCATATAGCATAACTGCAGGAAACGCACCTTACCCCCAGGAACCTGACCGGCTGCCCTCATCGTTGGCAAGGCCAGGTGGTTGCCACTGGGTGCTTATCTTACGCCAGAGGGGCACTAATTTGGGCGCGGGCGGGACTCCCTTTGTTGTGGAAGAGGTAAAAATAGACCCCAATGGGAGATTCGTGTTCATAAATGTCAGGATCCTCCGTCCGAATACTCGGGTCGTGCTGATGCTCAAAGGGGGCCCCCCTCTGAACTACCCCAAGTCTGGAATATAGATAAGCACAGACTGTTGGTGTAATTGAGCTCGGGAAAGAAAGGGTATGAACTGCGAGAAGGGAGATCTGTGAGGGAGACAAGAAAACAACGCGAGACCTCTTTTGTCTACTCTCCCTCTCAACCGTCCCTTATCCCTATACAGCCTGCTCCTCTATACTACATCCCCTACCTGAAACAAAGGAAAGTGAAGCGATGACATCGGAAGAGACCAGAGGGCTATGGCACATTTCAGAACACCTTCTATATGAAATATAAAACGAAAGATAGCAAATTTTTAGGAAAGGCTTCTTGTTCCCCTGTAAGCCCTCTCCGTACTTTCTTCGTAGAGTGAAGAAACACCTACCAAGGCCATATGTCCCATGCACTGTGTGATGCCAAGTAATGCCCCCTCTAAACGACCTCTCTCCTGAAGGAACTACAAAGAAAGAAAGAACAACCAAATGACACTAGTCCGAGGGTTTTCTCTGGACCCTGGACCAACGAAGTTTGACTTCTTAACCATAAGTGCAAAGCCCAGGAATATTAACAGTCACATTGATCCCAGCATTTTACCAGCAATTATTGGATTCGTTAAGAAGTTCAAACAGCAAGAAAACACGACCTGATGTTGGCCCCTACAATGAATGTCTCGGAGCTTCACACTAGGCAATGACTAAAAGCAAGGTTTCAAATAATCCAGCGGTATTTATCAGTTATAGCCTGGATTATGGTGGGTGCTTCGTTTTCCCTGCGTGAATGAGTCTCTCGGTTTCGCCAAAAGGGAAAGAGCGATCCCAAGCGCCTCAACCGGCACCTAAGCTCCCCTGCAAGAGACCGCGATAAATCGGTGTGTCTCGTCCAACAGGGGAGTCCTTGGAATAAACGGTGTACTCACCACCGTTCTGTTGGAGCAAATGGCGGCTCGAAGGTTTGTGTGCGAGCACCCTTACCGCCTGTCTTAACCCGCAGGTTTGTCGGAGGAATCCCATTGCTGCTGGACATTGGACTGCTCTTCCCCCCTTTGTCAAGCATGCGCTCTACGTCCAGTGCTCGAGCGCTGGGAGAATGGCTGAACCACTGATCCTTGGTTGACTTGTGGCGCATCTGGAATCCAAGCGCCCAAATATATTCCCACTATTCAGTGCGTCACGGATTGCACATCCGTATCGACCACATAGTGGGGTCTCATGACTGCATCCCAAGGTTGACCACATAGAGTACTCCAACCATAACCCACAATGTTTATGGCTTCAGCGGGAGCAGCCGCAGCAGATCCTACCAATGTGGCATCTCGGGCCTGGAGGATGTGCCATTTCGAGAGTCAGTAGGGTCTGCTTTGGCTGAATACTTTGAACTTAATGAGGGTATAAGCAGGAAACAAACTGATTGAATGGGAGGCAAATGCTGGGGCAAATGCATGGGAATCAATTGGAACATACTCAAGCACCTTAGTGCAGCCATAGGGAAGATAGAACACAATCTAATGTGCCTAGAGACAGAGCTGGTGATATGGGGGGACAGCGTGCAGCAACTAGAGGCGAAGAGAGGGGAGCTAGTTGGCCCATAGGAACGCCTCAGATGCGTCAATTACACAGCGCCTGCAACCCACACACACGCAAATGCAGACCGTGCGGGCCGCCTCCTGGCGTGGCTCATACGCCAGGAGCAGGCATCACATCCCATTCACACACTAAGAAGCGAAGCGGGTCGCCTTCTACATACACAAACTGGAATACATGCAGAACTGACTTGCTAATATAGATCCCTGTATGCATTAAAAAACTGCCTCTGGCAGTGGACAGCTCTCCACCTTTCTCTCTCAAATAAGACCTCCCTCATTGGATCGGGAGCTGCTAATGGACCTAGAAGAGCCCATCTCACTAGATGAAATTCGAGAGGCCATATTGGACTAGTCTGCTTGCTAGTTAATACATGCATAACATATTGTTTGGACATGGTTTATCGCAATATGGACATTTCTGTCTAGCCTAGGAGAAATAGACATTGCATACAACAACCTAAAGCCAATTGAATAATGGGAAATGCCTGAATGTATGCCTTTTTGAGAATGCAGATATGCACACCTGTATGTTTGTAGAGGGAAATAACCCACGTATTGTGAAAGCACGATGTTGAGGAAATGCATTGCACACCATAAATTTAACAGAAAAAACCATAAACAGATGTTCAAAAAACAAATAAGGGCAAGGGAGTTACACACCCAAGATAACCCATGCCCTCCACCTTTGTAGCTTGGTCGGAGCAGTCAGGCTTATCCCAGAGTGTAAAGTGTTTGTGCAACACAAACACACACACACGCACACACACACCAGTGATACAAGAAATACACCACAGAAAAGACTCCACACAGAGTTATATAAAAATATAAAGTATATTGTACATAAATCATAGACCAAAACGACATACATCAATTACATTCAAAATTTCCTTTATTTCGGCTCATACAAAGCCATAAATGCATCATGAATACATTCATATCAAAACATGACATATAATCAATTATCATAAATAAAAAAAATTAAGATGGTTTCATCATTTAAACATTAAAAAAACAAAAGACATTTTACAATTGAAAAAACAACTGGGCCACTGGTATTAGTTTTACATACCCGCAGGGGTAACTGACGATCTCTAAAGCCCAACAATTTGCAAAGGGCTTCTTCCAGACGGATCGTTGCCTTTTGGAGGCCATGCAAAAGAATAAGACATGCTTGCCTAGAAGGAACTCATCCTGTTACTCAAGATTTCACAGACAAACTGGCAAATCATTACAAGGACAAAGCAGACACGCTGGACTCGTACTTACAACAGAAACAAAGCACCAGCACCAACCCTTGTACAAAACAACTATCCAAGAATGCTCTAATCAAGCCTCTCAGTTCCTTCCAACACATCTCACACGATAAATTTATGGACCTGGTCAAAGCAAGCAGGCCTGCCGGCAGCCCTTCTGACCCCTGTCCGCCACAAACTTTCAAGACAATTCTTTTAACAACCTCTGCTGCCATTCCAGTAAGAAGAATCATCAACGATTCCTTAACTACTGGAATATTTCCGGAAGAACTCAAAAAGTCATACATACGCCCTTTACTGAAGAAAACAAACTTGGACCCGCTGAACCCCGACAACTACAGACCCATTACAAATGGACCTTTCCTGGGCAAACTGATAGAAAGAGCAGCGTTCGCCCAAATGTCACAATTCATTGAAGAAAATGACATACTTTCAGATTTCCAAACAGGATTCCGTCCGGGAAGAGGCACTGAATCTTCCCTCCTTGCCATCTGGGATGACCTAAAGAATACAGTTGACCGCAACGGGGTTGCTGCGCTACTCCTCTTGGACCTCTCTGCTGCCTTTGACACGGTTGACCATGACACTCTGAAACAAAGACTTTATGAAGCCGGCATAGAGGGAACTGCTCTAGACTGGATCACGTCCTACCTTCGAAACAGAACTAATGTCATCCACACCCCACCTTTCTCGTCCAAACCGTACGCCACAAAAGCAGGGGTCCCTCAAGGTTCTATCATCTCGCCCATGCTTTTCAACATCTACATGAAGTCTTTACCAATACTGATCAATAAATTTCACCTCACGTGCTACAACTATGCAGATGACACGCAAATACTTCTTCAACTGGAATGCCCCAAAGACATTGGAAAATCACCAATTTTCAGCTGTCTCAGAGCCGTGGATCAGTGGATGACTTGGAGCCATCTCAAATTGAATGCTTCAAAAACTGAAATACTCACGTGTGGCGATTGGAAAAATTACAACCCGCTTGCCGCATGGCCTGATGAACTGGGATCACTGCCTAAAGTATCGAAGGAAGTAAGAAACCTCGGAATGACCATGGACTCCAAGCTGTCGATGAATGTCCAAGTAAATAAACTAGCAAGATCAAGTTTTGCTACTATAAAAACGCTGAGACGAATTTTCCCTCATTTGGGATTTCCACACAAGGTCCAAGCTACCATCTCCCTTGTTCTATCCAAACTCGATTACGCCAATAGCCTCTACCACGGATCACCTTTAGCGACCATGAAAATACTACAACGGATTCAGAACTCGGCTGCCAGACTACTCTTACATATCAAACCACAAGACCACATCTCCCCTGCCTTGAAAGCCCTGCATTGGTTACCGGTTGCCAGAAGATCCACGTTCAAGCTGCTTTGTATTACCCACAAAGCAATACATGGAATAGGACCACTCTTCATCAGGAATAAAATCACCAAACACATTCAACAAAGGAACCTGCGCTCTAAAGGAGCATCTCGCCTCAAAATCCCACCATACAAGAAAAAAACAATGGGTGGCACATCCTTCTCTGTTCAAGCAGCCAAATTATGGAACTCTTTACCCCCCAACATAAGATCCACCGACAACCACCTTGTCTTCAGAAAACTACTCAAGATCTGGCTCTTCCCCACATAAGCACCATACGGAAATATAAATTTACAGCATATCCCTCTGTATATAAGCATTTGTTTTCACTATAGATATGTACCTATCTTTGTGTATTACTTTATAAAACATGTAAAACAATTATGTTGTTAAGAGAAGAAAAAAAAATAATAATAATAATCATCATCATCAATAAAAAAAAATCATTTTTGGTCTACATGTACATACTTCCACTGTACATCTATGTACCTTCCATGTACTTGGATCTGTGTGTCTGTTACTTTTCTCCTGAAAAAGCATATCCAATGCACTACCCTATCTTTCATCCTGTGCCTCTATCAATATATTTAATCTAAATATACTTACTTTTTTATGTATCTATATACTTTAAATGTACTTATGGATCTATATACTTATCTCTTTCTTCTAATTTAGCATTTCCAATACACTAGCCTATTTCTCAGCCTATACCTCACTCATATCTTCTACCCCAACCTTCTGACTCCTCTTAAACTTCTTTCTACTACTCCTTCTAATGCAACACCCTATCTCTCATCCTATAGATCTATCAACATATCATCTACATCCACTCTCTCATTTAGCCCAAACCCCACACCACTACTATGATCGCCAAAATAACCTTTTCTAGACTCTCTCCTGCTCTACACCTCCTTGCATCATCTGACACCTCTTTTTTACAAACTCTCCCCTCTGACCCCTTCCCTCCAAAACTCCTTTTTACTCATCCAAAAGCTTCTTCCTACTGCTAAGACTTTAAAAAAAAAATTCCTTCACTCTTTTATCCCTCCACTATTCTTTTTCAATAAAAATTAACAGACTAACATGTTTCACTTCTCAAATTCCATATTCCATATTCAACTATACTAATATACTGCCCAAATAACTGAATAACATATCTACTACTCAAATTACTTCATATTTATACTATACTAATTTTCAACACTAACCCTTTATGGGTTCCGGAGTGGCGTGCTACTCGCCAGAAAAACGCTTCAACGCCCATCAGGGGTAACAAGTGCTATATGAATGCAAATCTTTCTTCCCCTTTTATCCATCCGCTATCCTTCTCACTCCAAGTAACAGACTAATATCCACCACTGAAATTACCTCATATTTCACCATATCAATTCACCACTAATCCTCTATACGGTCCCTGAATAGCATGCGTCAACAAGCGAGCGATAAATAAATACAAACCTTTGTCCTACTCTATGCTTCTGCTATCATTCCAAATCCAAATAACTGATTAACCTATCCACCACTTAAAATGTACTTGCATGTTTCACTATACTAATTCAACACTAATTTCTCTGTGGGTCCCGGAGTAGCGTGCTACCCGCCGAAAAAGCGCTTCGACGCCTCGTCAGGGGTAGTAAGCGCTATATAAATGCAATTACAATACAATACAATACAATACATTCCATGGGACAGCTATTTAACATGCCTTTCTCGTTGCTCCATAAGCAAGTAAAAACTGACAATGGTAACATTCCCAGTCTAAACTTGGTGAAAAGTGCTCGTGCAAATGGTTTGGACACCATATGTAAATAATAATCAAATTCAAAAGAGCATTTGAATGCTGAAAAAAGTGTCTGCCTGGCTACCAGCAGCTACACTTGAGATTTTCCTGCCTAAAACAAAATTCCAATAGTCTGATTTTAATTTTCCATGTGCGTTACAAGAGAGCTCGGCAGGGTGTAACCAAAAATCCCCTAAACATATCTTAAACAGTCAACTCTACGTAAATAAACCAAGGGATCCTATTGACATGAATGCCCTCCAGCAAACCTTGGATCCATTCCCTATAGTGTGCCAGGTCCTCAATTCTCCACAATCTCATCCAATATTGGATGGGTCTCAGTGTCACTATGTCTGAGATGGTTCTCTATTTGAAATGCATACAGAAGGGTAGATTTGGAGCACTAGAAGGGATTTTTAATAATGTTTTGAGAAATTAATTCTCTGCTTTCTCCAAGCCATCCATGTCACAATTCCCCCAAATATTTGCTTAATTAAGGGCTGCTCCCAAGCTTGAATCTTGTAACGTACAATAGGTGGAGAAATAGAATACGTAGAGGCCTTATTAGCAAATATTATAATGCACCCAGCTCTTTGTTTTAAGATAATATTGCTTTTCTGAAGCCGGGCTACTCATCTATGTGAGTCTTTTAGTCTCACTCCCAAATAATCAAACTCGGGGACTCTTTTTAAAACCTTCCCATCTAGGGATATACTCCTTTTTATTTTCGTTTTAAAGTCTCCAAACACCATGAGGCATGTGTACAAGCCTCTAACGTCACCTATATTGACACTGTGGTGGCGATAGGGGCTGCGCCTTATGTACAAGGCAGTGTTAAGCCACTTAACGTGGCTTAACGCTGCCTTGTACATAAGCCCCCCTTTCATGATATGGTTAGCGTGAAAGTGGTGGGCAGTGGGTGTTGCGGTGGGCGTTCCACCGCAACACCCATTCATTTTGACGCTGCCCCCTATTTACAAGGGTGGCATACATTGGAGGCAGAGCCAAAATTAAGACCAGGTAAATCCTGGTCTTAAGTTGGTGAAACGAGGGGAAATTAATTATTTCTCCTCGTTTTAACTTTTTCCATGTGTGCTGCCTTGTGCAGCACACATGGAAAAAGAAAAATGCCATGGTGTGTTCGTTTACAGGAAGGTGTCTTCCTGTACATAAACAAACTTTTAAAAAACATGCCATTTTGTCACTTTCATGTGTGCTGCATGAAGCAGCACACATGAAAGAGACAGAATGGCATTTCTAGGATTGTTTATGTGCAGGAAGGGACACCTTTCTACACATAAACAATCCTACCCTGCATGCAGACACCCTTGCACTCTGGTGCAAGGGTGCCTCCGTTGGGGCTAATTTGCTAAACTTTTTTCAACACAGAGGAATTTGAGTAAACTTGTTGTGACGTGAGAAATTTGCATTGAATCGTATGCCCCACGCACACACTCTAAACATTTTCCTGTGTTTGGGACGTTTGGCCCCAAAAACAAGATAGCGATAAGAGTATTCTAGTTTCAGATGTTATATGCAAAAGCCCAATGTTGTTGTATATAAATGTGTTTGTATATAAGTATTTCATGCACTGTCTATTGTGAATCGTCATAAGTATTTTTCAAGTTTTGTATGTTAATTTGAAAAATGTGTGTCTCTTTACTTCACATGCAACTAAAATCTTTTTGGTAAAATACAAACAATTGCAAAGAAATGGTTTAATACAAATTCCATTCAAACAGAAAAGTTAGTGGTCTGTTTGTTGCTCAAAAATAATAAGAGCATAAGGTCAAACAGAGCCAGGTTCCTCTTTTTGTATTCAAGTTGCTAAACTCAGCGCCATCGCAGGGGGAAACGCAAGGCTGCACCACATTCTTTTTACATATGGTGCAGCCTTGCATTTTCAGAAGTGGAGGAGAGAGGCCTTAAGACAGGAAGGCTAACGCCTCTCTCCTCCACTTCCTTGCACATATCTCCCCATGTATCTAGTTTTATTGTTATTAATTTCCAAGCCATAGTCTTTACAAAAAGAGTAAACTTCTCTAAAAGACTATATAAACCTGTAGTACTTTTTGAGAACAACAAAGTGTCATCTGCAAAAAGTAGACATGGTGTTTTCGAATACTTGATCTTGGGATAGTCATTTACACAACTTAAAAGGTACAGGATACATGCATTAATATATTAAAGAAAGAGTGTAGGGGCCAAAACACACGCTTGGCGCACACCTCTTTGTATCGGAATTTCCTCATTCAATTCTTCACAGGGGCCCCACCTAACTCTCGCATAGTTATCCGTGTGCAGTTCTCGTATCAATGTCAACAGCCGCCTTGGTACCCCAATCCTAGAAAGAACCTCTCATAGTTTAACCCTTGCGACAAGTTCAAACGCGGATTGAAGATCCACAAAGGCCACAAACAACCTCCCCTTCTCAATATTGACAGTTTCCCATTTGATGGCTAAGTATCATATTGTTTGGTCCACAGTACTAATTTTTTGTCTGAACCCCAAGTAGGATAGACAGCTCCTTATTTTCAGATATCCAATCTCATACTCTGGCTATTATTTGTGAACAAAACACTTTCTGAATATTATCAATCAGTCTTATGGGTCTGTAATTTCCCGGGTGGGATCTATCTCCTTTTTGTGAATCAGGATTATTATCGATCCTTTCCACGAGCTAGGCCTTTGGCCCCCTGCAAGCAAGGTGTTTAGCAAAGAATTTATGTAGGGGGTCCCCTATCTGTGGTTCACTCTGATCGAGTTCAGTTGGACTATTGTCGAAACCAGGGACTTTGCCAAGTTTGTGAGCCTGTGTGGCTGCAATGGGTTCTTTAAGTCAGTGGTCTTCAAATCTTTTAATGCCACACACCTCCCCATGTGGAAAAAAATATCATCGGACCCCTCAGAATTTTTTTTACAATTATTCTGTTAAATTGTATCTAATTAAAAGTATCCACAGTTTGTGGCTGGGGTTTTTGTAGAATGTTTGGAGTCCCTTCCCTTTTGACACATATTCCCAGGTAGACTATAAATGACAAAAAATGTTAGAGATGGCCCATTAGAGAGCATAATGCTTCGTTTGACCAGAACCTGGAGCCCGACCCCTAGTTTGATGACCTGCTTTAAAGGGAAATTCTATTTTCCCTTCAATCCAGGCTTTATGGTTACATATCAGCAGATGGTTAGTCTTTGCAAATGTCAAATTTCTTTCCTCATAAATGTGTTGACCAATCCTCAGGGGAAATGTGACATTGTGGGCGTGGGGTGTCTGTTCCACCATTGTGAGTTACTAGCTGCCAGAACCTTTTACTATATTTGCTTCTAGTTGCTGCTAACAAATTATCCTAAACTCCCTCTTCACAATTGGCATTACTGGCCTTGATGACCCGAGCATACTCCTGTCTGGCCCCAATAATAAAAAATATTTCCTTGGGTTTTAAGGCTTTGATAAGTGCTCCTTTGGCACTTATGTACTCATCATTAAACAACCCATTTGTCCTCTCAGCCCTGGGACCCCTTCTTCCCTTACAACTTTTCACATACAAGTTTCCCAATCTAGAGAAAAAGCTGTTGTGGGTTAGGGTTGTCTGGGCTGGGGTTAATTCATTTAGCATAGGAAGACTACATTCTTACAGGACTAATTTGCACAACTTAGCTAATAATTCCTCTGATTTAAAAAATGCCTCCCATTTGACCATTCGCTTATTCTTACAGACCACCACCGGATTTATGGACTCATGTATTGCTAGAGACTCTCTCCTCCTATTTTGTATCTTGTCCCATAATAATAAAATAGGGAAATAATCTCTGTCATGGCGGTCAATTACAGCCAAATCTGATATTTCATGCCAGATATTTAAATCCAGTAGCACAAAGTCAATAAGTAGTTCCCTCTGGCAAAAGTGGGCTTTGCACTATTTCTGAAGGGAATCGCCCATTACCAAGTCTAAAGCCATGTAAAACCATAATTTTGAAGGGCTTTCACATGAAACTGGTGCTCATGCAAAGTGCAGTGATACCCGATGTCTCAGGTCTAGTTTGCGCTATATAAAACTAAAAAAAAAAAACTAAGGGGTGGGATTCCCAAGGAGAGATCCTCTTCTTTATTCAATTCCAAATAGGGTGTCTAGGGTTCAAAACATGAATTAAAGTCACCAGCAACAATCACACGATGGGTAAGAGCCTGGCCTACTAACCAAACATTTCAAAATTGTAAGGTATGAGATAATTGAGCAAACAGGATTGAACTATTCTAAATATTACTCACCAGGTAGGGCGGCCCACCCTTTGGTGTTATTCTAAGAGCTAACAAATCGTGAGAATCATCATTAATCTTTCTTATGTCATAGCCTAGTGACATTTTAGCCCATACAGTAAATGCCCTGAAGGTCTACCTGCAATTGATGGAATAGCCTCAATATTGTGTGGCGTGAGACCCTGTCTATGCAATTGAGTGATAGCCACGTCTCCTGAAATTAACACAGGTCAAATAAATCTATAAACATTTCCCATTCAACGTCCTCCATTTTTGCCCTCAAGCCTGCAATGCTCCCAGAGATAAAAAGGGTTGCCCAGAAATGTTCCATGGAATATGATCTTTTGGCTTGGGGACATAAATCATAATTACTGTGCATAATATTCAAGTCCTGAAACAGTACTCAATATCGTGACACTGCAAGTATCCACATTATATACATTAGCAAACATCAGGGCATGAAATGCAGCAGTTTAGTTTAGTTTAGGACAGAACACATAAATCACCAAAGGTCATCAGAAGTACATGGGTCCCTGTTATGTTATGTTATGTTAAATCCACTTATAACGCGCACGGATACTCATGAGTGTCCCGGCGCGATGCAGAGGGTAAAAGGAAGCTAACAGGTAAAAAGGTGGGTCTTGTGTTTTTTCTTAAACACTACAAGGTTCTGAATGGACCGCAGAGAAAGGGGGAGGGCATTCAAGGCTACACTGGCCTTCACTGCAAGGGAGCTCCCGCCCATCCTCTGAAGCTTGAAGCGAGGAACCCGAGCAAAACGCAAAGACCTAGATCGAAGCGCACGCGTCGGTAGATAGAAGGAGAATCTCCTCTGGAGGTAGAGGGGGCCAGACCCATGGAGGGCACGATGGGCCAAAACTAACAACTTGAACCTGACCCTGTCAGCAACAGGAAGCCAGTGAGGAGAGCGTAACAAGGGAAAAGCACTATTCCTCTTTGAGATGCCTAAAAGCAATCTGGCGGCCGCATTCTGGACTACCTGGAGCTTCTTGAGCAGGTATCCAGGGGACCCAACAAAAAGCGCATTGGCGTAGTCCAGGCGGGAAAGAATGAGGGCACAGGTGACAGTTTCTCTAGCCATTTGAGGGAGAAGCGGAAAGAAAGTCCGCAGAGTCTTAAGGAGGCCAAGCAACAGCCTGCCAGTTTTTTTATATGAGTGGAAAAAGAAAGACTCTCGTCCAACCATAGTCCCAGATTTTTTACAGGCTGTCCCAACATGGGAGGGAGCGGGGAGTCAGGAGGCCGCAGCTGCTCACAAAAGTCACCGGGAAACTTGCCATAAAGCAATATCTCGGACTTTTGTTCGTTGCATTTTAGCTGTCCATCCGCCAGCCATTTAAAGATGGAAACCAGACACTGTTGTGCTGCAGAGGCAGAGACAGATGTTTTATCCCAAGTGAACAGCAGCTGCGTGTCGTCAGCATAAGCCATGACCTTAGCCCAGAGCGCCTCAGCCAGATATATCCGTGGCGTGAGATAGATATTAAAGAGGAGCAGACTAAGGGAAGAACCCTGTGGAACTCCAGTGGTGACCAGCTGGGGGGAGGAAGAAAAAGGGGGGAGCCAAATCTGCTCAACCCGCTCCTCCAGAAAAGATCTAATCCAGCCCCAGACCGTTCCTGATACCCGAATCTCCGCAAGTCAGGCCAGAAGGAGAGCATGGGGGACCGTGTCAAACGCGGCCGAGATCCCCCAACAAAATTAATGCTTTCCTCCCGCCAGCGTCAAGACACTCTCGAATAGCCTCAACCACCTCGAATAAAACAGTCTCAGTGCTGTGAGAGGCTCGAAACCCTGATTGTGCTGGGTGCAGGAGTCCCTCTGTCTCCACATACTCTGTGAGTTGATTATCAACAACCTTCTCACAGACCTTGGCAATGGTCGGAAGGAGGGAGATGGGACGGTAATTCCCTGGAATAAGAGGATCCAGAGACACTTTTTTAAGAAGAGGCAATATCTTAGCCTGCTTCCACCCCTGAGGGACCACCGCTGACTGAAGGGATATGTTGACAATACAGTTCACCTCTGTATGCACACTCTCTGCAACGGCAGCCAGAAGCCTAGCTGGGCAGGGGTCCGAGGGCGAGCCGGACTTAAGCCCCATGAGGATCTTAAGAGATTCAAGGGGGTCGACTGCTCTGAAAACTGACAGAGAGCAGGTGGGGGTGACAGATTGAACAGCCAGAGGTCCCACACAGCGATTGCTACCCGAGGGAAAAGAAGCCTGGATGGTCTGAATTTTTTCTCTGAAGCAGCAGGAGAGCGTATTACACCAAGCGAGAGAAGATGGAATGGCACTCTCTTGGGCCCTCGGTGACATGAAATTCTGCACTATAGAGAAAATGTTTTTGGCGTTGTTCCTGGCAGAGTGAATACGAGCCGTGTAAAATTGCCCTCTAGCCACGGCAATGGCCTCATAGTAGATTTTTTGCGTAGCTCTAAGTTTCCTCTTGGCTAAGGGACAGTATCCACTCTGACGCCAGGCACGCTCCAGGACCTTGCAATCATGCTTGGCGGCCTTAAGGTTTGAGTTAAACCAAGGTTTAGATGGTGTGTCTCTAGCAGGTTTGACAGGCCGAGGCGAAGTAGCAGACACCACCGCCTTAGCAACCCAAGCGGTAAACCCCGACAAACACTCCTCAAGTTCTCCTGACAGGGCAGGCCTGGAATTATCAAGGGCCTGCTTGAGGTCTGGAGGGTCAATTTTCCCAAAAGCAGGTTTCTGGTATGAACAGACAAGCGTCGCTACGCTGGAAATCGTCCAGGAGAAAAAGGAGATGAAGTGATCAGACCAGGGCACCGGGCAGGGATCACTTGTAGAAATGGGAAAGTTGGAGCAGATTGGATCTAGTAAATGACCGGCCTGGTGGGTCGGAAGGTGGACATGCTGGGTCAGTTGAGCCATTTGAAAAATATCCAGCAGGTCAATCGCCTCCCTAATGTCAGGACGATCCAGATGGATATTAAAATCCCCCAGGTTCATGTAATGTGAAAACCTTACTGCCCGAGAGACAATAGCGTCCCCACGATTCAAGAGAAATGGGCCCGCAGGGCCGGGGGGCCTGTAGATCAAAGAAGCTCCCAAGGTGAAGTGTGCTAAAAAAACGGATACTAAAATCCAGCACCTCGCATCCTACCCAAGCTGAGGCATCCCCCAAGCGGAGATCTCAAATGTCTTTATGAACGATGGCCACACCGCTGCCTCTGCCCTAAATGACATCATAAACCGAGGGTGCAGCGCTCCTTGACTCCTACAAAACACAAACATCATCAGGAAACTATGGGCCATGGCGCACCTGTGTGCCTATTAGATTGTCTATGGTAATTTCAAGCAGTTTTTCCTAAATGTGGCAAGTTCCTAATCAGGGGCCCCGTTAAAGGCTCATGCCGCAATGCCACCAAAAAACAATTGCCCACCACACTTCAGATCCCAGTGGGGGAACTTGACTGGGTTTCCCCACATGCAAGACTACAAAGGCAGATGCCTGCAACTACACGGTGAAGCTGCGTGAGGCACAGGGTGCCCACAGTAACCCACCCCACGTTGCTCCTTGCACCTTCTGATGGGGACAAAAGTGTAGTCCATGTAAAAAACACCCTTAGGCAGTCTAAAGTTCAATCCACATTAAATGTTGTATATAACAAAACATAAAGGCCAGGCAACACAGATTATTCAAAAAAGGGAAAAACAATGTAATTATCTAAAATTGTTTTCTCATTAGCCGGGGGTTCTGATTTTTTACATTGACAAAAGTGTAGTCACCAGGCAAAAGCCAGGAGCAGACTACCGCGCTTACTCCATGCTGAGCTCCTGGGAGAGAACTTGGGGGCACAAAGGACAAACAGATTAGGCAGGCAGGCCAGCACAATCAGTGTAGATGCAAAGTGGCAGTACCTTCTGCAGACCAGCACAACAAAGCAAGTATTCCATATGGCAGTTTCTCCTGATAGCACAGCAGTCTCTGGCAAGGTGCAGCATGCAGAGCCAGCAGCATCTGATTACAAGTCCAATGCAGTGCCTAAAATCACAGGGTCAGAGCCTCTGTACTTATACTCAAAATGTCTTTGATGTGGAGGTAACTTCAAAAGAATTTTAGAAGTGCACAACACCCCCATTCAAACCCAGCCCTGTCTCCAGACATCAGTAGGGGGTAAACGACCACTTTGTGTGAGGGCAGGGCCCAGCCTATACAAATGTAAGTGCACCCCACCTCCCTCTCTCCCAGCCCAGGAAGACCATTCAGTATGCAGAAGAATGCAGATGCAACCATGTTACACCCAACCCTTCCTGTGTGATGGCTGTCTGGAAAGTATGCACAAAGCCTTGCTGTCAGTCTCCCCCAGACATGTATTGGAGTCAGGCTACAAAGCACTATGAGCCACTTGTGGGACACCCCCGCGCCGCACGGCCACCAGCTGCTGCGTGTGCCCCATTGCCCTGCCCTCTGCCTCGCTGCCTGCCTCGCTGCCGGCTGCCGGCTGACTCTGCTGTTGTTTGTTTTGGTTTTGTTTTGACCTTCATTTGTGCCTGTATATTTTTATTTTTTGTGACCGTGTTAGCGTTTTTCCTTCCTGTTTGCCCGCCTACCTCGCCGCCCTCCGTCTTCCCTCCCCGCTCCCCGCTTCCCGCCACCACCGCTGACCCCGCCCCTTTTTCCTTCTGTTCCCTCCCTGCTCCCGCCTCCCAGCTGCTCCGCCCACCCGCGCACTTCGCCTTATATGGTGACCGTGCGAACGCGCAGCGGTCACGCGCAGCGGGCGTGCCGATTGTGCGCCGAAGGCGCGCCAAAGGTAAGCCCGTCTACGCCCGTCCGCGCCAGGACCGCGCCCAGTGCCAGGACCCCTGGCCCACGAAGACCCCGACCGACCCGCCTGACGTACACCGCCGCCACCCTCTTCGCACTCAACACCGGCCGACTCCCAGAATGCCACCAAGCCACACCACGACGCACCCACGGACCTTTCAGCTGCCACGCCTGCAAATTCACCTGCATCCGGACCTGCCTCGCACCAGCACCCGCCAAGTCGAACACCAGCAGCACCCACCTCAAGTGCATCCTGCTCAACACCCGCTCCGTCCACAGACACGCCATCGAACTCTGGAACCTCCTAGACGCCACAGCCCCTGACGTTGCCTTCCTCACAGAGACCTGGATGAACGCCTCTTCAGCTCCCGACATCGCCATCGCTATCCCAGAGGGCTAAAAGATCGTCCGGAGGGACCGCAACGCCAACCAGATGGGAGGAGGCATCGCCATCATCCACAGGAACACCATCCGTCTCACGACCAGCACCGACAACACCCTGACCACCGCCGAACACCTGCATTTCCAGATCCACACCGACCCGAACACCACCCTCAGAGGCACCCTGATCTACCGACCCCCGGGACCACGCACACAATTCAGCGAGGACATCGCCGACTTCGTCAGCCCGCATGCCCTCCCCTCCGCCGACTACATCCTCCTGGGGGACCTCAACTTCCACCTGGAGAACAACAACGACCGCAACACCAGCACCCTGCTCGACAACCTCGCCAATCTTGGACTCAAGCAGCTGGTGTCCACCCCCACCCACCTCGCCGGACACACACTCGACGCAGTCTTCTCTTCCAGCACAGACATCGACTTCAGCCACGCCACAGAGCTTCAATGGACGGACCACAGCTGCGTCCACTTCACCTTCAAGAGAACGACGACCCACCACCACCAGCAACAGGTTGCCCGAAGAAGCTGGAACAAGATCACTGCCGACCAGCTCGCCACCTCCCTGAGCCAGCACCCTCCTGCCAGCTCAGCGAACCCCAGCCAGGCCGCCGACAACCTCACGAAGTGGATCAGCAACTGCGCGGACGAACTCGCCCCGCTGAGGACCCCACCCAGCAGACCCGGCAGCAAGAAAGCCCCGTGGTTCACTGACGAACTCAAGAGCTCCAAGAAGAACTGCCGAGCCCTCGAGAAAGTCTGGAGAAGGGATCCTACACCGGACAACAGGACCACCTTCAAGCTGGCCACCCGGAAGCACCACCAGCTGATCCGCGCCGCCAAGAAAACTGCTTTCAAGGACCGGCTGGACAACAACGCACACAACTGCAAGGAACTCTTCAACATCGTGAAAGAGCTATCCAACCCCAGCGCAGGAAACAACGACATCACCCCATCGCAAGACCTCTGCAACTCCCTCGCTTCATACTTCCACAACAAGATCGCGGACATACACAACAGCTTCAACAACCAACCAACGCACACCAAGACCGAACAACCACCCCCCACCACCACCCTCCACGCCTGGACCCCGATCAGCACCGAAGACACCATCCGCACGATGAACTCCATCCACTCCGGATCACCGACCGACCCCTGCCCTCACCACGTCTTCAACAAGGCTGACGCTGTCATCGCACCCCACCTGCGAGACATCATCAACACATCCTTCGACACCGCCACCTTCCCTGAGAGCTGGAAGCACGCCGAACTCAGCGCTCTACTCAAGAAACCCACAGCGGACCCCACCGAACTCAAGAATTACCGCCCCATCTCGCTCCTCCCGTTTCCAGCCAAAGTCATCGAGAAGACCGTAAACAAGCAGATGGCCGCCTTCCTCGAGACGAATGGATCCCTCGACCCCTCACAGTCCGGCTTCCGAGCCAATCACAGCATCGAGACCGCCCTCATCACCGCCACCGATGACATCCGAGCCCTGATGGACAACGGAGAAACAGCGGCCCTCATCCTCCTAGACCTCTCCGCAGCATTCGACACTGTCTGCCACCGCACCCTAGTACAGCGCCTCAGCAACGTCGGAATCCAGGACAAGGCGCTGGAATGGATCATCTCCTTCCTCGACGGAAGAACACAGAGAGTCCGTCTACCACCGTACAAGTCAGAGGCCACCGAAGTCATCTGCGGCGTCCCTCAAGGATCCTCTCTGAGCCCCACCCTCTTCAATGTATACATGAGCCCCCTCGCGGCCATCGCACGCCAACACAACCTCAACATAATCTCCTACGCCGACGACACCCAGCTGATCCTCTCCCTGACCAACGACCCCGCCGCCGCCAGAGCCAACCTGCACGAAGGGATGAAAGAGGTAGCCGAGTGGATGACGACCAGCCGCCTGAAACTGAACTCGGACAAGACGGAGGTCCTCATCCTGGGCTCCTCACCCTCCGCCTGGGACGACTCCTGGTGGCCTCCCGCCCTGGGCACCGCACCCAAACCGACAGACCATGCACGCAACCTGGGCTTCATCCTGGACTCCTCCCTCTCCATGACCAGGCAAGTCAACAACGTCTCCTCGGCGTGCTTCAACATCCTACGCATGCTACGGAAGATCTTCTGGTGGATCCCCACCGAGACCAGGAAGACCGTCACCCAGGCCCTCGTCACTAGCCGACTGGACTACGGCAACGCCCTCTACGCCGGTACCACCGCCAAGCTCCAGAAGAGACTCCAGCGGATCCAGAACGCCTCAGCCAGACTCATCCTCGACATCCCACGAACCAGCCACATCTCCGGACATCTGAGAGACCTTCACTGGCTCCCCGTCAACAAAAGAATCACCTTCCGCCTCCTCACCCACGCACACAAAGCCCTACACGACCAAGGCCCGAGCTACCTCAACAGCCGAATCAACTTCTACGCTCCCAAACACCACCTCCGATCAGCCAACCACGCCCTCGCCGCCGTCCCCCGCATCCGAAGAGCAACTACAGGAGGAAGGTCCTTCTCCTACCTGGCCGCCAAGACCTGGAACTCCCTCCTGACCGATCTGCGCCTGACCCAAGACCACCTCTCCTTCAGGAAGAAGCTGAAGACCTGGCTGTTCGAGCAGTAGCGGCACCCCCCCACCCCCAGCGCCTTGAGACCCTACGGGTATGTAGTGCGCTCTATAAATGTCATTGATTGATTGATTGATAAGCACATAGGAATGCTCACTTTCTAAAAGTGACCTATGTACAATAGTAATAAAAAGAAATCCACTTACCAATAAGAAGGATTTATCACCACTATTCCAAACATACCAAACATGGCAATGCTACTCAGTTCAGATCAGAAATTACCACTTACAGACATCTAAACTGGTTTGCCACATTTCGACACAACATAACTCATAGAACCAAGCTAACCATTCCTTGTCCAATACCACACCTGCCATTTTAGGAGTTCCACAGGGGTCCACCCTATCACCTTCTCACTTCAACCTGTTCATGGAGTCTTTAACCGAAATTCTGAAATTCTACAACTTCAAATACCACATGTATGCTGATGACACCCAACTGTACCTAAAAATCTCCTACCCTGAAGATATCTGTCTACTCAACACAACTTTACAAAACAAAACTGGCTGACCAGAAAGGACCTCAAATTCAACATGCTCAAAACTAAATTCCTCTTAATCGCCCCACCAAAACATTCCCTGGACATCAAAGATTGGAGGAAACATCTAACAGCCTTCAATTGCTTTCCACACATTTTAGATTCCACAAGATCACTGGGATAACACTCAACAAGAACCTCAGCCTGCAGGCACACGTCAGCACAGCCACAAAAGGAGCCAACCTTCAAATCAACATACTAAGAAAAATAAAACCCTTCCTCCCATTTGACGACCTCAAAACAGCTGAGCAAGCTCTAGTGATCCCCAGGTTAGTGATACCTTAGGTGGTCTGCCAAGATGCAAGCTGTCTCCACTAAGGGCGTTCCTTAACTCTGCTGCAAGACTCATCACTGGATCCAAGAGAAACAACCAACCACATCACTCCCGATCTAAAGTCAATAAACTGGTTCCCTTATGAGGCAAGGATACAGCTGAAAATGTCTTGCTTGACATATAAACCCCAACACACCGAAGTACATAGCAGACAAACTGGAGCTGTCTGGAGGCTGCAGATCCTTTAGGAGCACCAGCACCTTACTGGTAAAACCTCAGAAATTTCAGGGGGAAAAACCTACAACCAAGCCTTCTCTGAAAAGTCCCCTAGAATTTGGAACACCCTACACTCTGAAATCAGACTGAACCAGTCAATCACATCATTCAAAAAAGAAGGCAAACTGTTTTTGATGAACAAAACTCTACCCTAGAACTCTCAGACTCAGTATATGGATAATTAGCTGACACAGTGTCTCAAAATGGACTCCCTCTCGCAGTCGACATCCGGGTGTATAACTCACTATAACCTCCTCCCGATTTGCAACGGGTATTAACAGTGATTGTGGTGCTTGGTCGTCATGTTTTCTTCTTGCCTAACCAATTGTAAAGCGCTCTGATACCCTACTAGGGTTAATTGCGCACTATATAACATTTTTATAAATAAATACATGTAAGTAAATACCCTATGAGAAGAGTAGCACTCTGATGTGTGTTACTACCAGGACATGCAACACAATAAAGGCACATGTCCTGCCTTTTAACTACACAGCATCCCACTGGTAGGGCTTCCTGGGGCCTAACTAAGGGGTGACCTATATGTAGTAAAAGTGGAGTTCCAGTCTTGGCAAGTAACTTTAAATGCCAAGTCAATGTGGCAGTAAACTGCGCACACAAGCCCTGAAGTGGCAGGCCTGAGACAGGTTTGAAAGGCTACTTATGTGGGTGGCACAAGCAGCGCTGCAGTCGCTCTAGTAGCATTTAGTTTACAGGCCTTGGGTATATGGGTGCCATGTGTCCTAGTTATATATCAGGGGACAATGGTTCCTGTGGACTATGTGTTTGTTGCTTGATCAATAAAACGCCCAATGGCATATACTTGTGTGTTAGGTGAATGTCAGGTAAATAATAAGAACTATACACTTAGTAGAATTGTCAAAAAACACTTTTACTGAATTGATGATACCTTTAACAGAAAATGCAAACAAAAATGTGCTCTGTGTCCCAAGTGAAATAGAACCTTAGAAAAGAGGGGGATTGCTAGTGAGTGGTCAAAAAGGTTTCTATATATATCAAACAATCACAATTCAATATGTTAGATAGGGAATCACTCCTCTAGTACAATGCTAGAAGGCTGAAAATGTGGCTCATTTGTGTCCCAGTTAGACCTAGAAGGAAACGTTGCCATTTTACATGAACACTGGCCTTTCCTAAAGTTGCCTTCACTATTCACATATACTTTTGACACACATTTGCATTCATGACACTCTGGGTTAGTTTCCTAGAAACATGACCTTGCTTACACAAGTCATCTTTACAATAACACTATTGTATTGCCATGACACTATGTACAAGGCCTAGTTGTGCAAATGTGTTTCTAATTTTCATCCATTTGGTGACACAGCTATTAGTAGGACATAAACAAAGGCAGCCTGATAAAAATTTGAGCCCAAGGCAGGAATGCCTTTTTCTAGCCAGCAGCTCCCTTTTCGCACCGTGAGGGCAACGGCAAGGAAACCACAACTCCCAGGTGCCCCGGGACCTGCGTCGCACTTCCGATGCCACCACCTGTGCCCGGAGGCGCTACAAATCACCGGAGCGGCCGGAGCTCTGTGGGGGGACCTACCTGAGGTCCAGTTGCGTTTATCCTGCCGTGAGGGCAACGGCTTTGCAGAATAACACTCTCTCCCTGCTGCGTGGAGGACGGGCGCAGCCAGCAGCTCCCTTTTCACGCCGTGAGGACAACGGCAAGGAAACCACAACTCCCAGGTGCCCCGGGACCCGCGTCGCACTTCCGACGTCACCACCTGCGCCCAGAGGCGCTACAAACACCGGAGCAGCGGAGCTCCGTGGGGGGACCTACCTGAGGTCCAGTTGCGTTTATCCCGCCGTGAGGGCAACAGCTTTGCAGAATAACACTCTCTCCCTGCTGCGTGGAGGACGGGAGCAGCCAGCAGCTCCCTTTTTGCGCAGTGAGGGCAACGGCAAGGAAACCACAACTCCCAGGTGCCCCGGGACCCGCGTCGCACTTCCGACGCCACCACCTGCGCCCAGAGGCACGACAAATCACCAGAGAGTCTCCCGCCCCGCGGGACGCGCACCCGGGCAAAGCGCGGGCAGTCTGTGGCAGTCCGGGGCAGAACGAGGCCGGGCTGGGCCACCCCCCTGATTGCTGCCTCCCTACTAAACTAGCAAGCATCGTGAATATATTACTATGATTATATTTTTATAACATTAAAGTTCCTTTGTTATAGTACCCTGTACCGATATTAATTGCAACATCTCTGAGCCCATTGTTTGTATCTTTTAACGATTCTGGGACTACCAACTAGCCACAATTATGTCCAAACAGAAATCAATTATGGACAACTATCTAGTTAAAGTCGTGAGCAAGATAAATAACGACCGAAGAAAATCGTTGGGCCGGGATAGTCCACCAGTCTTACCTTCTACATCCCCCGTTGTTAGTGCTGTACCGTCTCTGGACCCTCCTTGTGCAATTGATGTTTCCCTAACGGAAATTCCAGTAGTATCAGCAACAGTTCAGGATGTACCAGTCGAGGACACATCGGATGTTCCTTTTGATACCCCATTACGGCGCTCTCCAGTTAAGAGAGCAGTAAGGACCTGTAGAAAAATTCAGATTAAGCGTGGGGGAACACTCCACAAGAGAAGAACCGAAATTACACCCAAGAGCTCTGTCCGACACAAGGAGACTATGACTAATAACATTGGAGTTAATGTGAACTCTGAGCATTTTGATTTATTAGTTAATATGATCAAGGTTAAGTTCGAATCTGTTGTTAAGCCTCTAGTGGATAAAATAGATATACTGACAGCAGAAGTGTTCGCCACCTTGTCGGTGCGCCGGGACGCTCCTTTGCTGGAGCAGCCGTGCGCAATACAAATAGCACTAACATAACATAACATAACAGAAGTGTCTAGACTAGGTAGTCTACTGGGTGCCCATACTGTTAACAATGAGACCCCTAGGCCTAAAGAAAGTGATGTATTAAACAGCAACGTTGTACAGAAGCTAGCTGAGGGAAGGTAGTACTAATAAATCAGGCGGGCCGAGTCCACTGGATGGCCGGATAGAACAGGCCACAGCGGTCCCAGCAAGTATAGCGGGGACATCAGTCCCTTTTACCAGGAAAACCCGTTCTACCAATCTCCCACCAGATTGTGCACCCTATATTGTTGTGCTTTCCAATGTCCCGCCTTTAGATTCTAATCTGACTCAACCCCATCAGGAATCACACGATTCACTCAAAAATAAGACCGTCTGAACAGGAATTGGCTGAACAGGAATTGCGGGTTCCCAACAAATTACTCTGACCAAATACTCACAACCAGAAGGGTAAATTGGATTGGTAATGCTAGGAAAACCTGTAGGGGTGAATGCGTCATTGTAAAATTTAAACACCCTCAACATGTCGCAACTGTTTAACTTAGAGCAGCCTCCCTAACACCGGATGAGAATGATGTACGTGTGCACCCATTGGGGTATTTCTATAACCATCTTAGCAAGGTACCTTACCTTAATAATCGAAGTAGGCCTCCCAATTCCAACATGCGTCCTATTTCTGAGATCCCGACTCAGAATAGATACCAAGCCCTGAGCACATTGGACCTGAATGATTGACATACAAAGGTTAGTAGGCCCTGTCTGAGTGTAACCTTAAATGCCCAGGTTGGAAACTGGACTAGCATAGAGCTTGAGCGATCTCGGGTAGCAAATCCTACATTGCACTATGAAAACAGGCTCAAACCTGCCTCTGTTTTAAAGAGTTGGCGAATGCTCAGATCTTAACATGTATCGAGGATACCAATGGGGATCCAGCTGAGGTTGTACCCTGCGTAGAGGTTCTTAATTGTGATAATGTTTTAGCTCAACCCAAAAGTTGTACTATGGAGGGTACATCCATTGTTAGCTGGAATATAGCTGGTTGGGCATCCAAAGGGGAAAAATTGGGATGGGTGGACATGATCAGGTCATACGATATTTTATGTTTCCAAGAAACCTGGTGTTCCTCAAAACCTAGCTTTGAAGGGTTTGTCTGTTATAGTCTAGAAGCTACTGAGACACGGTATGGCAGGGCAAAAGGTGGTTTGCTCTTACTAATATCTGTGGACTTATTATTGACCGTTGTTAAACATATAACAGTTGGAAGTCACTCCCAAATTTTATGGGTACACCAGAAGGAAGGCTCAGAGCTGCTTTTAATTAATTTTTATAACAATATCTTTGATAATTCACGGCATAAGGTCATCGAGGAACTGGGAAATGCCCTTGTGAAGCTTGTAGCCGAAGAAAAATGTTTTTTTTAGCTACATTTGGCTGGGTGATTTTAATTCTTCGATATGTTCACTTTCGTCCTCTAGGGCTTGTGGGGTGCTAAATAATAATGGTGAGAATACACCCCACTTCCCACATAACACCTATGGGGAGACCATAAACAATATCATGGTATCATTTGATTTAGAGCTACTAGGGCCAGTGACAGATAATAGTGGTCAAATTATCCCTACATACACTGGAAGGAATACTAACTCCAACATAGATCACGTTATGGTTTCATCAAATATTGTACCACACTATAGGACTCTGGTAATTGAGGATCCTACTTTAAGTGATCACAATTGTATTGTATTAAGAATAGAGTCCTGGCACTGTAGAAGTCAGGGTGTGTTAAGAACCCTAGTTAGTGCTGAGCCATACAGGCCAAATGGGACTAGGTTAAGGTGAAAAGGGGAAAAAGCTACTACAGTATTGCCTATAATCATATCAAAATCCCTGGTAGATATTTAGGGCATTCTGGCAGCAGGTAGTGCCCCTGTTGCCATTATGAATAATTTTGTTAATATTAATAACATTATTGACTCTATTTTCACAGGACGTAGGTCAGGTAATGCTGTACACAAAAAGGGCTGGTTTGACCATGCCTTTACAGCCCTCCTTGCCCAACTCAAACAGGCCCTAACACTTAGACCGAGGGATCAGAACCAAGTCACACTTTTGAGACGTGACTATAAAAAGACACTCTCAGTAAGGAAGAGGGAGCTGCAACTGGAAGCATGTGATAGTTTATCTCAGGCAGCAGAAACCTCTGATAGTTGTTTGTTTCGGTCCACGGTCAATTCGCCCTTTCTCAAGGACGGTAAAGTCCCACATCTTGCATCTAATGTTAGCAGTGAGGCGTGGGTATGTCATTTTTCGAACACGCGTTGCTTGGACCCCAAGCTTCACTTTCACACAGCACTCTCTGATCCTTCATTCAATGTAAAGCAAATTTCATCACATATTATTCATAGAATTGTCTTTTTATTGTTTTTCTTTTGGTTTATCCTTTTTAGGTAATTATTTCATCATTACCCTCCTTTGTTTTTCCGTGTATTCATTTCATGTTTTAATGTACATATGCCCAATGCATTTCAAGCAATAAATGCCCTTCCTCAGGGGACTTCGTTCAGAAAGAATAACAATATGTCGGTACATTCTCACAATCATATTTTCTATTGTGTATAAATAAAGCATAAACAATCAATGTCTGTCCTTGATTTTTCAACCTTATACCCCTGTGATAGAAACCGTGATCTTTATCTTTTGACACGTGTTTTACATTTTACAAAACCAAGATGCATGCATACGTGAACTACCCTTCACTGGGATTATCACTGACCTTCTCTCTAATGTTCTTGAGACATATGCATCTGAAAAGTAAATGAACCGAGTGTTCAGATAACCCACACTGTCAAAATTTTACACTAACGCGTTTAAAATCCGCGTTCAAAATCTATGAGTCTAAATCTACTGTTTGCTTCTTACCGGGTGTTTCGCTATCCCGCGTTTACCGCGATTCCTTCTCCCTGCCGGGTTCGTGTGTGTTTTGGCGTGCGTCGCTCTATCCTTAGTACTCTATGGTTTGATCGCGTAATCACGTGACGTATGACTAAGTGAGTAAGCAAACTAGAAAACGGACGTGTTTTGTTTATATCTGATGCTTTCATGGCTGACGTGTGTGTAAAACTCGGTTTTAATGCCAAACTGTGCAGTGTGACTAATAACGTTCACTATGTTTAAATCAGGTGGAATATAACGGTGGTGATAAGAATCGAATTATGAACAGTAATAATAATTAATAAAAGCATAATTCAGATATACTTAAAGACATAATTAAAGTACATATATATCTACTACATGTCTTCCAGTCACATCAACCTCCATGTACAGCTTGTATTCATCTTTAACAGTCTATATGAAGCAGCTGAGTTCCATCCGTTCATTTAGTCCTTTCGGATGTAATGTACATAAAAAATTCATCCAAAATGTTTCTCTTCTTAACAGTAAGTTATTCGTGTCTGTACCCGCTTGTGGTCTTATCATCTCCAATATACAAAATTTAAGTTGCGAAGGATTGTGCCTCGCTTCATTAAAATGCACTGCCACTGTGGACTTGAGATTCTTAAGTCTGATATTACTCTTGTGCTCTGTAAGCCTGATTTTTATCTTTCTCTGGGTTTTGCCCACATAGGACAATCCGCATGGGCATCTTAGCATGTATATTAAGTTGCTGCTGTCACATGTTCCTGTTACCTTCAACTTAACTACAAAGGAACAGTGCCATGCCACAATTGCGGAAACTGTACAGCCATAATTAAAGGGAATGTTATCAACCACCCTACAAGAGGAACACCGGTTAAGTTGAAGGTAACAGGAACATGTGACAGCAGCAACTTAATATACATGCTAAGATGCCCATGCGGATTGTCCTATGTGGTCACGGTTTCTATCACAGGGGTATAAGGTTGAAAAATCAAGGACAGACATTGATTGTTTATGCTTTATTTATACACAATAGAAAATATGATTGTGAGAATGTACTGAGTAGACAAGAAAGGTCGCTGTACTGTTCCTACTGGGAAGTATTATCTGGCATGACCGCAGATGTTAAGGTAACATCCTGGGGCATCCATTTTGTTGGATGGAATGGCCTCACACACCCCGAAGGATGTCATGCTTCATCATCGGCAGTTGCTCCTCGTCGGGGAGGCGGTGCAATCCCCGACGGGCTCACCTCAAGAGGGGCTCTTTAGCGGAGATCTTTTTCCAACTGCCTTTTGGTGAGTGGGGGTGTGTGGACAGGAATAGAAGTGATGGTGCGTGGGATTAAAAAGTAGCAAGGGGTACCTGAATTCTATTTATTCTGGGGGTCCCCTGGTTACAGTTAAAAATGTGGTTAGGCTCACTAGGTGGTCAACAGGTTAGGTCAGGTGACCCTAGTTGAGGCTAAAGGTGATGGTGGTCGACATGTTTCACGCTGTGGGTCAATTTACCCGCGATTCATCAGGACCGTGTTGTGGCACACATGCAAGTGTAATGTGTGTCTAGTGTTACCTCTATGTGGAGCTCCTATGCCTGAAGGTTAAGGACTAACTGCCACATGAGTGGTCGGCGGGATTAGGACATCGGGGGAGAGCCCAAGGAGTATGCTCTATCCTTCCGTGTCCAAGTGGTATGACCTACCCCTCTCCGCCGAGCTGTGAGAATGTACCGACATATTGTTATTCTTTCAGAACGAAGTCCCCTGAGGAAGGGCATTTATTGCTTGAAATGCATTGGGCATATGTACATTAAAACATGAAATGAATACACGGAAAAACAAAGGAGGGTAATGATGAAATAATTACCTAAAAAGGATAAACCAAAAGAAAAACAATAAAAAGACAATTCTATGAATAATATGTGATGAAATTTGCTTTACATTGAATGAAGGATCAGAGAGTGCTGTGTGAAAGTGAAGCTTGGGGTCCAAGCAACGCGTGTTTGAATCTACTAATACCTCCCATGCTCAGAGGGAGTATCACATTCAGCACCAACCACATTGTTGAAACCGAAGGAACTTAACAAACATCAGAATAAACAAAGGAGTGCAGAACCACACCCACAGAGGTTTTTTCATATGTCATTTTTCGGCCATATTTCAGGCTGGTGGCACCTCTGAGGGAAATCAAAGTTTTTGGCCTATAGTCCCGTTGGACATCTCCCTAGGAGAAGTTGAAAGTAGTATTGGGGCCAGCAAGGGAGGCAAGGCACAAAGGCCTGATGGAGTCCCCATTGATGTGTATAGGGCTGTTCTGCTGCTGTGGGGACCTATTCTTACCTTGGTTCTTAACGCAGCCGTGACGACCCTGATTCCGCCTACATGGGGAGACTCCATTATTGTCCCTATTTATAAGAAGGGGGACAAGTTAGCAGCAAGTAACTATCGTCCAATTAGTCTGCTCGACTCTTCGGTGAAAGTCATGAGCTGAGTGCTGCTGTCTAGGTTGGAAGTTTGGGCTTAGGAGAAGGGGGTCCTTGCAAGCTCTCAATATGGCTTTAGACAGGGTCGAGTGACACTAGATCAGTGCCTGAATTTAGAACTTTTAATTGGCAAGTATACAAAGGCAAAATCCGGTACCCTATATCTCTGCTTTGCCGATGTAAGCAGTGCATTTGACCTGGTAGACCGTTCTATCCTATGGCCAGTCTTTCTAGAACTAGGTGCACCGGAGGCTATGATCTTTTTCTTAGCCAGACTTTATGAAAAGATGCAAGCCTGCGTGCGCTATGGGGTAAATGGAGAGTGTACCCCAAATTTTAATGTAAAGCGGGGATTTAGGCAGGGCTGTGTTCTTGCCCCCTTGTTGTTTACTCTTTTTGTTAACGCTGTGGATCCCGTTTTGAAAAAAGTTAAGGTGGATGCTCCACAGGTTAATGGATCAGGCGTGCCAGTTCTGCTTTATGCAGATGACGATGTGCTATTATCAAGGACCCCTATAGGTCTACAGCGCCTGATGGATAGGTTCTCTGTATAAGGTAAAGAGAGTTGTTGATTAAAAAGAGTAAAACTCATATAATGATCTGTGGGGCTAAAAACAATAAAAAGCATGCCTTTTTCATTGAAGGGGTGAAAGTGCTGCAAGTGGAAACATTTTGCTACCTGGGTGTTACCTTTACGTGTACTGGTAGCTGGACCCAAGAACTTTTAAATGTTAGGACCAAGATGGCAAAGAGTGCCTATGGTATATTTAAATTCGCCTCCAAGATCGGCGATAGGCGGATCAGGGACATGATGTCAATCTATAAGGCTAGGAGTGTCTCAATTGAGTTATATGGGGCAGGGCTATGGGGTTATACTAGTGTAGATTCTGTGAAAAGGGAACAGAATACTTTCCTCAAAAAACTTCTTTGCCTACCGACCTCAGCCCCAAATGAGTTCATCCATAGGGAATTGGGTGTCGCTTATTTAGGCGACCTCATCTTGTTGAGACCTCTGATGATATGGCGTGCGATTTGGCGGAAGGAAGAGACAGCTTTTAATCAAAACGTCATTAAGGACTGTCTAGATCTGGACAACTATATTAAGATACCTTGGCTTAAGTCTGTTGTAGACAGTTTCCGGGATATTTTTGGGCTCAATATTTTGGAAGAACCATGTTCTGCAGGGAACATCTCTAAAACAGATATGAAAAATATTTTTATGCTGTATAGAGCCCAGAAACGCCTATTAGCTAACTGTCGCCTTACTACAGTTTCCCTTTATAACAAATATATCGAAAGTGATGAATTCCAGTTATACTTGAACATGGTAACTAGACCTGCCCATAGGTTTGTTTTAACCAGACTCAGACTTGGTACGGCTCACGTTCTGGTGGCTTATCCCCAACCAAAGAAGGACCCTGTTGGGCCGTGTCCATGTGATGGGCGTTCGAAGCAATGCACTCTGCACTTTATGCTAATTTGTACTCTCTTTTTGAATGTCAGGGTTGCCTATCTGAAGCCAATCTTTGTAAAATATGGTGTTAGAAATGTGGAGGACGCGATGAAGTTGATTTATAATGTGAATTCCCCGGACAAATGCTTTTTTACTGCGACTTTTACATGTAAATCAATCCAGTTTAGAAATAGTATGATATTTTAAATATTTATTTTTCCTTTTTAAATCGTATCTTTATTTTACCATGCGTTTTGCTTGTGTGCTTTTATGATCATTGTCTAACATGTACCGAATAAAGCTTCATGAAATGAATGACCTTGCTTACACAAGTCATCACCATGACACTATGTACAAGGCCTAGTTGTGCAAATGTGTTTCTTATTTTCATCCATTTGGCGACACAGCTATTAGTAGGACACAAACAATGGCAGACCGATCAAAATTTTAGCCCAAGGCAGGAATGCCTTTTTCTATAAATAAACATCTGTTTCTGGGTATAGTCAGAGGGGGGACTTCTGCTGACATTGAGAGGCCTCTACACACGGATACTTCCGCCCAGTAGCTGACTGACATCTGCGTGAGGGGTGCCCAGCTCGTGACCACGTCAGGCCCACCATTCTTACCCACCAGGTAATGGGGTTGAATCATCCAGTAAGGGGATTCTTAGAAGAACATACACATACATCCTAGACACGTAGGTTAGGGCCCGCATGGTAGTCGTACACTAGATTGTTATAATATTTCATATGCATGTATATATACTTTGTTTCAGTACAATGGTGCCACTGTTTGTTTTGTTTACTGTCCCGATACTTCTTATAACTTTTATCTTCTTCTGTCTATTGATCAATGCAGTACATACATTCTATATAACAATCATGTTGGTTCAATAAACACTGAAAAGGTTCCTCTGTGTATAATTTGTATATTTCTCTTAGCAAAAGAGAGCATGCTGTGTGGGTGAAAGGTTCTGGATTTGTCATCACAGTTACTGAGAAATAGGGTGTTCAAGTTCAGTGGTTGCCAGAACTGTTCGCTCCCTGTCTAGGTTAAGGGAGACTAATGATGGCACTGTGAAGTAGCTGGTCTGTGGGACAACATATCTTGTGGGGGTCCAAGGAATCAGTCTGGCACCATGCCAAAGTTTATGTTGTTCACAAACACGTAGTTCCTACTCATTCGTGGAAACTACACGGCATAGGATACCACTAAACAAGGGACTTACAAGTAAATGAAATATGCCAAACAGGTTTAGACCTATCATACCATGTTTAAATGAGCGAGTACATGCACTGAATAGCAGTGGTAAAGTGCCCAGATTCCTAAAGTCAACAAAAACAGATTAGAAAAAATACAGGACGAAGGCAACATGTTTGAGGATAACCCTGCAAAAAGAGACAGGTCCAACAGTAATGTTAAATTTAACTTTACCAGTATGGAGGATTATGATTACCATTTCAATGATATGAAAAATGACAGAGAAACTTCTTTTCAATTGGAATGAATTACAGCTAAAAGTGTGCTAAGGAATTCACAATATTAACATATGAGAGGAGTAGGCCTCTCAGTAGTGAAAAACAAATGTATGTGTTTTTCACTACAAGGACATGCAAAACTTAAGAGTACATATCCTACATTTTAATTACACAGGAATCTGCCCTATGGGCTACCTCGGGCCTAACTTAGGGGTGGCGTATGTGTAATAAAAGGTGAGTTTAAGACTTTGCAAGGGGTTTTCAATGCCAAGTCAACATGGCAGTAAAACCGCACACACAGGCTTTGCAGTGGCAGGCCTGAGACATGTTTAATGGGTTACTGGTGGAGGTGACACAATCAATAATCAACCCTCACTAGTTGCATTTAATTTACAGGCACTGGTAGTGCACTCTACTAGGGATGTACAGATACATTAAATAACCTAATTGTGAATAAACCAATGTAACCATGTTTAGGGGAGAAGCAGGTGCATTTTAGCACTGTCCAACAGTCCTAAGACCAACAAAAAGAATCAGCAAAAAGAGGAGGTAAGCATGCAAATTGTGTGGGGGAGACCACTCGAAGACTCACAGGTCTAACATTTCCCAATGTCAGTAGCGGCTGCAATAACATCTATAGCCCCCAACAGTTTGCTGGGCGACACAGTGGCACTTATTGGTGGAAAGTCTTAATGCAGCTCACATGGGGGAACCCTTCCAAGTACAGGTTACTATTCCTGGCTTTGCTGTCTGTCATATTCAGCTTTCTCTGGGTGTTCCTCATGACATGAACATGCTGGGATTTCCATGTGCAGGGCAAGGCACACTCTTTTCCTCTCTCAGCAGGTAGGCATTCTTTGTAGCACTTCAGGCAAACCCTCAGCTCCTCCAGGAAGCACTGATTCTAGATGATATTTCCTCATCTCTGGGAGACTGTCTTTCAGACAGATTCCAGCCCTGGTTACCCAGAAGATCTTCAAGTACTCTGCAGAGCACTCCTTTCCTTGGTCAAGACCAACTTGGAACTGGAACAATGTGGGTGGTTTGGGTCCCTCTTTATTCACATTTTACAGACAGGGGATACGATTCTACTGTCTTTAGTTTCAGAACTGATTTCAGGTGGTTGTCTTTCACATGCATTTCTGATTCCTTCGCAGACACAGCCTTTGTGCTAGATGATGGGTTTGACGGAAGGAAGCAACAGGACTGGTTCCAAGCAGGAGTACCCAGAACAAGGGCACAATAAAGTGTGATATCTCAGCACCTGGCTATCATCAGCCTTTATTGAAGCAGTACTCTGAGACAGACTAAAGGGCATGCACTGCCCATAAACTGCAGGCCCATCCCTCCCGTACTATCTACCAAATGGTAGTATTCAGAAAGAACCAATCACCATCGTTTTGCTAACACCGTCCTCATTGGATTTCTAAAGGTAGCCCTGTGTCCATCCTCTGTCTACACCTTCCAGTTGCAGGAATGAAGGCAATACACTTCCACTGTCCTAGGGAAGCTTTTCTCATCCTCTATCTTGTGTCAAATCCCATAATAACCCAGGGTATCGACAATGGCCCCAGCACTCAGACTCACAATGCTCAATACATACTACCATACAGGCCCTACATTCTCACTACACTTATTGTTGCACAGATCATGTCTTCCAGCAAAGAGACCCCCTTTTTCATCGCAGATTGAAGACGTGGTATTGAATATGTAACAAATGATAAATTGTTAGCTCATTGAAACACGTTTCTGGCAGTGCTTTTATTAAGTAAATGCATAATGAATACGTCTGATAAGCAAGATCAATCAAAAACCCATTCAGTAATAATATAGTGACTATTTAGCTTAGAAATTATACCAGAAATGTAATAAATCTAATGACTTTCCCTACATATTTCTATTATTTTATCTATTTTAATCACTTGTTTTTAGGCTTCTTTCTTTTAGCTTTTTGATTTCTTAAACACATACAGGACAGGCTCCATTTTAGCTATTATCTCCATTTTAGTAAGCCTGCTCATGTTTCTCTTTGGTCCTGAATCTATCCAAGGTAATGAATGTTGCAATCTTAGACCAGGGAGACTCTTATCTTTGACAATGGAGGGTGTCATTTTTCCTCAAATAATGCAGAATCATCAACATGTCTGCCTTTGACGCAGATGTTGTCTGTGCCTATCTTTCCAAGAACTGAAAGTGTCAAGTCATTCAGATGTAGACATCACCAAAAAACCCCTGTGTGACATCAGTCTGGGACAGGTGCCATTTTCAAGGTCATATAGGAACCATAACCCAAATAATGTTGTCTATTGTTGACATATTTTTACCTTATTAGTACTTCGACAGATGTATGTGATTATGTCAAAACATTCCTAAAGTGATGCTGCATATTCCATCTTAGACAAGATACAATAGGAAAGGACTATCTCTTGACTACTTAGTAAGGAGTGAAACTTCGCCTAGATCACAGACGCAGATCGCTGATCTAGATGAGCACAGGATCAGATTCCATCTCGACTGGAGAAGCCTTCAGCAAGACTCCCAGTGGCTCTGCGCAGCCGTCCATTCTGCCTTCACGAACTAGTGCCAGGATGTGGTCTCTTGTAGACACACTCTCCTAGCTCTTGGCCTTGTGCTCATAAAAGCTGTCAAGCTTTTCTAAACAGACATCAAGTCCTCTTGTCCAGGTATGGCACCACCTATGAAACTCAGGCATATTATTTAGTCATCTGCTAGAACTAGCATTTTGCTTAGAGATAGCACAGTGAGGGTTTAACACATTGCATGCTCATGACGAGCTCAGCTCGTCATGAGGCACGGTCGCGCTGTGTTCATGACGAGCTGAGCGCGCCATGACCGTTGCGCCTCGCCCACGCGTGGATAATTCCCCTGCTGTGCTGGGCGTTCCATAGGAATGGGCGTGGTCATGACGAGCTCAACTCGTCATGAGCACAGCGCCACCGTGCTGCATGACGAGCCAAGCTTGCCATGAGCACCGGGGCGCTGCACACGCCCCCCCCTCCAGCACAGCGGGGGAATTAGCCCCGCAGGGGAGGGGTTGAGGGCTATACATTGTGAATTTTTTCCATGTTTTCACTGCTATTGAAAAGCTTTGCTGATTTTTATTACTTTAAGTGATGTTACCAATACTATGTTATTATTAATATTAATAATACTTAACATTTCTAAAGCGCATAGCTACCCAAGACATCTAGGCGCTTGCAGAAATAGGAGCAGAATGGAGGGAGGGTCTACAGGCTAACATTTTGAGAATAGCCACGTTTTCAGATGCTTCCAGAAAGTAAGGAGATGAGACTCCGAGCATATCTTCACGGGTAGGGTGTTCCACAGCTTAGCTATGCTGTAAGAGAAGGAACTGCCCCGCTCCGAGTTGTCCGAATTTTTGGCACCACGACCAAGCTCATGCTGGCGGAGCGATCTCCTGGGTTGGTAAAATGTAATAAGGGAGTTAAAGTTGTAGGGACCTTGTCCCATCAAGGTTTTGTGGGCTATGCAAAGTGCTTTAAATTTCACTCTTTCCAGAATCGGTAGCCAGTGGCACTCCAAGTAGCATTCTTGCTGCACCATTCTGGATGACTTGGAGTTTCCTAATAGTGGCTTTGAGCGCTCCCAGGTACAAGGAGTTACCATAGTTCAGGCGCGATAGAACCAGGGCCTGGACTACCGTTCTCCTTGCCCCACTGGGGAGAAGGGGGAGAATTTTTTTCAGCATTCTTTTAATGCCAAAACATGTACCTGCCACTTCCACCGCTTGATTTTCAAATGTAAGTGATTTGTGAAGCAACACCCCCAAGCTTTTGATCTTGGGCTTTGGGGTGGGCGCTTGTCCTAGGCATGTGGGCCATTGCAGTTTAAAATCCGTGTTGGGTAGATTGCCCAGATACATTATTTCTGATTTATCACCATTGAGCCTAAGGCATGAATTTTGAATCCAATTTGCCACCTTCTCCAGGCATGATTCTAGGTGGGAGCGGGCATTATGCGGGTGCTTTAGGGAGACCACTAGCTGGGTGTTATCAGCGTAGGTGATGATTTGTATCCCAAAAGGGAGGACAATGTCTGCTAATGGCCTCATGTAAACATTGAATAAGGTAGGACTCAGGGATGATCCCTGAGGAACTCCAAACCTAAGTGGTCAACAGCTTGATGTGGCATCTCCTGAAAAGACGTGGAAGGTTCTTCCAGTAAATATGATTGAATCCATGCAATGGCGGCCCTTGCTACTCCTACCTTCCGTAGGCGGTTCAGAAGGATGTCAAAATTGACGGTGTCAAACACTGCGCTTAGGTCGAGGAGGATAATGGCAACTGCTCCTCTCTAATCCATGCACTTCTTGGCTTCCACCACCACAGAGATCAGAGCTGGCTCAGTGCCCAAATGGGGTCTGAACCGGGTCTGAGAATTGTGTAAGAGATTATGGGTTTCTAGAAAAGTTGAAAGACTAGGATTGACATGTTTTTCCAGAATCTTGCAGATCATCAGTAATAGAGAAATGGGTCTGTAGTTACTCAGAACATCTGGATTAAGGGTCGGTTTCTTAAGGAGCGCTCTTACCATTGCGTGTTTCCTTGGTGGGGGGGGGGGGGGGGGGCATCTGGCCATTTATAATGGAGAGCTGTAATACTTCCATCATTGGTGGTAACACCACCTCTTTGACCCTGTCCCACTGATGGGGGATTGCCGGGTCACAAGGTGAACCATATTTTATCTGGTAAAAGATTTTTGTGACCGTTGCTGGTTCTAGAAGAGGGAAGTTCTCCAGGGTATGCCCCTTAATGTTTTGGACTCCAATAGTGTCAACCAAGCCAGTAAACCCAGTTGGAGCAGAGATGTCACCATGCAGAGGTGAGGTGGGGAAAGTGTTATAGATTGTTTGAATTTTTTCTTGGAAATAGTTCGCAATTTCATTACACCGATCAGAAGAGATGGTGGTTTCGGGCATTGGAAGTTCAAGAAGGGTCTTTGCTATTTTGAAAATTTCCCTGGGGGAGTTAGCAGCTGAGGTAATTTTTCCCTCATAGTAGGATGCCTGGGCTTTTTTATTTTGGCTTGATAGGTTCATATGGCCTTTCTATACTCCATTTTGCTACTCTCGCTTTAGTCCTTTCTTCATTTTCTTTCCTGGTGTTTACAAGCCTGTTTAAGTGATCTAAACTGGGGCGAGTACCATGGAGGTTGTCCTTTCTTTCCCCCCTATGGGCCATTTCTTTTACTGGGATCACTATATCCATTGCTGATTCGATCCAATTATATAGTTTTCCAGCAGCTTCCGTGATGTTTGAGTCTAGAGTGGGTTTTGTACTCTCCAGTGCCTTAGCCCACACCTCAGTGGACAATTTAGCCCACGGGCGATCTTTCTTTAACTTGGTTTCTGAGTGGAAGCGTTGTTGTGGGCTTTTTAGGCTAATGGAGATTAGAGAGTGGTTTGACTAAGGCAGGGAGATTGGGGTCCCCACCGTCTACATGTTGTTGTTGGAGAACACTGGGTTGAGTGTGTGGCCTTTGATGTGCGAAGGGCCTGCCACTCTTTGTTCTTTATGTATGGCAGCTACTTCTTGGGACAATTCAACCGCTTCATTGTTATTTTGATCATCAAAGTGTAGTTTGAAGTCGCCCAATAATGTGGTGTTGCTGCTAGAGCTGACTAATGTTGCAGTCACTTTTGGCAGGGAATGGGTAAATTGCCCGGTCTTTCCCGGTGGACGATATATCAGTACCCCTGCAAAGGAGCATGTTGCGGAGAGAGCAATGGAAAAATTTAGGTTTTCGCAGTCAGCTACAAGGTAGCATTCAACCCTGCACGCATAGAACTCTTTAAATATTACTGCTACCCCTCTCCCTTTTTTATTCTTAATCTCGCGGTCTCTCTGAATAGTGTATCCTGGAGGGAGGGTTTGAATCACCTCTGGGGTGGACTCCCTCTGAAGCCAGGTTTCTGTTAAAAGCAGAACATCTGGTTGCTCTTCCGTGAGGAGGGTATTTAATTCTACTGAATGTTTCGGTAATTACCTACAATTAAGTGCAACATTTTATACATCTTGAGGTCAGTGTCCGTGTTTTGCTGATGGGCATCGGCCGGGTGAAACCTAAATGTGCAGTGTGCACATGCCCCATCTAAGTTATCTGGGTTCATTGACTGCTGGCATTTCTTCTTGCTATTGTCTCTTAGTTTTGTCAATCATGAATATGAATAGACCAGGTATTCTGTGTCTAGTGTAACAGGGGTCCTGGCCCCTGGCCACTGTCGAACACGGATGGGCGCAGACGGGCTTGTCCGACTTTGCATCTAATTAAATATGCTGCCCCCGGAAGTGAGAGCCCTGTCACCGGAAGCAGGGCAGACGCTACTGCGCACTGAGCTGAAGATCGCCCACTCCCTCCGTGGGTACAGTTTAAATTGACCAGCACCTCCTTCGTGAGCTAGTTTGTGGCATTTTTAAGATAAATGTTGTAAAATGAATATGTTGAAATACATATTCCTTTTCTAGTGAGCTTGAGTGTGTAAATCATTATTGAATGATCGTTTGGATTACCACTTCTCCCTGTTAGTAACCAAAAAGCACTGACCCCCACCTCATTTATATATTGGGTGGGCTTCTGTGCGGCTAGAATAACATATCTTTCACATTCAGCGCTGGTACATTGGATTAAGTTCACTCGTGTCACCCGTGGGTGTGAAAACAAACCTTGTAGAGCCGAGTAAGAGACTCAATTTATTTAACAATATGTGCACTCCTCATGCCCATGGTATGTCAGCTCAAGATTTTGGCTTTCACATAATAGCAGAACTTCACATTAGAGGGGCGAATAGGCTCGCTTCTCCTTGATACAAAGAAAAAGGTTTAGTTACATCACAGTACGATGTCTTCACCCCTTTACGTGATGCACCCAGGGCATGGGGTAGTCTAAAGCCCACTATAAGTGCATGCTTGGTGCACTCCTTTAGGTCCCAGGACAGGGTCTGAACCTTGCATTACCATGGACAGACCTAGACACCTGCGCTTACGTTAGATTAGCATTATGCCAGTGAAAAGAAAATTCAGGATACCAGTTTCACCTACAGTTTGGCACTCGAGGAAGGGACACATGCTTGTTTACAATGCAGGTAACATTCTTATCCCAAAACCCATGATCAATGTCCCAGATAGGTTTAGTTTAGGGAGGATGTTTTCTGCAATTTTCAACGCCACCTATTCTGCCTTGGAAAATGTGGAGAGAACTCATCCCTCATGACTAGATGATACCTCCTAGCCATGGTGCTGCAAGAATCACTGCTTCCCTCCCTTGGTTTTGTACAGCACTTCTCCATGATAATTTGAGCTGGTTCGTGCTCTCCATAAGTTGTTTGAAAGATGTGACACTGCACGACCGTGTCTAAAACCATTGCATCCACTCCTCCTACCAGGCCTTAGAGCCTTTAATATCTTTTGGTGGCAGACAGGTGCTAGGTACATGCGCTGAACTCAAAGAAGAGCCTGACATCATAATGCAAGAATAACCAATTGTGACCCTTGACCAGGAACATGGTGATGGTACACAGGACATGCCTTGACCTGGGATTTGAATTGCCTCATCAAATGTAATAGCTATGGCCATGGAACCTTTAGTGACTAGCCTTGTTCTTCTTTTCTTCAGGTTTATCTGATTCATCACACTCTGTCCCCATTGCAGGCTTGCGGTGTCTGTAAGGGAATCATTGGTGTTCCCTAATCAAGCCGTTCTGTTATTCCAACTCATAGTGATATTACACTGGTTGCAAGGTCGGTGATTATATGGAAAGGTTACATGCATACAGTGCATCCCATTTGACTCACCTGAAACAGCTGTGCTGGCAATCCACATGCCCTGATATCACCTATAATTTCTCTGTTGAAAGAACAATCAAATTATGCCATGGGGGCATGGAAGGCAGCCGGCAGCTATCAGTCAGCGTCCAGTCCATCTGGTAGAGTGCTAAATTTGTGGATGTGCCTCCACAGTGGGTGGCTGAGTATAGGAAAGACCTCTCTTTCAGGAACTTTTGAGGCAGAGATAAAAAAGATCATTAGTGAAGGTAAGTAACATTTTCATCTGCTGGATACCTCTATTTGCTGATTTCATACCTATTGATTAGCTTCCAAAGCAGTGCCGTTCCCAGCCCCTGAGTGGTGGGCCCGAAGGAATGGCCAGACAAGGAAATCCTGGAGCTTAGAACATTTGAAATGGTCCTCCCTTCTCACAACTGAGTCCAAGCAATTGTGACAAGCAAAGGTGTGAAGAGATGTCCATGGCGCCACAATACAAATGTCACCCTCTGTGGCCCCTCTGACGAGTTGCAATTGATGACTTTGTAGTAAATAAGACCATAAGGGATTAAGGGCCATATGTAGGTGGGCAAATACCGGTCGGTAAAGCCGATATTCGGTAAATTTAGGCATTACCGACCGGTATTTAGCCCTGTGTGATGTACGTATTACCGAATGCCATAGGTAATAACGAATCGGTAAATCGTTACCGATTCCTTATTTACCGATCGGTGAACAGAGAAACAAACAATACCGAATTGGTAAATAACGAATCGGTAATAATTCCGAAATGTGATGCAGCAAAATTCGGTAATACGGAATTTGACCAAAATCGGTATTAACGAATCAGTATTTACCACTGATCCTGAGCAGGTGGTAATCGGGTGCAGTGCATAAAAACAGCCCCAAAATGCAACAGTGTGAACACAATGGCGGGCCTCTACCTCATAGCAAGGCGGCTACATTTGAGAGCAGCAGGAGTGAGGTTTTGGAGACGGGAAGAGCGGGTGTACAGACTGCATGTCACATTGTTCCAATTGACTGAACCGGAAATCCATGAGAGGTACAGGCTGCACCCACATACCATCCTTGACCTCATACGGGACCTGAAACCATATCTTGAGCATCAGACACCAAGCGCGCACGCAATACCCACCCATGTACAGGTGCTCTGTTGCCTGCACCTCCTGGCCTCAAGAAGTTACCAGGGTGTGATAGCCGCAGTAGGTGGTGTGTCACAGAGCTGCCTATCCAGATTTTTCAACACCTTCCTGGACGCCATGATGGACCGAATGCATCATTACATAACCTTCCCCAGTACACAGGCGGAGCTGCAGAAGACCAAGCTGGATTTCTACCAAATGGCACAGTTCCCACATGTAATAGGCTGCGTCGATGGAACCCACATACCAATCTGCCCACCTGCAGCAACAGAATACATTTACCGCAATTGCAGATCCACTCACTCCATAAATGTGCAGGTGATATGTGATGCAAATTTCATTATAACTGACATTGTGGCAAAATTCCCAGGGAGTACCCACGACTCGTACATATTCAGGAACAGTGGTATCCATACACGTCTGGCTGCTGGTGAATTCGGAGAAGGATACCTACTAGGTAAATCAATGTGACCCACCCTGATGTATACCTTGGCTCAACCTATTGGTGTTATAAATTAATGGCACTTTCTTTTTCATATAGGTGACAGCGCATATGCCCTCCGGTCTTACCTACTCACACCATATCTCAACCCATCCACACCAAGGGAGAGGAGATACAATGTGGCACATAAGAGCACACGCAACGTGGTGGAGCGCACCTTTGGACTGTTTAAAAGCAGATTCTGTTGCCTACACAAAAGTGGAGGTGCACAACAGTACAGCCCCATCAAATGTTGCAAAATAATTGCTACATGTGCAATGCTACATAATCTAGCCACAAAAAAAGGAACAGCAGTGGAACTAACTGACTCTGAGGAGGAGGGGAGGGGAGGACAATCCCCAGCCAGAGCCCTGCTCATCTGGTGTTGCAGTAGAACAGGATGGGAGACACAGACGGGCTGAGATAACGTGCAACTATTTCTGAGTGAGTAACGAGACAGAGCCAGTTACTGTATTTGTGTAATGGTGTTTAATCAGCACACCATCAGGATCTAAACCATTGTCCATACAGACATGGGTAACATCACCCTTTAAATGAGTCCCAAATGACAGCAGGATCTATTTTTTGCACCCACGCACTGCATGTCCACATTCACTGGCCACACTATCTGTGCTGCCGCTATGTTCCTGCGCAGCGCTGTGGCGTTCGCTGCGCCTCCTGCCCTCGGTGGGAGAGGGCGTAATGCTACCACGGCTGGTAGCCTCCTCACTATCCCCCCGCTTCCATAGTGGCTGCCTTCACATTCTGCAGCAGTTCCAGTGCAGAGGTCATTGACACCATGCCCCTGGCCACGCACCTGCAACAATGTGCATGGCAATGGACCTTCTACACATTAGGGAGGTAGCAGTGGCCAGCCGGTTCACTGCCTTGGTATAGGCCTGGAGTCTCTGTCTCTCCCTGCGCCTACAAAGACGGTCCTGCTCCAACTGGCTGCAGAGCTTGTCCACAGACGTCCCAATGTCTCTCATACCCTCAGACATGTTGTCGTCTGTTGCACTGATGCCCTTCTCAATTCTATACATGTGTTTGTTAATGTGAGCCACCTCTCTATGCAATGATCGCATCTTTCTCCATTGCAGGCGCTGGACCTATAGCATGTTGCCTTCCAGTCCAGCAAAAACACTTTCACCATGTTCCGAGCCTTGAGGACTGGCTGGCCTTGCCCTGCGGCGTCTTGATGATGTGTGGGCGCGCTCAGATGGAGTCCCAACCCTCACCATGTTGCCTTCCTCATGGAATGGAGACTGTTGGCCCCCTGTACCCTCCTCCTCCGACTCCTCCATCTGCGGGAGGGTGGCCACGGCATGCCTCCTGCCTGATTGTGGTGGTGGTGGTGTTGGTAATTGTGGCACTGGGGATTGAGTTTGAGGAGATGGGCGCATTCCCTGGTGCTGTGGTGATGTTGGTGAAGGAGAAGTTGGTGGTGATGCGGCACTGCGAGATGGCTCGCCTATAATGACATAATGTACATATTCTCACTTCTCTGGCTGCATTTGCATTGCATTAAACATCACGCCTACAGATCACACTGACTGTCCTCAGATTGCTAATTTCTTTCACATGCTATTGGGTTTGCTAGGCTGACTGTCCTATACATCTGTTCCTTAGGACTACATCTCCCACAATTCATAGCAGGTAATGAGTAAGACATGTAGTGGAGTGGGAGCCCCTATGCCTCTATGGGGATTGGGGTTGGAGAAGGGGTGGCACAGCATGGTGGGCATGCATCTTACCTTTTTTCCTGGCAGCTCTGGCAGAGCTGTCTGCGTCTCCCACGCCACTCACACTCTCCGGCTGGAGGGTGGTCTCTACCATCAGTTCCAGTGATGTTAGTGCAGGTGCTGTGTTCTTCCCTCCACCAGTTTTGCCGGCCTGCCTCTGCCTCTCAGCCAGCCTTGCCTTCGCTGTTTTCCTGAGGTCGTACCACATTTTTTTATGTCCTCTATGGTACGCTGGGTGACCCCAATTGTATTAATTTTACTCTGGATCCCAGTCCAGATCCGTGTCTTCTGAGACTCAGGCACATGGAGGGACTGCTTTCCAAAAAGCTTGTCATGGTCCTGGCTCACATCTTGTATTAGTACCTCCAGCTCCTTCTCGCTGAACTTCAGCTTCCTTTTCCTTTCTGATCCCTCCTTCTCTCTCTCCTGGCTTGCCATTTCCAAGGTTTTTTTCTTGGGATTTGTGGACGTGTGGCTCTGTTGCTCCTGGATCCTCAGCTCACCTGCCTGCCTCACAGTCAGCTCCAGGTTCAGTGCAGCTGCCTGGGTGTGTCCTGGGTGTGGCCACTTCCTGTTTGGGAGGTAATTGGGAGGCACAGGATTGGCTGATTCATCAAAAACCGAATTTTTGAATTACCGAATCGGTATTTACCGATTCGGTAATGGATTCGGTAATTCCGAATCGGTATTGGTGTTTCAGAATATTTTTTTACCGATTGCTTCCGAATCGGTATATTTTTACCGATTCAGTATTTTTTACCGATTTTTACCTAATCGGTAGATTTTACCGATTGTTTACGTATATCGGATATACCGATTCCTTAATACCAAATCGGTAAAATTCGGTATAAAGGTATCAGTATTTCAGGATTACCTACATATGGCCCTAAGCTTGTAAGTGTAGTTTATTGAAGTTAACAGGTGCTGCGCAGCAGCTGGCCCCTCGGCTGTCAAGATTTGTGTAACAGTCTCATTCAAAGCATAACATTCTAAAGAGAATGCCAGTGACCAGAACATCATGGCACTGACATTCTCAACCATTAAAGGAGAACACTACATTATCCTCTCCCTCATAAACAACAAAAATAAAAACAAAAAATAAATAAATAAATAAAAGCAAGAAAATAAAAGCAAGAGACAGAATAATAAATTATTCTAACGATACCTAGCAGGAACAAAGCGTTGGCAGCAACTTCTGCATATACCCACAGAAGTGGGAAAAGAAGAAGGTGAAACATCATTTTGTCTTCACAAAAGATTTTGATTGACCCGTCCAGTGGTAGGAAGAGATGAAGAAGAAACATAATTATGACTACACAAAGGATTTTGATTTTGATTGACACATCCAGTGGTAGGAAGAGATGAAGATGAAACATCATTATAACTACACAAAGAATTTTGATTGACACGTCCAGTGACTTTTACAACCCTGGACATATTCCACCAATTCTTTAAATTAACTCTTACAGCATTACCACATATTTTGTCAACAGTGAAAGGTTCAGAGTATTTCGAGCTGCCTTTTTTACTGTAAACAGGAATCTTTATACGTACCATATCACCAATAACAAATGGTTGTGAGGCACACCTTTTCCTGGAATCAAAATAAAGTTTTTGTCAAGATTGTGCCTGAGACACATTGCATCTCACAAACCCATCTACATCGCAAACAGAATCTAATTTCACCCATCTGGACATGAAATGAAATGAAAAGTAAATTTATAAAAGCGCGATTGCTGCCCGGGGGCGTCCAAGCGCTAGGAACCAACAGAGGTGGCCTGACAGAGTTGCTAGCTGAGATTACTGACGGAGGTTAAACAGGAATGTCTTTAACTGTTTTCGGAATAAAGAGAGGTTGGGGTTAGCTCTAAGATGGAGGGGGAGTGTATTCCAGGTCTTGGAGGCATTATAGGTGAAAGTCCTGCCGCCAGACCATGTCTTTTTTATTCTCGGAGCAATAGCCATAAAGGCCTGGCTCGATCGAAGGCTTCTGCTGGGTTGATAGTGTCTTACAAGGTCACGGGTGATCAAAGGGCCTGTGTCCCAGAAGGCCTGGTGGGCAATGCACATAGCCTTGAAGAGGATTCTCTGACGCACTGGTAGCCAATGCAGGCTGATCAGACCGGCTTTGGCTGATTGTCTGCGTGGGAGCTGTAGCAGTGTGCGAGCCGCACAGTTCTGCACTGTCTGAAGTCTACGCAAAGTGTACTCCGGAGCACCAAGTTAGAGGACATTGTTGAAGTCTAAGCGGGACTGTATCAAACCCTGGATGGCTACCTGCTTAGCCTCCATGGGTAGAAGGGGGAGAATTTTCTTTAACATCCTAAGAAGGCCAAAGCAGGTAGCCGAAAGTTTTGTAGCCTGGATGTTAAATGAAAGGGTCTTATCCATCCACACCCCGAGGCTCTTAATGTTGTCCTTGGGTGCTGGGGGGGTGCCTAGATAGGGGGGCCACAGAGAGTTTAAAAAAATGGGGTTAGAGGGGCCCAGGAGCATCAGCTCCGTTTTGTCTCCATTTAGCTTGAGAAATGATGAAGACATCCAGCTCTTTACCTCCTCTAAACACTTTCTAAGCCCACCTGACAGTGGCATGTCGGCCTCCTGCGCCAATGAGACCACCAGCTGGGTGTTGTCCGCGTAAGAAATAATCTTAACCCCAAATGGACGAACAACCTCAGCTAGTGGCCTCATATAGATGTTGAAAAGCGCAGGGCTTAAAGAGGAGCCTTGTGGGACTCCACACCTCAATGGTCTACTCATGGACACTGACTCTCCATCAAATACTTGAAAGGATCTGTCCCTCAAGAAGGACTCGAACCAAAGCCAGGCTTTATCCATTATTCCGACACTAGACAGGCGGTTCAGCAGGATGTCGTGGCTGACCGTATCGAATGCCGCGCTAAGGTCAAGGAGGATCACTGCCACTGATCCTCCTTGATCTAGGATTTTTCTGGATTCCTCGGTGACTACGAAGAGGGCGGACTCAGTTCCGTGTTTGGGTCTAAAACCCGTCTGGGTGGAGTCTAACAGCTGGTTGTTTTCCAGGACAAACATGTGAACAAGGTTTCCAACCTCGCAGTAATTCATAAAAGACACTTTAGTGGTAAAGTGTGGCGTGGTGCGATAAAACCATAACATGGATCTCACAGCATTCTGGACATTGCACCTTCCAGCCAAAGCCCATTGCACACAGTTATTAAGAACTCTATTCATACGCTCCACAAGACCATTGGTCTGTGGGTGATAAAGTGCACTTTTAGAATGTGTAATTCCACCTTGGAATAAAAATGAATCACATTCTTGACTAACAAATTATACACCTTTGTCACTTACAATTATAGAGGGAAACCCTTCACACAAAAAAATGTCTTTCAAGAAGTCAATAACATTTCTTGAGTTTGGTTCATTAATTAAACGTATTTCTGGCCATTTTGAATAATAATGTATAGCCACAATTGCAAATCTTGAATTAGCAGGAAGCATGTTAAATGGTCCAACTAAATCAATTCCAACCTTTTCCCAAGGTCTGTTGGGTAGCTCGATAGGCTCAAGGGGTGGTGTACGAACTTTCAAACTCTTTTCAGAATTGGAACAAATAACACACTCCCCAACAAACATATCAACATCTTTGTCCATTTGTGGCCACCAAAAATGTTCACGTAACCTTCTTTTTGTGAATGATTTGTCTAAGTGACCTTCTTGTGCGCCAATGATCAACCTAGCTCTTATCGCATCAGGAGGAATCAGTCTATCACCACGTACAAGTAGACCGTCTTCTACAGATAGTTCAACAGACACCTTAACGTACGTCTGCAGAGAAAAATGAGCATTCTTCTCTTTCGGCCAACCACTCTTCACACATTTAATAACTTCACAGAGTAAAAGATCTTTGGATAATAAATCTCTCCACTCTGTCTCACTGACAGCACTCATATCATCCAGTACAAGAGTAGCAACAAAACAATCTTCTTCCTCATCATCCTTGATTTCGTTCTCACATTCAACAGGATGCCTAGAGAAATGATCCGCTCTCACATTCTTATTCCCAGGAATGTAAGTGACTTCAAAATAATATTGCGACAGTTTGGTTGACAAACGTGCAATTCTCGGGGTATGATCTTTAAGTCTATCTCCAGAGAGAATCGACACTAGCGGACTGTGATCCGTGCATAAATTGAAATGTTTTCCCCATATGTATGGACTACATTTTCTTATCGCCCACTAACATGCCAGCAACTCCCTCTCAATAACGGCGAAATTTAACTCCGAAACTCGTAGTACCCTAGAGGCATAGCATAAAGTGTTCTCATGTCCATTTATGTTTTGGGTGAGAACCGCATCCAAACCCACACCACTAGCACCCACAGTGATGGTGCATTTAACATTGGGATCAAAAGGTTTGAGTATGCTAGGACTAACTAGCTCATTCTTTATCCACTCAAAAACCTTTTTGCAATAATCATCCCATAAGAAAGGAACACTTTTCTTAAGCATATTAGTACTTATTACTTATTACATATTAGTACATATTGTACTTTGGAGGCATAGTCAGGTATAAATCGAGAGTAAAGCTCACACAAACCAATAAATGATTTAAGACCAAACTTGTCCTTGGGGGCAGGACAATCTATTATTGCTTTAACAAGACCTGGTCTTGGTTCAAATCCATGTTCAGAAAGTACATGTCCTAGATATTCCACTTTCTGTACTTTAAAGACACATTTCTCTTTTTTTAACACAACACCAGCATCACGCAATGCCTCTAACACACAAAACATGGTATCATCATGCGATTCACAGGTCTCACCATGAATTAAAACGTCATTTTGGAAGACGACAACCCCTTTGATGTTTTTAAGCAAGTTTGACATAATTCTCTGAAACACTGCTGCCGCAGAGTCCAACCCAAATGGCATACGGCAATATTAAAAGGACCCAATAGGAGAAACAAAAGCAGTAAAATGTCTAGAAGAAGGGTCAAGAAGCACCTGGTGATAGGCTGACGCCAAGTCTACTTTACTAAACCACTTCGAACCATTGATTAACGATAGCATGTCTGGAATCTTTGGAAGGGGATGGGAATCGATCCAAATATTTTTATTTAGACTGCGTAAATCTACACAGACACGAAGATCACCATTTTTATTTTTGGCAACGACCAAGGGAGATAACCAAAGGGAAGATTCTATTGGTTCGATTATACCTTTCTTACATCAACCATTGAGTTCTTGTTCTAACGGCTCCCCAACGCTAAATGGCACATTTCTAGTCTATGCTTGACAGGTATACCGTTATCTTTGACCTTAATAACATGGGTGAATCCTTTAACCTGTCCAAGACAATCACGAAAAACAGAGAGAAAACGATCTGTCAACATGTCAACAAAATCATCCGAACGAAGAATAGAAACTATGGCCTAGATGTAGGTAATTTTATTTTACCACTTCTTAAATACCGAATTTTACCGATTCGGCATTTAAGAAGTGGTAAAATAGAGGGGGGATGTAGGTATTACAGAATCGGTAAATACCGAATCGTTGAGATTCGGTATTTACCGATTCTGTAAATACCGATTCGTTAATGCCTATTGATTCCTATGGGCATTGAAGCCCATAGGAATCAATGGGCATTACCGAATCGGTATTTACCGATTCGGTAAATACCGATTCCAGCAAGGGTGCAGGGGGTGTCACTTTGACACCCTCTAGCACCCCAATTACAGGCATGTGTGCCATGTGGCACACAGACATGCCCTAAGGGCATGTCTGTCTGTCACATGGCATAGGTGTGCATGCACACATGTGCATGCACACCTGGATTCGGTATTTTACCACCCAATTGGATTGGGTGGTAAAATACCGATTCTGAAAGGCCTTTGGGACTCAGAAGAGTCCCACCCACATCTAGAAGTTACCGAATCGGTAAAAATACCGATTCGGTATTTTACCGAATCGGTAAATTTACCGATTCGGTAAATTTACAGACTCGGTAAAATTGGCCCCCTACATCCCAAAAACCCATTTACTGGTCGGTAACGGCCGAAATCGTCCGTTACCGGCCAGTAAATGGCCACCTACATCTGGCCCTTGATCCCTTGTGCCTGGCCTCAGTACCATCTTAAACAGTCCCTGGTGGAACCATCCAAGGATGTTTAAACCTTTGATAGCTACATAGACTTTGCCAAAAATCTTTGCCAAAAATCTATCACACGGATCCACACACTCCGAGTATTCATTAGAAACAGAGTTCATATCTCCAACCACAACAACCATATCTCTCAAATCATCTTGAATCTTGCCAAAATCATCTGACTTGGACTCAGATACAGAAACATTCGCAACAGAAGGAAATATGCTGGTGGCTTGTCTAGAATCTTGAGGAAAATAAATGTTTTGCTTCCCATTTTGACAAACTTTAGCGAAATGCCCCAGTTTCCCACATACTCTGCGAATGAGATTCCTAACTGGACAATGTCGTCCTGATGAGGAAAATTATCACATTTAAAACAAAAATTCGTTTGTTTGAAAAATTTGTTTTCAGGTCGTGAAAAATTATTATTTTTACCTCTTTAGACTTTACAACATTGACAGATTCATCTTTGATGGATGTGGATGTAGTTTTCTCATCAAGTTCCTTTACCGAAAATTTTGAGAGTTCAATGCTTTTTGCAACACGAATCGTCTCCTCAAGTGTGGGGTATCCTAAAGAGAGTAACTTCTGTTCGATGCTCTTGTCAGTGCACTTGCAAATATATTGGTCTCTTATCAGATGATCTCTAAACCCCTTGAACTGACATTCCGCACTCAAAATACGCAATGCAGAAATGAAATCATCCACCTTCTCTCCATGCCTTTGTTCTCGCTTAAAGAATTTGTGCCTCTCAACGACTAGACTGGGTTGAATGACAAATCGCAATTCCAATTTCTTGACTGTTTCCACATATTCATCAATTTCCTTATCATCAGCTGCACGTATTAAAGGGGGTAAATGTTTAAAAATAGATCTTCCTTCAATATAAATTGTGCCAGGGGTGCACAGCACAGTGAAGATTGCCTATCAATATTGTAGAAATAAATTATCGTAACACTACCTTGAATATAATGGTGAGCGTGTCACCGATCGCAGAAGCAGGCCCAAAGAAGTCTTATTTAAAACAACATGTGCCACCAGTTGTGCGTGTCACTGATAACAAGCACAAAGGGAAGAAAACTTTTTTTATTTTTAAAATGGCATGTAGGCAGGAGTACGTATCACCGCTGACAAGCTCAAAATAATGTGTAGGCTGGTGTGCGTGTCACCGCTGACTCAAAATGACCTGTAAGCAGGTGTGTGTATCACCACTGACAAGCACTAGTAGCATCCACTCAAAATAACATGTAGGCAGGTGTGCGTGTCACCGTTGACTCAAAATGAAGTGTAAGCAGGTGTGCATATCACCGCTGACAAGCACTAGTAGCATCCACTCGCTGGTAATCAAATAACTTGTAGACCGGTGTGCGTGTCACCGTTGACAAGCAATAATGATATTAACTGGACAGTAATATATATTTTTTTAATTTCTCAAAAGTGACTCCTAGTTCATGCTGTAATAATTCTTTGCTACGCCAACCACAAGATGGCGTTTACGTCAAACGTGAATACTCACGTGAACAATCTTTAAAATGGCGCATACAATTTTCTCCTGCGCAGTAATACGTTGCGTGAAACACCCAAGATGGCGTTCAAGAAAGTCTAAAACATTGACCTTCTTCCAATGCGCTATCATGCTCTGTGACAAGGGTTAATACAACACCCTCAACTTTCAGCTGCCGCATATAATTTTTCAATAAATGAACACAGTACCTGAATGCTTTCAGCTCTGGCGATATTTTCTTCACCCGTCCTTACGAAAACAACGTGATGGCTGGAACGACGCCGACTCGATGTTAAAATCACATTTTCAGGTACGAATTTCCTCTCTTCTTGTGTGGGTTCCGCAGACACCTGTCATCAATCGGCGCCACAAAATTTGTAGTAAATAAGACCATAAGGGATTAAGCTGTGCCCTTTTTGTTGCCTACATCCCCCACAAAGAACTGGTCTTCGTACCTGATATCCTTTGTGTGGCCAATATAGTAACTGGTATCTAGGTGGTGTGGTCTCTCCTCCTCCTTGGTGGATGGCGGCGGGTAAAACAAAGGAAGGTTGATGGACTGACCCAGTTAAAATGGGGTCACCAATATGGGAAGGAACAGTGCCCTGCTGCTCACTGATGCAATTGAAATTACGTAAATGTGCCTGTCAACTGTGAACTGGCTTAAAAGGAGCTTCCATCAAAGCAGTGGAAACAAAGTTCAAATCCCATTGGGATATAAAAAATAGTCTGGGTGGGAACATGAGTCCCTTCAAGTACCCGACCACGACTGGTGATTTGAATAAAAAAGGTTGATCAGGAAGCCAAATGAATGCTTACAAGGCAGCAAAGTATCCTTTAATGATACTCCCCTGCACAACCTTGCTGTACTTGTGACAGATCAAGGCAAATATCCTCCAGCAGGTGTGGCTCCAAAGGGTCAACATTCTGTTCCACACACAAAACAACAGATCTATTCCTTCAGACAAGCTGAAAATATGACATCCACCATCTCTAACAGCAGCTGGAAGGAGCCAAGTTCCCCACTCAATCTTTCATTAAGGTGGAGGATCTGGAGAATGAAATGCAGCACCTCCGACTGGGAGGTAAACGGAGTGGGAATCACCAGGATTGTCTACGGAAGTATGGATACCACACCTCTCCTGGCAAGTCTGGGGTGGTCAGCAAGGCTTGAGCCTCATTCTAGCGATTCTTCACCGACAACTGAAGTATCAAAGGTGTGGGAAGAAATGCATATTGAAGTGTAAAATGTAACCTCGTCTGTACGTGTAAACCCACCGCTCCCTGCAATAAGAACCGGAGGGCACAGAACTGTGGGGGTATACAACCTTTAGCACGCATTTTTTACAACGCAGTACCATTACAACGCAGGCATTACCACGCATACCATTACAACGCATTGTGCTGGGGGGCGCTCTAGGATAGGGAATAAGTTTCATTTTCTATCCAACACCTTCCCTAGTGTCCACGGGGACTGGAGTTGGAATAGAAAATGATACTTACCACTATCCAGCACCTCTAAGCGCTATGCGTTGTAACGGTATTCGTTGTAAATACCGCGTTGTAAAGGTATGCGTGGTAAAAGTATGCATGGTAACGTCATACATCCAACTGTGGGCAGTGCATGTTCTAGCAAGTGGCAAAATATCCACCTGAGGGGTGCCCCTCTGAGTAAGGATGGTCTGAACCACCTCCAAGTAGAGACGCCACTCATGGTTGGCATGGTGACACCAACTCAGGCTGTCAGCTCTGGTGTTTAGGTAACTTGTCATGTGGTTAGCAGCCAGGCTAAACCGTGCAGAAGACTGGAATATCAATGCTTCCCGAAAAGGGAGGTCCTCCCTGCTTGGTCATGTACCATATCATAGTTCAACATCTAAATAGACAAGCCTCGTAGAGAAGGGAGGAAGGCTTTCAGTATTAGGTGAAGGCTCCCAGAGTGACAGCAAATTGATTGATTAGGTGAATTTGAATGGGTTCAAGTAAAACCACATGTGAAAGAAACAGCTGACGGCCCAGACCAGGAACAGAAGTTGGCGCCGGAGTAGGCGATGCTACTGAAGAAGGCTCCTTGGGAAGAGTGATGACCATGAATTCCAATTCAGATTGCATCAAGGTGACCTACATTGAGATTTTCACCAACTCTTGCTCATCTTCTGCTTCCTCTTTTTTTTCTTTGTTGACCATGACTGTGACTGGCATCAAGCCCGATGCTCATCGCTGTGAATAAAAAAGTCTGGCCTTATGATTTTTGAATGCCTTGGAGTGCAAGAGGCCACATTTGACGTGCTACTTTGAATCAAGCCTTGGCCCTAAGAACCACTGACAGGCCTGAGAGTTTTGAAATTTAAATCTGTGCATTGCATGAGCAACAGAGTTTAAAGTCAGAATTATTTGGTGGTAACATCTCTGAGCTCTGCACGGAAGAGCTCAGAGAGTAGCTACCGATCCACATCGAAGGGTACAGAAAAACCCATGGCCCCTAAGTGCTGTCACTGAGGTCCAGGGAGTCTTAGAGGTGACTAAGAGGAGCTACTCCAAAGGTACGCCTAAAAGTTAGATAAAGACTGGGATAACCCTTTTGGTGTATTTGACCTCTGTTCCATCATCATGATCATCCTGAAATCCTGCTTAGGTCTCAGTCAGCCTTGAACAGTGACATTGGACTGGCAGTTTACTTTTTCTTGCCGCTTTTGTGCTACCTAAAACTCTAAAAAATATATATATATCTCTTGTCCCCCTGATTTTAATCATTTGAGAAAAATGTTTCTTCTTAAAAGTTTGTTGATTTAAAAAAAAAAATGATTTGGGGATTTTTTGGGGGGGTTTATTTTTATTGTGTTTTTACTGCTAAATACTTCAGTTAAGTCTATCTGCTTTGTGCCATAGCTTTGAGGGGTTGAGCACAGGTTTATTTCTTGAACTTGTGTGTTCGACCTGATACGATTTTGAGCTTGTTACTTGGGAAGGATCCACAACCTCCCCAGCTAATAGCCAATTTTCTTACATTAAACAAGCATATCCTTTGCAGATGAGGCCACTTCACGAAGGAATACGCCACCACCACAGTAACCATCCCATTCTCACTTCAGGTGTGGCTCAAACTCTGACTATAACTTTAACCCCTTGGCCGCGGTGCTGGGGGGGTTGCGCGGCGCCGCCATGCATGTGACGGAACCACTCCGTCACAAGCTACGGGTGCACTGTGCTCATGACGGAGTGGTTCCGTCACGGCCCCGCCCGCTCATTAATTCAGCCGCGCAGGCGCGGAATTGATGCAGCGTGGGTGGTGCGGCGCGGCGTGACGGAACCACTTCGTCATGAGCACAGCACGTCCGTGGCTTGTGACGGAGTGGTTCCGCCTCTAGCAGGGAACGGGTTAAAGGCCATTCATGCTAGGAAACTATCTCCTGTGTCAGGCGGGCTCCTGTTTGCACAATACCCCGAAGATTTTATCTGCTAAGCTGTGATACATGATAGATCTTGGGACTGCCCCCCCAGTTTTGTTGAAGCGATCACCTCATTACCATAGAATGATGGCTCAGCTTGGCAGATCAGCATCTCTGGACCATCTGTGTCCTAATCTCCCCTTAAGTGTCAGCCACTGTGAAGAACCTGGTGAGATCCTCAACTCGGTCAGGGAAATCAACTTTTGTTAAAGCATTGCTGTTGTAGAACAAATCGATTAACCCCTTCGATGCTTGTGACGGAACGGTTCCGTCAAGAGCGCCGGTTGGGCTGTGCTTATGACGGAATCGTTCCGTCACGGAAACGCCCGTTTCTTAGAACCTTCAGCACAGCGTGAAAATTCGCGCCGCGGTGAAGGTGTTGATACCTATTGCTCAAAATTAAAGTTAAAGTCCGTCATTATGCTTCATAGTCATAGCACTGTTGCTAAGAGACAGAAAGGGCTTGTGGACTGCTGTGCAATTGCAGCAAAGAAGCAAGCAGCTTTCACTGCATCTTTGTTGACATGGGGTCATTTGTTAGCTGGTTCATGCACAGATTTAGTATTGGGGCCATGGGATATAGTTCCAAGAGTCGTTGGACAAGTAAGGGTGGGGTAGGTAATGAGCAGAGTGTGAAGGAGCCATGGCAGAGCCATCGCCACATTGGCCTGCAGGCATTGTGGAATGATGAGCAAGCCATTCTTAAATTCATTTGTCACCGGTGCTGTGTGCTAGGGTATGGGCATACCAGATCACAAACCATGCAAAGAGGCCACAAGTACATTCCTGGTTATATGTAACACTTATAAATAGGAGAGCCTCACTTCAAAGAATGAGATTGGGTTAGTCTAACTACAGTGCTAATTAAAAAAAAAATGCCAGGGCCCTTGTTAGGAGGCCACCACTGCTTGCACCCCCATTGCCCCTGTTTGTGCTGTCAATGGCAGTATAAGCCCCATTACTAACCATCACATTCCTACATGGGTGACTAGGCAAATTATTCCAGGCCTCCAAAGTTATAAGGATGGCTTATGCAGCAGTTATTATTCATTTCTTGAGTGCATTGAGTTAATAAACAGCTGTAGTTGTTCGGATCTCTAAATTAGGCAAACATTGCCACCATGTGGCAGGCTGTCATAAGTGCTGATGTTGACAAATAAGTGCTGGTGCTGAGCCGGAAACCTGCGGCTCACATCAAATAGTTTATTATGAGACAGTCACTCTTTGAGATTTGTAGGAAAAACAATTAAAATGATGCTGCTGAATCTTTAGAAATTGGCTGAGGTTTTGGAGAATTAGCAACGTAAACAAGGTTGAGACAAGGAGTGTAATACAAAGAATACCTCATGGGAGGCTTTTTCCGAGGTGGTGTAAGGATTCACAACAAATAAATGTAGGTGGCAGTTAAAGGAAGTGAGGGAGGAGTAGAGAGAGGAAGGTAGACGCAGTCCTGGTTTGGGAACGCCTGAGGGGCAGAGTGAAGTGTCTGGATGGAGAGCATAGTGTTAAAATGAAAGAAACACTCCATTGGTCGTTTACAGGAAGTTGTATTCAAATTCACCGTAACAGACCATCAACCCTTCTTGGCATCGCCTCCTCTAGAGCGTAACTGCCTCACATTTCAAATGAACTGTGGATGCAAGACATGTTGAGAACACAACGAAGTCATGGATGACCTAGGTAACATTTCACTTGTATTAAACACAGCTACAATATTGAACTCAGCTACAGCACATGGGTGACAGAGGGGTGGATAGTTGTTTAGAGGGAACAGTTTCATTAGCACAACTGTTACTCCTTCCGGCATTTTTTTTTGCCTATGCTAACAAATACCTAAAGGAAGTGCCCATGTCAGACGTTTTGAGCCACTCTTTCGCATCTTGGCTTCAGAGATGGGAAGGCATACATTAGCGTGCTCAGCCGGAATGTTTCCAGGCGTGTTAACAACTGCTGGTTTTCTTTTAATTTTCTCATCCGATCAGTACTCAGAGACCTGTGTGCTTCTTTTGTTTAACTCCGTCAAGTTTTTCTGGCTTTTGCATTCATAGCAGATTGCATGCCATCTTTCTAGAGAACAATTGGCTGGCTGGACCAATGAACCACAGGCTGGCTATTTTTCTTTCCTTAACCCTTTCAGGTGTTGATTGATATATGTATAGCTTTTCTTTAATAGAGGGTGTAAGGTTCTTGTTATTATTCTTTAGAACCTTATTTAAAACACTTTACTTTGTCTAGCATCGCCGTGATATGCCAAATTGTTCCTGAATAAAAGCGGTATTTTTCGTATAAGACAAGCATACCTGTGATTGTGCCTCATTAGCCTACCAAGTGCTGCCATCTGCTGGCAAAAAAGAAACATGCAACCACTGAAAGTAACTACTTTCAAGTTAATTTGAAAGCTCTTTCATTTCTTTCTAGTGCCTTTCTAGTGTTTTCTCTGTAGGCAGCTGGCTAGTCACTCAGCTGCCAGCTTAATACTTAACGCTTTCTAGGTGTGGCTTGACAGTACAAATTTTGCTAGGACTCCTGTGACCAAGAGAAACAGAGCATTAAGAAGCACTAACGAGAACGGTGCTTTAGCCCAGCCCACATATTGATTGTCCTCACTACTGATTTGATCAGGCAGACGTCTTGTGCTCCCACAGAAAAATCATGTTTGTAAGGCTCAGATTATGCTAAATATGGTGGGCATGAGTTGATTATGGTGACAAGCCACTGATCAAATCTGTAGGCCTGACTGATTCAGTGGGAAAAGTTGGTCAGATGTTCTAAAACGTTACGTCAGATAAATTCAGTAGGACTGAGGTATTTATTGTGGAAAAGCATAAGTTAAAGCCAATAAGTATTTATGGGTGGATTGATATTACACTGTGTTAAAAACCAGTAGACAAGTAGTTTATAAAATAGATTCTCATGGATTACAGTAGTAAGCAAGGGTTTAGGTTACCTCCGCTGACAAACACCGTTTTTTAAATGTTATAGTTTTTTTTAAAGACTGGCTTGACAGCACAACCAGCTGCAAGGCCATATGCGATCACCAGAAAAACAGCTGTAAGAAGTAATACAATGGGGCCAATATACACACTTCCTTCTGTAGTTCGTTTGGAAGTACTACAATGATACTAGTAAAGTACTACAAAACGCTATTCATAAACCTACAAATGTAAATCTTCATCTCCACTTCGTCTATCTTTTCTATGGGAAGATACTCACACATTAGAGTTTACTCATTAGTACTAAATGTGGCAGGGACCAGAGGAAGTGATTGAAAAATGTGGCATACTTACTACAAAATAGGTGTAGGTTTAGAGAGGAGTAAGGAGGGGTTAAAGGAGTGTTAGGGAGGGAAGCCTATTCCTATTTACAAACTTAACTTCAAAGTTACCTCAGCCTTTAGGAGCCAAAACAGTAGTAAATGTACTCCAGCTCAGAGCTGGAGTATGTTCGGCACCACACACTGGTGCAAACACATTACCACTGGTAATGCAACATCCTCCCATAGAAAATAATGGAGGCAGGAGGTTAAAATAAAAGCACACACAGAATAATGCTAAAATAAATTAAATTAAATGATAGTTAAAAGTATGAACAAATAGTTAAAAAAATAAATGTAATTTAATTTAATTTGAAAAGTTATCTTACATTAAAAAAAAAGATTACTTTAACTTATGTTATTAGTCTTTTTCCCATATAAAAATTAATAGAACCTTATTTGTTATTAAAATATAATTAAATTACTTCTAATTAATTCTATACATCACATTTAATAATTATTCATAATGATTAAACCTAATAAAAATAAAGAAAATTATTTTACTGTAGGTGGGATTTTTGAAAATGTAAACTAAAGGAAAATAGTGTGTTTAGTTTCATATATTCAAAATAATTATATTTTAGATTTACATTTAAGCTATTTTTAATTTGTTGTACATTTAAAATAAATATATGGAATTAATTTACAATGATATTTAATCTAAAAAGTATATTTGTAATTTTTTCACATTTGGATCTCCACCTGTGTGACTGAGTTGGCACCATTCTAAAATATATAGAACGATTTTAAAGTGTTTCTTAAACTTTAAAAAAATAGCAAAGATGTTTGTATCCTAAGTGATTGTAAATTAATTGTTCTGTTTGCATTTCTTAATTTTTGCTTGGAATGTGTTGCTGTGCACATTTAATAATTAACAAAGGATATTTTTTTTATACCTGCTGATGATAATGCGCTCAACAAATACCAATTAACAATAACAATACCAACAACAAAAACAACATCCTATTAACTGAATTTTGAGTTAAATAATTAAGGGCCTGCATAATAGTTTAGTGTTAATCGTACGGCCATCAAAACGGCATTGGAATCCCTGTTGCCAAGTTGCCGGTCCGACCGCCCAATTACGATGTATGCGGTTTCTTACACGAAAGACCGACGTGGTACCACTGACAGGACATCTCGACCACGGGGGCGGGTGGATAGGCTAATGCATCTTTCGGAGGGCAGACCACCAGTTTTACCACCGGCCCAATTACAATGTGCCTTCCCGCCGACTTGACAGTGGCGGTCAAACCTCTACATCTGAGCTGGTGGAAAGGGGGGGATATAAGGCTGAAACTCGCCTGTACTCAGCTTCACACGTCCTGTGCTGCCATGGAGTCGGACCTACATGTCCTGCCACTGCTGTTATTGCTTGATGACGTCCAAAACATACACCGTCTTGGGCGCAACCCATGGTAAGCCACACTCGTACCTGTTTCCATCAACTCTTCAGCAAATAAATGCCCCGCCCTGGATATGTCAAGGGGTTTGTGCTCCTTGCGCCACACATTTGTGGGCCCCTGGTCAGAATACTTCTGAATGTATGAGCAAATTACACCTCTATGATGTCCTCTTTGGCCAGGTCACTGACACTGCACAGTCGCACTCTACCAAAGTCAACATTTACTAACGCTTAATAATCAGGAATAGTGATGTGTGCATCAAATTTTGCCCTACAAAAACACCTCCTCATCAATATCTCAGCTATTAATCTATCTCTGTGACGCCCTCACATTGCTTATATGATAGGTCCTGTTGTGATATCAAAGATACATTTGTATGGGTGTATCATGAAACTGTAAGACACCATTTTTTGCTAAATCTCTGTAATGGACTCACACATCACCCACATTAAAAGGTAATGTCACGTACATGTGAATCCAAATAATCAGTGTGAGAAGCATTCACAGGTCACATGTATAGACTCTGCAGAATAGGTATGTGTCTATAAGGAAGATCCTGGAAAGGCAGGGGCCCTGGGCCACAGTCCACTTTGCACATCCCTTAAAACCTCTATGTGCATAAGACCGACCTGTGTCTTGAAGTATATCAGGGACAACCAATAGTATAGCCAAGTTGCATGCATATGTGGGAAATGTGTAAGTGCAAGTCATGAAAGCAAACACAGCAGCAACAGCACATGTCTCACATTTATATAAAGTAGGTGTAAGGAACACACACTGAAATGGACTTATGTCCATAAACATTTCTAAAAAGGTATGACAATTTAACACCCTCCATATATGGGTAAACAAATAATTAACTTGCACACATCAAACACATATACAGCCTACATCATAGGAAGAAGTGCCAGCTAAATAATGTTGACATTGGCCAAGCCAAGCGGAAATACTTACCATATGAAATACCACCCAATGCAATGTCAGCCCCAATTGAAATTCATTCCACATATTCATCAAATGAACATTTCCCCTGTCCTGTATAAAACCAGCACTGGTTCCAAGGTCAGATCATACTGACCACTAAAAATGGCTCATCAATCAGGTTAAAACAAACATAACAGTAGTCACACATCCCAAAGTATCCAATAACATCAAATAGTCTGAAAGGTAATGGCAAGGCTAATTTGTTATAAACCAATCAAAATTTGATGTCACCACTAACCACAGCCATTACCACATTCACACTAGTCTATCCTATGCAATTGACAGTAAACGCCATTCATTATCTTGGACCCAGATTTGTAAAGATTTTCTGTCGGGTTGTGTGGCTTTGTAAGAACTGTGCAATGCACCGACTTGAGTTACTTAGCATCAGGTAGTCATTCCATGGTTGGTGTATGGGCATTCCTGTGCATCCACCCATGGATTTTGATGCAAACCCATATTTACAGACAGATGTAGACATGGTTTTGTGCCTAAATGGTGCGCCTGCCAGTGGCTGGCGTAATAAGTAGAAATATCTTTATTTTTAATTGTTATTTCCTCTTTGTAATATAGTCCACGCCATACTACCTGCATGGCACAGTAAGGACGAACTACTGAACACAGCACATATCTGTTCCCCACTAATCCCTACTATTAACAACCTGTGTCTACAGGGCTGGCTTTAGTGCTGGTGGCACCTGGTGAGACAATCCTTGTTGGCTTACCTAATTACCTTCTTGTCCACGGATTCCCTCACTACCACCCTGCAAGAGTGCCCTTCATGTCTTCATAACCCAACTCCCACATGTATTTTGTTTGTGTCATAGCGCTACCCATACCAGTGTATGGTGTTAGAGCACTTTACAGTGCAAGCACATACAGAGACAATGAATCATACATGTGTAAATCAGTGTATAGGAAATGTTACACAGGACAATGAGGACTACAGGAGTAGGCAACACACGCCATCCATACTGTTACAAAAAGAACAATTAATGGACAAAATGCAGAACAATGTCATACATTCACCCCAGTACAGAGATCTGGGCCTAAATCCATAATTTGTTTGCTCACCACGCCATTCCAGTTTGGACCCAGCCATATGCAAATCAGTCTTGACCCTGCGCCCAATGGGAACAGTCCAGCCCGAACTGCCAGGCCAGGTCCTCCCTGGACTGGAAACAAGCATCCTAGGACCGGTTTCTGGGTTTCACCCCTCATAAGCCAGGATAGCTTGACTCCAGTGGCATGGAGAGCTTGGGACCCACGTCTGGGCATCCCAGACTCATCGCGCAATGCAGCACAGGTGCTGCACTGCGTGTATTTTTTGTAAATCTCCCCCTTTGTAATATATGGAGAGCTTAAAGGTCCACTCCTTGTAGATATCATGTACATCGAATACATTGTGGGGCAGATTTACAAGCCCCTTGCGCTGCCAGTACGTCACTTTTGTGACGCACTGGCAGCACATTTCCTTGCCCCATATTTACAAAGACTGGAAAAGCCACCCTGTGTGGCTTTTCCTGTCCTTGTAAATATGGCCCGTTTACATGCAGCACTTTGCGTGAAAGGGGTGTTCCATGGGTGTTGCTGTGGGTGTTCCCACGCAACACCCATGGAACGAGACACATTTACAGATTTACAAGATTTACAAGGAATCTACAGCATTCTACAGCATGCAGCAGCAGTGATTGTTTTTGTGTAGGAAGGTGCCCCTTCCTGCACAAAAAAAATATCCCCATGGCGCAGTTCAGAGGAGAGCACAGGAATGCAACATATCATTGTAAATATGTTGCATTCCTGAGCTCTGAAAGTGCCGCAGCAAGGCACAGCCAGAGGGCTTGCAGTGCCGTGCTGCAGCACCTTCTTGTAGATCTGCCCCCATATTTTTATATCTTTCTTTTTATCCACGGTAAAATAAAGAACAAACTTGTAAAGGGTGCTACAAGTGAAGAAGTGCACACAAAAAGGAGGTAGACCCTTGGTGGGGCTGAAGGAGGGCTGGGCCCTATATAATTGTAGCACACAAAAAATTACCCCCTCTCCAGTTATTTTAAATTGAGGACCAAATACATTCTTATTTAAATCCAGTCCGGTATATTTATTTTTACCTTTTAATCGTATTCTTTCGTACAAAAACGTTTTAAATGGCAGAAAGAGAATACACAAAACAAACAATTGCTGACAAACCTATTAAATGAACAATTTACAAGAAAGCATATTCACGAAAATATCAAACAATAAATATAAACATTACATCCAACATTCAATATAAATTGCAGTGCAGAATTTTGCAATGTGTGAGATCAATTCAATGATCAAAATTCTTTACATAAACAAGAATGAAATTACTACATTCAAAGAACAAATAGAGACATGTAACACTATTATCCTGAAACACTTTAGTTGTTACAATTCGCTCTTGCTGGGGTAGCCGACGCGTTTCAAGTTCGGACCATGAGTGTCCAAACCATCTTCAGGGCTTTGTATTATTCTGTTAGGATGCAGAAAAACGTAGTTTTAATACAACCAATTGGCCTCTATTTTTGGAACTCAACCGTTTGGATAAAAACAAATGTACCTGTGTGATACTATGTAGTTTAGCTTCAATCACTGGGCACAACTCTTTTCCTCAACTGTCAGGCTGGGCACTTTATTCCACAAGCGACAGTCTGTGAAACAAACAACATATTGCCTATTTTTACTCAATGCAATACCGGGGTTTTAAAGGCCACCTAGTACTGGTTTTAGAGTGGCTTCCCCTTCCTGTACAAAAACAATATCCCCATGGCGCAGGCATCCCTGCACCTTGGTGCAAGGGTTCCTGCACCCGTGCATGGCAGCAGTTCAGGGGAGAGCACAGGAATGCAACATATCATTGTAAATATGTTGCATTCCTGAGCTCTGAAAGTGCCGCAGCGAGGCACAGCCAGAGGCCTTGCAGTGCCGGCTGCAGCACCTTCTTGTAGATCTGCCCCCATATTTTTATATCTTTCTTTTTATCCACGGTAAAATAAAGAACAAACTTGTAAAGGGTGCTACAAGTGAAGAAGTGACAAAAGTTTAACAGACGTGGGTCCCTTGCTCACATTGCCACTGGATTCAAGCTAGCCTGGCTGATGAGAGGTGTTACCCCTAAACTGGTCCGAGAATGCTTGTTTCCTGCTCAGGGAAGACCTGGCTTCGTAGTTGGGTTGGACTGTTTCCATGAGGCACAGGGTCAAGACTGATTTGCATTTAGCTTGGTCTGACCAGGGATGGCGAAGTGAGCTAAAGAACGATGATGGATTCAACCCAGATCTGTGACTGGGGGTGAGTGTCTGAAAAGTTTCAGCGCTCCCTCCATTATCTCCTTGTGTTTGCTTTGTTCAGCAGAATGAAAGCAGTGTCAGAATTGGCTGCAGTGGACTCTGGGAGCCTGTGCCTTCAGTGGAGAGGGGCACAGTGCAGCGATATGGTGATGAGGCAGGTAAGGGTTTTTTTTGTACATATTTTATTTGTTTTGTCATCCTTCAGTTTGTCACCCCAATGTGCCACCCTACCACTCTATCCATACACCGACTGGTACCGGTTACGCTGCTGGTTTGGCACTGAGACACTGAAGATTTTTATTACAGAAATGAAGCACTGTGAGTTTATCTGCTTAGCTATTTATTTGCACAATTGTTTATGCACGTGGGTTGGTTTAACAAGGGGTATAGTTTAATCTGTTCGCAGCATGAAAGCAAACAATTTCCAGTGTTGAATTTCTTTCATTGAGTTTATTTTTAAAACAGTGTATGGCTTTTAAAACGAGCAGAGACTTCAAAAGCATAAATGGTTGCAGTATGTTTCGGTGTTGTTTTCAATATATTTATTTTAAGGATTACACGTTAAAGATCTACACATGTTTGTTTGTTTGTGAGAGTATGTATGGCTGCTGATGGGCTTTTGTTCTACTACAGCTACCCCTGACGAAGGGCTATTTGCTCGAAATGCATTGGGTGAATATCGATATGGTTATCCAGGACGAGATGGGAAAAAAAAACCAAAAGGGCATTTCTTGAGTATTTGAAGTATGGAAATCACGTTGCCGCTGTATGAACCTGGAAATTACTGATGAATAAAAAAATTGATTAAAATTGATTCTAAGGATGAAAATCAAATTCTTGTTGTTTATTTCTTATGGTTGATGCCTGCATGGCTGTGTGGCTCTTGGCTGGTGTGTGATGGTGCACCGGATATATATGGTGATTGTAGTGTTGGGCCCTAGGCCCGCATTACGGCGCTCATGGTGACACGGACACAGGGTAGTGGGTTGTTAAACTGACCTTGAGCACGAGCGCCCGCCCCCCTCTATTAACTGGGTCACGTGACTCGTGACACCAGTGGTGGGTGGGTGTAAAGCGTGGATGACATCATTAGAACAACTAGACTGTGTCCAGCAGGACACTACATTCCTCCCAAACTTTAATAAAAGTGGAGACATAACAAAGTCCGAACCTGTGGGAGGGAAAACACAAAATATGCAAACTCGTAATTTTAGAAATAGTCTTTTCAGGGGCTTTCTTGATGACGCCGGTGGAACTTGACGCTGAAGTGTTAGTTTTCTTGGGCTCAACGTCCTAGTTCTCGGTGGGCGTGCTCTTCTGGACTGGCGCCATGGCAGTGTGTTTTTCAGTCCATTGAGATCTTGATTTTGGGGTGACGCCGAACAGGATGACCAGATGGTAGACTTGATGGAGGTTGTCTTTTACTAGTCCGTCAGGTTTCTTCACTGTAGGCAGCTTGGCTTCACATTGCAAAGGAGGGAGTGGTTGAAGGGTATCCCTCTCACTGGGACGCCCCTGTCGCAGGTGTTCTCCTGCCACGAGATGTCCCGGAGACCCTCTTCTTCAGGTTTCCGCTGGGCAGGGTGTTCTCTGCAGCGTTGCTCTAACTCCACAAGCCGGTGTGAATGGAGGAGGCGATGAGATTACTAACATGCATCCGTAGCTCCACCTGGAGGGTAGTTGTTGACTCTTTCCTTTGGGCACAAGTTCCTCTTCTTCCTGGGATGTGCAGGGTAGACGGCGACGGATCCATCTCTCGTGCCGGGACCCTCTGCCACCGGTGTCCCTGAGGCCTTTGCCCCTTGGATATCCACGGGCTGGTGTGGAGTGGTCAGTTCTCCTTCTGCCAGACGTCTGAACATTCTCCGCATCCAGGCTTCCACTCAATCCCAAAGGTGGGTGTTGCCAATGGTGCAGCCTGTTCTTTCCTGTAGTCGACGGGTTGTTCTGGGAACTTGTAAGTAGATGCCTGTTCTGTTTCTAGTGGTACAAAAGGGGGTGGTGATGGACGGAGCATCTGAATCAATCAAACACTCACACCCAAAAGATCTGGGTTTAATCCATCACCGTTCTTTAGCCCACTCTGCCATCCCAGTTCAGACATGGCTATATGCAAATCAGTCTGACCCTGTGCCTCATAGGAACAGTCCAGCCCGAACTGCCAAGCCATGTCTTCCCTGGACCGGAAACAAGCTTCTGAGAACCGGTTTCTGGCATTCCAGCCGTCTTCAGCCCTGCTTGCTTGAATCCAGTGGCAAAGTGAGCAAGGGACTCACGTCTGAGCATACCCTGCCACACTTATGGCAGCCAAAAGCGGTACAAAAGGGGGTGGTGATGGATGGAGCATCTGAATTAATCAAACACTCACACCCAGTCAAAAGATCTGGGTTTAATCCATCACCGTTCTTTAGCCCACTCTGCCACCCCAGTTCCGTTTATAGTGCCACCAATGTTCTCCTGGACATGTGGGTCACTGTACACGGTGTTGTGGTGCATGTCATCTCTTCTTCTGGTGGGTGTGTAGACTTGTCACACCTCTCCTCACCTTTCTGGATGTTGTTGTTCTTCCTGGCGTCGTGCCACATGACTCTTTTCTTCTTCTCCTTTCTTCATGGCGTCGTGCCCTTCTTCTCTGTTTTCCTTTTTGCGACGTGGTCTGGTCGTCTCGCTGCTCTTGGCCTCCTGACCAGGCTTCTCCGAGTGGCGTGCACTCTGCCCGTTTCCCTCTGGTCTTGTCCTGGCTCTAGGACACTGTCTTCTTTTCCACTCTGTGACTGGACCAGTCGCCGCGACTTTCTCCTGAAAGTGGTTATACTTCTGGTTCTTGAGGGTGTCGAAGTTCGTTGGTTTCTTGGTCGCGGACCACGTCTTACTTGAACTTCTTGAACCTCTTGCCAGTCCACATTGCCAGTCTCTGGCAGTGGTGTTGATTGGCGCAGGTGCTGATGGCTGGGGTGATGGTGGTTGCCAGCCATGTAGAGACTTGGGATGATAGGTGTTGGTGACTTGCTGGGAGTGTTAAATGTTTGGAGAGATTTGGCAGCCATGTGCCTCCGCTTTTTTGATGTTGACCTTGGGTGGCGGCTTGACACATAGAGTGTACGGTTCCTCTCTTGCTTCTTGTGGGGCCACTGCCGACTCCATCTTGAGGCGGTGAGAGGGCGGCCGCTCAGTGCTGATCTTCGCCCGTGGCATCTGCGGACAGGAGCAGGGATGCCGACTGACTCAGACTGCCGACGCTCGGGGATGGACGGACGCCTGGGGAAGCATTGGGATGAGACGTGGACTGCGCTTGTTGCGGCTTATGTTTGGTTCATCCGTGGGGCTGTGTCCTGGGACGTCGGTCCGCCTTGGTGGCTGTCTGGCGTGTCAGAGTGTGCTTCTTGGCTGGCTGTGAGTCCTCGGTCGTCTCCCTTTGTCGGCTTGTTCAGCCCACCTGTGCTCATCCGGTCTTCGGGGTGACAGAGCTGTCACTCTTCTTTTCTTCGAGGGCGTTGCGTTTGGACCTCGAGGCGGCGCTGTCGTTGCGCCGACTTCTGCTTTTGCTCTGGCGTGCTTGGCTGGCTAGTCACTCGGTGAGGTGCTCCTTGTTTGCTGGGCAACGTGACATCTGGTCTTGGGTCGCTGTTCGTTGGAGCACACTGTGCTGTGGCGGCCTGCTACATGGGGTCTGTGACTCCTCTCTTGCCGATCTTGGGTCGTGGCTGACTCAGTCTTGAGGCCGTGTGAGGGAAGACACCGTGGGTGGTCTTTGGCCTACTGTAGGGCTTCGCTGTGGCTGGAGATGTGTGTGCTCCCCGACCTGCGTTCAGCAGTGTTTCTGCATGGAGAGGTTTCCTGGGTGCTGACTGCACAGTCAGGTTCACAGGCGCGACCTCCTGCTCGCTTCTGGCTTTGCGTGGTCTTGCGTCTTTATGCCGTCTGTGACCCCTGGGATCGTCACTTGATTCCGTTGCAGTGCTGCTGCGTTGGCGCGCTTTTGTCTGCGCTCTTCATGTGCTTCGCTGTGTCCGGAAGGTTGCACCACTGCTCCTGTGACTTTCGCTGGCGTTTCCGTATGGGGTTCCAGGCTTTGGTGTCCATATGGTGCTTCAGGAGGGTTGCGTCACCGCTCCATTGACCTTTTCTTTTCGTGTGCTGATGGCTGTGTTTCTTGCTTCTCCGTGTTCAGGTCGCTTCCCGTTGCTTCACGGGGTGTGCTTGCTTTCTTTCTGGGACACTGGAGCAGTGTCGGCTGTTGTCGCACTTCACCACTGCGTCACACTTGCCTGGTGGGGAGTCTTGGGACCACTGTATCTTTGGGTGGTGGGGCTTCAGTTTCTTCCCCACCGGTTGCAACGACAACCTGTGGCCGTCAGGTGCCGCTCCGCCTTCGTTGGTCTCTCCGTTTGGCTCAGTGCGTCCGGTGATCTGTGATACTGCTCCGTCGTCCTTCCTTGTGCGTGGAGTTCCTTCACTCCTTGCGCAGTCCTGCGCATCACAGTGCTGTGCAAGTCTGGGTACCGGTGTAGAGTCCTTGCGCTCCTGGCGCGTTCCGGCGCAGTGCTGCGCTGTCCTGGTGTGCGGGTGTGGAGTTCTTGTACTCCTGCCGCGTCCTTGCGCCTCGTGGCGTGTTTCTGCATTTCTGGCGCGTTCCTGCGCTGTCTCCTGGCGTGTTCCTGAAGGTTCTGGCGCGTTCCTGCGCTGTCTCCTGGCGTGTTCCTGAAGGTTCTGGCGCGTTTCTGCGCTGTCTCCTGGCGTGTTCCTGTGGTGGCCTTGCGCTGCAGTCAGTAATTTCGCAGTGACCGTGGTGGTCGCCGTCCTCGGCTTGCGTTGCTGCGGGCTTGTCTTGTCCAGAATACTTTCTGTTGGTTCGTCCAAGGCTTGTTCCTGTTCCTTGTCTTCCTTCCTCTGCCTGCAATTGCTCCTTACGACCACTAGGTGGCAGTGTTGCCTTTTGTGAGCTGTCGTGCCTTTGCTCATATGCAGCTCTGTGTCGTTTTGTATTTCCCTGGAGCTTTCCTCAGCTCCTTCTGATGAAGCTGCCGTGCTAGGCTGTGTGCTGCGTGGGAGCAGGAGGTGCTGCAGCCACTCTGGCTCTACTGGTGCGCTGGGTGGCAGTGGACAAACCTAGGAGGCACTGGCTCCTTGTTGCAGGCTTCGTGGACGCCTGGTGATTCCTGTTCAGTCTTGAGGCTTTGTTGTGTGCTTCAATTGTGTTGTGCGCCCCCCTGTCCTATAGACGCCCGGCAGCTCTCCCCACGCTGCGGGCACTTCGAGGCACGGGATGGCCTCCCACTGACTTCGGGGCAGGGCCCAGCAGTTTTCATACGCTCCCCGCTGCAGCAGCTTCAGTCACACGCTGCGCAGCGGGAGCAGGCGTCGCCGCAGGCAGGCTGCAGGTGGGCTCTGCGAGTCTTGCTTTCCTGCAGGGACAATGTCTGGCGCCGCTCCGGCTTTTAGGGGGTACAGTCAGTGTTTGTAGCGGGTGGGCTCCGCTTGCAGGGAAGGTGTCTGGCAGCTCTTCTCACCCTGCGGGCACATTCACCCCGCCGCCGCAGCCTCGGGATCACACGCTGCACGGCGGGGGAGTCAGTGTAGGCTTCGGCCTGGAGCAGCGAGGTGGGCTCTCGCTAGCCTCATTGCTTGGCTCACCTTCGGCTGGCTGGCGTTCCTCCTCCACGCGGCTGGGCTCCGCGGAGGTCGCCTCACTGTCAGGATAGTCTCGGTGGACGCAGGTGGGCTCTGGTCGATCCGTGTGGTCACCATCCCCCTTGCGGCCGGTACAGGTGGGCTCTGGCCGGTCTGCTTATCATCTTGGGGGCACTGCCAGGCAGGGCGGTATTCAGCAGGCTGGTGAGGTGCGGGGTGGGGTCCCGATCACCTCTTCCTTCTCCCCCAGGCTCGGGGCTCATCGCACGCCCCGTGGGCCTCTTGGTGGCCGGCTCTTTCTTTAGGGGGGTGTGCCTTCGCTGCTGGCAGCTTTCCTTCCCTTTTTCCTTGATGTTTTTCTTGGCTGGCACGCGTGGGCACAGCGTTACCTCCTCGTCGACAATGTAGTGTTGGGCCCTAGGCCCACATTACGGCGCTCATGGTGACATGGACACAGGGTAGTGGGTTATTAAACTGGCCTCGAGCACGAGCGCCCGGCCCCCTTTATTAACTGGGTCACGTGACTCGTGACACCAGTGGTGGGTGGGTGTAAAGTGTGGATGACATCATTAGAACAACTAGACCGTGTCCAGATGGACACTACAGTGATATCTACCTGAACCAGTTTCAGGAAAGCACATCCATGAAGTCCCATATGAAGGTAATGTTCAGGTACACAGATGTTGTTTTCTCATATGGCTAAGTGATACGAATCAACGTAATAAATCCTTCCTGAAGAAGTCACTTTTCTTGTTACTATTTATTGTGAAGACATATGCTAAAGCAATATAGCCTTAATGTTGCATTACCACTATGCTATGTTTAAGCCTCTAAACGGATATCGTGATACATGCAACAGTGGTGCAGCAAGGGGGAGGTGGTCTGCCCCAGGCGGAACATGTTTTGGGGGCGACAGCCCCCCCAGCTCTTACCTGCGGCTGTCGCAGGAATCAAAAGTACCCCCAGTCCAGCCCTGCTCCTACAAACAGCTGCGGGCAGCAAACACAGGGACCGCCATGGCAGCACAATGTCTAGCTATGCCACTGACATGGAATCTCACAGACTATCGCACTAGGCAAGGTTTTGGTGCTGGTTGGTTAGGAATGGATGTCTGACATTTGCCTTGTGGGAAAGCTTTAGAGCAAGTTATGGTGACAAGCGAATGAGCAAGGCAATAGGCCTGATTGGTTCATTGTAGATATTACGTCAGATGCCCTAGGACTGATCTGTTAAGAAAAGTTAGGGCAGCCTTATTTTTCGGTGGAAAGCATACGTTAAAGCCCATAGGCCTTAACAGTGTATTGTTTGTACTCATGGTTAAAACCTGTATAATTTGAATTTTTAAGAATTTGTAAAGCGCACGTTCACTGTACAGTTTCTGTATAATGGTATTTTCTTACATTGAATTTCACTAATTATCTTAGTAGGCAAGTGTTTTGGTGTGCCATTACCTACTTTTACAACAAAGCATTTGCAATGCAATGGGTCTCGCCTTTGGGACCTTACATGTATTTAGCAATGCAACACATTAGCCTGGGTGCTGAAACATCTACTGTTCTTTAACATGGAGGGAAAGTAAGCACCAAACTGCATGACATGCCAGGTATGGGAACACATGGAGAGAAATACTGCCTTTCAGCGGGAAATGGTATAGATAAAAGTACTGTTTTTAATATAAAATCAGAGCCTTATCACTTATCACTTATCATATCACTGAAAATACAAGCTTTGAAAAAAATATTATTGTCTACGGGTGCCTGTGGAAGACAATTTCTATGGACTGGAATCTAGAAAATGCTAAAGGGATTCTGGTACTTTACTGACCTCTGCTGGTCGTTTTCTATCAAGAAAGTTAAATAGAGGCAGTTGCCAGAAAAATTAAAAAAAGAAATTCCCTCAGCAGAAAGCAATGCTGGTATTTTACTGACCTCTACTGGTCGTTTTCTTTCAAGACAGTTAAACAGAGGCAGTTGAACAAGCAGAAAGCAATTTTGATATTTTACTGACCTCTTTAGGTAGTTTTCTATCAAGACAGTTAAATAGGGGCAGATGAACAGAAAAAAAAGTCCCTAAGCGGAAGCAGACAAGTCGTAGGGCTGATCTCCAGAGCCCACAAAGTACATACACATATAAGTGTATACTAAAGTATATACAAGAGGTCTCGAATGCTCAGCCTAAAAATGTGCGGGTAGGAGATTTTCACATGATACTCCTTCTCATGAGCACTTGTGCCTTAAAATGTGTGCAATTCAGTTCTACAACAAGTGGGTCAGTCCTTTAGTTTTCCATTTTTTTCTTTTTATAGGGTCCAGTTCCTTTATTAACCTCTCCTTTTTCATTTTATTTATTGGGCATATATCAGCTCCTCAAACAGTGCTTCCAGGGACCTCGCTTTTCATCTGCAATTTGCCCCATCTAGCGCAACCATTGCTTCTAAACCTAGCATCCTTCTTGGAATGGTATTATTCTTGGTTTAACATAGTTTATAGTTCCAGAATGGCCAACACTACGCTTTCAAATCTGGAAGCAATGTTGGAACTTTAAAACAATAATATTATTGTAAGAAAACTGGGTCCCTCCAAGCATCTTCACCTACTGGTTTCCTGCTTTCCCCGGCGTGGTGTGGTGCAGGTATGGGGAGAGACCCTTGACGAAGGTTTGACTACAGGGTCAACCCACGATCCTCCTGCCCTGTGGGGTCAGAAAATACCAGATTGTGGGTCGTATCAAGAGTGGCAAGTATTTACACATGAGTTTCTAACCACACTAATAGCTGCTTCACTGGGGCAGCGTTCCACAACTGAATCCACCCTGATTACAGCCCGGACCTTTTTAGGCCTGTCAGAGTAGGGTTGAAACTTGTGGGTTGAGTAAGGGTCATAGGGCCATTGATCTTACAGCACCTTTCCATATTTCATTTTTAACTTTCCCCATCTGCCCTACTAATAAAGGAATACCTTGAAGTGGATGAGGGATTTTTATCTAATATTGATGCCCCCTAGTCTCCTTTCTCTGCTAAGAACTCCCTGAAACACGGCCTAGCCTACCATGAACTTTAGGAGTCAGGGTGAACCTGATGATGAAGCATGACACTAATAGAGCGTGTGAGGGTTATACAAAAAAGGAATTCTTTCTCACTTCAAGTTGAGTGGAGTCTATGTGTGGCGAGCACTTCCTCTCACTGCGCCCAGTTCTGTAAAGCCAGGAGGGATACTCTATATTGGTAGTTTGACACCTGCACCGACACCTATTACTCCTTTACGTGGACTCAAGTAATCAATTATGGGGCTGTGCAATGCAAGTTTTGAGCAGCTGAGGGTGGTAGACATCCATCACTCTGCTGGTCATTAAGTTACTGTATCAAGAACAAGGTAATCAGAATTCCTGTGTTGCTTTATTACATAAAATCACATGGCGTTGAATGTAAAAAGGAAACTGTTTGTCCTTGTGTACAGGACAAAATGTCACTGTAAATTGTTGTTTAAACTCTTGATCTGCATGCAGCATTTAAAGGCAGCAACAAATTTTCAATTCCCAGAGCCATTTTGACAGACTACTATTGACTGTGAAACTATGATCTTTAATAAAGCAAAATGAATAAATGAACAAGTTCCTTACCTCACCATTAGATTACTTACCTTTAGAACATCCCCCTGCACAAGAATGGATCTGGAACCTTTAAACAGCATTGCTCCAATGCGCAAGTAGATGGTATTGTATAGCTTCACATTTACTTCACTCCATCCCAGAAGTGACAACGAGAGGAGCACCATCGCTATACACCAATGTCATTTTCATTATTGTCTCTGTTTGTGCCCTCGGATTTGGAGCCGCACAACTATTAGAGGTATTAGTATGCAGATCTCTAGTTTAGGACTTTTTTTGATAGGGAAAAGACACCATACCACAGAACAGGGATTTGGGAAGGCAGTGAAAAGTCTTCGGTTATAGAATTTAGAAGAATCTGTGATACTGAATTTAAGTAACTTGGTCGTCCGATGGAAACTTCTGACCACAGATTTCTCACCTTTAGAATATAAACCAAAAAGGTACCTCCCACGAAGGAGCATCTGTGGAATTGCTCAGACCAAAACATCCCGTAAGACTGAATCGAAAAATTACCTTCCCATCAGACCTAACTAGTAAGGCATAGGTACTTTGTGAGTATGTGCACTGATGCCCATATTGAAGCCTGTTCTATCCAGAACATGCACTCCGTGTGCCAATCCAGTGTTAGCAGCCTCATTCCTGGTGGATTGAGCCCTCAGTCTATCTAGTGGAAGCTTCATGGACAATAAATACCAGATCTTGATGCAGAGAACTATTCACCTGAAAAAAGTCCTTTTCTGCAACAGCTTACCTTTCTTTGTCTCTTAGACCCCCCACAAAAAGCTAATCGTGCACCTGATGGTCTTTGTTGCAATCAATTTAAAAGTTAATGGAACTCTTGGATGCGCAGCTGATGGAGTCTCTCTTCTCCTTTTGGGGGATGAGGCAGACAAACAGTGGAGGAGTGTGGCTCACTGATTAGAGCGGCAGACCCTGATGCAGAGGTCTGGCCCGGGACCAGGGTTCAATTCCCAACGCGGCAGGGTCCTGAGCCCAAAAATGCCCACGGACTCGATAATTCTCGCCTCGGTGCCTACTCTAATCATGAGGTCCCACGCTGCAACTCTGGGCAATAGCTTGCTTAATCTCCTCTACGGCGGCCCACCTGCTGAGGGATGCCTGGCTTTCACCTTGGGGATGCCCAGTAGGGTTTATCTTACAGGGAAAAAGCCAGGAAGGGTTCCCAAGGCAAGCGCCTTGATGCCTTCGGGTGATACGTGTGCTATATAAGACGCAATACATTTACATTTACAAAAGAACGCTAGGTGGGTGATGGATAGCTCAATGTAAAAAGGCCACCCTGCTCCTCAACACTAGATTGCCTGGAAAAAAGATGGTGTAGGGCGGTTCCCTTGAGGGAGCCTGAAGCTCAGTCATTTGACAAGCTGAAGCAATTGTGATGAAGAAAACCGTCCACAGGCGCAACAAGCAGATGTACAATGATGCTAAGTGTGGCTACATGAAAAAAGTCAACATCAAATTGACATCTTACTGAAGCATCACAAGGAGTTTAGGGGGAAACGTGTGTTAAGCCTTTTAGAAATCTCATCACAACCGGTGATTTAATCAAGGACGACTGGCCTGGTAAAAGCAAAACGGCTGACAGATCACCTTTTAATTGTGCCCACTGTAAGCCCTTGTTGGGCAAAAGGTAACAGAAACAATAAGACATTGGTCAATTTTTCATGTAATGGATCTGTATTGCAGACTCTACACCAGTTTGCAAATTTGTCCCAGCACTGAGTGGAGATGGACTTTGTCAAGGGACGTCGGACACAAAGAATTGGTATCTACAACTTCGGGTGGCAGATTGAAAGCAATCCGCTGCTGCTGCTCAGTCTTCACACATGGAGATAGAGGTTGAACAGGTTTGAATGTAGAACCCTGACCTGCTGCTTTGACAGAAGATTCTCCCGAAGAGGAAGCCAGATCCGAGGACAGGTGTTCAAACCCAGAGGTTCTGTGTACTACACTCTCCTGACCCAGTCTGGAGCCACTAGTATTACTTGGGCAAAGTTGTTCCTGATCTTTTTTAGAACTCAGGACAGGAGAGGGTAGGAGCAGACAGCCGTTTAGCAGTCTTGTGCTCCACTCTAAGAGAGTCTTTTTTTTAACTTTAACAAGCAACCGTGTTAGCACTGCAGATAATGGTAAACACCTGGCAGGAGACATCAGCTGTGCTTGTCTGTCCTGCCATTCAGAGATCCCGCTAGATAGTTCACAATCAGAGAAATTCCCTGACCCAATCTGACCCAATCTGGAGCCACTAGGATTACTTGGGCCAAGTTGTTCCTGATCTTTTTCAGAACTCAGTACCACCTGGTGGTGAAGTTGTCCTGTGTGACCCTGTAACAGCCTCCTTTGTTGGACCGCAGGAAGGCCTTCAGTGCAAGGTGAATGACCCGCACCTCCAACTTATGTGGAGTTGGGTTTCTGCAAAGACCAAAGTCCTCTATTTCTACCTCTCACAGATAACCTCCTCTACCCAGCTGAGACCCATCCGTCACCACCATCAGTTCTGTGTGCATGAAATTATTTGTCCTACAAGTGCAGGACACCATACAGTCACCCTAATCCAGGAATGATAGAACCTGGTCTAGTATGAGCATCTTGATTATATCCTTCTTCATAAAGGCATTCAAACGTGGAGAGCTAAAATTTACACCAGGAAATAGTGGGAGTAACAACCAGTAACTATTTCTGAGTCCTGTACCTTCTATGTAGCCCCTTTGATAAGGTAAGTCTGCACTACTTGCAGCAATGTGCTACTCTGAAAGCCACTCTGACATGGACAGAAGACTCAGCAGGTTGGAAAGGAATGTCAGTCGATAGCCCCACTGAAAGATTGGAAGGACTGTTGTATGTTACAGTTTGCCACCTTTGGCCTTGTGCCACTAAGGGAAATTGTAGGAAAAGTAGGATCTGGTTCTATGGTTACCCCACTTCTTGTGTTACCCCCACTTTTTGCTTGATGTGAGGCTGTGTATGACTAGTCTGACTGGGATCCTGCTAACCAGGACCCCAGTCTCTCTCCTTTCTCCCCTAAATTGTCATAGTAAGTACTTATGTACATCCCAGATTGGATACTGGGGTGCCCTTATAAGTATCTAGTATATGGTACTATGGTACCCAGGGCATAGGTACCCCAGAGGTCCCCCATAGGCTGAAGCATGTAGTATTCCACCAATGAGAGACCATTCAGACTATCTCTACAGGCCTGCCACTGCAGCCTATGTAAGCTGGTACTAGCACCACTTACGAAAGATATAGGTTTCCCTATATCTAAGGTCACTGCACTTAAAACCTTTAGGCACCCCTACAGCATGCCTTTTTAATCCTGAAGCCAGGGTGCTTGGTTTTAAGTGTGAGGGTGAAAACTCACACCCCTATAGCCTTCGAAGTCCATTCCCCAGGGTTGTAAGTGAGACAGCCAATAACATATAGAGGGGCACTGTGTCATTACGCAATGGCCATCTCGAAACTGTCTGTAATGAACCCTGTTGGAATCATAGCCCACACTGTAAACGGTGTGGGAGGTATGATTCCTAACACTGTAAAGGCCCTCCGTTAGGCCCTTAGTGCTCCCAGTACCTGTCTTCTAGACCCAGACAGCACAATATGGCTGCTGCCGACTAGAGACACGATTCTGCCCTCCTGCTTCAGAGCCAAGCTTGAGTAGGAGAAGGCAGAACAATAGGCTTCCTGTCACAAAGAGGTGTGACCACCTCCCAGACAGGGTTTAGTGTATTGGAGCAGGGTTGGAGCGCTTGCCAGTGCCACATAGTCTGCAGGCAGGGCACATTTGGTGCCTCCATGCATAGTCCTGCTCAAACTAGTTCAGGGAGCCATTGACTACCACTCTGGTGCATAACTGGACAAAGGACAGGGGAGTATCCTCCCCCTTGTCCAGCCCATCCTTAGGGTGGGACCCCTGTATCGTCCCAACCTTTTCCTTAGGGTACTTAAGGGCTTACCTGTGGGTGGGCCCCTAGATTAATCATGGGACATGATACAATTCAGTCACCATTTCAACTTTGACCGTCTGGGCACTCTGGACTTCGCTGGACTTCGCTCTGGGCATCAAGGCTGCAACCGGGAAGACTCCTGCTGCTCCTGATCTCATTGCCCTGCTTGTCTGCTGCAACGTCTGTGCCTATGCACCATACAAGAACCCGTCCAAGACCTGTGGACATCCAAGACACCCAAAGGAATCTCTCTTGAAGTAAAGGAGTGCAGGCTCCGCAACTAAGCTGACCAGTCTGCTGATCCTGGGCTCCGACAGACTGAAAAAAGGCTCAGCAACACAGGTGGTGGTTCTTCACATCCCTCGAGGCCTGCCCTGTCCTCTTACCAAGTTATAGGCCAGTATCCCTCGTCTGAGCTGCAGGAACGAAACCCGTGCACTGCGTGGATTTGCAGTTGCAAAGGCTTGTTGGCTTCCCTTCACCAAGATATTCGGGCTCCAAGTAGCCCCAATCTCAGGCGTCTCCAGTGACCAGAATCTTTGACCACACCACATTGCTTGCACGGTGGGCCTACTTCTTGGTAGCTGCTCGAGGTCCTCTTGCAATTTAAGTGCCTTTAGCCTGTGGGTCCTGTTGAGGCTCACATTTTGAATTCTTTGGGCTCCCCCGATTTCTCAGGGCCTGCTCTGACCCCTTGCTTGTGGTGAGTCTCCTGGACCTTGCTGGGCCCGGCATTGCACCTTCTTCCACTTCCACATTGTTTGCAGTTGCCAAGGCTTGTTGATGCTATGGCCAGACACGACCCCCCAGCTCTCGACATACGACGTGGGACAGCTCGTGAATGGCTCCTGGTCATCCACAGCATTGCCACGTCCTCGCAGCTGCAGGTCCAAGGGCAATGTCAACTCTCTTACAGCACCCGACATTGGTGGGCATTCATCTTCCGTGCCTCCTGGTAACATCCAAATGGCATAGACTCTGTTCGGTCTGCTTTCAGATACTTCTCGACTTGCATCCACCTTTGGGTGCCATCCGACACTTTTACTTTCACCAGCAGTGGCATCTTCCTGAAGTCCTCCATGGGGTTCGACAGCGGTTTCCGACTTCACTTCACACCTATGCATCCTGCTCCCCTGGGGCAGGCGACCTGGTTCCTAGGGTATCTACGGGTGGGGTGACTCTCCAACCTTCTGTCTTCCACAGGGTTTCTTCAGTGTCCACTGGGAAGGTTACTTTTGCTTTAAAATTGCAACCGCGACTTACACGTTGATTTGTATAGAGAACGCGGTTGTGTTCCCACACTGCACACAACCTCCCTGGGGGTCCTAGATACTTACCCTGGGTGGTTCTTTGGGTCCCTGACACTTCTACGTCCTCTGACTATTGTCTTGAATTGAGTCGTGGTTCGCACACCACTATTTTAGCATATGGTTTGCCCCCCCCTCCTGGGGATCACTGTGTATTCTGTGCTACTTACCTGTTTCTATTGAAAAGTATTGTGTGCAATGTGTATATCTCCGGTTAGGAGATATCTGTATGTGTTATTGAGAGTCCTATAATAAATACATATTTTTATAAATACACTGTGTGGTTCTTTTTCACTTAATCTATACCTATAAGATTATTTTCTGGTAAAACAAGCTGCTTTACACTCATTATGGACTAAGCCTGAATGCTGCTCTCCACAGCAACCACATAGAGAGTATTCTAAGGTTGTTTAAGACCACTAAAATCACCATAACGGCTGCCTGGATCAGTGCAAAGTATCCACATACATAAGTGGACATCATATACTGAGCCAGCCTCTCCCAGAAATCTTAAGTGTTTTTGGCTGTTGCTGCAGAGATAAGAGACTGCAAAGGTTGCTGACCCTAATGTATGATGTATGTGCCTGCTTGATCCACCTTGATTCCCCAAATGACTGGGGTGCCTGCTTCCGGGGAAGAGGACCCTGGCGTTGCCTGTACGCTAAGCTTCTGGGGTGTCTTCTGAAAGATACTAAATGTTTGAGGAAAGGGTCCAGCATGGGTTGAGGGGACAAGCAGTGGCAGCCACTCCATTAGAACGGAGGAGCCGGCCCCCTGCCCTACCCCTACCCTCCCAGAAAATAAAATGATAATAAAACAGGTTTTAACCCCGTTTTATTATCATTTTATTTTAATCCCCTGGACCCGCCACCAGGACTCTGACGAGTTTTGAGGGAAGGTCCAGAGGATGACACTACTGGTGGGGGAGCGGTGGGCACTCCCTTCACTGCGCATGAGGTGTTTGTATGGCCGTCTCAGGCTGGCCAAATCCCTAATGCGCAGTGAAGCTCTCACCAGCCTCAGTTGCGTTGCTTGGACTGGAGAGAGCAGGCACAGCCTCCAAGTCTGGGAGCACAAGTTGCCGATGCTCAGGCCAATCCTGAAGTTGCTATCATGCCAGAGCAGCTTCAGGATTGGCTGCAGGGCAGGCCGGGAGCCAGTGCCCAGGGCCAGTAGCAGAAAGAGCCTGTGCGCGGGAGACGGTGGTGGCGTTGAGGTAAGTTTTTTTTTCATCCCCTAACCCTCCCCACCTCCCTCCTACCCTATCCTTCCCACCACCCTCCTCCAATTTGGCAGGGGACGGGCCACTACTGGGCCCAAGACAACTCATGGTCCAGCTCTCTTTAAAGCATTGCAGGGCAGAAGCAGCCTTTTTTTTCCTAATAGGTGAGATCTGTGGAAGGGTACAGCCATAAAGGATGCTTGCACATCTCCTGACCAATTCTGTGGTTTTCATCCATGCGCTGCACCGAAGCACCACAATAGTGCCAAGTACGAGGGCCAAAACATCAGTGATATCCAGGTTAGAACAAATGGAATATTTTGCTATATCCTGACCAACTCGGATTGTTTGAACCAGTGTTGCATTAAATTCTTCAGGGACTGCTGGTAAAATGGTGCGGACCACGTTCTGAAGAGCGTGTGTTTATCGTCTAACTAGGCAGTTGGCATTGACCAACCTTAGCTCTAGGCTGGTGATGAGAACATCTGTTTTATAAATACTGCTATTCTCTTTGTCTCTCTATCTGGGGAAGGTCGTGGAAATTGGGGCTCATCTTGCTGGTAGGAGCATGTATCACCAGATTTTCGGGCATAGGATGTTAAGTCAAAAATATCAGGGTCACGTGGTGTTTAGCTGAGGTGCCTAGCTGCCTACTCTCCGATGGACAAAAACAAGACTTAGACCAGGTGTCCATTAATGAGTCATTGATGGTTTCATTAATTGGTAGGAAGATTTGGAGGAAGCCTGTCTAAGGTGTACAACCTCCACAGGCACATTTTGACTTAATTTCCATAGAAGGAAGTTGTAAGTCCAACACTTCCTTTGCACGTTTTATAAGCATAACCAAAGAAGCAATGTCTTTCATTGTTGGTCTGGGGGAGAAAATCAACCCAATATCAGGGGATGCTTCCAACCTACGGGCATCCTTTAATCCATATATATATTATCAACATTATAATGTGGGTGTTAATCCTCCCAATATTCTCCTTTGTCATCTTTGAAAGCTGGCTGCCTTTGATCAGAGCCAAAAAGGGGGTTGAGCACTGGAGAGCAGCTCTGTAGTAGAAACAGTGTCTTAACTGAAAGAATAGGGACTTGTTTGGTGTAAATTTGGGATGCGACCTAGGTCGAGATGGGTTCGGCTCAGAGTTGGACACATAAATTGGAATCAGGTCCTCCTCCTGGACTAGGATCATCAGCACCAGCATTGATGTCAAAAGAAACATTAAGGACTTTGGTGCTGGGGTTGAAGTAGGCTTCAAAGCCAGAGCGTGCAACAGAGGCACAGACATCACTGAGGACCGAATTCCAATAGTAAACAACTGGAGGCTTCCGTGGATCCTTGGGGCCGGATGGCACGCCAAACAGCCAGAAGAGTGGCAGAGTTACAACATAGCCTCTATAATTGCCTTAGTCTGTTAAGACACTTCAGATGACCAGGATCAATTGTGGATTGGCTCCTAGGAAGTAGTTTGGCAGAGAGCCTAAATGGCACCATGATGCCTTGCAACTTTTCCCATGTAGAGTGCTGAGATGAGGACAAATCCCACTTGACCTGCTTATATGGTTCGACTTAGACTTACCTGAAGATTTTGAAGGCGAAGAGGACCTGTCGCAGGAATGGTCTCAAGAGCGGTAACAGGTGAGTGACCTGGACTTCAAGGGGGAGCGGGGCTTGTGAAGTTTCTTCTTCTAATTTTTTGGCCACCTACAGCTTCACTTCATGTTCCCGGATCACTTCCCCATGGCATGCGTTTGGAGAGCAATCACTATGTGTTAGACCTGGCATCCTTGTCGTTGGTGTCCTAGAATTTTTGCCTCTACCTCTATGTGCTGGATTTCATTTTTACTGGTTTAGATGCTTTCGGGACTTTGCCATTGCTGATCAGTGCCAAAGTGCAAGTGCTCCCAGTGTAAATTATGATTTCAATTGGTTATCCATGATTGGCATATTTGATTTAATGGTAAGTCCCTAGTAAAGTGCACTGTGTGGGCCTGCAGCCTGTAAATCAAATGCTATTATTGGACTTGCAGCACTAATTGTGCCACCTACAAGAGTAGCCCTGCAAACATGTCTCAGACCTGCCACTGCAGTGTCTGTGTGGGCAGTTTTGAACTGCCATGTCGAGCTGGCAAGTGCAACCACTTGCAGGCGCAAACCTTCCCTTTTACTACATGTGAGGCAACCCTAAGGTAGGCACAAGGTAGCCCCATGGGCAGAGTGCAGTTTACTTGAAAGGTAGCACATGTCCTGGTGTGTTTACATGTCCTGATATTGAAATACTGCCAATTTAGTTTATCGCTATTAAAAGGCTGTCTTTCCCATAGGCTATCATTGGATCTGCCTTGTAACATCTAACAAGTGTAACTTTCAATTGGGAACAGCTAGAGATTTGGAGATTGGGCTCCCTAAACTCAGAATTTAAAAACACACTTTTCAGTAAAGGTAGTTTTTAAATTGTGTGTTTGAAAATACTACTTTTAGAAACTAGGCATTTTCTTGTTTAACCATCCTGTGTGGATTCAAAGTCTGGTTTTACATTGACAGGGGCCGTTTGTGCATTCACTCCAGATACTCACACAAAGGGAGCTGACATGTGCCTGCATATGCTGATGAGCCATGATGGGCTTAAGTGTTGGGAGGAGTAATCACTGGCACCTGAATAGGCTGTGGCTGCCTTACACAATGCTTTCTCCACCCCCTGTAGTGTGGCTGGACCAGGGAAGACAGAACTGTTTTTACTGAGCAAGAAAAACTTTCTGAACAAAGACTTCAAAGGGAAAAAAGGGGTATAAGTATTAGACCTAAAACCACAGAACCATTGAACACTTCTGGCTCAAGAAGAACCTCCGACAAGGAGAAGAGCTGTGAGAAGGAATATTGCCCCTTAGGTGTGTGCTACTTTGCTGGGTTGGCCTGCAGTTGTTGCTTTGCCTTAAAAGAACAAAGATTGGAGTTTGCTGTGAAACCTACTTGAGAAGATTCTCCAAGCGCTTGATGTAGAGTTTACCTGCTGTTAAGTCTCGAGAACACAAAGCCTTCACCTACAGCAACCTTGAATCCACTGCTGTGCGTTCTGACCTGCCTTGTGGTGCCTAATCCAGTTTCTGAGCCTTTGGAGGTTGTTTTGCTGACTTTCCTGGGTAAAATCCATGTATCGCCCTTCCAGCAAAGTTTTTTTCACCGCAAAGTGCTGTGTGGCCAAAAAACACATGCATTGCCGAGGTGCATCCTAAAAGATCAACACAGAGCCTGCGAGCGGAGAAGTCCAAAAGTCCTGCTCTGACTCAAATGCAAGCTTGCTGTGTGCCTGGAAGAATTGATGCATCACCTGTCTGCAGGTGCAAAAATTGATGCAGCTCCTCTATCGCGACTGCATCAGCATGCAGCGCCTGTATTTTTCCATGCACAAGTTCGACACCTGCAATCTTGAGCTGTCCGGATATTGACGCATCGCTTCCACCTTCAGTTTGAATTCAACAAAACACTTCTCCGGTGTGCAGCAGAATTGATGCATCGCCTCTCCATAGATTCAGCAACCAACGCATCCCTGTGTTTTTCCGCACCTCGCTCATTTGTGGCTATATTGGGTGGTGATTTTTAACGCATCCTAAGGTACTTTGTGAAAAACACCTCAAATCAAATCAAATCAGGTGTTTGTTAAGCACGACTACTCACCCGTAAGGGTCTCAAGAAAATAGGGTGTGGGGGGGTTTCGCAGGTTCCAGTCCATCAAGAAGGGGGTCTGTGAAAGAAACAGGTTTTGAGGTTTCTTGCGAAGATGGGGAGCAATGTTATCTGTCTGAGGTGGAGCGGAAGGTCGTTCTAGGCACTGGCCGCGCGGAAGGAGAAGGAGCAGCCTCCCAATCTGGTCTTTCTGGTGCGGGGGACCACAGCGTAGGAGAGCTGGGCTGATCGTAGGGTCTTTTGGGGTACATGGAATTTGAGTCGGCTGTTCGGGTATGCTGGTCCGGTGTCGTGGAGAGCCTTTTCAGCGTGGGTTAGCATCTTAAAGGTGACTCTAGCTTCAATGGGGAGCCAGTGGAGTGTGTGCAGGTGCTGGGAGATGTGGCGGTGGCTTGACAGGTTGAGGACCAGTCATGCGGAGGCGTTTTGGATGTTCTGTAGTTTGGGGGTGAGGTTTTTGTTTATTCCGGCATAGTGTGCATTGCCATAGTCGAGCCTGCTGGTGACCAGGGCATGAGTGATGGTCTTTCTGTGTTCGAGGCGGATCCATTTGAAGGTCTTATGTAGGAGGCGGAGGGTGTGGAAGCAGGACGACGAGACGGTGTTGATCTGGCGGTCCATTTTGAGCTCTGAGTCCAGGATGATACCCAGGTTGCGTGCATGGTCCGTGGGGCTGGGCGGGCTTCCGAGGGTGGGGGGCCACCTGGACCCATGATGAGTACTTCTGTTTTGTTTGTGTTTAGTTGTAGGCAGCTGTTTTCCATCCATTTGGTGACAGCCTCCATGCCTTCTCGAAAGTTGTGTCTGGTGGTGTTGGGTTCGTTGGATAGGGAGAGGATGAGTTGGGTGTCATCGTATGACACAATGTTGAGTCCATAAGACCTGACGATGGGGGCGAGCGGAGCCATGTAGACGTTAAAGAGGGAGGACCCCGGGGTTGCACTCCGCAGGTGGTAGATATAGGGTCTGAGAGAAAAGGGGAGAGTCTGACCCACTGCGTTCTGCCAGAGAGGAATGAGCGAATCCATCGAGGGCCTAGTCTTGGATCCCTGTGTTGTGGAGTCTGCGTACTAGGGTGCGGTGAGAGACTGTCGAACGCCGCTGAGAGGTCGAGGAGGATGAGGGCTGCTGTTTTTCAGTAAGGTATGGATGTCATCTGTTACAGCAAGGAGGGCAGTTTCCGAACTGTGGTTTTTTCTGAAGCCGGATTGGGAGGAGTCGAGGATGTAGTGCTCTTCGATGAATGTGTCGAGTTGGCTGTTGATGGCTTTCTCAATGATTTTCGCAGGACAGGGAGCAGGGAGTAGAGTCTGTAGTTTTTGAGGTCGGTGGGGTTGGCCGATGGTTTCTTCAGGAGGGGGTTGTTATCAGTGTGTTTCCAGTCGTCAGGGAACGAGGCGGTTGCCAGGGAGCTGTTGATGGTGTGGCAGAGCATGGGTGCGATGGTGTAGTGGGTCTGTTGAAAATGTGGTGGGGGCAGGGGTCCGTGGTGGCCCCGGAGTGGATTGACTACATCGTCTTCAGTGTGTCTTCAGTGGTGAGGGCTGTCCAGTTGTCGATCGCTGGCTTCAGGGTGTCAGGGGTGGTTGGTGAGGGTTCAGTGTGTTGGTTGTCTTCATCGAAGTTGTCGTAGATGCTCTTGATTTTGTGGTGGAAAAAAGTGCTGAGTTTGTCACAAAGGTCTTGTGAGGGAGAGATGTTGGTGGACTCGCTGGTGGGTTGGGCGAATTCCTTGATGATGTTGAAGAGTTCTTTGCTGTTGTGTGCATGAGCGGAGATTCTGTCTTCAATCGCTTTTTTCCTTGTTTTTCTGATGAGTTGTTGGTTGGCGTTGGAGGCGGCTCTGAAGTTGTTGTAGGCTTCTGTGGATTTGGTGTTCCTCCAGGCCTTTTGGAGGCGGTGGCAAGTGCGTCTGGACTCTCGAAGTTCGGTGGTGAACCATCTAGCTTTCTTGGCGTGGGTGTTGTTGTTTTTCTTGAGGGGGGCTATGGTGTTGGCGCTGTCGGAGATCCATCTGTGCAGGGTTCGGCTGCAGTGTTGGCGTCGTCGTTTTCCGCGATGGTTGGGGTGGAGTTGCTGAGTAATGAGGTTAGCCGGTTGTCAGTGATTCTGGTCCAGTTTCTTCTTGGGAGCAGGTGCTGGGGTCTGTGGATGGTGGGTGTTCTGAAGGTGGAGTGGAAGCATTGATGGTCAGTCCATGGGGGTTTGGTGCTGAAGGTGATGGAGCTTCCTGTTGTGAAGAGGGGGTCGAGGGTGTGTCCTGCTGAGTGTGTGTGTTCGGTCACGATCTGGAGAAATCCAATATTGTGGAGGTTGTCCCAGAGGGATGTGGTGCTGGGGTCCAGTTGGTTGTCGAGGTGGAAGTTGAGGTCTCCCAGTAGGGTGTAGTTGGTGGACACGATGGCATGCGGGGAGATGATGTCCGTGATGGAGTTGGCGAAAAGTCTGCAGGGTCCAGGGGGTCGGTAGATGAGGGTTCCACAGAGGGTGGAGGTAGGGCTGGCCAGTATCTTGAAGTGAAGGTGTTCCATCATATCTGTGGGCTCAGTGGGGAGTGTGCTCAGGCGGAGGGTGGATTTGTGGACGATGGCGATTCCTCCTGCAGGGCGGGTGGGGAGGTCCATCCTGGAGAACTGGTATCCTTGGGGAATGGCGATGGCGATGTCCGGTCCCGAGGTGGTGTTGGTCCAGGTTTCGGTAAAGAATGCTACGTCAGGGGTAGTGCTGTCGAGGAGGTCCCAGATTTCTGTGGCGTGCTTGTGGAGAGATCGGACGTTGAGGAGGATGCATTGCAGGGTCTTCATTTCGGTTGTGTTCTTGCGGGCGTATTGCGCTGGTCAGTGGTCTTGGCAGTGCTGCTGGTGTGCCGGCAGCGGTGACAGCTGAAGGGTCTGTGGGTGTTGGCTTGTGATGCAGTTGTTGTTGCGGCGTGGGTTGACAGCGTGGAGTGTCGCTGGGTCATAGCGGTGGCGGTGCAGAGATCCAGGGTTCCTGGCGTTGGTTGCAGTCAGGTCGTGGAAGGGCGCAGATGGGTTGTCTTTGGCGCCCCGGAGGCGCGGCCGCTGCACGGCCGTGCAGTGGCCGCCATTAAGTAGGGGTCGGGGAGGGCTGGACAGCTGGGAGGAAGGAGCGGGGAGGGGAGCTGGATTGGGCCGGTTGCACTAGTCATGCTGTGGGGAGGGGCCGTGGGGGCAGCAGCAGTGGGGAAAAACAGGCTAAAAAAGGCAAAAGGAAAAACCCAAAAAGAGAGAAAAAAGAGCAAATAAGGCAGCAAAAGTGCAAGAAAGAGTGGAGGAAAGACACATAGGACACAGGAGAGTGAAAGGGGGAGATTGAGATGAGGGGTAAAAAACGAGTGAAAAAAGGAGGAAAGACACAGGAGAGTGGAGGGGGAGCTTGAAATGAGGGGAAAACGACAGCAAATGGAGGTTAAGACCCAGAAGGAGAGTGAAGGGGGCGATAGAAGTAAGAGAAAAAACGAGTAAAAAAGGAGAAAAAAAGCAGAGCAAGAGAATGGAGACAGAGGTCCACTGGACCACCAGGGATGAGGCTTAGGTGAAACCTGCGGGTGGAGGAGGGCCTCGAACAGCAACACTCGGGAGTGCAGAGGCTCGGGGGAAGACCTCACTTAATGGTGGAGCTGCGAGGGAAGGAGAGCAATTTCACTGAGAATAAGTCAGTGTTCTTGCTCGCCTGTCCCCATAGTGGCCGCCATTAAGTAGGGGTCGGGTAGGACTGGACAGCTGTGATGCGGAAGCGGGGAGGGGAGCTGGATTTGGCCGGTCGCACTGGTCGTGTGGGGGGGAGGGGCCGTGGGAGCAGCAGCGGCGGGGAAAAACGGGCTAAAAAAGGCAAAAGGAAAAAGAGAAAGAGAAAACTGCAAATAATGCAGCACAACGTGCAAGAAAGAGTGGAGGAAAGACACAGAGGACACAGGAGAGTGAAAGGGGGGGATTGAGATGAGGGTAAAAAACGAGTGAAAAACAGAGGAAAGGCACAGGAGAGTGAAGGGGGGAGCTTGAAATGAGGGGAAAACGACAGAAAATGGAGGTTAAGACCCAGAAGGAGAGTGAAGGGGGATGATAGTGTTGCGTGTTTATCTAGGTTCCTGATCGATACTGTGACCTTATGCCCCTATTCGGCTATAAATCCATTTATTCCCTATATTGGCATAACCGTTCAAGTGTGATTTTCAGAAAAGTCATCTCTGGCCTCACACGAACAGAGCCACATTCCAGCATAGTTCTCTGCCACTTCCTTTGCGACCAATTAGTGCAATGACAGAGCAGAAGTCACTATCTGATATTCCTAGATTAACACTTCGAGTTCTTCAACAAGATAAAAACTCAGCAAACCTGGAAATCCCCGCTTGCTGTGTTTTGATTAGTAATGGAACTCTAATGAGCAACTGATAACTATCACTTCCTAGTGACATCTTTAATTGACGTCTTATGTCCAGCAAACTTGCGTCAAACCCGGCACCTGTCAGGTATAAATACTACCAACGTTGCCTTAAGCAAGGAGCTACTGTTGCTGTTGCTAGCTGTCTGCAAGTCCCCGTGTTGGTGACTCTAGCACCCTGTCGCTGCAGCCTGCTGTCCCTTTGGTGGTGAAGCTACTGATACCATTATCGCTGCTAAAGCGCGAACGATGGTGCAGTACGCTTAGGAGCTGAACAGCCGTCCCTCTGCGAAGAGCCCAGCAGATTCCAGCTGCCCGCGGACGCTGTCCTCTCTCCTTCCTCGACGCGCTGAAGAAGAGCCGCTGCCTTTCTCCTGCAGAGAAATCCAGCTCCGGCGTTTCCGGTCTACCCTCGCGGGTGACTGGGATATCGAGAGTGACCCCTGAAGGAGATACCAAACCTCCATCATTCTATTCAGAGGTATGGTGTTGACTAAACCCTTAGACGAGAATTCTTGAAACAAACCTTGGCAAAACCAACTTAACTTAAAGCTACTTACTTACTCCCCTTCCACGTGTTAGGCTTAGGTCAGGCACACTGGGGTAGGCTTAGTTAGAAGCACCAGTTGAGTATGTTAGCCTAATGTATATATGACTGTATATATGTTTTAGTACTTTTAAACCATTGTATGGCTAAGAAACCATATCAATGCTTTTACAGTTCTATTTCGCAATACTTATCTTACTGTACGTACTTTTTATAATAACAAGTCTTGCAATTGTGGCAATACATTTCTCTTGTACAAGAAGAAAGACTGTTCAATAAATGTTAACCTTTTATTGACAAACGCCCGTCTCTCTATTCTCTACATCTCGTGAAAGTAAACTGCACTAGACTGACTGAGTGAAATACCTGTCTATTGTTTCACACGACCCTAGAGATTGACTCTTGATCTGAGGAGCAAAGTTGTCATGTTGCACGGTTGTTGGAAAGCTGAATCCCTTCTTGTCTGTGCCAGGGAAGCTGATCACTTCCCATGCAGAGAAGAAAGTTTCCAGTGACCTCTGAGCTAGTTGGTAACACACCCAATTAAGTTTAGCATAGTCAGTGGAGGCCTGGAATATAAGCAGTTCCACGTCGATACTACTGTTTATGTTATTCCAATGCGCAGGGCCTAGTGGGAAACTAGGAACTACACTACATGGCGCCCAAACGTTTGGTAAGGCGGTAAACTAACGCAAGACGTTAGAGTAACTCAGTCGTGCATATTTCACACAGACCCCTTTCTCCCGTAAATACTCCAATAGACGTCTGGAGTGGGTGAAAGGTTAAAATCCGCCCGACCTTAGTAGGAAGAGGTTCCTATGTAAAGCTCTGGTTTATTCAACGTTGAAGGATACAGTGTTCCAAAATATTGTGCACCTAATCTTTGTCTCCTTGGAGACCTACTCTGCAAACCTTGCATTTTAACAATGCCAGGAGAAACCGGAACCACTGGGGCCGCAGTAAATGCGACTCAGCAGGATTCCGACGATATGGTACCGGGTGCAATAATCTTCCGGGCACATTTAACCCTTTCGATGCTGATGACGAGCTCAGCTCGTCATGATGCACAGTTGAGCTGTGCTGATGACGAGCTGAGCTCGTCATGAATACAGCAGAAGAGTAATTTCCAGCACAGGGGGGGAAAACGCCTAGCAGCCAAGGTGTTAAGAAGATCTATAATGTTAAAACTTATAGAAAACGGACTGACACCTCAAGGTGGTACAGTAATTTTCGTGATAGAGGCTCACGAGTATCGGCAGACAGAGGTATTCTATTTATGGATAAACTTTCCAGCGGTAAACGCTATAACAAAAGAGTTTCACTATTACAAAATAGAGAAACCTCCGGAAGAGTACGCTCCTTTCGAGGAGATTGAAATTCCACTTAAATTTCAAGAGCACCTGCTCTGGTTTAATGGCGCCCTAAAACATAATGATCACATAACTAGGCTCGGTCCTCTAGGTAGACCAGGAGCCACGTGGCCGGTTCTAGCCAGCTACACACCACATCCGGACATTGTAAAAATGTCTAGAGAAGAGCTGTTAGTACAGCTAAAAACACTAATTAAAATACATAGGCAATTAGTCCAATATGTAATACGGACTGCAACAGTCCAACCAGCTGTTAATACACCACAGCTGACCCCTCATCAGGGGAACACAAATAATATTACACCACAGAACATACAGTCATGTCTTGGTAAAACACCCGTAAAACGGGAAGAAATTCCTTTCTGGTTAGCACAGAAAATCACTCAAATAGAGGCAGTATTTCCTGATACTACCCCTATTGAGAAACACAGAATCTTGACCATCTGCCTTCCTATGGGAATCGCACCACACGTGGAGGACTGTGACACTTGGGGTACAGTCTTTGCTTCCATTTACACAAAAACAAACGGTGTTCCATCTATGGCGGTAGTACCAGAAGTGCTAAAACAGATTCAAAATGAATTCGGTCCAGAGTCCGCTTTAAATCTAGGTATGAAATTACTGAAAGACTTCAAGCAGGTCTCGGCTATATTATTAGCCAATATAAGAGGAGAAGCAGCATCTGTGGCGATTCGCCAGAAGTTGAAGGAAACAGATATAAAAGATCCTGTTGAGCTTGCAAAAATCATAGAAAAGTGCTATGAAGAATTAGGTAGAGACAGCTTGGGTGGGAAACCAGTAAAGCCCCAACTGCTCGAAAATCCTGAAAAATTATTTATTAAAAATAATTTAAATACTCCTAAAAAGAGCTGGGATGGAAATAAACAATCCACTCCCAAGGAAAAAGTTTTCCAGTCCAGAGGAAGGTCTCCTCGACGGAGGGAAAGAACTCCGACTCGAGAACGCCAGTCTCCCCAGTGGGAGCCCTCTGAGAAAAGATATAACCTTAGAAATAGGGATAATCTGAAAAAACCTGATAGATATCAAAGTATTGATACACGTCCCTCTCGATCTCTTCCACAGAATTCGGAAAGAAGAGGACGGTCAGACCCAGGAGAGCACACCAAGTCCAAAGACAAGGAACCTGCTCAAAATAAAAAATCTCAATTTCAGAAAAAGAAGGTAGCCAGTATTAGAGTAATCAACCATGCTGAGAATACTGAGGACACAGTTGAAAAACGGGGAGTGGGCATTGACAATGTTGGACAGTGCAGCAGAAATCAGTATAGCGCGCAAGATCTTGATGAGTCATCTGGAGACAGTGGACACGAATGAATACATTCAAGTTGAAACTGCCGACGCCAGACTTAGCGAGCCCCATAAAATATACGAAATAACATTGCGTATAGAGGGTGATAAGACTAGGAAAATGAGGGGTCTATTTTGGGATAAGCTCTCAAAAGGCTATGATATTCTGTTAGCTGAAAAAGATTGGCCCCCGGAGTTTGTCAGGGAGTGCCCTCGTGGCGAAGAAGTGATTATGCCTGCCTTCTCGAATCACATTCCGATTCACAAAAAATATACATATGCAAGGAAATGGGCAGTAGCCCAGGCACCTGCATTATATAAAAATCATGTAGGATGGGATGAGGATTCACCTCCTCACAAAATCCAACTAAAAAGTGAACCAACTGCCCAACGGCAGTATCCCATAAAGCAAGAAGCTAAAAAACAAGTCAGGGAGATCTTAGATCAACTTGAATACCAGGGGGTGATTGAAACATGCACCTCTCAAATGAACAATCCTTTGTTTCCTGTCTCCAAGCCAGACAATTCATATCGTCTAGTTTTGGACTACAGACATCTTAATACATGTTGCAAAACTTTTGCAGTACAAAACTCGCATAGTGCAGCCCTAATGAATAATATAGTTAGGAAAAAATATAAAACGACATTAGACATATCTAATGGCTTCTTTTGTCAAAACATTGCACCAGAAAGCAGATATTTGACCGTTTTCTCTGCATTTGGGTCGCAGAAAAAATTCTGTCGACTCCCACAGGGGTTCAAGAACAGCCCAGGACTATTCTCAGCTAGGGTAACAGAGTTACTACAAATCTATGATGATGAGGCATTATCTTACGTAGATGATATTTATCTCACAGACGACGACTTGGATACTCACTTGAAAAGAGTGAACACCATTATACTTGGGTTCGCAGCAGAGGGTTACAAATTCAACTTTAAAAAGTCTCGAATTGCCCATCTGACATTACTATTTTTAGGGTACGAATTATCAAGTGAAGGGAAAAGCCTAGCGGACAACTTCTTAGAGAAGTGCGCTGTACTCCAAGCTCCAAAAACGCTGAAGAATTTACAATCCATTCTAGGTTTTCTGAATTTCGGAAGAACTTACATCCTAAATTACGCAGAGAGGGTTAAACCTCTCTACGAACTAATTAAACCTGATTTTAAACAAATCAATTGGACTCAAAAACACACAGAAATTTTGAGATCACTGCAAACAGACATGTTAGCAAAAACAAAATTAGATACACGTGACAACACACGTGATCTTGTAATCCGAGTTATCCCAGGAAGATGCGGATTCACGTACCTAACCTCTAATGAGGGAGAAAAGGTACCTATTTCAATTAAATCTCACTTGTACACACAAGCAGAAAAAACATTCAGTCACACAGAAAGAACTGTGAACGCAGTGCAAATTGCATTAGCAAATGAACAAGAACTAGCACACGGCAAACGGATTAATATCCTTACAGCGGAATCCGCCTTCGAGGCGCTATTCAGCCCAGTAAACCTGCCGACAGTGTCACTGGATCCGAAATGGATACAGTGCATAGATTCTCTAGGAGCGGAAGATGTGAAATACTATTTCGCCCCGCAATTCGAAGAACTGAATGATTTAGAATATGAAGAAGAATATCCTCTGCCAATCGAAATTCTGCCTCTCCCACAATACGCCTGTATAATCTATACAGATAGTTTTATACAGCATTTTAATGTAGAGAGCAAATACTACACTGCAGCATGTGCGATCATTAAAGGTCGTTGGCTGTGCGGTAAATTCAGACCGAAAGTAACAAAAACTGAATCTGTAAGAAACTGTTCGGTTCAGAGAACTGAAATCAGATCTTTAAAGATGGCGCTCGAAAATGCAGAACGCGAATTCCCGACACTTATCATGTGCGATTCTCATTTTTGCGTCAACTCTTACAACAATAAACTGCAGAGTTGGATCGAAAACGACTACAAAGATGACACAGGTGCCACAATAAAGCATAAATTGCTATGGAAACAGGTAGATCTTTTACACAAAGAACTACAAAAGACTCACGTGATTCACGCACAGAGTCTTCAACGTGATGGCGTTCACGTTGCAGGGAATTCATTGGCTAATACAGCCACCGCGGAAGCAACTAAACCGGCTTCCGTAGCCACAAAAAAGCGTACAGATAAATACATAGACGGGGAAACCATGCTGGCAGTAAAAACGACCGTAAAAGGCGACTGTGCAGCACTACCCGTGAACTATCCACTCAATTATGCATACGTAATCGATGCAAACTCCGTTCCTTTTGCTCGAATCCCTGGAGTGGGGGACAGAGTAATTCCAAACAGGAGCAGGAGGGGCTTCCTCTTACTGGAAGCACACATGGGGTTGGGTCTGAGACACCAAACAATCAAAGCCTCTCTGAAAGAATTACAATCAGAGTACTGGTGGCCAGGAATGAGTATAGATATTCAATGTTTTGCTCAAAATTGTGAAGACTGCAACAGAGATCGCAGTAATGAACAGGCCAGTGTAGTTTCAGGATCCCTTCTAGACAGCATAAGGTGGTCTATCTGCGCAATCAAAGAAGAGAAGCGCGTCCCAGTGTACACCATTAAGACTAAAAGCACTTAAAAAATGAGGCCTCCAGCGCTCGGCTGACGCTAGAACGGTTATAAAAGATTTGCGAGTCCATATCGGCATATACGCAATTACCACGTTCCATTCTGACCAGGGTCCTGCTTTTAGCTCTCGAGCTTATAAGGAGGCCATGGCTAGCATGGGAATTGGGTTGCGGTATTCTTGTCCTTCATACCCCGGAAGGGAACAGTGTGGTAGAAAGAAAAAACCGGGACATAAAGCAATCTATAACAGCGAAGGTATTAGGTTCAGGCGCTGGGTGGGTCAAACATTTAATAAGTGTCCAGACTAGTCTTAATAACATGCCAAGAAATTCTCTAAAAGGTTTCAGCCCATACAAACTATTGTTCGGAATTAGAATGCGTATTCAGGACCTCGATAGTCAGATGTCAGTGGTACAAGAAAAAGCAACAAACTTTGACATCAAAGATCGTTTGGCTGTTTTACAGGAACTGAATGAAACAAGAAAATCCTTAAGCAACATAAAGTTAAAGCAACAGCCAAGTACCACTGACGAGGCACCACCAGCAACAGCCCCAGCAAGGCCTGTCTGGATTCCAAAGATTGGGGATCTAGTCAGAGAAAAGATCGCGGTTAAGAAGGAATTTGGGCCTTCTTACAGAAAAGCAGTACCTGTCTTGGCAGTCACCGGAACAAGATCAGTTGTGCTACCGCCCCTTGCTGGTAAAAAGGAGAACAGAGTCGTGTCTATCGATCTGGTAAAACCACAAGCATGTGGCCTATAATCAACAGTAGGCCCAGTGGACTCCGCAGAAACAACAGAATACCCAAACTTGCAACAATCCAAGAGGTTCAAACTGAAAGACTCATCACATTCGATCAGCCTGCAGTGCACAATGAAGGACTATGCAATAATGCCATGGAACTCGTGCCTCTTGGAACACAGATTGAAACAGTTCGTCAGGAAACAACACCAGCCTACAATGATGTAGCATCAGAAAGTGCTACCGAAAGACAGATTGAAAGAACAATCCCATCAATTGACAGAACTGCCTCTGGTTATTTCATCAACTTCGACAACTTATCTGAAGATCAAAACGACCCCGAAGTGATGCCAGAAACAAAAAAGTATTCTAAAGAAAATACAACAGGACTCCTTCAACAAATCAAAGAATTATATCTGGATTCACCGTTGATTGAGCATTGGATTATCTCAGGGGTATTCATACTCCTACTATGCCTAATTTTAGTTTTAATTTTAGGAAAGTTTATTACAATTGAATGGACACAGCAAGTCAGAACATCAACCTAGTCCTGAAACCACACAGATCATCCCACGTGAAGAAAAGAGAACTGTCAACAGTAAACGTCACAGCAATTCCAATACCTGGTGGGGTAGTATGGGAGAAAACTGACTATGAGATATATGGTCCGGTCGAAATCCTGAAGTATCCTCATCAACTGAAGGTTTCCTTAAGTGACTTTGTAAAACCTAGTACATTCTCTGATGATTGGGACTTTAACAGTATTAATGACATGATGTCTGATTTAGTAATGTCATCTAGATTCACAGATCATGATTATTTACAAGGTTCATCTAGTTATGAGCAGTTATTCTGTTACACCCACTGTGGGGATCACTACTTGCATAAATCTGCACAGCCTAGAAACGTTTTTATGTATAATCAATGGGAACATTGTTCGACACCACCTAAAAGCAGTTCTAAAGCATTTTTTGAGAAATTCAAATACTTCTCAGGGTTTAACACAAGTAATGCAGAAAAGTTTTATTACAAACTGTTAGATAAAACAGGAATGAAAACAATGCTGACAAATTCTAAATTGATATATTCAGAAGCATTTTATGACAAAATGATGACATTTGGTTTTGATTATTGGAAAAATAATATTGAAACGAAAACAATTTGGGGTACAAAAGATTGGCAGGTGCAAGGCATTGATGCACTATTTAGAACCTGCATGATACCAGAACAAATGTTGTTTTTAAATGACACAATACACCAAACATCTTGTCTTGGCCTAGCTAAGATCAAAGACCTTAAAACACCGTCTATACCAAAGCCAATACCTGAGAATGCAACCACAGATATTGAGTTAGACGTGTCACAAATTTTACATTTCAACAGAACACATCCTGATTGGAAAAAGTGGTTAATCTGGCCTACTGACACAAACAGCTGTCAAGATAGATTCCTGAACAAAACACCGGGGTTAAAAATGACCAGATTAGACTCGAGATACTCCCAGAGACAACATCCAGGGATTATAACAACATACAGTGTAGGGAAACTCTGCCTTGAATGGCTAACTTCGTCCACACTGGCTGAAATTAGGCAACACTTGTCTTTACTAAAAGATGGTGCTGATTTGCGCAATTTCATTCTTGGACCACGCGAACAGCGTCAAAAGCGTTTCATAGCGACCAGCATCTATGCTGCTTACAACGAGGCTTGGAAAGTCAAACAAATTGAAACTGCTGAAAAAATACGAGAAATTGATCGTATTAATTTGGAAAAATCACTTTCTGTAGTAGACAATGGGTTAATGACTCTGTCTTCCAGAATATATTCGTTGGACAATATTGTATCATCTGCCTTTGATGTGATAGACAGAGACTTGCTAATGTTACAACATGGCCAATCTCAATTACGTTCTATTATAGAATTAGGCTGGACGCTGCAAAATCTTCGTTCAGGCTATGTGCCTTGGCGTTTAATCAACACAACGTCATTATTTTCCAGTTTTAACCTTACTGATAAACAGATCAGTTTGGCACAGAAAGGAGCAGACTATACAATCCTGAGCATCGAAAAACTCGAGAGATTACCATTGACAATGTCAGAGAGTCCTGTCATTGAATGGATAATACACGGAATTATCACAATTCCGATAACAACTTTCCGATTTAAAAAGTGCCTTGAATACATACCTGCTGGCCAATATGAACAATTGGGTAAAGGATATGTAAAATCTGAATGGAAATTACCATACACTCATTCTTGCTATAGTGACAGCGACAAAAATGTATTTCTTAGTGGTGACAACTGTAAACATTCACTAAGCGGTATACTTTTGTGTCAGGGTATTAATTTACACGGAGCATGTGATGGAAATTCTAACAACCTTTCATGCCACCAGCTAGTCACACCTGCAACTCAGATAGAGCCCTTCTTTATGCAACTTTCAAACAGGAGTTACATTCTTAGAACGGATCACAGATGTTGTGGCCTCGTGCCAGGGAAAAGTTATCTAGTAAGAGTAACATCCATGGTCAAATGCTGTATGCAAGCATTGTTTCCGAGTGGGCCTGCAGACACAGTGACTCCCATCTGGCCTCGTCTGAATCTCTATTCTATACGAATTGATACATTAAGCAAAATGAAATCTGTACTTTTACAGACAACAGTGCCTATAACGTCATCAAAAGAGACGTATGATCTTCTAGTTGCAAGGACAGCTACTGAAGTTCATGACCTTTTATCAACAAATTGCCCCGTGCATTTCGTAGAAATGTTGAGCCAACTCCTTAACATGTCTAGTGCCACAAGCATCCTAGGCATATTTAAGACAGTCTTTACGGGACTGCTAACACCCTTCCAGGCAATTTTGGGAATCGTTCCTAATTTTGTACACTCTGTTTATGGCGGCATACCATTATTTTTGGGACTTGTAGCAGGGATTTTATTTTTGACCCTCCTGCTTCGTTATGGCAAGCCGAAACTCAGACATAGCTCCCATGGGAATGGAAGAGACAATCCTAGCAATGCGCTATCGGGACAGGATAACTAACGTCCTTGGATTGGCCAGGCTGAGAGATCTAAACATGACCTGGTTCCTTTCATTCAGACCTATATGGCAGAACTGTATCTTACCGGTACTAAGATGTATGCTTTGCGGAGATGAATGCGTGTTGGACATCTGTCTTTCACTTCCATCAGCAGTACCAATGGACGTCAATACTTTGCTCAGTCCAATAACGGCTCACGCATTGTGTTGTCCCCAGCGGCTACCAATCCTGATGACGGCATTTGTGGAGACTCCTGTGCTACGACTAGGTGGTAACAGTGGAGCAAGCGACAAAAACAGCATCACCCAGGTACGGCCATCTGTGAGCATTGCTGCTCCTGACTACGATGACAGCAATCATTCTCACACCTGCCAAGTTACAGCGATATCTAATTTGGTTGAACTGTCACCTGATTTTGTAGACCAATTTTTTGAGAGCCTATCTGATACGATGTTCTCACCCGTACAGAAACAATAACTTTAAGAAGCTTTCCGACACACAGCGTTCCCATGAACTCTGAATTCGGCCTTCAGTTTTGATCAACAAAAACTGCTAAAAGCTTTGGAACTCTATTTTCCCGTTCAAGCAATAATTCTTTTGAATTGGACATTTTTAATATTGACCTTTTTTTGGCACGAACAATTCTTTGCTTAACGTAAAAACTATTCTTAGAGAACAGAAGCTTCACACTTCTATTTCTAAACACATCTAGAGACATAACAACATTACACCAGCCTCTAGCACATGTTATTACAATGCATTTATATGTAATGATTTATCTCGCCCTTCTTCTGTTAGAGATACTTCATGTGTAATTCTTTTTGCATAATCATTCAATGATTTCATATGCAATAATTTTTTTAATGATTACTATGCTTCAAAAAAACGTACAGTACCTAAATTTCATGTATTACAAGTACGCCTATTTCGAATGCATTTATGTATTTTGGGGTGGGCAATGTTACACATGCATCTAATTGCTTTAGTTTTAGTAATTTTGATGGACATGAACCCGTGGAGTGGGTGTTGCGTGTTTATCTAGGTTCCTGAACAATACTGTGACCTTATGCCCCTATTCGGCTATAAATCCATTTATTCCCTATATTGGCATAACCGTTCAAGTGCGATTTTCAGAAAAGTCATCTCTGGCCTCACACGAACAGAGCCACATTCCAGCATAGTTCTCTGCCACTTCCTTTGTGACCAATTAGTGCAATGACAGAGCAGAAGTCACTATCTGATATTCCTAGACTAACACTCCGAGTTCTTCAACAAGATAAAAACTCAGCAAACCTGGAAATCCCCGCTTGCTGTGTTTTGATTAGTAATGGAACTCTAATGAGCAACTGATAACTATCACTTCCTAGTGACATCTTTAATTGACGTCTTATGTCCAGAAAACTTGCGTCAAACCCGGCACCTGTCAGGTGTAAATACTACCAACGTTGCCTTAAGCAAGGAGCTACTGTTGCTGTTGCTAGCTGTCTGCAAGACCCCGTGTTGGTGACTCTAGCACCCTGTCGCTGCAGCCTGCTGTCCCTTTGGTGGTGAAGCTACTGATACCATTATCGCTGCTAAAGCGCGAACGATGGTGCAGTACGCTTAGGAGCTGAACAGCCGTCCCTCTGCGAAGAGCCCAGCAGATTCCAGCTGCCCGCGGACGCTGTCCCCCCTCCTTCCTCGACGCGCTGAAGAAGAGCCGCTGCCTTTCTCCTGCAGAGAAATCCAGCTCCGGCGTTTCCAGTCTACCCTCGCGGGTGACTGGGATATCGAGAGTGACCCCTGAAGGAGATACCAAACCTCCATCATTCTATTCAGAGGTATGGTGTTGACTAAACCCTTAGACGAGAATTCTTGAAACAAACCTTGGCAAAACCAACTTAACTTAAAGCTACTTACTTACTCCCCTTCCACGTGTTAGGCTTAGGTCAGGCACACTGGGGTAGGCTTAGTTAGAAGCACCAGTTGAGTATGTTAGCCTAATGTATATATGACTGTATATATGTTTTAGTACTTTTAAACCATTGTATGGCTAAGAAACCATATCAATGCTTTTACAGTTCTATTTCGCAATACTTATCTTACTGTACGTACTTTTTATAATAACAAGTCTTGCAATTGTGGCAATACATTTCTCTTGTACGAGAAGAAAGACTGTTCAATAAATGTTAACCTTTTATTGACAAACGCCCGTCTCTCTATTCTCTACATCTCGTGAAAGTAAACTGCACTAGACTGACTGAGTGAAATACCTGTCTATTGTTTCACACGACCCTAGAGTTTGACTCTTGATCTGAGGAGCAAAGTTGTCATGTTGCACGGTTGTTGGAAAGCTGAATCCCTTCTTGTCTGTGCCAGGGAAGCTGATCACTTCCCATGCAGAGAAGAAAGTTTCCAGTGACCTCTGAGCTAGTTGGTAACACACCCAATTAAGTTTAGCATAGTCAGTGGAGGCCTGGAATATAAGCAGTTCCACGTCGATACTACTGTTTATGTTATTCCAATGCGCAGGGCCTAGTGGGAAACTAGGAACTACACTACAATATAATTGAGGGAAAAAATGAGTAAAAAAGGAGAGAAAAAGCGGAGCAAGAGAATGGAGACAGAGGTCCATTGGACCACCAGGGATGAGGCGCAGGTGATACCTGCGGGTGGAGGAGGGCCTCGAACACCAACACTCGAAAGTGCAGGGGCTCGGGGGAAGGCCCCACTTAATGGTGGAGCTGCGAGGAAGGGAGAGCAATTTCACTGACAATGAGTCAGTGGTCCTGCCTTCATAGTTTTCTTTGGACAGAATTGTGAAAACCTTTTAAAAGTGATATTTTGATAAGTGTATGTTGGATTTTTGTTGTTTTGGTCTTGTTTGGTTTAGATAAAGATACTTTATTTTTTTCTAAACTGGTGTGGTGCCCTTTTGTAGCGTTTTCACTGTGTTACTGTGTGTTTGGGTACTGCTGCTTAACATATTACCTCTGAGATAAGGCTGGCTGCTCGCGCCAAGCTACCAAGGGGGTGACCAGGGGTTATTTAGGTGTGTAACTCCCTTATCCTGACTAGAAGGAAGGGTCTCCACCTGGATAGGGTGCAAGCCACTGCCAACTAGTAGCCCCAATTTTAACACTACTGCACTCCATTCAAGTTGTGCAAAATACCAATTAATTGAGAGCAAGCTAGGCTGACCCATACCTCATTCAGCTGAGGCACACAAGCTATCCTAAACCTTGCCTTGAAATTTACTCATAACCCTTATCCACCCATCTAAAGGATTCCCACTACAACATACCTCCTCCATTCGCACCAATCATTTGAAGCGTAACCACATTTTATGAATTAACCTTCTCAAGTACTCACCTTTACATTGTCCACCGATTTAATAGTTGTCTAGCTTGTCTCCTCATGGACCAGCCCCGCCTCTTGATTCTCTGTACATCCTCTCTCTTTCCCTCCTTGCTCTGTTCGCCTTCCTTTCCCTCGCTAATCTCTCCATTCTTTGTGCTCTCACTGGCACCAGAAAACCCCTGCTTAGAGGTACGTCTATCAGGTGGTTTGCCAGGTTTAAGAAGCAAGGAGATGACGGCTTCTGCATAAACCTCCAAGAGGTGGGGGACCAACAAAGTCTTATAAGTCTTATAAAAGACACCTGTGAGCCTGTCTGTGCCAGGTGCACGTACCCCATAAAGGTCGTCAATTGCCTGTGATACTTTGTCGGCATTTATGGGCGAGGCCAAAAGTTGGTGCTGGCCTTCATCAGTCCAGACCATTGCTATTTCTTTCAGATATTCGGGAAGGGCTGTCTGCTGGCAGGGAGAGCGTTGTATACAAACAAAAGTAATAGGAAAAAAAGGCAGACCAAACATCTGTGCTCTAAGTAATACGTGCACCGTCATCAAATTGCAGCTGAGTGATCTAAGAAGATTGGAGCTGGGGGCTAAGCATTCTGGCCAAGGTCTGTCCCGGGCGCTCTCTCTACCCATAAATCCGAACCCCAGCGTATTTCCCAAGGTAATTAGCCTCACCGGCGAGAGTTCCTGAAACTCCTCACAAAGCCTTTCCCATTGATTCAGAGGAGAGGGGGGTTGTCCGGTAGGACACCTGCACCAAGATCTTTGAGCGCTCTTTCAGTCGCATCTAGATCACGTTGGACAGTGAGTAAAACTCTCGCCTGTTTGGTAATGCAAATGCCACGGATATATACTTTAAAGTTGTATGGCAGTTACTCCGCCGAGAGTGGGTGAAGTAAAAGATCAGGAGTCATGTACCAATGGTCTAAACGAGACCACGTACTGTGTGGTGCAGAAAAAAAAGAAATGCCACAATTGGCTGGGTGGAGATGTCACCAGCAGGCATCCAACAGTAAGTGGGCTGTTAATAGGTCCGTAAGTTCATGTGTGGAGTATAATTTAGTGATACGCCCCAGCCCTGTAGTATCCAGTATAGGTTGCAGTGTGGGATTAAAATCTCCACTTAGAATATGGAGTCAATGTCAGATATGGAAATATGTGTGGAGATACCAGAGAAAAAGCATTGCACATCCACATTGGGGGCATATACATTGATCAACAGTATCTGTTTCATGCCATGGGTTCCTGCCACCATCAGATACCATCCATCGGGATCCTTAACCACCATATACGTCTGAAATGGTATGGCTTTGTGGATCAAAATGCAGACCCCGTGGGAGTAGGTGCTGTAACTTTCAAAAAATCTGTAGCACCCAAGGAAGAGGCAGAGCGATTATTAGCTATGGGAGTGTAATGGGTCTCTTTTAAAAAAAGAAATATGTACCTTGTGGCGGGCAAGGTAAGCTAGCACTTGTCTACCTTTACGGGGATTAGCCAGGCCTCTAACGTTCCAGGACATGTATTTCATCCCTAATGCCCCTAAGTTCCTACCAGTACGTGCGGAAGAAGTGTTAGTCAGATGTGTGGAGAGATGTCAATAGGTACAATAGAATGATACCAGCCAGAAAAGTGTACCTCCTGCATGAAACTAACAATTATCATACAACGTAACCAAACTCCCAACCCTCGTCCCCCCACCCACATCGGATATCCACCCAACCTGTATCCGGTGAATCCCATTGTACCCACCAACATAATAGGAGATCTCCTAGGAAAGAGGCAACACTGAGTGGGAGGCCACTGAGATCAAGAGAGCAATAGCAACAAAACATTTACAGCTAGTGAAAGAGAAAGAAAGCAAAGTTATATAACAAAGGGATACTCCCTCAGTGCATCAGGTGAAACATCAACAAGCTCAAGTTCAGTGGGGCAGACCACAGAGGAATCAGATGTAATATAGTGCCTAAAGAGTAGACTACCTGGGAGAGGAGTTTGGTTGCGGTTTGTAGTGTTTCCAGAAGTCCGCCGCATCTGCAGGGGAGTCAGAGATTTGAGCTTTACCATTAAGCCAGATGTGCAGACGCGCTGGGTAAAGCAGGTCCGTTTGATATCCTGAGACTTGCGGCATGACTCCTGGACCAGTCGAGTGAAGTTGGGGAAGGATAAAGACATGCCCTGATAGTGCAGGTCTCCTTTGTCCCTGGCCATGTGTAGGGCAATGTCCGGGTCGTGATTTTTCAGAAGCCGGGCGACTGAGTCACGGCAGGGCACCAGGGGACGATCTAGGGGCGTTTGTCCTGTGGGCCCGTTCAATTGCGAATGTGGAAGAGAAGGAGTCTCTCCCAAAAAGGTCCACCAGGAGTTGTAACACATATGCCTCCATTGTGTTAGTGGATTCTGCCACCCTTGCAAATCTTAGATTATTGCGTTGTGACCTGGCTTCCAAATTACTTTGGTTGCTATAGTCTTGATGAGTCGTTCCATTCATTCTAGGCGCTTAGTTATTGCCGACTGCGAGTCCTTCGATTCCGAAATGCGGTATTCAGCCGTGTCTATGCGAGACTCATGCTGTTCAATTCAGCCATGCATGGTGTCCAGCCGGGCTTCCAGGATGTCAAAACGTGCATCTATGGCCCAAAACCCAGCTCGCACTTCGGCCACTATCGCTGCAGTGCCATCCACGGGGGGGCCGGTCGGGGTCCGGAGGGTCCTGGGAACCAGAGTTGTCTCCGCTATCTCGCCTAGGGGTTTTGGCGCTCTCAAAGGTAAGTTGTCGCTGCTTGGGATCTCCACGGCCCATGACGAGCGATGGGAGATGTGCGGTGGCTTCAATAATGGAAACATGGAGGCCGCAGGGTGCTGTGGTGGCGACTACAACTATGAGGAAGCAGTGATATTCCTGATAAAGGGCCCAGTATAGTGGGCCCTTTCTGTCGAGAGTCAGGGCAAAACAGTGTATAGGAATACACCACCTCTCCCAGTACCAGCAGTGCGGAGAAGCGTGGTGCAAGAGAGAGACCCAAATTGGACCCAGGCTTTAATTGCTCGTCACTTTGTCACTCATTTGCTGAAAGCATGTGAGGGGTCATGCTCATTGCTTACAATGATGAGAAATGGAGGTCCCCATGGGGCATGTGCGCAGCTGTAGCAGTCCTAAAAGAAGGAAACCCCCGGCTCAAGCGGCAGCCGCCCCTCACCAGGAGGCATATGGCAGGAACACGTGATAGAGAGCTGGGTGGGGGAGAGGCCCAGCAGGGCAGACCGAGGAAGGGGAGGACTCATGTCACCAGTCAATGGAAGTGTGTGGGGGCCTGGATACTCTTGATGCCCCCGCCAGCTCTGACGCAGTCAACTGAAGAGGAGCTGCTCTAGTGGCTGCGGCCCTGCCATCAGGCTTGCCCACGACCCCTATCGCCGCGGGCCTCCGAGAGCCACGTCAGGCTGTAGCCAGCGATTGGCTCCGCATCGACAATGGCTGCACACCCGTCAGCTCCAAAGGGCTAAAGGTGTTCCGCGGAGCAGCGGGCAACCGTGGAGACAGTAGGCGCTGACTATTGTGGGCCAACCGACACGTCCCCTCATAAGACGGCGGCCCCCGTAGTGCCACAAGATGGCACACGGGGCAGTCCAGTGTTCCGCGACCCCTTTCGGGTCCCGTCGTCACTTCGGGCCGTGTTGGGGGGCGGGGGAGAGGTAACAATTCCTCCCCCGCCCACCTGGCGGCCTTTTTGTCCCCTCACCCTGTCGCCGTTTTGGTCATCTCGGGAGTCGCTGAACTTTGGTTGCGCGGTGAGTGCTTCACATGCCCCCATCCTCCCTTGCCCGGCTCCTTATGGGTTTGGAACGAGGACAGGGGGCCCAACTTAGGTTGCGGGCGTCTGGGGGGGGGGGGCTGCTCCCGAGTAGGCACGGGCATTTCCGTTCGATGGCCACGGGCCCGAAAGGGCTCCGTGTTGCGGGTTTTGTGGAAGGGGCGAGCCAGCTGTTGCGAGCTCCATCACTTCCTTCGGAGGCCGGGTAGGGGGAATTAGAGGTGCTACCCCCCCTCCCTTGAGTGTCCCAGGAGCAGATGGGGAATTGGGCCGCATGGTGCCCTTGGAAGGCTCACCCCCCTCTAGGCCTTGGCTGACCTGGCTCCACTGTCCCCCAGTTCTTTGCATGTGATGTCTAATTGTCGGGGGTCTTCTTATTGCTGAGTGTCGGAAACACGGGCGAGTTTCCGCAACTTAGGAATCCCCCCGGTGTGCCTTCTCCACACCCGTTGGCCTGGGGGGAGGCCGCTTCCTCCCGCAATTTATTTGACGGTCACATTTTTATCTTGCTTGGTTCATTTACTGTGGGCTCAGGGAGAAGTGGCTGGCTGTCCTGTTTATTTCATCCTGCTCGGATCGAGGTATATATATGTTCATGTCTTACATACATATGCAGCGAATCGACATGCAGGCCTCACTTGTAAGTCAGTTTTGACTACTGCAGTTATTTCCTATCTTCGTACCTACGCTCTTGAGCGGGGTTTCGTCATCTGGCAGTTTGATCGGAAGGTCGAAAGTTCCAGTTTCCTTCCGGCTACCATCGACCCTGCGATGCTCCTCGGGACCGGGTGGCTGGACAGAGCCTTCGCTGCTTGCTCTCCGCTGCACTTCAGGGTCCAAGTGGCTCGCGGGGGAATGGGCGGCGGGGTCGCGTTGGTCCCCCTCTGCTTTCACATTAGAGGATGGAGCGTTGGCTTGTTGAAGGGGCGAATCTTGTAGGCCTCGGCCTTCTGTGTTGTGGCGGCGAGTTGAGAGACAGGCAGGCAGCGGGTGCCTCGCTGCTCTCCTTCTGCGGTCTTAAGTATGGCAGCCGCTTGTCGCGGGCCTATTGTTGCAGAATGGGGGAATGGCAGCGTCTCCTATTTTGTTATTGTTAATCTATGTAGCACTGCCACTTCGGCTCCATTCTGCTCCCCCTCCCCCCCCATTTGTTTGATGTTTCTAGTACCTTTCACCCGAGCTTCTTACTTGGGCAGCTCTCGCCCTCTGACACCTCCTTCCCATATTGGCGCTCAGGTCCTCGCACGGTTTCGGGTGGACAGCCTCGCGCCTCAGCAAGGGGACATTCTTGCAGCGCCTATGTCAGCGGAATCGGGGAGGCACCCCCTCCAGCTTAATTTTCTCTGCCTCTGCCAAACCACATCATGTAATCCCCATTGTGATGTGAACCGTTTATCAATGGGTTACGGCCCGATGGCAGAGTCACGCTCGTGTGCAGCTCCGTTAGGCAGGGTGATCGAAGGGCCCTTCGCGGTTGTCGATTTTCTCTCCTGGTGCTGCCGGCAGAAGTTAGGTGCCACGGACAAGTTGTGCTCGGGTCTTGTAGGGGGTGCAGTGCTGTCTCCTCGTGTTGGCGAGGGGAAGCGCTTCTGCTCGCGGGTAATGAGCTGCAGTGCTGCCTACTGACAACAGTTGCCCATGTAGAGTGCTTCAAATTTGGAGGTTTGGTCTAATTTATCTGTCCCTCAGAGTCCTGGGAGGAGCAGTGTCGGTTTTTTCCGCGGTAAGTCTGGGAGTATGGGAAAATTGCAGGAATGTTTCAAGGGGGTATCACCTCATACCTGGTGAATAGGGATGCTCGTGGTCTTTAGGTTTAACATGAACAGAAGCCAAGTTGTGTTGTTCAGTTATCACCTCTGCTTTGTTCTGCACTGTACCGGACACTCTCCGCTTGTGCTGCGAGCGAGAAGTCTGCTCTTGGTGTATGGGGCGTACACAGCTTCCACAGGGAGGGGTAGGCTCTATGGAGCAGGAACACTGGCAAGTGTCCATCCTAGGCTATGGGCAGGATTTGATCCCCTCGGAACACAAAGCCTTTCATCTTCCAGAGGTCAGAAATGGGGCCCTGGTTGGTGGGTGACCATAACCATCCTTAGATGTAGGTCTGTTAGGTGGAAGGTGCTGGTGCCCGTAGTTCTGGAATTTTGTAAGCCCAGTTAAGTCTAGGTGGCACCCATTCCGTTAATGTTATAGACTTCAGCGTTTTGGGGGTTACAGTACGTACATAGGGATGGGTTTCTGGTAAGACATCTTCCTGTTACACCCAACCCCCCTTTTTGAAGTTCCTCCGTGGCTTGCTTTTCTTTCGACCACCTTGAGGATTACCTGTGCCTGGTTCCTATGTTCCTTTGTCCTGCTGCACTTTCCTCCATGAGTGGCTATTAGGGCAAGCGAGAAGTGTCAGGGCAGAACTTCGACCATTTCTCAAAGGGGTCGGTTTGGGAAAATATATTGGTTCTTTTCAATTTTATCTCAACAAGTTGCCTATTGATATCTATAAGATGGTGGGCTAGGTCTTAACCCACGGTAGTCAGAACATCGCAGTGCGCTTTGTGGGTTTGGAAGGTATTTCTGTGTAGGTCTTCGGTGTAAATTCCGGGTTCAAGTCTTAAATTTGACGCTCCGCAGCCCGCTGCAGTACATAGTCACGTACTCACTCTGATTTTGCCGTTATACAGCGCAGATTTTACTCGAAGGTGTCAGAGCGCTTCTCAATAGGAACAGAACTTATACATGAGAGCACTATAAGTGAACACCGTACAAAGGCAAACGCTAAGTTACATGAAGGAAAGTGACAAACGTGAGCAAACAATGCAAGAAGTGGCAAAGGGAAGACACTTCCATAGTCAAGGAGAATAAAACTTGCTGTCATAAAAGATCTTCCTTCAGACAATAGAGAGGGCATGAATTGAATCTGGAAGTGTCTTTGAAAGAGGAGAACTTTGAGGTCAGTTTGAAGGCCTGGGGTGAGGAGGTGTTCTGGTTAGAATGGTAAGGGGACGAGTTAAGATGTGATTCAAAATCCCACACACCAAAGTGCAATGGTCATTTCTGACTTCGCATTTGAATAAATGACTTAGGGCCATATGTATCAAGGCCAAATGGGTTCGCAAACGCCGAAATTCGCAGAATTTCGGCATTTGCAAACTCATTTTCACAAAATGGTATGTATGAAAGAATTTGGGTGCAAAATAAGGAATCGCAAAATTTGTGATTCCTTATTTTGCAATTGCATTTAAGGAATCGCAAATTTTGCGATTCCTTAAATGCAATGTATTAAGCAAATACTAATTCCAAAAGGCCCTTAAGGAATCGTAAATTACCACCAACTTCTAGTTGCGATTTCCTTGAAAAATGCACATTTCAGCATTTTTCAAAGTGCCATGTAACGCACATACATGCCCTTAGGGCATGTATGAGCACCACATGTGCACCCATACTTATTTCAGGGGTGCAACAGGGTGTCGCACCCTTGAAATGATTCTAAATTTGCGATTAGCAAATTGCGAATCGCAAATTGAGAATAAATTCCCATTCCTTCCTATGGGCCAGGAGGCCCATAGAAATGAATGGGAAAGTATTCCTTAATTGCGAATTTGCAATTTGTGAATTCGCAATTAAGTAATATCAAGAAATCGCTAAATAAATTCAATTTTCTTGATAGATACCAATTAGCGATTCTGAAATAGCGATTTCTTAAAAATCGCTATTACAGAATCGTTAATTGGTATCTTGATACATATGGCCCTTAGTAACAAGACATGACACCACACTACTGCCTCAGGTGCTGGAGGTACGCAAGTGTTTGCCCCACCCAACGCCTTACGAGAATGTAATATGGACAAACTAGTTCTCGTAGCTGACAAACAGGCTTGGCCTTGGGAGAGTGGGTGGCATTGATTGCCGCTGTCTCATAGTAAAAAATATATATTGGTATATGAGTGGGGCAGGGCTTCTAATGGATGTTTTATTTCTTAAATGCAGGAATCGCGTCGGAGAACCACCCTACTCACAGGGGGGCTGCCTGAACTATCAACAGGTAGAAGGGTCATAGCACACTAGGGGAAGCGAGCTAGGGCCTGGGACCCCAGGTTCTCCCCAGGAGTCATTACTGTCCCTGATTTGGGGCACGCAGGTCATGCTCCATAGAAGTTATACACTGGTAGACAACTGGTGAGTCTGAGCAGAGCAGGTAGTTCCAGTGCAATAATTGGATGTTTTCTCTGTAAAAGCAACTGATGAGTCTGGGCAATTTGTTGATTTACTAAGCAATAATTGGGGGGTTCTCTTGGTAAGCAGTGGCAGAATGGGGACAAATCTGGCATCCCCTGTGACAAAATTGAAATGCGTTCTTTAAACAACTGGTGTGTCTGGGCATATCATGCATCCCATGTGCAATAATGGAATGGGTTCTTTTGTATAGCAACTGGGGCGCTAGTAAGGGGCTCTGATCCTGGCGATCGAGGTAGCAATAGGCTTACCGGTCAATACTGATTAGGGGCTGTTTTCATGGATTTGTTCTCTCTTCCAGAAACGCACGGGTTTCGTTCTATAATATTCAAACAATGCCTAGCAGTCCGGCCTGCCAGGGCTTGGAGCAGATGCAGGGGAAGAACACACTGGGGCCAGTGTGTGGGTTTCTGGGTCAGCACGTCCAGGATTGGAGTGTAACCTTTTTTCTAATTTCGGGACAATCCGATCGAGTACACAGGCACCACTCTGAGAAGGACAGGTGGGAACGGAAGCAGGAATTGCCAGGGCGTGCTCCGGGTCAGAAGCCTGTATGCCGTCCCAGGTTAAGTGCTATTGGGGGGCAAGGTGGCAACCCGGTTCCGACTTCTTGTAGGGGAGAAGCAGAAGTAGGGTTAAGTGTAGCGCTTGTGCAATTCCATGACATCCTTTCACATCAGCCCAGTTGTGCTCAATTACTTTATTCAACTACTGGCCTCTACTCTTTGAGGACATGAGGGATATCCGCACAGGTACATTGGCAGAAGACTGGTTGGTAATCATTAGGGGGGTGCCCAGGGGTCTTTTCCAGAAGTTACCTAAAAGTCGGTACTTGTGACACACTATAGGGTTTGCACACAGCAGGGGAGAGGGCCTGCCCAGGTGGTCAGGGGCAACGGTATTGTCAAGTCTGGACTTCCGTAAGCGCGACATTCTGGCCCACGCTGAGACATTCACTTAAGTGGCAGCACAGCATCACCAGTTTCTTATACTCAGGCCCAATGGCACTATGGTGATGGGGGATTAATTTGCACAGAATTTAGAGCCTGATTTAGCCACACTTACATCCTCCAGTATTACCCCACTAGGACCTTCTAGTATGGCCCCGCCCTGGGTCTGACTGATACGATAAAGACTCTAACTTGTCTATTTCTCTGGACACAGGTTGGTGCATTTTGGCCATGTAGGCATTTGGTCCGGGTGGGTAAGCAATTTCTAACAGGCAAAAATTCAGCAATTTGGGTTGACACGCAGCGGAGGGCCCTTAGCTATTCCTCTGGTAAGATTTCACCTAGACAGTATATTAATTCATGGCTATTCAAGTTCCAAAGTAAGGTTTCATTCTGCAGTTTTTACACGCCAGGAAGTACGAGTGAGGAAGTAACAGTTCCCCTAGTTGCACATCTTGGGCCTTACTTATGAAGGCCTTGCGCCACCGGTGCGTCACTTTTTCCCATGTTAAAAGTGACGCACCGGTGGCGCAAGGCCTTCATAAATAAGGCCCCTTGTATTTACAGTTGTATAGGGTCCTTCTAATTGCTTCATAGGGTCCTTCGAGTGCCAGGCAAAGGGGGTCGAATAGTACAATTGATAAACACAAAGATACATTCAACACAGTTTTAGAAGGGACGTCGTCTAAGCAGACCTCAAATTGGCCTTACTCATGACGGGGAAGTTAGCGGCCAGACAGTGGGCGGTCCAACTATTTATATGTTGAGTGTTGCAAGCATGCACCAGGAGATGGACCGTCCAGATTTTCCAAGACAGATATAGTCCCGTCCTATAGCCAGGCTTTGGCTTAAGCGGTTAGGTATTGGATGGTTAGGTGCATTAGGCTAAAAGGAGCATGGGGGCAGAGCTTATTTGGCAAAAATGATTGAAGAAGGATTGTTGGGTGTTCCCACTGCTCATAACGGGCAAGTATTGGTTTGTGGGATTCCCCTCTTGTGTCACGGCAAGTTGCGAGGACAAACGTACTTAGGGCACATACCCAATGGATAGAGAGTCACCAAAAGGGGGGGAGTGGCCTCTGTCAGGCCTTGCTTGGACAGGGGTAGCCAATCTCAATAGCTGGAGCTTGTAGAGGTGATATTGTTAGAAACAGACTGGGGTGTACTGGGCCATAAACCCCTCGCCTGAGCTGCAGAGGGCAGCGGGCTGTAGGTGTCATCGAGGGACAGGCTAGTTTTTTATAGGGCTGAAGTGCGTGCCACAGAATTTTCTCCTTCGCAGAAGGGTATCAGTGGATCCCCCATACAAGACCAACAAGGGGAATCTTGTGACACACAATCTGGTAGTGCGAGACCATTACTGGTGTAAGTAACAAGGGTCACAGGTGGACAACTGGGTCTGGGCACCTGTAGGTTGGTACTTCACGATATGGTGCAGTGTCTAATGTTAGACACCACACACTTATTCCCTCTAACCTGTGTGACACCATTCTATGGGCACCAGGGACGAGTGGAAAATAACTATGAAGTTGGCTGGTCTGGCAAATTTGAACCAGGGAGGAAGACCACAATGAACACTTGGCGCAAATTAGCAACCAGTGTGGGACTGGTAGACGTCAGTGGGTGGAAATCACCCCTGGCTCCTGTGTCAGGGAGCTTGGCAGGGGAGGCGTGGAGCCTGCGCGCAGGAAGGTCTGCGCTATGCGTAAATTCGCTGGGCAGAGGGGACTTGGCCTCATTAGACCTGGGGGCTACATGCCAAATTCACAGGGTGTGTTGAGAACGAGGGGTACATCTGACCAGTATAAGCATGGACCGATTTGTGCTGGTTAGGGGAGAGGCCCTAGAAATAGCAGGATGTAAGTAGGAATGCCGGCCTTGGTGGGGGGGACCCTGGCTGCGACGGTCGCCACACTCAGGGCTGTGGGGGAGTTACAGCGCGATCCATAGGCGGAAAGGTACTCAGGGGTACCCTCTTCAGGAGCACAAAGGGTGCTGAGGCCTAATATCCCCAGGAAGTCTGTGCGGTGGACCTTGGGGTGCGACGGCGCCCCGCTATCCTGCGGGCGGTTGGAAACCTGTACAACCAGGGGTCGCTTGAATGCTCCGCCCCTCGTAGGGGGGGGCGTGAGCAAGAGGGTGGACCAATGGTTCACCGGAAGTGGCTATCCCTCACCACAACCGCTAAGCAACGATTGGCTAAGGCCATGATGCAAGTTGGCCCTTCAGGTGGTAGGCCGCGAGAGCGGCTTGCCTTTGGATCGCCTGTAAGATAACCCACCATGTTGGCATATGTGTATGCTAATAAACCTGCAGCGACTTTTTCTCCAACAAAAAAGTTGTCTTGTCTGATTATTTATGCTTTATGTATGTTGCTGCAAGAGGGCTGGTGAGTGGGCCGATATTGGCACTATGCACCGGTGGAGCGCAGTGAGGCTGCATTAACGGCGCAGCTGCCCCGGAGCTCCTCGGTCAAGACGCCATCTTGTAGCTCGGCCAGGCAACGCACCCCTGGATCCCCTATGTAATGAAGCTAAAACGGGTGTGATGCGTGACCGTCGATTCAGACGATGCACTAATCTCTCAGCATCATTTTGAATAAGTTGCAGTTTCTAAATCAAAAGTTGGTATGCCCAAATATATAGCATTACAATAGGTCAAGTGGATAGAAACAAACGCATTCAAATGTAGAACTTTCTGTGAGAAGAAAACAGGTAGAGTACTTGTTTTGGTGTGCGCAGTTGGAACAGAGAGAGTTACAACAATAATTGGAGTGCCGAATCAGTTCTTACTCCGAGATTTTTCAACCATATTAAAAGGACTGGGTGCTGGGCCTAGAGCAGCGGTTCTTAACCTTTGGTCCATGAGTCGAAATGAATTTTCATGGTGTCCGCGGGCTAGAGAGTTGTCTGTGTACCATATTGCCTCTGCATACACTCATGTCACTCAAGGACTGTGAATGACGCCACAGGGGTGGTGAGGCTAAAAATTCAGGCCAGTCATCATTCAGCTAGGGTTGAATTTACTTCTGTGTGCTCGCTCCGAGTGTAGTTTGAGGCAAGCTGTGTGACCCTATTACTCTGCTAAGTTAGAGCTTGTGGTACTATCTCTTTGTCAGCAAGGTAGAGAAACACTAGTTCCTTCGTCCTCATCCCTCTTCCATTAGCAATTTAGTTGAGGCCCCCAAAAGTCAAAAGGTTAAGAACCACTGGCCTAGCGTTTTAGCCAAGAAAGGGAGATTTCAGAATTCAGAAGACTGAAAGGGACACAATATTTCAGTCTCACTGCCCTTAAGCCTTATATGGTTGGTATTTATCCAGGTGTGGACATTAGAAAGGCAGTACCCAAGTTGTGAGGCTCCTTAGAATTTCACATTAGTTTAGGTGTCAGCATATAAAAATAGAATAAGCCCAAATCATGGTATGAGATGGGCAAACGGGTAGTGTATAAATGTAATATTATAGGAGAAAAGGTTGAACCCCGCTTGGAGCTCCAAACTTACACCAGCACCACGGGACCCTGAACTGGAAAGAAGAGCAGACAATTTGAAAGGTTCTGTTTGATAAAACGTCATAGGGCCATGCAAAGGCTAGGCGCTTTATTCTTAAAACTGGCAACTCTGGAGATCATGGAGTGGCATACAGTGGCAGCAGGAATATTGATATCTGCCGCAAACCACAGGTCGGCAAGCACCAAAACTATTGTAAGTGCTGTGGTAAGAGTGAAAACCCGTCTGGGCCATTAGTTTTTACATAAGTAGACAATTTCTGAAGAACTACTTTTTGTAAAAGTTTAGCCACAAAAGGCAATTGATAGATGGCCCTATAATTTAAAAGATCTTCTGGGCCCATGTTGGTCATTAAGTAGCAGGTCACAGAGGCTTTTTCCAAAACATCTGAGACCTAACCTTTAAGAGAGAGGCATTAATAATTGCTCTTGCATAACTTGGATTATGCAACAGATATTTTGGAGTAACTAGCAATAAAGCCAAATTATTAGGTAAAAGTGGAACATATGAAGAAGAAAATGGATAAGTAGTTTTTTTTAAATACCTGAATGTTCACAACATTTTTTTTAATGCGTCAGCTATCGGATTACCTTTCTCATAAGAATTAGATACATCAGTCTGAGCAGGGGAAGCTTGGAGCTCATCAATCCCCGGCAATACATTAAGTGGATTATATGAATGTGGTCACTTGGTTGAGGGTAAAGACAACTCGTGGTCACTTGCTTGAGGTTCATTAATGACATTTTTATTATTTGAAAGGAAGAGAAAGGTCTGTTGTAATTTTTTGGTGTTTCTTAATGGCAATAGTCATAATATCAGAGTCACGGTGGAGCTTAGCCAACAGACAATTGTAATTCTTGACTTGAATGTTGCAATAAATGAATGAATACTATTAAAATGCAGACTGCTATCCCAATAAAGGGGTGCCCTGGAGCTAAGCTTAAACATTTTGCAGCACAGGAAGAAAGAGAAAAATGCCTCTGAGCATTGTTTTTGTGCAGAAAGTTATCCCTTCATGCACAAAAACAATACTGCCTGTAACACAAGCAACATTGCACTATGGCACAATAGACTAGTCAATTTGTTGCGGAACCTAGAACTAATTGCAATAAAATTTCCGTGAGCCGATTGTTATTTAAATTTTTCCGTAGAAAACGATGGTAAAAAGTCTACCACTCTATCATGACACGTTAATCCAATATGGCGGATTTTTCAAAATGGCTGTCCATTATTTGAGATATAGGGTATAACTGTTTATATGCCCATGTGTGGTATCATTTTACATGTTTTTAGGGACGGGAAAGTCAAAAATAACATCAAAAATTGTTTCTGATGACCATAATATCAAATAATTGCGTAATATGTCAGATTGTATAATTTTTTCATTGACTTGTATGACAAAGTGTGAAGGAACATAAATATTACAATTAACTTTTGAAATAAAAAGTTTGCTATTGTTTGTGTTTTGTTTTGTAACTTTATTGTTATTGTTAGTTTTTTTTGTTAATCAAAAATGTTTCATTTATGTATTACAGGTTCTTGCGAGTTGCCGAGAGATACAGTGAAAATGTAGACGTAGAAAAGTGTTTCATTTGTGATGTGGTGTTTCAAGAAGATGATGATGTATCTGTACTCACAGAAGTGAAAAGCATAACATTAATGTTTATCATTATGCTGCAGATCATGAATTAGGTGTGTTAAGGATCTTTCTTCTAACTAGCTGAATGCTTGTAGGGTATAGAATGTGAATTAGAGTTTAGGTTAGAAACTAGACTTAATCCCTCTATTGCATCTTTAAAAAAAGAAGTGAAATCGCTTCTCATGGCTAAATTCACTTGAGCATGGACTACTGATATTATGGGACCCAACGTATCTTCGTCATGGAACTTAATAATGTCTATTGCCAAGCCAGATATCCTAGATAGTGTAGCTACATTATGCATGATATACAGGGAACGTTTTGTTATTTACCATATACCTATGTATCTAAGAGACGATGTGTATACTATCATTGACTTGCATTGAACTTTATATCATTTACTTTGTCCTATGTAACTAAGACACTACCCTGTAAAGCGCTCCGATACCCTCAAAGGTCTGGATCAGGCTATAAAAAACTTTCAAAATAAAAATAAATAAATAAATAAAATTATTTATAGTATTCCTAAATCTTTTCCCTCTCTTTCAGCTGTGCGCTGTCATAGAGTTGGCAGCAACTTCAAAGCATGAGTTAGGGATAAATAATTCAGAGGTATATCATGTGACATAGTAGAACTAATGAAGTGTAATTAAAAGAGTATTATCTAGTAGATATCCACACAAATAGCTTGCTTAATCTCCACTATGGCCCCCTGCGGAGGGATGCCTGGCTTTCACCTTGGGGGTGCCCAGTATGGGTTATCTCACAGGGAAAAACCAGGACGGGTTCCCAAAGCAAGCGCTTAGACCGTTGGAGACCGTTGGTGATAATGCGCTATATAAATATAAATTACAATTACAATTACAACTACAGCGCAGGTTGTGACAGCCAGGAAAGCAGGTGAAGTGAGAATATCTGGTGCCTCTGTTTTTTCCTCTCTTATCCCATTACTTTTTTCCTCAAACTACTGCTGACTGAGATATGCATCATTTGTATCTTTTTTTAAAACTATTTTTATTACAACATCAATAAAATTGGCAATACAGACATTGTTCAGTTACTTTCCTTAGTCACTTAGATCACATTTCTTTCATATTCATGCTTGTGGTAAAACAGTACGTATCTTATTGCTTTATCTGTTCCTTAGTTTACCCTTCCCATTCCCCCCGCTATCCCTCTTCTATCTCTTCATCTGAGCTATCTCCCTCTGATTCTGGCAGTGGTTCAAAAATATTCCCTCTGAAAGCATTCCACGCCTCCCATAGCTTATTCCATTTCTGCGGACACCTTCTGGTTGCATATACTGTACATTCAGTGATCATCGTTAGGTCCATATTCCTACACCATGCAGACAGTGTCGGTACCTCTGCCGCTCCCCATTTCTGTGCAATGTCTCTCTTAGCGATTAATAGACCAGGTGTAATCCAGATCTGCCCATGGGGTGCGAGGTCGTTATGCTTCCATATGTTCAGCAAACATCTTCTTGGTTCTGGTAAGAGTGATGTGTCTGTTGTCTGTGATATCGTGCGTAGCACCTGTCGCCAATAGTTTACTATTAGTGGGTAGTCCCATATAGTATGAAAAAAGGTACCCTTCTCCCCGCAACCTCTTAAACAATATGGATGTGGGGCTTTCTGCATTTTATGCAAGGTGGTCCTAGTATAGTATATTCAATGTAGGATTTTAAGTTGAACTAACCTTAGCCTGGCCGAGATGCCCACCTCCTTAGGTGATGCTAGAGCCTCTCTCCATTCCGGGTCACCCACGTCGCCTACCTCTACAGTCCATTTCTCTTTCAATACGCCTGTTGGGTCTGGCATATTATTGAGTAGTTTCTGGTATGTAAATGATGTGGCACTTTTATACCTATAATCTGTAAGTAGTCGGTTCTTCTAATGGGGAGGCTTCAGGGAGTTCAGTATTTAGTGGGAGTACCAACAGAATATGTTCCCCCTTGACCTCTAAAACTTTAGCGGTATATATCCAATACTTTGATTCTATTATTTTCATACATAAGGGCAGACAACAAAAAAGGATTTTTTATAACTTTCTCATTTTATTATTTTTTTCTTTTTTAGTTATATTTCTTAGTACAAAAATTATTTCTCATTTGTCGTTTTGTCACATCAGTTAATATACTTTATCAAAAGAACACATAGTATAAAACACAACATTTTCTAATCTCATCAGTAAAAAAACTATTTACTGCAGGGGAAAACGATATACAAGACAATCAACACTCTCACATGTACATACATCCCTTATTTAACATGCATACTACATTCATTCTAGATTCTGCGTCTGAGGGATCGCAGATGGAAATGCAAATTAGTACGCAAGGTCGACGCGTTTCGGCAGTGTGGACCGCCTTCCTCAGGACCTGTCTTGCAGAATACTCAAACACAAACAAAAGTTTTATGGCCCCTGCATGGTTGAAAATCTGTAACGATAAATGACATACATTGTTTTATTTATTCTAATACGTTTTACATTCTTCTCAGTTTATATTACCCTATGTATAATCAAAAAAGACATAATTCATTTGCATATTATAATTCCTTAGATTCTCTTGTGGTTGGACCTGGACTGAGCAGTAGGAACACGTATCCACGACTCTCATATGTGACACAAAACCCATACCTAGTGAGTTTCCCTCGGGTTAAATTAGCCTGAGAACTCTAGTGTTAATATTAGAGAAGGTTTTTGAGAAAAAGATTCATTATCCTATCCACAGTTTATGTTCAAATAAAGAAATTTTTTTTATTTTTTTTTTTATATACTAAATCTGGGATGATATCAATAAATAGGTATAATTTAACTGTTTTGAAACTTGTTCACATTTGAGACATTTTTTATAACATGACAGATCTCAGACTATGTACCTCTTATTCTGGGAAAAAGGATTCCTGTCAAGTTGAAAGTTTTGACTTCTGGATTTATTTAAGTAGTACTTCCTGTATAAAATTAGGAACAGAAGCTTATCATTATTTTGTGATCTCAAGAAAAAGAAAAGGGGAAAATTTCTATGGTAAATGATAGGCAAAAACTTACCTATTTTATCCGATATAGTTGTCTTCTAATTGTTAGTGCCAAGGCTTGTTTATTGTGGGTTGGGTATTAAAACTGCAAGGACCACAAAAAGAAAGGAAGAACAACCCCTTACTCTCTCGTGTTTAGTGTGGTTAGAAATATATTAATTATTAGTGCGGTCCCTATATTACTAACCTAAATGTCACTATGACTGGGACTTGAGTCATGAAAATCCACTCTTTGTGTTAATGGACGTCAAACGCTGCTAAGTTGCTGCACTTCAGACCGTTATATAGCTGCAGAGAAGTTAACAAAGGCATGGATTTAGTCTTATGCGCTTTTACGTTGTCGATTTTTAAAAAAGAAATCAAGAAGGTGTGACGGATTTTACCTTGTTTGGAAGTCTAGCGCTTTTCTTTTTATAAAAACCAGATTGTTGGCTGCAGAGCGTTCAAACGACGTGAGGCAGAGCTCGTCTTTGCACAAATTAGAGTGCCGTTACTTTAGTTGCTCTGGAAAGGAAATGGAAAATAGCATCCTCATCAAGACTGATGTCTCGTGCTCTGGAGGGCCATAAGGTGCCGTCTAAACGGCGCTATGAGTTAAAATCTATGCTCTGCAGTGCTTACCTAAGTTCTCCTTTTGTCCGGTCCAAAGACGTATTTTCCTCGTACTCACAGGATGTCTAACGCAAGGGTGTGTTTGCGGTGTCTTATATGCGTCATTTGCGCGCCATGTAAGAAGTCACATGGTCTCAGCTAATGACCAATGATATTAGGACTTCCCGAAGGACGGGTTGGCGTCCCAAAACGGAACCGCCGCGGCGGCCATTTCTGAGTGGGAAGTATGTGTATTATTTTGAGTGAGATGAATAACATCTTCTTACACTATTAACGAAGTGAGTTTAAATTATGGCCAATATTCAAAGGTATACGAAAGTATAATAGGAGGTAGTGACTCCATTATATTAACGGGTGTATGTGAACATAAGGTGTGCCTACAGGTATGAACACATATGAAGAAGTACGGCGGCCATTGTTGAGTGGTGCTATAGTTAACCCATTTCACAGTGTGTAGTGGAACTTAGCAATGAAATTGAGATTATTATATCTATGCGTGTATGTGAGTAAAGATCACACGGGGCTATTACTGAGTGGTACTTAGGTTGCCCTCTTGCACAGTATATTATACATCTATATATTCTCAATCGGAATGGGATCTCTATATAAGTTTTACTTGTCCTATTTATTGTGTTCGTATACCTTTGAATATTGGCCATAATTTAAACTCACTTCGTTAATAGTGTAAGAAGATGTTATTCATCTCACTCAAAATAATACACATACTTCCCACTCAGAAATGGCCGCCGCGGCGGTTCCGTTTTGGGACGCCAACCCGTCCTTCGGGAAGTCCTAATATCATTGGTCATTAGCTGAGACCATGTGACTTCTTACATGGCGCGCAAATGACGCATATAAGACACCGCAAACACACCCTTGCGTTAGACATCCTGCGAGTACGAGGAAAATACGTCTTTGGACCGGACAAAAGGAGAACTTAGGTAAGCACTGCAGAGCATAGATTTTAACTCATAGCGCCGTTTAGACGGCACCTTATGACCCTCCAGAGCACGAGACATCAGTCTTGATGAGGATGCTATTTTCCATTTCCTTTCCAGAGCAACTAAAGTAACGGCACTCTAATTTGTGCAAAGACGAGCTCTGCCTCACGTCGTTTGAACGCTCTGCAGCCAACAATCTGGTTTTTATAAAAAGAAAAGCGCTAGACTTCCAAACAAGGTAAAATCCGTCACACCTTCTTGATTTCTTTTTTAAAAATCGACAACGTAAAAGCGCATAAGACTAAATCCATGCCTTTGTTAACTTCTCTGCAGCTATATAACGGTCTGAAGTGCAGCAACTTAGCAGCGTTTGACGTCCATTAACACAAAGAGTGGATTTTCATGACTCAAGTCCCAGTCATAGTGACATTTAGGTTAGTAATATAGGGACCGCACTAATAATTAATATATTTCTAACCACACTAAACACGAGAGAGTAAGGGGTTGTTCTTCCTTTCTTTTTGTGGTCCTTGCAGTTTTAATACCCAACCCACAATAAACAAGCCTTGGCACTAACAATTAGAAGACAACTATATCGGATAAAATAGGTAAGTTTTTGCCTATCATTTACCATAGAAATTTTCCCCTTTTCTTTTTCTTGAGATCACAAAATAATGATAAGCTTCTGTTCCTAATTTTATACAGGAAGTACTACTTAAATAAATCCAGAAGTCAAAACTTTCAACTTGACAGGAATCCTTTTTCCCAGAATAAGAGGTACATAGTCTGAGATCTGTCATGTTATAAAAAATGTCTCAAATGTGAACAAGTTTCAAAACAGTTAAATTATACCTATTTATTGATATCATCCCAGATTTAGTATATAAAAAAAAAAAAAAAAAAAATTTCTTTATTTGAACATAAACTGTGGATAGGATAATGAATCTTTTTCTCAAAAACCTTCTCTAATATTAACACTAGAGTTCTCAGGCTAATTTAACCCGAGGGAAACTCACTAGGTATGGGTTTTGTGTCACATATGAGAGTCGTGGATACGTGTTCCTACTGCTCAGTCCAGGTCCAACCACAAGAGAATCTAAGGAATTATAATATGCAAATGAATTATGTCTTTTTTGATTATACATAGGGTAATATAAACTGAGAAGAATGTAAAACGTATTAGAATAAATAAAACAATGTATGTCATTTATCGTTACAGATTTTCAACCATGCAGGGGCCATAAAACTTTTGTTTGTGTTTGAGTATTCTGCAAGACAGGTCCTGAGGAAGGCGGTCCACACTGCCGAAACGCGTCGACCTTGCGTACTAATTTGCATTTCCATCTGCGATCCCTCAGACGCAGAATCTAGAATGAATGTAGTATGCATGTTAAATAAGGGATGTATGTACATGTGAGAGTGTTGATTGTCTTGTATATCGTTTTCCCCTGCAGTAAATAGTTTTTTTACTGATGAGATTAGAAAATGTTGTGTTTTATACTATGTGTTCTTTTGATAAAGTATATTAACTGATGTGACAAAACGACAAATGAGAAATAATTTTTGTACTAAGAAATATAACTAAAAAAGAAAAAAATAATAAAATGAGAAAGTTATAAAAAATCCTTTTTTGTTGTCTGCCCTTATGTATGAAAATAATAGAATCAAAGTATTGGATATATACCGCTAAAGTTTTAGAGGTCAAGGGGGAACATATTCTGTTAGTGTCTTGCTTTTCCCCTCTTTCCCTGACCTTAAAGTAACAAATAGAGGGGGTCCCAATCTCATGTTAATACATTTAGTGGGAGTACCATCATTAAAGCGTGTCGTATTTGCATGTATCTAAATCTTTCGTTCGGGCCTAGATTATATTGCTGTTGTAGTCATGCGAACGGTATCACTGTTCCTTTATCCCATAGATCTCCCACTGTTGAAATGCTTATGTTGTCCCACTGTGTAAAGCCCCTACACCGTCGCAGTTGTCTTAGTGCCTTGGCATCCCAGAGCGGGGTCAGCATCGTTATCACCCCCCTCCAACCTAGTCGAGCTTGTGCCACATACCAAATCAATGCTCTGTGTTTAGTAGGTCCCACTAATTTTGTGACTAAACCTCTGTTGTAGAGTATCGCCAGCATATTATTCATTCCTAATTGTGCCCTATCTGCTCTATACGCTGGGTCGTCATGGGGAATATGGATCCAGTGGTTTATGACTTTAAGTTGTGCGGCCCAATAATACAGTTGGAGATTCGGGAGTGCGATTCCTCCGTCATACCAGCTGTTGTATAGTTTCGCTTGCGCTATGCGGACCGGGCGATTGCCCCAAAGAAGGGCTGACACCTGTGCTGCCACTTGTTTAAAATAACGGGGTGGAATTGGGTCGGGCGTGTTTTCAAGGGCATAGAGGAATCTAGGGAGGGCCTTCATTTTATATAATGCTGCTCTTCCAGGTAATGAGAGGGGCAGCGATGCCCAGTGCGCCACGTCATGCCTTAACTGCTCCAATGGAGGTGTTAGATTCTAGAGAAGAAATCTGCTGTATTCTTAGTGATGTGTATTCCTAAGTATTTAAACAAATCTTCTGTAATCATTAATGGACATTCTGTAGAAAGTATCGGCTTCGGCCCCTTCAGAATGTAAATGACTGATTTAGACCAGTTTATTGTATAACCTGAGATTCTTCCATGGGTGTTACATATATTAAGAAGTTCCGGTATACTACTCTATGGTTCTGTAAGATAGACCAACATGTCATCTGCATAGAGTGAGATTCGGTCTTCCCACCCCATCTTCCAACTGATTCCCTTTAACAACGGGGTCTCTCTAATTAGTGTCGCTAGGGGTTCTAGTGCTAGTGCAAATAACAGCGGCGACAGGGGACACCCTTGACGTGTTCCCCGTGCCAGGGCTATCTCATCTGATATGTGGCCATTGGCCGTCACTCGTGGTATCTTTTGTTTTTAAAGGAAAGCACCCTACATGGGAAATACAGAGAACGAAATGAAATTGCGCCAGTGAGAAAGGTACCAAAAAGGAAACGTTTAAAGTGACTACCTATTTTGTTAACTGCAAGCATAAATATAAACCAATAATAGACACTGTAACTAGAGTCAAACATTTAAGAGAGATACTCTACTGTTTAAGAACAGAAGGCATCAAGTAACAGATGAAATAGGAAAAAAATTCTCAAAGCATTCAAACCTAAAGATGATCATTGGGAAATTAGAAAGACCCTTCAGAAGTATTGTAATCTATTGACACAGGAATTGAATTAAATTCTTCTACAATCACCATCTGTAACCTTAAGTAAACTTCTTAATTTTGGATATATGTTAGCTTACTGCAACTACCTGTTGGCAAAAAAGATCACAAAGCATTTTTGCTCCCTTTAACTTTTCATGTGGGCAACGTAAAATATGTTGATTATGGTAATAATGCCAACAGTATATTGAAAACGATGGGCTTGCGACAAATAAATACAGCATTAAGCTTTTACTTAAGTATATTTCTACCTTTCATGTGTATATAGTGGTTTGTCCTGGAAAAATATATATGTCAGCAGTACTACTCAAAAGCTCAACAAGTTCAGGGAACAGAGAAAATTACTCAAAATATGTCACAGTACTTCATTTCTGTGAAGCTTCTGAGGGAAAGGTGCCAGATTTAAGGTATTGTGACACTGACGAGATATCACTGAATTTAACAAGAAGAAGAAAATGTAAATGGATTGGCTGTTCTACTTCCCTTTGTCCTAAAGGACTCAAAACATTTCAGTTTTTTGTGAATCCTGTAGTTTTGACTCTCATACAAATATTATATCAAGTAATGTTTCAAAAGTGCTATTTATGGAAAAGAATATTGCAGTAGGTTAACTTTTATGTAATATGTTTTTGAAAGTCGTAAACTGTATATTCACATTTTTGCAGTCTGCCATGAGGAAATGTTGTTAGATTGCTTAGCAAATTTCCAATTATAATTGTTTTATATAACTGGTATCGCCAAACATAAGCGTACAGATGGAGACTCAAACCATTGACTGAAGGAATAAGTTTTGAACGAAAAAAAAGATATTACTATGTATGATTTATTTGGTATTGTTATACTAATGGTTGGAATTCAGGTAATTTAAATAGAACGTGCTTGAGTATAAATTAAGAAATGAAAACTTTGTAAAGCGCACCGCTTTAAGCAGTTGTCCTGGTGCTTCGGTATAATACTATTTTCATTTTTTGCTTTTTTGAGACCTTGAGGAAGTGTGCATATGCGCGCTTGAAACACAGTTTGTCAGTAAGATGCTGAAAAGTGTGATATTTATACTAGTGTATACATTCATCTACAACCTTTTTCAAATATTTAGGAATTATGAATTAAAAGAAGATTTTGATAATAAAATGAAAAGCACATATTTGTACTCCAGCTATGAAGTGGAGTCTTTGTACCGACCACGTAGTTGGTGGTTTGAAAGATTATATTTAGCAGTTTCCTTCACAAGCTACTCCAGTCTGCATGGGGTATAAATTGAATATGATACCACAAATGACTGGAGAGATGCACATTGAAGCAGTTGTGGGCTGTATAAACATAAATGGAGCCGCTCGTTAGAGGTGTTTGTTGCTGCCGGATTACAGAGCCTTGCTACAGGTGTAGTGCCTTTGGATCCCTGAGTGCCTTGTGGTATTTCAACGGAGAGTCTAATCCCGTGGCCGCAGAGGAGGTGAGAGGCACGGCGCTCGGGACTGCGAGGACCAGCATTCCTCCAAACACCAACAGCTGGTTCCTCTTCCCGGCCGAGCCGCGCCCCCTCCCAGTGCCACGCCCCCTCTACTAACTTAAGCAGGATTAACAACGGGCATCGCGGGACGCGCGCGGGTCGTGACCCGGGGCGAAGACCGGGCAAAGAGCGGGCCCTCTGTGGCCCTCAGAGGCCAGAGGAGGCCGGGCTGGGCCAGAATCCCTGTCCGATATCGGACCGTCTAGGACTATTGGTGTAAGTTCACGGGGTGTATTAGTATTGTATTGGCTACTATGTCTATTGAAATCCTAACACCGGAACTTGTTGGACCTGATAAGCCAGTGAGCCTGATCAATGGGAAATTAGACAATTATTTAAAAAAAACTGTTATGGACACCCCCAGTACTCCTACCTTGGCGGAACGTCGGGCCGAGCGTCGACGCTCGGTGGAAAGCCTGAAAAATAGACCATTAACTGATTCACCCGTTCTGATCATCTCTACTTTGGAGGGGACCTTAACTGAGAATGTTTGTTCTTTTTCCCAGGATGGCTTCCCATTAATATTTAGAGAGTGTGCGCCCACGGATGACATTGGTCCCCAGGATACTGTGAATACCCCCATTAACCCTATTAATCCCAGCGTAACCAAGGCCACAATTATAACTGAGGCACTGATAACCCCTACTCCTAGGCAAATTAGACCCGTAAGGAATAGGGCAAAAAAAAAGTTACGCCTACTAAAATTTATGGCCCACCACCTAACAAAAAAAGGCGGAAAAGGGCCGACTTATCGAAGCGGAAAATTAATCATGCTGATTTTGGGATTAAAGTCAATGCTAACACAGGTGGAGAGCGGGTACTTGCATTGGACCAGGGAACCATGGCTACATCACCTATACATACAAGCCCCAAGTCTAAAGCAGTGGAGGCCAGCTCTATATCTGATAATTCTACCGCTGTTGTGACACACAAGAATCCCCAAACCACGCCTTAATCGATAGTATAGAGTCCATTAGAAGGACTTACACTCTTGCTATCGTAGAAAGACTTAACAAAATGGATGATAGGCTTGGGAAGATAGAGCGTGATATGGGTAGTAAGCTAGTATTCACTAAGGTACCTTCTAAACCGGTTTTACAAACTACCATTATACCAACCCCAGCTATAACCCCTACACCTGCCCCCGCTCAGACTATGGACATGTCACATACATTACATACCCCTAGAGAAATTATACCAAAAGCTACTTCTGTATTAGCAAAAAGTAAACTCACACTGCCTCCTGTTGTAACTGCTAGTGGGCCGACGAAGAGCATAGGACAAGCCACGGGAGACCAGAAGAGGGATAGGGGGAGTGGGAGGCTTACACGGGGTAACTACAGCAAGGGCCCCCTTCCAGAACTTCCACCGGAAGCAGTGCCTTTCGTGGTGATTCTTACCGGGGTGCCAGAGTTAGAGGCGAACAAACGTGAGGGTTTTGCCCAATTGAAGAACAAAATTATGCATTGGTTGAGCATGTATAGACCCATTGCGAATAATATCAATGGCGAAATCGTCCATGTTCGTCGCCTCCCCTGGTTGGGGGGAAGACCCAAGGACATCGGGGGCGACGTAGTGGTTATAAATTTCAGAGACCAGAATGCTGTCCATTTTATACTTAACTGGTCCTCTGATCACGATAGTAACCTTATCACCCCTCGCCCTCTCACATACTTCTATCCACGTTCAGTGGTGTTCCCGCCCCACCATCCATTCCCGCCAGCCCCCCCACCACCTTTACCCAGGCAAAAGTATCTGAACCCATACTGTCCACCCGGGTATAATAATGGATTTCCACTAATTGGTCATCCTGCAATAATTGCCGACCCGTACGGGTGGAATATTGTGGCTCCAAGATATAATTCCTCATCCCATAGGAGGAGAATGGACCATCTCAAGCCTTTCACGCCCCTAGAGACCACCAATAGGTTTGACCTGTTTAGTGGCCTGGAGGATTGCGATTGAAGTCAGCTGGCCACGGGGGGGGGGGGTGAGGGAACATGTGGAGATGATGGGGGGAAGTTGACAGAGGTAGGGAGGAGAGAGGTTCTATTATGGATAATCCGTTATCTGGTTATAATGCTGCCCGGACTACCAGCTGCAACGAAGATAGTATTGGGCACTTTCAACGTAACTTGGACCCCCTTACCCCGGCTGATGTTATTATAACCCCTATGGTCTTACCGACGAGTGGTATCATCCCCCGGTTACCTGATGACCTCCCGATCAGGGACGTATCCCCTTCCTACATGGGCCCTCCGTCCAACGAGGCCGCAAGACCAACAGTGGGAGGTTATAAGCTGGGGAGTTGGAATATTGCCGGTTGGAATAACAAGGTGGACTGTCTAGGGTGGCTAGAATTCTTAACCGAATTCGATATCTTATGTCTCCAGGAGACCTGGGCGACTGAAGATGTCCACCTTGATGGTTACGTTGCCTATAATTGTCCAGCCCAGCCCTCCAATATGGGTAGAGCTAGTGGAGGGTTGGTGATACTGCTGTCTGTTAGGCTGCCGGTGCGAGTGAAAACCCATTTGACTGTTGGCCTGCACTCGCAGTTGTTATGGTTGCAACATAGGGATGGGAGAAATGTCCTAGTAATAAATCATTATAACAATGTTTTTGACCATTCAAATACTGTTATAGTTGATGAACTTGACGTGGAGGTGGATAAGCTGTGTGGTCAAAATAGGGTGCCCTTTGAAATTCTGTGGGGAGGTGACTTTAACATCCATATGTGTCCCTTCGCCGGCACGAGGGTGTGTGGTTATGGTGGGGAGGATGGGGAAGATCAGGCCCATTTCCTACATTCGACCTATGGCGATTCTCTCAACACCCTCACGCTTAAATTGGATCTATGTATTATGTTACCTGGCGAAGATAAAGAGGGTAACCCGGTACCTACCTTTATAGGTAGGAACTGTGCGACGGTTATTGATTACCTCATCGTCTCCACCAGTATTACTGCTCTGTGTACCACCCCCGAAATAGTAGACATAGCCCTTAGCGACCACAACTGCCTAACAATGTACCTATCCTTGTGGGGGGATAAGACAAAGGCGTCGCACGGTACAGTGTCAGACGTAATTCCACACAGACCAAACGGCCCCAGAATTAAATGGGGTAGGCACAATGAGGAACGCTTATTAAGTACCATAGTGTCAGCCTGTTTAGTTGAGGTAGAGTGCTGTCTTGAACCTGATATAGGTAGTGCTGACATATTAGCTAGCTTTGATTCCATCAATAAAAATATTGCTAATATTTTAACTGGTACAAAACCCAAGGGCACCAGGGCCACCTACGGGTGGTTCAATAAGGAATGTACCAAATCCCTACAAAAATTAAAAGCTGCTCTTAATTGTAAACCCAGGGATAGGGAAGTAGTCAAGGCCCTGAGGAGGAACTATATAACTCACCTGAAGGCTAGAAAACAGGAACTAAGGGAAGAAGCCTGGGACAATCTGACTAAGGCCGTGGATCTTAGGGATACTAAGTTATTCTGGTCCACGGTCAATAGTCCCTTTCTTCAGAAGGATGATTTCCCGGTACTGTCTGCCAAGGTGAGCGAGGAACAGTGGGTGGCTCATTTTTCTAGCATTTTTAACCCTGAGGGATTAGATGTAGGGAGTGATAAGGATGCTGTGGGTGACACCCCCCTACCCCTTAATATTACAGTCACCGAGGTGGACATAGCCATTCGGTGTAGTAAGGGGGGGAAGGCACCGGGTCCCGATGGGGTACCTGTGGATCTTTATAAAGCTGATATATCCCTTTGGAGCCCATTGCTGACTAAGGTGTTTAATGCAGCAGCTACGACCTCGGCCCCACAGGTCTGGGGGGAGTCTATCATTATCCCTATCTACAAAAAAGGAGCGAGAGGAGAGGCAAAAAACTATCGCCCCATCTCACTCCTTACTGCCTCCCTCAAAATCATGAGTAGGGTGTTATTGAGTCGCTTGGGGGACTGGGTCGAAGAAAATGGTGTCTTTGCGGACTCCCAGTTTGGATTCCGTAAGGGGTTAGGCACAATAGAACAGTGCATAAACCTGGACCTTATCATAGGCAAATATACACGCGCTAAGCAAGGCTCACTGTTCCTTTGCTTCGCGGACCTCTCCAGTGCCTTCGACTTGGTTGACCACGGTCTTCTGTGGACAACATTACTGGATATGGGCGCCCCACGGGAAATCATTTATTTTCTGGCACAACTGTATAGGAAGTTATCGGCAAAGATACGGTATGGGCAACAGGGTGAGTGTTCGGCCAATATCCCTGTGGACTCTGGTATCAGGCAGGGATGTGTCCTTGCCCCCCTCCTTTTCTCCCTTTTTATCAACGCCATTGAGTCCGAATTACGTGCTGTCAGTGCTGATGCACCGACTGCTGACGGCATACCTATTCCGGTATTGCTTTATGCCGACGACACGGTCCTACTTTCTAGAACCCCTGTCGGGCTTCAGAAACTCATGGATAAATTCGTGGATTTTATCAGTGGGAGAAAATTAAAAATTAACAATTCAAAAACTTTTATTATGGCCTGTGGTAAGAAAGTCAAAAAATTAAGACCTTTTACAGTTATGGATCAAATAATACAAGTGGTTGACAAATTTTGTTACTTAGGTATCACTTTTAATAATGGGGGCATATGGGCGCCCGAAGTGACTAATGTAAGAGCTAAAATGGGCAAGTGTGCCTTTGGCATTTTTAAGTTTGCATCTAAGCTAGGCTCTAGGCGGATATCCGACATGTTGTATTTATATCGCCATAAATGTGTTGCCTTGGCCCTCTATGGTTCAGGGGTATGGGGCCACTGTAATCATAAAATGCTCCAGGTGGAGGAAAATAAATTTGTTAAAAAGCTTCTTTGTTTACCACCTTCTGCCTCAACCAAGTTGATCCACCTTGAGGTTGGTCTGGAACACCTTTCTGATTTAATAAGTCGTAGACCACTTTTAGTATGGAGATCTATTTGGGCTAAGGAGCAGACAGGGTTTACAAAGAAGATCATCTTAGATTGTCTCCACATGGACAAATGTTCCCGTATCCCCTGGCTCAATTACATTATTCGTGTATTTAAGGATGTCTTCAAATTGCATGTTTGTGATAACCCACTTGGTGTTATAGACATCCCTAAGAAAGAACTCAAATATGTTTTTATGAGGGCTAGTATCCTAAAGCGTAATGCTGTGACTTCTCTGTACCCTACACATGTTTTTTATGACAAGTATAATATGTTGGGACCGGGTTTCGCAGGATACCTTAAAATGGTTACCATTCGTTCTCACCAATATGTTTTGAAAAGACTGCGAATGGGGACCGTTCATTTGCTTGTTGCGTGTCCGCATATTAAGACTCACACTATTGCCCCTTGCCCATGTGATGGGACTTCAAAGCATTGTTCGGAGCATTTTTTTATTGATTTGCCCATTTTATCTTCATCTCCGTAAAACCTATTTGAAACCACTTTTTAAAAAATATAATGTATCCACTGTTGAATCTGCTATGAGGCTTTTATTCGGACTTGACTCGCAGGACATTTGTTTTTTTACCGCTGTTTTTATCTTAAAATCGGTATATCTGAGGAAAAATATGTCCTTTGTTACATGAGTATTTATAAATTAGCCGTATTTTATTGTATCATGCATGTATGTACTTTTATGATTATTGTAAACAAATAATCGAATAAAGTTTTTTAATTTGAATTTGAATTTGAGTCTGTACTATTTAGTATGCGCCAAAGTAAATAGAGATCCTGTACTATTTTGTCCAAGATTTAGTAAACAGAAAGTATTCTGTCTTATTTGGCCAGTGAGAATCCTAATTTAGGTGGTGGAAACTAATTAGGATATGAGGTCTGCACTATTTAGTTAGTAGCAAGAGCATGGCTAAATGGCAAAGGTCCTACAATATTTTGCTGGTGGCAGATCAAATAGCACATAACCTTCACAATTGATCCAGCTGTAAAACGTTTGTTCTATTTGTTCAGCAGACAGGCAATTGGCATGTAAACTTTACTATTTCCCTGACAGATGGTTGTTATGCTTCACCGAATGAGAGCTGCAAGTCGTCGCGCACCCCATCAAATGAGGACGGAAAACATAAGTCTTTGCAGACCCTGCTAAGTGCTTTGAGAAGCAGGAGCCGCAAATCACACATGCCCCCTGGAGGCACTGTGAAGAAATACAAGATGTTTGGGGAAAAGAATTATATTTACCTGCAGGCGATACTCTAACTTCTTGAGGCCACACTTCTTTGAACAATGAAAAAAGGGAAAGAAGTTTGCAATTGGTGTTTTTAGAAGTGTGGGACATCTCTAGGTCGGAGGACAAACCAACATGATTCTCAGTAACAGGAACTATAATTCTACATATCTTGCATATACGAGATGGTGGTATCCTGGGTCATTCGAAGGTGTCAGCATTGGGTTTCTACATAAAAGCTCAAAGTCTGATACTATGCATGTCTCAACATTCAGGGATCTGACTGGCCACGTTCTTCTCCCACTGCACCTCATTTCCTTGTTTCTGATATTTGTGTTCCAATTTGAATTTTTGTGTTAAGGGTTTTTGATTGTCTTTTCTTCTGAGTTCTAGTTAGCATTCTTGCGTTAAGATTTTTCTTAGTTTTTATTTCTATTTTTTGATTGCATATTATAAGAGTTTTTTCGGTAATTTGTTTGTTTTTCTTTTCTAAGATACTTCTATGTTGCTTCTGCAATCTTGTACAACTTCTTGGTACCTTGCTTGCTTCACCTTCCTCTCAGAAAATCTGCAGGAGAGTGATGAGACTTCCCAGTGAGGTCACCCTTATCATCCCTCTCTCAAGAAGAATGAGAAGGTAAGTAAATGCGCACTGCTTTTACCAAAAGTTAACACCTTAGATGCGGCGCAAATATCCCTCCTCAGTGCTGCGCTGTCGTTTGGAACTAGTGCTGAATGGACGTCCAATGGTCGTGCGCAGCACTGGGGAGGTATTGCTGCCGTCGGCCAACGCCCCGACGCAGCACTTAAGAGGCTAACACTATAGAATCTCTGCTATAGAGCTCGTAGCTAGATAAAAGTAGTGTTTTCTATTTGCATGGCTACTGGTCAAATAGTACAGAATGTCCTATATTTATTTAGCCGCTGGGTGAAAAGTATTGAATCTCAGCTATTTATCTGGTGACATGCCCAAACAGTGCCGAAGCTCTGCATTTAGTTAGCTATCAAGTGAATACAAGAAATATCTACTAGTTAGCTGGCCAATGGGAAATGGTGATCTTTGTTTACTCTTTACCCGGTTCAGAGAGTTGCTATTTAACCAGTGGCAATGAAAATAGTTCCAGAAGATCGGGGTAATAGTACATAGTTTCTGGTATTTAACCTGCAACAGGATAAATAAAAAAAGTTATTTATCTGACAGCCAGATAAACTGCTACTGACCTTGTTAAAAGTTAGTTTTTGCTGATTATCTCGCTACAGCCAAATAATAAATAACTTTTTGAATTAAGTTGAGCACCATGTCATTAGAGAACTTTCTTTTCTATTTGCTAGCTCCTGGATACATCTGATATGATTCCTGGTATTTTGCCAGGTAAACGTTATTAATTACATTGCTATTTTCTACCCTCTAGTCAGGTAGAATCATTAGTATTTAGCCGTTTTCTGGTAAATTATCTTTTAGTCTGTTTTCCCTTTTGTTATTTTTTGCTAAATGGAACAAATTCCTTACTACTTAGACAGCGTTGGAGAGAAACTTTAATATTTCCCCAATGGCTGGTTAAATATACCATTTTATTCCACACCCACCAAAGCAAAAAGGTTCTCCAAGCTCAATCACATTTTAAGGACAAAACAAGGAGAATAACAGCAAGCTTTGCAATATATTTACTCAAGTCAAGGATATTTATCCATGCAGTTCCATTTTACAGATCTAAGATTGAGATAATGCATATTAGCCTGTCACATTAAACTATTTTCAACATTTACTGAAAAAGAAGTATATTTCATGGGCGGAAGAGTGAGGGGAACTTGATTTTGCCTTCAGAGTCCTCAGAAAGTTGAAACCGGGAACGTGCCAAAGCTTTTGTTTTTCCTTGTGGAAATAGCCCAGAGGGGAGAGTAGGCGTGCGTTCTTCAGAAGGTAGAGTGGACGGTGTTCTACGATACTTGTAATTGTCAGGAGAATCTCTGTCTTCATCCATTGATTCAAAATGGACATTGTTGCCATGTGGACTTTTGTAAGTTCTGGTGGGTGAACAAGTGCAACCTGGACAGTCAGGAGACTGACATTCGTCTACATCCTCTTGGCCGGTGAACGACTCTGATGACATGGGTGATTTTAATCTTGAGGAGTGCTGGTGGGATGATGGGATTTTATGGGCTTGCACTGTAGAGGATGAGCTGTCTGAGACTGAACTGGAGTTCTCTTTGTAAGTTATATTCCCTTTCCCCTTGGGCAACATTGGTGAATGAGAATCCCTTTCGAGTAAAGAATCCATACTGGGAGGCCTAAGAAAATTCACTTTCCTATCTCTCTGTGTGTTATCACTTTGTTGATCAACTTTTTTTCCAGTAAATGTTCTTCTTTCATGAGGCATGACTTTTTCTGCAATTATGTTTTTTTCAAAAGAACTACTTTTTTCAGGAGAACTGACGTTTTCAAGAGGTCTTCTGTTTGCTGGCGGCAAGCTGGTTCTAGAAGGTGTGGCATCTCTAATAGGCATGATTGATTCAGGGTGCTTCATGTCGCCAGCATCCGCCATGTCGATGGAAGGCATAATTATTTCATCAGGTGTTTGGCTTTCAGGCAACTCCTTCTCAAAAAGGTCCTTTGCTTCAAGGGGGATGTCTTTTTCTAGAAGTTTTTTTTCCAGATCCATAGTTTTTTCAATTATAATGTTTTTGTCAGGAATGAGGTTCTTATCAGGTAGCAGGTTTTTATCAACAAATAGGTTTTTGTCAGAGGGCGTGCTTTTTTTACGAAACATGTTAGCAGCATACAATTTCTTTTCTGATGGTTTGCTTGAATATTCTTTAACTATATCTGTTGCCCAGCACCTAAAAAAGTTGAAATACATGTTATTTATTTTGTTAATAAATTTGCATGCACTGAAAAAGAACCAAAATGCATACTAACTTTGACACCTTAGTGGTTTATGACTTTAGTGCACATTTTTTTTCATTAAACAGAACGTACCTACAATGGTATTTCTTCCCTCAAACTCCCACTATAATTTATCTACAAAACCCTAGACACAGAAAAAAACAGCATTCAACGAACAAAAGACAAATTGCTTTTCTGATAGCATAGTACGCATGACTACAAACTATTGAGTGTTAGATGTCCCGAAAATTATTTGTGGCCAGCCACAGCACAGTCTTGGACCTGCCATCCTTAGAAAAAACAATGTAGTGTGAGTCTTTACTAGATTTGGCTATGGGGAAGAGAAGGGTCACAGAGATGTGAGAGGCTGAGTGAAATATATCAAAGCCTGAAGAAGCGCTGTCCAATATTGTGGCACCCTTTCTTACCTTATCCTTCTCTAATTAACAACCTCTGACCTTCATCTCCTGCATGGTTCCATTTCACTGCAAAAGGGACCTTTAAGAACTTCTGGCTTAGTGTACTCAGAACAGTTCTCTCACAGATGAAACAGTGACTTGTTGAAATGTATCAAGACTGGGCCACAAAATAGTGAGGGCATCAAGAGAGAGTAACAGCAGGTAAGATGAGGCACAATAGGGAACAAGGAACGTGGGAAGGGCAGGTCTATAGGAGACTAAGTACACCAATGAGTAGGAGGTAGAGAGACATATGTTAGAATTGCAGGTCTAGAAGACAGAGGAAATAAAGGCAGAAACAAAAGGGAGCCTAAAGAGGGATGGACCCATTCAGAGGGGTCTTGTTTATACATCAGTAAAAAGAAAGTGAAGGTAGAGGCAAAAAAGCTCTTTGTGTGCCTTTCATGTGCCAGATAGAAAATTTGAAAAATACTACTTTTGCAAACAAGTCAAATCTGCAGTGTCAAAGCAGTAGACACAGTCCTGTTGCTACTTTTTAGATCCTTCACACTACCTTAGCTTTCAACCCGGTAGTACTTTAACATAGAAACTCTGGCCAAACCTGAAATTTGCATTGACATATATTGCACTGGATGTTGAAAGCAATAGTTGTAAGCTGGTTTTGCTATTCTCCCATCCCCAATATTTTGCTTTTGAGATCTGGTGTTTTCACCTCTGTACTACTGCCTATGACCTTCTGAAGAATCTCAGCCACATGTACTCAGTTTAAAGGGAAACTGTTTATGATTTTCTAAGTGTCGTAACTGTCAATCTGGTAAGACAACTGTATGTATTCTAGACCCTTGTGCAGCTGCATGGAGCACAGAGAATAGGGCAATTGGGGTGAAGCACATGTTTCCTTTAGCTCCTCCTATAACACAGGATGTTATTTTAGATTCAACATTTATCCCGGTCCATTTCGGATGTAGTCCTATTGTATAAAATGTAATTAAACTATAGGCCTCTAGTTATGTACGAAAAGTCCTACCAAAATCAAATTCACATCATTTAGGTGTGAACTAAGAATTCCAGTGGTTAAGCCATGTTTCTTTTACCTTTATATCAGTTTGGGCTTATACATTATGTGTAACCTAAGCTCAACTGAATGCATTTCAAAAGGAATACATATTTCTACCTGTGGTCACGCCACCTTTTGGTTTCAGGTGGCCTGTGGCTGCCAGGTTCTATTTCAAAGACTAGTCACAGAATGCACAGGATGGCAGAAGGGAAGACCCTTGGATATGCCAGGCGAAGCATGTGTTTGCATTGAACTCCATAGCTTTGTTTCCCTTCACAGAAAGGGTTGCTCTAGGCTCAGTGGAGCCAGTAGCTTTAGGAGGCCTGGACCAAGTGGTGACTTAGAGGAGATTTGATTTGATGCTCAGTGGGGTGAGCTGAGAGACCAGGGATTAAGATGGGGAGCAGGGGCGGCTCCTCCATTAGGGAGGAGGAGCGTCGCCCCACTGCTTTCTCACAGTGCGAGAAACAGAAACATAAAATGGTAAAACTGCCATTTTATGGTTCTGCTTTTCGCACTGCGAGAAAGCAGAAGTGCTTGGTTGGGGGCGGGCGGGTGGGCGCGCCTGCTCGAAAGGAGGAGAGGAGTGGCTTGCCGGAATGGCTTGCCCAAAGCTGTGGGCCCTGACTGTTTGGTCGGCCCTCTGGGGCCAACCAAACCAGTCATGCACACACTCCCTTTTCTCTATGTAGGCTGTATGCAGCCTACATAGAGAAAATGGCCTCCCCGTAGGCGCCCGACTGGGCGCCGTCCCCACCAATCACAACGCTGCCATTGCAGCGTTGTGATTCGCTTAGGGGAGGGGAGGGAGGCTGCCTGTGGCTGCTTCCTGTTTAGGAGAGCAACAGGAAAACACAAGACCAGGCCAGGAGCTGAGGCGGCGCGGTATCCTGGAAGGTACGGTTTTATTTTATTTTAATTAAACCCGTCCTGCCTTATCCTGCGCGACCCCTACACCTGCCGCTCCACCCGCTAGTCATGTAGGCTGCGGCTGACTAAAAGATCCTCATAGCTGAGATATGAAATTAGTATTTTGCAAGTAGCACTAGGATGGTTGTGTTGCTACTATTCATATCCAGTTGGCTAGATGGATTGTGACTTAGTCAGCCTTAGTGTGGTCTTACCCCCAACATTTTGCCTTCCTCTTCTACTTTTTCTAACCTTGTTTTTGCTGGTATGTGGACTCTGCACACTTTACCGCTGCTAACCAGTGCTAAAGTGCTTGTGCTCTCTCCTGCAAACATGACAATATAGGCTTATCCCCAATTAGCATATTTAATTTACTTATACGTCCCTAGTAGTTCTGATCTTTGGGAACAATGCCTCATTGTGGAATGACTCCTGGTGGCCTTCCAAACTATGACCGTCACAAAATCTGACAGATGATGCCTGCAACTTTGGCATCATCCTGGACAGCAAGCTCACCATGAAAAACCCGAGCAAAACAGTCTCCTCCACCAGCTTGCCACATGCTCCTATAGTGTAGTTCCCACTAATCCGTAGGATCTGTGCGCTTGTTGGACAACATAAACTTTTGGTGAGGTGTCCGACTGACTCCCAGCACACCGTAGGATATGTTAGCCTAGACACCTGCTAGCTCATAGTGCCATCATAAGTCCCCTGTCCTCACCAAGGAGCGAAAAGTTTCTGGCAACCACTGAACATGACAAACCTGACCCTTCAGGCATTGTGGTAACAGATCAGAACCTTTCCCACAGTCACCCGTGCTTACTTGTGCTCAGAGAAATATACAGAGAATACACAGTGGGACGTTTTCGATATGTTCATTGAACTAACGTTATTCTTGTATAGAATACATGTGATGCGATAATCAGTAGACAGAAGCAGATGGAAGTGATTACAAGCACAAAAAAAGTAAATAGTTGATACAGTTCTACCAATGTGCTAAAACTGTGTATATATGCAGGCATATGAAACAAGGCAGTAATCCGGCGTACTCCTACTATGCGAACCATACTCTGTGTGTACCTAGAGTGTGTGTAGGTGTGAAGCCAAGGGACGATCCCATCCTATTACCTGGTGGGAGAGAATGTAGGCGCATGCCTTGGTCACAAACTGGACACCTCTCACGGAGATGTTAGACTGCTGCGTGGTGAAGTGTGAGCATGCAGGGACCTTCGGTGTCAGGTGAAGGGCCTCCCCTGCTAATCTTTTGGGATGATCGTTATTTATAATAGAAAGCATCCTTGTGATAGACCTATAGATTAGCAATGCTATGGATATGTAGATAGCCCTGTCGCCCCGTGGATGACGATAGAACTAAATTTGTACATTGTGCAAAATGAGGCCTTGTACATTGTGTCCAAGGCATTTTGATAATGTTATGCGAAGCTAGGTGTATAAACAGAAGTAGTTTCAGATAAACAAATCCACCATTATCACACACACGAATAGGTGCAAAAGGTCACAGCAGAAATGTTATTGTTCAAACTTAAGCCAATATAAGAAAATGTACGGCTTCGATACTAGGGCCTAACCCGGGCATATAACACTCCGTGAGATCCTCAAATTGCTCCCCTTCAAAACAAGATCTGCTGTCATTCAACACCTAGTCACACACCAAGACATGTGGTTCTTGAGTGCTGCCGCCTGGCCCTTACGGAATTTTTTTTCCGTTTTGAGGAGACACTGTACCGCCAACAACACGGGACCAGTATGGGCAGTACATTTGCGCCGAGCGTAGCTGGATTGTATGTCCACCATTTGGAGAAGAATACAATCCTGACCATCAATAACCCATACACTAATCAGATAATGATGTGGAAGCGTTATATTGATGATATTCTGCTGATCTGGAATGGCAATGAGGAAGAGGCTATGAACTTCTGCGCCTTGCTCAATGAACAAGACCCTTTTCTAAAATTCACGAATACAATGAGCAGAACCCATCTGGTGTTCCTGGACCTGAACATTTGGGCAAAAGACGGAATCCTATTGACCACTACTCACCACAAACCAACCTCGAGAAACTGCCTCTTAACTTACAACAGCTTCCACCCAAGACACCTGAAGCAAAATCTACCATTTGGACAATTCCTACGGGTGAGACGAAATTGTTCCAGTAAATCAGACTACCTAGTGCAAGCTGGAGAATTGAGCAAAAAATTGAAACAACAAAACTACCCAAAGGAGGCCAATAAAAGGGCAAGTAATAACAACAGGGATGCCCTTTTGGAACCAAAAGTACAGAAGTCCTCAACAAATGAAAGACCCATCTGCATTACAACTTTTGACAAGGTATCTAACCAGGTCACTAAGATTGTTAAAAAACACTGGACCATACTGAATAGCGGTGATCTAAATATCCCAAAACCGATGTTCAGCCATCGAAGAGGAATGAACTTAAAAAACTACCTGGTCCATACCCGACCAAAACCAGTGGAGAACATCAACAGACTTCATCCACTACCTAATGGTCATTACCCATGTAATAATTGCAGTGTTTGTCACTTGACTTCAGTGACCAAGTCAGTCACGTTTAACAATAATACCACATGGCAACTCAAACATTTTTCTAACTGCAATACAAGTGGGGTGGTGTATTTGATCACATGTACCTGCAATTTACATTATGTAGGCATGACCTCAAGGAAAGTCAGCACTCGAATTGTGGAGCATAGGAGCAATATTCGCTGCAAGAAAGCCACCACATGCATGACTAACCACTTTATCGAAAAAACCACACACCAAACGATTTGAGATGGGTGGTTTTAGAATGTGTGAAGAACAAAGACAACCTTGAAAAAACCCTTCACGAACATGAACAACATTGGGTTTTCAGACTGCATACAGATATAAATGGGCTGAACGATGATATACCTTGGGGTGCTTTTAACCGCTGATACAATCAACACTGAATACCCCAATACGGTATATACTAGAACAGAAGTGTGCCTTAAGCATATACAAATAGGACCTGCCAGGTCTTCTTTGAAAAATCATGATACAGTATCTGTTTGAAAATCGTAACTGAAAAAATCCTCTACTTTCTCTTAAATCTTCAGAAATAATTTTTGGAATCTATGCCATCAATTATGTGACTCTAAGAGCGTTTCCTTTGGTCATTTTTACATTTTTACATTAATTTCTTTACATTAATTTTTCCAATATTTTAAATTTTGCCCCATCATCTGTCCAGCGGTGTATGAGAAAGTCGTCTAGGCGTGTTTATTGAAAACGAGGTCCACAACATACCCTTTAGTCTTTTCTATCGACATTATCAATCCTATGTGTTGTTCCTTGCAAAAGCTGAACCAAATGAAATTGAAGAAAGACTATTTTTTTGCTAGGTCCGTTTGCATCCTCCTAAAATGGCCTCTCGAGCAAAGCGGTCTAGTTCCAACCCGGAAACTGGAGTAAACAAAAACCGAGCCAGAGGATCGCATTCTAAGATGCGGTCCGAGGGGAAACAGCTAGGTAGCACTGCACGGCGTTGCTGAATAGAAAGTAAGTGAACCTTCTCGTTTCCTATGAAAGAGAAAAGAAAAACGAGTCTCTGACGGCCTAAAAACCTCTCGGTTATTTTGAAAATGAACCGTGTTTTTTTACAATCCCTTAATTTTACAGCATTGTTTCCTCCGAGGCGATACCGCCCCCCTCAGAGACCATGATGGGCTATTAAGCACCTACAAATGTAAATATCTGGCATCTTCTCTGGTTGTGTGTTAAATGTGTGTTCACTGTTTTTTGTCTTGTTAAGTCACTTCTGGATGTTTGTATAAGATACTTCACGTTACAATCACCTCACATGTTATTTATCTAGCAGACACCGGACCTGAAAGCGTGCACGCACCAATATGGTGAAAACAACACCATATAGAGTGTGCATATATATGTACGTGTATTGGAAACGTGCATCATGAAGGACTTAAATGGCCCCAATCTCGGCTGGGTGTTTTTTAACTCTGCTTTATTCATTTCTTTTGCAGGTTCTTCAGTGAGCAATACATTCGCCCTAAAGGTTACGCGTATGTATTCTGAACCACGCATGTATCTAAGTGGAACAGCGTCATTCACTGTAAATACTTTTCACTAATAAATCCTTAACCCGAATTTAGGTTCTAGGAGTGGCACAATACAGGGCTGGCCCCTGTATGGTCCTGACGAAACGCTAGGGGTAGCGTGAAACATGTTGACCATATACTGAACCTACCTACATTATTGGTTGGTGTACAGTATAACCCCATTTTTAACATACCAGTCTAGGAGCAGAATAAAACATTGAGGCCCACTAGCACGGTATTTTTAACTCACACACTCCACTTTTTTCTACACCACACATAGTCCTTCACTACTACAGTGCTCCTACGTAGTTCGCAAGTTGCAGCACGCCCCTTTTCGTAGAGAATTGTGATGGCCCCAATGATGAAGCATGTCACCGTGAGGAAACTCCGGTGAGTGAGGGGACTAAAAGAAAGACATTTTTCCTTTCTTTTTTGGCTACACTTAGACTTTATTTTTGTAGTTACCCACCACACGAGACAGGTCTCCGAACTCAGAAATTGGGCTCTTTTTCTTCATTCAACACCTAGTCACCAGCTGGCTGGACTACGGTAACTGACTCTATGTAGGAATCACTGCTCACCTCCTGAAAAGACTGCAGACCATATAGAATTCAGCTGGCATTTAACTGTATAGAGGAAAAAGCCACCTATAGAGCCGCTATCAAGAACTTTCACAGATTAAAGCGTGCTAAAATGAAAGACTTCTATGCTAAAAAGATTGACTCAGCCAGCAACTCATCCAAATCCCTTTTTAGGTCTCGCATGCGCTGCATAGGAAAGAGACCTTTAGCCGTTGGTTCCCTTTTTGAGGCAAAAACGTGCATGAGTTGCATTGCTTTGAATGGCAACGCGTGCACATTTGGCGATTACCTTGCAGGAGCGAGCGCCGCCATCTGGTAGCAATTATCACGCTCGCTCTTAAAGGTAAATGCTGCCTGCTCTCGGCCGGCCGCACTCCCCCCCGTGCGAGACGCGCGCTTGTCTTTGCTTGTTTTTTTTGTAGAGTGAAGTCTCACCTTTAACCTATTAGCTGAGTCGAACGTTCAGCACCCAGTGCTGAACGTTCGAATAAGGAGCGCTGGCCCGTCGGCCAACGGTCGTGCGCAGCACTGGCAAGGTAGTGCTTGCGACGACCGTTGGCCGACGGCAGCGCTTAAGGGGTTAACTCTTGACATCCATGGGAGCATATTCAATCCCTGTGGCTAGGAGCCTGAAAACTCCTTCTGATCTTAGATGAATACATGTATTAGCCTGTGAGCGAACACGTCTGCTGCCTGTATGAGTCGCATGTTGGCTGTAATTCAGCAGATATAGGAGGTGCTTTGACCGAAGATTTTGCTACATTTAATAGCCTGGTGACTAAATATTCTTAATGCCAGCAACAGCCTAATGACTGAGGAGGATTGCTGCCTGCATTAGCCCGATGGCTGAAGAAGCTTGCTGCCTGCAACAGCCTAACTGCTGAGGACGCTTGCTGCCTGTGGAGCCTGGTGATTGAAGGAGCTTGCTGTCTGCAGTAACTTGGCGGTTCGGGTGAAGGAGCTCTCTGCCGTCAAGCAGGCTGGTACTTTAGAGGCCTGATACCTTTTTTGAGGCAAGGCCGGGAGTTAAACAGAAAATCCTACTTGTGATGAAAGAGGGAGCCGTTACTCGCAGGTGGACAGAACCCGATGTAATTATTCTGGTATTGAGTTCGCTGCTGCCTGTTTTCTTATTCGCCACTCGATGCCTCTCTGAATATAAAGGAGGTGGGGGGTACGTGGGGTGGTTGGGACGGGAGGGCTGGCATAGATGGCTTCTGTAGAGCAGTGAGGGTTCCTTTGTGCTCTTGTTGTGGAGGCGCTGGACTAGCACCAACAAATACACGCACATTCATCAGCAGTTGGGTGTGATTTTTTTCCCTTTATTTTCTTTACATTGTTCCCATCCAGTCAATTGAGAGCAGAGGTGAAGTCAATGGCCAAGCTTCTCCCTATATGAAACTGCCCAAAAGTAAAATGTGGATTCTGCCCGCCGTCACCCACGAGCTACACGCTTTCCAAGAATTAAGGACAACACATTTTACCCGTTGAATTCAGGCGAGATCATCTGGGGCGTATCTACTCAATGGCAGAATATTGTACGGCACAATATACATATATGACAAGTAAGGGGGAAGTGCTCCGAGGTCCCGTGTGTATACCCGTCGCGTGAACACCATGGCAGTTGCCTGTGCATGTTGATAATCTCTTTTATGTTTGTTTTACTGAATATTACCCTCAAGACACTGTTTAAAAGCGGCATAAGGTGATGGTTTGAGGGTTCCCAAATATGTCACAGAAAGTTGTAATGTAATGTTCTGATATGCATGTTTTTTATAGCTGGCTGAGCGCTAAATCTTAGCCTCTCGCCACTGATGGCAGCGGGGCGTGCAAACAGACGTCAGCAGTTCTGTGTTTTTTATTCAGGGTTTTTCGTAAATGTCCACAAAACCGCATCACAGAAGCATCAGAGCATTCAAAGCTCTCCCAGGATGTGGGGCTCTGTGGGGCGCTCTAGGCGCAGCGGCAAGGTCGGATCTTGCCTCCATCCACCCCACGTGGGTGTGTTCAGTGGGTCTTGTGTGTTGGTTGTTAACTGTGCTTGAGTCCGTTCCTCCGAGGACTCTAGTGGCATCATTGTCCCAGTGTCCCTTAGGATTTTGCGCCAATGCTACTCCTGTCACATGGTTGCTTTCCTTATCCGTGCATCAACTTCCCCAACCACATCCAGTTGGCCTTCTCAAGGACCCGTGTGCATGTTTTCCTGCCCCAGTGCAGGAGTCTCCCAGTCATTCGCCCACATTGCTTAGACCTATATTGGTTCCCAGTCTCCAATGCCAACCTACTACTTGTGAAGCAATCTCCCTACTCCTGCACAACAGATCTCCTGGGGTAGTGTACTCCTGATGGTGGAATCTCCCAGCCCCATGAGGACTTGTGTGTGTGTGTGTGTGTGTGGGAGGAGGGGACCTCCCGGGTACATGAGCCTCACCTGTGTGCCAGTGCACTCCATGTGACCTGGCACATGAGATCCCCTGAGCCAGTATACTCCCTGTGGCGGGTCTCCCTGCTCCCGAGATCTCCGGTGCTGGTATGGGCCTGCTGTCCTGTTCCAGCAAGGGGATCTCCATGGCCGCTGGAGCAAGAGGTCTGTGTCAATGTAGTCCCTGTTGTAAGGCACAGGTTCCACCCGGCACACATGGGATCATCTGCCAGTGGGCTGCTGTGCCGGTGATGGTATGGCCCTCCTGTCCTGTTCCAACGCGGGAATTGCGCTGCTCCCGGTCACCTGTGCCAGTGTAATCTCTGTACCAGTGATGGTCACCTGGCTCGCAAACAGTGCCAACAGTCTCAGCCTGTGATGCAGCCTTAGCTACGCTTTTACCCATACAGGGTACCTCTCTCTACCTCTACCTCTCTCTACCCCTACCCCTTTAGCTCTACCTCTACTTCTCTCTACCCCTACCCCTACCTCTCTCTACCCCTACCCCTCTACATCTCTCTACCCCTACCCCTCTACATTTCTCTACCCCTCTACCTCTCTCTACCCCTACCCCTCTACCTCTCTCTACCACTACCCCTCTACCTCTACCTCTCTCTACCTCTACCCCTACCCCTACACCTCCACCTCTACCTCTACACCTCTACCTCTCACTACCCCTACCTCTCTATCTCTGCCTCTCTTTACCCCTACCCCCTACCCCTCTACCTCTCTCTACCCCTACCCCTACCCCTCTCTTTACCCCTACCCGTCTACCTCTATCTACACCTCTACCTCTACCCCTATACCTCTACCCGTTTCTACCCCTCTACCTCTACCTCTCCCTACCTCTACCCCTCTACCTCTTTCTACCTCTACCACTACCCCTCTCTACCCCTCTACATTTTTAACCCCTACCCCTCTACCTCTCTCTACCCCTACCCCTCTACCTCTATCTACACCTCTCTCTCTTCTCTCTCTCATATATACGTGGGATGTGATGGTCTAAGTGGCAGCCAGAGCCTGATAGCACTGCTTGTCCTTTAAAAAAACCATCAGCTGTTGCATGGCTAAGCACTTATAAGGTCCCAAAGGCGAAACCTATCGGCTATGCCAATGTTTGTTAAAATTGTAAAAGGTTTTGTTAACCCTAACGCCTTATCCAGTAGGACCCCCCCACTCAGGAGCTCTGTGACGTCCTCTCTAACTTTTTTCATGATAAAATTGTTGACATCTACTCTAACTTCGACTCCTCCTTGCTACACCCTGAACTTAACACAGAACCATCCAATGCCCACTCTTTCACCTCCTTTTCCATGATCTCCCACGAAGCTGCTCTTCAAAAAAGGCTCTCCTGCAAATCTCGTTCGCCTATGGACCTGTGCCCTGCGTCACTTTTTAGCTTAGTTGCTCCCCTTATTATTTCTCTGCTGACTTCCATCTGGAACACCTCACTACAATCTGGCACTTTTCCCTCTGCCTGGAAACAGTGTATCTAACTGTGAGAGGGGGGATTCCCTTCTCAAGATCACGCTAGTTTTAGGTAGGTATGGCTTCAAGGTTATTGAAGTGGCATGGGGTTGACCAGGATTTCTGGTCAGAGCCGGCGTGGGACCTGTTGTGCCTCCTTCGCACTAGCGTGATCTTGAGAAGGGAATCCCCCCTCTCACAGTTAGATACACTTTAGGGCGTGTAGACACATAGCCTGCACTACACATCCCCTAATTTTAACTACACACACTTTTATCAGTCCTGAAGATAGCCAGATTACAGATAAGGCACTGGCTGAAACATGCTGACACATCAAAGGACGTGGGAGGTCGTAACCCGCCTCTAACGTCCTACTGCCTTATTTTTAACCGCTGGCGGAGGCCCATTTAATAAAGTGTTCTTACCCTTTGGGTACTGGGACCCCCGCCAAGCCGTTTTAAACTCACTTACTTAACACCCTTCACCGCACACACAGTGACATACCTGCTCCGCTGTAGCCAGGCGTCGTAGCACACCCGGGACACGCTAGGTGTCACTGGGTGGGCCCGATGATGAAGCATGCCACCAACTAGGTTGGTGGGTGAGGGCTTTCATAAGACACCCAACAGGTGCCATCTCCTTCTGACAAAACAATACTGAGTCACTATTATGATTATAATATAATATCATACCAACCCCATTCCAGCTAGTCCTTTTTTGATTAATTAAACATATAAACCGGGGATCTGGACTAGCTATCTGGTCCTCTCTCTCCCTCTTGATACACGCACGTAAATAAACTGTTCGCCAGGCCCAAACCTGGCAGGATGGGAGGGCGGAGCTGGGCCCGGCCTCACAACTGAATAGGGTGTGCCCTGTCCCCACACAAAGGGCTTCATACCCCCTGTAGTTAGTCTGGAGCCAGGACAGGAAAGGGAGGGCATCTGTGCACTTCATAGGCATGCCACTGGAGGCTTCTCCCCACTTCAAAGGTACAACTGTGTATAAAAGAAGTACCTCCTATACCACCACTTCAGTACACTTTTGAACCTGTGGATACTCTACCAGGAAGAAGGACTGAGGTGCTGCTGAAGGACTGCCACTCTGCTGGACTCCTGCTCTACTGTGCTGACCTCCTGTCATCGTGCCTGGGTGACAAGGACTGGACCTGCATCTCTTGAACACAGAGTGTCTCTGAGGGCTAGTTGGTTGGCCTCCTGATCTGAAGCCTCAGGGACATAGCAGGCTTTCAATCACTTTGCGCCCGAACCAGGAATCGGTCATCTATAAGTCTACCCAAGCAAGGGGTGCCACCCCAGTTCTGGATCCTTGGAAGTGGGCCTAAAGTGCTTACAATCGGAACCAATGCATATTCTCTGCTGAGCGACGTACCCCTGAGCAGAACCGATGCATCTTCTCAGCTGAGTGGTGCATTCCCCAGAAACAACACATTGCTGAAATACAATATCTCAAGTTCTACCTTCGGAATGTTTGTCATTTTGGTCTTGATTTATTTATTAAAATCAACTCCACCTTTTCTAAATATGTTGTGGGCTCTTTTTGTAATGTTTTCACCATTTTACTGTTTGAAGTATTGCACATATACTTTCCACATTGCCTTTGAGATAAGCCTTAGTGCTCTGTGCCAAGCTATCCAGGGGGGAGCATTTGTTAATTTGGGGTTTGCTTGTGCCATACCCTGACAAGTATTGGGGTTGCTCCTTGACTACAGCTTACACCCCAGTCAACCAACAACCCAATTTCTGACGGAAGTATATCACTTTGCTGTGAAACCGGGAGATGACATTTTGGGAGTTGAATTTATTATGCTTACCTACGATCTCATCAACATGGCCTGATTGGTTTATCCTTTGAAAAATGCTTCTTATCTCACTTTAAGCTGGGACTCTGACTAATTCTAAAGGGGCACTTTTCTGGTTGCAATGAAGATATGTTTTGTCTGCCAATTAGCTTTTTACCTCAGGATTGTTGGCACAAATATCATGGGTGAGATGACCAAGATTTGGGACGGACTGTTTCAGTGAGGAACAGGTTCAATCAATCAATCATGGCATTTGTATAGCGCGCTACTCACCCGGAAGGGTCTCAAGGCGCTGGGGCGAGGGGTACGTTTACTGCTCGAACAGCCAGGTCTTGAGTTGCTTCCTGAAGGAGACATGGTCCTGGGTCCGCCGAAGGTGCAAGGGGAGGGAGTTCCATATCTTCGTTGCCAGGTAGGAGAAGGATCTTCCTCCGGCGGTGGCTCTGCGGATGCGTGGTACAGCGGCGAGGGCGAGGTTGGTTGATCGTAGCTGGCGGATGGGCGTGTAGAAGGTCAGGCGGTTGTTGAGGTACTTGGGGCCCAGGAGAAGATGGGGTCAAGCGTGTGGCCGGCGTAGTGGGTGGGGGTGTTCCCCAGTTGCTTGAGTCCGAGGTTGGCGAGGTTGTCCAGCAGGGCGGTGGTGTTGCAGTCCTTGTTGTTCTCCAAGTGGAAGTTGAGGTCCCCTAGGAGGATGTAGTCGGCGGAGGGGAGGGCGTAAGGGCTGATGAAGTCTGCAATGTCTTCGCTGAATTGTGTGCGTGGTCCCGGTGGTCTGTAGATGAGGGTGCCTCTGAGGGTGGTCTTGGGGTCGGTGTGTATCTGGAGTGGAGGTGCTCGGCGGCAGTGAAGGTGTTGTCGGAGTTGGTCGTGATGCGGATGGTGTTCTTGTGTACGATGGCGATGCCTCCTCCAGTCTGGTTGACGCGGTCCTTCCGGGTGATCTTGTATTCGTCCGGGATGTCTATGGCGATGTCGGGCGCTGAGGAGGCGTTCGTCCAGGTTTCTGTGAGGAAGGCGACATCCGGTGATGTTGTGTCGAGCAGGCGCCATAGTTCGACGGCGTGTCTGTGGACGGAGCGGGTGTTGAGCAGGATGCACTTGAGGTGGTTGCTGTTGGTGCTCGGCTTGGCAGGTGCTGTGCAGGTTCGGAGGCAGGTGAATTTGCAGGCTTGGCAGGTGAAGGGTTCCGTGGGTGCGTTTCGGGGTGGCTCGATAGCAGGCGGGGTTCCGGCCGATGTTGAGTGCATTGAGGGCGGCGGTGTTGTAAGTCCGTTGTGTAGGCTGGCATCCTCGGGGCCAGGGGTCCTGGCGCTGGGCACTGTCCAGGCGCGGACGGGCGCAGATGGGCTTGCCTTTGGCGCGCTGCGCACAATCGGCGTGCCCGCTGCGCGTGCGCGTGGGCGTCATAAGTGAGGGGCCGGGAGGGAGGATCAGCTGGGTGGCGGGAGCGGGGCGGCGAATGGGCTGGCGTGGGCGGGCCGCAGGGAGGCAGCAGCGGGTAGAGTCTGGGGTGGGCGGGCGGCTCAGCGGCGGCTGGGTCGTCCTGAAGCAGAAATCGGCAAGCGACAAAACCAGGAAGCGTGGAGGCTACCTGGAAGGTTGCAGGCAAGCAGTGGAGCGTGGGGGCGACATATCCTGGTCACAGGCTCAGCGGTCGCTCCCTACTAGGCGAGCGTGGTCCCCTTAAGTGAGGAGCCGGGAGGGAGGATCAGCTGGGTGGCGGGAGCGGGGTGGCGAATGGGCTGGCGGGGGGTGGGGCCGCAGGGAGGCAGCAGCGGGAAGAGTCTGGGGCGGGCGGGTGGCTCAGCGGCGGCTGGGTCGTCCTGAAGCGGAAATCGGCAAGCAGCACAACCAGGAAGCGTGGAGGCTACCTGGAAGGTAGCAGGCAAGCAGTGGAGCGTGGGGGCGACCTAGCCTGGTCACAGGTTCAGGATTGCTTTACATTAGGTAGTCCTCTGTTAAGAGTGGCACAGTAGGTGAAACAAAAGTAGTTAAAAAGCTACCCGGAGTAAGACAATTTGCAAGCATTCAACTCATCACCTTTTGTTTGATTGCCAGTAGTATGCCTGGTAACTTAAGTCTGTGGCAGCTTGCCAAGCTGTCTACTGCCAAAGTTTGGGAATTCCCAAAAGTAGCAAATATGCATCCATCAAGGAGTACTTCTAAGGGTGAAGTTTAACTACTTTTTTGGAAAACTGGGCACAATATAGTTAAACCCTCATAGTAAAACGAGAAAGACAAGAAAAACCAACACAGACAGAGCAGATCCAACTCAGGTCCCTCAGGCCCAACTACCAAACCAAGAATGCATTTGAGGGGTGTCAAACCCCAAACACCCCTATTGAAGCAACACCCCTGCCTGCCCCACCTGGGCCTGTAGTTCTCCCTGGGACCTTTAGACTACAATCTCATACAATTCAACGGTTATGATTCCCTGCCCAAAACACTTATTTTAAATTAATTTTTACTGCACACACTCTTCGTTTCTGCTACAAGAAGCTTTGATGGTAGAGTTATCAAATCGGTGCATGTGGGCAGGGCTCCATGTTCCTAGTCCGCATCTTTTCTAAATCAGTTCATAAAGTGAGTGACGGCCCCATCTACTATGCCCAGTCGCCAATAGAGAAGGAAGTGCAGGCAAATAATTATTAGGGTAAGCTGAGTCAGAGCCAAGCCATGGGTCTGGTTTGGCTCTAAGAGTCTGTGCATGAGCTGAGGCGTGAAAACGTTTGGCATGTATATCGTGCAACAAACATAATGTAAAATATGATGCAAATGTTCAAAATTCAAAAAAGTGTATTTCTTTAACATGCCAAATCGTTTAATCTTGGTACATGAGATTATATCAATGCATTAATAGACATTCAGTAAAAGGAATAGTTCTTAGAAACATTTATGGCTCGTCAGTCTGGACAATGCCAGTTTTAGTCAGTTGACCCTAAACGTGGCCTAAATTCTTATTAAAGATGGAGCGACATTATAATCTTTTAAATCAAACATACGTGGTGCTTGTACAGCGCACATAATGAACTCAAGTATTTAAAAGTGAGCTCATATGTGATAGTAAAGAAAAAGGAGGCTTTGTGAAATAAAATATTTGCCTACAATCACTCAGTTTGTACAAGCATCGAAGCAGGTATTGATTCCTGGTTATCTGGTTTCACATTTTGAAATTCATCCACCACATTGGTATCTCTGCCTTGCTCTCTCTCCTTTACATTAAAGGTCAATATTTTGTCTTTTATTCTTTGTTCACAATGAGAAAAACTGACACAGAAAGAGCAGACCTGACTCAGAGACCCCAGACTCAACTCCAAGCCAAGAATGCATTTATTTGCAGGGTGGCACACCCTAAACACCCCCTCTGAAGGTACTCCCCTGGTTATGCCGATGAAAATGACTAAATGTCAGACAAAAGATGCTTTGCTTGCGGGGAAGAATATTAGTGCACAAGTTGGAGTATTTTGTCTGCTTCAGCCTGTGGAACTTCCATTCTGAGGTTGAAGGATGCTTGAAGTCCAGAAGAGAGCGAATGATGTTGGCTGACTTTTATATTTCCAGGGGATTCGTTATAAACTATAGATTTTCGTTTGAGCCAGAAAGCAGAATTGTATTAACCCTCCCACAACTTCGAGATATCCCTGAAGATTTGAAGAGTTTTCCTCAAAGACTGTTGGAACTTGTACAAAGCTGGACCATTAAACCAATGCATACAACCGACAAAGTTCTATATGTGTTCTCTTCCTGTTTAACATATACAAAGAGCGGATGAAAGATCTCATGAAAGGCGTAGGTGTCAAAATCCACAAATAGATTTTTTCTATACATACATTGATTCAAGCAAGGTAAGGGAGATATATTACCTTGCTTGAATCAATGTATGCAGATTTAATCGCATTATCAAATCAGAAATGATATTCATGTAAGTTTTGTTTGATTTAAAGTCAAGGACCGCCGTTTTTTATACTATTTCATACCCAGGTCCTTTGATTCTGTGGGTGATACCCCATTGATTTAATGGTAACTTAAGTCAAAGTCCTAAACTTACTATCATTTTTGTATTCACAGAAGGCACTTACTCATTTTGGTATTCACAGAAGTTAGGAGTCCTAACTTTAGGACTCCTAAATGCCTTCTGTGAATATCGAAAGTCTTAAAGTTAGGATTGTTCTCAGTTTAGGAGTAGTAAAGTTAGGAGTCCTAAATGTACTACTCCTAAACTGAGAAAAATCCAAGCTTAAGGGGCACATGCATCAACCTATTTAGGAAGTGCAAACGGTGTGAATCGGTAAATTCGGCCGTTTGCGCTTCCTAAATACGTTTTTGGGATGCATGAAACAATTTTTCAGAAATCGCTTTTTTTTGCATTTCCTAAAAATGCGAATGCATTTAAGGAATCGCATTTGTGCGATTCCTTAAATGCAATGCATCAATTTTTTTTAAAATGCGAATTTTGAAATAGGAAGTGCAAATTAACACGAGGTTGACCATCGTGTTAATTTGGGAAATTCCTTACAAAAGCACAAAAATGCATTTTGGAAAGTGTCATGTTACAGACACACATGTCCTTAGGACATGTGTGTGTGAAACATGCACTTTAAAATACATTTCAGGGGTGCAGGGGGGGGTCCTTTGGACCCCCCTCTGCACCCTTGCAATGTATCAACAAATTGCGAATTCCAAAAAATAGAAATGCAAAACGGCATTGATTCCTATGGACCTCGAGGCCCATAGGAATCAATGTAATGCCATTCCTTAATTGGGATTCGCAATTAAGGAATCGCAAATTCCGAAAATTAAGAAATCCTAAAAAAAATTAGGATTTCTTGATGCATAGGATTTTGCAATTCCTAAATTGCGATTCCTTTATTTTCGCAATTTAGGAAATGCAAATTCCTACAATGATGCATGTGCCCCTAAGTGTCTTCTTTGAATACCAAAATGAGTAAGTGCCTTCTGTGAATACCAATATGGTATAAGTTTAGGATTGTGTCTTAAGTTAGTTCTGTGAATCGGGCCCATTAACTTTAAAGACAGTCATTCTCTTCACCCAAACTGTCTAAGCTTGATTTTAAAAATTAAAAAATATTAGAATATTAAAATGATCTAAGAAGCAGAGAAACCTTCAGATTTCAATACAACAATCTGAAAACCAAACTAGCCAAAGCGGAGAACATTCATTACGACGCGGTCTTTACACCGCACTGCCATTACAACGCTGCTTTTACAACGCAAGTCGTTACCACGACTTGCACTGGAGGGCACTCTAGGCTAAGGAATAGCAGATTTCCTATTTCAGCACCTTCCCTATAGTACGTAGGCTGGAGTTGGAATAGTAAATTATACTATTCCTAAGTCCAGCACCCTACAGCGCAAGTCGTGGTAACGACTTGTGTTGTAAAACCAGCGTTGTAATAGTAGTGCGGTGTAAAGACCGCGTCGTAACGTCATACATTCAGTCAAAGCTCAGTACTTTTCTGGAGCAGATCCCACTGTTTGGAACTTTCTCCCTGCTGTATTGTGATGCCTTGCAGACCTACTAACTTCCCACATGAAGTTCAAAACCTTCATTTTTAAGCGCTAGCTGAACTGATTTACATAGTAGCCTTCCCTTTTAAATCTTATACTTACTTTTATTATTGTACCTCGTAACTGCCCTGCTGATGTATCTTGTTCCCTCTTCTTTCATTCTGTCCCATTCTTTCCTTTATCTTATGCCCCTCCCCACAACCTTCTCCATTCCCCTTCACCTCTTCCCACCTGCTCTCTTCCTAAATATTCCCAGTCTTCCTCTTCGGTCCACCTACTATCCATCGATATCTCATGTTCACTTCCTACGTCTTCCCTCACCTTTCTATCCCTTCAGGTCTGTTTTCCCTCCCCAACTTCTTCCCCATTTCCCTTGCACCCTCCTTGGCAGGACGCCAGCTAGTTTTATACGCGTCACCTTCTACAACCCGCCACCCTGTTCATCACTAATGTCCCCTACTGTACTACTTTCTAATAGACACTCTACTACCCTCAACTCCCCATATTGCCTCTTCTTCTCTCGCTTCTCTTTACTCCCGTGTCATCCCTGCTCCCTGCCCCTTCCCTCCCCACCCTGACCTGTGCCCAGTTGACCCTCTAACATACGTACTGCACCCTCTTTCTCATGGCTATATATCCTACTCTTTCCAAACGTGTTAATTCTATTCAGCCTTTCTCGACTTGTGATCTGTTTTCACCAAGTTTTAGATTTATTCTAAGAACTCACTCCCCTTGAGGTTTTCATGTAAAGTGCACTGACACCCTTGGGTACAGCCGCGCTACTGGACAAGTGCAAAATACATAAAGCAATAAATATATATAAATAAACTTGTGAAGTTTCCAATCTTTTCTGCTCGAGATTTCCTAATTCTAGAAACGTTTCTAAATTTGAAGGTAAACACTCTTAGCAATAACATTCGTTAAATTTTACTTGACTGCCTCTTGCCTCTTTACTGACTGGTGAGTAACTGTGTGTGGTACTTGGGATGGTCGAATTGGTGAATGTAAACATAAATTAATGGCTAGATAAGCAGATGCATGAGTACATGGACGAGTCACTGCATGGATGGAAACACCCAGACATTGCTGGTTCACCATGACCCAAGGACATCACGGCTGCATCCAGATGTTACTAAAGCCCCCGCAACATACGAGACGAGCTTTTGCTGGTTAGTTGATCTCAACGGTTTCTCTGCCATTAGGAAAGGCACCCATTTTTTACCTGCTACTACAGTATGAAGACTCACACCCAAGAGTTAATACATCAGGTCATCATACTTCTCAGTGCAGGGTGATTTTTGAGTGCCTGTATAGTTCACTGTGTGGAAGAAAAAACTGTCCCTTGCTGAAGGCATGACAGATGGTGATAAAGATTCTATACACACAATGTATAGTGGGCATCATATCTCATGATGGTCTGTTCATGGCAGAGCTACCAATATGTTCACATCTCTGTACCACTCAGGCCTACTATACTTCAATTTCGAAAGGGTGAAGCATCACCATCCTGGGACCCTTGTTGGAGCATCTGGAATTTATGCATTTAAATGTACTTTATTCGCACAAAAGTACACAATGAAACAAGTGAGTGGATCACTGATAATGCGCCATGGTCGAAGAGGGGTGTACAACATTTTTAAATTGGCCCAAATCAGGACAAATGCGTCCAAGTATGATAGAATGGAGAGGGCTCTGATGCTATCCTCAGGTCAGAGGCCAAAGTGGATTTTGGACACTTCACCCTGCGATATGTTAGATAAAGAGAGATTGAGGCAAAGAACTTGTTCCACTTGTACTTGGGACCAGCTGGGTCTGCCAAAACAGAAGGAAACTGTACTTATGAACTTTGGATCTAACGGGATCACTTCTATATACAAAATCATGGATATATGAATAAATGAACAGATAGTAGGTTGCCCTCCTACCAAAAACAGTTTTGATTTATTGAGGAGTTTAATGGGCAGTCGAACCTCTAGGAGTAGGCAAAAGGCATGTAGGAACTTAGGGATATTGACAGGTGCAGTTTTGAAGGATCACTACTGCCATTGTTTTGAATCTCTTATGGCACAGGTAGGTAAAAATGTAAATCCGTATTTGTAAAGCGCAAACTACTCACCCTTACAGGTCTGAAGGTGCTGGGGGCCTTCGTGGAAATTAGAGGCTAGATGTAGGTAAATAGTATTTACCGATTCGTAAATACCGAATTTTACTGATTCGGTGTTTACTAATCAGTAAATGCTATGTAGCTAAAAATTCGGTAAAAATTACTGAATCGATAAGATTCGGTAATTGCCATTCATTCCTATGGGCCTGGAGGCCCAAAGGAATGAATGGCAATTACCGAATCGGTAAATACCGATTCGGTAAAAGCGGGAAAACATTGAAGGGTGGCAGGGTGTCACTTTGACACCCTGTTGCACCCCTCAATTGTTTATGGGTGCACATGTTGCAGACATACATGCCCTAAGGGCATGTATGTCTGCAACATTGCACTGAAGCAATTTGCATTAAATTGCTTTTTGTTTTTTTCTCGTTATTTTTCAGTTCAGTAATTCTTTATTCGATAAAAAAGATACATCATAAAAGTGCAATATATACACACAATAAAAATAGAATGAAATTACAGCTAACAGTCATCTGGAATTACCATTACAAATAGATAAAAAAGTTAAAAAAGACACATACTTTTTTTTTTTAAAACACATAGTTTTAGCTAACTCCTCATGTATTTCTTAGCCTCACGGCGAGCCTCAAAAAGTTCATAATGCAATGGAGGGTCCATGGATCATTAGCTCTTTGTAAATAGAGTAAAGCCAATTTAGCGTGCCTAAATGTTTCTCTCTTTAAAATCTGTACCAAATATTTACACCGGGGAAATTTAAAAAAGGGGCACAGCAGTACAAAATGAAGGGTGTCTTGCAGAGACCTACTGTCGCAGTCGCAAGCACCCTTCTGCGCAACTGTTGGCGTGAATCCTGCAGGATCCGCTAATAGGTGTGGTAGTAAGTTAAACCTAAGGCGGGTCATCAGAAATATGTCGTGTGTGTTATGAACCAGGTACAAGTATGGCTCCATGCCCTCGTTTTTTATAAGACTGAGGGCAGCTACAGATTGTTTGGTTGTGTCCTCTGCTGATCTCCGATTTACATAATGATCGGTTAACAGTTTTTTGATTTTTAGTTTATCCGAGGGTACAATGATCTTAGGGTTGATGAACAGATCCTCCGGTCCACACTTTCCAGAGTGGTCTTGACATAATTTATCCATGGGATAAGTAACACTTTGTCCCTCTGCAGGCAATCTCCCAGGATTTGTCTACCTAGGCCTGCCTCAGGGTTTGACCAGGTGTTCAACCATGCCAATATGGGTCTTGCCCTGATCTGATCCTCGATAGCTGGACACCCCAGTTCACTATGTACAATTGCAGTTGAGGTGGACTGAGGAACTTTTAGGATCCTCCGCATATATTTGTTTTCCTCACCTTGCAATTGATCCACATTCACGTAGCCCCAGACTTCCGACCCGAACGTTACTCTTGCACATACTATCGATCTATAGAGGTTCAGAACCTGTTCAGGGGACCAACGACCCAACCAGCGACCATAATTTGCTATGACACCATTCGTGGAGATTAGTTTTGAACGGCGGTCCACCACTAAAGATCTAAATGTGAGCGCCCCATCGAACAATAACCCAAAATAGGAAAAAGTCTTAACCTTCTCTAGTGTGTGAATCCCTATCCTATACGAGAACCTTTTACACGGTTTGGTGCCAGCTAACATCACGTAGGATTTGCTCAGGTTTACAGACAGATCCAGAGTCCCAATGAATTTTACAAAACCGTCGATTAAGCATTGCAGGCCCCTCGGTGTGCGTGCTAGCAGGATCGCGTCATCCGCGTACAAAAGTACCGGAATATGACGCGACCCTACTTTTGGGCAGTCCGAGTTTAAAGCCAGCAATGCCTGCTCTAGGTTATTAATGTAATTAATGTAGAGCGAAAACAGAAAGGGGGCTAGAATGCAACCCTGTCGCACTCCACTAGTACAGGGAAATTAATCTGTGTTCCAACCCTCCGTGTTGTAACGTACCCTAGCTGTTGTGTCCCGGTGTAATTCACTCAAGATATGGATTAGGCCTGGATCAATTCCCATATCCCTCATCAGGCCCCATAGCTTGTTCCTGTTCACATGATCAAAGGCTGCTGCCAGATCCATGAAGCCCAGATACATGGCCTCATTGCTGGCTTTAGTGTATTTAGCAACCAGCAAATACAAATTAAGGCACTGATCGCTTGTGGACCTTCCTGTCCTGAAACCATACTGGATATCAGTAATTAGGTGGTGATCTTCAGTTCAGTCCATAAGCCTTTGAAGAATTACCCGGCCCAAAACTTTTGCTGAGACGTCGATCAAAGAAATTGGTCTGTAAGATTGCGGGTTGTCCCTGTTACCCTTCTTAAAGATAGGGACAATAACCTCAGTAGACCACGATCGGGGCAAACCGAACTGAACTGCAGTGTTAAACACTCTTTTGAGGATGGGGGCCCAAAGATCTACTTTACTCAGGTATAAATCAGGTGGGGATCCATCAGGGCCCGGCGCCTCGCTACGTGCGAGGCCCTGGATCCCAGCTATTATTTCTGTGAGGGTGAACTCATTTCCTGGTCTCTGCTGGCCGCACGCCACCCAGTCCATTTCTGTGTCCTGATTATGATTATATAAACCCTCGAAGTGTGAGACCCACTGTTCCGGTAGGATGTTTGTCCCGATCTCGGGGGTATTACTGTCCTGAAAACAAGGATTGTTAACAATCCTCCAGAATTGGGACATATCCCTTCTTTCTCCCGCCTCTCTCAGATCTGCTCAGGCTTCTATTTGTAGGAAGGTCTTTCTCTGTTTCAGTGCATTTTTGTACATGCGTCTGCACTGTCCTATTCTATAAGAGTCCCTGGGCTTAGTTTTTAGGCTAAGTTTTAAATTTCTCAGGGCTCGTGAACACTTGCCATCGAACCACCTCGGCTGCAGTTTGCTCCTCTTGGATGCTTTCGTTTTTAATAGACCGTCCACCAACTTGGTCACTAGGCTAAATGCCCCAAGCAAGTTTCTCCCCTCGGTCATGGGGTCTAGGCATTCCTCAAACTGTGCCTCCCCTTGTGATATTAGCTCTTTGTAAAACGCTTCCCCGTCAATTGTTGCCCATCTAAGCCGCTTTCCTCTATCTGTGACCTTCAACACACTATCCTTCCGGGGACACAACTTAGAGCGGCCCCACTGTTTGAATGTTAGAATTAGGGGGTTGTGGTCGCTAAATCCACTCCACCCAATCCCTACTGAACTAATTGATTTTTTTGCGTGTCTAGACACCAGCATATAATCTTTGTAGGTGGAGCAACCTCTTCCTTTAAAAGTTGGGGTAAGGGACCCGTCCTCTACAAGGCTGACCAAATCAATTGTGTGTTCCAGGCCGTAAGTCTTTAATAGGTTACTAAGAATTAAACCTTCTGTGGAATGTTCGAAATGTGGGCCCTTCTCCAAGGAGCATCGGGACCAATCTGCATTCAGTGGGAACAATGTTGGGCACAGATGACAATTTAGGTCCCCCAGGACTACCAGAAATTTTTCTATGGCCCCTTTTCTATGATCTAGCTCCTGTTGGAGTCTGTGGTCGAGTTCCTGTAATGTTGGGTTTTCCCCATTCACCATCCCTGTATTGTATAGATTAAACAATGTTAGTCTGAGTCCCGGCCTTACATACCGTAGCGCCTGTATATTATGAGCTAGCCACAGAGGGCTCGTCCATACCCCTTTCATGTTAAGGTCTGTGTATACCACCAGGCCTCCAATAGCTTTTCCTGAGCTAGCCTTTTGCGCTGGCACAAAAAAACATTTATAACCAGCCATATGAAAAGAGTTATTTTCAAGTGCCCAGGTTTCTTGCAGACAAATTATCTGGAACCCCCCTATGAACTCTCTCCTTTCTTTGTTGTGGAATTTTCCGGCCAGGCCCGCCACGTTCCAAGATAAAATTTTTAGCTCTCCCTCAAAGTCCCCTGCTGGATTTTTGTTTCTCTGACAGTCAGACATCGATCTATCCTCTGACCTTTGGGGTGTATTGTGAGTCCCAGAGTTATGTATCAACTGCTGCGCTGATACCACCCTCCCATTTTCCTCCTGTGTTCGAGTAATTCGGGGAGTTTGATGTATTTCGGCCTCCTTAGCAATCTCCCTGTCTTTGGTTGCCATTGGGGAATGTATTTCACTGACTGTTGTTTTTAGTGCATTGTTATTATTCGTCAACCTCGTGTTTCTGCCTTACCCACCGAAAAACCAATTGTGTCACCCTTCATGTCTAAACTCTCAATGACTGATAACTGGTGTATTCTTGGTCAATCATTGTTATCTAAGCTTAATAGGGGGCTGAATCTATTCTCCCACATGGCAGCATCTTGTTCTTGCACCCTCACGGCGGTTGTATCTAACCTTCCGCTCCCATAAATAAGTTGGTCCATGCCTGCACACCCCGGAAGGTCAAAAGGGCCGCGATGTGAAGGATAAAAATATCCCAATGGCAGCGTTTTAATGTTAATGACGGTTGTGATAGTCCCCCCGACAGTATATATATTCCACCAGTCTTTTATCCCGGAAGTTCACAATTATGCAGTTACCTGCCAGATCTTTATTTTTATTGCCTATCCAGTTCACCCTTCTGACGTTCATAATTTCTCCACATTCGTTCCCTCCCAATGGTCTATTATTGTTCAACCACGCAATTGTCTTATTTTTAAACTCGGGGTAAGATTCTTTCTGTTCAGGTTTTAATTCTGGAACCCCCCTGAGAACCACTACATAAGGACAGGCCTCAGGAGGCAGATTTATGCTGGGTAGGGGTTTTACTGCTCTTGAGTTGACATCACATCTTGTTTGGGGTACTGATTTTCCCATTTGCGCGCATGCTGTTAACGTGCTTAACCCCCCTTCAGTTACACTAGGCCCTCTGCCCTGGCGTGATGCCACATTCATCGATAGTGAGGAACTACTAGTGTGATATCATGCACTCCACTATGCTGTCTATTCTCAGTTGGGTCAATTAATGTGGCAGGCTGAATGAGTGGGCTAGTGGCTATTGTGCAGACCTCCCTTCTTTTGTTATTTGAGATACTGCCGTTGACACAGTTATTTGCAGTTTTAGCCTGGGTCTTTCCTCTCTTATTTAACTCATTTATGATTTTGTCAAGTCTACTGATTATAGGTTTAATCTGACTTGCTATGAGTAGTTCAAAGGAGTTTTGTAGGCTTGTGACTACATCAGCCATCCAAGATGGAGGACCTATTTGGTGAGCCTCAGTGACCTCAGTGTCTTCTACCTCATTAGGTCTATTTTGTGGAATTAGTGGTCGGGGTTTGGATTTTTTTGGCCTAGGGTCTTCTGACAGGGTTTTCTTTTATTACTGGTGGATGCTTTCTTGTCTGATGTAACTATCATCACCGGAGTGCAAGTGGCTAATTGGGTGCAGCGAATTTCCTGGGTTAGGGACTCTATACCAGTGTTTGAGGGATCGACTGTCAGTTCGTCAATATTAACCTGTGGTGGAATAGTGGTATCTAGTGGCGGCGTTATAGACAGTCTTCTTTCTGTGCGCTCTATTTCATTATTGACTTTCCGCAGCATTAAATCTATCGCAGTTGGCTGTATGCCGAAGGGGGCCCCTGTATTACAGTCTTGCACAATTGCCTTGGGGGTTAGAGGCATATTTGGTTTCACTCTTGTGCCACGTGTGTTAACCTTTTGGGCCATTTTACATCAACCCAAGTATCCAATTTTATAACTGCACCCAGTCACAAATGGCAATGCCTATACACACAATATTAAACCCCCCTTAATATTTCTGGCTTACTGTATTAATCGGTCCAATGTTCAAAGTCCAAATCAGTGAGCCTTCTAGACCTTCTTCTCGTAGCTTATATGTACTCCAATCGCTAGGCCAAAGGAGACCTGGTTCCGTCGGGCAAGGGGGGGTGGCCCGTCCCGTCCTCTTCCGTCCTCTGACGGCCACAGACGGCCCGCCCTTTGCCCGGGCTTAGCCCGGCGCCACCCGCGCACGTCCGCGACATGGAGGGAGCTGCAGATCTTTAAGCGCTTCCAGGCGCGCTACGCGGCAGAAGTGGGCGGTGCGGCCACAAAGCAGCCTGGGAGCTGTGGTCTCCCCCCCTCTGCGGCCGTGCAGTGATGGTGGCCTCGGCGGCAGGGGAGACCAACAGCGTCAGGGCCCCAGGAGCGGCTGGCCGGTGCAGCAGGTATGGCAGTCTTGGTGGTGGGTCGGTGTGCCCCCTTGCAGCGTCTGCGTCCCCGCTCCACCGAGGGAGCTGCAGATCTTTAAGCGCCTCCTGGTGCGCTACGGGGCGGAAGTGGGCGGTGCGGCCGCAAAGCAGCCTGGGAGCTGTAGTCTCCGCCCTTTGCGGCCGTGCAGTGATGGTGGCGTTGGCGGCAGGGGAGACCAACAGCGTCAGGGCCCCAGGAGCGGCTGGCCGGTGCAGCAGGTATGGCAGTCTTGATGGTGGGTCCGGTGTGCCCCCTTGCAGCGTCTGCGTCCCCCCAACTTGTAGTTGGTGGTAAATAACAAATCCTAACATGGGACAAGCACTCATTTAAGTGCTCCCTACATTAGGAATTCGGTAATTTACCGAATGGGTATTTAAGAAATCGGTAATTTACCGATTCCTTAAATTACTGATTCAGTAAATTACCGAATCCTTAATTTTGGCCCCCTACATAAGAAAAACCTATTACCAGTCGGTAACGGCAGAAATTCGTTAATTTCGCTGTTACCGACTAGTAATGGGCCACCTACATTAGGCCCTAAGTGAGCTATTGCCCAGAGTCACATGGTGCTGAGCTGAGATGCCACCGGAGACGGGGATCGAACCATGAACCCTGTGCTCCAGGTGCAGCTGCCCTGGCCGCTGCACCACACCTCTATGTAAACTGTTTATCTAACTTTGCATCACAGTGTTAAGTATCTGAATGTCTGGTCTATTTCTCGGGAAAAGTCTTGACAAAGCATGAGAAGATGCTCCATGGCCGTAGGAACTGGCGTACAATAACAGCCTGCTTCAGCATGATGCTATGGAAGGTTCTGCTGCTGCTATAACTGGGGCTGAGACCCTATGAAATGCCCTAGAACAGCTGAGTTCATCCATCCTCTACGCAGAAGGTACAGCAATTGCAATTCAACATGGCACCTGTAAGGATGAGCCTAAAAGTGAGGTGGTTTTTATCTCCAACCATGACCTTGGCTGGAAGTCTATTGACAGTAAATCAACCACAAAGTAGAACAAGAACAGACCTCTCCCAGGTAACAATATAGTACATAGGTAATATATCCTTCATTTAATGTACATCAACATTGTCCCACAACACAAAGTTATTTGAAAAACATAATTCTGTTTTATTTTTAGACATAAAAGATATAATCATAACAAAATGGTGTCATCCAAATTTTCATTCTATATATACAATTTCTTAATATACATATTTTATATTTACAATGACCCCCAAAAACAAAATATCATTCAATCATTCATCTGATATCACCACACATCCTCACATTCATCAAACATACCATACACTACTAAGCCACAGTGAAGCAAATTAGACAAGACATCACAGTGATAATAGTACAAAAAAATACACACACAGAATTACAACAAGAGGAGGCACCGACACGCGTTTCGGAAAAGGACCCGTGTCCACTGTTCCTTCATCAGGGCGCAGTAAATATAATTTTTTGTTGGCGGAACTGTCCTTAATATTTAGAAATCAATCAAAAAGATATAATGACAAGAGGGGGCTCAATCTTGAATTTCAATCAACATGATTATATCATCGCGTACTCCGCTATAGTATCGGAGATGCAGGGGCGGTAGTCTTACACAATACTGGTAAGTCGTGCTAAGCACTGGAATCTTAGAAGTCAAAGGATAGCCTGATTCTAGAGAAAATAAGGCAATAACGAATGACTGAAGAGAGATCCTGAATATAGATGGAGGCGTACCGATACCCCCTGTAGTACATCGAACAGCCAAAGTCCTCGTGCCCTACTGAAAAACAACCGATAGTGGTGCAGGATAACTGTACATCAAAAGACACTCGTGGAGACCAACGAAATAGAGCTCCGTAAGACTTCAAAGAAGCTGAATGGGTAAAACGAATCCTCGACTTGCATGGCGTCCGCAGGTAACGTGAATTACTATCAATCAACCACAAATCCATAAATCAAACATTTCTTTATGCTAAATGATGTGTATCTCCTGTACACATAGAAAGACTGAAGGAATAACAAAAAAACTTTAACAGTAGTCACAGTAAGAGAAAGAACAAAAAATAAAACATCAGATAGGTGTGCTGCAAAGGTTGGATGTGCCGATAAGTGCACCAAGTGTCATTTCTTTTTCCTAGCTTCCAGCAAAAATGGTTTTGGTAGATGGACACTTAGCTGCCAAAATGACATCTATGACCTTAGCAGTAAGATTAAAAGCATTCAGTTGTCATCCAGGTGCAGGACTCTGTCCTGCTGCTATGACAGAAGATCCTCCTGAAGCGGCAGCCAGCTCAGAGGACAAGTGCTCATGGCCAAAAGTTTCAGATACCACAGTCTCCTGGCTCAGTTTAGAGCCGTTAAGATGACTCTAGCCCAGTCCTTTCTGATTTTCAGTGCTCTGTGCAGGAGAGGTAGAGGCAGGAAGGCACACAGGAATCAGAGCCTCCAGTCCAATCGGAAGGCATCGCCAAGGGAGAATTGTCTTCAGTACTTCAACACTCAAAAGCTTGGACAATGTGCATTCTCTGTGATAGCGAAAAGATCGAGCCAGGGTTCTCCCTATTGCTGGAAGATGCCCTGTGCCATCTAAGAATATAATTGCATTTGTGATGTGTTAGTCAATGCTGACTCAGTTTTCCCTTATAACTCACCCAGTTCCAAATATGTAAAACCTATTGGCAAAGTACCCATGACCCCTCCTTGCCCTATTTGTTGTAGTGACACATGGCGGTAGTGTTGTCCGAGAGGACCTATATCCCTTCCCCTTGTTAGATGGGAGGAAGCCTTTTAGTGGAAAGCAAATCACCCGCAACTCCAGCAGATTGATATACCACTGCACCTCTGTCGTAGACAGCCCTCTGATCTCCAACTCTCCCAGGTGGCTTCCCCAATCCAGGAAAAAAAATCCATCACAACTGTGGGCGGGCTATGGAGAGGAGTCTGCCACTGGTCTAATTGCAGTCCAGCAACCACTACTGCAGATCTTTTGCAGTCTCCTATGATATCTGAATGGAATCTTATTGGTTATTTGGTACTGAGCCCACTGAGACTTCAGATCCTGCAGCAGAGCCAGCATATCAGGATGCCAATAGGGGCGTGGCCTGCAGGCTAAGATGACGGATGCATCCCTCTGAAGCTCTGCGTCCCTAAGTCTTAATCCAGCATGTATCCTACTCAGCTGTGACCTCCTTTCCCCATCCTACTTGCCAGAAGAAGAGGATATCATCCTGTCCCTCCCCAGCAGCTGCTATGGTGGAATCACACGCTCGTGCCCTGGTGAGAGGCGGAGAGCTGCCAGCCAGGGGCCCATGTTGGCCTGTGTCGCCCCACGCAGTGGCCAGGTGAGCGTAACAGGCCCTAGCGGGTGGCAATGGCTGAAGTGAAGCTGAGCAGCACACCCCAGCAGGTCCTAATACACAGGAGGCTTGTGAACTGCCAAAGTCTGTGCAAAAGTTGGGGCCATTGTAGTCCTGGCAGCTGGGTAGAGGAGGCGCGTGTCTGCGGGATCTGCTGGCAAGCCCCCGCTTCCAGATTGCCCAGAGGAGAGCCCATGGCCAAAGAGGGGTGCAAAACATTTTTAAATTGCCCAAATCATGCCAAATGCGTCCAAGTATGATAGAATGGAGAGGGCTCTGATGCTATCCTCAGGTCAGAGGCCAAAGTTACACATTGCACCACACAGTAGGGTGTAAGAAAAGGGAACAGAATATTAAATTGAACAGGGATTCATGATAAGGGACAGTATATGTATTAACTGCCCAGTTAGCACACCAAAGGGTGGGAGCTATAAGATACATTGAAATCCACACAGATCTGTTCAAGAAACAGCGTCAGGTCATACAGTTGTGTTGTATCAGTGAGTGGGGGATTGACCTGATTGCTATAGAACCCCTGTAGCTCCTTGTTGAAGATAGCCATCAAATGGGATGTCTGAATGGCAGTGCGACTACAAACACACGGGGCGCCACACTGGGGAAAAAAGGTAATATAAAGAGAAAGTCAAATGTAGGATAAAGAATGAGAGAGACAAGTTAATAAAATTTAGCATTTTTGAGATTGTTAGCTGCATTTTTAATGCCTTCTTTAGTTTAGGACCTGTTAGATCAAATGGCTGATCATTTTTCAAGGCCTTACAGTCAATATATCTATTCACAGTAAATGCAACCATTAACAGGGTCGGACTGGGACAGGAAATAGGTGCAGGCACCAAAAGAAATGGCCCCCAGTGGTGAATTAGATAGCTAAAAAGTGAACTGTGATACCAAGTTGGGGGCGTTTTGAACTTGTAGAGAAAGTGTTTTGCAAGATGTGGAAGACTACATGGATTTCAGCTCAGTGCTGAATTTGAGCAGTGGTTTCTGGTGCTCGGCACAGGCACACTTAATCCTTTAAGTGCGCCCGTGGGCCGTCGAGAAGACTACCTCGGTAATGCTGCGCACGTCGGTTGGCTGACGCGGCCTGCCCGCGCAATCGAACGCCCGCACCGCAGTGGAATTGCCGCTGCGGTAAACGGGTTAATTTCCGGCACCAGCACATAATTGTCATCACCAGTACTTATAACAGCTGCCATGTGGTGGCACTGTTTGTATAATTTAGGGATGAGCAGAATAGCAATTGGTTACTACTGCAGTATGCACTAAAAATAACTAATACCTGTTACCCAAGCTATTTTTATAGCTTTGGGGGCATGGAATAGTTTGAATTGTCACACTTGATAGCAAATGGAGGGGTGCACAGTAAGAAATGTGTAGTCCTAAAAACATTCAGTATGTATAATACAAAATAAGATGTTTATTCCTTCTCTTCTTATATCCAATTTCAACAACATCCAGCCAACGCGTTTCGTTCCAGTTACATTTAAAACTTCATCAGGGCTTAGCATTGCAAAGTGCTTATACGTCTGTTTGTATACGTATCAGATATTTATGATTCCATCCAAATCACAAAGTTTTTTAGAGAACTGGTATGAATTCTATCATCTTCTTCCAAGATATAAGGATCAAAATATATAATATTCCAGTGGATACCTTAGTAGGTATCCATTCTCCCATATAATGTTGCAATAAAGTAATTGAATTTCAAACAATGGAAATATTTTTTTTGGGTGCTTCTGAATTTAGATAACAGTAGCAAGTCCTCGTACTGGTGACAAATTCCACATGGAGGGTAGATTTATTATTTTTGGCCCAGAGTTCCTGCTCTGCCATTGTGCAAAGGGAAATCAGTAGTGCAGAGCCCACACTTATTAATAAAAAGTAGCCTGCTACTGCTTTCATCTCTGGTGATGGTGCACAAACAGGATTCCTAGTGCTACGTACAACTTTGCATGGGGCAGAGGTGTGTGTGTTCGTGTGTGTGTGTGTGTGTGTGTGTGTGTGATGTCTGGCATAAGCTTCCTACAGCAAGCCTACCCTTCCATTACAAAATCCTATGCCTGTACAAACTGTAAAACATTCCATACAGTGAATGTGTGCTGAACAGTGCAGCATACATACAATGAGTGGAACTTTTGGAGAAACAAAAACATTTCTTTGTTAGTACATGCTTGAAGGAGACATTACTTTTGATAGAAAGCCCAGTCTGACCATGTTAGTAGATCATGCTTTGTGTCAATAACTATGGGTGCATGCATAGTAACAGTCAAGTAATACCTCCTAGACACAAAGTGATGCAAAGCCTGCAGAGTGCTTTTTGCGCTGAAAAAGAGCACTTTTGCAACCCAAAATATCTTTTTGCTGGAAAGTAAATACCCTAGCAGAAGTTTGCAGTGCTTTGCGTCACTTTACATGGCTTGCTCCGGCTCAAATTCTTAATAGAACTCTCACACATTGTTTTTGGGGATCTGGGCTAATCATTCCTAGGAAGATATGACGCTCTCCATTGTTTGGGTTGAAATTTCACTTATGTATTTGGGTCCATTTTGTACAACTTCTCATAGGCCTTTTGGCTCTCTTTGAACAGCTTTGTGGTAGCTCCTTCTTCTGGTCTCTTCAACACTGTGTGACGGGGCAGGAGCGGACAATGTTCGGGACTGGCGGTCAGCTGTCCCCTTGTCACCAGTTTGTCTCTCCTCTCAGCAGCAGGACTCCCCTTACCTACGGGAAGAGTGAAAAACCGAAGAAGACGAACGCCTTTGGGGTAGTATAGAAGAAGGACGGTGCGCCTTTAATTCTTCCTCACAACGCGACGAGACTCCTCCACTCTAGCACGTCATCAAATCAGCCGGGCCAAAAGAATGAGGAACCTGGAACAGAGCGAGCAGCGTTTTCCTGGAGGACGGAGGTGTTGGCGAGCAGGTGTATGCCTGTCGGAAGAAGTAGGAGCGGAAGTCGAGATGAGCCCAGGCGATTACAACAAGCCAGGAGGCCAACGTCCCCTCGAGTCGCCCCGCCACGCTCCCGCGGGAGGAGCGTGGCTAACACAGGTACGGGGCAAGGTAGCGGGTTGTAGGGTGACCAACCGTCCGTAAATTTCACGGACAGTCCGTAATTTTGGCTGTCTGTCCGTTGTCCGTGAAGGATTCTTTAACGGACGCCATTTGTCCGTAATTTTAACCGGGCACAGCTTGCCCCCACCTCCCTTTTGACTCCCATGCTGTATGAAAGCTCAGACCCCCAGCAGCACTGTAGAGGCACAGCGGGGTGGCAACCCTCACACCTCCAGCCCTTGATGAGCTGTTAAGAGGTGCTCGAAGGTGACAGAGGGAGGGGCTGCAGGTTCAGGAGCAGGGGGCATCCATTCACATGCAAACAGTGCTGAATGTGTCTTGTATCTGCTATTCAGAGGGGGGCTCACACATTCCATTTCTACCCAGGGCCCCAAACATCCTAGACTCGGCCAGATTACACCCCTGATTACACCGAGGCAGCACCTGCTTCTCTTCACCGAGCTTAATTACTGTCACTAATTTGCAAGCAAACCTCGGTTCTTCAAACATGCATAATGTAATACAATAAAGAAATGGCACAATCGCACCCACACTGATTAACAAAGTATGGAGGACAATCAGTTCAATCAGTTCTCTTAGAGTATCTCCTGTAAGTACTGTACATCACAGTGGGGGGTGGCATTTTGCTGGAGGGGGCGAGAAGCCCAAGATGATACTAGAATACTGCCTGCCCACCCCTGTGCCCACCCTGGTGGATCACGTTCCCTCTCCTGTGATGACTCCTGCTCCTGTCCCCCCATGTGGTGGCTCCAGTCCACCCCCCCCCCCGCCTGTGATGGCTCCTGTCCCCCATGTTGTGGCTCCAGTCCACCCCGCCTGTGATGGCTCTTGTCCCCCCCCCCCTGTGGTGGATCCTGTCTCCGCCCTGGGTGGCTTCTGTCCCAGTCCTGGAATGGCTCCTGCAGCGAGGGTGAAGTTCTTGATGGGCCTCTTCTCAAAAGGGCTCAGCTCAAAATTAATATGGAAAGGTGGGCAAGTAAGTAAGTGAAGGGATGTGTGAATGGCTGGATGAATTAGTGAAAGGGTGAATGGGTGAATGAAAGATTGAATAAATGAATAATGAGAGAGGATAGATGGATTGATGAGTGAGGGGAAGGATGGAGAGAAAATGTAAATAGCTGGATGTATGGGTGGAAGGGTAGCTGGATGATTGATGAGGGGAAAGATGGATGAGGGGAATGATGATGGATGAGGAGATGGATGGATGGATGGATGGAGGGGAAGGATGGATGGATGAGGGGAAGGATGGATGGATGAGGGGAAGGATGGATGGAGGGGAAGGATGGATGGATAAGGGGCAGGATAAATGGATGAGATGGATGGATGGTTGAGGGGAAGGATGGATGAAAGGAAGGATGGATGAAAGGAAGGATGATGGATGGAGGGGAAGGATGGATGGATGAGGGGCAGGATAAATGGATGGGATGGATGGATGGGTGAGGGGAAGGATGATGGATGAGGAGAAGGATGGATGGATGGATGAGAGGCAGGATGGATGGATGAGGGGAAGGATGGATGGATGAGGGGAAGGATGGATGGATGGATGGAGGGGAAGGATGGATGGATGAGGGGCAGGATAAATGGATGGGATGGATGGATGGGTGAGGGGAAGGATGGATGAAAGGAAGGATAGATGAGGGGAAGGATGGATGGATGACGGGAGAGGATGGATGATGAGGGGAAGGATGGATGGATGGATGATGAGGGGAAGGATGGATGGATGAATGAAGAAGGGGTGGGTGAAAGGATGGATGGATGGATGATGAGGGAATGGATGGATGATGAGGGGGAGTGAAAGGATAGATGGATGATGAGGGGAAGGATGGATGGATGGATGATGAGGGGGTGGGTGAAAGGATGGATGGATGGATGCTGAGGGAATGGATGGATGATGAGGGGGAGTGAAAGGATGGATGGATGATGAGGGGAAGGGTGGATGGATGGATGATGAGGGGGTGGGTGTAAGGATGGATGGATGGATGATGAGGGAATGGATGGATGATGAGGGGGAGTGAAAGGATGGATGGAAGATGAGGGGAAGGATGGATGATGAGGGGAAGGATGGATGGATGGATGATGAGGTAAAAGGATGGATGGATGATGAGGGAAAAGGATGGATGGATGATGAGGGGAAGGATGGATGGATGATGAGGGGAAGGACAGATGGATGAATGGATGGATGAATGATGAGGGAAAAGGATGGATGGATGATGAGGGGAAGGATGGATGGACGATGAGGGAAAAGGATGGATGGATGATGAGGGGGTGGGTGAAAGGATGGATGGATGGATGATGAGGGAATGGATGGATGATGAGGGGGAGTGAAAGGATGGATGGATGATGAGGGGAAGGGTGGATGGATGGATGATGAGGGGGTGGGTGAAAGGATGGATGGATGATGAGAGAATGGATGGATGATGAGGGGGAGTGAAAGGATGGATGGATGATGAGGGGAAGGATGGATGGATGATGAGGGGAAGGATGGATGGATGGATGATGAGGGAAAAGGATGGATGGATGATGAGGGAAAAGGATGGATGATGAGGGGGAGTGAAAGGATGGATGGATGATGAGGGGAAGGGTGGATGGATGGATGATGAGGGGGTGGGTGAAAGGATGGATGGATGGATGATGACCGGTTAGCGGTCTAGTGGCTGCGAGGCACACGGGCTGAGGGCTACAAAAGGAGGATGTCTTTCCGGAAGCGCAGCGGACGAGCGCACGGGCGCGACGTAGGCGCGCCGAAGTGTCGCCAAAGTCGAGCCCGTCTGCGCCCGTCCGCGGCCGATTGCGGGCTAGGGCGAGAACCCCTGTTCCGGTTGTTAAGATCCACTGGGACAGGGAGCAGCTCCTCAGATTATGTCCGGGCACCATACCATCATGCAGGCACGGCATGTCTAGTGAGGATGCGGAATGTGCTTACTGCGGCTTCCGTTTTACCACCGTGCTGCAAGACGCTGGGGAGCAAGCTGCACTTACCTGTGGTCTCCTTAACGTGAGGTCACAGCGCAAGCACAGACTCGACATATTCGAGCTGCTTACGGAGAGAAAGTTCGATCTTTTATTCCTCACGGAGACATGGTTAGACCAGTTCTCTGACTCGGATATCATCGAGGCCATGCCTGAGAGCTACTCCATGGTTAGGCAGGATAGGCCAGTGGGGATGGGAGGGAGGATTGCGATTATTTTTAGGAAAACTCTGAGATGTTTGTTGGAGCGCACGTTGGTCGCTGAGAGTGAGGTGGGAGCATTCACTATACAAGTCAACGGGGGTAGGACGATCAAAGGCTTTCTTGTCTATAGACCACCAGGGCCTTGTACCAAGCTCAGGGAGAGTCTGTTAGAAAGTTTAACAGAGGCAACACTGCGTAGGGACACATTCCTCCTATTGGGTGATCTCAATCTGCACTTAAATTGCCCAAAGGACAAAGGTGTGGTGGAATACTGCCGGGATATTCAAGCCCTTCAGCTTGAACTCAAGCTCTCAAGCCCCACGCACCGGCAGGGGCACCTCTTGGACCCGGTTTTTGCTAACTGGGGAGGGGTTGAGGTGTCCACAGTTGAACCGATCCCCTGGACAGACCACTTTTTGGTGGTTTTCTCTATAAACAGCCCTAAAGCCACTAAATCTAGTCAGGCACCCCTGAATTATTTAAGGAGGAAGTGGGCTAAGTTCTCCTTGGAGGATTTTAATCAAGCTCTGATTAGGGACGGCCAGCCTGGAGGCGAGGATATAGAAACGGCGGTTTCTAACCTTAATAAGCGCATCACAGAAGCGCTTGACCAGACCGCCCCACTCTGCCGTACATCCGCATGCGGCCGCAAGGAAAGATCAGCCCCATGGTTCAGTGGAGAGCTGAGGCGAACAAAGGCGGAATGTAAGCGAGCCGAAAGAGCTTGGAGGGTGTCATACGATACTCAGGCTAGGGAACTGTTTTTAGAAAAAAGGCGGCTTCATCATAGGCTGATTAAAAAGTCAAAGGCAGCCTTTTATGCAGGACAAATCTTGGGGGCAAAAAACACGGCCAAAGAACTCTTCGGCATCTATAAGTCTTTGACCACTATAGACTCATCTGCTGACCCGGAGAGCTGTTCGACGGAAACATGCGATCGTATCGCTGAATACTTCTCCACTAAAGTCGAGAAAATGTACTCGACCTTTCCTAACCCTCCCCCTATAGGGGCTGAGCTTGAGGTAACATCAGAGGGCACGGAGACTGCGGGGTCTCTCACAAACTTTAGTACCCCTCCTCCTGAAGAGCTAGTCAGGGTATGCCTCTCTGTTAAATCGGGCTCCCCTTTGGACCCGGTGTCCCCTAAACATATGGGGGACAGCCTGGAAGTACTGGAACCCTACATAAGGCACGCCCTGGACACCTCCTTCAAGTCGGGCATGTTACCTGAGGGGTGGAAACAGGCAGTGGTGCTCCCTCTCCGGAAGAAAACCCACATTGGCTTTGAGGTGTTAGAATATCTGAGGCCCATCTCACTCCTGCCTTTTCTATCCAAAGTGGCGGAGAAGGTGGTAAACACCCAAATTATGAAACATGTGGAGGAGGCGGGATTGCTCCAGGCCACGCAGTTTGGCTTTAGACCGCGCCACTCTACTGAGTCTGCCCTTCTTATGGCAACAGAACATCTGAGACAGGGCGTAGATGAAGGGCAAACTATGGCCCTGATCCTGCTAGACCTCAGCGCGGCGTTCGACACTGTAGCACATACCACCTTGCTACAGTGTCTGAACAGAGGTGGCATCGCTAACACTGCGCTGAGGTGGATACGGGGAGAAGCTTTCAAGTGAGACAAGGCGACTGCTATTCTAAAGGGGTACTTCTGGGCCAAGGCGTGCCTCAGGGCTCGTCCCTGAGCCCGACCCTTTTTAATATGTATGTAGCGCCTGTAGCCTCCATTGTGGAGAGCCATGGCCTCCAATTGGTATCATATGCCGATGATACGCAACTGGTCATCTCCCTGTCTTGCTGCAGATGGCTTCCGGTCGTGCATGAAAGAACTTGCCGATTGGATGGCCATCAATTGTTTGAAACTTAATGGCAACAAGACAGAGGTGTTGGTGGTAGGGAGAGCCCAGTCTGCTTGGTCGTCGGCATGGTGGCCATCCTGTTTAGGACCAACTCCCACCCCCTGCCAGGAGGCAAAAAACCTAGGGGTATGGTTTGATGCGGGTCTCACTTTCGGGCCCCAGATCAACCGGGTGGTCGGAGTGTGCTTTGGGGTACTGAAAAGATTGAGGAAAGTCCTGGACCTGCTGCCGATGGAAGCTCGTCAAACCCTGGTACATGCTTTGGTGACCGCCAGGATGGATTACGGGAACCTGCTGTACCTGGGGGCACCAGAGAAAAGCATGGCCCGCCTTCAAGTGCTGCAAAATGCGGCAGCTCGTCTGATCCTCAGGCTGCCCAAAAGGGCGCCTTCGAAGGTGGCCCTGCAGGAGTTACACTGGCTCCCTGTGAGGCGCAGAGTCGAATATAAAGCCCTCTGCACTTGTCACTGGATTCTGAATGGCAGGGCACCTCGACCATTGAGGAGACTGATTGAAGTCTACGAACCTGCCCGAGCGCTCAGATCCGCTGGTGGGGGTCTGCTTAGGATCCCCAGGGTAAGGAAAGGGAGGAGTGTGGCTCAATGGTTAGAGCGGCAGACCTTGATGCAGAGTTCTGGCCAGGGACCAGGGTTCGATTCCCGCCTCGGCGGGTCTCTGGCTCATAAATTCCGCTGACTGGATATTTTCGCCTCAGTGCCTATTCTAATCATGGGTCCCACGCTGCAACTCTGGGCAATAGCTTGCTTAGCCTCCACAACGGCCCCCTACAGCGCTGGGGATGCCTGGTTGCACCCTGGGGATGCCCAGGAGTGGACATTTCACGGGGAAAAGCCAGGACGGGTTCCCTAGCGGTATGAGTACAGCGCCAGGACACACTGCCTGCCGGGGTATCAGTGCGCTTTACAAATACGTCTACATTTACATTTACAAGGAAAGCGCGCATGGGAGGCAGATCCTTCAGGTGTCTAGCGGCAAACTACTGGAATAAACTTCCAGTGGACTTGCGCCTGGAACCTGAAGAAGCAAGGTTTCGAGCGAAATTAAAAACCCACCTCTATGCTAAATAACTGCCTGCTTGGCAGCTGTGTTCCCTGTTTGCCGCCTCTCCCACTTTTTAGCGCATGGACACGCCGGTGCGCGTAACTCAGCGCTTTATAAATGTCCCTATTATTATTATTATTATTATTATGGATGGATGATGAGGGAAAAGGATGGATGGATGATGAAGGGAAGGATGGATAGATGATGAGGGGAAGGATGGATGGATGGATGATGAGGGAAAAGGATGGATGGATGATGAAGGGAAGTGAGGTTCCGTGACAATTGTAAGTGGTGTTTTCGACTCGCACGAATATAGTCGAGTCTGGTATCTATGAACCGCAAATGACGAGTTTAGTAAGTGTGCGCAGTTTCGCTGTGCTAACTTAAACCGTTCGTTTGTTATGTGGGTTTTTCATCTGTACCCACGGGTTCCATCTTAGATACGGCATCCATTTTGTCTCTTGCCCTCAAGTAGCCAGCGAACGGACGTTGTCCGCTTCGCGACCCTGGGACTCCGAAGATATTTGCGGAAGACACATGTTCTTTGTGAGTGTCTTTATGACGAGGGGGTTGCTACTGTAAGGCAGATGGCGCCGCTCGAGGCTCATCTTGCCGCACGGACTTATTGTCTCAGCCGTGCATCTCATTAGGCACGTCCCTTTGATGCCTGTATCTCGTGTTTCCCGATACCTCCCCTTTTACACCCTTTCCGATCTCCCCACTGTCTCCGTCTTCCTCTGCACCTGTCTTTGTTCCTATTTCGATCTGTTTTACTGCTGATTGGAATTTGCTAATGGTGGGAAGATGGTTTTTACAGTTGGGAACCGCCAAATGTTTCCGCACTTATGTTCCGGACCTCGTGTGTTTCAAAGTGACCAAAGTGACCCCTCTGGGGGATAATTGTGGGAACCGGGTTGTAAACTTTTGTGTTCAATGTTATCCTATGGGTAAAAACTGTATAAAAGGAGCGATCCACAGAACCAATTTGAAGCAGTCTCCCCAAGTTGCACGCTGTGTACTTGTCGTGATCTCTGTGTTCCCTGCAGCAAATAAACCTTGAATCTTTGACGTCGAAGGAAGTGTCCCGTGTCTCTGTGATTCGTACGCCGGAGCAGGTTACCCACGAAGGTTTCAGGTGTTGTGCCCTGGCACCGCTGGGTCTCAAAGAACCCAGTCCTTCAGAAGGATGGATGGATGATGAGGGGAAGGATGGATGAATGGATGGATGGTGAGGGAAAAGGATGGATGGATGATGAGGGGAAGGATGGATGGATGATGAGGGAAAAGGATGGATGGATGATGAGGGGAAGGATGGATGGATGATGAGGGGATGGATGGATGGATGATGAGGGGAAGGACAGATGGGTGGGTGAAAGGATGGATGGATGGAGAGTGGGTGAAAGGATGGATGGATGGATAAGTGGGTGGGTGAAAGGATGGATGGATGGATGATGAGTGGGTGGGTGAAAGGATGGATGGATGGATGATGAGTGGGTGGGTGAAAGGATGGATGGATGAGTGGGTGGGTGGATGGTGGGTGGGTGAAAGGATGGATCAGTGGATTGGATGGTGGGTGAAAGGATGGATGAGTGGGTGGATGGTGGGTGGTGGATGATGGGGGTAGGTGGATGAGTGAAATGATGGATGGATTGATGGATTGATAAGTGCAAGGGTGAATGAATGGAGATATGAGTGAAAGGGTGGGTGTAAGGATGGATGAGTGAGTGAAAGGGAGGGTATATGGACAAAAGGATGAATAGATGTGTGAAGGAGTGAAATGATAGATGGATGAGTGATAGGGGCAATGGATGGATTCATGAGTGGATGAGTAGATGGATGGATGGGTGGGTGGATGGATGGATGGATGGAAGGAAGGCTAAGTGAAAGGGTCGATGGAGAGAGAAAGGGAGGATGGATGGATGACTAAAAGAGTGGATGGGTGGAAGGATTAGTAAGTGAAAGGATGGCTGGATTGGTGAAAGGGTAAATGGCTGAATGGATGGGTGGGATGAAGAGTGGATGGATAAGTGTACAGATGGATAGGGTGAAAGGGTGGATGGATGGATGGATAATGGAGGATGGATGAGGGGATGGATGAAGGGATGGATGAGTGAAATGATAGATGGAAGGATACATGATAAATAGGTTTGCAAATGGTTGAATATTTTTGGAAATGGCTGGGCTTACTTATATACTATTGCGCGACCTCTGATGTGTCTGTAAAACGTACCTATTGTCCTGAAGTTTTGTCCTGAATTTTGACCTCCTGTCCTGAATTTGTGTCCTGAATTTTGACCCTTTGTCCTGAATTTTTACACTCACCATCCTGAATTTGCACCTATGCCAGTTGGTCACCCTAGCGGGTTGGGAGGGCCGGTGTATCCAACCTACCGAGTAGAGAAGCACTTGTAAATACCTGTACAGTCTCCTGACCCCCTCCCAGCACGAACACTAGAGCACGCCAGGGATAGTGTAAAAACACATGAGCACTTGGTTTCCCTCACTCCCGGTCCCGTAGTACGAGCCCCGGATGTACCATTAATCCCCGCTCTTTCTTTTTCTTTCATTTCTCCCAGACCTGACCTGTTTGACTTCTTCACTCTGGAGTCCCTTGGCAATCGGAAGACGGACCGGGCAGAGTTCGCAAGAGAGAGACTAACAAGCAGGAGGAGGAGAGCATATATGAAAATAAATCCCTCTTTGAAATCACTAATTAAAGTCTCCGACTCTGTTCCTCGCACTCCAGTAGCCCCATCACACACTGTTTACGCTCAAAGTAATGCATGGTTCTCTTCAGTGTTGTACTACGATTGTTGCTTCAGATTGAGGTGAGCAGTAAAATGTGGATGGGATGTTGTAGTAAATATTCTGCAGCAAAGTTTCAGGGTCCGATGCAATAAAATTGTTGGTTAGACTTTATTGTCTGGGATCTCCAACGTTTCAGCACTAATGGGTTTGTAGTGCCGTACTCTGTAGGGCTGCATCATCAGACTGGGGTGGGTTTACGAGGTGATGGAAAATAATCACAGTAAAAATTCTTCCACACACACACACACACACACACACAAGTGTGCATACACCACATCTACACACACACACACAGGCACACACACACATACATCAATCAAAATGGGAAGGCAGCTGATAGTTGCAGTCAACACGGGGCCAAGTACTGAAAGCAATGATACCTTTGATTATTTACAAAACATACATTTTGGAAAATATATAAAAACGTGTTGAAAGACTGAAACATAGTTATGGGAAGATAATGACAAGTTGTATTACACCCAGCCATGACTGTAGCTGCCACACAATAAAACACAAACTCATGCATAAACATAGACACACACACATATGCGAATCATTATGCTCTGACAGGACCAATGATCCCATACTTGTATCAAGGTTGATGTCATGCAAATGATCCCACCATCAGTCATATGGATATAACCACAATAAATACAATAGTAATGACATACCAGTACATATGCTCACTGTTACCAGAGAAGTAAAGTGACTTTCTACAAGTAATTTCCAAAGAACTACAGGTCTGCAAACCAGTCAGTGCCCTGGGTATTAATCCTCAAGATTGTAAATGGCTAAAAACTGCCGCTGCCTCATCATACCACCAGATTACATACATCTCCACCTCCTTGTGTAAAGAAAAATAGAAAAGGACGGGCACAAGGCCCAGCTGTTGTTCACTTGCTCTTACAACACAGGGCACACACATGTAATCTGGCAGAAGAGTGACAAAGGTGTTAGAAGCAGTCTTTTCTCAACTTCTTTACACACACATAAATGGAGCTACCTATTGCATCGTGCAAATATTTCACAATTGCGATTATTTGCACGTGTATTGGATAGTGATTGCTCCGTTACAAACTACAGTCCTAAGACTGTTTTGTGTGTTATGTGCTCATGTTTGTTGTGAGTATCCACCATGAAACATGAAACTCTCAGTTCTGGCAAGAGTTAAATATATCAACCGGACATGTCTATCATCTAGAACTGTCTTTTAGATATGTTGTAGAGCACAGTGTCTTAGGTGCAGCATGGCTAATGTGGGATTCTATTTTTGAGTGTGTGTATCAAAGGTTATATTAGGATGAGAGGAGGTCTGCCACTCTATCACAAGGATGATGTCATGAGTGATGTCATGAGTGATGTCACTGACCATGTCATGAGTGATGTAATATGTGACGTCATCAGCAGTGGAATGCGGGCGCGCGAGTTATAGTTAGCTGAACTAACTACAACGGGGGAATTTCACTTGTTTTGTATGAGTGAAATGTCCAACTAACTATAACGCCTCTGAAACCTATGGTTTTTTCAGTGAATTTGCTACGCTTTTTTTAATGCTAATTTCTAACTATAACGTGCCTGAAACCTATGGTTTTTTCAGTGAATTTCAAAGGTTTTTTAAATGCTAATTCTTAACTATAACATGCCTGAAACCTATGGTTTTTTTAAGTGAATTTCTAAGGTTTTTTAAATGCTAGTTTCTAACTATGCATACAGAGGTAGAAAATGTGAAGGAAAAAAAGAAAACACATACAGAAAGAAGGAAAAGAAATGCAGAAAGAAGCAACAGAAGTCCTCAAAGACGAAGAAAAGTGCAGGAAGAAGCAAGACATGTGCAGAAAGAACCAAAAAAAAAAGAAGAAAGAGGCCTTGTTACAAAATCATCCTGTGTCCACAACTTTTTCAGACGGGTATTGGTGATAACTGACTCTGACTTACCAGGCCTAGAGCCAGTGGTTTGCTAAAAGACACTAAGAATACAGTGAAAACACCTACATACACTAGGGAACACTATGCGTTGGGGTACCCCTGTGACTAGCATGACCTCCTCTGTAAGCCGCTAGTAAATAATAGGGTAGGGGAATTAAAACTACTTCTTAAAAACGCGCCATGTGGCGCGTTTGCACACTGGTGAAGGGAGGGGGGGCCTGAGGTGACGTGTGCAAACACGCCCTGTGGCCGTTTTAAGTTGGGGGATAAAGTCCCCTTGAATCCTGAGGGTACCTGGGATCCAACTAGCCCACCAGGTACCTCCAGTAAGCACCACAGAGCTGCATTGCAGAGAGGTGTAAAAAGGGGCGTGGCCTCTGAACCCCTCTCTGCAAGGCAGCTCCCTGGCGCATACTGGAGGCTCCTGGTGGGCTAGTTGGCCCCCAAGGACCCCCAGTATTCAAGGGGAATTACTTCCCCATCTTACAACGTGCCAGGGGGCGCGTTTGCAGAGTGCTGCAGGGGGGGGGGGGCCTCTGGCGCGATGCCGGCACTTTTTTATTTTTTACTTTTCTTAAAGAAGGGGGGCTGTGTGGCCCGCTTTCTTTTCTATTTTATGGGCCCTGGTGACCCCATCCCCCAGGGCCTGACCCCCATTAAAAAATATATATATAAATGTTACGGGAAGGGGACCACGTGGGCCCCCCTCCCGTGGCCAATTCTAGCCTCGGGACCCCATCCCCGGGGCATGGCCAAATATTTGCTTTTTTATTATGAAGGGGAGCTGCGTGCCCCCCCTCCTAAGGCTTATATTGGCCCTGGGGACCCCATCCCCTGGGCCGGCCTTTATTTATTTATTTCATTTTTTTTTATTTAGGAGTGGGCCGCGTGGCCTCCCTCCTGGGCCACTTCTGGCCCCAGGAACCCGATCCCCCGGGGCCTGGCCATTCTTTTTTTTTTCCAGAGGGGGGCCGTGTGGCCCCCTCCTCAGGCCTATTATGACCCCGGAGACCCCATCCCCAGGGGCCAGCCTGCCTTTTAAAAAGAAATGTTTTAGGGGAGGGGAGCTGCTGACATGCAGCTCCCCTTATGGAAAGGCAATTCTGCTTTGCTTCATTGAAACAAGAGCAGGTTTCCCTGCTCTCACTTCAATGAAGCACAGCCGAGTTTGAAATGTCAGGGCGGGAGCCATGAGGTTCCCGCCCTGACATTGCAAACAGCAGTGTCCCGAGGGTAGGCACCCAGGACCTTGCAGGAGCCGGTCCTGGGGCTGGCGGTCCCCAGGGCCATCAAGGGCTTCAGGAGGGGGGCCGGGTGCCCCCACCCACCATTTGCATAGCCCCAGGGGGGTGGTGGTCCCCGGGGCTTGGGGGTCCGCCACGGACCACCCAAATCTTAATAATTAGAGCCCAGAGCCCTGAGGAGGTGGCGGTCCCGGGGGTGTGTGGGGGGGCTTGAGCCCCCTACCACACAGGAATAATTTACAAAATAAGAGCCCTGGCGGTGGCGGTCCCCGGGGCAGCGGGGGGGCCATGTGCCTCTGGCAAATTTATTAGTAAAAGCCCCAGGGTGGTGGTCTCCAGGGCTTGGGGGGGGCTTGGATGCCCCTCAAGTATAAAATCAAAGCCCCGAGGGATGGCGGTCCCTGGGTCTGCAGGGGCCGTGTGCCCCGCCAATCTTTGTACAGATTGGGGGCAGTGTGGGGGGGATTGGGTCCCCCCCCATAATTTTTTTTTCTGCCCCCGGGACCTGGCTTATCTGGGGGCTTTCTTTAAACGAAGCAGGGTAGCTCGCGCTTTTTATTTTTATTTTCATGGCCGGATCCACAGATCCTCCACGCAGCCCGCATCCCGCAATTTAAAAAGATACAAAAACATTTTTGGGGGCCTTGGAGGTCCTTATGGGATGCCCTAAGCAGGCCTAGGGGGTCAGGGTGTTTCTACCCTGTCCCCTTTTCTTGTTTTGTGCATTAGTTTGTCTGTTTTCTTGTGCCTCGGTTCTACTGAGTTGCATATAGCCAGGTTCTGAGCTGGGATGGTGCAGTGAGATAAATAACGGTGATGGATCAAGCCCAGATCTTTGGACTGGGTAAGAGTGATCTGCTTAATTCAGACACTCTGTTCATCACCACCCCCTTTTCTGAATCGGTTCTACTGAGGCACAAGATGGCTGCCAATACTTCCTGGTTTAGAGTGTTGACAGCCAATTAGCATGAAGCTCGTGATCTGGAGGGTTCAAGTATCCTGCGCACCTCTATATATCTCTTTTTTTATTTTTACTTTCTCAGCAACTATTGAATGTATTTACACCATTTAACAAAAAGAGTTCTTTCTGAACCAAGGGCTACCTTTTTGCCAAATTTGGTGTAATTCCGTTCAGCAGTTTGGGCTGTAGCCGTGTCTAAAGTTTCCTATGGAAAATAACATGGAGAAATCACGTTTGGGACCCCCTTTTTTCTCGGCCCCCGCTTGTTGAATCACCCCGAAACTTTCAAGATTGGAGCGGACTGGAGCACCCCACGAGTGTTGAAAATTTCGCGAAGATTCGTCAATCGGCGCCAAAGTTATTGGAAATAGAGTGTTGCGATTTTCCTATGCTAACTAGGTCCTAACTATAACTACCTACTGGCGACCGCCAGTAGTTAATATATATACATATATATCAGAAAAGATCTCTTGCGGGAGGACCACAGAGGAAGCTGACCCGAAGAAGCTTGCGGTTGTAAAGTGTTTATTATCTACAGAGAGTTTTGTTCACAAATATATGTATGTATGTGTATGTATATATATATATATATATATATATATATATATATATACACATATATATATATTTATATATATATATATATAAAACTCGTATATATATATATATATATAGAGAGAGAGAGAGAGAGGGAGAGAGAGAGTATAGCATAGCTTGTTTCTTTACTCCACATTCACATAATTTGGTGATATATACATTGTAAATGTACAAATATGTGGAGGTAAATATTGTAACTCTTTACCTATAGATACTTACCTATACAATATTTTGGTAGTAGATATTTAGATAATATATGTGTGGGACGATATTTCATCCATGATATTCTGGTATAATACCCTAATAGCATGTGTCTCATCTCCATGGTCCTTAATTTAAAACCATCTTTCAACGATTTGTCATTTCCGAGCAACAACAACTTCAATCAGTTTTTAATGATGATAAATAGATACGAGTTTTAGTGTGGTCAGTATGTAAGTACTCCATCTATCCTTAATAATGCTATAAAAAGTTGCATGTACATGTAAATGGGGCTGGTTAGAAGGATGATACCCTTAGGACTCCATGGCACTCTCTCACAGTGTGTTCCTGTTGCTCAGATCAGTTTTTTGGCCACCATCTGTGCTCCTGCCATGGAGGTTGCAGTGGGAGGGCCTAGTGAGAGGGATGTGATGGATAAAGATCATGTTTTTTGGAGCTGTTCTTAAACCCCTACCTTAAGTCACTCTATCCAAAAAAGACTCGCTTTGTTAGCTTTTTGTCATTGGTTGTTCAGAAACAATATAAACCCCTCTTGAGTCTGCAGCTAGTACGTCCACATGATTTAACACAATACTGTACTCCTCTGTATGCAACAAAACCCTGAAGTCAAGCTGAATCAAGAGACCAAAGACACCCTCAACTGCAAAGCCAACACGTTCTCAACACTGAAGCAGATCTAGCCGGAATGTATTCTAAGAGTCCAGCAACTATTGCCAAAAGTGAACTACCAGAACCCTTTCTCCTCCCAGAAGCAAAGGGCCGTGAATTTCCACAGATCTGTCAACCTGTGTAACAAAAGCAATCCACACCCCAATAGCTAGAGTAGAAAATGAACTCATAAGAGATACTAACGACATAACTGGCTATTCAATAGCTGGTTTCCTTCTAGACAGCAGTTTCCCTCCAGAAGCAACAGCCCTGTGTCCCATCTGCATTGAATTAGGAAACATTTCTGCTCACTTGGTCGAGGAACATTTTATATGTAATGCTCCAAAATACCATGATTCACTAAGTGGTTTAAACATAAGAACCCGTTTCCAGCGGTGTTTGCAACACAACATTTATCTGGCACTATTTTCTTCACAGCAAGGCCCTTCGGTAGGCCATTTTTTTATAATCTGGTGCCCTCTTGAGGAGATATGAGGTGATGCCGTGAGACAGCTTCACCAGCTCTGATCTCACAGATAGTTTTTGAGCACTCCATTTCTATCAAAAACAAACTCATACTTTGTGTCTGTGAGGCTCGTTTCCTTTTAAGAAGTGAGCAGAATACTAAAGAGAATACATCATATGCATCAGAACCTTTTGTCTGGAATGTAGAAACCCCTTAGTATGCTTGTATTAATCTGCTTTAAAGAAATATGCAAAAAGGGGTTGCTAAATCCTTAATACGCCTCAGAGAGGGACATTAGCTCTCGGTGTTGCTCTGTTCATAATCAATGTACAAGGTTTTTAGCCAAAACCGTTTACAATATAACTTTTCCAGCAACATGTGTGGCATACACGATCTCCCTCGACATTTCTTTTGACCATTCTTTCCATAAATATGCATTTTGTTCTACGTAAACACATGCTTCCATCTATTAGGAAATCTCATCTATGGTGGGGTCAAGAATTTGTTTTTGCTTTGCCTATAAAGGGTCTTTTACCTTTCTTTTCTCTACAAGATGCACTTTATTATTAGTTAAAGTGACTCTTTATCCGGATTTCGTTAATTCAACAGTATTTACTAAATATGTTGAAGTATGCGCTTAGAAAGGTGTATTAATCTGGTTTTCTAAAGTTTCATAGATTCAAGACAATCTGACTATTAAACTACCATCAAATGCAAAAACTAAGAAAAGTGTTTTTCTATTTAAAGAGACTTTCTTATTACAGTATGCCACTTACGTTTTTTTCCTTGTGAATTGCCAATAGAATAGGAAACAGAAGCACATGAATACCGCTACTGTCAGCAGAAGGGCAGTTGATAAGAAGATTATAAGATCATCTTTCCTAATGACTCCCACCTTGGTTTTCAACACTCCTTCACACCCATTATCTTGCATATTCATGCCTGAAGAGATCAAAAAACAATACAAATATGTATTACTAACATGCCTTGTGAAAGTGAAACAGAAGCTATAGGGATCACTACCATTTTAATAATCATGGGGCGCTACTGAGAATGTAGGGGTCTGTGTACGGAAAAGGCAAATAGTTTGCCAGGGAAGGAAGCCATAACATGGCCAGGAGAAACAAATGTCTCCAAAACAAGCAAAGCACAACCAAACTAAGGACACTGACAAAAATAAGGCCAGTGTGTGGCGGCATACCTTCTCACCACATGGACACAGCTCTATCACTCTGTCTTAGATAAACAAGTCCCAGCATACAGACTCCAACAGGAAATTTCCAATGACAAAAGACTAACAAATGGAACCACTGTCTAATTAATTGGGGTTAAGAGATCTATAGCATTGCAGAGCCCAAGAGCTGGAATGTGGGGTGGTGAAATCAGCACCCTTTCACTGGGCATTAATAGTGAACCTGCCCAGAACCTGCACGCACCATTAAGTTTGCATTGTCTCTTACCCAAACAGTGAGAAAACTATGGTATTAGTATTATGTGTTCTCCAGAATCAGAGGATGGCAACCGGGTACTTAGACTGGAAGTGCCATAGAGGGGCCTTAACATAAGCCACTGCACTTCAATGGACTGTGCTTTACCATCTCTATGCAGCAGGCTGTGTGGTCCATGGTGGGTGCTCCCATGAGTGGGGCCCATCATGGCTACAGTCAACATGCCAGGCGGGACGTGGTGCAGCAATGGCTCAGTGGACGCTAGTGATGCCACGCCCAATACAAGGTGTGGGTACACCATGTATCCAACAGGGCACAGTAGCCTTCTTTAAAATGGCAATGAGCAGAACAGGTTGAGATACACATGGAGCTTTTTTTAATATCTCATTTAATTATGCCATGGAGTCCATTGAAGCAAAGGTATCTTCTCCAAGTAATATACTGCCACTACTGTAGAATATATTTTTCTGTCAGTAATCAATGGCATTTCAGGAAGATTTTGGATGATATGCCTTTCATTGAGTTTTTATGTGGCCATTTACATCGGGGTTATTGCTACAGGAATGACGGAGATAGTCTTGTGCTCATGGAGATGTGTGTTGGTAGCTGTGTAGATGTTTTAGGGGCTGCTTAATGTACAGGAAGGTTGGCTTATATACCTTTTTACTTCTCGGCTACAGATAGCTTTAGACATCTGTTGGTCAGACCTATTGTTTCCAGTATACATAGAGTGGGCTTTGTGTCAGCCCCTTGCACTTGATTAGATGGCTTTGTTGTCAATCTCAGCCTGTCTCTCCTTGATTCAATGGCTGTCCTCCAGCCTCTTTTGACCTACCCAGGAACATGTTCGGTCTCGCAGTGTTCTGATTGGTTAACTTGTATTTATCCTTCCATTGCTGACATTGCTTGCATTCGAGGAAATACCTTTTGCTTTTATTTTAAGCACTCCATGGGGATACAAGTTCTTACGTACTCTCTCCCCCGTGTCACGCTTCCTCCTTCACTTTCTCCTATCCCGCCTTGCTCTCGGTGTTGCTTACCCTCTCACCCTAGCCCGGCTGCTGCTTGCCCTTTCCCCCTAGCTTGGCTGTGGCTCACCCTGCCCTTTCAGCCTTCGTTTTTTAAGATGCCCACCACCGTGCCTCCATTGTTCCACTATAACCCCCACACTTCAGTTTCATTTTATTATTTATTAACTTTTTGGCACTCCCTGTCACTGCCACACTGTCAGAGGTCATCCATCTTAAAACATGTTTGTGTGCATTTCTAGATGGCCACCTGCGAGTGCGGACACATTGGCTGCAGACATCTATAAAGAGGTTTATATTATTATAACAAATGTGCACATATCCTCTAGAGACATCATTGATTGGGTTTATTTAAACATTACAAATGCATTCATAGATAGCTGACCTAGAAGAACGTGCACCCATGGAATACATATTGTAATGGAAAAGTACATTAGAAATATTTATTTTGAAGCATTTCTTTATTTTCAGTTCAATAAACATGACGTTTGGACGTTATAATGCTGGCATTTTCAAGAGCATGCATACAGCAGATTAACATAAGACACCAGCAAGTACTGTACAGGGACATGCGATACAACTGAAAGTCCAAATGAGGGCCCAAACATGAAGACCGAAACACGAAAACTAAACCTGGAAACTTAAGAAGGGTCTGCCAGGAAGCCTACCAGGCACTGTCATCATTCCATTCCATATTTTACAAACTTGCCTCCTATTTCTGAATAACATGGCACCTAGTGAACTGCAACCAGGTACATGAAGAAACCCAGTAAATGAAGAATAATATGGGAAACACAGAGAAGAACAACTAAGAAGGGGTGGTTGTTTGAACACACCAGAGACCACCTGCTGTTCTAGGGAACTGAGTGGAGGTCAGGCTGGTGTCAAGGATTCGGCTTAGCAAGCTGGAGAGGGTGGGAAAGTGCAACGGGATGGAGGCGGGCGATAAAGAGGTGGCCGAAAGATGGAAGCCCTGATCCTAGCAGCGGCTAGCTAAATCACTGGGGCTCTTCAGAGACACTATCAAAATTCCCATGTACCACTTAGAAGATCTCAGTAAACAGCAGGACACCTCCAGGGAAAAAGGGTCTCCGTGCCATGGCTTACCACAAGAGTGTGGTAGAGCCGCACAACAACAAGCAAGGCAGTTCTAAAAAAGCTTGGAAAGTTTCCACCCATATAAAACCATTAGACAATATATTCCCTCTTCTTACAAGTATAGTAAAACATATCACAATGTATGTGTGGCGTTGTTTCATTCTTGATAGTTATCTTCATTCACCATTTGTAGATAAACAGCCAACATGTCTCACCCCTTTGTGGCACAAAGGTCTAGGGCTTTCTCAACGCTGTAAGTATGTACAATGAAGATTGCTATCAAATTCATACTAATTATGTTGAGGACATGGCTTAAGATATGGTTTTACCTACAATTGTGATATTACCAGTGTTTCACACTCGGTGATGTACAGCAAACGTGTAAGAATCCTATCGACATGGATCTGAACGTGGTCTTGGCAAGTTGTACAGTTTAAAGCCATAAAAGTGATCTTCCACTTATAGCATCATTTTGGAAACAATCGATCAGATAATTTGGGTTAAGTATTATGCATGGGGTTGTACGTTGGGCGGAAAACAGGTGGATTATATATACAAGTGCTCATTCTTCTACGTTAAACTATAGAAAGTATGGTTCTAATGAATTACCCAAGGTGGGTGGTCTTTACCAGATCATCTAGGTCCTTTGTCTGTTGGCGGAGGAAGGAATATGGTTTGACAGGGTTTGGAAATGTCACACTCAGTTTTACTGATTTGTTAGGTGAAAGGGTGCAAATAGTCCTTAATGGAATATACCATGTAAGGTAACCGGCAATCAAAGAAAGCATGGTCATGAGTGTTTTTATTTTAGTCTGATTAATGTTTGAGGATTGGGATGCATTGAGATGTATGAATCTGATACTTTGAAATGCTGATTTAAAAGGACAGAAAGCAAAAGCGGTGGGAGACAACATGAATAAAGTGGTGGTCAGAAAAGGGGGGCCTATATGTCTTTTCTGAAAATCAGAGGACAGAGGGCCTGATTCACATAGGAAAACGTACACTTTTTTTGAAAGTTTACAATTTTCTGATATTCACAAACTACAAATGTAATTTTACTAATAGTAATTTTACAACTGTGGAGTCTCTACACATAAAATGGCAGGCCTGTCGTATTTTTTGTTTTCGCCTGCACAGCGCTTGCGCTGTGCTTAAGAAAGCTATCTAAAAGTGCCTCGAAAACGTTCAAACACAACCTTCTTAGAAAACACCCCAAAATCTTGTTTTAGGACCCCTTCTTTAACACCAAGAAAGGCGCTATAATCAATAACCTCATATTCTTCACAAGAAGAATATCCAAATGGCCGTCTGCCTTTTCTAAGCTACTAGCTATCCATGTCCATAAAAATATGTCCATAAAAATATCCTCTACGGAACCAGGATAACAACAATATCCGCACCAAACCTCAGAGCCACTCTGAACATGACATCCTACAAAAATGACATAGAACTATTCGACAAATACTTTCTCACCCTAAAAACCCACACATTTCTCCCACCCTAACGCGCCACAGGACCTTTCCACACCCTCCATCCCCTGTTCTCATGAGGATCAGAGTTCCACTCCCCTACCCAAAATCTGTGAAAGAGGCAACAACAACTCACCTCCTTTAGAGCTCATATCACCTACACCCTCAAATTAAATCATCTTCAGAACCAACAACAACGCCCCTCCCATTATGTCCAATCTCTGACATTCTGCATCTCCACACACCGCCACCTCCCCTATCCCCACTACTCTCATCCACCTCCACACCCTCTACCGACCGCTGATGACACCCACCACGACACAGCCACTCTATCGAGTCAGATTAAAGCCCCCAACCAGCACATACCCCTATCATTATCTACCACCCTGCTCCCGCTCCCAGCTACACATACCCACCACACTACCCACACAGACATCAAACCCCTCAGCAACACTACTCCCGGCCCTACCTGCCCGCCAATCCTGTCCCCTCCTCCCTATCACCCTTCTGAACAAGACCAACTCATAACCCAGGCTTACCTCACATCTAGGAAACTACAGTACATTATATTATATATCAAAAGCATCCTACTACTTGCTGAAAACTCTCTTTCCAAACTTACCCATCTTCAACAATCTCTAACAGCAGTCAACAATGTGATAGAAACGATCCCCCTGCCTCTGAATAATTGACATCTATGCACTTGCAAACTCCCCAACTACCTAATGGACCAGAAAATCCAAACCCTTATACTGTCATACGAATCCCCCGCTTTCCACATTACTAATGAAGAAGAATTCTCTAATATCCCAGTCCCCATCATCTCAAACAGAACATCACATCCAAAACACAGAGGAATAAACCTGAACAACCTCCAATCCAAAACCCCTAACCACGAAATTCATGAGCCGACCGTAAAGAATTCCTCAAAACCCATCTCCTGCCTTCTCCTAAACTGCCGTTCAGCCTTAAAACACGCCTTGGACATCACCGACCTCACCCCGAACATGAAAGCGGACATAACCATCCTCACGGAAACTTGGCTCAATGAATCGTCCTCCCCGTGCCTAGACCTTCTAGTCCCCCCAGACTACCACAATATTTGTCTAGACAGATCTCTCAAAAAGGGCGGAGGAATAGCCTGCATTCATTGATCTGACATTACCATCTCAAAGTTCCACTACGAACCCATGGACTCCTGTGAATACCTTGGGAACTCTGTCAAATCAGATAACCACTCCCACAAACTACATATCCGCTACCATCCTCCTGGTAAGAACGTAGTATTTACAGACCAATTTATGGAAATCATTACCACAAACTCTACTCCTCTTTCCAACAACATATTCCTCGCCGACTTCTATCTCCATTGGGAAAACCCCCTTGACAAACAGGTGAACTCCCTCAAAACGTTCCTAGCAAACCATTTCTTGATCCAAGCTATCTCAATGCCACTCACTCTAAGGCTGCTACTCTTGACTGGCTCATCTCTAAACAAAATACGATTGAATCTATCTTGATCACCTCTTGTGACTGGTCAGACCATCACATCATCACCTTCCAAATTTCTTCCGCTACCAAGAAAACTTTCCCGCAACAAAACAAGCCTAAACAATGGATAAGAAACACGAAAAACCTCGAGTGGCACAACCTAGCCTCCCACTGTGAGAAAGCCCTCATCCCCCCAACATGTCTGACGTCATGACCTCCCCGATCACTACAACTCCACGATGACTAAGGTCTTTGACCATGATGCTCCACCTAAACTCAAACGAATTCCAGACAAAGACAAAAACCCTTGGTTTAATGGAGCCCTGAATGAAGAAAGACGTAAACTTAGATCATCATAATGGAAATCTCTCCCCCCTCCATCTTAAACGACTTCGAAAAGCTAGAAACTTCTATAACAAAAGTATTCTACAATCTAAAAAAGACTTCTTTAGATCAGAACTAGACAATGCCAAGAACAGACCAAAGAAACTCTAGAAAATCTAAAACAACAATCTAACAAATTGGCTAAATCCTCTCTCTTGACCTTAAAATCAAAGCTTAGCAGCAAAGAATTTTCTTCATTCTTCACAGCAAAAACGAACTCCCTCCAACTCGAGCTTAACACTGCAGCAGCTAACTCGGCCACCACAAAGAACCTTCAAGCTGAAAACTCTGAACAACCCAAGTTACTTTTGCCAAAAAATAACTCTCACTGGTCCACTTTCAAACTTTACGATCTTAATGACATCACCAAAAATTTTGCAACCGCCAAACTCAACAACCACTCAAATGACCCAGTCCCCTCAAATTGCCTTCCCCACATCTACCAAGTCATTTCCCCTCTCTGCACAAAAATCATCAACGCCTCGCTAGCGCAAGGGCACATTCCGGACTGCCTAAAAAACGGCCAAGAGTCCCTTACAATTTCCGACCCATAACCAACATTCCCATGCTAGCCAATGTACTGGAAAAATGTGTTCAACAACAGCTGGACTAACAAATCATGGACTTCAACCTTCTGAACATCCACCAATCGGGTTTCAGACCAAGCCATAGCACAGCCATTCTGCATATAGTGGACGACGCCCTCCTTGCTCTTGACTGCAACAAAACCTGTCTACTAGTCCTGCTCAACCTCTGCTCAGCCTTCGACACGGTCAATCATGACAAAATTCTAAGAAGACTAGAAAATAGGATAGGTTTATCTGGCACAGTCCTTCAATGGTTCAAATCCTTTTTGGAAAGCAGAACGCCATCATTCATTGTGAACAAAAATCTTTCTCCCCCTTCACTGAACCCTCTAGGAGAACCACAATGCTCTACCCTATCCCCCACCCTATTCAACCTATATGTCGAACCACTAACTGAACTACTACAACAGGCGAAAATAGCCTACCACATGTACGTGGATGACACTCAGCTTTACATTAAGATCTCCTCCATTGAAGACATAAAGACGATGAATCTGGCACTCAAAAAGACCGTCCACTGGCTAACAACCAACTTCCCCAAGCTAAACCCGGAAAAAACAGATTTTTTTCTAATCCCCCCCTTAATAACTCCCAGGAGACAAAGAAATGGACCAAGCTGATCACTGCACTGAACTGCACGCCAAATCTGGTGGACTCCACCAAATCACTTGGAATTACTCTAGATAAGAACCTTAACATGCAAACACATATCAACCTGTTAGCTAAAAATGCACGCTTTCAACGTAGCTATCTTAAGAAAATGAAACCTTTCATCGAGAACCTGGACCTCAAAACTGCAGTTCAGTCCTTAGTCATCTCAAGGCTGGAGTGCGGATGCACCACTCTCGTGGGGCTTCCCAAAATTTCAACCGCCTCTTTAAAAGCCTGTCTCAGCGCTGCAGCAAGACTCCTTACAGGATCTAGGAAATTTGACCACATATCGCCACACCTGAAAGCACTCAACTGGCTAACTTATGTATCTCAAATCCACCTAAAAATGGCATGCATCACTCACAAAGCGCTCCACCACAATACTCCCCAGTACCTATTCCAAAAACTTACCTTAACTGGAGAAATCAGACATTCTAGGAACGTTGATAATTTATTCCTGAAACCCTTTTGCTGCAACAACAAAAATACCTCTAACAGAGCATTCTGCGGAGCAGCACCTAGAATATAAAATTCACTTTCTCCCTACATCAGAAAAATCTCCTCTACTCCTCAGTTCAAAAAAGAAGTAACATCATTCCTTATTTGCAAATTACTCCTGTAATCTATCACAGAGACCATTCCATGTCAACACCCTTAAACTTGCCTCTTCTAGCCCTCTAAGGACACCCTCGTTGCTCATGACCCGTTGCTCAGAAATACTCTCACACCGGCGACATTCCGAACTTTGTAAAATTCTGCTGATTTTATGTGTGCTATACTTTGCCAATTGTTTTTCGTACTGTGCCCTCATTGTAAAGCGCTCTGATACCCTACCCTGGGTCTGGTCGGTGCAATAGAAAACTCTAAAAAAAATGAAAAATCTATTTTTGATATCAACTTAAAAAAGACTTGCATCCCACCTCCTCTCTTTCCTGGCTTCTCATTGGTTCCTGTGCATGTCACTTACCTTTCCTCCACTTCTATTGGCTGTAGCATATTTCAAGCATGTACGATTCCCATCAGCAACGCCCTTTTATTCAGTACACCGGCACACGCTTTCGATGTTCTCCCTGGCTCTCGTTCCCTGAGATCCGGATTTCGATTAGCAGGTTTATTAGCTACTTGCAGGTTCCCATTCAGCCACTCAATTCGAATGTGGGAGCCAGGGTTCCACAGGAAGGACCTTGCTTCTTGATCCGCTTTCCAACTCTCGTAATCCTCTGACCCATCCGCTGGCCATTGATTACCTACCTGAGGACCGTCCTACATGGCTATCTCTCCCACTCCTATGTATCTGATTCAGGCTATCTCTCAGGCATATAGATGTTTTTGTCCTGATGATGAGTCTCCCTTTTTAAGCTGGGGTCATCAACACCCACACCTTGACTCCAATTTTATGATGATTTATGTGGAGCGAAGGGGTGTTTCTCGCACTGTGACTGTTGTAAATATGTACCGTTGAATGTCACTTTTTGAAGCAAATGATGAGGTCTGGAAATCTTTCCACACCCGCCACTTTCACCCACTGGATTGTAATTGAATTGGTTCTTTCTTTATTTATTGTATGTTCAAATAAATACAATTCTTTCCTTTGGGTATATACCAACACAGCCCTAATTGTAGTTCCGTGCTTATAACCTTATGTTCATTTGGTAGGGACCACTATCTCTTGCAAAGGTAGCATATTTTCCTGCATTTGCAAATGCTTGTCCCTCGTCTGCTTCTCTTATCAGTTTCCCGCCGCTGAAATATTGTTAACATCTGCTTTGGTGGAACTATATTTTCCTAAGGTTTTGCCTTTTACTTTTACTTTTATTATTAAATTTAATTTATAAGGTGCAATAGCTACCCAAAAAGGATTTCCCAGCGCCACCCAGAACAAGGAACAGATACCGGCTTAATAATAATTGGTTAAAAAGCCAAGTTTTTAAGGATTTGCAGAATTGGACATACATTGTTTCATTCCGAATTGATATAGGGAGGGAGTTCCATAAGGAGGGACCAAGATAGGCAAACGATCGACCGCCCATCTGGGATAATCTGACTCTGGACACAGAAAATTTCCCTTGAGTGGATGAGCGAAGGCAACGAGTAGGCACATAGGGGTAAACCAAGGACTGCAGATACTGGGGGGCCACACCTGTTTTGATTTGAACATATAGCTCGGGGCTTTGAACGACCGGAAACAGAGCTAGCTCTAGGAACCTGGCAAAGCAGTCTTCCGGCAGAGTTCTGAACCATCTGCAGCCTACGAGTCACCTCCTTATTGGGCCCCAGATAAAGAATGTTACCGTAGTCCAGTCTAGAGGAGAGAAGATAATCTGGGTGTTGTCCGCGTAAGAGAACAAGGACAGCCCAGCTTCTTCTGCAACATCAGCTAAAGGTCTGACATAAAGATTGAATAATATAGGACTGAGAATGGAGCCCTGAGGTACCCCATAGGGTGAAGAATGGGTATCGGAACTGGCTGCTGGAGAAAAGACTTGGAAGGTCCGATTGGCAAGAAATGAAATAAGCCAATTAAGAGCTGAAACACAAATGCCCCATGATCTTAACGTTTTCACGACACTGTGTCGAAGGCTGCGCTTAAATCAAGCAATATAGGAGCCACTGTATCTCCAGAATCTAGGTCGCAACACAGTTTTTCTGTGACTCCAAGGAGAGTTGTTTCAGTTGAAAAGCTGTTTCTAAAGCTTGATTGTGATGGATGAAGAAATGTTTGTGACTCTACAAAATGAGACAGCTGTAAGTAAATGTGCCTCTCCAAAACTTTGAACAAGCCGGTAACAGAGAAATAGGCCAGTAATTAAAGGGCAAATCAGGGTCCTCGTTAGCCTTCGTCAGAAGGGGGAGCACCATAGCATGCTTCCACTCTGGTGGAACTATTGCTTCCTATAAGGAGGCATTCAGGAGGTCCATAATTACCAACAATGATGGCGGCTCGAGCTGCTTGAGCACAGAAATAGGGAGAGGGCCATTGGGAGAACCTGATTTAACACTGTCTAAAAGAAATTTAAAGGAATCCATGTCTATAGAGGCCATGTGTCCAGTTTGTTAGTGGGTTCAGAAGACAATTCAAGGTAGGTATTGTCAGTTAAAAACAGTGTGGTTGCTGGTTGGGGGAATCAGCAATTTGCAATAGAGGGGAACTATTAAGCTGCAATCTCTCTATTTCAGAGTATACTTTCTCAACTTTCTGGAGAAAGAAATTAGCAAGATCTTCACATTGCCGATTATTTAGCGAAGTGGGCCTAGATTGACTTTTGGAGCCTGAAAGCTCCTTGGCCATGTTAAATAGAGGTTTGGAGCAATTCAGAGCACCAAAAACGTTGTTTATAGGTACTCCGCTTGAGCAGACTTGCAAAGATTATGGTATTCTTTTTTTAGCCCTCTTATAAGCAATTTTGGAATCATATGAATAGCTCCTCCTTCAGCATCTTTCCAGTGCCTTACATTTGGTTTTCTCCATTTTAAATTTTTCAGTGACCCAGGGCGCTGGAGGACGATGGTTGTTGACCTTTTTTAAGAACGGGGGAGACAGGTGTCAATTGCGTTAAGAAGCCACTTTTGTAGGGTACCCGAGAGAGTACCCAGCATTTGTTTTCCAGTTTCTTGTTGGTTTCCTAAGAATAGGATTACCAGAAAAAGAGCTTGCTAAAGATTCCAAACGAAAACGCCCATAGCAAAGTGATCTGACCAGCATAGCAGAAGAGCTGGGGAACAATGAATGTTGGATAACCTGGAAAAGATAGCATCTAATAAGTTAACCGCCACATGTGTGGGGCCAGAATTTTGTAATTCAATGTTCACTGCTGCCAAATCAGAGTTGAAAGTAGCACTGATGTTGCATGTGGGATCCTCCAAGTGCAAATTAACACCCAGAATAGAAACATTTACAGTATTCATAAAAAAAGGAGTTACCAAACCAGGGAATGATGAGGCCCATGGAGCAGGTGGCCCAGGAGGATGGTACACGAGTATCCCAGAGAAGGTGAACTTAGGGGTCAGGGCCAACTTAAATAAAGCTGCCTCACAGTTCCTAAAAGGTAAATCTTCAAATTTGCACTGGTAGTCTTTTTTAAAAATGGTAGCCATGCTCCCGCCTATCTAAGTACCCCTATCTTTCCTGACTATGGCGTAGTTAGGGGGAAGAGCGGCAGCAATATCAGGGCCAGAGCTCTCGTGCAGCCATGTCTCAGTAAGAAATATGGCATCTGGTTGTTCACTGACCAAAAAAGATGTCCGCATTATGCTTGGGAAGAGAGCGGCAGTTAGTACTAAAAAAAGAAAATTCCTTATTATCTAGGGAGAAATAGTTATGGGGAAGGTTTTTAGGTCTCGGCCTTCGCAGCATGCATGCGCTGCAAAGGCAAAAAGACCTTTTCCCATCGCTTTGGCTTTTCAGCCAAGCACATGCACACGTTTCATTGCCTTTGATAACAACGCAGCCCATCTCGTCGCAATTATTGCTCCCGCGAGTGAAATGCGCCGGCCCCACACCTCTCTTCACCGTCTCGTGAGGCACACGTGTTTGTTGCTTGTCATTGTATTGCATTTATAAAGTGCTCGGAACCTGTTTTTTTTTTTGTTTTTAACTTTTTATTCGTGACTGTGGCAGTTATTACAAGGTACATTTTATCATTGTACATTCTATCAGTCTTTTCCTTTTTCTTTAACTCAACTTTGGCGTAGTAGTCTTCGTATCCAACTTTTCGTCACGTCTTGCATTTCTCCGGATATCATTCCATTACAACGTTTATCATTTGCATTCAAATTACAATATTGCCTGTATATAAACTGTCCCGCAACCCCTTCCCTCCCCCTCCCTGTCTCCCAGCTATTTATTTGTACATACTCTGTAATTTGGATATATTAGCTTTTAGTCTTTCCAGAGAGTGTTTCAGTCTTTAGGCTTGGTTAACCGATGCATCTTGCCTAAGTAACCGTACGTGCTGGGATTCCACATATCTTATGTACGGTCAAATGGTATGTCCTTGTGGCATTTCTAGGTCTACATCTCCCAACTCTATCAACATTCGTTCCCATCCTTGCGCAATAGGATATTTACATAGTCCTTTCTCTTCCTCCCTACGCAGCGCCGCAGTTTCCGCTTTGCCCCATTTCAACAAGTCAGATCGCCATATTTCTACATTTGGGGGTCTGGGCGACTTCCACCTCATAGTGAGAACTCTGAGTGCCAACAAGAGGGCTAAGTCTAAAAATGTCAGTTGTGCCTTACAGGTCTTGGATCTCTTTCTGTGTTCTATCAGGCAGGTTAGTGCGCCCTCAGGGATCTGCAGGGCTGTTACAGTGTATAGTGTGTTTCTGATCATCACCCAGTAGTTGCGTATTCTCGGGCATGTCCACAACATGTGGAGGATGCTTGCTTCATCCTCCTGACATCTAGGGCAGTTGTGGGGGGTGGCAGGGAACATCCTGTGGAGCCTTTGGGGGGTGAGATATGCCCTATGTAAAATCATGGCCTGTATAAATTTGAATTTAACGTTTCTGGACACCCTCCTATGGTGACCTAGGATCTTCCATTCCCGGTCTGTTATGGCCTCCCCTGTGTCCGTATCCCAAGTCTCCCTGAGTGTGGTGAGGGGCAAAGCTGCATGTTCTCTAATGCCCACATAGAGCCACTTTACTAGGTGTCCACCCATCCCCATATAGTGGAGGAGATGAACCAATTCGTGTTGGTCTGGTTTGGTGCGTTGTGGAGCCCATGTACGTCTTATATGGTGGGTCACCGAGGCGTGCAGAAGGTACATTCGTTGCGGGGCACCTGTGGACTGTGCGAAGGAGGTATGATCTAGTAGAGTGTCAACTACAAACAGGTCCCCTACTCTGTCCACCCCGGCAGCCGTCCAGGGTTGTAATCTGCGTTGTGTCAGATTCCCTTGTGGCGTTGGGAGTCCTAGGAGGGGGATGTTGTCTGCGTAGGGAATGGTCCCTGCTGTGTACGTCAGTGCTTTTCGCCAACATCTCAAAGCTACGTGTAATAGGGGGTGGCAGTCTCTGGGGATCTTGGCAGCAGGCAGTAGAAGGGAGTGTAGGTCTCCGCGTGCCAGTTTGTCTGCTGTAAAAGCAATCTCATGTAGGTTTCTACCCACCACCCAGCATGTTAGCCATTGGAGTTGGCTTGCATAATAGTAGCTTCGTAGGTCTGGTACGCCTAGGCCTCCCTGTCTGGTGTTCAGTTGTAATTTCTTGAGGCTTATTTGCCGTCTTCCCGACCCCATATGAGATTGATTAATATTGTGTTTAGTGTGGTAAAAATTTGTTGTGGAAGTAGCACTGGTAAGTTTACGAAGTAGTACAGTATCCGGGGAAGTAGTGTGGTAAATAAAAAGCTAGTTATTTACGCCGTTCGGAATTTCTATAATTACCCAAGAAAATGGTAATGCATAAAATGAGGAGCAGAGTCCGTGGTCTTCGAGTTGAAAGGGTTTTATTCCAGAACTCGAGTTAAGGGAGAGCTCCTTCACCAAGCGGGTTCAGGAGTAGTCTACTTTGCTTGAAACATATCAGCACTTTTATACAATACGAGTACAATCAGAAAGAAGGAGTTTCCCTTAGACTTGATTCAATCATTCATGATGTAATCATACAGAAGACATAGCATACTTGTTCTCGTTTAAAGAATAACCTGAATAGCATTTACACATAGACAAACATATTGCATCGGGGTGTTTGAGGTAACAAGTTACAGGGTTGCTAGTATCTGAGGACAGAGAATCGAGGCATTGTCACAGGGTCATTTCTGTCGGAAAGGTAGAGAGGACGAGGCATTGTGCGTTCTTTGCTTCGTACATAAGGGCGGTGAGGTCTCACAATGGTATGTGTGTGCAGCGGGGAAGAAGGAGAATGGGCTGTAGTAAACTATTCTTCTTCGTGGCAGTCTCTTGTGCTTGATTATGTTTTCCCTTGGTTGTTAACCCAATCCGTGGCTGTCCTCGCAAACTAGGAAATCATTGACGAGCGAGAGCTGCTCGTTCGGTGACAGAGTTAGGGAGGGGGGGTTTTCCGAGTCACCCATCCGACCGACTCTGTTCTGGTCTAAAGGAAAAACATCGAACGGGACGGAAACCTGTAGGTTACATGGTAACTGGACATTATTCTTAGCATGTATCAGCTTTATGAGAAAGAGAGCAGGCAAAAGGGGGTACAACGGGATTTGTGCTTGAAGTAGGAGGATTGGCTTGCCTGGTCGATGTCAGGGTGCATAGGGTGCATGATGGGACACCAGGGGAACAGGGAGCTTTTTAGTCAAATTCCACAGTAGGACCATCTTTGAGATCGCCACCCGGCCCATTACAGATAGGGGCAGGGACGTCCAGAAGTTCACGCAACCCCGAAGGCCATTGATTGCCCTCCGTACATTACCCTCAATATGGTCTTCCGGACTCCGATATACGTTAATACCGAGGTATTTAAATGTGGTCGGTGCTACCTGGATCTCATAAGTACCAAACTGTATATGGGTAGGCCGCTGTCCTTCCCGGAAAAAGAAGCCCAGGGATTTTCCTGGGTTCATGGCCAGGCCACAGATATTCTCAAATCGTTCAAAGATGGTCGCTAGGTGTGAATGATCATCCTGCAAATTTCGGAGGAACACCATTATATCGTCGGCATGTATGGAGACCAAATTATGGATATCTCCAACTGGTATGCCCTCCTCCGCTGCCCTAGTTCGGAGTGCAATCGCTAGGGGTTCTAGTGTAAGTACGAACAGCAATGGCGACAGCGGGCATCCCTGTCGGGTGCCCCTTTGGACGTCATAACTGTCCCAGGTGTGCCTGCCTGTGCGTGCTCTAGCCTTTGGATTCGTGTATAGCAGACGAATACATTTTATCAGGGTACCCGGGAAGCCGAAGCATCTTAGGGCTTCAAACATAAATCAAACGCTTGTCGGAGATCCAGAGCTATGCAGCCAGCGTGCAGCAGTTTTTGTGGGGTGGTCGTCATGAGGGCGTGGAGTCGCCTCGTATTCTGGGAAGTGCTCCTCTCTGGGAGAAAGCCACATTGGTCAGTGTGGATCAGGCCAGGGAGATGGGCTTGTATTCGTAAGGCGATAGCTTTGCTAAGGATTTTATACTTCGTGGAGAGCATGGAGAGGGGTCTATAGTTGCTCACGTCAAGGGTGTCTCTGCCGGGTTTCGGAATGGATATTACCAAGGCCTGCATAGTCATGGCTGGTAGATGGCCGGCCTCATAAGCAGTTTTGTAAATTTTCTCCAAGACGGGTGCCAGTGTTTCAGAGTAAGTTTGGTAAAACTCCCCAGGCAGTCCATCCATACCCGGAGTCTTACCCCGGTTAAGTGTGTGGATAGTTACTTTTATTTCCTGTTGCGTTATGGGTCTGGCTAGGGCCGTCTGAATCTCTTGGGTCAGGGTTGGAATTGTCAATTCTCCTAGGAAGTCTATCATGGCATCCCTAGCATCTGCAGGGGGAGGAGCATAGAGTCTCTCTAGATGGGTCTTGAACACAGTGTTAATTTCTAGTTGTGTGTTTACCTGCCTGCCCGTTTCATCCCGGATGCTCGTAATTACTGGGATCTCAGGGGTATCTCGGATCAAACGAGCTAGCAGTGCACCGGATCTATCCGCCTCCGCCTGCTGTCGTCTCAGATAGTCCCCATAGTCCATAACCCTTAAGGTTTCCAGGATTTCTGCATGCTCAATGTTACACAATTGTAAGTCGCCTTTGCGCTCGGGTCTATTCCTACCTCGGTCTCAAGCCCCTTCAGGCGGTTCTCCACTTCACAGAGTTTTTCATGGATTTCTTGTCTGGCTTCCACCAATCGACCAATCGCAGCTCCCCTTATCACAACCTTCATTGCATCCCATACTACCAAGTTCGAGGACGAGGAGTCCCAGTTTTCCCTGAAGTAATTGGTTAACGTGTCGGCAAGGTGTGTGCGGAACAGGCCGTCTTCAAGTAGTGAGGGGTTGAGCCTCCAGGTGGGTACTGGCCAGGGTATCTTTCCCCAGTGTAGGTCAAGTGTTAGCGGCCTATGATCCAAAAATGTTTTGGCAAGGTAGTCTGAGGACGTACACTTTCTCGTTAAGGAGTTGGTGCAGATAAATCTGTCTAGGCGGGTATGTAGGTTATTCAGTGGGGAGTAGTATGAATATTCTTTGTGTGTTGGATGTAGCGTACGTCATACATCTGTCATTCCCCATCCCTGAAGCCTTGTTCCAAATGAATCAGACAGTTTATGTACCCCTGTCGCCTGGAAGGGAGGGTGTGATCTGTCCAGGTCCACATCTAGTATCATGTTCCAGTCTCCCCCTAAAATCCAGGAGATGTCTATCCAGTCTGCTAAGGCCCGACCCATGGTTGCAAGGAATCTGTCCTGATCAAAGTTCGGGGCATAGATGCTACCCAAGACTACCATTGTACTGTCTAGTGTGCCCTTTACCGGTATGTAGCGCCCTTGCTCGTCCACCCTCCTCTCCAGTTCCATGAAAGGGGTACCATATCGCACCCATATCGTGGCCACCCTGGAGAAGGCAGAGTACGTAGTGGAAAATATGGTTCCCCTCCATTTTTTCTGTAATGTGTGCGCCTCGGACTGTGTTAGGTGGGATTCCTGTAGGAATACTATGTGCGCTCGCTGGCGAATCAAGAAGGCGTGTACTCTATGTCGCTTCTGTATCGACCTTAGCCCTCGCACATTCCAAGTAAGCAGCCTATATTTCCCTTTCTTTTCAGCCATATCCAAATACAGGTGTCACAGTGGGTATCTTTTCATATTGCAATATGTACATTATCAGTGCTAGCCTGGAGACGGTTCCCTCCCTTCCCAAACACAAACTCTGGAGGCGCAGCCTCGGAACCCTGCTGTGCCGAACATAAAACTGTAAAACATAACCAAACAATCTGTGGTGCATACGCTTTTGGGGGGTCGGCTAAGCTTGGGCCGTGTCCAAAGAGCCATACTTGTCTGCGCCGTCGGCTCAACGGCGCCGCCGGGAGAGTTATCATACAACCGTCCATTACCGTTAGCCGCGTTTTGGGAGGGGGGACATTTTCCCTGCTTATACAATGTTATATTCCTGTGTTTCACAGGAGTGTGGGGTGTGTGAGGTCCTCATGTCAGAGACAGTATATAGAAAGCACAACTTGGTTACCTCAAGTTTCATCATATCAATATATAAACACAATCATGCACCACGTCCGTAGGTCCCCTTCCCCCACCATGTCTTGGCTGTGCATTCAGTTTATAATAAAAGGATACCAATTTGACCTGAAGTTCCAGGTCTCATCCATGTTAGGAGTTATTCCTGGACATTGTCTAGAAGTTCATCTGCCGCTCTAGGTGTTACAGTCGGGAACAACACCATACTGTTTTCCGAGTCCGAATGTACAGTGCTGTCTTCAGTGTCCGTATTAATTGTCCCTCGTTCCTCCCTGAAGGAGCTCACCATTGCGATAGCATCATCCTGTCCTTGTTTCTGTTGGTGAGCAGTAGGTTTACGCCGTTTCGGTTCCGCACTACGTGCACCTGATCTGTCCTCCGCGTGATCCGATCCGTCCTTGGATCCGCTGGCCGATGAACCTTGGGTTGGGTCCAGGTTCTCCTCGATATCCACTCAGAAAGTGGTAGTGGACCCTAAAGTGATGGGGAGCACACAGTGTTGTTTAAATGCCCCTCACACACCAACAGGCCCCTTGGTGTCATGCTTCATCATCGGGGCCTTCGCACCCCTCTACGGGATGCGGCGTGCTACGACTCACGACTACGTAGGAGCACTTAGTAGTGTAGTAGTGAACTATGTGAGGAAGTGTGTTCTAAGGGAGAGAGTGTGTGTGAAGTGAGGTGAAAGAAGTGAGTTTAAAAAATACCTGGCGCGTAGGAAAAAAATATAATTTATTATGTCCTCGGCTGGTATTATTAAAAATGTGCAGAGTGAGGTTGTAGATATATGTACTAGGGTATTACAACCGCTTCAGAGTGTCAACATGTTTCGGAGCGCAAGGGCTCCTTCTTCAGGACAAGGATATGCACGTTATCCTCACCTTACTCACATGAAATGTAAAAGTGTTATATACAAAAAATAAATGTGTAATGTACCTAACAATGTTTTATGTATAGGTAAGTACAGTTGCGCCCAATAGGCGTTGAAGAGAACCTGTAAAGAAAAGACATAATAAACATAATGGTCTAATGTGCAGGAACTGAGGAAGAAAAATGTTTTCCTAGTACATGAGGGTAAGTGGTTGAACCCAAAATGAGGTTCTAAGACCCTGTGAAAAAGACAGTAAAAAGACAGACAAAGCAACACACAGACATACATCTACAATGTAAATGCTCTCCCTGGTATGGATGAAGAGAGGGAGGAGGTGATTAGATGAAGGCTTACTTATTGTTCACAGTCTGATAACCTCATGAGCCTATGCGTGGTATTGGGGGGATCCTTCCATACTGCTCAGTAAAGCAACCTAGAGAAAATTCAATAGTGGGTTTTAGTTTCTTTAAAGCACAGGGTAATACATGCACCAAGGTAGTCCTAGTTCTTCTGACCCTACTCACGGTTACTGCATGACTAATCGCCTGCCTTCCCCTCAACGCTGCTCCGATGAAGTGAGCGGTTGGTTCTGGCGGTTTCTTATTTATACTCTTATCTCGCTAATTAGTGGGGAAGATTGATTAATGGATATCGGAAGCATGCCCAAATACGGTGTTGTACACCCCACCGGATCCGGTATTGCGCGGAAGACTGGGTGCGGTGCCGGTGAGGGCCGCGCATGCGTCTGGAAATAGCATTTGAGGTGTTTTAGCGCATGCGCGAACCATCTTGGAAACGCGCATGCGCAAAGGTCTTACGCTGGGCGGGGGCGCATGGGCAGTACTGAGAGGCGAATGGTGATGTCGCCTCCGGTACAGAAACTAATCAAAATTGGGGCAATAACAGGTTGCGCATGGATTATGAGCGCGTTAGCTATTTAGGAAGAATCAGAACCAAGTGTCCCAAAGAGGGGAAAATTGATTAACTACGCTAAGTCTCATTTGGTATGCTCAGATCAAACATAAATAAATGAATAAACCTTCTATTTTACAAGAAGATTCTAGGAAAATTGGGATATTTTAAAAGGGGGTATCTGGCTAGCAGCAAAGGGCTCAGGATCCCAGTAATAATAATGGGAAGGAGCAAACAGTAGACTTGTGTCAGGACTTGTTGGCTGTGCCCAGTTCATATACCGCAACCTGTGGGCATTACATGGGATGGCATGCAGATGTTCAGCGTAATAAGCTCCACGGAATTGAGTCATTGAGACCGGTGGTGTCGGTCCCAAGGCGGAACACAAACCGTCGCTCTTTTTCCAAGAGTCCTACCTCTGAAGGTAACTCTTCGATCACTGTCCACTGTAGCTCATTGACACAATGTTGGTGTTCCAGGAAGTGGGCTGACATTTTTGTTGTTGACTTCTTGCATCTAATATTGCTTTTATGCTCGTTAATCCTTATCTTAACTAGTCTCGTTGTCATTCCCACGTACTCCTTTCTGCACGGACATGTGATCAAGTACACTACATTCTTGCTGTTGCAATTAGTAAATGTACGTTGTTCCCAGCTAGTGCCATTGGAAAAGGTAAGAGTTTGGCTTTTCTTGGTAAGGTGACAGCTGTTGCAATTGCCACACGGGTGGTGGCCCTGTATCCCTTGTAGTCTAGTCTGTTTTTCTCTGTGTGGAGGGGGTCTTGTATGGACAAGCATGTCTTTAAGATTCCTACCACGTCTGTGGGCAAACAGTGGTTTCTCCAGTGACAGAGTACCACTTGTAAGTATGCGCCAATGTTTGTTGACCAGTTTGGCAACTTGGTTGGTTACTGGGCTATATGTCGTAACACAGACTGTTCTACTTACTTGGTCATCTTTTCTCGGTTTGTCTTCCAAGAGAGCTTCACGGTTGTTGTTCCTGGCTCTCTTCATAGCCTTGCGGATCACCGGGTCAGGGTATTTTCTCTGTCTCAGTTTTTTGCTGAGATCCTTCGCCTGACTTTTATATTTTGCAATGTCACTGCAGTTCCGGCGTAGGCGGAGGAACTGCCCGTATGGTAGATTCTCCCTCAGGTGACGTGGGTGAAAACTGTCAAACCTGAGGAGACAATTCCTGGCCGTGGGTTTAAAGTGGGTCTCTGTTTTCTAGAAGCCTGCCTCGTGATAGATATTAAGATCCAGAAAAACCATAGTACTGTTCGACATTTGGTGGGTGAATTTGAGGAATGTGTTCTGGTCGTTGAGCCAATGCATGAACTCAGAGATTGAATTCTCATCCCCCTCCCAGATCACCAAGATGTCGTCGATATATCGTCGCCATGTATGGATCTTCCCCCTGAAGGGGTTGCTGGGGTGGAGGATCTTGGAAGATTCCAGGTGATGGACATATAGTCCCGCCAGACTAGGGGCAAATGTGCTTTCCATGCTGGTACCATGGCTTTGCCAAAACAAAGTGCCTTCAAGTTTTTTGTGAGCGCTAGCGAGATACATTCCATCCTTACACTATGGGGAGTTTGGTATTTCCAATGGGTGGAATGGAGTACTTCCTCAATGATCTGTAGTGTCTCATCATGTGGGAGGCTCGTGTAGAGGCTCTCTACATCAAGGCTTAGAAGCATCTGTGAGTTAGGATCGAAAGAATGGTTCTGTAATAGTTGCAGCACCGCTTTGGTATCTCTCAGATATGTGTCGGTAGCCTGCACAAGAGGTCTCAGAAAGGCATCGGCAAACTTAGATAACGGTTCCAGAATTGATGAGATACCGGACACGATCGGGCGTCCTGGTGGGTTCTCAAGATTCTTATGCACTTTCGGTATAGTGTAGAAATATGGGATATGAGGATTTTTCTGAACCAAGAATTCTGATTCTTTTTTGGTTAGCCAGTCATGCGCGAGGGCCTCCTCAATCATCCCCTCTATTTGTACTCGCAAGGACTCGGTAGGGTCTTCAACTAAGACCTGATAGTTCCTGCTGTCCGAGAGGAGTCTCCTGCATTCTCTGTCATAGGCTGTGGTAGTTTGAATAACCACCGCTCCACCCTTGTCCGCAGGTTTAATGGTTAAGTTTTTATTAAGTCTCAGTTCCCTTATTGCCTCATTCTCCAGTCTGCTAGTATTCTGGAACACCCTTTGCTATATCGACGACATCTTGAAGGACTGGGTTATTTAAGACCCAGCGGTGCCAGGGGACAACACCTGAATCCTTCGTGGGTAACCTGTTCCGGCGTACAAATGACAGAGACACGGGACACTTCCTTCGGCGTCAAAGATTCGAGGTTTATTTACTGCAGGGAACACAGGAGTCACGTGAAGTACACAGCATGTAAGTTCGCGGGATCTGATTCAATTTGCTACTGTGGATCGCTCCTTTTTATACAGTTTTCTCTCATAGGTTAACATGACACACAGAGGTTTACAACTTGGTTCCCATCATTATCCCCAAGAGGGGTCGCTTTGATGTATTCAAGGTCCGGAACATAAGTACAGAAACATTCGGTGGTTCCCAACTGTAAAAACCCATCTTCCCACCATTTGTACATTCCAATCGGCAGTAAACAGATCGAAGAAGGAACAAGGGCAGGTGCAAAGGAAGGCAGAAACAGTGGGGAGATCGGAAAGGGTGTAAAAGGGGTGGTATCGGGAAACACGAGCTGCAGACATCAAAGGGACGTGCCTAATGAGATGCACGGCTAAGACAATAGACCGGCACGGCAAGATGTGCCTTGAGCGGGGACATCTGCCTTACAGTATCATCCCCCTCATCATAAAGACACTTTCAAAGGAAACGTGTCTTCCGCAAGAGTCTTGGGAATCCCAGGGTCGCGAAGCGGACAGCGTCCGTTCGCTGGCTACTTGAGGGCAAGAGACAAAATGGATGCCGTATCTAAAATGGAACCCGTGGGTACAGATAGAAACCCACGAAACAAACGAACGGTTCAGGTTAGCACAGCGAAACTGTGCACACCCACTAAACTCGTCATTTGCGGTTCATAGATACCAGACTCGACCATATTCGTGCGAGTCAAAAAAACACCACTTACGATCGTCACGGAACCTCAGACGCTCCTTTTGCCCTCATGTAGGCAAGCACTAGTCAGAATCATACTCGATATTCATCAGACCATCTAGATGTTGCTGCAACATAACTCTATCCAACTGAGCTCCTTTGGTAACAGGCGGCTGTCTTATACACGTCGTAGCACAGAGGCCACATAAGGCAGGACCACACTGCACACAAAGGCAACACGTGAACAGAAATGCTACATCAACTCCGATGATCATCAGAATTTTCCAACCCCAAGTCGACATCAGGCCCCAAAACCACCCAAGGAGCGTCCAATCCCCTACGTCCACGTGTATGGACTCAGAGATCTTATGCAACTTTGAGATGGCTTGATAGACAGTCGGAGCGTTATCTGGAATGAAAATACAGCAGCTCGAATGGATCACCTTACATACTCCACCTCGATCTGCTAAAACAACGTCTAAAACCATACGGTTTTGAAACGTCATGAGCCTATCCGCCTGAAGTTCTGTGGTGATATTACCAAGGGCACTGGCAGTGATATTAGCTGTCGATTCTACCACTCGAGTCAATTGTCTCAGGTTCCTACTATTAACCATAGGTCCCCAAAACGGAAGGAAACCCTTGAAAAAGTCTCCTGCCTCTTGACCGGCAGTGTCCTCTTCGCTAATCACGCCTCTCACAACTCTAGTCTTGTGATAGTCTGCATCAACAGTGAACGTCGGAGGCAACAGATTTGCGATATAACATGAGCCCACAAAGTCAGAGGGCAACCATGTATACGCACGATCATGGCAGACAAAGTATGTACCCTTGGCAGCCAGAAACACAGGGGAAGAGAGCATCGGCAGAATATAAGTCTCGGAGCAAGCACTCTCTCCAAGACGAGCTCTCGATTTTTGGCCACGACCCAGTAGACAGAAATTACCAAGGTGGGGTACGACCCATATCGGGGGCGAGCTTCTAAGCTGTTTCTCACCAGTGAGCACACTATACTCGACCTTACTCAGGACCCTATAGGCTTGTACCTCTTCCTCTGGGATGAGCGACGGTTCATAGATATCCCTATCTAAATCATCTATCGCTATAGCCAAAGGCTTTTGGTATGAACCAGGACCAGAGTGGGAAGGATGTGGCTCTCGATTGGGGTAGGAATCTAGTGCACTTCGAAACATTGTTTGAAATGCTCGAGCTGAACCCTGGGAACTATAAGGAAGGACCAGATATGGAATTCCCTTATCCGTGGTATGTGGCATTAACCCACACACCCAACAATTAGTAGTGTTAACCACTAACTGGTGCTGATGAAGGAGCTGAATAAAGGAATTATTTCTGAATTCCGCACGTCTAGCCTGTTCGTGTTCGGGTAAGATATGGAAAGAATGAGGGGATGCAGTGGAGGTAGGTTTAAGTTCAGAAGTAGGAGTAGGTATGGCAGAAGGTAGGAAGTACGGCATCATATAATACACCCCACCCGCCAATAGTGAAGAAAGAACCAGAAACAGAAGGAACACTTGAAACATAAAACATTTGGTGCGAGCAATTTGTTGCAGTCTGAATCTTTGCGCCTGAGCTTCTTCCAAATCCATCAGCTTCGAAAACGCCATCCCCTAAAAACCGTCCGCAACGTTTCTTGACGCACTTCGTTCTGTGTAGCAGTAGTCAATCCCTAGGAGTTCCCAGGAACCGACGGTCTTTGACCTAGTGTCAAGACCTACTAACCAGAAGGAAGTACACGCGCGGCCCTACGGTATACCTGGATGCAAGGTATCTTATTCACAAATATATATACAAAGTCTCTCAGCTGTGGAAGCAAAAACACATGTATGGAAAGAAACTCAATATTTACAAAATAACCACAATTATACGGATGTTCAGACTGATCGTGGCAAACGGGATAATGCAGATGTCGAGGGACAGAAACGAAAATGTTATTAGTCTTTGGCGCTGGATCGCAAAAAGTATCGGGTTTTCCCAGGACGTGTCTGTTCGTCAAACAATGGATCCGATGAGGGAACAGAGTTCTGTTGATCAGTCAATTGTTCAGATCTTGAGTCTTGTGATGACAAATGTTCAACAATGCCGTTCTGCTGCACTGAGGATTCTCCAGCAGGTTCAGCGTCACTAAAAGGTACGAAGGTCTGGAATTTCTCTGTTTCAGATGAAGCAATGCCTTTCCTCACCCACGAGACCGCCGGTAAAGGTATAGGTACCTTTTTAGTGTGGGTGGCGTGCACCCAGTTCTTGCGACCTTCCAAACGGACAGCAGTTCTCGTGGCAAGGAGGACCTGGAAAGGTCCAGTGAAACGGGGCTCCAGATTTCTCTTGCGAGGGAAGTTTCGAGTAACCACCCAGTCTCCCGGTTGGAGCTGGTGGCCTGGACCCTCCGTCTGCGTCGGCAGTGCTTCGTAAACCTGTTGGTGAATTAACCTCAGTTTAGCAGTCAGATCATGAAGATAATCAATCAACATTGGGTACTCAAGATCAGAAAACACACTTGGTCTAGGGACCCCCCAAACATTTGCGGGACGGCCGAACACTATTTCATAGGGACTAAGCCCTACTCGGGAGTGTACGGTCGCCCTTGTTGACAACAGAGCTAGAGGCAAAGGGTCAGGCCACGAAAGACCAGTCGTAGCCTGAATCTTAGCTAGTTTGAGTTTAAGGGTGCCATTATACCCTTCAACCAAACCTGCTGACTGAGGATGATTGGCACTATGGAATTTTTGGTTAATTCCAAGGCCCTTACACACACTCTTCATCACACTCCCTACAAACTCACTTCCGTTATCAGACCATACAATTCGGGGCATTCCATACCGAGGAAAGTATTCCTTCAGTAGGATTTTCGCAGCAGACAAGGCAGTATTGTCTTTGAGAGGGTAGGCTTCAATCCATCGGGAGAATGCGCAAACCACAACTAAAACGTATTTCAGGTTATTGCATCGCTCCATATGGATGAAGTCTAGCTGGATCACTTCAAAGGGATATGAAGGGGGAGCAAAATGGCCAGGAGGTGTAGGGGTTCCCTTACCAGGATTGTACAACATACATACCATACAAGTCTTAACCAATCTCTCAGCACATTTCGTAATACCATCATTCTTCCACACAGGGAACAACAACTTACAAATACCTTTCGCACTAATATGTGCTAACCCGTGTGCCATGGTCACAACAGCCAGCACATACGCATCTGGCAACATCCATCTCTTATGCTCCGACAAATCAACCCAACAACCATTCGCATCCAACTTCCCCGTACTCTCTTTCCACTTCGTCTTTTCAATATCAGTGGCCTCATTCTGAATCGCTTTCACACTTTGGATAGTATCCTCACACATACCAGTCTCTGTAGGCCACCTAACCGAACTCGTCACATACATTTTAGTGCTAAGGTTCCGGGCAGTCTCCTTAGCAGTCTCATCCGCAAACGCATTACCACGACCAACATCATCCGTCACCTTACGATGCGCACTACATTTAACAATCGCTACCTGCTTAGGCAACGTGAGTGCATCCAAAAGATCATTCACAAGCTGTCCATGCTGAATCTTCGTACCATGCGACGTCATAAAACCTCTCTCTCTCCACAACCGTCCAAAGCTATGGGCGACGCCAAAAGCGTATTGGCTGTCGGTAAACACATTCACACGTTTCCCTTTTGCCAACACACACGCTCTAGTTAAGGCAATCAGTTCTGCAGCCTGGGCAGAGTTCTGATTCAATCTCGCAGCTTCCACAACTGTATTCAACGTTACCACAGCATACGCAGTAGTCACATCACCATTTGGCAATTTAAAACATGAACCATCCACAAACAAAGTTCCATCGGGATCTTCCAAAGGAGTGTTTTTAAGGTCCATTCGACCTTTTGTTTCCTCCTCAGTCCTTAAGTAACAGTCATGCGCTGCTACTTCATCTGACTCCACACTGATTGGCAATAGAGTCGCCGGGTTTAGGACATTACAACGTTTTATCTGAATATGACTTGCCAAAAGCGTCAACTCGTACCCAGACAACCTCGCACTCGTCAAGTGTTGGGTTTTCGTACGATTCAAGAGAGTGTCAACTGCATGCGGAACCATCACCGTAAGCATATTATCCATGAACAATCCTGCTGATTGTCGGATGGACACCGCAGCTGCTGCTGTTGCTCTCAAACAACTCGGCAATGCTCTAGCTACCGGGTCCAAGGTCGAGGAAAAATATGCACATGGACGTTGCTTATCACCAAAGGGTTGCGTTAAGACACTCAACGCACAACCTTCCCTCTCGTGAACGTATAATGTAAACGGCTTGCTGTAGTCGAGAGTACCTAACACAGGAGCCGAACACAATGCGTCACGTAGTTCAGAAAAACTTTTCTGACATTCTTCCGTCCATGGTAAAGGAGTTGGAACATCCTTGCATGTAAGAGCCACCAATGGTTTCGCTAACAATGAAAAATTTGGAATCCACTGTCTGCAGTATGACGTGATACCTAAAAAGGCACGCACATCTCTTTGGGTTGTTGGCACAGTCATTTGCGCAATCGCTGCAATTCTCTCTGGGGTCAACCTTCTTCCCTCCTTTGACAATAAGTGACCTAAATAGGTTACTTCTTGACAACAATATTGGAGTTTAGAGGGTGACACCTTGTGATGTAAGTCACAGAGATGTTGCAACAACGACACCGTAGCAATTTTGCAAATGTCCTGAGTATCTGCAGCCACCAATAAGTCATCGACGTATTGAATTAAGGCTGCACCAGTCGGCAACGCGAATGCATCTAGCTGGCCCTTCAAGGCTTGACTGTATATCGATGGACTCTCACAGTAGCCCTGAGGAGCACGTTTAAACCGGAAGCTACGACCACGAAGAGAGAAACCTAAAAGGTCTCTGCTTCCTTCAGCAATCGGGATACTGAAGAACGCATTCTTCAGATCGATCACTGAAAACCATGATGCCGAGGCTGGAATCAGAGTCAGTAGCGCCGTGATGTCAGGCACAACAGGGAACTGAGGAATCACAATTTTATTTACCTCCCGTAAATCGATAACAAAACGATAAACAGGCGGTTTAGAAGGATCGGTACGTTTCAAAATAGGCAGTACAGGGCTGTTGCACACGTTTCCCCGAGTCTCCTCAATAACATCTTTCTCGATCAAATCATAGATGATCGCCAACAGTGCTCGTTCACCGTCAAGAGATATTCGATACTGGGGAATACGTGGCAGTCGCACATTAGATTTCAAGTGAACAACATAAGGGGAGATGTCAAGCAGGCCCACGTCATTGGGACCTGTTGCCCACAAAGATGCAGGAAGAGAACTCAATTCCGGTGGAAGCTTATCGAGAGACAAGTACATTGGAGAGATCACTCTCTCACCCAAAGTAAGCTTCACTCCCGCAGGAGAACAGTACAAAGTCGCATACAAACGTTTTAGCAAATCCAGGCCCAAAAGATTTTCACCACAACCAGTGGTCAAAATCAACGGAGCTTCAAGCTCACGTGGCCCAATTGTAAGTGGCAAAGGGCACGAAACCGGATTGCTAACAGGGGCGCCAGAGAATCCAACGGAAACATTTGTTAAGCCAGACAAAGGTGCGCCAGGGAGTTTCAAATGCATTATGGAACTTTTCGCTGCACCAGTGTCCAACAGAAAAGGCTCAACGACGCCCGATGTGGCAACTGCGACGTAAGGCCCTCTCTGATCAACCGGAACTGATACTACTCCCTCACCTTGTCTATGGCTGTCCTAGTAATTACTGTCGTCAGTTCCCTGATCGACGTAATAATCATCTACGTTGTACTGCGCAGATCGTCCTTGCGATGATCCACGTTGATCAAAACAATTATTGGAATTTGATGAGTTATCTGAACGATCATTTTGAGCACCACGACCCCTACCACGTGATGTCTGCTGAGAACCACCACGACCTCCTCTAGATATGTTACCACTATTACGCCCATTTAGAACGGGACAGTTGAATTTTATATGACCCTCCTGTCTACAATAGGCACACTGTACCCTAACGAAGATCTCTGCGAAGAGGAGTCATTTCGCGATTGCGACCTATTAGGTTGCGACTGCGATCGATTACGTTGTTGCGAATCATTCTGGTTCGAACGCGGAGGATACGCCTGCTGCAACAACACTTTAGTTTTAAGCTCTTTCGTCTTTTTATCAGCACGGTCATTCTCTTCTTTCTCCTTATTCTCATAATACTGTGCCGTAGCCAATATTTGAGCAGAAGTAGAGACAGCCCACGCACTCTCAGAATTCTTCAATTTGTTGCTCAAGTCGGGCAATAAGTTAGAAACAAATTTATCCACAAACAACCGCTGACCACCCTCGGTACCCATATCCTGACCACTATGATCGATGAATGCCTCCTCAAATCTCGTAAAGAAATCAGAGACACTCTCGTCCTTCTTCTGTTTGCAAGCTGACAACTTATCCCAGTTCACCTTCATAGCTGGCATAAGCGTTTTCATCAGGGTAATGATTCTCTGAGGGAGAGCAGTAATAAGCTGTTCAGGCTTAGCCCCACCAATTTGTCGTGTATCTGCCGCAGTAAGAGCAGCCCAATCACCACCTAATTCGTTCGCATGATCTTCCTGACGAATCTTGGCCCATACCGGTTGCGGTACGACATTGCCAAACAGCATATCGATATCGGCAAGATTCATTATCGTAGCATCTACGAGCTGCGACAATTCCTTATAATACCCTGCAGGATTTTTGCGAGGGTCAGGCAAAGATTGCTTCACCTGTAAAACCTCTGATCGTTTCCATGGGAGATGTATCCATACTCTCTGGAAATGTGGCAGGATCGGAGGTTGAGCTGCAGCATTACCTGGCATCCACACTGGTGGAACTTCGCGCATGGGAAACTGACCAGGTACATCTGACGGCCTCTCAATGTCCTCAACGAACAATGCTTGAGGCATCATCGAGGGGCGAAGAGCCAATAATTGCTCAACAGCACGTCGAACATTAGTACCTACTATCATTCCGCTCGAAAACTGGAGCTGTAGGTTGGTCAGAGCAGGTAATACATCGTCCGACGCATCAGTCAATATTTGGTCACGCAAAGCCTTGCACATTTCTTCAAAAACATATCTTTGTGTCGGTATATTGAATTGACTAAACATATTCAGTACCGAACGTGGAGGATTCCTATAGGGATGCAGCATCCATGACATCGCCATATTATACAGCGCAGCACGTTCCCTATTACCAGGAAGCTGACTACGTCTTTGTGGACCGTCCGAACCAGCGGACTCAAGAATAGGTCCAAGAGAATTAACAAAGTTAGCAGCAACTAAAGGGGTACGACGTCGGGTAGATGGAGAAGTATACGATAGAGTAGTAACAAGAGAAGAATCGGGAACAGAAGAAGCAGCAGGAGTAAGTAGAACAGAAGCAGTAGCGGGAGCAGGAGTATGAGGAAGTACAAGCGGAGGAGCAGTAGGAACAGAAGTAGGCAAAGGAGCAGGAACAGTCGGAGAAACAGGTTGAGGAGCAGGTACAGGAGGAGGTACAAGAGCAGGTACAGGAGGAACCACAGGAGCTGCGGTACCCTGTGCGTACGGAGGTGGCGACTTCATAAGATAGGACATTAAGGGATCCTCAACTAATTCCTCTTTCTTATCCGACTCCGTTGGCAAAGCGGAATAACATTTATCTATAGACATACGCTGAAGCCTATCAAACACTTCCTTTTCCTTTTCCTCCTTATCACGCTGGAACTGCTCTGCTTTCTTTACAATGGTAGCAACACCATCTCTCTGATTACGTTTTGTCTGTCTGATCTCTTTCTGTCTGGCTTCTTTGCGCCATAACCGAAAGGCATCAAACATGGCCGGCCTTGACTTTTTCTTAAACAATTTAGCCTCAAGATTATCTAAAATCGGGGTCTCGAAACTACCATGAGGTGGCCAACTAAGGACACCATCCTTTTTGGTGTAGCGAATCCAATATTCGTTAAAAGTAATCGGACCTAACCCGTGTTTGCTGTAAAGCTCATAAGTGGGAGTTCCAACCGGAGGTTTCGGACACGAGTCCTCCAGTCGGGAATCCGTACCACAACGTCTGAAACAACTGAACAAAGTACTACGACCAGGCATCTTGCACACTAGCCGAGTTTCACAAACTTCAAGGGTTACGGGATTTACCAAGTCCCTGCAAAGAGCAAAAACCCTCGGTTTTTGGCGGCTGCAGTCGTCAAATATTACAACAAAGAACCAAGTACTAAGAACCACAAATGCAATGGAACCATGCAACAACTAAGCAACCACAACCAAGGACTCTGGGAGCGACCCACAAATACTTAACTCAAAGATAGATGGTGTCACCAGGAAGGCCCGTCAATCGTCTCGCTGTACCAAGGTCTACGCCAGGCGCCAAAACAGGTCTACAGTCAGGGCAGCAGTCCGTCGCAGCCGTCAGGAGGCGGGAATCTTCGCGGGAAAAGTCGTCGGGCCACTTATTTTGACAGCAGGATCGATGAAGCGGGGTGCACCTCCCTTGGAGATTTCACACGAAGTTCCTCACGATCGTCAGGCTTGGACCGGTACCACGTTGGGCGCCAACTGAAGGACTGGGTTATTTAAGACCCAGCGGTGCCAGGGGACAACACCTGAAACCTTTGTGGGTAACCTGTTCCGGCGTACAAATGACAGAGACACGGGACACTTCCTTCGGCGTCAAAGATTCGAGGTTTATTTACTGCAGGGAACACAGGAGTCACGGGAAGTACACAGCATGTAAGTTCGCGGGATCTGATTCAATTTGCTACTGTGGATCGCTCCTTTTTATACAGTTTTCTCTCATAGGTTAACATGACACACAGAGGTTTACAACTTGGTTCCCATCATTATCCCCAAGAGGGGTCGCTTTGATGTATTCAAGGTCCGGAACATAAGTACAGAAACATTCGGTGGTTCCCAACTGTAAAAACCCATCTTCCCACCATTTGTACATTCCAATCGGCAGTAAACAGATCGAAGAAGGAACAAGGACAGGTGCAAAGGAAGGCAGAAACAGTGGGGAGATCGGAAAGGGTGTAAAAGGGGTGGTATCGGGAAACACGAGCTGCAGACATCAAAGGGACGTGCCTAATGAGATGCACGGCTAAGACAATAGACCGGCACGGCAAGATGTGCCTCGAGCGGGGACATCTGCCTTACAGTATCATCCCCCTCATCATAAAGACACTTTCAAAGGAAACGTGTCTTCCGCAAGAGTCTTGGGAATCCCAGGGTCGCGAAGCGGACAGCGTCCGTTCGCTGGCTACTTGAGGGCAAGAGACAAAATGGATGCCGTATCTAAAATGGAACCCGTGGGTACAGATAGAAACCCACGAAACAAACGAACGGTTCAGGTTAGCACAGCGAAACTGTGCACACCCACTAAACTCGTCATTTGCGGTTCATAGATACCAGACTCGACCATATTCGTGCGAGTCAAAAAAACACCACTTACGATCGTCACGGAACCTCATCTTGGTGATCTGGGAGGGGGATGAGAATTCAATCTCTGAGTTCATGCATTGGCTCAACGACCAGAACACATTCCTCAAATTCACCCACCAAATGTCGAACAGTACTATGGTTTTTCTGGATCTTAATATCTATCACGAGGCAGGATTTTTGAAAACAGAGACCCACTTTAAACCCACGGCCAGGAATTGTCTCCTCAGGTTTGACAGTTTTCACCCACGTCACCTGAGGGAGAATCTACCATACGGGCAGTTCCTCCGCCTACGCCGGAACTGCAGTGACATTGCAAAATATAAAAGTCAGGCGAAGGATCTCAGCAAAAAACTGAGACAAAGAAAATACCCTGACCCGGTAATCCGCAAGGCTATGAAGAGAGCCAGGAACAACAACCGTGAAGCTCTCTTGGAAGACAATCCGAGAAAAGATGACCAAGTAAGTAGAAAAGTCTGTGTTACCACATATAGCCCAGTAACCAACCAAGTTGCCAAACTGGTCAACAAACATTGGCGCATACTTACAAGTGGTACTCTGTTACTGGAGAAACCACTGTTTGCCACAGACGTGGTAGGAATCTTAAAGACATGCTTGTCCATACAAGACCCCCTCCACACAGAGAAAAACAGACTAGACTACAAGGGATACAGGGCCACCACCCGTGTGGCAATTGCAACAGCTGTCACCTTACCAAGAAAAGCCAAACTCTTACCTTTTCCAATGGCACTAGCTGGGAACAACGTACATTTACTAATTGCAACAGCAAGAATGTAGTGTACTTGATCACATGTCCGTGCAGAAAGGAGTACGTGGGAATGACAACGAGACTAGTTAAGATAAGGATTAACGAGCATAAAAGCAATATTAGATGCAAGAAGTCAACAACAAAAATGTCAGCCCACTTCCTGGAACACCAACATTGTGTCAATGAGTTACAGTGGACAGTGATCGAACAGTTACCTTCAGAGGTAGGACTCTTGGAAAAAGAGCAACGGTGGGTGTTCCGCCTTGGGACCGACACCACCGGTCTCAATGACTCAATTCCGTGGAGCTTATTACGCTGAACATCTGCATGCCATCCCATGTAATGCCCACAGGTTGCGGTATATGAACTGGGCACAGCCAACAAGTCCTGACACAAGTCTACTGTTTGCTCCTTCCCATTATTATTACTGGGATCCTGAGCCCTTTGCTGCTAGCCAGATACCCCCTTTTAAAATATCCCAATTTTCCTAGAATCATCTTGTAAAATAGAAGGTTTATTCATTTATTTATGTTTGATCTGAGCATACCAAATGAGACTTAGCGTAGTTAATCAATTTTCCCCTCTTTGGGACACTTGGTTCTGATTCTTCCTAAATAGCTAACGCGCTCATAATCCATGCGCAACCTGTTATTGCCCCAATTTTGATTAGTTTCTGTACCGGAGGCGACATCACCATTCGCCTCTCAGTACTGCCCATGCGCCCCCGCCCAGCGTAAGACCTTTGCGCATGCACGTTTCCAAGATGGTTCGCGCATGCGCTAAAACACCTCAAATGCTATTTCCAGACGCATGCGCGTCCCTCACCGGCACCGCACCCAGTCTTCCGCGCAATACCGGATCCGGTGGGGTGTACAACACCGTATTTGGGCATGCTTCCGATATCCATTAATCAATCTTCCCCACTAATTAGCGAGATAAGAGTATAAACAAGAAACCGTCAGAACCAACCGCTCACTTCATCGGAGCAGCGTTGAGGGGAAGGCAGGCGATTAGTCATGCAGTAACCGTGAGTAGGGTCAGAAGAACTAGGACTACCTTGGTGCATGTATTACCCTGTGCTTTAAAGAAACTAAAACCCACTATTGAATATTCTCTAGGTTGATTTACTGAGCAGTATGGAAGGATCCCCCCAATACCACGCATAGGCTCATGAGGTTATCAGACTGTGAACAATAAGTAAGCCTTCATCTAATCACCTCCTCCCTCTCTTCATCCATACCAGGGAGAGCATTTACATTGTAGATGTATGTCTGTGTGTTGCTTTGTATGTCTTTTTACTGTCTTTTTCACAGGGTCTTAGAACCTCATTTTGGGTTCAACCACTTACCCTCATGTACTAGGAAAACATTTTCTTCCTCAGTTCCTGGACATTAGACCATTATGTTTATTATGTCTTTTCTTTACAGGTTCTCTTCAACGCCTATTGGGCGCAACTGAACTTACCTATACATAAAACATTGTTAGGTACATTACACATTTATTTTTTGTATATAACACTTTTACATTTCATGTGAGTAAGGTGAGGATAACGTGCATATCCTTGTCCTGAAGAAGGAGCCCTTGCGCTCCGAAACATGTTGACACTCTGAAGCGGTTGTAATACCCTAGTACGTATATCTACAACCTCACTCTGCACATTTTTAATAATACCAGCCGAGGACATAATAAATTATATATTTTTTTCCTACGCGCCATGTATTTTTTTAAACTCACTTCTTTCACCTCACTTCACTCACACTCTCTCCCTTAGAACACACTCCCTCACATAGTTCACTACTAAGTGCTCCTACGTAGTCGTGAGTCGTAGCACGCCGCATCCCGTAGAGGGGTGCGAAGGCCCCGATGATGAAGCATGACACCAAGGGGCCTGTTGGTGTGTGAGGGGCATTTAAACAACACTGTGTGCTCCCCATCACTTTAGGGACCACTACCACTTTCTGAGTGGATTCCACTTTGTTTAATCATATTGCCAAGGGAGACTGAATCCACTGACTCTCTCTCTTCCCCCCCCCTGGTTATATCCAAAATCTCCTCGATATCCATCACTTCTAGCCACTCTTCCACGTCCGTGGGGCTTTCAAAGAAGTGAGTTTTGTTGTCGTGGATCACCTTGAGGCGTGCAGGATACAACAGGGCGTAGTGGAGTTTGGCTCTCTGGAGTCTCTTTTTTACCTCGTAGTAGGAGGACCTCTGCTTCTGCACCAGGTTGCTATAGTCTGGGTATAGTGAGAAACGTTTGTTCTCGTACTCTATGATGGATTTCATCCGGGCCTGTCTAAGCAGCGCGTCCCTATCTCGGTAGTTAAGAATCTTTACAATCAGTGGCCGTGGTGGTTGTCCCGGTCTCGGTCGACCGGTGGGGATCCTGTGCGCTCTCTCCACACAGAAGAATGTTGACAGTCCCTCTGCAGCTTCGTTATCTCGGAATCACTGCTCCATGAATTCCGTCGCGTGGGGCCCTTCACTGCGTTTCGGAAGTCCAATGACGCGGATGTTATTGCGTCGATTGCTACCTTCTGCGTCCTCCACACGTTCCATAAGAGTTTTTACTTGGTGTTGAATTTGTTGGATGGAGTCGGTGTGTTCCGCCACTGTCGGGGTGAGGTCCGTCAGCGTCAGCCCTTGGTCTTTGACTTTGTCCGCCAGTTTATCGTGATCGGCTTTAAGCAGTGAGAGATTAGAGGTAAGGGTGCCCATTTGCGTCTCCATTGCGGCCCCTGAGTCTCTGATTGCCTTGAGAATCAGATACAGTTTGTCCCCCTGTTGGTACTCCGAGAGGGTAGTGTTCAGTGTTAGAGGTGTGGAACCTCCCAGGCCCGCATCTGGAGTAGGCCCCGCAGATGTTCCTTCCTTGCCATCCATGGCCTTTGTACCTTTTCATACCATGGTTGTCGTCCGGAGGCCCACACAGTGGCTGGGGCTACGTCGCAGGGCAGGCACCTATCACCTCCCGTGTTCCTTCCACTCGGGTTCCCGTCTCAGCCCTGCGGTCTCTCGAGTCTTCGATAGGTGGTCGGCCTTTCGACAGGGTTCCAGGTAGGTCACTATTGCTTATGAAGTCGCAGGCCGCACTCACCTCTTTCCACCTCAGTGGGGCGTCAGGGATCAGTTCACAGGGTGGGCAGTCAGCTTTCGCCGTCTCCTTAGTCCCAGGGTGGGCGATTTTGCACTCCCCGCCCAGGTGAGCGGGGCACCACAGTGGCAGAATCCAACCGTTGGTGGCGCAGGACGGCCCCCGTTACGGCTTGCAGGATGTGTTTTCTCCCGGCGGCACCGGAGCTCTAACAGCCTCCGTCCGCCATGATGGCTTGCTAGCCACGCCCCCGTGCTCGGTACCTGTTGACCGCTGTTTCAAACCGCTACGGGTTGGCCATGGATGGGACGCCCAATCAAGTTCGTATTGTTGATCCGAGGCGGATACTGGAGTAGATCACAGATGGTGTAGTAACGTCTTACTCCAAGACTCCATTCACAAAGCTATTTTTGCCGTTGAGGGACACTTACGCGTATGGGTGGCATTGCTAGCATGCTCAATTGACAGTTTATCATTCATTAAAGCACTCGTTGTCGTAACTGGTTGAACTAACGAGCAAAAGTAAGTTTGCGTAAACCTGAAAATACGACGTAGAAACCAACAAACTTACAAATGTGTTTGGCATCCAGAAACATTTTGCAAATATTCTCCTTTCCCCTTTCAAACTGTCATCATTTTTAGCTTGTCAGAGGTAGAAGTAGATACGTAATCAGGAGTGGAAGAGTGGGGGAATGAATACCTTCAGAACAGAGAAAAGTCCTAAACTACCCGACATTGCTGCTTTCTCTGGCCCAGTGTCCAAGGTCCAGGCACGCGCACCGGCAAAAGACACGAGGCCACACGCATCCGTGCCAGGTGGAGGCCATAAACCATTATCCATTCACATGCTCATTGGCTGGCATAGTATATACGTTTGTATGTTCCACAAGTCCACTGCGAGACAGTTTGAGGCCATTTCTGACTGTGGCATATTCCTCCCAGACTGCTCCAGCCACAGTATTTGTCTTACTGAGTCAGCAGGATGGCGAAGTGAAGCTGGTAGTCTCCTGACAGGTAAAATATCTATGGAGATAAGTAGAGCAAGATATACGTTATTTTCAACAATTAGCATCTGAAGTAGCCTTGGCAAATGAAGCTGACATAGCTGTATTTCATCAGGTGTTTTGAGAAACATTAAAATAAGTGTTATCCTTGATTGCTCGTTGATCTGTCACCTCCATGCATCCGATATATCTTATCTTACGGAATGATGCCCATAAGTGACTATGAAAAACAGAAAGAACATGGATGGTGAGATGTTTCAACGAGCCTAGCGAAGCTGCAGCCTCCACTGATGAGCTGGTGCAGAGCGGCAATATCAAATGGTCCTTAACGCAGAAGAAAAGAGAAAGATGCGCCAGTCTGGCCTATGTGTGAACAATGGCAAGATGGGACATTACTTTGAATGAACAAGCATTGGCATAGCCAATAGGTCTCGCCTTTGGGACCTTATAAGTATTTAGTTATGCAGCACAATATCCTTGGTGCAACAACTTCAACTGTTGCATGGCTAAACACTTATAAGGTCCCAAAGACGAGACCTATTGGTTATGCCAATGCTTCTTTGTGTAATGATCACTGGAGTAGATTTATGCCCAGGGGCTAAGTTAAAAAAGAAGCTGCAACATAGACAATTTTTGCCCCCGTCCTCGGGATGTAATAGGGTACAATCAGAGCTCAATGAATTACAGCAAGCCATTAGTTGTTTAGTAGAGTAACATAGTCTATGTGCCCTGTTTGGACCTGGGGTCGTGGCCCCTGGTCTCAGTCAGGCGAGGATGGGCGCAGACGGGCTTGCCTTTGGTGCACCTACGCCGCGCCAGTGGCGCACCCCTTGTGCGCATCTGCTGCGCATCAGGGCTATCCCGCTTTTGTAGTTGATTGGCAGCAGATCAGGGAAAGACTAGACCGTCACTTAGCCAAGATGGCCACTGCTAGGTGTGCCTCCAGAAGTGAGGAATACCAGGTCTTGTTATAGCTCCCTCCACTCAAACAGCATAAGCTGCAGAGGAACGGGGAGAAAACAACTACAAACAGGTAGTAGCATGAGCAATATTAAAATTAGTCTGAGCAGGAAAACTGTACGCAATCATCATACAATTAAGAAATATGACACGTGTGATATTAAAAAGGATTAGCGCATATAACAGTCGGGCAACCTTAGCACCCAGCAGTGACAATTAAGCAGCTATTCCGCTGCGAGTCGGCGCCATCCCCGCTTTTGTAATTGATTGGCGGCAGATCAGGGATAGTCTAGACTGTCACTTAGCCAAGATGGCCACCGCTAAGTGTGCCGCCGGAGGTGAGGAATGAATACCAGGTCGTGTTGAAGCTCCCTCCACTCAAACAGCACAAGCTGCGGTTGAACGGGGAGAAAACAGCAACAAACAGGTAGGAGCATGAGTAATATTAAAATTAGTCAGAGCAGGAAAACTGTGCACCAGTAACATACAATTAAGAAATATGACACGTGTGAAATTAAAAAGGATTAGCGCATATAACAATCGCGCAACCTTAGCACCCAGAAGTGTCAATTAAGCAGCCAATGCTTGTCCCTCGTCTGGTTCTCTTATCACTTTTCCGCTGCCGAAATATTGTTAACATCTTTTTTGGTGGAACTATATTTTCATAAAGTTTTGCCTTTTACTCTTGCAGCATACTTATATAACCATTTATCACCCAGAGAGATTACGTGATTTGCATAGAATGACAGGATGTTGCGCTGCTCCGCCGAGGTTAAAACTGGTATCCCCAGCTTTTGAGTCAGCCGCTTTGGCTGCTGCGCTACATTCTCTCTACTCCTGTGTTATCTGTCAGGGAGCTCTTTCCTTTTCCCAGACGATGATTGATGAAAACAGCTCTTTAATTTCTTACATAGGAGAAACCGATGCATTACCGATGCTTGTTTTATGTAGTACTCTGTCCCAACTGTGGAATCTCTGCAGTCATAAAATTACTAGCCAGCTTTGGTGATTGGACTAGACACAGACGGGTACTGTCAGCCTTGGTTTTGCAATAGATGAAGCGAAGGTGAATTTCTACAAGTCTCTCTCTATGTTAGTAAAAGGTATCTTAGACAGAAAATCTTCTCTCCCAGACAGAAACTCGCCTGTGAAGAGGATGCACTGTCACTTGGCATTTTTGTTGTTCCAGATTGATACTTCTGCCTGACCGCCAAGGGCTTCCCGGTCGTTCTGGCCAGAATGTTGAAAGGCTCTCATTAAGTGATGTACTTCCTTTATTTACTTTGTGTATCTATTTCATGAGTTCCATTGCTCTGTGTATATATTTAATATGTTTTCATGTTGTGTATCCATGCTCTTTATATTTGATTATTTTATTCGACAGTGCTTCTTCCTGGCATTTGACAGTGCTTATTCCTTGCAATTGACAGTACTTATTTCCTGCATTGGACGTCCATTATTTCATGTATTTTATTATTATTATTTGCTTATGTTTTATCCCTTGCATTTGACAGTTGAATTACTTGTGAGTGTTTTATTATTACTTGCTTTTGCACATACACACACACACACACTCAGGATCGCCACTCTACATTTCTCCGAGAATACATGGGAGGTGGAGGCTCCCCAAGGGAGTTAGGAGTGTGACAACTGCTATTGACTCTCCCCACCCTGTCCCTCTTCAATTTCTGAAATTTTACTCCCGATAAATGGGTCTCCTGGTGGAGAGCTATGCCTGTATTTTTACATTTTAAGTAATGAAGTACTTTCTTTTTCGTAACATAATGTAACATGCCATTACCTCCTCATTAGTCTTCCTCGCCACATGACTTACATAGTGAGCTTCAGCTCCACGACAGAACCCTCCAAAGTAAAAAAAAGCCTCCCACCCCCTCCCAACATGGCCGACCAGTCACCCCTGACCTCTATAAGAGGCGGGCCGGCCCAACCAACAGTCTGTTTTTTTTGTTCTGCGCGATTCTCTCCGGAGGCGCTGTAAGGTAAGGTTGGGACCTGCCCTAGCTGGTCCATGGGTCTTGGGTTGGAGGTCCTGCCTTAGCGGACCCTGGGACCTGGGACCTTAACCCCCTCCCCCTCTTCCTTCCCCCAGTCCTGTGGGACAGGTTAGGTGCTGCTCTAGCATGCCAGGGCTCTTGGAGGGGGGGGGGGGGGGGGGGCGGCGGCAGGGGAGTTGGGGGGTTCACCCTTTTCCTGTTCCCGGTCGTTTTAGGTTTTGTGGTCCTCGCCCGTTTGACGGGCTCTAGGGACCGACACTGACCCCTGGCGTTTTATGGGAGGCGGCGCCGGTCGCTTGTTATGGCGGCCGCCGTAAGATTTACTTTCTCCCCGAATGCGTAACGCTGGGGTGGCTGGGTGCCGCATCTAGCCTGCGCGTCCCGGGGTTAGTGCCTGCATCGGTCCTGGTGTCTGTGTTCCCCGTGGCCGCTCCCCGCTCAAAGCTGGTAGGGCGTCTGGAGACGGCCTCGCGCCTCGTTCTACAGGGGTCCGACGGGCCGGGTGTACAGGGGGCTTGCAGCGCTTACCTGTCACCGGCCGTCCTGGTCTCTTCCCCCGCCATTGCGCTGTGCAAGAGAAGTGGGTTTTCAGCGCTGGACGCTGCTGCCGGTCTGGGGGTTTTCTAGCCTAGGGCCCGCGGCTCTGTGCCGCGCTCTGATTGGCCCGAGACGCGACCCGCCTTTTGGGGGCGGGGTCTCGCTCCAGGTGCGGCGTGTGAGGTTTAGGGCTTGCAGCTGTGTCCTCTGGCGGATATATTATGCTCCCTGCGCCGGGGGGCCCTTGAGTTTCTCCGCTTTCTTTGGTTGGTGGTGTTTGCTCTCGCGCTATGGATCAGGATTCTGTCGCAGCAGGTCAGGTGACTGACTCCATGTCTGCATTACCCTTTTCGGCTCAGTCCCTGCAATTGATGATCCAGTTGGCAGTGGCTGATGCCCTTGCGCTGCGTGATGCACAGGGCCCTTCCTCGCCGAAACGTCCACGCAGGGACCCCACTCCTGTCTCGGATGCGGAGGGGGAGGATGAGGATCTCCATGGCCGTTACATCCAGGGTCAGGAGCTTTGTGAGGTCCTTGCCCACATCAAAGATAACTTGGCCTTCCCGCCTCCTGCAGCGGAGGAGGCTTCCGAGGATTTCTTTGTCCAGTATCAGCGTAAGGCTCCGGACTCCCTTCCGCTTCATGCGTCCATCAAGAAGGTCATCGAGGGGGAGTGGCTGGATGTTGATAAGCAGTCCTTTCCACGATATCTGGCGAAGCGTTACGCTGTTGAGGAGTTCACTCGGGACTTCCCTCCAGCAGTGAAGGTAGACTCTCTGGTGGTGGGTCTGTCGTCCCAGGGTTCCATCATTTCGGAGGACGCCTCCCCCTCTGACCCTGTGGACAAACGCGTGGAGGCTGTTGCTAAGCGTTCTTATGCTGCGGCTAATTTCACCATCAGGGCCTCAGCCTATTTGTCTTGCACTGTGCAGTCTTTGTTGAAGGACTTCCAGTCCCTGGGTGAACTCCTGGATCAGGGGGCTGATGTTGTGCCAACGCTGGCCTTGATGGAACAGCAGACGCGCCTCCTGTCGGACATCTCCTTTGATACTCTGGGTGCGGCGGCTGCCGCAGGGGGTGCGGCGATACAGGCCCGGCGTCAGATCTGGCTGCGGCATTGGAAATTGGAGGCGGCCCAGAAGGCTCTGCTCATGAAGATACCGTTTTCTGGGGCTAAGCTGTTTGACCCTCCTCTAGAGGTTATGATTAAGAAATCGGCTGAGGACCGCAAGTTGCTGGCTCCCATCAAATCATCTGGGTCCCGCTTCCCGGGTCGCGGACGGATTTTCTCCTCGTCTTCCAGGGGTAAGGGCAGGGCGCCCTTTCGTGGAAGGGGTCGCGGCCTGGGCGCCCCTTACTTCAACAAATCCCGGTCTCAGCCGGCGGCTGCCGCTCCCTCTGCCGCCCCTAAATCCTGGCTTTCGGCTGTCTCCCTCCGGGGTGTTCCCCGTGTGGGGACGTCTCTGCCACTTCCTCCCGGCCTGGGAGGAATCTGTCACGGATCTTTGGGCTCTTCGGATTGTGAAGGAAGGGTTCTCCATCACCTTCTCCTCCCCTCCTCTGGATTTTTTCCTCGCTACGCCCCTGCCTTCCTCCCTGGTCAAGAGACGGGCCTTGCTGGCCGGAGTTCAGGACTTGCTTGCCAAAAGGGCCATCCGCCCGGTCCCTCCCTCACAGAGGGGTTCGGGAGTCTACTCCATCCTTTTTCTGGTGAGGAAGGTGTCTGGGGATTTCCGCCCGGTGTTGGATTTAAAATGGTTGAATTCTTATATACCACATACTAAAATCAAAATGATCTCTCTGCAGGAAATTCTGCCTCTTCTGGTGCAGGGCGAGGTGGTGGCTTCGCTGGATCTCCTCGACGCCTACCTCCCTGTCCCGTTACATCCGGTTTCTCAGTCCTTCCTCAGGTTCTGCGTTGGAGGTTCCCACTATCAGTTCCAGGTACTTCCGTTTGGCTTGTCATCTGCCCCGAGGGTATTTACTAAGATCCTGGCCCCCCTAGTGGGTATTCTGCACCAGGAGGGGATCAGGGTTTTTCCGTACCTGGACGATTGGTTAATCTCTGCCTCTTCTTTTTCCAAGGGGATGCTGCACGTCGGACGTGTCTGCGAGGTCCTCTCCGCCCACGGCTTCCTGATCAACGAGCGGAAGTCTCATCTGTCACCCATTCAGGACTTGGCTTTCATTGGGGGTCGTCTGGACATGGTGCTGGGAAAGGTGTTCTTGCCTCTAGGTCGCCGGGACACTTTGTGGCGGGATCTGAGGTCCCTTCTGACTCGGGGTTCTGCCCCGGTTCGCCTCTGGCTACGTGTTCAGGGCCTGATGTCGGCAACCATCAATGTGCTCCCCTGGGCTCGCCTCCACCTTTATACCTTGGTCAACCATCTGATTTCCTTCTGGGATCCCCGCTCGGAGGATTACGAGTTCCTAGTCCCGGTCTCCCCTCAGCTCCGTTCGGAGTTGGGTTGGTGGTTGGTGGAGTCTCACCTCTACGAGGGTCTTCCCTTCTTGGTATCCCCGTCCAGGGTGGTCACGACCGATGCCAGTCTCCTCGGCTGGGGGGCGACCTTGGGCGCAGGGTCGATTCAGGGTCGTTGGGATCCCCTACAGTCACGCTGCTCCTCGAACTATCGGGAGTTGAAGGCAGTCCTCCTGGCCTGCCGTCATTTTGCTCCTTCTCTACGGGGTCACCATGTCTTGGTCAGGACAGACAACCAGGTTGTGAGGAGCTATGTCAACCATCAGGGGGGGTGCAGGGTTCGCTCCCTTTGGTTGCTGACTCAGGAGTTGTTGTCTTGGGCGGAGGCGTCGGTCCTGTCTCTTCGGGCTGTCTATCTCCCGGGGTCCGACAATGTGGTGGCGGATCGACTGAGTCGGTTCTTCCCATCGTTGCCTTGTCTCTCTCTGACTCCGGTGGTGTTTCGACGCCTGGTGTCTCGCTTCGGTCTGCCGCTGGTGGATCTGTTTGCGGACGGGGAATCGGCCCTCCTGCCCAAGTTCTGCTCTCTCCTCCCGGTTCCGGGGGTGTGGCGGGTTGATGCTCTGTCATTCACTTGGCCCTCGGGTCTACTGTACGCATTTCCCCCGTTCCCACTGATTCCTTGGGTCCTCTGCAAGATTCGCTTGGACAGAGCCAGGGTGCTTCTGGTGGTTCCCGGCTGGGTCCGCCGCCCCTGGTACCCTCTCCTGTGAGAGCTGGCGGTTCAGGCCTACTAGCCGATCCCGGATCTTCCCTTGCCTTTGAGGGGCCCCCCGCTCCCGGAGTCGGTATTGCGCCGGCTCCATCTGCAGGCCTGGCTCTTGAGCGGGTGACGCTGCTTGCTCGGGGTTGTTCTTCTGGAGTAGTGGATTTACTGCAGGGCTCCCGCAGGTCTTCCACCTTATCTTCCTATGCCCGGCACTGGGCTTCTTTCTCGCGTTGGTGCGGTCTGCATGGTGCTGACCCCGCCTCCGTGGACCCCTTGCGGGTCTTGGATTTCCTGGCTGAGGGGTTTTCCTTGGGCTTGGCCCCGTCTTCCCTGAGGGCCCAGTGGGCGGCCTTGCGGGCCTTCCGCAGTCCGGATTTCGACGGGCTGGATTCCCTGGTGGCTCGTTTGCTCCGGAGTTGTTTTCTCCGTCGCCCTCGGACGCTCTGCCTGTCTCCCCCTTGGGATCTCCCTCTCGTTCTGCGTGCCCTTCAGGGTCCCCCCTTTGAACCTCTGGCCTCGGTGGCTATGCGGTTTCTCACCTTTAAGGTGGTTTTCCTGGTGGCCGTGGTGTCTGCCGGGCGGATGGGCGAGCTGGGGTCGTTCCTCCGCTCCCCTCCCTTCTTGCGGGTTTTGCCTGACAGGTTGCTTCTCCGTCATGACCCCCGTTTCCTTCCCAAGGTTCCTTCCCTGGTGAACCGGGCTCGGGAGGTGTCTTTGCCTTCTTTCCCTCCCGACACGGATACTTCCTTGTCCTTGCTGGATGTCCGGCGTGCAGTTTTAGTTTATCTTGAGCGCACGTCTTCCCTTTCCCGGTGTGATAGCCTGTTCGTGACTTTCGGTCCCGTTCATTCTGGCCACAAGCCCTCTCTTTCCACCTTGAGTCGCTGGCTTAAACAGGCTATCATCCTTTCCTATGCTTCACTGGGTTCGGTGGTACCGGCGGGGGTCCAGGGTCGTTCCACTAGGAGTGTGTCTGTGTCCTGGGCCTCCTTCAAGGGTGTCTCCACTGAGGAGATTTGTCGGGCGGCGACGTGGTCGTCCCCCCACATGTTCATGGAACACTATCGCGTTGTCTTGGGTGGTTCTGTCCCTGGGGACTTCGCTGGGGCTGTTCTGAGTGCGGGAGCTGTGGCTCCTTGATGGCCTTTTCTTTGTGTCTGGATTCAGGTTTGCTGTAATTCCTGTTTTCTTTTCATTGTACTAATTAAACCTTGTGTTGGTTTATCTGCATCACCGTGTGGTGTTGTTCTTCTTGTGGTCAATGAAGCCTTTTGGCTTGGGTATTTGCTCACTATGTAAGTCATGTGGCGAGGAAGACTAACGAGGAGGTAATGCCCCGGTTACTTACCGGTAATCTTCATTACTCCGAGTATAGTCTTCCTCGCCACATGAGTTACCTTCCCCCTCCCTGTCTGGCTATCGGCTTCATTGTTTGCTTGGTGGTTCAGACTGTTGGTTGGGCCGGCCCGCCTCTTATAGAGGTCAGGGGTGACTGGTCGGCCATGTTGGGAGGGGGTGGGAGGCGTTTTTTACTTTGGAGGGTTCTGTCGTGGAGCTGAAGCTCACTATGTAAGTCATGTGGCGAGGAAGACTATACTCGGAGTAATGAAGATTACCGGTAAGTAACCGGGGCATTTACAATAACAGTGATCATGATCAACAGGGTGCTTGAAGGCCCTCATTTCATTGAGTGGTGGTAGTCGTGAGCAGGGCCCAAGCTATTCATCCAGAACAGGGGATGGTTTTCAGCATTGCATGGAGCAGTGACTGGTTGCTGATCAAAATTTTGGTTTGCAGGGAAGAGAAAGAGGGGTATCTCACCGCAACTGTATGTGTGAGGGAGTGGCTGCACACCAAGAAGGCTGCACGCTACTGAATCCACAGTGCCACCGGAGCTAAAGGACCACCAGTCCAGGCCATAGGGGCAGATTTGAGCCCAGGGAACAGAGGGGGCAACGAGGAGAAGACGGAAACGGCTCCCTTCTGTGGCAGAAACAGCACAGCACAGACCTTTGCTATAGTGTGACATACAGAATGGCAGCTGGCAGACCCAGGAGGTGGTGAGACTTTCAGCTGCTGACTGACTACTGTGGCCGAATTTCTGTGGTGGAGACCCCTCCGGCGTTGGCGGTAGTGTAAAGCATTGCTCGCACCCCTGTGGAGTAATAACCAGCGATGATCAGAAGGTTACAAAAGCGGCTGGCTGCACTTGTGTCCCCTGGGCTGGGCCTTAGTCTGCGGTGGCTTTCCTTGCTGCAAGGATGGGCTGGCCGGTAAGCGGTGGTAGCACACTGTGGTAGAGATGTGGGCAGCCCCCCTCGCTGGTGACTGATGCAGCAGGCACAGAGGTGAGGACTTCTGGACCCTTGAGAGTGGAGCTGGAGGCTGCTACTGGGGAGGACCATCCAGGTGAGGGCATCCTGGAGAGCGTAACAGTGCTCACTGGGGATAAATCTGCCTAAAGGGGTGAGATTTGCAGAGAGGGAGACACAGGTGATGGGCGCTGAAGATGAGCCACTTGCTCCTGACACAATGTTGCGCACCCTTGACATTGATGAACTGCGGTGTCCAGGCCGCGCATGGAGCAGCAGACGCTCTAGTGCCTGGAGACAATGTGAAATGTGGTGGCCGCCAGCTGAGAGGGGCAACATATGCTGAATCTTCACTTAGCTTGTCTTTTTGGTGCACAGCTCAATCCTTTCATTCGGCTATCGGCTCGGCCGAAGAGCACTAGCAGTGAGATTGTGGAGGTGAATATCTGGGCAGTGTGAGAGCAATGGTGGTGGGGGACCACCCAGGAACCGCTAATAAACCACACAGAATGGACATGACTGAACAACTGGCTAGCCCTGACAAATTAAACCTGATTTTAAATGCTGTGAACGCCTCCAGTGAGGTACTTGAAAATAAAATAGACAAAGAAGTTATAGATCTGGGAATCCTCTGTGACGTTCTAACAACAAGGAGGGACAGATTAAGGACAATATTTACCGGGGTCCAATGTACGTGTCCTACAAACTAGATACCAATAGAATGTACAATGTTCCCCACCAGAAGGGAAATAGATTAAAGGAGTGACTCTCTCTCTGAAGGTTGTTTGGTCGTGCAACAGGGCATAAGGTAAACCCTTGACGGAATTAAGGATGCCTCACACAATTAAAAGGCTGGACGACTATTGCCATCCTACCTGATGATTGTCTTGTATCATCATTGGCCTCCTGCTCCAGCGACAGGCTGGCGGTGCAATGCCTGCCGGGTAGTACAGGGTGCTACTCTTTGGTGGAGTTCTTTTATTCCCGGCCAATAGGTGCGTGTGTGTGAGGGGCCTAAAGGGTGCAGTAGTGAGCGTGAATGGAAGGTTAAAAGGGGTCAGTAGAGTCCACTAAGAAACCTTTATTGAGGTGGCTCACTGCCTCGTTAAAATTGGTGAAGGGAGGGGTACCGAAGCACAAAAGTAAGGTGATTTGGCCTCGTTCAACCCTCGCCTATGGTGCGGTCAACATGTTTCATGCCTCTAGGGCAATTCTTAAGGACCTAAATAAGCTCATCAACTAGGAGGAAATTCAAACAATTTGAAAGGAATTTCGCATACAACCTGCGTGGTAGAAGTACCAAGGCAGGAAGGAGTCCTGCGTAGGTTCCCACCCTAGGTGTGGGAGGAGAAGAAAAGAAGGACTCAATCATTCCTGGCACCATCAAGTGGAAAATTACAGGGCAGGAATTTGCACGCGGAAACATCATGCAGTGGTTAGTATGGCTCAATGGCTCATACCAATACATAGTGAAGGTGCGAGAGAGAGAGAAAACAGGGGAGGGGTTACACCGTGTGTGTCATATGTCATCAGAGATACGAATACATTAATTCAATATACATCATGTGTTACACTCCATGCTTGTCACTCATCTGTGTATTACAGCTAAGGGGTAGTGTAATTGTTAAAATTTGAAATTTGAAAAAATTGGAAAAATTGAGAAACGAGCCATAAGCACTTCAATGGGGAAGGAGTAATGGGATCACCGGGGTGGAACACTCGAAAGAAGTTCTTACCCTTAATCCCTGAAAGACGGTCCCCACAGACTGTCCTTGTGGGGCCTGAGCTGTTAGGTAGTTACCTAAATGAGAGGGGGAAAATTTAGTTTGTGGTCTTGGTCAGGAGAAACAAGACGGTGTTAAGTGGTCCATTTGGTGGTTACACCTACAGGATCGCCAATTGGTACCACAAACAGACCCCATCGTGTTCGTTTGCCACACCTTACCTTGTTCGCTCGAGGCACTAGGCTTGTAAGCACCTACCCCTACCACGGCGGCGAGATCGCAGGACAGCCGGTGGATCGGTGAGAGGCTGAGCTGCTTAAGAAGCAGACTTCCGCGGGCACCATGAGTGGGCGTGGTCTGTGGAGCGTTGCTGGGTAACGCGGCCAAGCGTGGTGTGGAAAGAGAGGGCGGTCAGCAGCAATGGCCTGCGAGCGTCCAAAATGGAGCGCCATCTTGGAGTGGAGCAACCCTTATTATGGCGAATGGGAAGGGTTACTTTACGGGTGGGGCATTAACCAAGGAGGTGTAGGTCCCATGATCGAACATGAGTTGCGTTTAGGTTGCTTTGACAGATGTTGGGGCAATCTAAGCATGGTTTATCTGGCTAGCATATTCCAAGGAACAGAATCATTGAGACCATGTGCATCTGTCTGCAGACGATGCACCCACCGCTGTTCCATTCTATATAGTGCTTGTTGGTTGATCGAAGGGTGGCATTCAAGGACAGTCCATTGTATGCTTTCCGCCGAGTGACTCTGTTGTCTGCAGTGTTCATACAGCCGGGTGTGTGTCTTCTTACAGCGGATGTTGCTGTTATGCTCCATGATGCGTAGTTTTACAGTGCGCATCATCATACCGATGTAGGTCAACTTGCATGGGCACGTTAACATGTAGATGCATTTGGAGCTGTTGCAGTTCGTATGTTTGTTAAGGTGCCAGGTAAAATCATTAGACAGTTCTATGGTTTTTCCCTGGATTGTCTGAGGGCATACCACACATGATCCACATCGATAATGGCCTGTAACAGGGGGCAAATCCCAGAGAGTGTTCAGAGGACGAGTACTCGTCTTTTTAGGACGAGTATGGATAAGGGTGTCCTTAAGGTTGGATGTCCTTTTAAATGCAAACCGGGGCCGAGGTATGTCTAGGCCTGCCGTATTCAAGATTCCCCAATGCGAATTCACAGTCTTCTTGATAAACGCAGAGTTTTTTGTGTAGGACTTAACACATGTGATGGTGTCATCTTTCTCCTTAGTGTGGACTCCCAAGAGCGAGTCTCTATTGTTGTTAAGTGCCCTTTTTAATGATTTCTTGCGAAGTCTCGTCGGGTACCCCCTATCCTGAAGTTTATGTTGTAGGGTATTGGCTTCTTGTTTATAGTCTGTTATTGAGGTGCAGTTCCTGCGTAGCCTTAAAAATTGCCCGAAAGGCAAGTTGTCCCTTAAGGCTCTGGTGTGGTGGCTTTTATACAGAAGCAGGCTGTTCCTGTCAGTTTCTTTCTTGAAAAGAGTAGTGGTGATTTCTGTGGGATTTAACTTGATTGTCGGATCTAAAAAAGGTACAGAATCTTCTGAAATCGTACCTGTGAATTTCAAAAAGGGGTCTTGAAGATTAATCCACGTGCAAAAGGCCTCACAGCTGGTCCGATCGCCTTTCCAGAAGACTAGAATATCGTCGATGTAGCGACGCCAAAGAGTGAGGTGTTCTCGGAACGGGTTCTGATCAGATGGGTAGATGTAATTTTTTTCAAAGGTCGCCATATAAATACAGGCCAAGCTCGGTGCGAACGTAGAACCCATAGAAGTCCCGCAGATCTGATAAAGCTGTGACTCGTATCTGAAGACGTTTTCTGTTAGGGCTATGTGGGCTAGTTCCATGATGAAGGAAATAGGGGTGGGAGAGGACCATTCTTCCAGCCGCAATGTGGATTCCACAGCCTCCAAGGTGGCCTGTTGTTGAATGTTAGTGTATAATGCCTCTACGTCTAAAGTTAGGAGGAGGTCAACATCTTCTCTGCCGTCCACTTCGTTAATCAGACGGAGGACGTCTCTGGTGTCTTGGAGGTATGATGGAATTTGCTTCACCAAGGGTTGAAGAAAGGCATCGCAAAATTGAGATAATGGCTCCAGGAGTGACCCTATTCCGGAGACTATGGGTCTCCCGGGAACTGGGGTGGTACCCTTGTGAATTTTAGGGAGGGTATAAAAGTAAGGCGTAACAGGTTCCGTGGTGGTAAGGAAGTCAGCCTCTTTCTTGGTAATCCATTCGTTTTCTTGGATGACCGTTGCTTGAAGAACAAACCACACATCAAACAATTTCATAATCTGACGATTGCAGAAAGACAAGCATCCACCAATCTGGGTAAGGATGAATCCATCGTCATCAAACAAGCAGACAAGGGGGGAGCAACGGTCATCCAAGACTATGAGGACTACGACCGCGAATGCAGACGACAACTGTCTAATAATACTCACTATAGACCCCTCACTGAAGATCCAACTAAACGGCTGACGACTACCATCATGAGCCTCATAATCGAGGGAGAGACAAACGAATGGATTACCAAGAAAGAGGCTGACTTCCTTACCACCACGGAACCTGTTACGCCTTACTTTTATACCCTCCCTAGTTTCGATGTAACCATTGTAGCTGAGGCCGAGGCAGAGGCCTCAGGTCTTGGTCTATCCCTATGTGTGATTACTAGCTACTGAGAGAGGTCTGCATTAAAGCGTCATTAACAGGGGTGTAGCTTCCCACTAATAAATGCATTTTGTGATAAATAGTTGGTACAGGTTCTTTCAGTCGGTATGGTGCAGTGTCTGTCGGATTTCACTAGCAATGTTTACATACATGGGCAAAAACGCTCACATACACTCTCCCTCTCTCTGTTTGGAAAGACTTTAATTTTTTTGGGCTATTTCATAAAATAATGTGCTTTCTCTCACTTAGGGCCTGATTACGATGTCGTCGGAAATCCTTTCACCGACAGTCGGAATCTCCTAGACTGTCTTGGAACCCATCCGCCCGACTTGTTCCTAAACAATTCTGATTGACCGATTACGATGCAGGGGGAACCATTCAGTCATTCCGAATCGGTCCCAACCGGCATTAGGAGAGTCTGAGTCAGTCTGAGCCGATTCGTACAGGTCTACATACCGCATTTCTGACTGACCGCCTTTCCCACTCGGTCTGCCCGACACGAAAAGGCAGTTGGAAACTGACTTTGGGGGCCCCTAGGAGGCCCGCTTCATCCTGAAGCCTTCGGTTGGGGGTCGAAGAGGTACCCAAGGGCCCCCTGTAAAACAATGCACAGTGTGGTGGGCACCATGGGGTGCCCCGTCACAGGGTGCAATATTTTCCACAGACACCTATTTTCCCCTATAGGAGCCTGTGTTGTCGGTTGGAACACAGGCTCCCATTAAATTTAATGTTAAAAGTGTTGCATCTATAGTTTGCTATGGACAGAACAGTTTTTACCTTATAAGAATTACATTTAGATTACTGTATTGTGGATTTTTGTTGTTTTGGTTTAGATAAAGATTATTTTTCTGAACTGGAGTGGTGTCATTTTACTTTTTTTTTACTGTATTACTGAATGCGAGCACAAATGTTTAAACCTTGCCTCTGAGATAAGCCTGTCTGCTCGTGCCAAGCTACCAAGGGGGTTAGCAAGGGTTATTTTAGAAGTGTATCCCCCTTATCCTGACTAGGAAGAAGGGTCCCTACTTGGACCAAGGTGCACACCCTTGCCAACTAGAGACCCCCATTTCTAACAGTGGGTGTTCCCACATATCCATCATGCATTCTGACATATTCCCAGATTTACCAACACTAGTAGACCTCGGAATATGTCAAAATTGTATGCCTCCCCATTAGAGGCACAACAAGGAGAAACCGATCAGGCGGCAAAGTAATTAGGAGGATTAATGCCCATTCCCCTTGAATAAAGAGATCGGAAGTACATGAATGCTGTTGAGTGCGTTCTTGTTTTGTTTGGTCTATGTGGGATGATATGTATATATATATATATATATATAGATGAAGGCTTAAGCGAAGCCGAAACACGTCTCTCTAATCTCGGGGTCGAGGAAGACGCAGGAAAATAAAAAAGCCTCTTCCTAACAGCCTTGTGTACGCACCTTCTTCCTTGGGAGCAGGACTGTGTTTTCATATATATATATAAATATATATATATATGGGTGAGTGAGTGGGTGTGTAAGAGGCTGTAATGGAGAAAGAGAGGGTGAATGAGTGGCTGTATGGGTGAGTGTGCATGTGTATCAATGGCTGTAATGGTAAATGAGAGGGTGCATGGGTGACTGAGCAGGCACATAATTGTATGGGTGAGTGACAGGGTACATGAGTGGCTCTATGGGTACATGAATGTGTGTGTAAGTTGGTGTATTGGTGAGTGGGTGTGTAAGTGGTTGTATCGGTAAGTGAATGAGTGTGAGTTGCTGTATTGGCAAGTGAGTGTGAGAGGTTGTATGGGAGAGTATATGCATGTCTCAGTGTATGTATTTGTGAGTAAGTGAATAGGTGTGTGAGTAAAGTTATGGGTGAGTGAGGGGTTGTGTGAGTGACTATATGGGTGAGTAAGTAGGTCTGTGATTAGCTGTATGGGTGGCTGATTCAGTGTGTGAGTGGCTGTATGAGTAGGTGTGTAAGTATCTGTATGACTGGATGTGTGAGTGGCTGTATTCGTCAATGAGTAGGTGCATGAGTGGCTTTATATATGTGAGTTAGTGGTTGCGTTAGTGGCTGTATGGGTTGGTTGATGTGTGAATGGCTCTATGGATCAGTGAGTAGGTATATGAATGTTTGTATGGGGCTGTGTATGGGTATGTCAGTGGTTGTGTGCGAGTGAGTGTATGAGATGTATGGGGGTGTAAGTTTGTGTGTGAGTGGTTCTGTGGACCATGTTATAAGTGATGTCATTTGTGATGTCATCAGTGATGTCATTTGAGATGTCATCAGTGATGTTACTGAGCATGTAATGAGTGATGATATATGTGAGATCATAAGCACTGCATTGGGGGGGCGTACGTTGTAGCGAACTCAGATAACTATTACTGCAGAATTTTACTGGTTTTGTACAAGCGAAATCTGTGCCTGACTATATAGTCCATGTAATTTTTGTTTTTTGCAGTACATTTCTATTGTGTTTTAGTTCTATTTTCATCCACCCAACCAGTAGTGCGCCAGGAGGGGCATTTGCAAAGGGGTGGAGAAAGGGAGTGTAGCATCTGCAACCTCTCAGCAATCCCACTGTTTGGGACTTACTGGAGGTAATTGGAGGGCTCGTTGGCCCCCAAGGACCCTTAGCATCCAAGAGGACTTCATCCCCTAACTAGTAGTGCACCAGGATTCGCGCTTGCAGAGTGGTGGTAAAAGGGGGCGGGGCCTCCGGGAACTCGTCGGGTCTTTATTTTTCATTTTATTTATTTTTAGGGATTACCCCATCCCCCAGGGTTAGGCATTTCTACAATGGGGGAGGGGGTCTTACAGCTTCCCTCCTCTAGCAGATTTTGGCCCCAGGGACCCCAACCCTCGGAGCCTGGCCTCTATTGTGCGAACCCTGATCCCACCCAGGGCACCCACTCTGTTGCTGGCTCCCCGCCTCCTGTAGGACCCAAAATTGCTTTTACACAGAGGGTGCTGCTAAGATGCAGCTCCTTCTCTGTGAAAGCAATTTCGCTTCACTTCTAGCGAGCGAGAGCAATTTATGCTTTCGCTTGCTAGAAACAGAGCTTTTGCTATGGCTTGGCAGAAGCGGCAAATCTCCCGCCAAGCCCTAGCAATAAGCTATGTCCCTGGTGTGGGCACCCTAGGACATGGCACAAACCGGCCATGGGGAAGTGCCGGTCCCCAGGGCATGTATGACTCCAGGAGGGGGGGCCACACGGCCCCTCCTTTCTTATGTTAGGGCCTGCCCCAGAGAGGTGGCAGTCCCTGTAGCTGAGTAAGACCGGGAGCCCACGCGTCACCCCTCCTTTTTAAAAAAGAAATGATTTTGGACCCAGGGAGGTAGTGTTCCCTGGGCTAAAGGGGGTCTGTGAGGCCCCCATTTCATTAGCATTAGCACAGAGGAGGTGGCGGTCCCCGAGGCTGCGGGGGAGGCTGTATAGGCCTCTCCCTCTCTACTTTAATAAATAGCGGGTGGGCGTGTTGGCACCCCCTGCATAATTAAAAAACATTTTTCCTGGGATTTGGCCCACCTGGAGTTTCCTGTAAAAGATGGTCAAAACAGAATATTAAAAAATACTTTTAACACCCGGTGGGGTCCCTGTCGGACTCCCCCTCCATATCTGGGGGGATCAGGGTCTCAGCAAGGATAGCACTGCCCTAATCCTATGCTTAAAGACTTTGATAGAAAAGCAGACATTTGACGTGAGCAGATCTAGAGTGTCGCTGATGTTGAGAGTGCTCTATACAGGAGCTGCTTTCCACCTAAACTTGAGAACTACCCAGAGTTCTCTGCTTCTTCTTGCATAATTTATGAGTCACTCTATGCCTGAAAGGGTATTGATTTGACTTATACTGGGTGCTCCCTTTTGTCTGGACAAAGCAATACCTCTCTGAAGAGCTCTAAGTAGAGCAAAACTGTGTCTGGATTGCTTTTACTAATTTCAGGTTGGCTTGGTTGGTATTTTACCAATTCAAAGCTGTAATACTGTGCCCGGAGTGGTAATTGGCTTTTGTCATTTGGACAGCACTGTGCTAGTCCTATGCTTAAAGACTTTGCTGTAGAAATGGCAAAAGACTTTGTCCCTTTCTATCTCAGCGTGGATAGCACTGTGCTAATCTTATGCTTAAAGACTTTGATAGAAAAGCAGACATTGAGGTGTCGCTGGTGTTGAGAGTGCTCTATACAGGAGATGCTTTCCACCTAAACTTGAGAACTACCCAGAGCTCTCTGCTTCTTTTTTGCATAATTTATGCATCACTCTATAACTGAAATGGTATTGTTCAGATATTATATATATGTTCCAACAAAAAGCCTTTGAGCTTTAGAAGAGCACACAACTCTGCACCAAACCCTGCAGCATTGATTGCCTTGCTGAGCTTGCCTTCCAAAAGCCTTCCTGTATTAGCCAGTTCGACGCTTTTTGAGGCTGGAACCCCCAGTAATAATGGATTGCTGCACATAGGGATTGAAGAAACAGCACTTTATTTAAATTATGTTCATTTAATGTAACCGCCCTGAGTGGGCGCGGCATATTCAGGACAAACAGTAGCATGCTGGTAGTTCGAGTCCTGAAAGTGCTGAAAATTATTAACCTTAAGTAGGCTCAGTCCCCTGTGATTCATTGAGCCGAATTATATTCCTTAAGTAGGTGAAGGAGTTCGGTTTTGCAAGCATCCTTGCCCAAGAGACAGCGTGCCTCACGGAAAGGAATGTTACCTTCCGTGGCCGTTTCCTTTTCGACTGTTCAGCCCTCCTGGAAACTGGTGCTTCTTCTCATGGCCAAGGCAGCCGTGCAAGTAAAATGTTCCAACAAAAAGCCTTTGAGCTTTAGAAGAGCACACAACGCTGCCCCAAGCCCTCCAGCATTGATTGCCTCACTGAGATTGCCTTCCAAAAGCCTTCCTGTATTAGCCAGTTCCGACGCGTTTCGAGGCTGGAACGCCCCGTAATCATGGATTGCTGCACATAGGGATTAAAGAAATAGCGCTTTATTTAAATTATGTTCATTGAATGTAACCGCCCTGAGTGAGCTTGGCACATTCGGGACAAGCAGTATCATGCTGGTAGTTTGAGTCCTGAAAGCGCTGAATAATATTAACCATAAGTAGGCTCAGTCCCCTGTGATTCACTGAGCTGAATTATATTCCTTAAGTAGGTGAAGGAGTTCGGTTTTGCAAGCATCCTTGCCCAAGAGACAGAGTGCCTCACGGACAGGAATGTTACCTTCCGAGGCCGTTTCCTTTTCGACTGTTCAGCCCTCCTGAAAACTGGTGGGGGACGTGGGGGAGGAAAGTAGACTCGAGCTTTAGTAGAATTGAGAAATATAATTAGACACAGCAGAAATGAAAAGTCACAGAGCTGCATTGCATGAATATGTCTCTGAGAAAGGACAAGTGGGAGGGAAGTACTAGCAGAGCAGTAGACATGTAGGGAGTAGAGCATTGATAGGCTTCAAAGTATAAGACAAGCTAAGGTGTGGAAATGTAACAGTAACACATGCACAAGTCACATTCCATAAACGTGTGATCAGCTCTTTTTCTAGAAAGTATTACTTTTTGGTATAATATGCTTGATTTAATATGCAAATGTATGACATATTTGTGGTTACTAAGGTATAAAAGAAACTGCCACATTTTAAGTTGAAGTTCAGATTCCAGTTCCACAGAGCTGATTGACCTTCTGCTTGCTTTTTATAAACGGTTTTGGGCATTGCCAACAGAATTTGTGTCATCTTTTTTTTTTGTCCTGCAACATTTAGTTTATCTTGACTTTTTCCATCCTGCGCCCAAGTTGATGCTCCCTGCCTCAATTGGATAGATACTGCGCAAATGTATCAAATAGGGAGACACTGAATATTACACTAAAGTCTGCCTATTCAAAAGATGGGCGGGTAAGATCCCAGGGGTAGGAGAGATCGAACTTTGTACCATAAAATTTAAAAGTGGATGATTCTTTGACAATCATTGTAAAGAAATGCATGCATGGGGTTTTTCTTTTGTGAGGATGCAATGATACGAAGTGTGGTGATTCCTGGTACACAGCGGAAGACTGGCTAGTGTGAATTCCCCTTTGAAATAAAAGGGAAGAATAGCAGGTGGAAGTGCATTACCCAGGAGACAGCTCCTGGAGGAGACATTCCTTTGGGAAGTGATCTAGCAGGTAGTAGTGTATTTCCCAGGAGGAAACTTCTGAAAGGAACATTCCTTCGGGGAGTGCCCACAGATATCCTGGTTAGATCTGGAGGGCTAGTGTAGAAATAGGACTGGGTAACAAGTGTGTTAAGTCAGACGTAGTTAGACGGTCATTTGATTGGCGCCGGCAGGCCTTACTTTCGACAAATCAGATGCTCTACTCCCAAATTCCTAGATTTAAGATATCTGGAAGACATCTTTAAGGAAGAGCGACTGAGGAGACTAAGGCATCAGTTGGTGAGTCTGACCAGTTAGGTAACTGGGCAGCAAATTGCTGGTGTCAATTGACTTTGGCCCGGGCACGGCCATACCCTTTGTTGCCAATCCAAAAAGTGCATTAGTTACAACTAGACAGCGCTCCATGAATAAGGAGGATGACATAAAGAGTACAGTATTATATGATCACAAGGGACAAATCATAGAGAAGTGGCAGGATTCCCTTGGAATTATCATAGAGTCTGGTATAAGCACAAGAAAGAAAGGGAGCACGTTCTTTCCGATATTTTAATACAAACCACCTAAAGTGTCCTTGAACTGGGGAAAGGTTATCTCAGATAAAACACAGGGAATCAAAATAAAACATCCCAAGACAAGCCTAAAGATTAATAGTAATCCCCTATAAGTGAGACTGATAACTCACCCTGGCAGGTAACAGATGAAATTGAATGTATATTTTCGATGGGCCCATGGAGAACCCCTGTGTCCATATAATACCCATGGAATTCATAAAATGACTTAGGGCCTTATGTATGAACACATTTTCCCATAGACACAGAATGGACAAAACCCTTTGATACATCTGGCCCTTAGTCACCCATCATATTAGAGGCATTTCTTGATGCATTCCTCAAGGATATTTATGATTCTGGAGTTTGAAAAATGAATGGGAGTGCGCGTCTTCGAGTACTGCAAATAGTTGTTTACATTCACAATAATGTAACATGTATTGCGTCAGGCACAATTCCTCTTAGCCCCCCCCCCCCATAAATGCACCCACTCCAGATATAACCATGGAAGAAGTGTTACGCAGACTAGAGATAAGTGTGCTTGATGTTCACCACATTGTCTCAATGTAGTACATGTGAATTAAGGTAATACTGCATAAGATCAATGTGTTCACCACTACTATAGGTTAGCTATATTCATAGAACAGAAATATATTAGTAAATGAGACAGGTCTAACCACTTCGGTGCTCAGGACGGCCCCCGGCTGTCCGACGTCATGGTGGGCGTGTGCTAAGGACAGCCGGGGGCCATCCGATTCCCGCCCACTTATTAAGAATTTGCGTAGCGCTGAAAGGCTAAAAGAGGCAAACAGCAGTGGGCAAATGAACAAGGGATCAATTCTATTACACATAACAAATGCACACATCCTTAGGGTATCATGGAGATCCCTCTGGAAAACATGATAAAAAGTTTTCCTTCAGACAAGAAGAAGATACAGAAGTATTGTAAACAATGTTACAAAGGTACCAAGGGCCATGCCCAGCCATGGCCAAAGGAAGGAACCTTAGACGAAGACATAATTGAACACATATCGACTTAAATTCACTCTAAGTATGATAGAAAGAAAAGGGAAGCCACCCTACGAATATGGCGGGAATTCTGCAATACAAAAACAAACTTAAATCCAACAGCACCTGAAGAGGCAATAACAAAGTCCGCAGAGTAGGCCCAGCATTACGGTCTTTACCCCATTCTACAAGATTCAGGGTACCAAGAACCCATTTGAGTTGCACCTAAAGAGGAGAGACACCAGCTGCAGGGTACTAAGATCCAGTTAGAGTGGCACCTAAAGAGGAGAGACAAAAATGATGGTAAAACAAGGCACCTTTGGACCCCACCCCTACAACTCTTCAGGCCGGTTCAGAACCGAACCGAAGAGACAGACTCAAATGAATTGAAGCACACTGTTATGCAGAAAGCTCTAGAAGCTCTGCTCCCCTTCAAGGACAATAGACTACGGGACATGTTGTTCTTAGTCTGGGAGACACTTGTGCTGAGACTTTGAGAGAGGTAACTGAGGAATGGATAAAAGAAGAAGAAGCATCGGAGTGGGACATGGAGACACCACAATTCATGAACCCCAAAATGAGTTACAAAATGTAGGTGGACAGAGGAAGATGGGGTGAAGGAATGCAGGCCTAATAAGGATGCAAATGATCAGCACACTAACCAGAGACCACATCATTTCCTCCCGCGCCCACTGCGGGGGTAAGACAGACCTTAGAAACATAGAAGAAGTCAATCCTAAAAAAAGAGTAGATTGGATCTAACACCCATAGAGGTAGTAGAATATAAGGAGAGTAGTTATCATTGTGAAATCTTTCCGGATGAATTGGCAACATGGACTAAAAAGGAAGTAAAGAAGCAATGGTCTGAGAAGTATTTTTTCAACCCATCATTTAGCAATTGCTGAAGACTTTATATGGCAGGGGCAGGGCAACCCAGATTGGAATTACCCATATATGCAAGAGTGCCTTGTGGTCTGAGAGGAGTATGCTATAGACAAGATAAGTAATACACCAGATTCGGGTTAGGCCCAAAACCAGTAAATCCTTGACCAATAACTCAGTCACCCCTCATTTTCAAGGGAGAACAAATGGCCACATAGGTACCATGGTCACAAATGTATAAAGAGAATTTAAAGAGGGCACTCCCCATGCTGCTTGAGGGAGCACAAAAATTGTTAGGATGCTTTGAGAAACACAGTTGGAGTGAACCTCACCTTGGGTGATGTTCAAAGCTTGTTACATTTTCAGGTGGGAGATTAAGTAAATATCATTTTTATCAGGGCAGGATTCTCTCAAATAACATTAATACATACTCAGTTGGACAGGTCACCCATCAAACAATATCCATCAATAGGGCTGGGATGTGCTCAGGCAGACATACCTAGACAGACCAGACATTGTGGCCCTTATGGCAGAGGGCATAAAACCATCTGAAGACATTACAGAATTCATTGCCAGAATGAAAGAACAATGGGTACAGCAAGAAATATGTAACTGGGAAAATACTGGAGGGAATGAAATACTATTTTATAATGTATTGAAACAGGGCCTGCCCACGGACATAAAAGGACAAGGAAAGGACAGAGCAGGCAGAGAGAGCCCCAGCTAAGTTGGTGCAACAGAAACTTAAAAAACGAAGTACAGAAAGGGCACTTGTATCAGCACCACAAACAGCGCTTACAACGCCAGTGCAGGTGCAGGCATCAGGAGGGCAGCCAGTAAGTAACATGGGAAAGAGACAAGGAGGTTTTCCTGGAGGCCACGGGCCAGTGCAGGGAAGAAGACAAGGAGGATATAGGGCAGGACAACAGTGTTATTATTTTGGCAATACAGGTCATTTTACAAGAGAATATAGAGCGAAAAAGAGCGATGAGGAAGCACAGGGGTGGATCACTCCTCAGATGGGGCTGCAACAGATGGACTGGGCTCCCCAACCAGTAACATAGGAATGTCTGCAGGTCCTTCAGGTTTAATGGACCGCACAACAGGGGCAAATGCCACAGAATATGCCCCAGGATGTCAGAAATACTATAGGTGGACCCACACAGATCAAGATGGGAGGAGTAACTGTACAAGGAGGTAATCCCTTTTCTACACAATCCAAAATGTCTGGAGGAACACCAACCAACAGCTAAATACAATGAGAGAGCCCACAGACAACCATTATCTGTCCAATAATATCGGTAACCCAAAGTTCCTCATCTATCGGTAACCAATAGATGAGGAACTCACTGTGATGTAGCCATAGAAGATCGCCCCTATAGTTTTTTTAATCAATACTTGAGACACTAAATCTTGTATAAAAGTAGGAAACTACCACTTTCTCACAAGTCAATGGATACACAAGGGATTTCTGGGGCTGTCAGGAGGGTTTCTTTTACTGAATCAGTGAGCATGACAATAGAAGACACACAAATTGAAGTACCATTGTTATATTCCCCAGAGGGACCGGTCAATCTGCAGAGACCTGATGATTAAGCTGAATATGAGCATCTTTTTTTGAAGATGAGTATTGTGTATGTTACACACCTGGTATTACACCAGGCAGGATGCTGTCACTGATAGCTCATGAGGACTTGGGACAACAGGTCAGAGCAATTACTGTGGATACAGAGGCCGTTTTGCTTTACGCTACTGGGGAAGACAGTACAGATATCAAAATTACTATTCTTCAGACCCGAGTGACCTGTGGATCCCATAGAAGAACCAGACATGGTGTGAGAGATAATGGCTCTTGAAATAAAGCCACGTAATAGCATTTGACAAGAGACAAGGACTGTGGGAGTCAATAGTATTTACGGATCCAGAAGTCAAATTGCGACACATATCAGATGAAGAAATGTTTGATGGCCTATCATTTGAGACAGTGGTATTTCAAAGGGATATTCAAATGACAGTACAGTTGCAATACAGGATGGTGCCAAAACATGTGCAAGACAGTACAATGAGAGGATTTCGCAAAAGTACCAGAGAGTCTGTGGACAAAGGGACTACACAATATGGGACTGATTGAAGGAACTGAGCCTGTTAAAAATAACAATGAAACCCTGGGCGATACTGCCCAGGGTGTGTCAGTATCTCTTATCCAAAGAAGCAGAAGAAGGCATCTTTCCCATAATACAGGCGTTCCTTGAGCAGCGAATAATACAACCCTGTAATACCACAATGTATCTGATAAAAAGGCTAAGGGGGGACTTGAAGGATGATTCACGATTTCGTCCCCCTGAATGTTATAGTAATACCAGAACTTTCAGTGGTACCAGACCCGTCAGTCATACTGACAAACATTCCTATGGATTCCACCTACTTTTCAGTAATTGATTTGAAAAATGCATCCTTCAGCATTCCACTGCACCCAGATAGTCAGAATTTAACAGGGTTTACGTACAGACACACTCAGTACTGCTATAGATGGATCCCCCAGGGCTATTGTGAGTCTCTGAATATCTTTAACAGGACAGTGAAAAAGGATTTAGCAAACGCAAAATGCAAAAGCACCCTTTTATGGTACGTGGACAACATTTTGGTGTGTAGTGCTACTGAAAACATAAGCAGGGAGGACAATATTAGTCTTCTTTGAATGCTTGCAGAAAAAAGATATAAAGTTGACAAAGACAAATTACAATATGTGCAGTCAGAAGTTCAGTATTTGGGACCGATAATATCTAAAGATGGGAGGAGGGTAACACCTGATAGAGCAGGGAGCATCAGAAATATGCCCAAGCACACCACCTCAAAACAAATGCAGCAATTCCTAAGACTCTGTATTTATGTGAGACAGTGGGTATTTGATTATGCCACTCTGACTGCACCAATTTTGACCGCTCTAAAAGAGCCCCATACCAATAGGAACAAAATAAACTGGACTGTTAAATAAGACACAGTATTTCGGGAGCTGAAGAACACAATCACAAATGCTCCAGTGTTAGGTATACCTGACTACAGCAAACCATTCTACCTCTTTTGTCATTGTAATGGAATGACAATGACGGACGTACTGAATCAAAAGACATCCAGGGGACACAAGCCAATTGCCTAATACATTGGGCTGCTATATCCCGGTGTGAAAGCTCACTACCAATGTGAGCAACAGCAGCATTTGCAGTCCAGGGAAGCTCACAACAGTGATGGGATCACCTTTAACATTGTGGGGCTGATTAGGATGGGGGGACGGACTTTCACTGGCTGCAGCACAAGCCGCAATGCAAAATGAGATACATTGCATATCCCTGCACTACGTGGGAGGCACCATGTGATGCCTGCCACATGGTGCACAGATATGTAGGGGGGTATTATAGGTGCCCCCCACAACCAACAGCTTGGGGCAAGGTGGGAAATGGGGCCCGTAGTGGGTCTCCAAAGTCCCTTTCCACCTGCCTTTTCATGGCAGGTGACCCACCATGAAAAAGCAGGCAGAAAGGGAAATTGTAATCCCTACGGTGGTGCCTGCCATTGTGGGGAATACAACTCCCTCCGATGCACCAGCGGGCTCAAGGACCCCGTTGGATGCGTGGCAGTTGGTCTTTCTGACCGCCAACAAACCACCCGCCATTGTAATATGGCGGCGGGAAACTTGCTTACGATGGCGGTGAGACCGCCACCGACAGGCTGTTGGTGGCGGTCTCACCACCATCGTAATCGACACCTATATGTAGAGCATGCATTATTTGCTATTTTACAAAGAAGTAAGAGCACCCTCACAACTCAGAGGGCATCTGGGCATGAAGTAATACTTTCAGTACCATCTTTACCAGTGTTTTCCTGTCACACAGTTAATGCAGCAACATTCTTTGCACACCCAGTTACTGATGATGAACAAGTACATGACCGTGCTAATTAGATACACGATGAAGAAAGTAAGGTGGGGTAGGATGCCCATCCCAGAGAGCATGTTGCTCTTTGTTGATGGATCCTCTGTCATAGATCAGGAAAGTGAGATTAGACATTTAGGAGCCGCAGTTGTAAGAGCTGAACAGCAGGGATCATCTGATACATTACAAATGAATAGCCAAATGACACTGCCTTCTCATTTCAGAGCACAGCCGGCTGTATTAGTGGCCATCATTGAAGCACTGCAGCGAGTTGAGCGACTAGAAGTTACCATTGATTCAGATTCAGAGTACATCACCCCCACTGTACATTCTATCATTTACAGATGGAAAAGGAGGGGATTTAAAGATTTCCTGGCACAATTAATAAAAGCTTTAACACTTCCCTCTAAAGTAGCAGTAATAAAGCGTGCAGCGTCCTTATCGTCCTAATCCTTATCTCCAGAGGTAATGCTCTGGCAGATTGGGCAGCAAAAGAAGCCGCTATAGCATTCCCAAATTATAGTCAATGTGATCAACACACATTAGGAATGATGACAAGCAGGCAACAGGATGCTGTAGAATCACTGCCCCAATCTACTGAAACACAGTGGCGGCTCCTCCGCTCAGGCATAAGAACATCACCCACTGCTTTTCAGCAGGGTAATAAAAGGAAAAATAAAATGATAATACCTTGACGTTATTATCATTTTATTTTTTCCTACTGCAGCAGTTTTGCGGGGCAGGTCAGGGCTGCTCTGCTCACAGAGCAGGGGAAAGAGTGGTGACACTCAGTAAGTGCGTATGAATGTTTGGCCGGCTGTTTTGGGCCAGCCAAACAGTCACACGCACTTTGCATGTTCGCCACCCAGGATGCAATGCAAGCTGGGTGGGGAACATGCCTAGGCTCCCAGTCCCCATCTGACCACCGAACCACGGTGCTCAGACCATGCTGTGATTGGCTTTGGGGAGCCTGGGTGCTTCCTGTTTCCGGCTCGACGGGAGGGACAGTGGATGAGAGACCCCGATCAATGCCAGCTGCCATTGCCGAAACAGCAAAATAACATTCGAGTGAATTGCAAGAACAAGCATTACCTCACAAAGTGGATCTGTGGGAACAGAGAGGCTGCATTCAGTCACCAACGGATCTCATTTACAGGCAAGAGAGTGTAGGCAAGCCAGTAATGCCACAATCCCTGTTGTACATGGCTTTAGAGCAACTACACCTCAAAGCACACACAACAAAAGAATATCTTCTTGATCTATTACAGGCAGATTTGTTTATTCCAAAACTATTTGAAATGATCATGCACATTGCAGAATGTGCAGTATGTCAACTGTATAGCCCCAAGCTGACCTTAAAGGTGATCAGATCAACAATGCCACGCCCAATAGGTCAATTTAAATATCTACTCTTTTATCGACATGATACAAACAAGTAACAATTACAGGTATCTTATATTAAATGTTTGTCTATTCTCATGATGGATTGACGCCCTGTGTACATCTGTGTGCATGATGATGCCAAAGCAGCAGCCAATTTTCTGACAATAGGGGTGATACAGAGGTTGGGCATGACCCCAGCAATCCGCTCCGATAAAGGGGCCCAATTCTGTCAACGCAGTATTTCAACACATTTGCATCGCTCTAGCAATGCGACATATACTGTCATCTGTTTATCACCCCCAAAGTAATGGAATCACAGGGCACCTAAATGGCCTCCTCACAAATAAAATACGCAAACTATGTGGTACACTGCAAAGGAAATGGCTGTACTGCCTAACACTAGCTATGTATGTCCTCAGAAATCAGCCAGGAAGCCATCACAATTTAACATCACATCAAATAATGACAGGCTGTGCCATGCCCACCCCTTTAATAAAAGAGCAGCAAAAGACACATGCCCATAAAACAGCTGAGGTTTTAGGAAGATTGAATGAATTATTTGTCTGAGTTAATGAAGTCTGTCAAGTTCTTCTCAAAACAGGAAACAGTATTGCGAAAGGAAAAGACCAGTTCGATGCCTGTTGGCCAACAGGTTTACATGCAGAATTTCATCCGCAAATAGAAGATTCCTAAATTCGACAGCCCTTTCTCAGTAACAAGGAGTACCCCAGTGCAGTGAAGGTGGATGGCAGGAAACAATGGGTCCAAATAACAGACATGCAACTGGATCCCACCTTGCCTCAGACACTTCCACAGACGGAAGGGGAACAAGAGGGGGAAAGAGAGATACAAGAGTAGCAATGTCCCACTTCAAAGCGCGAGTGCAGTATTTTGTCAACTATACTGGTGTACAGTTATGTATTGCTGTTTTGTTTTTCTTTTATGTCTTCTGGTACCGGTGGCTACATTTGCAGGTAGCGACATTGCAGTAGTATTTTACCTGATGTATGGGACTACGTAACAAAATTACACGCTTGCAGAGAGCAGTAGCCAAACAGAAAAATATATCCCATAGTATTCATGCTGCCTCGTAGATTATATGGCCCCTAGCGCCGAGATACCCCTTCGGGGGTGATTCGTGCGCGATACAAGTACTGGATTTACATTTTTTTTATCAGCAAATGACGGAGATAGGTATGCAGTTCTATAACTTCTTGCTTTGTTTGTTCTCTGATTCCACATGCCACCGACTCAGATAGGTTGCACTCGCCCAAAGAGGTACCTCCAAATATTACCATGTGTCTGTTACACCTTTTTCTTTGCAGAATACGAGTGCAGATGCAAGCACTGCAGGCCCAACAGGGAACATTCCTTGTAAATACCACTCAATATGAAAAAGAGTTAGCAGAGCTAACAGACCGCAAAGAGCTATTAGTGAAGCAAGATGCAATGACCAGGACGTGGATAATGAGGTACAAGGATGAAACTTGGTGAGCTAAAATATTGCAGTAGGGATTTTTAGGGGTACCCTGTCAGATGCTATTCTGCAAGAATTACTCCACCACACCCCTGCCTCACAATTGCCAGAAAAGGCCATATTTCTGAGTAAATGGATCAGTATAAATTCATGGTCAATGGCTCCATGGTACTACATTTGGGTGCAGGGCCCCATCACTATGGAAACCAAATCAGACTGTCAATATCACACAACAGAAGTTTCAGGCAGTGTGGGATGAGAACATATCTAGACTAACTTGGGTAGAAACAACTACAACTCTTTGATCAGGTACAAAACCCATTCTCTTCTCTTTGTGTTTCAGGGAAAATGGAACAGTCCCTTTGGGGAATAAAATCAATTGCAATGTTACAAGATATAATGCTGATATGCAATGGTGCACCTCCAGCCTAATGGAGTTTTACTGGAACTGTGGTGAGTGGCTGTATATGCAACTTCTTTCACGTTAGTGAGCACTCTGTTCTTTGGTCACTGTGCATACTACCTCCCTGGTGATTCCAGGAGTAGACATCTCTCAAATATATGACCATCCCATGAGCCGCCCAACAACCTCGCTACACCATCATCGGAGGAAGAGAGCTGCAGAGTATGTCGGTACTACAGCCTGGGAAGACATCCCACAAAAGCACAGGCTGTTCAATGATGCACAAATCTTCTTCAGCAGCATCCTTCCGTTCGTTCAAGGTAAAGCAACTGCACGCTGACTCCAGATTACCCGTTGGGAGTTGATGAAAGCCTTCAACACCACTGAGGATGGATTCAACGCGATAAAAGAGTTGCGCGCCATGAAAGTAATGATTATGTACTATAGATACGTACTAGATTTGACGGCGATGGAAGGGGACGTATGTGCCAAGGTTCAAACTGCCTGCTGCGCATATATTCCAGCCAATGATGCTGATAATGGAACACTAACAGAGGCCCTACAAAATCTGCCTACCTTGCAAAAGAAGATGGTGAACGAGGGGGGTGCCCCAATAAATGTTTTTTAGGGTGATTCACTTGGGTATCATCTTGGAGGGCAGTAATAAGTAAGGCTTTGTTGCCTGTTCTTATAATATTGCTATTGATGTTCTGTGCCTTCCAAATAGTGATAGGATGTTGTAAAAGGGTTATTCAGATGTTGGGAGGGATGTTCACAGCTTGATTGGTCCATGCAGGATGTTGAGGAAAATGTATACACATTAATAACTCCAAGCAAAAGGGAAGGCAAGGAAATTATTGAAAATTCAACTAAAGGGGGGAATGTTATAATGAATGTAGAAAATGAAGAAGGCCCACTCAAGTCAGTGCAAGCAACTGTACCTGTTAAAGGAAACATACAGGCCTAAGCTGTATACAGTAGCAGAATAGAAAGCACAATTGGAGGCAGGACCTATGGGTAGGGAAGTAGACACAAGCTTTAGTAGAATAGAGAAATATAATTCGTCACAGCAGAAATGGGAAGTCAGAGACCCGCATTGTAAGAAAATATCTTTGTGAAAATATGTTGATAAAGCAGAAGAGAGGCACAGGACAAGTGGGACGGTAGGCCTTGCAAAGCAGTAGACATGTAGGGAGTAGAGCATTGCTAGGCTTCAAAGGGAAACAGCATTTACAACGCAGTCCAAACTATGGTGTACCTTTCCAGTGAAGGGGCAAATTACGATGTTGTAAGGTTCAGAATCCCTGTTTACTGCCGAATCATACCGTTTTCCCAATGACCGGTTACGATGCCCGGAAACCATTTAAGCAGACCGAATCGGTTTCGAAAGGCACCCGGACCGCCCGAGTCTTTCAGATCCGATTCTCAGCTCTATTGGCATGGTTTTCATATGAGTGATTACGATGACCACTTTGGTCAGTCGTTCAGATTCAGTTTGCCTGAGATGAACCATCTGCCGGAATCTGTCTTTGGGGGCACATTGTGGGCCCCCCTTCACCCAGAGGGGTCCGAATGTGGCCACCCAAGGGACCCCTCTTCCCACCCATGCACAATGTGGCAGGCACCATTAATTAATTAATTAATTGTGGGTTTGTAATGCGCTAGAATCGACTCCCGAAGGAGTATCTCTGCGCTGTAGACCGCTGGGGAACCCGTCCTGGCTTTTCCTGTGAGATGGCCCCTACTGGGTGTCTCCAAGGTGAAACCAGGCATCCCCGGCGTATGTGGGGGGCCGTTGTGGAGATGAGGCAAGCTAATGCCCAGAGTTGCCGAGTGTGATCCCAGGTTAGAGTAGGCACCGAGATGAGAATTATCGAGTCCGCTGACCCTGGTCCACGACCCTGCCGCGTCGGGAATTGAACCCTGGTCCCGGGCCGTCCTCTGCTCTCGGGTCTGCCGCCTCTAACCAGTGAGCCACACCACTCCACCATGGGGTGCCTGCCACAGGGTGCACGGTTTTCCCCAACCACCTCATTTTTCAATGGGAGCCTGTGTTCACGTTCGGATCACAGGCTCCCATTGAAGTCAATGCGAGTCCGACCAAACGATGTTGGAAGGCATCGTAATCAGTTGTTCGGACTCACAGGAGCGGATTTAATTAGAAAGTAGTCCAGAACTGATTAGTTCGGGACAGTTTCCAACGAAATTGTAATCGGCGCCTTAGTCTTAACCACGCTTTAGTCTTTACCACGCAGGTGTTTATAACTACTGTGTCTTTACCACTAGAGTCATCACCACGCATCAGTTTACAACTATTTTTGGATCTAGATATTTTGCATGCATGTGTCATTACTACACATGTTTATACCACTGGTATTGTTACTACTTATGTGATTTACAACTAGTGTTAGTACCACATATTTTTTACTAGTGTCAATAGTGTGTTTTACCACTAGTGTCATTACCACAGGGTATTGACTAGGGAATTGTATTAATACTCTGTATTAATTTTAATACATTAGTATTAATATTTATGAATTGTAATTTATATAAATTAATAATTAATTTTATAAAATTGCTAAATTAGTATTTTGGGACAAGATGCAAGGAATATAGGGATATTGGGTAGGGTCGTGTGTTAATACTCCGGTATGGAATGTTAAATGTCGTATACTTGTAAAGCGCACAGCTGCCCGAGCAAAGGGGCGTCCCGGCGCTGTATACCACTGGGGAACCCATCCTGGCTTTCCCTGTGAGATGGTCCCTCCTGGGCATCTCCAAGGTGAAGACAAGCATCCCCGGCGCTGATGGGGCCGTTAGTAGAGATTAAGCAAGCTATTGCCCAGAGTTGCTGAGTGGGACCCATGGTTGGAGTAGGCACCGAGGCGAGAATTATCGAGTCCGCTGACCATGGCCCAAGGCCCTGCCGCGTTGGGAATCGAACCCTGGTCCCGGGCCGACCTCTGCTTCCGGGTCTGCCTCCTCTAACTAGTGAGCCGCACCACTCCACTATTATTTGTTATACTTTAGTATTTATATATATATTGGAATTTTGTAAAAGTAATAATAATATTACAATTATAAAAATAATTTAAATAAAGAGTATTTAGGGATGGAATGCAAGGGATATTGGGGTATTTGTTGGAGAGGTGTATTAATATTCAGGTATTCATTGTAGTAGTTGAATATTAATAAATAAAGGTAATTTATTTAAGTAAACAAACCAAATTAATTGATTTTTAAAATGAAATACAAATGTATATTACATTTTTTTCAAAATAGGAATTAATTTAAAAACATTTATTTGTTAAAATTACGTTTTAACACATTATATAAAACAATCTAAATGTAATAGAAAGGCGTAATATTTATGTAATTTATTTAAACACAGTATCAAAATTAAAAAAATTAAAATAAATAGTAAATAATATAACATTTTATAAAAATATAAACAAATTTATTGTAACATGTTGAATCTTTTTTAAACATTTAATACGATTTACCATTAAGTTCACTGGCGAGTATTGTCCTTTTTCTGTTTTTACTTTTGTGCTTGACGCACGTGGTTGTATGTATGTTTCTACAGTTGGTAGAGTGTGATGGTCCACATTGGAAGCAAAGAAGAGCTGCGGTCAGGTAAGAACAATTTACTTTATATTACTAAGTATATAGGTGGGTTTGTTTATTGTAAGGTAAAGGGGGAAGGTAGTTAGATAGAAATACTTGGGGCCTTATTAAGAGTTTTGCAGTCTGACGGCCGTAGAACTGAGTCTGCCCTGCCAGTAGCGCATGGCACTGGTGGTCCAAAGACCACCGAATTATGAGTTTTCCACAGGGCCGGCGCTGTGGAGGTGGGGATCTTGCAGCGGTGGTGAGTACTTTTTCCAAATATATATTGATGCCTGTGTGTGCATTTCGACTGCATGTGTTGAATGCACACATATGCATGATAAATGTGGAAACAAAATCATATACCCATTACCAGGGTTCAGCAAATATATAGGCAGTCCTGGAAATGGATATATGGTACGAAAAAGACTCACCGATATATCACCGCACACACAGTCGTAATCCTCTGGATGCAGATCCTGCTATGAAGGGGGACCCGGAGACAGGGATTCACATCGGACTCTGCCAGGAGGAAGAAAAAAGGGTGAGTACGCAACCCAAATCCTTCGTCACCGCCACCTTGACACAGGAGGTGGACTGCTGCGGTCCACTCATGGATCAAGCAACTCGTAATATGCATGGTGGTGCAGCTCCCCTGTACCACCCTATGGAGTCTGCCTTTCCCCGACTGTGAGCCCGGCTGTCTGCTCGTGAACTTGGCGTCCAGCTGCGTCTTCCCTAAGGCAATCTGCCTAACTCGTGACACGGTTTTCTGACCATTGAACTCTCCAAGCTCCGACAGCAACCCCAGATACAGCGGTACAAGGACCCGCCAAACTTGTAATAAGGCCCTTGTTGTGTGTTATGTGCGTTTATTCATTTTCCACTCCCATGCAGGTTGTGTTCATATGCTCACGTTGGGACGTTTTTTTTTTTTAAAGAAAGTTTCGAAAAGTTATAAGAATAATTTGTAAAACTTTTTCAAACTTCTTTAAAATAAAAGCAACATTTTTACTTTTTTGCCTACGTGTTTTTTACACTGTTTATAGTCTGCTTGGAATGAAGATTATGTGGCTGCAGGATGTAGATGGATGTATTGAACCCAGTAATACAGCGTTAGTTTTAGGATATTTCTATTTGGAATCAGTATTATTTTTTAAGGGTATGTTTTTATTAGCAGGGTCTCCAATATGGATGTTCTATTTTTATTGCTGACCTCAACAGTTGTGTACTACTACTTTTTTTTGGGGGGGCGGTTATTTTTGGGGAGTGGCTAATGTGCATTTTTACTGTGGATTTTTTTAGATTGAAAATATATATATTTGTAATAATTGAATTGCAGGTGATGGTTTTGCATTTCAGGACGTAATTTTTTTTCTGTGAATGTTAATTTGTACATATATGGATTATTGGAGTACTGTTGACTCTTGGTGACACGTTATAAAGTCACCAAAAATTGAAGAAAGAAGACACATACAGGTAGGAATTAATAAAAATAATAATTTAGTTAAAAAAAAATTAAAATGCCAATTGAATTGTATAGAATTGTTAAAATAGGCAAGTAATTTAGGGAAATATTAGTTAGTGTTAGTAATATATTATGTATGCAATACTGTACAGGTAGACTGACCATCAACGAAAGTTGTTGTATTTGATCCAATAATCTCTTAGATATTTCTTTTCTCTTTTTGGATGTACGTTGTTTCAGGCTACCTGACAGTGATTACGCGTCTCATTTTGTGGAAACTTTGACCCTCATTATGATGGCGGTCGGTCTGATCACTGGGCACAATTGCGGAAATCAGGAGACCACCGAAAAACATGCCGGTGGTCTGACTGCCACATTTCGATGCGACCGCCGGGCTGGCAGTCAGAAACGCATCAAAACCAGGGTGGGGACATACTACGGCCATGGGAAAAATGCTCAGCACATGCCTCTACCATGCAGCACCTCCTTCAGGTTCGTGGACTGTGTGCAATGACCCAAATGGGGCATGGCACATGGTGCACGGATGTGTGTGGAGGCACTACATGTGCCCCCAGGGCCACTTTTCTGTGACCCACAATGGACAAGGCCCCTGTTTGGGGCTCCCTATATCCCTTTTTGACAACCTCTTCATGGCGGTATTCCCGGCATGAAAAGGATGTTGGAAAGGGATATCCCAATCCCAATAGTGATGTCGGCCTCGGCACCACCGACATTGTTGGACTCTGGTACGACCGCCGCCCCATCAGGATCTATGTAAGTAAGTAATACTTTATTGTACATGGTTCTTTAAAACCTTTACAATGTTAATAAAACAAAGAAGCACCAATTTATAAAATGTGTCTCTGAATTGAACGAGTTAAAAACTAAAATTCTGTACATAAGACAAGTAAACAGGATTACTGAATAAGACAATCGACAACACAAATGAATGGGGCTTATCATCTTATTAAAACGATCAAGTGTGAGAGTCAAGGAGTCAGTGTAGGAATTGGACTTCTGCGGTACCGTTAGGATCATCATTTGGGCTGTTTAAGGTATTGCTCGCTTTAGTTGGTTCCTTCAAGATTTTGTAGCGGGCCTCGGCTGTTGCAAGAAATTTTACCATTCGACAACTCAGTTGGATGTTGTCCCCTTTAAAGTAGGCCAGAACTGCTTGTCTACAAGTCCGTATCTTGTGGAAGTTGAAAAGCGGACGCAGGAAAACTCGTCGTTCGTGTGTGAGCTCGGAACAGGTGGTGATCAGGTGGACTATGTTTTCCTGTCCGTCCCCACAAAGTCGACATCTTGTAGGTAGCGGTGGCCGTAACCATGGAGGCAGGTGGGCCGCTGAAGGCAGTAGCCCCAGGCGAAATTTCAGAAATTTCTCTTTTATTTTTTGGGTGAAACCAAACTGCAGATAGGTTTGGGGCAAAGGCGCGGTGTATGATTGAACTGTAAGCCAACCATGAGCCCGCTCGATTAGGGCGGCTTTGTCCTGCAGTACTGATTCCTTCCGGACTGTCTTGTTGACCACCTTTTTAAAGACTGCTGCGGAGACTGGGAGTGACCAAAGTTGCTGTAATCCTAGGTCCTCAATGGCTCCCTCCAAGTACCTCCTTGCTGGACATGTTGGTTTGTTTTGAAGTTCCTTCCACAGGAGCACATTTAAGGTATTCGGTTCGCCCCTGCTTAGTTTATGGCAGGTTTTTATGTAGGCTCCCTTGCGTGCCAGCTCTTCTTTTTGAAGCCCGAACTCTAGTCTCATTTGAGCCGGCGATGAATACCTTGGTAGGCCAAAGATCATGCAAAGTGCTTTTGCCACAGTTCTGTCTAATAAGGGAGCGTCCCTCCCTCTCATAGCTTCACTGCCATAAGTGATTGCTGGAATTAGCTTTGCCTGTATTACCTTTATTAGTGGGAGAAAGCTTGGACCGGAAACTGTGTTTTTTAGGGTTCTGAGTGTCGCTGCTGCAGATACTCCTCTCCATCAGGATCTATAATCCCGGCAGAGGCAGTGGTCTTTTGTCCGACCTAATAGGATCCGACCACCAGCATTGTAATGCGGCCGGTCGGAGCGATGGGCTGTCAGCGGTCTGACCGCCACCAAAGACCTGTAGGTGTGCAGTACGACCACCATCATAATGAGGCCCTTTGTTCCTTCTTCACAATTTCCCAAAAATTATATAGGTTTCGGTGAAGTTTGACAAATGATTTGCTGAAGGAATTGTGCCATTCCTCAATGGCATTGTTAGTCTTTGCACCTCCCTCTAAGCAGGTTGTGTAACAGCTCCACCATTCAACGGGAAATCTTGGTCTCCTCCTGTGACTCCACCTGTTTAGATTGTCAATCCATGTATCTTCAAAATAATTTAGTAGTGGTTCCAATTTCTCTTCATTTTGAGGAAAATATTGTGATTCAGAAATTGCTGTGCAGTACTCATCTACATAGTCATGAGGTACAAAGTAAAAGGCAGATAGTCAATTCAAGAGGCTTTATTCGAGAATTCTCATAAAAGCATGTACATACATAAATAATTTAAAACATTATTAAATTCATACCTCATGAAATATACAGGCAGTTAAAAATCCAGAAGAGATAAGTAAAAACACAATACCCAATATATTGATGTAAAACAATTCTAAAAGTCTTATTATTAAATATATCCTAAAAAATTGAACGCTGTCTAATGGACCATGCCCACCCCAAGAATTTGGCTGTTGCTACACTTAGTTGGAGACAGGAGCTAGTGCAAATAATTCTCATAGCTACAGAGCTGCTGGGAGTGCCTAAGTTTTTACAGGCAGGTGCTAACCAAAAGCGCCAAGGGGCCGCATAGGCTTTGCAGGAAAACAAGAAGTGCCCAATAGATTCCTTAATAGCACCACAGGCAGGGCAGGAAGTGTTGGACGAGCCCCTCCACCTCCCTGTTAATGATCGTAAAAGGGAGGGCACCTATCCTCAATTGAAAGAAGAGTTTCCTGTCCTTTGGCTTAGTTATAGTATCCCAGAACAGTTCTAGCGTAGGGAGGGGCTTGACTTCCAGGAAACGACCCGTCATAGAATCAGCATCCGATTTTCTCCATGCCTGCTCAAACACATAGGCCCAATACAACTCCTTAATTGCTTGTTTGCTTGGGAAGGATGTTTCTGCAGGAGTATCCCATTACGGCTTCAGCCCAAGCACAAATAGCAATGATCTAAGCTTACTCAGCCATTCGATCTTATGAAAGACATCAGCATTGATCACTGCTACAAAGCCCTCTGCATAGTGCTTTAGTTCAGGCGTAGTCCAAAGCCGCCTCCAGTATAAAATCGGACGCAACCTGGCTAAGTCACTTACTGCCTTCCTTCCCAAATCAAATCTAAGGGGGGAGGCCTGTTAATATCCTAAAAAACTTGTTCTCAGACATCTGCATTGAGTTAAGGTTACCAAATCCCCACAATTCTGCACCGTACAGTGCGGACCCCAGCGCAGGCAGATAGTTAAAAAAAATCAAAATTAAATATACCGTTTGATAAGGAAACCTCAACTAAGGATGATTTTTTAATTTTACACCCATGTGCCTGAGAAAAGTGAAAAAGCATCCTTGAATTTGAGTAGTATGGTATATTTTTGTAATTGTGTTAATCATTGATAAATAAAAGTCAGATATGACTTTTCTAGGACTTTAATTAATTGCTTTGGATTTAATAACTGCTAATAATTCAGTGAATGTTGGGGTCTGCTTATCAGGAAGTAAACTATATAGTAATGGGACAGTTGTGTTATTTATGTTAGTGTGAATAGTGTAAATTTGGGCAAATGGATGTGGTGTTCATTTAAAAGCACTATCAATCATTCAAATGTTACTATTATCAAGAGAAAAGGTTATGGTTTGTGCTAAATATTAATATTCTTTTTTGAGGGTTTTGTTCTCATGCAGGGCAAAGGGTTCTTCAGAGAAAGTGATTGTTAATTCAGGGGGGATGTTGATGTCAGAATAAGCCTGTGGTGTTATTCGTTGAGGATTACTTAACTGTTTTTGTCTTTGTACCATTCTACTCATATTGGGAATTATGGGCATACTACTGGCTATGTGCATGGGAATGGGTCCAGATACCTGTCTCAAATCTTTTGAATATTTTTTCATGTACGGCTATCTCCATTGCAGAGGCAGAGTGTTTATGCTCAGTTGTCCTAACTATGGTGCCTAACAGAGTAACCGCTCTGCCTCTGCACTAGGATGAAAAGTATTCCACACACCTCTATCGACACCTAGGCTTACTTAAAATGTCCTTACAATAAAGGTAGCCAGCAAACTTTAGCAGACTGTTGCATCTCTGGGATATGTATGATGTCTAGAGGTACCCCCTAAGAGTAATGTGTAGGTCTGGGAGAAGGGGGAGGGGCAACAGTATAAGCTACAAGAGCGCTCCCACTTGACCTATGTCTAATTCAATGTTGGTTTAAAAAAGCTCTCTATGCTGCCCTTTGCTTTATCCATTCAATAATTACAGCATTGTTTTATTCAAATACAAACTTATTTATTAAGATATTTTTTTTAAATTCGAAAAACATTTCTTTTGTATTATTATTTTGTCTTTTATGTGCTATATTGTGATATAAAATTAATCATTTTGACATTCCAAAATCATTTTGTACATAACTTACACAAGAAACCCTGCATTGTAATCAGCTTTTCACCACAACTACCTCACATCACATCACAGCCAGACATGCCGTACTCATACATACACACTGAAGACGCACCCGATTCTCTCATCCTACAGTCTACACGCTCTTCCCACGCAAAGTTCTGAGAGCTCTTCCGGGACTATGGTCATTCTCAGCCAGGTCTCTATATATAAGGTTGTGTTTTGACCCTTGCTATTCTCTGGTAGCCCGATTATGTGAAAATTGTTCGGCATGAATGCCCTTCAGTATCCTCCACTCTGTCCTGTAACACAGAGACCTGATGTTGGAGCCCTTCCACTATGTCAGTCTGCTCCTTCCGCCAGGGGGGAAGATCACGTAGCATTGCTGTGTTGGTACTCACTTTGTCTGCAAGCTTCTCGAGGTCTGCTCTTATTAGGGTGACCTCAGAAGTAGGCGACCCTAGTTGTTCCATTATTGGTTAAGATTCTCTGATTTCCTTTAATATTAGGTCCCTTTTTTCTAGAGGAGGGCTCCTAGTAGTGGGCGATATCATTTCATCTATGGTGCTCCCAGGATGGGTACTCGCATCAGTTTGAGGTGTCCCCTCTGTGTCTCTTGTATCAGTTTGCTTTCCCTTGGTCTGTCCCATGGCCATGTAGGTAGTGTCCCGGGGGGGAGGGGAGGGAGGAGGGGGTTTCGGGGGGGGGGGGAAGGGGGTAAAATCGGGCCCACACCGCTGTGTGGGTATATTTTACTTGCTTGCAGGTTCTGGGAGAATTTCTCTGTCTTCACTATTTCAGACAAGTCTTGTACTGTGCCTATCGATTCTGCCTGCGTGAGTCACCCCCTGAGCCAGCTGGGATTGTAGTGGGTTTGGTGACTTCGCGCAATGAAGTTAGTCGGAATGCTTACTTTCTCGTCATCTGCCTGGTTAGGCCAGCAGGGCCGACAGGGGCAGCACGAGCAAGACCGGGTCCGACCACAATCAGAGGCAGGCCTCTGTGCGCACGACTTAGCCAGTATTTTACATGCCGCCTCGGTAACTCCTCCTCCGTCGCATCCACTGACTCAAATCCTCACAGACATTGGGTGGGGGGGTGAAGTCTCTGGTGGTGCGAGTTGGTGCAGGGGAGTTGGTGAGTCATTTAGTGACGGCCCTGTGGGCTGGTCTCACTTACTTGCTATGACCTCTCAGGGCTGTTCGCGCGTCCTACTTCCACCCCTGGTGGCTCACACCGTTCCTGCAGACCTCAACCCTCACATCCAACAGCACAGCCCACGGCCCCCAGAGCCGCCTCACACCAGATCACTCAGGTGCCCTCGTCGGGGCGGACGACCCACATCCCCAAGGTATTTCTGGGCGATCGGTCCTCTGCACTCCGTGTCCCAGGGGCAGCCTCGGTTGATCACTGCCGAGGGCGCAGCATAGCCCTCAGATAAGTTTGGGGGCATTTCTGCAGGCCAGCCGCAGAACAAACAGCGGCCCGCATGGTCTCACCTCTGTTCCAGGTACTGAACTTTGTTGTGTGGTGGCAGAGGCCATCATCCAGGTATTCCCAGGCCTGATCACTATTGGGCCACACCGACAGTCCCTCACAGCACGGATCAGCCGTCTTGCTGTTTTTAGTAGGGCTGGGGAGTTCCGTGAAGTCCTTCACTCAATTGACTCAGCTGCCAGCGGGCCATGAAGGTTCGCAGCTACCACCGTAAGAGTAAGGATCTGCCATTTGCCATCAGGGACATTGATGCACGGGACGTGTAGTTCCCGAACTATAATACTACACTGGATCCGGGTTAGAGCACCGCATCTCACATCTGGATTGCTTCTAGCTAAGGGGGGCCAGGCAGATGGGGCATTGGAAGTAGCAATGCTATAGTCCAGGAGCTACATCTTCATGAGACTGCCATCTTCGGTGGTTGGCCCGGACTCCTTCAATTGTAGGTTTTACACTGAGTTTTATTGTGTATGTGTAGTTTATTATTCTGTTAGAAAAAAAACCCAAAACCTTTATTTCACTTCCTGTCTTAAAACAAGAGCCATTTTTATTTGGGAAATGTGAAAGTAAGGTGTTAAAATAAAGGTAGGACCAAGTTGCAAATGTGTTATGTTTCATTGATTATATTTATTTGTAGAATGTGTTTTGGAACATATTAGTTTGTAATTTTTTTGTTTTTAGAATAATTTTTTTTAAATATATTTTGTGAAATAACGTTTTTTTACTGCATTGGCTATAAAGGAATTTTGTAACAGTATACGTGCTGATGTGATACATGGTAATGGTATGCGTGGTAATGACACATTTAATGATACTCTTTGTTTATGCGTGGTAGTGTGTTTCATGATGAAAACGTGTGGTGTACTAGAAAGTGTGTTGTAAAAACTGCATTGTATCGGCTTGTGTGGTAAAGGCACTAATTATTCCGTCATACAACCGGCTTCAAAGTAAGAGACAAGCCAAGAAACACTGGTAGTGCAGCGGTGGTGTGGAAATGTAACAATAACAAGTGCACATAATTGGCATTCCATTAACGTGTGATTAGCTGTTTTTACAGAAAGTATTAACTTTTGATCTACTGTTGTGCTTGAGCTAGCGTTTGATTTAATATGAAAATTTATGACGTATTTGCGATTATATGGGTATAAAAGAAAATGTCTACTGCCTTGTAAGTTGAAGTTCAGTTCCCAGTTCTACAGAGTTGACTGACCTCCTGCATGCTTTCTATAAACTCTGTGCTAGACTGCCAACAGAAGTTGTGCTGTCTGCTTTCATTCTGCAACACATCCATAAACCCCTACCCACCCTAAACCCTAAAAATACCCTGATACAAACACACACAGATATCTATCTATCTATCCATCTATCTATCTATCTATCTATCTATCTATCTATCTATCTATCTATCTATCTATCTATCTATCTATCTATCTATCAATACACACACATATATATATATATATATATACATACATACATATACAGATTATATTTATTTATTTATACAGTTATTTATAAAGCATTTACAACTGTTACTCTGAATCGGATTTACTGTCAAAGAATGAGGACAGTAACCAAGATAGTACAACATATTGTCTAAATTTGCAATTTTATGATCAAAGGGTAAATTGCAACAAATATGAATGAAATCTCACTTGTCTCTTGCATATTCAGAGTTAGTAGTACTTATATGTAAAATGTTTAATGTGTCGGATGCAATGGTAACATGCATATTACAGAAATGACCTTTAACTATAATGTCCACAATGTAGTGCGGTTAGCACTCTAGCAGACGCACGTACGCATCCACGCATCCGCAGGCCAGGCGTGGCCTGCGGGGTCCAATAAAAGAAGGACGCGCGCTCGGGCACGTCACTTCCGAATGATACGAGTGTGTGGTTTACTGGCTGACGCTCCGCGCTTCCACCCCTGCGCACGTGGCCATGCTGGTCGCGTAGGCCTACTCACACACACTCACCACATTGGCGACGAGGGTGGGATACCGACCCTCGCTCCCTTCATCGGGTGGTACCACCTGCACCAACCCGCGGTGCCCACCGCGAGGAGACCAACGTGCCATCATTCCGGTGGGTCCGCACCAGTGACCCGAGACTACCTGACGAGGCACACGTGGCACCCGACACACGCCGAGGTGTATACAGACACCGCAACACCGCGGCTCGTCGACCCGCCAATATTCGGGTACCGCCGCCATGGTGGACGAGGCAGCGGCACCGGTCATCAATATCCCGTTCCAGCACGCCGCTGCTGGAGTGCTGCCACCCTTCAGTGAAGCGAGTGACCCATCTACAGCATCACCCCGGTGGAAGGTGTGGCAAGAGAGACTTGAAAACTACTTCGTCGTCACCAGAGAAACGGACGACGCAGTGAAACGATCGCTGCTTCTTCACTACGCGGGGGACGAGGTCTTCCGACTCTTCAAACACCTACCCAATTGGGCGGGGGTAACCACGTATGCTGCTGCGGTCACCGCCCTGAACAACCACTTTGACCCTCAACTGAATGTAGACTTTGAGGTCTTCAAGTTGGGACAAGCCCGCCAACGGGAGGGCGAATCCATGGATCAATTCCACACTCGGGTCCGGGAACTGGCCAGTTCCACGGACGAAGACCAGCCCAAGGCCATCAGGCGCCAACTGATACAAGGGTGTCGGGACAAAACGCTGAGAGGCCACATCCTAAGAAAGCCCGGGATCTCGCTCGAGGACATCCTTGTCCTGGCCAGAGCTCATGAACTGTCAGATGCCAGGGCCACGGCCATGGAGCAAGCACTGCATAAGATTCCCGCCAAACCGGAAACAACCAGGAGTGAGCGGGCTGACGCGGTACGGGCACAACCACGTGGCCCAGGAAGAAAGGGAGCCCGGCGAGACACACCACAGGGCCGGTGTGGATACTGTGGACACGAACCCCATGCGGCCAGAGACTGTCCTGCCCAAGGCCAAGTCTGCGGGAACTGTGGAATCCCAAATCATTTTGCAGCGGTTTGCCGCCGGAGGAACAAACCCCCAAACTCGCAGAAATCATGGACAACCACCAAAGCGGTCCGCCAGCTATCCATAGCGGAATCCCCTCCGGGGAGGACAGAAAATTTCCTACCAACGTCGCAGGTTGAGTCAGACTCTGAGGACGAGGAGGAGGCGTATGTAGTCTCTTTCACCAGGGAACTAAAGATCAGACGACGGCCGCAACCGACATGTGTGATCCATGTAGGAGAGAGCGAAGTGAAGGCCGTCATTGACACAGGGGCCACCGTCAATGTCATGGGCCTACAAGAATTCAACAAGCTGCGCCCTCGCCCGGAAGTCTTAAACTCCAAGACCAAGATATTTGCGTATGGCGCCGACACCCCACTCCCCTTAAAAGGGAAGATAGTCATACCCATACGGGCTGACGAAGTGGAAGTAACCGCAACAATCCATATCATCGATCGAGAGGCTGACACGCTAATAAGCAGCCACACGGCGGAGGACCTGAAGCTTATTGCCTTTGCCAACCACATACGGAACCATCAGGTAGAAGAACTCCTGGAGCGCTTCCCCGAGCTGTTCGAAGGTCTCGGGTGCATCAAATGCGCACCTATCAAACTGCACATCGACAAATCCGTCACCCCTACCGCCCTCCGCCATCGGAGGATCCCCTTCCACCTGCGGCCACTGGTGGAGAAGGAACTGGCGAAACTCGAGAAATTGGGGGTCATCGAAAAGGTAACCGGGCCCACCCCGTGGGTGTCGCCCATGGTCATCGTCGAAAAACCCAAGCAGCCGGGCGAGGTCCGGCTATGCATAGATATGAGACTGCCGAACGCGGCAATCAAGCGGGAGAGACATCTGACCCCGACGATGGATGACATCATAGCAGATGTGAACGGCTCGAAGTGGTTTTCCAAGATCGACCTCAATGCAGGATACCATCAACTGCCACTCGCTGAAGAATGCCGTTTCATAACCACGTTCAGCACCCACCTGGGCCTCCGGAGGTACAAGCGCCTCAACTTCGGAATATCCTCGGCCGCTGAGGTGTTTCAGAACACCATCAGGGAGCTGCTTTCGGGACTGCCAGGAGTCATCAATGTGAGCGACGATATCCTTATTCATTCCGCCACGGCCTCCGAACACTACAAACACTTGCGGGATGTGCTGAAGAGACTAAGTGCACATGGAGCAACACTCCACAAGGAGAAATGCCAATTCTTTCAGCCCTCGATTGAGTTCTTCGGCTAAGGGTTCATCCAGGAGGGAGTCCAGATCGACCCGCGGAAGTCGAAGTCCATCAAAGATGCCCCAGCACCACAATCGCCCACGGAAGTGAGGAGCTTCCTCGGAATGGCCACGTATTGCGGCCGCTTCATCCCAGGCCTGGCCACACGCAGCGAGCCTCTCCGAGCGTTGACGAAGACAGATGCCGCCTGGACCTGGGGCCCCAAAGAACAGGATGCCTTCCGGAGCATAAAAGAGGCACTTCTAGAGAACGCCACCCTCTCATACTTCGATCCAACCAAGCGGACCGAAGAAGTCGTGGATGCCAGCCCCGTAGGACTTGGGGCAGTCCTGACACAAGAACATGAACCAGGGAAATGGACAGCCCTAGCATTCGCGAGCAAGGCCCTAACTCCCACCGAGGCCAGGTATGCTCAGATAGAACGCGAAGCTTTGGCCATCAAATGGGCCTGTGGACACTTTCATCTTTACTTGCACGGACAATCGTTTGTCATGGTCACAGATCATCAACCCTTGGTGCCACTTTTCAAAGGCACTGCCCCCCGTCCACCGCCACGCATCGAAAGATGGGTGATCCAGCTCCAAACTTATGACATGGAGGTCATCTACAGACCCGGAGCCAAAAACCCAGCCGACTATTTGTCACGGCACCCACTACCCCGAGAACCAGCAGCCACTGATGAGGAGTGTGATGGCTATGTTCATTGGGTGGCTCTCACATCCTGCCCCCAGTGTATGACTCTAGATGAAATCAAGGAGGCAGCAACAGAAGACCTCCCCTACATGCAGTCACTGCAGGCGGTGCAAGAAGGATCCTGGACGGATTACCTCCGGGCCCCCACGAGCTGGACGGCGGCGGACAAGTCAACCCTCACAAAGTATTGGCAGATCCGCCATGAGCTCAGCGCCACGGAGGAGGGCATACTCTTAAGAGGGACGCGCCTCGTGATACCAAGGCGACTCAGACATCGGGCCACCCAACTTGCCCACGGGGGTCACCAGGGGGTCACCAAGATGAAGGCGCGCATGCGCGAAAAGGTGTGGTTCCCCGAACTGGAAAACACCGTGGACGAGTATGTCAAGAGTTGCATGTCCTGTCAGTTGACCAGCGACCCGGAACGGCCAGTCCCCATCATCACGGAGGAAGCCTGCACAGCTCCATGGGAAAAGGTCAGTGTGGATTTTGGAAGCTTCCCCGGCGAGGGACATACTCTGGTAGTCATAGATTCTTATTCCAGATACCCCCTCGTGGAGAAAATACCATCCACGGCCTTTGCCCACGTGGGGCCAGCACTTGAAAAGATGTTCTCCCTATTCGGCCTGCCCGGTGAACTCAAAAGCGACAACGGCCCGCCCTTCCAGGGAGCGGAGTTTGCCACCTTCATGACAACGCGAGGCATTACCCATCGACGCATCACCCCCCAGTGGCCTCAAGCCAACGGGGAGGTGGAGAGATTTATGCAAACACTTAACAAAATGTTCAGGATCGCAGTAGTCGAAGAGGCCGACCCCGAACAGAGACTGCACGAATTCCTGAGGGAATACCGCGGGACGCCCCATTGCACCACGCTGAGAAGCCCGTGGTCGTTAATGTTTCAAGGCCAACGTAGGGATTTCCTCCCCATGCTGCCGGGGCCAATGCTGGAAGAGAAGGAAACGAATGAGATGCAGGAGCTCGCACAAAGACGTCGGCGCATGAACAACATGCGCACGAGCCACCGCCGCAGGGCCACTCCAAGGCAACTACACCGAGGGGACCGGGTTGTCATCAAAAATCGACGCCCTGGAGGGAAGTTTCGGACCTTCTATGAACCAGGGCCGTGGACAGTCACCAACACGAAGGGCACGATGGTGACCGCCAACAAAGAGGGAGAAGAAGTGTCGAGGAACTCGTCATGGTTTAAAATAATCACTCCGGCCGGCAGTGCAAGCGCCGAAGCCCAGGAGGAAACCCCCGAAACACCTGGAGCAACAGCACCAGAAGTGGCGAGTAGCTCTTCAGCAGACGTCGGGGGCCCTACACCGGAACTTGAAGCACCAACACACTTCTCCCCTGTCCGGAGTCAGGCCCACCATGGGGATCGAGGCTCGGGCCGCACACCCCGTTACAGTCTGAGGCCCAACCCTCGCCCCAACCAGAGACTCAATGACTATGTCTGTCACCTGAGCCCCTGAACCCAGCAACCGGGGAGCACGCAAGTACCATCCCATCATTGTGTATTCTTTTCATGAACAGTTTGTTGAACATTTTGAAATTGTTGAGAGTTGGGTAGAGATGTAGTGCGGTTAGCACTCTAGCAGACGCACGTACGCATCCACGCATCCGCAGGCCAGGCGTGGCCTGCGGGGTCCAATAAAAGAAGGACGCGCGCTCGGGCACGTCACTTCCGAATGATACGAGTGTGTGGTTTACTGGCTGACGCTCCGCGCTTCCACCCCTGCGCACGTGGCCATGCTGGTCGCGTAGGCCTACTCACACACACTCACCACACACAACATACTTTTCACAATATCGAAAACAGTTCATATAATTAATAAATATGCAATGAAATGAATTGTAAACAAACGTTGGAACAATGATAGCAATTTTATACTGCAAGTAATGGCATGTTTGAAAATGTAGTTTAACAAAAACAGAAGTATTTTGTTTATGTTGTTTGGCAATGGTAGCACTCTGGCACTTTAAATAACGAGAGAAACTCACCGGCAGGTCATGTGATCAAGGGCTCTGCGAAGTCCGAAACGCTTCATGGCGGCCGAAAAAAGCACAAAATAAAATAACGCTGCACCAAGAAAGGAGGAGTCTGTTCCGTTATTTCTTCGACAAATGATGAAGAAAGGAGGTATCGAATATATATATATATATACATATATATATATATAAGGCAAGCCTCTATAAATTCTGGAAAATGTATTATGCGTTTCGCCCATAAAACAACACACCACGGCCCAGATTGCTTTCAAGCGTGATTTATTTTGGCAAGGACACCTCTACGCGTTTCGGAGCACTGGGCTCCTTGCTGACGACCCCTTCCCGTTTTTCAATGGGTTCCCACCTACTTGAAGTAGGCGGTAAAATGCTAATGCTTTGCAAATGCATTTCAGTCATAAAATAGTCACATACCACTGCGAGTCACTATTAGTATAAAGACACCCTTATCATGCTCCTTCCTATTACCGAATGGCTAAACCATTTTGCGATTTGGTAATAGGTTACCAAATCACAAAATAGGGTTTGGTACATAGGAAAAACCTTTTTCTGGTCGCCAACATTTGGCCGTTTGCGACCTAAAAAAAGCACTGTACATCTGTCCCTTAGAGTATTAGTTCCTAGTGGTCCGGAGTCCCTTTGCTAGGTAATCGAGATACATAGCTGCAGCAGCCAGGATCTTGTTAGAAGTTTAGGAACTTTGCAGACTGACATCGTTTTTGGAAGTCAATTTAAGGCCAAACGGTACACAGAGAAATGCCCCTCATTTGTATTTGTTGTTTTCACAAGAGGGGTGAGAAGGACCCTCATCTTTGCACAGAATCTGATGGAGATACAATGGTATTAAGTTGTCAACTTGGGGAGAAGTGATTGTTGTTAAATAATACCAATGAACTGTTTTTATTTTACATTTTATGAACCAGTCACATTAAAAGTAGACCTTAGAACATGTATGTAAAATCCTGAAGGTAGTTGTCTATACTAAGAAGCATATAATAGCTCTGAGTACTCGTAGCATATGCTACAAAGCATTCCATTGTGTTTCAGCTCTAAGAAGACACAGAATTTCACCAGACCATAAAGATTTGGAAATGCAGAGGTTGCCAAAAGGTATATCATATACAGTACTAGGAACTTGGGGGGGTATTAGGACGCGCCCGCCACAGTGGCGGGCGTATCCTGCATTGTTAACATTGTGGCGGGCGGTTATTTCAGCACCGCCCACCACAATGCTAAAAATGCACATTTGCATTTACATTAACAAAGCGTCAGGCACCGCATGGTGCCTGCCGCTTTGTTAATGTAAATGCAGGGGGGTACCACAGGTAGCCTCCGTGTCCACCCCCCACCTGTCCTTCACTCCGGGGGCCCTCAGGGGGCCCCCTGAAGTGAAGACCGCATGCCTTTCCGTGGCGGCATCGCCGCCATGGAAAGGCATCTGTTCTGGGCAATGCTAATATGGCTGGCGGTGTCTAATAGACACTGCCACCATATTAATCCTTTTCCGTCCCGATCGCAAGGTGACCGGGGCGGAAAAGCAGCGGACGGTCGTTCCGTCCGCCGCGGCCCCCCTCCGCCATACTAATATGGCGGGGGGAATTTAGGTGTGGATGGCGGGCGGATTGCCCCCGCTAGGCCGGCGGTGGCTACCGCCAGCCTGGCGGGGGCAATTCGCCCGCCATCCTAATGGGCCCCTAGATGTGAAAATCAGAAGGATAACATCACTAATAGTTTCCTCTAGGCTTTAGATATCAATGCCCCAGCAGTGCAACCCATGCACAGCTGCACTACCGGGGCGAGTGACAATATCAAGTGTCTCTGTTTCACTGTCTTATCCAATTTCACTTTCACCAGATCTACTTCTAACCAACATACTAACAACAATGTGTGGTTGACAGTAAGTATGGAGAAGTGTGGAAGCGCTGATTCCAATTCCTGTATGATCTGGATTGCAAAGTTAGTTCATTAAACTATGAAGTTCATTGCTCAACTCTAGTGGAAATAATTATATAGAACACCTGTTTGATAATATATAGATGGTGCATAACATTGTTTATTAATGTAACCTTAAGATTTTTAGATCCTACGTTTGTGTGAAGAATATTCTTTCCATTCTACATCTAGCAGTGAATTCCTACAGGCTTGTTGTGACTGAAACGTATCTAACCATTCTTGTTTGCAAACTCATATAATTTCTGTACCACTTTTCCAAACTCTTCCAAGCCTCATAGAGATCTGTAGTGAAAATTAAAGTTCTGAATCAGACTTACATTAACAGGTGTTTGTTGATTTTCAAAGCCTGGCAATGGTTCTGCAGGCTCCCTTGCCAGGCATCACCCACTTACCTAGCCCATCCAGATCAGCCAATGGAATTTTGGGAGAGTCAGGCCCCACCTTAATAATATCATTTTAGGGTGAGTACACACTGCACCAATTATACCATTTTAAAAGTGTTGGTGTCCATACCACAACCACCAATGTACCCCAAGTGGACGAAGACAAACTCAAATATTTTTGGAGTTGTGTGTAACTACTCCTCAGAGGTTGCTTCACTCCAGTGTGTGTTCTTAGGGCTGTCAGCCCAATGTTCAATAATTCAGAGACTTACACTTAAGAGGCTAAAGGATACGTTCCTGCTTTCAGAACAAAAAGACTGCATGAGATGGAATGTTGACTTGACACAGACTCCCAAGCCTTCTTAAGTAAAATTACATGCTGAGAGATCTAACTGATTTATTTTCTCATATCCTTTCTGACATGTTACAGATTGAGAAGTTCTGATAGCTATCTTAGCTGCAGACTTTTTTTATATTTGTCTCAGGCATTTCCTTCCCCCATATGATGTCAGCTTCTTTGATCATGACGTATTAACATGATTGTAGCTCTATGGGTTTATAGCTCATTGGACCTGGGATCTATGGCTTAAATAGGATTTTCTGGATGGAACAATCAAATATCCTAACAAAACATTTCAAATCTCCAACCTTCTTACTATTACACATTAACACCATTCTCAAAGGAGGCTATATAAATGTCACCTAATTAGGTTTAAAGATAGCCATCCCTATAGACACAGCAGTGCAAGCACTGTATGATGATTTAGCACCAGAGCAAACAGATGTCACAGGACAAGCCCAGGAGAGTATCCAAGAACTTTTTGAGGCTTCAACTGAGTTTGTAAGATCTAGGATTTGGGGTGCCAACAAACGGTTATGACCTTCTTGCAAACATTAGTAGACCCCAGCAGGACTCAACATAGTGGGCCTAGGGGGTGCAGTGTGATACCTTTCTTCTTATCCAGTTAAATACTGAGGATAAGGGATCTGGTCATGTAATGAATTTGGAATAATCAATTAACTGCGTCTGAATGTATGCCACCTTGAAAGTACAAAGCCCTATTCCCTGTTCAAAATACAAATATAAATGTATTGATGTATGGAGCGTGGCTGGACCGCTTAAGATGGTGGTTGGAGGCTAATGGAGCTCCATACCCTATGCTGCCTATTACACCATCCTGACTGCTTGCTGCTGGAAATGGACTCCTACTTGTGCCAGCAGGACTAAGGGGTATGCGAGTATCCTCGGATTGCGGAAACAAGACCCGGATGGTGATGGTTTGGACGGGATGAGAAGTGCGGCCTGCCGGCAAGTGAGAAGAGGCAGTGCACCTGTGCTTGGGAGTGTGCACCTGCCACCCAAGAGCCAATCCAGAGGCGGGAAGGCCGCCCAACCAAGGAGAGGCCTTGAGATGACGCTGGCCTGGCTCCTGATGCAGATTGGCTGGAGACCAACAGCTTCCTGCTGAGTCTAACTGTGTGGCTGGGTGGACCACGATAGGCTGCAACAAGAGAGGCCTGTTGGGGCCTGGGGTGTGAAGCCAAACCGCCAGAGGCTGCAATGGAGGTCAAGAGGACCATGGAGGTGCCCCTGATAATCGATGGGGTGGAATTCAAGGGGCCTGGCCCCCCTCTCCTTTACCCCCTCTTTTCTGCGTGAAGGGAGCCATCGCTGTTGCATGGGGATCACAGGCCTCCTCTCCCTAGTACCATGAATGCTGAGACCACCTGAAGATTACTACCCGAGACTTTGGGAGGTTTGTGGTCACGCCTCAGGCCTGAAGTGCAGTGGGGCGGGCCGCAGAGGACTGAGGTGAGCGGCCTGGCTGTTGGTGCTACTGAAGGGGCCTGTCTGGGGCTTCTGTCACGGTCTGGTGGTAGTAGGTGCGAACCCTTCTTTGAAGATATAATGAATCGTGGGCAAGGGGGCCACAAGTTTTGGGCCCCTCATGCTGAGAGCAGCGGGGGCAGGGGAGAGAAAGACCAACAGTTTAGGACTCCTGTTGGAGCCGATGTGGCAGTCTATTGGGTTGTCTTCCTGTTGGAGGCAATTGCACTGGGGAGTTTGGAGATGGCTGGGTTATGCATGCAACCTCCGGAGGGCTGGTTAGGCTTGAGCTATAAATATCTATTGACCCGTGCTCCAACACCTCACCATGGCAAAGGACTAGCTGCCACCTCTAAGCAGGGCAAGCTGAAGTTTGTACAGGTTGCCAGGTTAACCTTGACAATCCTTCGGATGGTGGGGTGTCCAATCCTCCAGGGCCCAACACAAACATAATCCTAGTGGCTATCACTCAATCCTGCAATGCTCTGGAGGCGAAATTGGCATGGTGGGTACAGATGTTACACTGTGGATACGATAGTAGCAGCTAAGGTCCGCGACCTGCTGTGTGGAGAGTGAGGAGGAACCATCTCTGTTTCTTGGGGTTTCTTGAGGACTGCGAGGAGCCCTCCCCCTGCAGTTCCTCAATTAATGGCTGAGATCTTTTGGCCTTGCGCATTCCCTGTCACCTTGCTTCGTCATCGAGAGTACGCATTGGGCCTTGGCTTCACGGACCCCTCCAATGGCCTCTCCTCATCCCATAATAGTCCGGATACTAAACTATGTAGACCGAGATGCGATCCTAGGGTATGTTCGTACTAGTGACGCTGCTTTGTTCCAGTCTGAGAAAATCCTTATCGTCCTTTACCAAACTCGTCAAAGATCAGCAGCAGTCTTTTCTTGCCACCAAAAAATGACTGAGAAACTTGGGAATATGCTACATGCTGCCCTATCCGGTAAACGTCAGGTGATCTACCAAGAAACAACCTATTTCTTTGATTCCCCGGAGGAAGTGTTCCAGTTGTCTGATGAAAAGGTCACTTTTTCCCTCGCACTCTGCCACCAAGAGATGCAGCCTCCCCATGCTGGAGGGCAAGGTGTAACCCCCTGAGGCACTCCGGGCCCATGGCTGAAGCAGGACGTGCTCTAAATCATCCTAGAGGGACTGACCAGCTTACTCTGCAGATGCTCTGGGGGATGGTAGTTCAGGGACTCTGTCAGGGTTGCCTGGAGAGGGGTTGGGAGTGTCTGCCCCAGCCCTGTGTCAAATCATGTGAATGCTTCTCATATCCACCCTTGTTGGAGGTGGGGCTGGTGCTGTGCCAGGCATGGCTCTGAAGTCGTAAACATTGACCTTCTTCCACTCAGACAGTGGGACACAACTCACTCTCGATGATTCGGTAGGGGTGGGCCTCAAGGTTGGCTTGCACGTATTATACGGTTCTGGAACTGGGTTACTTGTTTAATTGTTGGGGAGGGTTCTATTGGGGCTTGGTGCCATCTACGTCAGGTTGGCATAGCTGGGTATCTGGTTCTATGACAGAAGATTCATGGTTTTGAAGTATGAGGTATGTTGAGGATTACTGGTTGGCTTCAGTTTTTTTTTTAGCTGTTGCGCGGTGTGCTGTGTGCTTGGGGCAGCTGTGGTTGCGAATTCCTCCCCTGTGTGCCTATCCCCCTTAGATGGCCCTAAATAACGGCATAGCCCTGGTCGCCCAGACCTACCGGGTCTTGTGGAATGTTAATGGCATCCTGGATAAGAGCAATAGGACCACCATGCTCCAGGAGGTGAAATGGCTTCATCACATCGTTCTTTTCTTTTAGGAAACTCATCTTTCGAAGAAAAAGATTTAATTTTTGGCCTGCTGTGGATATCCATAAGTGTTTAACTCTGGTTTCACAAAAGGCTCTCAAGGGGTGGAAATACTGCTGAAGGGGCACCTTTGTTACACTTTCACCAAAACATCATTGGATCCATGGGGCATGTCACTCAGGGGGCACCTTCATGACCACCCGCTAACATTTATTAATGTTTATGCCCCACCTCCACTGTCTTCATCCTTTCTAGAAGTGATCACAATGTTATGCGTAGACCTCCCTCTGGTGTTGGCGGAAGACTGGAATGGAGTGGTGGATGTGGCGATTGACCACCTCTGTGGGGCCGAGGGGTGGGGGAGCCACCCGCTTACTGCTACAGCTCTTGCATACAGTGTTGGGCCTTGTGGACCTCTCGCACGGATCTGAAGTCGTAAACATTGACCTTCTTCCACTCAGACAATGGGACACAACTCACTCTCGATGATTCGGTCGGGGTGGGCCTCAAGGTTGGCTTGCACGTTTTCTTTGGTTCCTAGTGACACAGGGTTCTGGAACTGGGTTACTAGTTTAATTGTTGGGGAGGGTTCTATTGGGGCTTGGTGCCATCTAAGTCCAGTTGGCATAGCTGAGTATCTGGTTCCATGACAGATGATTCATGGTTTTTAACTATGAGGTATGTTGAGGATTACTGGTTGGTTTCAGTTTTGTTTTTTTATCTGTTTCGGGGGTGTGCTGTGTGCATGGGGCAGCTGTGGTTGCAAATTCCTCCCCTGTGTGCCTATCCCCCTTAAATGGCCCTAAATACCAGCACAGCCCTGGTCGCCCAGACCTACCTGGTCGTGTGGAATGTTAATGGCATCCTGGATAAGATCAATAGGACCACCATGCTCCAGGAGGTGAAATGGCTTCATCACAACGTTCTTTTCTTTTAGGAAACTCATCTTTCGAAGAAAAAGATTTAATTTTTGGCCTGCTGTGGATATCCATAGGTGTTTCACTCTGGTTTCACAACAGGCTCTCAAGGGGTGGAAATACTGCTGACGGGGCACCTTTGTTATGCCGTCACCAAAACATCGTTGGATCCATGGGGTGTGCCACTCAGGGGGCACCTTTATGACCAGCCCCTAACATTTATTAATGTTTATGCCCCACCTCCACTGTCTTCATCCTTTCTAGAAGTGATCACAATGTTATGCGCAGACCTCCCTCTGGTGTTGGGGGAAGACTGGAATGGGGTGGTGAATGTGGCGATAGACCACCTCCGCGGGGCCGCGGGGTGGGGGAGCCACCCGCTTACTGCTACAGCTCTTTCATACAGTGTTGGGCCTTGTCGACCTCTGGCACGGATCTGAAGTCGTAAACATTGACCTTCTTCCACTCAGACAGTGGGACACAACTCACTCTCGATGATTCGGTCGGGGTGGGCCTCAAGATTGGCTTGCACGTTTTCTTTGGTTCCTAGTGACACAGGGTTCTGGAACTTAGTTACTAGTTTAATTGTTGGGGAGGGTTCTATTGGGGCTTGGTGCCATCTACGTCCAGTTGGCATAGCTGAGTATCTGGTTCCATGACAGATGATTCATGGTTTTTAAGTATGAGGTATGTTGAGGATTACTGGTTGGTTTCAGTTTTGTTTTTTTATCTGTTTCGGGGGTGTGCTGTGTGCATGGGGCAGCTGTGGTTGCAAATTCCTCCCCTGTGTGCCTATCCCCCTTAAATGGCCCTAAATACCAGCACAGCCCTGGTCGCCCAGACCTACCTGGTCGTGTGGAATGTTAATGGCATCCTGGATAAGATCAATAGGACCGTCATGCTCCAGGAGGTGAAATGGCTTCATCACAACGTTCTTTTCTTTTAGGAAACTCATCTTTCGAAGAAAAAGATTTAATTTTTGGCCTGCTGTGGATATCCATACGTGTTTCACTCTGGTTTCACAACAGGCTCTCAAGGGATGGAAATACTGCTGAAGGGGCACCTTTGTTACGCCGTCACCAAAACATCGTTGGATCCATGGGGTGTGTCACTCAGGGGGCACCTTCATGACCACCCGCTAACATTTTTTAATGTTTATGCCCCACCTCCACTGTCTTCCTCCCTCTGATGTTGGGGGAAGACTGGAATGGGGTGGTGGATGTGGCGATAGACCACCTCCGTGGGGCCGTGGGGTGGGGGAGCCACCCGCTTACTGCTACAGCTCTTTCATACAGTGTTGGGCCTTGTGGACCTCTGGCGACTGCTTCATCCAGGAGTGCAGGGGTACACATTTCACTCTGGGGCACACAAAACCTCCTTCAATTTTGACTATTTCTTTGTCACTAAGACACTTACACATGACATCATAGATGCACAACTTCTGCCTAGATACCTCTTTGATCACTCACAGATCTTGCTCACGTTGAGATGTGGCCGATGCCCGATCCCCTGGCGATGGCTCCTTTCTGCATGGTCTCTTCGAGAGGTCGAGCTCATCTCCCACATTGGGGACTTCTTGAGATGCTATCTCGAGAAGAACCGAGAAACAGTGTCTTTCCCGGGCACCCTTAGGGAGGTGATGCTGGCGACACTTAGGGGGAGATCACTAGTGATGTGCATGCCAAGAAAAACAGGAAACTTGAGGAAATACAGGAGCTTGAGGTGCAGATCTGTCAACTAGATGGGAGTACGCTGCCAACTCTCGCAGCGTCCGGAGGGGGAACATTGACCTGGAGCGTGAGTGAATGCGCAGCATCCTGATGACTGAAGCTAAATCGGTGTGGCTTGTGGCGCAGTCACACCTGTACAAATAGAGAGACAAGGCTAGCAAATTCCTACACCACCTCTTTTCAGCTGTCACATACCATGGACCAGTTTCATATTTGTGGAGTGCTCTGGATTAAAATTATTGGGTATGCACAGCGTTCTCTATGCATTGATACACTGCCAGAACAGCTGATTTACCAGTTTGTTGCTGACCTGCACCTTTGGGCACTCACTGGAATTGAGAGACAATCGCTGGAGGGAGAGCCGACTGGTAAGGAGCTTACAGCAGCCCTGGCTCGTCTCGGTTCTGGTGAAACACCAGAACCCACGGGCTTCCTCAGTGAAGTTTATAAATCCGTCATGCATAAGCTGACCAAGGACTTTGAAAAGGTGGTTAGGGAAGCAGCCTAATGCAGCAAGCCCCTGTCTTTCACTGGACTGAAATAGTAGTGATTTCAAAGGCTGGGAAGCCCCAGGGCCAGGATGCCTCTTAGAGGCCCATTTGCCTGCTAACATGGAGGCGAAGGCCTTGGCCCTGAATTGCTTGATCAGGGTCAATCCTTCCCTGGTGTACCCTGACCAGGCAGGGTTCAAGCCCAAATGGGCCACCTGACGCAACATTTGCAGGCTTCACAACGCTATAGCCCTGGTTGCCTGGCTAAACGTCACTGCGGACATACTTTTGGCAGACATAGAAAGAGTGTTTAATTCTGTTAGCTGGACTTTCCTGTATGCCCTCATGTGACAGCCTAACTTTTGGGCCCAGATTCATTTTCTATATCTGCCTACTCTACACCTACCTGATAGCGCATGTCCAGGTGCGCGTGGCGGTGTCCGACTTGTTCCCTAACGGATGAAGTATATGGCAAGGATGCCCTCTGTCGCCCCTGCTGTTTAGTAATAGCAATAGAGCCCCTTGTGGAATGGCTGCGCACTAATGCACAGATGTTGGGATTTGATTGGAGCCCAGAACTGCCGAACCTCATTGCCCTTTACTCGGATGATGTGGCGATCTTTTTCACACACCCTGAGACTATTTGGGGAGACGTCCAGCCTTGTACTCAACCCATCCAAGTCTACTATTTTTCCAGTCACTTCCCCACGGCCAGACGTATGTTGGGCTGCTGATAAACCCGTGACTGCCTGGGGCTTTAAATATTTAGGAGTGTTAATCTCACCCGATGCAGCTCTGGCCTGGGCAATGAATATTCAGCTGCTGTTGGACAGACTGCAGTCGGAAGTTGAAATGGCCCTCCCACTGTCCCTCCTGGAGTGGTCCACCATCTTCACTACGGTGCTTCTTCCACGCCTTTTATACCAATGGTAAAACTACACTTATGCCCTACCCAAATCAATTCAATTCAATTGAGCTTTATTTCGATTTAGAATGTAAACCATAAACAGCGAACAGCAATCAATTACAATACATTTAGATTACAATAGAATTCAATATATACAGATAAAAAGAGGCGAACCAAGTCTCACAGATATGTAGCTCAATTAGGAACAAAAAACATTTCTTTGTCACATTTAAAATCAGCATGAAATACTTTGCCTGTTACATCTTGCTTTTGATTTGTTAAAACATGATAAATAATTAAAAAAAATTAGCTAAAAGTTCATGGAATGACTCTCATTATTAAAGGACGATTAACTACTTTAAAGACGCTCTATGTCTAACAATACATTTAAGGAAATTCACAACTAAATAAGTTGTCTTCTCTCCCTCCAACTGCTGCAAGAAAAGGAAAGCTAAGCGACATTGTCTATAGCCAGTTTGCTGTAACAATCGGACCAACCACTTTTTCCTAAAACCATGGAAAAATTTACAAAAAAGAATGGTATGTATGGTGGATTGTAAAGAGGAGTCGTCGCATGGACAAGGCGGAAGATCTTTAGCCCAATTATTTTGGGTGGGGAATGTGACCAAACGATGAAAAAAGTTCAGCCTGAACCTTACCAGGAGATATCTCTCGTAACTTGTGTTGTTAAATGTAAGGTATGGTTGGATAGTGGCTGCCGTTTGTATTAACAGGGTGTGTTCTACTGTTGGTTTCGTAGCCTCTTTTGTTAGTCTCAATTCCTCTAGGTGGGCTAAACATTTCATTTTTAGTGCCTTCCTTGAAACCTCACTCATTGAGGAGGGATTATAGTAGTACCTCTCCCATCCCAGATCTTGCAGAAACATCTTGATGTAACACATCCACCTGGAATTGTGGGCATTGTCCAACGCTAGGCAATCAGTGAGGATAGACTGGGTAAGAGTAGCTTTATCAGAAGTCCAAATTCTACTCCATAATAATATTGGTTCAGGCTTCGCTAAGTCAGTTACGTATGGCAGACCCAACTCCATGTGGCAAGCCATGGTGCCCGTGCTCCTAGGGACCGCCAAAAGGTACCTCAGAAAGGAATTTTCCACTTTCTGTATTTCTACTGTGGTCACAAAACCCCAGAGCCCAGCTCCATACAGGGCCACAGATAGGCATTTGGCATTGTAAATCTTGACAAGTTCGAGGGGAGGTCTCTTACCTAATTTTCTGGAAAAATTCCCAAGTGCTGCTGTAGTTCTTAAGAAGAGTAATTTTCTGGTTTCTATAGCAGTTTTCCAGGATAGTTTGTTGTCTATTGCTATGCCTAGGTACGAGTAGTTTTGTGTAGAACTAGTTTTTGGTCATATAAACAGATTTCCCTCGTTCTTCGTTTATGTCCGGAACCTGCCCTCATGACGAAGGTTTTACTGGTGTTAATTTTCAGGTCAAGGCCTGCCATAAAGGTGGAGTATCTGTCCACGCTTTTTTGGAGTTCTAGGGGGGTACGGGCTAGTATGACGGCGTCATCTGTGTAGAGCAGCGCAGGTATTGGTCGGCCGTTCACCATAGGAAGGTTCCGGCATCCCCTGATCATCGCGCCCTCCAACCATTAGTATATAGAGTGAAGAGGAGGGGAGCCAGGGCACAGCCTTGCCTAACTCCTTTTTCCACTGCAAATTCCCCCGTCAGCTCCCCCCTCACCCCATAGCGAACCCTGGCTGTGGCATTGGAATAGAGTTTCCTCAAGAACTTAATCAGGTTCGTTGGTATTCCCATGTCTCCCAACAAAGTCCAGAGTTTTGAGTGGGACACACAGTCGAAAGTGGACGAGAGGTCCACGTAAACCATATACAAGTCACCCCTTTAGACATGCACGTATTTGTCTATTAGTAGTGTCAAATTCAAAGCCTGCTCAATGGTCCCCAACCCTTGACGGAACCCATACTGGTGGTCTGAGATAATCCTGCCATCGTCCGCCCAGTCCTGTAGTCGCTCAAGAATAGGCCGGCCCGCCACCTTTCCCAGCGAGTCCAGGAGTGAGATTGGACGGTAGCACGTTACCGACCTCCTGTCTCCCTTTTTAAAGATTGGAACTAGTATGGATTTTGACCATGAGGCCAGTAGACCTATGGTGCATGTTGCCTTCAATACTCTAGTTAGGAGGGGGATCCAGATGGCCGTCTGTGCTCTAAAAAGATCAATAGGGACGCCGTCTGGGCCCGGTGCCTTGCCACTTTTACTTGCACGCAGGGCCAGGTCCACTTGGTCCATTGAGAACTGGAGATCAATGGGGAATGGGCCTTCAGGTTTATCAGTAAATAAAATATTCTGGGAGGAATAATCATGGGACGTGGAATCCTCTGAATTGATCTTAAAAATTTTGGAAGTGTTGGACCCAGTCCTTTTCCTCTATCACAATGTCTATTTTAGGGTGGTCGGTGTTATTTGCTAAAAAGGGAGACTTAACAACTTGCCAGAAAGCAGCAGAATTTTTATGAACGCAGCTTTCGTGCAATTGAGCCCAAAGAAGGGACTTTAACTCTTTTTTCCTGTTCTTTAGGGCGATATTATATTTTTTCCTGAGGGTTCTAATTTCGAGTGGGATCCTGACCGCTTTCCTTAATGCGGTTTTTAGGTTTTGATAGGTGGCCGTGCATTCGTGATTGAACCATCCCTTTTTCTGCTTGGTTTTGTGTTTAACTTCTATCCATAAAGCGTCATTTATGGCTTTGGTAATCCTACCGAAATTAAAAATAAGTTCCTCATCTGAGGTATCTGGATCGAAGCATTTCAAAATAGAAGGGAGAGCCCCTGAAATCACTTGAGTTGTTATTTCCATTGGATCTACTTTCCCCCAAATCATTTTTCTCCCACCTTCACTTCTTACGTAGAGGCTTCCTGTGGAACTACAAAACTTCCTGTATAACACTTACTAAATGCCTTGCTTTAGGACCACCTGTGATGGTGGTATTGCAGCAGCATATATGGAAAGTTACTACTGGGCCTCCCAACTTGTACATATCAGGGGAATCGAGCTTTCACTACTGAGAAATAGGCTCTCAGAGACAGGGCCATACTCCACTTCCTATACTAGAAGGTACTCCCGCTGGCCCTCCCCCGGTGACAAGGGGGATGCTCTTGATGTGGTGGTTCACCTTTAAAATCCCTGGCTTGGGACAAGAGATTGAAGGGCCAGACCCTCCCCCCATGGGTGGGTGCTATGCTTCCACAAGTGGCACAACTGTATGGTTTTTGCAGCTGGGATACCATTGGGATCTCCATCCTGGGGAATGTGTTTGAGAGGGTGACACTTAAATCCTATCAAACCTTGCCAGGGGAATATGCCTTCCACGGTAGCCAACTTTTCACAACTTATAGTTGCGGCACGATCTCCTGCCCTATCTTACTGTCTTGGGCAAACTCCCTGACTTTCATCCGTTGGAGGCCAAACTGCTACAAGGCGAACTGGGGGAAAACAAGTTCCCACATGTCTATCGTTCCTTGATATCGAACATGCTGAATTCATTTGAGGTGCTGCACTCCTCTTGGGAACAAGACCTGGGAGCCTTATCCAATGTTGTGCCTCCCCAAGGATCACAGAGATTATTCAGCAAAATTACTTACATGGGACCTATCTCACACGTCACAGGCTCTACAGCATGGGGGTAAATACCTCATCCCCATGGTGCCAGAGTAAAAATTGGGGACTTTCTATATACCACATGGGGCACACGGGTATCCTCTGATTTTGAGAGGGAGTCCTTAACTGCATGGGGCACATCTTGGCCCAGCTGATACTGCGAGACCTGAACCCATTACTCTTGCAGATCATTGACGACTTGGCACTGACTTGGTATGGCATGACTCTTCTTTGGATGGGTCTCACTCTAGCTAACAGAGATGTGGCGTACCACTGGAACGTGGAATCTCTGCCGTCAGTGATAGCATGGAAGAGGGCGGTGGAGTAGTGCACGGTCAGAGAACAACCAGATTATGCGGCTAGGGGTTGCCCTCAGAAGCACGGCAAGGTTTTGGATAGTAAGCAGAATACAGGGGCATATTACGGTGAACGGTCTACTGTTTCAGGCAATGAGAGGAAGATCAGGTCATATACAGGGTCGGGTACCGATCTACAAACGATACATGATTATGTTGCTTCTGTAAGAGGTTGGGGCGGGGACAGGGAGACCGGGAACAATGGACACAATTTGTTTTCCTTTCTGTTATGGTATAATCCAAATCTAATAAAAGCGTTATATTTTTTTTTTGATGCACCGTTAATGAAAACCACTGCATGAACATCTTCATAAAATCAATCTTATGATTTACAAAATTGATAAGAATAAAAAATAGAATCGAAATGTAGCATCCATAGTCAGCATTTTTAGTATAGCCTTTTCTCAGCCAGAATAAAAAACCTTACTACTTGTGCATTTAATGTTACTATTTCCCTTGTTATAGCATGCAATGACTGCCTGCCAACAAGATTGGACTCCCAGGGTTGATGTAGAGGATGTTAAAGGGTTGACGTAGTAGATGTCATCGCTCATACAGAAGTGCTGGACGTATGTAGAAGCTGTGCGCAATGATTTATTGGGCTTGATGGCTGCCTCTGCAGATTTTATTACTTCTCTTAACTAGCCTTTTTGGAGAAGGACCAGTGTCGGAAGGCCTACAAAACGTTGAAACATAAATCTCATTTTTATGTAAGAGAAATATCAAGTGGCAGTTGCTTGTGCTGAAACTTGATATGAATTGATAATGAACCATTTGTGACAGTGCTTTGCAAAGGTTAACTTATCTTCAAGGAATGACAGCTTCCGCATCTTACTGTTAGCTACTTTCTTGAAGACTTGAAATGAAATTGGCTGCGCCCACAGATCAATAATTTGCTGATTTCTTAGACAACTCTGTAGATAATCTTGGAAAGTGCACTTCCCTATGCCAGTGAACAACTCTACCCAGAGCAGGTGGTCAAGCGAGCCCTCCCTGGCAGCTCTGAACTCGTAGCAGAGTTTGCCAAACGCACATTGTCTTGTACACGTTTGCTTCACTAGGCTTAATTTCCAGTCTAATTTTATGGCAAGGCACTGAGGCCATTATTATGCATAACTCGTTTATTGCCCTCACACAGAGCTGCAACAAAGAACTTAGAATTTGACTAGAACTTCCCTAGAAATCTAAAACTTTAAGAACATGCACCATTTCTAGAACACGCAGCTTTCTTCCTTCTTTTCTTGCTGCAAATTTTCCAAAGTCCGTTGCTGGCATACCTCAGATTCCTTGAATTCCAATCTGCCTCTGGCCTTTACCAGAAATGATGCATGTTCTTAAAGCTCTAGATTTCTAGGGATGTTCTAGTCTAATTATAAGTTCTTTGTTGGTGATGTGTGTGAGGGCAATTATGGAGCTATGCATAATATTAGCCACTGTGTCTTTAATAAAAATGATGATTCGCTGCCCATTAAAACTGTGGAAAATCTGCATTTGTGCTGGAGATGCGTTGCATGGAAAACGAAAGAGTTGCCTGTAGGTATTAAAGTGATTGTTTCTAAAAACTTCGATTTGGGACCACAAAGAGCTTTTCAACTATATGAGATTGTATTGAGAAGCTTTGCACTGATGACTTTTGATATTGGTTGCAGGGATCTCTTCCAACCTATTATGAAAAGACACACATGCTTCTAGTAGGGCCCCAGCATTAGTTTTCCTTTGGGCCTAATGACACTGGTAGGAGCCTTTTGTGTCAATAATAACTCCCACGTATTTATATACTTGCTCCAGAGTTAGTTTGTGTTAATTTATGTATCATGGTCCTCTTGGGCATTTTACTGAACGTGAGCACTTTGATTTTAAGGAGATTAGTTTCAAGCTTGTTTGAGGTTCTATAATCATGTAATTTTCATAGACCTCATTTACGGGTCACATTTGTGAACCCTAGCTTGACCCCCTCATAACTCCTGCCACTGCATTTGCGACCCCTAAACTCAAAGGTGGCAAAATCAGTGCCAGAAACACAGGGGTACTTCATCCTTACGGACTTCGGTTGGGGCTCCAATCTCCTTGTTTTTATTACACTCATTGCGAATAACACAATATTATTCACTATTAGTGTTAGAAAAAAATGGAGTACAATTAGCTAGAATATAACCCTCCCTGGTAGCTGAGGTAAGTAAAACATGCTTTTAAATGTGTGTTGTGTGTATGCATGTAGGTGAGTGTGTTTATGTGAGAGAGTGTATATGTGTGATTGTGTGTTAATGTGTAAGCATGCATGTGTGTGAATGAATGTATAGTTCAAATGGAGTGTGATGTCATTTCCGCTACCCCATGCCTTTTGCTGAATTGATGTTCCTGGTATTTTTGCAAGCCAACTTTAGTTCTACTCAATATGACTACATCATCAGCATAAAGGGGAGAGGAGTTGGCCTAACGGCTAGGGCGGGCGACCTCAAATCTGGGGTTGGAGTCTCTGCAATGGCGCTGAACATCCTGTGATTCTGGGCAAATCACTTAATCTCCCTGTGCCTAACAAAAATGAATATGTCCTCATGTAATGCAACTGGTGCTATGTAAAGCACTCTGATACCCGATTCGGGTCAAGTTTGCGCTTTATAAAACTCTATAAAATAAAAAAATAAAGCATGCTGGTTAGAGTTTCCCCCTTAATTTAGGCAAATGAGGATTTCTCATATCCAAGTATGCTGGGAGATCTGCTGTGAAAATATTGAACAAGGCAGGTGCAAGCACACATCCCTGTTTAAGGCTGCAGTTGTGTGATTTTTACATAAGACCCTCGTTCTGCCATCTATTTTTTTCTGTATTCATGTTCTGGTATATAGCAATTGCATTGCCTTCAATAGATTTCCAGGGATCACCCAGGCTACTTGCTTAAGGCAGAGTCTTGACCCTTCAACTCGATCAAACGCAGCCTTTAGGTCTACGAAGCACACATGTAGGGTCCTGCCGTGGCCGGTCCATTGGGGCTGAAGGGCTATGCCCCTCCACCTTTTGCCCCTCACGAACAGTGTTTGTCAGGCTGAACAAAGGTCGACCTGACAGACACTGTTCATTTTCAGTTCAGACAGCCAGGAGCCAGACATGCGCTAAATGCGTAGGCTCCTGGCTGCCTGAGGTGAACTTTGCTGGGCTGATGGAAGTCACAGCTCCTGTGGGTGTGACGTCCTCAGCTCAGCAAATGTCCCTGAGGCCCTCCCCTCAGTGAAGAGGGGTAGCATCACTGATAGCCTCGCACCTAGGAGCTTCAGTTTTTAGCTCTGAAGTGCCTAGGGTTGAGTGTTAATCAGTGACACTTCATCACAGAGTGGGGTGGGGTCAGGAGTTTCACTGACCCCATCCCACTCTGTGATGACACTGGGACAGTGTCTTTACCTCATTGGCTGTAAGTGTGAATGCATGGCTGTGAGTGTTATGTGTGCCTGTGCGTGTTTGTGTCCCGTCTGCTCTTCCCCTCCAAAACTTACCGGCCGTCACTGGTAGGGTGGCTTCGCATTTATATGCTTTGTTTATTGTCATACTTAGAGCTGTCAAGTTGGACCATTATACTTTTTCATTAGACATTCTTCATATACATTTCAATAGACATCAAGGATGCAACAGTGACAACTGCAATCATCTCATTATTATTTTATTTTATCAAAACATTTCTTTTCTTTTTTTCATCTCATTACTTTATCAAAAAACTTTTTTTTCCAAATTATTATTTTTCTTATATTTGTCTGTAAAAACACATTTGTATATAATTCTGGATTTATAGAATCACAAATACATTTATTTTTGAGCAATGATTATTCAAAATCCAAACATGATGTAGAACCAATTTTTAGGAAGAATACATACAAACAAACTCTCCTGGATAGAATTTAATACATGCAATCATACTTCAATCAAACCAACACATCCAATCTCACACACCGGAATCTCAATGTAGAGCAGGAGACTCAGCACTAGGTCGACACATGTTTCAGTGGGTTAAAGATGTAAGAACCACTTTCTTCGGGACCTTTCCAGATATCTAACATTCACTTCTCAGGGGACCAGAAACTTTTATGTGGTCGTCGTCTATACTATCTGAGAAAATTTTCTCTTGAATTACAGGTGACAAAGGTAGGCTTGAGTAGTCATATGTATTGCAGATATAACTTCTTTCTGTATGGGGTGTATTTAGCTTTGTCCTTGAATCCAGAACGTTTTGTGTATGGATACCTTTCCGTTCTTTCATATGCACTGCTGTGTCAGCCGCCCCATGACACCACGATAAGGAAGATACTTCTGCAATTATGATATGGAAAGTGTACTGAAATATGTTCAAATCAGCTGTACATTACTGTTTGTAAATTGCAAGGGTACTGCTTGCACAAGACCATTATATTCACTTCACAACTAGCAATTGTTTTTCACTCTGAATTATGATGTTTTGTAATGGATTGTGTTGAGACAAGATACATGTATTTATTTAATTTCGTACCTATGTGTACACGTGTTTCAGTACATAGTCTGACCAAAAATCAGTTGAACTTCCCTGTAGCAGGGAACTTTTTATCCGAGAGAACCATTACTTGATATTCTGTATTTGACCGAGATTCTTCTGAGGAACACAAGGTAAACTATTCAAGCCATACAAAGACATTCAAGATTAACATCAAGGATTTGTTGGTCCTTAAAAACGTGAGCATATTTTTCTCTGTTAACAAAGCTAGCTATTGTTTGGGTAATCTATTTCTTAGCAGACTCTGATGATCTTTACACCTGTGCCAAGGTAGTCATAACCTGCATGTTTTCACAGCATGAACCTCTGATTCATACTCAGGACTCAGGAGTTTATGGGATTTAGATTCTCTACCAAGTCGCTGCGTGATTAGCCCCAGCACTTAAACACCTCCCCAAACTATCTCTGGAGTCTTCCTCAATGAGGTACAGAGAATCATGGTATGGGTACTAGAATACGAATACCGTGTACAAGGAAATCTACCCTTCTTTTTTCGAAATCAGTTTCACCACATACATTTAAAGCCATGCGGTGTCTCACATTTTGTAACAATCATAGCAGTGTCAAATTCACAGCAGAATGCACCAACATGAACATGCAACTTTATATAAGGGTGGTGCAGTTGCAGTCTCAAGTGTACAGGGTTTAACACTTCTTCAGTATGAAAACACATCATGCCATTAAGCTTGCAATGGCTTATGATAACAAGGATTTCGTAGTATTGTATTCAACTCAATCTGGTTTTCTGGTGCAGGTTTTTTTATTATCAGCATACATGTTAAAACTCGCCTTCGCTTTTTTATTTTAATTTATTTTTTATTTTTTTTATGTCTCATACCTACATTTATATCAGAGATATAATATTACAATACCATTTTCGTTCATTCATCTGCACATTACGTTCGAGTCAGGGGTTCTGGTTAGGGTTATCCTTGTGAGCTTACAGCTGATGGTTCAATATCCTTTATGATATCAATTATCTTTCAAATTCTTGGTTTAAACTAGCAATGCAAGCATATCTAAAGAAATAATAGACAGAAAACAATGAATAATTAAAGGGAATGTACAATTGGGAACTTGTGCCAGCTATGCAAATGTGTTAAGTTATAACATCTTTTCTATTTTATTTAGATTTTTGTGATCTTGTAGTACTCTACTGTCTTAATATTTGATGTCATGATGTTAGTAGCTTTGTGGTGGTGCTATCAAATGTGTCTTAGTTTACTTCCTTCCCTGTTACAAAATCTGTTGTTTAGTGTTTCTGTTATGCATTCTATGATTACACAGTTTTTAATTGTTGAAAGGATGGGATGGCTTCATCCCATATCACTGCTTTTGGTTTGCTTCGGACTCTTAATCTCTCTTTATCGGGCAAGTGTATGCTTTTTCCGGTAACCCATTTTGCTGCAAAATGTAGGGCTTGAGTGGATTTCCAAGTGATAGCTATAGCTCATTCTGTTATCAGGAACGACTGGTTTAAAAATCGGCACCCCACCACCTTAGTTTGTGCGCAGGGAAAAAGTCTCAAGAGGCAATTGCTTGGTGAATTCAGATCTATTCTATCCAATGCCTTAGTAAACCGCTCAGTAACCTTGTTAAACTATTGTTGATTTATTGGACATTACTATATATGCTCTAGTAAAATCCTCCATCACACTGTTGTCATCTGATGCATCATACTATTGTAATGGAGTACATTTTATGAATTATCTTGGTTGTTAAGTAAGGTTTGTGAAAATATCTGAATTTAATATATTTAAATCATGAATTCATAGAGGCTGTCTGGTTGATGGCTAGGTTTTTTTTCCATTCCAAATCTGGCCCAGGAACTGACAACTATAACTTGCGGCCACAAGGTGTGTCATGCTAGTACACAAACAAAAGGTATAACTCCTATTTAGTAATGCTTAGCATTATTGTAGATTAATACTTAGCCCAATAATCATGATTTCTATAGAAAAAACATCTGAAAAACCCATTCCTGCTGTCTGCACATTTGATTGTTAGTTTATCTGTTAACAGAAACAGTAATTTTAAAGATAATGACAATCTAATCGAATCTTCTATCTTAGAAAATTCATCAAGTCCAATCATAAAAGTGTATTTTGTCTGTGTATGGGAGACTTAGCTTCACTGAATACTCTATAGGATTTCACAAATGACTGATGTACTTATAATGGGCCACCAGCCAATCCGCAAATTAGTTCCAATATATTTTACTCGGACATTCCATAATTAGATCATCATAAACTCAAATCAAATCAACACTTATAAAGCTCTAAGTATGCAGGGGCACAAAGGCTCTAAAATACTGCCACAAAACACATACATTATTCAAAGGTCTTTAGTGCTCTTGTAAATGAGAGAAGCTGTTAACTATGTCTGAGGTTATCAGGAAGGCAGATTCACAAACAGCAATCCATGGTTGGGAATTTCGTTCCTTCAGCTACCTTTCTAATGCACTTCGGAGGTATCAGAGGGTGATTCAAGGAGATCTTAAGACTCTTCTCTGGGAGTGAGACTCTATTTTATTGAGGCCCAGGCACTCCCATATAAATATTTATATCTCGTGCGGGCTTTTTAAATAAGATATCGAGGCTACTCACAGCCAATGCAACTAACATCAAGCCTCAGATATGTGCATAGTCAAAAGACAGAATGGCGCAGCCTATGGGGCTTGCTTGTAGCTTCTGGCTTCCAGCATTCCTTGAGATGTCCTCCACAGCAGAACATCAAACGTGATGAAAGAATGCTGTGAAGACTGAGAATGGTGAGATGCGATGCGACTGTTGATGTAGTTCAGTAATTTTGCACCTCATGAGGAATAGATAAGACACATCACAGCACATTGCCATTGTTACAATAGAGGAATCTGGCATTTATTTCCTTACTGTCATAATATTGACAAAGTATTATGGCATTTTGATTCATGTTTATGGTACCGGGGCTGGTCTGTATGGATGTTGCAGCTGCTATCACTTTAAAATGGCCAGCTGCCAAAGTGTACTTAATCAGACAAACAGACATTTTATGATCACCTTAAACTGCGATTAGATGTAGCACAATAAAGTTATTTGTTTTCTGTATTGCATCAAACGATTACCTTCCTTCACTGTTATTAATAGGCTTGCCAGAGGGGGTGAATTGCTACCAGAAGTTTTTGACTCAGCATAAAGCTAAAAGGTTACTGGGACTATAAAGGAGAAAAGAATTTGATGAATCTGCGGAAAGTGGCAAGGAGCCGCTTGATGTATGAAGCCTCCGTAGGGTGGTAGGAATTAAGTACCTCTTTTCGAAGCATGTCGTCTATGCCCATAAGAAATGCTTAGTCTTTTGAAGCAGCAACAGGTACAAGTAAGGGGCGTTGAGCAGCTCCATCAAAGTCCGTTGGTCATAGGCAAGGTGTAAACTTTCCCAAAGGGATTATGGAAAGCCTGGAAGAAAATGCTATGTGTTCAGGAGCAGAGATACAATTGGTAAATTTAACATCAAATATACAGAAGGCGCTTGAGCGGAGATGGTGGATAATCATAGCAAGCCTGCCCTGGCTCATTTTCAAGGAACAGTGATTTTGGATGCGGTAGTGATTGGGGAAGCAGATGATTTAACCTCCTAGGGCCTGATTACGAGTTTGGCGGATGGGATACTCCGTCACAAACGTGACGGATATACCATCCAACATACTGCAAGTTCCATAGGATTAAATGGAATTGTAAATTAGCGGACAGGTTATCTGCCACGTTTGTGATGGAGTAACCCTGCCTGCCAAACTCGTAATAAGGCTCTAAGTCTTCAGATTCGAAGGGATGATATATTAGCTCTCTGTCCAACCTCAATGATGTGCAAACACCTTGAGTACTCAAGGAGGTGTTGATTAGCTGCTCTGAAACGTCCTCGCAATCTTGCTAGGGTAAGCGACTAGCAGACCTATGCCCCTTGTTTCTCAATAATGACATTTCTAACATTGTAATAGGTACCGGGCTGTCCTTCAGGGGCAGCAGTTTGGGAAGAGTACTCTCGGACTCTGTAGGCATGCCTGTGTCCCGATATGTTGTGCAAGATGCTGTGCTGAACCTACATCTTGTAGTCTCTGACAGGGTGCCTGCTGAGCTAATTTTGATGATGGACAGCTCAGTTGAAATATATAGATGAATAGATTGATTGATTGAAATAGATAACTTGAAAATTGCATCTGACATTTCAATAGAGGGAAATAAGGTAAACAATGGAAAAGTGTTTGGGGTTATGAGAGAAATAGTGATTGAGTTCAGTCAGGCTAAGAGATACTAGACAGACACCAATAAGAAACTCTCCAAGCAGCTACAGAGGATGGATGAAAAGATTTTGCAGATCTTGAATAGAGTGGTAGAAATGGAGCAGCAAGTTTCAGATTGGAGGACAGATTTACAAGACTTCTGAGGAGATGGACAGCTTTGTGAGAGAAATTATATCACTTCGGAATAGACAGGAGGAGCTTGAAAACCATTCCAGATTATGTAAATTGCGAATAATTGGGATCTCTGAACATAAAGAAGATGCATCTGGGACAATGCCATATATGGAAGCTTTAACTCAAAGTCATTTACTCTCAGATTTCCTGCAAGAGTTAACAATTATACGGGCGCATAGGGTGCCTTTTTTTTAACCTTCCTAATGCTAATTACCCCCAAACTATGCTCGTGAACTTTGCTGATTTCAGAGTTAAGGAAATTATATTGAGCACAGCTTTATGTGAGAAGGCCTTTGATGGTAATAGTGAATCCTCCTTTAGGATACTCTCCGATATGACTATTGATTCAGCTTGCACAAGTACGTACTTTAAAAAGTTGTTAACACTCATACGCTCTGTGAAAGCGCAGCCCACAATAAACTACCCGCAAAGTTGAAAGTCCTATATAAAGGTCAATTGTATTTGTTTAGATCAATGGAAGCACCACAATTATTCTTGAATAAACGTCAGCAGGGCTCTATTGGTCTGAAGAAATGATTACACTGGGAGGTGAGGAGTTTGTTAATTGAACAGTGTGGGAACAGGGAAGCTTTAGCACAACAACTTGGTGCCAGCTCAAGGGTTTAGTGGGGTTGCTTAGGGGTTTCAGTGACCAAGACTCTGCATAGCAGGTAAGCTTGGGGGTAGATGAGAGGGAAAGGATAACATCAGATTAAAACATAGGAGAATTCACAGTTGTAGGAAGGTGGACATCTGACTATGGTTACCCCCAACTTTTTGCCTAGTGTTTAGCTGGTTTTCGACTTAGTTGACCTGGGACCCTGCTCTTCAGGACCCCAGGACCTCTGCTCTCTCTGTTAAAATGGACTCCATGTATCTAGGTACATACCAATTGGAACATGAATCACCTTGTGAGCCCCCTGTACAGTGTACCCTAGGTACCCAGGGCATAGGTGCATCCAAGGCCTACCAGGGGCTGCAGCACGTATTGTGCCACCCCTGGCCTAGCCTTACTATTTGACACAACTGGTTGATCACTCAGCTGGGGCAAGGTGGTGTAATCACCCTTTGCTGTAGATATAGTATACCTATATCTAACCCCAAAATGGACACATATACTCCTATAAGTCACTCCTATGGCAGGCCTTATCAATCCTGAAGGCAGAGTGCTTGGAATTATGTGAGATGGTGCTCTAGCATGAGCTGAGCCTGTCTGTAGCTTTTGGAACCATGTCCTTATAGCTGTTCCATGATAACGCTATACCTTATACTCTTAAGTGCATTATAATCCTCGCGGTTATTGCTAACTTTGGCATAGCATTATCGAAACATGTCGCGTAAGGTGTCATGCGCTTTGGAATACTACCCACTCGCCAGTTCTGGCGACGGGGTAGCATTCCACCCTTCTAGAGGGATAAGACATATATGTAACTGTAACCTCGGTTAAAGTTAACCCGAGCCTCAGCATCACAAAATGGATGCTGCTGCCACAGACACAAGTCTGACCTCCTGCTGCTGGGAGTCCTACCAGAGAGGGAGGACTGGACAAAGGGTTTCCTGCCTGGGGAGGTGCCAGCACCACCCCAGACAGGACTTTGTGTATCTAGATAGGCAGGGCTGAAAGGAATGAGACATGCCTGGGGCACACAAGGTGTCCCTGTGCATACCCCGGTTCAAACCAGTTGCTGGGGCACTCCAGCCCCAGCTCTGGCGCTAAACCGGACAAAGGATAGGGGGTGTAACCACCCCCCTTCCTGGTCCCACCCATGGGAGGGACCTAGTGACTAGTACAGCCCCCTTTAGCAGAATAAAGGTAGGAGCTGGTCCCATTCCAAATTAGATAACCCTGAACAACTTTACAAGACGAAACTCTGGACTTCGACGTTCTGCTCCACAGAAGACTGAAGAAATCTCCCTTGTGGCCAAGGAGTGACCACCCTGCACAAGCAGGCACCATCAAGCGTCCTAGCGGTTAACTTTGTTGTCCTTCCTGTGAAGAACCGGGTTTTAGAACCCAGCGGCGGCAGGGGCACGCCCAAAGTCTTCAGGTTCACCTGTCTTAGAATACAGAGACACAGGATACTTCTCGGTGGCGTCAAAGATCGAGTTTATTGGCTGCAGCCAGAAACAGAAGTCCACGAAGTACAACACAGGTATATTCGTAGGAGACTGCTCAAATTCGTAAGGCAAGTCATCCTCTTTTATGCCAAAAATCACATTCTGGACAAACACCCACTATTTACAATTTGTCCAATCATAGGTAACATTACAAAAGTTATCGCATGACGACAAACTCACTTTTCAGTTGTCCGGCCCACCATTAATTATACAGGAAAGCCCAACATTCCTTCTTGCACAAGCCGGACAAACCCATAAAAAAAGACCACAACCCATATCATAAAGAGGCCATAAAAGAAGAAACAGAAACAGATAAGAAGCAGGATAAGGGGTGTGTGTGTGTGAGATAAACTTTACAATGTCCTGTGCTTTGATCCTCAATCTTGATCAGCTACCGGGCAAGGAACTGGCTTAGCAAGGGCAGCTTCAGGCAACAAGGTCAGTTCACTTGGGTCATCCAGAAGTCAGCTAACATGTACGTGTACTAAAGACTCGTTCGGCCGCAGTCATCAGCCTATGTGAGGGCAACCACAAAATGGCTGCCATACACAAAATGGAACCCAGGGGTCGGAACGAAAGCCCTAAATACACAGTGAATCTATCGGTCTAACATAGCGAAATCACTCGTACTTGCCGTACTCGCTAGTTACGGTTCGCTACTATCAAATTCGGAACAAAACCATGACATTTATAAAACGGGTTCAGAATTCACGGAACCTCAGACCCTCCTTTTGTCCTTACATAGGCAATAACCTAAACTCATGTCAATCTGAATCTAGGTCTATATCAATCTTCATCAGACCATCAAGATGTTGCTGGAGCATCATCCTATTACTCAGTACTTCTCTCGAGACAGGTTTCCTTACACATGTAGTAGCACAAAGGCTACATATAGCAGGAGCACACTGTACACAAAGACAACACGAGAAAAGAATCGCTAAAGCCATCCCAATGGTTATCAGAATCTTCCATCCCCAAGTGGATATCAGTCCCCAAAACCATCCAGTCAACGACCAATCTCCTTCGTCCACATGTACAGACTCGGAGATCTTATGTAACTTAGAAATGGCTTGGTATACTGTAGGAGCATTGTCTGGTATGAAATCGCAGCAGCTCGATTGGATCAGTTTACATACTCCACCTCGATCTGCAAGTATGACACCTAAAACCATACGATTTTGTAATGTCATAAGACGATCCGATTGAAGCTCGGCAGTCAACTTACTAAGGGCAGTTTCATTTATGGTGGACTGAACCACTCTCGTCAATTGCCATATGTTTCTACTATTTGCCATAGGTCCCCAAAACGGCAGGAAACCCTTGAGAAAGCCTCCCAATTCTTGTCCCGCAGTATCTTCCTTATCGAAGATACCTCTAACAACTCTTGTTCTGTGGTAATCTGCAGCAGCAGTATACGTAGGGGGTAACAAATACGCAACATAACAGGTTCCCAAAAAATCAGGGGGCAACCATGTATATACTCTATCATAGCAGACAAAATACGTGCCCTTAGCTGCTAGAAACGGTGGGGACGTCTGGAACGCAAAAACATACGTCCGAGTGCAAACACTCTTCCCCAATTGAGCTCTCGGATTCTTGCCATTACCTTGCAGACAAAAATAACCACAATCGGGTACGATCTAAATCGGAGGCGACTTTTTCCGTCGCTGCTTTTCACTCAGACTAACACTATATCCAGTCAAGTTCCATCCGATATAAGCTAATGCCTCATCCTTAGGAATAGTCTCATATGTATCGATATCTCTGATCATATCTCATATTCCCTTCACTAAGGCACTATTACTGAAGTTATCTTTCATAGAACGCAGGGGATAGACTTCGTGGGCATAAATAAACATCGTCTGATACGCCCATACAGACCCATTATAACTGAATGGCAGAACCAGATAAGGAATACCTCTATCCGTAGTATGTGGCATAAGACCACACACCCAACAATTAGTGGTGTTCACTACCAACTGGTGTTGATGCAGAAGCTGTACAAAGGAATTATTAATAAACTCTGTTCTCCTAACCAGTTCATGTTCAGGTAAAGTATGAAAAGAATGCAAAGAAGTAGTAGTAGGAAAAGACATAGGTTGGGAGGTGGGTGCAGATGTCAATTGGGTAGCAAAACAATCCAGCCCACCAAAGACAACGTCATGCTGAAAAACACCAAAAGACACGTTATTAAGAAACATTTGCTACTAATCAATTTACCAAATTTCGTCTTAAAGTTCATTTCTGCAACAACTCTCTCGATCTCAAAAAACTCCATCCTCTAACCGTGCTGTTCGTGGCAGTTGGTTCTCTTCGCTCAGGTGGGCTTCTGTAAGTCCAAGGAACGCCCTAGAACAAAGCAGAACCGTCGACCTTGCGTCTACACGGTTTGCCACTCTAAGTCTTGATATCGCGACCCTACAGCTGAACCCGAATGGCGGTTGGAAAAAGAAAAATAGAACAAAACAGCTTCTTGGATGAGAGAGTGCAGTTTTCAAAAACAAAAAGGAATTATTTCTTTATTTGTCCATTGTTTCTTGGTCGCAAATTATAGCGGCCTTTACCAGGCACTGTCTGATCTCGAAACAACAACTCAGGCTCAGTGGTGTCCAATCTCAAAGAAGGAGGCACAGCTGCTTGCAAAATATTGTCGTCCTCTCGCTCAGACCATGTTCCAACCAAACAAGCATCACTAAACGGCATGAATTTCGGCACTCCTTCTGTCTCTGAATCGCCAACACCTTCACGGCCCCACTGGTCGTACGGCAGAGGTAACAGCACCCTCTTACAATGTACGCTGTGGATCCAGTTCTTCTTGCCGTGGACTCTCACTGATGTTCGTGTTGATAGGAGCACCTGATGTGGTCCTGTCCAACGGGGCTGATCATTCTTGGTCCGTTGAAAATTTCTCACTAGAACCCAGTCACCATGATTAATGACGTGTCCTGGATCCTCAGATGCTTGTGGAAGGTTATCATGAACCTGTTGATGTAAGACACGCAATTTAGCCCTCAGGTCATACAAGTAGTCAATCAACACAGGATATTCAATATCAATAATTTTGTTGGCCTCGGCACTCCCCACACGTTAGCCGGGCGGCCGAATACAATTTCATATGGACTAAGGCCTACTCGGGAATGCACTGTAGTTCTAGTTGACAAAATTGCCAACGGCAAAGCATCGGCCATTGGAGACCAGAACTCACCTGAATCTTGGCTAACTTCAGCTTCAGAGTGCCATTATAGCATTCAACTAAACCAGCTGATTGGGGGTGATTTGCAGCATGGAATTTCTGCCTAATGCCCCAACCCTCGCACACTCTCTTCATAATCTGGCCCATAAATTCACTTCCATTATCACTCCACACCATCCTTGGCAAACCGAACCTAGGGAAAAATTCCTTGAGCAAGACTTTGGCTGTGGATAAGGCAGTATTATCTTTTAGGGGGTAAGCCTCTACCCATCTTGAAAAGGCACAGACAACCACAAGGACGTATTTTAAATTGTTACATCTCTCCATGTGGATAAAATCCAATTGCAGCACCTTGAACGGATACATTGGAGGCGCAAAGTGACCAGCTGGAGTTGGAGTTCCCTTGCCAGGATTATACATCAGACAAACCATGCAATTCTTGACCAGATTCTCCACACACTTAGGAATTCCAGCATTCTCCCAAACTGGAGCCAACAACTTACAAATCCCTTTCGCACTAATGTGAGCCATTCCATGTGCCATCGGAACCACTGGAAGCACATATGCATCAGGCAACAACCATCGCTGATGTTCCGACAACTCAATCCAACAACCAGTCGAATCCAACAGTCCCGTACTCTCTCTCCACACACTCAACTCTTTCTCAGTAGCTTCAGCCTGAATCGATTTCACACTCTCTATTGTGTCTTCACACATTCCTCTATCCGGAACCCATCTCGCTGGACCTGCAACATACATCCGACTCGTCACATCTTTCGCCGCTTCTTTCGCTACTTCATCCGCAAACGCATTACCACGACCAACGTCATCGGTAACCTTCTTATGTGCACTGCATTTCACGATCGCAACTTGCTTCGGCAACGTAAGTGACTGAAGAAGTTCATTCACCAACTGTCCATGCTGAATCTTCGTACCATGGGAAGTAAGGAATCCACGTTCCTTCCACAAACGCCCAAAACTATGGGCAACACCAAACGCATATTGACTATCGGTATACACAGTCACTCTCATTCCTTTCGACAACACACACGATCTCGTCAGTGCAATCAACTCTGCTGCTTGAGCTGAATTCTGTGGAATACGTGAAGCTTCAACAATCGTATACAAAGTTGTAACCGCATATGCTGCAGTCGTATCGCCATTCGGAAGCTTAAAGCATGAACCATCTACCCATAAGGTACCATCAGAATTCAAAAGAGGAGTATCTTTCTGATCAATCCTACCCTTTGTTTCTTCCTCTGTCCTAAGAAAGCAATCATGCTGTTCCTGAACATCTGTCTCTACAGAAATCGGCAACAACGTAGCTGGATTCAACGTGTTGCATCGCTTTATATGCACATATCTCGCCAAAAGCGTCAACTCGTAACCTGACAATCGTGCACTAGTCAAATGCTGTGTCTTGGTCCTGTTTAATAAAGTATCCACTGCATGTGGAACCATCACAATCAACGTATTATCCATCACCAAACCAGCAGACTGTCGAATAGAAACAGCCGCTGCCGCTGTAGCTCTCAAACAACTCGGCAACGCTATCGCTACCGGATCCAAAGTCGATGAGGAATACGCACATGGACGCTGCTTGTCGCCAAACTGTTGCGTCAGAACTGACAATGCACAACCCTCTCTCTCGTGAACATAGAGTGTAAAAGGCTTACTGTAGTCAGGAGTACCCAACACCGGAGCCGAACACAATGCATCACATAATTCAGAAAAACTCTTCTGACATTCGTCAGACCAAGGAAGAGGATTCAGAGTATTATCCTTAAGAGTGAGTGCCAACAGAGGTTTCGCAAGTAACAAAAAGTTCGAAATCCATTGTCTACAGTACGAGGTAATACCCAAGAAAGCACGCACTTCTCTCTGTGTGGTTGGCACAGTCATTTGCGCAATCGCTTGAATTCGTTCTGGAGTCAACCTTCCAACCTCCTCCGATAAGAGAAGACCTAAGTAGGTCACTTCTTGTCGACAATACTGCAACTTCGAAGGTGACACTTTATGATGAAGGTCAGACAAATGTCGCAACAAAGAAAGAGTAGCTTCTTTACAAGTTTCCTCATCATCAGCAGCAACTAACAGATCGTCCACATACTGAATAAGAGCAGCACCAGCAGGCAAGACAATCGTATCAAGCTGTGTTTTCAAAGCCTGACTATAGATGGATGGACTTTCACAATAGCCTTGAGGAGTGCGTTTAAACCGGAAGCTTCGGCCTCCTAAAGAGAAGCCAAAAATATCTCTACTCTCCTCGGCAATCGGGATACTGCATTCTTCAGATCAATACCGAAAACCAGGCAGCTGAAGCAGGAATAATAGTCAACAAAGCAGTAATGTCCGGAACAACAGGAAACTGCGGTACAACAATCTTATTCAGTTCTCGAAGGTCGATCACAAACCTATTCACAGGTGGCTGAGAAGAGTCAGTACGTTTCAGGACAGGCAGAACCGGACTGTTACACACATTACCTCTCGTTTCCTCAATCACACCATTCTCAATCAGATCATAGATGATCGCTAAAAGCGCTCTTTCACCATCACTAGAAATCCTATATTGAGGAATACGTGGCAATCTAGCATTTGCTTTAAGCGTCACAACATAAGGTGGAATATCCAAAAGACCCACGTCGTTAGGACCAGTAGCCCAAAGACTATCAGGGAGAGAACGCAATTCCAATGGAAGCCGATCTTTAGACAAATACATCAGAGAGATCACTTTCTTACCCAATGTAAGCTGTACTCCCGAAGGAGAACAATACAATGTCGCATACAATCTCTTCAACAAATCCAAACCCAACAAATTCTCACCACAACCTGTCGTCAGAATGAGGGGTGCTTCCAATTCACAAGGTCCAACAGAAAGGGACAAGGGACTAGAAACTGGATTACGAACTGGGGCGCCAGAGAATCCTACTGAAACATTCGTCAAGCCAGACAAAGGTGCGCCAGGGAGTTTAGAGTGCATGATAGAACTCTTCGCTGCACCAGTATCCAACAGAAAAGGCTCTGACACACCTGATGTAATCACTTCAACATAAGGTCCACTCTGATCTACTGGAACTGACCTACTCCCTTTCTTTGTCCATGGCCGTCCTAGCAATCATTACAGTCAGCATTCTCACTCTCAACATAGTAATCATCAGCATAGTATTGAGTTGACTGACCAGACGCAACATTCTGCTGATCAAAACAATTCATAGAATTCTGTGGGGGAAAGGATGGTCCATTCTGGGGGAACACACCACGTCCTCTACCCCTAGGTGCTTGCTGAGCACCTCGACCTCTCACAGCAGACACACCATTCGCACACTGTAGCAGAATCGGACAACTATTCTTGAAGTGGCCTTCTTCTTTACAATACGCACACTGATTAGGGCCTACCGGAACACGCTGCTGAAAAGACTCGGGCTTCTGCAACCCTCTCTGAAACTATTGAGGTTGTTGAAACTCACGCTGATTATAACGAGGCGGATATGCCTGTTGCAAAAGAACCTTCGTCTTTAAATCTTTAGTCTTTTTCTCTTTCTCATCTTATCTCTTTTCTCGTAATATTGTGCAGTAGCCAATATCTGGGCCGAAGAAGAAACAGCCCATGAACTCTCAGAATCCTTTAATTTATTACACAACTCGGGGAGCAAATTATGAACAAACTTGTCCACAAACAACCTTTGGCCACCTTCCATACTCATATGTTGACCACTGTGATCGATAAACGTCTCTTCAAACCTAGTGAAGAAATCAGACACACTTTCATCCTTCTTCTGTTTGCATGCAGCTAACTTATCCCAATTCACTCGCATAGCAGGCATCATCGTCTTCATAAGATTGATAATCCTGCCAGGTAATTCTGCAACTAAAGGCTCAGGCTTAGCTCCACGAACCTGTCTACCATCCGCAGCAACAATATTCGCCCATGTATCACCTAACTCCTGCGCATGATTCTCGTGACGAATCTTCGCCCACAAAGGTTGAGGAACTACGTTACCCAACAACATATCTATGTCAGGTAAATTCATGATGCATGCGTCGACTGTCTGTGACAACTCCTTGTAATACCCTGCAGGATTCTTATGGGGGTCATGTAGAGTCTGTTTAAGAGCCAAAACTTCAGCTCTCTTCCACGGAACATGTACCCACACACGCTGAAAATGAGCTTCTACAGCTGGGGGATTATTGTTAAGACCAGCAGCTACCGTTTCGCGCCATACTGGAGGAACTTCTCTCATTGGATACTGTCTCACTTGTCTCCTAACAGAAGGATCAGGCTCAAACAGTGGCTGAGAAGGAAACGCGCTCCTAAACGCAAGTACCGTCGCAACTGCTTTCTCAACATCGGGACCCACTATCGTCCCTTTCGCAAACTCGGACTGTACATTAAGTAACTCCAATGGTATCCGACCCAACTCACTATCTTTCCATTCCTCACGGAGGAAAATACACATAACATTGAAGACGTACCTTTGCTTCGGTGCTTCCCATTGCTGGAAGACATCCATTACTGACTCGAGATTATATCTCAAAGTATTCGAAACCCATCTACGAGCCAAAAGATCTAACACTGCCCGTTCTTCGGGACTAGGAAGCTAGCTACGTAATTGGTTACGCGCAGAAACAGGGGTCACACTCAATAACCCAAAGAAAGGAGACAAAAGACCAGTAACAGTATCAGTCATTCTTTGTCGAACAGAAGGAGAAGCTGTCATAAGGACAGGAGACAAAGTATTCTGAGATGAAACAAACGTAGGAGTTGTAGCAGGAGAAGTCGCAAGTACAGGAGAAGAAGACAAAGGAGTTTGAGGCAGAACTGATAGCAAAGTCGGCGGCCCTAGAGGAGGCTGCGCCAGAGGAGGAGGAACCAGCTGAAGAGGAGCAGGCAGCTGAGCAACAACGGGAGGCTGAACAACTAGAGGTTGCGGAGGTGCCATAGCACTCTGCACATAAGGGGGTGGTAATATCAACAAATGTGACATCAAAGGATCCTTTTCAGAGTCCTTCGTTGCACCTTGTAGAAGAGGTGGCAAAGCTGGATAACATTTATCCATGGCCATATTAAGTTGCCTATGTAACTCCGCTTGATCTTCTTCATTCTCTTTAAACTGCCTAGCAGCTTGCATTATCGATATACCCTTTTCTCTCTTATCTCTTTTAGCTCGGTTAATGTCTCTCTGTTTGGCTTCCTTACGCCAGAGGCGGAAAGAGTCAAACATCGCCGGACGGGCTTTCTTCTTAAATAGCTTAACTTCCAAATTATCTAAGATATCTGAATCGAAACTACCATGATGTGGCAATTTTAAGACACCATCTTTCCTAGTATAGCGGACCCATACTTCATTAAACGCAATGGTGCCCACGCCATGTTTAGAGTAGAGCTCATAAGTCGGAGTTCCAACCGGAGGTATCGGACACAAGTCCTCCAATTGGGAATCCCTGTTACAACTACAACAAAACAAATTCCAAATTTTGCTAAGACCAGGCATCTTCGCTCACTAATCTATCTTCAAACTTCAAGGGATTATCAAAAGCGATAGTCTTGTAAATGTACGAGTCCCTCGGCTTTGGTAATTGCAAGTACCAAATCAAAGACCCAAGGAAAACCCAAAACAAAGGACTGGGAGCGACCCACTTATACTTAACTAAGGTATCAGTCACGTCACCAGAAGACCAGTCTATCGTGTCGCCATACAAATCGTCACAAAGGGTCCAAGACAGGGCGACAGTCAGGGCAGCAGTCCTTCGTAGCCGTCGGAAAGCGGGAAGCCTCGCAGCAAAAATCTTCAGTCCAGGTTCGACATACCGGGGTCGATGAAGTGGGGGCCCTCTTCCAGAATTTCCTAACGAAGCTCCTCACGATCTTCAGGCTTGGCGCCAACTGAAGAACCGGGTTTTAGAACCCAGCGGCGCCAGGGGCACGCCCAAAGCCTTCGGGTTCACCTGTCTTAGAATACAGAGACACGGGATACTTCTCGGTGGCGTCAAAGATCGAGTTTATTGGCTGCAGCCAGAAACAGAAGTCCACGAAGTACAACACAGGTATATTCGTAGGAGACTGCTACAAATTCGTAAGGAAAGTCATCCTCTTTTATGCCAAAAATCACATTCTGGACAAACACCCACTATTTTCAATTTGTCCAATCATAGGTAACATTACAAAAGGTATCGCATGATGACAAACCCACTTTTCAGTTGTCCAGCCCACCATTAATTATACAGGAAAGCCCAACATTCCTTCTTGCACAAGCCGGACAAATCCATATTAAAAGACCACAACCCATATCATAAAGAGGCCATAAAAGAAGAAACAGAAACAGATAAACTCTACAATGTTCTGTGCTTTGATCCTCAATCTTGATCAGCTACCGGGCAAGGAACTGGCTTAGCAAGGTCAGCTTCAGGCAATGGGGTCAGTTCACTCGGGTCATCCAGAAGTCAGCTAACTTGTACGTGTACTAAAGACTCGTTCGGCCGCAGTCATCGGCCTATGTGAGGGCAACCACAAAATGGCTGCCATACACAAAATGGAACCCAGGGTTTGGACCGAAATCCCTAAATACACAGTGAATCCATCGGTCTAACATAGCGAAATCACTTGTACTTGCCGTACTCGCTAGTTACGGTTCGCTACTATCAAATTCGTGGGGGCGTGGTTTGGCGCCGACCGGGATGGCCGTGTGAGCGTGTAGCTCCGCGCCGAGTCCCGTAATTTATCCTGTGAATACAGCCTGCGGGACCTCTGGACGCATAAAATTCGCCTTGTAAGGTGAATACGGATCGGGGCTGAGAGTCTGGCTGCTGGCGGTGCCCCGGGGGCCGAGCGGAGACGGAGATCCGTGACACGGAGGTGCCTGGCCGGGCACAAAGGCAAGATGGCGATGTGAGGAGCCGGAGCGGACCGAGGACTGTGGACGCTTGTGGCTGGTGACCTGGTGGCTGCCGTGTGGAGCGTGGGTGCAGAGCAGCGCTTGAGGACACTTTCGGGTCCGAGTGAGGGGCCGGAGCGTTGCCCCCCCGACTTGCGGTTCGTGTGCTCCTCGTGCCCTCCCCCCTCCCCCTCCCGCTTGCTGTCCTGAAAGCTGGCGCAGGACGGACAGACCTGGTGCTGCGGCGCCTGTGGCGGGCGGAGGGCGCATATATTGAGCGCTGGCCTGAGACGCCTGGAGGGGCCCGCGCTGGCAGGCGGACCCGACCACCTGAGGACAAGCTGTTGCAGGCGGGCAGCGGACACTGGAGCCGCGGTTGCAGAGGGGCCAGAGCTCACGCAGCTGGGGACCCGGGCATTCGGGAGGTGTTGCGTTGCCTGTGAGCTCCTGAGAACGGGAGGCGCCCGGGACCACAGGGGCTTATTCTATTAGCGGGATTCGCCCGCCTGGATTGCTAGGATTGCGGAGGTGGGACGCATCTGGAGCTGGGTCTATGGGTGTTTTGTTGACCTGCTGCAGAGTCCTGGTCAGGTGCCTGGCGTGAGTGGCCCCGGGGGGCTCCCGCCTCCTTGCCTGGAGGAACGTTGCTGCCCGGGAGGCTGGATTTGGGTGGTGACCCAGGGCCTTAATGGTGGCACCGGACTATATATTGCTGGTAGGGGCTGGAGCCTGAAGGTGCGTTCTGGGGTCACGGCTGGCATAGGGCGAACGCCGGAACTGACTTTGCCGAGGTGTGGGGTGCCCTGTGGTGTGTCACCGCTATCTTCCCCGGGAAGGCGCAACTGGTGGTGTGACAGGAAGGGGTGCTGTGGTTGGAGGGGCCGCAACTGGTGGACTGGAGGGGGCATCTTCCGAGCACAAGATGGCCGCTGCAGGCGGGGTTCTGGGCATGTCGCCGGGCCAAGACGACGCGTCCACTTCGACTTCACATGGAGGTGCCCAGGCCCTACAGGATGACACTATGCCGGAACAGAGGCTGAACTCGCGTCTCGACGCTATCCTGGCCGCGATCACCACGACAAAGGAAACGCTGCACGATGATATTGCGCAGGTTGCCACGGGGCTAGGTCTCCTGAGGGCTGACCACACCAAGCTCTCGGATAAGGTGAAGGAACATGAAAAATTACTCCTGGACTTGAAACCTGCTGTGGTGACGGCGGAACATAAACTAACGGATATTCTTGGTCGTTTGGCGATTCTGGAACGACGGGCGGAGGATGCGGAAAGTCGTAACAGAAGGAACAACGTGAGGGTGGTGGGCCTTCCGGAAAAGGTCAAGAAGGACGACGCAGTGGCGTACATGGAGGACTGGTTTAAGACGGTGGTAGCGCCGGAGGGGCTTTCTCCTTTCTTCCCCCTGGAGAGGGCACATAGGGTCCCGGCTAAGCGACCTCTGGAGGGCCGTCCACCCCGACCGATGGTGGTGAAACTGCTGCACTACAAAGACCGCAACCTTTTGATACAAAGAGCGCAATCCCAGGGTCCCTTCCAAGTGGATAATAGCAAGGTCACCATCTTTCCGGACTATACGCAGGAAGTGCAGAGACACAGGGCATCCTTTCTGTCAGTTAAGAAAGAGCTGAGGGAAGAGGGGATTCAGTATTCCTTGCTCTTCCCTGCCAAATTACGGATTATCCTCGATGGCAGGACTCACTTCTTCCAAACTCCGGACGAGGCCTGGTCGTGGCTAGAACTATACCGTGCTGGAACGGACCGCACGAATAAGAGAGGAAGGGAAAGACCAAAACCGTTCAGGATCAGGAAGTCGCAGCGCATTCGCTCACGGAATAAACTCCAGCGGGCCATGCGAGATGCCCAGATGGCGGAGGACAGAAAGGGGGCTGTGGCTGCAACGGCAAGCATTACGGGTTCACAGCAGGAAAGAACGTCGGAGGGGTCGGCCTCGGAGGAGGAGGGTGAGAAATCTGGAGGCGATGAATCGGAAACGGGGAGTGCCAGGGGTCCGGTGGTTACCCCACAGACTTCAGATGGAATGTTTAACGAGTGATGTTTTGGTGACTCTGGTAACCCCGGGTTGCCTGCTGGGACTGACTCTCCAGACTTTTGGTTTGCGGTCAGGTATGGGGCTGAGCAAACAGCATGGTACTGGGGCGCGGGCTGGGCACTCTGTCTGCCCTGGTTCGGTGCCTTATCACCCTCTTGTGGCCCTTAAGGCCTTCTGTGGTGGCGACCACAGATTAGTGTGAGTGTGTGGTTTTGATGGTTTGGAACGGGACTGAAGCTGGGTTATTAGGTCCTGTCCTGGGGAGTGGGGTTTGGGGTGTTTTGTGGGGGGGTTGGGAAGGGGGGCGCAACTGCTGCAATGCGGGATACAACTGTTTAATGGTGATACTGTGCAGAACTGTCTATTATGGGGTCGTTACCTAATGTGAAATGTATTACGTGGAATGTCCGAGGACTTCAGACAATGGTGAAACGTCATAAGGTGCATGCATACTTGGTGAGGCGGGGAGTGCAGATAGCAATGCTTCAAGAGACTCACTTAACTAAGAAAGAATGTGGAGCCTTGCAAAGGAGGTGGCGGGGTCAAGTGTTTGGCACAACCTATTCAGCATTTGCCAGAGGGGCCCTAATATGGGTGAGAGCAGGAACTCCGTTCCAGGTCACGACACAGCGGGTGGACCCCGAGGGTAGGTATGTGGCGGTGGAGGGACGACTTTACGGTAGAGAGGTGGTCCTGTGCAGTGTGTATGCCCCCAATTCTGATCAGGCCCGTTTTTTTGATGGCCTAACGAGTTTGCTGGCTCACTTTTTAGCTGGCCCGGTCTTATTAGGGGGCGACTTTAACTCGATCACTGATGTGGTACTGGATAGGTCACATCCGCCGTTGGTCGACTCCCCAGTATGCAGGCTGGCGGCTCATAGGAAGGATTGGCAGGAGAAGTGGGGATTGCTTGATGTGTGGAGGGAACAGCATCCGGAGGTGAGGGACTACTCCTACTTCTCTACAGTGCACGAAATGCATGTTCGATTGGACGCAGTGCTGTGTAGTGGCACTTTGGCGACGCTGGTGTCCAATACTGAGTACCTGGCTAGGACCATATCGGATCATAACCCCCTATTGGTGACAGTGCAGTGGCAGCGGGCTAGGTCGGCGGTCCCATCTTGGAGGATGAGGCCTGAGACACTGGAGGATCTGGTGTTCAGTGATATGGTTCAGCAGGGCATTGACCGCTACTTTGTGGAGAATGAGGGCTCTGCCGCGTCACGATCGGTGGAGTGGGATGCGATGAAAGTGGTCGTGAGAGGTGTGTGCATGGGTAGATTCTCGAATGCGCGGACGGCGGTCTTGAATGATTTGGCGAAAGCGGAAGGGGAGTTGCGCGGCCTGAAACAACAGAGGCCTGACCGCCCAGATCTACAGGAGAGATTGGCGGAGGCAAAGGAGGTGGTTGCGACGGAGACTGAACGGCTGCGGTGCTATGACTATAAGTTGTACAATCTTAAGGTGCGTGAGGAACGTGATAAAGTGGGTGCACTCCTTGCCAAACTTGCAGATCCAGATCCTAGGGGGTGCCCGGTCATGAGTATAAGAACAGAGGGAGGGGAGGTGGTCTACTCACAATCAGCTGTGCTGGCGCACTTTCAGTCGTACTACACGGGTTTGTATGAATGCCACCTGGAGGTGGAGAGGGATGAAATAGGCGACCACTTGTCCTTGCTCCCACTGCCAGTGCTGGACAGTGAGGATGCCAAGGAACTGGGAAGTCCGATAACATTGGCTGAGGTGCGAGTGGCTATTAAACAGATGGTTCGGAATAGAACCCCAGGGGTGGATGGCCTGCCGATAGAATTCTATGCCAAATTTTTTGATACCCTAGCGCCAAAATTAGTGGTGGTGTATGCGGAGGCCAAGCAACGAGGTTGCCTGCCTGAGTCAATGAGGGAGGCACTAGTGGTGCCACTGCTGAAGCCAGGCAAAGATGCGTTGAGTGTGACGTCTTACAGGCCGTTATCGATGTTGACGGTGGATTACAAGATTCTGAGCCGTATCCTGGCCACCAGGTTACTGCCGCACATGACAACACTGGTGCATAGGGACCAGGCGGGGTTTATTCCGACTAGGAATACCTCCATGAATATACGAAGGCTGGTCCGAATTTTGGACAGTGCTGGGTCTTCGGCTCTTGATTCCGTGGTGTTGGCGGTTGATATCGAAAAACCTTTTGATAGCCTGGAATGGAGGTATTTAGACGAGGTACTGCTGAAGTTTGGAGTTGGGGAGGGATTCCGGAGTTGGACGAGGGTACTTTACGCGTCGGCTAGGGCGAGGGTGCGCCTGGGCCCGTTGATTTCTTCGGCCTATCCTGTTTGCAGAGGGACGAGACAGGGCTGCTCATTGTCGCCCCTGCTGTTCGCATTGGCGATGGAACCGCTGGCGGCGCAGGCGCGGACAGGTGCCATGTATGGAGGGGTCGCGCAAGGGCCGGAGTCGCATCATATATCGTTATACGCTAACGATTTGCTTCTGTACTTGGCGGACGCTGAGCGATCTATGGAGGGGGCGGTGGATATGGTGGATGGATTCGGTCGGTTGTCAGGCCTTAGGGTGAATTGGACTAAGACCTGTATATTCCCACTGCGGGCGGGCACACCCTGCCCCCTATTAGCGAGGGAGGTGGTGTGGGAGCCCTCGGACTTCACCTACCTCGGGGTGCGCATTTTCCACGAGGCGGCTGACCTGCTGGAGGGGAACGTAGGGCGTTGCATACGTGCACTAAGGGGCAGCATGACTTTCTGGGCCTCGCTCCCCCTGTCGGTACTGGGCCGAGTAGCGCTGCTAAAGATGGTGGCGCTCCCGCGGCTGCTTCATTATTTTCGAACATTGCCGGTATGGATTCCGCAGCGGGTCTTTAAGGAACTGAGGACGCTGGTGACTGGCTTCCTTTGGGGCCAGGGCCGGCGGAGGGTGGCGCTGGAAACTCTGATCAGGCCTAAGTCTGAGGGGGGAATGGCAGTCCCCGATTTTGAACTGTATTACTTGGCGGCACAACTGCAGATCCTAACACAGAATGTTGCTCGAGAATTCAGGGGTCCTGAGATTGACCGTGGTGCTGGTATTCCAAGGTGCGTCCTTTCTTATATAGTCATGCAACAGAAACTAGATTTGAGGGAGCTTACGGTGGAGGAAAGGACGCTTAGGTTATGCTGGCAAAGGAGCTTGAAACGGGCGAGGAAAGTCCGGCCGTATGCACCGGAGATACCTCTGGGGATGTTAACAGCGCTACCGCAAGGGGGTGACTGGTCTAGGCTTCTGGAATGGGAGGAGTTGGGGCTACAGATGGTGGGGGACCTGTACATTGATGGAGCATTGGTTCCCTATCAGGTGCTCCAGGAGCAGTTTAGTTTGCCGGACGGCACCTTTCTATTGCACGCAGCAGTGGTGGCGGCGCTGCAAAAGCATTGGGGGGTGGGGCTCGCTGAGCCGGAGGTGACCTTGGCGTGTCAGTATGTGGTGATGGCCGCGGGCACTGTTAAGGCGGTGACGTGTCTCCACATGAGAATGTTGACCGAGGGGCTGACACCGATGCTGGCATTGAAATCGCGATGGGAGGATAGCATAGGCAAGCCCATTCCGGACACGGTCTGGAGTCAGATCCTGAGGCGGACGTGGAAGGGCACGAGGAACGCACGATTTCAGCAGGTGCATTTCTTTATATTACATAGGGCGTACCTGACTCCGGAGAGGTTAAGGCGGTACTTCCAAGTGCTTGACGCAGTATGCCCGAGGTGCTTGGCTCCCGAGGTTGACTTGGATCACCTATTATGGGGGTGTCCGAAATTGGGGACGTATTGGCCGGAAGTGGGGATACTCTTGAATGCGGTGACAGATAGGGAAGTGGACTTTGATATGGCTGCGTGTCTCCTGCTTTGGTTCCCGCATACTAAAAAAACGAGAATCACGAGTAAATTCATTGATTTAGGACTTATGTTGGCGCAGAGGGAGATAACCTGGCATTGGAAGTCTAGGGAGGGCCCTTCAGTGAGGAGGTGGATGAACGAGCTATTGAAATGGGCGGGCTGTGAAAGCATTATTAGAATGCGGCAGGCTACTAGACTTGGCAAGGAGAGCTGTTTGGACATGGCGAGAGCCTGGGAGTTGGTGGTGCAAGCGTTGCATGATTACATGGTGGGAGAGGATGAGGAGGAATGATAGTCCAAGCGGATTCCATGCACTCTTAGCGATTGCGAACGGCTCCTGGTATGTGGCGAGCCCCTGAGATGGTACGGATTTGGACGGCCCGCATTAGCAGCAGCAGCAGTAGTAGTAGTTGGGGGGGGGGGTGGGGAGGGGAGGGAATGGGGGTCTTGAGGGGGGTTGCTCGACATAGCGGCCTGGATTAATCTCGGTAGATAGTGTGTGGGTCAGCCCAGGTACCGGGGGGCTCCTGAGATGGGGCGTAGGCGTTCTGGCAGTCATACTGGGGAGACCTGGGAAGGGGAATGTGGTACGGGGTGGTCTGAGCTATGTTGGACGAGGAATGGGCTGATGACGGTGTTTCCTGGAGCATTTTTGAGTTTGTTTGTTGATGCATAGGGGGGGGGGAGTTTTAGGGGGGTAAAAGCAGATACTAAAAAGTGATGCTGGTCGGATCCAGGGTACGGGGTACACAGAAACATCTTCCTGGGAAGGATAGCCCTGGAGCGCCGCCCAACCTCCAGGATGTGGGCTAAATGGCTGTGTATGGTATCTCTGTCATCTTTAAGGCTGTGATGCTGTAAGTGTAATGATTGGCCTATGATGTGGTCTTGTTTCTAATTCTGCAATAAAAACACATTTAAAAAAAAAAAAAATACTATCAAATTCGTAACGAAACCATGACATTTATAAAACGGGTTCAGAATTCATGGAACCTCACCTGCCGGAACCAGACCTCAGAGCTCGACGAGACCCGGACTCCTAGACCTCTCCGACCTCTACCCACATCTGCAGCACAGCTGAGACCCGTGGGTGCGACGAGACATGTGGGACCGGCCATCTTTGAAGAACTGCATTTCGCTTCCAGCACGACCTCTGAGGCACCCTCGAGAAAGTGCTTTGGGGATTGAGAAGTCCCAGCCCCGAGCAGCTCCTGCACGGAAGACCAGCCCTCCAGCATCCACGAGATCTGCGTGGGGCCCTTCTGCTTGGTTGCTACTCGACGCGTTGTCTGGTCACTTGCCGGCTGGCTAGTGGCCTCCTAGACGACGAACCTTGAAATCTACACCGCTGGTCTGGTTGCTCCAGACTGGCCCTTGCTTCCTTCCAAAAGAGAAGTACCCGGACCCTCCTGGTCCGCACCAGACGCCATCTTCACTTGCCGCGTGGGTTGCATTTGCCAAAGCCTGTTGACTCCGATTCTGGAACAGACACCGCCGACAGCGAGAGCCTGCGTGGGACAGTTCGTGCCTCCATCCTGGTCGTCGAAGACGCCTCCTGGTTCACATGGCTGCAGAGTCAAGCGTCACCTCTTCACCTGATCGCAACAACATCATCTGGTTCCTTCCTGGTTCCACTCCGGTCACTGGCTAGTGACTTTGATCATTGTCCCCTCTGCTTTCAGGTCTCCATCTTCTTAGATCCGCCCTTTGATCTCTCTGGACATCTTCCTCCTGGTCGCCTGCAGCATCTTTCTCCAAGGCTCCATTGACTTCAACGCGCAAACCCGACACACTTTCACACCTATGCACCCGCAGCCCGTGGATGAGGTAACGAGAGCATTTCGGTGCTCATAGGTAGATTGACTCTCCTAGTGTCCAGGTATCCTGTAGTTTCAGTCTCAACCAGTCGGAACTGTCCTTACTCACCTATTTTGTAAATTGTTCATGCCCCCTGACTTTGCATTGAAACCCATGTGTGTGTTCTAACACTGCACACGCGTTCCGTGGGCCTCCTGCTCCTTACCTAAGGTTAGGGTAGTGTAGCCCCAGCGATTCTACAGCCTCTGGGCATCCTCATTTCTTCTATCGTTCTACCTATACCATTTACTTAGTATATGGTTTGCCGTGCCCCTAGTGCACCATTGTAATTTGTGCGACTTATTGTATTTTTCTGAAGAGTATTGTTATGTGCTTAGCCCTCTGATCTCATAAAGAGTTCAGAGGTGTTTGTTAGTAATAAATATATTGTTTATTTTCATAACAACCTGTGTGGTGTCCTTTCATCTGGTATTCAAGGGGTTATATGTGGTAAAACAGCTGGCTTCACATGCCAAAAGAGTTTAGCCTAAGACTGCTCTGTCCATGCTACCATTAGGATAGCTGACTATAAGGTTGACTTACAACCAGTCCATAAGGGTTGTTTGGACTGATACAAGGTGATCACTAGAACTAGTGAGCATAATATATCAGGCCAACTTCTCACAACAGTATCAACCAATTGTAGAAAATTATATGAGATGGGAACCCCCTTGAGTATATGTGCACTTTATGTACCTTTATGCATTTTATGTATAATGTTTGTAAGTATCCAGCTTGGCCAGGTTATGAGCTGCTAGGCCTTCAAATTAATTTAATTAGTAGGGAGTGAACAAGTATGGATATTATACTAGGTATAATGTTGTAATTGCAGGCAGGGGTTGTAAGGTGTTTAATGAGTATAAACGTCTGAGTAGTTTTCACAGTTTTAGTTTGCACACTTCTCTTTTTGTACATTTTTTACTCTACAAGTCAAGCTTTCACTTGTTTCAATAGTATTTTGTACATATTTTTAAATATTTGGGTACATTAGAAGCCAGGGGAGATGGTACTACACTTTATATTTATGTCACCTCCATATCTATTAATTATGATAAATAGGTCTTTGATTGAATGTAGAATTCTGTTTTGTTGATGATAGGTTACTGGGTTAAATAATAAGTGCAAGACAAAAGCTACTGAAAAGTGGATTTAAGTCTATACTCCCAGACATAATTTTTATTCAACAGACCCATATAAAAACAATATAGAATAAAATCAGAGATTTTTCAATGTTTCATAAATGGGCAGGTTGGAATGTTTTTTACATCCAGTGCACCCCACAGAGGTGTAGCTAGATATATAAATATATATATAGATATCAATAAGCAACTTTGGGTGGATTTCGGTGTCTCCCAAGTAGATAAAGAGGTAGATAAAGAGAAAAGGTGACTTGGTTCAATGGTTGAGTTGACGACTTACGAGTTATGGTGGCTAAGATATTGTCATAGGGACATTCACCACCATCTGTGATGCTCGTCGTGATGTGCATCCCTGGACAAGCACTGTACGATCTTGCAGGATGTGCTCTGCGTAAACCCACATTTATAAACCATTTGCATCTGTGTGCTTATCTGCATGCTTTCCATGTGTGCATCTGATTGTGTGTGTGCTCTCACCCCATATAGTTTGTGTGTAGTTGTGTTGACACCATTACCTCATGGTCTGGGCCTGATGATTATACAATCAGGAAATGAGTCACCCACTCAGCAGCCATCTTAATTGGACCAGGACTATAAAGGCACTCCTTGCCTGTACCCAGTTGCAAAGCAATCCGGGATCTGTGTGGCCTCAGCCATATCTTCAGAGCAGCTCTGCTTGCCATTGGACTTCATGATAATGACATCTAGTGGATCCTGAGTCATGAGGCTGCAGAGGACATCAGCGTATCATTCTGTGTCACGAGACTGTAGTGAATGTCGTCACCCTGTGTAACCAGTCTGCAGTGGACCTGAACAAATCTCCATGTGTTACGAACCTGAAGTGGACATCGGTGCATCTGGCATTGTAGAGTAAGTCGCATCACCAGGCACGCACCCCCAACAGGACATCTTTAACACCTTACAATAGAATCTCGCTACAGCAGCTCCCAGCAAAGGTAACAAGTCAGTATATACAGGACTACAACTGCTAGTGCATATGACACTTCCCCCAGCATCTCATGCCCAGCTTGTGCAGTGTTTAGGGAGAGCCACAAGGGATAGTTGGAGGGTGAAGTAACCCGAAGGTTTACCTGGTTTAGGTCTGGACAGTTCATTATTGTTGGGTACGTGTTTAAGGTGGCTTACTGCGCTTTCAGATTGGAGAAGGGCTCCATTCCTTCAGGCGATTATTCAGTGACTGAACCAAAGGTAACAACCTGCCATCCTCCTGAGCCAAGATCCCAGATTACCTGCTAATCTGACTGCGTGAAAAGGTAAAACAGTTACTTAAGTGAATGTGGTGGGATGCGCAGGGGAGCGCTTGAATTAGGTGTGATGATTTGTGAGTAATTCTGTTTATGTTTATATAATAGTTTGCTCAAACTGAATGATGGGATGCACTCCACTTTTCATTTCGCTTTTTTCTTTTTGATTTTGACAACTGCTCAATTGCAAAGTTTTAGCATGCTGGCTCGCCTCGTGCTCTGTTCTCGTCGCATGAACGTAGAATTAACAAATAAAACTGAAGGATCATCATCACTCAGACTCGAGGCGCTACAGCTATACGAAAGGTAAATTTCAACATCCAGAAACCAAAGTTTTTATTATTTCACCCATTTTATTCCTTGTTTATTCTATGCTTATTTCGATGCATTTACAAAAACTAGTGACTCCACACTTAAATTTCTGCAGAACTGACAATCCAGGCCTTATTCTAATGCCTGTTAGAATTCACATTGAATCCTTTGGAACCGTTCATATCTATGTTTGTGCATTTCGGGCTCAAAAAGCCCTTCGTCAGAGGTTTGCAATGTAAACAAAGACCATGAATTACCAAAAGTTATCATGAATATACACCATATAATTTATCAATCATGCAAATAATTATTTAGAATTTCCTAACCGCGCGCATAATGCCCTATAGTAATGTGATGTACCACATATTTCAACATGTCCCTCTGCCAAAAACACATAATGTAATTCCCACGGGCTGTATTTATATAATACCCACTTTCAACCCCAAAGGTATATCCCATTTTTTAAATGTATACAATCCATGATTCTGTCATTTATCCCTTCACCCAGGACTGTGTACTCACCATGCTGCTCATGTATGATTTAACTCTTTGATATTAACGCTCCATCCGACAGCGTGACCTGTTGTTACTTGCTTCCACTTGTTTTTTGTTCAAAGTAAAACTAATCCTTAAACGCCCTATTTGTACCCCTCAGATGAACACACTTCAGAGTGACGTAAAACACCCCTGTGATTGCAAAGACCTGTTCAACCTAATAAACACTAAAAAAATACATGCCAGCTAAAACCATTGTAATACAACAATTAATCCAACACATATTCCCTTGTAAATAAAAATATTGATTCTATTTTGTTAAGTGAAATGAGATGAAATAAAATGAGATAAATCTTAGCAATGTTTTATGATAAACAGTCCATTGTTCCCTCCGCATCCAAATCCAGTGTGCTTAGTTCAACAGGACGATTCCCAAGTGACGTTCACGTTCATCATTTTACTTTTTCGGTTCAGGGTGCAAACCATCCAAGAAGACAGAAACAGTATATATACTCAAACTGAATGATGGGATGCACTCCACTATTCATTTTTCTTTTTTTCTGTTTGATATTGTGTCAACTGCTCAATGGCAAAGTTTTAGCGTGCTGCCTCGCCTCGTGCTCGGTCCTCATCGCAGGAAAGTAGAATTAACATATCAAACTGGAGGCTCGTCATCGCCCAGACTCGAGCCGCTACAGCTATAGGAACTTTAAATTTCAACATCCAGAAACCAAAGTTTTTATTATTTCATCCATTTTATTCCTTGTTTATTCCATGCTTATTTATATGCCTTTACATAAACAATGTGACTCCACACTTAAATTGCTGCAGAAATGCCAATCCAGGCCTAATCCTGATGCCTGTTAGAATTCACATTGAATCCTTGGGAACCGTACATATCTATACTCTACACATTTCCGGTTCAAAAAGACCTTCAACAGAGGTTTGCAAAGTAAACAAAGCCCATCAATTACTAAAAGTTATCATGAATATACACCATATCATTTGTCAACCGTGCAAATAATGCTTCTAAATTTCGATCCCGCTGGGTTCAGGAAATCTCAGGTTAATGCATCTGACAGATGTATGCTCCCTTTGAGGATCATCCAATACCAGTTATTGATTTGTTTCAATCAATCATAGTTATTCCAGGGAAGGTGATATTAGGAGGCGATTGCAATTTCTCTAGCATCCTTGCTTAGATTCAACTGGTTAATCGCAGACCAAACAAAAGTAGGATGCTAAGGTGCTGTCGAATTACTAGAAGTTTAAATTTGGTAGGTCTCAGGGGCAATATTTTTCCAAACCAGCAGGAGCATACCTATGTGTCTGCAAATATAAGTCAGCAGTGAACTTGGATTTCTTTTTAGTATTTGATGACCTCATCCTCAAGCATATAAGCACCATCTTAGTGTTTTTTCGGGCCATTCAATGTTATAAATGCATATTGAGGGTATTCGTAAGCCCCAGACTGGTTATAGGTGTCTTTAATAAGTTGTATTTCAATTTCGATTTCATGATTAGCCTGGATTTCTGGGCAAGCCCTAGTTAAACAATTTGTATTGGAAGAAGTGGAAACAGTGGTTCAGTCTCTGTCAAATCTGAACGCGTGTGATGAAGCTGGTTTTCCAGCGGAGTTGTTTCAAATATTTTTGAAAATTTTAAATCACTATATTTTGATGTTAATAAATGACATACTGCAGGGAGGTAGAATTCGTCCCACTTTTGAAACAACAGCTTTGGTAAACTTTCTTAAAAAATAATAAAATCCTGAAAATATAAACTCCTATAGGCCGATCAGTCTCTTGAATTCAGCCTATAAAATAATAGGTAAGCTGTTGCCCTATAGATTAAATCAAGTTGCGGGTCAGCTCATTAAATAAAGATCAAAAGGGTTTTTATAGCCAGTAAGCAATTATCTACTAACACAAATGATTTAATTATTTTTTTTTTTTCATCAACATCAGAGTTACAAATTCATAAGACATTGCCAGAGAAACAGAATTAACTTACAATTCAGAAAGCATTATCATCAGTTTCAAAACAAATAAAGCATTTTTCAAAAACACAAAGAGCTATAGACTGGGAAAAGTGAGTTATAAAAAGGGAAAAATTCATCTCAAGAACAATAGAAAGCCATCATTATGTATATCATACAGTCTTAATTGCGTTAAACGTTCCCCCCATTTCATCTTATATCTCACCCAGCCTCCTTTTCCATTCAATTATTGGGGCCCATATCCTCCGTCCAGCTTCTTTTTTTTCCCTCCCCCCTTTTTTTTCATATAGGGCCATTTCTAAGATATATGTGGCCAATACCCGAGAGATCCATTGCTGTAATGTTGGGGGGTTAGGATCCTTCCAGAGTGTGGCTATGCATAGTCTACTGAGGGTCATAGCTAAATACAGAAACTCATGGTGAAGAACATCTACACCCTCCCTCACTACACCCAAAATCATAACTTCATCAGTCAAAGTTAAATGAATCCCCAGAGAATCCGCAAAAAATTGTTCCAAAGATTTTTTATATATATCTAGAGAGGGGCATGATGCAAACATATGAATTGTATCTGCTTGCGTGGATTGGCACCTTGGACAGGTGCCCCCGCTTTTCCCCACCCACTGCGCTATTCTATGAGGAGTGTAGTAAAGTTCAAACATAGTCTTATATTGTTGAGATTGTAAGTTTGCCACTCTTAAAACCGAATTTGATAGTTTTAATGACTTCTCTGCCTCGTTTCCTGTTAGACCTAGTTTGACTCTCCACTTCTCATACATTCTACCACAATCATCCTCTTTATATTTACACATTTCCCCGTATAGTTGCGAGATAGAGGATCCCCCTTCATTCATTACACATTCCAACAATTAGATTCTTTGAAAGTTCATGTCTTCCCCCTGTTTCTTTAGCAAAACTGACCTCACTTGTAGGTACTTAAAGAAGTCTCTACGCCCTAAATTATATAAGCGTTGTGCCTGCTCAAAAGAGATCAGTCCGGTTGCCCCTAAAGGTCCCCAATAGTTTTAACCCCTCATGCATCCCAGCTCCTCATAACTGGGTCATGAAATACCCCCGGCAGCGATGGGTTCCCATACAGAGGGGTATAATAGTTCATTCTCCCTAGTTTTAATTTTCTCCTAATCCCAGACCAGACTAACCTTGCGGCCACCAAAGTCTTGAACCTTACTTTTTTGTAATAACTCCTCTCCTCATATGTAAGTAACCATTGATTAGAGTCTTTCACTACAAGTTCGTATACGTCTGGGACACCATCTCTACCTCTCCATCTGTCTGTAACACTCCCCCCGAGCATACCTCTGATGTATTGCAGGACCGTTGCCCAATAATATGCCTTAAAGTCCGGTAACGCCAGCCCACCGCTCTCTCTTGGGAGTGACAACATTTTTTGACCGCGGCGTGTTTTGCCCTTAGCCCAAATGAATCTATTTGTCACCTTCTCTGACTCCCTGAACCAGCTATTGTTAAAAATTAGCGGTATGGTCCTAAATAAGTAAAGCACCTGTGGCATAAACACCATTTTAATAACATTGCAACGACCAATTGTTGTTAGGTGTAGGTTGTTCAGCTTGTCAAAATCAATTTTAGCCTTATCTATAATGGGGCTTAAGTTCTTCGACACCACTTTAGAAAGGTCTGAGGTTATACGAACCCCCGGATATACTGCTGTCTCTACTACTCTTGGATTGACTAAAGATATTTTCTGATTTATTACCACTTGGGTCTTGTTTGCATTTAATTTGTACCCAGACAGTCTTCCAAATGCAGCCGCTTCCTGTTCTATTTCTCTAAGGGCTGACACTGGATCGCTTGATGTTATGGCCAAGTCATCCGCATTTTAGTTTCATGCCTGTTCAGTGCTATGGGCAAGATGTTTCTGTTCTGCTCTATCCTCCTAATAAATGAATCTATATATAAAGCGAAAAGTAGCGGGGAGCACTGACACCCTTGCCTAGTTCCTCGTCCAATATCTATTATACCGCTCAGCTCCCCCATGGTTCTAACCCTTATTCTTGGATTGTGGTATAAGGCTTTCAGAGCCCCCACATAGACCTCCCCCTGATTCAACTTCTCCAGCACAGCCCAGAGAAATCCCCACGAGACCCTATCAAACGCCTTCTCAGCATCTAAAAGGATCAGCGCCATAGGGTCTCGTGAGGATGCCATGCCATCAAATAACGTTAGAACTCCGCTGTTCCTCTCCCAGGGATAAACCCGTGCTGCCATGGAGAGACGATCTTACCAATTACAGCTCCTAGCCTATTTGCTAGCATCTTTGAGTAGATTTTCACATTGCTGTTCATTAGACTTATCAGCCTATAAGACCCAGGATTGGTTGCGGGCTTATCTTTTTTCAGAAAGACTATCATAGTTGCCTCTCCCCATGACTCCGGGGGTATCGCACCCTCTTGTATATTTACAACCATCTCATATAGTTCTTCTTCTATATCGGCTAAAAATGTTTTGTAAAACTCCAAGGGTATAGAGTCTAGGCCTACCGCTTTACCAGACGGTAAGTCATAAATTGCCCTCTGCATTTCTGTTTTATTAAATGCCATCTCCAAGGTCCCCCTATCCTCTGTCGTTAGCTTCTCTAAACTGACACTCCCACGATACCTCTCTATAGCCTCGCTAGGCACCATATAGTCGGCTTCATATAGCCTCTGATAGTAGTCCCGAAAGCTAGCAAATATACTCTCGGGTGTTGTTGCAGCACTTCCGTTCTCAGTCCTAATCTCTGAAATATCCCTCTTGGTAGCAGCCTGCCTAGTCGAACAGCTAGCATGCGTCCTATCTGCTCACTATACTCATATTGATCCTTTCTCCACGCCAAATACTTCCCTGCTGCCTTAGATGCAAATAGCTCCCCAACCGCTGCCTTAGCCATAGCAAGCTCATATGTTATTCTAACAATATCCTGATTCGCCCTGATTGCGCTACTAAGTTCGTGTTCTAGTCTAGCAACTGCCCTTATTCTCGTTTCTACTTCCTCCCTCTCTGCCTTATTCCGCCTAATTGAGTACCTACTTGTCTCCCCCTTTATACCTGCTTTCAGTGTATCCCACACTAATGCAGGGGGGGCAGAGCCGTTATTTAGCACCCAAAACTTTCTCATCCATTCTTTCATTAGGGCGGTATACTCCGAATCCTGTAACAGGGCTCTCTCAAATGTCCAATTTGTCACCTTCTTTTGTTGGGCAGCAGTTCTAAGATAAGCGGGTTATGGTCGGACATTACCCGGGGTAGTATGTTAATCTTTGCAATAGATGCTACTACCGGTGATACCAGAAAATAATCTAGCCTTGCTAAAGCCTTATGAGGGGCAGAATAATATGTACTACCACTCCCTAAGTTATTTTGCAGCTCCCATATATCTACTAGACCGTTATCACACATCAATTGAATCAATGCCCTGTGGCTTCTCTTCTAGCGACCGGAGAATTTCCCCGGATCGTTCTTCCACAAACCATTCAGGCCATTGACATTTAAGTCCCCACAAACTATTAATGGTAGAGGCCAGTTGGCTATTTGTACGTTAACAGAGTCCATAACTTCCGGGTCGTCTACAGTGGGAGCATACAATGAGCATAGCGTGAAGCTAAAGCCCTGCACCTGACACTCCACCAAAACCCATCTGCCATAGCAGTCTGATTTTTGCCTATTTACAACCACACATCCATGCCTTGCTAAGATCGCCACCCCTCGTGTTCTTGTTCCTTGCGTCGTATATGATACTAATTGATATCCCAGCTGTTCTAAAAGCCCCTTTTGAGAAGCATCTATATGTGTTTCTTGCAAGCAGATCAGCTCGGCGTGCAATACTCCCTCATAGCTCTTCGTTTTTTACCATCATTTAGTCCACAAACATTCAACGAAACTATCCGCATAGGCATTTCTGTTTCATTGTCACTCTCCCCCATTCTTTTTGGTTACTCTGGCTTCTTTAGTTTCTTCTATATCCTGATGTGATGAAGTTTCCCCCCCCTTTTTCCTCCCCGGCCCTCCCTTATCCCCCCCCTGACCCCTCTTGCTTCTCGCACCTCCCCCCCTACCGGTCCCCCTCCCTCAGTCCCCCCCCCTTTTCCCCTTACCATCCTATGAGGCTTGCTGGGTCCCCGAGTACCCAGGTGTGGGCGTCAGTGTAGTCAGAGTGCGCCTCAGTGCGCCCCGCGGGCAGGCCCTTTATGCTTTGGTCATATCAGACGGGTGGGGTCAATGATGTAATCAGATATTTACCCTAAACCATTATTTGAACACAGATATTTATACCAAATTTCAAATACGTTTGTTTTTAAATTACCCCCCCCTCCCCAACCCCTTCTGATTACTCCCCATGCTTTTGTGTTCATAGACAAGTTGCTATTTTGCGTTATATTCCTGAATTCCCTTTCTCAGTCACTGTGATTTCTCTTAGGTAAGCCTCAGCTTGGATTTCGCTTGAGAAGCTTCTTGTTGATCCCTTGTATATTATTTTTAGCCGGGCCGGGTTTTGCAGGAAGACTGTTGCTCCGATTTTTTCAAAAGGTGTGATTAATTGTCTCTTTCTCCACCTTCTCTCAACAGTTGCATGGGCGAAGTCTGGTCTGGTGAAGAACATAAAGTCTTTATGTTCCCTCTGCTTTGTGGGCCTAGCCAGATGAAAGAGGGCTTCTCTTAAGAGGAAATTCCCAAAGTAGACCAACATTGCCCGGGGATGTTGACATGGCTTTTGTAAGTGTTTGGGTAGCGTCAAGGGGAGTCGATGGACGCGCTGGATTTCTCTGTCCATGTCCCAGGTACCAAGTTCCGGGAAGGCTGATTTCAGTAGATTGATCATAGAGCCCCTTGGGTCATTCCCCTCAAAGAATTCGGGTATTCCAAGGAACCTCAGATTGTTTCTTCTTGATCTATTTTCGTGATCTTCAACTTTCATCATGAGGTCCTTTATAATTCCATCTTGCTCATCCTCCTGTTTTTGCAGCTTAATTACGTCAGTTTCCAAATTTTCTGCATGTGCTTCCACTGAGGCCATTCTATCCAAAATCTCCGTACAGATATTGGCAACTTTTTTAATTGCCCCTTGTAGCTTCTCAATAGTAATGTGATTCCTTTGGGTTTCTTTTTTAATGTCCTTATGGAAATTTTTAATGGAGCTCAGCACTTCGCTCAGTAAAGGCTCTACAGTCGTTGCTGAGCTATGTCCATTTCCGGATAGCTTCTGGCTTTTTCCTTCTGGCTCAACTAAGTGGTGCTCATGAACATACTCCCGGCAGCTTTGAGGTAGGGCTTTTTCGTGTAAGTTTAGGTCTTGTTATGGCATAGTCATTGTTACTGCCGGGGTCTGTGGTCTCATCATTAATTAAGTTAGCTCTTCTCCTTTTGTCTCTCGCCCTCTTTTTTTCCCGTTTTTTCCTTGAGTTCGAGATTTGACAAGTTTCACTAAGTTTTCTGGCTTCATTAGAGTCTAGAATCTCGGAGGCTGTTGCTTCCAGTATTTGTTCATCATTTGCTTCGCTTCTTTCACTTGTTTTACTTGAGGTGGACATCCCTGTTTCGTATATGTCTGAATCCGAGTCCACTTCGGGGAGTGCAGTATTACCAAGCTGTGGGGTTGGCTCAGGAGGAGATGCTTGCACACGTGATGAGGCAGTAGTTTGTTTTTGAGCTATATTTCCCCCCTCCACACTGATTCGCTCCACAGACGCGTTAGAATCGCCCCCACAGGAACCGTTCGCGTTGTCTGCTTGGTTGCTTTTTTGTTTTTTAATTACTGTAGACTCGCTTGGTCCTTCCTTAGATAGCGGGGTAAAAATATTAGATATCCGCGGCTGAGAAGAGGCTGGGAGTCCAGTATTTTTAGCGGCAGCTTTCAAGTTTTTTATTGTTTGCAGCCTCTGAGCCTTTTTAGCCATTAATTCCAGATTGGCCTTGTCCGCTGTATCGTTCCCCATCTCTTTGTCGTTCTCATTCTGTTTTTGTTTCGCCTTTTCTTTATCCCTGTCCTTTTCAGTGTTTTTGCTTTTATTTTTATTTTTGTCACTCTCGTAACATATAGCTTTCTCCGCATTATTCTCCTTGGCTTTAGATCCTCTGGTTTCAGGTCGTCTTTGTATGTTCTTGTATTTTTGCAGCGTGTGGCTTTTTATACTCTGTGTGTTTTTTAAGTCTTCCCAGTTCCCCAGGTCTTCTGTGCTCTCTGTACTCTCTAGGTCTGGGTCTGGGTCTTCAAGATTCTGCACCTGCATCTGTGTCTCATGCATATCTAGGATTGCTGATGCTCCCTCCTCTCCTCTTTCTCCTCTTTCTTGATTAAGCAGCAATGGGCTTTGTGCCACAGTTCCATTAATTCCAGCCATATCCTTTATCTGTGTTTGTTTAGGTGCTGGCAATCGAACCTGACCTTGTGGCTGATTTTGACCTTTTGTTTTTCCGAAGGGATCTGGCGCCCCCCCCTTTATTTGGTTTTTTATTTATTATTACTTTTAGAGCAGCCCAGGCTCTTTATGTAGGCACAGTGAAAGATCTGCAATGAATATTAAGGAAGCTTGGACCTTGAGACCCTGTAGTATTGTAGGTTTGCTTGGTTATGTAGATTTTTAGTCGCAATTTAATTTCGATCACAAATTTAGGAGGGATATCTGTACTATCTGAGTCTAGTAGTGTGCCAAACCTCCTCCACTCCACTGCTTGCGCCACTGTTCCTGTAACTGTAGCTGTACAGCGTTCACGCTCACGTTCCTGCTGCTGTAGCTGCTCCCGTTGTTGGTTATCTGTCTTCTTCATTTATTTCTTTCATTTATTTCTTTCACCTTAACGTTTCGCTACCTTTTGGTTTATTAATTTCCTCTTGATTTCCTCTCTTTAGTTTTTTTTCCGACGGGGCGGTTAGCTATTGGCTAGCGCATCTGCGTCCCCCTGACAACGCAGCACACGCGATTTAAAAGCGTGGCTTGCAAGTCTGCAGATGACGTCCGATGACGAGCGGCGGGAACCTGGAGGAAGAAAGGTGATCTGGCGTGAAAGCGAGCGCTGGAGGCAAGAACCAAGGTGAGCAGAGAGTAAGCAAAGGCGATGAGCAAAGGCAAAGGCGATGAGGGGATAAGTGAGGACAAGTGCACCAGTATCTCAGCTCCAAGATCGCATAATGCTGACGCCGAGTGTTTAATTTAGCCCAATTTTCCGCATTTCGCTAATCACTGTTCACTGTGTGCTGCGTCCAACTCCCTTCTCTCTTTCATACGTCCTAAATGATTAGTTCCAGACAATTCAGGACAGTTACGCACAGTCCATGGCAAGGGGGGAGAAATAGGTTAACTATCTCCTATCAGCCCGCATTCAGATTCTGGACTTTTATACTCCGTGCCTGGTAATAGCCAACATCGTTCACTTTAATGGCACAGATGGCACAATTCAATTCAATACTCACAGTTCAGAGGTATGTGTAGCTCAGAAGTGTGCTCGGAAGGATGTGTTTAGAGGGATGTCGGATCGGTGTTATCGCAAGTGCCCCATCATGCCTCCGCACATTCTCAATTTTTATGCGATGATAGCTCTTATGACTGCTGCCGCCATCGCACAGCCCTCTTAGCAGAGTATCTCAGAGGTTATCGAGGTCTTCCCTAGACCGTAATCTTTCTCGCCTCTGCACCTCTTCTACTCCTCCTTTACACTGGCTTTCCCCCGCTCTCCGCTCTCGGCTATTGCAGTCTCCTTGCACCACTTGCTCTTCTCTTTATGTCACAATAGCAGCCATCAATCCTTATCGCTTCCTCTTTCTTCTCCTCTCGGATTTCCAAGTCTCAGGTTTTTTTCCCCTGCAGTTCTCAGTCTCACTCTTTTTTTCCTCCTGCTCAGCTTTTCAGTGTTTTATTTTCAGTTCGAGCAAGTTGAGTTCAATTCATCTTCATCAATCCTAAACGACCATTGCGTTTAGTACAGCATATCTCTATCTCTTCCCATATAGCAATCACATGGGGAGATCAAAATCAAGATAAGAGAAGACCAGACCCACGGAGCGATGCTGGTGCGCCCTCTCACTCTGGCACCATCTTGCCTCTTCGAGAACAATAGTAAACAGATCCTAGCTCAGATGTTTTTTTGTTTTTTTGAGCCAAGAAGGCTTTTGATCTTGCAAATTGGGAAAGTTTTTTTAATTTTTATCTTAAAAGCATTTTGGTTTCCCATCCAGCTTATTAGGGTGCTGTCTAATCTATATGAAGGTGCAAGGGACCGATTGATTGGGAACTCTACTAATATTGGTGTCAATAAAGTTGAGTGGGGAGCTAGGCAGGTCTGCCCACAATCCCCTGTAGTTGTTTTTTTACATTCTTTTATTGAGCCCCTTGCTATTTCTATAAGAAATGATATGCTAATCAAAGCCCCTACAGAAAAAATTTCTGAAATCAAACAGTACCTACATGAAATTATGCTTTTTTGCAAGACTGAGCTAACACATTAAGTATTTTAAGGCGATGGGAGGGTATAAAATAAACATACTGAAAACTGAGATTTTGTCATATAATTACGCAAGAGCGTTATGGACATTGAATAACTCAAGGCGGAAGAAATATTTTTGAATATATACAACAACGAATGCTGAGGACCTATATGACCATAATTACAGATCATTAATAGAGAAAATAAAATATCTATTTACAAAATGGAATCCCCTTCCACTTTCAGTTCTAGGTAGAATAGCCCTAAATGGAATGTCGGTTTTACCTTTCTTAATTTTTTTATTTATTGCACTTCAATGCTTTTTGCACACTACGTTTTTCAGGAAATCAAGGGGCTGTTTTCTGCATTCGTTTGGGCCAATAACACACCTAGGGTTGTACTGAATATATTATATAAACCAACAAATGCAGGGGTATTGGCACTATTATATGTGAAGCAGTATTATTTTGCGAACTTTGCACATTTTACCTCCTGTCTTATATATATTCCATGCGCAATATATTAGGTAATAGTTGTATGTGCAAGATGTTAGTGGAATACAATATTGTGGAATTACTGTGTTTGACTAAATCATCAAAGAAAGTCAGATATAAAACTGTGTCATGGGTTTTAAAAAAAAAAGAGCTGATGTTCAGGTTTTATTCCATTCAATGCCTTAATGTGTCCACTTAGTTAGAAGATGTCACATTAGAGCAACTGCCACTCCTTGAAAGGAACATACTACAAAGATGGAGATTGAATGGATACCCTAACCTGGCAGACATTTAAAATCAGGATATATGGAAATCATAGTTTATTATATGTCTTTGTGTTGGATTTTTTTTAATGCTTTATATTATGATTTTACAATCGAATTTGACATTTTTTAAAGAGCATAGACCCGGAAGTAGTCGGGATGAGTAAGTAAGTAATCTTTATTGCATGATTAAATAAAATTTTTGTAAAATCGTACATTAAAAATAAGGTCACATATACCAATACATTTGTTAAAAGAGCTTCAGGGGAGGAGCCAAGATGGCGGCGGAGACGGACGTGTAGTCGCCCGGCTCCCCGATCCTTTGTTACCTGCAGCACCATCCTGTTCCCGATCCTGACACAGAGTCGTCGCGGGAGGTAGCTGACGTCGCGCTGGCACCGGGGGGGTTCCTCCGGTGTCTCTACCCGTCTGCAATCCGACGAAAGGGCATGCTTCTCTGCTGACCGTGACTGCGCCCTGGACCCGGGACCTCGTGTCCCTGCGCACCGCCGGAGGGGGATGTGACTCGGAGGGCTGTTGGAGCGGTGCAGTACTGGACGCTCCCAGGCGGACTGTATGCTGTGAGGGCGCCGGTTTCTGCCCTTGCTGGAGAGTGCACGTCGCCCGACTGTGGATCCATTCTGCTTACAGTTCCCATGCGACACAGAGGTGAGACGCGCTGCTCCTTTCTACCGTCTGTGTGGCCGGTGGCCATGATTAGCCGTTTCACTCGCTCCTGCCAGCATTTACGAGAAGGGGTTTCTTGCTAATTCTTGCCCACCGGAGACGGACCCAGCCATCCGGTGCTATCACACCGTCTGTCCATTGTTGGCTTGCCTCCTCGATCGGCGAAACCCCTAGCAGCGCAAACATGGCGGACATCCCCTCTGTGATCGTTCTGGGCTCTACCTCGGCTTCGGAAGCTGCTACATTGAAGGCACTTGGGCGGAGTGGCGGACGCGGTGCTACACTTCATACTGTGGACACGGCGGGCTCCCCGCCTGAATATACCTGCGCCTCTATTATGAGCGCTCTCACTGCCCTGAAGGAGGATTTGTATGAGTGCTCCCGAGTGCTGGGACAGAAACTGGACGAAGCCGCGCTTGGGCTTAAGGATGTAACGTCTGGCTGCTTACATCTTCCCTCCGACCGACCCCCGCACGGCGAGGTGCGGGCTACATTGTTGCAGCGCGCCTGTGATCTTGAACACACTTCTCACTCTGATGTTTCAGAAACCCTGCTGTCTGCCGATCCCGGCGTCGCTACAATGTTTCCTATCCTGACTAAGAATTCCACTCCGGCTACGGTATCGCTATCCTCTCATGTGGATCAGCAGGCACAGCTCCTGGATTTATTGAACACCTGCACGCCTCGCTATGCTACTCCATACCCCAGTGATCCACAACTTCAGATGGACTTTGGACTGTTGCCCTTCTGGTCTGCCAAAACTGTGTGTGCCTGAAAGTGGCCATTTTGTCCTGGGGGATCATCTCTTCACCGAGTGCGGCCATCTTATCCCTTTGTTCCACCGTAGGCGGGGCTTCCATCGGAGCTATGTTTGAGACTGCGTTTGCGATCTGACCAGGGTTAGAAGTGCCCTTACTCGAACGAACTGTGTTTTAATGGACGGTTGAGACTCGGACTGGAGCGCCTCCTCAGCGCGATGATGTGTAAAATGATGTTCTTCCCTACTCATTCGGTGCTTGATACTCCTTGCTTTGCTTATGATGATTAAAGGGAAGTGGGGGTTGAGATCGGGGTAGTCCGGGGGACTTGGGAATTGGCCCTCCTCATATAATTTTGTGGGAGTTCAAGGATGGATTCTGTTCTTACTCCCTATATCACTGGATTATACTTCTTTTACTTTTCTTTCTCTTCTCCTTCCTTAATTTTTCTTTCTTTCCTCTTTCTTTTCCTTTCTCTACTTCTCTTTTCTTCCTAAATTTCGGGTTTTTGGGGCGACAGACACTCTGCTGGGGGGGGGGGGCAGGCCGTAGCCTCTGCATGTGTGTAGGGTGGGGGGTTATATTTAGTTTTAGTTAGTTTCTATGGTGCCTATGTATGATCTTCTCTTATAATTTTTTCTTCTTCTGTTCTGGGTCTGTGATAGGGGTCTAGTAGGGAGTGGGTAGCACTGTGGGTGGTACGTCAATGCGAACTGACTCTCCTGTTGATTTATACTGTACTGCCGAGTTGTTGGGGGGTTCCTCACTACTGATTACTTCTTGATGCTGCCTGCCCATGTGGTGAAGTTAATGTACGGACTCGGTTCTCCTTGGTTTATTCTTCATTGCTTTATCTTTAGACTAAAAATTTACAAATTTTTAACCTTCAATGCTCCTTCTCCCTAGCGACATTACTCCGTTCAGTGTAACTACTGTTAATTGCTGCTATATTGCCTGGTGGCGCTGGGGGACCGTATTGCTTGCTTATGTGCTAAAAAGTATTGTGGCCGGCCTGACGGTTGTAGGCCCGTATTTGTATAATTCTTCATGCACAATAAAGGTTTTCAAAAATTAAAAAAAAAAAAAGAGCTTCAATATATGTTACAGTAAGAACAGTTAGTTATAAGTTTGATCAAATTGACTGGGGTGAAAACTGATTTAAAAAACTCCTGATTTAACTATTATAATTATTGTCAATGTCCGTAATGCATTGCCCTGAATTGTGCTCCATTAGTATCTGATTATGGTTTCCAGTTAGAACTGCGGTTTAAGAGTTGCAGCTTCTGCCATTTGAAACCAGATCTCTGTACATGATCTGTTATATTACAGTTACATTTGACATAACTTTTGCAATATTAACAAATTTCACCAATTTGCATTCTAGTTGGATGTCACTTCCATCAAAGCGTGCTTTTAGTGCTTGCCTGCGGGTTCCGATCCCTCTCATGTTCCAGGCTGGTTTTAGTAGCAGTGTGCGCTCTTTTGTCTAAGACTCTGCAGCTCCACAACAACTGGATGATATCGTTTTTAAATTCACCGCAGATTTTGCAGTTTGTGGTTGTGTCTGACCTTTGCCAAGGGGGAAGGTGCTAGTTGACCGGTAAAACACTCGTCCTCAATTTCAGATATGATTCCTTCACAATCTTTGAGAATCCTGTTCCCAGGTAGGTTTGTGGCGAGGCTTTTGTGTAACTCTGAATGACAAACCACCCGTGTGCTCTTTTGTATAGGGTAGATTTGTCTTCTTCCAAAGACAATAACTTTACTGTTTTGTTTACTAATTGTTTAAAGGTTTTCTGTGGGCCATTGATCTCCCAGAGCTCCTGTAGGGCTAAATAGTTTATTGCCGAGTGTAGGTAGACCGCAGCTGGATTGTCTTTATTTTTGTTAATCTCTTTCCATAAGTATGAGTTCATAGAACCGTTCTCTGCTCCCTTTATTTTGTACTAGCACTTTGCATAAGCACCCTTCCGTGCTACTTGCTGTTTTTGGAGGCCAAATTCTAGACTTAGCTGGGCTGGAGAAATGTATTGGGGGAGGTTAAAAATTAGTCGAATTGATTTCAACACTGCTTTATCCAGAACTGTTTTGTCTCTTCCTCTCATGCATTCGCTTCCGTAGGTGATGGTAGGAAGCAATTTTGCTCGAAAGACTTCTAGGTGGGGTGCTAGATCAGGACCTGTTATTTTGTGCTTAATTCTTTCAGTGCTACTGCCAGTGCAGTTCCTCTTGTTCTAATAGTCGATTTGTGTTGTCCAAAGAAACCCTTTCTGCCAAAAGTGATACCCAGATACTTGTACTCATCGACCACCTCCAAAAGTTTGCTCTGAAGTTCCCAGCGTCGATGCCCTTGTTTCCTTTGATTTATGATCATCGCTTTTGACTTCTCCAAGTTGATCATTAGCCCATTTCTGTCTGAAAAGTTGCTTCTGGTATTTATAAGGTGCTGAAGGCCAACTGTCTGCCAGCTCCTCTGGCGACAGGCCTTTACCAAAGCTGTGCACGCTGTCTTGCCTTTCGAGATCCACCAGATCCACAAGTGCATTCTGCTCCTCAGTTGCATCTTTCTCCGCGAGGGCATCTTGATCCTCCGGGGCCTTTCTGGACTCTATCCAGGCTTTCAGGGCCTTGTAGAGCTCTGGCTTGTTCTTACAACCGGCGTGCGGAACCTTGAGTTTCTTGCAAAAAAACTTCAGTTCAACTCTAGTGTATTTATCCAGCTTTGCGGCGTCCCACTCCACCTCCAACATCTCGGAGGTCGTGGACTCCGCTCCATCCAGGCTCTTCGTGCCCGGCATGGTTTCTTTGCTAGGGATCTTCTTTCGGCAAAATTACAAAAAAACCTGTGGCCAAGTAACTGGACTGAAATCACTGTGCAATGGTCGGAAGTTAAGGTATAGACACTGCAAATGTAAATTCGAAAATCCTCACCGCTGCGTCCAATGTAGGAAGGGGGAGGCTCTAGTTGGCGCAGTGTAGCACTAGCGACAAGCAGGGACTCTCTCTTCCTCGTCAGGGCTGAGGGTTACCTTCCAGACAACCTTTGCTTACCCTCTAGGTAGTGTGGCTTAAGCAGTCTTAGGCTAATCTTTGGGGCACATAGGGTTAAACATTTGCAATATCACACCATCACAACCAACCCACCACACAATGACACCAAACTGTATTTGTAAAAATATATATCTTTATATAAATTGCAAGCAGGCTTGTAAATACAGTTGTCAAACTTTCAATAGCGGTTCCAGTTTACTTAAGTTCAGGTTGCCACAGTTCTCTTTTAGCAATAAGCAATCTTTTGGGCCTTCTGCCCAGGTTCGACAAGGTTCAGTGTCTCGTAGCGCCTCAATGCGCTCTCTGCATGGGCCTCGAGGGCCAGGAGCTGTGCGAGCCTCGGTTTCAGAGGCGGCTCGCGTTGGGAGCAGATAGCGCGGTGCGAGCTCGAGTTGCAGGGCGCTCGCACCGTGAGGATACAACACAGTACCTTTCAAATTCTTGTGGAGCGGGCGGCTTCCAGGGGAGCTGTCCCACGTCGCGTTGCTTTTCCGGGGTCGCTGTTCGCTGCGGCTCTCAGCCGGGCAGGTCACGGGTCATCCGGGGCGGCGGTGCTCTGTGGCGGCAGGGTCCTTTCCTCGTCGTTCGCTCCGACCCTGGAGGCGGCGGCTGTGTGGTGACGGCAAGTGGCAGTACGGTCCCCAAGTGCAGGACGTACCCAGCCAAAGTACCGGTTGCAGCTGTGCGCTCACAGCTGAGCTGTCGGGCAGGCTACCGACCAGAGGGGGTTATCACAGGGCAGCTGTCCGTCTTCGCAGGTGGATTGACGGCTCAAAGCGCAGTCAATTCGGGAGCTTGGACCGGACGGGTCCTCCTTCACTTTGCTCTCGGGCTCCCGGTGCAGTTGCGGTCACGGTGCTCGGGCCAGTGGCGGCTGGACCTCACGTTGCTCTCGCTGTTGCTTTGGGCCCCGGTCACGGTGCTTGGGAGGGTGTCGATGCCTTGGTTACGGGGAGCGTGGCAGGCTTGCCCAGCGCTCCCAGACCCCTCTGTCAGTACTGCAGCGATAAGCAGCACACACAGTCGCTTTCTTCAGGATGTAGCGCCCACTGGTCCTGGGGCGCTGGTCAGGGGGCAAGTTCAGCAGCAAGCCCTTGGAGATCTTTCAGCAGAGTTTGGCACAAAGTTTCTCAAAGCAAAAGTCTTCTTGTAGTCTTTCCTTTTTCTCTCCTTCTGCAGCAAGGCACCAAACACAGGCAAGAGTCAGACTCTCCCTTGTCCTTCCAGGTCCTTCTCGTCGGGTAGAGTTCCTTCTGTAGCCCAAACAGGATCTAATTTACAAGGAGCAAGGCTCCTTCTTTTATACTGTATTTCTTTTGTTCTCGCAGGCCAGGGGGGCCTTTGCATAGCCACTTTCAGTCCTTGAGCACTCTGGTGGGTGTGCTCCGGCTTCTGCTTTCAGTGTGAGGGGCAGGCGCATCAGACGCCCCACAGGAGGTGGAGCCAGCATTGTGCGGACAGGGGCAGCCAGAGTACCTTGTTGATGGGGCTTCGCCCTTCCTGGGCCAGGTGTCGGCTGAGTCATCAGTTGCTCCCCAGGAGGGTGGAGCCAGCATTGTGGTGGCAGAGCCCAGCAAGATCCAGAGTCAAGAGCCACTCCTACCTCCCACTAAGGTGTAATCTGCGCATTCACCACCTGTCATCCCCCAGCCCTGTCACTCACACGTCCCAGACAGTCAGATACACATACCAGCAGAGGCGGGCTGAAATGGTTAGGCACGCAAATGCTAACTTTCTGAAAGTAGCATTTGCAAACCCAGGATATTAAAATAAACTTTCCTAAAAGAAATATTTTATCATCCTGAGTTCAGGCATACTAAACACGACTCTCTACCATGCTCCCTGAGCCTGCTGGGATCATAGGGTGTAATAATTCCAGCAGCTCAGTCTGGCCTATCGGGAGCAGGTAGCCTTCAATAGTGAAATACGAATTTAGTTGTAAGTCACTACTAGGACAGGCCACACACATCAGGGCTTGTCCTACCTTACACCTACAATGCACCCTGCCCGCAGGCCTACCATAGGGGTGACTAATATGTAGTCAAGGGAAGGTTCAGGGGCTGGCAAGTGGTTGCACTTGCCCAGCCAGCATGACAGTACGAGACTGCACGCGGGTTCTGCGGTGGCAGTCCCCAGACACATCTTACGGCTGCTTCTGTGGGTGGCGCAACCAGCGCTGCAGGCCCACTAGCAGTATTGGCATCTACAAGCCCTGGCACTCCTAGTGCACTTTACTAGGGACTAACAGTAAATCCAATGAACCAATCATGGATACTAATCACATGTACAATTTACAGTAGGGAGCACTTGCACTGTGGCACGGGTCGGCCGTGGCGCAGTGCCCTGAGTATCGGAAAACCAGCAAAACATCGGAGGCACACCAGCAAAAAGTGGAAGGGAAACTCACGCCAAGGTGCCAGGTCTAACAGGGAGGTTAAAAATTAGTCGAATTGATTTCAACACTGCTTTATCCAGAACTGTTTTGTCTCTTCCTCTCATGCATTCGCTTCCGTAGGTGATGGTAGGAAGCAATTTTGCTCGAAAGACTTCTAGGTGGGGTGCTAGATCAGGACCTGTTATTTTGTGCTTAATTCTTTCAGTGCTACTGCCAGTGCAGTTCCTCTTGTTCTAATAGTCGATTTGTGTTGTCCAAAGAAACCCTTTCTGCCAAAAGTGATACTGAGGAAATATAAATTTTATGGTCAAGTTGTGTTCCCTAGCGTGTACCCCACTGTCTCCATGTACCAGCTTAAAGTGCATGTAACTTCCCTCCTGTGCTAGCTATGAAGACGCAAATACATTTGCGTCCAACGTTAACATGTCCTCTTTCAGACCCACCCTGAATGGGTTGAATAGTCCGTTCCTAAGTATGCTATGCCAACGTCTTTTTGTAGTGTACTTTACACGTTTTTCAGCTCTGGCAAAGTAGGCCCCGAATTTCTGCCATCGAGCCTTTTTCTGGCTTCTGACTCTGAAAGCCTCAGCCCAGGCTGTCTCTGTACCCGTGAACTCTGACTTACTTCCAGCGCGGCCCACCGCGCTTAGCTCAGCCTGCTGCCTGCCAAGACTGACTACAACCTTCAAATTATCTGTTCCGCTCCTCGAAAATACATTCCTGCCTACTAGTTTAAGTAAACATTCCCCAGCTGCAGAGCCGAAGGGCCGGCCTGTCTCCGTGCAAGTAATTCATAGCCTCTGTTACCATGCTCCCATGGAAGGCCCATGCCCCCACGCTTCTCATGCAGACACTCAGGCGCTTATACACGCACTCACAGTCAGTATAGAATAGCTTCTGCCCCAGAGACCTTTTCCGTTCAGATAATATGGTTCCCAAACATCAGATATCAGATATGATAGAAGTACAAGCTGATCTGACATGCCAGACTTCTGTCTCTTTCCGTCAGTGTAAATGTCAAGCCCCCTGCACCCTCCAGTTTCACGTCAATCACACGTCATGCAGCTGCGCGCGCATCCAAGCCTCCGATTTCTGCTGACATTGCAACATTTCTGTTTAGTGCCACCCCCATGTGACACCTACCTGTGACGTTTCTAGCGCACACCTCTAGTTCACGCCTAGTCCACGCCTTCTGATTACGTACTAGTAACACGTGGATGCTGTTATCTTGTCTTCTCTCAGCTGTTACGCCTCCTATATTGGTTTCTATGGTGTAAATTAAGTATATAAGCTATGTATTGTCAATAAAATATTGCTCTATCCCTTCCTGGACCCTTTGTGGTGCCAGGAACCTGATATCCAGTTCCGGAACGATTCCTTTTTAAGGAATAAAACCCCTAAGAACTCTAACACCACGGACTCTGTTTCTTTCTTTCCGATTGAGTTATTATTGATTAAGTACTTACCTGCATAGAAATTAAGACGGTAAATTAAATATTTACGACATTTTGGCGCCCGAATAGGGACCCCTCCCCCACCTCACGCGCCGGTTGGTGCGTTGCAAGCTCTGTCCCCTGCCATCAGTTAGAAGGAAACTACGCGTACCGGCAGGATTTCCTGTATCTCCCTCTGGCCCACGGATGTGACGAAGACTGCGATCAGCACCCAGACGAGGCGGTGAGGAGTGCGGAGGATCCCGACCAGAGCCTAGCCGAAAGAAGCAAGGTCCGAGGTGTCAAGAGGCCCACCAGTTTTCCGAAGTTTTCCGAAGTATCCACGTGTCGAGTCGAGTCCAGTCCAGTCGAGTTTTCCGAGGCCTTCTGTTTCCGTGCTTCCCGGTGAGTACCATTGCTGGGACGTATCTAGACGGGTTTGGGTACACAAGTCCGGTCTGCACTGTTTTTAGACAGTGTATCTGTGCTGTTTAGCAGTACATCCGTTATTTCAAGTTTTTGCACTGTTTTAGCAGTGTATCTGTGCTGTTTAGCAGTACATCCGGTATAGGGGGTAGTCATATATGTCTCAAATGTTTTTTCATGTGATTAATGTCGTGGTATGAGTGTGACTGTTTTTAATGTGCATTATTGTGTTCTTGTATAACTAGCTGTATCCAGTATTAAGTAGCAAGGATTGAGCATTCAGTACTGAGTAAACAAGATGCCGTTTTTCAACAAGTTAAAGCAGATAGGAACTAGGAAAGGGATACTAGAGGAAGAAATTCCTATCCCCCCTAGGGACACTCCTGGAAATTTTATGTACCATAAGCATGGCATAGATGCCATATTATATCTAGATTTATGGGCCGATTATACTAAACATCTAGACGAAAGACACAGATGGCCTGTTACCGGACCATGGGATGCCGAGTGCATCATGAAGGTAGAGGAAGCACTATGGAAAAAGAAAGCCAGACAATCTCAGAAAGACGCCATAGAGTTTTGGCGTAAGGAATCACATAAGCGTGCTGAAAAAGAACTACGTAGAGAAGACAGACTTAAAGAATCAGATAAAGCCCAAGAAAACGAATTAGTTACTGAAGGGATCCGAGTAAAATCAGAGCAAGTAGACCGTGCACGAAACAATCTCGTAAACGGTATGTATCTCGCGGCCGAGGGTTCGCCTGAGGCCATTTCAGAAATACCGAAAAATCTGCCGCCACCATTGGTTCCAACTAAAGTAACTCATAGGACCACTAAAGACATATTCCTGAATTCCTATCTAGAGGATGTAGCACCCGCTTACACCAATCTGCCTGTTCGCGCCCCGCCTCCTGACGGGGACGGGGGTGTCAACCCGCCTCCAGACCAAATTCTGCCACAACTGCAACCAGGTTTTCCCGTTCGATCGGCCATTCCTCCACCTCCACCACCTCCCGCACCTAAAATTGATCTACCGAAACCACGTCTACCTGACCCTACTAAAAGACAAATTCAAGTTCAGATACAGACTCCACAGAGAGATAATGTCCAAGCTTCCGCCTCTGGAGGTGCGACCGGGGGTCTTCGGACCCCGCCATTAACACACAGATTAAACCTTAAGGATATGCAGAGTCCTTTCACGTTCAAATCACCCCGCCTCGACATACTCAAAGAAAACCTTACAGTTTGCAGATATGATCCAGTACCCGGCAAAGACGATAGAATGATGATGGCATCACTACGGTTACGATCTGCTACTGATTTCCTGCTGTTATTTGCAGGAATGAAGGAGCGCCTAGATAGAATATATCAGTTTGTTCAGACTGGGAAAGACCCTGACAGTATTAAGGATGCCATGGAGCATCAGAAAGTTGACATTCAAGCACAGATACTACGTTTTTTCATAAACTGCCTAATAAGAGAACGAGACAGGCCTGAGACAGATCAGGGTGAATTAGATGCACTCAACAGGTGGGGTCAAAATATATCTGAAGGAAAACACGACAAGGGGACTTGCATAGCCAGTATGTACAAGAAAATAAGAAAAGCAGTGATAGACATACACAAAGAAGAGAAAGAAAAGGCTTCCTCCGAGGGGGAAGAAGAACCTGAAGAACCAGAAAAGACTACAGATACTATAGCGTATGTAGGTAAGGGAACTTACCTTAGGAAAGGCATTCGTCCAGAAAGCAAGAGAGTTTTTCTCTCTGCCTTAACAAACCCGAATTCTCCTGAACATCAGTTCCAGGAGACTGATAAAAGGCTCCGAGAGCGAATGGGGTACCATGTACTCAATTCTATGGATGAACAAGAACTAGCCCGGTCAGCCATATTATGGACTGACAATCCGGATATATACAATGATGACACCGTAGCGCAGACATTCCTGAACCTTTCCCCAGACGAGCAGAAATTAGCAGGTGTATACATGATTCAGCACCTCCTCCCGAAATACAGAAACCAACATTCTGATCCAGGTCCCTTACACGAAACATTAGAAGCACTACTCATGGATAGATGGAGAGGCCTAAGTACCAAGTTAATACAAATAATTCTAGAACAACGACATAGATATAACACTTTCATAAGCTCAGAATATGTTCCCGCTCCGCCCCCAGAAAGAAAAATGTATCATATGGAACGTCTGAATGGCATTGAAAGTCAGAACCCCTTACGAGAAGTGCACCCAGTTATGGGTGAGGATCATACCTTGAAACGTGTGTATGTACACACGCCTCTGACCAAGTTAGAACTGTTAGAAATGAAGAAACTAGTCCCGTGCCATGATAAAGACCCTGCAGGTTTTCACAGAGAGCTTAAAGACATGTTACTAATGGGGGATTACACATATGAAGATATCATGAAAATGTTAAAGGTACTGCTGCCCACGGGCATCTACGAGAAACTAAAGGAAAAAGAATGGGAGGTGGGAGAGAAAAAGATTGTATGGGCAGAAATAGAAGACGAAGAGAACAAACGTGTCCCAGGGGTAGGCCTTGGGGAGAAAACTAAAGCATTACCAGGTTTGATAGTACAGGTTCTGCCAAGATTGCTGACAACAAGAAAGGAAGACTGGGATGCAATTTCAGCATGTAAACAGAAACCCGACGAAGATACTAGTGACTTCTATTCAAGATTCGAGAAATGTTTTATTATTAATAGTGGTCTTAAACCAAGTAGCGAGCCGTACCCGCATCTTTTTGTCTCAAAGTTAGTTGAGAATTCCCTGTTAGCAGTTAAAAACCGTATATACAAGGTTGAGAGTACATGGCAAGCAAATACGCCATCACTGATGTTACAAATGTTACAATACCATCAGAACAGAATTAGAGAAGAACAGGATCAGGAACAGAAACGTATGAAAGACACGAAAATGAAAATGCTAGTAGCCCAGTCGGTACCTACCGACGGCCACAGAAAGGGTACGACCCAGACAGGTCACGCCGCAGCTCCCGTTAAAGGGACATGCAACTATTGCAAGCAGCCAGGTCACTACGTACATGAATGTCCAGTTCTGAAACATAACATATCAACAGGAAAAACTAAAGAGAGACCGCATCCACCAAGACAAGATCAGGCCCAGCAACAGACCTCACAGAACGTACAGCCCATGCAGAACACGCAGCCTATGCATGCTTCATCTCATACAGCACAGACAGTAGCGGTATCACAGCCACAGCCCATTGCCGCGACTCAACAAGTTTCCCAACAGATGTACCAGTATGCCCAAGCTGCTTACCCCGATTACCAACGATATGCATGAAACAGCCTAGAGAGGGAGTTGGGTTTGCCTCTTATTGAAATTCCTGTAGATCAAGAAGGTCCTTATGTACACAGCCAAGTATTGGGAAAAGACAGAAAGTTTTTAATTGACACAGGGGCAAGCCGCACCACAATAAGTCATGACGAAGTCCCAGGGGCACCCCTCTCAGGCTCACAGAATGTTTCCCTTGGTTTTTCAGGACAGCCCATTGTAAATGAAGTATCAGAACCAGTCCCCCTGGCTGCGGGTCCATTATCACGAGTTACAGACTTGTTACTTACGAAATCATGTCCAGAAAATCTGTTAGGAATAAAAACATTGAAGGCTCTAGGAGCTATAATATCCTGTTCCCCGGAGGGAGTTAGACTCTTTCTGCGGGATTTCAAGGGTCATTATGTATTACGAGAGTTTGATGTCAGATTGAAAAATGTACCAGATCACTTGTGGGCAAAAGGCCCAACTGATGTAGGTTGTATGCATATCACACCATACCGTGTTACACTCAAGACAGGAGTTGTTTTACCACGAATCAGACAATACAAGTTACCACCCGATGCTGTAGTGGCTTTACTGGAAATCATTGAAGAGCTCATTGCCCAAGGAGTGGTCGTAGAGACCGACTCCAATATCTGTAATTCACCCATCATTCCAATTCTTAAACGTACTGATCCCAATGCACCGCCAGTATATCGGCTGGTGATTGATCTGCGAGAGCTGAATAAATGCATTGTACCACAGTACCCTGTGGTCCCTGATATCTCTTCCCTATTGACTGCTATTAATTCTGAAGCAACGTTCTTCACTGTAATTGACCTCAAGAACGCTTTCTTTAGTGTACCTATTGATCCAGAGAGCCAATATCTCTTCGGATTCAGTTTAAATGGACGAAGTTTCAAATTTTCCCGCGCACCTCAAGGATTCACAGAAAGCCCCAGCATCTATAGTCAAGCACTGAAAAGACAACTAGATTGTATTCAAATGCCAGTTAACACCGCTTTACTGCAATACGTCGATGATCTGCTGATCACCGCACGAAGTGAGCCCGAATGTGAACAAGCATCACTGACAGTTTTACATTTCCTGGCCGACAAGGGACACAAGGTGTCTCCTTCGAAGCTACAATTCTGTGTTCAGCAAGTTGTGTACTTGGGTCACTTGCTGTCCAAAGTGGGGAGACAGCTCACTCCCGATCGCATTCAGTTAATTGTAAATATGCCACAACCCCAGACACAAAAGGAAGTGCGGGCCTTTATAGGCCTCACCTCGTACTGCAGACAATGGATTCCTCAATATGCATTTCTAGCTAAACCACTCATCCAGTTAACGACACAGGAGGCAGCGATTTCGACTGTCCTCCCTTGGACTCAGGAACACACACAAGCCTTTGAGGAATTAAAGAAAGCATTATGTCAAGCACCAGTTTTAGCGACACCATGTTACAGTAAACCGTTTACACTTTTTGTTACAGAACGTGATGGCACAGCATTGTCTGTCCTCACTCAAGACCAAGCAGGATCACATAAGCCTTGCGCTTATTTTTCAAGTACATTGGATTCAGTAGCCCAGGCACTCCCTGCGTGCTTAAAGTCAGTAGCAGCAACAGCATTAGCAATCAGACAGAGCGATTCAATTGTTTTAGGCCATCAGTTAACAGTACAAGTTCCACATGCTGTAGAGGTCCTTTTAAACAGAACCCAGACTCAGCACTTGACTATAGCACGACTGACAGGTTACAAATTAACGCTATTCCAGCCACACATAGAAATCAGACGCTGCAGCATTCTGAGCCCCGCAACACTGTTACCTTCAATTATGACAGATCCAGCCCCGCATGATTGTATAGAGATCATTAATGCAGTAACAAAGCCCCGACGAGACTTAACAGATGTTCCACTGACAAATCCAGACCTGACACTTTATGTGGATGGTTCATGTATGAGAACAAGTACAGGAGAATTAGTGGCCGCGTATGCAGTGACCACTGAAACCGAAGTAAAAGAAACACATCGTATTGACACATTGTCCGCTCAAGCGGCAGAGCTTATTGCTCTGACCCGAGCCTGTTTACTAGCCAAGAACAGAAATGTCAACATATACACTGATTCCCGTTATGCGTTCGGAGTTGTACACGACTTCGGAATGTTATGGCAAGAACGAGGCTTTCTGATCTCTCATGGTGCCAAGATCCAACACGGTCCCCTCATTCAAGCACTGTTAGAAGCAATACATCTGCCTTCAGGCATATCCGTCATGAAGTGTAAAGCACATACTAAAGTTACAGACTCTGTTTCCCAGGGTAACGACCTGGCAGACCAGACAGCAAAACATACAGCATTGACTCACACTCAGACAACTGACATGACAAAGACAATAGGACCGACAAATTGTATGACAGTCAGGGATCCCACACTAGATGTAATAGATATTCAGACACATGCTACCCCAGATGAAATAAAGAAATGGATTGAACTAGGAGGGATCCAGACAGATCAAGGTTGGATGACGAAGGGAAAATCTACATGGTTTCTCCCTGATTCTATGGTTCAAGTCATGATCAATACAGCACATAGTCCAGCACATCTAGGAGAGAAAGCGATGTTAGACAGTTAACAAAATCTTTGGAGCAATAAACACTTACGAGCAGCAGCAAAACAGAAAGTGCGTACTTGCATGATCTGTTGTCAGTTCAATCCAGGTAAAAGCGTCCCTGTAGAGCAAGGTGGATTTCATCCTCCCGATCACCCTTTTGAAGTCCTCCAGATGGATTATATCCAGATGGACCGTTGTCGAGGATTCAAATATGTCCTCGTAATTGTTTGTGCACTTTCCCGTTGGACCGAAGCATATCCAGTCCCAGATTACACTGCTCCGACCACTGCCAGGCAGCTGGTTCGTGAATTCTTCCCACGGTACGGCATGCCTCGTGTCGTGTACTCAGATAACGGTCAGCCATTCTCATCCGAATTAATGAAGCAAGTTTCCTTGCTGCTAGGATATCAATGGAAATTCCATTGTGTCCGACATCTCGAAGCCGCAGGCCTTGTAGAGAGGCATAATCAGACATTAAAGACCCGCCTTGGTAAAATATGTCAAGAGAAAGGGGTCGACTGGATAGTCGCCCTGCCAGTGGCATTGTTCTATATGAGAATGGTTGCCCACTCGAGATCAGGACTATCCCCGTACGAAGTGGTCTTTGGTAGACCACCGAATATGTGGGGGACGCCCATTCCTAAGAAAATTACTGATGTTGATTGCAATATGTTGACAGATTACCTTGCCTCCTTGATGTCTGCACTCCAATCATGTCGTTCACAGGTTGCCGCAGCCTTCCCTGACAACACTGATGTAAAGCCGCATGATGTCCATCCTGGCGACCTGGTGTTAATAAGGAACTTTGACAGGAAAAGTCCGCTGGAGCCCCGCTGGAAAGAACCGAAGACCGTCTTTCTTACTACGAGGACAGCAGTGAAAGTGGAGGGCAGAAAGGGGTGGATCCACACGAGCCATATTAAACTATGCAATGAACTGAAACCAGACCCAGGCTCGTCTACCCCTTCCAAAGACTGTATCGAGCCTAATGACTTTAAAGTTTCTGAACGAGAGAAAACTCCCCAAGAAGAGTATCGATTAAAGCTCCGATCTAGCAAGTCAGACAGTTTAATTGTTTAAGTCCTCCCCTAGGTGAATCGGTTAAATAGTTTCTGACATGTATCCCCTAGATCGAGATAGAGAGAGAGAGAGACAATTCAAGAAACGTACATACTGCAAATCACTGCGTAGTCACTGTATAGTGACATTGTTAATCATGTTTTTTCTAAGTCTTCTGATTATTGTTGCAAGTATACTACTTCCTATCTATTGCCCTATTTTCAAGCGTGAACAATCTGCTTACAATGTTTCTGCTGAACATTCTTTTAGTGAGTTACCTCCACATGAACTTTCTTACAGACTTGCGCTGCGCAACAACACATTCATTAGTATGCTACATCATTCCCATCAGACTAATAATGCTACAAATTGTTGGATATGTGGCCGACTCCCTCCCTACCAGAATTACAAGGGAGCTCTGCCCCTCTTTCCGTACCCGTTCACTCACAACGGCTCCTGTGGTGCAGGGTTTAAAATAATTAATTCCTTAGATCCTGATATTGCTGTTTTCGAAGGGAGCTGGGTTTGGGGAAACTTGAACTTAGTTCTGCTCGATGTCTGTTACCCTGATAAGGAGGGACTCCCCACTAGAATAGGAACTGATCTAGAAAATGAAGTATATGGATTAAGTAACTACACAATTAACCTTATGATTCTTACTGTTGAATCCGAAGCTGCACCAGTTCTGCCCGCTATGTCAGTATTACCAGTCACTGGTGAATTATGTGTCAGGAAGAAAGGTTCAGTACACTTAGGTCATAGTAAATGTACTACTGTGGTCGAATTCAGTGATCATGGCAAATCGTCCTTTAAAGCTATCCGTCATTCCTATTTTGTTTGTGGTCATACCGCATACATACGCTTACCTCCAGATTGGGATGGTACCTGTTCAGGGGCTGGCAAGTGGTTGCACTTGCCCAGCCACTTGCCCAGCCAGCATGACAGTACGAGACTGCACGCGGGTTCTGCGGTGGCAGTCCCCAGACACATCTTACGGCTGCTTCTGTGGGTGGCGCAACCAGCGCTGCAGGCCCACTAGCAGTATTGGCATCTACAAGCCCTGGCACTCCTAGTGCACTTTACTAGGGACTAACAGTAAATCCAATGAACCAATCATGGATACTAATCACATGTACAATTTACAGTAGGGAGCACTTGCACTGTGGCACGGGTCGGCCGTGGCGCAGTGCCCTGAGTATCGGAAAACCAGCAAAACATCGGAGGCACACCAGCAAAAAGTGGAAGGGAAACTCACGCCAAGGTGCCAGGTCTAACAGGGAGGTTAAAAATTAGTCGAATTGATTTCAACACTGCTTTATCCAGAACTGTTTTGTCTCTTCCTCTCATGCATTCGCTTCCGTAGGTGATGGTAGGAAGCAATTTTGCTCGAAAGACTTCTAGGTGGGGTGCTAGATCAGGACCTGTTATTTTGTGCTTAATTCTTTCAGTGCTACTGCCAGTGCAGTTCCTCTTGTTCTAATAGTCGATTTGTGTTGTCCAAAGAAACCCTTTCTGCCAAAAGTGATACCCAGATACTTGTACTCATCGACCACCTCCAAAAGTTTGCCCTGAAGTTCCCAGCGTCGATGCCCTTGTTTCCTTTGATTTATGATCATCGCTTTTGACTTCTCCAAGTTGATCATTAGCCCATTTCTGTCTGAAAAGTTGCTTCTGGTATTTATAAGGTGCTGAAGGCCAACTGGACTTCGACTGATCAATATTAAACTGTGTGCATACAGCAGGTTTGTTATTGTTAAGCCTCCTAGATTTGGGGCATGGTGGATGCAGTTGTCAAGCTCTGCTGACAGATCAGACAGGAAGAGGTTGAACTGAATCGGGGCAAGAAAACATCCCTGCTCCTGCCCCTTGGTGGTTGTTATTTTCCTCGACAGGATGTTACCAGTTCCTAGTTTTATTTGAATCCACGTGTTGGAATGAAGTGCAATTAGTTGGTTCAAAAGTAGTGGGCAATTTTATAGTCTGATAGCTTGGACCAAAGTTTGCCCCTTTCGATGCTGTCAAAAGCAGACGCATAGTCAATACAACAGACAAATAGTGGCCTCGTGATTTTTACTGAGGCGTCAATTAATAAAGAGAGAGCAAGAATGTTAGTCGTTGTCCCTGTATTTCTTTGAAAGCCTGTTTGATTAATAGGAATTAATCATCTTGTTGATGCCCATTCTGTGAGTTCTTCCAGTAATAGACCTGCAAAGTATTTTGCGTCTATGTCAATTAGGGCTATTAACCTGTAATTCTTTGCTTGACTTTTACTTCCTTTTTTGAAAATAGGGGAAATAATAGATCCTTTCCAGGAGTTTGTGATTGTCCCCCCATCCAGAACGTTTTTAAAAAGGGGACAAAGTTGTTCGGCCCAGTAGTCTGGATCTTGTTTATATAGACTTTGAGGAATTCCATTAGGCCCCGGGGCACCCTCTTTCTTGCCCTTAGAAATTCGATTTTTGATCTGTTTGATTGTGAGTAACATGAGGCTTTCTTCTCCTAAGTTTTTCCGTGATTAGAGATCGTAGTCGAAGGCCGTAATGCCTTGGGTAATTTCGTCTGTGTTTTTGTTAAAATTATGCTGCAGGTACTTTATCCAATCTTCTTCTGTTATCTGTGAGTTTATTTCATAAGCCCTTGCGTTGTCTAAGTTGTTCACTGTGCGCCAGAATCTTGTGCTGTTGATAGATTTGATGTTGTATAGCAGTTTGGCCCATGTCTTCTCTGTAGATTCATGTCTTATTTGCCAAGCAATTTTGTTCTTTCTACACTTTAGCTTCCTTAGTTCAACCTGTAAGCTGATATCGGGGCCTCTCTGATGCAATTTGCGAATTAATCTGTTGATTTCCCTTTTTATTTACCTCAGGTCATGGGCTTGGTTTGTTAGAGGGTTCTTTATTTGTTCGCTCTTGTTTCCACTGGGTAGACTTGGATGGTTCTCAGTTCCGCTTATGGTTACTACTGCGTTTAATTTAGCATTAGCTGAACTGAGGATTTTAAAGAACTTCTCCCAGGCCTTAATATTATCTCCTTCATTCGTGTTATTTTCTTCCCAGCAATTTTTTGAAATCTCCTCAAATTTTTCCAGATTCTTTATTTTATATTTTATTCTCTTTTGGTTTGAGGTTACTGCTAAATCCTGATTTTCAGTTGAGAAGGTTTGCGCTGTACCCTGAACCTCCAGTTTGAGCTCTTGTGGCAAATGATCGCTACAGTCCATTACTCCAGTTTTAAACCCGCTTGCTAGGTTCAGAATTGAGAGAGATATGAAGGTATAGTCTATTGCTGAGGTTGCCACCGTGTTGTGGTAAGTTGCTGCTTGTGAGCAATCACCCGGATGTCTGCCGTTTAAAGCTATCAGCCCCAGACTAGTTAGTTCCATCAGTAGAGATTTAGATACCTTAGTTTGTTTACCCCACTTACTTTCATCCAGCGGTGAGAACCCCCATTCTAGTAGTTGTTCTTAAGCTGAGTTATCATTACCGCTTTTCCCGGAGAGGGACATGTTGAAGTCTCCTGAGATTATATAATGTGGTGTCATTAATACTTTGCGGTGTCATTAATACTTTGCTACTGTCATGCGCCTATTTTTTTCTCTCGGGGTGAATATAGGTATTTACCAATACCACTTGTTGTCTAATTTTCTTGGGTTCTCCTATCTCCATCTGAATTGCATTGATCCCATAATTAGATGTGTATTTCATCGTCAGGTCTTTAGGTGAGCTTACTGTTTTTATTGAGGAATATGTGGTTAAACCACCTTTCAGACATCCATACATCAAGCTTCTACTAGCTGGTAGGTGATATGATTTGTAGCCTTGAAGGTGGAGCGGTTCTGCCACCCAAGTTTCTTGAAGTAGGATTAGGTTGTACTGTTGAAGGTACGTTAGTAGTTCTGTAAGCATGTTTTTTACTCTACTCCATTTATATTCCAGGAGCATATTTTTAGTTGCGGGGTGTCTTCTCCTTGCTTAATAGTCTGTCATTGGTCAGGGCGCCTGTTATTGATGGTTTTTGCTAGCTAGGACCAGACTTCTGATGTTATATTCTCGTTATTTCCTCGATTGCGTGGGCTAGTGCTGTCCCTAGCTTCTACTGTGGTGCTCCAAGCCTCTTTCAGCACTGATTTCGTAGATCCACCGGTCCGAATTCTTTTGAAGGGGTCCCAGTTATGGTCTTCGTCCTTTTGAAGTAGTGGTTCTGTGTAGCCAACATTATACTGTGGTTTTATGCGGATCCCCCATGCTTCTAGTTGGCACTTTTCTTTTAGAATCTTCTCCGCTGTCTCCCCTGTCGTCCAAGTGGTTTTGATATTTTTTGCTCTGATAGGTGATTGAGTTGCACGAATTCTACAGAATCCAGATCTTGAGTGACAACGCCAGCTAGATTGTTAATAGAGGTTAGCACTCTGAGAATGTTGCCTCTATTTAGGACGTCTCCCCGGCCTTTGGATTTAAACTCTGGGATAAATAAAATAGTTTTTGATTCTTTCCGCCCTGTGATTTCTTGGGGTGTTTCTTTTCTTGACTGTGTTTCCCACTCCTGTGTGTATCTAAGTGGCTGGGGGTCAACGTCGGCCTCATTTCCGTATTCCTGTATAAAAATGGGATTAGCCTCATCAGCCTGCAATTTTGCAGCTATTTCGACTGTAGGATCCTGCGTTGTCGTTTTTGTAATTTTTGTCTTTTCCGTGCCCGGTATAACGTGGGCAGTTGGGGTTATTATTGTTTGAATTGTATTGTCTTTCCTGACTTTTTTCCCCACTTCCTTTTTGTAGTTACTACTCGTTGCTTCATCATCCTTTACTTTACCCTGTGCAGTTGTCGGAAGATGTTCAGTTTGTTTGGACTCACTTTCCGTTAGGGTCACTTGGCTTTCATGTAAGGGTGGTCTTTCTTTATCTTCAGGACCCTCTTGTGAAGGATCGTTAGAGGTAGTTATTTTCCCTTGTTGAAATGGAGATTCTTTGAGGCTGCTAAGTTCTGGAGATCCCTTTGGAAGAAAGAAAGAATGGAGGTTGTTTTATTCCTCCCTTTTCTTATCATTTTGCGTCGTCGTTTTGAAGATTGCATTTTGAATAGCTGTGTGTCGTCGTCTTCAGGCTTACTTGAAGACTCAATGGGGATGCGCAAGTTCTGCTCATCTTTTCGGTGATTTTCCTTGAGTTCTTTTTGATTCGAACTCTCAGGATTTCCTTGTTGCTTTGGTGTTGTTTGTGGCGTATCTACGCTTGCTTTTTCCTGTCCAAAGTTCTCATTTTTTCCTTCCATGGGCAATGCGTTTGTGTGCTTACTTCCCTTGATAGCTTTGGGGTAGTTCAATAACTCTGGGCAGATTGTTGTAAGATTCCTTCCCTGGAGTAATACCCTCTCCTCTTCCTTCTCCTTTAGGATCGTCTTTTTGAATTCCATTGTTGTTTTTGGTGTTATTTGCTTCCTTTATTTCAATTAAGAGATCTCACATTACTGTTTGCAACATGGCAATTTTGTCAACTATTGAGAAGCATGCACAACTTGGGGGTTTTATTGTTGTTTCGGATTGAACTATTTTGATCAAATTGCTCAGTTCCAAGAGTTTATTGTTTATGCTTGCAACTTTTGTTGCTAGGCAGTTAAGAAGCGCTAGCTGGATATCCATCTTATCCGACTAGTATTCCATAGCTTTTGTGGATAATTGCATAGTATTTAATAGGGACTCCCAGAACTTGTTCTGTTCTGTTGGTGTTTCCTCTATGTTCTGTTTTGTAGCGGACTCCTCAGTAAGGAGCGGTTTGTCTCTTATTTCCAGGATGTATGTATTGAACAGCTTTCCCCATTCTTTCGTTGTGAGAGAAGATTTTTCATTACAATGATGGCAATAGGTCTTCTCGTGATTATCTGGGATTTCCTCCCGGTCACTGCTGGAACGCATTGGCGTTGAGATTAATAGATGTCCTTCTGAAATTTGGCCTGAGGTGGTGGTGCTCACTAAGTCTTTTTCCGGGTCCTGGAGGTCTTGGGGGTGCTGTGGGCTGGAGTCCAGTCTTGTGTGGGCGGGGGACAATTCCTCAATACTTTTTTTGTCAACCTTGTCTTCCTCGAAATCTGTTAGCAATTCTGCTATCGTGATGTTAGCCATTTTATGCTCCAAAGGTATGTTAGAGCAGGCTGACGATTTGGACATTCCAGGATGTTGTATCGCTATTTCTTCCTTTGCTTGTGGAGCCGTCCTGATTGCGATTGAAGGTTCTAAAGGAACTCTCACTGTCACTGGGGGCCCACTAAGGAGTGGGGTACCCCAGGATTGCCTAGATTCCCTTGTTTCCAAATTCTCTCCTTCAATACTGTTGTTAGAGTGGTCTTCATTGAGGGCAAAGCTGTAATTGCTTTAGTCCCCGCCATTGAATTCGAATTCGCCAACACCTCTGACACCTCTGCTACCTTCAACACCTTCGAAGTTAGTTGCTGCTATGTGCAGGCTCTACTGTCCCTGTCGTCTCTCGATGGTGTCTTCCTGGGTCAGCTTTGGTGGTGGACTTTTTGGGGTTGTTCTTAAGTCTGGGGTTGTTCTTAAGACTGTTCTTCTCCTTATCCCTTCGGTTGGTTGCGTTGTTTGTTTTCCTGGACTTAGGGGAGAGGGAAGTCCCCGCTGTATTTCATTAGCGTGATTTAATAGAGCACGGCATCTTTTACGAAGAAGAACTTAGAATAAATTTTGGGTTGATAACTGGATTTTTGTGCTTTCTCAGGTGGTGGAGAGCCAATGTTTAGTTTTATCAACATTGGTGTATGATCTAAGACTGCGTAGGCCGTTGTGCCTACTGCTGCTGAATGCTCCACGTTGCTGGATGGTACGTTGCCTGGTTGGTTACCAGGTACTTTGAGAACCTTGTTCTTCTTTTTCCGATTGCTGATTACGCTGGCGATGCTCCGCCATTCTTTACCCGATCGCATTCTGATAGACTGAACGGGCTACTTGTCTGCCTGTCTATGCGTCTTTTTTCCTAACCAATATTCTCCGAGACTATCTTGCTGCCTGGCTTAAGTCGACTTGACCTCGTTGCCTTCTATTATGTCAAGAGTTTGACTGTGAATTAAAATTGAAATTGGAGTAAAAAGGGAATTGCTTTGATGGTTGAGGTTTAAATGCTTGGCACTGAGTTATAAATGCACTGCCGCAGGGGCTTCAGAACTCAGAGGATCAAATGAACAGTGCTGAGCAGTGTGGGTCTGCTGCAGTGAGCATACAAGTCTGGAGGCTTGGGCTCTCAGTCTCTCAAGCTTAGTCTTAAAAGTTATGTTGATTATCTTAATCAAGCTGAGAAGGGGCAGGAGTAGGAGAGAGGAGAGAAGAGAGAGGAGGGATGAAAAGGAAGGAGTTTCTGGTTGCCTGGCTCACCTCTCAAATCCTATAACCTCCCCGCTTCTGTAGCTGCGCAGTTTGTAGTTTATAGATTGTTGTAATTTAGTTACTATATGCCCCCTTGTGACCCCTTATGGCACCTTGTAGCTCCTTGTGGCCCTAGTACTAGATGGCACGCGACATGAAAACGAAGTAAAATGTTGATAGGAGCGATGGTCTGATCCTGGTCCTGCTCCTAGCTAGCCCTGCAGCCCTGCTCTCTGCTCCTTCTTTGTTAGGGGTTTGCTGCTTCCACGGCTGCAGCGGCCACTGCTTCTCTGCCTCTCAAAATCTGCTGCCCACTCTCTCTGCTCCCTGCAGAGTGTTACCACGAAATCAGCATGTACTACAGCAGCAGGAGCAACAGGAGCAACAAAGGCAGGTAGTCGGATGGTTAGGCAGCGGTTCCACTGTTTGATGTTTGATGTTTGATGTTTGGTGGTTATTATATGGCGCTCTGTCACTCCAGGGAGCATCCTGGCGCTTTGTCTTCATTGCTGACAGGTTGTACGGTGTTTCGACTGCATTTGGGTTGTTTGAGTATAATTAGACCAGAGTTTTACATTTTGATTCTGAGAGTCAGTAGATCCAGGTTTTTAAGGATTTTTTGAAAGTCTGTTCTGATGATATTAGACGGAGGTCTGTGGGGAGTGTGTTCCAGGCCTTGGCCCCAAGAACTGCCAGTGATTTTCCCCCCTTGGTGGCAAGTTTAAACTTGGGGACAGTCATCAGATTGGCTGTGGCTGATCTGAGTTCTCTCGAGGGATGATACCTATGAAATCTGTTATTTAGGTACTTTGGGCCCCGTTTGTGAAAACACCTGAATGTGATCACAATGATTTTAAATAAGATCTGCTTCTGAATAGGAAGCCAGTGCAGCTTGTTCAGGGCGGCTGATGCTGATGATCTTCTAGGCAATCTTAGGACCAGTCTCGCTGCCGAATTTTGAATCGTTACCCCTGCATACAGACTATTACAGTAGTCAATTTTGGATGTTATTAAAGCAACTGCTACTGTTCGGCGGGCGGGCAATGGTAGATAGTCAAAAAATGTGCGTAGTCCTTTCATGATGTTAAAGCAGACAGCTGCTATTTCTTTGGATTGTTGCTTAAAAGAGAGCAGATTGTCAAATTTAATGCCCAGGTTTCGAGTGGCATTGATGGTATCGGGAGGCCAACAGGTGAGTGGGGAAAATAAATTATTTTTCCCAAATGGAAGGATCTCTGTCTTTGCAGAGTTGCATTTCAGATGATTTTTGTGCATCCACTTAAAGGTCGCCGTCAGACACTCTTTTAGGTCTCGTTCTGCTTTAGCTGTATCTTCATCCAGAGTCAGGACCAGTTGGGTGTCGTCGGCGTATGCGACCGTATTCACGTTGAAGGACGCAATTAGATTGATCAGGGGAGCCATGTACAAATTAAATAAGGTAGGGCTCAGACTAGAGCCCTGAGGTACCCCTGAGCCAATCTCCTTCTCCTTTAAATAGAATTGTCCTAACCTGACGATTTGTTTTCTGTTTAACAAAAAGTTTGTGAACCAGTTCAACACGGTGCCCCCTATACCCGCCTCAGCTAGGCGATGTAATAAGATGGTGTGGGACACCGTGTCGAAAGCTGCCGATAAGTCAAGGAGGACAAGGACAGCCTTGCCCCCCTGGTCTAGTGCAGTTCTTATGGTTTCTGTGGTGGATAACAGAGCTGATTCGGTAGAGTGGTTAGCTCTGAAACCAGCCTGGTTGGGGTGTAGGATGTTATTTGTTTCCAAGAACGTTGTTAATTGTCTGTTGACCAGGGTTTCAGTGCATTTACACAGTGCAGGGAGTTGGGAGATCGGTCGTAGGTTTGTTAGGACAGAGGGATCATGTAAAGCCTTTTTTTGTAGTGGCTTTACAATGGCCGTTTTCCACGCATTGGGGACTTCTCCAGATTGAAGTGAGGCATTGATGATGTCATTGATCATGGGGCTTACGTCCTCTTTAATAGCCTGGATTAGTGAGGGAGGGCACGGGTCAAGTGGCGATCCAGATTTAATTTTTGACAGAATTTTCAGAGTGTCTGCTTTATCAATCGGGTCAAAAGTATTCCATCTGACTGTTATCCCAGGGTTACTTTCTTGCGAATTGTGTTCTTTGTTTTCCATAATAACAGGGAAATTTTTGGTGATGTTTACAATCTTTTGTTCAAAGTAATCTGCAATGTCATTGCAGAAACTTTGTGATGGTGGTATCTCGTGAGATAGTATTTTTGGATTTCGAAAGCTTGTGACTATACGAAAAATTTCTTTTTGGTCATTCTGTGAAGTTTCTATTCTTTTGGTAAAATAGGTTGTTTTAGTTTTTTTTATAAGTGTGTGGTAATTCTGTCTTGCAGTTTTAAAGTTGGCCTGATCTACCTCGTCGTAAGGTTTACGCCATTTACGTTCGAGTCTACGAACTGTGCGTCGTGTGTCTTTCAGTTCATCTGTGAACCAGGGAGCTGATGTTTTCCCCTGTTTGGACGTGGATTTTTTGTTATTTCTTCCGGAAGTCAGTTTCTCACCTATGGTTCTCATCCATTTATCATAACTAAGATTGTCAATAGTAGCGTTTCCTACTGTCTCTGGTTTATTCTCTCTAACCCAATTTTGTAGGCCAGGGTGCTCTATGATTTTGGTCCAGCAAGGAGTTGGCTTCTCATCTCTAACTTTAGCTGGTTTTGAAGTTTTCATTTCTTCCGTTTTGAGGTAAAAGGCAATGAATTTATGATCAGTCCACGTTTGGAGTAGGGGCGTGTGAGTCTGTAGTGGCTTTATGAGGCGTTATGAGGCGGGGGTGTCCCGGGGGCCATGGGAAACTGGATTATCCCAGGCCCTACTGATTCCACCGGGTCCACCGCTTCTCGCAGCCTCCCGCGATTTCCCCCAGTTCTCCAAGAGCGGGGGCACCGTTTTTCCAGGGCCCAACTGCGTCGCGGCACCTCCCGCCTTTCACAATCTGCTTTTTCGCCTTTCGCTGCGTCCCCGCAACAGCTGTGGCGGAAGCGACAGCAGCTGTAGTAGAGGAGCAGCCGCTTTCCCGCTTTCCTGACTCTGCTGACACCGCTGGCTCCGCATCGACTCTGCTGCTGCTGGCTGGCTGGGTGGCGCCGCTCTGCGGCAAGTCTGCAAAACCCGGACTGGCCTCAAAGGGACTCAGTGAAGTTCACTGGGTAGGATTCCGGAGTCCGGAGTTGGCTGAAGTTTTTATTGGTTTGACCACAATAGGATCAATAAGTTTCTGAAAAATCAGACTCGATGAACCAAAGAAGGTAGCCGCATTTCCAAGAGTGGCTCAAAAATGGCAGGCAACTGAGAACCTGACTGTTTCGATTGAAATTTGGAACATAATAAACCACTATAATTTCTCTGTTCTTAAAGGAGTACATTTCCACAGAATGCAATGTTTTACTAAGTGGTTATTATATAGGACTCTAGCATTTACCTCAAATCAGAAGGCTAAAAAAAGGTCGCTCAATTTTGATGATAGATTTGAGTGTTTCAGGTTAAATTACACGTGGAGTGTCACTGTGGTGTAGTTTATGTTTACACAGCTTCATTTTTGTTTTTAGAGGCATGAGGTGCGGAATAAAAATGTTGATCTTTGACCTATGAGGAATGAGTTATTAATCATTGGAAAAGTCTCAGTGTAGCAAATGCGTCTTTTCTGCATGGTCACTCTTCAAATATCTGTCTTCTCTGGACCCTAATTTTGTTGGCATTAGGAGTCTGTACCCTGTGGACCTGCTAATCAGCTCACAGTGTGTATGATCTGCCCCAAAAATGGTATTTGTAGCTAATGGGTTCCACCTATTAAGTCCATCTGAATTACTATGCTGAAAAGCTCACCTTGCTGTGCTGCACTGCACTGCGTGAAGGGGAAGGAATGCACCCTATTTAAGGCAATACTGTGTATGCCTGCCTTTTCCTCTGCGTTAGTGACCTTTTGGCAGCCTAGCACCAATGCAGACATCCTTGTACTATTGTGCATGGGTGCCTGCGTTGCCTGCAGGATTGTTTTTGTGTAGGAAGGGAAACCTTCCTGCAAAATAGCAATCCTGAGAGGCGTATTCCTTTTTCTATGTGCGATGCAGAATGCAGCACACATTGAAAGAGGAAGTAACATAGAGAAATAAAGCTATTTCTCCTCGTTGTGCTTCTCCTGGGAAAGCATATCTTTTGGGCGCATTCTCAGGTCTACCAGTTCTGGTAAATCTGGGAATGTGTCAAAAACAAGGGGAGTTGCATGGGAACACCCATGCAATGCCAATGGAAGGTCATTCCAGGGCAGAGTAAGAAAACGCAGAGATTGACAATGTGTTGCCTTACTTTAGATTTATCGAGCTACTCATGGCCCTGCAATGTGGCCTTGCTTCCCTTCAAAAATTTGACTTAAGGTTTGCCCAGCTTTTGCACCATGTTGCGTTGTGCAAGAGTGAGACAAACAAGCTTGTAAATAGGCCCCGAATGTTTGTCATTAAATAAAACTTCAAAAGGAACAGAAGCCAATGCCATATATTGTTGTCTGTTTTGATATTTAGCATTTTTCTACTGGGAATTCAGCGTTTGCACTTTTGATTGATCTCCAATAAGGTGGTTTTGAGGCTGCTGAAATGCCTTCTGAAAACCTGCTGTTTGTTATGTGAATTAACATAAAGCAAGTCTGTGAATCCTGACAGCCTGTAGATGGCGCCTTTAGCATTCTGTGTTCAGAAAGGCCATGTATTCAGGAGAGGAGATAGCCTACATCCCACCTCTGCCTGTTTTACATGAAAATAGAATGCACACATTCTTAAAATAGCAAAGGAACTGCCGAAGTACTAAAAGATGAGAGATTCACCCTAGTGAATTTTTTTGTGATGAATGGTCAGCTGCTGCGAACATGTGAACTTACTTCAACATTCCAGCAGGTGATGCCTACGCTGGCGCAATGCCGTGTGGCAGGAGCACAGCTGAGGCTAGGCAGACACATCACACACATCACAACTAGCATGACAGACTTCAGACATACCACAATAGTCTACAAACACAGCATAACATTTTAGATAGTATGGAAGGTGATAAGCTCATTACTGCTGCTATCGTTGGAGGAGTGAAGTAGTGCAACCATCTAGGAGGAGAGCAAATAAGCAAACAAAAACCCCTAATGTTTTGTGTTCAAGTCAGAACGCCTTTTATTAGTTGAAGCAACACAGTAAGCTGGTTAGGATATATAACACACAGTGTGGCAGAAGAACAAGTTACATACCTATGGTATCAGTCTTTCGAATTGAATACTAGGGGTGGGCGGAATTTGCGAAATTCGCTTTAGCAAACTAACGCGAAATTGTTGAAAATCTCCGCGATCACGCAGAAATATAACGAAGACGCAGAAGTTTTTTCCCCGCCCTTTCGCGATATTTTCTGCGTGATCGCGGCTCGCCAACTTACCCATGCGGTTGCTCACGGGCGCGGCCATCTTGTTTTCACTTGTCCCGCCCGCCTGCCCGCGATGCTTACTTCCTGTTCCGGGTCGCCCAATGCATGCATGCCTGCTCGCGCCCATTCGTGATACATATTTCCTGTTCGGGAAAGCTTTTTGCGTGCTCGGGGAGAAAATATCACACGAACTTGCGCACGTGGTCGCAATGGGCGCGCCCATCTTGTTTTTCACTCTATTGCATGGTCGTGGGGGCTTATTTTAAATCCTCCCTGTATCCTTTGTTTCAAGACACTTTTTTTGGGATCTTTTTTATTTATTATCTCTCTAACTATTTTCCTGTTTCTATATTTTAGTTTTTTGTCTACTTTTTAGAGTTTTTTAGCTACTTTTTCACTCTCTTTCTATTCCCTGCTATTTCCTTTGCTTACTTTTTAAATTTTATTACCTTTTCTTTCCCGCCCCGTCTCTCTCTCCCCAGAACCATGCCAAAGGGTAGGGCTCGCCGCAGCCAGAGCCGCGACCGCCTTCTTGCGGAAGGCGGCGCCCACAAGCGGTGCAGGCACTGGCCTATTTGGGGAGGTGGAGTTGGCTGCACTTATCTTTTTTGTGCTCAACCCTCGCAGCAGGTGGCAGGCCTGGGTCCGGGTACGGGCTGCGGGAGCATCAACAGGGCTGGGGGAAGGTGCGGTGGGCAGTGTTCCGCTGCTCTGGGGTCCGGCGAACCTAGGCGCAGTGATGCACCAGTGGTCCGACATCCTGGACTGTGAGCAGGACCTGCTAGGAGTGGAGGTCCCGGGTCTTGGTGAGTAACTATTTAATTATTACTACTTTGTGTCTGTTCTTCTGCTCGGTGCTATTGCGAATATCTTTTTTTCTTACAACCAGCTAAAATGTTGCTGCTTACATTCCAGGTTAATTGGGTTTACAAGTCTTCTGTGATTGTTATGACACAGGAGCTCCTCTGCGCTACTACTAATCTTACTTGTTTGCAACTTTGAGTTTGCGCTCGCTTAGCGTGATTATGTAAGAGTTTATTTTAGAGAAATTAAGTTACGTAATGCTATAGTGACTCTAGTCCTTACTTTGTCCTGTCACTAAGAGATAGGGGTGGATTGATACTTAGGTTTAGTTACTTTGTATGAGTTTGTAATTTTTTAGTGGTATACGTGATGCCCCCTCAGAACCTTTTCTAGTTTGTTCAATGAGTGGTGGTAATAGGCTTAGCACTAGCAGAACATCAGCATTAATCAATCAACCCAAAATTTGGTGCATAAAAAAAATGTAGTCATGTGTCCTCCATTTGACAATATGCATTGTTGAGGACTAAAAGAAGTGGAAATGCATACTTAATGTACAATTGGCATGCCTGGAATAGGTGGGCTAGGTCGGGTGGTACGTCGTACTTATGCTTAGTTAGTATTCTGGAATCAGAATGGAAGACTGGATTAGTGTTGATAAAATAGGAAGTAGTCGATCCGCGAATCCCCCAATACTACTTGTAGACCAGATGAGATCGGTCAATTTAGTTATTGCAATTGTTTTTTACATAAGTGTTTTTTGACCATTCTTTAAAAATATTTTATTTGTTTGACACCATCCATCAATGTTTGTCTCATTCTTATATCTTTCCTGTTCAGCACCCAGGGGCAGGCAGACACAGACAGGGAGTGGGACTCAGTCGACGGGAGAACCACAACACCAGGACGACACCAACGAGGGCTACTCTGCTGGCCCTGGTAAGTCTTCTTGTTTTGAATAATAATTCTTATTCCACAACTTTTACCGCACCATATTTTTCCCAAACTATTGTTTCAGTTTCCTAATGCTATTTTTTACCAACAATTATCTTTCGATCTGTACTGTTTTGAAAATCTTGTTATCCCTGCCTCTGCTATGATGACTCTCTGTACTACTACTACTATTAGTCTGTCTGTACTGTAGTAGCTAAGCTTGCCCAGTTGGCCACTCTTTATTTAAAAGGTTGTAAATAAAACTCAGATTCACCACTAGCTCTAGCCATTGAGTCCCATCCTTTGGGTCGTCCTCTTGTACTACTTCTAGTCTTATTGATCTTGAGTCTTTGTTAATCTTGAGGCCTTGACAATTCACACCAAGTGCCCAAGCAGATTTATTACTATTTTGATATGATAGGACATACTACTACTGTTGTAGGGATTTTGCACATACAGACCTTTGCACTAGAAAATAGGATGTTGGTGATGGTAGGTTGGACCTTCCTCACACACCTCAATCAGAAGTTCAGAACCGACCACAATCCCCTGCCCAACTAGTTATAATAGTGTCTTGTCATAACTATTAGCTCTCCGCATCCTCTCCCCAAGATACCCAATAAGTAGACAACCCAAAACATAACACACCCAACCTCTCAGTTGTGGAAGCAATACACACGCTTCCTTTAATTTGCTCACTCGTGTAAGTCCACACCAAATACCACCAAGTATATGTAAGTTCAAAATGTTTATTGACAAGTTATGTACATTAACATAAACATTGTTACACTTACAGTTGTTAATTAAATCATGAAAACTGAACAGTGGTGGAAGCACCACCATCCAATAGGTAGGAATTTAGTTTATATAAATTTATAACTGAAGATCTCTGAGTGAAGGGACCCCTCACCTTAGAAGAACCTAATACTGGTAGTTGTTGAATGATAAGCTCTGCAAAGCTCTGGTTCGTAGAAGGGAATCTTCCGTCTGTAGCACGAAAAATGAAATGGTGCGCGTTAGTATATTGCAAGCATTTCTCAGCCGTGCCAAAAAGTGTAGCATTTGTGGATAAGCAACATGGACTAACAGTACACCAGAACTTCATAAAAAAGTGGCTTGTTAATGTTTTGGTTGACCGCTTGTACGCAGCACTTAGACAGTAGCGTGTGAGGTCATGTGGGCTCAAAGGTGTCTTTGACAACAAGCTGCAAGGTATCGTCACATGTGCAAATAAAAGACACAAAGGTAAAATGGTTGCATGGCTCGGGCTAACTAAGCAAAGGCTAGAATGACCCTAGGGACCATATATAACTACTAGCGTCTTCTCGAATATTACCTGATTTGTACTACTGATGTATGTTATATACTATTAACTCATTTTTCAATCTTGCTACTGACCAATAGGGGGAGGTGTATATGACGCCTAATAAATGTGTAATGTTTTCTAGGAAAAAACAGTAGGAACCCAATGTACTGGATTCAGCGCCCTAGTTTGTATGATGGTCACTGATCAAATTTTGTCAGTACAGACCAAAAACGAAAGACAAATTTCTTTCTAGAGTCCCCTCACTCACCGGGGTTTCCCCACGGTGACATGCTTCATCATTGGGGCCATCCCAATTCTCTACGGAAAGGGGCGTGCTGCGACTAGCGAACTACGCAGGAGCACTTTTGTTGTGAAAGTCTATGTGTGGTGTGAAGTGAGATAGTGGTGGAATGGGTGTGAGTGAACTTAAAAATACTGTGCTAGTGGGCCTCAACAAATTTTATTTAGCTCCTAGATTGGTATACGGGGGTGACACTGCTATTTAACCTTTAGTCAGGGCTAAATCAATGTGTGGTCAACATGTTTCAAGCTCCCCAGGCTTTTCGTCAGGACCATACAGGGACCAGCCCTGTATTTTCCACTCCTTTGAGTTCCTAATTAGGGTGTATAAAGTTATCAAACAACATTCAACGCTGTTATCTTTAAAACATGCGTATTATACATACGATTGTACTGTTTCGTTGTTTATTTAGTGGTGCCTATTAGCACTTCATGATCTCTGGTGGGGGCAGGATCACCTCATGGAAACATTGTTCCTGCTCGGTGAAACCGCACCGTGTTACCTACTCGTTCCCCTCCGGACCGCATCTTGGTTTCTAGGCGCACTACCCACAACCACCATTGCCGGGGCCAGCCAAGGCGACATGGAGGGAGAGGATGCAGCAGTTGCCGAGGATACCGGTGGAGCGGTAGGGGGAGTGCCAGCACCAGTGGCGGGCGGTGGTAAGTTAGAATCATAATCCTTAACTGTTGTTGAAATTACACTCACTGCACGGGTGTAATGTATGTATACTGTACTGTTGAGACTTAGGGCCCCATTAGGATGGCGGGCGGATTGCCCCCGCCGGGCCGGCGGTAGTCAACGCTGACCCCGCAGGGGCAAACCTCCCGCCATCCCTGTAGAAAAGATCCCGCCATATTACAATGGCTGGGGGGTCCGTGGCGGATAGAAACCGTCCGCCGATTTTCCGCACTGTTGACATGTCAACCGGGCGGAAAAGGTTTCAATATGGTGGCGGTGTCTGAACACACCGCCAGCCATATAATCTGCATTTTGGAATGCCTTTCCGTGGCGGCTTTGCCGCCGCGGAAAGGCATGCACAGTATGCTTGGGGTGCCCGTTGCGGGCCCCCATGGAGGGTACCTACCTATGCTATGGTACCCCCTGCCTTTCAAAGCACAACGTGGCAGGCTCTGCGCGGAGCCTGTCACATTGTGCTTGGAAAAGCACAACATGTGTTTTTAGCATTGCGGAGGGCGGTGCTTTCAGCAGCGCCCACCATAATGTTAAAAATACGGGATGCGCCCGCCACTGTGGCGGGCGCATCCTAATTGTCCGCACGGGACCCCTGCCCTTATGGCGGTTGGTTTTTTTTAGCGTGAGGATGGCAGGCGGACATCCGATGTCCTAAGTAAGAGTTGTTGTGAACGTTTGAAGAGTGAAGAAGACACCCTTTAATTGGCATAGGGGCGGGAGTATTGAGTAACCAATGGCCTCATCTATCTGTGATTTCAACTCTGCTTTGAACATTTTATGGAGTAGACTAAAAGTCAGATCAGATCACCTGGGGCCCGATTTAGGTGGCCCATTACCGGTCGGTAAACCCGAAATTCAGTAAATTTCAGGCTTACCGACCGGTATTGAGCCTTTTCTGATGTAGGGGATGATTCGGTAAATACCGAATCGGTATTTACCGATTCAGTATTTACCGAATCATTATTTACAGATTCGGTATCTACCGAATCGGTAAATGGCATGAAGGAAGCACTTTTAAGAGTGCTTATGTTCTGTAAGGATTCGTTACTTACCTCCAACTATTAGTTGGTGGTAAATAACGAATACTTTTGAAAATGCAAATCTGTGCATTTTCAACAGTGCTATGTGGCAGACATACAGGCATACATGCCCTTAGTATGTGTGCTACATGTGCACACAAGCACTTTTCAGGGGTGCAACAGGGTGTCAATGTGACACCCTGCCACCTTTGAATGTTTCCCTATTTTACCGAATTGGTATTTACCGATTCGGTAATTCAAATTCATTCCTATGGGCCTCCAGGCCCATAGGAATGAATGGGAATTGCGGAATCAGTAAATACCGATTAAGTAAATATCAAATCGTACCGATTCGGTAATACTTACCGAATTTTTATCTACATTGCATTTACCGATTCTAAAATACCGAATCAGTAAAATTCGGTATTTTAGAATCTGTAAATTTTCATTACCTACATTTAGCCCCTGGTGTTCAACTAAAAAGTAAAAGACGGGTGGAAGGAAGAACGGGCGAGATTTAATAAATGGTATGTACTGTGCTTTATAGTGCTACCATGCCACTATGTGTATAATTAACTTGTCTTACTGTTTTTCTAAGAGTATATTTTATAATTGTCTTGTTTCTTTTTGATATACAGATACTCCTTCCAAGGTCGATCGGAAGGAGTTGGCTGCCAAGGAACGGCGCCGGAAACTGGAGGCAATACAGCGAGAATACCGGCAGCTGGTGGTCTTGGCAGAGGAGGAGACTGCTGCAGCACTTAAAGCCTCCTCCAGTGCCCCGGGCCTCAGCCACCGCCCTCCAGCGGTACGGCGCCACCGTCTGGCGTCCGCCCGCCAACCTAGCCGCAACTCCATCGCTGGTGCCCCCCACCACTGTTGCTCCTGCTGCCGCACTCCCAAGCGCTGTGTCGCACGCTTAGAGGAGCAAATGCGTGTCATCCTCCAATCCCGTCACTCCTCTTAGAGTCCCTGTCTTAGTTCTGCTGCCCCTTTTTTAATTCTTGTTTGGGTTGCAGGGAATTGGGCGTTGGGGATTTTTGGATAATTGGACTTAAGTTTCTTATGGACATTGGTTGGGGTTACTGTGGGGGTGGGTCAGCTTTTGTGGGTTTCCGTTTTACATAGTTTATTTTTGTTAGGGTAAATTAAATCTATATTTATACCATACATGCAATGTTGTTAATGTTTTGTAGGTGAGGTTACTGTTTTACATCACACTGTTTCCTTTCTGGTGCAGGTCCGCCCATAGCCAGTGTTTGATTTAAATAATTGGCTGACTGTGTAAGACACAAACCGATAGATGAGAGAACCCTCACCGATTGAGTTGTCCTACCAGTACTTTGTCTCTCTCTTCTAGTCTATGCATTCTTTATCTGGACTCAAAGGGGTGTGTGAATTCATTTAAAACCTGTACATTATTAATTACGTATGCCTCCCCCAAACTTCTCTTACCTTTGCTTGATGTTTAACCTAGGCACAGCGATGGCTGCATGGTGAAGATGGTTTCCTTTTTGTACCATGCCATGATTGAGGTGGTGGTGGTAGTATAGTAGTAGTAGTAGACACTGACAGGGCAGCAGCATTTGCAAAAAAAGAAAATGAGAGTCAGTTACCTTTGAGAGACTGTTCGAGGAGTAGTAGAATGAAGTACAGTAGAGAACTTACTGAGCATCAATAATATGCTAAAATATTTTACAACAAAACATAATGGTGGTGGGGTTAGCCTACTAGACAGAGTTACAAACTATAGTTGTGTCAAGTCACTTGACTAGGCCTACAGTGTAACATCTAGTTGTGTGTATGAGGAATTCAAACAAATCAAATCAATGCTGGCAATTAATGCTGAGGTATATGTTCCTTTCTTAAATAAAAATCACCTCTAAAATATACTGCTCATGGGTGGGCAAGCAGAAGAAGATCATCGCTCTGACTTGAAATTGAAGTACTGTTGCTTTCGCCACATCCGCCCCAGCAAGCGTGTGATTAATTATTGTTGTACATTTAATTTAGTCACACCTCAATAAGTCACACAGCCCGGGGGAAGAGGGTTAGGGTTTGTTGAATGGATGGGAAGGGGGTTTGGGGAAAGGTTTGACAGTGAAAAACAGTACACATGGACAAACAAACGACAATCTTTGAAGACTACTACCATATCCAATATGTTCAGGGAGAAAAGGGAAATGCATGCATTATGATGATTGATAAGGAGACCCGGATTACATACACTTCTTGTTCTGTTGTTCCGAGCTTAATACTTTTACAGATAGCAAATAGAATTTTTAAATATTGGTAGGGATGAATCATAAACAGAGCAAACCTAATGATAATAACAACAACAAGAAGCACACTGTTGTAAAGATTGTCAACAAAAAAAGAATCAAATTATTTAAAAGAAGGTGAAAGTTGATACTGTTACTGTGTTACCCTCGTCAAAAATGTGGACTGGATTTGCATCTCGGCATTCCAACCTCTTGGTCCTCTCGTCCATCATTCTTGGGTGTCGCCACTCGCCACTGCCCGCCTGCAGTTTTTTTTAGATTTATTGGTAAGGTTAGTGTGCATTGTAATGTTTTCCGAAGTATAGGGCAAGGCCCGGCCTGTAATTGTAGATGGAAACACAAAGGGGATATTGAGAAACAAAGTTGAAACAAATGCACAAGTTATGGTGTAGTGCAACACAAGAACACTTTCCGAGGCGGCATCATTTCTACTGTAGTCTGTTTCTGTTTCCAGCATTGACCTTCAACAACAACAGGACAGAGCAGGCCCACAGTGACAGGCCTGACGGCACGTTGCTTAGCACGTCCTCCGTTTAGAGTATAATATTTTTAAAGAGTTGGACAAAGGCAAAGCACATATCCATTCCAAACATAGCATTTTACAATTTAAGGTAGCTAATGAAAAGCACCGCAGTAATCCCACCGCTACACTTGACTCCACTTCTACACAGACATTTGTGTCTGCTGTGGTTGTTGTTGACGTGTTTACCTTTAGGCTTTTATGCCACGCATGAAACGTCTTCCTGGCCTGTTTATTCCATCAATTATCTCCGATACTGGTACTGACTGACTGTGAAGGTCGGCCTGCAGTAGAAGTAAAATGTTGTTATTACACAACAAGAGTAGACCTATTATTAACTTGAGTCACTCTTTAGTGTGTACAGTAAGACTACTAGTACACGTTGACTTCACTTCGTGCACAACAAACAAACAACACAAACACCAATCGCTCAGAGTCAGGTGTCCAATGTATGCCATTCATTTTTTCATTACCTGTTCCTTCTCATCTTAGGTTAACGGGCCATCTGTTTCGCCATCATCATCATGGACGGTGCTGTTGTCATACTCAGTGCGCAGATTGAGGCCCCTTCCTGTATTCAATCAAAAGCAATGTATCAAGCTGCAGTAGAAGCACACACTTGTTATTTTCAAGAAGGGGAAAATTCACCTTGAGTTACCTTTAGTGTGTACTGTAGAAAGCTGATTAGTGCACAATGACATAACTTCATGCACAACAAATTACAACAAAATCACTCAGTCTGCGACTCTGCGGTCAATGCGTGGCATCAATCATTACATGTTCCATCTCATTTTCATGGGCAGTCTCTCTCGGCTCTGAAAGGAGGATAGCTATAGTAGTCATCATGTTCCACTTCTTTTGGCGGAACTAGGAACGTTTTTATTTTTTCTTCTATTTTCCATCATCCAATCATCATGAGGGCAATGGATTTAGACGGGTGATTCAGTATGATGGAGCGGAGGAGCTGGATTCGGAGGACTGTACTGTCAAATGCAGACACCTGAAAGTTGTATATTGAAATAAGAAGAGCAGAAGACGGTGGTAATGGAATGGATTTGTTGTGATTCACAAGTTTGTAACCGGAACGACAGACACACAAAACAAAGGAGAGAAAGACAGTAAGTGCAAGCCTAATTGTCAGGGAAGTATAGCTTGTCCTCAAACTCTGGGGGTTCAGCCATTAGTAGGTAATCATCATGTGACACACTACTTTTGCTGTCCTCCTCATCTTCCTCCCTTGCTTCACGCATGTATTGTGTAATTCGGTGGTATGAAGTGCTGATTCATTTTGATCATTGTTAACCTCTTGACGTTTTTTGACGAGAGACTGGTCTTTCTCACTGTTACAATGGAACCAGCAGCACTGAAAACACGTTCGGAAGAGACACTTGCGACAGGGCAAGCCAGATAGCTTATCGCCAGCCTGATGAGCACTGGCCATTCAGACCTTTTCCTATACCAATACTGCAATGGGTTTTGATCAATGTACACCTCTGATGGGTCGTCCAGATTGGCCTGGACCATCTGCTCAATGTTCAGGGGTGCTGCTGCTAACCTTTCGGGCTCTTTTCTCTGTGCATCAGCACTGCGCTTATTAATGCCTATTTGTAAATACCAATCATCTAACGATTCTACTGGGCCTAATGATCCAGTTATTGTTGCTGTTGTCGAAGGTGAGTGTTGTTGTGATGATCAAAATGCACTGCCCTCAGCCTCCAAAGTTGCACTTGATGCTGCATACCCTTCTGCAGTACTTCTTGTGGGTTGATCTTGCATGCTAATAATTAACAGCCGTTCATTTTCCAACTTACTCGCTGCCTCAGCTACCCAACTTTTTTAGCGGGCAACATCCATCTCTGAAAAAGGAAAGAATTTCTTAAGTCCCAATTTTGCCCGTGGATCCAGAATTGTGGCAGAAATGTAATGTTCTTGTGACAAAAGTTTATTTTCTATCCTTGTATTTTCAGCTAAGCGACGGGCTAAGCTCTGCACTAAGTCATAGGCTTCCTTTTTGTCCTCTAAAACTTTGTATGATTCAGGCACCTTCTTCAGCAGATGCTCTAGCATTTGCAATAATGGGATAGCTTTGCCCATTGTACAGTCGTCCTTGCTGACTTCACGTGTGAAGACCTCAAAAGGACATAGCATCCCAGTCAGGCATTTAACTAGGCCCCATTGCTCCATCTGAAGGGTCATGCCATTCACAGTAGCATCCCCTCTTTGCATAATATATTCATTGAGTGGCCTGTACTGCTCAAACAGACTATCAAGCATGTAATACGTTGAGTTCCAACGTGTTGCCACCTCCTGGATGAGTGCTTTGACTGGCATCCTATATTCACGTTGAATGATCCTCAGCTGCTTCCGAGCTTTAAAAGAATGGCTGAAATGAGTGCATATTCTTCGGCAGATGCTCAGTAAGCTGCTGACTATGGGTTCTTTTTTCAGAAAGTCTGGAAATATAATGTTTATGCAGTGCGCCAAACATGGAACCCTGAAATAGGAACCAAGGTCCATGGCCTTAAGTACATTACTGCCATTATCTGTGGCAACAAAACCAATACTAAGCCCTCTTGGGTGCAGCCATTAAGAAACCTTGCTGCGAAACTCTTGTAAAATGTTTACAGCAGTGTGAGATTTCTCCATGGCGATCATGGCTACAGTTGCATGTTTCCGAGTAGCTTTAAAAATACCAGCTGTGTCAACAGCACCTCGTTCAGATAGCTTATCTCTAACCCCCAAAAAAGAGAACCAGTGTGCAGTGATGCACATGTAATCTGTGGCTTGGCAAATGGTCCACATGTCTGTTGTCAGGTGGATAGTCTGAACAGCACTCTGCTGCAAAGCTTGTCCAACCAATTCCAGCACATCATGATGTAGTTTCGGAACAGCAACTCTTGCGAAATAGGACCAGCTGGGAACCTTCCATTTAGGGCAGATGGCTGACACAAATTCAAGGAAACCCACCCCTTCTACAAATGAAAAAGGGAGAAGGTCCAGTACTAACATTTTAGCAAGCTTTGCATTGTACAACTGTGCCGTTGGTGGTTGCGTTGGAACTGCCCCTCCAACCTAAGCATGCTCTCAATGGTAGGCTGGATTACTTTCCTTTGTGGTGCTGTTGTTTTCATTAACTCACTTAGGCTCAAAGACGCAGTTTGTCTCATTGTGGTACTCGGTCACCTTGGTGTCTCAGCCTGACTCTGAGTATGGCTCTTACTGCGGTGCCACTCAGATGTTACTGAGGAGGATGTGGGAGGTACCACTACAGTACTGGGGACAGGGTTAAAAATGCCTCCCTCTTCTTCACCTTCCACTGCAATAATATTGTCCCCTGATTCTTCATGACCAACTTCAATGGGTTGACTTTTTCTACTTTCTTTTAAGTGAAGTAGGTGATTCGCCCACACGATAGTGTGGTGTATTCTAAGATGACTGGCTTGGCCTCCGGTTTGAACCAAGCTTACCGCGCCGAACACCTGTGCCACAAATGGAGCATATAGCAACGTTCTCCTCCTTGGTGCTAACAGAAAATAAGTCCCAGACTGGGGAGGAGAACTTTCTGGCACTGCTGGATGTGCCACTTTTAATATCAGATGAACTGGAGGGTGTGCTTGGAATGTGATGACTCTGTGCAGCTACACTGTGACTTTTACTACCACTACCTACTGAGATGGTTGAGATAGATGAAGGTCCTTGCCGGGTCTAGGAAAATATGGCAGCTGGTCGAGGTGGTGTAACCTGTGTTGGTGATATCAGTGCTACATCCCGCTCAGTAGCAGCCTTTCTGAATAGGGTGAGAATGTTGGTCTCCATTTCCTTTGGGGCGGGAGTGATGTGCGTGATGACTGGCTTCTCTTCATCAACATCATCCCCCTCTTCTACATCTACGTCCATAACTCTAAGTTTTTCTGAAACCTTCCTTTTCAGAAGCATTGTCTTGTGGCGTGCGTCAGTCTCAGACTGAGCTGGTGGCCGCCAAGTGGCATCACAATCATCAGAAGCGGGGCTTGAAGAATAAGATGATATACTAACAGCCTCCTTTTCCTTGATGGTTGTCTGGAAGACAATAGATCTTCCGAAACGGTGGTTTGATCCACTTTGTCTGCAGGAAGCTCGATTTCCTGAAATGCCCCCACGTCAGGAGCAACAACTACTATTGTGGGCTGTTCTTGCAGCTGCTGCTGTTCTTGCGGATGCTGCTGTTCTTCTTGCGGCTGCTGCTGTTTCTCTTGAGGCTGCGGCTGCTGCTGTTCTTGCAGCTGCTGCTGTTCTTGCGGCTGCGGCTGCTGCTGCTGCTGCTCTTCTTGCGGCTGCTGCTGTTCATGCGGCTGATGCTGTTCTTGCGGCTGATGCTGCTCTTGTTAGTAGACTGGCTACCTCCGCTACACTCAAGGGCTTGGGCCTAGGTTGGTGGGGTTGGCCCGCTGGTGTGGAAGTGCTGCTCCCAGCTTGGTTCCCGGACAAAGCTGCTGCAGGCGTACCTTTTTATTGGACCCAAAAAAACACATTGGCCGGCACACCAGTCGTAGTTAATTGCACTTCCTTTTTCTGTTCCTTCTTCTCACCGGCAACTTTCTTGGTACTGGACCTGGTACCTTTCTGTGGGGCCATCTTCTTCAGATGTCAGGCAAGACGCAGATGCACAACAAGTTGTGGTCAGACGTGGACGTGATGCGCAGCAGGACTTCTGTCTGGCTGGAAGTACAACGGATGATGAATGATGATGACACCTCCTCCTCTGGCTTGTTGTGCACCTAAAAGCCAATAAGGCAGGAGAAGAACATCAGTGAAATGTTGCATTTGTTGTTGTGGTTCAGTTACTTACTACTGTACAACAAAAGATATAGTCTAGTCATTTCTGAGATGTTATACTACTGTGTATACACACACTACACTCTCAGGAAGGATAGGAAAGAAAATAAGAACCACCAAAATAAAAGTGTAATGGAAGTGGGGTGGACCCTATTTGCCATTAAATTATTAGATTAATGGAGCTGCTGCTGGCAAAGGGGGTGGATGGATGGAAGCAGTAAGCCAATAGGAAAACCATGCAGGCCTATATGCCAAAGGCAGGACACTACTAGTAACTCCCAACACAAAGAAAGGTCACCAACCAGCCACATGGCCAGGCCCAACAACATCAGAAAGCCCACCCCAAAAAAGTAAAAACACACTTCCCAACTCAATCCAGTGCCATCCATACCCTAAATGATATCTAAATTCAACAGACCACACACAGAAACACTTGATTAATATAGCTGTGACTACTTGCTCTGAGCCTACTGGATGAAAGCAGGCCTGTTGGCAGACAAGGCCAGACAAGCTTGCAGGCCTAGGCTTCAAAATGGCCACCAGCCACATGGCTAGGCCCAACAACATTGGAAAGCCCAACCCAAAAAAAACACTTCCCAACTCAATCCAGTGCCATCCATTCCCTAAATGATGTCTAAATTCAACAGACCACACAGAAACACTTGATTAAAAAAGCTGTGGCTACCTGCTCTGAGCCTACTGGATGAAAGCAGGCATGTTGGCAGACAAGGCCAGACAAGCTTGCAGGCCTAAGCTTCAGAAAGGCCACCAGCCACATGGCCAGGCCCAACAACATCAGAAAGCCCACCCCAAAAAAACACACTTCCTAACTCAATCCAGTGCCATCCATGGCCTAAATGATGTCTACTCTAAATTCAACAGACCACACACAGAAACACTTGATTAATAAAGCAGTGACTTCTTGCTCTGAGCCTACTGGATGAAAGGAGGCCTGTTGGCAGACAAGGCCAGACAAGCTTGCAGGCCTAGGCTTCAAAATGGCCATCAGCCACATGGCAAGGCCCAACAACATCAGAAAGCCCACCACCGAAAAACACACTTCCCCACTCAATCCAGTGCCATCCATGGCCTAAATGAGGTCTACTCTAAATTCAACAGACCACACACAGAAACACTTGATTAATAAAGCAGTGACTTCCTGCTCTGAGCCTACTGGATGAAAGCAGTCCTGTTGTCAGACAAGGCTAGACAATCTTGCAGGCCTAGGCTTCAAAATGGCCACAAGCCACATGGCCAGGCCCAACATCAGAAAGCCCACCCCAAAAAAACACACTTCCCAACCCAATCCAGTGCCATCCATGGCCAAAATGATGTCTACTCTAAATTCAACAGACCACACACAGAAACACTTGATTAATAAAACTGTGACTACCTGCTCTGAGCCTACTGGGTGAAAGCAGGCCTGTTGGCAGACAAGGCCAGACAAGCTTGCAGGCCTAGGCTTCAAAATAGCCATCAGCCACATGGCCAGGCCCAACATCAGAAAGCCCACCACCAAAAACACACTTCCCAACTCAATTCAGTGCCACCCATGTCCTAAATGATGTTTAAAAAAAAGTCAACAGACCACACAGAAACATTTGATTAATAAAGATGTGGCTACCTGCTCTGAGCCTACTGGATAAAAGCAGTCCTGTTGTCAGACAAGGTCAGACAAGCTTGCAGGCCTAGGCTTCAAAATGGCCACCATCCACATGGCCAGGCCCAACATCAGAAAGCCCACCCCAAAAAAACACAATTCCCCACTCAATCCAGTGCCATCAATGCCCTAAATGATGTCCAAATTCAACAGACCTCACACAGAAATACTTGATTAATAAAAAGCTGTGGCTATCTGCTCTGAGCTTACTGGATGAATGCAGGCTTGTTGGCAGACAAGGCCAGACAAGCTTGCAGGCCTAGGCTTCAAATGACTACCAGCCACATGGCCAGGCCCAACAACATCAGAAAGCCCACCACCTAAAAACACACTTCCCAACTCAATCCAGTGCCATCAATGCCCTAAATGATGTCTAAAAACATTCAACAGACCACACAGAAACACTTGATTAATAAAGATGTGGCTACCTTCTCTGAGCCTACTGCATGAAAGCAGGCCTATTGGCAGACAAGGCCAGACAAACTTGCAGGCCTAGGCTTCAAAATGGCCACCAGCACATGGCCAGGCCCAACAACATCAGAAAGCCCACCCCAAAAAAACACACTTCCCAACTCAATCCATTGCTATTCATGCCCTAAATGATTTCTAAATTCAACAGACCACGCAGAAACACTTGATTAATAAAGCTGTGGCTACCTGCTCTGAGCCTACTGGATGAAAGCAGGCCTGTTGGCAGACAAGGTCAGACAAGCTTGCAGGCCGAGGTTTCTAAAAGGGCCACCAGCCACAAGGCCAGGCCCAACACCGGAAAGCCCACCACAAAAAAACACATTCCCCAACTTAATTCAATGCCATCCAGGCCCTAAATCATGCTTGAAAATGAAATACATTCAAAAAACACTAAAGGAACAGATGCTTCATCATGCACACACCCATGAGGCCATGACTAGCTCGGGCCTACTACTGACTACTACTACCCACAACATTAAATTTTTTTTATTGTAGTTGCAAAAACTGCAATGCCCCCAATCAAACAGACACAACAACCACTTACTTGTAAAATATCCAATTCAAAAATCCTCAAATCCAATTGCAATGATGCAGCAGACAAAAAGAGTGATCTTTCCAAGTCAAAATCCAAAGGCAGAATGACCAGGAGATGGATAAAGAACTTGGAGGAGCCTACTGGACAGGAACAGGAAGTTGGAGATTCTGTGGCACTTCCTCTCCCCACCATTTTAAAAAAGGACTCCTTGCACAAAAAAACGATAGCCAAATGTCAATCTGAGGAGTTTTTTTCCTCCCAATTATCATTTGCAGAAGGTTTCATTCTGCTAGAGCTGATATTCTTCTCCAAATTGAAAATTTCACATGTTCGAGTTCTCAAGCATCACATTACTTCCACCGGCGCGTCCAAAATCACGTGATCACGTTCTCTCGCTCCCTGTCGCGTTGGATTGGATGTGTTCAGGTTCCCTCGCTCCTTGTCGCGTTCGATATGACGTGTCCGCATCCTCACGCTCTCGCTCGTGGTGGAGAATGACGTGTTCGAGAACTCAATCATCTCATACTCTTGCGGTGCATGATCGCGAGAAGAAAGACGTGATCGCGCGACGAATGACGTTAATGCGGGCGCGAACTCTCGAGAGATAGCGCAAAATGGCTACCACAATCCAACATCTCGTGGAGGACGCGACCGGATCGGGAAAACTTGTCGGCGAACGCGGGTATTCAGGTAAGGCGATCGCGCGCGCGTGTGAATGTATTTTTTTACAGCACGAGCAAGACAAACAAGATGCGGATTGCGGAAATTTTGACATTTTCGTGCTCTCCAGCTGAACACAAAAATGTCAAATTATCACAATTTCCGTGAGCGGAACGGAATTTGAGCCCAGGCCTATTCAATACTCTATTTAACCCCAGATTCCTAACCTTGTGAATATTCCCAAGGCGTCAGACCGGATGTGGAATACTCTAAAGAAGTACTCCTGTGCAACGATAGGTGGTGCCATGCAGCTTGTCACCAACTTCACTCCACTCTGGAAGTGACAAACAAAGCTGCGTATGAACAACCACCATCGTACTGAGGTCAGTTTCTTTTGCAGGCTTGTACACGCCTTCAGACGCAGAGACCATCAGCAAATTTGTATGACCAGCATGCAGAGCTCTAGATTGGGATCTTTTTAGATGGAAAGAGGAGTTTCTACCACAGGACAGGGAGGTGGGAGGGCAGCGAGGAAGCTACTGTTAGATAGATTATCCACCAGAAGAGGTGTTGCCGAAGGTAACTAACTTCTTCTGGTGGATACTTCTAATTGCAAATTTTTCACCTTGTGAATAGATACCAAAGCTGTGCCTCTCAAAGTGGTGAGTCTATAGAATGACTCATACTAAAAGGTTTGCTTGACCAAACAGGAAAAATGGCCAGCCCACAGGACCTGACTGTCAACACAGTAGTGCCTCGTGAATGTTTGCACCGAAACCCACGTAGCAGCCTGAAAGGGCAGACACTCCATGTTCCAACACTGTTGTAACAGCCTTGACTTGAGTGGAATGGGCCCTTAACCCCTTGGGGGATGCTTCTTAACTAGCAAGTAAAAGATTATAATGCAGAGGACTATCCACCCGGAGATGGCTTGATTCTGCACTGCCTTGCCTTTTTAGCCTCTTGAGAAACCCACGAAGAGCTGATCGTCCACCCGATGGTCTCTGATCTGATCAGTGGCGAAGCTGAGAACTCTTTTGGCACCCAATCGATGGAGTCTCTCCTCCTCTTTCAAGGGACGCGGTGGGTGAGAGAATGCTGGAAGGGTGATAGCCTGTCCGACATGAAAAAGTTTCATTACTCTTGGTAGAAAAGCAGCTTGAGTCCTTAACACCAATTTGTAAGGCAGCTGGACAGAGTGCCTGAAATTCCCTCAAGATATGAGCCATTGTGATCATGGACAAAAAGTCAGTTTTCAAGGTCAGGATGCGCAGAAGATAACTGGACAAAAGACAGCACAAAAGAGGTATACATTAAAGAGATGAGACCTAAATTCAAGTCTACTGTGGCATCACAAAGGAATTCAGGTTGTGGTCGCACTCCAACACCAGAGGCACATCAGTGATGGACATCAACTTGTGACAGGAGTCACAAGTCTTGAAGCTGGTCGGACAATGGGACATATCTTGTGCTAAAGTGAGGGGGGAGCTTGCACAGCTTAGTTTTTTTACAAGTGATCCGTTTTGTAAATGTGTGGTGTGCTACGAGAGGAAACACTGTCTGGCCAAGCAGTGTGAAATCCAAGGAACTCGTACAAAGCTCACTCTATTGAGAGAGAGCGCCTCTGTGCACAACAAGAAAGACTCGTGGGTCTAATTCATTTAAACATCAAGAGTTAATGCAGATTAAACGACGAATAGTTCATTAAGTCTTTTACTGTTTATTCAACAGTTGTTGAAATTGCTGCTTCATAATCAACGTAAAATATCCAAAATTAAATTTCCATCATCAGATAAATCATTCTGAAGCAGGTTATCACAAATCCCGATGCATTTCGGGCCACGCCCTTCTTCAGGGGATTACTCTACAAAAACAATCCAAAAAAGCACAATTCAATCAAGTATCCAAATGTCATTACAAGAAAAATAACATAAACAAGTGCCCACTTACAAGCAGTGCAAAAATAAAGGTAAACGCCAATAAGAAGGTGTACACGATGGTAAAACAATAATGATAGTCAAACGTAAAGTAAGATTAAAAAGTAGTCACCCCGTGTGGGAGAAAGGATCACCAAGTGTTAATACATATGAAATACAAGTGGAAAAAAGTGAAGCGGAATTAGCAGTAGAGAGATAAGTTCGAAACTAACGGAACCCAAGTGAAGGGAGTTAGGCGAGGAAAGAAGTAGTCCCAAGACGGGTACTTACTTAAAGACAAGGTTGGAAAACTACGCGGAGTTCCGCGGAGTCAGTGTTAGTCAGCGGAGCAGCTGAGCCGAAGTGAAATACAGACGTGTGGGAGCAAAGAAATGAAAAGAGGACTGGTGATCGAACATAGAAAGAGACGTAACCACTCTCTAGAAAGGTGAAAGGCAGAGGCCATGTTGGAAAGGGGGGTATCAAATAGAAGAAGATATCAAATTGTGAAAAACGTGACTTAAAATGAGTGATACAGGAAAATGCATCAATAAAGAATGACATTGCATTACAGGTAGCATAGGAATTCCATGCGATCGTTAAGTCCATGGGGTACCATGGTGGACATAAGACGGATCCAAAAGTTCTCTCTTTTGAGAAGGGTGTTCTTATTGTTCCCAGTGACTTTGACTTGTTCAAGTATTTGAAATTTCAATTGAGCCACACTGTGTCTGTTTTCTAGAAAATGAGAGGCCACACTGGATTTCAAGTTTTGTGTGCGAATGTTGCTTTTATGTTCGAGGATGCGCACACGGATTTTTCTCTCAGTGTGTCCAATGTAGCATTTGCCACAGGGGCATTTCAGCATATAAATGATGTTACTGCTATTGCACGTAGCATTCACTCTCAGTTTTATAGTGTGTCCTTTCATGGGGTGAGTGGTCTTGTTCCCAGGGATACAGTTACTACAATTGCTACAGTTGTAACAAGGTTTTTTCTATCAGTGCTTCCTGATGAAGCTAATTTAGTAACTATTTTAGGATGGCGCTGGCAGCTTGCCGGCGCCATCCTAAAATAGTTACAGGATTATAGGTTGACAGCTCACTCAAGGGACCCCTGCGCCCTTCAAGGCGATTGCATAGTAACACACACATGGTCGCTGGAACTAGTTGAAGCTCAAATTCAGTGATTCATTCATCAGCCCAAAACAATCGTGAGCGTCGTCGAGGCTGGGCAGGTGTGCCTTCTTCCCAAATCTACCGTCGAAAATCAGCTGTGATGCTGGATAGAGGCATTTGTATCCTTGACTTTCACGAGCGCAATCCTCGTGCTGTTCCTGTGACCAGGAGCTTCTTTCTCTTGATCTGCTGCTCTGATCGGTCTCTGACCTTTTATTACACACAAGAGGCATGTGAATTCGCATGGAAGCCCCGCACGTTTGGTCCCGCTCACACACTCGCGGTGTGCACCGTCTTCCCGATTTACCCACTATGATGGACAGCTCACTCAAGGGACCCCTGTGCCCTTCGGGGCGATTGCATAGTAACACACACATGGTCGCTGGAACTAGTTGAAGCTCAAATTCAGTGACTCATTCGTCAGCCCAAAAACAATCGTGAGCGTCGTCGAGGCTGGGCAGGTGTGCCTTCTTCCCAAATCTACCGTCGAAAATCAGCATGTATCCTTGACTTTCACGAGCGCAATCCAAATCCGGGAATCCGCAAATTCGCGGATTTTGCGGATCCGCAAATACGCAAATTCGCGGATCGTGGATCCGCGAAATCCGCCCATGCCTACTCAAAACATGCATATTCATTTGTTTCATTCATCCATCACAGCTATCTGAGAAAGTTGCCCTTTTTAATATTGCTTTCTTCTCTATTCTGTATCTGTGACATGAACTTATTCTCGGGATAAACATGTTTATGTAGTTTAGCTGAGTGCAGCTAGGTTCATGGAAAGGTTAGCTGAGTTACTTGCCTAAGGAAAAGCTTCAACTGCAGGCTGTTTTCTTTCCAGTTTAAACCTTAGTAAAGAAAAAGTTTATCTCTCACTTAGTTTTGTAAACTGTCACCAAGGACTCTGAGCCAATAAAGAAGCTGACGTTGTACAGATGTTCTCCTAAGATTAGTTAAAAATACTGCAGCCTTCCCATTATGTTGTCAAGTCAAGCGAATAATGGTTTGTTTAAAAACCAAAACACACAAGATGATGGACGGAATGTTGCACAATGGCAAAACATTCACCCCCAGTCACAGATCTGGGTTTAATCCATCGTTATTTTGCTCTCCCAGCCACCCCAGCTCAGACATGGTCATATGCAAATCAGTCTTGACCCTATGCCTCATGGGAACATTCCAGACCAAACTGCCAAGCCATGTCTTCCCTGGACCGGAATCAAGCATCCTAGGATCGGTTTCTGGCTATCAGCCGTCATCAGCCAGGATAGCTTGACTCCAGTGGCGTAGTGAGCACGGGACCAACGTCTGGGCATACCCTTCCTACTTAGGGCGAACAGCAAAACACACAAGATGATGGACGGAATGTTGCACAATGGCAAAACATTCACCCCCAGTCACAGATCTGGGTTTAATCCATTGTTATTTTGCTCACCAAGCCACCCCAGTTCAGACATGGCCATATGCAAATCAGTCTTGACCCTGTGCCTCATGGGAACAGTCCAGACCGAACTGCCAAGCCATGTCTTCCCTGGACCGGAATCAAGCATCCTAGGACCGGTTTCTGGCTATCAGCCTTCATCAGCCAGGATAGCTTGACTCCAGTGGCGTAGTGAGCACGGGACCCACGTCTGGGCATACCCTTTCCACTTAGGGTGAACTGCAAAACACACAAGATGATGGAGGGAATGTTGCACATTGGCAAAACATTCACCCCCAGTTACAGATCTGGGTTTAATCCATTGTTATTTTGCTCACCAAGCCACCCCAGTTCAGACATGGCCATATGCAAATCAGTCTTGACCCTGTGCCTCATGGGAACAGTCCAGACCGAACTGCCAAGCCATGTCTTCCCTGGAATGGAATCAAGCATCCTAGGACCGGTTTCTGGCTATCAGCCTTCATCAGCCAGGATAGCTTGACTCCAGTGGCGTAGTGAGCACGGGACCCACGTCTGGGCATACCCTTTCCACTTAGGGTGAACTGCAAAACACACAAGATGATGGGGGGAATGTTGCACAATGGCAAAACATTCACCCCCAGTCACAGATCTGGGTTTAATCCATTGTTATTTTGCTCACCAAGCCACCCCAGTTCAGACATGGCCATATGCAAATCAGTCTTGACCCTGTGCCTCATGGGTACAGTCCAGACCAAACTGCCAAGCCATGTATTCCCTGGACCGGAATCAAGCATCCTAGGACCGGTTTCTGGCTATCAGCCTTCATCAGCCAGGATAGCTTGACTCCAGTAGCGTAGTGAGCACGGGACTCACGTCTGGGCATACCCTTCCCACTTAGGGTGAATAGCAAAACACAAGATGATGGACAGAATGTTGCACAATGGCAAAACATTCACCCCCAGTAACAGATCTGGGTTTAGTCTATCGTTATTTTGCTCACCAAGCCACCCCAGTTCAGACATGGTCATATGCAAATCAGTCTTGACCCTGTGCCTCATTGTGAGACAGGAAGGAAACCAATCAATTGTTGTAAATAATAAATAACAAGCTGTATGAAATATTCCTGTTACAGCTACATTTCTCAAGGACCTTTGTATTTTATGATAATATTTCATTCAGATAATTGTTTTCCACTCATTTCCTATGTGATTACAAATGTATATAAGCCGAGTAGTTTGTAGGCTGAAGCAGAATCTCTGTTGAATGCTCAGAGATTTGCTGCAGTGGAAGCAGAATAAAATGATACTGGCGATTCTTCATGACTGACTCCTCCGTTATTTGAAGACTTCTTCATTTCAGCTTTAACACATCTATCACTAGATGACCTTACTGTTCCTCATGTTAAATTCCTCTACAAGTGATATCCTATTATGTCCGTCCTCATCAGCACAGTTTTTGCTATATAATTTAATTCTTTTTCTCCCCTGAGGTTCACTTCTTCCACCAAAAACAATGTTTTCTTTTCAGTACATCCAAGAAGATGAAACATTTAATAATCAATAAAACCACTGCCACACGATTTAAAATATTGAGGATTTGCAAGGTCAGTGCACACATCATCAGCTCACTTTTAGTAAGCAGTCTTAAAACTTTACAACAAGAACCTTGTATAATCACCCCAAGTATTCTCTTACTTTTTCATACCACCACTACGTTGTCTGGCTTTTGGCTGGAAACACACCCAAATACACACTATGGACAATATTATTTACAGCAATGAATGACAGCTCCTCAAACTATGTCTCTGACATGGTTTCCCATTACACCCCAACACAGAAATTTGGATCTGATAACATTAATCTTATAGTTTTACCCAAGCTTCGCTGTGCTGCATCCAGATTCGTTGATTTCTACCTTTTATCCCTCTTTATCACAAACTCGTCAAGACTTCAAGAAAGATATGAAATATTACTTCATGCAACTTGAAAGATGCAAGAGATTACTGCCTAGCTCACTCCATATCACTGTAAATATGTATATATTCAGACCTCATGGCTTATTACCTATAGACAGATTCATAGAATATGTATCTGTAAGTCTTCACCTTTGAAATTCATGCAAATGGCCCGCTTAACCCATGCCACAAATGTTATTTATTTAATTATAACACATCGGATTGTGCAAGCAGTGTATAAAACCCTGTCTCTAATTTCTTTATAATAGGAAACTTGTGACACACCCAGTTGTTTATTATAGAGAAATGAGGTAGCTGTTCAACTGTAATAACATTACATTTGAGTTCTGACTTTTAAATTCCTGCTGCCACAGCCAGCAGCCAATGGGGAAGGCAGGTTAAACCGCAGAGCATAATGAAAGCAGCTGTTTAAAGAATAAAAAACTAAACTTTGATTTTCTTTCTTCTGCTCTGTTTTTCTAGCTGTAGAATGACAGGCTGAAAGGAGATATTTAAGGCAGCATGTTTTTTTTGCACTCCTTAGGTGAAAATAGAAAAGTTAGAATCTTTCTGGATATTTCAACACATTCCGAGCTGCTGCACCTTTTTTTAAAGCACTGACTTGTATTATAGTGATTCTAATATCTTTTTGCAACAGATATCTAACAACTATTTTAATGTCTTTTATTTTGCAAATTGGATTCTGTTTTTATTCTTCATGTTAGCAAACATGCTCTCTCTTGCACATGAAAGAGCTACACACCAAGGATTTACATGGTGTGTGAGAAAGGTAATGGTGTAATAATGTTTTATAAAGAATAAAGTACCCCCTGCCATACATGATATGGATCGGTCAAGTCACCTTGAATTTCCATTATCTTATAAAGGAACTCAGCCGTTGGACTCATTCCTATATATGTTCCTGGAATTAAGAGATGACCTGTAACATCCATATAATGTACGGTAGAGGGTACTTTATTGCAAATATAAACTGCATACCATCTTTTAAAGGCATCATGGTGCAGAACCAAGACAGCATCAAGAAGGAGAAACAGAGATCAAAGTTCAGAGGAAATAAATAAAACAAATGGTTTTAGCTTCGTTTGATAACTGCACCTACAATAGCTAATTGCAGTTTTCGAGAATACAGAAGATAATCTATGTTACACTTGGTTTGCTTTGCTATAACCCTACATTTTTTTATCAGCACGTCACACTTTATTCAAAATACTGTTTTTAAAATACAGGATTTCAACCTGCAAAAAGCCTAGTGATAGTGTCTATGAACTAGCGTTCCAATGAACTTAGCCCGATTCAGAAAAATATAAAAACATAAACATAATAATCAACCCTATTAAAACATGTAGAAACCAGGATGGGGCTTTAGTCTTGAAACAAACGTAATGCAAGGGACATTAATAAAGCAACAGTTAGGCTATCAATAATGAAATTTTAATTTTCTAGTACATTCTTTCTCTTAGATTTTTAGGAATGATGCTGATATAACGTATCTGATGCTTTATTTCTGTGCTTATGGAATTGTATTCATTTTTAGTAATTGAAACAAACAACGTATTTTATTACTATTATTGGTTTTAGCTTAATATGAAAGAGAGCAAAGTTAGAGGTCTCCGCCAAATTGGCCAGAAAGACAAAAAAATGTTGTGAATTTGATAGTACATTTACCCTTGAAATTGTGACATTTGGAGAAACAGGGGGAAGTCACTAATGAAATAAATTTAGCACTCATCTTCACAAATTGTTGTGAAATTCCAGCTCTCATAGATAATGAGCACTAACAATCAACCAGTCAACACTAAAACAATATTACTCATGGTGGACTATTTTGGACCTAAACGATCACTTGGAGTTTTCACAGTAAAAAGTAAAATAACAGCAGAAAGTCTGAATGCAAATGCAGGGAGAAAAGTAAATTCCAACAAAGGTATAAAGTACTGTTGATGCAGAGAAGGGAAGAGGAAGCAGTAAATAATGCATTACTGTTATGAAATAATCCTCAGGTCGTTATAAGGCCACTGACAAAAAGATACAAATAGAAAATTTTGCTGGACACCACCTCCACTGATGTGAACCGCTGCATGCATCCAAAGGGCTCACACAAACAGGCATACTATCAGCATCAGCTCTTACCAAATGGGCATCTTGTCAGTCGGTATGTCTGTATGCACGGGTATATGTATGTATATATGTGCCTATTTATATAATCCAAGCTTAGCTAGAGGCAACCGGGCATCCCTGTCAATATATCCCATACAAAGAGATGTCATGCTCCCTGAACAAGCTAAAACAGAAGAATAGCAGGTTGGCGGAAACACCTGCAGCAAATTAATACATCTCACTGAAAACCTGAAAGTCGAACAGCGTTGTCATCCTAACCTAATGCTCCACAAGCAATTATTTTACATTTAATAAAAAGTCTCCTTTTTAAACACATATGAGATCTCGTAAAGAAAATGAGCGGTTACTAATCAGGGCCCTGCTAAAAGTATGCAGTGATGTGGTTACACCAAAAAAACTTGTGTTCTCTGTAGTCAGTAAATGCAGCCTACGCACTCACCTTGGGTAAAGTGAATGTACATTATTAAAAATATGCACTATGAAAAAAAATATACTCATACAACTTCCAAGTTTAAACGAGTTTGGATAATTCCCTACGGTTCGGTACATTGCATTATGACAGCAATTTAAGATCAACAGGGTTCACCATCAATTATCACCTTGCTCTATGATACCTACGGTTCTGTTGCTGTTCAGCCCCTACTCAGCATACTCACTTGTTAAAGTGTAAGGGACATTCCACACTAAGATAATGTGAAAAACTGAATAGCTGGTCCTCTCAAGTTAATTTGGGAATTTGGTTGGGTACTGGAATGTTTAGTGATTTGTCAGGAGTTTTCTGCCAAACTGGTGACATAAGCTATGTCTATATCCTAATTGATGAGTGCCCTGCATTGTTACAACAACGCAATGAGTACATCTGAGAGCAACTCAATAGCATATGTTTTCTGCCAACATGTATGCCTATGCCAATACAAATCTAAGCCGCAAACACATGAAATAAAGGCAAGTAAAGGTAGTAAAAAAACAAAAAATCTCTAACATAATCCTCCACCAAAGCAAAGCTCAATAAATATGAAAATAAAAATTGCTTATTATTAATATAAGTAGTTGGACACCGCTTCACAAACACCATACCGTCCATCCCCAACACACAGCCCCACAATCAAGCTTACCTCGTTTGGCATCAGCAATAAGCATTCAGGGCAAGACTGGGAACCCAAAACAGCTCTGGCAAATTTTGTCAGACCAGTCCCCACACAGTGCATAGCGAGTGCAATGATTGAGCCTAACTCCTACAAGGAGGGTTCAGGGGGTTCTCCCCCCAATTTGATTTGAGCAAAAATGGCACTTTCTACAACACATTTTTCATAATATATTCAATTGTACAAGCTTTTAAAGCACAATAAATGATGGCCTTACAGTGCACCAGGATTCAATAATCTTTATTGGAGCTCTTCAATGATTCCCTCGCTATCACCCCCTTTAAAGTGCCTCTTATCTCTCTAGAGCTCCTCTCTCATGTATTTCATTTGTTTTATAGCGCCTCTCTTACCAGTGTATGGTGCCGTAGCACTTTACATCACACACAAATGCAGAGACAATGAATCATACATGTGTAAATCAGTGTATAGAAAATGTTACATAAGACAAAGGGGACTACAAGGTGTAGGATTCCCTTCATCCATCCTGGTAGGCATTTTTTTAGAGTGCTTGCTCAGTATTCAGAATATAACACAGTGGTTAGGGTTGTCAAGTCAAAGTACTTTATTCGGTTAGAAGATAGTAACCATAAAAGTGTGCAACATAAAATACATAACATTTTATTTACATAAACGTTTTACATAAAATTTCCTATAAATAGCAGCTTTCCTTATCATCGAACCGTTACAAATCATCCAGAGAGATCTAATTTCGCAATATGAGAACATGTCAGTCCACCAGGTGTAGGCCAGAGAATAAGTCAAATCGGTTATAGACAGGAATATAATAGCTGCTCGGTACAAGGCCTCTACTACCTATCGGGTAGTTGTTTTCTACATTCAGTCTTACGGGTGGCAGGTATGGTGTTCTAGGGTAGAAATCACACAGTTCCCAAGTTGCTATAGGGCTGTCTCCTATTTGTGGCTGCCAACTTTGAAGCTATGGGACGACATGGTTATCTCCGAAGTTTACTATTACCAGGTCTCCAGCTATATCCTTTGGGAGGGATCCTAACCAACCCACCCTTCTAACATTTAGAATTTTCCCGTCGATATTGGGTGGAAGGGGTCTATTTTTGGTTAGCCAAAATGAAACCTTGTTTTTCAAATCTTGTTGACATTCGATTTTTCCATTTGTGAGCACAGGGACTCCCGAGAGGATGATTGAGGACTATCCCCTCGGAGCTCGTGGCTTCTTTAGTCAGCCCTAATCTAAGAGCAGAGCTCTGTACAATTGTAGGTTTTAAGGTTACTTTCTGAGTATTTGGAAGTGGTGTTTTTGAAACAACTGATTGATTTTGGGCGGTATTACTTTTTGCAGTAGTTTTGGGCACGTTGGTAACAGCTAGGGTCTGTGTTTGCTTAAGTCCTGCCATTCTTTTTAAAAGTGTTTTAGAGAAAAGTGGTCCCTATTTTGGAAGGAAAAATGGACAATCACAATAATCATACGCTTAAATAGATCGTATGTCTTTTGTCAAGCCAGACAAAAAATTATTTTTATATATAAGTTCAGTTGATTGTGATTCAAAACATTAAATGACAAGTGGGCACAGCCGTGACCCACAGAACACAAGACAAACCAACGAAAAACAGAATGGCCAAAGGCAGGGTATAAGATGTGTCTGTTTGTTTGTAATCACTATGACAGACTTAAATATCCATTTTCACACCATTGATCATTACAATATTATAAAATCATATTGCATATGTTGCTTTTAGTGTCGACGACGTTTCGATGCTATTCACAACAATATAAAGCATCATCTTCAGGACAAAGGATAGTTCATTGTTGTCTTAAGCTTATTCACATATTTTGCCTATATATCGCATTAGTTTGAAGGTTGAACAAGGTTCAACGGTAATGACACGCTTGTAATACGGCCCAGTAGATCCGTAATGGGGGCTAATCATCAATAGGCTATGGGCCTTCCTTGTATGGTTTAATTCCTGATATCAATATATGTCAGTGCCAGATCGCACTTGGGGCTTTTGGTTAAGTAACAATTCCGCTAGGTGCCAGGTTGCACCCCTTGAATAACGGCGGAAAGTCAGGGCACGGGGGCTCCTGCTGGCGCTGGTTAGAGGTGCAACCTGGCACCTCCTTCATCCTTGTGAATAGCATCGAAACGTCGTCGACACTAAAAGCAACATATGCAATATGATTTTATAATATTATAATGATCAATGGTGTAAAAATGGATATTTAAGTCTGTCATAGTGATTACAAACAAACAGACACATCTTATACACTGCCTTTGGCCATTCTGTTTTTCGTTTAATGTTTTGAATCATAATCAACTGAACTTATATATAAAAATAAATTCTTGTCCGGCTGGAGGAAAGACATATGATCTATTTAAGCGTATGATTATTGTGATTGTCCATTTTTCCTTCCAAAATAGGGACCACTGTTCTCTAAAACATGTTACTGCCCAAGGTCCCTATGGCATACCTTCTGGGTTTCCCTTGTTTTGTATAATAATAATAATTCTTTTTATAGCCTCTTAGCAGCTATGGAACGTCCAGCTCCAGTGCTGAACGTTCCATTGCGCAGGTGAGGTTCGAACGTCCAACGGCCGACGGCAGCACTCCTGAGGTAGTGGTGCCGTCGGCCGTTGGAATAGGCGCAGCACCCAAGAGGATAAGTTGCGTGTTTGCCTTGGTAGTTTCCTCTATGCTCGTAAGCTTTTCCCCTAAACTCTTCATTCTTTCTATCAGCAGAGATATTAAAGAGTTAACTAAATATTCAATCTGAGCCAGTAGGTTAGTTGGTGGAGTAGATGCCGGAGATTCCAATATTGCACATACCTTAGGTGTTTTAGGGGTGGTGGTAATAACCAAAGAGGGACTAGTATGCAATTGTTGTTGTTTTGCTAGTCTCCCCCTATGTTGAGCACCCTTACGCTTTCTTTTAACAGAAAGAACCTGAGGGTGCGCTATCGATTGAGTGTTATCTTTGGCCGATGGTGAAAGGGGTTACCCAGGAGACTTTCATTTAATTGGGATGGTATACTAGGCTGGGGACTTATATTACCCGTAGAGCAGGTAGGAACACCAATTTGCTCATTTCCCTGCTCTACAGGAGGGTACATGGTATTACGGATCTCATTTAGTTCCCCCAGTAATGAAAAATTTTGTACTAGGTCAGCTGATTCCAGGGGAGATCGTTTACTGGATGTACTTTCAATAGAGAGACGTCGTTCTGCTCTCTCTATTTCACGGTCAATATCCAATGTTATCCTGGTTAAGTAATGATCCAAAGTCCCCTTAATCGAACCCCTCTGGGGGATAATACCCTTGGGGGCCCCTTTACGAGTTATAGTGTGGCCCACTTTTATATATATAGCAGAGAAGATACAACAGCAACAAACACTTGTAATGGTCGGACACTTGTAATGGTCGGGCGCGCGTCCCAATAGCCAAAGTATAGTACCTAGGAAAGAGACGGAGTGTATATATCAGCAGTCACTGGTTCGGGTTACCTCCTTTTTCAGCAGAAAACAAATGGGTTTGCCCGCCCAGGCCTCCTCTGACCTCTGAAGGCCACAGAGGGCCCGCCCTTTGCCTGGGCTTAGCCCCGGCGCGACCCTGCGCGCGATCCCGCGACGCGGGAGTTCAGGCTCAACTTTATGCGCCGGCGGGTGCGGAAACTCCGTGTGCAGCGTCCGGCCGCTAAGGGTCTTGGGGGGTGTAGTTTTCCCCGCTCTGCGACCGCAGCCTCAGATGACACAGGCGGCGGCGGGGGAAAACTGCTGGCAGGCACCCTTACGCTCCTCTGTGGTTCCTGGAGGCAGCAGGCTAAACAGCAGGTAGGTGGTGGGCCCCGCTCCTTGATTATTCAGGGCTCCTTTACTAATAAGAATTTATTTCTACCCAAACAGTCCCTGTACCATGTAGTTGGCATGCAGTTCTTAGATTACACTTCTTAGCTCACTGAATTAGACTATTATTGTAACTTATGAGCTGCACACTAACAAAAGGGTCTTTGCGACTAAAACAGTACCCACTAAGCTATGCACATAAAATACTATTCTGTGATCTGCATGGTACATGTCCTTTGCAGAAGGAATATTAACCCCGGTGATACCTTACATGAGCTAAAACAGCCACTAGACAAAACTCCGATGTCTCTTCACCAGGTACGTTCATCTCCAGAATTATCTTGACACTTTTATTATTGCCTGAAAACTACGGGATATACAAGGAACTCTGTAACGTGTGCTTTCAAAACTGCTGCATTGCTACAAAACGGCCCCCTGTAACAAAATCGGCCACCCACCCATCCCACCTCCCGGTGAACAACCCAATGTAGGCATTTCCATTACAAAAGCGTAATCTTGTGTCAAGCCTGATTACTGGGTTATTCATATTTCACGTAAAATCTCTTTTCTTGCAGTTACACTAGCAGCAGAATTTTCACGCACTGGAAATGTTTGCGGTGGAGAAAATGTCTTGTGGGAAATGCAAAACTGGAGGTGTGCCATGGTTGGATGTATGAGCTGTGTAAGTAACGTTCACCACATGACTGGAAATTGTATGAACTTTGAGCTGGTATGGCATGTTTCTTTTGTATGTGAGGGGATACCTGGGAGCAGATTTATTTTCTTCTAATGCATCTCAGAGAGGAAACCCAAGTTGTTGCACTGCGTTGTGCATGGGTGTGAAAGCTGAGCAGAGCTGCTGCTGCTCACTACCCCCGTGCGGATGCACAAAGAGGTTGCCTAGTGCCATGCACAATGTTTGCACCATACACTTTTAGTACAAAATCCTAGGCCAATTCAAATTCTTAAACATTCCACACATTGTATGTATGCAGTACTGTGCAGTACAATGTGTGAAATATTTGGAGAAATTAAAACATTTCTCCTTATTAGTGCCTGCTTCAAGTAGTCCTTATTCACTTATGAAAAGCTCTGTCTGGCTATTTCCGCAGATCGGACTTTGCATCAAAATTATGCATGGTTGTGTTGATCCACCCAAGTATTGCCCCTTTGACGACACAGCGCCTTAGTTTGCTGGAACGTAAATACCCCTTCAAGGGTTTAGGCTGTTTTGTATCAATTTGCATGACTTTGCCCTAGAACAAACCCTTAATAAATATTATGGCCCTTGATCTTTTATTGACACACAACAGCAGCTGTTAAAAACCACTCAAGTTTCATTCGAAAATTGGCAAACAAATTCTCATTTGCCTTTTAAGAGCAACATTTTGTGTTGTTGCCCTTGACAGTCTCTGGAACAGCTGTATGGTGAGTTCTCAAAAAAAGCTTTGTAAAAAAAAGTTAGTTCTGCATTTCATTAGGACGGTTTGAATGAGCTTTGTGTCTGGTAAGCAACTGGTAACCTTTAGGTATCTTTTAATTAAAACTAATAATGACATCAACAAACAAGCATTTGCAATGGAATAGGTCTTGCATTTATGCGAGTTTAAGCTAACACCAAAGCAAAAATAAAAGGAATTATCATTTAAAATGCCAATAGCTCAAACTTGCGTAATTATGAGACCTATTGCATTGCAAATGCTTGCTTTATAAAAATCTTTTTTACAGACAACAACGGTTCCTGTGGACAATCAACAAATGATACTTAGTATATAATAGCACAATCACAATAATCGAAGGAAAAGAGATGTCTGAAAGAGAAGAGGCATATAACACGAATTTTGTATGAAAGTGCATTGTTTTATATAATGTAATCACATTATTTTAAATCCAGTGCATAGTGTTCCAAGTGATTGTGAAACCTATATTTCAAGGTTGTGACTTTTTGTGACATAAAAACAAGTTTTCATCTAAGATGTACAAGAGCGACTATTAAATCAATGCATAACATGTGCTCGCGACCTACTAATACAGTAATATTGGCTGACAATAGTTTGCTTCACTTAGTCGATGACGTTTCAACCCACTTAACAATGTGGGATCTCATCAGGATCTAGCAATGAAGGCGAACCTGGGGATGACTGTCAGATAATGTGGTGTGAACCGTGTGGTGGTGAAAAAAGAAGAAGAGTGCTCACATAGGGCCCAGCCGGCCACCTATAGTGGGAGGGTACTGATAGTCAGGAAGGCTCAAGGTTGAAAGTCTTAATAATTCCAAGAAGGTCGAAAAGCTGTTGTCAAGAATTTCCTGGTAATTGACTGAAGGCTATATTGGCCCTAAAGGAAATGACGACAATCCGTCTTTTGGTTACCCGGTTTGGAGAGGATAATAGAATGAAAAGGGGCTGCCAAGGTCAGCTGCGGTAATTAATCATGCTCGCCTCGTGGAGAGAACTGCACCTGTATGTCTCTCCTTGTGAAATTATGCTTGTCATTTCACAAGGAGAGACAGACAGACCCTTTTCATTCCATTATCCTCTCCAAACCGGGTAACCAAAAGATGGATTGTCATCATTTCCTCTGAGGCCAATTTAGAGTTCATATATACAACTCTATATATATACAACATCATATTTTCATTCAAAATTTGAGTTATATGCCTCTTCTCTTTCAGACATCTCTTTTCCTTTTATTATTGTGCTATTATATACTAAGTATCATTTGTTGAACCGTTGTGGTCTGTAAAACTGTAAAGTATCCTGGTTTCATGTGAGTAGAGTGTCACTTGTTTTTGCATACACGTGCTTTATAGAATCAACATGTCACATTTCTGCCCATGAAACATAGCAAACTTTATAGTTGGTACTCAATGTAGCACAACATACAGAGCAGCCCAACTTTGGGACTGAAGACCACAGTTCCAGTCTCGGTGTAGGCTCTCCCCTCCTTGATGTAACAAATTAAATACTAATTCAAATTAAACAGCATCAAAACATAAAAGGAAATGGAACAATGCCGTTTGTAAATAGTTGAACTTGCTGAAGCTGAGACACTCAGGGAAACAAAAGCCGTAAGTGAATGCCGGGTCATGAGGAAGCATTATGATGGGATGGCCAAGGAAAGGATGGGTTGCCTTCCCAGAAGGGAGGTGGGAGGAGGGGCCATCGCAATGTGAAGGAGCATGAGGAGTTGAGATATAAATCAACAAAAAGAGAGGTAGGGAAGGAGTAACCCACTATGACTCGAGAAATAACAACAAAAGAGTGTTACTTGGTTGAGGAACACACAAGTAATAGAGCACAAGAGAGAAACAACACCAATTAGGTTTGTTTAGAAAGCCCTCACTCACCGACCTGGTCGGTGACATGCTTCATCATCGGGCCCCACTGGGTGTGACCGAATGTCACCCCAGTGTGCTTCAACGCTAGATTTTCTGCGGAGCGGGTAATGTGAAGATGTGAAGGCTAAGTGGTAGGTTACGTGAACAGAGTGACGTGGTGAATTAAAAATGCCTTGCATGTATCAAAAATTCATTTAATAACTGATCACCAAGGACATATTAAAAAATGTGTTGGTAAACAAGACCAACTAAATTGAATGGTCTGTTTCCAATATCATTACGTGATGGTCATGGTCAACATGTTTCTGCCAATGTTGGTGTAATTAACCTGGCATTCGTCAGGACCTATAGTGAATTAACCCCGGCGGTATGGACACGCTAAGGCCCACCCTACCAAGGGACGTGAAAGTAAAAATTCGTCTGTGCAAGTGCAATGTGGAGGGGGCTTCACAGAACAAAAAACCGGGAAGCACACACCCTTCTGGTCTCTGGATTAGAGACTTCAAAAATTAAATGCACCTATGGAAGCAAAAGATACAGACAAACACAGAAAGACAAACAAACAATTAGTTCTTGTTCTGGAATTTACCATTGTAAATATAGTGACTTGTGCTCAAGTGGACTGGCAAGTGCACAACACTAAACTAAACTGTAAAGTTAAGTGACTCCGCCTATAAGAGTATATTGAACTGTAATACACGATAGCATTATCAGTGTACTGCCGATCTCACATAGTGTCCGTGTCAAAGGGTACACACAATTGTTGCCCACCAGTGCACGTGTATGAATCCATGCGCCGAGAAGGAAATACGTGACACTATGGGAAATGGACGCTTCGAAAGTAACCCTATTAGTGTCATAAAGCGCGTTCACTGTGTAGAACTAACGGATCAATGGGCCAAAGGCCAGTGACCACTAGCCCCAAAGATTTACGGAATACCGATGCGAGGATTCTCACTTAAAAGGTGAAAAAATGTCACCACATAGACCGCGGGAGGGGGGTGATGGCGTATTTGGCACATCCTGCTAGGAAAAACAAACAAAGGGACGAACTGTTAAAGGAAGCCTTCAAAGTACTTAGCTTGTGCTGGTAATGTAGCCAAGGAAACTGAGGAAATATGAATTTTCATGGTCAATTGTGTCCCCTATCGTAGACCCCAACGGCTCCATGTACGTGCTTCAAGTACATGTATGTTCCCTCCACTTCCAGCTATGAAGACGCAAATACATTTGCGTCCAACGTTAAACATGTCCTCTTTCAGATCCACCATGAATGGGTCGAATATTCCGTTCCTAAGTGTGCCTTGCCAACGTCTTTACATGGTACACTTTTCACGTTTTTCGGCTCTGGCGAGTTAGGCCCTGATTTCTGCCATCGAGCCTTTTCCTGCCTTCTGTCTCTGGATGCTACAGCCTGGACCTGCATCCGTATCCCTGACCTTTGTCTTACTCCCTGCGCGGCTAGTGGTGCATGGCTCGGCCTGCTTGCCTGCCAAGACTGTATTTTGCCTTCAAGTTATCTGCTCCGCTCCTCGAAAATACATTCCTGTCTAGTAGTTTAGGTAAACATCCTTCCCAGCTGCAGAGCAAAGGGCCCGGCTTTTCCGTCTCCATGCAAGTAATTCATAGCTCCTATTACCATGGTAGGCCCATGCCCCCCTCACATCTCATGTAGACACGTAGTCTCACATGCACGCACTAGCAGTCAGTATAGAATAGCTTCTGCCCGAGAGACCTTTCCCTCTAGATAATACAGTTCCTCAAACACAAGATATTAGATATGATTTGGGATTAGGTTGTTCTGACACCCCAGACTTCTGTCTCCTCATGTAAGGCTAAATGTCAAGTCCCCTTCACCCTCCAGTTGCACGTCAATTACGCGTCATGCTGCTGCGCGCGCATCTCTGCCATGTATTTCTGCTGACACTGCAGGATTCTCATATGGATCCACCCACTTGTGACACCTCTATGTGACGTTTCTAGTACACGCCCTTGTGCACACCTTCTGTTACGCCTTTTTCATTACGTATATGTGTTTTTATCTCTTCTCTCAGCTGTTACGCCTTCTGCATCCATCACCACTGTAATGCATTGACTATATATATGATATTCTGTCAATAAAGTATTGTCTATCCCTTCCTGAACCTTCGTGGTGATGGAACATGATTGCCTGGTTCGAACCAATTCCTTTTTAAGGAATAAAACCCCTTTTAAAACCTCAGATGCCACGGACTCTGCCTCTTATTTTTTCTGAGTTATTCTTATTGAACTTTACCGCATAAATTAAGTATAGGTAATTTAAATTTACCACATAATTGGCGCCCGAATAGGGACCCCTCCCCCACCTTACGCGCTGGCGGTGCGTTGCAGGCCCGGTCCCCTGCCACAGCCGTGACGGACAACAACGCGTACCCGCAGGATTTCCTGTATCTCCCTCAGGCCAACGGAGGTGACTGAGGCTGCGATCGACACCCAGACGAGGCGGTGAGGAGTGCGGAGGATCCCGACCAGAGCCCAGCTGAGAGAGCAAGGTCCGAGGTATTCAGAGGCCCACCAGGTTCCGAAGTCCCGAAGTACCTACGTCACGAGTCCAGTCCGGTCCAGTCCAGTGTCGAGTTTCCGAGGCCTTCCGTTCCGTGCTTCCCGGTGAGTACCGTTGCTGGGGACGCATCTAGACGAGCGCATTAATTTGTGCCGGTCAAGACGGGTTTGGGTACACAGACCCGGTCTGCACTGTTTTAGCGGTGTATCTGTACTGTTTAGCAGTATATCCGGTCTGCACTGTTTTAGCGGTGTATCTGTACTGTTTAGCAGTATATCCAGTATGCAGTTAGCTAGTTTTATCCTAATTATTGTTGTGCGTTTTAATATGTTTTAGTGTGTTTTTAAATGTCGTGGTATGAGTGATTGTTCGATCTTCATTATTGTGTTTATTGTATTAACTGTGTTCAGGTTCGAGTAAGTATCAAGTAGCAAGGTTCAAGATGCCTTTATTTTCCAAATTAAGACAAATAAGAACTAGAAAGGGGTACTCGAGGAAGCTGTTCCCATCCCACCCAGGGACACTCCCGGATATTTTATGTACCATAAGCACGGCTTAGATGCTGTATTATACCTTGACCTGTGGGTGGATTACACCAAAGATTTAGAAGAGAATCAGAAATGGCCCGCTACGGGGACATGGAATGCCGACTGCATCATGAGAGTAGAAGAAGCATTATGGAAAAAGAAAGCCAGACAGTCACAGAAAGATGCCATTGAATTATGGCGTAAAGAATCGCATAGACGCACAGAGAAGGCACTCAGAAAAGCAGAGAAAGGTAGAGAGGATTCAGACAAAGCCCGAGAAAACGTATTAGTTGAGGAAGGTATACGAGTTAAAGCAGAACAAGTAGACAGACAACGAAACACTCTTGCGAATGGTATGTATCCTCTTCTGGCCGAGGGTTTACCTAAGGCCACCCCGGAAGTACCAAAAGATCTGCCACCTCCATTGCTCCCGACTAAATTACGCCACAAGACCGCAAAGGACATTTTCCTTTCTTCCTATTTAGACGATGTAGCCCCCGAATATGTCAATATTCCGCCACCACGCACACCACCTGCTGACGGCACTCCACCCCGAGATAATCTGCACCCACTTCCGCAACAACAAACTCCTCCTCCCGTTCCACATCCTCCGCCTGTTCCCCCAACCCTTCCTGCACCTATTCTCCCTACCATTCACTCACTAAATCCTTTTGGACCTGGCACCTCAGGAGGTGCGACAGGAGGTTTCCAGACGCCGCCACAAACACATCGATTGACTTATAGGGATTTAGCACAACAACGTACACCTCAAACAGCGAGTTACGACATACTTAAAGAGCCTCTCACAGACTGTAGATATGATCCAGTACCCGGTAAAGACGACAGAATGATGCTATCATCAGTACGTCTACGACGAGTTGCAAACTATTTAATGTTACTACCAGGAATGATTGATCATCTAGACAGAATATATCATTTTGTCCAAATGGGGCAAGGCCCTGAAAGTATTGGCGAGGCCTTGGCACACCAGAAAGTTGACACTCAAAGAATGATATTACGTTTTTTCATAAACTGCTTGATAAGAGACCAAGATAGGCCTGGTGTAGACCAGGAAGAAATGAAAGCACTTAACAAATGGGGTCAGAATATAGCAGACGGAAAACATGATAAACAGAGTTGTATAGAAAATATGTACCGAAGGATCCGAAAAGCAGTAGAACAAATACACGAAAGAAGACAGCCTGAAAGAGAAATAGATACAGACAAGAATGAATCCTCGGAGGAGGAGGAACAACCAGAAACGACAACAGGAGCATTGCAGTTACCAGCTAGAGAAATGATAGCATATGTAGGTAAGGGAAGACCCTTTAATAATTCAATACGTCCGGTACGTCCAGAAAGTAAGAGACTTTTTCAAGCTGCCATGTCAAACCCGAAGATGCCTGAACATTTATTTCAGGCTACCGATAAAATACTTCAAGAACGAATGGGGTACCATGTACTCGATTCCATGGATGAACAAGAATTAGCCAGGTCAGCAGTACAATGGGCTGACAGTTCTGATAAATATATCTTGATGACGCATTAGCACAAACGTTTTTGAATCTTTCCCCAGACGAACAGCGTCTAGCTGGTATGTACATGATACAACACCTCCTTATATTGTATAAAAGCCAACACTCTGATCCTGGTCCCCTACCTGATATATTAATAGAACTACTCATGAATAAATGGAGAGGCCTAGGTACCGATTTAATTAAAGTAATCCTAGAACATCGGCACAGATACAGTGCCTTCCTGTGTCCGCAGTTTGATCCAGCTCCACCCATAGAAAGAAAACCGTATTACATAGACAGACAGAATCCCTTACGAGAAGTGCACCTAGTCAGGAATGATGATAATACTTTTAGACGCGTGTTTGTGTACACGCCTATAACGAAAATAGAACTATTGGAAATGAAGAAATTAGTGCCCAGCCATGACAAAGATCCAGCAGGTTTTCACCGTGAAATAAAAGACATGTTACTCATGGGTGATTATACATATCCCGACATCATGAAAATATTAAAAGTATTATTGCCTGCCGGTATTTACGAGAAACTTAAAGAAAAAGAATGGGAAGTGGGAGAGCAAAAGATAGATTGGGCTGCATTAGAAAACGAAGAAAACACTCGAACTCCAGGCCTAGGGCTTGGGGACAAAACTAAAGCATTACCAGGATTGTTAGTACAGGTTTTGCCACGTTTATTAGCAACGAAAAAGGAGGACTGGGGTGCAATCTCAGCCTGCAAACAGAAACCCGATGAAGACACTAGTGATTTTTATTCCCGATTTGAGAAATGTTTTGGTATTAATAGTGGCCTGAAAGCAAGTAGCGAGTCATATCCACATCTTTTTGTAACAAAATTAGTCGAGAATTCCCTGCCCCAGGTTAAGAACAGAGTACTGAAAGTCGAGAGCACATGGCAAGCTAATACCCCTTCACAAATGTTACAAATGTTACAGTACCACCAGAATAGAATTAGAGAAGAACAAGAGCACGAACAAAGACGTATGAAAGACACGAAAATGAAAATGCTAGTTGCTCAGTCAGTTCCAGCTGACGGTCAGAAAAAGGGTATGACCCAGTCCAGTAATTCGGCGGCTCCTGTTAAAGGGACATGCAACTATTGTAAACAGCCAGGTCACTATATAAACGATTGTGCAGTTTTGAAACACAATATCTCTACGGGTAAAACCAAAGAGAGACCGCGTCCACCTAGACAAGATCAGGCCCAACAACAAGTACCCCAGAATGTACAGCCTATGCATGCTTCACAACAGACAGTACAGACCGTAGCAGTACCACAGCCACAGCCCATTGCCGCAACACAAAACACGACACAACAGATGTACCAGTATGCACAAAATGATTATCCCGATTATCAACGATACACATGAAACAGCCTAGAGAGGGAGGTTGGCTTGCCTCTTATTGAGGTTCCTGTAGATCAAGAGGGTCCTTATGTACATAGTCAAGTATTAGGGAAAGACAGAAAGTTTTTAATTGATACAGGGACAAGCAGGACAACTATCAGTCACGACGAGGTTCCAGGGGCACCCCTCTCAGGCTCACAGAATGTTTCCCTTGGATTTTCAGGAAAGCCTATTGTTAATGAAGTATCGCAACCACTTCCCCTTGCAGTTGGTCCATTGACACGTACCACAGATCTGTTACTGACAAAATCATGTCCAGAAAACTTGTTAGGTATAAAGACACTGAAAGCTCTAGGAGCTGTAATTTGCTGTTCTCCGGAAGGAGTAAGACTGTTTTTACGTGACTTTAAGGGTCACTATGTATTGAGAGATATGGACTACAGGTTACAGAATGTCCCTGCACATTTATGGGCACAAGGCCCCACTGATGTAGGTTGTATGCACATTACACCATATCGAGTCACACTCAAGCCAGGAGTAGTACTACCACGAATTCGACAATACAAGTTACCCCCAGATGCTGTAGCGGCTTTACTGAAAATCATTGACAGGCTCATTGCACAAGGAGTGGGTGTGGAAACCGACTCCAATCTATGTAATTCCCCTATCATTCCGATTCTTAAACGTACTGATCCAAATGCGCCTCCAGTTTATCGATTAGTCATCGATTTGCGCGAATTGAATAAATGCATTGTACCACAATATCCCGTGGTCCCAGATATCTCTTCATTATTGACAGCTATTGATTCAGAAGCAACGTTCTTTACTGTAATTGACCTCAAGAACGCCTTCTTTAGTGTCCCAATTGATCCGGAAAGCCAATATCTTTTCGGATTCTGTTTAAATGGACAAAGCTTCAAATTTGCACGCGCACCTCAAGGATTCACAGAAAGCCCCAGCATCTATAGCCAAGCACTGAAAAGACAACTTGACAGTATTCACATGCCTGACAACACTGCCCTGCTTCAGTATGTCGATGATCTGCTGATCACCGCCCGAAGCGAACCTGAATGTGAACGAGCATCACTGACGGTTTTGCATTTCCTGGCCGACAAGGGGCACAAGGTGTCCCCTTCGAAGCTGCAATTCTGTGTTCAGCAAGTTGTGTACCTTGGACACTTGCTGTCCAAAGGGGGGAGACAGCTCACACCTGACCGCATCCAGTTAATTGTAAACATGTCACCACCCAAGACACAAAAGGAGGTGCGGGCCTTCATAGGCCTCACATCTTACTGCAGACAATGGATTCCCCAGTACGCATTTCTAGCAAAACCACTCATACAGTTGACAACCCAGGAGGCAGCGACATCGACTGTCCTCCCTTGGACTCAGGAACATACACAAGCTTTCAAAGACTTAAAGAAAGCCTTATGCCAAGCACCTGTTTTAGCAACACCATGTTACAGTAAGCCTTTTACACTTTTTGTCACAGAACGCGAAGGTACTGCATTGTCAGTACTCACTCAGGAACAAGCAGGTTCACACAAACCGTGTGCTTACTTTTCTAGTACATTAGATCCAGTAGCCCAGGCTCTGCCTGCGTGCTTGAAATCAGTAGCAGCGACAGCTCTAGCAATCAGACAAAGCGATTCCATAGTGTTAGGACACCAATTGACAGTGCAAGTTCCACATTCCGTGGAAGTTCTTTTAAACCGAACACAGACCCAGCACTTGACTATAGCACGACTGACAGGTTATGAATTGACATTGTTTCAGCCACACATAGAAATCAGACGCTGTAATACATTGAATCCCGCTACACTTTTGCCATTAAGTGAAACAGACCCATTGGCACATGATTGTATTGAAATCATTACTATTACGATGAAACCCAGACAAGACTTGACAGACACTCCATTACCAGACCCAGACCTGACACTTTATGTGGATGGTTCATGCATGAGAACAAGTACAGGAGAGTTAGTGGCCGCCTACGCAGTCACGACAGAAACTGAAGTTATAGAAACGAATTGTATTGACACCCTGTCAGCTCAAGCAGCAGAGCTCATCGCTCTGACACAAGCCTGTATTCAAGCCAAAAATAAGAGAGTTAACATATACACAGATTCACGTTATGCATTCGGAGTCGTACACGACTTCGGTGTCCTCTGGCGAGAGAGAGGTTATTTGACTTCTCACGGTGCCAAAATTCAGCACGGTCCCCTCATTCAAGCTCTGTTAGATGCAATGCATCTGCCTACAGCCATATCCATCATGAAGTGCAAGGCACATACGAAAGTCACCGATATCATTTCCCAGGGTAACGACCTGGCAGACCGAACAGCCAAGCAGACAGCTCAGAATCAGACTCACGCAACTGACTTGACAAAGACAATAGTCTCGACACCGACACACTGCATGACAGTTAGGGATCCCGCCCTTGATGTAATTGACATACAGACACATGCTACACCAGACGAAATCAAGAAATGGACTGAACTAGGAGGGATCCAAACAGATCAAGGATGGATGACGAAGGGAAAATCTACATGGTTTCTCCCCGACTCTATGGTTCAAGTTATCATTAATACAGTACATAGTCCAGCGCATCTAGGAGAAAAAGCTATGTTAGACAGTATCCAAAACCTCTGGTTCAATAAAAATTTACGAGCAGCAGCTAAACAGAAAGTGCGTACTTGCATGATTTGTTGTCAGTTCAACCCAGGTAAAAGCATTCCTGTAGAGCAAGGTGGATTTCATCCTCCCGATCACCCTTTTGAAGTCCTCCAGATGGATTATATCCAGATGGAACGTTGTCGAGGATTCAAATATGTCCTCGTAGTTGTATGTGCACTTTCCCGTTGGACAGAAGCATATCCAGTTCCAGATTACACTGCTCCGACCACTGCCAAGCAGCTGGTTCGTGAATTCTTCCCCAGGTATGGTTTGCCCCGTATCGTATACTCAGATAACGGTCAGCCATTCTCGTCCGAGCTTGTGAAACAGGTTACACTCCTGCTAGGCTACCAATGGAAGTTCCATTGTGTCCGACATCCCGAGGCAGCAGGTCTCGTGGAACGCCATAATCAGACTCTGAAAATTCGTCTTGCCAAAATCTGTAGGGAGAAAGGCGTCGACTGGATAGTAGCTTTACCAGTTGCGCTCTTTTATATGAGAATGATCGCACATTCTAGAACAGGGCTATCCCCGTACGAGGTGGTCTTTGGTAGGCCACCGAATATGTGGGGGACGCCTTTGCCTTGAAAAATTACCGATGTTGACTGTAATATGCTGACAGATTACCTTGCCTCCTTGATGTCTGCACTACAATCATGTCGTTCACAGGTTGCTGCAGCTTTTCCCGACAACACCGAGGTGAAGCCCCATGAAGTTGTTCCAGGAGATTTCGTCTTCATAAGGAATTTCGACAGGAGGAGTCCGCTGGAGCCCCGCTGGCAAGCACCGAAGCTAGTACTTTTGACCACAAGGACTGCTATAAAAGTCGAGGGCCGCAAGGGCTGGCTTCACTCGAGTCATATAAAAAAGTTTCATGGACTGCCGCCAGATTTGAACTCTCAGCCCTGCCCTCCTCCACAGACTGATTCAAAACTCCCCCTGGTCGAGAAAACTTCTTCTCAAGAATATAAATTAAAATTGAGGTCTAGCAAGTCAGACAGTTTAATTGTTTAAGTCCTCCCCTAGGTGAATCGGTTAGACGAGTTTCTGACATGTATCCCCTAGACCCCAACAGAGAGAGAGATAGACAGAAACAGCTCAAGAAACGTGAATATTGTAAATCACTTCGTAGTCACTGTATTGTGACACTATTGATTATGTTTTTTCTGAGTCTTTTGATTATTGCTGCAAGTATACTGTTACATATATACTACCCCATTTTCAAGCGTGCACATTCTCCCTTCAATGTTACTGCCGAGCACTCTTTCAGCGAATTACCCCCGCATGAGTTATCTTACCGACTTGCGCTGCGCAACAACACATTCATTAGTATGTTACATCATTCCCATCAGACCAGCAACGCTACAAATTGTTGGATATGTGGCCGACTCCCTCCCTATCAGAAATACAAGGGAGTTCTGCCCCTCTTCCCGTACCCGTTCACACACAATGGTTCCTGTGGTGCATGGTTTAGTTTGATTAATTCCTTAGATTCAAATTCCGTAGTTTACCAGGGCAACTGGGTATGGGGAAATTTGAACACCGTTTTGCATAAAGTATGTTTCCCTGACAAGGAGGGTCTTCCCAAAAGGACAGGGACTGATCTAGAAAATGAAGTATATGGATTAGGTAACTTTACACTTAACTTAAGATTGATAGATTAATGAGGATTGATATATCATGAAGGGTCCGTAGGGGACAAGGAGGGAATGAGGAAATATGAATTTTCATGGTCAATTGTGTCCCCTATCGTAGACCCCAACGGCTCCATGTACGTGCTTCAAGTACATGTATGTTCCCTCCACTTCCAGCTATGAAGACGTAAATACATTTGCGTCCAACGTTAACATGTCCTCTTTCAGATCCACCATGAATGGGTCGAATATTCCGTTCCTAAGTGTGCCTTGCCAACGTCTTTACATGGTACACTTTTCACGTTTTTCGGCTCTGGCGAGTTAGGCCCTGATTTCTGCCATCGAGCCTTTTCCTGCCTTCTGTCTCTGGATGCTACAGCCTGGACCTGCATGCGTATCCCTGACCTTTGTCTTCCTCCCTGCGCGGCTAGCGGTGCCTGGCTCGGCCTGCTTGCCTGCCAAGACTGTATTTTGCCTTCAAGTTATCTGCTCCGCTCCTCGAAAATACATTCCTGTCTAGTAGTTTAGGTAAACATCTTTCCCAGCTGGGAGCAAAGGGCCCGGCTTTTCCGTCTCCATGCAAGTAATTCATAGCTCCTGTTACCATGGTAGGCCCATGCCCCCCTCACATCTCATGTAGACACGTAGTCTCACATGCACGCACTAGCAGTCAGTATAGAATAGCTTCTGCCCGAGAGACCTTTTCCTCTAGATAATACAGTTCCTCAAACACAAGATATTAGATATGATTTGGGATTAGGTTGTTCTGACACCCCAGACTTCTGTCTCCTCATGTAAGGCTAAATGTCAAGTCCCCTTCACCCTCCAGTTCCACGTCAATTACGCGTCATGCTGCTGCGCGCGCATCTCTGCCATGTATTTCTGCTGACACTGCAGGATTCTCTTATGGATCCACCCACTTGTGACACCTCTATGTGACGTTTCTAGTACACGCCCTTGTGCACACCTTCTGTTACGCCTTTTCATTACGTATATGTGTTTTTATCTCTTCTCTCAGCTGTTACGCCTTCTGCATCCATCACCACTGTAATGCATTGACTATACATATGATATTCTGTCAATAAAGTATTGTCTATCCCTTCCTGAACCTTCGTGGTGATGGAACATGATTGCCTGGTTCGAACCAATTCCTTTTTAAGGAATAAAACCCCTTTTAAAACCTCAGATGCCACGGACTCTGCCTCTTATTTTTTCTGAGTTATTCTTATTGAACTTTACCGCATAAATTAAGTATAGGTAATTTAAATTTACCACAAAACACTCACGCCCACGACGCCAGGCACCTGTTTGTAAACCTGTTCGACCCTCTCAACCAGGTCTCGACGATCGGGAGCTGGTGTACAGGGACGGTGTAAGTAGCGAGAGCTGAGTCAGCAGCGCTCGCATTTCCGGGTCTGGGCGTGGCCAGGACGTGCATGCGTGGAGTTAGCCAATGGGCGCGGTCCGCCGAAGTCAATAGACACGCAACACTGTTGGAAAGCTAGAGCGCCGAAACGCTCGTTATGTTACAGACCACAACCCGCAAAACGTTATTGACTGTTGTTGTGATAGAACAAACATTCAGAGGGAATGGCATTAGGTGATGTCCCCATGTCAAATATTAAACCACGTATGGAGCGAAACATGAAGCAGGGTCTTTCATTAATTGTAAAGTAGCAGGAACAGAGTCAGGTACTGTGAAGGTATGATGGGGCAGATAGGACAGTACCTTTATTTTTATTAAAGTTTACGCAGAAAGGTGGTCTGTTCAGAGCAACACACCCGTAGTCTGGTCAGGTCAATAAACCAGAAAAAATCAGGAAAGATCAGGAAAAAATCAACATTGATTCCAGACCATGATCTGTCAGATATGAGCAATCGGTCAAGAGGAGGTAGTTCTGGGAAGGGATAGTCTAATGGATAGCCGTCGTCAAGTGACAAACGGAGCAGTTAGAGCATGGGTAATGTCCAGTCACCTTGGGTAGAATCCAAGCATCAGTGATGCTGCGTATTGGTATGGCAACGGGTTCTTTGGGCCTGGTGTGCACCAGAGAGTCTTTCAAGCTATGTCCTTTTCTGAACGAAAACAGTGGTTTTTCCCAGTCCTTCTTGGTACTGGTGATTATTTTCCAGTTTTTATTAATGGATTTTTTCATCAGGTTAGACAAGGTGCTGTAGGTGGTGACACATGTGAGGGGTGGTTCCTCCGTGATTCTCACAGATGGTTCCAGTAGGACCTCGCAAGGTCGATTGCGTGCCCCTTTGTTTAGAATGTGATTTGGGTAACCTCTTTGTTGTAGTTTGGCAGTTAGGTTAGTTGATTGTTGTTTGAAGTCATCAGTACCGCTGCAATTGCGCCGTATCCTTAGATTTTGGCCGTAAGGCAGATTTTCCCTCAGCGGGCGCGGATGGAAGCTGCAAAACTGGAGTAGATTGTTTTTTGCAGTAGCTTTGTAATGAGTTTTGGTGGTTAAAGTCGTACCACCGTTGGTTATCACTATATCAAGGAATACCACCTCCGTGGTGCTAACTGTGTGGGTAAATCTCAGGTATCTGTCGATAGTATTGACCCATCCGAGAAATTCCATCAAGCGTTCCATACTCCCTTGCCAGAGGAGCAGCACATCATCTATGTAGCGCTTCCAAAAGAAGATGTTCCTGGCAAAGGGGTTGGTCACGGATTGGATGTTCTTGGCCTCAAAATCAGACACGTACAACCCCGCCACACTAGGGCCAAAAGTGCTGCCCATCGAAGTACCAGAGCATTGAAGAAACAGTTGTCCCTTATATTAAAAAAAATTCTCTTTAAGCGCAATAGTGGCGCAGTCTATTATGAATTCTCTGGGCGTGGTGTATTCCCAGGTAACTGAATTGAGAGCTGAACTCAAAACTTTGATGGCCTCATCTTGAGGGATACTCGTATATAGGCTCTCTATGTCTAGAGTAGCCAATACCACTGAGTTTGCTTCAAAGGACATTGTTTGTAGTAGGTGAAGCAGGCTCTTAGTGTCCTTTAGATATGTGGGTGTATTTTGAACAATGGGTTTCAAAAACTGGTCACAAAAAGTGGACAGGGGCTCTAGTAGAGACCCAATGCCTGACACTATCGGCCGGCCCAGAGGAGGTAGTTTGTTTTTGTGGGTCTTTGGAAGAGTGTAAAAGTAAGGGACAGTGCATTTGCTGGTGGAAAGAAAATCCGCCCTTATTTTTAGACAGGTGCCCATTTAGTTCAGCTTCCTTGACCATGGTGGTAATTCGATTTTGGAGATCAGCAGAAGGATCACAAGTAAGGGGAATGTAATTGTTGGTGTCATTCAGTAGATCTTCACATACTTTCTCGCAGTCAGTGGTGTTCCGGATGACAATCCCTCCACCCTTGTCGGCGGGTTTGATTGTGATCTTGGTGTTGTTCTTAAGTGTCTCAAGTGCTTTGTACTCTTCGGTACTGAAATTCCCGTATGTCGAAGGGTCCTTGCTGAAGCTGAGACACTCAGGTAAACAAAATCCGTAAATGAATGCTGTGTCATGAGGAAGCATTATGATGGGATGGCCAAGGAAGGGATGGGTTGCCTTCCCAGATGGGAGGTGGGAGGGGGGGCCATCGCGATGTGAAGGAGCATGAGGAGTTGAGATATAAGCCTGCAAATTGTGAAATCGCCATGGGGCGGGAACAGACAGAATGGAGGGACAAAAACCAATGAAATCCCACCATTTCAGAATGCCATGCGTACCAGCCAATGGCAATTCATGGACGTGCCACAAACTAACATCAGAGATAACAACAGGTCTTACACACATTGCATGCCCTATCTAGGCTCACCCTAAACATGACAATCATTACTTTTTTGTTAGCCGGAGAGAAGATAACTGACTTTTGGACTGGGGATTTTTTTTTGCTAGATCTTGGAGGCTATGGCAATACCTTCTCAGTTCACCAGGTAATTGCTGACTATGAATGACATCTCCTCGGCCGAATTACTAATTGACAATCAACTAGTCAGTAGTTTTAAAAGCGCTACCCCTGCCTCTAACTAACACAAGACAATGGACATGAAAGCACAAGCCAAATATAATTTCATCCATGCAATGTGGAACTCTTCAATGACCCCCTCTAACCACCACCAAACAGCTCAAAAGAAGCAGAAGCAGTAGTAAGTCCAAAATACACTTGGCTAACCACTGATACACTCTTCCAAAGAAAATAATGTAGTATATGACTTAAAATAATGCTTCATACAATATAATGTTTAATTAAATTCACTTATATAAAATAGTTCATCATAAAAATTAATATAACTTCATGTTGAAAAATATAGAAAAACTGATTTATTATTTAATTATTGCTATTATTTAATTATAGAATAGTTTAACAATCTTTTTGAACTTCTACATTAATGTAACATTATTTATTTTAAAATAGAATTAACAACTATTACCTTCATTTTGAATTAAATGTTTAATTCATTTAAATAAAAAAATATATTTCCCCCCAAAGAAAAAAGCATTTTTACTATGTCTTAATAATTAATAAGAGTGATGTACAGAACAAATTCAACCTAATTCAATTATATTTAGTTAAACATTGATAGTACATTAATTTATACATTTATACAATTGGTTAAAATATTTTATAAGTAAAAACAAATATGTTTTATTTTTACACTTTATACATGTAAAGATATATTTATTTATATTGCTTTAACTTTTTGTTTGAATCTCTTTTATTACATTTTAAAACAAAGATAAGAGGTTAACAACACAGGGCAGTAGGCAGTGTTATTCAGACAAAAGTACATTGTATTAAAAGTTGGTCTGCATCATTATGTTACGGGATACACAATACACTAGTTTGTCACATGGATGGTACAATAAAGCAAGCATTCGGTAAAACACGGGTGAGAGGGGGACATACCTCCCAGTGCATAGGTACGAGTGTTGACTGGCCAATAAGAGGCCCTCCGGTTCTCAAGCCTATAAGACCTGGGCGACTACTCTCGCGACTAATGCTTTCTTATCATGCTTTGGTGTTTGGATGGCGAAATCTGGTTTATTAGTTTATCACAACCAAGTAGTGATCAATATCAGAAAGATAAAAATTTGGGCAACAATATCAGTAGCATTACATGGCTGAGGACAGTCTCTGTGCCTCTGCTTGAATACCATAAGTCGCACAGAATAGCAAGCAAATATACCTAGCGCTTTATGACAAACTCTTCAAAGACCAACATCCCAAATTGCACATAATTCAACCAGTAGCAAAAGAAAAGAGGAAAACTGTGGTAGAGTAGGATCTGCTCACTATGGTTACCCCCACTTTTTGCTGTGTTTCACTGGTTTATCGACTTTAGTCTGGCTGTGGCCCTGCTTATCAGGACCACAGCCTAGCTGTTCTCTCTATAAATTGATTACCTGTACATTAGGGACACTCCAGATTGGTTACTGGGTTACACTTGTGAGTCCCTAGTATATGGTACTTTAGGTACCAAGGGCATAGGTACCCCAAGGCCTACCAGGGGCTGAAGCATGTATTATGCCACCTATGGGAAGCCTTCTAAAATGGCACCACAGGTCTGCACCCCTTACTTAGATATAGTATACCTATATCTACCTTTTAAAACAGACACATATTTATTTTATTTATTTAGTGTATCTTATATAGCGCACGGCTACCCCAACGGGGTGTCCCGGCGCTGGTTGTGTGTGAGTATAGTGTTACAAGTTCTTAACGGGGATTAACAGAATAGGAATGATTTTACAGCTTTTCGGAACGGTAGTTCTTCTTGAATGAGTCGGAGGGTAGGGGAAGGTTGTTCCAGAGAGTGGTGGCACCTACTTGAAACGTTCTACCACCACATATCAACCTATAAGTCACTCCTATGACAGGCCTTGACAATCCTGAAGGCAGAGTGTCTGGCTTTGGCTTTACCAAAACATTTTGTGTTTGGTGTTAAACAGTTTGGAATACTACCCCCCGTCAGTTCTGCCGGCGGGGGTAGCATTCCACCCTTCTAGAGGGAGAAGGCATGTACACACTTACTTTCCCGGTAATAGTTTAACAGAGTCCCAGTATCACAAAATGGATGCTGCTGCCAAAGACACAAGTCTGACCTCCTGCTGCTGGATGAAACTCCGGCAGGGGAGGCCTGGACAATAGGTTTCCTGTCCAGGGATTTCCCAGCACCTCCCCAGAAAAGGCTTCAGTGTATTGGGTCAGGGTGGGTTGCATTCAGTGAATGGTTTTCAGACAGTGCCTGAGGCACGCAAGGTGTCCCCGTGCATTTCCCAGTTCAAACCAGTTGCTGGGGCACTCAGCCCCAGCTCTGGTGCGAAACTGGAAAAAGGGGAAGGGATGTAAGCATCCCCTCCCAAGGTCCTCCCATAGGTGGGACCCTAGAGTTAGTCCAACCCCTAAACTTGGTATAAGTATAGGAACCCAGTCCCTAGGACTTTAGATTACCCTGGACAAAACTCTGATACAGAAATCTTGGACCTTCGACATTTCATACCAACTGGAAGATGGAAGAAATCTCCCTTGGGGTTAAGGAGTGACTCCCCTGTTCTAACAGGCACTAAAGAAGCATCTTGCCGGTCTGCATTTTCAAGGCTCCCGCCAGATCCCGAAGAATCTGCGACACAGGACATGGACTTTGACACATCTCTGAGGCTGACACGAGTCTCCAGCAAGGCTGAGACCTGTAGCTATCACAAGAGACGTGGGACCGGAACTCCTGGACATCGTGCAAATTTGCTAGTGTATCAACTTCCCGAGCTTTCCCGAAGTTGTGCATTGGTTTACTTGTAGTCCAAGCCCTGAGCACCTTTTGCATTGAAGATTGTGGGCCTACACTCCACGAGTGTTCCGTGGGCCCGCTTTCAGCATCGAGGCTCCTTCACGATTCCTAGTCCGTCGACTGGTGGGCCCCCACGAAGGACAATCCTTTGTTGATTGGGCTTCCCTGGTTGCTCCAGACGTGCCATTACTCCCCTCCAAAGGGTGAGTCCCTCAGACCTTGCTTGTCTGCTCCGAAGCCAATCTTGTCATCTTGCATGGGTTGCTGTTGCCAAGGCTTGTTGGGTCCAATCCAGATACAGATGCTGCAGTACTCGACATCCTTTGTGGGACAGCTCGAATCCAGCTCCTGGTCATCGTTGACTCCTCCTGGTCCTCTTGGCTGAAGAGTCAAGCTTCACCTGCATCACTTGAAAGCACCCGACATCGGCTGGCATTTCTTTGTCGCCTTCCTGGTCACTGGCTAGTGGCCCAGACTCTGTCTCCTCTGCTTTCGGGTTCTTTGGATCTCCGATCCACCCTTGGATCCATCCGGACACTTTTCTCCTGGTCGCCTGCAGCACTTCTTTGCAGCTCGCCATTGGAAACGTCGACGAAACCCGACACAAAAAGACACCTATGCAACCGGCTTCCCTGGGTGATGTAACACGAGTACTTCGGTGCTCCCATGGGTCTTGACTCTCGAAGTGTCCAGTACTGAAGGGGTTTTACCGTAGTCCACTCCTAAGTGTCCTTAAACTCTAAACTTGTAACTTTAATTTCCTCCATAGAAGTCAATGGTGATTCGCGGCTGTGTTTAGACACTGCACGCGTCCCACGTGGGTCTCCTGCGTCCCTACCTTGGGTGGTTCCTGGTTGCCCCAGCAGTTCTACAGGCCCTAGGCCTTGTCTCTATGCTTAGAGCGGTACTTATACCACTTTCTTAGTATATGGTTTGTGAGGCCCCTAGGGCAAAGCGTATACTGTGCTATTTACTGTGTGCTTTTTAAGTTCTTGTATTGTACTGTTACTTCTAGTCTCACAAAGAGACTAGAGGGGTGTGTTTTAGAATAAATACATATATTTTATATATATACCTGATGTGGTTCTCCTTTCATTTGATTATTCAAGGGATTATTGACTAGTAAAACAAGCTGCTTTACATTACTTCAAGACTTAGCCTGAAGGCTGCTCTCCACAGCTACCGCTAGGATAGTTTTCCACAAAGGTTGTCCTAAACCTACCATCAATAAGGGTCGTTTGGACTGGTGAAAGGTGAAAGGTAGTGGACATCATATGCCAGGCCAACTTCTCACAAAAACCCTCTGTTCTGCCAGCCCGCAAAAGAAGAAAGAAGCTAGAGATAGTAAGCACTAAATATGAAAGAGAGATAAGAACAAAGGAGGGGGAGAGAGAGGAAGGAGGTGGAAGTGCATCCCGTTTGCAGATAAAAAGGGGGGAAGAGGAGGGAAGGACCCACAGACAGAGCCCCGGGTAAAACCACCCCAAGCAGGAACAGCACATCCTAGCCCAGTGTAACCCATAGCCCCCTAATAGGATTTCCCATGGGAGCAGGAGATCTTCAAACAGCTGGAGGGCCCATAGGCGGGGAGGGACGGTTCAAGCATGTTCCACTTTAGATAGGTGTAACACCAGGGGTTGCAAAATGCGCTTGAACTTAGTGTTAGTGTGCGCTAGGCGATGAGAGAGTTCCATCGCCATTACCTGCCGTTGGCGGGTGAACTACACCGAGGAGGGAGGGACTAGACCCTTCTTACAATGTAGTACTATAATCTTTTTCGCCGCATTAAGCATGTGGAAGATCAAACGCTAGTCTGAGTGATGCTTTAACTTTTTAACACATTTTATTTAATTTAACATTATTTGCTGTGGGGTTTTGCTTTAGGTAATTACCTCATTATGTTCTAAGGAAGGGTGCTAAAGTACCAGTGGACGGCCATGTATAGTGCTGGACTTAATCCTGCTCTGAGCTGAAGTAATTAACTACTGTGTTAGGACCCTTTTTGGTGTAGTAACTGTAGAAGTGAAGTTTTTGAATAGCGATTGGCTTACTCTTTTGTGGATAGGTGTATGTTCCTCCCTAAACCCATCCCTAACCCTCTCTAACTCCCTACTTACTAATTCCTAAACCTATTCCATGTATTAGTAAGTAAGCCTCTTTTTCCAGCCACTTCCCCTGGTTCATCCCATATTTACTACTAAGGCCCGCATTACGATAGAATCTGCCCGCCCGACACCATTGCAGAGTGGAAACTGACCGACCATAGGTCGGCGGTTCCGCACCCAGCAGTAGGCATGTGCGGTCGCAAACTCCCATTTCTCTCTGGGAGTTTGTGCGGCGGTCGGAAACAAGCTCCGAACAAGCTCCCATAAAGAAATAGGAGTTTGTGTAAATCCCTGCACTTTGTGGCATGGTGCCTGCCACACAGTGCAGGAATGTTCAGGGTGGCACCGAAGGTGCCTCCCAGGCTCCTCACCTGAAGCCAAGGCAAAGTTGCTTTCTGAAACCCTTTCCATGTCAGAAAGGGCGGCATGGAAAGGCTGTCGGAAACAAACATCATTATCCTGATCGGAGAAATTACGTCCTAAAGGGATTATGTGTGGTTTTCACTGGCCAACGGCCTCATTGAGCCGTCAGAAGCCAGTCAGATTGACCGGCCGGTTTGGACTTCGGCTGCAGTTATTCATTGAAACACGGTTGTCGGAGTTCAAACCAAGGATTTCAGTCTTTAAGCCTCTGACAAGTGGGAGGAGGCTTACCGACCTACATTCAAATCAGGCCCTAAGTAGTAAACTTATATATGTAAGGATGCTCCAAAAGCAAAGACAGAGAAGGTGGATGTGGAGATCTTCACTCGCAGGTCTGTAAATAGCATTTTGTAGTGCTATTGTAGTACTGCTAAATGTACTACAAAATGTAGTTTGTGAATGGGCCTCAGAGTATTTAAGCCGCAATTGTGACACAGCAAAACACACTGTAACTGTGGTTAGAATGTAACAGACAAATCAGAGCTATATCATCAGGGAATCTGAAGGTCTCCTTGCTACATGATTTGGCAATCAAAATCATAATAAAAGGCAGCATACCTGACTGTTTCAGAGGAAAATGTGGACTTAGTCCCAGACAAATCGGTTCAATGGGAAGCCTTTAAAGTAATGCATGGGACGACATGCATTAAGATCTCACACAGGATCACAAAAGTCATTCAAAAAGAGTGACTCACATCTAAACAATCCATGCCAGACCTGGAGAATAAAATGAAGAATGACAACCAGGCTATCAGTCACCCACACCAAGTTGGAACTGAATGCATGACTCTATTAGAAAGGACAAGATGCCCGCTATTAAGAGTGTATTATGATACAATATGTAGAACAAAACTGTGCCAGAAAATTACTATCATCAAACAAGACAAGTCCTAGTTCCAACTGCAATATGTATCTATTGATATATAGACATCACTGGTTACTCATGGATCACCCCAGGGAGTTCCTTAGTCTCGGGATACTCACGATGTCTCAATCTATTGCTTAAATGAGATGCAACCTAGCTCTGATCTAAACACTGAGAAACAACACAGGACTCACATACACTTTGAACGGACAAAAAAATGTGTGAAGAGCGAGATGGCACCTCACGGGCGCACCACCAATGGGACCCCTGGCTGGTACTCACCAGGATGGCCCTGTTATCATCATTGGTGCCATCAAGCTTTAACGGAAACGTGTCTCAGACCCAAAGTAGAAAAACAGTGCATGGTGCAGTGAACACAACTTATATGTAACAAAAACTCACAACATTAAACATTTAGACATACAAGATACTGCGCAACCAGGACATTAAACTTTACTTATGTTCCCTTCTTTGTTGCAAACAGTAAACACTTAAACATAAAAAAGGAGAGCGTGAAGACTACCTATCACTTTACACCCTACTTACTACCTATCACTTCACACCGTACTTACAGGCTGTAAGTAGGGTGTGAAGTGATAGGTAGTCTTCACGCTCTCCTTTTTTATGTTTAAGTGTTTACTGTTTGCAACAAAGAAGGGAACATAAGTAAAGTTTAATGTCCTGGTTGCGCAGTATCTTGTATGTCTAAATGTTTAATGTTGTGAGTTTTTGTTACATATAAGTTGTGTTCACTGCACCATGCACTGTTTTTCTACTTTGGGTCTGAGGCACGTTTCCGTTAAAGCTTGCTGGCACCAATGATGATAACAGGGCCATCCTGGTGAGTACCAGCCAGGGGTCCCATTGGCGGTGCGCCCGTGAGGTGCCATCTCGCTCTTCACACATTTTTTTGTCCGTTCAAAGTGTATGTGAGTCCTGTGTTGTTTCTCAGTGTTTAGATCAGAGCTAGGTTGCATCTCATTTAAGCAATAGATTGAGACATCGTGAGTATCCCGAGACTAAGGAACTCCCTGGGGGGATCCATGAGTAACCAGTAATGTCTATGTATCAATAGATAAATATTGCAGTTGGAACTAGGACTTGTCTTGTTTGATGACGCTTTGAGTGGAGGGCGTCCTAGTTCTGTCTTTCCCTCTAGACTCCATTTTCGTTTGCCCAGAAAATTACTAACCTGTTTAATTTCCTAACATAATGTGCCATATGCATAAGCTGGAACGTGACCTTAAATTCCCAAGGAGACATAAATGGCACATTGGCCGACAATTACAATCAAATCTACTCAACACCCTCCACTTAATGCACATCCTAAATGTCATATTTAACCACCATTACAACCACAGCCATATCACTATAACAACAGGAAGCTCTAGATCAACCCTTGACATCAGAAAAGGTCTAAATGGTCATTAAACAGCTATCTAGAGAAAGGATTCCCAATGCAATCGTATGCCACTTATGACACAAATTTCACTCATTGCCTCCTATCCATGTAAGAGTCAGCAAAGAAAAGGAGATTTCTGGTCAATTTACCAAGGAGACGATTGCAGAGATGCTTCAAAAGTCTTGCTGCGACTGCCTAAATGTCAAATCAATCCATCACTTTTCCATGATCAATTTAGATTATTGAACATAATGGAATTTACTAGCTAACAGATTGACCTCTACTCCTCACACTAATACATCAAGATTAAAATAGATTTGTCCCAGGTTGCAATATGTTCCTAAATTTTTGGCGGCTGTTCCATATTCTGAATGTGGCCTCTAATGGACTGATGGTAGCTTCTGTGGATAAAAAGAAGGCATTTGATAATCCTCATGGCCATATCTGCTTGAAGTTCCCACTAAAATGGTGTTAGGATCCTAACATGTATTAGAAGCTCTACATTTAACCCCAATGGTCAGAGTGCGAACCAGGGATATAATATTGAAGCAATGATTGGTTAGTAGGGGTGCACCAGGCAATGATGCCCACTTCTACCTATTTTGGTTTCCATGGCTTTTGGGCACTTAGCATGCTTCTTTAGAACGAAAGGTCCAAACTGGGGAATTCTACTGAGAAAGCAGAATCATATACTCTGTGTTTAAACTAATGCTTTTTTGTGAATATGCAATTGAACATGTGCTTTAACTTGGACTAAGATATTATATGACCTAATTTCAATGTTCTTCTTACATTAGATTAAATGTAGCATGTCAACAACACTTCATGCTTTTTTGAGGCCTAGAAACCTTATTACCCAGTGCTGTACATTTGCATGCATAGCCCCATTATGTGGTTTGGCAGCAAAAGTGTGAATTTTAGAAAATAGTGAACTCAGCATTTCATTATGTATCTACATCTCTCTTTTCCAAAGTCTTCTGCATTTTTTCTCATGAGATGATCCTACTCCCTGCTCATTAGTAAAGTTTTGTTGAAGTAATAGTTTCGATCATGTTTTCATCTTTCTGTTGACTTATATTGAGGGGGAAATATATAAATCTACATGTGAAAATGTATGGATGCTAGTATTATATGATCCAACTAGATTTTGGGTGCAAGCTCTGCTCCGTTGGAACAACAATTGTAGACAATTATTTTGCTAAACGCATGTTAGACCTTTAGGCTTCTTGCAGTGTTGTATTTTATTTTACACTACTGACAAACAGATACCACATGACACCACTGTATGTGCCTGAAGCCATGCTGTGTAGGCACAATGGGGGACCTTCAAAGGAATATGGTATTTGGTGGTATGTGGGGCCTAAAAGTGAGATGGTGGAAGTCCTGCCTTTATCCTCTATGCACAATTGGGGATGAGGAATGAGAGTATTTACCAGTGCTCCCCCTCGGATAGGGACTGGAAATGTTCAGGTATTTTGGCGTGCAGATCTACTACAGTATGAAATACTGATAATGGGAAACATTGACAAATAAGTGGCACCCCTGTGTAGATCTGTCACATTTTGGTACATGCTGCCCTTCTTCACAATCCAAAGAGTAGCAGCATCTAAAATGGCAATGTTGTCCAGATATTATATTTGTGTAGTGCTCTACCAGTCAGTAGCTATTAAAGTTCTTTGCTGACGTACAGGAAATGCTAAGTGATTAAGTATGAGGTAACAGGAGGAAGTAACAGACCATAAAAAAACACTACAGTTCCCGGTCGAGAAGGGAGGACTTCTAGGCCGAACTACAAACACCATTACTTGGTGGCCCAACTACAATGGCCGGAAAACTTATTTCAGGAAGGTGGAGAGTGACTCCACATAAAAGCTGAGCTCTCAACAAGCTTGTTACAGAAGACGATGTTGGTGAGAGTAGACTGAGATGCCTGAGGCTGATCATGACCATTAGGAATAGCTGGCAGTGGTGAATGAGGTGCAGTGCCAGAAATCTCATTGTGGTGCCTGCCACAGTCCCAAGCTTTGACCTAAGTATGAAATACATGTCAGTGGATTAACCTAAAGCTACTGGACACCTACACAGTGGTGACACAATCCACACATGCACTGACACAGTAAAATATTTGGCATTACTGAAAGCCACTTTATGATTATGTTGGCAGACATTTCAGCCAAATATCACAACACTGAGAGCATTATGGGAAATTAAACTCATCAGGCAACTAAAAAAGGAATGGGTGAAAAATGTAGTATACCCCAAAAAAGTTTCCGGGAGCGTTTACATTCACCCAATTTTACCATCTGCAACAAATCTATCTGTCCCCTAAGCACTTAGGTGGGTTTTATGAAAGAGGAGAGCTCTACCTGAGATGTAGAGCTTCTTTTATCGAATGATGTAGAAGTGCCCCATGATCAATACAGGAGTGAAGTAATATTCCTAATATCAGATGTAACGAATAGATGTAACAAATAGATGCCTAATACATGGACCGGAGTTTTGCTTATTGGGATATTTGTCCAGAAATAAAAAGATTAGCAACACGAACAAGTTCCTAGTTCTCACACAAGTCCTAGACAAAAGGAGAAATCTACGACCTGCAAGGCACCAGATGCACCTTGCATATATCTATGGCTCGAGACAAAAAAATATGGGCAACTGAAGTTGGCTGGGTGCAAGAGAAATTAATGGAGGGTGCTCATTATGGACGCTTATTAGCAAGGCATTGCTATCCTCAGTATGGGAAATGGTCAAGGCTTGGGGGGTGGTACTCAATTCCATTTCCAATAGGATGTGTTGCAAAGGAGAGAGAGAGTTGGAATTAGTAGGTTTTGGTTTTTTGCGCAATCTGGGAATTCAAACGGATTCTGTTTACATAGATGCCCAGGATTTAACACTGCTGGTCAGGTGTATAGTGAATCCAACAATATTCATTATTGAAAGTCAACAATGTACTTCTTGTTGCTGGATATCACCAGTGATGAAAACAAATTCTCTTTAAAGGGTAGCTTAAGGTAGGCCTTTCATAGCCATAACTGAATTGTGGCAGGGCAGTCTTCCGCTGATCCATGCTAAGAGATGATCCTCAGGAAGAACTGTTAGATGCGCACTGATGGGTAGTGAAATTCTTAATCTTGTTGGCCATTAGGACATAGATGGGCTCCATGTACAGATTGCATATCAATGATGACAGGATTAAGCCTTGGGGGATGCCATAGGATAGAATGATGAGTTTAGATCTGGAGGAATTTATCGGTATGAACAGGACTGTGAACCATTTCAGAATGGCAATTTCTAAATCAGTTCTTAAAAGAAGGTTTTAAGCAGAGCTTGGTGCTGATTGGTGAGGAAGGCTTTAGAGGGCAATCAAAGCAAAGTATAGTGTTTACAGTTGTCAGTGATTTAAAGTTAATTGTTAATCATTGAATGGTTGCCATCTCTATGGTGCATTGTGGCGTGAACCAAGATTGGCTATCCTAAATGAGTGCACTACCTCTGAGCTTCTTATGCACTTGTTTTTTAATAGTCTTTACCGAGATCTTACATAGGAACTGCATGGGTTGATCTTATGGTACTTTGTGAAGGTTCAATTCAAATTTCTTCAATAGATGCTGGATGTTAGACCTGTCTAGCCTTTTGCATAGTCCCTCCAATTTATTATTTATTTTGTCCTCTTTTTGCCCCTCATGCCTTTATTTATTTTTGTGTCCACTAGATTTTTCAAGGTGTTGGTCTAGGGGATAGGTGCTCTTTAACCTTCATAAGCCTTCACCTCAGTCCTAGGTGCCTTTCCTGACAGGAATTCACTGAGAGTCACAAAATGGTGGCTACCAACTGTCCCAACTGCCATATCCCAGAATGCCCCATAGGTTAACATTAGGCCTTCCAGAACTTTCTGGACCCTACTAGACCCTGTGTGGACAGGCTATATAAGGGCAGAGGTCAGGAAGCCATTTTGTGCAGCCCAGTTAAGTAGAGGAGAGAGGCAGTGGTGTGAGGAGGAGGACGCACTAGAAGGAGTTAGTTGGTCTGTGGGATTGACAATCTCTTCCAGAAGACGTTCCCCCTCTTGCCCCTGACCAAACCCTCCCATCGGTCTGCCTTTATATGTGGTAACCAGTGCAGCTGCGGCGATTGCCCCCCCCCCCTGAGCCCTTTGTCCCTCACCCTCATTCTACCAACTTCAGACTGGGAACTGGCTCCCATCCTTCCTTTTCGAGGTCCCAGCCTACCCGGACTCAGAAGAGACGACCCAGGCGAGATCTGTCTTCCCACGCTGCCGGAGTGTCACTGAACCGGAGGCGCGAGTGGGCGTGGACGTGACAGGACTGTAGGACCGAGGGAAGTGGCGCTGCTCACTGCGCAAGCTCAGCGGTGCATCTGGAGGTGAGGCGGGGAGAAGCGGCGAAGCACTGATCCCCAGCGCAAGGTCGGAAGTGGTGTGCTGATCACCACACGAGGGAGGCGGCGCCAGCAGGAACACTGCTCTCCCGCGCCTGCGCTGCCGCGGCTTGGCTCAGGAGAGAGCCGTAGAGTTCCCGCGAGTGAACGCGACTCCAGGCTCCTCAGCGATTCCGTCTCCTGGTGAGGGCGGGGCGAAGGAACGGCTCCCGACCCAGGGGAAACAAAGCTCTAGTCCCGCGGCCTGCAGAGAAACAAGTAAGGTGCGGTGAAAGGGGGAAAAGGAACAGGAGCCGGGGAAACCGTGAAGGCCCTGGGAAGGTGTTCTGTCACAACCATCCCCTCAGAAGTAACGGTTGGAGGTTCCTACTCCGGTATAGCCATCGGGTTACTCTACCATTGACTCTGTCAGGGGAAAGGAGGTCTATTCAGCCATCAAACGGAGATAGAAGCTTAGAGGGATAAGCACAGCAGTGATTTGCCTTAGTGTTGGGAAGTGTCAGAAGGCATTGAGGTTGCTGAGAACTGTGGGTGGAGAAGAGGAGAACGTGTAAACCCTCTGAGTTTAACTGCAAATAAGTGTTAACAGAGCTGTTATGAAGTAATTGTGAGCGGAAAGTCTTCCAGAGTATTGTGAACCTGACACTCCTAAAGCACAGTCTGAATTAGTTGTATTCTTCAAGAATTATCGTTCTGGTGGTGTAACCAGGAGACCCCAGCTTGGGATGAATAATTCATCACTGTAAACAGGGCTACTAGAGTCTGTAAAGGAAGTATTATTCAGGAATAATTTTCCTGCTGGGGGTGGGAATTTTGCTGAAGGGAATATCTGAATGTAACTGAGTACGTAGAAAAAGTTGATAAAATTGCTCAGTGTATCTGATTGTAAACTATTGAGAAAAAGAAATCTACAGACATACTATTTTTATAAAGAAGCTCGTATTTTTACACAAACATTGGTGTGGTGTCATTTTTGAGTGATATTGCATTGAATTACTGCTGGGTGGCTTGCAACCTTCACACATGTGCCTCTGTTGATATTGTCTTACCCTAGGCCAGGCTACCCTAGGTGACCTGACAACATTAGGTTCCAACAAGTTGGTGTCTAGCGGTGGGATCTTGACTGTGGTTGCGACTACTCTGCAGTAATTGAGTGTAATCCACTAACCTACACCTGGAGTTTTCTCCTAGCGGCCCTCCTAATTTTTACTTTTGCTTTTTCCAAATTTGTTCCTGGTGGTGGGGTGGAGGTAGCTTCAGGTTGCCCTTGTAGCTCTATTCTTCTTGTGTGTGTAGCCTTGAATTGCCTGTTGCAAAATGGAATTTGCGCTGGAAGAACTGGACACTTACTCTGTGGCCCAACTAAAAGATTTCTGCCAACAAATGGGGGTGTTTTTTAAGCGTGGTGCCAAGAAGGGGGAACTCCAGACCAGTTTAAGGGCTTGGGTGGAAGCACACAGAGAAGGGAAGGAAGAGGATGAAGGGACAGACCGGGACACGGTTGTAGAGGTAGATGGATTATTCCACTCAGAGGGGGAAAACCTACTCCCAGGACCAGTGTCCTACTCTAGGAGGGGCAGTAGTGTCTCCGGGGGAAGCTTGACCGAAGCAGAGCTCACTGACAGGAGGGAAATGAGGCAATTAAAATGGGAGTTGGCCAAGCTGGAACAGGAGAAGGAAGAGCGGAGGATGGCTCATGAATTCAAGTTGAAAGAGTTAGAACTCCAGGCCCTGCAACGGGGACCCTCTCCTATTCTGAATGGTGGCAGCGAATCCAGAGAAACAGCCAGGGAGTCCAGACCCTATTTGCCTAAAGACCTAATTGCTAGCTATAGTCAAGTGGATGATATAGCCAAATGGTTGGCTGCCTATGAGGTCTCCTTAAGAGCCCATGGGGTACAGGAGAAGCACTGGGGGGGTGGGTTGTACAAGTACATGCCTCCTACTGGTCGGGACACCTTGCTAGCCTTGGAACCAGAGGAGCAGACCAACTACCCCACCATGAAGCTAGCATTGATCAGGAAGTTTGGGTTAACCCCAGAGAAATATCGCCAGAAGTTCAGGGGGAGCCACAAGTTAAGCACCCAGAACTGGGTGGACTTCCTAGATTATGCAAGGAAGGCATTGGAGGGCTGGGTACAGGGCAGTGAGGTGAAGGATTATGAGGGGTTGTGTGATCTATTTTTGAAAGAGCACCTACTCGAGAAATGCTTTCCCGAGCTGCGCCAACACCTGGTGGACAGCAAGCTGACCAACCCCCGGAAGCTTGCAGAGGAGGCGGACATCTGGGCAAGTACCCGGGTGTCCTCAAAGGGGACTGGAGGGGATTCCCAAAAGGCCGGACAGGGCGCCCCCCAGAAGAAGGAGGGGGAGATAAAAAGCGGGAGTTCTCTAAAGGTCCCCAAAACAATTTTCAGGGAAAGGGAACAGGTTTCACCCCTAAGGCTAACCCGCCCAGAAACCCTCTTCCTGGCCAAAGCCAGCAGCCAAGGGTTGTCCACTGTTTTGAGTGTGGTGGTGTTGGACATTATAAGGGAGATGTCAGATGCCCAAAAAGACCACCCCCTCCCACCGGAGGAAAAACCCCGGGAGTAGCTAGTGTAGCGCTCGGGGAGGAGTTGCCCTTAGATAAGGGGGGTGAGTGGGCGGGTGTCACCTTAGTGTCCCTGGGAGAACGGGAGATGGTTCCTAAGATCCAGGTGCCCCCAAATACTGCTAAGTATGGGCAATGGATCACCATCAATGGCCAGAGAGGGGAGGCTCTGAGAGATACAGGAGCCAGTATGACTATGGTGAGAAGTCAACTGGTGTCTCCAGAGCAGGTGGTTCCCAATGTACTCCACCCCGCCGCGATGGCTGACGGCAGAATGGGCCACTATCCCGTGGCTGAGGTTCCCTTTGAGTGGGAAGGGGTTGCAGGTTCACTTCGATTGCCGTAAGCCCTGCCGTGCCAGTTGATTGTCTGCTGGGGAATGATATAGAGCACAACGCTTGGAGAGAGGTGGAATACCGGACGCACTCTGCGATGCTGGGTACACCTGACTGGGCCTGTGTGAGCACAAGGTCTGCGACTGCCCGGAGAGGGAGTTCGCCTGTGTTGGAGCCTGGAACAATGGCCCAACCCGCTGCTAAAAAGGGACAGATCCGAAGACAGGAAGAGCCTGCTTCGGCTTCCACACCCCATGTGACAGATCGGCCACCTGCGGTGGTGGACCAGGAGTCCATGGGGGGGGGAGTAGTCTCTCTGGAGGACCTACCCATCCCTACTGAGTGGCATGTGGAGGGAGAGCCTACCAGAGAGGAGTTCTGTAAGGGCCAGAAGGAGTGCCCTACCCTTGAGGGACTGAGGCGACAGGCTGAAGCCCAGGCAGCAGGGGACGTTGCGGGACACTACCATATTTACTGGGAGGATGGACTCCTTTACAGTGAACCCAAGGTACCCTTACCTGGTTCATCAAGGGCCTTGGTAGTCCCGCAACAATACCGAGCCTTCCTGCTGGAATTGGCTCATGCAATACCCTTGGCAGGACACTTAGGTCAGGACAAGACCTTTGCTCGGCTTGTCCCCCACTTTTACTGGCCTCAGATGAAAGTGGCGTCCAACACTTACTGTCGGACATGTGTATCCTGCCAGGCCAGTGGGAAAACAGGGGTGAAGCTAAAAGCTCCCCTGGAACCACTTCCAGTCGTTAGCACCCCCTTTGAAAGGGTGGGCATCGACATTGTAGGGCCCTTGGATCCACCAACAACAGCTGGTCACAGGTTCATCCTGGTTCTGGTGGATCATGCCACACGGTACACAGAGGCAATTCCTCTGAGGACTGTCACTGCACCTGTGGTGGCTAAGGCCCTAATAGGGATCTTTACTCGCGTGGGTTTCCCCAAGGAAGTTGTGTCTGACGGGGGGACCAACTTTATGTCAGCGTATATGCGGGCAATGTGGAAGGAGTGTGGAGTGACCTACCGGTTCACCACCCCTATCACCCCCAGTCGAATGGACTGGTCGAGAGGTTCAACAAGACCTTGAAGGGCATGATCAGAAGTCTGCCTGAAAGCCTGCGGAGGAAATGGGACGTCCTCCTACCCTGTTTGCTATTCTCCTACAGGGAAGTGCCACAGAAGGGAGTGGGCTTCAGCCCCTTCGAGCTTCTGTATGGGCACCCTGTACGCGGTCCTCTCAGCCTGGTGAAGGATGGAGGGGAAAAGTCTTCCAGGAAACCCCCCCAGGATGTGGTGAGCTACATGCTGGCCTTCAGGAGCCAAATGGTGAAGTTGTGGAAGCAAGCTTCTGACAACTTGGAGGCCAGCCAGGCAGTGATGAAGGAGTGGTATGACCACAACGCTCACCAGGTGGAATTGGAGCCTGGCCAGAAAGTGTGGGTGATGGAGCCTGGAGAGCCTAGTGCCCTCCAGGATCGCTGGACAGGCCCCTTTGAGGTGTTGGAAAAGAAGGGTAAGGCCACATACCTGGTGGACCTTAAAACCCCACGACAGCCCCTGCGGGTGCTTCATGCCAACCGACTCAAACCCCACCATGAGAGGCCCGAGGTCATCTTAATGATGGTGACTGATGGGGAAGAGGAAGCGGAAAGCAAACCTCTCCCGGACTTATTCTTGTCTCAAGAAAAGGATGGGTCAGTGGAGGGAGTGATTCTCTCTCCATCCCTAACTCCTGAACAGCGAGAGGACTGCCGCCAGATACTGGAGCAGTACTCTACGTTATTCTCCCTTGTCCCGGGAAGGACTCACCTGTGTACCCATGATGTGGACACAGGCGACAGCCCACCAGTGAAGTCAAAGACCTACCGGCTGTCCGACAAGGTGAAGGCTAGCATCCATGGAGAGGTTGCCAAGATGCTAGAGCTAGGAGTTATAGAACCTTCCAACAGCCCCTGGTCCAGTCCGGTGGTGCTAGTGCCAAAAGCCGCTCCACCAGGCACCACTCCAGAACTGAGGTTCTGTGTGGATTACCGGGGACTGAACTCAGTTACAAAAACTGATGCCCATCCGATCCCTAGGGCGGATGAGTTAATTGACCGGCTAGGAGCTGCCCAATACCTAAGTACCTTTGACCTCACTTCAGGGTACTGGCAGATCTCCTTGACAGATGGAGCAAAGGAAAGGTCAGCCTTCTCCACGCCTGAGGGACACTTCCAATTTTGCGTGATGCCCTTTGGGCTCAAAAATACCCCTGCCACTTTTCAGCGGCTGGTGAATCAGGTCCTCTCCGGAATGGAGGGTTTCTCCGCTGCTTATCTGGATGACATTGCCGTCTTCAGTAGCAGTTGGGAGGACCATTTGCAACATTTGCAAGCAGTTCTCCAGGCCCTGAAACAACCTGGATTGACAATCAAGGCCAGCAAATGTCAATTTGGGCAGGGGTCAGTTGTGTACCTTGGACACTTGGTGGGTAGGGGGACAGTGCAGCCCCTGCAGGCAAAGATTGAGGCAATCATGGCCTGGGAACCCCCCAAGACACAGACTGAGGTGCGAGCTTTCCTGGGCCTCACAGGCTACTACCGCGGCTTTATGAAGGGGTATGGCACTATTGTAGCTCCCCTCACAGAGCTCACCTCAAAGAAACAACCTTGACGGCTAGTTTGGACGGAGGCATGTCAGCAAGCTTTTGAAAAACTGAAGCAGGCAATGTGTGCAGGACCGGTCCTGAGGGCCCCAGACTTCTCCAAGGAGTTCATTGTCCAGACAGATGCATCAGAACATGGCATTGGGGCAGTGTTATGGCAACTGAATGAAGAGGGCCTGGATCAGCCTGTGGTTTTCCTATCCAGGAGACTGCTTCCCCGGGAACAGAAGTGGAGTGCAATTGAGAGGGACGCTTTCGCGGTGGTGTGGGCTCTGAAGAAGCTGCGGCCATACCTGTTTGGCTCGCACTTCCTGGTTCAGACTGACCACCAACCCCTTCGTTGGCTGATGCAGATGAAGGGGGAGAATCCCAAGCTGTTGAGATGGTCCATCTCCCTACAGGGAATGGACTTTCGGGTGGAACATCGGCCCGGAGTAGACCACGCCAATGCAGATGGTCTCTCTAGGTATTTCCGCCTTAGTGATGAGGACTCCCAAGGGGTTGGGTAGTTCTCCCCACTTTCAGCTGGGGGGGACGCGTGTTAGACCTGTCTGGCTTTTTGCGTAGTCCCTCCAATTTATTATTTATTTTGTCCTCTTTTTGCCCCTCATGCCTTTATTTATTTTTGTGTCCACTAGATTTTTCAAGGTGTTGGTCTAGGGGATAGGTGCTCTTTGACCTTCATAAGCCTTCACCTCAGTCCTAGGTGCCTTTCCTGAGAGGAATTCACTGAGAGTCACAAAATGGTGGCTACCAACTGTCCCAACTGCCATATCCTAGAATGCCCCATAGGTTAACATTAGGCCTTCCAGAACTTTCTGGACCCTACTGTACCCTGTGTGGACAGGCTATATAAGGGCAGAGGTCAGGAAGCCATTTTGTGCAGCCCAGTTAAGTAGAGGAGAGAGGCAGTGGTGTGAGGAGGAGGACGCACTAGAAGGAGTTAGTTGGTCTGTGGGATTGACAATCTCTTCCAGAAGACGTTCCCCCTCTTGCCCCTGACCAAACCCTCCCATCGGTCTGCCTATATGTGGTAACCAGTGCAGCTGCGGCGATAGCCCCCCCCCCCGAGCCCTTTGTCCCTCACCCTCATTCTACCAACTTCAGACTGGGAACCGGCTCCCATCCTTCCTTTTCGAGGTCCCAGCTTACCCGAACTCAGAAGAGACGACCCAGGTGAGATCTGTCTTCCCACGCCGCCGGAGTGTCACTGAACCGGAGGCGCGAGTGGGCGTGGACGTGACAGGACTGTAGGACAGAGGGAAGTGGCGCTGCTCACTGCACAAGCTCAGCGGTGCATCTGGAGGTGAGGCGGGGAGAAGCGGCGAAGCACTGATCCCCAGCGCAAGGTCGGAAGTGGTGTGCTGATCACCACACGAGGGAGGCGGCGCCAGCAGGAACACTGCTCTCCCGCGCCTGCGCTGCCGCGGCTTGGCTCAGGAGAGAGCCGTAGGGTTCCAGCGAGTGAACGCGACTCCAGGCTCCTCAGAGATTCCATCTCCTGGTGAGGGCGGGGGCGAAGGAACGGCTCCCGACCCAGGGGAAACGAAGCTCTAGTCCCGCGGCCTGCAGAGAAACAAGTAAGGTGCGGTGAAAGGGGGAAAAGGAACAGGAGCCGGGGAAACCGTGAAGGCCCTGGGAAGATGTTCTGTCACAACCATCCCCTCAGAAGTAACGGTTGGAGGTTTCTACTCCGGTATAGCCATCGGGTTACTCTACCATCGACTCTGTCAGGGGAAAGGAGGTCTATTCAGCCATCAAACGGAGATGGAAGCTTAGAGGGATAAGCACAGCAGTGATTTGCCTTAGTGTTGGGAAGTGTCAGAAGGCATTGAGGTTGCTGAGAACTGTGGGTGGAGAAGAGGAGAACGTGTAAACCCTCTGAGTTTAACTGCAAATAAGTGTTAACAGAGCTGTTATGAAGTAATGGTGAGCGGAAAGTCTTCCAGAGTATTGTGAACCTGACACTCCTAAAGCACAGTCTGAATTAGTTGTATTCTTCAAGAATTATCGTTCTGGTGGTGTAACCAGGAGACCCCAGCTTGGGATGAATAATTCATCACTGTAAACAGGGCTACTAGAGTTGTAAAGGAAGTATTATTCAGGAAGGACGGAGGCGCTAGGGGGCGCACAGCGGAATGGCTGCCTGAACTGCAGCTCCGCCGGGCGATATCACACGATGTGATTCATTGCCACTAAAGCCCCCCCAAACCACCCTACGGGACCACGACCGATTGAGGGAAGATGTGGAGCACACTTGTATAATAGCGGGAGTGGCCGCTTCCCCTCCCTCACAGAGAAAAACCGAGGTCGCTGACACCCGCTCCGGACTGCCTGACAACATGGCCGGCGGCCGACCGGAGGTATGTCGCGAGTGCCGCGCGAGCGGGTACAGGCAGGCTGCCTAACCCGACATCAGCGCCCGTCCTTGAACAAGGGCCGCCAGGGCCAGAGAACGCGTTCACACTACTGCCGGCCAGTACACTAGCGGCGGAGTCTGCTTCCACAACGTCTGGGTTGCCTGACAAGATGGCGGCACCCACTCTAGCAATGGCGATTCGGCGGACTGACACAGGCGGGTCCCTGCTCCCATAACAAGGCGCCTGGTCGGCGTACCGGCGGATTGCAGGTCTGAGCACATTACAGCGCACATAACGGCTGGGCACAGCGCTTGGTGGCCTACTGACGTCCGCCAATTCAGAGATCGAGGCTCGGGGGACGAGGGAGCGAAAAGACATCGGGGGCAAGGAATAGCGCGACCAGGGGGCAGAAGCCCCGGATGGATTAGGAAGCGAGGCGCCCTTTATGCACAGTCACGTCAGCAATCATCTCCCTCGACCCTCAACGCTGGGGCACTGGCCAGTGCACGCCGCTTCAATAGTCCTGCAGGACTATTGCAACCAGAGAGGGCCACATTGGGAACGACCTACCCAGTGAGTGCATCTGCTGCCTACCACTACAACGGCAACACGGCGACGTCGTCGACCAGAGTAACGAGGGCGACCAGACCCCAGTTGAAAAAGGCACCCTCATCGCCCGCCACCATGGGCAAGCCAGACAAGCAGCAGCCAAAACTCTCCTTTGACAATAGGAAGGGGTCTAAGACAGTAGATGACGCGACGGAGGCCGGCGGGTCTTTGGCCTCGCCACCGTCTACCAACATGGAGAAGATCCTACAGGCGATTCAATCTAATCTGCAGGACATCAACGGGAAGTTGGACAATCTAACGTGTAGGATGGATGGCATGGCTGCCCGACAAGAACAGCACGGTGAGAGGCTGGATGAAGCCGAAACTAGGATCGCGGCGGTCGAAGATGAGGCGCGCGCATCCACCTCGAAATGCGCGGGAATGGAGCGCATCCTGGAGGTAATAAAAGCAAAGGAGGAGGATTTGGAAGCGCGCTCGAGGCGCAATAACGTGCGAATAGCGGGCCTGCCAGAATCCACCAACACGGGCCGCATGGAACAGTATGTCGAAGGGCTCTGCAGGGACATCTTTGGAGCGGAAGCCTTATCGCAGATCTTTATTGTGGAACGGGCCCACAGATCGCTAGGCCCCAAACCGCCACCAGGTGCTACGCCCCGACCGATAGTAGCGAGGATCCTAAATTACAGGGACAGAGACGTGATCCTCAGGCTTGCACGGGAGAAGGGCAAAATCGTCCACCAGGGCAACACTCTGGAATTCTACCCCGATCACACGGTCGCTGTGCAGCAAGCACGTAGAGAATACGCTGTGGTGAAGGCCAAGCTGCGAGACTTAAACGTGGGGTATTCCATGTTGTATCCCGCCCGGCTGCGAGTGGTGTGGAAGGAACAGACGATAGTGCTACCAACACCTAAGGCGGCCCTAGAACTTGTCAAGAAAATACAGCAAGAGGCGAGGTCGGAAGCCAGACGAGACCAGAACAGAGACTCGGACTGAGACGCCGGGACCACTCACACGTCGCACAGCGGTGGAGACTTCTGCACAAATTACCGCGAGGTACCGCTACACTGCCACTTTCGGCTGTCTATGCGAGGTATGTTGATGAACACTTGCTTGAGGTGAGCTGCTGGCGCTTTATTTTTGAATTGGGCAGTGGGCAATGAAGGGGTGGGGAGCGGCTGACCTAACTGAGACTGTAGCCCTATCCTGCCCTAACCTACCACAAGCACTCATGTCTGTACTAAACTGCCGGGCCTCCATCAGGAGACTTCAGGACTATAACCATGTTGCGACTGCTCCTACCGCTCATGAGGGCACTGGGATGGGTCCTTTTGTGAACTCTGTGCACACAAGCCCCCAGAACTGGAAGGGGGACAGCCTGGGGAGTCGCAGAACAGTGAACATTGTGCTCCGTCCCACGTTGAGAGATGTGCACTATTGGAAGTGTCTTGACCACACGGGTTGCTGAGGTCCCGATTGGGTATGACCGGACAGTTATTAAATGCGGGGAATGGGACACACTGCATTGAAGGGGACTGGCCCCTCCTCTGCGCGGCTGTGCATTATGGGATGGGGTTATGTCTGACTCTAGGTCTGCTTCACTGCCTGCATCCAGCGCAGGGATGGTAATGGAAATGTGGGCTTGTGGATTAATGGACACATATTTTGCGTTTTAATTTGATTCAAGTTAATGTCGCCTGCACCTGTATATCGGGTGAAGTGCTGTGCCACTAGCGGTCCTCCATGAGGGTACAACCCTACTCGAGTTTCGCTATGAGCACCAAGTTGAAGGTTACACTGTTGAGGGAGTTGTGCTCTGTGTGGGTGAGGCTTCGGCAGGTTGGGGTTGCTGGAGTGGGAGGGATTTGGGGAGGGGGGATGTTTCACAGTTTGCTAAGACCGACGGTATTGCTAGCCAGTACATTCTACATGTTGGCCCTGCTGGGGCTTGTGTGTGCAGGCAGTGCTCATGGAGCTGGAAGAGGTCGGGATGAGGACGGGCTGTTTGCGTGCTTAGGAATGAATGGTACTGTATCAAATGGGTACGCCAGGCTCCAGTACTAGTAGCAGGAACGGACTAAACGTCCTCACGTGGAACATACGGGGGTTCTCACGCCCACAGAAAATCAGGCAAGTGTTTGCCAGTCTCACCAGGTGGAATATTGACATTGCTTTCCTGCAGGAATCGCACTTGGCACCGCACACTCACGCTACATTGGGGTCGAGATGGGCGGGATCGTCCTACAGAGCCTCATATTCTTCCTATTCCCGGGGAGTGCTCATTTTGGTCAAGAAAGGGGTGCACTTCGAAGAGGGGCATGTGACACAGGACCCAGCTGGTAGATACGTGCTGGTGTCCGGCCAGCTTAGGGGGCAACACATAACACTCCTCAACTTATATGGTCCGAACATTGATGCACCTGACTTTTATCGGGAAATCTGGGGACACTTGCAGAACCACACTGGCACACACATTTTATGTGGGGGGGACTGGAACGTAACACTACGGGACGGGCTGGACCGGTCTTCCCAATCAGTGGAACAACACAAACAGGCGAGGCTTATGATAGACCACATGATGAACGATCTAGCATTAACGGATATCTGGAGACTGCAGCATACTGACGATCCTGGCGCTACTCACATTACAGCATCACACAATAGTTGGTCCAGACTGGACTATTGGCTAGGGTCCAGGGATGTAGCACTATGGGCACGTACGGTGAAGGTGCTCCCACGTACCTTGTCGGACCACAATCCGGTTGTGCTTCAGCTGGACATTCCACACTACACGCCCCCCCCCTTTCACTGGCGATTTAACTCCCAAGCCCTCGCAGACCCAGTGTATGTCGACACCCTGACCAAGGCGATCAAGGACTACTTCCTTAATAACTCTCAAACCACTGACGACCCATGTCTACTCTGGGAAGCCTTTAAGGCCACGATAAGGGGCGTCTGCATTAGTACCACCGTGGGTGTCCTCAAAGACATCAGGTGCCAGATCCGCCGCTGCGAAAGTCAGATGAGGGATCTTGAACTGCAATACGAAAACACCCAGGACATACTGATATTACCCCAACTGCGAGACTTACACACAGAGCATGGCGACTTCCTGGCGTCAGAAATCAAATATCTGGATCGCAAACACTCAGCCAGGGCTTTTGGTGAAGGGGGCAGGCCGGGGCGAGTATTGGCGCAGAAAATTTGTGAAGGGCGGGGACATTCTGCTATCCTTCGGGTCAAATCAAGGGAGGGTGTAGTTCAAACACACTCGGCAGACATAGTCAAGTGTTTTGCAGACTCCTACAGCACACTATATCAATCTCAACCAACAGCTACAGCGGAGGAAACTTACGAATACCTCCATGATGTGGCGATTGGCTGGCTATCAGATGCCCATCGGGAATACCTGGCTCGGCCGATCACGGTAGAGGAGGTCACTGAAGTGATTGCATCGCTCCCGAATGGTAAGGCGCCAGGCCCCGATGGATACACGTCCGAATTTTACAAAAAATTTGTCGATATCATTGCCCCATATCTGGTGGACATGTACGGCACCTCCTTTGAGGGCTCCCTGCTCCCCCCCACTCTGCGTGAGGCTATGATCATTGCACTCCTCAAACCGGCCAAAGACCCGGACAATTGTGACTCCTACCGGCCCCTATCCCTCATAAACGTGGACTCAAAAATTCTTGCAAAGTTGCTAGCTGTCAGATTGTCCCCCCTGTTGACTCGCCTGGTGCTCCCGGACCAAGCGGGGTTCGTCCCCACAAGATCCACCTCACATAACACAAGGTCCCTGTTCGCTCTGGCGCATTATCTAAAACCCTCGGTTAAAGCAGTGGCTGTACTACTCGACGCCGCGAAAGCGTTTGATTCAATCGAATGGCGCTACATGCTGACCGTCCTTAATAGGATGGGTTTTCCTAAGAGATTTGTGCAGTGGATTTCCTTGTTGTATACCAAGCCGTGTGCGAGGGTTCGGATAAATGGGTACGTATCGGCCCCATTCGACATTGGTCGGGGAACAAGACAGGGATGCCCCCTGTCACCCCTACTCTTCGCACTGGCGTTGGAGCCACTGGCGTGCATAGTGCGTCAAAACTACAGGGAATCGGCGTTGCAATTTGTGTCTAGACCACTGCACATATCACTCTACGCGGACGACATGTTGCTTTACGTTCGCGATCCGGAAACGCATTTAAACCCGCTCCTCAGGGAGTACATCCGGTTTGGGAGCCACTCGGGGTTGGCGATCAATTGGTCCAAATCCTCACTAATTCCCCTCACCGATTCCACTGAATCCTTTGAGCTAGATTATCCACTAGAGTGGCAGAGGGACCCGATACGCTATCTGGGTGTAATGTTCCACAGGGACCCAGTCGAAGTCATACGTGCGAATTATGGAGTGGTAGTCACCAAACTGGAAGATAAAGTCCGTCGCTGGATACACCTGCCTTTGTCCATGGCTGATCGCATGGCGATCGTCAAAATGAACATCCTGCCTAAGTTGTTATATCTTTTCAACAACATCCCCATCACGCCACCACGGGAGGTCTTTCGGCGTATCAAATCACTAGTACTAACCTTGATCTGGGCGGGTAAACAGGCTCGCATTGAATTGCAGACCCTAACGCTCCCGGTAGCGAGGGGTGGTTTCGGGGTGCCCGATTTTCTTCTTTATTACCTTTGTGCCCAGGCACAGTATGCAGCGTACTGGTACCATGAGGTCCCCTACGTTACACACGTGGCCATTGAGGAAGGGGATGCCCATCCGGTCCCCCTATCGGCGATATTGTCACACACTAGACCCCCGCTCCATTCCAGAGACATTAACACGGTAGACACCACGATCAAGGCGTGGAATAAACTAGGACAATTGGCACACAAGACTCCATTATATGCGCCGAACATGCCGCTACAACATCATCAGGCTTTATCAGTTACTAGCGAGAAAGTAGGGATGTCGCTCCTGTCCAGAGCTGGAATCGACAAAATGAGCGACGTATTTCAGGGTGGCACGTTCACAGACCTTGATAATCTGGATTATATACAAAATCAGACTCTTATGTTCCGCTTCACATATTACAGATTGACAAGGGCATTGAAGGGACATTACCCTTCATTCCCGGAAGAGCCGGAATCTTTAGCGCCATTACAGATGCTGATCACCACGAGTGATCTGTCTCACTTAGTATCCAGACTCTACACTGCTGCACAATCGGACATAGCAGGCCACACACTTAAAGCCAAGGAAAGATGGGATGTACTACTGGATACTCCACTGACAGAGGTAGAATGGTACAGTTCATGCGCACTGACACAGATACTTACACCAAACGGGAATCTGAGGATTATCCATTTCAAATTCATCCACCAGAGCTATTACACACCGGCGAAAATGCGCAGATACGGGCTACAGGAGGATGACAAATGTAAGCGCTGCAACAGGGATGGGGCGGACTTCGTACATTTGGCATGGAAGTGTGAGCGTGTAGCAAGTTACTGGGAGGAGGTTACAACCGCGTTGTCGAACATGTTAGAAGAAGAGGTGCACTGCACACCACAGGTCTGCCTGCTTGGTATCATACCCCAACTCAGAGCGCTGAAGCGCAAATTCTGTGCTATCGCGCTACTGTTAGCCAAACGACAGGTGGCACAATGTTGGCACAGCCGTAAGGTACCGACTGTAAAGGTGTGGATGCATAGCATGTCTATTTGTAGGGATAAACTACAAACATATGAGGAGGACTTGCCTGTAAAATCTAGGCCCAAAGATGTGTGGTGCTTCTTGACGGACTATCTGACCTCCCTACAGGAGGGCGGGGAGGATTAGTTGATGTACGGTTGTCGCTGTGAGGTGGATGACTGCCGGGTGATAGTGGCACCTGGGAACTACTTGGAGGGAATTGTGGAACACTGTTTAGCTCACTGTATAGGATGTGAAGGAGAGCAATGAGAGGTCTTAAGTTGGGGAAGTTAGAGTTGGTTGATAAAATCACAAAATGTAAGACTCATGTCAATTGTAAAATGCGTGCCCTGACTGGAAGATACCAGATGGTTCTATCTATCGTCAACAAGTAGCTTTACATACTTTTCTATGATTATACTGCGCTAACGCGGCGAAGTGGCGAGCCGGCCTCAGGGTTGTAGGCTCATGCTGTGTATTCTGATTTATGTTAATAAAGGTCTTACGCAAAACAAAAAAAAGTATTATTCAGGAATAATTTTCCGGCTGGGGGTGGGAAATTTGCTGAAGGGAATCTCTGAATGTTACTGAGTATGTAGAAAAAGTTGATAAAATTGCTCAGTGTATCTGATTGTAAACTATTGAGAAAAAGAAATCTACAGACATACTATTTTTATAAACAAGCTCCTATATTTACACAAACATTGGTGTGGTGTCATTTTTGAGTGATATTGCATTGAATTACTGCTGGGTGGCTTGCAACCTTCACACATGTGCCTCTGTTGATATTGTCTTACCCTAGGCCAGGCTACCCTAGGTGACCTGACAACATTAGGTTCCAACACTGGACCTTTCCAGTGTTAGTTGAGAGAGGTGTTGACCATATTGAATAGTGGTATGAAAACTTCACCTGTGATGTCCTTCTTTATCAATTTTGGGTTAATGCTGTATTAATATGGGGGAATTTGCTTATTGTAGTAGGCTTTCCAGGTTGCAGGGGAAGGAGCCTTAAAGGAAGTGCATTTGATGTCAGGTGAGATCACTGACGTGGTGTCCAGGGACTCTTTGTTATAGATGTGTCAGATCTTGGTGATTTGGCTTTTCAAGACGTAGTTCATTGCTATATACTTCTTAGTGTGATTGAGTGGTGGATCTGGTGTAGTGACCACACAGTACTTGGTGGCTGTGTAGGGTCACTTGCTCATTTTGAATGCTTTGCTAACATTGGTTACAGTTTGGTTTACAGTATATACCCTTCAATTTTGGAATGACTTTTCTGTGGGCTATGTGGACAATCTTTAGGGTCGCCACACCCTCTTGCAACTGAGATCTTTGCTATATTTCCTGATATTTAATAGTGCATTTTTCTGGGGGTGATCTTGTTCTACCACAAAGAGACGGGGGTGACCTTCATGGAGCGTAATTTCACCAAAGCATGTACGTCAGCTGCAGATGTTGGGAAAGGTTGGTTAATTGTGAATAGTTTTTTTGCAGGTGACTGCCACGATGATGGATTCATTTTCAGTTATTGAACATTGTGTGATGGAATTTCCGAACAATGCTCTAAGGTTATAGCTGATTTTTGTATATGGGACATGTTGTTATAGATAATAGCCACCAGGCCTTCTCTGCCGGTATTCGTGAATAGCAACTTCTCTATGACTGAGGAGCTGCTTGTGAAATATTGAGCCTGTGTGGTCTCAAGTAGGTTCTTCATTTTGAGAAAGTGGTTTTTTTTTATCTATCCATTTTTAATGTTTGTTTGATTGGGAGCTTGTTGGGTGTTCGCTGTAATGTGTTTTGAGGTTTCTTGTTGACATCCCGATTTTCCTGATGTTCCTATCCTTCCTGATTGGGCTCTCTGATATACGTCTGACCAGGGGCAACACGGATCTGGGCAGCAACTTCTCACTATAATCTACTCCTGAACTAAGCTTCAAAATATAATTCTGATTTAAGTAGAGTGGCGAAATTTAAAACTGGATCAGCACATTTAATACTGCATCCCTGCTATCAGTCTGTGAATTGGTTCTTTAGTCCTGCATTATTTCAGATAACTCTATCATGTAATGGGAAATGAACCCAGAAACGTGTATTAAAAGGCCAGACAAACAGTATTTTGATAGGATAATACTGAATTATTTCAAAGAATGTACATTTTATTGTGAAGCATTTTTTGTTACTTACTTCGCAAATCAGCTTTGGAAATAGGGGCATTGGGAGGTCTATTTATTAGTTTTCTTTCTGTAATAGAAACAAAAGAGGTTAAAGTTATTACTGACAATACAATAATGGAAATCATGTTTAGATAAAGTATATTTAAATATGTATAACTGTTGCGGCAATGAACATTTAGTCATTTGATTTAAAACCCCTTTTGGTAAAGAATTACTACTCAATTTTTCCACAATAATTTTCTCATCTCTCCCCTGGATCATTTAAGGCAGTGCTGATGCCCTGCATACAATGCACATCAGCAGTTGAGGCAAGAAGTTGTAGCAATTACTTTATGCTCACGCTAGAGAAGAACAAGTTATTTACCTTCGGTATAGCTCTTTCTGTTGGGTACTCTGTCTATTCTTCACTTTAAAATACTCTCCAAGTACCAGACTGGATCCGGAAAACTCTAACGCAGTGCTATCGCATGATGTGTGGCTCTGTTCTGACTCCACACCACCCCAGAAGTGATACAGTAGAGCCACACAAAAGAGCCACCCCTGTGCACTGATGTTGGTTTTGATGACTTTTCCCTTTCCACGCCCTTAGATGTGGTGTGTGAAGAATAGTCGGTCCCGGTGTGGTGAATACATACTTGAGACCTTTACAGATGGTAAAGAGAGGCAACTCCACAGAACAGGAGGGGAATCTCCAGTTAGATAGAATATTCATCATAAAGAGCATTATCAAAGTTAACAAACTTGTTCTTGTGATGAATACTGATTGCAGAATAGGTGAAGGACCCTGATCTGTACTGAGATAGGAGGTTCTCATTAAGCTGTAGCCTTATCTGAGGACAAATGCTCATGCTCAGAAGATACAGGTAACTATTCTGTCCTGGCCAATGCAAAGCAACCATGATGACTGGTCCCTAATATTCCTGATCTTCTTCCGAACACTGGTCAGAAAAAGCAACTGTGAGAAAGCATACAGGGCTCCCGTGTTCCATTCCAACCCGAATGCATCACCTAACAATTGTTCAAGCAGAAACTCTAACACGCAAAATGCTTGACACTGTGCTTTTCCGATGGTGCCAAAATGATCTAGCAAGGGTTTTTCCCACTGTTGGAGGACACCATGCACTACCTCAGAATGTAGACAACACTCATGATCTGCCGGACACCACCTGCTCAGTTTGTCCACTCTGGTATTCTGGAACCCTTCTAGGTGGTTCACAATCAGGAAAATGCGCTGATGTTCCTGCCATCTCCAGAGGTGCAGCACCTCCTGGCAGAGGACTCAGAACCTCAGTCCATCCTGCCTGTTGCAATACCACATGACAGTGATGTCAGTAGGAACCTGCACCAGCCTTGCCTTGATGGACGGCAGGGAGGCCTTCATAGCTAGAAGAATGGTCCACAACTACAGCAGATTGAGGTGGATCAAGTCTTCCGCCAGGGGCCAATGTCCCCTGATTTTCACCTCTCTCAGATGGCCACTGCATCCCAAGAAGGGAACTGCTGTTACCATCATCAGCTCTGGGTGTGGGAGGGTAGGGGCCTGTCACTGGAACAATTGTATTTAAGCAGATCTTGATGCATCTCCTCTGAGACCTGGATTGTATTGATGAGACTGTCTTGATGTTAGGTCTACTGGAACTTCAAATTCCATTAGACAGCCACATGTGCCATGTGCCATTGCTTACAAGGAGGATGCAGGAGGCTAAGAAGCCCCAGAGCTGCTCTCACTGTAAGATCGAGCCTGAAACATCAGATCATAGCTTGAATGTCCATTTTGTGAGTCAAGCTGTGTCTCAGGCGAGGTAAATCAATGTATAATTAGGCATCATTAGTACGGTCTTAATAGTAGAGGGACTGCTGAGTTTGCTGTGCATGACAGTATAGCAAGTATCAATATCATTATGGATCTAATCTGGGCTGGATTTTTCTTTACTTACTTTGAAAATCAGTCTTGGAAATGGAGGTATTAGCAGCTCTAGTCACTTCTTTTCTTTCTGTCATAGAAACAAAAAAATAGATTAGGGTTATTACTGACAGTACAATAATGGAAATCATTTTTAGATAAATTACATTTAAATGCATATAACCGTTGTGGCAATGAACCGTTAGTTATTTATTTTAATACCCCTTCTGATAAATCTTTACCACAAATTATTCCTTTTACCCTGATACCCTTGAGCTGTGTAGCGGTTTTACAACTGTTCTTCCAAGGTGATGGCATTATACTCCCAACAGCATAAAAGAGAATAAAACACAATTAAGACTGATAGGTAGGTCAAGTTTAGAACTTAAGAAATAAATCCAAGACCAAATTCGAAAAACAATATTTCTTTTTATATATTTTGTACAACTAACAACTTTGTTCCAAAGTAAGTACTGTTCTTATTTGAAATGTTCATAGGTAACTAAAACTTTCAAACCTGTGCGCTTGTATGCACGATGCAATCCTATGGGGGGAAATGTCAGAGATGCATAAAGGTAGGTACAGTCGTTTTCAGTAGTCCACCTTCAGGGTTCGGAATTGTCGTGGGCCAAGGTCCAAAGTACTACCAGCAGTTCTTCAGGAACTGTCAGGGTTTTACCAGGAGCAGGGTGCTGGTGAGCTTGTAGCTGGGCACGCTACGGTTAAAGGAGGCAACCAGGAAACAGGTTGCACAGGGGGGCTTAGGGACAAGGCTGAGGGCTCCCGAAAGGGGGCTTAGGACGCAAAGGGTCTTGGAGCAAGGGGGCACAGCTGGTTCTACAGTACCTGTGCCAAGCGGCTCGGTGCAGAGTGGTTATGGGAGCTGGGCTGGTGATCAAAGATGCTCCTTACGGTTCAAGGCATACAGCTGACAGGGGCAAAATCAGGACAGCTGGTAACTCACAAAGTGGTTCTCAGTGATGCTGATGTCCCTCTTTGGCTGCTCGCCATGGTGCAGTGGGAATCTGGACTGGATGTTCAGTGATGGTGTTTGGTGCAGGGTGTCCGGTACCAGGGGGATGGTGCTCCACGGCTCCAGTTGGTCTTGGTGTCTTCACACTCGATGGGGAGACAGATCTGACCTTTCAGAGCACGAGTACCTTCCACTGGTCGTCTGCGGCATCCGTCGGGCTGCGGAGCTGCATGGCAGTGGCCCAGACTCTGCTTGTCAGTGCCTGCTGCTCCAAGGAAGACTTTAGGTGATTTTCAAAAGGGCTGGCAGACTACCCAAGGCTTTGTTAGTTCTTCAGCTTGCAGTCCAAGTCACTCTGTCGCGATAGTCAAGAGAGTTGCGAGCATGCAGGGTTTCATTACAAAAGAGCTCAGCTCTTCTGCTGTTTTCGCAAGTCTTCGTCCTTTTTCCCTTGATCCGTCAAATCTGAGCTTTTGGGCTCAAGGGTGCCACCTAAATACTCAATTTAGAGGTGTCAAGGGGAATGACAGGTAGTAGACAAATGGTATGTCTATCTTTAGGGTATCTACACGTTCTATATTACCACTTCCTGTAGGAAGTGGGCATAAACCTGACCCTAGAAATGTTATTCTGCCCAAAGCAATATGACGGAATCTGGAAAGAGGGGTCTACATCAGCTAGTCCATCTTAGGGCTGGTGCTGGCTCGGTGTGAGCCCACCGCAGTGGCGGATGGCATTGCTCGCTGGTGGCAGGGCGGGCATGGGAGTTGCAGGGCGGTCAGACGGGTGGGAGGGGGCGCAAAATTGATTTTCTTTTTTTAATAAGTTACCTTCCTGCCGTGGTCTGCGTCTCTGCTCTCCTCGAGGAACAGGATGCATAGCCAGGCCTCACTGACCAAATACAATGCTGCATTCCAGCGTTGTGTTTGGTAGGCACCCAGGCTCCCCTGACCAAACACAACACTGCAATGCAGCGTTGTGATTGGTTTTGGGCATCCTGGTTTGACCGTCAACCAGGGAATGGGGGGGCCTGGGCATGTCCTCCATTCAGGCTGTAATGCAGCCTTCATGGAGAACGGTAAAGTGCACATGACTGGTTTGGGTGGCCCGAGATGGCCGACCAAACAGTCATTGCTAACTTAGGAGTGGGCAAACCCCTCCTCCGCTGCCCTGCTCCGAGAGCAGAGAAGCCCTGCCCACATGCCTGCCTGCCTGCAAAGCAGCGCAAACATAAAATGATAATAACTGAGAGTTATCATTTTATGTTTCTACTTCTCGCACTGTTTGAAAGCAGTGGGGCGACACTCCTCTGCCATAGCGGAGGACCCTTCACTGGCCCACCTCCAAATATTACTAATTTTCCCAGTAGGGTTCGATAGGTCGCACACCACTCCACCAACCAGCGGGTGACCCCAGGAGCATCACGGTAAATGCAGTGTCTTTAAGCGAGTGCGCTTTTCAAAAGTTCCGAAGTATAAATGCAAAGTTGCAGGCCAACTCTGGACACCGGTGTTTCAGGATTATTGTCCTTCATCAGCAGAGTGTAGGTAGATTTTCAGGGGTTTGCTGTGCAGGCTGCCAAAGTGTCATCAGGTTCAGTACCTCTCAGGGCGCGTGGGTGCGTAACCTGACTAATCTGCACCCACCTGGTGAAACACTCGAATGACTTTGCAAGTGTACTCGCTTGTCGGACTGCATCAACCATGATGCTTAGGGGCGACTCTGCTGGGAGGTGAAGCAGTGTGCTCCCACACCTACCTTCTACTTAAAGGCTGCCCTCGAGCCGCTGTGGGCTGACGAGCTCGTGGAGAGGCACCTGCGCGCTTGGAGAGATACTACGTTCCAAGGATACGGCAGCCTGCTCAGCAACCCCAAATCATTTTGCCTAATCTCTGCTGAAGACGGATAATAATCCAGAAACACGTGTCCAGAGATGGCCAGCACTAATCTGCACCCACCTGGTGAAACACTCGAATGACTTTGCAAGTGTACTCGCTTGTCGGACTGCATCAACCATGATGCTTAGGGGCGACTCTGCTGGGAGGTGAAGCAGTGTGCTCCCACACCTACCTATTACTAATTTTCCCACCTGTGCAGCCAAAAAATTGGAGTCAGACCAGGGGGGTTGGTATATCCACTATCTGGAGAGGCCTGGGTCATATAACAAAGGAGGCAGGGCGTTTGAAGCTTCCAGCCCAAAAATACACATCCTCAACGGAGGAAGTGTTCCTGGCCTCCGAGAGTGCAGGCTCTCACATTAGAAGGTCAGAAACGTGTCTAGGGTGGTTGGCTGGTCGAGACCAGTCGGTCAACAAACTATCAGTCGGTAGGTTTTCAGTGGGCACCTTTAAGGTGCCCTCTGGGTGCATTTATTAATAAAACCAACACTGGCATCAGTATGGGTTTATCAAGAAGAGATGTTTGGTACCGAACATCTGTATGTACAGTGAAGCCGACAAATATCAAAAGTAGAATTACGGACACTAGTTACACCTTATGACCTTTGGCATAAGGGATACAAATCAGAGTAGCCTCAATAAACTCTGTGTTATGGTTGGAAAAGGTGCGGTATATGTGTTTCGTCCGCCCCACACTAGAGTTGTGGCAGTTATCATTGGCTACTCTGAAATAGTGGGTTTGCCAGCCTCACCTGAGGCGCCTCTGGTCAAGGGTGCAGTGTCCAGAGATTGTACGTGAAAAAGGTGTAAAGAAAACTGTGCAAAAAAGGAAAAAATGTTTAAAATAGGGGGTGAACAATCCCAAGATTCTTTAATGGGGGGGTTGTTCCTCACCACAATTAAAATAAGTGGTACGATCTTAGACCGAGTTACTAGGTCTGATAGTGTTGTTAATAAAAAGCGTCGACATGTTTCAGCTCCTGGGGCCTGGAAGGGTCTGCGGAGCTTTCGTCAGGACTCACAAAAACATAAAAATGTTGTACTCACACAATTAGTGCAGTCATTTTGGTACAACCGTTCTTGTTCAGATTGTATAACATTAGGGAATTTCCCTTGGTAATCTGCAATGAGATAGACAAGAGTACAGGTTTTGCATGCACACATATATCTTACACCGAATGAATAATAGGTTTCATTATCAGAGTTTTGTGACACTTTCAGCAAAAACTTCTATCTTTAGAAAGATGGCAAAATACTGGAGAGTAGAGATGCTAGGCTCTGTTGTGTTAAAAACGAAATACTGGTTGAGTATATTAAACTGGAGGGCAATTTAGAGCTGTACAGGAGGTACAAACAGCTTTTTCTTAGAGCACCCGCTAGGGAGCACGCTATATGCATGACGCTATTTCGTCGCGTGTAGATTAAGCAATGTTTTCCTACCTGAAAAACAATACGTGTTCTGCCTCACCGGGGTCTCATTATTTTGAAGCCGCTTGAAGCTCAGAGCTGTCACAGAGAGCGTCCCGTTAGTATTCAGAAGGGATTGTTTGTCTTACCGATATCTCGAAGTGCTCGTCGCCATTACCCGCATGTGTAGGTGCTTTCGCCTTGTGCTGACTCTGCCCCGGGGTGTGGTTGGGAACGAGAGCGCTGGGATTTAAAGGCGCAAGGCGGGCCAAATAGGCGTGTTGGTTTTTTCGGAGTTTTTTTTCGAATCTCTGAAGCGATAGCTTTATTGATCTGTTGTATTATCTAGCGGTTTAATAAGGAGTGCATTACTGTAGCTTTTTCAGTGGCCATTATTAATAGGCAAAGCGGTGCCAGGGAATGGCATCGTTCAGCCCATTCTCACAAGTTTTAAGGCGATCCACCCACCTTTGCTCTTTTTCAAACAAACGGCGTTCGCAGTTTGTGTTTTTGTCGGTGAGCATCTCAAGCACTGTCCATTGGAGCTCCTCACATGAATGGCCCATCTCTATGAAATGGGCACACAATTTTGTGGTGTTCTTCTTGAGGCGGATATTACTCTTATGTTCGCCGATCCTCAGCTTAATCTTGCGACAAGTCATGCCAATATATCTCTTGTTGCATTTACAAGTAATCATGTATATGACATGAGAGGAGTTGCAGTTTGTGTGTTGGCGTTGTGTCCATACCAGGTTTTCAGTTAGCTGCAATGTCTTAGACATAGTGGTGGTTTTGCAGGCTACACATGAGCCACAGGGGTAGTGGCCTGTTACTGGATTCATACTTACGTCCCTCGTGACAGTTAGTTGTTGTTTCTTCTGGGGACGGGTATGGACCAGAACGTCTTTGATGTTTTTTGTTCTGCGATTGGCAAACCTTGGTTTCGGCCAGTTGAAAGCTCCGGTGTTCAGAATGTGCCAGTTCTTATTTATCAATTTGTTCACTTCGTATGTTGATGGACAGAAGGTGGTAACACAGGTTGTCAGATCTTGTATTTGTGTTTTGGGATAGCTTTGTAAAAGGCACTCTCTAGGTTGGTTGTTAGCTCTCTTTTTACAATATTTTATTGTCTTTTCTTTGTAGTTTCTTTTGGAAAGTTTCAGGCTGAGCTCTTGGGCTTGGGTCAGGTAGTCTTCTTTCTTGCTGCAGTTTCGTTTTAATCTAAGAAATTGGCTGAAAGGCAAATTATCTTTTAGAGGTTTGGGGTGGTAGCTCTGGTAAGAGAGCAAACTGTTTTTGGCCGTAGGCTTTGTGTACGTTTTTGTTTGTAGAGTGTTTTCTTCCACAAAAATTGTCAAGTCTAAAAAATCCAAACTATTGTTGCTGGAGGTATGAGTGAACTTAAGCCAGGGGTCAAGACGGTTTAGCCAGTGGATGAATTGTTCCAAGTCAGCTGATGTGTCCCAGATTAGGATCACATCGTCTATAAATCTCTTCCAGAAGAGGATGTTTGGAGAGAATTCATTGGCTGCATTGTGGATGAACTTGTTCTCAAAATTACTTACATACAGCCCGGCTACCGATGGGGCAAAGGCACTGCCCATTGATGTCCCATGGGTCTGGAGGTAAAGATCTTCCTCATAGGCAAAATAGTTTTCTTTCAGTGCTAACTTGCAACACTCAAGTATGAAGTGCCTAGGTGTGTTATACTGCCAATCTTCTGAGTAGAGTACATCTTCTAGTACTTGTAATGTATCATCTTGTGGCAGACTGGTGAATAAAGATTCCACATCCAGACCTACTAGGGTCATGGTGTCTGGGTCAAAGGTTTTTGATTGGATTTGTACTAGCAGATCCCGAGTATCTTTGAGATATGATGGTGTTCTCTGTACAATAGGCTTCAGGAACTCATCCGCAAACTTAGAGAGTGGCTCCAGGACTGATCCGATTCCGGACACTATGGGCCTCCCTGGAGGCGGTGTTCTGTTTTTGTGTGTTTTAGGAAGCGAGTAAAAATAGGGGATTTTGGGGTCTGAAGTGGTGAGATATTCAGCTTCCTTCTTGGTCACCCAATTTTTGGTCTCTGCTTCATGGACCATGCTGGATATAACATTTTGTAGTCTCATTGTTGGATCGCTGGTTAGTTTCCTGTAGAATCTGGTGTCTGCCAAAAGTGCCAGGCATTGGTCATTGTATCCCTCTTTATTTAAGATTACAATGCCTCCCCCTTTATCAGCGGGTTTGACCACTATGTTCTCATTCTGCTTCAATGAGTCCAGGGCTTCACGTTCTTTTTTGGTTAAGTTCTGGAATGTTTTCTTGTTCCTATCTAGCATGTCCACGCCCTTCATTAGAGATTGTTCAAAGGTATGAAACTCAGGCGGGACACTGGTGTGAGGAGGATTGAAAGTTGATTTCTTACGTAAGGAGGTGTCGCCTTCTATTTGGTTGTTGGGGATGTTGTAGAAGAAGGCTTTTAGTTTGAGGGTTCTGCAGAACTCTGCTAACTCGCTTTTAAGTTTGAAAGTGTCCACTCTAGGTGTGGGCACAAAGCTTAAACCTTTATTAAGGACGCTCAATTGATCTTGGGTCAGTTGTAAATCGGATAGATTTACTACGAGGGTCTGGTCTTGCTGGTTGATGGTTGTGTTGCAGCCATACTCCTGGTCTGGACGTTTCTTTGTTGGTCCTGCCATCTTATTGTCTTTTTTCGGCCTCTTGTTTGGTTTTGGCCTCTGGCTAAAAAAGGCTCTTGTTGGTGTGGGTTGGAGTTGGATGTCATCTGCTGTTCATCCATTTGCGGCATCTGCTGTAAGCCTCGATTATAGGGATCCATCCAACCTCCATATTGTGGCACGAAGGGGGGGTAGAATGGCATATTGTAACCTGGGTAGAAAGGTCTTTGCCATCTATTTCCCCTTCTTGGGCGTTGGTTCCTGTAATTATTGCGTCCTCTTTTTGTGGTATATTCATCCATACTCGTAACTGAGTTATTGGAAGAGTTTGACCCTGTGGACTCATTGTCAGATCCAGTGTCCCGTGTTGTATATTCATCCGTTATGTATGGGTGCATTTTTTCGCGACTGAATCTCTTCAATTCTTTACTGAGTTTTTGCAATTTGCTCTGCATTATGAACTCACGTGTCTCATCCATTTCCTTGTTTATTTCTTCTAATCTCTTTTTTACGATCGCTGGATTTATGCCTTTCTTTAATTCATTTTCGCATTCTTCAATTTCCTTCAGTAGGGCATCCGATAATCTTTTCGCCGTCTTTACAATTAGGACGAGGTAGTCCAAAGTACATTTCCAGGAGATGGATGACCAGTCCATCCTGAATGCCAGGTCATGTAAGAAAATTCTGGGCGCATTGTTGACCCACAGGCCTTTGGGTGCTGTTTTCACTCGTAAATATTCTGTCATGATTATTCCGTGGATGGAAGTTCGGATCTGTTCCCTCTTTTTGTCTGTTAAATTGTCCCAGTCATTAGTTTGTGCTAGGGTTTCAATAAGTTCAGCATTCTGTAGCAATGATTGTCCTGCCAGTATTTCGTCGATTTCTTTCGCATCAAAACTCAATCCAGGTATGCCTTCCATTACTACTTACTATACTCGGAGAATATGTAAGAGTAGATGTAATCCCGCAGCTGTGCGCTGCTTATGTAGATAAATAATCAAAAGGAGGGATAAGGGATCAAAGTCTCCGTATTCGTTCCCCAATGGTTAGTTGACAATTATCAAAAGTAGAATTACGGACACTAGTTACACCTTATGACCTTTGGCATAAGGGATACAAATCAGAGTAGCCTCAATAAACTCTGTGTTATGGTTGGAAAAGGTGCGGTATATGTGTTTCGTCCGCCCCACACTAGAGTTGTGGCAGTTATCATTGGCTACTCTGAAATAGTGGGTTTGCCAGCCTCACCTGAGGCGCCTCTGGTCAAGGGTGCAGTGTCCAGAGATTGTACGTGAAAAAGGTGTAAAGAAAACTGTGCAAAAAAGGAAAAAATGTTTAAAATAGGGGGTGAACAATCCCAAGATTCTTTAATGGGGGGGTTGTTCCTCACCACAATTAAAATAAGTGGTACGATCTTAGACCGAGTTACTAGGTCTGATAGTGTTGTTAATAAAAAGCGTCGACATGTTTCAGCTCCTGGGGCCTGGAAGGGTCTGCGGAGCTTTCGTCAGGACTCACAAAAACATAAAAATGTTGTACTCACACAATTAGTGCAGTCATTTTGGTACAACCGTTCTTGTTCAGATTGTATAACATTAGGGAATTTCCCTTGGTAATCTGCAATGAGATAGACAAGAGTACAGGTTTTGCATGCACACATATATCTTACACCGAATGAATAATAGGTTTCATTATCAGAGTTTTGTGACACTTTCAGCAAAAACTTCTATCTTTAGAAAGATGGCAAAATACTGGAGAGTAGAGATGCTAGGCTCTGTTGTGTTAAAAACGAAATACTGGTTGAGTATATTAAACTGGAGGGCAATTTAGAGCTGTACAGGAGGTACAAACAGCTTTTTCTTAGAGCACCCGCTAGGGAGCACGCTATATGCATGACGCTATTTCGTCGCGTGTAGATTAAGCAATGTTTTCCTACCTGAAAAACAATACGTGTTCTGCCTCACCGGGGTCTCATTATTTTGAAGCCGCTTGAAGCTCAGAGCTGTCACAGAGAGCGTCCCGTTAGTATTCAGAAGGGATTGTTTGTCTTACCGATATCTCGAAGTGCTCGTCGCCATTACCCGCATGTGTAGGTGCTTTCGCCTTGTGCTGACTCTGCCCCGGGGTGTGGTTGGGAACGAGAGCGCTGGGATTTAAAGGCGCAAGGCGGGCCAAATAGGCGTGTTGGTTTTTTCGGAGTTTTTTTTCGAATCTCTGAAGCGATAGCTTTATTGATCTGTTGTATTATCTAGCGGTTTAATAAGGAGTGCATTACTGTAGCTTTTTCAGTGGCCATTATTAATAGGCAAAGCGGTGCCAGGGAATGGCATCGTTCAGCCCATTCTCACAAGTTTTAAGGCGATCCACCCACCTTTGCTCTTTTTCAAACAAACGGCGTTCGCAGTTTGTGTTTTTGTCGGTGAGCATCTCAAGCACTGTCCATTGGAGCTCCTCACATGAATGGCCCATCTCTATGAAATGGGCACACAATTTTGTGGTGTTCTTCTTGAGGCGGATATTACTCTTATGTTCGCCGATCCTCAGCTTAATCTTGCGACAAGTCATGCCAATATATCTCTTGTTGCATTTACAAGTAATCATGTATATGACATGAGAGGAGTTGCAGTTTGTGTGTTGGCGTTGTGTCCATACCAGGTTTTCAGTTAGCTGCAATGTCTTAGACATAGTGGTGGTTTTGCAGGCTACACATGAGCCACAGGGGTAGTGGCCTGTTACTGGATTCATACTTACGTCCCTCGTGACAGTTAGTTGTTGTTTCTTCTGGGGACGGGTATGGACCAGAACGTCTTTGATGTTTTTTGTTCTGCGATTGGCAAACCTTGGTTTCGGCCAGTTGAAAGCTCCGGTGTTCAGAATGTGCCAGTTCTTATTTATCAATTTGTTCACTTCGTATGTTGATGGACAGAAGGTGGTAACACAGGTTGTCAGATCTTGTATTTGTGTTTTGGGATAGCTTTGTAAAAGGCACTCTCTAGGTTGGTTGTTAGCTCTCTTTTTACAATATTTTATTGTCTTTTCTTTGTAGTTTCTTTTGGAAAGTTTCAGGCTGAGCTCTTGGGCTTGGGTCAGGTAGTCTTCTTTCTTGCTGCAGTTTCGTTTTAATCTAAGAAATTGGCTGAAAGGCAAATTATCTTTTAGAGGTTTGGGGTGGTAGCTCTGGTAAGAGAGCAAACTGTTTTTGGCCGTAGGCTTTGTGTACGTTTTTGTTTGTAGAGTGTTTTCTTCCACAAAAATTGTCAAGTCTAAAAAATCCAAACTATTGTTGCTGGAGGTATGAGTGAACTTAAGCCAGGGGTCAAGACGGTTTAGCCAGTGGATGAATTGTTCCAAGTCAGCTGATGTGTCCCAGATTAGGATCACATCGTCTATAAATCTCTTCCAGAAGAGGATGTTTGGAGAGAATTCATTGGCTGCATTGTGGATGAACTTGTTCTCAAAATTACTTACATACAGCCCGGCTACCGATGGGGCAAAGGCACTGCCCATTGATGTCCCATGGGTCTGGAGGTAAAGATCTTCCTCATAGGCAAAATAGTTTTCTTTCAGTGCTAACTTGCAACACTCAAGTATGAAGTGCCTAGGTGTGTTATACTGCCAATCTTCTGAGTAGAGTACATCTTCTAGTACTTGTAATGTATCATCTTGTGGCAGACTGGTGAATAAAGATTCCACATCCAGACCTACTAGGGTCATGGTGTCTGGGTCAAAGGTTTTTGATTGGATTTGTACTAGCAGATCCCGAGTATCTTTGAGATATGATGGTGTTCTCTGTACAATAGGCTTCAGGAACTCATCCGCAAACTTAGAGAGTGGCTCCAGGACTGATCCGATTCCGGACACTATGGGCCTCCCTGGAGGCGGTGTTCTGTTTTTGTGTGTTTTAGGAAGCGAGTAAAAATAGGGGATTTTGGGGTCTGAAGTGGTGAGATATTCAGCTTCCTTCTTGGTCACCCAATTTTTGGTCTCTGCTTCATGGACCATGCTGGATATAACATTTTGTAGTCTCATTGTTGGATCGCTGGTTAGTTTCCTGTAGAATCTGGTGTCTGCCAAAAGTGCCAGGCATTGGTCATTGTATCCCTCTTTATTTAAGATTACAATGCCTCCCCCTTTATCAGCGGGTTTGACCACTATGTTCTCATTCTGCTTCAATGAGTCCAGGGCTTCACGTTCTTTTTTGGTTAAGTTCTGGAATGTTTTCTTGTTCCTATCTAGCATGTCCACGCCCTTCATTAGAGATTGTTCAAAGGTATGAAACTCAGGCGGGACACTGGTGTGAGGAGGATTGAAAGTTGATTTCTTACGTAAGGAGGTGTCGCCTTCTATTTGGTTGTTGGGGATGTTGTAGAAGAAGGCTTTTAGTTTGAGGGTTCTGCAGAACTCTGCTAACTCGCTTTTAAGTTTGAAAGTGTCCACTCTAGGTGTGGGCACAAAGCTTAAACCTTTATTAAGGACGCTCAATTGATCTTGGGTCAGTTGTAAATCGGATAGATTTACTACGAGGGTCTGGTCTTGCTGGTTGATGGTTGTGTTGCAGCCATACTCCTGGTCTGGACGTTTCTTTGTTGGTCCTGCCATCTTATTGTCTTTTTTCGGCCTCTTGTTTGGTTTTGGCCTCTGGCTAAAAAAGGCTCTTGTTGGTGTGGGTTGGAGTTGGATGTCATCTGCTGTTCATCCATTTGCGGCATCTGCTGTAAGCCTCGATTATAGGGATCCATCCAACCTCCATATTGTGGCACGAAGGGGGGGTAGAATGGCATATTGTAACCTGGGTAGAAAGGTCTTTGCCATCTATTTCCCCTTCTTGGGCGTTGGTTCCTGTAATTATTGCGTCCTCTTTTTGTGGTATATTCATCCATACTCGTAACTGAGTTATTGGAAGAGTTTGACCCTGTGGACTCATTGTCAGATCCAGTGTCCCGTGTTGTATATTCATCCGTTATGTATGGGTGCATTTTTTCGCGACTGAATCTCTTCAATTCTTTACTGAGTTTTTGCAATTTGCTCTGCATTATGAACTCACGTGTCTCATCCATTACCTTGTTTATTTCTTCTAATCTCTTTTTTACGATCGCTGGATTTATGCCTTTCTTTAATTCATTTTCGCATTCTTCAATTTCCTTCAGTAGGGCATCCGATAATCTTTTCGCCGTCTTTACAATTAGGACGAGGTAGTCCAAAGTACATTTCCAGGAGATGGATGACCAGTCCATCCTGAATGCCAGGTCATGTAAGAAAATTCTGGGCGCATTGTTGACCCACAGGCCTTTGGGTGCTGTTTTCACTCGTAGATATTCTGTCATGATTATTCCGTGGATGGAAGTTCGGATCTGTTCCCTCTTTTTGTCTGTTAAATTGTCCCAGTCATTAGTTTGTGCTAGGGTTTCAATAAGTTCAGCATTCTGTAGCAATGATTGTCCTGCCAGTATTTCGTCGATTTCTTTCGCATCAAAACTCAATCCAGGTATGCCTTCCATTACTACTTACTATACTCGGAGAATATGTAAGAGTAGATGTAATCCCGCAGCTGTGCGCTGCTTATGTAGATAAATAATCAAAAGGAGGGATAAGGGATCAAAGTCTCCGTATTCGTTCCCCAATGGTTAGTTGACAATTATCAAAAGTAGAATTACGGACACTAGTTACACCTTATGACCTTTGGCATAAGGGATACAAATCAGAGTAGCCTCAATAAACTCTGTGTTATGGTTGGAAAAGGTGCGGTATATGTGTTTCGACCAGAGGCGCCTCAGGTGAGGCTGGCAAACCCACTATTTCAGAGTAGCCAATGATAACTGCCACAACTCTAGTGTGGGGCGGACGAAACACATATACCGCACCTTTTCCAACCATAACACAGAGTTTATTGAGGCTACTCTGATTTGTATCCCTTATGCCAAAGGTCATAAGGTGTAACTAGTGTCCGTAATTCTACTTTTGATAATTGTCAACTAACCATTGGGGAACGAATACGGAGACTTTGATCCCTTATCCCTCCTTTTGATTATTTATCTACATAAGCAGCGCACAGCTGCGGGATTACATCTACTCTTACATATTCTCCGAGTATAGTAAGTAGTAATGGAAGGCATACCTGGATTGAGTTTTGATGCGAAAGAAATCGACGAAATACTGGCAGGACAATCATTGCTACAGAATGCTGAACTTATTGAAACCCTAGCACAAACTAATGACTGGGACAATTTAACAGACAAAAAGAGGGAACAGATCCGAACTTCCATCCACGGAATAATCATGACAGAATATTTACGAGTGAAAACAGCACCCAAAGGCCTGTGGGTCAACAATGCGCCAAGAATTTTCTTACATGACCTGGCATTCAGGATGGACTGGTCATCCATCTCCTGGAAATGTACTTTGGACTACCTCGTCCTAATTGTAAAGACGGCGAAAAGATTATCGGATGCCCTACTGAAGGAAATTGAAGAATGCGAAAATGAATTAAAGAAAGGCATAAATCCAGCGATCGTAAAAAAGAGATTAGAAGAAATAAACAAGGAAATGGATGAGACACGTGAGTTCATAATGCAGAGCAAATTGCAAAAACTCAGTAAAGAATTGAAGAGATTCAGTCGCGAAAAAATGCACCCATACATAACGGATGAATATACAACACGGGACACTGGATCTGACAATGAGTCCACAGGGTCAAACTCTTCCAATAACTCAGTTACGAGTATGGATGAATATACCACAAAAAGAGGACGCAATAATTACAGGAACCAACGCCCAAGAAGGGGAAATAGATGGCAAAGACCTTTCTACCCAGGTTACAATATGCCATTCTACCCCCCCTTCGTGCCACAATATGGAGGTTGGATGGATCCCTATAATCGAGGCTTACAGCAGATGCCGCAAATGGATGAACAGCAGATGACATCCAACTCCAACCCACACCAACAAGAGCCTTTTTTAGCCAGAGGCCAAAACCAAACAAGAGGCCGAAAAAAGACAATAAGATGGCAGGACCAACAAAGAAACGTCCAGACCAGGAGTATGGCTGCAACACAACCATCAACCAGCAAGACCAGACCCTCGTAGTAAATCTATCCGATTTACAACTGACCCAAGATCAATTGAGCGTCCTTAATAAAGGTTTAAGCTTTGTGCCCACACCTAGAGTGGACACTTTCAAACTTAAAAGCGAGTTAGCAGAGTTCTGCAGAACCCTCAAACTAAAAGCCTTCTTCTACAACATCCCCAACAACCAAATAGAAGGCGACACCTCCTTACGTAAGAAATCAACTTTCAATCCTCCTCACACCAGTGTCCCGCCTGAGTTTCATACCTTTGAACAATCTCTAATGAAGGGCGTGGACATGCTAGATAGGAACAAGAAAACATTCCAGAACTTAACCAAAAAAGAACGTGAAGCCCTGGACTCATTGAAGCAGAATGAGAACATAGTGGTCAAACCCGCTGATAAAGGGGGAGGCATTGTAATCTTAAATAAAGAGGGATACAATGACCAATGCCTGGCACTTTTGGCAGACACCAGATTCTACAGGAAACTAACCAGCGATCCAACAATGAGACTACAAAATGTTATATCCAGCATGGTCCATGAAGCAGAGACCAAAAATTGGGTGACCAAGAAGGAAGCTGAATATCTCACCACTTCAGACCCCAAAATCCCCTATTTTTACTCGCTTCCTAAAACACACAAAAACAGAACACCGCCTCCAGGGAGGCCCATAGTGTCCGGAATCGGATCAGTCCTGGAGCCACTCTCTAAGTTTGCGGATGAGTTCCTGAAGCCTATTGTACAGAGAACACCATCATATCTCAAAGATACTCGGGATCTGCTAGTACAAATCCAATCAAAAACCTTTGACCCAGACACCATGACCCTAGTAGGTCTGGATGTGGAATCTTTATTCACCAGTCTGCCACAAGATGATACATTACAAGTACTAGAAGATGTACTCTACTCAGAAGATTGGCAGTATAACACACCTAGGCACTTCATACTTGAGTGTTGCAAGTTAGCACTGAAAGAAAACTATTTTGCCTATGAGGAAGATCTTTACCTCCAGACCCATGGGACATCAATGGGCAGTGCCTTTGCCCCATCGGTAGCCGGGCTGTATGTAAGTAATTTTGAGAACAAGTTCATCCACAATGCAGCCAATGAATTCTCTCCAAACATCCTCTTCTGGAAGAGATTTATAGACGATGTGATCCTAATCTGGGACACATCAGCTGACTTGGAACAATTCATCCACTGGCTAAACCGTCTTGACCCCTGGCTTAAGTTCACTCATACCTCCAGCAACAATAGTTTGGATTTTTTAGACTTGACAATTTTTGTGGAAGAAAACACTCTACAAACAAAAACGTACACAAAGCCTACGGCCAAAAACAGTTTGCTCTCTTACCAGAGCTACCACCCCAAACCTCTAAAAGATAATTTGCCTTTCAGCCAATTTCTTAGATTAAAACGAAACTGCAGCAAGAAAGAAGACTACCTGACCCAAGCCCAAGAGCTCAGCCTGAAACTTTCCAAAAGAAACTACAAAGAAAAGACAATAAAATATTGTAAAAAGAGAGCTAACAACCAACCTAGAGAGTGCCTTTTACAAAGCTATCCCAAAACACAAATACAAGATCTGACAACCTGTGTTACCACCTTCTGTCCATCAACATACGAAGTGAACAAATTGATAAATAAGAACTGGCACATTCTGAACACCGGAGCTTTCAACTGGCCGAAACCAAGGTTTGCCAATCGCAGAACAAAAAACATCAAAGACGTTCTGGTCCATACCCGTCCCCAGAAGAAACAACAACTAACTGTCACGAGGGACGTAAGTATGAATCCAGTAACAGGCCACTACCCCTGTGGCTCATGTGTAGCCTGCAAAACCACCACTATGTCTAAGACATTGCAGCTAACTGAAAACCTGGTATGGACACAACGCCAACACACAAACTGCAACTCCTCTCATGTCATATACATGATTACTTGTAAATGCAACAAGAGATATATTGGCATGACTTGTCGCAAGATTAAGCTGAGGATCGGCGAACATAAGAGTAATATCCGCCTCAAGAAGAACACCACAAAATTGTGTGCCCATTTCATAGAGATGGGCCATTCATGTGAGGAGCTCCAATGGACAGTGCTTGAGATGCTCACCGACAAAAACACAAACTGCGAACGCCGTTTGTTTGAAAAAGAGCAAAGGTGGGTGGATCGCCTTAAAACTTGTGAGAATGGGCTGAACGATGCCATTCCCTGGCACCGCTTTGCCTATTAATAATGGCCACTGAAAAAGCTACAGTAATGCACTCCTTATTAAACCGCTAGATAATACAACAGATCAATAAAGCTATCGCTTCAGAGATTCGAAAAAAAACTCCGAAAAAACCAACACGCCTATTTGGCCCGCCTTGCGCCTTTAAATCCCAGCGCTCTCGTTCCCAACCACACCCCGGGGCAGAGTCAGCACAAGGCGAAAGCACCTACACATGCGGGTAATGGCGACGAGCACTTCGAGATATCGGTAAGACAAACAATCCCTTCTGAATACTAACGGGACGCTCTCTGTGACAGCTCTGAGCTTCAAGCGGCTTCAAAATAATGAGACCCCGGTGAGGCAGAACACGTATTGTTTTTCAGGTAGGAAAACATTGCTTAATCTACACGCGACGAAATAGCGTCATGCATATAGCGTGCTCCCTAGCGGGTGCTCTAAGAAAAAGCTGTTTGTACCTCCTGTACAGCTCTAAATTGCCCTCCAGTTTAATATACTCAACCAGTATTTCGTTTTTAACACAACAGAGCCTAGCATCTCTACTCTCCAGTATTTTGCCATCTTTCTAAAGATAGAAGTTTTTGCTGAAAGTGTCACAAAACTCTGATAATGAAACCTATTATTCATTCGGTGTAAGATATATGTGTGCATGCAAAACCTGTACTCTTGTCTATCTCATTGCAGATTACCAAGGGAAATTCCCTAATGTTATACAATCTGAACAAGAACGGTTGTACCAAAATGACTGCACTAATTGTGTGAGTACAACATTTTTATGTTTTTGTGAGTCCTGACGAAAGCTCCGCAGACCCTTCCAGGCCCCAGGAGCTGAAACATGTCGACGCTTTTTATTAACAACACTATCAGACCTAGTAACTCGGTCTAAGATCGTACCACTTATTTTAATTGTGGTGAGGAACAACCCCCCCATTAAAGAATCTTGGGATTGTTCACCCCCTATTTTAAACATTTTTTCCTTTTTTGCACAGTTTTCTTTACACCTTTTTCACGTACAATCTCTGGACACTGCACCCTTGACCAGAGGCGCCTCAGGTGAGGCTGGCAAACCCACTATTTCAGAGTAGCCAATGATAACTGCCACAACTCTAGTGTGGGGCGGACGAAACACATATACCGCACCTTTTCCAACCATAACACAGAGTTTATTGAGGCTACTCTGATTTGTATCCCTTATGCCAAAGGTCATAAGGTGTAACTAGTGTCCGTAATTCTACTTTTGATAATTGTCAACTAACCATTGGGGAACGAATACGGAGACTTTGATCCCTTATCCCTCCTTTTGATTATTTATCTACATAAGCAGCGCACAGCTGCGGGATTACATCTACTCTTACATATTCTCCGAGTATAGTAAGTAGTAATGGAAGGCATACCTGGATTGAGTTTTGATGCGAAAGAAATCGACGAAATACTGGCAGGACAATCATTGCTACAGAATGCTGAACTTATTGAAACCCTAGCACAAACTAATGACTGGGACAATTTAACAGACAAAAAGAGGGAACAGATCCGAACTTCCATCCACGGAATAATCATGACAGAATATTTACGAGTGAAAACAGCACCCAAAGGCCTGTGGGTCAACAATGCGCCCAGAATTTTCTTACATGACCTGGCATTCAGGATGGACTGGTCATCCATCTCCTGGAAATGTACTTTGGACTACCTCGTCCTAATTGTAAAGACGGCGAAAAGATTATCGGATGCCCTACTGAAGGAAATTGAAGAATGCGAAAATGAATTAAAGAAAGGCATAAATCCAGCGATCGTAAAAAAGAGATTAGAAGAAATAAACAAGGAAATGGATGAGACACGTGAGTTCATAATGCAGAGCAAATTGCAAAAACTCAGTAAAGAATTGAAGAGATTCAGTCGCGAAAAAATGCACCCATACATAACGGATGAATATACAACACGGGACACTGGATCTGACAATGAGTCCACAGGGTCAAACTCTTCCAATAACTCAGTTACGAGTATGGATGAATATACCACAAAAAGAGGACGCAATAATTACAGGAACCAACGCCCAAGAAGGGGAAATAGATGGCAAAGACCTTTCTACCCAGGTTACAATATGCCATTCTACCCCCCCTTCGTGCCACAATATGGAGGTTGGATGGATCCCTATAATCGAGGCTTACAGCAGATGCCGCAAATGGATGAACAGCAGATGACATCCAACTCCAACCCACACCAACAAGAGCCTTTTTTAGCCAGAGGCCAAAACCAAACAAGAGGCCGAAAAAAGACAATAAGATGGCAGGACCAACAAAGAAACGTCCAGACCAGGAGTATGGCTGCAACACAACCATCAACCAGCAAGACCAGACCCTCGTAGTAAATCTATCCGATTTACAACTGACCCAAGATCAATTGAGCGTCCTTAATAAAGGTTTAAGCTTTGTGCCCACACCTAGAGTGGACACTTTCAAACTTAAAAGCGAGTTAGCAGAGTTCTGCAGAACCCTCAAACTAAAAGCCTTCTTCTACAACATCCCCAACAACCAAATAGAAGGCGACACCTCCTTACGTAAGAAATCAACTTTCAATCCTCCTCACACCAGTGTCCCGCCTGAGTTTCATACCTTTGAACAATCTCTAATGAAGGGCGTGGACATGCTAGATAGGAACAAGAAAACATTCCAGAACTTAACCAAAAAAGAACGTGAAGCCCTGGACTCATTGAAGCAGAATGAGAACATAGTGGTCAAACCCGCTGATAAAGGGGGAGGCATTGTAATCTTAAATAAAGAGGGATACAATGACCAATGCCTGGCACTTTTGGCAGACACCAGATTCTACAGGAAACTAACCAGCGATCCAACAATGAGACTACAAAATGTTATATCCAGCATGGTCCATGAAGCAGAGACCAAAAATTGGGTGACCAAGAAGGAAGCTGAATATCTCACCACTTCAGACCCCAAAATCCCCTATTTTTACTCGCTTCCTAAAACACACAAAAACAGAACACCGCCTCCAGGGAGGCCCATAGTGTCCGGAATCGGATCAGTCCTGGAGCCACTCTCTAAGTTTGCGGATGAGTTCCTGAAGCCTATTGTACAGAGAACACCATCATATCTCAAAGATACTCGGGATCTGCTAGTACAAATCCAATCAAAAACCTTTGACCCAGACACCATGACCCTAGTAGGTCTGGATGTGGAATCTTTATTCACCAGTCTGCCACAAGATGATACATTACAAGTACTAGAAGATGTACTCTACTCAGAAGATTGGCAGTATAACACACCTAGGCACTTCATACTTGAGTGTTGCAAGTTAGCACTGAAAGAAAACTATTTTGCCTATGAGGAAGATCTTTACCTCCAGACCCATGGGACATCAATGGGCAGTGCCTTTGCCCCATCGGTAGCCGGGCTGTATGTAAGTAATTTTGAGAACAAGTTCATCCACAATGCAGCCAATGAATTCTCTCCAAACATCCTCTTCTGGAAGAGATTTATAGACGATGTGATCCTAATCTGGGACACATCAGCTGACTTGGAACAATTCATCCACTGGCTAAACCGTCTTGACCCCTGGCTTAAGTTCACTCATACCTCCAGCAACAATAGTTTGGATTTTTTAGACTTGACAATTTTTGTGGAAGAAAACACTCTACAAACAAAAACGTACACAAAGCCTACGGCCAAAAACAGTTTGCTCTCTTACCAGAGCTACCACCCCAAACCTCTAAAAGATAATTTGCCTTTCAGCCAATTTCTTAGATTAAAACGAAACTGCAGCAAGAAAGAAGACTACCTGACCCAAGCCCAAGAGCTCAGCCTGAAACTTTCCAAAAGAAACTACAAAGAAAAGACAATAAAATATTGTAAAAAGAGAGCTAACAACCAACCTAGAGAGTGCCTTTTACAAAGCTATCCCAAAACACAAATACAAGATCTGACAACCTGTGTTACCACCTTCTGTCCATCAACATACGAAGTGAACAAATTGATAAATAAGAACTGGCACATTCTGAACACCGGAGCTTTCAACTGGCCGAAACCAAGGTTTGCCAATCGCAGAACAAAAAACATCAAAGACGTTCTGGTCCATACCCGTCCCCAGAAGAAACAACAACTAACTGTCACGAGGGACGTAAGTATGAATCCAGTAACAGGCCACTACCCCTGTGGCTCATGTGTAGCCTGCAAAACCACCACTATGTCTAAGACATTGCAGCTAACTGAAAACCTGGTATGGACACAACGCCAACACACAAACTGCAACTCCTCTCATGTCATATACATGATTACTTGTAAATGCAACAAGAGATATATTGGCATGACTTGTCGCAAGATTAAGCTGAGGATCGGCGAACATAAGAGTAATATCCGCCTCAAGAAGAACACCACAAAATTGTGTGCCCATTTCATAGAGATGGGCCATTCATGTGAGGAGCTCCAATGGACAGTGCTTGAGATGCTCACCGACAAAAACACAAACTGCGAACGCCGTTTGTTTGAAAAAGAGCAAAGGTGGGTGGATCGCCTTAAAACTTGTGAGAATGGGCTGAACGATGCCATTCCCTGGCACCGCTTTGCCTATTAATAATGGCCACTGAAAAAGCTACAGTAATGCACTCCTTATTAAACCGCTAGATAATACAACAGATCAATAAAGCTATCGCTTCAGAGATTCGAAAAAAAACTCCGAAAAAACCAACACGCCTATTTGGCCCGCCTTGCGCCTTTAAATCCCAGCGCTCTCGTTCCCAACCACACCCCGGGGCAGAGTCAGCACAAGGCGAAAGCACCTACACATGCGGGTAATGGCGACGAGCACTTCGAGATATCGGTAAGACAAACAATCCCTTCTGAATACTAACGGGACGCTCTCTGTGACAGCTCTGAGCTTCAAGCGGCTTCAAAATAATGAGACCCCGGTGAGGCAGAACACGTATTGTTTTTCAGGTAGGAAAACATTGCTTAATCTACACGCGACGAAATAGCGTCATGCATATAGCGTGCTCCCTAGCGGGTGCTCTAAGAAAAAGCTGTTTGTACCTCCTGTACAGCTCTAAATTGCCCTCCAGTTTAATATACTCAACCAGTATTTCGTTTTTAACACAACAGAGCCTAGCATCTCTACTCTCCAGTATTTTGCCATCTTTCTAAAGATAGAAGTTTTTGCTGAAAGTGTCACAAAACTCTGATAATGAAACCTATTATTCATTCGGTGTAAGATATATGTGTGCATGCAAAACCTGTACTCTTGTCTATCTCATTGCAGATTACCAAGGGAAATTCCCTAATGTTATACAATCTGAACAAGAACGGTTGTACCAAAATGACTGCACTAATTGTGTGAGTACAACATTTTTATGTTTTTGTGAGTCCTGACGAAAGCTCCGCAGACCCTTCCAGGCCCCAGGAGCTGAAACATGTCGACGCTTTTTATTAACAACACTATCAGACCTAGTAACTCGGTCTAAGATCGTACCACTTATTTTAATTGTGGTGAGGAACAACCCCCCCATTAAAGAATCTTGGGATTGTTCACCCCCTATTTTAAACATTTTTTCCTTTTTTGCACAGTTTTCTTTACACCTTTTTCACGTACAATCTCTGGACACTGCACCCTTGACCAGAGGCGCCTCAGGTGAGGCTGGCAAACCCACTATTTCAGAGTAGCCAATGATAACTGCCACAACTCTAGTGTGGGGCGGACGAAACACATATACCGCACCTTTTCCAACCATAACACAGAGTTTATTGAGGCTACTCTGATTTGTATCCCTTATGCCAAAGGTCATAAGGTGTAACTAGTGTCCGTAATTCTACTTTTGATAATTGTCAACTAACCATTGGGGAACGAATACGGAGACTTTGATCCCTTATCCCTCCTTTTGATTATTTATGTACAGTGAAGCCATCATGGAGCTGGGGAACTCAAAATGATGAGTGTCCAGCTTATGTTCTCATAGTGGCTTCCCTGTGCACTTGATTAAATTTAAGGTTTTGTATAGATACCACAGGGACACATCCACTCACACATATATGCCCACACATTGGGTGTAGTGTGCCCTGCCTGTAAGGCATGCTGTTGGGGTGACTTTCCTATACCTCATGCAGTGCTTCACAGGCATCGCATTCAGAGATGGGTTTGAAAAAAGGGATCAACGGTGCACACCGTTATGGTAAATAATCAATTTCTGCCAACTGCTCTTGAGGTGATTGAAGGTTAGGTGATGAAGTGTGCTTCGCAGTATCTGTGGGCTGCCTTCCCACATATGAAATAACTTTGACAAAATCAAGCACTAAAATTGCTTGAGAAACTATGTGCACGTAGTTTCTCAAGCTATTTTTGTGCTTGATTTTGTCAAAATTCAGTGATGGGTGCCATGTCAACTGGGCTTGGTGAGGGGTCCCTTATGGTGGCACAGTTTGTGATGTAGCCCTTAGGAAGCCTCTTTAGATCAAATTCCCTAGTACCAGGGGCATCATTTACTAGTGTGCTAATTGTGGAACAGTGGTTCAGTTTTAGGGGAAAAAAATACTGGTTCTGGGGACCTGGTTAGCAGGAACCCAGTAGACGTTCAGTCAAAGTGCATCAGATCCCAGGCAAAAAGTGGCAGGTAACCATGTCACTTTTCTACACAACCCAAAACCCCCAATGAAACGGGCTGAGACTACCTTCACGAAGAGAGTCTTCATTGACTAAGTGGAAAAACCTGGAAAGAGCGCCTGCGTCCGCATGGTCTGCCCCAGGTCTGTGTTCCACTGTAGGGAGATGAACCACCTCAAAGGTATTGGGTTTTCACCTTTCTTCTGCATCAGCTATCGGAAAGGTCTGTGGTCAGTTTGGAAAAGGAAGTGAGTATTAAATAGGTATGGTCTCAGCTTCTTCAGGGACCACAGCAAAGGCTTCCCTCTCAATGGCACTCCAATGCTGTTCCCTGTGGAGTAACCTCCGGCTTATAAAAGCAACAGGCTGGTTATGGTCATCATCGTTGCTTTGGGTTAGGGCTGCTCCCATCCCTTACTCAAAGGCATCAGTCTGCACAATGAACTCTATAGAGTAAACTGGAGCTTTGAGAATAGGTGCAGAGCACATTGCCTATTTCACAGAGTCAAAAGCCTTTTGACAACTAAGGGGCCCATTAGGATGGCGGGCGGATCGCCACTGCCTGTATGGCGGTGGCGATCCGCCCGCCATTCTCGACCACCCGCCTAACATTTCCCCCCGCCATATTATGATGGCGGTGGGGACCCAGGCGGACGGAAAGACCGTCCCCCAGTTTTCCGCCAGTAGGCAATCCGCCCGATTGCCTACCGGGCGGACAGGCCTGCAATATGGTGGCTGTGCCTTTAAAGCACCGCCATTCATATTATGATGATGGCGGTGTCTTGCCTTTCCATGGCTGAAACTCCGCCATGGAAAGGCATTCAGTCTTTCCTTTGGGGGCCCGTTGCGGGCCCCCATGGCGTTGGGTGGGTGGGTGACTGGACTTGGGGGTACCCCCCAACATTTGCATGCACAAGGTGGCAGGTACCGCGCGGTGCCTGTCACGTTGTGTATGCAAATGCACAACATGCCTTTTTAACATTGTGGCGGGTGCTGAATACAGCACCGCCCGCCACAATGTTAAATATACAGGATGCGACCGCCATGGTGGCGGTCGCATCCTAATAGGCACAGCGGGACCGCCACGCCTCTTGCGGTCAGTCCCGTTTACTGTTACGGTGGAAGGCGGACATTATCCGCCCGCCATTGTAATGGGCCCCTAACTGTCCAATTTACCTTTTTAGGCATTTTCTTGGAGGTTCTGTGAGGGGTGCCACAATGGAACCATACTCCTTCACAAACCTCCTGCAATACCCTTTCAAGCTAAGGATTGCCCTGACTGGGGTCTGAGTGGTTGGAGTTTACCAGTCCAGATTCGTCTGGATCTTGGGCTATAAAGGTTGTACTTGGCTTCCACCTACTAGGTGGTCCTAATATACTACAGTGCCCTGCCCGATATGGCACTTGGATGCCTTGATAATAAGGCCTGCAGTCCACAGGGTCTGCAAAACCTTGCCATGGTAGATCAGATGATCTCCCGGGTGGAACTATAGACAGCAATGGCATCCAGATATGCTGCACAAAATGCTTCCAACCCAGGAGGGACTTGGTTCACCAGCCTTTGGAAGGTGGTAGGGGCATTCTTTAAGCCAAAAGCCAAAACAGTGAACTGATAATGCCCATCTGGTGTGGAGAGTGCTGTTTTCTCTTTTATTCCTTGGGTTCGGCCTGAGATTCAGTTAAAGGTACTGAGGAATTTGTCTGGGCCCAATTTGTCTATCAACTCATCAGCTCTGGGTATGGGGTGAGCATCTGTCTAAGTGGCAGCACTGGGACCTCTGTAGTCCACACAAAACATAATTTCAGGTTTAACCACTCTTGGAGTGAGGTTTGGGGCAAGACCACGGGCTGTTAGAGGGTACAATAACCCCCTAATGCCAACATCTTGCTGATTTCAGCTTTGATGCTCTCCTCAACATGGTCAGACTGTCAATAAATCTTGTTTTTGACAAGCAAGCTGTCTCCTGTGTCCACATCATGGGTATACCAGTGTGTCTGTACAGGGTTTCAGGAGAAGAGTCTAGCATACTGCACCAGCTCTTGTCTACAGTCAGCTTGCTGTTGGGCAGAGAGGGTGTACGAATAGGCCACTCATCTACTGACCCATCTTTGGCTCTGCTGGAGAGGAGGACAGGAAGAGGTTCACTCTCTGCTTCCTGATCCTCATCAGCACGGTCACTTCAGCCCTGTCGTGGAAAAGCTTTAGGCGGTTAACATAGATGACCCTTTTGGGGTTCCTGCTAGAGCCCAGGTAAGCCAGGTAGGTGACCTCACCTTTCCTCTCAAGGATAGGGTAGGGGCCACTCCATTTGTCCTGGAGGGCCCTATGTGCCACAGGCTCAAATACCCATACCTTCTCCCCTGGTTGGAACCTTCACCATGGCAGCCTTTTGGTCATACAAGAATTTTTGAAGCTCTTGGCTGGCTTCTAGACAAGTTGGTACCCGCACAGGATGGCCAAAAAAGAGTTCAAAGGGGGAAAAATCTCCTCCCTTCTGTGGCACATCTCTGTTAGCGAAAAGCAGGCATGGCAAAAGGACATCCCATCTCCTTCTGAGTTTGTCAGTGAGTCCCATGATCATGCCTTCAATTGTCTTGTTAAATCTGTAAACAAGTCCATTGGTTTGTGGTTGATATTGGGTAGTGAACTTATAGGTCACTCCACACTCAGTCCACATGTGCTTCAGGTAGCGCGTCATTAAGTTTCTACCTCTATCCGAAACCACCTCCTTAGGGAAACCCACTCTGGTAAAAGTACCAATGAGGCCCTAGCCACTACAGGAGCAGTGGTAGTCCTAACGGGAATTGCCTCAGGGTACCTGATAGCATGATCCACTACTACCAGCATGAACCTGTACCCTGATGCAGTTGGAGGGTCAAAGAACCAACATTGTCAATTCCTACCATTTCAAATGGTACCCCAACCACTGGAAGTGGAATTAAGGGGGCCTTTGGGTTGGCCACCTACTTTGCCACTGGCTTGGCAGGTGGCACACGAGATGCAAAACCCCTTTACTTTCTGGGACATGTTTGGCCAGTGGAGGTGGCTGAATAGCTTGCTCCAAGTTTTGCTCTGGCCAAGATGCCCAGCTAGGGGGATATCATGTACCACTGTGAGGAGAAATTCTCTGAACTGCTGAGGCGCAACCACTCTCCTGGTGGCACCATGTTTGGGGTCTCTGACCTCAGTGAACAGGAGCCCTTCCTTCCATTAGGTCCTGTGGAAGCCACTGACATCTCCCCTTTTCTGTGCAGCAGTTTGCTGTCTCAGGCTATCAAGAGTAGGACAGGTCATCTGTAATTGGCGCAGCTCTTGCCTAGAGGGCCCCCCTGGGTGTGGGAGATCTGCTGTATAAGGCCCAAGTTCCTGGGCTCAGTTTTCTCTGGGGCTGACGGGTATTCTCCCTGGGGAGAGGGGACCTGAACTTGTGGCTGTTCAGAAGCTGACTTCCTTCCTTTTCTCTTGGAGGGCTGTGCCATACTTTAAGACTCCTACACCTCTTTTTCACTCTGGGCCTTGCTCTGGATTTTACGCACACCCATTCAGGAATTCCTATCATGGCTTCATGGGACCTAAGCTCGTCTTCAGCCGAAGCTGAGGACTCCAGATCATTCCCTAGCAGACAATCCACCGGAATTGCAGAAGAGACCACAACCTGTTTCAGGCCAGTACCCCTCCACACTCTAAGGACACCATCGCCATGTGATGGAACTTAGTGACATTATCTGCGTTGGTGAATGGGTAAGTATTTCCAGTCAGGTATTGTTCTGAGGATAACAATTTTTTCAGTTTCCAGTCTACTCAGATCCCAATAATTAAGGGCTGCTGTTTGTATTTTTCCATTTTGGTAGGTGAAACAGCCAAGGTAGCAAGATCCACCCCACCCTCAGAGACTAGTGTAGCTTCAGTGTGCCCTCTGATTTGCCCAGGGCACACTAGGGATCCCACCTGGAGACTTGCTATTCCAGAGCTAGCTGGCGGAACTAGAGGGGGATTATTTTTGAGAAAGGCAGAGTCTCCAGTCGGTGTACCAGTGGTCTACAATTGTGACACCATGCCTTTTTGGGATCCCAAATTGTTGCGTGCTTATCTAGGATCCTGATCGATACTGTGACCTTATGCCCCTATTCGGCTATAAATCCATTTATTCCCTATATTGGCATAACCGTTCAAGTGCGATATTCAGAAAGTCATCTCTGGCCTCACACGAACAGAGCCACATTCCAGAATAGTTTTCTCTGCCACTTCCTTTGCAACCAATTAGTGCAATGACAGAGCAGAAGTCACTATCTGAGATTCCTAGATTAACACTCCGAGTTCTTCAACAAGATAAAAACTCAGCAAACCTGGAAATCCCCGCTTGCTGTGTTTTGATTAGTAATGGAACTCTAATGAGCAACTGATAGCGATCACTTCCTAGTGACATCTTTAATTGACATCTTATGTCCAGCAAACTTACGTCAAACATGGGACCTTTCAGGTATAAATATTACCAACGTTGTCTTAAGCAATTGCCCGTTGCCTGTTGCTGCAGCCTGTTGCCCGTCGCTTGATGAAGCTGCTGTATGCAAGCTGCTGATACCATTATCGCTGCTAAAGCGCGAACGATGGTGTGGTGTAACTAGGAGCTGAACAGCCGTCCCTCTGCGAAGAGCCCAGCAGATGCCAGCTGCCCGCGGACGCTGTCCCCCTTCCTCCTCCTCCTCGACGCGCTGAAGAAGAGACGCTGCCTTTCTCCTGCAGAGAAATCCAGCTCCCGCGTTTCTGGTCTACCCTCGCGAGTGACTGGGATACCGAGTTTCCCCTGAAGGAGATACCAGACCTCCATCATTCTATTCAGAGGTATGGTGTTGACTAAACCCTTAGTGAGAATTCTTGAAGCAAACCTTGGCAAAACCAACTTAAACTAAAGCTACTTACTTACTCCCCTCCCACGTATTAGGCTTAGGTCAGGTACACTGGGGTAGGCGTAGTTAGAAGCACCAGTTGAGTATTTTAGCCTAATGTATATATGACTGTATATATGTTTTATTACTTTTAAACCATTGTATGGCTAAGAAACCATATCAATGCTTTTACAGTATTATCTCGCAATACTTATCTTACTGTACGTACTTTTTATAATAACAAGTCTTGCAATTGTGGCAATTCATTTCTCTTGTACGAGAAGAAAGACTGTTCAATAAATGTTAACCCTTTATTGACAAACGCCCGTCTCTCTATTCTCTACATATTGTGAAAGTAATCTGCACTAACTTGACTGAGTAAAATAACTGTCTATTGTTTCACACGACCCTAGAGATTGACTCTTGATCTGAGGAGCAAAGTTGTCATGTTGCACAGTTGTTGGAAAACTGAATCCCTTCTTGTCTGTGCCAGGGAAGCTGATCACTTCCTATTCAGTCAAGAAAGTTTCCAGTGACCTCTGAGCTAGTTGGTAACAAACCCAATTAAGTTTAGCATAGTCAGTGGAGGCCTGGAAGATCTGCACTTCTACGTCGATACTACTATTTATGTTATTCCAATGCGCAGGACCTAGTGGGAAACTAGGAACTACACTACATGGCGCCCAAACGTTTGGTAAGGCCATAAACTAACGCAAGACGTTAGAGTAACTCAGTCGTGCATATTTCACACAGACCCCTTTCTCCCGTAAATACTCCAATAGACGTCTGGAGTGGGTGAAAGGTTAAAATCCGCCCAAACTCAGTAGGAAGAGATTCCTATGTAAAGTTCTGGTTTATTCAATGTTGAAGGATACAGTGTTCCAAAATATTGTGCACCTAATCTTTGTCTCCTTGGAGACCTACTCTGCAAACCTTGCATTTATACAATGCCAGGAGAAAACGGAACCACTGGGGCCGCAGCAGATGCAACTCAGCAGGGTCCCGAACACACAGACCTGGATGCAATTATCATCCCGGTCCACTTAAGAAAGTCTATAACTTTAAAACTTATAGAAAACGGACTGACACCACAAGGTGGTACAGTAATTTTCGTGATAGAGGCACACGAATATCGGCAGACAGAGGTATTCTATTCATGGATAAACTTTCCAGCGGCAAACGCTACAACAAAAGAGTTTCACTATTACAAAATAGAGGAACCTCCGGAAGAGTACGCTCCTTTTGAGGAGACTGAAATCCCACTAAAATTCCGAGAGCACCTGCTCTGGTTTAATGGCGCCCTAAAACATAATGATCACATAACTAGGCTCGGTCCACTAGGTAGATCAGGAGCAACGTGGCCGGTTCTAGCCGGCTACACACCACATCCTGACATTGCAAAAATGTCTAAAGAAGAACTCTTAGTTAACATAAGAGAATTAACAAAAGCATATAGAGAGTTAGTAAAATTATTTATAAAAAAATAATTCAAACACTCCTAAAAAGAGGTGGGATGGAAATAAACAATCCACTCCCAAGGAAAAAGTTTTCCAGTCCAGAGGAAGGTCTCCTCGACGGAGGGAAAGAACTCCGACTCGAGAACACCAGTCTCCCCAGAGGGAGCCCTCTGAGAAAAGATATAATCTTAGAAATAGGGATAATCTGAAAAAAACTGATAGATATCAAAGTATTGATACACGTCCCTCTCGATCTTTTTCGCAGAAATCAGAAAGAAGAGGACGGTCAGACCCAGGAGAGCACACCAAGTCCAAAGACAAGGAACCTGCTCAGAGTAAAAAATCTCAATTTCCGAAAAAGAAGGTAGCCAGTATTAGAGTTATCAACCGTGCCGAGAATACTGAGGACACAGTTGAAAAACGGGGAGTGGGCATTGACAATGTTGGACAGTGCAGCAGAAATCAGTATAGCGCGCAAGATCTTGATGAGTCATCTGGAGACAGTGGACACGAATGAATACATTCAGGTTGAAACTGCCGACACCAGACTTAGCGAGCCCATAAAATATACGAAATAACATTGCGTATAGAGGGTGATAAGACTAGGAGAATAAGGGGTCTATTTTGGGATAAACTCTCAAAAGGCTATGATATTCGTTTAGCTGAAAAAGATTGGCCCCCAGAGTTTGTCAGGGAGTGTCCTCGTGGCGAAGAAATGATTATGCCTGCCTTCTCGAATCACATTCTGATTCACAAAAAATATACATATGCAAGGAAATGGGCAGTAGCCCAGGCACCGGCATTATATAAAAATCATGTAGGATGGGATGAGGACTCACCTCCTCACAAAATCCAGTTAAAAAGTGAACCAACTGCCCAAAGGCAGTATCCCATTAAGCAAGAAGCTAAAAAACAAGTCAGGGAGATCTTAGATCAACTTGAATACCAGGGGGTGATTGAAACTTGCACCTCTCAAATGAACAATCCTTTGTTTCCTGTCTCCAAGCCAGACAATTCATATCGTCTAGTTTTGGACTACAGACACCTAAACTCATGTTGCAAAACTTTTGCAGTACAAAACTCGCATAGTGCAGCCCTAATGAATAACATAGTTAGGAAAAAATATAAAACGACATTAGACATATCTAATGGCTTCTTTTGTCAAAACATTGCTCCAGAAAGCAGATATTTGACCGCTTTCTCAGCATTTGGGTCACAGAAAAATTCTGTCGACTCCCACAGGGGTTCAAGAACAGCCCAGGACTATTCTCAGCTAGGGTAACAGAGTTACTACAAATGTATGATGATGAGGCGTTATCTTACGTGGATGATATCTATCTCACAGACGACGACTTGGATACTCACTTGAAAAGAGTGAACACCATTATACTTGGGTTCGCAGCAGAGGGTTACAAATTCAACTTTAAAAAGTCCCGAATTGCCCATCTGACAGTACTATTTTTAGGGTACGAATTATCAAGTGAAGGAAAAAGCCTAGCGGACAACTTCTTAGAGAAGTGCGCTGTACTCCAAGCTCCAAAAACGCTGAAGAATCTACAATCCATACTAGGTTTTCTGAATTTCGGAAGAACTTACATCCTAAATTACGCAGAGAGGGTTAAACCTCTTTACGAACTAATTAAACCTGATTTTAAACAAATCAATTGGACTCAAAAACACACAGAAATTTTGAGATCACTGCAAACAGACATGTTAGCAAAAACTAAATTAGATACACGTGACAACACACGCGGTCTTGTAATCCTAGTCATCCCAGGAGGATGCGGATTCACGTACCTAACCTCTAATGAGGGAGAAAAGGTACCAATTTCAATTAAATCTCACTTGTACACACAAGTAGAAAAAACATTCAGTCACACAGAAAGAACTGTGAAAGCAGTGCAAATTGCATTAGCAAATGAACGAGAATTAGCACATGGTAAACGGATTAATATCCTCACAGCGGAATCCGCCTTCGAGGCGCTATTCAGCCCAGTAAACCTGCCTACAGTGTCACTGGACCCGAAATGGATACAGTGTGTAGATTCTCTAGGAGCGGAAGATGTGAAATACTATTTCGCCCCGCAATTCGAAGAACTGAATGATTTAGAGTATGAAGAAGAATATCCTCTGCCAATCGAACTTCTGCCTCTCCCACAATACGCCTGTATAATCTATACAGACAGATTTGTACAGCATTTCAACGTAGAGAGCAATTCCTACGATGCAGCCTGTGCGATTGTTAAAGGTCGTTGGCTGTGCGGTAAATTCAGACCGAAAGTAACAAAAACTGAATCTGTAAGAAACTGTTCGGTTCAGAGAACTGAAATCAGATCTTTAAAAATGGCGCTCGAAAATGCAGAACGTGAATTCCCGACACTTATCGTGTGTGATTCTCATTTTTGCGTCAACTCTTACAATAACAAACTGCAGAGGTGGATTGAAAACGATTATAAAGATGACACAGGTGCCACAATAAAGCATAAATTGCTCTGGAAACAGGTAGCTCTTTTACACAAAGAACTACAAAAGACTCACGTGATTCAAGCACAGAGTCTTCAACGTGATGGCGTTCACGTTGCAGGGAATTCATTGGCTAACACAGCCAAAGCGGAAGCAACTAAACCGGCTTCCGTAGCCACAAAAAAGCGTACAGAAAAATACATAGACGGGGAAACCATGCTGGCAGTAAAAACGACCGTAAAAGGCGACTGTGCAGCACTACCCGTGAACTATCCACTCAATTATGCATACGTAATTGATCCAAACTCCGTTCCTTTTGCTCGAATCCCTGGAGTGGGGGATAGGGTAATTCCAAACAGGGACCGGAGGGGCTTCCTCTTACTGGAAGCACACATGGGGTTGGGTCTGAGACACCAAACATTTAAAAAATCTCTGAAAGGATTACAATCAGAGTACTGGTGGCCAGGAATGAGCATAGATATTCAATGTTTTGCTCAAAATTGTGAAGACTGCAACAGAGATCGCAGTAATGAACAGGCCAGTGTAGTTTCAGGAACCCTGATAGACAGCATAAAGCGGTCTATCTGCGCAATCAAAGAAGAGGAGCGCGTCCCATTGTACACAGTTAAGGCTAAACACACTTAAAAAATGTGGCCTCCAGCGCTCGGCTGACGCTAGAACTGTTATAAGAGAGATCTGCGAGTCTTTATCGGCACATACGCAATTACCACGTTCCACTCTGACCAGGGTCCTGCTTTTAGCTCTCGAGCTTATAAGGAGGCCATGGCCAGCATGGGAATTGGGTTGCGGTATTCTTGTCCGTCGCACCCCGAAGGGAATAGTGTGGTTGAAAGAAAAAACCGGGACATAAAGCGACCTATAACAGCAAAGGTATTAGGTTCAGGCGCTGGGTGGGTCAAACATCTAATAAGTGTCCAGACTAGTCTTAATAACTTGCCAAGAAATTCTCTAAAAGGTTTCAGCCCATACGAACTATTGTTCGGAATTAGAATGAACATTCAGGACCTCGATAGTCAGATGTCAGTGGTACAAGAAAAAACAACAGACTTTGACATCAAAGATCGTTTGGCTGTTTTACAGGAACTGAATGAAACAAGAAAATCCTTAAGCAACATAAAGTTAAAGCAACAGCCATCTACCACTGACGAGGCACCACAAGCAACAGCCCCAGCAAGGACTGTCTGGATTCCAAAGATTGGGGATCTAGTCAGAGAAAAAATCGCGGTGAAGAAGGAATTTGGGCCTTCTTACAGAAAAGCAGTACCTCTCTTGGCAGTCACCGGAACAAGATCAGTAGTACTACCGCCCCTTGCTGGTAAAAAGGAGAACAGAGTCGTGTCTATCGACCTGGTAAAACCACAACCATGTGGCCTATAATCAACAGTAGGCCCAGTGGACTCCCAAGAAACAACAGAATACCCAAACTTGCAACAATCCAAGAGGTTCAAACTGAAAGACTCATCACATTCGATCAGCCTGCAGTGCACAGAGAAGGACTATGCAATAATGCCATGGAACTCGTGCCTCTTGAGACACAGATTGTAACAGTTTGTCAAGAAACACCGGTCTACAATAATGTGGCATCAGAAAATGCTACCGAGAGACAAATTGAAAATTCAATCCCAACAATTGACAGAACTGCCTCTCGTTATTTCATCAACTTCGACAACTTCTCTGAAGATCAAAACGACCCCGAAGTGATGCCAGAAACTAAAAAGACCTTTAAAGAAAAAGCAAAGGAACTCTTTCATCAACTGAAGGAAATCTACCTTATTTCCCCTTGGTTAGAGTTCTGGTTCGGTCTAGGTGTATTTTTCTTCCTGCTTTGGCTCATCATGGTACTTTGTTTGGGAAAATTCATTGAGGGAAAATATAGTACAATGGACACAGCAAGTCAGAACATCAACCTAGTCCTCAAACCACACAGATCATCCCACGTGAAGAAAAGAGAACTGTCAACAGTAAATGTCACAGCAATTCCAATACCTGGTGGGGTGGTATGGGAGAAAACAGACTATGAGATCTATGGTCCGGTCGAGATCCTGAAGTATCCTCATCAACTGAAGGTTTCCTTAAGTGACTTTGTAAAACCTAGTACATTCTCTGATGATTGGGACTTTAACAGTATTAATGACATGATGTCTGATTTAGTAATGTCAGCAAGATTCACAGATCATGATTATTTACAAGGTTCATCTAGTTATGAGCAATTATTCTGCTATAACACATTATGGTGATCACTATTTGCATAAATCTGCACAGCCTAGAAATGTTTTTATGTATAATCAATGGGAACATTGTGCTACACCACCTAAAAGCAGTTCTAAAGCATTTTTTGAGAAATTCAAATACTTCCCAGGGTTTAACACCAGTGATGCAGAAATGTTTTATTACAAACTGTTAGATAAAACAGGAATGAAAACAATGCTGACAAACACTAAATTAATATATTCAGAAGCATTTTATGAAAAAATGATGACATTTGGTTTTGATTATTGGAAAAATAACATTGAAACGAAAACCATTTGGGGTACAAAAGATTGGCAGGTACAAGGCCTTGAAGCACTATTCAGAACCTGCATGATACCAGAACAAATGATGTTTTTAAATGACACAATACACCAAACATCCTGTCTTGGCCTAGCTAAGATCAAAGACCTTAACAAACCGTCTATTCCAAAGCCAATACCTGAAAATACAACTACAGATATTGAGTTAGACGTTTCACAAATTTTACATTTTAACAGAACACATCCTGATTGGAAAAAGTGGTTAATCTGGCCTACTGACACAAACAACTGTCAAGATAGATTCCTGAATAAAACACAGGGGTTAAAAATGACCAGACAAGACCCTAGATACTCCCAGAGACAACATCCAGGGATAGTAACAACATACAGTGTAGGGAAACTCTGCCTCGAATGGCTAACATCATCCACACTGGCTGAAATTAAGCAACACTTGTCTTTACTAAAAGATGGTGTTGATTTGCGCGATTTCATTCTTGGACCACGCAAACAGCGTCAAAAGCGTTTCATAGCGACCAGTATCTATGCTGCGTACAACGAGGCTTGGAAAGTCACACAAATTGAAACAGCAGAAAAAATACGAGAAATTGATCGTATTAATTTGGAAAAATCACTTTCTGTAGTGGACAATGGGTTAATGACTCTGTCCTCCAGAATATATTCGTTGGACAATATTGTATCTTCTGCCTTTGACATAATAGACAGAGACTTGCTAATGTTACAACATGGCCAATCTCAATTACGTTCTATTGTACAATTGGGCTGGACGCTGCAAAATCTTCGTTCAGGCTATGTGCCTTGGCGTTTAATCAACACAACGTCATTATTTTCCATTTTTAACCTTACTGATAAAAAATCAGTTTGGCACAGAAAGGAGCAGACTATACAATCCTGAGCATCGAAAAACTTGAGAGATTACCATTGACAATGTCAGAGAGTCCTGTCATTGAATGGATAATGCACGGAATTATCACTATTCCGATAACAACTTTCCGATTTAAAAAGTGCCTTGAATACATACCTACTGGCCAGTATGAACGATTGGGTAAAGGATATGTAAAATCAGAATGGAAATTACCATACACACATTCTTGCTATAGTGACAGCGACAAAAATGTATTTCTTAGTGGTGAAAATTGTAAACATTCACTAAGCGGTATACTTTTGTGCCAGGGTATTAATTTACATGGCGCTTGTGATGGAAATTCTAACAACCTTTCATGCCACCAGCTAGTCACACCTGCAACTCAGATAGAGCCCTTCTTTATGCAACTTGCTAACGGGAGTTACATTCTTAGAACGGATCACAGATGTTGTGGCCTTGTTCCAGGGAAAAGTTATCTAGTAAGAGTAACATCCATGGTCAAATGCTGTATGCAGGCATTGTTCCCGAGCGGGCTTGCAGACACAGTGACTCCCATCTGGCCTCGTCTGAATCTCTATTCTATACGAATTGATACTTTAAGCAAAATGAAGTCTGTGCTTTTACAGACAACAGTGCCCATAACGTCATCAAAAGAGACGTATGATCTTCTAGTTGCAAGGACAGCTACGGAAGTTCATGAACTTTTATCAACAAATTGCCCCGTGCATTTCGTAGAAATGCTTAGCCAACTCCTTAACATGTCTAGTGCCACAGGCATCCCAGGCATATTTAAGACGATTTTTACGGGACTGCTAACACCTTTTCAATCAATTTTGGGAATCGTTCCTAATTTTGTTCACTCTGTTTTTGGCGGCATACCCTTATTTTTGGGACTTGTAGCAGGGATTTTATTTTTGACCGTCCTGCTTCGTTATGGCAAGCCAAAGCTCAGACATAGGTCCCATGGGAATGGAAGAGACAATCCTAGCAATGCGCTACCGGGACAGGATACCTAACGTCCTTGGATTGGCCAGGCTGAGAGATCTCAACATGACCTGGTTCCTTTCATTCAGACCTATATGGCAGAACTGTATCTTACCGGTACTTCGATGTATGCTATGCGGATATGAGTGCGTGTTGGACATCTGTCTTTCACTTCCATCAGCAGTACCAATGGACGTCGATACTTTGCTCAGTCCGATAATGGCTCACGCATTGTGTTGTCCCCAGCGGCTACCAATCCTGATGACGGCATTCGTTGGGACTCCTGTGCTACGACTAGGTGGTAACAGTGGAGCGAGTGACAAAAGCAACATCATCCAGGTCCGACCTTCTGTGAGCATTGCTGATCCCGACTATGATGACAGCAATCATTCTCACACCTGCCAAGTTACAGCACTATCGAATTTGGTTGAACTGTCACCTGATTTTGTAGACCAATTCTTTGAGAGCCTGTCTGATATGATGTTCTCACCCGAACAGAAACAATAACTTTGGAGAAGCATTCCGACACACAGCGTTCCCATGAACTCTGAATTCGGCCTTCAGTTTTGAACAACAAAAACTGCTAAAAGCGTTGGAACTCTATTTTCCCGTTCAAACAATAATTCTTTTGAATTGAACACTTTATAATATTCACCCTTTTTTGGCACGAAAAATTCTTTGCTTAAGGTAAAAACTATTCTTAGAGAACAGAAGCTTCAACTTCTATTTCTAAACACATCTAGAGACATAACAAACTTACATCAGCCTCTAGCACATGTTATTGCAATGCATTTATATGTGATGATTTATCTCGCCCTTCTTCTGTTTCAGAGATATTTCATGTGTAATTCTTTTTGCATAATCGTTCATTGATTTCATATGCTATAATTTTTGAATGATTTCTATGCTTCAAAAACGTACAGTACCTATAATTTCACGTATTTCAAAATACGCCTATTTCAAATGCATTTATGTATTTTGGGGTGGGCAATGTTACACATGCATCTTATTGCTCTAGTTTTAGTAATTTGATGGACATGAACCCGTGGAGTGGGTGTTGCGTGCTTATCTAGGATCCTGATCGATACTGTGACCTTATGCCCCTATTCGGCTATAAATCCATTTATTCCCTATATTGGCATAACCGTTCAAGTGCGATATTCAGAAAGTCATCTCTGGCCTCACACGAACAGAGCCACATTCCAGAATAGTTTTCTCTGCCACTTCCTTTGCAACCAATTAGTGCAATGACAGAGCAGAAGTCACTATCTGAGATTCCTAGATTAACACTCCGAGTTCTTCAACAAGATAAAAACTCAGCAAACCTGGAAATCCCCGCTTGCTGTGTTTTGATTAGTAATGGAACTCTAATGAGCAACTGATAGTGATCACTTCCTAGTGACATCTTTAATTGACGTCTTATGTCCAGCAAACTTACGTCAAACATGGCACCTTTCAGGTATAAATATTACCAACGTTGCCTTAAGCAATTGCCCGTTGCCTGTTGCTGCAGCCTGTTGCCCGTCGCTTGATGAAGCTGCTGTATGCAAGCTGCTGATACCATTATCGCTGCTAAAGCGCGAACGATGGTGTGGTGTAACTAGGAGCTGAACAGCCGTCCCTCTGCGAAGAGCCCAGCAGATGCCAGCTGCCCACGGACGCTGTCCCCCCTCCTCCTCCTCCTCGACGCGCTGAAGAAGAGACGCTGCCTTTCTCCTGCAGAGAAATCCAGCTCCAGCGTTTCTGGTCTACCCTCGCGGGTGACTGGGATACCGAGTTTCCCCTGAAGGAGATACCAGACCTCCATCATTCTATTCAGAGGTATGGTGTGAACTAAACCCTTAGTGAGAATTCTTGAAGCAAACCTTGGCAAAACCAACTTAAACTAAAGCTACTTACTTACTCCCCTCCCACGTATTAGGCTTAGGTCAGGTACACTGGGGTAGGCGTAGTTAGAAGCACCAGTTGAGTATTTTAGCCTAATGTATATATGACTGTATATATGTTTTATTACTTTTAAACCATTGTATGGCTAAGAAACCATATCAATGCTTTTACAGTATTATCTCGCAATACTTATCTTACTGTACATACTTTTTATAATAACAAGTCTTGCAATTGTGGCAATTCATTTCTCTTGTACGAGAAGAAAGACTGTTCAATAAATGTTAACCCTTTATTGACAAACGCCCGTCTCTCTATTCTCTACATATTGTGAAAGTAATCTGCACTAACTTGACTGAGTAAAATAACTGTCTATTGTTTCACACGACCCTAGAGATTGACTCTTGATCTGAGGAGCAAAGTTGTCATGTTGCACGGTTGTTGGAAAACTGAATCCCTTCTTGTCTGTGCCAAGGAAGCTGATCACTTCCTATTCGGTCAAGAAAGTTTCCAGTGACCTCTGAGCTAGTTGGTAACAAACCCAATTAAGTTTAGCATAGTCAGTGGAGGCCTGGAAGATCCGCACTTCTACGTCGATACTACTGTTTATGTTATTCCAATGCGCAGGGCCTAGTGGGAAACTAGGAACTACACTACAAAATCCTACCTTGGTACCCAGTTTGTGGTTATGGAGAATTTGGGGGCCCACCCTCCTGAGCAGGGTTTTAGGAACCTTCAGCAGACTCTTTTCTTTTATCCTTAGGTTGTTCATCCTCTTTCCCCTGGGGAAGTTTTGTAACCCCTTTCTTTTGGTCCCCCCACCAGTGGTATTTTTCGTCACCCTAGTCCTGAACTGTGGTCTGCCTTCCCCAATTCTTGGGGAGAAGTAGGATCTAGGTCCAACAAGTATTGATGCAACATTTTGGAAACACGGTTACTCAACAGATGTACTTTCATAATCAAATTATACAGACCATCTTAGCCATGCACCTGGCTTCCTTTCAACCAACCACCTAGTGTCTTTACTGAAAAATCTACAAAATCAACCCAGGACTGACTCAGGGTTTTCTTAGCCCCCTTGAACTTAATTCTATGATTTTCAGTGGTGCACCCAAAGCCCACAAACAGGGTACCCTTCATTTGGTCTCAGGACTCAGCATCGGCCTCGTTCAGTGTCAGGAGCCTATCCCTGCTCTTACCAGAGATCAGTTCCCAAAGTGGAGAGCCCCAATACATCTGGTTAAGCCTCCTCATCTTACAGGCTCTCTCGAAATCTGTAAACCATTTCTTGATAGCATCACCCACTGCATATTTTGGGACTATTCTTTTGGAGATTTTAGGGTCAAAGATTTCTTCTCTAGGTATTATGTTGCTGCCACCATTCATGGGTGCTAAACCCATGTCTGCCCTTTCCCTTTCTATAGCCAATATCCTGTCCTCAGGGCTATTCTATAGGCCAATCTTTCAAGAATACCTTCTTCCTCACAGAGTTCTTCATTGTAGCGTGAGCGACCTGAACCATCCTTGCTAGAGGCAGGTGCTCTTGGCGCATTTGGTTGGTTGCCGGGTACAGGTACAACTTCTCCTTCGAGGGAGGGAAGATCTGGATCATCCTCCTCACTCACTTTATACTGATCTTCAGGGTTGGTGGCCTCATCCGCAGGATAGCCCAGCTCATACTCTGCCAACAGCTTCTGAAGAGTTGCAGTAGTAGGGTGGGAGTCAGTTTTTGCCTTGTACCCTTTATAGGGGATCCCTAATTGCGGGTATTTAAGCTGCAGGTAAAGGGTATGGTTGATCTCCTTAGGCACAGACTCTGGGGTACTCATTATCACACTAAAGGTGGGACTTTTTGGAGCTAGAAAAGAATCCTAACACAAGTTTTTCAGTCCTATTTATAGTACGTTTGAAATTTTAAAAAGTTTTAAACTTCAGGGACTTAACCAAGTCCCTAACAGTTAATTTTATGTTTGGAACAAATCAACCAATCGATGAAAATGCTGTTTTAAATTAAAGGAAATTTTGGGATTTACTTGAGTCATCACTTATTAACCAAGTGGTAGCAGCAAACGCAAAGTCATAGATCCCACTGCTGATCCACCAATGTAGGAAGCTGGCTCTCTATATAGTGCACTAAAAAGAAGTACACTGTGTAGAGAGTATAGTGGGTCCCCACTTGGCTTATACAGGCTAAAGTAGATAATACTAGCGCTCTCTTTTGGGTTGTGTGGGCGAGCACTTAGGCTTATCAAAGGGTAGTGCTAAGCATTTGTTGTACTCATAGAGGCAATAAATGAGATACACACTCAAAGAATAAATCTGAGACCAAATTAGAAAATAACACTCCTTTTTATGTATTTTGTAAAACCAAGAACTTGGTTAAAAAGTAAGTACTATTTTTGTTAAAAGTTTTCAAAGGTAAGTAAAATGTTCAAACCTGTGCACATTTACATACAATGCAATTCCATGGACGGAAAAGTCACAGAGGCATAAAGGTAAGTGCAGTCGGTTTCAAGGTTTTAATTTCAGGGTTTTACTTTCAGGGTTCAGAGTTGTAGTGGGCCAACGTCCAAAGTACTACCAGAAGTTCTTTGGGAACTGCCTGGGTTTTACTGGGAGCAGGATGCTGGTGAGGTAGTAGCTGGGCACAATACGGGGAAAGGGGGGCACCTGGAAACAGGCTGCACACGGGGACTTGGGGACATGCAGAGAGCTCCCAAACGGGGGGTTAGGTCACAAGGGGTCTTGGAGCAAGTCCTTTGGTACCTAGGCTTGGGCCGGGAAGCTGCAAGGCAGTGGACCTGACTCTGCTTGTCGTTGGCTGAAGACTGCAAGGGAGTAATGCCTCTACTCCAAGGGAGACTATAGGCGATTTTCAAAGTGCTGGCAGGCTAACCAAGGCTTTGGTAGTTCTCCAGCTTGCAGGCTGAGTCACTATGTTGCGACTGTCGAGAGAGTTGCGAGCAGGCATTGTTCCACATCGAAAACTTTCAGCTCCTCTGTTGTTCTTTCCAGGGAGTGCCTATTCTTCATCCTTATTCTCTTGATCTGTCGAACTTGAGTTCTTTTTTTTAAACAAAGTTTAATTAACTTTTTTGCTTGACATCATACAACATATCACAAGCACATTACATTGCGCCTTGGCATGTGACTTATTGCATCACCACTACATCATGAAACAAATGAATAAAGAAAAAGAAAGGAACCATGTGCTCATTGTGCAACTGAATAATTGTTAGTAACCTTCCTTGCCCGTTACCCCCAACTTGTGTCCCCACCCCCTTCCTCCAGTCCTTCAACTCAGTACCATCTACTCTTAGGCAATCTTTTTTTTTTTTTTTTTATTTTTAAACTTTATTTTTGTTGCAGGTACGAGACACATATTTTCTCCGTCAGTGGGCTGCATTCCCACACTATTAATCGTGTACTAATCTAGAATACAGTTGTAGACACGGCCCATCAGCCCACATCCCGGAGGCCGGGCGGCGCAGCTGCAGTCAATCAACCGAACCTTAAATAGTCAGCAGCAGTGCGGGTCATCCATGTCAAGTCGATATCCTGCATTTTTCATACAAAAACACCCTCCCCCCCAACCCCCAACTATAGTCATTGTGACTGAATAACAAACCCCAACAAGCTCATTGCCACATCAGTTCCTCGTATCCCCCAACATTCGGTGCAACTTCCCTATGGTCACAGATTCGCCCTCGACCTCCTCCCCCATCCCAGCACTTCCCCCCAGAACAGTACCTTTCCAGTCTTTTCTTTCAAAAATTTCTCCTCGGTAGTACATACCACCCCGCTCATGGCTCTGCAGTTCCAAATTAGATCCCCACTCCCATTTGTAGGTCCCCCGTGTTTGACCTGGCGTACCTCACTGTCCTCCCTCCAAACCATGGTAGTGTCTCCATTTCGCCCAGACCCTCCGAAACTTTTTAGGGCATCCCCTCGCCTTATACGTCACCCTTTCTGCAGCCATGTAGAGATCTAGGCCCCTTCTCCATTCCTCCATGTCTGGTGTCTCCGCGGCCCCCCAATATTTTGCGATGTCCCTCTTGGCCACTACTAGCGCCAGTACTAAAAATATGAGTTGGTAGCGTGGTAAGTCTACTTCGTTCGTCATGCCCAACAACGCCAGTTTTGGGTCCTGCTCTAACTCTATCCCCAGGACTTCCCCCAGTTCCGTAAAAATGTGTGTCCAGTATATGCGTATTTTATCGCACGACCATATTGTGTGGTAGAAGTCACCTGGGTGTTGTTGACATCTGAGACACCGGGGGTCCGTTATTTTTCCCGTTTTGAGGAGACGTACCCTATCAAAGTAAGTCCTGTGTAGCACGTGTAGCTGAATGAGCCTCAACCGTGACTTAATCGCCACCTCGCGTGGGTGCATCAAGACTATCTCCCAGTCCAAATCCTCCATCTCGCCTACGTCCGCCTCCCATAGTCTCCTAAGTTTCGTTAAGTCCCCCAGCATAGTGTTAGTCAGTGTCTTGTATGTGAGCGAGACCGCCTGATGCGTTATCTGTTCCTGCAGAAGCCTACCTTCTAGCGGGGCGTATTCTGGCAAATCCGTGAGAGAGATGTTTTGGGCTCTCCACGCATGCGCCAATTGTGTGTGCTTGAAAAGTTGAGAGCGGTGTAGTCCATAGTCCATTTGTAGCCTGTCGAACGACTTCAGTTCCCCCCTATATATGACATCGCCAATATGTGAAATACCTATGTCGTCCCATCTTTGGAAACCTTTCAGCTTTTTGAGTTCTGTGAGCCAATGGCAGTGCCACAACGGCGTCTGTCTAGTTGGTCTCCCCTTCCACCCCATCCGTTTTGTCGCTCGCGTCCACGCCCATAGTGTGAGCTGTGTCGCCGGTAGGAGCGACCTCCTTATCCTACCCCCGTAGAGATAGTGGTATACATTGTGAGGCGACAGCTTTAGCCGTTCCAGTGCGTACGTCGGGTGGTCAGCCGGGGCATGGATCCACTCGTTTATTGGCGTTAGGTGTTCCGCCCAATAGTACGCCTCTAGGTTAGGCAGGGAAATCCCCCCACTGTATTGGTGTCGCTGGAGCGTCTGAAGTGCAATACGCGGTTGTTTCCCCAGCCACAGAAAGGAGCGCAGGTCCGCGTGTACCTTGGGTAGCGTGGCGGCCGGGAGCGGGTAGTATTCGTTTTGGAGGGCATAAAGGAACTTGGGGAGGGTAATCATTTTGTACATCGCAGCCCTTCCTAACAGGGTGAGCGGCAGTTGTCTCCATCTATTCATGTCCACTACCGCCTCGGCCATGACTCGCTCCACATTTCTGTTGAACGAGAGCGCCCTGTCCAATGTAACATAGACCCCCAGATATTGAAACCCCTCTGTAGTGGTGAGCAGTTGGTCAGGTAGGGCCCCCCACCCATCCGCTCCTTGCGGGTCATAGAGTATTGATTTGTTCCAATTGATGGTATGACCCGCTCTTGCGCCAAAGCCCTCCAATACCCTGAATAACTCCGGGACCGAAACCTGCGGTTCCGTTATGTAGAGCAGCACGTCGTCTGCATACAGCGAGATTTTTTCCTGTGTTTCCCAGGATGTCTCCCCAGAGAAGCCGTGGATACCGGGGTTTTGTCTAATCCTGGAGGCCAGGACCTCGATTGTGAGCGTGAATAGTAAGGGGGACAGTGGGCACCCCTGTCTCGTGCCTCTGAATACCCTAAATTCTCTGGACATTCTGCCATTGACTCGCACACGCGCTGTCGGAGCTGTATACAGTAACTCTATCCACCCCTGAAATTTTGGGCCAAGGCCAAACCGCTGTAGTGTTGCCAAGAGGAATGGCCAGTGCACAGCGTCGAACGCTTTCTCTGCATCTAGGGAAAGAAACCAGTGGGGTTCCGTTCTGTCCTTGACTTCCTGCAACCAATTATGTGTGCGTCTCAGGTTTAGTTTAGTCGCTCTGTCTGGCAGGAAACCTGACTGATCTGTGTGGATGAGATCTGGAATCACCGACCTCAGGCGCGTCGCCAGTACCGTAGCCAAGATCTTCACTTCCATGTTAAGGAGTGAAATGGGGCGATACGAAGCACAGTCGTCAGCGGGTTTGCCCTTTTTGTGAATCGGTACAATGGTGGCCAACGAAAGGTCGGGTGGGAGGCGTCCTACCCGATAGGAGTCAGTGTAGAGGGCTTTCAGGTGGCGCGTCAGCAAATCCGCTGTACGTTTAAAAAATTCCGCAGGGAATCCATTGGGCCCCGGCGTTTTCCCTGTTTTGAGCTTATTGATGGCCTCGGAGATCTCGTCTAGCGAGATATCTGTCTCCAGAGCCGAACTGGATTCAGTGTCTAGAGCCGGCAGATCTACTCCCTCCATGTATTGTAGTGCGTCCTCTACCGTCCCGAGGTCCCTTGCCGCATAGAAGCTTTCATAGTGCGCCGCAAAGGTATCGGCTATCTCCTGTTCGGTGCACACCATGACGTCATCTGTCCGCCTAACCCGTTCCACCCATCTGGCTGCCCTCTCCTTCCTACTCAGCCACGCTAGTAGCTTGCCCGATTTGTCGCCCACGTCATACAGCCGGTGCAGGGTGGCTAGTGATTGCGTCCGCGCCTCGTTCGAGACAATCTCTTTGTATTCCCTCTGCTTGTCTATCAAGAGTCGTAGTGTGCTGTCCTCCTTGTGTGTCTGGTATTCTCCCTCTAAACGTAGTATTTCGGCCTCCAGTTCCACTATTACTGCCTGTTGTGCCCTACGATCCTCCCGCAGCCTACTCTGTGCCCTGTCTCTCAGAACCGCTTTCATGGCCTCCCAAAAGGTCACTCCAGAAGCAACCGTGCCTTCATTTTCTGCTATGTATACTTTGACGTCCGCCCTGAGACCTCGTATCACGTCTGGCTTCTGGAGATCCCACGCTGCCAGTCGCCAGTCTGAGCCTGTCCTTCCTCTGTCAGCCCCCACCTTAGCGTACAATGGGGAGTGGTCCGAGATCCCCCGTGCCTTATACTCCGCCTTGTCCCCAGTGGTGAGATATTGCCTGGCCATGAAGATATAGTCCAGTCTCGAGAACACTCTATGTGCCCCGGAGTAAAAGGAATACTCCCTATGTGTGGGGTGGCGCCAGCGCCATACATCCGTAAGACCCAGGTTGGCCATGTGTTGTGATAGCGTCGTCTCCGCCCCTCCCCTACGTGTTGGCCCCGTGCGGTCTAGCTCCTCCGACATAACGTCATTGAAGTCACCTCCCACTATTTGTATGGTGTCGGCAGTGTTCATGAGGATCGTAGCTATCGCCTTGTATGTGCGTGCCTGTAGTTTCGGTGGGGCGTAGACTGAGAGTATTGTGTATCTTTGCCCCCTCCATACTCCCTGTACTCCTGCATATGTCCCTTGAGGGTCGCTCCAAGTACGTGTTGTTGTAAACGGGAATGCTTTGTTTACCAGTATAGCAACTCCCCTAGAATCTTGTGTGTACCCCGCATGGGCTAGGACCGCATACCTGCCTCTGGCTATGAAGTCACATTTTTCGCCCCTGAGGTGCGTCTCCTGCAAGAGGGCAAAGTCCGGCGCCACCCTCCTAATATATGCATTAACTAGACCCCTCTTTATCCTAGAACCCAGGCCATTCACATTCCACGTAAGGATCGAAACCCCCCTGCTGTCTTGTTGCGGTGTCGTCAGTGTACCTGCCATGGTGTGGGGTGGAGTTCATGTTCTGTTTGAGTCTGTGCTGGACACCAATGGCTGTACTGCAACCCCTCCGATTGTGGCTGTCGTCCCCCCCGCCTCCCTCCCCAACCCCAACTTGTGAAACTGTTTCCCCCCAGCGGTCCCGCCCCCTCCCCACCTCCTTCCCCATCCAGACTCATCCCCGCCAAGGACCGAGCTTTCAGTAGGAGTCGGTCTGTCGCCCACCCACAACCGCCCTTTATTTAGGTATTTTGAAACTTAAAGAGAATTTCAAACTGCGAACAACTTCCCAAAAAAAAAAAAAAGAATAGGAAGACAGTGATAAAGGAAAACAAAAACTGGGGGTAGTGACAACTTGCGTGCTATTGTGCGTTCCGGCCGACCTCTGATCTAGTCCACTTCAGCCGTGTTCAAGAGTGTGAGTCTTGTGTCGCCGTGTCTGACCCACTGCATCTGTCTGAGTGGTCTTGTTCCATGTCACGTATCACATTTACTAAGGGGTGGATGGAGCTCTGATGCGTGTCTCTTACATCGACCTCCGGTTCCGAGTCTCTAGTTTCAGCCTCATCCTCACCATCCCCTTCCGAACAGGCATGTGTGTGTGACCCCTGCCCAAGTAGGTCTGCCGCGCCGGAGGTTCCTGGCGACTCCGACCTCCCCCTCCTACTTCCCGTCGCTGTGCGTGTTCGATAGGGAGTTCCTGTGGCACGCGAGTGCACCCTCCTGGATTTTTGCCGTTGTGGTTTTGGGAGATTCCATTGTGTCTTTTCCCGCACAGTTCTGTCCATTGCCTCTCGCCCCGCCCCTTCCCTGCTGTTGAGTATCGGTCTCTCTTCGAGCCATTGCCAAGCCTCCTCCGGGTGGTTGAAGAAGATAGACTTTTCCTTGTATATAACTTTAAGTTTAGCCGGGAAGAGAAGCATGTAGGTAATGTTCATAGATCTGAGCTTGGTTTTCACTGAATCGAAGGACCGTCTCTGCTTCTGCACCTCCTGGCTATAGTCCGGGAAAATCATTATGTGTGTGTTCTCTAGCCTTATGACACCAAGCCTCCGTGCCTCGCGTAGAATCAGGTCCCTATCTGCGAAGTTGAGGAAACGAGCTATCACAGGCCTAGGTCTCGCACCCTCCGGGGGTTTCGCCAGCAGTGCTCGGTGGGCTCTCTCAATGACAAAGCATGTCGAGAATTGTGCCTCCGGGAAAGTCTCTTTGAGCCACGTGTGCAGGAATGTCGCCATGTTGTTTCCTTCAATTCCTTCCCGAAATCCTACAAAACGCAGGTTGTTGCGACGCGCCCTATTTTCGGCATCATCGACCTTCCACAGCAGCTGCCTGTGGGACGCTTGGAGTTCTGCCATGTCTCTCCGAATCGTTGTAATCGAATCCTCTGCCTCCCCGATTCGCGATTCCGTCTCCGTCACTCTGGCCGAGAGGTTCCTGAAATCCTGGCGCAGGAGGGTGACTTCAGATCCCACCTCTCCGATTTTCACTTCCAGTGCCGCCCGTGATTCTTGGATATCCGCTCTCGAGGCCTGGATTGCCGCGAGCAGTGCCCCGGTGTCTATGTGCCCATCCGCCGCTGTGTCTTGGTTTCCCTTGGCCTGTCGAGGTGCAGCAAAGCTATCCATGGGGCCTTTTGGCAATGGTTTGGGCGGCGGGTCCTTTTTCCCCATGGTGGTCAGCGTGGGTCTGTGTCCGACCTTGGCCGTGTGTATCCCGCCCTAGCAGAGCAGTCTCGAAGGTCCTCTGCCCGGTCACACTGATCTCTGGTGCTGTCCCGCTTGTCCACCAGGTTCCTGCTCCCACGTTCACCCCTCCCTTGCCCTATTAAAATTGCGGGTCGTGTTGTATGGGGCTGGCGCTGTAGTGCCTCCGCTCCGTCTGCCACTGGTGTGCCGGGCTCCACTTCCCCGTGTCTCCGGTCGTCGGCGGAGTACTACCGCCGCTAGTCGTGTGCGGTCTTCCTCGGGGGGGGGAGCACCTCGTGCGTTTTATTGTCAGGGATCTAGTTCATTTGGGCTCCGATTCCTCCTATGCTATCCATGTGCTCTCCCCCGCCGTTGATACTCCGCTGCCGGTATCTTCCACCTCACCACCGTGGCTGCAGCCTGCTCGTGTGCCCGCCCGTTGTTACCACAATTCCAGCCGCCTATGTCGTTAGGGGGGGAGGGGGGTGTCTTTACTCAGTTACACTGCCCTGTCCGTGTCTCACCCAGGTGTCTCCTGCTGCGTGTGCACAAGCTGCACCTGCCTCCTTCACCTGCGGGGCTCCCCCACCTTCTCACGCCCCTAGCAGGACCCTCTGCTCCTCCACCGTCTCAGACAAGGACGTGGATGTCACCAGCCCATTGCCTCTGTGTCTCGCCGTGTTCCGCCCAGCCGACAGGCCGCTGTGATGGTCGAGGGGGGGGTATGAGCCGGCGGTGCGTTGCCTCCACTCTGGCCTCGGCAGGTTATTGCTCCCTGTGGTGCGCTCTGGACAGGCTGGCCAGCCCTCCCTTCACAAGCATCCGCTCCGCCGCGGAGCCCCGCCCCCGCTGTAGGTCGTGTGGCGGGTGCGATCGGCGGGATTCCCCCACACCTGCCGTAGGGATGGACGTATGTCTCCGCTGATGCCAGGGAGGGTAGCGCCGACGTTTCCCCCCCTGCGGCGGCGTCTCTGTACCTTTTGCGGGCTCACTGCCGGGTATTGCCAGTCCGGGTCACGCCGCCATGTTGGTGAAGGTGTTCCCGCCGCTGGTGCCTGCTGCAGGGGTCAGCGCGTCTCGAGTCTCACACCTTCTAGCGTGGTACACCCCCGGTGGACACCCCACTCACTCCTCCCGCCGCAGTCTGGCTCCGTGACCCCCGCCACACACCGCTAGCACCATCGGGATGTCCGGGACCGGGTGCCTGGCTCCTCCGCCATGTTGGTGCAGTTGTCACCTCGCTCCTGCGCCTCACCCACCGCGGGCCTCCAGTCTCCCAAGCCGGCTCACGTTGTGCCGATCCCACCGTGGCGCCGATCCGCTCCTGGCCCGGTGCAGGGGTCAGTGCAGCAACCCGCTGGACATCGCTCCTCGAGCACCCTTTTAGAGCGCAGTCGCCATGTTGCCTCCTCGGGGCTCCCCACCGCCGCCGGCCAAACTCCCGTTTCTCGGGCTCTAGGGTCGTCGGAGCCGCCGTCTACCCCACCCGGCAGTCCCCATGTGGTCCTCCACACTTTACATATGTTCCGGTGCTCAGTGGTTGAGTATTATGTCGGATTTTAATGTTGGCCGGCCGGGAGCTCACGAGCCACACGTCTAGCTCGGCATGCTGTTGGCCACGCCCCCTCTACTCTTAGGCAATCTTAATCATCAGATTCCGGCATGCATTGTCGTTGTCACGGCATAAACAGTCCTGAAAAAATGACACAATAATATTTATTATTACCCAACACTACATCTTCCTGTATGTAAGCGGTGTGCCCAGGGGACCAACTCTGGAAGCCCACAGTCCTCATTGTGAGCTTTTATGCTGTTCCACGACATCCACTTCCTGCAGTTTAAAAGATTCCAACATGACATCCCAGTCCAATGCTATCAGGGTTTTCCATAGTCCCCTGACCTCCTCCTGTCTCAGCGCCGCACTTTCATCGCTACCCCACCTGACCATTTCACTATGCCATACATGTGTGGGGAGTGGTTTCTTGGACTTCCATCTCATGGTGATGGCCCGTATTGAGAGGAGTAATGACAGGTTTATAAACCTACACTGCACTTTCTGTTTTGAGGGGGACTCATGGAGACCCAAGAGGCATACCTCCATGGCATTGGGTACACCTCTTTGTGTAGCGGCCGTCACGTGTCATCTGACCGAGTCCCAGAACCTCCCTAAGTGTGGGCAGGAAAACACCATGTGAGCTACATCGGCTCTCTCTTCATTACATCTAGGACATTGGTGTTGCGTTTGCGGGAATATTTTATCTAATCTACTAGGGGTAAGATAGGCCCTGTGCAATGTCGAACCTGAGTTCTTGGGTGACACCTTAATACTCAATTATTGGGTGTGACAGATGGTAGCCAAACGGCTCCTACCTTTAGGGTGTCTAAACCCTCTATATTGTTATTGTTATTGTTATTTGTATTTGTATAGCGCAACATTCATCCTGTAAGGATATCACGGCGCTGCAAAACCTTCGATAAAAAGGGGAGCTGTGAGATGGGGCGGTAGTTTGCTGGGTCGTTTATATCCGCACCCGCCTTTTTTAGTAAAGGAATTACTGCCGATTTTTTCCAAATTTCTGGGAAGACAGCTTGCTCCAGAGACTGGTTAAGCACTTTTGTGACTGCGGGGCCAAATATGGGAGTCAGTTGGGAAAAAATAAAGTGTGGCAAACATCCCATGGCGAGACAGATTTAATTTCAGACATGGCTTTAGTGACCTCGTCTTCAGAAAATGGGCCAAAGGTAGAGCAGTTGGTTTGCAGAGTAGGGTCAATCCGGTATTCCACAGGAGCCTGTCCGTTGTTTATGAAAGAGGTATATATTTTATCAATTTTATCACAAAAAAAATCACTGATTTTTGTGCAATTCTCTTGTGATGGTGTCAGGTTGGAGGTAAGACAGGGAGGATTACACAGTTCTTTTACAATTTTAAAGAGCTCCTTAGACGAATTTTTGTTCTGTAGAATTTTTTGAGAGAGATAGTCTTTCTTTGCTTTGCGTATGGCCGTGTGATAAATTTTCAGCTGAGTTTTATATATGGCTCTATCATCGGTGTTTTTACTTATTCGCCATTTGTGCTCCAGTGAGGTGCATTTTCTTTTTTCGATTTTTAGGTCTGGGCCATACCATTTCTCGGAAGTTTTTGATTTTAATCGATTTGTTACGCAAGTTCGTGAACAGTGGTCAAGTGCTCTCTCTATGTTTTCTCGTAAGAGACAAATTTCTTCTTCGCAAGTCTTTTCAGAGCTAGAAAAAAAGGAGAAATCTTCCTTAAATTTTTCCAATGAAAATTTACTCCAACATTTAGTGGGGTTGGCCGAGTGGGCTAGCGATCTATTTGTTTTTAAAGGTAGGTTTATGGTAAAATCTATCCTGTAGTGGTCTGTCCATGTCAAAGGGGTTATATCCATAATGTTGGTCCTTGATATGTTTGTAAATAGGAGATCTAACGTGTGTCCCGCTCTATGAGTGGGGCGAGCTATTTTCTGAGATAGTTGTAGGATTTCCATGTCTGTGGTGAGTTGTTTAGTTAGTAGATTATCAGCTAAATCGAAATGAACATTGAAGTCCCCAATGACTACAATGTTTTTATGGTTGAGGCAGAATGGAAGGATTTGTTCGAGAAGTTGAGTGCTAAAGTCAGTTGTGCTGTTTGGGGGATTGTAAATGATTGCACATCCAAAAATAACCTGGGTATTGATGGAGATGGAGATGGTTAACACATCGTGTTTACCTAGTTGAGTGACTCTTTCTTGATGACATGAAAAGCTATCTTTAAATATCATGGCCACTCCGCCTCCTCTCTTAATTTGTCTATTTAAATTAATAATTTTGTACCCAGTAGGAAGGGCAGCGGTAATATCCGGAGTATTATGCTCACCGAGCCAAGTCTCCGAAATGAAGGCAAAATCCGGTTGACTATCATGTAACAAGTCCCATATCTCCGTAGAGTGTTTAGGAAGGGACCTAGCATTGACATAGATGCATGTGTAGTCCTGTGTAGGTGTGCCTTCCAATGAAGGTGGCTCCGAGAGGTTACAATTCCATCTACAAAAGCGGCAGCTAAAGGGGCCCATAGTGTAAGCGGGTCCAGCTTTGGCACAAAGGGGGGATGTTAAAGACGTATTAAACCTAAGCAGCTCATCACGCGAGTATACCAGTGAAGGTTTGGCAGGACTACCTGTAGTTGGTGAAACAGGGGTTGTGGCCCCTGGTCCCGGCCAGTCGCGGACGGGCGCAGACGGGCTCGCCTTTGGCGAGCCTTCGGCGCGCATTCGTCGCGCCCGCTGCGCACGTCCGCTGCGCTTCCAGTAAGGACACATCTATTATGCAAAAAGTAGATGGAGGGGTGTGTCTCTAGCCAGGGGGCGTGGCCTCCAGTCGGCCAATGGCGTTCTCGTTTTCGCTTCAGAGCGAAGGCAATGCTCGTTTCCTTAAAATGCTCCAATAACACAATTAAAGTACAATTTTTCAAAAAAGGGACAGAGGATCCTACTCCCGGCTGAGCCTCAGGAGGGACTGCAATTTAGAGCGCAGCGCTCGGGTTCAGCGCGCGTTTTCTAGTGCTGAGGGGCGTGTCTCTAGCCAGGGGGCGTGGCCTCCAATCGGCCAATGGCGTTCTCGTTTTCGCTTCAGAGCGAAGGCAATGCTCGTTTCCTTAAAATGCTCCAATAACACAATTAAAGTACAATTTTTTTAAAAACGGACAGAGGATCCTACTCCCGGCTGTGCCTCAGGAGGGACTGCAATTTAGAGCGCAGCGCTCGGGTTCAGCGCGCGTTTTCTAGTGCTGAGGGGCGTGTCTCTAGCCAGGGGGCGTGGCCTCCAATCGGCCAATGGCGTTCTCGTTTTCGCTTCAGAGCGAAGGCAATGCTCGTTTCCTTAAAATGCTCCAATAACACAATTAAAGTACAATTTTTTTTAAAAAGGGACAGAGGATCCTACTCCCGGCTGTGCCTCAGGAGGGACTGCAATTTAGAGCGCAGCGCTCGGGTTCAACGCGCGTTTTCTAGTGCTGAGGGGCGTGTCTCTAGCCAGGGGGCGTGGCCTCCAATCGGCCAATGGCGTTCTCGTTTTCGCTTCAGAGCGAAGGCAATGCTCGTTTCCTTAAAATGCTCCAATAACACAATTAAAGTACAATTTTTTAAAAAAGGGACAGAGGATCCTACTCCCGGCTGTGCCTCAGGAGGGACTGCAATTTAGAGCCATTCTGTGGTAAGTGGGCATAACCCTAACCCTAGAAAGCTAATTCCGCCAAAAATCATATTGAGGAATGTGAAAAGTGGTGTCCACATCAGTTAGTCCACTTTAGGGGTGGTGCATACTAGGTGTGGGCCCACCTCCTAATCTTACTGATTTTCCCGCCTGTTTTGCCACCAAAAAGTGGGGTTAGGACAGGGCATTTGGCATCTCCACTAACTGGAGAGGCCTGGGTCGCATAACAAAGATTGCAAGGCCTTTAAAGCTTCCTACCTTGCAATACGCATCCTGCATGGGGGAGGTGTTAACACCACTGCCCAGAGTAGGCTTTGTTCCTGGCCAGAGAGCGCAGGCCCTCACATCAGGAGGTCACAAACGTGTCTAGGGAGGCTGGCTGGTTAAGAACAGACAGTCAACACACTAGCAGCCCATAGGTTTTCCAGGGGGCACCTCTAAGATGCCCTCTGGGTGCATTTAATAATAAATCTTACACTAGCATCAGTGTGGGTTTATTAAGTTGAGATGTTACCAAACATCTGTGGGTACAGTGAAGCCATCATGGAGCTGCGGAACTCTTACTTATGGATGTCCAGCCCATGTACTGGTTTTGGCTTCCCCAGGCACTTGTGATATCTAAGGTTTTGCTTAGATAATAATAATAATATGTAGCTTATAGAGAGCACAGCTACCCCCAACGGGAGTGTCCCGGCGCTGAACGGAGATGGGAAGAGAAAGAGGTCGGTACCATGGAGCTCACGTGGATCTATGGTAGACTAAAGAGCCATGTCTTTAGTAACGTACGGAAATTGGGTTCTGAGGGAGCCTTTCTGATTTGTGAGAACTGATGCTTTAGCAGCGAATGAGCATCCGCCCATTCTGGCTTTGGGAAAGCGCGGGGTGAAGAGAAGTTCAAGGTGATTGGACCTTAATTTCTGGTATGGTGTGATTTGTAGATTCTCTTTTGGAGGTAGTGGGGGCCCTTTCCATTTAGATACCACAGGGAAACCAACTCATGCAGATATGCTGTGAGTACTGCTGAAAGACTGTCACCGAAGTTAAGGAACTTGTTCTTTCGATGGATACTGATTGTCCTGATTCAGGTGAAGGACCCTGCCCTGTTGCTAAGACAAGAGGTTCTGGTGAAGTGGTAACCTGATCTGTGAATGCCTAGAAGATGCCAGAATACCCTGGTCAAACCTGTTGTTCCTGATCTTTTTCAGAACACTGGCAGGAAAGGGGGTGGGGGCTGTAGGGGGCTGTAGGGGGCTGTAGGGGGTTCATTACACTTGTGCTCCATCTGAGCCAGAATGCATCTCCTAACAAGAATTCAAACAGAAACTCCAACACAGAAATCTTTAGATGTTACCATTGATGTACAGCTTTACTTGACTGTTAAGATTTCTTCCTTTGAATTGCTTTCATTTGTTGTATTGACACCCTGTTTTTGATCAATAAACTTCTTTTTGAACTTAAAAAAAGAAATCTTTAGATGTTCTCGATGGTGGCAAAAAGATCTGGCCAGGGTTCTTACCACTGTTGAAGGACACCCTGCGCCATCTCAGAATGTAGACAGCACTCATGATCTGTCAGACACTACCTGCTCCGTTTGTCCACTCTGTTATTTTGGGACTGTGCTAGGTGGTTCATGATCAGAAAGATGCCCTGATATTTCAAAAACCTCCAGAGGCGCAGCACTTCCTGGCACAGGACCCCACTCCACCCTGCCTGTTGCAATACCACATGACAGTGATGTCCGATAACTTTGTCTTGATGGACGGCAGGATAGCCTTCATAGCTAGAAGAATGGCCCACAACTACAGCAGACTGATGTGTACCCAGCTCTTTACCAGTCACCAAAGTCCCCTGATCTCCACTTCCCCAAGTTGGTTGCCGCAGCACAATAAGGACACTTCTGTTACCATCATCAGCTCTGGGTGAGGAAGGGTAGGGGCCTTTTACCGGAACAATTGCATTTGGACTGTTGGAGGATACCCTGTGCCACCTAGGAATGTTGATAGCGCGTATGGTCTGCCAGACACCTCCTGCTCAGTTTGTCCGCTCTGGTATTCTGGGACCCTGCTAGGTGGTTCATGGTCAGGAAAATTCCTTGATGTTCCAGCCACCTCCAGAGGTGCAGCACCTCTTGGCAAAGAACCTAGGATCTTGTTCCGCCCTGCTTGTTGCAATACCTCATGTATGTGATGTTGCCCGAGAGAACCTGCCCCAGCCTCCCCTTGATGGGTTGTCGGAAGGCCTTCATAGCCAGAAGAATGGGCCACAACTAAAGCAAATAAATGTGGTTCCAGCCCTGCATCAGAGACCTCATTTCGCTGATCTCCCACGCTCCCAGATGACCGCCGCAGCCCAACAGGGCATGTCTGTCACCATCATCATCTCTAGGTATGGAAGGAAAGGCAACCTGCCACTGGAACAATTGTAGTTGAGCATATTTTGATTCATCTCCTCTGAGACCTGATGCGTTGATGAGATCGTCTTGATGTTGGGCCAACTGGATCTTCAAATTCAATTGCACAGCCAAATGTGCAAGCTGCCATTGTTGACAAGGAGGATGTAGGACGTTAAAAAGCCTCAGAGTTACTCTCACTGCGATCCAAGATTGAGACTGATACATTGGATCATAGATCGAAAGTCCCATTGGTGGCAAATTAGTGAGTCAAACTCTGTCTCAGGTGAGGCATCAAGCTCATTGGCATTCTGTAAATCATTTTATAAGGCATCATTAGTAAGGCCTCAGTAGTAGAAGGATTGTTGAGCTTGCACTGCATCACAGCATTGAAGGTATCAATATCCTTAAGCATCCAATCTGAGCTGGCTTTGGGGGAATACTCTAGGTTTCAGTTTAGGTAACATGTCTCAAATTATTGCCTAAAATATTGGTTCAGCACATGGATCCCTCACCAGTTGAATGTTTTGGAACTGGGATCTAACCTTTTCCTCTTTCAAGTTACATACTAGGGGCTGTATCTGAATCAGCAGTCTTTTTAAGGAGTAATTAAGTACCTTTTTTCAGTGTTGCCCACTCTCTGATTTCCTTTAAAATGCTGCTCTAACCAGCCTGGCCAGGATTACAGAGTGGTGAGATGCACACACTGTTGTTTCTGCAGGCCTGAAAGTTTTTCACCTACTTCTGAACCTAAACGTAGGCAACCAGGAATGTGAGACAACTAGAATCACCTACAGGCCGGAGGTGACTCCCTGCCAGGCAATCAAGGGGCAAATTTGGGAGACGATCTGATGTGGCCGATCGCTAGTAGCTTGGAGGGGGTCGCTTGCGGAGACCAATGGAGGAAGTGGCGACATGCTGAGGAGCAGACGGTGATAAGCTAATGCAGATCCGCAGGGAGATGCCAGAGACAGAGGTGGGCCAATTGCAGGGGCCCGAAGCCTATGAGGCCTGGACCAAAGAAGGAGGAGCAATGACTGGATGAACAACACAGCGTTGTCAGAGAACACCAGCCCAGACTGGGAGGACACCTAAGAGCACCCTTGACTTGGGGCAGTATTGCAGCCTGTACCAAGGTCAGTGAGAGACGCTGGTACACTGAGTTCAGTATGCGGCCTAGAAAGGTGACCTGCCCCGGTAAATCTCTGTTGCCTAGGCAGGTGGCCGGCACCCACTTCAGGGGGGATAATGCTGCACTACAGTGCACTTCTAAAATATACCTCTATACTCTGCAACCAGAATAGAGGGAGGCACCCCTCGGGAAGGAACAGAGCTGCTATGGCTTGCCGGGATTAGGCCGATATGAGTAAGGGGAATGCTCTAGGACTGACGGGAACTTTGGAGCCTGGGGAGGCCTTGTATGCAGTAAGGAGGCATTCTCCGTGCACCAGAGAAGAAGAAGCCCTCCCGTGGTAGCCGCCTCACATATCTGGATAGAACTCAACCAAAACCCACATTTTCGGAGCCCACTGAGCCTAGCTCCACCATGGTAACCACCAAATCTGTTATAACAACACAACAAACCGGGGGTCTAGAAGCCAGAACTCTGGCACGCAAGCTGCACTTTCGCAAGAGTAAAGTGGTATCTAAGTTACAAAACAGCCAAGAAGAAAACAACTAACACATGGAAAAGAGCGTTATGGTGATATGTGGTAAGTTCCAGACCAGTTTTTCTGGATAGCCATCAACTTATTGTTGTGATCCGTATTATCATTTGGTCAATCAGTTATTGAGATGGTATGTCTCTTGATCATAGAGACCACCAATCCACAAGTAGTGGGCTGAATCCACAATCACTTTGGAAAACACAAAGAACAACTGAGTAGTTGATCGCCAAAGACAATGAAGTGCAGTGCAAAACAAAAGAATACGTGGTGAATTAAAATAGGGTGATGTGGCCAAGAATAAAGAACATTTTATTAAGATGTAGACACAACCCCTAGTTTAAAAACAGAACAGTGCAAAAAGGCAGTTTAAACAAATAGTTGCCAAAAAAGGGCCAACATGTTTCAGCCAATCGGGCTTGGAGTCCCAAGGCTTTCTTCAGGGCCTCTGCTCTCTAATATTGCTACTGCCTATACAAATAATAACCATCCACAATGGGAATAAACTGCGGAGGATCTGTACTACAGGTTGTATTGATTACAACCTTACATACATTTTTTCTATTTCTCGATTAGCACTTTATCACCCTATTTTAAACATCGAGGTTAAAAATATTGAGAAAAAAAATATAGATAGTAAAAATATCGGCTCCCTTTACTTAAACAGGTAAGGAAAAAAATATTGAATCAAAAATATTGAAGTTCACAATATAGATGTAAAAAATATAGATTTAAAAATATATAAAAAATAAAATAATATATATTAAAAATATAAAATATTAATATTATCTTAAAAAAATAAATTAAATTTAATATGTATTTTAACTAAATATAAAAATTAAACTTATTTACAAAATATAAACACATAACATTATAATTTATACACACTTTAAAATCATTTATTAACTATTATCTTTATTTAATTTTTTAACTTTTAAATATTTACAAATCAAATGTATGCATATATCAATAATAAAAAATAAACAAAATTCTCTAATAAATGAAAACATTAAACTATTCGCAACACAATAAATACAACAATAGGGAAAATACTGGCTAGCGAAACAATTACATTTACTATTTCAACTGAAATAAGTGCAACAATAGGGAAAGTGTTGGATAGCGGAGGGGTAAATATTACTATACCCACTCCAAAGAATGCAACAGTAGGGAAAGTGTTGGATAGAAGAGCGGTAACATTTACTATTCCCACTCCATTTGTGCAAAAGTAGGATAAATGTTGAATAGTAGAAGAATTAAATTTACTATTCCAACTCCAGTGATTGCAACAGTAGGGAAATGTTGGATTGCGGAGGGGTAAAAATTGCTATTCAAATTCCAGTGAGTGCAACAGTAGGGAAACTATTGGATAGCGGAGGGGTAGAAATTGTTATTCCCAGTCCAGTAAGTGCAACAGTAGGGAAAGTATTAAATAGCAGAAAAACTAAAATTACTAATAACAATTAAACAATTCAAAAAAATCTTACAAATAAATTAACAATATTTTAAAATTAAACAATTAAATATATTAAACATATAAAACAAACACATATAATGTTAATTACATATAAGAAAAACCTACAAATCTGATATTAAAATAAGGACATTTATAAACAATATTTATTTAAAAGGAACAAATATTCACAAATAAATGATTTAAAACATAAATACATTTATTTTATTTCCTACCCTATACCACCACACCAATAAAAAGAACATCAACATTTTCATTGAAATTTATTTCCATAATTAAGATAATTATTAATGAATTTAAATTTATTATTAATAAAAAAAGATAATAAACATTCCTTGAGTACACATACTTTAACACTATATTATCCACAACACACACCTAAAATTAATTACACAATAACAATTAATAATACATCAATAAAACAAATTACTTCCCACCCTTCACAGCATTTACACCTATAAACACCACAACACACACCTAAAATGTATTACGCAATTACCATAATTAATTACTAATTAACTAATTTAAATTAATTATTAACTAATTAATAATTCATGAATAAAAAAATACTTCCCACCTTTTAAACCTATAAACACCACAACACTCACCTAGAATGAATTACACAATTACCATCATTAATTACTAATTAATTTATTAAAATTAATTAACAACTAATTAATAATTCATCAAGAAAAATTTAATTGCTTCTCACCGTCACACCATTTACACATATAAACACCACAAAACCCACCTGAAATTAGTTACACAAGTATCTTAATTAATTACCAATTAATTAACAACTAATTATTACACAATTATCAATACATTAATGTCCACGTTTAAAACTATAACATCTCGGAGGAGGAGCTACGCTAGCGAATAAGATGGCTGCTTAGGCTCCCGGCTCCGCCGACCTCCGTCTTCTGCCAGATGATGTTACTGTCATTTATCCTGTCTTTACGCCCTGCCTCCGTGTGTATGAACCGGACTACAGCTCGATGGTAAGATCCCGAGATTTCTACCGGTTTGGTAGACAGTTATATCGTGTTGAAGTTTGCGGCCTAGCCCAGCTTGGAAGCCGGGGTCTCGAGTACTGGCCCAGCAGGGTTCCAGTTGAACAACATCGTTCGTGAGCGTGTGGCAGGGTCCGGTCTATTGCTGTGGAGGTTTTCTTGGCCTGATTTTGATGGCTGTCTGCTGAGTTTGTAAACATCAAAGGAGGGGTTACGATGCACGACTGAGGCTGTGGGCGGAGGTCCCTGACCCAGTGGCCCGTTTAGCCACCCGCCGGCGTTCGCTGGGTTGGGATCTTTGCTTGCGGTGGCGAAGCGCAGATCGATGCCACTGTGAACATTAAGTCCCCCTCTGCTGTTGTCCGTTCCACTTTTGACTGTTCCCCCAGGGAGACCGGGCTCTATGGGGGACGTGAAAATGGTCGATATCGGGCGAGGAGCGGTGGAGCGGACTGAGAATGGACCGTTGTTACGAACAGTGCTGGCGGCCATTGGGGCTCTTCATACTAACGTGGAAGCCCTTATTCATAAAATGATAGCGCGTTCGTTTGAAATTGGGCGGATTGGACCGGACCCTGCTCCACTACAAGGAATGAAGCAGCTCGAGATACCCAAGATGGCCATTTTGATAGAGGAAGCGGGCCCCGTGCAACGAGAGGTTTCGGAGCCTCCGGCCGGTGTGATGGCCGATAGGAGCGAGATCGGTGCTTCGAATGGATCGTCAAGCCTACTATCAACGCTGACTGTGGAAGGACTAATCGGGGCTCCCTTTCCGGAGACTTTTGATGAGAACTGTTTTGGGCTTGAAACCGCGTCCCTCCCCTATCCGCCAGTTCCATTATGATGGTGGAGGGAACAACGTTGGGAGTTCATGACGGTGAGGAGAGTCTTTGGACCTGATGGAGTTCTCAGTGACTTAACATCTTTGCTTGATCTCAGTTTGAACTTTGCTGCACTTTTCTCGTATTTTGACTATCCTGTGGAGGCGGCAGTTCGTCCGGAAGGGGTTCGCACCTCCGATCGGAAGGGTCAAGGATGAGACTGATTGACCGGGTTTGACATCGTGGTCTTGATGGATGTGGGATTTGCTACCATGATGCTTGCGGGAGGTTGGGCAGTGTTTACAGTTTCCCCTGTTGCGTACTGCATTAGCTTCTTAATGGATTTGTGGATTTACTCTGGGGGATTCTTGGTTCTGGCGGGAGGGAGGGGGTACCGGGGGCACGTACGAAGGCGCCCTCCTCCATTTTCCATTTTCCATTTTTAGTATTTAGTTAGATGGGGCGACAGGCACACTGCTAGTTGGGGTTCGGTGAAAGCCATATGCAGGGGTGCAGGATGGGGGATGGATGTTAGTGTAGTTAGTTTAGGCTGTGGCATGAATATTTTTGTCATTTATCCTGATTTAGTTTTTTCGTATCTGGGGGCACTACGCCTTTCTTTATCCTGTTCTGTTGGGTGGCGGGGACTGAGTACCGTAGCGCATCAAATGTAGCTTAATTGTGTGCAGTCAACCCTTATTGAACGATCTACGTGTCGATGTTTCAATGAGCCTGCCCATTGTTTTTTACAGAAATCCTGATATCTGAAAATGTTTGCTTATTATTGTAACTGAATGTGATGTCCCAGATACGTCTTTGTTTTATATTTGAAAATAAAAAGAAATATAAAAAAACTATAACATCTCAATTAAACAAATATTAATAAATAAAAAGTATTCAATACATTTTATATAATTAAATTACTACCCACCCAATTCCCCTATAAACCCACAACCAGCTACAGAACTAAAAACGCAAAATTCAATAACAATTTTTTATTAACTACTATAAATAATCAATGCATTTTATATAATGAAATTACTTCTAACCCTAACCCACAACCCGCTACGGAACAAAAAGTGCAAAAATCAATAATTTTTTTTTATTAACTACTAAAATTTTAACACATATAATAAAAATACAAGACTCATGGGTTCCTCGCTGGTGGACTAGCCATGCCCAGACAGACTAGATCTAGTCTGAGGTTGGCAGGTCTTGCCAGAGAGGAAGGCTCCCCCTTCCTTCGACTGAGTGCACATGGGGGCACACCTCACCCTCGTCCACAGATCCTAGGGGATTTCTTCCCCCAGTTTTGATTGCTTTATGGTTTATTGTTTTTATGGTTTATTCCTTGATTTGGAGATGCTGGGGGAGGGAATGGGGCAGTGTCCACCACACCAAATTTCTTCTACTGATTTTGCCCTTTCGAGTGCACATAGGATCTCCTGTCAGATACCAAGATGATTCAGATTTTGTCCCTTAACGCGCGAGGTTTGAATACATCTAACAAATGTTACGTCATCTGGCTGACTGTCCGTACATACATCATCTGCCTCCAGGAAACTCATTTCCGCTGGTAGGATCAGGGGAAGTTAAAAAACACAGCATACATCATAACCTATTACTCCTCAGTCAACACTAAACAATGGGGAGTAGCAATCTTCTTGAGCCTCAATCTCCATTTGGAAATCTCCCACACTATAACCAACAGAGATGGTAGATACCTCATGCTGGTGGGACACTGGGGGGATGACCTATCTCCTTAGCCATTTCATATGCACCCAATGCAAGGGGCCCCTTACTTTTAGGTTTCCTGCAAGAGTTGGCTGGAGGGGTCAGAGTGAAGATTACCCTCACTGAGGACTTTAATATGGTGTGGCACGCTCACAGGGACAGGGAGGGAGCGGGATAGTACACACGAGAGCTTTCTCTAAGCAACTATAGAGGACTTGGGCCTTTGGGATGCATTGTGGGAGATGCATACGACAGCTAATGGTTTCGCATTCTATTCCCATGTTCATCGGACACACTCCCATGTCAATTACATACTGTTGAGCAACCCCCTTGTGGGTCGCTTTGCTCAGCAGTGACCTAGCCTATTTCTGTTTCTGATCATGCACGACCTGAATAGGCTTGATTTGGGACTGCAGAGGTGTCCCTGTAACTGGTGGCTTCATCAGGGATCAGATAATCATATTATCTGATCCCATATCATCATGAGTATCTGATCAGGGATCAGATAATCATACAGGAAAATGAACACCAAACTAATGAATACTTCAAGCTTAATGAGGGGCAAGAGATTTCTGTTGCTGAGGTCTGGGAGGCTTTCAAGACAGTTATTAAAGGCTATTTTATAGCGTTAGCGGCTGAGTTGGCTGGACTCCGCAGGCTGGAGTTCCAGCAACTGGAGAATGAGTTTCAGAGATTGGAAAAAGAACAACTGTAGCACCCATCCTGCAGCTCTACCTTTGTCCTCATTAGGGCTTGGGCCAATTACGCATGTCATTTACTAACTTCTCCTTAGAACGCGTTCATACATTTTTGGAGATAAGCTAGACACTCAGCTGGAGCGTGCTTCACGGGACAAGAGAGAAAAAGACTACATCAAGGAAATTCTTAACAATATGAGGGTCTCCTTAAAGAATGATGTAAGAAAAGCTGATGAATTTCATTGCTTTTATGGGACCCTCTATTGCTGAACTACCCACTCTCCGAACATGGCACGACCTTCCTAGAGCGGATCCAGCTTCTCAAGCTTACAAATACTCAGAGAGAGCCCTCGCTCACCAGAAGAGATTCAATTTGCAATCAAATCTCTGAAACATAATAAAACCCCAGGCCCAGACAGCCCACTTTCATAAGACTTACTCATCCAAAGTGGTCCCGAAACTAACAGCACTATTTAACCACTGTGCACCACAGGCGTTGTGGTGCAGACAATGGGGGAAGCAGTAGTGACAGTATTACCAAAAGCCAACAAAGATGGAAAGCATTGTGCATATCACCACCTGAATGGTCTCTTGAATTTAGATTAAAACTTTTACGAAGATTTTGGCCACACGCCTCAATTTGATGCTTTCCAATCTAGTACAACCACACCAGAGTGGATTTATTCAGGGTCGGCAAGCTCACAACATTTGAATGGCTATTCATCGGATGGAGTAGGCCTCTCTCAAAAATATTCAAGCAATTTTCCTATCACTAGATGCTGACAGGGTGTACTGGGCTTTCTTGCCTCTCACACTTCAGAAAATGAGCCTGGGTCCTAAGTGCATAAGGATGATCTTTTCTAGATATGCACACCCCTCAGCTAGGGTCACATTGAATGACTACCTTTCTACGTCCTTCTCAATCTCACGTGACACAAGGCAGGGGTGTCTTATATTGCTGTTCCTGTTTGCCCTCTTTATAGAATCTTTAGCTTGTTTGATCTGGCAATCCCAAGCAGTGATGGGGATCATGTTTGAACTGTGTGAATTTAAAATCTCTCTATATGTCGAAGACGTACTCCTCATGTTGGGCACTTCAAACACCTCACCCCAAGTAGTCATAAACCTACTCCAGGCCTGTCAGGAAGGTTTGAGCTACAAGTTTATTCAAAGATTTTTGAGATAATTAGCCTGATGCTAGAGACAGGAGTGCAGGAAGAGCTGATGGTGCAATTCCCCTTAAGATGCCCCAAATCCTCTGTTGAATAACTGAGAGTCCACCTCATGCGGGCTACCAGGGAACTCTTTAACGCCAACTAGCCCCATCTGATAGCGGCTATGACAAAAGTCCTCTACTCACTTCAAACTTCATGCTCTCCTAGTAGGGCAGAATCAATGCAATTAAAATGAACACCCTACCATGCCTTGTATTTTTCGTGCAGATAGGCCTACTTGAAAGGTATCCAGGGACAGCTTATGTCCTTTATTTGGAAGCATTCCAGATTCTCCCAGAAATTACTGACTCAGCCACAGGAGTCTGGTGGCCTGGATGCTCCCACTATACCTGATTATCATGTAGCGACCCAATTATGAGTGGTGATGGGATGGTCCACGATGGAGTCAAAAAAGACCTGGCAGAGAATGGACCGTGCCATTGTGCGGATACCTCTATGGGATTTGGTGCAGTTGGACAAACGGTGCAAACCATCCAATGCATACATCAGCATCCACTTCCTTTGAGATATGGGATATGTATGTAGGGCCACAACGTCTAGTGACCTATCCGATTACACCCATATCCACCAGAATTCAGCCTTGACACCAGCCCTGAAGGACCAAGCATTTCACAAATGGAGGGAGTGTGCCTGTAAAATGATCTCTGGCATGTATGACAACACAATCTCCAAGTACTTTCAGCCATGCAAAGCCTCTTCTGGGCTCCCTGAGTCTGAGAGGATCTGCTATGCCCAGATCCAGCACTGGGTAACACCATTCATCGGAGCAGGAGCCACCAGGGCAAAAATACCCTCTAAAACAATATTCTCTAATCAGAAAGAATGCTTGAGAAATGACCTCTGCCCTACCCACGCTCCTAATAGCCACAGACCTGGTTACATAGGAGAGAGTGGTAACAAACCCTCGGTCTAGGGTGAGCAAATAAGTGAGAGATTGAGCAGCGATATAAATCCCTCCTCCGTCTCCGCCCTAGGTAGGGAAATACATTATGTTATGTTATGTTATGTTATGTTATAAGGATATTTATTGCGCGCACAATTACTCAAGAGTATCCTGGCGCGAAACATAACCACAGAGAAATCGAGAGCTGAACAGCCGAACAAGCAATTTTAATAGGCTATTTTAAAAAGATGTGTCTTAAGGAGCTTCTTAAAGCAACCAAGGTCTCTGGTGTCCCTGAGAGTGAAAGGGAGGGAGTTCCAGAGGGCAGCGGCTTTGAACGAAAAGGATTGACCGCCCAGTCTGGTTCGCCGGAAGCCGGGCACTACCTTCCTTTGTTGGGAAGCCGACCTTAGGTGGCGGCTTGGGACATGAAAAGTCACTCTTTTCCTGAGGTAGGCAGGACCAGTATCATGAAGGGCACGATGCGTGAGTACCAGGGCCTTGAATTGGACTCTTTGAGCCACCGGCAGCCAGTGAAGAGTAGCCAATTGATGTCTTATGCTGTTTCGTCTAGAGATACCCAGCAGGAGTCTTGCGGCAGCATTCTGGATAAGCTGAAGTTTATTAACCAGAAAGGAAGGGGAACCCAGATACAAAGCGTTGGCATAGTCCAGGCGGGACAAAATAAGGGCCCTAGCGACAGTTTCTTTAGCTGGCTGGGGTAAGAGAGGAAAGAATCTACTCAGAGATCTGAGGGTCCCGAAGCAGGCACCCGTCAATCGCTTGATCTGCTCTGCAAACCTCAGATCTGCGTTAAACCATATGCCCAAGTTCTTAGCTGGGCCACCTTCAGAAAGGGGACGGGGAAAATCAGGTGGCCAAATTAATTCATTACAAAGTCTTGTACGGATGGCATTACACCCCCCACAGATTACACTGTATGTATCACAATGCTTCTCCTAGATGCTGGAGAGAGAGCGGTGCCCTGGGTGAGACACTTCACATATTGTGGGTCTGCCCAGTAATTTGCCCCATTTGGGATGAGGTCTCCATGTGATGACACAAGGTCCTAACCCATTTGATGCAAGAGGTAATGTTTCTGGGGTGCACAGACATAATATCGAGTTCAAAATATCGATTGGACATAATATCGACAGGACAGAATATAGATATCAAAAATATCGTTTTTAAGGTAAGTGATGTAATATCGACTGTTAAAAATATAGAAAGTTAAAATATCGAAGTATATAATATAGATTGTTAAGAATATCGATTTTTTAATAATATCTACATTTTTATAGTGTTTTTTTATGTTATAATATGTGTGAAAAGTGTGTATTTATGTTATAATTAATTTTAATTAATGAATTTTGTTTTTATAATTTTTGCGTACTTTAATTCTGTAGCGGGTTGTTGGTTTATTGGGGAATAGGGTGGGAAGTAATTTAATTATAATTAATTAAATATGTATATTTATTTATTGGTATTCATTTTTAATTAATTGTTAATTAATTTATATGTGTTAATTAATTAAATTTTAATTGGTAATTAATTTCAATTAATTGATTAATTGGTAATTATGTAAATTTTACTAATTTATTTTCTGTAGCAGGTTGTGGGTTTATAGGGGAATTGGGTGGGAAGTAATTTAATTATAATTAATTAAATATGTAAAATTATTTATTGGTATTTATTTAGAATTAATTATTAATTCGAATTAATTGTTAATACATTTTTAATTATTAAATAATTAATTGTTAATTTGTAATTAATTTGTATTAATAGGTAACTAATTGTAATAATTATTGTTAATTAGTAATTTAAATAGATTTATTATTATATTATATTAAATTGGTAATTACTTTTAAATAATTTTTTATAAATATTAATTTATAATTTTTTTAATAATATATGAAGTATTTACTTTCCCTAATGTTGTATTCTCTGGAGTGGGAATAGTAATTTTAACCCTTACGCTATCCAAAGCTTTCCGTACTGCTGCACTCTTTGGAGTGGGAATAGTAATTTATACCCCTATGCTATCTAACGCTTTCCCTACTGTTGCACCCACTGGAGTGGGAATAGTAAATTTAACCTCTACGCTATCCAACGCTTTCCCTACTGTTGCACCCACTGGAGTGGGAATAGTAAATTTAACCTCTACGCTATCCAACGCTTTCCCTACTGTTGCACCCACTGGAGTGGGAATAGTCAAGTCAAGTCAAGTCAGAAATTTATATAGCGCGCTACATACCCAGAGGGTCTCAAGGCGCTTGAGGAAGGGATGGGAATTACTTGTCGAATATCCAGGTTTTAAGTTGTTTTCTGAATGTTAGGTGATTTTGAGTGAGGCGTAGGTGAGTGGGGAGTGAGTTCCAGGTTTTGGCTGCGAGGTAGGAGAAGGATCTGCCTCCCATGGTGGTTTTATTGATGCGAGGAATGGTAGCAAGGGCTTGGTTGGAAGATCGTAGCTGGCGAGGGGGGGTGTAGAAGGAAAGTCGTTTGTTGAGGCATTCGGGTCCAAGTTCGTAGAGTGCTTTGTGAGCGTGGGTTAGGAGGCGGAAAGTAATCCTCTTGTTGACGGGGAGCCAGTGGAGGTTTTTCAGGTGGTTGGAGATATGGTCTTTGTGCGGGATGTCTAGTATGAGTCTGGCTGATGCGTTCTGGATGCGTTGGAGTTTTTTCTGGAGTTTTGCGGTGATACCGGCGTATAGGGTGTTTCCGTAGTCCAGGCGACTTGTGACCAGTGCATGGGTAACTGTTTTTCTGGTTTCGGTGGGGATCCAGCAAAATGTTTTTTTGAGCATGCGAAGAATGTTGTAGCAGGATGATGAGACAGCGTTGACTTGTCTGGTCATTGAGAGTGAGGAGTCCAGGATGACGCCCAGGTTCCGTGCGTGGTCCGTCGGGATGGGTGCTTTTCCAAGGGCCTCTGGCCACCAGGAGTCGTCCCAGGCGGAGGGGGAGGTGCCTAAGATAAGGACTTCTGTTTTGTCTGAGTTCAGTTTCAGACGGCTGTGCTTCATCCAATCTGCTACTTCTTTCATACCTTCAAGTAGGTTGGTTTTGGCGGTGTTGGGGTCTTTGATGAGCGATAGGATCAGTTGGGTGTCATCTGCGTAGGAGATGATGTTGAGGTTGTGTTGGCGAGCGATGGTCGCGAGGGGGCTCATGTATACGTTGAAGAGTGTGGGGCTGAGTGACGAACCTTGGGGTTCGCCGCAGATGACTTCAGTGGCCTCGGACTTGAATGGTGGGAGGCGGACTCTCTGGGTTCTACCGGTGAGGAAGGAGGTGATCCATTCCAGTGCTTTTCCTTGGATTCTGATGTTTTTGAGGCGCTGTAGAAGAGTTCTATGGCAGACTGTGTCAAAGGCTGCGGATAGGTCTAGGAGGATGAGGGCGACTGTGTCTCCATTGTCCAGTAGAGTTCGGATGTCGTCTGTTGCTGCGATGAGGGCGGTCTCCGTGCTGTGTTTGGCTCGGAAGCCGGACTGTGAGGAGTCGAGGGATTTGTTGCTTTCGAGGAAGGCGGCGAGCTGGTTGTTGACGGCTTTTTCGATGACTTTGGCCGGGAATGGAAGGAGCGAGATGGGGCGGTAGTTTTTGAGTTCGGTGGGGTCCGCTGTGGGTTTTTTCAGAAGGGCGCTGAGTTCGGCGTGTTTCCAGCTTTCCGGGAAGGTGGCGGAGTTGAGGGAGCAGTTGATGACGTCTCGGAGGTGTGGTGCTATGATGGAGTCTGCTTTGTTGAAGATGTGGTGAGGGCATGGGTCTGTGGGGGATCCTGAGTGGATGGAGTTCATCAGGCGGATGGTGTCCTCAGTGGAGATTGGGTTCCAGTCGTTGAGGATGTACGAGGGGGGTGAAGGTCCTGCAGAATGTTGGGTGGGTTGGTCTCCGGGTCGGGTTTCGAAGCTGTTGTGGATGTCTGCGATTTTGTTGTGAAAGAAGGAAGCTAGGGAGTCGCAGAGGTCTTGGGAAGGGGTGATGTCGTTGGAGTTGGCTGATGGGTTGGTGAATTCCTTGACGATGTTGAATAGTTCTTTGCTGTTGTGGGCAGTCTTTGAATGCGGCTTTCTTGGCAGTCCGGATCAGTTGGTGGTGTATGCGGGTGGCGTTTTTGAAGGCGTCCCTGGTGCTGGTGTTTGGGTCTTTTTTCCAGGCCTTCTCGAGGGAGCGGCAGAGTTTCTTCGATTTCTTAAGATCATCGTTGAACCAGGAGGCGTTTTTGCTGCAGAGTTTGATTTGACGATTTTTCGGCGGTGCTAGGATGTCTGCGCTGTTGGATAGCCATTGGGTGAGGTTAATCGCTGCTTGGTTGGGGTTTGAGGAGTGGGCAGGGGGGTTTTGAAGAAGCGATGAGGAGATCTGGTCGATGGTGATTTTGTTCCAGTTTCTTCGTAGAGTAGGTTGGGGTTGGTTGCGAGTGGTGGTTTTATTGTAGAAAAAGTGTACGCAGCTGTGGTCCGTCCACTGGAGGGTAGTGGTGTGACTGAAGGAGACATGTTTGCTGGAGGTAAAGATGGGGTCAAGTGTGTGACCTGCGATGTGGGTGGGCGTAGTGACAAGTTGTTTGAGTCCGAGGTTGGCGAGATTGTCCCGAAGGGAGGTGGTGTTGCTGTCGTTGCTCTTTTACAGGTGAAAGTTGAGGTCTCCTAGTAGGATGTATTCCTCGGAGGGGAGAGCGTGTGGGGTGATGAAGTCAGTGATAATGTCGCTGAATTTTGCACGGGGTCCTGGAGGCCTGTATAGGAGGGTGCCTCTGAGTGTGGTCTTAGGGTCGGTGTGGATCTGGAAGTGAAGGTGTTCGGCGCTAGCGAGGTTGACGTCAGAGCTGGTTGAGATGCGGATGGAGTTCTTATGGATGATCGCGATGCCTCCTCCTGTTTGGTCGGTGCGATCCTTACGGATGATCTTGTATCCTTCCGGGATGGCAATGGTGATGTCAGGGGCTGATGAGGCGTTCATCCATGTTTCTGTCAGGAAGGCGACGTCGGGAGAGATTGTGTCTAGTAGATGCCAAAGTTCGATGGCGTGTCTGTGGACCGAGCGGGTGTTGAGCAGGATGCATTTTAGGTGGTTGGAGTCAGATATCTGATTTGTGTCCGTGGATGAGAAGTTGATGTTGCTGCCGTCGAACTTGCAGGATTTGCAGGAGAATGGACCAAGGGTGAGTCCAGGAGTGGCTTGGACGCAGTGGGGGAGTCGGCCGGGGTTAAGGGCTAGGAGGGTGGTGGCATCGTATGTAATGCGGGGGGTTTGGGTGATGCGAGGACCAGGGGGTCTGGCGCTGGGTGCGGTCCAGGCGCGGACGGGCGTAGACGGGCTTACCTTTGGCGCACCTTCGGCGCGGCCGTAGCGCGTGGACGCTGCGCGTGGAGGCATTGGTCATAAATGGATGGTGGAGGGGGCGGAGCGTGGGAGGGGCAGCAGCTGGGAGGCGGTAGCGGGGAGGAGGGGCGGGCCAGGGAACTGCAACAAAGAAAATGGAGGGTCAAAGTGAAAGTGAGGCAGGGGCAGCAAATGGACCAGCAGGTCGGTTTACAATCTCTCAAAGAACGAGCTGCCAAGCGGGCAAATACAGCGCTATACAGGGAGAACACAGTTAATGAGCACAGCGCTAGTCAATTTCAGACGCTCTCGGTACACAAGCACAGCGTGGGTCAATATCGGAAGCTCTTGGAAAGTAAACACAGCGTCAGCACACAAGCACAGCGTGAGTCAATATCGGAAGCTCTTGGACAGTAAGCAAAGCGTCAGTTACTTTCAGAAGCTTTCACAGCGCAAGTAACGATACCCAAGTTAGAACTGCAGCGCCCACAGTGCGTGAGACCAGCGAGGGAGGGAGGGAGGGAGGGAGGGAGGGAGCGACCGTTCAGGAACAGGTCCGGGCGGTAGTAAATTTTACCTCTACGCTATCCAACGCTTTCCCTATTGTTGCACTCACTGGAGTGGGAATAGTAATTTTAACCCCTACGCTATCCAACGCTTTCCCTACTGTTGCACTCTTTGGAGTGGGAATAGTAATTTTTACCCTTACGCTATCCAACGCTTTCGCTACTGTTGCACTCACTGGAGTGGGAATAGTAATTTTTACCCCTACGCTATCCAACGCTTTCCCTACTGTTGCACCCACTGGAGTGGGAATAGTAAATTTGACCTCTACGCTATCCAACGCTTTCCCTACTGTTGCACCCACTGGAGTGGGAATAGTAAATTTTACCTCTACGCTATCCAACGCTTTCCCTACTGTTGCACCCACTGGAGTGGGGATAGTAATTTTAACCCCTACTCTATCCAAAGCTTTCCCTACTGTTGCATTCTTTGGAGTGGGAATAGTAATGTTTACCCTTACGCTATCCAACGCTTTCCCTACTGTTGCACCCACTGGAGTGGGAATAGTAATTTTTACCCCTACGCTATCCAACGCTTTCCCTACTGTTGCACTCACTGGAGTGGGAATAGTAATTTTTACCCCTTCGCTATCCAACGCTTTCCCTACTGTTGCACCCACTGGAGTGGGAATAGTACATTTTACTTCTACGTTATACAACACTTTCTCTACTGTTGCAACCACTGGAGTGGAAATAGTAATTTTAACCCCTACGCTATCCAATGCTTTCCCTACTGTTGCACCCACTGGAGTGGGAATAGTAATTTTAACCCCTACGCTATCCAACGCTTTCCCTACGATTGCACTCTTTGGAGTGGGAATAGTAATTTTTACACTTCCGCTATTGTACGTTAATATTATTGGATATTATTTAATTATATTTTGTTACTATATATATATGTTTTAACAAATATGAATAACATTTTTGTTATAACTTTCATTATTTAATTATTATAACTTCATTTAAGTATTTTTAAGTATATTTTAGTAATTAATTTTTAATATGAATTTAATTTAACATTGTTTTTAACCCCTTCGATGCTGGTGACGGAACCATTCCGTCATCAGACACGGTTCAGCTGTGCTGATGACGGAATGGTTCCGTCACGACCACACCCATTATCATTTGGGCCCAGCACAGGGGGAAAATATCAATAGCAGCGATGAGGTTAATAAAGTCGATATTTTTATAAACTATATTTTAGGCACATTGAAGTACTGCCAGCCTCTCTAAGCCGCCCACAGGGGATTACTGTTGCCACTTGTGGCAGGCGTCTAAAGTGGAGTAAGTTTATGTGTAACACCGACAAACTATCCACAATAGACGAAGAGGTTAAGGGCACGCAGGCTGAAATTAGCTCTATTGATCTTACCATAGCAGCAGACAAGGCTACCGCTATTTTTGAAGCTGCTGTAAAAACTATTGGGGACCTCTTTTGGGTACAACTTCCATCAGGGAAACAGAAACTTCAACCTAGAGGCAAACATGATTGGTATTCGGCAACATGCAGGAAGGCCAAATCATGACTAATAGAGGCAGTCAAAGGGAAGTTGCCCCTAACAATTCAAATTGCCAGAAGAGACCATAAAAAGGCCCTACAGGTAGCTAAAAGAGAGTGGGAGGATGCCTACTGGCTAACCCTTAAGGAAGCCAGTATGAAAAAAGACTCTAAATCCTTCTGGGATACCATAAGGGCACGAAATAGACCGGATAGCGACCTTATAACCTGCAGTATTTCGGGCGAGGTATGGGAGGCTCATTTTTCCAAACTTTATTCCTGCCATAATGACCTGAACGGAAGAGGGTCTCTCCAATCCTCACTCCCTTCACTAACTATATTCACCTCCCTAGTGACCCTGACTTTACTTTGAAGGAAGTAGAATATGCTATTAACTCCATCATTCCACAAAAAGCCGCAGGACCAGATGGCATCCCCGGGGACCTGCTAAAATCTGATGGTGTTAATTGGGGCAAATTAATACACTCCCTCCTTCTTGCCATCTGTAGGGGTGCCCCAATTCCCGTGTCTTGGAAGGGGGCAGAGGTGGTTCCCATCCACAAGAAAGGCCCTAGGGATGACCCGTCCAATTATAGGCCGATTAGCTTACTAGATGTAAGCCAAAAAGTTGTCGGTAAAGTTATTCTACTCAGGATACTCAACTGGGTAGATGAAAATAAAATACTTACCGACTTTCAGGCCGGTTTTAGAGTAGGCACCGGAACGATAGAGCAGGCCTTTAGGCTTATGATGATTTACTGGAAGGTGGTAGTGATAGGCAAGGGCAGTCTTTATCTCGCATTCATCGACTTAAAGACTGCCTTTGACCTTGTCCCCAGGGACTTGTTGTGGAAGGTGTTGGCCAACATGGGGCTTCCAGAGTATCTTTTATCCCTATTGGTCAGGCTCTATCAGGACAGCTTTGCCCAAATTAGGTGGGGCTCTGGAGGGGAGAAAACGGGCTGTATTCCGGTCGAGAGAGGGGTACGCCAGGGATGTGTTCTGGCTCCCACCCTTTTCTCTTTGTACATCAATGGGGTGGTTGAGCACCTACTCAAATCACCATCCGACGAACCATCCCTGGCGGGGGTACGTATACCGACCCTCCTCTTCGCGGACGACACGCTCCTAATCTCCAAGACCCCAATGGGACTACAGAAACTCTTGGATAACTTCCAAACCTTTTGTACTGACCGGGGCTTGGTTATAAATACCAATAAAACAAAATACCTCGTCCTTAATCCCCCTAAACAGCAAGTGCGTCCCCCTATCCTAAACTCCGAGTTCCTGGAAAGGGTTAAAGCATTTGATTATTTAGGGATACGTATCTCAGACAAAATGGATTGGACCCTCCATCTAGATAAGATGCTGTTGAACCACAAAAGGATCACAGGTGCCCTATTGAGGGAGCAACGTTCCAGTTCGTTCAAACCAATAGGAACAGTCCTAGAGATCTACGCTGCCAAGGGTGTCAGCTCTGCACTATATGGAGCTGAACTTTGGGGCTTTGCATCTTCTCAAGCTTTACAAAAATCTGAGAACAATTTCTGTAGACAAATAATGTCCCTCCCTCAAAGCACCCCACTTCTACCCTTATTTATGGACCTTGGCTGCACCCAGATTGGCGAAATTGCGAAATTCCGTCCTCTCTTATTATGGGCTCGTATTTGGCGGGTAGAGGAACTTAATGCCTACGCCAGAGGCCTGGAAGAAATAATGGCGTCACCACACTGGGCCAGAGTCAAATGGCTAGCAGACATGAAAATCTTATTGTCGAACTTGGGCCTATTGGATTTCTGGTCAAGCAGAACCTCTCCTCCTAAACAAGTACTTAAAAACCTTTACCGGGATTGGATTCGCTCCCAAAGGCACTCTAGCACATCCATTGGTAGGCTCACAGAGGATTTTTTAACGTTTAAAGACTGTCCCAGACGAGAACCCTACTTAGACATAATCGGGAAACCGTTTGCCCGCTCTTTGTATTTTAAATTTGAACGGGCACCTTGCCATTGAATACTTTCACCAAATCATGGAAATCCTGCACAGATAAAACTGATTTGTGCCCATCATGTTTAGCCCACCCAGAGACATTAGCCCACTTTTTATTCGTCTGCAAGGAATATGCCAATCCAAGAAGGGCGTGGCTGAAGAACTTGTGCCGGCAATTGGGAACCAGGAGCCATGATGTGGCAATTAGGATTCTTGTTTCGGACAGCTATGTACCCTACGCCTGTGCCCTAGCAAAATTTTTATTTTGGGCTTGGGCTATTCGAGCCAGAAAGCTTAAATACTCTGTTTAATCTCTTTTTAACAATATTAATTCTAGTAAATGTTATACTTTTTTGCTATTAACTGGAAATGTGTTGCCAAATTTATTATTAATTACACATTTTTTTAACAAAAACTTGCTTTTATGATAATGGAATTTTATCGAAATAAAGCTTTTTGACTTTGACTATTTTAGTAAACAATATTTTTTACTCGATATTTTTGTACTTACCTGTTTGTAGATAGAAACTCGATATTCTGTCTGTCGATATTTTTGCAATTATATTTTTGATGGTCGATATTCTATATATATATATATATATATATATATATATATATATATATATATATATATATATGTGTGTGTATTCAGTGCCTAGGAGCTGGGAAGTTAACAATAGCTCTTAAATTGGTAAAAAAAAGTAGAATGCCTATCGCTCACCCAATGGTACCACAGACTGTGGGCCATACTTGAAATGGAACGTTTGGCCAACAACATGAATGGTACTCCTTCTAGCTTATGATCTAATGGAAACCTCTATATGTACAGCTTAGTGGTGGCTACTGAAATGCAGCCATTCCATCGCGTTTGAGAGCTTTAGGCCTTTTCTAATAATTTTATTAAGCGGCACTTCACTTCTGTTCTTCGTTAACACTCCTGATGTGAGAAGTGCACTATGATGTGACTTGAACTGTTGCACTTAGTTGTAAGATATGATCTCAAGGAAGGGCATTATAAGGTGGGTTATTATGTTCTGCAGTAGGGGTCTGCAAAAGTTGGGGGGGTTTGAAGGTGACTGACGTGTCCTAGTATGTATTATATTCGACAGGTACTTCCTATCGCACAGATACTGTGCTTTCTGTAACCATCATTTGCATGCTACCACCTGCTGGAACCTAACCTCAGAAACAGGACAAGTTGGTCAAAGGTCTCCTTTTCACTGGAAAATGGTAATAATAAGGTATACACAAAAAGATTACTGCTCTCAGCACGTTCACATCCAGATTGACAAAAACAATTCTTCAGTCTTTTACTGTCATAACCCAAAATAGAGAAGCCTCCTGCTTCCCCTCCTTGCACTGCTGAGGATCCAGTAATACGGGTGGATGCCCATTAACATTTCTCCATAGACTATTAAAAAAGAGATATTTACGAAGCTTGTTATGTTGCAGACAATGGGTTCCATTCTCTCATCCTCAGACTGAGGATGAATAGTTGTCAATAAACGGGAGATGAGATTGGAGACTGTGCTATTGACCATTTCACTCGCCTGGGAGGTGGTACATCCCTGTTGAGCTCAATATTTTTGTAGGTATTTATTTTGTGTTTTTCTATAGCGCTGCTTCACCAACTAGTATGAGACCGCATTAGAGTGTAACATTATGTTTATATTACTAGAACATAATAAGACTACAAGTACCGGCCACTTTCGTCTCTTATTAATGGGAAGTAAAATTCGCTTGAATCTACAGGCAGAGGCTTACCACTTACTCCGAGGAATCCAAGGGCAGTTCCGCCCACACGGCTTGCCGCTCCCGCTCCGCGGGAGCCGCTGCGCACAGGAGTGCGTTTGAAACCCACAGCACCTGGTCACTGGAGGCGGAGGCAGGGGCGCGAGGAAAGGCGTGGGCTGCGAGTGTGCAGGGACTCCAACATCCAGGAGTCCCTGCGAAGACCACGGACTGACCATCCGGTCCGCTCTCCCCGCCGGCCCGCCCCGCGCCCGCCTGAGAGTGTAAAAGGCGCTTTCCCCTGCCATTCCCTGGGACGCTTGAATCTACAGGCAGAGGCTTACCACTTACTCCGAGGAATCCAAGGGCAGTTCCGCCCACACGGCTTGCCGCTCCCGCTCCGCGGGAGCCGCTGCGCACAGGAGTGCGTTTGAAACCCACAGCACCTGGTCACTGGAGGCGGAGGCAGGGGCGCGAGGAAAGGCGTGGGCTGCGAGTGTGCAGGGACTCCAACATCCAGGAGTCCCTGCGAAGACCACGGACTGACCATCCGGTCCGCTCTCCCCGCCGGCCCGCCCCCCGCCCGCCTGAGAGTGTAAAAGGCGCTTTCCCCTGCCATTCCCTGGGACGCTTGAATCTACAGGCAGAGGCTTACCACTTACTCCGAGGAATCCAAGGGCAGTTCTGCCCACACAGCTTGCCGTTGCCGCTCCCGCTCCGCGGGAGCCGCTGCGCACAGGAGTGCGTTTGAAACCCACAGCACCTGGTCACTGGAGGCGGAGGCAGGGGCGCGAGGAAAGGCGTGGGCTGCGAGTGTGCAGGGACTCCAACATCCAGGAGTCCCTGCGAAGACCACGGACTGACCATCCGGTCCGCTCTCCCCGCCGGCCCGCCCCCCCCCTAACACGCCCACTATATCTCGGCTCAACACTCCCGCAGCGCGGGACGCAGCCCGGGGCGAAGACTGGGCAAAGACAGGGCCGTTTGAGGCCGTTCGAGGACGGCAGAGGACGGCCCCGGCCCTGTCACCCTGTACTTTGCTTCGTTCCCGCAGACCCCCACGATTTCTGACGCACATCACTGAGAATCACGATGCGTCCCAAAACTAGAAGCACGTCTAAGAAAGCTGCACTGGTGACACAAGTGACCGGTCCTATAGACCTTTTCATATCCAGGGTAAACGACACCATTGATAAGAGTATCATTCTACTGGAGAAAAGAGTCTCCTTGGACCTCATGCAGGCCAAACGATCTTCGCTCGGTTCACTTGCTACCGTAAATTCCCCTGTTCACCAGGTTGCTAATAATTGCTCTTTACCACTGCCACTAACCATCGTTCCTACGATGACTGTTCCAAATTCTGTAGATTTATCCGTAACCCAAACAGACACCGATCAATCATATGTCGACCTTGAAGCAACCCCAGACTTAGAAGTCTGCCAATCACCGACTGAAAAATTAGACCAGAGTGTCATTAGTAATCCCTTACTACCCGATCCAGTAACGACCTTAGAACCAACAAAAACAAGGAAAAACACCTCCACCCTCCTTAAGGCTATGCCAATTATCAAGGAAAAACCTATAACAAAAACAAAGAATCACAATCTGATCACGCCCACCCCAAACTCCTCGGCAGGTATCCCCTGTTGGGTGGAAAACATGATTATGGACCTTAAATCAGACCAAGAAACTAAAATTACAGCACAGATCAAACCCCTAATATCAAAGCTGGACAGACTTACGTCACTAATCAATACGAAATGCAGTTGTAAGCCAAGCGGTAATGGTCCCGCTCCAACGCACGGGGCAAAGGAAATACTCCCAAAAAAACCATCTAGTATTAAACAAATAACAGGTATAACAAACAAGTCTCACACTTCACCAACCAGAAAAGCGGCAGGAACACAACCCCTAGCTAAAAAAGGGAGTAATCTAGATGCCCCCCAAGACACCCCGGTTGCGGTAGATCTCCCCTCTGCTACACAAACAGGTCCAGAAGGTCAAACTAAAACAAACAACCGACAAACAAAAGGAAATACCACCATCCCAGCAGAGACCCCCTCCCCAGAAAAACCACTAGAACTGAAGACCAAGCAGTCTCGGCCCAAAATAATCAATTTACCCCCGGAAGTTTCTCCCTTCGTGGTGGTGTTAACAGCTGTTCCCCCACTGAAGGAGGGTGTAAGAGAAACTTTCGCAGAGCTGAGGAACAAATGTGCCCAGTGGCTCCAACTCCATAAACCCTTACCCGCTCACATCAGGGGTGATATCTTCTCCGTACGCAGAGGAGACTGGGTTGGCAGAAGCACGAAGGCAATAGCGGGGGACGTCATCAGTATCAAATTTAGGGAGATAGGGGCATCAAATTATATCTGCAACTCACCCAACAGAGGACCAGCCACCCAAATAAATCCCCTTCCCATGTCCTATTTCCTACCCCCATCGTCAAGGCAAAATTTCCCCTCTCCCGCACTCCCATTAAATACTGGGCCTATAAATTCCTCTGAACACAACATGTATCAATACCAGCAGCACCCACATATGCCACGATTCCCACAAGTTCCGCAACAATCAGTTTTCCAGTGGCAACCACCCGCCCAATTTCCTCAACCTATACACTTTGCTACCCAACCACCTGCTCATCTTCCTCAATACCCATATCATACCACCCAACAGTGGTGGCTACCCCAGCAATCCACGCAACACAACACTCACCTATGGCAGCAGCCGCGGCAAGGACGGTTTCCCCCATTCAACCCACTAGGCCCTAATCATCAAGGCAGAGATAGGGACGAATGGAGTGGACAGGATCAATGGAGAAAGTACAGTGACCCCACACGCTGGGATAGCTGGAATGGCCTTCAATTAGCAAACAGGTATAGCGCCTTGGAGTGCGTTGACTGACTACCACAATTACAAGAACACTCCCAAATCCACACAGACCTATCGGAACCCACGGTCTCCCCATTAGTCCCTCCAGGCCCAGAGATCCCTCCAGCCCCAGAGATCCTTAACGAACCAAAAAGAGTAAAAAGCTCAAGGGACAGTCCAACAATCCTGAGCCTGATCTCATGGAACATCGCTGGACTAAGGACAAAAATAGAGGACGGGACAATTATGCACCACACGCATAATCATCAAATAATATGCATACAGGAGACATGGTCATTACAAGAACATCACCTGCAGGGGTACAAAACGTACTCCTCTCTCGCGCAGTCGGGACACATAGGTAGACCAAAGGGAGGTCTGTGCATCTATGTAGCCAACACTATCCAAAACGCTAAAATAAAGGTTATAGAACTGGCATCTAATTTGCAGATCCTTGGTCTTTTCCTCCAGAAAAAAGAGTCAATGGTTATCATTAATTTTTATAACAACCTGGATGAACTGGACTTTGAGGGAGTCCTGGCCCACCTCCACGAAAAATTAACTACTTTCAGAATGAAACAAGGAGAAAGAGGCCCGGCAGCAATAATATGGGCAGGCGATTTCAACCTTCACGCCTGTACCCAACCAAAAAGAAAGTGTCCTGGCATGGTGACAGAAGATGGCCTCTCACTCACCCATTTCTTGCATAACAAAATGGGTAGACAAATGAATGATCTCCTATCCGACCTGGATCTCCAGATAGTAAACACTTTGGACCATGGGGATAATTCACTTGCACCTACTTATATAGGAAGAGGCTACAAAACCACGGTAGACTTCATAATTATATCAACATCCTTACAACTAAGAATAAAAAATTTCGAAGTCAAACCGAATCCCCAAAGTGACCATGCAATACTAACCTTGGAAGTCTCACTAAACCATCAACAATGTTCCCCAGTAATAATAGCCAATGCATTGACCCAGGAAAATATCAATATGGATAAAGTAAACGGATACTCAATAAAATGGGGAAGGATAAACCCAGAGGAACTCACCAAAGAGTTAATAAAATCAGTCTATCCCCAAATCAAAATTTGTTTGGACATAGCAGCAAAGGACGTGGAGCTTCTAAATAACTTTGCCCAAATAATGGACAAACTATAGGTTTTACTCACAGCAAAACTAAAATCCGGTCCATCCCGGCCAAAAGGCTGGTTCAACCAAGAGTGTACTAAGGCTCATACAAAATTGAAGCTAGCCTTAAACAAAAATGAAAGGGACCCCCGCACAATAGCTACCCTCAGAAGTGAGTATCACAAAATAAGGAAAAAGAGGAAAGAGGAACTGAAGCAAGCGCTGTGGCATGAACTCCACACCAGTGCCCAAGAAAAAAACCCTCAAGCCTTCTGGAGAATTATAAGAACTCCTTTCTTGGCAGACGACACGAGCCCAAAAATCGAAGCTGCTATAGACGCTACAACTTGGGTATTACATTTTACCAGCATCTTCCAAAAACCAGCCTCTGATCAAGAGACGGAAGAGGAGGAAAAAACATTCCTACCATACCCCATAGACATAAACTTCGAAATCTCTGAGATTCTTGTGGCATTGAACTCAACCAAAAAAGGAAAAGCTCCAGGGCCGGACGGAGTCCCGGCAGACTTTTTTAAACACCAAACAGAACTTTGGGCACCGATTTTAACAAGGGTCTGCACCGCAACGGCAAAATTAGGAATTCTGGAGTCATGGACAAGGTCCATCATGGTGCCGATATTTAAAAAAGGTAACCGTATGGACCCCACCTGCTATCGCCCAATTTCTTTGCTGGACTCACTGGGGAAAATAGCAGGAAGAGTGATTTTAGAAAGACTTCAGGACTGGGCGGAAGAGAGAGGCATCCTATCCGACCTTCAATTTGGATTTAGAAAAGGACTAGGTACTGTGGAGCAAGCCCTAAATCTATCGATAATCTTCGGAAAATATGTGCACGCAAAGAAAGCAAAACTTTACATGACTTACGTAGATCTGTCTGCGGCTTTCGACTGCGTTTCCCATACAAAATTGTGGTCCCTTTTAGCACAGATGGGGGTAGATCCATCACTCCTGAACTTTTTAAGGGAACTCTATTCCAACCCATCCGCAAGAGTCCGCTACGGGACAAAGGGGGAACTGACGGCGTCTTTTAGAGTAGAGCGTGGGGTCAGACAAGGATGTGTCCTGGCACCCTTCCTTTTCTCCCTCTATACCAACAACTTGGAGGTTGAGCTCCTGAAGGGTGCCCGTGACCTTCCATTGGCCAAACATCGCCCGATCCCCGCTCTGCTCTACGCGGACGACGCCGTCCTCCTTGCACAAACCCCCCGTGAACTCCAAAGGTCCCTTAATAGATATTCGCAGTTCATGGGAACCCTTGACCTTCATATAAACGTAAAAAAGACTTTCGTAATGAAGGCTGGGGTTGGGAGGAAACAGCAAAATTCTATCTACCTTGACAGCCAAAAAATAGATTCTACAAATGAATACTGCTATCTGGGAGTCATGATAGATAATAAACTCTCCTGGAAACCAGCAGTAGAAGCCAGAAAACATTGTTTTAAAAGAGCATTAGCCGCATTGGTGTCGTTTACACAAAAACTAGGAAAACGTCCGCCCAGGGAATTGATAACCATATACAAAGCCAAATGTCAATCCACAGCTTTATATGGAGCAGGTCTATGGGGCCACACGGATGTCACCTCTCTGCAAATTGCAGAAAATACGTTTTTCAGATTTCTTTTATCCGCCCCCAAAAGTTCTTCGACTTACGCCTGCCATTTAGAACTGGGGGCACCATATATCGAAGATCTTGCCAAAATTCAACCACTCCTCCTTTGGCGACGTATCTGGGCGTCAGATAAAAACGACATTACAAAAACAATACTGACGGATGCAATGTCTCTGGACTACGTTTTAAAAATTAAATGGCTGGCCTATATCAGGACCTTTCTCTCTGACCTTGGAATAGAAAAATATTATTCAAATCCCGAAAAAATTGGAGAACTCTCAAAAAATAACTTAAAAAGACGAGCCCTGGACCATCTGGGTAATCTGAGACTACAAATAGAAGCTGGGAAGCAGTCGGTGCAGCACGCAATAATGGTTCAATCTACTCTTTTAATGCAGCCCTATTTAAACCTTGACATTGGCACCTTTGACCGATTTCTCCTGATAAGATTCAGACTGAACATATTTCACAAATTGGTAGCTTTTCCAACGCCAAACGTTTGGGACCCAAATCCACTTCCATGTCCATGCGATGGGAAATCAAGACAAACCACCCTTCATACTGTTCTGTTCTGTAAATTTTATCAGGAACACCGTAAACTTTGGTTACTAACTCTTTTAAAATCTTGGGGTCTTAGACAATGCCGAGTAGCCATGTTGAGCCTGCAGCTTTTGGATACCGAACCCACATGTTACCATGTTCTTAACTTTCTGAAATGTATATACGGACACAGGAAAAACCTTTGATTATAATAGTACTGTATAAATTACCGAAACTCCTTCTCGCTGTTTTTAAGTAATCTGTAATCATATCGCACTGAAGATTTTTTATCTGTACTGCTTTTATGGATCTTTAAAAAAATCCGAATAAAGTTTACTATTATTATTACAAGTAAGAAAAAATTACATTGATACAATAAACATAAACATGAAGGGAAAGGGGACAAAATCCATGAGAAGGACATATAAGGGGAGGTTGGTGCATGTACTGAGAGACGGAGGAGGAAGTTATGGGAAGTGGGTAGTTCTCAAACATATTGGATGAAAAGTGGATTTTTAATGAGTAAGTCTTAAGTTGCTTCCTGAAGGAATGTTGGGTGCCAGTCTTAATTTGTTGGGTAAGAGGTCCAAAATGTAGGTGAGGAACCAGAGAAAGATTGTTTTTGACCTAAAGATGATCTGAATTTCAGAGGTTCTAGTAGGAGGGAGGTTTTGCTATGTGATTGCCTGGTTTTATGTACACTTTTCAGCAGAACTGAGAGGTAGCATGGATGGTCAGTCTGGAATGTTTTAAATGAAATGCAGCAAATTTTTAATTTGATCCGAACTTCTAACGGAAGCAAGTGTCAATCTTTCAGTATGGGCAAGATGTATTCAAACTTTTGTTTTTGCTACAGACTAGTCGAGCTGTGGATTGGAGAATATTTTTTCCAGTGGGCAAAGTGTGGTTGGTGGTAGACCAGAGAGTAAGACGTTCCCCTAGTCAATCCTGGAGACCACTAAAGCCTCTGTGCTCAGAGGCTCATTTGAGAAGAGATGTTTTTAGTTTTCTAGTTTGTTGCTTGGGCTAGTTTAAGCATTTGAGGTTCTAGGGAGAGCTTGTTGTCAGTAGGACTTGGCCAAAGAAGCAGGTGAGGCAGAGCCTTCATATTTCCCCAGCAGGGAGATAAGCGAGGGGTCGATTCTGTTGGTTGCTTTGCGTGACAGGAAGTTCAATTTCAGGGAGTTTGCAGATGCCCAATTGAACACTGTATCTAGGCCCTCTTTGAGTACAATGAGATCTTTGTGAGATTCGATTTTAGGTATATTTGGGTAACATCAGCATATTGGTTTAGTTTGATACTGGACTTTTCTAGCAGTGGGCTCGGTGGTTCAACGTACAGGTTAAATAGGAGTGGAGAGAGAATTGATCCTTGGGGAACGCCATATGTCATCTTTCCTAATAAGAAAATGCTGAAACCTGCTTTGACTAGGTTGTAGCAATCCTTGAGGAATGATTAGAATCGTTTTAGAACTGTGTATTTTAAGAACATTCTCAATTAGTATTTTGTGGTCTACTGTGTTGAATGCTGCTGACAGGTCACGGAGGATTAAAAGGCAAAAATGTCCATTGGCCATCATTTTGATTGGTGTTTATGAAATAATTGAGTTGTGCGGCAATGCATCTTTTTATCGTTCTGCTAAGCCAGGGTAGATTTGTTATTGTTCTGAGGTTATTCGGAACTGGCAGGCCAGTATTTGCTTTTTTTAGAATTGGTGATATTTACCCAACACTGAGGTTGCAGGGGAATGAACCTTGCTGTAAGGAAGTGTTGATGAGTAGTAGCCAGCAAGAGGCCAGAATGTGAAAGTTGAATTTAACAATGTTGGCTGAAAGGCCAGATTGAAGTAGGAGGTCAGTTTCATTTCTTTGATTACTTTTGTAATGACTTTCAATTGGAGTAGTTTGAATGAGCTCCAGGAGTCATTTGTCTTCAGAGTGTAGTTTAGTTCATGAGAGGGCAAGGGAGAAAGCTATTTTTTGATTCTGTTAATTTTTTCAGTAAATAATTTTGCAAGCACATAACAATCAATCTCAGATAGGGTTTGGGTAGTGTGGTTCATTGCAGAGGTGTCTGTGTAAATAAATTCGAACAAAGAACAAGTAGAATTCAAAGATTTGGCAATTTGAGATTGCATGTAGGAGGCCTTAGCTAGCTGTAGTGCTAGATTTGTGTTCTTTTTGACAGGTTGCGAAGCACATTGTTGAACCATGGTTTGTGAAGTAAGTTCCTTGGTTGTTTCAACCTTATGGGGATAGTGATATACTTCATGTACTTATAAATGGCTTTGTGATTATACCTTGGTAAGTTCAGCCCCCTTTTTGTAAAGGTGCAAAGAGGGCACTCTCCATTCTATTTGAGCGAATTGTATATGTATATTCTCCGAATATTCCCATTATAGATGCTTTAGGGGGGATACACAAAACCGTTTATGAGTACATGAAGTAGTACTACAGGAATAGTAAACTTGTCACGTAATATCTAAGTTTTGAGTCTGGTGATTATTCTGCTATGATGCCATCAGGATATCTTTGAGTGAGTCATTTTATGTTAAGTGTCTGACCTAGTATAGTTTCTCAATGATTTTAAGAAGGACTTCAATTTCAGAGTAAAGGAAATGAAATATGGGTGTGTGTGGATGGGAGGAAAGTCAATATGGGGGCTGCATAAGGATGTTTTAGCCACCTTAGAGAACAGTTCTGCGTGGGTGGTGAGTGTATCCATTAAATCATGATTGATATTTTACTCTTGCTTCCACTTACCAAGTCATGTTAATTAAGTTAGAAATTACAACATGATAGTGCTTATGCTTCTACAAACCCTCTCCCCATGACCTCACCTCAAGGACTCCTATTTGTTTCTAACTGTATTTTTCCAACCATTTCAGTAATTTTCACTTTATCTACTTCAATTATCTATATATCTCATTTTATCTAAAAGCATATTAACACTATTAGAGAACTTGCAACGGAAATAAATATAGATTGTTTATAACAGTAGCAGAATTAATAAATTAATTGCAAAAGGGATAGTGAGTTCATGCCCCAGAGGGTGACCTGACAGAATATGTTATGTTATGTTATGTTATGTTACATAGAATTTTAATTAGCGCTCAGCTACTCGGACCGAGCGTCCCCGCGCTATCAGACCCAGCACAACACAACCATCATGGCAGAGGGGGATTAATTACAAAACAACCACGTCTTAAGCTCCTTCCTAAAAGACAGTAGGGTCACGCATTTTCTTAGTGACAGTGGCAGTGCATTCCAGGCTCGGGGTGCAAGGTAACCAAAAGAGCGACCCCAGATGCGAGCACGCCTAACTGCTGGGATAGTAGTCAGTGAAAGAGACGCAGAGCGAAGTGCTCTAGATGGAACGTGAAAACCCAACTGCTTCCTTAGGTAGCCTGCGCCAGTGCCATGGAGTGCCTTAAAAGCCATGGTCAGCGTCTTAAACTCGATACGTTTCCGTATCGGAAGCCAATGAAGGGATTTCAGCAGGTCAGCCACATGAGCCCTCCGACCGAGGCCGAAGATAGCTCGGGCAGCCGAATTCTGCACCACCAGCAGCCGAAAAAGAAGATAATCAGGGAGGCCGAGGTAGAGCACATTGACGTAGTCGAGCCTGGAACCTACCAAGGATTGCACTATACTTTTCCTGTGGGGAATGGACAGGAGGGGGAGGAATTTCCTGAGCATTCTCAGTATCCTGAAGCATTGACCCACCAGACCCAAAATCTGTAGTTTAAGGGACAGGGCGGTGTCCATCTTGACTCCCAGATTCCTTGCCATCCCCGTCTCCGCAGAGGGAGGGTGATATCAGCCGGCCACCAGGACTTCCAGCTTGGGTGCGGTGAACACCCAAAGAAGAGGACTTCAGATTTGTCTGGGTTGCATTTCAGCTGATTTGTATGAAACCAGCCGAACACGGCACCCAGGCAGTTCTTAATAAGCTCTCTGTCAAAGTCCCTATTCCTGCTACAGGTGAAGAGCAGCTGGGTATCATCGGCGCATGAGACAATCTGGGCCCGCAGGCCTCAGCCAGCACCGCCAAAGGGGACATATAGATATTGAAAAGGGTGGGACTTAGAATCGACCCTTGGGGAACTCCCACCTCCAATGGCGGTACTGCGGCCGAGTACGGCGGGCCCAGACTGTCTGTTGCCGATTCGAAAACAAGGACTCGAACCACCTAAGCACCGTTCCACTTAGCCCAATCTCCAAGAGTCTAGCCAAGAGACGGTCGTGAGGAACGGTGTCAAAGGCCGCCGACAGATCTAATAACACCAGCAGAGCTTTTCCTCCCCTGTCCAGGACCTACTTGATCGCTTCCTACACCTCGAGCAGTGCCATCTCCGTGCTCATGTTAGCCCTGAAACCGGACTGAGTAGGGTGAAGGAAGCCGTGAGATTCTACAAAATCCGCCAGGACAGCCTGCACGTGCTTCTCAGTCACCTTAGCTAGAACCGGGAGCAGCGAGATAGGATGGTAGTTGGCGTGGGTGCCAGGTTCTAGTGTTGGCTTCTTTAGAAGGGGAAGGACCAAAGCTTCCTTCCAAGCTGGAGGCACAACTCCTGTCTCAAGGGAGTAGTTTAAAATTGAATTGACCATAGGGTTAATCACGTGTGCCAATTTGGCAAGGTATTTGGCCGGACATGGGTCCAAAGGTGACCCAGATCGCATCTTAGATAGAATCTCCAGCGATTCCTATGGTGCAATAAGGGAGAAACTAGCAAGAAATGGCTGCCCCAGCTCCGGTTGGGGGGAAGGCCGAGCCATGATAGAGGTTGCTGCCCCTGCAGCAGGAGTAAAGGATGCCTGGATGCTGATGATCTTCTTCGCAAAAAAGCTTGCCAATTGAGTAACCCAGGCCTTCGAGAAGGAGCGTTTAGGAGTGATAGAGGGCGGAGAGGTGAATTCCGTTACAATTAGGAAAATTTCTTTGCTGGAATTAGAGGCCTCCTCAATCCTCCTAGCAAAATACGATTTCTTTTCTACACAAATTGCCTTGTGGTAGACCTTCACGCACTGCCTGTAAGCCTCCTTAAGGGGCTCATCATAATTTGAGCCCCAAGCTCGTTTGGCCTTCTTGCAGAGCCTACGGCTGGTGTTAAGCATGGGCGTGAACCAAGGCGCCGAGGCACGCTGAGAGTTCTTAAACTTCCGCTCAGGAGGGGCCAGCTCCTTGAGGCTATGAGCTAACCATGTTTGAAAGAGGTCCAAGTCCTGTTTCAGATGGCCTGTTGACTGGCATGGATGGGACAGTAGATACTGCGCGACCATGTCAGGAGAAATATTATGAAAGGCATATGAAGGTGGGGGGATAGGACAGGTCCCTCTGGACGAGAGGCTTGATTTGTGTAGAATATCAAAATTGACCAAAAATGGTCAGACCAGAGCACAGGTTGAGGGAGAGCAACTGTGATGGGAATTGTAGAAAAGATCTGATTTAGCATGTGCCCCTTATTATGGGTGGGTGAAGCCAAACAAGGTAGCAGGCCAAGCGGCTTGGTAGTGTCTAGCAGGTTGATGGTGTCAGCTGCATCAGGCATATCCATATGGATGTTGAAGTCACCTAGAAGTACGCAGTGCTTAAACTGCATACTTAAAGCTGAAATCACAGAATATAGCCCCTCGTGAAAGGACCCAATGGGTCCAGGAGGCCGGTACACTAACAGGCCCGCGCAGGATTGAGCTGGTGAAATAGTCAGGCAGAATCCCAGAGCTTCAGCCCCGGGAATGTCATCAGTAGGGACAATAAAGCACTCAAACCGTGCTATATCAGGCGCACACATGTGGTGGTGGCGGCCAGCGGGCAGTTGGGGGAACCAGCGGCGCTTTTGTTGGGCGACATGGACAGGGCATTCGATTCCCTAAGCTGGGTGTATCTCTTCGCCTTGCTGCGGAGGCTCAACTTCAGCCTGAGATTTCTCTCCTACCCAATGCCGCTATACACAGACTTGACTGTGTCTGTGCGGGTTACGGGAGCACTCTCCAGGCCCTTTTCTATTCAGCGGGGAATGTGGCAGGGTTGCCCCCTTTCCCCGTATCTATTTGCACTTGCCATGAAGCCGATGGCGGCCTGGGTGCGCATCGATGCGCAGATTTGAGTGGGCGCCGGGCCTGTCAGATAGAATAGCACTATACGCGGACTATGTCCTTTTCTTTCTCACGGCTGTAGACAGGACAGGGCTGATGCGTATCTTACAGATCTTTGGGGAAACCTTGGGATTGTATATGAACCCACGTAAATCAACGCTATGGGTCTTGGGAGGTCGAACGAGAGTGGGAGCATGGGCATCTTCGGTTCAACTGGCAGGGCGTTCGAAATATCTGGGGTCTTCCTGTCCGATGTACTGACAGTGTCTTGGGAACGCAACCTGGCCCCGGTGTGGGAACATACCCGGGAGGATCTTAAGGTATGGTCACGCATGCCCCTCTCCCTATATGGTAAGTCGGCGATTTTTAAAGATGGTGGCGCTCCCCCGGCTCCTCTACCAAATGCAGAACCATCCATACCAGATCCCACCCCGATGGTTTAAGTAAGTGAATGCAGAACTGGGTCAGTTTCTGTGGGAGGGGGGAAAGGTGAGGGTGGCCTTGCGCACATGCTTCCTGTCCACCTACAGTTGGGGTCTGGCGTCCTCAGATGTCCTTTCGTACTATCAAGCATCACACTTATTAGTCCTTAACGAGTGGTGGTACTGTAAAAGCCATCTTTCTTGTATGATACCAAATGCTGTAAGCTTTTAGGCCCTGCTAAGTTGACATAAAAAGCAGTGCACAAATGCTTGTACTTTTCCATTTGCTTCAGAGACACAGCTTTTGTAACACAAGGTTTGATCAAGAATAATATGTGACAGGGAAGATGCTCACATAGACCCAGACATTTCAGCGTAGCACATTTTGCAAAATGTCTGGTCCTTTCTATTATGTTGCAATTATTAACTGGAAAAGCACCAGACTTATATCTTACATTACGGTGGAAAGTCCCAGAACCTGCCCACTTGGGTCACGTGGTAAGCAACAGTATGATTCGGACCTTACATGGTATACGACTGTTTCAGACCCTTGCTAATTGGTCAAATGACTAGGGCTTAATTTGTGCTACGTATGTGATGATGCCGCATCCTTTGTGGTTTTGGCCTATAAAAGCTGTCACCAATGTCACATCTTTGGGCATTCAGTATCTATATTGTCTGCCTCCGTGCTGCACGTACTTTTGTATTATTTGTTGTTCCCCAATAAATCTTGCTAACAGTTTTGCTGACAGAAACTTGTGTTATTTGTGTTATTCCTTATTATTTAAATTTCAGCTTCTACATTTGGTGGAGAATGCAGCCCCAAAACATCTGACCAGCTTCGACGGCCACCGGCTGCTGGACTCCAACCCCTCGGAGCTCGGAGACCTGTCTTTGGCTCCTGCTCTGTCTCTATCAGCACATTTGTATAGCACTGTTTTTTACCAGATTCTTAGCGCTCTCCTTCTATATCATTTTCTCTTGGTCCTCTTGTCATGCCCCTGCCAGTGCTTCTTTGGCCGGTGACCCTTTGTCTATGGTATATCTCCGTTGGTTGTTTACCAAAGTACTTCTTGGCTGTCATACTGGCCGTCCTCATTCCTTTCTTTGTTCTCCTTTTTCTAGCTCTGGTAATTTCCATGTCACTGTGTCGCCATTCTGCTGGTGACATTTCCTCCACTTCCTCTTAACGTTTGCTCGGCACCACTCACTCTTTTTCTGCTTCGGAGCTCTTTCTGCGTTCTGGCCTCTGACACAGCTGCCGACTCTCAGCTGTCTTTTAATGTGCATTTTGATCTCCTTTGTAGTTTCTGGTCCTCATCTCCACATCCTCCAGACCGGCGACTGTGTCCTTCTGCTAGATTCCATGCACGCAGTCACTCCCAGGTGCTACGCAGTGCTTGGCTGTATCTAGGACCAAGGAGGGCGCACTTCTGCAACCCCTTTGTCTTGCCTGCAGAGAGTCTCCGGTCTATGGGGGTGGAGGACCATTTTGTCCCGGTCCACTGGTGGCAACTGAGGTCGGTACGCTTTGGCAGACCAGTCATCACTCAGTGAGTACATATTGAGGGTTCATGTCCTCCAGGTTGGGTTGCAGCAGGTAGCCCCTTGTTTTAGAGTTGTGGTAGTTTCGCACCCCATGTGCAGGTGGTTTTCAGTGGAATAACACCTGTGGCTGCACGCAGTTCAGGTGCAGCGGCTGCACATAGTTCAGGTACGATATTTTATATGTGGTGTTAGGATGAGGTACAATGGTAATGTTTTTTGTTTGTATTTTATTGACACATGTGTCCTCTGTGTATTTTTAGGTTTTTCGCCAAGCTGTCACTGATGGCACTGTTAGTGGCTGTGTCTCTCTCTGGTGTGCACGTCTGGCACTGGGCCAGTGTTACACCATCTTGTTGCCTCTAGCATCTGAGGGACACAGTTGCCATCTCCTTGCATATTTCTCTTCCTTTGTTCCTGGCGGTGGGCCAGTTACAAGGGGGAGGAGTGTTTGCTTTGGTCTCGGTTTTGAGTTTCCTCTCATGTGTATCCTCTGATTGTGCTGTCCTCTGTTTTATTCCCTCTCTTTTTCCGCCTGCTGTCGTTGCCACTTGGTAACTATGTTTCCACAGTGGCTCTGTGTATTCTTTTTATTGCCCTGTGCGTGGGCATTCTTTGCCAAGCTTTCTTTTCTGTTCCCCAGGGGGCCTGCATCTGTTTGTGCCTGAGGGGACAGGAAAGGGAAGATTGGGTGCCATCGCAGATGGAGCACCCTATTGGCTAGCCATAGTTCTGAGGGAACTCAGTCATGAGTGGGCTGACGAGCCCCTTTAGGACCTTGGTTGGAGGTACTGGTGGAGGGTTGGTGATTAGCATCCCCTCCAGATTTCGGTTTCTAGGCAGCCAGTGGTGCTCCAACCTGACTGATAGGTCCGGGGACCCTGCTCAGTGGGAGCAGGGTCAGGAGGATACAGTGGGAATTCTCGGAAGTGGGTGTCGTGCCTGTAGTCAGGATCGTGGTTGGCAAGAACCACATTCAGTTGGTTGGCAATGTGTGACGCGCATGAGCAAAGAGCCGAGCATGTGCGTGAGCACCTTTTCCGACATTTAGCCACTTCTTTCCCTTCCTAGAACGCTTTGCGTTCCTTTCCGGTTCCGGGGTCCTGTTCTCTCGAGTCCGTGTCACGATGGTGGCGTCTATCGGGTCCCGTCGGGTCTGCGGCTGGTGTCGGTCCGTTTCCGATCAGGTACCAAGCTTTGTTTTATGATCGGCAGTTTTTGTTGTTTGTTTAGTACTAGTGTGGCTTTTATGTTTCAGAGCATTTGCAAGTCAGGTCAGTGCTCGAGTTCGAGTTTCGGACGCTAATCCCTGATATTAGAAGGGATCGGCAGTTATATGGATTTAGCCTTGTGGTTCCCTTCCTACAGACCACGCGGTTCGGGCTTTATGTACATTTCCATATGAGAATACAGTGATTCTTCCAGTTGTGTTCGTAAGGACTAGTGGAGTATTGAAACTAGTCCTGGCTTTGATTTATGGTTTTTATGGAACTAGAGGAGTATTGATTCTAGTTCCAGTTTTTAGGTTATCCCCGAACACATACATAGGTAGGCGTAGAATCATATCCTTTACTTGGTTGAGTATTGGGCAAGTAGCAAGGATAATCCCTCTGGAACTATTGCAGGGTACACGGAGAGCCTTCAATCCTGAATTCCAGACCAGTCCTTCCTATCTTTGCTCATACCTCCCTCTACACTTTAAACAGTACGCAGATCTTTCCACCCTCCTATATTCTCTACTACATGTCAACAAGTATTGCACTAACTTTTGTTCTTTGTTCACACATATAGGAGACGGTTATTTCAGAGGTTCGTTGGTTCCCCAGGATCACCAGTCATTCCACCTGTGTATGAAGACACCTGTGTTTTTCCCCCTACTTACCTTGTTTTGTTTCCCAGTTTTCCCCTGACGGGCATCACTATTTGTGTCCAGTTATCCTACTCTGGCATATGGTGAACCGGTTAGGGGAGGTAGTGGAACGAGCATCACTTCCTTGGTGCTTCCGAGGCAACATTCGCGACAGGCATCACAGAACACGAAGCCTTTATCTATTTGCCGCCCAAGCACCATGGAAGTGACTTTAGGTGACCTTGCTAACATGATGGGTAATCTTCAGAGAGAGACCCAAGCTTTGGCTGATCGGTTAGACAGAATGGATGTGGATGGAGGGGAGCATGCATCAAGCTCCCAGACTCCTGTTATTCAAGTTGTCACTCCACCTCCCCCTATACCCTTGGCTCCCCCAGAGAGGTTCCACGGAGACCCTACTAAATGTGCGGTATTCCCTAGTCAATGTCAAGTACACTTTATGTGTAAAGCAGCTTGTTTTCCTTCGGATCATGCAAAAGTTGCGTTTGTCCTTTTCTATTTAGGAGGATCTGCTGCGAATTGGGCTATACCCTTGATTGAAAGAGATGATCCCCTGCTTCTTGATTATAACGCTTTTAAGAGAGAATTGCGGAAATTGTTTGACAAACATACATTCACGCATGCGGCTGATACCGAGCGTTTGACTCTTAAACAGGGATCCAAATATCTACCCACATATATATCTACATTCCACAGATTGGTGGTGGAAGCAGGATGGCCTCTTGAGAAACGTAGCGCCTTGTTTTACAAGGGGTTACGGGATGAATTAAAAGACTCCCTGGCCCACGTTGTAGACCCCCCTGATACATGTACAGAGCTAATCGATCAAGTCGTGAAACTCGACCACAGATTAGGAGAAAGAAGAAAAGATAAGACAAGATTTGATTTTAATAGAATAACTTACAAGGAAAGAAAGACAGACTCCGATGTCAGTTTAGACAACACTGAACCTATGCAGATAGGGAGCATTAAGGGACCCCTCAGTGAGACTGAAAAGCAACGCAGAAGGGAACTCAAACTATGCTTATATTGCGGCAAGGCCGGGCATTTCCTAAGAGAATGCCCCATCAAGCCTAAACAAAATAGAAAGCCGGAAAACTAGAGGACCCGAAGCCAAGAGAGACTAAGGCATCGGGTCATTCAGGATCTATAGTCTCCTCCTTATCACATATGCAGAGCCACTTTTTTGTACCTTCTTTGTTGCAATGGAATACTCACCAAATGGAAGTTTCCATAATGATTGATTCCGGAGCTTCTGGTAATTTTATGGATGGTCTATGGGCAAGAGAACATCACCTTTCAACCATTCCTAAGAACACGATAGAAGAGGTATACACCATTGACGGGAGTTCATTAAAATATGGCCCCATAACGCATACCACAGAGGCAATAGAAGTAGTCATAGCAGAAACCCATTGGGAAACCCTTAACTTTGACATAATTCAGTCACCTCAATTCACCGTGGTGTTAGGCCTTCCCTGGCTAAGACAACATAATCCAACAATAGACTGGCAAACAGAACAGATAATATTCAAATCCACATCATGCCATACACATAACCCACTTTCAGCTTCTATGGTGTCTAGCATATGCACAGCGATATCAGATACGGCAGCTCTTAGACCCTCGATAAACCCAGTAAATTGTGAAAAAGCATTGACCAAGATAGAGGAAAATGTGGAAGAACCTGATAAAACACTACCTGAAGTATATCACACCTATGCACCGATTTTTGATGCCAAGGAAGCAACCAGTCTACCCCCTCATAGGGTATACGACTGTCGAATAGACCTACAAGCAGGGGCTCGTATTCCGACTAGCAGAGTATATGCTTTAACAGAAAAAGAGAACATCTACTTGAGAGAGTACTTGGACAAAATGCTGGATCTCGGATTCATTAGAGTCTCTAGGTCCCCCGCTTCGTCCGCTCTCTTTTTTATCCCTAAACGGGAGGGCGGTCTGCGCTGCTGTATTGATTACCGTTCTCTCAATGCAGTAACGATCAAGAACAGATACCCGTTGCCACTCATCTCCTCTCTCTTAGATCAGGTGAAAACAGCTAAGTATTTTACAAAGCTGGATCTAAGAGGGGCATACCACCTTGTGAGAATAAGAGAAGGAGATGAGTGGAAAACGGCATTCTGCACCAAGTTCGGACTCTTCGAATAATTGGTGATGCCCTTTGGTCTTTGCAATGCGCCCTCTGCTTTCCAGTACTTCATAAATGATGTGATGAAAGAACTGCTGGACAAGTGTGTCATTGCATATATAGACGATCTACTCATCTATTCTGCCACATTGGAGGAACATATAAACCACGTCCAATCTGTGTCACAAAGACTGAGAGATAATTACCTGTTCTGTAAACTTGATAAGTGCTTTTTTCACAGGTCCCAAGTGGCCTTTCTGGGGTATATATTATCAGCCCATGGACTGGAAATGGATCTTCACAAAGTACAGGCAGTCGTACAATGGCCATCACCCACATCTGTTAAGGACGTACAACGGTTTCTTGGCTTCGCCAATTTTTATAGGCGTTTTATAGAGCATTTCTCAGAGATCGTAACACCCATCACCAAACTCTTGAGGAAAGGCACGCCTTTTGATTGGTCACCTGAAGCAGAGCATTCTTTTCAAGCCTTGAAAAAAGCTTTTACTGTTGCCCCTATTCTCAGGCATCCAGACCAACAGAGTTCCTTTGTGGTGGAGGTCGATGCTTCACAAGTGGCAGTAGGGGGAGTATTATCACAAGCCCATCCAGAGACAGGAGAATTACATCCCGTGGCATATTATTCACATAAACTCAATACAGCTGAAATCAATTATGCCATCGGAGAAAGCGAATTGCTTGCAATAAAGAAGGTATTGGAGGAGTGGAGACAATATCTATTAGGTACCAGATACACAGTCACCATTATAACAGAGCACCGCAATTTACAGTATCTAAAGACCACTAAGGCACTGTCCATGAGACAACTTAGATGGACTCAGTTCTTTAGTGGCTATGATTTTGAAATCCACTTTAGGGCAGGACGGAAAAATAGAAAAGCGGATGCTTTATCCCGCTTAGGTTATGAGAGTCCCCCGGTAGATGAACATCCTCCGCCCATCATAGATACCAACAAGATAATTGGGGTGATCACTACGGAAGAACAATTTCTTACGGAAGTAGCCAAAGCACAACAGTGTCCAGAAGCAATTGATTTCCTTAAATCTCAGACCACCCAAATAAAACAGGGCTTACAATATGTACAGGGAGGACTATACATTCCTGACTCCCACCAAAGACAGAAAGTTTTGGACTGGTGTCATACACAAGGTATTGCTGGCCACCCAGGGTATAAGAAAACCATTGAACTAGTGAAACGCTATTGCTGGTGGCCGACCCTAAATCAGGACGTACAACAGTACGTCAAAACCTGTGCTGTCTGTGCCCAGGGCAAGGTCTCTCACATGAAACCCGTAGGGCTTTTATGTCCTATTCCCACTCCACCGGGCCCATGGCACACCTTGTCGATGGACTTCATCGTGGAACTGCCACGTACCAAGAAGGGGAACACCACGTTATTGGTAGTAGTTGATCTCTTTACCAAATTCGCACATTTCATTCCCCTACCTAGCCTTCCTACATCAGTCACTCTTGCACAAGTCTTTCTACAAAACATTATCAGACTCCATGGCATTCCGTTCATTCTTATCACAGACAGGGGTGCACAATTTGTTTCGAAGTTTTGGAGGCATTTGTGCACTTTATTACAGATTGACGTCCGTTTGTCCTCCAGCCATCATCCTCAAACGGATGGACAGACAGAACGTGTCAATCAAAGCCTTGAACATTTCATGAGATGCCAGGTCCTCCAAACGAGTCAGGAGTGGGATGAGATCCTTTGGCTAGCAGAACTATCATACAACAACAGCCATCATTTCTCTACGTTGTTTACTCCTTTCTATGGATCTCATGGTTTCCATCCCAGGGTCTTACCTATTCCTCTGTCGGTCACATGTAACACTCCAGCAGTCACTACACTGGTACAACATTTGCAAACAGTACATACATCCATACAGGATAATTTAGACAAGGCTAAAGTAGCATATGAGAATGGTGCGGATGCACATAGAACACCAGAACCTGCCTATCAGCCAGGGAATAAAGTTTGGCTGTCCACCAAACACATTACCTTACGTGGTTCATGTAAATTTAAGCCTAAGTTTGTAGGACCTTTTCAGAGTGATGAATCCTGTAGCTGTACAACTTGACCTGCCTCCGACCATGAGAATACACCCGGTCTTCCATGTATCTCTCGTTAAACCCGTTGCACCAGGTACTCGTCTTCCACCAACACCGAGTCCCGTGCTGGTAGATTCGGAAGAAGAGTATGAAGTAGAAAAGATCATTGATTCCAGACGATGTAGAGGCAGACTACAATATTTGATTCATTTGAGGGGTTATGGCAATGGAGAGCGCAGCTTGGAACCCGCTAGTCAGGTTCATGCACCCCGTTTGTTACGCCTTTTTCACCGCCGTTATCCCAATAAGCCCAAACCGGTCGGAGGGGGAGCAGGAGGGGTGTACTGTCGTGCCTGTAGTCAGGATCATGGTTGGCAAGAACCACTTTCAGTTGGTTGGCAATGTGTGACGCGCATGCGCGAAAAGCCGAGCATGCGCGTGAGCACCTTTTCCGACATTTAGCCACTTCCTTCCCTTCCTAGAACGCTTCGCGTTCCTTTCCGGTTCCGGGGTCCTGTTCTCTCGAGTCCGTGTCACGGTGGTGGTGTCTATCGGGTCCCGTCGGGTCTGCGGCTGGCGTCGGTCCATTTCCGATCAGGTACCAAGCTTTGTTTTATGATCGGCAGTTTTGTTGTTTGTTTAGTACTAGTGTGTTTCATAGCATTTGCAAGTCAGGTCAGTGCTCGAGTCCGAGATTCGGATGCTAATCCCTGATATTAGAAGGGATCGGCAGTTATTTGGATTTAGCCTTGTGGTTCCCTTCCTACAGACCACGCGGTTCGTGCTTTATGTACATTTCCATATGAGAATACAGTGATTCTTCCAGTTGTGTTTGTAGGGACTAGTGGAGTATTGAAACTAGTCCCGGCTTTGATTTATGGTTTTTGTGGAACTAGAGGAGTATTTATTCTAGTTCCAGTTTTTAGGTTATCCCCTAACACATACACAGGTAGGCGTAGAATCATATCCTTTACTTGGTTGAGTATTGGGCAAGTAGCAAGGATAATCCCTCTGGAACTATTGCAGGGTACACGGAGAGCCTTCAATCCTGAATACCAGACCAGTCCTTCCTATCTTTGCTCATGTAGTGTAGTTCCTATTTTCCCTATAGGCCCTGCGCATTGGAATAACATAAACAGTAGTATACACGTAGAAGTGCGGTCTTCCAGGTCTCTACTGACAATGCTAAACTTAATTGGGTTTGTTACCAACTAGCTCAGAGGTCACTGGAAACTTTCTTGACTGAATAGGAAGTGATCAGCTTCCCTGGTACAGACAAGAAGGGATTCAGTTTTCCAACAACCGCATAAACATGACAACTTTGCTCCTTAGAATAAGAGTCAATCTCTAGAGTCGTGTGAAACAATAGACAGTTATTTTACTCAGTCAGTTGTGCAGATTACTTTCACCAAGATGCAGAGAATAGAGAGACGGGCGTTTTCAATAAAAGGTATTATTTATTGAAGTCTTTCTTCTCATGCAAGAGAAATGAATTGCCACAATTGCAAGACTAGTTATTATACAAAGTGCGTACAGTAAAAGGAGGATTGCGAAATAGTACTGTAAAAGCATTGATATGGTTTCTTAGCCATACAATGGTTTAAAATGAATAAAATATATACATTCATATATACATTCAGCTGACGTACTCAACTGGTGCTTCTAACTACGCCTACCCCAGTGTACCTGAACAAGCCTAATACTTGGGAGGGAGTAAGTAAGTAGCAGTTTAAGTTAAGTTGGTTTTGCCAAGGTTTGCTTCAGGAATTCTCTCTAAGGGTTTAGTCAACACCATACCTCTGAAATAGAATGTTGGAGGTCTTGTATCTCCTTTCAGGACTCGATATCCCAGTTACTCGCAAGAGTAGGCTGGAAACGCTGGAGCTGGATTTTCTCGGCAGGAGAAAAGACAGCGTCTCTCTCAGCGCGTCAAGGAGGAGGAGGGGCAGCGTCCGTGGGCTGCTTGCATCTGCTGGGCTCTGCAAGGGACAGCTGTTCTGCTCCTGTATTCACCACACCATCGCTATCATCGATGTCATCGCGTTTGCTTAAGGCAACGTTGGTAATATTTATACCTGAAAGGTGCCTGGTTTGACGTAAGTTTTTGGACATAAGACGTCAATAAAGATGTCACTAGGAAGTGATCGTCCTTTCAGTGCTCATTAGAGTTCTATTACTAATCAAAACATAGCAAGCGGGGCTTTCCCAGGTTGCTGAGTTTTATCTTGTTGAAGAACTGGGAGTGTAATCTAGGAATCTAAGATAGTGGCTTCTGCTGTGTCATCTACTGTAATGAGCTGCAGAGGCGAGTTTCAGAAATGTGGCTGAAAATATGGCTCTGATCGTTTATGCCATTATAGGGGTATGAATGGATTATAGCCGTATAGGGGCATAAGGTCACAGTACTGATCGGGGTCCTAGATTAGAACGCAACACCCACTCCACTAATTTATGTCCATCAAATTACTAAAAACTAAAGCAATAAGATGCATGTGTAACATTACCCAACCCAAAATACATATTTGCATGTGAAATGGCGTATTTGAAAAATACATGGAAATGCAGGTACTGTACGTCTTCTAAGCATGGAAATCATTCAAAATTATAGCATATGTAATCAGTGAACGATTTTGCAAAAACAAATTACACATGAAATATCTCTTTATACAGAAAAGAAGGGCGAGAATTAAGCATGGGCGGAAAATCCGTTTCGCTCGCGGATTTTGCGGATTTTCGGTAAATTCGCAATCCGCGAGATTCGCGAATCTCCCGCAAAATCCGCAAATCCGCGAGCAGCGGATTTTGCTCGCACTGCTCGCACTGTTCGCGTGAGTTCGCGGCTTCCCAGTACAACTTCGCGCCCCGCGAATAAGTGCAAAATTGCAGAAATACGATCTTAGCAAAACTGAAACTACTTACCAGGTTCAAAAGTTCAGGCTCATCATTAGTAGCCATTTCCTGTAGTGCTTCCTGAGGGGCCCCTCCAGAGTTCAGTTGCCAGTTGCAACTATTATGTGACCCTGCTCTGAACCTCAGAATAGTTACACATATGCCACAAAGGTCCTGAATTACAGCTAAGGGAGACAAGCAGGAGCCAGGCTGGAAGTTCAAATCCATTAATCAGCCCCTAATTCATTATTGTCAGTTGGGGCAGGGCAGGTGTTGTAACTAATTTTGCAACAATGAAAGCACTTAGCAAGTGCAAAAGATCACTAATCAGGAAACACTAAGGAAGCAGGTGCCAGCTAAAAAAATATTCTGTGACACATTAATCAGCCCCAAATTAATTCAGGTCACTTGATGCGGGGAAGGTGTGCTTGCGTTGCCACAATAATGTACACTGACTGGACAACCAGAGGGTGCTGTGATGAAACAGAGGGTGGCATGGGTGGGCCAGAGGGTGGCATGAGTAGTCAGAGAGTGGCAGTGGTGACAGAGAGTGGCAGTTATGAAGAAGAGTGTCCCAAACAGGCTGGACACGTAGAAACAACAAGTTCGCGAAACTTGCGACCCGACAGGTAAGTTCGCAATTTGCGAAAGTGTACAAAACCCTCGCGAACTGGCAGAAACCCGCGCAAACACAAAAAAAAAAAATCCGCAAATTCGCGAGAATTCGCGGATTTTGCGGATTGCGAGTTCGCAAATCCGCAAAATTCGCGAACGCGAGATTCGCAAAATTCGCCCATGCTTAGGCGAGATAATTTCATCACATAGAAATGCATTTGCTATAACATCTGCTAGAGGCTGATGTAAAGTTATTATGTCTCTAGATCTACCCAAAAATAGAAGTTCTGTTCTTTATGAATAGTTCTACTTTAAGCAAAGGTTTTCATGCCAGAAAAAAAGGTAAATATTTTGAAAAAATGTTCAATTAAACAAAAAAAACTTTTCATGGTGAACGGGGGAATAGAGTTCCAACGCTTTTCAGTAGTTTTTGTTGATCAAAAACTGAAGGCCGAATTCAGAGTTCATGGGAACGCTGTGTGTCGGAATGCTTTTCTAAAATTATTGTTTCTGTTCAGGGGAGAACATCATATCAGACAGGCTCTCAAAGAATTGGTCTACAAAATCAGGTGACAGTTCGACCAAGTTCGATAGAGCTGTAACTTAGCAGGTGTGACAATGATTGCTATCATCAAAGTCTGGATCAGCAATGCTCACAGAAGGTCGTACCTGGGTGATGTTGCTTTTATTTCTCGCTCCACTGTCACCACCTAGTCGTAGCACAGGAGTCTCAACGAATGCTGTCATCAGGATTGGTAGCCGCTGGGGACAACACAATGCGTGAGCCGTTACAGGACTTAGCAAAGTATCGATATCCATTGGTACTGCTGATGGAAGTGCAAGACAGGTGTCCAACACGCATTCATCTCCGCATAGCATACATCGAAGCACAGGTAAGATGCAGGTCTGCCATATAGGTCTGAATGAAAGAAACCAGGTCATGTTCAGATCTCTCAGCCTGGCCAATCCAAGGACTCTAGTTATTTGGTCCCGCTAGCGTATTGCTAGGATCGTTTCTTCCATCCCTGCCGGAGTCATGTCTGTGTTTTGGCTTGCCATATCGGAGCAGGAGGGTCAAAAATAAAATGCCTGCTACAAGTCCCGAAATCAGGGGTATGCCGCCAAAGACTGAATGGACAAAATTGGGAATGATTCCCAGAATTGCTTTGAATGGTGTTAACAGTCCCGAAAAAATGGTCTTAAGTACGCCTGGGATGCCTATGGCACTTGACATATTTAGAATTTCGCTAAGCATTTCTGTGAAATGCACGGGGCAATTTGTTGATAAAAGGTCATGAATCTCCGATGCTGTCCTTGCAACTTGGAGATCATACGTCTCTTTTGATGACGTGATGGGCACTGTTGTCTGCAAAAGCACAGACTTCATTCTGCTTAAAGTATCAATTCGTATAGAAGAGACATTCAAACGAGGCCATATGGGAGTCTCGGAGTCTCCAGGGACGTTTGGAAACAATGCTTGCATACAGCATTTGTCCATGGAAGTTACTTGAACGAGATATGCTTTCCCTGGCAAAAGGCCACAACAGCTGTGATCCGTTATTAGAATGTAACTCCCGTTCGAGAGTTGCTTAAAGAAAGGCTCTATCTGCGTTGCAGGTGTGACATGTTGGTGGCATGAAAGTTTGTTTGAATTTCCTTCACAGGCCCCGTGTAAATTAATACCCTGGCACAAAAGTATACCGCTTAGTGAATGTTTGCAGTTTTCACCACTAAGAAATACATTTTTGTTGCTGTCACTATAGCATGTGTGTGTGTATGGTAATGTCCATGCTGACTTAATGTACCCTTTACCCAAACGTTCATACTGGCCAGTCGGTATGTATTCAAGGCAATTTCTAAATCGGAAAGTTGTTATCGGAATTGTGATAATCCCATGTATTATCCATTCAATGACAGGACTTTCTGACATTGTCAATGGTAATCTCTCAAGTTTTTCGATGCTCAGGATTGTATAGTCTGCTCCTTTCTGTGCCAAGCTGATTTGTTTATCAGTAAGGTTAAAGATGGAAAACAATGACGTTGTGTTGATTAAATGCCATGGCACGTAGCCTGAACGAAGATTTTGCAGCGTGCAGCCTAACTGTACAATAGAACGCAATTGTGACTGGCCATGCTGTAACATTAGCAAGTCTTTATCTATTATATCTATGGCAGATGATACAATACTGTCCAGTGAATATATTCTGGAAGACAGAGTAATTAACCCATTGTCCACAACAGAAAGTGATTTTTTGAAATTAATACGATCAATTTCTCGTATTTTTTCAGCTGTTTCAATTTGAGTTACTTTCCAAGCCTCGTTGTATGCCGCATAGATGCTGGCCGCTATGAAGCGTTTCTGACGCTGTTTGCGTGGTCCCATGATGAAATCGCGCAAATCAGCACCATCTTTAAGTAAAGATAAGTGTTGCTTAATTTCTGCCAGTGTGGATGATTCTAGCCATTCAAGGCACAGCTTCCCTACACTGTATGTTGTTACTATCCCTGGATGTTGTCTCTAGGAGTATCTAGGGTCTGGTCTGGTCATTGTTAACCCCTGTGTTTTGTTCAGGAATCTATCTTGACAGTTATTCGTGTCAGTAGGCCAGATTAACCACTTTTTCCAATCAGGATGTGTTCTGTTTAGATGTAAAATTGTAGATACGTCTATTTCAATATCTGTAGTTGCATTATCAGGTATTGGCTTTGGAATAGATGGTTTGTTAAGGTCTTTAATCTTAGCTAGGCCAAGACAGGTTGTTTGGTGAATTGTGTCATTTAAGAACATTATTTGTTCTGGGATCATGCAGGCTCGAAATAATGCTTCTAGACCTTGTACCTGCCAATATTTTGTACCCCAGATGGTTTTCCTTTCAATGTTATTTTTCCAAAAATCAAAACCAAATGTCATTTTTTCATAAAATGCTTCTGAATATATCAATTTAGTATTTGTCAGCATAGTTTTCAACCCTGTTTTATCCAACAGTTTATAATAAAATGTTTCTGCATCACTGGTGTTAAACCCTGAGAAGTATTGAAATCTCTCATAGAATGTTTTAGAACTGCTTTCAGGTGGAGTAGCACAATGTTCCCATTGGTTATATTTAAAAACATTTCTAGGTTGTGCAGATTTATGCAAGTAATGGTCACCGTAATGTGAGAAGCAGTACAACTGTTCATAATTAGACGAACCTTGTAAATAATCATGTTCTGTAAATCTAGCTGACAACACTAAATCAGACATCATATTATTAATACTTTCAAAATCCCAATCATCAGAAAATGTACTTGGTTTTACAAAGTCACTTAAGGAAACCTTGAACTCGTGAGGATATTTCAGAATTTCGACCGGACCATATATTTCATAGTCAGTTTTGTCCCATACTACCCCCCCGGGTATTGGAATGGCTGTGATATTTACAGTTGATAGTTCTCTTTTCTTCACGTGGGCTGATCTGTGTGGTTTGAGGACTAAGTTGATGTTCTGACTTGCTGTGTCCATTGAACTGTATTTTCCCTCAATGAATTTTCACAAACAAAGTACCATGATGAGCCAAAGCAGGAGGAAAAATACACCTAGTCCAAACCAGAACTCTAACCATGGAGAGATAAGGTAAATTTCCTTGAGTTTATGAAAGAGTTCTGTTGCTTTTTCTTTAAAAGTCTTTGTTTCTGGCATCACTTTGGGGTCGGTTTGATCTTCAGAAAAGTTGTCGAAATTGATGAAGTAGCCAGAGGCAGTTCTGTCAATTGTTGGAATTGTTCTTTCAATTTGTCTTTCGGTAGCACATTCTGATGCCACATCATTGTAGACTGGTGTTTCTTGACGAACTGTTTCAATCTGTGTTCCAAGTGGCACGAGTTCCATGGCATTATTGCATAGTCCCTCTCTGTGCACTGCAGGTTTATCGAATGTGATTAGTCTTTCAGTTTGAACCTCTTGGATTGTTGCAAGTTTGGGTATTCTGTTGTTTCTCGGGAGTCCACTGGGCCTACTGTTGAATATAGGCCACATGCTTGTGGTTTTACCAGGTCGATTGATACAACTCTGTTCTCCTTTTTACCAGCAAGGGGCGGTAGTATTACTGATCTTGTTCCGTTGATTGCCAAGACAGGTACAGCTTTTCTGTAAGAAGGCCCAAATTCCTTCTTCACAGCTATTTTCTCTCTGACTAGATCCCAAATTTTTGGAATCCAGACAGATCTTGCTGGGGCTGGTGGAGCCTCTTTAGTGGTAGTTGGCTGTTGCTTTAACTTTATGTTGCTTAAGGATTTTCTTGTTTCATTCAAGTCCTGTAAAACAGCCAAACGATCTTTGATGTCAAAGTCTTTATTCTTATCTTCTACCACTGATACCTGACTATCTAAGTCCTGAATGTGCATTCTAGTTCCGAACAATAGTTCGTATGGGCTGAAACCTTTTAGAGAATTTCTTGGCAAATTGTTGAGACTGAGCTGGACACTTATTAAATGTTTGACCCACCCATCACCCAAACCTAATACCTTGGCTGTTATAGATTGCTTTCTGTCCCGGTTTTTTCTTTCCACTACACTGTTCCCTTCGGGGTGTGATGGACAAGAGTATCGCAACCCAACGCCCATGCTGGCCATGGCCTCCTTAAAAGCTCGAGAGCTGAAAGCAGGACCCTGGTCAGAATGGAACATGGCAATTGCGTATGTGCCGATAAAGACTCGCAGATCTTTGATAACAGTTTTGGCGTCAGCCGAGCGCTGGGGCCACATTTTTTAAGTGAATTCTAGTCTTAATATTAATATGACGTTAGATGGCATGTAGACAGCATCACCCTGTCCACAAACGGTAACTGGGCAACAGACTGGACCGGTTCATTACTGCGATCCCTGTCACAGTCCGGGCAATTCTTTACATATTTATAGTGGTACAGGCTCATTCCCGGCCACCAGTATACTGACTGTAATTCAGTCAGGGATTCCTTCATCTGTATGTGCCTTGGACCTTCACCCATGTGTGCGTCTGCTATTAATAACTTTCTCCGGTTCGTGTTTGGAATTACCCTATCCCCCACTCCAGGGATTCGAGCAAAAGGAACGGAGTTTGCATCAATTACGTATGCATAATTGAGTGGATAGTTCACAGGTAGTGCTGCACAGTCGCCTTTTAAGGACTTTACTGCCAGCATGGTTTCCCCGTCTATGTATTTTTCTGAACGCTTTTTTGTGGCTACGGAAGCCGGTTTAGTTGCTTCCGCTGTGGCTGTATTAGCCAATGAATTCCCTGCAACGTGAACGCCATCACGTTGATGACTCAGAGTGTGTATCACGTGAGTCTTTTGTAGTTCTTTCTGTAAAATAACTACCTGTTTCCAAAGCATTTTATGCTTGATTGTGACACCTGTGTCATCTTTGTAATCATTTTGAACCCATCTCTGTAACTTGTTGTTGTAAGAGTTGACGCAAAAATGCGAATCGCACACGATTAGTGTCGGGAATTCACGTTCGGCATTTTCAAGCGCCATCTTTAAAGATCTGATTTCAGCTCACTGAGCCGAACAGTTTCCCAGTGATTCAGTTTTTGTTATTTTCGGTCTGAATTTACCGCACAGCCAGCGACCTTTAACAATCGCGCAGGCTGCATCGTAGGATTTATTATCAACGTTGAAATGCTGTACGAATCTGTCTGTATATATTATACAAGAGTATTGTTGGAGAGGCAGAATTCCGATTGGCAGAGGATATTCTTGTTCATATTTTAAATCGTTCAGTTTTTTGAATTGCGGAGCAAAATAGTATTTCACATCTTCCGCAGCAAGAGAATTTACATACTGTATCCATTTCGGATCCAGTGACACCGTAGGCAAGTTTACTGGGCTGAATAGCGCCTCGAAGGTACATTCCGCTGTGAGGACATTAATCCTTTTGCCTTGTGCTAGTTCCCTTTCATTAGCTAGTGCAGTTAGTACTGCTTTTACAGTATTTTCTGTGAGACTGAATGTTTTTTCTGCTTGTGTGTACCAGTGATATTTGTAAGCTATTGGTACCTTTTCTCCCTCATTAGAGGTCAGGTACGTGAATCCGCATCTTCCTGGGATGATTCCGATTACAAGGTTATGTGTATTGTCACGTGTATCTAATTTTGTTTTTGCTAACATGTCTGTTTGCAGTGATCTCAAAATTTCTGTGTGTTTTTGAGTCCAGTTGATTGGTTTAAAATCAGGTTTTATTAGTTCTTAGAGAGGTTTAACCCTCTCTGCATAATTTAGAATGTAAGTTCTTTCGAAATTCAGGAAGCCTAGAATCGATTGTAAGTTCTTCAGCGTTTTTGGTGCTTGGAGTACAGCGCACTTCTCTAAGAAGTTGTCCGCTAGGCTTTTTCCTTCACTTGATAATTCGTATCCTAAAAATAATACTGTCAGATGGGCAATTCGGGAATTTTTAAAGTTGAATTTGTAACCCTCTGCAGCGAACCCAAGTATTATGGTGTTCACTCTTTTCAAGTGAGTCTTCAAGTCGTCATCTGTTAGATAGATGTCATCGACATAAGATAATGCCTCATCATCATACATTTGTAGTAACTCTGTTACTCTGGCTGAGAATAGTCCTGGGCTGTTCTTGAATCCCTGTGGGAGCCTACAGAAATTTTTCTGAGACCCCATTACTGAGAAAGCGGTCAAGTATCTGCTTTCTGGTGCAATGTTTTGACAAAAGAAACCATTAGATATGTCTAATGTCGTTTTATATTTTTTCCTAACTATGTTATTCATTAGTGCAGCACTATGCAAAGTTTGTACTGCAAATGTTTTGCAACATGAGTTAAGGTGTCTGTAGTCCACGACTAGACGATATGAATCGTCCGGTTTGGAGACAGGAAACAAAGGATTGTTCATTTGAGAGGTGCATGTTTCAATCACCCCCTGGTATTCAAGTTGATCTAAAATTTCCCTGACTTGTTTTTTAGCTTCTTGCTTAATGGGATACTGCCTTTGTGCAGTCGGTTTACTTTTTAACTGGATTTTGTGAGGAGGAGAGTCCTCATCTCATCCTACATGATTTTTATATAATGCTGGCGCCTGGGCTACTGCCCATTTCCTTGTATATATATATTTAGTGTGAATCAGAATGTGATTAGAGAAGGCAGGTATAATAATTTCTTCGCCACGAGGGCACTCCCTGACAAACTCTGGGGGCCAATCTTTTTCAGCTAACAGGATGTCATAGCCTTTTGAGAGTTTATCCCAAAATAGACCCCTTATTTTCCTAGTCTTATCTCCCTCTATACGTAGTGTTATTTCGTATATCTTATGAGGTTCGCTAACTCTGGTGTCGGCAGTTTCCACCTGAATGTATTTATTCGTGTCCACTGTCTCCAGATGACTCATCAGGATCTTGCGAGCTATGGTGATTTCTGCTGCACTGTCTAGCATTGTCTGTGCCCACTACCCGTTTTTCAACTGTGTCCTCAGTATTCTCGGCATGTTCGATTACTCTACTACTGGCTACCTTCTTTCTTGGAAATTGAGATTTTTTACTTTGAGCAGGTTCCCTGTCTTTGGACTTGGTGTGCTCTCCTGGGTCTGACCGTCCTCTTCTTTCCGATTTCTGCAAAAAAGATCGAGAGGGACGTGTATCAATACTTTGATATCTATCAGGCTTCTTCAAATTATCCCTATTTCTAAGGTTATATCTTTTCTCAGAGGGCTCCCTCTGGGGAGACTGGTGATCCCGAGTCAGAGTTCTTTCCCTCCGCCGAGGAGACCTTCCTCTGGACTGGAAAACTTTTTCCTTGGGAGTGGATTGTTTATTTCCATCCCAGTTCTTTTTAGGAGTGTTTGAATTATTTTTAATAAATAATTTTTCAGGATTTTCGAGTAGTTGGGGTTTCACTGGTTTCCCACCCAAGCTGTCTCTACCTAATTCTTCATAAAAAAAATTCTATATTTCTGGCAAGCTCAATTGGTTGATCTGTTATATCTGTTTCCTTCAACTTCTGGCGGATCGCCACAGATGCTGCTTCTCCTTTTATATTGGCTAGTAATATAGCCGAGACCTGATTGAAGTCTTTCAGTAATTTCATACCAAGAGTTAAAGCAGGTTCTGGACCGTATTCATTCTGAATCTGTTTTAGCACATCTGGTATTACCGCCATTGACGGAACACCATGTGTTTTTGTGTAAATGGAAGCAAAGACTGTACCCCAAGTGTCACAGTCCTCCACATGTGGTGCGACCCCCATTGGAAGGCAGATGGTCAGGATTCTGTGTTTCTCAATAGGGGTAGTATTCGGAAATACTGCCTCTATTTGAGTAATTTTCTGCGCTAACCAGAAAGGAATTTGTTGCCGTTTTATGGGTGTTTTACCAAGACATGATTGTATGTTCTGTGGTGTAATTTTATTTGTGTTCCCCTGATGAGGGGTCAGCTGTGGAACATTAACAGCTGTTTGGACTGTAGCAGTCCGCATTACATATTGGACTAATTGTCTATGTATTTTAATTAGTGTTTTTAGCTGTAATAACAGCTCTTCTTTTGACATTTTTGCAATGTCCGGATGTGGTGTGTAGCTGGCTAGAACCGGCCACGTTGCTCCTGGTCTATGCCTGCCTGTCTATGCCTGCCTGGTAATATGATCATTATGTTTTAGGGCGCCTTTAAACCAGAGCAGGTGCTCTTGGAATTTTAATGGGATTTCAATCTCCTCAAAAGGAGCGTACTCTTCCGGTGTACGCCCTTCCCCATTTGTTGCAGCGTTTGCTGCTGGAAATTTTATCCATGAATAGAATATCTCTGTCTGCCGATATTCGTGTGCCTCTATCACGAAGACGACTGTGCCACCTTGTGTGGTCAGTCCATTTTCTATAAGTTTTAACGTTATAGTTTTTCTTATGTTGACCGGGAGGATTATCGCACCCGGTTCATTAACACCGTCGGGACCCTGCTCAGTCGCATTTACTGCGGCTGCAGCGGTTCCGTTCTCGAAGTCTGACATTGTATGAAATGCAGTTTTTTTGCAGAGCAGGTCTCCAAGGAGACAAAAATTAGGTGCACAATATTTTGGAACACTGTATCCTTCAACGTTGAATAAACCAGAGCTTTACATAGGAAACTCTTCCTACTGAGTTCGGGCGGATTTTGACCTTTCACCCACTCCAGACGTCTATTGGAGTATTTACGGGAGAAAGGGTCTGTGTGAAAAATGCACGACTGAGTTACTCTAACGTCTTGCGTTAGTTTTATCGCCTTTCCAAACGTTGGGCGCCATGTAGTGTAGTTCCTATTTTCCCTATAGGCCCTGCGCATTGGAATAACATAAACAGTAGTAGAGACGTAGAAGTGCGGTCTTCCAGGTCTCTACTGACTATGCTAAACTTAATTGGGTTTGTTACCAACTAGCTCAGATGTCACTGGAAACTTTCTTTTTTTTTTTGGAAAACCTTTATTTGTAGAAAAAGTACACCGCTATTCAGCCGTACATCCCGGAGGCCAGGCAGCATCGTGGCATTACTCAAAATCGTGCACAAAACCTTACACAGGAACATTCAGGTTTAATTTTCAAATAAAATAGCTTAGAACAATAAATAAACCAGATATCAAAAAGGAAGAAAAGGGGAAGAAGAGAGAAAGAGAGAAAACAAGAGAAAAAGGGAAAGAACCTAGGCTGAGGACAGGTAACGTGTCCTGGGCTTGCATCACGGGGAGAGATCGGGGGTCGCACACCCTATTTTACAAACCGTTCAATGAGTGACAGCATTACAGATGGGGAGTAATAGAACAGGATAATAAGCATGGAACCACGGGAAGGGGGCACTATGGAGACAGACGGGCTTCAGGCGCCACTGCCTCGGGGGGTACACAGATGTCACCTCGATATGAATTCCACGCTCCCCACACAGACCTCCACATTCTAGGTTTGCCTCTGGCCACATACACAGTTTTCTCGCGAAGCATGCACCAGTCCATGTTGGTTTCCCACAGGCCAATCGTGGGGGGAGCAGGTGCACCCCACCTCTGAGCAATGTCTCTCTTAGCTATCATGTTGCCCAGGGTGACCCAACGGGTCTGGGCAACATTGTAGTCATTCGGGCCCCAAATGTTGAGAAGGCAGCGCCGGGCCTCCGCAGGTAAGGTCACCCCAGTCACATCTCTCATCACCTCATGCACCCGGTTCCAGAATCGAACCACCCCAGGACATTCCCAAATGATGTGCATGAAAGTCGCAAGCATTCCACATCCTCTCCGGCACATGCCATCCTGCGAGAGCCCCATGTGTATAAGCCTAGAGCCCGTGACATAGACCCTGTGTAGAATCTTCAGTTGAACGAGTCGAAGCCTCGCCGAGATGGCCACCTCCCTAGGGGAAGAGACCGCTGACTGCCACTCCTCGTCATCCACCTCAATCCCATCGTTCACCCAAAGCTCTCTCAATTTCACCAGAAAGTCAGTCCTCACGTTGATAAGCTTTTTATAGGTCAGGGAGATGGCACTGTCCGGCATGTGTCCGTCCAACACTCTATCCTCCAGTGGAGACGATTCAGGCACTACCTCCCCCACCGTTATACAGGACGAGAGACCGTGGCGGAGCTGTGCATATCGAAAATACTCCGTCGCACCCAATTGAAACTCGGCCTGTAATGCCTCAAAAGATTTGACCACCCCACCGGCCATTACATCTCCCACCTTCGATATCCCAATGACATCCCATCTATCAAACCCTTTAGTATGCCACAGTTTCCCTAGCAGGTCGGAGTCATATAGTGGAGTGGCCATGGAAAGCCTGCCCTGCCAGCCCAGAGTTTTGGTAACCGCCCTCCACAAACGTACCGCCGTCTTGGTGGGACCCGTCAACTTCCGATCCAGAGACCTTGAATACAACGCTCTATAGTAGTTCCCGTCATTCATAAGCCATCGGTCCATGGCATAGCCAGGGCTGACTGCTGGGCCGTAGAGGCCGTGATTAACTGCTGCCAGCTGGGACGCCCAGTAGTAGCGACGCATATCTGGTAAGGCAATGCCACCGTCGTAACACGGTATGGTCAGTTTCGTCAGGGATATCCGTGGCCTACCGTCCCACAGTAAAGCGCGCTGCAAGTTCTCAATCTCCCCAAAATATTTGGTGGGCACCGGATCCTGAGTATTCTGCAACGCGTAGAGGAACCGTGGCAAAGACATCATTTTAAACAATGCCGCCCTGCCCAGTAAGGAAATCGGTAACTTCTTCCAACCGTCCACATCTCGACGCAGCCTCGCCAAAGGAGGAAGCAAGTTGTGTGTGTACCGTGCCCGGGGATCCTTTGATACGTAGATGCCCAGATATTTAAATCCCTGTTGGGCAACCTGTATTGTACAGCCGCGGGGAAGGCGCGGAGTGTCACCACACAACGTGTAGAGAGAGGACTTGGACCAGTTAATAACCAGGCCCGAGTAGCCACCGAAGGTGCCCAGCAGGTCAAACACCACTATAAGGGAGCGGCAAGGGGAGGTGAGGTACAAGAGGATATCGTCGGCGTATAGCGACACCCGGTCCTCAAATCCCGGAGACCACGTTATCCCTGCGACATCGGGATAAACCCGTATCCACGCCGCCAATGGTTCAAGCGCCAATGCAAATAGGAGAGGTGATAGCGGGCATCCCTGTCTGGTGCCTCTGCGTAACGCGAAAGAGGCAGACACTCGGCCGTTCACGGTCACATTAGCTAACGGGGCAGAGTAGAGGAGCTGGACCCAGCCGATGTAGGCGGGTCGAAGCCCAAGTTTGGCAAGCACGGCCCACAGGTAATTCCACTCCAGCGAGTCGAAAGCCATGGTGGCGTCAAGCGAAGCAAGTACCGCAGGTTCAGTAAGCAGGTGCGCCCGCGCCATGACCGCGTGGAGTCTGCGAAGATTGAGGGCCGTGTTACGGTGTGGTATGAACCGAGACTGGTCCGGATGAACCAGGTCCGAAATTAACCCCACCAAACGGTTAGTTAGCAGCTTAGCCAGAATTTTGGGCTCGGCGTTCAACAGGGAGATGGGCCTATAGGAGCGGCACAGGTCACGTGGCTTCCCCTCCTTGTGTATGACCACTATGGTGGCAAGTCTTTGGTCGAGCGGGAGCTCACCAGCCTCACGGGCTTCAAGGAACATATCTAGTAGGGGCGCGGCCACTGTATCGGCCTTAAGCTTGTACAATTCCACGGGAATGCCGTTGGGCCCCGGCGCTTTGCCGGAGCGCAACGACCGGATCGCCAGTGCCACCTCGTCGACCGCTAAATCTCGGTCCATGTCCTCCCGCTCGACATCTGATAGACAGGGAAGCTCGATATCCTCCAAAAAGGAGGTCGAAGCAGATTCCGGTAGGGAAGCCACAGACGTATAAACCGCCTCAAAGTATTCCGCAAACGACCCAACAATGGCGGCCGGGTCCGTCACGACCAGGCCATCCTCGCCCAGTATCTCCGGGACTACACGAGATGCAAGTTCTCTCCTATCCAGCCACGCCAGAAGTTTGCCGGCCTTGTCCCCAGAATCATAAATCCTGCCTTGCTGTTCCCTGCTCATCGCCTTCGCCGTGTCGGTGGCAGTAGTCCTAAGTTCCGTTTGTTTCAGGGAAAGGGCATGGAGCAGGGCAGGAGTCGGCCCCAAGGCCAGCTGGGAATTCAATTCAAAGATTTCAGACTCCAACCGTACCATGTCCTCATCCCGCCGCCTACGCGCTTCCGCAATCAAGGAGAAGGCCTCGCCGCAGAGCACGGTTTTAAAGGCCTCCCAAAGGGAAACAGCCGAATCAACCGAACCGGAGTTTTCGGCGAAGTACCTCTCTATAGATTTAGCCAGGAGGTCACGGGTCTTTGGATTACGAAAATACCAGGGATTGATGGGGGCCACCCTCGATGTCGCGATGACGTGAAAATCAAAGGACACCCAAACCGGGGAGTGATCCGAAATGCCCCTGGCCATCAGACGGGCGGTAGAAACCGACTGTGCCTGGGCCGCGGGGGTCAGGACGTAATCAATACGAGAAAGGCTACCGTGGGCACCCGAATGGAAAGTATACTGTCGCAGGGCGGGGTGCAGTAGGCGCCAGCAGTCAATCAGCCCCATGGAGCCAAGAAAGTCCGAGAGCCAGGACTGTGAAGTGCGTAGGTCTCTGGAAGGGAAGCGATCTAAGTCCCCCGATACCACTGAATTAAAGTCCCCCCCCAGGATCAACAAGCCATCAGGGAGATTCCCGGGGGGGACATAGACCGAAACCAAAACTAGGGTGAGCCCCTCCCATTTACCCACCACCGCCCACCGCCACATATCGGCCCCTCTCGTCAACAAGGGTAGACTCCACCTCCAGTGGAAGAGACATGCGCACCATGATACCCACACCCCTGGAGCCCGTAGAGAACCCCGAATGGGCCACCATCTTGAACCCTCTCCTGTTCAATGCCTTACACGTATTTCCCACAAGATGGGTTTCCTGCAGGAGAACAACATCTGGCGAACAACGTTGAAGCAGTTGCAGCACAACACCCCGTTTTATTCGATCCCCCAACCCGTTCACGTTCCAACTCAGCAAGTTCAGAGATTTACCCCCCATCGTCTAGGACGCTCCACCCCATCAACCCCACCCGCAATGGTGCCCGCAAAGCAAATACAGCAGTCCAATAAGACCTCAGCCAGAACAAAGGAAGAAACAATAGAGAGAATAGAAAAAGCACACCCCAACTACCCCCCACCCTGCACCCCTGCATTAGACTAATAGCCACCCCAACTAGCAGTGTGCCTGTCGCCCCTTAACTAATCTACAAGAAGCCCCTCAGAGGAGAAAGGAGGCATCCTATCCCCCCCGTCATCCTCCATATAACTAACAGAGATATCCGAAGCAAAAGCAACAGTGTCTACAGTCGGTGCCACTCGCAGCCGCCCCCCCCCAGAAAAGTCAGAAGTCTATTCGTTCATTCCTGAGAACCTGCTCCTCCGGTAGCCTCCTCCGTCTGGTCTGCTGGGTCGGTCCGTTGTTGGGATAGGGTATCAAGCCAGTCCCCTGCTGCATCCGGGAAGTCGAAAAACAAAGTTCGATGACCGTGTTCAATGCGAAGCTTAGCAGGATAGAGCATAGAATAGCGCAACCCCAACTCTCTAAGCCTCCTCTTTACCCCAGCAAAGCTCTGGCGACGTTTCTGTACTGCTTGGGTAAAGTCGGGGAAGAAGTTTACGTCCGAGTTCTGGAAGCGCAGCCGGCCAGCGGTCCTCGATGCCTGTAGAATGGCGTCCCGGTCCCTATAATTGAACAGTCTCGCAATGATGGGGCGAGGGGAAGCGCCCAACTTCGGTGGACCGCCCGGTATTCTGTGGGCCCTCTCCACCGAAAAAAACTTGCTCAGACCCCCCGGCGCTAGGTTCTTAACCACAAGTTCCTCAACAAAGAGTTCAGCTGAGTCCTCCTCGGCTTTTTCGGGCACTCCAGTGATGCGAACGTTCTGGCGTCGCGCCCGGCCCTCGAACTCATCCAGCCGGCGTGCCAGCAGTCCGTTAGCCATCTTCAAGTCGCGGACCTCGGTCTGCATGTCAGACATATCGTTGACTAGGCTCGATGTTTTAAGGTCCAGCGATTTCACCCGATCGTTAGTCTGGCCAAGATCAGTCCTGATAAGATTCAGCTCAATCTTTAGGGTTTCCACCTTGCAGGACAGCGCTTCGTGAAGAGTGTGCATCTCTGTCTTCACCCCAGCAATCGCACCCATCACGTCCCGAAGCGTGAATTCAGAATCATCGGGGGACTCGTCCCTTATCGGGTCCTTAGATCGGCCCGCCAGTCCTGGTGATACTTTAGAGTGGGAGAATCATTCCGGAATGGTGGATTGGGACTGGGTCGGCTTCCTACTAACTCTCGGAGGCTTGCCTTTGTCCGAGTCCCCTTTGCCCGCCATGTTGGCACACCAGGGCAAAGTAGTCCAGAGGGGTGAAGAAGACGTGAGGCGCGCCCGCAATAGGCACGATAAGTTCCCGAAGGCCACCAAAGGAGGTACACAGCTTAGAGCGTAGAATCCAGTCGCACCAGCCGGGTCAAGGAAGCTGAGGCAAAACGTTCCGTGGAGGGTCGCCACTCGTACCCCTCGACGTCCGCCAATGACGCAGGCGGGGCCACCAAAGTATCGACGAGCTAACTAAGTCCAGGAATGTCGGATTTTCATTCTGAAAGCGGGCGCCGCGTCAGCCCCGGCTCAGCAATAGTTACCCACTACCGTGGGACAGGATGGGTGGCAGGATATTTGCGGAGGATCGGGAGGTCTTCGGAGCTCCGAGCTCACGCGGCCATCTTGATTGCCCGCGAAGCTCCTCCTCCACTGGAAACTTTCTTGACTGAATAGGAAGTGATCAGCTTCCCTGGTACAGACAAGAAGGGATTCAGTTTTCCAACAACTGCATAAACATGACAACTTTGCTTCTTAGAATAAGAGTCAATCTCTAGAGTCGTGTGAAACAATAGACAGTTATTTTACTCAGTCAGCTGTGCAGATTACTTTCACCAAGATGCAGAGAATAGAGAGACAGGCGTTTTCAATAAAAGGTATTATTTATTGAACAGTCTTTCTTCTCATGCAAGAGAAATGAATTGCCACAATTGCAAGACTAGTTATTATAAGAAGTGCGTATAGTAAAAGGAGGATTGCGAAATAGTACTGTAAAAGCATTGATATGGTTTCTTTTTTTTTTTTAAACTCTTTTTATTGTTGCATCAGGCGAATCATAAGTACAAGAAGCGAGACTTCGCGGGGGAGCGTCAACATTCCGCTCTTCCCGACATTCTGCAACTTTTTTTATTCAGGTACATAACATTCAGGATGGCAAACTTATTTTTCATTTTCTCCCCAAACTCCCCCCAACCCCTTCAACTCCTGGTAAAGTCATCAACTGAGAGACCTCTTTCCGAAGCCCCCCTTCCCGCCCCCCACTTCCTCCCCCAGCAGCATGACACCCTTCTCCACCACCCCCCCGACCCCGGAGTCACCCTTGACTTCTAAGTTGTGCGACATTGAATGTAAGCAATCCCGTGGCCCGAACCCTCCAGAAACAACTATGCTGGAATCAGCGTCAAACGTACCACCCCGGTGGTCCACCCTACCACCCGCCCTCCTCCTCGGACAGTCCTACTCCAACCCGTGGTAGTGCCTCCACTTAGTCCATATTTTTCGAAATTTTCGTGGGCACCCTCTAGCTTTATAGGTAACTCTTTCAGCTGCCATATACATATCTAAACCCCTCCTCCAATCCTCCAGGCTGGGTTTCCCAGGCGCCCCCCACAGTCGTGCTATGTCTCTTTTTGCTACTACCAAAGCCAACAGCAGAAAAATGAGTAGGTATCGTGTGATGTCCACCTCCGTTGACATGCCCAGAAGCGCCGGTTTGGGGTCCTTAGGAATCTCCATCTCTAGTATCACACTCAATTCCCTGAAGACCTCGCTCCAATATTCCTGTATCACAGTGCACCCCCAAATGACGTGGAAGAAATCGCCTGCTTGGTGCTGGCATCGTAAGCAAGAGGAGTCGGCAACCCTCCCCATCCGGAAGAGCCTCACTCTGTCAAAGTAGGCCCGGTGAAGGACCTTAAACTGTATGAGGCGAAGCCTCGATTTTATGGCCACTTCTCGCGGGTGCATGAGTGCGAGCTCCCAATCCAGGGTCTCCATCGTGCCCAGATCTGCCTCCCATCTCTCCCTGAGAGCCTGTAAATCACCCAACATGTTATTTGTCAGTGTTTTGTATGTCATAGATACCGCCCCCTCTGTATCCGTTCCTGCAGTAGTCGGCCCTCGAGTGGTGCAAACTGGGGTATGTCGGTGAGTGATATATGCTGTGCCCCCCACGCATGTCGCAACTGCAAGTATTTATAGTATTGGGTTTTCTGGAGGCCAAAGTCCTGCTGCAGCGCCTGGAAGGTTTTAAGTTCCCCCCTTGCTATGACATCCCTCACTGTGGAGATGCCGATGTCGTCCCACCTTTGAAATCCCCGTAGTTTGTTCAACTCCGCCAGCCACACACACGACCATAGGGGTGTCTGGCGGGTGAGCCTCTCATGCCAGCCCATTCTAACTGTCGCTCTGCGCCACGCCGACAAGGTAATTTTAGTCGCAGGTAGGAGCTGGCGGCCCCCTCTCCCTCCATATAAGAAGTGTAGCACTGTCTTATTGCCCCATTTGGATCTCTCTAGTGCATAAGTGGGATGATCAGCCGGGGCGTGTATCCAATCATTGATCGGGGCAAGGTGTTCTGCCCAGTAGTAGGCCTCCAGATTAGGTAGCGAGATCCCCCCACTATACTGGTGACGCTGTAGAGTCGTGAGTGCCACCCGGGAGTGCTTCCCCAGCCACAAGAAGGAGCGGAGATCAGCATGGATTTTCCGCACTGTCGCAGCCGGCAAGGGATAGTACTCATTTTGAAGGGCGTATAAAAACTTCGGTAGCAGGATCATTTTATACAGGGCGGCTCTGCCTAAAATGGTGAGCGGGAGCGGTCTCCATCTATCCATCTCCGCCTTTGCTGCCACCAACACCCTGTCGACGTTGTCTGCGTAGGAGCGCCGCCTGTCCCGGGTGATAAAGACCCCCAAATACCGGAAGCCTTCCGTGGTGTGGATGAGCAGCTCAGGCAGGCACTCCCCCCGCGGCGCCCCTTGTGGGTCGTAGAGGATCGACTTATGCCAGTTAATAGTGTGCCCGGCCACTGCCCCAAAGTCGCCTAGTTCCTTGAATAAGGCCGGTATTGTCCTAGCCGGGTCTGTCACGTACAACAGCACATCATCGGCATACAGGGAAATCTTCTCCTGGTCAGCGGCCGATTCCCCCCAGTGAAAGCCAGTCACCTCTTGATTAAGCCGGATATGGATCGTGAGGATCTCGATCGTGAGGGTGAAGAGGAGTGGGGATTGCGGGCACCCCTGGCGCGTCCCCCGCTCTATCGCGAACTCTCTCGACATTCGCCCATTAATTCGTACTCTAGCCCTAGGGTTCGAGTATAGAAGTCGCACCCACTGTTGGAACTTGGGTCCAAACCCAAAACGTCCAAGGGTTCCCATTAGGAAGGGCCAGTGGACCGCATCGAATGCTTTCTCTGCATCCAAGGAGAGGAACCAGTGTGGCTCACCTTTGTCGCAGACTTCTTGGAGCCAGTTGTGGGTGCGCCGCAGGTTGAGTTTAGTGGCCCTGTCCGGCAGGAACCCGGACTGGTCTGGGTGTACTAGGTCCGTTATAACCTGTTGGAGGCGCCTTGCCAGAATAGTGGCCAGGATTTTAGTCTCAATGTTCAGGAGGGAGATTGGGCGGTAAGAAGAACAATCCTCCCTGGGCTTGCCCTCCTTGTGTATCGGGATTATGGTAGCTAGGGCCATTTGTATCCGGTTTATGGTAGCTATGGCCGTTTGAATCCGGGAGGAGACTTCCGGATTCAAACGCATCCACATACATCGATTTCAAGTGACGTGTAAGGAGGTCCCCCGTTCTCTTGAAGAACTCCACCGGGAAACCATTAGGTCCCGGGGATTTCCCCGGTTTCAGTGCAGCCATCGCCTCCGTGATTTCATCCAAGGACAGGTCGGCCTCCAGGGCCTCGCTATCTTCGGGGGTCAACTGTGGAACTTCCATGTTGCTCAGGAACGACTGCACCACCTCGTCTTCCCCTAGGTCCCTAGCCCTGTAGAAATCTTCTAAATAGGTCGCAAAGGCCTCTGCTATCGTGACATCCGTGGACGCCCGCGCCGCGCCCGGTAGCTCAATCCAATCAACCCATCTGGCCGCTTGCTCCCGCCTGCTCAGCCATGCCATGAGTTTCCCGGATTTGTCGCCGACATCATACAGGCGATGCAGGGTAGCCAGCGCCTGCGTACGCGCTTCGTCCGTGATTAGTTCCCTGTAGAGCCGTTGAGTGTCTAGCAGAATTCTAAGATGCACCTCCCCCTTCGTTCTGTGGTATTCGGCTTCTTGGGTCAAGATGTTTGCCTCCTCCTTAGCTATTGCCTCAGTGCGCTTCCTTCTGGCCTCCCCTACCCTGGATTGGAAGCGGTCCCTTAACACTGTTTTCATGGCTTCCCATAGTGTAACCCCGGACCGCACCGATCCCTCGTTTTCCGCCACAAAGACTCTGATATCCGCTCTGATGCCCCCTAGAATCTCAGGAGCTTGTATATCCCATGACGACATATGCCACTGTGCCTGTCCTCTCCCCCTTCCCCGCCCTATGTGTACCAACAGCGGGGAATGGTCCGAGACCCCCCTCGCCCTGTATTCTGCCGAGTCCCCCGTCGAGAGTTCCTGCCTCGAAGTGAAATTATATAATCTAGTCTAGAAAAGACTTTGTGGGCCCCAGAGTAAAAGGAATAGGCTACCTGCCCAGGATGCAGCCACCGCCATACATCTGTGAGTCCGATCGTGTCCATTCTACGCGCCAAATTAGTCTCTGTAGCCCCTGTGTGAGAGTTCCCAGATCTATCACTAGTCCTGCACATCACGTCATTGAAATCCCCACCCACAATCTGTACCGTGTCAGCCGTGTCTAGTAGTATGTTCGTGACCTCCTGCATCGTCCGTGTTTGTAATTTGGGTGGAGCATAGACTGACAGCAACGTGTACCTGCGCCTCCTCCAAGTCCCCTGTACCCCGGCAAATGTGCCCTGTGGGTCCACCCATGTGCGTGTCACTGTGAAAGGTGCCGTTTTCCTAATGAGTATTGCTGTGCCCCGTGAGTCCATAGTGTATCCAGCGTGCGCTAAGACTATGTACTGCCCACGTGCTATAAAAGCACAGCGGTTCCCCCTCAAATGTGTTTCCTGAAGGAAAATGATGTCAGGTGCTACTCGTTTAATATAGGCAGTAACCAAGCTCCTCTTAATTTTGGAACCCAGGCCATTCACATTCCAGGTTAGCGCCTTAACCCCGGCGCCCTCTCGGCTTGGTTCAGCTAGTGTACTTGCCATTGCACTTCACACGGGCCATCAAATACCTGACCTCCGGGCCAGGGTAGTAGCGAGGGCAAACTTTGCTGCTTCACAAGTACCTCCCCCCTCTCCCCCCCAACTCCCCAACTCCCCAACGTGAGGAAAAAACAGTACCAACATTCCCCTCCCTCCCCCTCCCCACCTCCCTCCCCTTCCAGCTGCGCCCCAACATGGGACCAAACCATCCATGGGAGTAGGTCAGTCGCCCTCCCACACATCCCTCCCCAGACTAAACAGTTCTCAGTTCAAACACCAAAGAGAGAAAACTGTAGGGGGTGTGCCAACTTGCGTGCTCCGGTTCGCCGAGCTGCTATGTCATTCGAGCTGCATGGACCTGCCATCAGGAGTGTGAGTCTTGAGTGTCTGTGTTCGGGCCTTGACCTGAGGAATCTTGTTCCAGTTGACGGATCTCCTTAACCAACGGGTGTAGCGATTCACCCAAGAGGTCCATATCTTCCTCACCAGATGAGGGGCCTTCTGAACCCTCCGCGTCGTCGCCCTCTGAGATTGATATGGTTTCTTAGCCATACAATGGTTTAAAATGAATAAAATATATACATTCATATATACATTCAGCTAACGTACTCAACTGGTGCTTCTAACTACGCCTACCCCAGTGTACCTGACCTAAGCCTAATACTTGGGAGGGAGTAAGTAAGTAGCAGTTTAAGTTAAGTTGGTTTTGCCAAGGTTTGCTTCAAGAATTCTCTCTAAGGGTTTAGTCAACACCATACCTCTGAAATAGAATGTTGGAGGTCTTGTTTCTCCTTTCAGGACTCGATATCCCAGTTACTCGCAAGAGTAGGCTGGAAACGCCGGAGCTGGATTTTCTCGGCAGGAGAAAAGACAGCGTCTCTCTCAGCGCGTCAAGGAGGAGGAGGGGCAGCGTCTGTGGGCTGCTTGCATCTGCTGGGCTCTGCAAGGGACAGCTGTTCTGCTCCTGTATTCACCACACCATCGCTATCATCGATGTCATCGCGTTTGCTTAAGGCAACGTTGGTAATATTTATACCTGAAAGGTGCCTGGTTTGATGTAAGTTTTTGGACATAAGACGTCAATAAAGATGTCACTAGGAAGTGATCGTCCTTTCAGTGCTCATTAGAGTTCTATTACTAATCAAAACATAGCAAGCGGGGCTTTCCCAGGTTGCTGAGTTTTATCTTGTTGAAGAACTCGGAGTGTAATCTAGGAATCTAAGATAGTGGCTTCTGCTGTGTCATCTACTGTAATGAGCTGCAGAGGCGAGTTTCAGAAATGTGGCTGAAAATATGGCTCTGATCGTTTATGCCATTATAGGGGTATGAATGGATTATAGCCGTATAGGGGCATAAGGTCACAGTATTGATCGGGGTCCTAGATTAGAACGAAACACTTTAAACAGTACGCAGATCTTTCCACCCTCCTATATTCTCAACTACATGTCAACAAGAATTGCATCAACTTTTGTTCTTTGTTCACACATATAGGAGACGGTTATTTCAGAGGTTCGTTGGTTCCCCAGGATCACCAGTCATTCCACCTGTGTATGAAGACACCTGTGTTTTTCCCCCTACTTACCTTATTTTGTTTCCCTGTTTTCCCCTGACGGGCATCACTATTTGTGTCCAGTTATCCTACTCTGGCATATGGTGAACCGGTTAGGGGAGGTAGTGGAACGAGCATCACTTCTTTGGTGCTTCCGAGGCAACATTCGCGACAGGCATCACAGTGGGCCCATGGGTGCAGTCGCAGTTTGAGCAACCCAGCATCGCGAGGGGTTGTAACTGCAGATACTCCCCTGGTATACCGTATTTTCTGGCGTATAAGACGACCTTTAAACCCCTTAAAATTTTCTGGGAAGTCGGGGGTCGTCTTATACGCCGGATACAAAAATTGGCGGTTTATTTCACATAGCGCGGACTTCACCCGAAGGTGTCAGACCGCTCCTCAGTTTAAAATGGTGGCGCTTAGGGAACTCCAGCACAACAACAAAGAACGTAGGCGATGGTTGCACTGTGCAACAACACAATATCAGCCCGTCGGCGGTCTTGAAAATAAATTACCGTACTTGTACAGTTACAGCCCGTCGCCAGCAAGAGGCAACTCAAACGCTGCGCAAGGTTTAAAGTAAAGCAAATGGCGCCGTGAGCCCTACCTAGACTGCAGCTGCACATCCCCCCAAGGTTTAAACTAAAACAAATGAACAAATGGCGCTGTGAGCCCTACCTAGACTGCAGCTGCACATCCCCCCAAGGTTTAAACTAAAACAAATGAACAAATGGCGCCGTGAGCCCTACCTAGACTGCAGCTGCACATCCCCCAGGCAGACGAGGCGCTCCTCCACGTGTGCTGATCTCTCTCTCCTTCCGTAATTCTTACGCTCATCGGAAGGAGAGGAGCGTCAGTACCACATGATCTCAGTCCATGGAGATAGAAAGGGGACTGTAGGACGTTAGGAAGTGGGGGTCGTCTTATACGGCGAATATAGCATTAAACCTACAGTCTGTCAATGAAAGTAGGGGGTCGTCTTATACGCCGGGTCGTCCTATACGCCGGAAAATACGGTACTCTCACTGTCTATGATTCGGGGTTCACCTCACTCCTTGATGATGTGACTTGCTACACTGTCACCTTCACCACTGGGGTCCAGCGAGGGCAAAACTTTGCAATTGTTCCTTGACAACGCAGTAACTCCCTGAAAATAGGCAGCACAAGACTACTGACGTTTCAGGGAGGGTGAAATTCTGCAGTTCCCTGTCTTGCCTGCGACACTCACTGGCTCCAGGGGTGGAAGGTGTCGGATGCTGAGAAAAGGAGGGGGGCGAACGCCTTGTTTCACACAGGGAAGGGATACGTAATTTGTTGTTTTCCTTGATTTGCATTAATAAGTTTCTTGAGTTTTATGATTTTTGTTGTTAATATCAGTGTTCATCAGTTATCAAATTTGACTGTACATCTACCTTTTTGACTGATCGGACTTTGACAAGAGGACACTGATTGCTGTTGCCATTTTCATACAATAATATTTCTAGACTGCTCAAATAGACACTTTCACATTGTTTTTATATTGCACATTACCCTAGGTCTGTGCAGTGCTAATTATGATATGACAGATTACAGCTCTCCTTATGATTACACTAATTACACTCACACTATTTTAGGATTAGATAACAGGTGCTTGTGTAGATCAGCACAAACTAGGGATAGATCCCGGCTATTTGTGTTATATGTGTGTTCACCTGTTTTTGTCTCACCTTTTATGTGATTCTAAAGATTTCATTCAGCAGCACCACTGTGGGTCTACGTGGCCCGGACTGAAAGGAAGGGGACGAAATATCTTACTCTCCCTCTGTCTCTTTTCTTCCTATCTATGAAAATTTTCGGTGAACTTGTAGCAAATGCCATTTCATGTCACGTTGTCTTATGATGGGCGGTTGCTCTGCTTCATTTTAACAATGCGCAGCTGGATGTATGATTGCTGCATGATTAGTTGAACGTATCTGTTATCTGTCCCCCACACCTCAGGAATGAGCAGCCAGAAATAGTCTGCTGACTACCTTCTGTGTCACTGTACCGAAGTGTGTCTGTAAGTTTGTCTACTGCAAGAGGGACAGATGACTCCTTCCCACATACACTTACACAGAACATTAATTGGGGTACGAGTTCCTTTCAAGTAACACAACTGCATTGCTGTTTCTATCTATTGAAAATGGGGAGTACAATTATGACATAGGACTGAATGTTATTTTTCGTTTAGATTGCAATATCTTTCTTGTGACTGTGATTGTTCTCCTGGAAGGAAGGGGATGGAAGATTACGTGTGGGACTAATTTTTGGGAAGTTGTAGGCGGAGAGAAGTTGGCTCTAGTGGACTGCCTCCTGCTGGATACCAAGGATGGTCTCTAGATGTGAATAGGTGTCCACCTACTCACAACAAGGAGGGTGTTGGTGTTGGTATTGCATTATATGCATTCATTTGAAGTGCGGTCATTGTATTGTATGCATTCATTTGAAGTGCTTTGGAGTAGTGTGGTCTGTGTGTGAAAAGTGGGCAGGAAAAGGTCTGGTTGGCCTAACAGCCACTAACCATGCTTTGGAATACTCTAGCAACAGAGCTCTTGGACCCTGAGCTTGCACAACACATTTCAGGCAGGCCCACTCCGACTATGATCTGTAAGGGGTTGATAGAATTAGTTTCAGGGGATGGTTCCTGCGTGTTCGCCTGGGACATTTACAGCTGTTTGGCACCTGGTTGTCATGCTAGACTGGGTGTCACGTCCATTTGCTGTGCTCCCAGGCAGTGTCAAAAGCCCTGTTATCTTAAAATAGACACATCCCTTCAGTTAGATTAAATGTATGTGAGTGAGCACGCTTCTCCTCTGTGAGGAAGTGGGGGTGGGGGTGCTTAAGTGTGTTTATCCTTACAGTGCTACGTAAATGTATTTTTTTTAAAAGGATACATCTGCCCGTGCCAAACATATATGTTTGCACTGGCATTCTCTATCACAGGGGCACAACGCACCGACCTGTCCCATGATGAACAGACCTTATGCACAAACTCATAAATGGGGAAATTAACGAAATAGAATTTTCGACAGGATGTTTCAAATACTGCTTCTCTAGTAACAATGGGATAGGAAGCGGCCTGTCCGCCTTCAAAGTTCTGCAGAAAGAAAAATGAGCTGTTTAAATTATGCATAGAAAAATAACATTTTACGTTCCTTGATTTCTTTCCAAGTGCCTACAATGCACCACATTGATACTGCCCCTGTAAAATGAGCCTCCTCCACCTGGGGAGAAGGAAAATAAAGTGGCATTTATACATGTCTCATTGTACAGAGCAGATCTCAACGACTTTCTGAAATTACTTGTGGAACAAAGAAGAGGGTACACAGAACTAAAGAGACTGAAAGGGAGACAAATAGGTGGAAGGGAACGCCTGATAATTTCGTAGAGTACAAAGAGTGAAAAAACAAACAAAAAATATAAAACAATAGTTACTGAGAAATGGCCAGCATGGCCTTTGATGATAGGAATCATCAAAGGGTTAAATAAAACTCTTTTGGATTGGCTTTGAAATAACGATTGTGGGCTGGCCACAGATTCTGGGCATTGCACCAAAATTAAACTACACACTACAACAGTTTTCTGTGGGTATGAACAGAACTGGTTATAAAAAAATGTATTCTTCGCAGCGGAGAATGGCTGGTAATGCAAATTCTTATATGTATATTAACAGAGTGATGGCATCCACAGGTCCCCCGCCCCGTCTCCCATCTCCCAGAGTCATTTGCGACAGGAAACATTTGCTGTTTTAAAGAACAAAAGATCATGACATTGCACAAAAAGCTACTTAATCAAAAAGCAGGGGGAACATAGGACCCTCCTGCCGGTCATATCTGGGCCCATGAACAGCAGAAGGGTGCTGTTTACACCAACGACTAAGAGCTGGAATAAGACAGAAGTTAGGGTAAGGTGGCAAAGATTTGCTTAAAGGTCAGGTTACGCAATTGAAGGGAGGTAGCCAGAGTGACCTGCATATCATTACTTTCAGGAGAACAGTCTACAGCAGAAATGTTAAAGACATGCAGAGCTGTTTCATTTCGGTACATCAGGTTATTTCAGTGCATTGATAAGTATTGTCCCCGTTTCAAGGGCTAGTCTTTAAAGTATGCATTTAAACATATTGACTCTCTCCCCACCATGAAAACAATGTAAGTATTGAACTAAGATATGAATGATCTGGGTGGCCTGCGTTCCAATTATACAGAATGATGTGGTAAGTTGCTAAGTTACTGAGGCCTATATTTTCTTGTATGTGATATTGGAAAATGTGTCTGTATATATGTATATATGTATATGTATATGTATACGTATAAGTGTGTGTGTCTATGTGTATATATGCATATATAAAAGGGGGGATTGAATGCACAGTATCACACAATTTGGTCAGGTTGGGTCATCCCCAGTTTTTTCCTTCATTCCCCTACAGAGTGTAATGCTAAAGGTTTTCACCCTCTCATATCTGGTTAGAAAGCTCCACTGGTGCAAATATGTTCTATAGTTCTGACAATTTGGCCCACGCATTGCTCCACTACTGATTTCTCACCTAGCAATGGGTGATAGACAGGGAATGTTTGGTAAAGAGTAATGCACGTGTACTAGCTACAGATAAGTATGCAAATGTTCAGCGTGATTTAAGAGGCACACCTTTCCCCGACGGAGATATAGCTCTAATTCTGGTTCAGCAACAATACAGGCTCACTGCAAAATTCTTAAGCAGTGGGCACGGCTAGAAAAGTACTGGAAGGGGGCAAGATTATAAGGGTTTTGCCTAACTGAATCGCGCAAGGAGTAGTACTATTTTATGTATGCAGAGTTGCAGGAAATATAACAAATTATATTGTGAGGTGAATGGGCTAAAATGCTTTTTGAAGCAGTGCATTCGCCAGGGGCTACAACGGATTGGACAAAGAGTAGTAATATTATGTTTATTTATTGATCTTTAGTAATGAGTATATGCCAATGCAGAAGTATAGTGTGCATGGAATGCTGATGAGCACTGCTTACTGGCAGCCACTGTATGCCATCGTGGATTAGGACACAGTTCTTGAGTTCCTCAGAGCATTGGTACCTTCATACTTCAGTGCTCTAATGTGTATGCTCCTGGTCATCTAGCTTGATGCTGGGTTTATTTTTGGTTTCAGGGGCAGTTGAAAAGTCATGTGATTCTGAATTGGTTGATTTTGTAGGTTAATGGATAACAGTACAGTCAGAGACCAGTGTAAGCTTAGAGAGGTGAGAATATAGATCTTATGCCACTTTCTGAGACCACTAATACATCTGAAGCACATATCTGCAAATGTAAATTTCTATGATGTGATAAAGGTTTCTTGTGTCTCTCTAGCTAGGGCCAATGCATCCGCTCAAATGCCTTCTCAATGACAAACTACATTTAAAATATTACATACTCCTATTTATCCATGCCTTGAGGACAAGTTTGAATCTTAGAGTCCCCTCTCCCACTAGGTACTTTATCTTCTCCATTTACCTTCTTCACCAATTGTATTTCACTAGCAGTTTTGGCCCCTAACTCTTTTATACACAATTCAAATTGATGGGCAATATCTATAGCTCTTTCTAATGTTAGATCTGCTCCAGATAATAGCTTTTCCTGCAACTTTGTGTCACATATTTTATGTACCGTTTGGTCATGTATCATTTGATCATGAAAAGTCCCATGGTTGCATTTGGCAGCAAACATTCTCAAATCACTTACAAAAACATTGATGCCCTTTACTCAAATATTTATATCTAGATATCATTTCATTAACTTTCTTGGTATAGAGAATATCCATTTGTTTTATCGCCATTTCATATACATCTATTTTTTCTTCATCTTTTGGTGGTAAATGATAGAATATCTCCCACCAGTGCCTAAATAATGTTTTAAAATGGCAAACTTTTGTTTATCAATGTAAATATCTCCCCCAATAGCTTCTATGTAGGCTTCAAAGTTATCTTTCCATTGTTTCCACTCTGGAACAGGATCACCTAAGCAAGGTATGAAAGGCACAGGTGCATTCATCTCCTCCATTGAGGACTTTATTTTGTATGCCCTCCACACAAACACACAAAGGCTAACAACCTAGGGGCAGATTTACAAGGCCCTTGTGCCACTTTTGTGTTACTTTTAACATGGGAAAAGTGACACAAAAGTGGAGCAAGGGGCTTGTAAATCTGCCCCTTTGTGAATATACTTTGAAATGTTACAACTCACATATCACTCACAGGTGTGAAGATCAATTAATGTTCACACAGGTGTGTGGATCTCCAAATGATGTTCCAGGTTTTGACAGGTATCCGCATGTATCATGTGTTCAGATCAACTAATGATGTCTAATTTCTGAATTACTAATATCTTTTCATCAACAGTATTTTAAGTATTAATCAGTATATTAACCAGAATTGGAATTTAAGTTAATACTTTTATATGCCCTGTGCAAAAGACGAACTACTCTGAACAGTTTGTTCTCTGGCCTTCCTTAAATTGTGCACCCGGGCCGTATTACATAAAGTGCCCCCGAGGGCGCAACAGGCGTTTGCGAGTGCTTTGCACAACTCCGGGGCACTTTGGTATTACAGAAGGGGCTGCAGATACTTATGGCCCCCCTCTGTAATACCGATAGCGCACAAACAACGTCAGCACTATCTTCAAGGGGGCATTCCCTCATTTCCATGGGAGCATGCCCCAGGCAAATTAGGGAATCCCTTTGCATCTGCTCCTGTGCCGTATTACCAACGTGGGCGCATAGACAAAGAAGCCCTCAGAAGGCACACCGACAGTGCACCATTTAAAAGGTGGTGAACTGTCAGTGCTCCTCCTGAAAGCAGCCTTCTTCTAAGGACCCCCACACATCCCTTTGTAGGTGGGTGTAATCATTGACTGCACCCACCTTCAAAGAGATCTCTAATCCCCTTTGAAAGTGCAGGAGGGATGCCACCTGCACTGTGAAACATGGAGCGACTTTAAAGCAGCCGCTCTGTATTTCGCGTGAATGTGCTACCCCCGGGGCACTGCATGTTCGTGGCAGCCCTGAGAGCAGCGCATTTGTGGTAATAGGGCACATTTACATTGTTTGTGCTGGGTGCATAAATTTAAAGGTGCTTCCGGTGCAAACATTGAAAATTTGCCTACACCATAATACGGCCCCTTGTGGGCATTATGATTTGGGAGCCCTCTGTGCTTCATGCTTTGTCTGCCAAGTTCCACTCAAAAAAGCCCAAGCTGTACAGGTTAGTGAGTGCAGCCCATGTGACATCCACATCTGATCAAGGGTGGCTTCTGCCTCTCCCTGCCCGCACTACTGAAAACCGTGTGAGCTTAAAACATTTAAGTACTTCCGAATATCTTAAGTAGTGTTTCTGGTGTTTGCAATCGGTGTTTGAAATTGGTGTGCGAATCACTGTATTTATTAATTTAAAATTGTGTTTCTGGTGTTTGAAATTGATCTGAAAATCACTGTAATTATTATATTGCAAAAACCACTTCAAAATGCCTTCAGGAATACCAATCCGCTACACTTTTTTGTTTTACTCGCAATATGGCTGCTGACATGCACTCGTCGCCACTTCAGCATTCTAGTTAATGCCTTTAATTAGCATGCATGTCAGCTCATGCTTCGTGCTTGCACTGTTGTCTGAGGAGGCTCACTCTTGGTAATGTTACTCACTGGTATTGTTCTTCTCAAATTGACTCAGTATGTGGTTTTCCACTACTTCTGGATTCCGGGATAGCGCATAGGATGGTTCTCTGACCACCTTTTAGATTTTGTGCTTCCGCTGCTCTGATCCGGTAAAGGACACAGTTGGTGCATTACAGGACTCCAGGCTTCTCTCGCTGACTTTGCCCATTGCCAATGTCGAGTTTTCTTCTCCAATAACTTCTCTGCACACAACAGGATTCTTTGAGGTAGGTTTAATTAAATTGTGGATAGATAACCTCAAACATTTTAGTAGCAAAGAAGCCTGGGCCAACTGTCAGTGGCTGGATTCTCCTCTTCACACCATTCAACAATCCATTCCAGATTCCAACCACTAAGATTGGCTAAGATAAAACAAAAGTTTTATCCTTTGGGGTCACATTTACTACTTCCACTCCAACGTAACAGCAGTAGGGCTTTAGAAGGATTTGTATGACCACTTTAAAGTAAGCAACAGTAGGGAATGTGTTTGGACTTTTGGAGGTTTAGATTTACTATTTCCATTCCAACTAACCAACAGTTGGAAAGGTTTTGGACTTCCAAAGGGTCAAATGTAATATTCCAGATGCAAAATAAATTGCATATTAATTATATAAATAAAATATAAATAAAAGTAGAATATATTTCCATAAAATATATTTACATATACATATAAAACCATTTTCAACATCATATAATGAATATACTTTTTAATATAAAATTATACAAACAAATATATTTAAAAAATATCGATAAAAAATGTAAAAAATAGATTTCAAGTATTCTCCTCCGTATTACCCTAAAATTCTTACAATCATATTTTTTAAAATTAATAACAGAAGAAAATAAGAAAACATAATATTTTTAAAAATAATAACACTATAAAATTAATTATTATACAAAACACAAACATATAATTAATTAATATCCAAACCATTAAAAACAATTAAATAATTAAGTCAATTAACTAATTACCCACTTAGCAAACAGATAAATATTACCACACGTTAAAAATAATCGATTAAATAACTACACAAATTCCCAAAATAAAAACAATAGGAAATGGTCAATTAAAGCTAAATATTTAACAAACATTTGACCGATTCTCATATAACCCCAAACACCCACCTAACAAAACTGACAAAAAAATTAAAAAACTTAAAATATATTAACAAATCAAAAACAGACCCTAAAATTAATTAAACAGTTAACATAAAAATAACAACAATGTGTAAGACAAAATGAATAAAACTCAATAAATAATTGAAAAAACAATATTATGTACAACTATATTAAAAAATGAAATATAAAAGACTCAAACAGAGACATATTCCAAGGAAATGCCATTAGCACAACCAATGTTATTATACAACCCAAGAATGTCCCCAATAAAGATCGAAATGTACAAAGGACGAGGGGAACAAAACAAGCAACCTTGCTCGGTCACTCTAGATGTCTATTTCAATAAAAAAGAGGAACCCTTGGTAGGATTAAACTGGATATTAAAAGGAGAGCGTCCTCTGGCATTTCTTCAAGAATACTTTTATACACACCACAATCATACCAACCCCGCTGCGTACACACCACAGCCATTCAAAAAGTTTACCGCCAACCTGGTGGCTACAGTATATTGGTAGAAAAACTCACTAAAGATCAAGGGCCAGATGTAGGTAATTCCGATTTACCGACTCTTAAATACTGACTCATACCGATTCGGTATTTAAGAGCCGGTAAATTGGAAGGAGGCAGATGTAGGTAAAAAATTACCGATTCTGTAAGAGTCGGTATTTACTGATTCTGTAAATACCGAATCTGTATTTCCCATTGATTCCTATGTGCCTTGAAGCCCATAGGAATCAATGGGAAAACAGATTCGGTATTTACAGAATCAGTAAATACCGAATCCTGCAAGGGTGCAGGGGGTGTCACTTTGACACCCTCTAGCACCCCAATTCCGGACTTGTGTGCCATGTGGCACACAGACATGCCCTAAGGGCATGTCTGTGTGTCACATTGCACAGGTGTGCATGCACAGATGTGCATGCACACCTGAATCCGGTATTTTACCACCCAATAGGATTGGGTGGTAAAATACCGATTCTTAAGGGCCTGTGACACTCTTAGGAGTGCCACCTACATGTGAATTCTGTAAATGTACCGATTCAGTAAAATTACAGAATCGGTAAAATATAGGCCCCCTACATCTGGAAACCCTAATACCGGTCGGTAACGGCCGAATTTGGCCGTTACCGACCGGTATTAGGGCTCCTACATCTGGCCCCAAGTGTTTACGATTTCCTATGCCAATTTATTATTAAAAAAAAATGTAAAACAGGGAAAGATTCAATAAAAACATTAATATTCAGAGCTAATCACAGGCATCATATTTCATAATGAACTCAATTGGTCAATATTGGTGTATAAAAGTGTTTTTGAAGAAATCCCAGAGGACGCTTTCTTTTTAATTTTCACTCTAGATGTCTCCAAGGAACAAGAAGGGAAAATAAAACTAACAAGCTTTTCATTTGGGCCAGGCAGGGATGTCGGTCCAGACCCCTTAAATAAAAACAAAGCACAATCGAATGAGATCGACAAGGATCTGCTGGTGCCTAACAACGTGGCAACAATAGAAGAGTTTTGTAAGGGACCAAAAATGTATAACAATATTTCGGAATTTGTATCACAAGGGAAATGGGACACACAGTATTTCCAAAACAATAATTTGGTTGAATACCAACATCAGCATTGTTATTCTCACCCTTATTCTGCAGTGCTCCAGTTGAGATCAAAGCAATATATTTGGGAGTTATTACATATGTTCATCTAAGCATGGATTTGGGAGTTATTCTAGAGCTAATAATCTAAGCATGGATAATCTGGTAGTGAATTCAAGTTTCTTTCAATTATAAATCGTAATTGTTGGACTTGGCCCTTTTTTGCAGGGTCATCCCTGAACTTTTCACCTTCCTCCTGTATTTTTTCTGACCTGTTGTTGGCTGTTTTATGACTCTGGGCACTTTACCAATGCTTATCAGTGCTAAAGTGCATATGCCCTCCCTATTGTAAATTGAAGTATGGATTAGTGTTTCCATGATTGGCTTATTTTGTTTACTTATCAGACCCTAGTACAGTGCACTGTGTGTGCCCAGGGCTTGTAAATCATAAGCTGCTGGTGGGCTTGCAGCACTGATTGTGCCACCCACTGGAGTAGCTTGTAAAGTATGTCTCAGGCCTGCCATTGCAGAGCCTGTGTGCAGGCTGGTACTGCCATGTTGACTGGGCAAGTGCACCCACTTGCCAGTCCCTAAACCTTCCCTTTTCTGCATATTAGTCACCCCTATGGTAGGCCCATGGGCAGGATGCATTGTAGGTAAAAGATAGGACATGCCCTGATGTGTGTGGCATGTCCTGATAATGAATAACAGACATTTTCGTTTTTCACTATTGCAAGGCTACCTGTTCCCCATAGGCCAGAATGGGCAGTTTGATTATAACATCTTATAATCCTAACTGACTCAGGGAACTAGGTAGAAATTCGAGTTTAGTATGCCTGAACTCAGAATGATAAAATGTATATTTTAGTGAAGTTGGTTTGAAAATATTTTCTTGCCTAACTGTCCAAGCCTGCCTCTGCTAGGTTGTGTATTCCTTGTTTGGAGTTTGAGTGGCAGGGTGAGTCAGCATAGGGCTGAATAGAGAGATCTGCATGTAGATGGGTGGGAAGAGTTGCACCTGGGACCTGAATAGGGCTGTGCCAGCCTTCCACAATGCTTGTTCCGCCTCCTGGGGTGCGTCTGATGTCCCTGGCCCACACTGTGAAAGGAAAGAAGGAGTCTTGTTAACAAAGTGCTCCAGGAATGACCAGAACTGGTTTGGACTAGGCAAAGGCCTCTCTGCCTTCAGAGAACACAGAGAGAAAATGAGGATAAAAGGGGGGACCCAGACCCCAGAACTTTAGATCACTTTGGGAAACAAGAAGAAATCTTTGCTGAGGAGAGGAACCAGAGGAACTGAGGAAGAGACTATCCCTAATCTGAGTGCTGTCTGGGGGATTGTCCTGCAGTGGTTACCGGATTGCCAAAGAAAGGAGAAAGGACTTTGTGCTACTTTTATTCAACTCGTGAAGGATCTCCAAGGGCTTGAGATAGAGCTTGACTCCTGCTGAATTCTCAGGGACAACAAACTTCACCCACCAGCTCCCCAAGAGTTATTTGGAAGTGCCTGCAGTTGTGTTGGGATTTCTGAGAGACTGCGTGTCGCAAGGAGCTGGAAGCGCGACTCACGAAAAAGTGTGTCGCGCCGCTTTGTCGCATCACTGAAGAAGGGTGTCGACGCTGCAGCTGTCGCATTGCATCGCCGAAGCATCTCGCATCACTAGAGAAGAGTGTCGCAGTCGCATCAGATGCCATCGCATCAGCGGAGAAGCGTGTCGCAGGGCCTGTCGCGGCTCAGAAGAATTGTTGATACCCTTCACGCCCGTCAGGCGTGCACGCATCATGTCGCAACAAGGAGAAGACGCCATTTTTGTTTCATTGCACCGGATCTTCATTGCATCACAGCGTTGCAGGTCGCATAGCCACAGAAGCACAGAAAGAAACCGACGCATCACCTCCCCATGCAGAGAAAAACCAACGCATCACCGTCCCCTACCCAGCAGTTGGGAACCGACGCATCACTGTGCTTGCGTGTAAGGAACCGACGCATCTCCATCGACATTGGTACACTCAGACCATGGAAATTGATTCACCATACGAACTGTAACTCGGAGAGATTGATCTATATGATCACATGCCCTTGTGGTCTGGCATACATTGGACACACCACCAGAAAAGTCAAGTTGCGTATCAGTGAACACAAAAGCACGATACGATGCAACAAACAGTCCACCTGCTTGACGAACCATTTTTTAACCAAGAAACACAAAGCAGACGACTTGAGGTGGGTTGTCTTAGAGCAACCCTTCATTCCAGCACACATAACAGACGTCTCTCGGTTTCTATTTATCAAGGAACAACGTTGGATCTTTAAATTGAAGACTGATGTGTCAGGGCTGAACGATACCATCCTGTGGGTGTCCATCTGACCATCTGGGATTCACCATGTAGGTATGATCCTCATGAATTGTCAACCCTATACACTCTAAAACTTCTGCACTTTGTTTCCCTGTACATAACACCACTAGATTCTCTTTAGGGACCATACAACCGTGCAGCAGACGTCAGGAATCAACTAATGCCACCCTCTCATTTAGAATAAGACCTGATGAGGGAGCACACTCATCTTAGTTGGTTCCATCCACCCCTTGCTCAATGTAGCGCCCGTTCTATTTATTAAGGATTATTAACCTGGTGGTCAGGACATATTCCTTGTTGCTCACCCTTCAATACCAGCAACTTGATTAAAATCACTTGGGATGTGTGCTCTTTGTATATAAAAAAAAAAATGTTGTACACTGCTTTTACACCTAAATGTTGTCATGTTAACATCCTGATATACATTGCAAACTCTGGTGCATAGTTCACTCCATAGCGCCCTCAATGCAAGACTGTGTATTGTCAGTCAGAAGTACGTTGCTGGGCACCTTCCCATTCTAATCAACATATTTTTCATGCAGGTTTTCATGAGGTTTAGCTTGCGCTGTGCGCATCACGAAGCCCATAGCGCCTCTTCCACTGTCCGACGCCATGTGTATTTATAACATCCGCTACCTGTACGAAGCAGTGCACCGTGTAGACTGAACAAGGAACTAGCCGAATAATTAGCTGACATCTTACTGAGCATGCGCTCTAGTGCGGCTTGTTCTTATTAACGGGAGGCACACGCTTAGTCCTTTTTGCGCATGCCCCAGACTTTGCATGCTTCACATCGAGAAGCGGATCACCGGCGCGCATGCGCATTGATGTAAACACGCACACACCCTCACCGGCGAAAGAACTACAGCTGTTCGCCATTGGTGCAATCGCTCCCAATCAGTATGGGTATAAAATTGCGCGCCTCACCTCTCCTCGTTGCCTCCTCTTCAGCTTTGGTTGTAGCCGAGAGATACCGACGGAGAGGTGAGTGAAAACGCCGCGTGGAGTTCTAACCTTCCTAGTTTTTCCAATTTAAGATAATGAAGCCTTCTCTTGATAGAGCATTACATTTGAAATGAGCTTCAACAGTGAGCACCTGCCATTTGTCTATAGTGCGAGTGAGGCTTCAGATAGTAGCAATGGCTTTTCTGTTCTTTTGTAGTTAAGCCTCTGGCTGGCCTTTCACTCAGACATACTACCATCGCAATTACACCTTTGAGCGCTACAATATTTATCTAACTAACAACTGTATGCGTGTTTTGAGGGTGTTTATCGAACCTGATTAGGGTTTACTGTAAATGGTTTACCCAGGCAGTCAGCATTCCCTACTAGTCTTAACCAGCAATCATGCCTTCCCCCCTCCCTTGTTCTCCATGGGACTGTGATCACTGTGGACAATCATAAAACCAGTAGTATTTACGCACAAACCTTAGAAACATAGTTTTGACTTAGGATACTATATAGATCCTTTTAGTCGCCTGGGCTTACATGTTTACATTTATTTGTTTGTGCTTAGAGCGGGGCCTCAATCTCCGAGCCGTTGCCGGGTGAGGTGAGGCTTGACTCCCACATATTGCTGGGTAAGTCTTGTTTACTTTTTGTATAATATTCAGCAAATGTCTGTGGTTTACTATAAATGCAACCTATATTATATGGATTAGTCGTTCTAACAGGGACTGACTTCGCAGAGCCTACAGTGGTCCTCATGACACAATAAGCTTGTTATGTTTAAAGAACACAAAATAGTTTTTGTCTTTTGTTTTTGTTCACAGGACTGCATCCTCAATCGACAAATGTTTCAAGAGGATACGGTAGGATGGTCCCTGTGACCACACCATTAGTCCGACAGTCCTTTATTACATTTTGGTCTGTCTTTTTCACTTTATATATTTACTTTTAGAGTGTACTTCTGCAGTAGCAACATCTTATATATGTGGCCCTGAAGAATGCCGGTGTAGTTTCACCTGTTGGCAGAAACATGTTGGCCGATTTAACAACACAGCAAAGCAAACAGTGATTTTTTCACACTGTCCTACATCTCTTTTTAATCTGGCGTCCTGGTGAATCTCAATAAAAAGTTTTTCTTTTACCTCGACCGTCATTTTAATATCACCTATTCACTTTTTTGTTTGCACTGCACTTTACCAGCACCGCCCAGTGGCATGGACACTACCAATGTATGAACCATAATTGTGTGCTGTCTAGCCAATTCAACTGGGCTTGGACACACCATTCTGGCTCTAGACGTCCTACATGACGAGGCTCCGCCAAGTGGGTGGGCTGATAGGATATCACACACCTAGTGTCTGATGACCACGTGGTCTGGTTAAGTGCAATCCAAAAGTTTGGTTTTCTAATGAGGACCTTATAGGCTCGGCTTTTTGGTTCACAGACCTTCCAACTCTTCTTGTTTTTCGAGGAACCGACGCATCACCTTCCCTGCAATTCTTTTGTTGTATAGCCTTACGCATCCAAATGTACATTGAACTCAAAGTGTTGCATTTTACATCTAAAGAAAGCAAAGCTATTTCTACCATTAAAGTACAGTATTGTGGATTTTTGTCGTTTGTGGTCTTGTGTTAAGTCTATATAAAAATACTTATTTTTATACTACAAATTGCTGTATGTGTTCACAAATGCCTTACACACTGCCTCAGAGATAAGCCTGTCTGCTCGTGCCAAGCTACCAAGTGGGTGAACAGGGGTTATTTTAGGAGTGTACCCCCCTTACCTTGACTAGACGCAAGGGTCCCTACTTGGTGAAAGGTACCTACCTCCCCCAACTAGAGACCCCCAAATCTAACAGTAATGTATAGTTTTCTGTTTGGATATATAGAGTCCTAGGCAGTAGTGGTAGGAGCTCTTGTTAACACATGTGAATGCACTATATGCAGGCCTCCTGGTCTGTCAAACTAAGGAACTGCGGCAGAAACAGAACACTGGGAATGTTGATTGCTGATCAACATTAATATTACATACTATGCTGATTGCTGATCTGCATTAATATTGCATACAATTATCGCTTTTACAGCCTATTCAATGATTTTCAGTCCAGTCTAGTATCAATTTTATAACCTATTTGTTTAATGGATTTGGCAAACACTCATATGAAGAATATAATTAAGAGGTAAGTCCCAGTTAGCTTTTTAAAATACATGAAGGAAGGACTGTTAGTTGTACCACCATAATTATACCACCATCCCGTTCTGTATCTCATGTCAACAGGGATTTGGAATGCTAGGCTAATGGAGAGGGATTCTTCATTATGAAGAGGGGCTGAGTTCCCATAGGTGTAAATTGTTTGCAATACAGACTACCTTAGTGCTGAGCCTAAGCAGCAATATAATCAAGATACAATGTGCTTAAAGGTTAAAAACACATTAAAAAGGCCTGTGTTAAATACTAATAGTCACCAAAGAATTATGAAGCTTTGCAGTGGGAAATTGGGTTTGGTTTAAATTCTTTCTGGTTACCGCACACAACAGAGTCACACAGTTGAACCAGTGTTAAATTAGGAACAAATAGTTTGAGGGCAATAAAATAAAAAAGTAAAGTGTGGGCATTGGAGTTAAGGCGCTATTGAATTATTACATTCACCATTTATGGGTAGTGAGTCATAAGGTGGGAACTATTCTATTCTACTCCAATGGTCTTTTATAGAGCATAGCTAGCCGGAGGACTCCCAGAGCTGCCATAAACTCTGTAGATCAGGGGTTTCCAAACCGGTCCTGGAGGGCCGGATCCATGCCAGATTTTTGGGATATCCCCATTGAGATACATGTAGTTATTTTAAAAATCTGGCATGGATCCGGCCCTCCAGGACCGGTTTGGAGACCCCTGCTGTAGATGGTCTAAATGAAGCTGACGGGGAGTTCAAACGCCAAAAAGCCAAGTCTTCAAAGCTTTGCGGAAGGGAAGTTCATGATCCAGTAGGCGCAGTTCCAGGGGTAGAGTGTTCCTAAGTTTGGGGGCCAAAAAGGAATGGACCGGCTACCCCAGTGGAATCTGCGCATTCTGGGAAACTTCAGTAGGTGGACTGACAAAGATCCGAGAGCTCTCCCAGGAATATATGGAGAGGCTAAAGACTTTAATATGGAGGGGCGCTTTCTATTGATTGCCCTGTGTTTGATGCAGAGGGTCTTAAACTGCACTCAGTATTCCATAGAAAGCCAATGTACGTATCTCAGAGCCTTGGTGGCCAACTGGTGTTTAGGGATGTTCATCAAGAGACATGCAGTAGCATTCTGCACAATCGGTAGCATCCTGACAAATTAGTAGGGTGAGACTAAAAACAAGGCATTTCCGCAGTCAAGACGTGATAACACAAGGGCCTGAACAATCACTTTTCTTTCGGTAAAGGGAAGGAAGATAAAAACCTTCTGCAGCAATCTCAAGATATCCACAGCAACTAGAGGTGAGTTTATGTCCTGATGGGCCATAGTAAGGCCAGAATCAATCCATATCCAAAGGCTCTTTATTGAATTTATTTTTGGGGGAAGGATGCAGTTTACAATCCAAGAGAGGGCTCAGAACAGAATTGCTGAGATTGTTGCCCAATAACATGACTTCTGTATTGTCTTCCTTGAGTTTTAATTTGCAGCCAGCCATCCAGCTGGCTACTTCCTGAAGACAAAGAGTCAAAGAAAGATGGCAAAAACTCGAATCAGAGGAGATTGACATGACTGAGTGTCATCTGCATGAGAAACCAACAACAGCCCATAAAATTATTCAATATCAGCAAGGGGCCATAAGTTAAGATTGAAAAACTGAAGACCTAAAGCAGTTTAGTGTTGTCTAGCCTACTGGAATGAAGAGGCTGGCATCAGCCACTTCGTTTAGGAACTGCTAGAGAATCATATGACATCACAAGTAGAGCTGTTTCCCATTTTAAGTACCTAGGAGGGCTCCATCTTGGGCTAAGGAAATTGTGCTAGCCAGCTCAGTCTGACCATCATGCTGCTTCTTATATTTAAACCACATTCAGCTTCAACGTGACACATACTTACTAACAAATGTGAGATGAGCTGTGTGCACCCCAAATTCAGTAAAACGTCAGAACAAATTCCCTTTATGTATGAAGGAGCAGACACTGGTGTTAATCATACAAACTTATTTTTCACACTTCTGCTGTAATGCATTTCTGGTTCTAAGAGCTGTAAATAACAGCTATCACTAGTACCAAATGTTTGGCACTTAACTAACCAACCTGGAAGGATTACTGAGAGCCCATGGAATCATTTCTATCATGTTTAAGGCTCTTTCCCATCCCCACTGGGTAAAATGAACCATCTTAAGCTAGTGAGATTGCGCTAATCATCACGTTCACCAACTGACCACTCTGATGTCTCTGAGATTTAAAGTAATCCCAGCTTTGACATATCCTGACCAATAAGCATAGGGTGTGAAGAGCTGGCTTCCCATCTCAGTGAAGCATCGGCTCTTACTCCCTTTAAGCATGAAGGAAAAGCCAATGATGTCGACCACCCATTGTATGAGACTTTGGACAAATAACAGTGCCATCACGGGTAAAGCTCTTTTCCTTTTCCTCCATATGAGTAGATTTAATCTTCAGCTGGGTAGAATGCAGAAGTCGGCTTCCCTGCCAGACACCGGCACCCTTTACCCTCTCATGCCCTATGGCGCCCATCCCAGAAGACCCACAGAAGAGCATACAACGAAAGCCATCTTTCTCTTTGTGTCTGTTGGTGCACGAGGAAGACTGCTTATGCTCACATTGTAGTTCGCTCACTTCCACCCATTGGGTAATTTTACTTCTTGCAACACCGGCTCGCCTCCTTAAGGTTTTAGTAATTCCACCTCCAACCTTACTCTTGGTCCATGCAAATGGAATCCTTCCATATTGGCATCCTGAGACAAGGCTATGCTGTATAGAATGGTCCTCCAAACATTTGGACCACTGACAAAGTGCTTATGTCACTTTAGAGACTGTTGCAAGCTGATCCACCCTTTAAACATGTCGCTTACTATGTGTAAAATATTGAAACTGCTAACACGACTTTTTCAGACTATATTGCTCAGCACTGAGTTACATCACGTTTACATTATGCTAATATTAAAAAACATTATGTTTAACTGTATCATATAATCAACAGCACTGAGATTCTAATTTGGGTAATTATGCTAAGAAAATTGCTTGTATTCCTCAATGTCATCATGGCTGTATCCTTTAGTCTACCATAATTGAGATTCAATTAAAAAATGAAAAGCTTGATTTAGATGTTGGTGGATAAAGTTGTGCCTTCGCTTTTTTGATAGTCTTCCCGCCTGCTGACTTGGTGGTCCCCCTGCTGCATTTAGATGTTGGCGGGTCTATGGAGGGAAGACCATCTGAGTCCTGCCACCTCTGCCAGAATCTTGGTCCCGCGTCAGCAGCATCAGAGGCAGAAACAGCTGTTGGAGTGAATCCAGCCAATATTCCCACCGTCCCAATTATGATCTGCCTTTTCATTGAGACAACTGTGGTGCGAATACCTCCTACTTTGTGTCGAATCGAAGGTAATGAGTTAGGAACTTACCTTTTTTACAGTTTCACACTTCTGTTTCCATCTTGAACCCCATCCTAAAGGTGCCCCCTTTGCCGCTTTGACTGCACCACAACGCCAATTGACTTGTCACCGGGATCTAAGGTAAGCCACTTTTAAAACTGTACTACTATGAAAGGTATGTTTACAACTGTTGGAGCCTCGTGTATTTTTGCATTACTCTCACATGCGATTTATTCTCATGTGCAATGCAGTAGTGTTCATTTTACAGCTTACGAAGGTAAAATGAACACACCTGTATTGACACTTGTTGTTGTGGTACTTGTGGCTGTTGTGCTGCATGTGGGTGTACATTCAATAGTGTGTATATGCTTTTGGAGTGCAATGCTATATGTAATAAAAAGGGCATTATCTACATATACATTCATAACAAATATGTGTAGTAAGTTATTGATGAGTAGTACTTTATTTTTATTTTTATTTTTTATTTATTTATAGGCAGGTATTTCAAGAAGCCACAATACAATGAAAGCATTGGTATGCAACCATGTCGTGTATACAGTTTACATCATAGAATTTCCCAAAACTCCCGCCCGTCCCTCCCTACCCACCACGAACCAGCCACCCCATTGAGTATATGACAAATACCCCACACGAGCTGAGCTTTACAGATTTTACATGTTCATTATAGAGTCCAACCCCTACTGCAACACATTCTTTGTTCCATTGTACAAAAGTCCTGAAACAAAGGCAGTGGCAAAAATGACATCTAACATTCCGGATTACAGTTCCCCTTTAGGGACGCACCACCCAATACCCTCACCGACCCCCCTCCCAGGTAGGTCACCCTCTGCAAACCTCTCAACAGCGACCGTGTCTCCTCCCTCTCCCACACCACTCTGGTCCTCGTCCTCCTGCTGCCCTCTAAGATAGGACAGCAATGGTCCCGATATATCTTTGGGGCGGGATTTAATCGGTAGCTGCTCTGCATATGCCAGCAAGTGTTCCTGCCAGGTAGTCATATCATGTATCCAATCCTTAAATTTGGGCACCCTGCCTCTACCTCATCTACAAGCTACCTGTCTACGTGCTAGTAATACACTGATGAGGAGAAATTTGTGGTGTGGAGTGTCAATATCCCCTATCAGTGCTAAAAGGGCAACGCAGGGGTGTGGCTCGATGGAGAGTTGCAGCATAGCAGTGAGTCCTGCAAACACCTCCCCCCAATAGTCCGCTACCTTAGGGCAGGCCCACGGCAGGTGTAGGAAGTCTGCCGGGCCCTGTCGGCATCTAACGCATTAGTCGTCTTCCCAAAGGCCTAGCCGATGTAGCTGTGCCGTTGTGTGGTACAGCCTTTGCAAAAATGTGAAATGAAGCAAGCGCAGTCTACTGCTCCCGGAGACCTGTTCCTTCTGCTGACAAGTCGATTCCCATTGCTCGTCTGTGAGTGGTTCAGTTAGGTCCCCGTCCTATGCTAGCCGGGCTCTAACTTGTGCAGTCGGGGGTTGTGAACGGACCCTCGCATACAGCAGGGATGTGACGTGTCCGGGTGCCTCAGCCTGTAGCAGCAAATGGAGGGAAGTATAAATCTCTGGCTCCTTTGGGAAATCAGGGGTTTTAGCACAGACTGTTTGAGTCTAGTATATAGAAAGACATCCATAAACGTGTAGGTATGGTCCCCAAAAAAACTGTTCTTTGGTGCGAAATTCCCCGTCGTGATATAAGTCTCCCCAGGTGGAGTATTGCAGTCTGGTCAAGAGATTTTGGCAAATTTTCTCAGTCGTCACCGGCAGGTAAGGGCAGTTACTCAGCGTTATTCTAGGGGAGTACAACAGGGGGATGCCTTCCGACTTTGGCAACCAGTGCCATGCTTTAACTGTGCAGTCGACGGTGGTAGGATCTTTGTCTCGTTCCTTGTATGGGGTAAACAGGTACCCAGATGGTGGGACCAGCGCCATATGACCATCCTCTACTGCCAGGTGGGACATATAGGGGGGAGTGTGGAACCAGTATACCACGAAATGCGCCTGCGCACTGTGGTAATACTGTTCGAAATCTGGCACATCAAATCCACCATGTCTATACGGGAGGGTGAGAGTGTCTAACTTCAGCCGCGCCTGCTCCCCCCCCATATCAGACAGACAAGTTGCGTTTTTAAAGTTGTGAAAAAATACGCCCCTGGATGATAGGGTATGTTAATGAATAAATACAAAAATTTGGGGACTATAACCATTTTTATTAATGATATGCGCCCTGCCATTGATAAGGGGATCTTGAGCCAGCTCAATATATTGTCTGTCACTTTCGTCATGGCTCGGCCATAATTGGTCCTCAGCAGGGTGTCCTTGTCCTGGGATACGTATATCCCCAGATATTTAAAGTCCTCTGTTTCCCAGTGCAATGGGTAGTCCAGAGGATGAGGGGGTGTATTCTCAGTCAGTGGGAAGACGGCAGATTTGCTCCAGTTCATCTGTACTCCCGCGATAACCCCAAATTTAGGGATTTCCCTCAAAACCGGATTCAGGTTCAGGCTCAGGTTCTTCTGGGGATTGCGGATATATAGAGTAATGTCGTCGGCGTAAAGGGACACCAGCACTTGTCGGGAAGGGTAAATGAGGCCTCTGTGGTTAAGATGTTGACGTAATTTGGCCGCCAGGGGCTCAATGGCGATCGCAAACAGGACGGGAGACAAGGGGCAGCCTTGACGCGTCCCCCGAGAAATAGGATGTTGTTCCGACCTAGCTCCAATAAGGAGTACTCTCGCAAAGGTTGCGGTATAGAGGAGTTTAATCCATTGGACAAAGTGAGCGGGCATTCCCATGTATGTTAGAGTCCCGACCACATAGTCCCATTCTACTGAATCGAACGCTTTGGTGGCGTCTAAGAAGACCGCCACCGCCGCGCATTTGGGGTCTATATCCTGTATGATTGCTAACAGGATCCGGAGATTGTGGGCTGTGGCCCGGTTAGGCACAAAGCCCGCCTGATCAGGCAGCACGATTTTTTCTAGAAGGAGATTTAATCTAATGACCAATACCTTAGCAAGGATTTTTGTGTCACTATTGAGAAGGGACAGTGGCCGATAAGAGTTGCATTAGTCAGGTGCTTTGCCTGGCTTAAGTAATCATAGAATGTGTGCCTCTCTCATAGTGTCAGGCAGGGTGCCTTCCTCTAACGCCTCATAGAAGACTGCCTTAAGGATGGGAGCCAAAATGTGTACGTATGTTTTATAAAATTCTATGGGAAGCCCATCTGACCCGGAAGACTTTCCTGATTTCATGCTCATTATGGCTTCTGTAATTTCATCGACCTCAAGGTCCAGTGCCAGGAATTTTTGCTGCCCGTCTCCCAGCCATGCAAGCGCTACATCCTCAAAATAGTACCCTAGGGTCAGTGCATGCTGCCTCTGCGTGGTGTACAAGTTCCTGTAATAGTCGGTTAGGGTAGAGAGCGGGTCAGGGAGGGATCTGCATATTACGCCATGCTCTATGCGCAACTCAGTGACGTAGTTGTGGAAACGCGGGGATCTAATGGCACCCACCAGCGACTTTCCCGGTCTGTCCCCTTCCCTGTATATTCTAGCTGCGCATTGTTTCCCTCTCTCAGCTGTCTCCACATACTCTGACATCTTATCCCGCAGTGTAGCCCTCAACGACCCCGGATCATTCCGGCTTGCTAGCTCCCTTTCCAGTGCCTTCATCTCGGTCTCCAGTGTGGTCAGTGTGCGTCGCAGGCCCTTCAATATCCCTCCTCCTTTGGAGATGCACCACCCTCTTACGGTCACTTTGAATGCTTCCCAGACAGTAGTAAGACTGGTCACTGACCCTGTGTTCCTAGGGAAGAAGTCCATAATCTCTTGTTCTATATCCGCCTTAAAGACGGCGTCCTGCAGGTGAAGGGGACTGAGTCACCAGGTGAGAAAAGGTGCCAAGTCAACAGGGGGTTTCACTTCAACCTTCACAAGGGAATGGTCAGAAAATGTCCTGGCCAGGTGGGTCGCTCCCTCCACCCAGTGTACCATCCCGCGTGCAACAAGTACGTAGTCTAGTCGCGACCATGTGTTGTGCATAGCAGAGTAATGTGTGCCTTCCTTCCCCGAGGGGTGTAAGTGGCGCCATGCGTTCACCAAGCCAACGTTATCTATGAGGTCTCGGAAGGTGTGCTGGGAGGACGTATAGTGGGCAGGTGTGGCATGTGATCTGTCCGCATCTGGGTGCACCACTGAATTAAAATCCCCCGCCACCCCAATATAGTGTACCTTCATCCCTGGGTTTGTATTTTGCCCGGGAGCAGAAGCATGTAATGTGGATCAATCGTGTTCGGCCCATAATAATTCACAAACACTATGTTGTGTGAGTATAGTGTGCCCCATAGCATACAGTATCGTCCCTCTGGGTCAATGTCAGTACCGCCCTTTACAAATCGGACCCCTCGCTTAACTAGTATTGCCACCCCTCTAGCATATGAGGAGTAGGAGACATAGCAGCTGTGCGAGGCCCATCTGGATGCAAACCTGGGGTTGCTACCCTTCGGTAAGTGTGTCTCCTGCAAAAGCGCTATTTTTATGTGATGCCGGTCTAAATAACCTAAGATCTGCCTACGTTTCCTAGGGTCGTTAAGTCCCTGCATGTTCCAGGACACAACGGATAGACTTGTATCATCCTTACTCCCCTCGCCTAGTGATAGGGATGTGATCATGCAGCTCAGGACAGTGAAAATGACCGCTTCGCCCAAACTTTGGCGACCCCAACTTGCCAGGAAAGAATTACCCCACCCCAAACAAACCCCTGAGTCGTATTGCCCAGGCAATAAAGTCCCAAACCATTAAACACATAGGGTAACAAGGGGAATGCCCTCAGTGGGGTCCGCCAGGGGCACCCGCCTGTTTCACTTCACCTCCCTATTTCACCCATCCACAACCACCTGGGTCCCAGGGGCCGATCTCACGGGACGGAGGTGTGCACCAACTGCGCAGAAAAAGATTCTCTCCCAAAGAGTTCAATCAGCAGGCGCTCCATGTAGACTTCTAGACGGCCCGTGTTAGTTGTTTCGGCAAGGCCTAGCATGCGGACGTTGTTCCTTCGAGAGCGCGATTCCAACTCCTCATTTTTGTCCGCTATGAGATTTAGGAGTTTGTCCATTTGCACCACTTGCTGCCTGTTCGCAGTTGCACCGTCCTCCAAGTCCGACACCCTCTGCTCAGCCTCTTTGAGGCGTTCTTCGTGCCCATCCAGTTTCGCCACTACGTTGTCCAGGCGGTGATTCATGGAGTCTATTTTGGAGTCGATAGAACTGAGGCTTTGCTGCATGCTCACCAGGAAGGTTTTCCAGCCCTCCTCGCGCATCTCTGGTGGGTCGTCGTCTCCCTGGTTCTTGCGTGCGTCAAACGGCAGTTTCGATTGCCGTGGCTCCATTTTGCCCATTTTGCCAGGCTGTGTGCTATATATTTGTGACAAGTGTGGGAGGTGGAACACCCTGTCCTAATATCACACCTGTCACTGCTGGCCCAGTCTCGGCTGACCTGGGGCTCTCCAATCTGTGCTGCCCAAGCGCGCAGGGCTTCACACCTTCCCAACACCGGGGAGAGGGTCAAGTTTCACAAGTCGCTCCCCGGTTCGCGACCAGAAGGCGTACCTCTTCTGCAGAGCGCAGGCCGTGCCGTCCTGTCGTAATTGGCCCGTCCGGATTAGCGATTAGCCGAATCTACACGTTGTCCTCTTTAACTTGGCTATATACGATAAACGCCATTTTGAATGTTGCAGCGGCCATCTTAGACCATGAGCGGCCTCGTGGCCGACGTGCCCTTTAGTCCTTTGTCCGTTCCACTGACCACTCTCATCTGCCCAGCAACAGGCTATTTTTAGTACTGGTCAAGCCACACATGCGCAGTTCCCACTGACCCGTAAACCTTCAGGAATGTGCCGCTAACTGACCAGCGGGTTTGAAACTCTCCAATGAGCTGGCAGTATTCCAAAACATGACCATATAGGTCTCTAAAACTGTGTCTTAACTTGTGCCGCCTAAACTTTTATTGCCCCCAAATTGTATATAAACGGGGTCACACCGGTGTTCGGTGTGATACCTCTTGCATTACCGAAGGGTGCTGTTTGAGTGTACCACCACCCCATGGGGTCTTAATAAACTTGTTCTTTGCATTTTACAGTTTCCGTGCCAACAGTTCTTGTGTGTAAGTGGGTAATCTCTGGAGCGTGTAGGCCTTGGGAACCCCGAAATACTTCAATTGGCGACCACGAAGGGACTCATCGGCGACTCGGATGCCCGAAGGAGAGGTCGTGACGAAGGCTTGGAAATCCGCCATGGGCGCGCGCTGCCACGAGTGACCCGAGTCTTGGCTGCCACGGTGTTTTTTCCTTTCCTTCCGATCTGACCTTCCAGGTGGCGCCGGTCTCCGACTGAGTTTTCGAAGTGTCCGCATCGCTGAGAAAGTGCCGTTTGGCTGATTTGGCTTACAAGACCTTGGCAGTTGGAACCTGGACATTTGAGTATTTGGTAAGCTTTGTGTTCGGTAAGGTAGTCTTCGGACGCTTACTGAAGTTCTACGAATTGTGTTCGGTAAGGTAGTCTTCGGACGCTTACTGAAAATCTGTGCTTTGTGATCGGTGAGGTAGTCTTCGAACGCTTGCCGAGTTCTAGGAATTTTGATTTGAGTTAGCTAACATTGTGAATTTGTGATCTTTGAACTTATATGTGTAGTGCACTTCACATAGGCAGGCATGTAGAGATGTTTCTCTAACTTTGTTTTTTCCCTTTGAGCGGCACAATCGTGAGAAGAACTGTAAGTGCCATTTTGTTCGGTGTCACGCTTTCGTGATACTTTTTGAACATGCCTGTTTTTAGCACACTCCGGGGAATGTGTTGTTTTGGAGAAGGTACCTCAATTAGGTTAGCAGAATCACAGCCGGCTCCCCCAGAGGGAACACCAAATAGGGACATGTATATCAAATTCGGCCTCCCACCTATTATGTACAGTAAATTATGGCATAAGTACACTAAGGCCGATCCCGAATTGCAATGGCCCCTACACGGGTCGTACGATTTGAGTAAAATCCAATTTGTAGAGCAATGTATGTTTCAACGCAGGTCTAGACAAAACATGTTTGATTGTGTGCGAATGTGGGAGAAAGCGGCGCGTGAGCGAATGAAGCGTGAGGTTGCCTTGGCGGACAAAGAGCAGCGCAAGGCTGCTCGGGATAAGGCTTTACAGCTTGAGGAAAAGGAGGCTCAGGAGAAGAAAGAAAGGGAGGAACGGGAGCGTAATTTGCAAACGACTGGTCAGTTTCCTATTCGCCGACCACTTTATCCTGTCCTTAATAATGAAATTGATGATTTTTCTTTGTTAGATCGGTCACCGCCTCCGTACGTTTCACCGACGGCTCCGGCTGCGGATTCCGAGGATGATGGACAGGATCGGTCGAGCCAGAAAGGGGTATCGGCTCTCAGGTTTACTGCGGAGAGGTCCGCTCATTTACGTAGTTGGGCTCGTAAAGTGAATAAGCATTGTGTTACGCAGGAGCAGTTGTTAACAGAGAAGAAAGGGTGGTCGGATCTTGAGTTAATGTATTTTCTGTCCAGCCTGGCGGATGAAGTTGTAAACGCATATCGTGAACTTTCTGATACGCTCGAGCCTAAAGTTTTGTCAGTGTATCGTGAGAATTTAGCTAAAGGTGATTTTGATCTTACAGATGTTGACGACCTGTTCAAGCAATTGATCAAGCTGCGGGATGAGACAACCCAATTGCGACAGGAACGAAAACGGAGGCAAAAGGAGTCCGAGCCGGGAAATAACGGGGAGGCTAAGGAGTGTTCTCTTCGTGGTTCAGATAAGAGTTCTACGTTGCATGTTATGCCTATGCGTGAAGCCGCGCCTTTGTATGTTCCACCAAAAGGGGAAGGTACGGATGATGATAAGTTGTCGAAGGATGCGAAAGGGTATTTTGTGTATAATTGGGTATATACACCATGGAATAGAGCAGATGTCATGGCATTGAAAAATTCTTTACCTGATCTCCGGAAAAATCCAGCGGCATTTTATGAGGGGGTGGAGGGGGCTATATCGTCTTGTGTGATGACTCTTGTAGATATAGATTTGTTTTTTGGGTTGATATTACCACCTGATATGTGGCGGCAGATTCGTAAAAATAATGATGAGACAATATTGGGAGGGACATGGAAGGAAATAAATGCTGCAGATTTAGACAGGGCACCAGCATGCAAGCCTTGTCAGCTAATCCTAGAACTCCCGGCAGCTATTTTGCGTAAATTAAAAACGCTTGTTCCCGCCAAAAAGATTGATTGGACTATGTTAACGTCGTGCAAGCAGAAACCCGATGAAACGGTTTCCGATTTCTTTACGCGCTTCGAGGAGGCCTTTCATGATTACAGTGGTCAATCTTTAACAGATGATACGGGTCGGCATTTGTTTGTAGATAAGTATGTGGCTAATCTCCTACCAGAGATTGCAAAGCGATTGAAGTCGAGTGAAAGTTCCTGGGCCACGGCGACCCCTGCGTCCTTGTTAACTATGGCTCAATATTATGAGCGGCAGGAAGTGGAGGCTAAAGAAAGTGTAGAGAAAAAGACGAAGGAATTGAAAACGAAGGTGATGTTGGCGCAGGTCCGGGGAACACAGAGTAGAGGGAATGATAGAGGTAGACGAGGTGGAGGAAATGCATCGTATGGTCGTACGGACATTGCGGAGGATCAGTGTGCTTATTGTAAGGAGTTTGGGCATTGGGCCGAAGATTGTCCGGTACTTCGTGAACAGCGTAGTCAGCGTGGTCGAGGCAGTGGAAGGTCAAGAGGAGGTTATACTGGAACGAGAGGTGGCGGAGGTGATCGTAGACAGGTTGAGGAGAGGGGCCGTGGCCAGGACGAACGAAATACGTTTGATAGACGGAATCAATATCAGATTTCGGAAGGAGAGAATGTGGAACATCAGGATTATGTGCATGCATAGGATTGCGTAGGATGGGGTAAGGAATCAGTTGAAGTGCCAGTAGATCAGCAAGGTCCATATGTAACAGCGGGTATTTTGGGTTCTACTGATCAATTTCTTGTCGACACTGGAGCTACTCGTAGCGCTCTGTCGAAAAACTTGGTTCCGAGGGCTCCCCTGTCTGGCGAAATGATTACGTGTGTAGGGTTTGATGGCACACCCTCCCCCAGCCCATTGTCCAAGCCCCTTGCACTATGCATTGACAAATACTTTAGTTTTGGCCAATTTTTGTTATCGCCCCATACCCCAGATAATATCCTGGGCATTGACTTGCTTAAATATTTTCGAGCAACAATACGCTGCGCTCCGGAGGGAGTGCGGGTTATTCTGAATGACAACTACCCTGACCCTGAGGATTGCCCTGACCCTGACAGATTTTATGCCATTTTAGACATCCCTGCTTTGGCCTCTCTGCCGCACACGTTGTGGGCGACATCAGATACGGATGTGGGAGAGATGCGCATCCCACCAATACACATTACTGTTAAGGAGGGGGCCCCTCTACCACGAGTGCCACAGTATAAGATTTCGAAGGAAGGTGAAATTGCACTGACACATATTGTTCAGGATTTGATTTCTGCAGGGGTGGTGGAGGAGGTCCCTTATAATGTCTGTAACAGCCCTATTCTACCGATTCTTAAGAGAGACTCAGATGGCAAGATCTATCGATTTATTATTGATTTGCGTGAAATAAATAAAATTGTCATTCCCCAATACCCAGTGGTGTCTGATATCACGACTTTGCTTACCCTGGTTCCACCGACAGCCACCACTTTTAGCGTTATTGACTTAAAGAATGCGTTCTTGTCTATCCCTGTTCACCCAGATAGCAGATACCTGTTTGGTTTTACGCTCAATAATAAATCGTATAGATTTTGTCGTGTTCCCCAAGGATATACTGAAAGCCCTAGCATCTACAGCCAGGCTTTGAAACGTCAACTAGATTCCTTTAAATTGCAGTCTGGCGTGGCGCTCATCCAGTACGTGGATGACCTTCTGCTTGCCGCCGACTCTTATGCACAATGTGAACAGAGTACGCTTGCGTTGCTTTCCTTTTTGGCACAAAACAATCACAAGGTTTCCAAGAAAAAGCTTCAATACTGTAGACCCCAGGTGACCTACCTCGGTCATCTGTTGTCTAAGGAGGGGCGGGCATTAACATCTGATCGAATTCAAGCAATTTTAGACACACCAGTCCCCCGCACGCAGAGAGATGTTCGTGCCTTCATAGGGTTGACGTCTTTTTGTAGGCAATGGATCATGGGTTTTTCGCATATCATAAAACCTTTGCTAGCATTACTGTCCAAAGCCACACCGATGCCCCTTGAGTGGACAGATGAATGTCAGAGAGCTTTTGAACAGTTGAGGCAGGCCCTTTGTTCCGCACCCGTGTTAGGAACACCAGACTACACGAAGCTTTTCACATTGTACGTACACGAGAATGATGGGTGTGCGTTGTCAGTGTTAGTGCAGTTACACGGGGATAAGCAGAGACCATGTGCATACTTCTCTGCCATTTTGGATCCTGTAGCACGAGGGCTGCCTGGGTGTTTTCGAGCGGTAGCGGCAACAGCAGTAGCCATACGACAGAGTGAGGGCATAGTGTTATCACATAAATTGTTGGTGTTAGTTCCTCATGCGGTAGATGCCCTGTTAAACCAAACAAAGACCCAATACCTCACGAGTGCACGACTTACAGGATACGAGCTGACACTCTTAGCGCCACACATAACATTGAAAAGATGCGCCACTTTGAACCCTGCCACCTTATTGCCCTATCCGGTCGAGGAGGGTCAGGAAGAAAAACATCATGACTGTGTTTTCCTGACCGAGGAACAAACAAAGGGTCGTGTCGATTTACAGGATGTGCCACTTCCAGATGTGGATGGGGAACTGTGGGTTGATGGATCGTGTTTAAGGCTGCCAGATGGTACGACTTCTGCAGCATATGCGATCACGACTCTTAAGACGGTGGTAGAAACAGCTAGAATACCACAAAAATCGGCTCAGGCAGCAGAGCTGATAGCTTTAACAAGAGCCTGCGAATTGAGTGCCGGATTATGTGTGAACATATACACGGACAGCCGGTACGCCTTTGGAGTGGCTCATGACTTTGGGCTTCTTTGGAGGGAACGTGGGTTTCTGACATCACACGGGGAGCACATTATGCACGGAGAGTTAGTGCGTGATCTCCTAAACGCGTTGCTTTGCCCCAAGAAAGTAGCGATAGTGAAGTGCAGTGCCCATAAGAAGATTACGGATAAAGTGGGTCAAGGAAATGCCTTTGCAGACAGCATAGCAAGGCAAACGGCTATGTCCCGAACTAGCTCCCCCATGTACGTGGTACAATCACAGGCCGAGCGATGGAGTGATGCTAGAGCAGAGATACGGGATATTCAAAAATCAGCCACTGAATCTGAGCTCGCGGCTTGGGCAGCAGATGGGGTACTAGATGACGAGGGTTGTTGGAGAAGCAAAGACATGGAGAAGTGGAAATTGCCTGCGGCTTACTTACAGGCGATGGTCCAGATGACACATGGACTGGCCCATGTCGGGGCTCTTGCAATCACTCGGCTTTTAACACGAGTTTGGGAACATCCTGAGATTACGAATACTGCAAAGAGAATAGTGCAGACCTGCCTGGTATGCTTGCAACACAATCCTGGGAAGGGGACCTATACTCCGAAAGGAGGGTTCGTTCCACCTTCTGCACCGTTTGAAGTGCTTCAAATGGATTATATCCAACTCGAGCGCTGCAATAACCTGAAGTACGTCCTAGTGGTGGTGTGTGCTTTTAGCAAATGGGTTGAGGCCTACCCCACGAAAGACAATACGGCTTTGACAACAGCTAAGGTGTTGCTTAAGGAATTCTTTCCTCGCTTTGGAGTTTGCAGATTTTTGTGGAGCGATAATGGGCCCCATTTTGTTGGAAAGATTGTGGAATATGTACTGAAGGGGTTAGGGATTCAGCAAAAGTTCCACGCTGTATTCCACCCTCAGTCAGCAGGTTTGGTCGAGCGGTACAATGCCACCTTGAAGCTTAAGCTGGCCAAAATCGTGGCGTCTACATCATTGAAGTGGCCAGACGCATTGCCGCTAGCACTACTATCTCTCAGATCAGTACCCCACTCACGAACTGGCCTTACGCCCTATGAGGTGGTGTTTGGCCGCCCTATGAATATCTGGGGGGTGCCCAAACCGCGATTAATACATGATGTGCCTTGTGTTATGATGAATGATTATTTGGCACGATTAACAAATGATTTGCTCTCTATTCATCAACAGGTTCGAGAAGCGCTCCCTGATAACTCCACTGGAGAAGGCCACGATCTTCGCCCTGGGGACCATGTAATGGTCCGTTCGTTTGAAAGAGCAAGCAGTTTGGAGCCCAGGTGGAAGGGCCCCGAGCAGGTCCTCCTGGCAACCCGCACCGCAGTACGAGTGACCAACAGGAAGCGGTGGGTGCATTCGACACATTGTCGCCGAGTCTCTCCGGATCTGGTGACTCCTGCTGTGCTGACTGATTATAAGGAGATCTTGGAGAAAGAAAAAAGCCCAGCTGTGACGTCGGCCGAAGTGGAGGGAGCCTTCCCGGACCAATCTGCTACTGGAAGAGAGCGCTACAATCTACGACCGCGATAAGAAGATTTTTGTTCCTTTTTAAGACTGGTTGGTTACCGCTCCAGGTTTGTGAAACGGAAACCGGGAATTCCAAGGGGGGGGGATCAGTTCTGCCAGAGTAGAGACACCCGTCTTGGCCCGGAGAAGAAAACAACGGCTACCTCGGAGTTCAGCACCGCATTTTTCTTTTTTTAGGTATACACTCTCGTGTATCTGAGACAATTTGTGAAAAACATTGTGAACAATTTGTGCCACTTGAGACTTTGCACAAACTTTCTTGAACCATGGCACCAACGGCATCTCGTGATAAGAAAATATTGGGTGCCTTTCTCTTTGTCTTGACCATTGTGGTGATTGCTGTTATAGCCTGGGTAGTCGAACTTGTGGTGCCTGTACGTGAACATTTGCTGCCGACTACCCCGGCACCGTCTGAACATTTCCATTTTACATTGCCATTCCATGAAGAGCGCCATCGCCAAACGTATTTAAATAACAGCTTTATTCAGATTCTTCACCACACGCATAATATGACCAATACTTCTAATTGCTGGGTGTGTGGAATGTTGCCTGGGCACCAGAAGAGAGGGGGCACCCCACTTATTCCACTCCCGTTTTCGCACAATGAGTCATGCAATGCCTGGTACACCCTCCTCTTTACTCTGAGATGGCCAACAAAAGGGGGGGTGCTCTTCCGTTTGAATAAAGTATGTTCCCATGACAAGGATGGGTTTCCCCGGGCTGAGGGTACACGTTTCGAATGGGAGGAATACAGGCCTGATAATGTATCTGCTCCACGTATATATAGCAATCAGCGAAATGTGAATGTATCCAGTGCTCATGTCATAAATGTCATTGCCACAAAAGCCGATTTATGCATTAGAAACAAGGGCACGATTGCAGTGGGGAAAAGCGAATGTAATATTACTCTCACGTTTGATAGCCCGAATGGCATTTCATTTGTTGCATCACGAAACACCTACTTCATCTGTGGAACGAAGGGGTACCATCAGCTTCCAGTGGGGTGGTTGGGCACGTGCTATGTATCGTTTGTGCTACCTCCCGTATTCATTGCCCCTCCAATGTACCACAACGATTACACTCTGTACCACGATTTCGTTTTGAACAGGGTTAAACGAACTGTTGCCCTAGAGGACATTGATCAAACGGACACTGCGTTACAACAGTATGTGGATTTCAATCTGGGACTATTCTCCTTTGTGGGGGCTACACTGAACAGCCGGAAAATAAGACGACTGACACGCGTTGTCGAGGCTGTTGCGAATGACACTGCCATTGCCCTGGGAAATATTACCGAGGAACTACAGATTTCCAGAATTGTCACCCTCCAAAACAGGATGGTGTTGGATGTTGTTTTGGCTGATCGTGGGGGGGCATGCAGAATTATCGGAAGCAGCTGCTGTGTATACGTCCCGGACAATTCCCCATCTGTGTATGATGCTATTTCCAAACTGCATAAGATAGCGGCTGAGATACACCCAGACAATGGGACGTGGACACTTTCAGGATGGTTCTGGTCCATGATTGCGACGTGGGGTTGGAAACTGTTGACAATTCTCTGTATACTTGTGGGAGCACTGTTTTTTATCTGCTTGTGTATCCAATGTGGCCCTGCCTTATGTTCAATGTGTTTATCAGCTTGCTTACCATCGAGGCGAGCTCTTGCCCATGACAAAATAATGCTACACAAAGAGGTGACACAAATTATGTTAATCGACATCGAGGACGAACATCCAGACTATGTTCATTATGAGGTAGATTCAGCTAAACGCTAAAAGGGTCGTCTGTCGTAATTGGCCCGTCCGGATTAGCGATTAGCCGAATCTACACGTTGTCCTCTTTAACTTGGCTATATACGATAAACGCCATTTTGAATGTTGCAGCGGCCATCTTAGACCATGAGCGGCCTCGTGGCTGACGTGCCCTTTAGTCCTTTGTCCGTTCCACTGACCACTCTCATCTGCCCAGCAACAGGCTATTTTTAGTACTGGTCAAGCCACACATGCGCAGTTCCCACTGACCCGTAAACCTTCAGGAATGTGCCGCTAACTGACCAGCGGGTTTGAAACTCTCCAATGAGCTGGCAGTATTCCAAAACATGACCATATATGTCTCTAAAACTGTGTCTTAACTTGTGCCGCCTAAACTTTTATTGCCCCAAAATTGTATATAAACGGGGTCACACCGGTGTTCGGTGTGATACCTCTTGCATTACCGAAGGGTGCTGTTTGAGTGTACCACCACCCCATGGGGTCTTAATAAACTTGTTCTTTGCATTTTACAGTTTCTGTGCCAACAGTTCTTGTGTGTAAGTGGGTAATCTCTGGAGCGTGTAGGCCTTGGGAACCCCGAAATACTTCAGTCCCTTCCAAGGGCTGAAGTGTCTGTGCAGGGGCTCTCTTTCAGCCGGATGGGGGTGCGGGTATGCTGCTCATCAGAACAGGGGTCCCCCCATGTATGGGCACCAGCTGGAGTGAAGCAGGCCTCTTTGCCACCATGCGCCAATGTTCAGTAGGGAGCCCCGGGTTCTGCACGGTATCAGGATACGTGAGTAGCGCAGGAGTCTCAACAGCACAGCCCGTGGGCAAAGGACCGGGTGCAGCAGTGAGTCATTTCCTGAAAATGGCGGTCAGTGTCTGCTTATTCCACAGCAAGGTGCGTCCTTTCCGGTCTATAGGACGGCTTGGCTGTGGCCGGTGCCCCGATGTGAGCGCGTGAGGCACTATACTGGCGTCTCAGCGAGGCTAAATGGGTCGTACACCCTCCCAACGTAGGTGCCTCTCAATGGGCTCAGGGGCCCCACCGTCTGAAATTCAAAATGGCGGTTCTGCCAATCGCCGCCGTGTGGGGTCAGGGCATCCAAGGTAGCCATGCTGTGGCCTCGGCCGTGCTGCGGGATTCAGGGGCACTAACCTGCTGCTATGCTCAGCCCTGCTGCATGTCCGCTACGCAGCCTCTGGGCGCTTCACTCACGCTCGCCTTCGGTCAAGACGGCACGGGGGGGCCCACAAGCACTGTCCCTGCAAAGCGACGTCCGCAGCAATCCGTTAGTGGCAGATGTGAAAAGCGCAAGTGTTGTGTTGGAACTCTGCCCACTCCTCGTTATCTACGTTTTGAATGCCTTTTGTCCGACGCCCGGCCTGTGCTTCCACGGCCCTGCGTAGAGTCTCAAGCCGCACCAGGGGACCAGCGCTCATCACCCCTCCGGTCCGTGGCACACCTTCCTTCTGATGTCAGGTTCCCGTCGTCAGGTACCGGGCTGAAACTCACCCCACGGCCGCAGTATGCCTTCACACGTTCTCCGGTGGTATTTCGGTGCTAGGATTGTAGGCAGGAGGATGATTATGGTGATTTGTTCTCCCAGCTCGGCGAGAGCACTACGCTAGGGCAGCCATTAAAGTCCAGCCCCACCTAGCACCCCCAATGATGAGTAGTACTTACCTGTCTTTACACCACCATGGACTCTGCCAGCACAACAGGAACACCTAAATCGGCTCGGCACAAACCTGCCAGCATGACGGCTACAGGCTACTTTTAGCCAGCAGAGAAGATTGTTGCGGCGGAAGTCAACAGTCTATTGCTACAATATCTAAATACTGTGGGCAGACTGCCGTCAGCTTGATGGAGTACTTGAAATCGCAGCCGCCACGGGACGGCGGTAGTCCCGTCAAGATTTAAACCTGGCCCTAAGTCCCCAAGAATATAACGACATCCAGGAGTGTAATTTAGTCAATGTGATTCAGCGGCTGTGAATCTGAGATTTCCCAAAAAGCACTGCAGTATTCCCACCAAAAACACAATGTCACAAATATATAACTGTCTTATCATTAAGTCAGGCCTGGCTCCTGAATAAACAAGCATTTACAATGCAATGTTCTCGGCAATATTATAGGTAGAGCTATTGGCATTGCTTTTTTTTTTTCCCTAAGTAAATGTTATTGCCATTTCTATTGTCAATAGCTTAAGTGTTTGCATATGTATTATATATTGCATTAGACATATTGCATTAGCAGAGAGATAGTGAGGTAGCGCCAACCCCCTTTCAGGGCACAAATAGACTGGAGAGAAAATGGTGAATACTATTGAACATGCTATTTTGTGGATGTGCACAGACCCACAGGACGTTCCAACCCTACTTCCAGCCCTTATATGTAAACTGTCTGAAAGGTGTCTAAATAACTGAATTGCTATCCATTCATAAAATGTACAAAAAAAGTTACCTCACGCATAATCAGAAAGGCTATCGGGGCTCATAGATGAGAACACTGCCATATGTCTCAACTACACATCAGTTATGTAGTTGAGACATATGGAAGTCATAACAAAAGGGATAAGTGGACTTTTTTGGTTTACAGAAAAGCAGATTTCTGAATAATCCGTCTCTTGCACAAGCAGGTATTTCATAAAATCCCACACCCCTGGTTTTAACTGTTCATGAGTAAGCTACTCTGAGGACAACCACCTAGATGTCACACAATGGTTTCTGACGGCTGTTGAACTAGCTTTATTGCCACTAGACTGAAGAAAATATAAAGTCCATGGTGAAATCTGGACTATGCAACCGTACGCAATTAGCAACCGCTGTTTCCTTCTAGCCCACAGAACTTATGAGAACCCACAATATGACATTTCAGCTTTTTATGGAAGGGGCGGGGGTAGACTGCACCTGGAAGAATTAGACAAACATCTGGTGCAAAAGGTGGTACGGGCAACACGGAAGTTAAGACGGCTACCAAGGAAGATGTTAGCATAATTTATGATAATTTCAATTTGATTCCAAAGCCAAGAATGAAAAGTCAAACAACGGCAACCTTGAAGACTTGATGTCAAAAATGACAAGAATGATGACCGTGCGATGGGGGGGGTGAGGGGGGTTGGGGCTGGAGGAGGGGGGAGTTTGGGCAGTCCAATGTTTACCCTTACTTCTGTATTTGTTGAATGATTCTTTAAATAGAAAATTGGATTGTGCTCTATTTTCTGAAGCCTTAATGTCCTGCAGCTACCTCTGGGGTACAGAGGCCTGCATATTGTGTACAATCTTCAATAAAAAATGTTTTTAAAAAAAAGGTTTTGATTTTTCTGGCCATCGTCTCATTATCCCAATTTGAACAGTCCAGAGGTGCAGTGCTACATCATTTGCTGAGGACTCGGAAGAAATGGATACCCATTTCCTCGCTTTTTTTATGTCCAGTTCTATTAACCCCTTAACTATATCAAATGTTTTAGACAGGCTAATGCGCATAAAGCAAAAACAATCCTTGATCTTTCACTACATGTCCCTGTGAGGCCCAGAAGTAACTCTTAACGAAGTCTCCAGAGCTCAGCTGGCCGTCCAGTGTTCTGACTACACTGCAGCTACTGAAACACTCAGTGACTCTGTTCTCCTCCAGTTTAGTAACTCGTAACTTTGCAATGCCAATCTCGCTCTGTTACCAGCACAGCCTGGAACTTGTGCCCTAAGAAACATTTAGACACCACTAGAGTTGGAAAGAGTCACAAGCATTTGGTTTTGCCAGAGATGCCCTATGTATTTTATTTAGAAAGTGATTAGGAAGGTATGAACTTTAAAAAAATATGGCAGGCTGTCAAGTAGGACTGAGTTGTTAGAATAAAAGTCTCTTCATTCATTTTTACAAAAGTACGTTGTTTTATTAAACAGTAATTCATGGAAAAACAACCTAAACGCACATCACCGCCCCCGCCACCTGATCCCCACCACAATCTGGGAAATTGTGACCACCAATCACTTGTGTACCCACAGCTCCTAAAAACGCGTCAGCATCGCAAAACGCCTCAACTTTTCCAATAGACCGTTATCACCAGATCAGCAAACTACACTCTGATGATCAGCACATCGTTCGTCCTGCGTCAATAGCCCTTCAGCCTCCCACCTCGGCTCATTACTTGCCTCAGAATTCCCTTCAACAGCAGTAACTGCGTTAGGACTAATTGGATTCGTTCCTTCTCCTCTCCCCATACCATGTGCATTTTACTGACGAGAGCGGTGGGTGCCACGGATGACTGAAAACGGCATGCCAGGGAACAAATGACTGCTCGGGAACAAGGAAGTAGAAAAATCAAAAACGAAACTTACCAGGAGATGCTGGTGCCGTGAGCGTGCGCGAGAGCAAATCGGCGCGTGGCCAGCTCTCCCATTCACAATGCTGCGCGCGTGCACAGCTCTTGTCTCGTTTTTCCGGAGATTTTTGCCTGAAACGCTGACAATAGTTCTCTGGCGAGAACGCGCTTCGCGCGTTGCTAGCCGAGAACCAAAAAACAGCAAAGCTCAAAAAGCTGTTTCTGTGTCATGTAGAAAGTAAAGAGGTGCAGCACATTCAACTCATTAGCATCCATATGAAAAGCTGTAAACAATTTATAAACATTAAAACTGTCTTGATCTTACAAAGAAAAATACGCCCACAATAGTTGTTTTCCGTCATCATTTTGTGTAGGTCCTCCAGCGTCTAAGTTTGAGCCTCTATTACTTATGGTAGAAATGTTGATAAAGATGTACACATTTCCAACTCATTTCAAGATCTACTCTGCAGCATTAAAGACTGTCTTAATATTGACAATGTCAAAGCTCACTTTATGAGAGCTCTGCATCCTGTCATTTTTATGTTAATTAGTGGTGCCTTCTCACACAAGGAGCTGTAACTCATGTGGTATCTACTGCAAAGCACCAATCAGGCTCTTGATTTGGAAAGCACTTTGGCATTTTCTTCTTAATCTAATTAATTTATCACACCTATATGTGTAGCAAAATATTGTGGATGGGGGATAACAATTAAAAAAAATAGTCAGTGCAATGTAATTACAAAAAGGATTCACTTTCAAACTGGCACATTGTTATCTATGTTCCTGGCATCTTTGTTTCACAGTCTGTTTTATTAAAAGTCTTTTCATCATGACAGCCCTTGAACCTGAATGCCAGCCATTCCCCCTGACTAAATTTTATTAGGTAGCACAGCATATTCATATTATGTCCCATACTTATAATATTTATCATTATGAAAGGGGGAGCAATACAAAAGTCAGATTTATCAAGCCGCGCAAGGCCACCAAGCGTGGCCCTGCATGGCTTCATAAACCTGGAGTAACACAAGGCAGCGCAAATTGATGCCTTGCATTACTCTGCCCCAGGGAGACATTCCACAGGTGGAGCGTGGGTGTTCTCACACATCCACCCATGGATTTTGATGAATTCCCAGATGTACCATTAGTGGTAGACGTAGACCTGCCACACCTCACCAGGGGAGGCGTAGTGAGGAGAAATATCTGCAGCACACATAGAAAGAGTAAAATGCTTCTCAGATAATCCTGCTTACAATGCTGGCACCCTTGTGCCATGGTGCAAGGGTGCCTTCATTGGAGCAAGTGCGCCAGGGCAAGAAAAGAACAGGAATGCGCATTATGATGTTAAATATTGCGCATTACTGCCCTTACAAGCAGAGCAGCGCAGCAAGGTGGATTGCCGCGTTGTGCTGCTTGAAAGTATGATGAATATGCCCCTATGTTTCTTCTTCTCCGCTGTCGGTAGTGCCTGTGAGCGCTCTATAAACTTCACCACTTGCAGCTTGCAGGTCTGTGTCTGAACTACTTGGTACGTGTGAGCATGTACAAATGTAAATTCGCTCACGAGAGCTTTAAATCCAAGCTGAGCATTAGGTTTGCTTTCTTAGTGTACTGAGGCGGTTTTGTTGGCTCCCTGACAACACACCCTGATGGGATAGGTAAAACCCAAGGTAAAGCTGAAAGACTCTGTCACACCTGAAATGGACACCCAGAACTCGACTTTCAGGATTTATTAGGGTGGATGGGCACCACCCAAACCCTCAATGACGCTAGGACCCTACACTCATTATGATATGATAGCTATATTCTCTAATACTTAACTTACTTTACTCATTTATAGAGCGCAAGCAAATCATTCCCAGGGGGATCTCTCGGCACTTTGAGACAAAGGTACCCCTAGGTCATACTCATCTAAAACAGCCTGGTCGTAAGTAGTTTCTTAAAACTAGTTAGCTCCACACAGGCCCTAATATTCTGTGGCAGACTATTCTAGCAGCCAGATGGGAAAAGGTTCTTTCCCCCATCTTAACCCTGGGGGATTACAGTTGCTTGATCTTAGCTGTCGAACCCGTTGGTACAAATAAGTTTATCTTTGTGATAGGCGGGACCTTTTCCCTGTAGTGCTCTAATAACTATACAGAGCATCTTAAAGATAGCTCGCTTCCTAACCGGGAGCCAGTGAAGCTGGCTCAAAAGTGGGGCAGAGGTCCGGGACTGTTTGTTTAGGGCAAGGCGGGCTGCCGTGTTCTGCACCACCTGTAGTCTGGATAGTAGATCTTCCTGTATTCCCATGAGCAATGAATTGCTCGTGGGAATTTAACAATATTTATATTTCTACATACGTTAATTCTGCTTATAGCCTGTTATCTGTGCTTAGCACTGCTACCGGTGTAATATGCCTTCCTATATACAGCAATGTCTTGAAAAGATTTTAATCAGCAACCCTTTTTAAATTCAATAGTCAAATAATTTGTAGCATTGCAACATAGAGGTCCAGATGTCCTAGACCACGAGTCAGCGCAAAGTGACACATAGTATTTACTTTCCAGCTCAAAAAGTATTTTTGCACTGGAAAGGTGCCCTTTTTCAGCCCAAAAAGCACTTTGTGCTGCTGAGCATTGCTTTGAATCAAAGAGAATTTACAAGGCACAATCTACTAAGACAGTCAGATTGGGTTTTGCATCAGACATTGACGCCTATGTGAAACAGGTGCTAACAAGGAGAATGGAAAGGGGCGACCACTCGGTCCCCCCGAACGTATGGTGGAGTACCCCGATCCCCCCGGGAAGCCATCTTGGGCGGGAGGCGAGTCTCGGCTGGTATGCCCGAAGCGGCGTAGCCGGGGCGCGCTTTTTCCCGCCCTAGAGGGGGTTGTCCTAGACACTGAAGCCGCCAGCCACGCCCCCGGAGGCGGGCGGAGGCGGGTTTACGCCCGCCCGAAGAAGGATAAAAGGAGCAACAAGCCAAGGAAGCATCCTCTTGTTCCTGTGCTCTGAAGCTGCACCTCCCCGCTGCACGTGAGCTCGAGACGGAACGAAGAGCCAATTTTGAGCGTTGTAATTTTGTTCTTGTTCTTTCAGATATCTTCGTGGGAGAATGCCGGGCAAGAAGGTCGGAAAGCGGGTCGGTTCCGATCAGATGCTCCGCATGCTCGTAAAGGACATGGCCGAGATGAAGAAGCAGATGGCGGCAATGAACGGGGAAGGAGGCCCGAAGCGAGTCGTCGGACCAGCATTGCCGGGAGTAGTCCCGAGCGGGAGAGGCAAGAGGTCCAAGAGAGGGGCATCTGGGGGAGAGGCCCCGGTTCCCGATACACCGATCGAGGAGCCAATCCCGGTTCCGAAGGAGGGGCGACCGATCCCCGTGGTAGTCACCCCTGTGAACGGGGAGGATATGCCTCCCGAGTTGGCTGCACAACTGGCAGCGTGGTTGGGAAAAGATAGTGAGGGCACCACGGCGGACGACGCCAGGGCAGTAATGAGGCAATTGCGAGAATCTAGAGAAGCTGTTCCCCCACAGGTTCCGATGGGTGAAACCGCAGCGAGCACGAGTTCGGCAGCAACTACAGCTCCTAATTCAGGTAAGCGGCTACTGCCGATTGCGGGGGAGGGGTCTGTACCCTCACGTAGGGAGAAAGTGGCCCAGCATGTTCCAATTGAAGTGAAGGAAAAGATTTGGGCTGATAAGTACGTAAACATGTTTTCTTTGCTTACCGACCACTACGAGATCGAGCATGTGAAGGGCCAAAAAGAGTTTCTGCATCCGAGTGTTTGGCGCGCCAAAATGGTCGATGAGAACATAGGTAACTGGGGCAGAGCGTTTGGCATATTCACTTCAATTATGGGGGAACGAAGGCCTGAGTTGTTGCCCGAGTTGCCCATATATCAGACACGTATCATGGAGTATTCTCAATCACACGAGGGCAATCATTGGTTCTGCTATGACAATATTTTTAGGAAGGCCAAGGAGCACGACCCAGCTTTGACCTGGGATTGTTACGACTCCATTTCTTGGCAAAAAATGGAGAATTCAGGCATGTTAAAGGCACCATTGTCGGGGGGTAATGGGGGTGAGTTTTCCCGCCATTCGTCTGGGACGCCCTTTCGGACGGGTGCAGGTAACGAGCATCACTCGAAGTCGAGTGGCAACGCAGGTAAAAAGGGGATTTGTTGGAATTTTAACAGGGGAAAATGTACAAGGCCCCAGGGGTCATGCAAGTTTAGACACGACTGTGGGGGGTGTGGACAGTCCTCGCATCCTGAGACCATGTGCAGAGCCAAAACGGGTGATAACGGTGGTAGGGGAAGCGCCAAACAGGTCTGAAATAGTCCGAGGGGCGCCTTTACCTACCCCGGTTGATACCATGGCAATGATTCCTTGGCTCAATGAATACCCGGATCATGTCTCCGCTGGGGTGTTGCGAGACGGGTTTTCGTATGGTTTCCGCATTCCAGTGGGGAATTTTCAGGGTAAGTCACATTGTAAGAACCAACTGTCGGTCCTGCAGAATGCGGCGGTGGTACAGGTAAAGATTGGGAAAGAGGTGACTCGAGGGCGGGTTTCCGGACCATTCGATATACCACCAGTTGCTAACTTTGTTTGTTCCCCCTTAGGAGTGGTCCCCAAGAAGGACCCGGTGAGTTTAGACTAATACATAATTTGTCAGCCCCACGAGGTCTTTCTGTGAATGATGCGATAGACCCGGAAGTGTGTTCGGTGCGGTACGCATCTTTCGATGAGGCCGTCGCCATGTTGAATCGCCTGGGGCCCGGAGCGCTGATGGCAAAATCAGACATCGAGTCAGCGTTCGGTTGCTCCCGGTACACCCGGACGATCAGCGTCTCCTTGGTTTTATGTTTCAGGGTCGCTATTACATGGATAAATGTATGCCAATGGGATGCTCCATATCTTGTGCTTATTTTGAAAAATTCAGTTGTTTTCTGCAATGGGTATTCACGAGAAAGACGGGTTTTCAGCATGTTATGCATTATCTCGATGATTTTCTGTTCCTGGGGGCAGCCGGGGATCCAGAATGTGGACAGGCTTTAAAAGAATTTTGTGGCTTGATGAGTCATTTTGGTGTGCCATTGGCACCAGGTAAGACTGTGGGGCCATCAACTTCGCTCGAGTTTCTTGGAATAGAGCTCGATTCAGAAGAAGGTTGCTTTCGGCTACCCAAGGAAAAGGTGGTGAAATTCAGGGCCTCCCTTGAAACATGCATTCGGGAGACTAAGGTGAACTTGCATCAATTGCAGCAAACTGTGGGTCAATTGAATTTTGCCCTTAGAGTAATGCCAATGGCCCGCCCCTTTTCCCGCTCGATTGCACAAGCCATGGTCGGTCTTAAAGAGGGACACCACCGCACGAGGCTCTCGGCAGAGATTCGCCAGGACATGCGCATTTGGTTGGCATTCCTGGCGGATTTCAATGGTCGAATTGTTTGGAACAAGCCGGAGGTGTCCTCCGAGGAGCTGGGGCTGTGGACAGATTCGGCGGGGAGTATAGGTTTTGGCGCCATATTCGGAAAACAATGGTCGGCTCAAAATGGCCGTCATGGTGGCACGAGTGCGGGCTGACGAGTAACATTGCTTTTCTCGAACTTTTCCCTATTTTGGTGGCCCTGAAAACATGGCCTGAAGGGTTCCGGGATCACTCTGTGGTGTTCTGGTCCGATAACATGACCGTGGTTGAGTGTATCAATAGTCAGGCAGCACGATGCAAATGGATTCTGAGATTGCTCAAAGAAATTGTGTTATTGTGTATGCAATTGAATGTGCTCTTTAGGGCAAGACATGTGCCGGGGGTACTGAACCAAGCGGCTGATGCGCTTTCTCGTTTCCGTATGCAGGCCTTCTGGGGTTTTCTGCCTACAGCGGACCCGGTGGCGGCACCCTTTCCCGAAGCTCTCTGGTCTCTCGGTGTCCCGAACTACAAAACCTTGTGGGAGAGAGTTTAGCACCCAGGACAAGGAAGGCATATGAAGGGGCGTTCCGTTCCTATTGGTCCTTTTTGGGTGCTGCTAGGGGGGAGCTTTGGGGACAGGAAGAGTTTGTCGTAAAATTTTTGCTGTCTTTACATCAAGCAGGCAAATCAGTAGCTACGGCCCAGAGGCATCGGGCCGCCATTTCTTTTATGGCAAGGGCTCATGGGATCCAGGACCCGACAGCGTCTTTAGTTGTGCAGAAAGTGCTACGTGGGTGGCAACGCCTTGAGGGTCGCAGAGTAGATGAGAGGCACCCGATAGGTCTGGATAGGTTGGCCCTGTTATTATCCGTACTCCCTGCGACATGTTCATCCCAGTATGAAACAGTGTTATTCCGGGCCGCTTTTACGTTAGCATTCCATGGGGCGATGCGGGTAAGCGAACTGGTGGCGAAGAACAAGCGGGATACGGTGGGAGGACTGTGCCGAGAGCACATTCAGGTTAAGGGGGAGATGATGATTGTCTCGTTTGTCAGGTCCAAGGCCGATCAGGGTGCTATTGGGGATTGTGTAGTCATACATCGGATCCCCGGATCCCCCATGTGCCCTGTTGTTTGCGTGGAGGAATATTTAGCGCAGAGGGCGGCATCATGGGGAGGGACCTTGTTGAGACACGCTGATGCCACCCCACTGACGAGGTTTCAGTTCCGGCGGGTGCTTACAATGGCAATTTCGGCCGCGGGCTTGGACCCCGGCGAGTTTGGGACCCATTCCTTTCGGATAGGGGCTGCTACTGAGGCTACAGCCAGGGGTCTGAGTGTGGAGAAAGTGAAACGTTTGGGGCGTTGGTCCTCGAATTGTTACAAAAGGTATGTGCGGTTACACATGTTGTGAAGCTGTTATCAAGTACTCACGCTTCTTGTTTTTGTTTGGTTTTCAGTTTCGCAAGCTTACGAGGCGGGGCGGACTGTGCAGTCGACCCGACACCTGGGAACCAGCGGTCAAACATCACCGTCTGCGGAAAAAGTGGTGTGGGTCGTGGGCCACTCATACGTGAGGCGTGCCGCGGACGTATTCAATGCAGGTGGCATGATTCACATGGCTGGGGAATACGGGTACAGGGTGACCTTCTACGGAAGGGGCGGGCTCTGTATTGACCAGTTTCAATCCTTTTTCGAGGGTTTGTTAGGGCGGACAAGGTCACCTCCATCTATAATCATAGTCCATCTTGGGGGCAACGATTTGGTGACCACTGGTAGACGACTTCTTCTCGAGGCGATACTTTCCACAGTAAGTTGGATGGCGAGAAGGGTTCCAGGGTGCACAATTGCATGGTCCCATATGATTCCACGTAAGGTGTGGCGGGGGGCGAATTCGGTGTCTGCTATAAATCATTCGGTGAAGAAAGTAAATAACAAATTGGGTAGATTGTTTCGTTCAAATGCATTGCATTCTATTCCTCATGGTTGTATCAAGGGGGACAGTATGTATTTGGAGGATGGGGTCCATTTGTCCCGGGTGGGGAATGCGTTACTCATAGGAGACCTCATAGCTTGGTTAAAAAGTTTACAGCATGACCTTTAGGCAGGAGTTTTGTGGGGGGTCCGGATAGCCGGTCAACTATCCGGCCTGTGGCGGTAAGGTCATGATCGGTGAGCAGTAATTGGAAGATCCCTATGGGGGGGGCGTCACCCATTACGGATTGGAGCGCCCAGGGGGAGGTGGCCATTGGCCCCTCAACGGGGAGGCGGTCCCTTCTAAGGATGGGCCGCCGAAAGGAAAGGGAAGGCGGTCAAGGCCCCTCCCTGGGTAGGAGGGGCTACGGGCCCCTCCTGGGAATTTCCCGGGGCCAGGACATCTGCGACGGCAGATGTGGTAAGTTGTGTGGGGTGGGGAGGGGGGTTTACGCTACCTTCTAGACATCTCACACGAGTCCTCGGACGACCATCAAATGGCGTTGAGTTCATTGGGGCCCCCGTCAAGTCAAGGGAAATTGGTATGTGCACATGAGGTACAACCCTCTGTGCTGTCGCCCCTCGCAAGTCAGGGGGTAATTCTGGTTTAGGGATCTGACACCGGTTACGACCTTGCCGTTGGCCCTTAACGTTAGGATGTACAATTTCAAAAATGTATTTGTAGGATGTTAGTTTCGGCTAGGAGAACCTTTGTATTAGAAATATGTTAAGGTTAGCCAAAACATCGTAATGTGGAAATGAAATTGTACATAATATGAAACTGTTATTTTAATGTTTTGCTTTTGTTTCATATTTTAATAAATACGGCCGGGAGGGTCACTCCCTCCCGCCTTCCAAAAGTTCAGAATTGTTTCCGGTTTCCCATCCTTGGGGATTGTGTTGAGAGGGGGTGGCGGGTATCTCAGCCATAATGTTTTCATTTCTCAAAATACCCAAGCTTTGCATCTGTGCTGAACTGCACAGTCCACATTGTACATGGGGTCCTTCTCTGCTTGCCTAGGCTTGACCTCTGCCAGGCGGTACCTCATGCAAGAGAGTGCCAGGGGATGACAACAGCAGCAGTCAGTCTTAATAGTTGTTGCTGTGCTACGTTACAGGAACAAATTATTTCTGTCCCTCTGGAAGAATAAAAGCCTGCTTGGAGCAGGCTTAACATGTCACAGCTGTCCACAAAAGGCTGCATTTGTGCCACAGTGCAGGAGGAAAGTGGGAACACGCTGTAGTATGCAGTCATTCTAATGCCAGCATTGAGTTCCAGAATGCTGCCTGTGATCTGCCCGTCCCCCCCCCCCCCCCACTGTGTCCTGATGCAGTGTGCTAACGACGGGGCACGGCCAAAAGCAAGCAGTGCTGCTTGTTGATTATCTCAACGTGACGGTTGCACCGCCAGAGGGGGATACAGTGAAATGTCCCCGCCCCAGTCCAGAGCAGCGCCCCGCCGGGCAGAAGGCGGCATGGTCCAGAGTGTTCCTGGTGGGGCATTGCAGGCACCACAGTGTCTCCGGCCCCCAGCTTCTTGTGGGGAGCTGGCCCTCCCTAACTACTAACCCCCAGCTGAAATCGAGTATCGGGAGCTCCAGCTCCCACATCGGCCCCTCGCTGAACGGGACTGACCCGAAGATGTCATGCTGAACGGGGCTGACCCGGAACTCTGCCCCCTCCCCGCCCATCTCCTCATTCCTGGAGGACATCACGGCTCATGACTCCTGGCACTGGTATCTGACCCCCGAGCAGAGGAGGCAGCGGACAAGAAAAACATCCAGGATTGCCTGGCGAGCGTGAAATCCGCCATCTGTCAACTCCTGCAGCCTCACTGTTAAACCGGTCTGCGCGCGCACACACACACACACACACATCTACTCATGACACCCTTGCCTCAAAGTAAAAAAAAAAAACAGATCCACATGCACAAACACCAGTAAAGGGGCCAATAACCATAGGCGTGCTCAACATGGGGGAAAAAAGGGACATAAAACACGCTTACCCAATAGCAAGTAGGACATTTTGAAAGACAAACTCAAAAACAAATTGGAAAACGGAGGCAGAGACTCCAGGCCCGATTCACAGAACTAACTTAAGACAAAATCCTAAAGAACAAGTTACTTACCTTCGGTAACGATATATCTGTACGAAACATTAGTTAGTATTAGATTCCTTACCTTAGACTATCCCCAGGCGTCAGTCTGGATCCGGAAACTTTTGCGTAGCAGTACCCCTGCGCGTCGGTAGGCGTCGTCTGCAGGCGTCCCCTGCGGCTCCGCGTCCGTCGTCGGCGTCGTGCGCCGTGATGACGTCGCTGGAGTATATAGACGCCGCCTCCGCGCGCTGACGTCAGTTCTTTGTACACAGCTTTTCCGCGCCAGAACACGCAGAGCCATGTGAGAACCAACACTGGTGCCATTTGAAACTAGGGCCCTGAAAGGGATGTCCTTAACCCTAGGTATCAGTTCGCAGAACGGGGAGGATGGGTGGGTTCGGTAAGAAATCTAATACTAACTAATGTTTCTTACAGATATATCGTTACCGAAGGTAAGTAACTTGTTCATCTGAAAGAAACACGTTAGTATTAGATTCCTTACCTTAGAATAGATACCCCAGCAATACCAACCCAGGTGGTGGGTCTGCGAACCAATACATTCCTACACCAGAAAGTCCTGGAGGACAGAACGGCCAAAGAAGCCATCCCTCCGGACTTGACTGTCCAGGCAGTAGTGCCTCGCAAAGGTGTGCAGCGAGGCCCACGTAGCCGCCTGGCAAATGTCCTGCAAGTGGACTCCCCGGCCCAGGGCAGTAGTAGCCGCCGTGGCCCGAGTGGAATGGGCCCTCAGCCCAACAGGAGGCTCCTTCCGAGCCAAAGAGTAGCACGCTTTGATGCACAGAACGACCCACCGAGAGATGGTCCGTTTATGTACCGCCCGTCCCTTCTTCGCACCCACGTAGCCAACAAACAGTTGGTCATCCACCCGGAACTGGCGTGTGCGATCCATATAAAATGAAAGCGCACGTTTTGGGTCCAGACGATGGAGCCGCTCTTCATCCTTTGAAGGATGCGGAGGCGGGAAGAAGGAGGGGAGGGTGATGGACTGCCCAATGTAAAAAGCAGAAACTACTTTGGGCAGGAAAGAAGGTCTAGTCCTTAGAACCACCTTGTCAGGATGAATGGACAGGAAAGGAGGTTTGACAGAAAGAGCCTGGAGCTCACTCACTCTCCTGGCAGAGGTGATGGCAACCAGGAAAGCCGTCTTTAAAGTCAGGAGACGGAGAGGACAAGAATGAAGGGGCTCAAAGGGAGCACACATCAAAAAGGTTAGAACCAGGTTCAAGTCCCACTGAGGCATCACAAACGGAACAGGTGGATACATGTGTGTGATGGCCTTCAAGAATTCCGTTACAATTGGGGACTTGAACAAAGAAGGCTGACCAGGAAGCCTTAGAAAGGCTGAAAGGGCCGAAAGGTAGCCCTTGATAGTGCCCAGAGCAGAGCCCTGCTGGGCAAGAGAGAGAAGAAAAAGAAGAACCTCGGAAAGAGGGGCAGAAAGAGGATCCACAGCCTTTGCTGTGCACCATGCCACAAATCTGTTCCACCGACAGGCGTATACCGACTTTGTGGAGGGACGCCTGGCTGCCAGAATTACATCACAGACTTCAGGAGGCAAGTCAAATGGCCTCAACTGCCGCCGCTCAATCTCCAAGCATGGAGGTGGAGACTGGACAGGTTCGGGTGGAGGACCGTCCCCTGCTGCTGCGACAGAAGGTCCTCCTGAAGGGGCAGGCGGATCGGGGGACCGACTGACATGCTGAGTAGCTCGGGATACCAGTACCTTCGAGCCCAGTCCGGAGCCACAAGGATAACTTGGGCCCGGTCGCGCCTGATCTTCTTCAGCACTCTGGGCAGAAGTGGTGTCGGCGGAAAGGCGTATAACAGACCGCAACTCCACTCGCTCCGAAAGGCGTCGCCGTGCGAGTGCCGTCTTGGAAACTCCAACGTGCAGAACTGATGACATTGCGCGTTCTCTTCTGTGGCGAATAGATCTAACCAAGGCTCTCCCCATTGCAGAAAGAGGCCTTGCGCCACGTCCGAGTTCAGACGCCATTCGTGATCCATCGAGCACCGACGGCTGAGTTCGTCCGCCCTGGCGTTCAGAGAACCTGCCAGGTGTTGAACCGTCAAAGTCACGCCCTGACGTTCCAGCCACTGCCAGAGGCGCAGAGCCTCCTGGCAAAGGGTCCACGACCCCACCCCGCCCTGTTTGTTGCAGTACCACATGGCGGTGGTGTTGTCCGTGAACACCTGCACTACACTCCCGTTGACAAAGGGGAGGAATGCCTTCAGTGCTAGACGAATCGCCCGTAGCTCCAACAGGTTGATATGGAGCCGGGACTCCGCCGGAGACTAGATGCCTCTGATCTCCGCCTCTCCCAAGTGGCCTCTCCAGCCCTGGAGGGACGCGTCCGTCACGACAACGTGCTCCGGTTGGGGAAGGGAGAGGGATCTGCCTCTGACCCAATCGCGTTCCGTAAGCCACCACTGCAGTTGTCTCGCAGTGCCCTCCGAGATCAAGACGTGGTCGGACAAGTTGCCCTGATGCTGGGCCCACTGAAACTTCAGGTCCCACTGCAGAGCCCGCATCCGCCACCGGGCGTGATGCACCAGAAGGATGCAGGAAGCCATCAGCCCCAGCAGCCGCAGCGTCAACCTGACCGAAACCCGGGATAGCGGCTGAAAGATGGGAATCAAAGCCTGTATATCCCAGACCCGCCGTTCCGGAGAATAAACCCGAAACTGCGCCGAGTCCAGAACCGCTCCGATGAAAAGGAGCTTTTGAGAGGGACACAGGTGTGATTTCGGCACATTGATGGAGAACCCCAGCTCGTGCAAGAGGTCTGCCGTCATCTGAAGGTGGTGGACGACTGTCTGGGGCGAGCCCGCCTTCAACAACCAGTCGTCTAGGTAGGGGAAGACCGAAACCCCTAACCTGCGCAGATGGGCTGCGACCACCGCCATCACCTTTGTGAACACCCGTGGGGCGCTGGTAAGGCCGAAGGCGAGCACGATAAACTGAAAGTGCTCCTGGCCTACCGTGAACCGCAGGTAACGCCGGTGGGCCGGCAGGACGGGGATGTGAAAATACGCATCCTGCAAGTCCAACGCTACCATCCAGTCTTGTGGGTCTAGAGCAGCCAAGACCTGAGCCAATGTCAACATATTGAACTTCTCCTTCCGGAGGAAGCTGTTGACGTTCCGTAGATCCAAGATAGGACGTAGGCCCCCTTTGTCCTTCTTGGGCACCAGAAAGTAGTGGGAATAGCAACCACGCCCTACTTCTGGCCCAGGAACGCGCTCGATGGCCCCCTTGGCCAAGAGGGCCGTGACTTCCTCCTGCAGAAGTGTCAAGTGGTCCCCCGACACACGGTGGTTCTGCGGTGGCATGGCTGGAGGATTGGTCTCAAAGGGGAGGGAGTAGCCCCTTCGGACGAGTTGCAGCACCCACCTGTCCGATGTGATTGCGCGCCAGCGGGCGTGGTGATGGCGAACCCTGCCACCCACTGGCGTCGCATGGGCCTGAAAGCATGGACTAGGAGGATTTGGAGGCTGATGCTGCGGGGGGAGGTGTGGCCTGACCTCGCCGTTGACTCCGACCGCCTCCACGGCGGTTTCCACGGCCGCCACCGCGTTGATAAGATTGTTGCGGCGCGTGGCTGGCAGCACGTGTGGGGACGCCCCTTCCTTGGCCACGAAAGGAGCGAAACTAACCCGTTTGCTGGCGCTGGGTCGAGAGACCCAAGGACTTGGCCGTGACCCTGGAGTCCTTGAAGCGCTCCAGCGCGTGGTCCGCCTTGTCACCAAACAGGCGACAGCCATCAAACGGCATGTACATCAAGGCATTCTGGACATCTGCCGAAAAGTTGGCGGATCTCAGCCAGGCGTGGCGACGAATCGCCACCGTCGTGGACATCGCTCTGCCCAGCGAGTCGGTCGTATCAAGACCACACCGTATGGAATATTTTGCTGCGTCTCGGCCCTCAGCCACAGCCTTGCCGAGCTTCACCCGCACCTCCATGGGGCATTCTGGCAGCAGTTCCGCGACCGTATCCCACACAGAGTGGGTGTAGCGGCCCAAGAGGCAAGCGGTGTTGCAAGACCGCAGTCCCAAACTCAGGGACGAGAAGACCTTCTTGCCATACTGGTCGTACCTCTTAGATTCCCGGTTGGGCGGGGCCGACGGGAATGCGGTCTGGGAAGTCGAGGCCTGGATCACCAGACTCTCAGGGGTGGGATGGGTGGACAGGAACTTGGGGTCGTCCGGACACGGACGGTGGCGTCTGGCCACGTTCCTATCAACAGGCGAACCTGAAGAGGGCCTGGACCACGTGCCCAAAAGAACGCCGACAAGGCTTCGTTAAACGGCAGCAGTGGCTCCTGTGGGCATGACTGCGGTTTGAAGACCTCAGTGAGGATGTTAGGCCTCACGGCCGCGACAGGGAGCTCAAGGTGTAAGGCCTTGGCAGCCCTCATCAACACCACTGAATAAGCAGCCCCCTCCTCCGATGCCATGGTAGGAGGCGAGACAAAGCCAGGGTTAGGAGAGTCGTCCAGACCACTGGCATCACCCAAGTCACCTGACCAGTCCACGTCGTACTGACACTCACGGGACAGAGGGTCCTCAGACCCCTCCCAACCCTCTCCATACTCTACATCATCTCCATATTCGGAGTCAACAATGTAGACCGGCTCCTCGGGGTTCACAGGCCCCATCGGCGTTGAGCCCGGCGTCGAGCGACGTCGGTCCGACTCCGCGTCCGGATTCGGGGAGGGTATGGGGACGACGCCGCCCGGAGCTGGCACAGGAGAACCGGCGCCGCGCGGGGACGGCGTCGGGGGTAACCCCGATGGAATCGGCGCCGGAGAGGCCGGTAGACCAGCCGGCGTCGACCCCGAAGGCCCCTGCGGCGCCGGGGTCGGAGCCGTCGGCGGCACCGGGGCCGGAGCACCCCATGGCGTCGAGGCAGGGACACCCGAACCGCTAGGGCCCCCGGACGGTAGCACTGGGCCCGAAGGCGCCGTAGGCCCCGTCGGAGAAGTGAGCGCCCTCATGGCCATGAGGAACGCATCATTCTCCTCAGGCGTCGCACCTTGCCCAGGGACCGGAGGGTATGGAGCAGGCCGCGCCGGCGACTCTCGCGGAGCCGCGGGGGTGGGGTCACCCGAACCCCCGGCCGCGTCGCGCGAGCGTCGGGTGGAGTCGGGGGTACGATGACGACGCCCCGACTTCTTGTGTTTCTTACCTGAGGAGCCCGACGAATGGTGACGACTTCCGGAGCGCTCGGCACGGCTCCGCGACCACTCCCTCGAATGCTCCCTGGACCTCCGGCCGGACCGGGACCGCTCTCGACGCGGGGCCGACACCCGGAGCTCGAGTAGCTTGCGGGACCGCTCCCGTCTAGCCTTATTAGTCAGAGCCCGGCAATCGACGCAGGCGTCCACGTCGTGGTCGGGGCCCAGGCACCGGAGGCAGAGTCGGTGATGGTCCGTGACCGACATCGTGCGGTCACAACCGTCACAATTCTTGAAACCGGGCATCCTACCAGGCACCAAAAAGATATAAGAAGTTAACAAAACGTGGTCAAAAGACCGGAGTACTGCTCTTCGGATCTGCGCTTACTGGCTCGAAAAAAAGAAGAACTGACGTCAGCGCGCGGAGGCAGCGTCTATATACTCCAGCGACGTCATCACGGCGCACGACGCCGACGACGGACGCGGAGCCGCAGGGGACGCCTGCAGACGACACCTACCGACGCGCAGGGGTACTGCTACGCAAAAGTTTCCAGATCCAGACTGACGCCTGGGGATATTCTAAGGTAAGGAATCTAATACTAACGTGTTTCTTTCAGATCTTACTACCATTTTGGTATTCACAGAAGGCACTTACTCAATTCAGTATTCACAGAAGTTAGGAGTCCTACCTTTAGGACTCCTTAATGCTTCTGTGAATACCGAAAGTCCTAAAGTTAGGATTTTTCTCAGTTTAGGAGTAGTAAAATTAGGACTCCTAACTTTAGGACTCCTAAACTGAGAAAAATCCTTACTTTAAGACTTTCGGTATTCACAGAAGGCATTTAGGAGTCCTAAAGTTAGGACTCCTAACTTCTGTGAATACCGAAATTAGTAAGTGCATTCTGTAAATACCAAAATAAGTAAGTGCCTTCTGTGAATACCAAAATGGTAGAAGTTTAGGATTTTGTCTTAAGTTAGTTCTGTGAATCGGGCCCAGTCTCACTAAAGCACATACTGCATGTCTCAACAAGACAGCGCATCCGCTGCCTAGGCGAGACCTAAAAATGCGGGGGTTGGAGTTGTTGCACCTCTGCAGCAAAGATGCTCGGCACAGTTGTGCCATCTGGACCAGACTCTGCAGAACTGAAGAGTCAAGGCAGCCTACTTTCCATCAAAAAACAACTCCAGATTCTCCAGCAGCTCCTCGCCTCTCTCCGAACGGTCCTATTCACTAACTGATTAGTTGGCCCATACAGCTTTTGTTGCTATGTACATACATGTTAAACAACCATTAGGCACATGTGTGTGTGTGAAAATAATTGAACCTCACTCTGCTTTAAAAAAAAAAATGTAAATAAACAATGGTTCCTGCCTCCAAAATAACACAGTCTTTGTTATTTTTCGTAGAGTGTCTTGACAAGTACTTGCTAGGCTTTGTAAATCCAAGAGAAACGCAAAACTACAAGCCCCAGTATGCTTAATATTGCTGGCTGAATGCTAGATCTTTTTGCAGAGATTGACCGGAGCAGCTAGGTCCAAACTTGGGTGCCATAGTGAACATAAGAACAAAGGATTAAACCCAGATGTCTTGACTGGGGGTGAGTCTTTGAAAAGTTTCAGCACTCCGGCCATCATCTTCTTGTGTTTGCTATGTTCGCCCTAAGTGGCCAAGGGTGTTGCCCAGACGTGGGTCCCTTGTTCACTGTGCCACTAGATTTAAGCTAGCCTGGCTAATAAGGGGAGACGCCCCAAAACCGGTCCCAGAATGCTTGTTTCCGATCCAGGGAGGACCTGGCCTGGTAGTTCGGGTTGGACTGTTCCCATGAGGAACAGGATCAAGACCGATTTGCATTTGGCTGGGTCCAAACAGGGGTGGCATGGTGAGCAAAAGAAGGATAGATGCAGGCCTGGACTGGCCAGAGCGGGCACCGGGCAATCCCCCAGTGCGCCACAAGGGTGGGGCCAGTTTTGAGCCCCTGGGGGCCGATTTTGTTACAGGGCCGTTTTTGAAACATAGCTGCAAAATCGGCCCTGCAACAAAATCGGCCGAAAACCGGCCCTAGCAAAGCGCTCGGCGGCACCTCCAACCCCCCCCCCCCCCCCCCCCCCCCCCCCCCCCGAGTGGGGAGGGAGAGGCCGACCGAGCACTTTGCCAGAGTCGGTTTTGGTTCCCAGTCCGGCCCTGGATGGATGAAACCCAGATCTTTCACTGGGGGTAAGTGGTTGAAAAGTTTTAGTGCTCGGCATAATCTTGCAGTGTTTGCGGTACCTGTCTGAAAGACATGCTGCTGTAGCGACCCCACTGCTGACTATACTCCGGGGCTGTTGTGGTGCTTGCAGTCCGCAGCGGCTACTAGCAGAGATGAGTTGCTAAACCGGCCTCCTGCCAGCGGTACACAGAGGCCTCTCAGCAGGAAAAGTGTTGAGAAATTAGGGGAAATGGGCTTTTGCAAGATAAAGACAGGGGGTTTGGGGCCGGTGGATGGAGTAGAGTGTAGAAAGAGATAAAGTACTGCGAGCCTCCTCTGAAGTGAGAACACTAGAAGCATCCCAGGGTCAAGGCTGCTGTCTCTCAGCCTAGTATAAAAATAAATATTCTTCCTTCCACAGTCATCACATGATGTAATTTGTGAAAGCATTGGGAACAAAGTATGTTTATAACATATCTGCGCTCTGGAAGGGTGGGGGCGGGAGCAAATCCATGCACTCACTGGTGTATGGGGCAGAGGTGGGAGGCAGCCTTCGTGTGCTTGGTCTGGACGCATGCCTCACCCGACACCACCTCGAGATCAAAGGATGAGGCTTTTCTTCCATTGGAGAGAGACGAGGGATTTATTCAGGAAATTATAAGCAGGTTTGTTTTGGTAGGGCTTTCAAAATGCTGCTCTGCACATGTGCAGTATTTGTTTTCGAAAAAATAAAAAAATACAAGTCTCCAGGGCTCAGTGTCAAAGGAGGATGACATCAGGTGGCTTTGGCGTGTGGGGTCGTCGTTAATGTCAGCAGAGGACAACAATTTTTGGAAGGTGAGAAAGATTTGTAGAGCGGTGAGCCCATCAGATTACATTTATCATGTTGGGTGGGTGGACATAATTTCGAGGCTTGTGACACCTTTAAAAGAGGATTAATGAAGAGTCAGTAATCGATCTGTGCCCCTGAGAGGCAGGAGACAGGACTGCTGCAGCTTTCAGCCACCCAAGTCCTGATTTTGCCGGCAGTTTTGTAAAGAGCGCTGCCTTTTGACAAAAGTGCTGATTTCGTCATTATTTTGCAAATCGCGATATCCTGGAGGGTCTGATTCGATGATCGTACTTTATCCCTATACATGATTGGGTGATCGAATTTCTTAATTAAAGTAGTAGCATTGAGGAAATCCCTTGTCTTGTCTTGCTCCCGCTGCTACATGGCACTGTTTCTGCTTGACTTTACTCCTGGAATAATATGCTTGTATTTTTGGGTGTCAGAGACCTCTCTCACCACTGTGCTGAGGCTAGCCGTCAGAAGTGGTTTTGATGTGACTGTCCATTTTTAGGATGTCATTAAGAGTGATTCCTGGTAATTTTGCAGTAGTAATGGTTTCTAACATGATGCCTAATCTTTGCCTATATTTGTCATTCGAGAGTTCAGTTATTGAAGAGTTAGAGCTGTTAATAAGAAAAAAAATTCTTGGGGCTAAGTGTTCGTTTTGCATTAGAGATCCAGGTGTGTATTTCCTTGAGACATAATTAGAGAAGGTAGGTTGAGCCGAAGGTACAGATTAAAGAGATTGAGGCCAAGTATGTAGGAAGCGGAAAGTTATGTCAACAGATCGATAAAGGTTGTTCTTGATTTTGATCATTTGACCATTATCTAAATGCCTTAGAGCCCATCGTAACAGGCTATACTGGCTTTTAAAGACTTGCAGCTGTCTTTGAAAACCCTCTCCCTGGCATTACCAAGCAGAGCATGTTTAACGGGCATCAGCCTTGGTACATTATACTAAAATAAGACACATGCAGTGTCGACATTTTTTAAAGATGAGTACTGATTTGTTACATGCAATTGTCACATATCTGGTAAACAAAAAAACAAGATGGTATAGATTAAAACACAAACAGATAATGTATTTGAAATGTCAAATACACTGAAATTATTTAGCTAAGACAGTTACTATTGCTCTAAACAAACACATTATCAAAAATGCTTTATTTTCTTTTTGCTTACTTGGCTTTTCAGTCATTGGAACTGAGGAACTAGCCTGGAGACCTGATTTTGTAGATGCTACTGCTCAAGATCAAATATGAAATGAAACAGAAAAAAAAATTAAAACGTATTTTTTTAATAAACATTTTGTAGAAGGTGGAGCATCGTAATTTTAGGCTCCACCTTCTATATATCAGTTATATGCATTTATGTGTAATCCATATATTCAAGGCTTGTTTAACTTTATTAAACTGCTTGTCTTATTTTAATAAGAATTGTAATAAATCAACACTTTAGTCTGTTGAGAAATCATACGTAACTATACTAAGTAGAATTATAATCAATGTCACCGTATTTACTGAAGTACTCACGTGTTAAAAATAATTGTTTGATTGCTAAAGATTATTAGAGCATTAGAATGTTGAGAGCTCCACTGAGGACAATTGAGTAGCTCCGGGATTATAATGGCTGAAATAAGCCCAGAACTCCACCATTCCAACGAATGTCTTTAAGTTTCTCCCTTTTTAATTTAGAAACTTCTACCCTTAGTGAGTGGGATGTTCTAATAGCCTTCTGTCTCGGGTTATACCATTGTTAAAGGCCCACACCTGTGGCTCATGTCTATGAATCGGGTTCAGGGCCTTTAACAACTGGTATTGGTCTCTGCAGTTGGCTATAAGGCTAAAATAATACAGTAATGGGCTTCCATTTTGATTTTCGAGTTAACTTATCCTTACATTAGGCCTTAGCTCAGCATTTCACACTTTAAAAGTTGCCAGTATGCTATTTTACTTTCCGCTGCATGTGTGTTATCTGGTTCCTTGTTAGCTAGAGAAAGGTTTATTGATATGTATTAGACTGATAGTGAGGCTTGGCAGGAGAAAGCCGGCAGCAGATGTGAAAAGATGACGGTGAAAGGAGCCTCCTGTACCTAATGCACTGGAAGATACAACTCTCAAGAACAAACAGATGTGTACCTAATCATGTGAGAATGTGAAATTGGGGACTTTACCAGTTCACGGCAAAGGCTACCATGCTCTCGCCGGACACGCCATTCAGGGACCCGAAGACACGACATTCAGCTCTGCGGTCTAGTCGGCCTCTGGAGGCTTGAGTGTCAGCAGAACCCTTACGGTATGGTACAAAGGTAGACCCGATGACTAAGACTTTGTAGGCCATCTTCTGTATGACCTGCCTCACATTCGTGTGGCAGAAATCAGGTTTTAGAATTGTTATTTCCGAATGACTGTATCACTTTGGTCCTGACAAATGCCCCTGAACCCCATGTAGGGGCACCCCTGGGCAGAAACATATCGACATCGCATAGGTAGTATTTTTTCCAAACTCCCTTTCACGTCTCACTTTTTTAACCCTGTTCACTGATTGCACCCGAATTAAACTAATATTCAGCCCACCTGGTGATAGTTTTACTCACACCCTTTTTAGGTCGACCTTTGATCAACCTGTTGTATCTTCTTCTTGTTTTATATGACATTCAGAAATTCTAGCTTGTTATTGGTGCAGTTCTGTAAATAACCCTCCTTTGTGTGCTTAGCTCTCTTTCCGGTGATTTCACTCAGAGAACACTTTTTGGTTGACAATTACACTGTACAGCGTGTGATGAACCATCCTTCTGTTTGGGCATTGACTTCAGAGGTTCCTGCTGGTCATTCAGGTTCCAATGCAATTCTTTTCTTTTTGCCTTCAGATCGACAAACCCAGATTGCTTCAACATGCATGAGTTTTTAGTGAAAATGATTGGTATGTGTAATGATGGGCGCGCACGCACTGGGCACTAGGACCCTGCCAGAGGGAGACCGAGGGTGGGCGGATAGGGAGGAGCCAGGGACTGGGGACAGCAGTTAGCCGATGTCCGAGGAAGAAGAAGGACGTGCAATAAATATGCTACCCCATATACCCTGTGCCCGTGTCTCTGTGCCAGTTAGGACACTACATCTAGCGACGAAGGTACAAAGGACCCGTGGCGTGAGGAGGACGGCTAACTCAGTGCACGTCCCTGGAAGCTCAGCTTTTGGGAAGCATCCAGCATTGTGGGACCGGTGACCGCGTGGCGGCCGAGTCAAGGCGCGAGCATCCTTGCGCGCTGGGAGCCCACCCCAGCCATCCGGAGGTGTGTTCACCTGCCCGGAGCTCGCCCCGCTGCACCACATGTGGGTCTGGGGGCTAGAGCGCGAAGTCTGCCTGCTCGCCGGGAGCCCACCCCGGCGGTGAAATAAGCAAGAAAGGCTGCCTCACCTGGTGTTCCTGCAATGACACCCGCCTGAGAAGAGAGTGCGGGCTGAAACCGATGATCGGTGAGTGAGAGGGAGCTGCAGGGAAGGCATTAGTGTCTCCAGTAGAAGGCCAAATCTCGTTGTACACGAGATTCTCGCGACGGCCATCTTGAAGTCAGGCGGCTCGTCCAATCCCGTCAGGGATCTTCAGCGGCCATCTTGGGGTCAGGAAGAGAGCCTGAAAACCAACAAGCATTGGTGTGTACAAAGAAGAAAAAGTAAACAAGCACTGACGAGTGCAACAGGAAAAGTAAACAAGCACTGGCGAGTGCAACGAAGAAGTAAACAAGCACTGGTGAGTGCAAGTAGCAAGTAAACAAGCACTGGCGAGTGCAAGAAAAGGTAAACAAGCACTGGTGAGTGCAACAGAAAAAGTAAACAAGCATTGGTGGGCGCAAGAAGCACGTCTCAGTAAGTGTCGGAAGAACGGGATTGCGTGATGCCTGATTTCAGCCCCATGAGTGTGTTGGGAGTATCGTTCCTGCGCCCTCCGGAGCCCCTCACTCTTGAATCTGGTGGGGTTATGGGCTTGCGGTGGAAAGAATGGCTAGAAGATTTCACGGTCCTAATGAAAGGGTCTCATGTAACCGAAGTTGAACAGCAATTAATGCCCTCAAGAATCTTGTAGGCAAAGAAGTTGGACAGATCATAAAAGAATTACCTGCTGAGTCCGCTGCTTCATACACCAATGTCTGTGAAGCACTCAACCGCAAGTTCTTGCACAAGAGGAATGTCGATTATGAGCGCTATACATTCAACCTGGCATCACAAGAGAAAGGTGAGCAAGTGAGTGTGTTCATCACACGTCTGAGACGCTTAGCAAGATATTGTGAATTTGAAAAATTTTCCACAGAGGATGCCCTCCGATTGAGAATCATAGAAGGCTGTCTGTCGGAACCATTGAGACGCAAATTACTCAAGAAAAGCTACCCACTAGAGGAGATTGAGGAAATGACAAGAATCGAGGATCAAGCCAATGAGCATGCAAAGAAGGTGGAGGCTGGGAGAAGCGAGAAACGTGAACAGGCGTTCAGGATGCAGTCTCGACAAGTGCACGGACGGTCCCCACCACAAGCACGCTCCTCCAGATCAAAAAAAAAGTACCACCCTTCAAGTCATCGGCGCAGAAGCACGAGTCGCACCAAGAAAAGATCAGAACGACAACTGAAGTGCAACAGATGCGGCTATGATTTCCCACATGTAGACACATGCCCAGCACTAGGTCAACAATGCCGGAAGTGTGGGCAAGACAACCATTTCAAAAGTATGTGTGGGACTTCTCACAAAGATGATCAACGAGAACGTACCCAGCTACATCATCCCTCAAGCAGCTGTCACCATATCAGGGCAGTGCAGGATAGGCAAGACTCCTCCACTGGGTCCTCACAATCCAGCTGACACTCCTGCCGAACATATCGATCGACGATCGTCATCAAGAGAGTCAAGATCCCTATCACCCATATCTCAGGACCGTGACGAATAGATATGTTTTGTAGCGGATCCTGATCGTCTAAAGGAATACCCGTAGCGGAATATCAAAGAATGAGGACACCTTCCAAATTGATCAATGCCCACGTGCGAGTATATACGTGGATGTCAAAGAAACCACTCCCCTGTCTTGGAAAGTTCGCGACCGATCTAACATATCAAGATCGCACAATCCAAGCCTATATCCACGTCATTGATGGGCCTGAGGGGGACTGCTTACTGAGCCTGCCCACCGCAGAATGACTAAAGCTGGTGGACATACTATACAAAGTGGATGAGAAACCAGACATTACTCAGAAGTTCCCTAAGCTTTTCCAAGGTCTCGGGAAGATGAGAAACTGCCAAATTTGGCTCCACATCAACGAACAAGTCACACCAGTGGCACAACACTACCGGAAGATCCCCTTTCATCTACAAGAAGCCGTGGAGAAAGAGCTCCAAGACTTACTTGAGGCTGACATCATAGAGAGAACTGATGGACCAACACCCTGGGTCTCCCCGGTTGTAGTGGTTCTAAAGAAAGGAGAGACAGACCAAGTACGTCTATGTGTGGACATGAGAGCACCCAACACAGCGATAGAGAGGGAGAGGCACCCAGGCCCCTACATCAGTGACATGATCACGTCACTCAACGGAGCCAAAATATTTTCAAGTTGGACTTGAACAAAGGATACCACCAACTAGAGTTGCATGAGTGGTCCCGATACATCAAGACATTCTCAACACATCTAGGGCTGTTCAGGTACAAAAGACTCCACTTTGGGGTTTCCACGGCTGCTGAAAATTTTCAGGAAGCAATCAGGAGAACAATCCATCATGTTCCCCATGTACTGAACTTTAGTGACGACATCCTAGTATATGGAGCCACCACTCAAGAGCATGACACCACGCTAGATTGAGTCTGCCATGCCCTAACGGAAGCCAATCTCACGCTCAATCAAGACAAGTGTGAATTTCATAAGCCAACACTAAAATTCTTTGGCCACATTTTCTCTGGAAAGGGCATGAAACCGGACCCTGAAAAGGTAGTAGCGCTAAATGATACACCGAGCCCAGGTGATGTTGGAGACGTGCGGTTGTTGCTGGGCATGGCCAGCTACTGCTCCAGGTACATACAAGACTACGCCACAATAAGTCACCCCCTGAAAACTCTCACCATTTCAGTGGTCCACTCAATGTGAATGGGCTTTCAGAGATATCAAAGAAGCTGTGGAATCTGCTGAAAACATGGCCTACTTCAACCCGAAAAGAAGACAGAAGTAACAGTGGATGCCAGCCCGGTGGGGCTAAGGGCCATTCTAGCACAGTATGACAGAAATGAAGATCAACGACACATCGTGGCATATGCCAGTGGAGTCTCACAGATACGGAGAGGGCATACTCCCAGCCAGAAAAAGAGAGTTTAGCGGTTGTCTTGGCCTGTGAACACTTTCACATTTTTATCTTCGGAAAACATTTCACTTTGGTCACCGACCATCAAGCTCTGATCACAATCTTTGGAAACCCTAGAGCCAAAATGCCGCCACGAATAGAAAGATGGGGCCTCAGGCTACAAGAATACACGTACACAATTGTACACAAGCCAGGGAAAGCTGCAAACCCTGCCGATTACATGTCCAGACACCCCACCCGGACCAGCGAATCCAAACCGCTGATTGCGGACGAATACATCCATTTCGTGGTAGATCAAGCCAGACCCCCTGCTGTTCCGCTGGAAGCCATCTGTGAGGCAACACAGTCAGACGTCACCCTGCAGGAAGTAAAACGCTGCATACAGACCAATAGCTGGCGACATTCTGAAACCAAGGGACAAGGCGATCAGGAAATGTCAGCGTTCAAACACGTCCATGTGGAACTATCAATAGCGACAAATGGTCTCATCCTCAGAGACACTAGAAGTGTGATTCCAAGACAGCTAAGACAAGGGGTCCTCAATCTAGCCCATGAAGGACACCGGGGCATAGTAAAAGAGCACTCCGAGAGCGGGTCTGGTTTCCAACACTGGACCTGATGGTGGAAACAACGTTGAAGGACTGCCCGCAGGGTCTGCAAGTGAGCCCAGATCCCCCTGCACCGCTGCAAATATCTCCACTGCCAGATGGTGTCTGGCAACACATTGCCATTGATTTCTTTGGGCCGTTCAAGTCGGGACAATATGTCCTGGTCATCATGGACGAATATTCCAGATTCCCCATTGCACATCTCTGCACATCCACCAAAGCTTTCAGCGCCATACCAATTTTAGATGAAGTCTTCGCTGCGTGGGGCATTCCTCAAATAGTAAAATCCGATAATGGGCCCCCATTCAACAGCCACGAATTTGCCGAGTTTGCTCAACACCTAAACTTTAAACACCGGAAGATCACACCACTCTGGCCGCAGGCAAATGGAATGGTTGAACGCTTCATGGCCACGGTCAAGAAAGCCATTCAGCAGGCGGAGCTCACCCGAAAGAGCATCCAGACAGCGCTAAATGAAGTACTACGCACCTACCGAAACACACCCCACTCCACCACAGGCAAATGCCCGGCCACCCTGATGCTGGGCCGATCAGTGCGGACCAGACTGCCCATGATGAATGTCCCGGTGAGCGAACAATATCCGGATTCTGACCATGAGGAAATTGCGGCCATGGACAAACTGAAGAAAGAAAAAATGAAAGGATATGCTGATGAATGTCGACATGCCGCTCACGCTGAAATTCGGGATGGATTCTGGGTAAGAACAGCACAGAAAGACTGACTGCAAATACCATGAGATTCCATTGAAAGTTGTGAAACAGAATGGAACTATGATCACTGCGGAAACAGACAGAAGACGAGTCACCAGGAATGTGACACACTTTAAGAAGTGCAGCCCTAGCGTAAAAGAACTAGTGACTGAACCACTAGTTGAGAACAATAAACGTGAGACACCACTCAGCAGCCGCCAGGCATTGATGGGGACTCCTGAAGAACACGAGCGAGATATGACTGATCCTCAGTCGCGCCCCAGACGGAACACTAGAAAACCGCCTCGCCTCATTGAAGAACTTTAAGTGGCAAACCTTCAGCGACGTGAAAGCAAAGGGTATTGAGATATTGTTGTGTTTTGTTTTATTCACAGATGGGAGAGATGTAATGATGGGCGCGCGCGCACGGGGCACTAGAACCCTGCCAGAGGGAAACCGAGGGCGGGCGGATAGGGAGGAGCCAGGGGACGGCAGTTAGCTGATGTCCAAGGAAGAAGGACGTGCAATAAATACGCTACCCCATATACCCTGTGTCCGTGTCTCTGTGCCAGTTAGGACACTACAGTATGTTTAGTTGCTTTTGTTGTAGAACGATTTTTATTGCTACAAGACTGCCCGAGCAAGGTTTTTATTTCAGGTTTAACAATACTTAACATTAAGCAGGATCTGCATGCCAAGCTCCCACAGGTGTGCTGTGCAGTCAAACTCTGTCAACTTTGTACTCATTGTTAATACAATTCAAAAGAGAAAGTCTACTTTGTATTGCACTGCACCCGGATTGCAGCTCGTGCTTCAGTGGCCCCTGCTTCAAACTGAAACAAACATACCTGATGAAGCACAGCCTTCGAGGCGCTCGCTGCGACCCGACAGCAAATGACAAATTTAATCCAAACACAGAAAAAAAATCTTCCGGCTCACAACTCGCATTTGTTAAGAAACTACTGATTGACTGCAACACATCTGTACCAGCTGGTTCAATAATAGTGCCTTTTATCAACTGGTCTTGAGCGCTCTCGTGTCGTTGTTCTAAGGACTTCTCCAAATTTAAAATTGCAAAAAATCCACTGGTCGGATTATTAATATGTATTTTAAATTCCAATTGTTTTCTGCCCACAGTTTCCAAGCAAACCAGGCACCACCATACCTGTCTCAAGTCTGCACCTCTATGCCTTGTCCTGTTCTACTTTCAAGCACCATTTCACTATGGTTAGTGTCACGTTATACACTGCTTTTCTATTTCTTGTTTTAGAATCATGTGAAAAATGGAAGTACTTTACATACAACATACTCCAGAAGGCCATCGGCTAAGGAGACGACTTGAACTTTCTGTCTATTTCTAACCTCTTCAAAATTCCGGTCAGGCCTTCAAAGTTAGCCTACTGACTGGATGAAGAGCAAGGGACTCTCAAGGGTGCAAATTCTCTACATATGAAGGCCATGCTTTTTTTTTTAGAAAACCAGGCTCAACGACTTTGACAAGATAAACCCTTAAGCTGAAAAAAGATGGTACATGCAATGTTATTCTGTGATCGCCACAAGCATTCCTACTATTCCTTGTGGATTTTATATTCATCAATACAAAATTCACCCCATACTTCACCGTACCATCCGCTATAATGTACTAAATCACACAGACAGAATAGTACGGCACTGCGACAAGATACTGTATTGTATTATATTACGTGCACAACATATAAAACTCTATCATCTGTCTGTCTAGTCTGTTATCCATCTATCGATCTGTTATCTATCTATCTATCTTCCATCTGTTATCTGTCTAAGATCTATTTGTCTGTTAATTATCTGGTTATGCTATCTATCTATTTATCTATTAATCTGTTTGTCGATCTGTTATCTATCATCTATCTATAATCTATCTATCTGTTATCTATCTATCTGCCTGTAGTTTCAGTGGCAGTGTATGTTAGGAAGCTGACCATTCGATGCCTAAAGCAAGAGACACCACCAACACACCTAAAAAAATATAGCTGCCGTGTTCTGGATAATATGCTGCATGTCTAACCACTTATAAGGGCCAAAAGGCGAGACTTATTGGCTATGCCAATGCTTGCTGTATACATGTAATAGCACACTGTCTATCACTCAAACATACCGCTCACCTAACTAAAAACACCTCGGCTCCTACCCATTGGAGAGTCGTAGCCCACACTATGCACCAATCAGTGCAGGTGTGAGGAGGGAACCCAATGATGAAGTACGTCACCTTCGGCTGAGTGAGGGTTCTTGTCCTAAAGAATGCCTTCTCCAACGGACAACTGTACCTTTGCCCCTTTCCCATTTGTGTCCCAGACGTACTTTGTATGTGTTTCAATGTGGGTAGTTTACCAGTTCCCTGCAAATGCTGCCATGAGATTGGTCTCTCTGGGAGCAAGGATGTTCTGGAATCTGTGATTGTGCTTTTGATTGGTGTTCATAGTTAGTTACGGTCAGACCCTACCCTGGTTTAGAAGAGAGCAGTCCTTTGTATTGGGGGTATTTCCCTGAGAAAGCTTTATGCTAGACACTCTTGTTTCTTCTGAACTTCTAGTGCGGACACCTCAGAGAATTCACAGAATTCAGAATTCACAGAATGCGGACACCTTCTTCCCTTCCTCATTAAAAACCAGACTCTCTTTATTCTTTAATTCAGACAATGACAATAATAATTTGCATTCTCTACATATTGTTTGTTACTATTCTGTACTTCATAATACTTAAATTTACAATACTTGAGGTACATGAATATTATGGCTGTATTCATATACTTTCGGAACTATTGATGACTGACTATTAACATGAAAAATAAACCTTTCTGGTTGAAATGCCATTCTCTCTATCATGAAATCTATTTCCAATGTTAACTCCTTCTCGGCACTTCAAGTCGACCACCAAAGGTTCATACGACCAGTAGGGAATTGTTTTGACGATTTGACCAAGAAATTGAGGTTTTGATACCCTAGTTCTTTCAACAGAGATTAATTCACCTGTCATTGCATTAATGCTATTGAACAACAGAGTTATCTTTTAAAATCCACCTCTTTTACACATTCACTCTCGTTGGCAATTTTGCAGACACTGGTCTGATCTTTGGGGCCTCACAAAAAAATGCAATAGGTCTCGCACCATTAGAGTTAGTGCTTTTAGAATTGTTTATGGGTTTTTTTGTAAATGTTTAGCATTTTTGTTTCCTGTAGCCAATGCGAAAGTATTACAAATAAAAAAAGCCATAAAATTTCTAAAAGCTCTAACTGAAATGGTCTGAGAACTATTGCACTGTGTGAGGGTGAGGGTGAGTGAGGGTGAGGGTGAGTGAGGGTGAGGGTGAGTGAGGGTGAGTGAGGGTGAGGGGTTGAGGGTGAGTGAGAGTGAGGGTGAGTGAGGGTGAGTGAGGGTGAGTGAGGGTGAGTGAGGGTGAGTGAGGGTGAGGGGTTGAGGTTGAGGGTGAGGTGTTGAGGGTGAGTGAGGGTGAGTGAGGGTGAGGGTGAGTGAGGTGTTGAGGGTGGGTGAGGGTGAGGGGTTTTGGGTGAGTGAGGGTGAGGGGGAGTAGTTGAGGCTGAGTGAGGGTGAGTGAGAGTGAGGGTGAGTGAGGGGTTGAGGGTGAGTGAGGGGTTGAGGGTGAGGGGTTGAGGGTGAGTGAGTGAGGGTGAGGGGTTGAGGGTGAGTGAGGGTGAGGGTGAGTGAGGGTGAGGGGTTGAGGGTGAGTGAGGATGAGTGAGAGTGAGGGTGAGTGAGGGGTTGAGGGTGAGGGGTTGAGGGTGAGTGAGGGTTTGAGGGTGAGGGGTTGAGGGTGAGTGAGGGTGAGTGAGGGTGAGGGTGAGGGGTTGAGGGGGAGGGGTCGAGGGGGAGGGGTTGAGGGTGAGTGAGGGTGAGTGAGTGAGGGTGAGGGGTTGAGGGTGAGTGAGTGAGGGTGAGGGGTTGAGGGTGGGTGAGTGAGGGTGAGGGGTTGAGGGTGAGTGAGGGCGAGGGGTTGAGGGTGAGTGAGGTTGAGGGTGGTTGAGTGAGGATGAGTGAGAGTGAGCGTGAGTGAGGGGTTGAGGGTGAGGGGTTGAGGGTGAGTGAGTGAGGGCTTTCCAGTCTTATGTTTTTTCTTTTCTAAAACAAACAGTGGTCAGCAGGAAGGAAATATCTACAGCAACGTATTTAATATTTTACACTCTGATTATCACTGCAGGAAAAACATAAAAATACACACATTGTTAGCTTCAGTTCATTTGTAATGTTGCTCATATTAAATTGATTTTAATAGCAAGAGATTACTAAGTGCTTTGTGCCTGTTCTGGTGGCTCAGTGGACCGATGCATCCACTGCAGGGGTTTGTGTTCGATCTCATAGACACAGGTTCAAATTCTGGCGGGGCCTTTCATCCATCTGAGGTCGATAAAATGAGTACCATTGAGTTGGGTACCAATAAACATCTGTTATTCAGCGCCAAGAGACTTATGGGTGAACGTGTGCTTTACAAATATATATGTTTGCGGTGTATTTAACATTGCACTAGATTTTGCGTTTATTCAACTTCGTTCATCTACACAGAACTTCTCAGTAACTTGCAATACCCTTCAGCTGTATGGCTGGGGGTATTTTATTCCATCTATAAAGTGCACTCTCTTGAAGAACTCTTGACATTAAACGTCATCCCCAACAAGTAAGACATTTCTGATATATAACCTACGCTCCAGACAGGTTATCATCAAGTGGGAAGGGATGAGCGGCAGCTGGCCATGCCCAAGGGTTAAAATAAACCATGATGTCGAAATACCTCAGTGGCGCAATCAGTCTATAATACAATTTCCAGGGTGTGTGTGTGTTTTTAAGCCTCTCTGATTTCCTGTTGCGGAGTGTTACTACATCAGTTTGCAGGTGTAGTCTTCGATTTACAAAGGCGTATAATACCCCCTAACCTCAACAGTTTAAACTTCACCAAATACGCAAATTGTGGTCAAATTCTGGGCAAATCACTTAATCTCCCCGTGCCTAAAAGTGTAAAGCAAATACAGGGCTCATGTAAAGCGCTCCAATACCTTCGGGTCGAGTTGGCGCTATATAAATAGACACAAAAAAAGTTTTCTGTCCCAGCTGTCGTGCGCGTTGATGAAAGTGAAACTAAAAGACTAGAATAGAAAATGCAGAGGTGCAAGTTTGTGGCCAGCGTCAGCGCCCTTTTGGCAGTCTTCCAAGGCAGCAGTAGCTGTGTGTGTTTTTCTCACGTTCAGTACAATTCCCACTTTCGGAGACACACAAAGGCACCGGAAACAGGATCGATAATTGAACCTCCGAGAGCAGGTCTGTGCAGGGGAAGCTGCCTCGGGCTGGGGGTGCTAGGGGGAGGGGGCGCGGGGCAGATGGCTTTCATCTGTAGTCTGCACACGTGTTCCTTCAGAACCGAAAGCAGCGTCAGGAGGAAGAGCCCGCGTGGTTTCACTTTCAGGCTCCGCCGACCGGAGGGTGCAACGCCCGGGAGATGCCCCGGGTTCGGTGAGGCGCAACCAGGAAGCCGGGAAAAGGGAGCCAGGAAGTAGGAAACCGAGGATCCGGCGAGGGCAGAGACAAGAGGAAATCAGGGGACGATCGGGGGTGCAAGGGAAATCGGAACCCCGGCAGGAGAAGATCAGGAGCTAGGAAAAGATCGGGAGGCGGAGAGTTGAGGCAGGCAGGCAGGCAGGGGAGGAGAGGAGGAGGGGGGAGGAGAGTAGTGGTTTCACTTTCAGGCTCCGCCGACCGGAGGGTGCAACGCCCGGGAGATGCCCCGGGTTCGGTGAGGCGCAACCAGGAAGCCGGGAAAAGGGAGCCAGGAAGTAGGAAACCGAGGATCCGGCGAGGGCAGAGACAAGAGGAAATCAGGGGACGATCGGGGGTGCAAGGGAAATCGGAACCCCGGCAGGAGAAGATCAAGAGCTAGGAAAAGATCGGGAGGCGGAGAGTTGAGGCAGGCAGGCAGGCAGGGGAGGAGAGGAGGAGGGGGGAGGAGAGTAGGGGAGGCACGGCCTAGCGGCCGTGCAATCAAGTAGTGAGGGGGCGGAGCTGGGGGAGGCTGTGAGAGAGAGTAGGCGGCTGGGGGCATGTGCACGCGCATTTAAGCTCAATGCGCATGCGCATTGAGCTTAAATTTCTCGTGCACTGCAAGGAATCGCCACGATTCCTTGCAGTGTGGATAAAGAGCGGATAAGTGCCAATACTCTCGCCTTGCTCGATGCGCATGCGCATCGACAGGCGAGACCTAAAAACCAACCATTGGAATAAGCAATAGGTCTCACCTTTCGGACCCTATAAGTGTTTAACCATGCAACAGTTAATGTTGTTACACCAAGGATATTGTGCTGCATAACTAAATGCATATAAGATCCCAAAAGCGAGACCTTTTGGCTATGCCGTCCCCTGTGGTACAGAAGAGCAGAAGACCAGTCTCTCCAAGACAATGAAGGACTAAATCCTGCCCGACCTGTACTACTTGATGGGCCTGCTGGAGGCCCAGACAGTGAGGGAGCGGTGGAGAGGTGCGCCCCAGCCGGGACAGGAATCCAATGGAGGGACAGAGGGCATGTACGCGCAGCATAGATGTGCAACATAAGTACACCCGACCGGAGTAAATCACTTCCCTGTTGAAAGGCAGCAGGGGCCTGGCGAAAGGGCACTAGTGAGCAGGCAAGTACGAGACAAGTGTGTTTGTGATGGGAGACAAACCAGACAGCACTTCAAGCAACCACCCTAAAGGTGCTGCACACTCAAACACCAGGGGCAGAAGGGCAGAAAAGCTGCAAGACTGCAGAACTCCAGCACCTGGTGCAGAGTGACATCTGACCTCAGGGCTAACACCAGGTGTAGAGGGGCATCTGAACTTAGGGCTAACACCAGGAGCAGAGGGGTATCTGAACTCGGGGCTAACACCAGGTGCAAAGGGGCATCTGAACTCAGGTCTAACACCAGGTGAAGAGGGGAATCCAAACTCAGGGCTAACAGAACGTGCAGAGGGGCATCTTTACTCAGGTCTACCACCAGGTGTAGAGGGGCATCTGAACTCAAGGCTAAAAGCAGGTGCAGAGGGGCATCTGAACTCAGGGCTAACACCAGGTGCAGAGGGGCATCTGAACTCGGGTCTAACACCAGGTGCAGAGGGCATCTGAACTCAGAGCTAACACCAGGTGCAAAGGGGCATCTGAACTCGGGTCTAACACCAGGTGCAGAAGGTCATCAAAAGTCAAGGATAACACCAGGAGCAGAGGGGTTTGTGCAACCATTCCTACCCAAGGTAAAGGGGTGTCCACAGTCAGAACTGAAACCCGAGGCAGACGGGCCCTCTGCACTAACCCCTGGTTCAGATGGGCTAAGACAGAGGGGCTGCTGCGCTCAGAAATAACACCCGAGACAGAGAGGCCCTCTGCTCTAGCCCCTAATTCTCTCTAAATTCCACACAGCACACAATGCATTTAATAAATCAATGCTCAGGTAGTATTTTTACTTTTAAAAATATAAAGTTCTTTAATTCACGCACAACTAAATACTATGCATACCATTTACACAGTGAAAACTATGCCTCTCTTGCCACTATGAACTGGGGAGCTTAGTAAGAAGGTGTCTCAGAGTTAAACAATATATGAAATTTCTTCTTACGGAATCTGTCACAGAACTCATAATGTAAAACTCCTTGCTGGTGCAATGATCAGAGTTCAAAATGTAAGACTCCTCCCACTTGTATTAGTCAGAGAGTTCACAATTTAAAACCCCGTCCTACAGTATTTGTTATGAGGCTACAGCATGCAAACTCCCTTTCCACTATATTTGACACAGGGGGTGTTATAACAATGTCTTAATCAGTTATGAGTAATGAAACTACTTCAAAGAAAGGCTAAATGATGAACATACAAATACCTGTGAGGATCAACCACCAAGGAGGCAAGACCCCGCTCTATAAAGTGGTCTTTCTTTTTTTTACGATTACATGGGCTCTGGAAAGCGGCTAAAATGGTCTCTAACCAGGCCTCAGTATACTACATAGATCTACCTAGATAAAACCTACTTTTCTTTCTCACTAAATTACAGAAACCTTTTCAACCCTAGATACTGTACTAATTCTCTTCCAACCACACACAACCAAACATCAACAACACAAAGGCACTATCAAACAATGGTTCCTCCAATCGGGATGAAGGCCTTCCACATTCACCATGGCAGAGCGCCCAATCAGGGAATTATATCATATTATATATATTATATATTATATTATATTTGTTGGTTGATTGCTTTATTTCGATATGCATATATCATAAAAGCATTACAAAGAAAAAAAAAAAAGCATGTCGAAAAATGTGACTGTACATTTGGAATAAAAAGGATAAAAACACAATTGATCAGAATAAATTAGCTAAGACAGAATTAAATTGATATGGACAGTCTTTTTAGTCGAATCAACCAAGCCCATTTTAAAAACTTGGAAACGGCACAGACAATGGGAGGGGCTGTATTAGTTAATAAAATCCGGAGGGCGACCGTATGCTGGCGAGTGCCCAGTTCTCTGCAAATTGGTTTAAGCCATTGTGATCTAGGGCGTCCATAGTCCGGACATTCGAAAAGAAAATGTGGCACAGTCTCAGGTTTGTCAGAACATAGGGCACAATGGCGTGATGCTGGCTGGGACTTGTTCCACCTGGAGCAGAGATCGGCAAGGGGTAGGGTTCCTAATCGGAATTTGATGTACAAAGACCGATCCATGGCGATGGTAATTAAATCCATGTAGGGCTCGAAGGCAACAACATTTTTTATTAACAAAAATGCTGCGGTGGCATTGCAGTGCTGCCGGTTGCTGATGCGTTCCGCGAAAACCCATTCCCAGTATAGTTTTTTTAGGGACTCCTTTGGGGGGGCTGAGTGGCTGAGCCAGCAGGATTCCAAACCTAGATCCCCTAGCAGTTGTTTGATGTCCCTGAGCCATTTAATCTTCTGCCAGCCATCAGAGCGCATCACCTCTGCTAACCCGTCAGCGTAGGATTTTAACTCCGGAACCCTCCACAAGCGAGCCCAAAGCAAGAGAGGGCGAAGGCGAGCCTGGTCCCTAATTGCTTTACAGCCTACATCCATTAAGACCGGGACTGTATAAAAAATGGCGATTGGCACTATAAATATGTGAATAACATAAAAACACACTACAAACTCAGACCCTCCATCCAAAGGCCTCCTGCGTTGCAACTAGACGTCTGTGGATACAGTGCTTTGCCGTCTTTTCAGGGCTATCAAGTGCTATATAAATGTAATATTAAATTGCAAAAAACAAGGACCGCAAAGAAACAGAGACATTAAAAAAGCACAAACAATTCTAACATCTTCGGAAACAGGAACAATGGTGGCAAACTTGATTGGTCATATTTTGGAAGCTCTCTCAAAAGAGAACCAACACTCTGTCAAAATGAATTAATGTGGCAAAAAAGGGTCGTGTCTTTTTATCCAGCAAAAAAATAAAAAAAGTCCTCCAGTAGAAGGGTTTGAGGTCCAAAGAATGAATGTGTCCCATAAGAGAATGTTCGTCATGGTGGTGGTGGTGGCAGGCGCCTTTAAAAGATTTCTAATCATTGCCTGGTGGCACGTGCCACGGAAACAGGTCTACATGGCAATTCAGGAGATGTGATGTGCAGAGATCCATATCAAGGAAAGCCAAGCACTGCACTTTAGCATGGCATATCGCTTTACAGAAATAGTGCCATGAAGTGCACTCCTTTGCGCTTGGCTAAGGGGGGCCTCCTTCTGTGTTTGTGAGATCTTAATGGGAAGAGTTAGTTTGTAGCGTGCCTCAAGCACAAAGATGTGGCCGGGGTTCAATGGGTTTGGAGGGGTGATACGAACAGGCTCCTACACACGTGTCCTTGCACTATGGCACGAAGAGAGGCTGGAGGGCGTGAGGCGCGTAGGGCCATGCTTGTCGATATGAACCATCTTCCTCTAGTCCAACATCTAGCCCTAGCAGGGGTCCGGTGTCCTTGGACAGCCAGATCCTTATAACTCTCCCGAACCCCATCCTTGCAGGGCCGCGTTGGCATTAAAGGGCACATTTTGGTGATGCAAAATAATTGAGAGACATGCTAGGCAGCAGGAGCTCACTGGGCTCCCGCGCTGGCATGACAGGTGGCAGAGCTCATGTGTCACGGAGCATGCGCCGTTGGCAGAGCTCAAGGGCCACTACTACACGTGCTGGCGGCGGGTGGAGCGACCAGTATCTACTCTGTGTAACACATGAGTGGTGTTTATAACAGCGGCCTAATTCGAAACTTTGCAAAGAAGCTCTGCCTCGTGACCTTCTCACCAGGTGAACTCGCTCTCCCCCAAGGCAGGGAGCTTGGCCCTTTCAAACACACCATTGTAAAGCAAACACTCCAAAGCCCTTCTGTGTACACAAGGCTGTTCCCATCCTCGCCCAGGAGGGACTGTCGAAAACAGAACTGCAAGGACTCCGGATAGCGAAGTGTGAAGTGAGAGGGACCGGCATCATCTCGGGATGATGACCTCATCACGTGCGCCGCCCACACGAACAAGGCCTTCTAGGGGCACCGGCAGCTCAGGGCGCCAGCAGCAGAGCATCCTTAACACGCCTCTCGGTGCACGCGCGTGTCTACTGTCTCAATGCAAAGATGGAACCCCGGCGCTGATTTTAATACATGCTCGTCATCCAGCACCCTTCATGGGTCACCGACATGCAGTGAAATAACACATTACTTTAGGTCACAACACCAGTCTTTCCGAACCAAATGGTCAGAGCTTCCTGCAAAGAATCCTTTGTGAATTTCTTGCTGGTGTAACTGAGGTAGATTTGGTTGCAAAGTTATGTTTAGGGCTGAATTTACCTCAATGAATAAACCTCTTAGTTTGGTTGCTGTTGCCTTCTGACAACAGTAAGTGAAATCATATTGATAAATAGGTATCAAAGAATAAAATACACATTACATATCTATGACATAGGAGTAGTCAGGGTAAGCCACATAATTTATTTATTTGTAAAGGTATTTAGGCTATTTTTATTTAATTTCTTTTTGTACAATTAGCAGCTCCAGTTGTTCATGAGTTTTAAAAACTAGACAATAAAGTCTATTGATTTACAAAACCATTTGCATATGTAAATTCAACTGACTTTGGCAAATAGCTCAATTTACGAGTACAATGCCAATTTTGAAATTCACTGAATTTGAATTAGTGCTCATAAAGATATTATTACCTCAATATGATATAATTCTACACATGAGTAAATCATCTCCCGAAGGCGGAGAATGACATTTCTGTACGAGCACGCTCTTGAAAGTTTGAGAACGTCATGAGTTTGTGGGTTATTCAAGATATCAGCGTCGCCCATTGCTGCCCGGGAAACAATTTGAATTTTTTTCGGTCAAGGACAAGAGTAAATAGATTTCCAGAGTGGAGATTGAAAAAGAAACAACTTGAGAAATCATTTCTCCATGGAAAACAATGTTTTCGAAGTGGTGAAAAAGAAAATGAATTCATGATAAGTGGTTTTCACTTGTGCATACATACACTATGCACAATTACACTGTGTACTCGTGGAAACCGCTGTAAAGTGCAAACCAATATAATTCTCCAGACAAAGGAAGTAATCAACCTCTTGATGCAGATTTAGAAGCTTTCTGAGAATGAGGTCGTATATTCAAAAATACAATTCAGTATTAGCCTGTTGTAAGGGGTGGATAATATAATACCATGGCTCCTTTTAGAAAACGTTAATAAAACTATCAGAGGTTGGATTCGTCTTTTACCTTATTCTTGTTTATTGGATGTTGAAAAAATATTATGAGGAGATTGCATTTTTAATATTTTAATCCTGCATCACCATATTGCTGCTGGTCTGCACTATTTTCCATCAGCCATCGCAATCTATATCAATAGTGCTTACACACATTTTTGAAGTTGGGGTAAACAGCACCCAACAGTAGAACATTCAAGACAAAAACAATCTGAATGCTCTTATTAGACTATACAGACAGAAGGTTCTTCATGGCATCTTTATTTTTAAAATATACCAACTAATGAAAGTTCTTTGTGTTATAGGGAAAAAGAAAATAATTGTTATTATATGTTGTTACCAATGAGATAGTAGTCAGGAGAAAGAAATTGTAGGCTTTGAGGACTTAATTGAGGCACATGAATGTGAGATACAGTTTTGTTCAACCTTGCTTCCTAAGTATAACTCTGAGATAAAACAAGTCTGATGGTTTATGTAGAATATAAGAAGGGAGGACAGTAGTAGAAAATACTTTGTGATCACTACATTCGTGGAACTTTCACACCCATTTTCTTTATCTAGTTCTTCATTTCATGTTGATGTGTCACTTGTAATGTGCGTTACTTGCTAAAGTTTGGATAATGTATTTGTGGTAACTCTGAAATAATATGTTAGGTTGCTTTTCCTGATGTCTTTTTGAGGTGGTTAATTTGTAGAATGTAGTGTTTATCATATCCAGCAGCACATATGGAAAGCGGATGAGTACCTGCCTGATTTGAGTAGTTTGTTTGTATATCCTTTTTATGTGATTTACAATTAAATGTCTTCTATAAACGCCTTACACTTCTTAGTTTAGTTAGGTTGTCCTAATCCGGAGGGCAAGATTTATGTCATTTGAGGTTCATGAAGGTGAATGTTTGTTAGGTGCTTATGTTTTTGTATATTTGAAAGGGTGTGTTTTTAGGCAAAGTGTTGGTGGGTCGACTAGTAGTTTAATTTCTGTTACAATTGACATGCTGTTTTTCACTTCTTTATTATTATTATTATTATTATATAAAATTTATAACGCGCTCAGATTACCCAGGGGCATCCCGGCGCAGTACAGAACAAGGAAGAAGGCTCCGCTCGATCACTACACAGGAAACAGGTGGGTCTTCAGAAGTTTCCTAAAGAGTAAGATCTTGGGCTCTGAACGGATCTTGAAGGGCAGGGAGTTCCACAGTGCCGCCACTGTGGAACTCCCTGCCCTTCAAGATTACACTTTTGAATATTAGCAATAGATCATGGAGGGCTGAATGGGGGTTGGGAGCACACTGCCTCACATTCCCAGCACAGTTCGCCCCTTAGCATCCTGGTAAATGCAGTACACAGTTCAAACTTACTTCAAAATTAGCTGGAGTTTTTCACCAAAGTTGGTGCAGACATTGCTGTATATCTTTAGACACGTGTTTCTGGGTTGAGCCCATCTTCAGTAGAGAGCAACAGTATTAGAGAGCAAAGAAAAATCATCTGGGGTTGCTGGAAATGCTGCCAAGTTTCTCTCAGGTCACAGTACCACTCACAGGCACACAGGTGCATCTCTAAAGCTCGTCAGCTTGCTGGCTCAAGGGAGCCTTTTGAACAGAATGGGGGTTGGGAGCACACTACCTCACAGTCCCAGCACAGTTTGCCCCTTTGCATCCTGGTAAATGCAATACACAGTTCAAACTTACTTCAAAATTAGCTGGAGTTTTTCACCAAAGTTGGTGCAGACATTGCTGTATATTTCTAGACACGTGTTTCTGGGTTGAGCCCATCTTCAGTAGAGAGCAAAAAAAAATCATCTGTGGTTGCTGGAAATGCTGCCAAGTTTCTCTAAGGTCACAGTACCACTCACAGGCACACAGGTGCATCTCTAAAGCTCGTCAGCTTGCTGGCTCAAGGGAGCCTTTTGAACAGAATGGGGGTTGGGAGCACACTGTCTCACAGTCCCAGCACAGCTCGCCCATTTGCATCCTGGTAAATGCAGTACACAGTTCAAACTTACTTCAAAATTAGCTTGGAGGACTGAAGCTATTTTCCACCCTTCACCATTTAAGATTATAATTCAGTTATTGAAATGTACTTCACTATAGGCATGACACCCTTTAGCTGCTCTCTTTTTCTATTGTCGGTAATTTCTTCTACCGATGTGTTCCGCTTTTGGTGAAGAGTTTTTGATGATAATTTAATTTTCCAATGCATATACATGCAATAATCATTGGTCTGATAAGAATGCAGGCTGAAAAAGAAGTTATCTAAAAATAGGATCATAAGAATGAATTTAATGTTTTATTCTGATAATGGGTGCTGTATATTGTTATGTAAAAGATTAAAGGTTTGCATATTCCATTAAAATGTTAAAATCCTATCTTTTCGATTCTTGGAGGAAAATATTTTTCAAATGCCTTAATACAAGAAACATATTGTTCCAAAGAAGAAATGCATATCTCACATTACAGCTTTTTCTTCCGGTCAGAAAAGCAAAGTTTCACTATTATTTTATGAAACTTTAACTGTTGTGATGATCGCAGAAGTTGAAGATGGGAAAACAATGTTGGATTGTGTAGTCTCTACTGTTGTTGGGATTACTTTGTGTACCATTAACATGGAAAATCTATGCCAATGACAAATATGTTTTTGGAACAATAAAAAAAATGTTGGCTAGCTAGCAGTGTAATTAGATTGCAGTGCTGCATTTTGATCAAGTTTTTGAATGCTACATTGAGATTCCCCCAAAAATATATACCTCAAATGAAATTAAGAAAGCTTAAAAAAAATCACTAATGGGTTTGGTTAGTGCCGGGAAATATCACACGATGGATAGTAAGAAATATACATTTTGTTAATAGATTTTGGGTCCCAATTTGACGTGTATTAAATATCTTGAAGTAATAACCTGGCTTAAAATGCAATATACCTAGAGATAACTTTAAGATTATTGTCTGGAAGACAATAACATTATAATTTTTTAGAACAATTATTTATTACAACCATGACAAAGTGCCCTACTGCCAGACCCACATTCTGCCCATTCTATTTTGAGTTGGGTAGATCAACAGTTTTGTGAAAGCAGTGCCTTGGCTTTCTCAGCCTTTGGAAAACTTACTCCAATGGCTCAACAGAGTAGGAGCAGTCAGAGTAACGACATAGGACCGCCCACTCTATTTAGAGCAGACAGTCAAAAGGTAATACTTTGACTGAGACTATCTGTTTGGTCATGTATCAGACCTGCCCTCCATTGAGGTTGGCCTAAAATTGCACCTAGGGACTGGTGAACCACGAACAGTAATTTCTAGTTGAAGATTTAATTTTTCCTCTTCCAATTTTGTAGGAATTGGTTGTGAGTTTTTTTATATTGAACTGTGTTTTGACTCTTTTGACTATTTAAATGTAGCTAAATAGTTTTCACATTTTCCTGGGTTAAGGTTGGTTGTTTTGTTCCAAAACTACAAGTTGAGCCCTGGTTTAAATTATTGGAACTGTGTATTTGGCCTTACAGGATTTTGATACTTATTACTTGGCTATTCCTTACATCTTGAACAAATAATAACTCATTTTCTTACAGAAAGGAGGTGCTTTGATCAACACAGGAAGTCTTGGACTTTTTTGGAGGGAAAGCCCTTGCTGAGCTCTTTCTATAATCCTTGTAGGCTGTGAAAAATAAACTCTTTATTCTGGTGCCAGAGCCTCCAAAAATGCATTAATAATGATTCTTAGGGTCTATTAAGATGGCGGACGGATAGTCGTCGCCACCGCCGGAGGACATCCGCCTGCGAATGCATCTCGGAAAAATCACCAGTCCTGTTAGCATGGCGGGGGCGACCACGGCGGTGAGATTTTCCGCCCACCACTTTTCTGCCGGTAGCAGTCGGCACGCCTGTCTTACAGGTGGAACTGGACCCCCACAATGGTGCCGGTGCAGGGCCAGGCTCTGCCAGCATGATTATAATGCCAGCGGTAGCCAGCCTTTCCACGGAGGTAGAAAGGCATGCAGAGGATGTCTATGGGGGCACATTGCGGGCCCCGAATGTGTTGGCGGTGTGTGTGGGTGCACTGGGGAGGTACCCATGGTACCCCACTACATGTCCCTGTACCAGCTGGCAGGCACTGTGCCGTGCCTGCCAAGCAGTGCAGGGATATGCTGGACATGTTCCTTTTGACATTGCGGCGGTGCTGCTGGCAGCAGCAACCGCCGCAATGTTAAAGCTCGCGATCGTATCGCTGTGGTCAGATTTTGAATGCGGATCATACTAATTGGACCGGCGGTTATGCCGCGGTCCTGGCGGGCGGTCTTTTCCCGCTACCATGGCGGTCGGGGTGACTTCCCGACCGCCATCCTAATAGACCCCAAAGTTTGTTCTTTGACAACGCTCTAAACAAAGATAGGCCTGGGAAGAATTTTTGTTATGATGATGTAATCTAACATAATGCCCCACTTATTGGATTCCACTTATTGCAGGAAATGCCCAAAGTTATGCCATTATGACACATCAAGTAATTTTCTGTCTGTTTGTAGGTACATTCTATTGCAGGTTCATGGGAAGAAAGCAAACTAACAGTAGCCCAATGGCTCCTGTTCACAATATTTGCCATTTAACAATATTTGTAGTACAAAATGTGTACTCATGTCTAAAATTACCACAAGGACACATTTCACACAAAAAATATTACTCTAATATATGTTTGTATGCCTCCTACAACTTGGATGTCATTGTTTTGGTCTGATGATTATAGTGTGAGCTAGATAAAAGGGAGCAATATTCCTATTGGACTGTACTCTGTGTTTTTTGCACTGCTTGTTTCTTTGTTTACTTTTAGGTTTTATGAGAAACTCAATTAAACAAATAACAAAAATATATATATGGCACAAAATGCCAGTTTAATTTAGCATAAGTTTCCTACAACTTCACAAAATTACGCAAAGGCATATTACAGATATTATGCACAGTAATAAAAGAAGCTAAATTTGAATGTAAAAAAATTAAGGAATCAACTTATTGTTGTAAAAATGTAACCATTGAAAAATAATTTGAAAAAAAGAGTTTCTTTTTTAAACTGTCTATGCTAGTGAGAGTAAGGCAGATATCTCTGATAAAGGGTTTATCATTTATTTGGTAAATAATCAAAAACTCTATCTGTCAGACTATAGTGAGCGGGATTTTCAGAGTACTTTGAATCCATCTCAAAAACTCCTCATTCTCAAGCAGTTTCTGATATCCTGGATGTGGATAATACTTCAGACGGAGTTCTTAAAGTAAACAAATTGCTAACATCGGTAAACCTCCTAGGCCAGTATTCTAAATTGACTTTATGTATTAATTTTGTATTACTTGTTTAGCCTCAAACTTATTATAAATATGTAAAGGGTTTATTGTAAAGATGGTAATAGAGGAAGGAGCTACGCTAGCAAACAAGATGGCTGCTTAGGCTCCCGGCTCCGCCGACCTCCGTATCCTGCCAGATGATCCTGTCGATAATCCTGTTTTTACGCCCGACCTCCGTGTAGATGAACCGATCCACGCTCCGATGGTGCAATCCCGAAAACTTAATCGGCTTGATTGACGGAGTTGTGTCGAGTTGAAGTTTACGGCCTATTCCAGCAGGAGAGCTGGGACCTCGAGTTTTGACCCAGCCGGGTTGCAGTTGAACAACATCGGCCGTGAGAATCAAGCAGGGTCCGGTCTACCGCAGTGGAGGTCTTTTTTGCCCGATTTTGATGGCGGTCATTCTGATTGACTAGCATCAAGGGAGGAATGACGTGGCACGACAGTGGCTGTGGGTGGAGGTCCCTGTCCCGCGGACCCGGTTTGCCACCGCCGGGGTTCGGTGGGTCGGGGTCTTCGCTCGCGGCAGCGGAGTGCAGATTGCTGCCGCAGAAACCGATCAGTCACCCTTCGATGCCGTCCGTTCCGCTCCTGTCTGTTCCCCTGGAGAAACCGGGCTCTCTGGGGAAGTGAATATGATCGGTACTGAGCGAGGAGAAATGGACCCTACGGAGCGTGAGCCGTCGCTGAAGACAGTATTGGCAGCCATCGGGGCATTTCAGTCACATATGGATGCCCTGATTCACAAAATGATTACGGGCCTTTCTGAGAAGGAGTGTGTGGAACCGGACCCTGCTCCACTGCATGTACTGCTGCCGGCTACGATTCATACGACAACCATTTTGATTCTGGACAAGGACCCCGTGCAACAAGAGGCGCCGAATCCTTTGGTCGGTACTCTGGAGAATCCTGAACCCGGTGTTTTGAACATATTACTACGCCTACCATCATTGCTGTCTTTGGGAGAATCGATTGGCGTTCCCTTCCTGGAGCCTCATGTTGGTGATTGTTCTTGGACTTCTGTTTCATCTTTTCCCTCTTTGGTGACTGTACGATCGTGGAGAAAACAACATTGGGACTATTTCTCCATGAGGAAGCGTTTCTGTGCGGATGGAGTTCTTGAGGAATTACTGACTTTGATTTGTTTTGGACTGAATTTTTTCGGACTCTTTCTGCACTTTGATTCTCCTGTAGAAGTAGTGGTCCTACCGGGAGGGGTGCGCATGATGGTTCGGAAGGGCCAAGGCTGAGATCGATTGACAGGGGTGGAACTATGCCTTAATAAATGTGGGATTCGTAACTGTTGGTCTAACGGGAGGCTGGGCGGTGTATCACGGCTCCCCCTAATCTACCTTTTCTGTGATGTCTGATAAAATTGTATATTCGTCATAGGGGGTGCCTGTCTCTGGCAGGGGGAAGGAGACCGGGAGCCCATGCGGAAATGCCCTCCCCATGTTTTCTCTTTTCTATCTTTAGAACTTAGTTAGTTTGGGCGACAGGCACACTGCTAGTTGAGGTTAGGCGATAGCCATATGCAGGGGTGCAGGGTGGGGGGATGGGTTTATTGTTTTATTTTTGCTCTTGTTCTTATGGTTTTCTTTTCTTCTATCTAGTCTTTCACTTATTAGTAATATTGGCGAAATATCCAGATTTTGTTTAAATTCCAGTGTCTGGTTGCCATGCTTTTTCTACTATTCTGATTTTATGGGTGGACGGGCTCTGAGGGCCTGCACTTAAATTGTTTATCGATTGTAATGCTACCAATCCTGCTTCGTACCTACTAGCGCAGGCGTCTCAGCGATTCTTCTGTCGCCTCACGTCTATCCTGTCATTGTACCTGTCCACCCTGTTATTTATTTATTTTTTTCCAATTTTTGAAAACCTTTATTGTGCATGAAACAAAGAACAAATACGGGCCCACAACCATCCGGCCGGCCACGAACACTCATGAAGCACTAGTGCATGCAATACGGCGACACAGTAATACGTCATACCATCAGCTAATATTTAGAAAGCAAACTGGAGAGTGCCGCAATACCATGACACAGGAGCAATGAAGGTTAATTTTAAATTTTTGCGCGACTATTGAGTTCAGGTCGGGTTGTTCCTTAATCATGAAAAATAATAAAATAAGAGCAAGGTCCATGCAGGTGGGACATGACAGTAGCTACAGTTCCAACCGATCTCACATCTCGAAAATCAAGTCCCCACCAGGCAGGATGGCAGCTAGATATCCACGCTACAGGGTATTAGTCTCAACATCACATTTGTGTCTCCGCCGCCACCCATCCCCCAGTATGCCTAAACACGGGCCAAGACGAAAAGGGAAAATTATAGAAAAAGATCATAAATAGGCACCATAGAAACTAACAGAAACTGAAATATAACCCCCCACCCTACACACATGCAGAGGCTATGGCCTACCCCCCCTCCCCCCAGCAGAGTGTCTGTCGCCCCATAAACCCGAAATATAGCAAGAAAAGAGAAAAAGGAGAGAAAAAAGAAAAGAGAAAGCAAAGGAAAAATATAAACCAGTGATATAGGGAGCAAGAAAAGAAATTCCATCCTATAACTCCCACTAAAGAAAGGTCGGGAGGAGGGCTAGTTACACATATGCACGGACACCGCCGGCTCAATAAACATTCTCCACCCCAATATCTGCAACAAATAGATTCACCAAAAGTCTAACAATTAGGGAGAGTCAACTCACATTACGCAATGAAACAAACCGAATTCGGGTCCCTCCCAGTCTCCACCCGCCAGTGTATCAATTCAGCAAAGGGACCGCCTAGCCCTGGCCCGATCTGGGACTCATCCTCTCACCCACCCTCTGTGGTAGTCCAGTGCAGTCCAAGTTGACGAAAGAAAATGGCCACCTTGAGGAGGGGGGAGGTGCATAAACACAGAAAGAGCGTCGCCTGTCCCCAGAAAGTGTATCTCCCTCAGTCACAAACTCTTCCGAAACATCCAAGCGACAAAAGTCACGAAGCAGGGGGATCAAAGTCTCTAAGGAAGGAGCAGATGAAGAGGCATGAGGACAGGCTGCTAGTGACCAAAGCAGCGAAGCTAGTAAACGAGGCAGACAGTCAGTCACGGAACAAAGGGGAGACAATGTTGCAGCAACAGACCTGATGGGTGGCAACGAGTCGCTACAAGCCGCAGCAGTAGCTACCTTAACCGCAACAGTAACACTCGGAGGCGGTGGTGTGCTGATAGACTGTGGCAAAACCAAATCCAGACTCTGTCGGGGATGGACCAACTGCTCCCGACACAGAGCATGGGCACATGCATCAATTTTCACACCCAGTACACTGTAGTTGTGCGTCATCTCCGATCGCAGCTCACCCAAGACCGCTAACACATCCTTGTAGGTCCATTCAGGCTGTAATTCCCGTATCTCTGCACTCCCGGAGGAAGAGTGTGCTCCGGCCCCCTGCACGAAAGTGTGCTCGCAGTCCCATGATGAGGGCGGGTAGTCATCCCCACAGTGCAGAATAGCAGGCATCGCCATCTTGCCCTCAATCCACTGGAGTGCTGGGGGGGGGGAAGGGGGGTCGCGGGACACGACCGATCAGCAGCTGTCGTCCCCGGAATACACTATGTCCCCCTCGGTCTGCGGCGTAATCAGGGAACCGCTGGCAGCATGGTAGATCAGGCAGAGTAAAGAGGGGCTCACCGATGTCGGGCAGAGTAACGATGGGAGCCGCCCAGCATCATGGCGGCCACGGACAAAGGAACCGCAGGCAAAGCACGTCTCCCCCTTGTCCCCGTGCAACTCAGTGTACACGCGGTAAATCTTGGCGGCAGGCGTCGGCCGGGCTGTATTCAGATTTAAAAGACTCCTCGCAGTTGCACAACCTCCGTAGCAGAACAGCCACCTCGGGGCACGTGAGGTCCGGCAAGCGCTGTGGAGCGAGCGGGGTCCCGGGCAAGGCGATCCGGCCGATAACTTCTGTCTCCGGGCGGGTGGAGAGGTCGGAGGAACACCATCAGAGCCAGCTCCGCTTCCCGCACATTTCGGTCCAAAAAAACATCAGGATGGCAAGCAGGACTTAGGTGCGGGACTCCAGGGCAGGCGGTGCCGAGAGGCTGCACGTCCGCTCAGGTCGCCATCTTGGCTCCTCCCCCGTCCACCCTGTTATTATGTCTGTATGTATGGCACCGGATATGTCTATTCCCTTTTTCTTGTTTTAAAATAATAAAAAGATTTATAAAAAGAAGATATCAATAGAACATTTTGAGAAGGTACGTTCATATGTATTCCTAAAAAAATTCTAACAAACAACCATTTCAAAGTAAATGTAATGACCTTTTTTCTAACATATGTGGAGTGTAAAGTTGTTGCTAAAATCCTGAACCAAAAGTTTTAACTTAGTTCACCATATTTAACCGGACTTCAACATAAACAGGGCTTAATAAAGGTAGAATGCGTACAATTAAAATATAATTATTGTCGGAGGAACCGCGCCAGCGAGCAAGATGGCTGCTTAGGGACCCGGCTCCGCCAACCTCTCTCTCCGGCCGCTATATCCTGCCCATCCTCCTGAGCCCTAAACACTCTACCTGGTAGAGGAGCTCTAGTGACGCCCGCGGGTGCTGTTTCGGCTTATCCCCGAGTTCTGGCGACGAAGAAAAGTCGTCCTGAGGATCCGGGCCTACCTCCTCTGGGAGACCAGGGCCTCGAGTGGAGGCGTGGCCGGCCCCTAATGTGACAACATAGGCCGTAGTGGGCCGGGTGGGGTCGACCCGATTTTGTAGTGAGCCGCGATCGGCCCGCGCTCGGCTGCGGGCCCCACAACAATGAAGCACCGTCTCGGCTATTGAGGAGGGGCACAGGCATTAATGCACAAGTTACTACTTGTGTAAGAGACATTAGTTAGTGATAGATTCCTTACCTTAGAATATCCCCAGGCGTCAGACTGGATCCGGAAACTTTTGCGTAGCAATACCCCTGCGCGCCGGTAGGCGTCGTCTGCGGCTCCGCGTCCGTCGTCGGCGTCGTGAGCGCCGGGATGACGTCATCGGAGTACTTAGACGGCGCCCATGCGCGCTGACGTCAGTTCTGATAACACAGCTTTTCCGCGCCAGATACGCAGAGCCATGATAGAACTAACACTGGTGCCATGAAACTAGGGCCCTGAAAGGGGATGACCTTAACCCTAGATATCGGTTCGCAGAACGGGGAGGATGGGTGGGCGGTAAGGAATCTATCACTAACTAATGTCTCTTACAGATATATCGTTACACAAGTAGTAACTTGTGCATCTGAAAGAGACACGTTAGTGATAGATTCCTTACCTTAGAATAGATACCCCAGCAATACCAACCCCGGTGGTGGGTCTGCGAACCAATATCACACCAGAAAGTCCTGGAGGACGGAACGGCCAAAGAAGCCATCCCTCCGGACTTGACTGTCCAGGCAGTAGTGTCTTGCGAACGTGTGCAGCGAGGCCCACGTGGCTGCCTGACAGATGTCCTGCAGGGGGACACCGCGGCCCAGGGCAGTTGTCGTTGCCGTGGCCCGAGTGGAGTGAGCCCGCAATCCAGCCGGGGGCTCTTTCCTCGCCATGGAGTAACATGCTTGGATACACAAGATGATCCACCTAGAGATGGTCCTCTTGTGCACAGCCTTTCCCTTCTTCGCGCCCACGTAACCAACGAAGAGTTGGTCATCCACCCGGAATTGGCATGTGCGATCTAGGTAGTAGGAGAGCGCACGTTTTGGATCCAGACGGTGGAGCCTCTCCTCCTCTTTCGAGGGATGCGGAGGCGGAAAGAAGGTGGGCAAAGTGATGGACTGCCCGATGTGGAAGGCCGTGACAACCTTGGGCAGAAAGGAAGGTCGTGTACGTAACACCACCTTATCAGGATGAACAGACAGGAAAGGTGGAGAAGAAGAAAGAGCCTGGAGCTCACTCACCCTCCTGGCAGAGGTGATGGCAACCAGGAAGGCCGTCTTTAGAGTAAGGAGACGAAGAGGGCAGTTATGAAGCGGCTCAAAGGGAGCACACATCAGATAGGTGAGAACCTGATTCAAGTCCCACTGGGGCATCACGAAGGGAACAGGAGGGAACATGTGCGTGATGCCCTTCAGAAATCTACTCACAATAGGGGACTTGAATAAAGAAGGCTGATCTGGTAGCCTCAAGAAGGCTGATAGAGCAGAAAGGTACCCTTTAAGAGTGCCAAGAGCAGAGCCCTGCTGGGCAAGGGAAAGAAGAAAGAGCAGCACTTCCGAAAGGGGTGCAGAGAGAGGATCCACAGCCTTTGCTGTGCACCATGCCACAAATCTGTTCCACCGGCAGGCGTATACCGACTTTGTGGAGGGACGCCTGGCTGCCAGAATGATATCACAGACTTCGGGAGGCAAGTCAAATGGCCTCAACTGCCGCCGCTCAATCTCCAAGCTTGTAGGTGGAGACTGGACAGGTTCGGGTGCAGGACCGTCCCCTGCTGCTGCGACAGAAGGTCCTCCCGAAGAGGCAGACGAATCGGGGGATCGACTGACATGCTGAGTAGCTCGGGATACCAGTATCTTCGTGCCCAGTGCGGAGCCACAAGGATGACCTGGGCCCGGTCGCGCCTGATCTTCTTCAGCACTCTGGGCAGAAGTGGTATAGGCGGAAAGGCGTACAACAGACCGCAGCTCCACTCGCGACGAAAAGCGTCTCCGAGCGAGTGCCGCCTTGGAAATTCCAACGCGCAGAACTGCTGACATTGCGCGTTCTCTTCTGTGGCGAATAGATCTAACCAAGGCTCTCCCCACTGTCGAAAGAGACCTTGCGCCACGTCCGAGTTCAGACGCCATTCGTGATCCATCATGCACCGGCGGCTGAGTTCGTCCGCCCTGGCATTCAGAGAGCCTGCCAGGTGTTGAACCACCAGGGTCACGCCCTGATGTTCCAGCCACTGCCAGAGGCGCAGAGCCTCCTGGCAGAGGGTCCACGACCCCACACCGCCCTGTTTGTTGCAGTACCACATGGCGGTGGTGTTGTCGGTGAACACTTGCACTACGCTCCCCTTGACAGAGGGGAGGAATGCCTTCAGTGCAAGACGAATCGCCCGCAGCTCCAGAAGGTTGATGTGGAGCCGGGACTCCGCCGGAGACCAGAGGCCTCTGATCTCCGCCTCTCCCATGTGGCCTCCCCAGCCCTGGAGGGACGCGTCCGTCACAACTACGTGCTCTGGCTGGGGAAGGGAGAGGGGTCTGCCACTGACCCAGTCGCGGTCCGTGAGCCACCACTGCAGTTGCTTCGCAGTGCCCTCTGAGATCAGGACATGATCGGACAGGTTGCCCTGATGCTGGGCCCACTGAAACTTCAGGTCCCACTGCAGAGCCCGCATCCGCCACCTGGCGTGACGCACCAGAAGGATGCAGGAGGCCATCAGCCCCAGAAGCCGCAGCGTCAACCTGACCGAGACCCGGGATAACGGCCTGAAGACAGGAATCAGAGCCTGAATATCCCGAACCCGCTGTTCGGGTGGGTAAACCCGAAACTGCGCCGAGTCGAGAACCGCTCCGATGAAGAGGAGCTTTTGAGAGGGACACAGGTGTGACTTCGGCACATTGATGGAGAACCCCAGCAAGTGCAGGAGGTCGGCCGTAGTCTGGAGGTGGCTGACGACTGATTGGGGCGAGCCCGCCTTCAACAACCAGTCGTCGAGGTAGGGGAAGACTGATATCCCCTGCCTGCGCAGATGGGCTGCGACCACCGCCATCACCTTCGTGAACACCCATGGGGCGCTGGCAAGGCCGAAGGGGAGCACGGTAAACTGAAAGTGCTCTTGGCCTACCATGAACCGTAGGTAACGCCGGTGGGCCGGCAGGACGGGGATGTGGAAATAGGCGTCCTGCAAGTCCAACGCTACCATCCAGTCTCCCGGGTCCAGGGCAGCCAGGACCTGAGCCAAAGTGAGCATCTTGAACTTCTCCGTCCGGAGGAAGCCGTTGACGTTCCGCAGATCCAAGATAGGGCGTAGGCCCCCTTTGCCCTTCTTGGGTACCAGAAAGTAGTGGGAGTAACAACCACGTCCTACTTCTGGCCCAGGAACGCGCTCGATGACCCTCTTGGCCAAGAGGGCCGAAACCTCCTCTCGCAGAAGTTGCAAGCGATCCCCCGACACACGGTGGAATTGAGGTGGCATGGATGGAGGGGAAGACTCGAAGGGGAGGGAGAAACCCCTTCGGACAATTTGCAGCACCCACCTGTCCGAAGTGACTGTATGCCAGTGGGAGAGGTGATGGCGAACCCTGCCTCCCACAGGCGTCACATGGGCCTGAAAACTCGGACTAGGAAGGTTTTGAGGCGGGGGCTGCTGAGGGAGGTGTGGACTGGCCTCGCCGCTGGCCCCGACCACCGCCACGGCGGTTCCCACGTCCGCCACCGCGTTGCTGAACATTCTGCGGCGCGTGGCTGACGGTCCGTGGTGGGGCGCCCCTTCCGTGGCCACGAAAGGAGCGAAAGGCACCCGATTGCTGGCGTGGGGCCGTAAGGCCCAAGGACTTGGCCGTGGCCCTGGAGTCCTTGAAACGTTCCAGCGCATGGTCTGCCTTGTCGCCGAAGAGGCGACGGCCATCAAACGGCATGTCCAGGAGGGTGGCCTGGACATCGGCCGAGAAGTTGGCGGACCTCAACCAGGCGTGGCGTCGAACCGCCACCGTCGTTGCCATCGCCCTGCCCAGTGAGTCCGTGGTATCCAGCCCACACCGGATAGAAAAACGTGCCGCATCTCGGCCGTCCGCAAGGGTTTGGCTGAGTTTAGCCCTGACCTCCTCAGGGCATTGTGGCAGCACCTCCGCAACCGTGTCCCACAGAGTGTGGGTGTAGCGGCCCAAGAGACAGTTGGTGTTCACAGACCGTAGCCCTAGGCTCACAGACGAGAAGACCTTCTTCCCGAACTGCTCATATCTCTTGGATTCCCTGTCGGGCGGGGCCGACGGGAATGCGGTTTGGGAGTTAAAGGCCTGGATGACCAGGCTCTCGGGGTGGGATGGGTGGACAAAAAGCAGGGGTCGCCCGGTGCCGGGCGGTAGCGTCTGGCCACGTTCCTGTCCACAGGGGGGCCTGTGGCGGGCTTGGACCAAGTGCCCAGCAGAACGTCACACAAGGCCTCATTGAACGGCAGGAGGGGCTCCGCGGAGCCGGACTGCTGTTTGAGGACCTCAGTGAGGAGATTAGTCCTCACGGCCGCGACGGGGAGCTGAAGGTTTAAGGCCTTAGCTGCCTTCGTCAACACTACGCTGTAAGCAGAACCCGCCTCCGAAGCCACAGTCGGGGGCGATGTAAATCCAGTGTCTGGCGAGGTGTCAATACCACTGGCCTCCCCAAGCTCATATGTCCAGTCCTGATGTGACTGGCAATCACGTGCCAGAGGGTCCTCGGACCCCTCCCATTGCTCCTCGTCACCTGGCTCCTGGAGACCAGGATTAACAGCCAGGGCCTCCTCGTGGAGATAGAAGTCTCCAAAGGCCGACGGAATCGGCGCCCAGCGGCGCCCCTCCGACTCCTGAGTAGGACCGTAGGAAACAATGGGGTCGGCAACCACATCGGCTGCCGGGGACGACACCTGAAGGGACGGCGCCGGCGAGGTCGTAAGGTCGACCGGCGAGGTCCCGGATCTGGAGCCGGATCCAGCGAGGTCGCGCGGCGCCGGGACCGAAGTCGCCAGCGGCGCCGGGGCCGAAGCACCCGACGTCGTCGGGGCCGAAGCGCCCGACCCGGAAGGACCTCCAGACGGAGCCGATCGGCCCGAAGGCGCCACGGGAACCGACTGAGGAGGGAGGGCCCTCATGGCCATGAGGTACCTCTCGACCTCCTCCTGCGACGCGCCGTGCCCAGGGACCCGAAGGTGTGGGGCAGGCGGCGACGCTTGCGACTCCCGCGGAGCCGCGTGGGCGGTGTCGCCCGAGTCCCCGGCCGCATCGAGCGAGCGTCGGGGCGGGTCGGAGGACCGATGGTGTCGTTCCGACCTCTCATGCCTCTTACCTGAGGACTTGGAACCAGACGATCGGTGTCCACTTCCGGAACGTCGATAACTCCGACCTCGCGACCTGTCCCTCGACCTCCCGTGGGACCGGGACCGGGACCTGGAGCGGCGCGGGGCCGAGTGCCTCAGCTCGAGACGCTTGCGGGACCGCTCCCGCCTAGCCTTCGACGTCAGGGCCCGGCAGTCGGCGCAGGTTCGATCGTCGTGGTCGAGGGCTAAGCACTTCAGGCACCGGCGATGGGGGTCCGTGACCGACATGAGTCGGCCGCACTTCGAACAAGGCTTGAACCCGGGCATCCCTGGCACCGATAGTCGAGACAGTCGACTAAGAGAAGATCAAAAAGGATCAAAAAACTTTTCAGTCAAAAAGTGACTGGGGGTAGAGCTTCTTCCGGATCTGCGCTAGCTGGCGCGGAAAAAAGAAGAACTGACGTCAGCGCGCATGGGCGCCGTCTAAGTACTCCGACGACGTCATCCCGGCGCTCACGACGCCGACGACGGACGCGGAGCCGCAGACGACGCCTACCGGCGCGCAGGGGTATTGCTACGCAAAAGTTTCCGGATCCAGTCTGACGCCTGGGGATATTCTAAGGTAAGGAATCTATCACTAACGTGTCTCTTTCAGATCTACCTCCTGCTCATGCCTGCTCCCTTGTGGATGAGTGCCCCGGGGGAGCTTGGTGACCCCTGGAGACTGCCCGGTGAGTGAAGGGATCCTGCTGCTGGGATATGGACGGCGTCTGGGTTGGTGTTTCCCCCCTGGGACACAGGGGGTGCTCTCTCCCTACCTGCCATAAAGTTGGGGCAGCTCCTTGGAGAGGCGGGCGTTGGCTACTGCTGAGACCCGGCCCTGGAAACCTGGACAGCGGCGCGGACCCGGGGAGCAGAAATGGAGGGGTCACACAGGGGAGCCGCTTAGCAGCCAGAGGCGGAGAGGAGGACTGCTCAGTAGGCAATATTGCCTTGGCTGACCCCTAGGGGGAGACCCCTGCTGATGTCTTGCTGGTGACCGGAGGCGGGACTGCGCCCGAGAGAAGACCCTGGGGTCCACCCGGCATGAGAGGCGTCCGGGGACCCACGGACACTTCTATGGGGAGCGGTGAGGTGTCGCTGGCTATCATTTTAGACGAGGTAAGGAGCAGCCCTAGAGAGCCTTAGTGAACACCAGCTGTAAAGGTGGGGAGATCCCAGTGGAGGTGCTGGCCAAAACGTCTGTTCTGGGCTGCAAAAGATCTTGCCAGGGGATTAGATATACTGCACCCGAGAGTTCAAAAGTATGAGAGGAGCGGCCCGGACGGGGTGACTGGACGTGACCAGGCAGAAGTGAGCGGCGCAAGGTTGGAAGCAGACCGTTGTTGGATAGTCGGGGCGGGCGGAGAAACTGCGCCCTGACGATAGATGTGGTGAAGAGGTGTTTGTCATCATGAGGCAAGATGGCGGCAAAGAACAACTCGGATAAATCCCTGCCCAAGTCCACCAGAGGAGCCAGAGCCATTCAATCCAACAAATTGGATCGCTACACTCTGGCTAAAGGGTCACCTATAGAACTGAAAAAAGACCACGTGAGAGGGGACGACAACACTCCTGCCAGGGACGAGCCGACACTGACGGATCTTATGGTGGCTATTACTGGAGTCCAGACATCCCTGGGCCAGAAGATGGAGGCTCTGGACACTAAACTTGACACCGTTACCATTGAGGTGGGGCTGATCAAAGCGGATCTCACAAAGGCAAGTGAGAAGGTCAAATCGCTAGTAGTCAAGACAGCTAGCCTCATAGATGATGTGAACCTGTTGCAGTAAGAGGTGCGTGATCTTAAGGCCTCGAGAGTTCTTACTGATCATAAGCTTGATTATTATGAAGGAAGGGCACGACGCAACAACGTTTGTATACTGGGGGTGCCAGAGAAGTCGGAAGGTCAAACACCGGATCTATTTATTGAGAATCTCATTCTTAACCACCCCAAACCTAAAGGTCTTAGTAATTTCTTCACGGTGGAACGTGCCCACAGAGTCCCGGGCAGTAGACCTCGACCGGGGGCGCAACCCCGTCCTATGATTGCTAGAGTTTTGAACTTTCGAGACAGATGTGATCCTTCAGGCGGCTCGAACCGGAGCTTCATTGCGATTTGAAAATGCCACTATCTCCTTCTTCCCGGATTTTACCCAAGCGGTACAAAAGCAACGACAGGGCTTCTTGGAGGTGAAGAAGAAATTGAGAGACAAGGGTATAAAGTACCCTATGATGGGGGCGCTAGGTGGCGCCAGACTGCAATGGCCGCTCTGGTGTAGAGCTCCCACCCGAGCCAGGCAATTTTCTATTCATAACCCCCATCCTGCCACCGCATATTGTACCGCAAACATCACCACTAGGTACCGGATGGTACACTGCTGCCGCGGTGCAAATCTGGAGTCGGAGCTCCGATCATAGCTGGAGATATGCACGGGTGAGCGGGGCGGCGGAAAAGCAGGCTGACGGCATTGGAAGGCTGCTCCAGCGGCGAGGGCTATGTGAGGCCGCTGCTGCATGGGCCTGTACGCGGCTTGACTGGCGATACTGTGCAGGGCCGAAAGCTTGCTGGGACGCCCCATCCGAATTTACCCCCACTGATCTGGCCCCCGGTGAAGGGACGAAAGCTGCATTGTGGTCACCCCTGCTGCCGAGTGAAGCTTTCCCAGGTCACGATAGAGAGGAGAAAGGAGAACGGCGGAGACACTTGGGCCCCGGACAACAGAGACGGTCAGAGAAGGTGGAGGCAGGAAACTTAGGGAAATCTGCAATAGCGGCGAGGCCCGGTGAAAGACTGAGCTTGCGAAGGAGAAATCGGAGTGGGAGGCCTATACGGAGGAGGACCGGCAGTGGCGAGAAATGCAGCAGGAGCTGTCATTTCAAACCTAGACGAGACCCAGACCCCAGTGGCCGGAGCATGCCTACTAGTGGTGGGATGATGGTGGGTTGAAGCCTTGCTGCCACACTGAAACTCACCCACAGTGTAATCCCTTTTGCGGACTGCAACCTCTCCTTCTGCTGACCATACCGGAGCCAGGTCATTGCAACAGGAACCTCTCGGGGCGATAGTGAGTGCCGCCATTTTGGGAGCGGGAGGGCCGCAGGTCCCAGCAGACAAGAGCGACCATACGCACGGATAGACGCGGCGCTCGAGACCTACAGGCGCCCTGTGGCTCGGACGAGGGGCTTGCGCGCCGCGGACACCTGAGAATTGGCCTGTCTAAGACTGCCGTGTGACTGACCTGAACTCACTCCAGCCTGGGGATTGGTACTACGGGGAAGCTGAAGGGGCCTGGTGGTTGAAGGCTGGCTGTAAGGACTCTGCCGGGTGCCACTGCGATTGCCTTCCTGCCATCAGCCGGGCTCAGGCTGCAGACACCTGGTCGACATGGGAAAGACGGAACCCAGGCAGTCGAAGTTGGCGTTCGACACCCGCAAAACTCACAGCTCTGCTTCTAGGGATCGTGGGGACGACAACCCTCCGGAGATAAGGGAGGAAGGATGGAAGGCTTTGCTGGTGGGCATGCAGCAGAGTCTCACCTCCATAGTCTCGAAAATTGATTCTATGAGCCACAGGTTGGACAACGTCGTAGCGAAGCTGGATAACCACGAAGAGTGGCTGAAGGAAGCAGAACATAGGGTGTCGGACCTGGAAGATGGAGCAGGGACGAGCAAGCAGCACATGCCACAAATGGACAAACTTTTCAAAGTAATTGCTGAAAAGAACGAGGAGTTGGAATCTCGCTCCAGGAGAAACAACGTTCGTATGCTAGGCCTGGCCTAAACTACCAACACGTAGAGGCTTGAAGATTTTATGGAACGCCTACTAACTGAATTATTTGGGAAAGACTCATTTTCCACGCACCTGGTTATTGAAAGAGCACACCGATCATTGGCGACACGTCCTTCCCGGGTGCCCCCCGCGCCCGGTGATAATGTGTTTCCTGAATTACCGCGACAGAGACACATTACTGCGACTAGCGAGAGAAAAAGGGGAAGTGAGGTACTAGAACACCACCCTCTACTTCTACCCCGACTTTACCCAAACAGTGCAGGAAGCCCGTCGCAAATTTCTAGCGGTGAAAAAGAAGTTGCAATCCCAAGGCATCCAGTACGCCATGCTGTATCCTGCGAGGTTACGGATTCATCATCGAGGGACTCAGCACATATTTAATACACCACAACAGGTAGAGGAGTACCTCAAGCATGACAGGCGATCTTCTTTCCGGGAGGAGGCTGCGAGATGTGATCACGATCGCATTCGCCACTATCAGAGCCAGCCTGATGATTGCGGCGTGCATGGAACCATGTTTTCAGCGGCAAAGCCGATGGGCTACTATAAGAGGCTCTGCAGTCTGGGGATGTATAAACTCAGTTGTTGACATGATGGCACAAATGGCCGCCCGGTCACTCACCTCCATCCTGTCAGACCGACCCCTGAGATCTAGGAGGTTGAGGATGGGTGAGATAGAGAGGATGAGTGGCAATGGCGGGAGCCCCTAGTGGCCCCCTATTGAGAGCATTGCCCCAGTTTTTTCTTTTTTGAATGGTTCAATGGTTGGGAGCGCAGCAGCTCTGTTCTGGGGAGGTTAGATGGGGGGGGAGGGATGTTTCTTCCTGGCAAGTTGGGGTAGCTGGTGTGGGTGATGGGGGGCGGGAAGGGGGAATGAATAGTGGGCAGGGATTTTACTGTGAGAATGTGAGTAGTGGATACAACCAAGACAGCACAGAATGCACACCCGATAGTCATGACTGACGATCACAGGGATAGAACAGATCTCAATAATATTTCCTGGAATGTGAGGGGATTGAATGACCCCAGAAAGCGACAGCAGATACTAGGCTATTTGGACCGGCACCATGTCCACATTGCCCTCCTACAGGAGACCCACCTGGCAAAGGGAAGCGCACCCCGTATTGCATCCCGATGGACATCACATAGCTGCTTTGCATCCTACTCAACTTACTCAAGGGGGTAGCCATACTAATTAAACGTGGGGTCAGATTTGTGAAAGGCGGGATGGATGTGGACCCTGAAGGGAGGTACTGTTTGCTGTGGGGCAGGCTTTATTCACACAATATTGTGTTTGCAAATTATTATGGGCTGAATGTTGATGATACTCATCATTTGCTTACACTAAGGGGAAACCTGCACACGCTCGACCACAGGTACATCATATGGGGGTGAGTCTTAAATACAGTAGTGAACCCCAGCTTAGATCGGTCACACGCCACTGCGGCGCACTATACTGCCTCTCAACGCACCTTGCAGGACATTGTAGCCACAGACAGCTTGGTAGACACTTGGCGCTACTTGCACCCAACAAGGAAGGAAGGAACACACCACTCAGCTATGCACAACACCTGGTCCAGACTGGACTATGTGTTCGTCACGAGAGGCATGGAACATTGGGTAGATAGGGCGGTCCAAATGGCTAAAACATTCTCTGATCACTCCCCGGTGACAGTCACCGTGAAGCCCCCGGTGGAATTGGCCCCATATAACAATAGGAGGCTCAGCCCCCTACACTTACAAGACGCTGTTTTTAGGGCAGTGATAGCGCAGGAGATAAAAGAATTCTTCCCCAGAAATACGGGCTCTGTGGCCAGCCTCACAACAGTCTGGGAGGCATTTAAGGTGACCGTGCGAGGGTGGTGCATTTCCAAGGGTGGGGGTATATTGTAGGACCTGCGACGGACCCTGACCACTCTGGAGAATGAGATGAAGGGGCTGGAGCGTGAGATGCTGGGCGGGGATGAGGCAGGAGCCCTAAAGGCTAGTTTGAGGAAGAAAATGACGGAGTATATTGAGGTTGCCGAGAGGGAGTGTATATTCCGAGGGAAACAGTGCACTGCCAGGATATATGGAGAGGGGGATAGGCCTGGGAAGTCACTTGCGGGTGCTGTTAGACACCCTAGTTTCCGCAACTATGTCACTGAACTGCAAAACGAGCAGGAAATTCTTTGTAGGACCCTTCCGGACCAAATGTCCACCCTTAATAAGTATTATAAACAGCTTTATACGTCACACAGTACACGCTGCACCTCAGGGACTACCTCGAGGATGTTGGCCTGGCATGGCTGGAAGACATGCAGCGTAAATTCTTGACTCTCGACCTTGAAGTCGATGAAATCACTGATGCTATAATGAGTATGAAGTCGGGAAAAGCCCCGGGCTCCGATGGGATCCCTATAGATTTCTATAAGACCTACGTTTCCATCTTAGCGCCTATCCTTAAGGAGGTATTTTATGAGGCACTGGAAGAGGGTACCCTACCTGAGACCATGAGAGAGGCCCACATCTTATCGCTGCTTAAACCCGGTAAATCTCCTGACCAATGTGATTCGTACAGACCCCTGTCACTCCTAAACAGTGATACTAAAATCATGGCGAAAGTCCTAGCCACTAGATTAAATCTCCTCCTAGAAAAGTTAGTGCTGCCTGACCAGGCAGGATTTGTGCCAAACCGAGCCACAGCCCATAACCTTCGGACCGTATTGGCAGTTCTTCAGGACATGGACCCGAACTGCGCCGCGGTGGCCGTCTTTCTGGACGCCACCAAAGCGTTCGATTCTGTAGAGTGGGACTATGTGGTGGGGACGCTGGCGCACATGGGGATGCCGGAATCATTCTTATGCTGGATCAAACTACTTTACACTGCGCCGTGCGCCAGGGTTCTTCTTAACGGGTCTCGCTCGGACGCCTGTACTATTACCAGGGGGACGAGGCAAGGGTGTCCTCTATCTCCCGTCCTGTTTGCCATAGCAGTAGAACCCCTAGCAGCTAAATTGCGGCAGGACCACAATCATAGAGGCCTTATATACCCCTCCTGGCAAGTATTAGTGTCCCTATATGCCGACATTACCCTGTATATTCACAAACCGCAAGACAACCTAAACCCGGTATTGCGTGAGATCACTAGATTTGGAGCAATCGCCGGAGTACAAATAAATTGGGGCAAGTCTGCAATTGTTCCACTGACCGACCGCAGACTCCTGCATCCCCTGGACTACCCACTGAAGTCGGAGGAGGCTGATTTTAAATACTTGGGGATCTACATCACCAGGGATATAGAAGCCTTGATGAGGACGAATTATAGGCGGGCTATGACTAAGGTGACGGATAACATCACAAGTTGGCTCAAGCTGCCTCTCTCGATGGCTGGGAGGGTCTCACTAATTAAGATGGTGATAGTACCCACATTTTTATATTTATTCATAAACATTCCCTATCACCCGGGCGCTCACTTTTTTACAACTCTGAAAACGCAGTTGGTCTGGTTAATGTGGGGGGGCAAGCAAGCGCGGTTGAAACTGAACACCCTCACGCTACCGTACCGTTTTGGGGGATTCGATGTACCCAACTTTGAACAATACTATCATAGAGAGCAGGCGCATTTCGCAGTGTACTGGTTTCCTCCTCCCCCCTACATGCCCCACCTTGCGGTAGAAGATGGGCACATTGCCCGGTCCCACCATCGAGGTATGTGTTTACGCCATACAAGGAAAGAGACAAGGACCCGACTACTATACTCCCCAAGAATACCACTAAGTAACTGCCTGCATCTGCAGGTTACGACTGAAAATATTTGCCAGAACTTGTTAACTAAATTTAAATATTCGACTTGGGGGGACCTATACCTTGGGGGAGAATTTCGGACCAAGGACCAGTTTTTTGGGGAGGCTCCGTACACATTTATGGACCTCTTTCTATATACCAGGCTCAAGCAGAGCGTACGGGCCAACACTACATCTTCCCAAAGGATCCGGGGATATTCACCTCCCCCCACCTGGTGCTGCAGAAGGACGCTCCTGCGTATGTCATCTCTATGCTGTATGCACTGCACCTCCTAGTACACAAGTCAGGGCCAGGACAGAATGGGATAGAGACCTAGATGAACCGCTTACGGATGATCAGTGGGAAATGGCATGTCAGCAGACTGAACTAGTGTCTGGTAGTAGCAGGCTACGAATGCTCCATTTCAAATTTCTGCATAGACTGTACCACACACCAGCACACCTGCATAGGCTTCATCTCAGGGACGACGACAGGTGCCTTAGATGTGGACAGGGCCCTGCAGATTTCATACATCTGGCATGGAACTGCCTTCGAGGTGCTGAGTACTGGAGGGAGGTCTTCGCAGGACTGACTGAGATGCAGGGGACTCATATCGAGCCACATCCCGCCAGGGCTCTACTGGACCTGGTTGCAGATATCACCACATCGCAAATTCCTAATTATGGGCATACTCCTAGCCCGAAGATAGGTGGCATGTAGATGGGGCAGGGGAAGAGCGCCTAAATTTAAGGTGTGGATACAGGACATTCCCACTTGGCAGGAACATTTACAAGCTTATGCAGAACAATTACAGACGAAGTCCCGGCCGAAGGATATTTAGGGCCCCTTGATATCTTACCCTGTGAGTCAGCAGGGAGGGGACGACGCGGGTGACACTGGAGCAGAGGGCGAGGCCGTGGTTGAATGAGATGTGTGATTGCAGGGTGCATTGAGGGGGGTGAGGAGGAGGGGAGTAATGGGGACATGTGGAGGGTGGAGGGAATGGGAACTATCCTAGCAGATTGTAGTACCGTATTACCTTTTTCTCGGGACAATTACTAGACGGAAGAACATGATCATGAGACACACGTGCTACTCCAATACGAACTGATTGGTAGAACATGCTCATCTCACAGATATCTTCTTTTGAGGGAACCTAGGGAAGACCATGCGGGGGGTAAGGGTGGGAGGGGGGTAAGGGTGGGAGGAGGGAAGTTGGGGGAGGGGAAATGGATGAATATGGGATTATTATTGCAAAGATACAAACTATGTCTGGTATTTCATGCATTGTACTATGATAAAAGAATATAAATAAAGGTTTTTTAAAAAGTATATATACTTAGCTATATATGATCAAGGTACAATGGCAGATTTTCTTGATAGTCACGTAAAATAAATTGACATTCAATGTAAAAAAATAAAAAATAAAAATAAAGTACGCTATGATGTTTCCAGCCTGCCTCCGGGTGGAGCTCAATGGGAAGGCCCGTTTTTTGACAATCCTGTGGTTGCAGCGGATTGGTTGGACAGCGCCCATATGCCGGGCTCCGAGAATCAAGACCGAGCAGAGACGAATGAACAATGATTTAGTAAATATGGGGACTTGAATGGCTTGAATTGTTGTAAGTAGCTGTGGGTTTAGGGGGGGGGGGCATGTACATTGTTTCCCTGCCCTGCCTAGCCAAGTTTGGAAAGTAAACTCGGTGTATTTATTAGAGCAGGGGCAGCGACGATGGGTCGGGGGGAGGGTCAGCGGGTCAGCCCAATGGCCCTCCTCTGTTTTCTGCTTTTAGTTACTGATAGATTAGATTGGGGCGACAGGCAAACTGCTAGTTGGGGATGAGGGTTCAGATTTGTGAGGTGTTTCGTGTTACAGGTTTTTTTTTTGTTTACAATGTTTTTTTTCGCATCAGGTGTCAGTATTGCTTTTCAATGCTAGTGCTAGTGGTGTGGGGTGAATGTCTCGTACTAGTCAGGGATCCAGGATAAAAGTGTTGAGCTGGAACGTCAATGGGCTGGGTGCCAAGATTAAAAGAGGGATGGTGAATCAGCTAATTAGAAGACACTCCCCGGAAGTCGCTTTGCTACAGGAAACGCATCTTGTCGGGAATCAGTGCATGGCCCTACATAGAGGGGGATACAAATTAGTAGCGCATGCTGGGTTTAAATCCGGGTCTAGAGGGGTTGGTATCCTACTCAAAAATTCTTTCCCGTTTAGTCTGCAGGCTACATGGTCGGACCAGAGGGGCAGGTATGTGGGTATCTCGGGACAGCTGGGGGGTAGGACGGTTACCTTCTTGTCCATCTATGTGCCGCCGGGCCTTCAGTCTGACACCTTTAAAGATCGGAGTGCTGTTTTGCTAACCCTGCCCCTGGGTCACCTGGTGTTGGGGGGAGACTTCAATGCGGTACTCGATGGGGGAGTGGATACATTTCCGCCACGTCCGCATGAGACAGCACAGAGGTGGCTCCCTGAGTTCCTTGAATCACTGGGGTTAGTGGACAGCTGAAGAATACATAACCCGACCCAAAGATACTTCACTCATATATCTGCCGCACACAATAGCATGTCCAGGTTAGATTACATACTAGTTCCTGCGGCCATGGCACACACAGTTAAAGAGGCAAGATACCTAGGAAGAGGTATTTCAGACCATTCCCCGTTGTGGTTACAGGTCGAGATCGGGCCCTTCAGAGGTTGGTAGAATCGCTCCTATTAATGCTTGGCACTTGAAGGACCCAGCCACAATGAAGGAAAATGTGGGCACTGTCAATTCAACACTGTCTCAGTGGGAGGCATATAAGGTAGTACTACGAGGTGCGGTCCACTCCTTGATAGCAGGTAAAGTGGTGGTCAAGGTAGAGGTGGAAGTCGTAGAGTTGGAGACAAGGGTGTCGGATACGGAGGATTTCACACACCATTTCCAAACTGTGTATGCGCCAGTCTAGGACTGACCGGAGGAGGACTCACATTTGTTGCTTAGAGATATTGCATTGCCTTGCTTGTCTGATTCTGACAGAGAGCTTATGGAGGCGGAATTTTCCAACGATGAAATAGCGTTCGCTATTCGCTCCATCCGCTCGGGAAAAGCTATGGGCCCAAATGGTATCCCCATTGAATTATATAAATTGTGTCCGAATAAAATGGCGCTGTATCTCCGGGAGATGTTCCTAGAGTCGCGAGATGTTGGGTCCCTTCCCCGAGATCAGAGACTTGCGTCCATTGTTGTAATTCATAAAGAAGGGAAACCCCGGGACCTATGTGCGTCTTACAGACCTATATCACTCTTAAATGCTGAACCTAAGGTCTTGGGAAAACTGCTGGCAAACCGGCTAATAAAGGTGATCGGCGACCTGATACACCCGGATCAGTCCGGGTCAGTCCGGGTTTATTCCTCACCGCAACACCGCGCTGAACCTGCGTCGTCTTCACGGCGTCCTGGCGAGAGCGGAGTCGTTGCGTGAGCCAGCCATCTTGGTCTCCTTGGATACCACAATGGCCTTCGATACTGTGGAATGGCCATACTTGTGGGCTGCCCTCGCGAAGTTCGGTTTTGGCCCAGGGTTTATCGGTTGGGTTAAACTCCTTTATGATGGTCGGACAGATTGACCCGAGCGACTCCGCTTTACGTAGCGGAAAGATTGGGCAGTTTGTGGACAACGAAGGGCTTCGAGAAGTGGGACCTCATCGGCATTAGTAGGGTTGGGGATCTCTGGGTCAAGGATAGGATCAAGACTTTTGAGGAGCTGCAATCGGAATACGTGCTCAGCGATAGGGAGCATTTCCGTTATATGCAGATCCGTCACGCACTTGGCTCAGTTTTCCCGGCCGGAACCGTGATCCCGGAATCTTCTCCTCTCGAAGATAGAGTGCTCGACGGACATGTCCCGGATAGCACTATTTCCCTAATATATAAAAAACATATTAACAATCGAACGGATTTACTTCTGCAGCTCCGGGAAGCTTGGACCGGTGATGGACTGGAGTTGGATGATGAGGATTGGCAGGCTGCGATATCTTCTCCTAAAGAGGTCGCGATTCCGGCCCGTCTCCTGCTGGTGCAATTAAAGATCCTACATCGTATCTATATAACACGTCCCGGCTGCTGCGTATGGGTTATTCTGTGGATGGGTTGTGTAAGCGTGGGTGTGGTTTGATGGGTACCTTCCTCCATATCATTTGGGAGTGCCCTGATGTGGTGGTGGTTTGGAATCGTGTGCATGCTGTCATGGAAGAAGTTACGGGAGTTTCGTTGTTGCCTGAAGCCCGACGCTGTTTACTGAATGTATGGGAACCAAATGATTATAATGTGGCACAGACGCAATGGGCTACCCTTGGGAACATGGTGGCTAAACGAGACATAGCACAACTGTGGGGGTCCCAAAGAGCACCTACGATTTCAGCCTGGAAGGAAAACATGGACTGGTGCATGTTTAGGGAAAAAAACGTGTATGTTGCACGAGGCAGACCTAAGAAGTGGGGGAGAATATGGAATCAATGGAACCTATATCGAGGGGAGAATTGTACTCCTCCTTTTGTAGATATCCCGGAAATGTTGCAGTCCCAATAGCCCAACATTCCTTGTACTGTATAGTTTTTTAGTGACGCTGTGATCACTCGCTCCCGGCCCCCCCCTGCCCACGGTTTCATTTACTAACATTGCATATATTGTTTCTTGATACGGCTCCCCCCCCCCTGGGACTGACACTCACCTGTATAGTCTTTTTTGCCTCGTTTGTTTTTTGGTTTATTCTTATTGTTTATTTATATCTATCTAAAATGTAAAACCTTAACTTCATCCTGCGCAATATCATATACTCTCAAGATTAGTATGCTGAATCGCTGCCGGGCCCCCGGCTGTCGGCTGAAGAGCTGTGTATCAATGCAATACCGAGTTTCTGTTTCATTTTAGCGACGGACGGCCCCTGTGGTTGTAGGCTCGCAAATGTATTGCTGTAACTGAAATAAAGGTTTTAAAAAAAAAAAAAAAAGGGTGTCGGATACGGCTGCTCAGGGAGACCTCCATTTGTTGAAATTGAAACAAGATGAATATAAGGGCCTCACTCCTCACTAGAGAAAGGGCAGTCTCGCAAAATAATGACATGTAAAGTTGGGTGTACGAACATGGAGATAAGGCCGGTAAGTTAATTGCTTGGTTGGAACGTGGAGAGCGCGCCTCTCGCCTGGTGCCTGAGTTAGCGGGGTCGGGACCCGATAACATCACAGACCCGCAGGCAGTAGCAGACACATTCTCCGAGTATTACGAAGAAGTACGTACCTCAGCTAATGGTTTTACAGAGATTGAGAATGGTGAAATGATTAGAGATATAGACATGCTGAGCCTCTCGAAAGAAAATAGGGAATACTTAGATTAATCTATTAAAAATGATGAAATTGCGCAAGCGATTAGAAGCATTAAGTCTAGGAAAGCGACTGGTCCCAATGGACTGCCTTTAGAGCTATATAAACTCAATGCCCATAAAATCGTCTGCATATCCGTGCCATGTTCCTGGAAAGCAGAGAGTCGGGACAACTCCCGTATGACCAACTGGTGGCAAATATAGTGGTTATTTATAAAGCAGGAAAGCCTAAGACGTCCCTTTCCTTTTATCGGCCCATCTCACTTCTCAATGCGGAGCCCAAGATATTGGCGAAGCTACTTGCCACTAGATTGGTCAAAGTCATCACCACCCTGATAAACCCTGATCAGTCTGGCTTCATGCCGCGTCGTAGTACGGCCCTGAACCTGCGGAGACTTCATGGGATTTTGGGTGGCTCCCCGAAAATATTGGAACCGGCGGTCTTGGTCTCCCTGGATGCCACCATGGCATTTGATCGGGTTGAAGGGGCTTATTTATTTGCAGTTCTGACTAAACTGGGCTTTGGCTCGGAATTTATTGGGTGGGTTCGATTGCTGTATGCCGCTCCTTTGGCCAGAGTGATTGTCAACAATTGTAAATCTGCTGATTTCGCCCTTGGGAGAGGCACGAGGCAGGGATGTCCACTGTCCCCACTTTTTTTCGCACTGGCTTTGGAGCCATTGGTGGCATGGGTCCGATGGGACTGGTCGATACGTGGATTGCGGTGGACATCGGAATGGGAGGATAAAATATCGCTCTACGCGGATGATATCCTGGTCTATCTTACTAACCCCACAGCATCTCTGAGTAATTTCCTGGATGTCCTGACGATATTTAGTAGATACTCCGGGTTAGCAATAAATTGGGCAAAGTCAGTTCTATTCGTTATATCAGGAGATCCCCCTGTGGTTCCGCAGTCGTGTCCTATAACGATCAAACTCGTGAGATTTAAATACCTTGGCATTTATATAACACTGGATCCGAAGGCTAGATATGTAAATAATTTGGAGCCCCCCCTTGAGCTGGCTAAGAAGGGATGTGGAACGTTGGAGGGCCCTCCCCCTGTCTTTGCTTGGAAGGGCGGTGTTATTTAAGATGATGGCCTTGCCTCGGTTCCTCTACATACTCCAAAACACCATGGATCCAGTGCCGGCTACATATTTTAAGGAGATTGAGACACTCCAGTGGCTGCTTCTTTGGGACGGCAGGCCCCGCATTGCCTTTGTCAAGCTGGCTCTTCCTTGGTATGGTGGGGGCATTGGTTTACCTGATCTGAAGAAATACTACTGGGCCGCTCATCTTGCGGCAGTAAATCATGTAATTTATGGTCCCCCGGTGGACCCTGGCTTCGCCATGGATCGTGGGCAGGCTCCAGGTGGAGATATTGTTAGAGCTTTATATGCCAGGCCGGGAAGATTCACGGTGTTGGGCCCGACGGCATATGCGGTGCACGTCTGGCATGTGGCTACTAAGGGTTTAAGATGGGAAGGGAGGTTGACGATGGCCACCCCTCTGTTTAATTCGGAGAGGCTTGGGAGCCTGTGGAGGACTAAGGGATTCGACAAGTGGGACCTTATCGGAATTAGCCAGATCAAGGACGTATGGGGGAAGGGCTGTGTGCATCTCTCCAAAAACAATACAGCCTACATGATAATGAGCACTTTCGGTATAGGCAGATTAGACACACCCTTCTCACCCATGTACCTTTGAGCACAGAACTTCCGGAGGCCTCCCCCTTGAGGACCGAGTGCTTGACCGTCACCTCCCCGAAAAAACCATTTCCCTGATCCATAAGAAGCTGATTAACAATATGGAAGATCCACTTGGGAGCATTAGAGCAGTGTGGGGAGTCGATGGATTGGACCTGGATGATGAGGATTGGGTAGAGGCGGTTTCCTCCCCCAAAGTGGTTGCGGTCCAGATGAGGCTTAGATTGCTACAACTTAAAATCCTACATAGATCATATGTCACAGGGCCGAGACTGGTGAACATGGGGAGAGCGGCGACTGGAGATTGTAGGAGGGGTTGTGGTGAATTGGGCACTTTTATGCATATTCTATGGCACTGTGATGAGATACAGAATTATTGGATGAAAATACATGATGTGATCAGAGATGTGCTAGGGAGGAGATACAACCGGAGGCCCGCAGATATATATATTGAACGTATGGGAACCCACAGATTTGAATGGATATCAGAAGCAGTGGGTGACGTTGGCGTGTATGGTGGCAAAACGTAACATTGCTCAATTATGGGGGGCCAGCCAGTCACCTCAACCTACGAAGTGGACCCAAGACCTGGACTGGTGTATGTTTAGGGAGAGGGCAGTGTATGTGGCTAGGGGTTGTCCAGAGAAATGGGGGAAGATTTGGGGGGCCTGGAACAGTCACCGCAGTGACTTGTGTACACCCCGACGAGGCAGGTAGAAGTTGAGACGCTGGAATCCCTGTGATCCCGAAAACTTTGTATATTGTATTAATGATTCTGTACGATTGACAGATTTAACCCTGCAATGATGTCATATTTGCTCACCTGATGCTTTTATATTGTTTGTTTTTTGTTTAATAAAAAGATATTTAAAATATATATATATAATTATTGTCTATTATATATTTAGTCTGGTCTTGAAGACAATATACTAATTTATTCATTGGTATTTACATACCAACAACTGAGCTATAACGCCACGCAAGATTGTGCCATATAGTAGGTACAAAATGAGGGCAAGTAAGACCCATAAATGGCTTTGTGATTTGGTCCTGAAAAGTTCATCTCCTTTTCAGTAGAGTTGCAAGGTCCATTCTATTTTGTACCAATTGTATATGTATATTCTCTGAATATTCCCATTTTAGATATTTTAGGGCTAATTCACAAAACCATTTATAAGTACATGAAGTTGTTCTACAGGAATAGTAAACTGGTCACGTAATGTCTAAGGGCCTAATTATGACTAGGGTGGTCCGATGCACTGCTGTAGCCACGATGGAGGTTGGGGCACTGCCGCACCTGTGGTCCAACCGCCCGATTACAAGTTGAGGGGTCGGACCGCCATGGGACAGCCGCAACCACCAGTGATTAGAGATCCCTGGTGGTGTTGCAGCAGTCTTGAGGCTGCATTATGATTGCTGATACCGCGGAGGCTCCGCCAAACGTTTTACTAGTTTAATCTCTGCCACGGTTTTTATGGCAGTGAGCCCGCCATAAAAACTGTGGCGGAGAGGAAGCAGGGCCATGATGTGCCTTCCGGTGTGCATTCACCCCATTTCCTGCACATCATGGACTTTTCAGTCCATGCCGTTCAGGAACAGGCTTTGGCGTTCCTATAGTGGTGCCTTTTCAACAGGCACCACCATGGGAATTCCAAAGGACCGCTGGCCAGACCGTAAGATTACTCGTAATCTGGCGGGTGGCTGGCGGTCGAGTTTGGTGGACCTGGAGCGGTCTGCTCTAGGAGCTCCAAACTCGTAATCAGTCCTTTACCTTGGAGTCTGGTGATTATTCTGCTATGATGCCATCAGGATGTCTATGAGTGAGTAATGTGATCCATAGTGCATGACCTAGTATAGTTTCTCAGGTATTTTAATAAGGGTTTCAATTTCAGACAAAAGCAAATCAAATATGGGTGTGGCTTGGAAAAAAAGTCAAACTGGGGACTGCATAAAGGCGTTTTTGGCCACCCTACAGAAGCTGTGTGTATCCATTAAACCAGACTTGAAATGTCCACTCTTCCCTTCTCTTACCAAGTTGTGTTAATTAAGCTAGACATTTTAACATGATAGTGCTTCTGTGGATGCTCTCCCTGGCCTTACCTCAAGGACTCATATTTGTTTCTAACCGTATTTTACCAACCATTTTACACATTTTAACATTATCTATTTCAATTATCTACTTATTTCATGGGGCATAGATTTACTAACGCTTTGCGCCAGGTTTGCATCACAGAAGTAACACAACCCAAGCACAGATTTACTAGAACAAGCATTTGCAATGCAATTGGTCTCACCGTTGGGACCTTATGTGGATTTAGCTATGCAGCTCATTAGCCTGGGTGCTGAAACATCTACTGTTCTTTAACATAGAGGAAAGTAAGCACCAAACAGCGTGACACAACAGGTATGGGAACACATGGAGAAAAATATTGCCTTTCAGCGTGAAATGGTATAGTCCAAAGCTCTGTTTTTAATACAAAATCAGGGCCTTCAGTAGTCATATCACTAATAATACAAGATTTGATTTTTTTTTATTGTCTACGGATGCTCATGGAAGACAATTTATATGGACTGGAATCTAGAGAATGCTAAAATGATTCTGGTATTTTACTGACCTCAGCTTGTCGTTTTTTATCAAGAAAGTTAAATGGAGACAGTTGCCAGGAAAATGAAAAAAAGTAAGTCCCTAAGCAGAAGCAATACTGGTACTTTACTGACCTCTGCTGGTCGTTTTCTATTAAGACCATTAAATAGAGGTGGTTGAACAGTCAATTTCAATTTTCAAAGCTTTATTCTACAGCAGTCATAAAAGCATTTGGCCCTAACGCTATACAATAAATACTAATCTAAAAATACTTTCTTAAAACACATCTTAAACAATTTATGCTGGCGAATATGATACAAATATAAAAATCATTCCAGTACAATCTTTGCATTTAAAAAGGAAAACATGGTTGCCCTAAGTCCTTAGTTTGCTTTGCCCAATAACATGCATGTGCGGATAACCCATACCCAGCCAAGGAATTTAGCGACTGCAATTGCAAAATAGGGTGTGCAATCTGTTTCTAGTATTCTGAGTGCAACTATTTGTCTACGAGTCCCCAAGTTCAGACACACTGGTTTTAACCATTTACGGCGTGGACCTGCGTATATAGGACAAGCAAACAACACATGGGAGACATTCTCAATTTGATCTTTGCAGTGGAAGCAATGTTCATCCCTTGTTGGTGTCCAGTGTTTATTGAAAGCATTGACTGGGAGGGTTCCAAATCTAAATTGGAAATACAACTTTCTGTCCTGGGGCTTTTCGATGGTATCCCAATAGGTTTCACAAAGTGGGACCATTTTGTTGTCTAGAAACCGGCCAGTTAAATTGGAGCTGCATCCAGAACGATAGGCTGTAGAGTATACCATCTCCCAATAGAGTTTCTTCAGAATAGCCTTAGTAGGAAAACATGATGTGTCCGTGTTTCCCCAGAGATGGTCTAACTTCAACTTAGCCAGCAACCCCCGTAGTTCCTTTAGCCACAGAATAGTGCCCGTAGTTCCTTTAGCCACAGAATAGTGTGGAAACGATCCATAGTAATGACATCAGCCAGTGCTGCAGCGTAGTGAGAAAGTTCCGGGGTCACCATTAGACGTCGCCAGTATAGTAGGGGGCGCAGGAGAGCCAGGTCCTCTACTCTTTTCCTTCCCAGGTCGTACAATAATGGTACAATAGGGGTACTTTGAGGGGCCATTACCAACCGCCGTAAAAACCTATTCTCTGCTAGAGACAGATTTTTCAGATTAGTAAATCCCCATAATTCTGCACCTTAGAGAGAAGCGCTAATAACCTTCATATTGTAGATCTCAAGGGCACAGTTCACTGGTTTAGTCGGCGAGGCTCGGTGTTTAAGTGCTACTACGCCTGCTAGCTGATTGAACTTTAGAACTGCTGTGTCAATATGAGTATCCCATCTCATGTTGCCCTGGAGTGTAATGCCTAGGTAGGTAAAAGCCTCTACCTGTTTTAGAGGGATGCCATTATGTGTAATTACACCTTTGAATGTCGACCTTTGGTTCATGCACATGAATTTTGTCTTTGATGTGTTCAGTTCTAGACCACGGTTCACACAGAACTCTCCAAAAGCATTGACTGCCTTTTGTAAGCCGCTTGGGGTGCGGGAGAGTATTAACGTGTCGTCCGCAAACATGAGGACTGGCACGTGGGCACCAGCCAATATCGGAGCATCTGTCGGAGTTCTTTTTAGGTGATCCACTATTCCATTTATATAAATTGAAAACAGTGTTGGTGCCAGTACGCACCCTTGTCTTACACCACGCTCAACAGGAAAGGGCTCAGTTACTTCGCCCTGAGCACCCCACCTAATTTTGGCATAATTGTTTTCGTGCAGACGAACCAGAAGTGTGAGGAGTTCTGGGCTTATACCGGCATCAACTAGGACCCTCCATAACTTTGGTCTTGGAACTAGGTCAAAAGCTGACTTCAAGTCAACGAAGACAGCATAAAGAGGGCCGTTTATCAAAGTCACATTCCTCCAGTACAGGGCAATAAAATAGAAGACCTGGTCGCTGGAACTGGTTAAGGGGCGGAAACCCGCTTGGTATGGGGACAAGATGTTGTTCTCCGCTATCCATGCCTGCAGCTTATTCTGCACTAATCAACCCATCAGTTTTTGTGCTCAATCTATGAGACTGATGGGTCTGTAGTTGTTTGGGAGTGATTTGTCACCTTTTTTAAATATTGGGATTATTTCCGCACCCTTCCAGGAAGAAGGTACTTCTGCACCTAGGGCCACTGAGTTTTCTAACCATACGAAATACTGGCACCATGTTTCTTGGTCACTTAAAAAGACATCTGCAGGGATGCCATCCATACCTGGCGCTCTCCCTCCTGTCACACACTCCAAAGCAGTGCTAACATCATTTATGTCAAAGGGTTGGGGTTAAAGTGGACGGTAGGTGGCAAAGCATAACTATCTGCCGCCAGGTTGCAAGCATATTGGGACTTAAAAAACTCGATCCACTTATTTTTTGGAACATGGTTTTGTGTGGGGGGGGGTAGCAATTCCACCCCTGTCCCATTTTACGGAGGCCCAAAATTGCTTTGGATTTTTGTCCGCGCATGCGAGCTTCAACTCGCCCCAGTATTCCTCATCCCACTGCCTCTTGGCTAGTTTTAATGCATTTCTGTATGAGTCCCAGGCCTTCCTTACTATATCAGAGTTCCCGACCCTAAGTGCGCTACTCAGATTCTGGTGAGCTATTCTGCAGTTTTTATCATACCACCCCTGCTTTGGTTGGTTTTTCATAATCTTATTTGACTTTATTGTTTTTAGGAAGAATCCCTGCAATCTTTTGAAGAATTTGATATGGGCCTCTATCAAGATTTCTGGGAAGTTAGGTTGGTTAGCAAGTGGTCTTAAATTGTTTATTTCTTCTAATACAGCACTCTTAAACTCACCAACCCTTTCAGGATCCTCTACTAACTTCCCCCATTTTAAATGTCGTTGGTTATTTGAGCATACGACGTCTAGGGTCACCCTATCTTCCTCGTTGCTTACTCCTATGTCCTCTCGATAAGATTGAAAAACCAGGCAAAGAGGATTGTGATCACTTTCAACCCTTTTTACCACAGTCATGTCTAACAGTTTGCCCCAAGCCCTGATGTCCACCAAGAAGTAATCTATTCTACTGGATGCCCTGCCATTGTCGAATGTATTACTCCCCAGGCGATCAGACGGTGTACGCCCATTTGCCGCTCTCAGGCCCCTTGCCAGACATAGGCTTTTGGTTTGGATGGCTACTGCACTCCATCTGTTAATCGCAGCCACCTCAAGTTGGGGAATTCCCCATTTGCTGTCTTCCTCCTACGCGAGGTACTTATCCTCTTCTCCTAGAGGTTCGAAGGTAGTATTTCGGTCCCCCCCTACAATTATGGCTAAGTCCGTTAGCAACGCTTCCAGCTCTTGGTCAAGGATAGATATAACTTACGAGGGCTTCCCCCCCTTCACTCCCCTAGCATATAAGTTGAAAACAGCCAACCCTTGCCCATTATCCCATTTTATATTTACAGCCAGTATGTCATGTGTTGCCATGGACCTTTGGTCTATTGTACAGCGTAGTGATTGGCGGATCCAAATTAACAAGGCGCCTGATGGGCGTCCTTTTGGATTTTTTATGGCCGGAATATAAAAATTTAAGTATCCCAGGCGATAGACTGGTGTCAGGGACCAAGTTTCTTGTAGTAGTATTATATCATGTTGGTCAATAAAATCATGCCATTCAGGAGAGACCAATTTATTTGCTACACCAGCAAGATTCCATGAGAGAAAGGTGAGCTTTGGTTTCTCAGTGCTCGGGTCTACATGTCCTAGGTAAGTAAGTGTTGTTGTATTCTCGACATGAGGGGGTGGATCGGGGGGCACCACTATTAGTGGGGGTGTACTCAGGGAGTTAGATGTTTGGGACCCAAATGGCAAGCCAATATCCTTCTCAGGGCCGTGTTCAATATACTTTTCAGGGGTAACCGTCCTCCCTCCCGTAGTGAAAGTATCCGGGGGTCCCCTATTATTATCTACTGTTAGTGTAGCCAGTGGGTGCTTACGTTTAATAATACTTGGCCTATTAGTCACCTTTAGGTTGTCTCTATCCATGAGTGTGCTACATTTGAGTCAATCACACTCATTCAGATTTGACAAGGCATCGTATCTGTTTGCAAGATGCAAACCCCATTGACTACCTTGAATACCCCTAGCCTTTCTCTTGGGTACAACAGACCATTTGGTCCTTAGCACTCCCGGATTTGCAATTATTCCCCTTCTACTGTAGAAAAAATCAAGGGTGAGTGGGATTATTTCTGCAGTTCTATGTTGTGGGGGAAACAGGTTATGTAAGATGTTGGGCAGTACATCGGGCCCTATAAAATTCAGTACCACACAGTCACCAGTAAATCTTTTCTTGCTATTCCCTATCCATTCAACTCTTCTAGCTGAGACCAGTTCATCTGAGAGTTGTTGCTTACCTCACGGCGACATAGACATATTATTAGACAACCAGTGGATCTGCCCAGGTTTCAAAGGTGGCACATTGGCCAGAACCAACACCAAGGGGGACGCCTCAACTATTAGCTCCACCAGGCCAGGTTCTAAACTAGAGACATTACACCCCTCAGATCTAGTTTGGGGACCCTCTGTAGGTTGGTCACTCACTCCTGAGGATGAGTATGAAATGATAGGAGGATTCGTATCATGCTTCTCTGTCCCCTCCTCCACAGCCCCTTTCGTATTTCTATGATGGTCAATTTTACTTAACACCAGGTTTGGTAAGTCACCTATACTATCACAGGTGTTCTTTAGAAGACCTTCTAGTCTGTTGACCTAGTCTGTTAGTTGGTCAATCTTGGCAATCAATGGCTTGATAATCCCCCTTATTTTTATGTCCAACATGCTCGCTAGTTTTTTTAAATGTGCTTCATCCCTCAATAAGATACCTTCATCATCGCACCCAGGATCGTCTATAACGTTTTTCCTAGGTGGGGTGGCTGGTCCCTTCCTGCTGGAGCGCAGACCCACTCGTTTTGGATGGTTTTTAGTGTTCCCTCTGGACACTCTAGGTGCTGGCACGGGTGCTGGTGGGAGGGATTCAATCTCAGCAGTTTCAATATCAATTACATCAGAGTCGACCTCGCCAATAGTATCCACAATTACATTTGTATTAGCTGGGGCAGTCTGCATAGGGCTTTCAGAGATGGGATGAGAAGACGAAAAAATGTCGTTGGTATGGTCCAAATCCAATAAACTATCTGGAATTTGGTCGGCTGAATCAGTAATAGCAGAGTGAGTCAAACCCAGGGAAGACCTTCTGTCGTTATTTATTTTAGCAACAACCTGGACCAGATAGTTATCCATAGTGTTGTTGGGTACAGTTAAGGCTTTTTGTTTAGACATTCTGGGCTCTATTTCAGATAGCAATGTTCACAAATACAGTCAATAAGTCAGTGACCACACATACGGTACCTGATAGTGGACAACAGTGCGATGTTTGCCTCGCGGTAGAAAAGCAGAGTTCCTGGCCCAGAACAGTCACGGACTGTCTAAGACTGTCCGCCCTTTGTCCGGGCTTCGTCCGGGCGTCCCGCTCGTGTCCCGCGTTGCAGGAGAACCCGGGCTTTTCAGGCGCCTCCTGGCGCAAGATGATGATGCGCACAGCGTGCGCAGAAGCAAGGCCCCCTGGGATACCGAGTCTGCTCTGCTGCCGCTGATGTCACAGAACGCAGCAGCGGCGGTAACTCGGCGTGTGGCGTGTGGCGTCTGACCCAGGTAACTGGCGTGCAAGCAATGGGGTTTCCAACTTCAGCAGCAACACCCACTGGACGGGAGGACCCGGGCTTTTCAGGCGCCTCCTGGCGCAAGATGATGATGCGCACAGCGTTCGCGGAAGCAAGGCCCCCTGGGATACCGAGTCCGCTCTGCTGCCGCTGATGTCACAGAACGCGGCGGCGGCGGTAACTCGGCGTGTGGCGTTTGACCCAGGTAACTGGCGTGCAAGCAATGGGGTTTCCAACTTCAGCAGCAACAGAACAGAAAAAGGCCCTAAGCAGAAGCAGACAAGTCCTAGGGCTGTTCTCCAGAGCCCACAAAGTACAAACACATATAAGTATATACTAAAGAATATATGCAAGAGGTCTCGAATGCTTGACCCAAAAAGCAAGCCAGGGTTTGCATTGGAAAATCCCTAGAGTAACCCCAAGTAGAGCTGCGCACTACTTTGGGTCAATGGAATGTTCCATGGATGTAACGTGGCTGCTCTCATGCAACCACCCATCGGTTGTGATGCAAATACCCATCTAGTAACATTCATAGGCAGGGATTTGCACAAAAACACTTTTGCTTCTTTGGGTTAGGTGTAACAAGGAGAAATGCTATCATTTTTCCAACTTTGCATGTGTGATGCATTATACAACACACATACACAGTGGGGAAAGTTTTAAAGGATAATTTGTGTACTGGTAGAGTTCTCTTCAAGTAAAACACCTATATTTTAGAGAATGCAAACACCCCTGCACTATGGTGCAAGGGTGTGCGCATTGGCGCATGGTGGTCAAATATGTGCCAGTGCTGGGAGATAAAAACAAGCATTGGTAAATGCCATAGGTTTTAGCCACATGATGAATAATACTTCATTTTGTTTCAAGTTTTAACTTGGTGAGCAGTTGTGCAATATAACTGAAACTCCATAAAAGTGTTATCACTTGTTTATTGAGAAAGGCAATATATTGTGCAGTAACATCAATTTTGGTAAACATGTAAGCATTTCTTAGAGGCGTCCCTGTGTCTCACTTCTACTCTCATTTGTCATCTCTCCCAGGTAATTATGGTGCTCCTGATTTCTCTTTAACCCGTTTTAAATTAAACAATTCAATAGTGTTTCGTGACAATTCTTTTGATATTTTTAAAGCATTTTTTTTTCTGTTTAAGACTGCCTGTTTTTAGACCTAAGTAAATACACCTTTAGCTGTCTACCTGAGCTCAAGGCACAGCAAAGAAGTTTTTTCAAAAGAGCTATAATGCGGATAGCGTTGACCACGTCATACTGCCATTTTTATTTAATTTGTAGACAGGCTGCTATGTTGCATGTTTAAAAAACATTGTCAACACCAATAGCTTTTGTAGAGGCTTTGACAACGTTTGTTGGTTTTCGCATTTTTATATAGCGAACTTCATGTGAGCTTTACATGCATGCTATAGGGTGGAGCCTCAATTAAGCCCAGACTAATTGAAAAGCTGCTCTGATGGAAGTCCTCTTTTAATTGAAGGAAAATATTAACATGATTTCAAACATTGTTGAAGATTACTATACTTTCCCAGAAGCTATAAGAAGCCATCTACTAAAATCTATGCGCATGTATAACGCTTTCGAGATGGCAGGGCCACTTACATGGAACATTACCAGGGAATTCTTTTGATGTATCCGGTTCCAATGGCAGTGACACTGATAGGAACTCACACACCTGCTGCCAAAATGATCTAAAAATTGTCCCAGCGGCTATTTATAAAAAAAAAAAATGAAGTGGGAGACAGTAAAGCTCTTTCGGCACTAAGAGCGAACATTTATATTCTGACTTTTGTTTTCTTAATCAGTTGGAAAACCCGATCTGACTTCAACGAAGGTATTATTATTATTTCCTAGTAGTGTTTTCCTTCCAGGTGTGTATGCCAGTGAAGGAAACACGGGCAACGCAGGAACTGATGGTTACGCGTGGGAGGACGGCCATGAAGATGGATGTATAGAGTTGAAGAGGTGGAGAAACTTAACATAGATAAACACATGTTAAGGCCATCAGAAACCATGCAAACGTTTTTGCAACCTAATTGTCGAATTCCTTTGCTGGATTCTTTGGAATATGTTTACTGCTGAACGCCAGTGGCATCCGAGAGGACTGCCTGCATATATATTTATTGTACTGTTGTGGTCTCTGCTGGAATGCAATCTGTCTCACAGATCCCAGAATTCTCTGCAGTCTTTTATTCCCCCACACTATTGAACAAATTACTTACCTTTGGTAATGCATTATCTGGTAGAAGCAATATCTACCTGCAGATTCCTTACGTTTGAATTTCCCAAGCGTCAGGCTGGATCCAGAAACGTTTGCTCGAGCAATACCCCTTTGTTTGCCGTAGGGTGGCTCCATTCGGCTCGGTGTAACGTCGGCATCGTTAGCGTTGGTTATGGTTTCAAGGTCACTGATATAGGCACCACCCAGGTGTGCGGACATCAGTTCTTTTTGTTTCTTCCAGGCCAGAAGTGCAGAGCCACAAAGTAACTGACGTAAACATGTGCAAACTAAGGCCCTGAAGAAGGGAGTAACCCTAGCCCTAACAAAATCAGTCTGCACAGTGGGGAGGCATGCAGGAAATTTAAGGAATCGGCAGTTAGATATTGACTCTACCAGATAATGCTTTACCTAAGGAAAGTAACTTGTTCATCTGACAGATACTTGTAGCTACAGATTCCTTAGCTTTGAATTAGATACCCAAGCCATACTCTCCCGGCGGTGGGTTGCGGACCAATTCCTCACACTAGGAACTCCTGCAGGACCAAACAAGCAAAATGCCAATCCCTGCCGACCTGTACACAAAGTAGTCCTTGGCAAATGTGTTTAAAGATGCCCACATTGCTTCCTGACTGATGTCCAGGACTGAGACACCCTGAGCCAAGGCCATAGTTGCAGGCTTTCACCCTGGTGGAATGGGCCCTTAATCCCTTAGGGGGCTGCTTCTTAGCCAGGGCATAGCTGATCTTAATTCAGAGAACGACCCAGCCAGAGATGGTCCTTTTCTGCACTGCTCAACCCTTCTTAGCTTCACATACCCCACAAAGAGTTTGTCGTCCACCCGGAACACTTTTGTGCGGACAAGGTAGAATGAAAATGCTCTTTATGAGGTCCAGACGGTAGAGACGCCCCTCTTCCTTAGAGGTATGCAGGGGAGCAAAGAAGGTGGGCAGTGTGATATACTGACCAAAATGGAATGGGGTCACCACATTCGTCAAAAATGAAGCACGGGTGCAAAGCACCACTCTGTCTGCATGATACATCACGTAGGGAGGCGTACACGATAAGACCTGCAACTTACTCACCCTCCCGTCAGATGTTATCACCACAAGAAAGTCTGTCTTGATCGTAAGCAGTCAGAGGGGACAACTGTGCAGAGGCTCGAAAGGAGAAAAACATAAGAAAAGTAAGGACCAAATTAAGGTCCTACTGTGGCATAACAAAGGGCGAGGCCTGAAACCAGTGATCCCGCCCCTTCAAAAACCTATTTTCAATTGGAGACCAAATGAGAGAGGGCTGGTCTGGCAGCCGCCAAAAAGCAGATAGAGCAGAAACATAACCCTTAAGAGTACCCAAAGCAGAGCCCTGTTAGGTGAGGGTCGGAATGAATAGAAGTACAGTGGAAAGAGAAGCAGAAAGAGGGTCAATAGACCTTTCTGTACAGTATTATACAAACTTCCGCCAATGGCAGGCGTATACCGTCTTAGTGGAGGATCGCCTCGCCACCAAAATAACATTACACACTTCAGGGGGAAGGTCATAAGCCATCAACTGCTCCTGCGCAATCTCCATGCATGGACACAAAGAGTTGACAGGTTCGGGTGGAGGACCATCCCCTTCTGCTGCGACAGAAGATCCTCCCTAAGGGGTTGCCTGATCAGAGGATCGATACTCATTTTCAGAAGCTCTATATACTAGACTCGCCTTGCCCACTCTGGAGCCACAAGAATAACTTGGGCTCGGTCATAGCTGATCTTCTTCGGAACCTCGGCAGGAGTGGTATGGGCAGAAAGGCATACAGCAGGCCTGAACTCCACTTGCAACGAACGGCATCACTGAGCTATAGCCGTCATGGAAACTCCAGCGCACACAATTGCTGACACTGCGCATTCTCTTTGGAGGCAAAGAGATCTAACCAAGCATCTCACCAGAGGTGAAAGAGACCTGCGCCACCTCTGACTGGAGATGCTTTTGTGATCCGCGAGACATCGACGGCTGAGTTTGTCTGCTCTGGCGTTCAGAGAACCTGTTGAACCACCACGGTTATGCCCTGCTGTTCCAGCCATGTCCAGAGACTCAGGGCCTCTCGATAAAGGGTCCAGAACCCCACCCCACCCTGCTTGTTGCAGGACCACATGGCGGTGTTGTTGTCCGTGAACACCTTCACTAACTTCACCTTGATAGAGGGAAGAAATGCCTTCAATGCCACCCAAATTGCTTGAAGCTCCAACAAATCGACGTGGAGCCCCGACTCGGCTGAAGACCAGTGTCCCCTGATCTCCAACTCTGCCAGATGGCCGCCCATCCCAGAAGTGATGAATCTGTCACAACTGTGAGATCTGTTTGGGAAAGAGAGAGGAGTCTGCCATTGACCCAATCACGGTTCGTCAACCACCACTGCAGATCTCTTATAGTTCATTCCAAGATCTGGACCACGTTGGTGAGATTTCCCCGATGTTGTGCCCGCTGGATCTTCAGGTCCCACTGCAGAGTCCGCATACGCCACTGGCATGCTTTACCAACATGAGGACCAACGGCCTCAGAGTCATTCTCACCGAAATCCAGGATAGAGGCTGAAACATCAGTATCATAACCTGAATAACCTGGACTCGCTGCTAGGGAGGATAGCCGTGAAACTGCACTGTGTCCAGAACAGCCGCGATGAAAGGGAGCATTTGAGAAGGAGTCAGGTGTGAATTCGGCACATTTATAGAGAATCCCAGCGAATCCAGTAGGTTCGCCGTTTTCTGAAGGTGGGAGAAGAAACCATTGGGCGAGGACGCCTTCAATAGCCAGTCATCGAAGTAGGGGGAAGACTGGCACTCCTAACCTGCGTAGATGAGCTGCGGCCATCACCTTGGTGAAGAGTGGAGGAGCACGGGTAAGGACGAAGGTGAGCACGGTAAACTGAAAGTGCTTGTGGCCTACCTTGAACCGCAGGTAACTCCTGTGGCCCGGCAGGATGGGGATGTGAAAATACATATCCTGCATGTCCAATGCTACCATACAGTCTTCTTGGTCTAGGGCAGACAAGACCTGAGCTAAAGTAAGCATCTTGAACTTCTACTTCTTGAGCAAGCGATTGACGGTTCGAAGATCTAAAATGAACCTCAACCCTTTGTTCTTTTTCAGAATCAGAAAGTGGAGAGAATAACAGCCACTGCCTACTTCTGAATGCGACACCTTCTCTAAAGCTCCCATGGCCAGGAAAGCTGTAACTTCTCCTTGGAGCAATTTTGAATGATCCTCTGCCAGCTGTTCTTGATTTGGCAGAATGGGAGAAGGAAAAGAAAGGAAAGGCAGAGAATAGCTCTCCTGAATGATCTGCAAGACCCACTTGTCTAATGTTATGGACCTCCAGTGGGGGAGATGATGATAGATTCTCCAACCAACTGGAGTTGTGTGGTCTTGCAGAGTCAGACTAGGAGTGCTTGGAGGCTACAGCTGTCTAGGGCACGGTGGTCGATGACTTCCATTCCTTGGATGGAATAAACTGCGTCCACGCCACACACAACTTGGGAAGTTTGCAGCAGGTGGTGGCTGGGATAGGGCTGATGTGGTTGGAACCCACTTACGTTGCCGCAAGAGGGGTGAAAGATAGACTGGCCACAAGGTGTAGAAGAGAAGCCCAAGGATCTAGCTGTAGCTCGAGAGTCCTTGAACCTCACTCGGGCCGAGTCTGCCTTGTCCCCAAAAAGACAGGATCTATCAAACGCTTGTCCATCAAGTTTCCATGGTCATCGCCCGAGAAGACTGTTGTTCTAAGCCACTGTCGATGAAATTGCTCTGCCCAATGAATCAGCCGTGTCAAGGCCACACCTTATGGTGAACCTTGCTGCATCTCTTCCAACCTTAACTGCCTGAGAGAGCACAGCCAGGCCTCCTCTGGGACTTGTGGCAGCACTTACACAACAGTCCCCAAAGAGAGTGGGAAATACGGCCCAATAAGGGTGCAGTATTCACTGACCGCAATGCCAGGCTAGAGGAAGAAAACATCTTCTTCCCAAGTGAATCTAGGCTCTTGGATTCCCTATCCGGAGGAGAGGAAGGGAACGCGCCCTGGGAGGTAGAAGTCTGCACCACCAAGCTTTCAGGGGTGGGGTGTTGGCTAAGGAACTTTGGGTCACCCGGAGCCGGGCGATGGCGGTGTGCAATTGTCCTATTGACAGGAGGCCCTGTGCTAGCCTTGGACCACCTGCCTAGAAGGACATCAGTAAGGGCAAAAGTAGTTCAGAGGTGGAAGCCCCAGGCTGAAGCACTTCGGTTAGATTAGTCCTGACCTGCACAGAGGACAACTCCAGTCCGAGGACCTCGGCTGTTCTCTTGACCACAGTGGCATAGGATGCCCCCTCCTCTGCAGCCAGAGTTGGCGTAGAGAGCATGCCTGTATCTGTGGAAGTGTCCAGTCCACTTGTTTTCCATGCCAGGCCATCTACTCTGCAGAAACATCCTGGTATTCAAAAGGGTCCATAGACCCTACTCAGTCCTCGCCAGAGCCTAAACCATCATCAAAATGTTCAGGCGACAACATAGAACCCTCCGTGTAGTCAGGGACAAGGATGAGGCCGGAACAGCCGGTGGGCACTGGCAGCCCGAAGGCACCAACTTCGGGTTTGACGCTCTGGAAGGTTGGGTCAGAATGGCTCCAGCCTCGCAGAACTTCCTGGACTTCTTCTTCTGGTGCCTCTTCCCTGAGTGTCCTGTTGACCTCGAGTGGGACAAAGAGGACTTGGGGCTCCGGAGGGGGTCTCACAACCTTCTCTTGTTCAAATGAGACTGGGACCTCCGCAGAGTCTCGCTGGAATGTGTCGACTGCCGGGCCGCAAGGAGCTTCATAGACTGCTCCCGGAACTTCTTTGGAGCCATGGCCCGTCAGTCTGAGCACGACGTCGAGGCCTGGTCGCGCTCAAGACACCAAAGACAGACGAGGTGGAGGTGGAGGTTGATTTTCGACATCATGCGGTGACAGGCAGTGCACAGTTAAACCTTGTCTTCCTGGAAGACATCCTCGCACACGAAGCAAAAATGACAAAGTCGACAAAAGTTAAAAAAGGCCTGTCAAAAAGCAATAGAGGGTAGCTGGATCGGTGCTGAACTGGCATGCAAAGAAAAGATCTGACATCCGCGCACCTTGGTGGCGTCTATATAGGTGACCACAATGTCATAACCGGCGCTAACGACACAGACGTCCTGCTGAGCCTAATGGAGCCACCCGACAGAGTGCGCAAGGAGTATTGCTTGAGAAAAAGTTTCCGGGTCCAGCCTGAGGCCTGGGAAATTCTAAGGTAAGGAATCTGCAGCTAGAAGTCTCTATCAGATGTAAACATTTACATAACTTAATGGGTGTATGTTGTCCTTTGCCACAGAATTACCTGAATGTTAGTTTTGTTTTTAAACAACCCAAATCAAGTAACTTTTAATAGCGTGCAGCTGCTGCTGCTGAAATTTTCTCTAAAATTGTTACGGTGGCTATATTGATCAAAGCAGGCAACATGTAAATAAAGACACATTAAAAGCATACAAAAGTCACACACACGTTATGGTGTCTAGTGTAAAAGATTATGTGTGTATTTTTCGGCTTTATGGACACCTGTCTTAGTGTATTACAGTGTGTGCAATTGTTTCTGAATGTGTTCATAATTTTGCATGCATGTATCTGTGTGTGCGCACATTTTTGTGTTTCTGTTTGTTTGATTCCATGTGTGTGTGTTTCGGTATGCATGTTTCTTTGTGTGTTTCCGTGTAGAAGACTGGAAGTGATGCACAAGGCAGAAGAGATTTTAGGATCACAGTTTTCTAGATAGATTACTAACATCTCCTTTAAACAGTTCCCTAAGCTCGCCTATTAATCTAGCCAGTGTGTATCCAGATAGATAGCTGCTAGTTGGCTGCAGGTTGATTAAAAATCGGAACACCATCTGTATGTTCATCATCTGTAATATCAGTTGTGAATGTAGAATCACAATCTGATACAGCCTATAGCTGTTGAAATCGGTGGTAGGAGAAAACGTTTTTGGAAGCAGAGACTCAGCATGTGTGTGTTCAGGGAGATGTGGAGAAGTGTGGCTCAGGGGTTAGAGGCGGCAGACCCGGAAGCTGAGATCGGCCCTGGACCAGGGTTCAATTCCCCGCCTCGGCGGGTCTTGGGCTCAAAAATTCCACGACTCGATAATTCTCGCTCCGGTGCCTTCTCGACTCACGGGTTCACACTCTGCGACTCTGGGCAATAGCTTGCTTAATCTCCACAACGGCCCCTCGCGGCGGGATGCCTGGCTTTCACCTTGTGGATACCCTGCCGGGGTTATCTCACAGGGGAATACCAGGACGGGTTCCCTAAGCAAGCGCCGGGAAACCCTTTGTGGGTAGCTGTGCGCTATATAAGCTCAAATACATTTACATTTACATGTGCAGTAGTCTGGAGAGTGAGTCTGCGCCCCGTTTTTTCGGCATGACAATTACTGTCGATTACTCTGCCTAGCCATACTCCTAGTATAGTTTTATGGTCTGTAAGTGTTGCTGTAAGATCGTGACACTCTGGGTACTTCCAGTTCCCCTTCTCATCCAAGTTTTTTTCGCTACTTTGCAGAGCGGTGCCCTGTTTTACCTGAGCTGCATGCCAGGTGAGGTGGGGTTTTCTCTCCTGCCTTAATTGGTGAGTGAGTAACCATATAACTATGAGTCTATTACCATGTTGTGTCAGGTTTAATAGGAACACTCTTGGTTCTCTCCTGACTTGAGACAGTGTTTTGTGCTAGACATACATGTTTATCAACACAGCACTGTGTCTTTAATAATTTTTTCTTTGTTTCTCCCTTGCTGTGTGCCTCTTGTTCAACCTGTCCTGGCATGTCACATCAAAGCCAGGAGAAGGATAGAATCCCTGGATTCCAGGTGATATCTGTTTTCTTTCTTTTGATGCACATTGTTATATGTTTAAAGCAGTAGCGTTCTTGGTCCTGAAGAAGCAGCTAGATACATTTTTGGTCTTGTGAGTCTGCAGAAACATGTCGACATCTTGCCATCAGTGGTTATTTGTTTAAACCACTAACGCGCTCATGGTTTTATTTTAGGAGTGAGGTGATTCTTAAATAAATAAATCTTTTTCACTTCCCTACCTAATTTTATATTTCACACTTCACTTTTTGCACACTGCACTTTCACTAGTTCTAGCACTGCTTTCAGTCACCTACAACTCTTCTCGAGTTTTTTTTTTTCCCCCTCATCATAGTACTATGCAGGTGAGATTAGGTCATTAACAACTTGACCGGTCCACTGCAAGTACCCCTTGTTTCTGAGGGTGACAGTTCCCAGATGATGAAGGGCGGAACCGGATGGTGACTGATGGGAATTTTTCTCCTGAAGAATTGAGTGGTCCCATTGTCGTTTTTTCACACTTCAGCAATTTGTGTTGGTTGTTCTTTTGAGGCATACTTTAGGTTGTTACTTAGTTCACTTTGACTCCCTGCTACTCTTTTGTTGGTACTGTGTTGAAGCTCTGCCTTGAACCACCTCTGTTAAAAACAAATAGAGGGGGTGTAGCTAAGATGGCGGTGCGAGCGGACGTGCTTCCCGGAGCTCCCGCCGCCGACTGCTAGTACAGCGCAATTAACAGCACCTTCTCCCCCGTGTCTGGCCCCCCCCGGAGAGCGCCTGCTGTCTTGACGGTTCTGGTGCCAGCGAGGTGTTTTGCGGGCCGTTCGGGGCTCCTGCGGCCGCAGAGAGAGAAACGGCCCGGCTGGGCCTAGCGGAGTGTGAAGGCGGAGGGGCGTGACCGACGCTGCCAGCGGAGAGCGCCCGGCTTGTAAGCGCCTCGGATGGGGCTGCGCTACGCAAGTGCCGGTGCGTAGGTGGTGGGTCCGGCCCACGCGATCGGCGCGTGAGGCCCCCGGAGCGACTTTGCTCGGAGGCTACTGCGGACCTACCGCTGTCATCTGGGACCGGCTGTGGAAGGCGCGGCCGCTGCTGGAGCTGGACGGTTGAGGAGGTGGCAAGGCCTGAGGTGAGGAGTGGGGCAGGGGCGCAGGGATCACCCAGCGGGAGCCCGGACAGACACGTGGCCTGTAGAGCCAGCGGGACCCTGCGGCTTGATGCTGGCCTCCTCGGCCGGACTTCTGGAGCAATAGTTTGAACGGAGGGGACGCCTGAGGAGGAGGGGGGTCTCTCACGGGTGCCGAGGCCTGGAGGGTGAATTGGAAGCGGCCGGAGTGACTGTGTGTGGGTGGCCGCCATCTTGGACAGTAAGTCGGGCGCGCAACCAGAGGACGGGCTGTCCTCAGTGGGGCACCCCGAGAGACAGTGTTTGGACACCGGCATAGAGTGCGGGGACCAACCGGGGTGCACTCCCCGGGACGGTACGGCCTGCGTCAGGACTGGTGGCCGGAGCTCTAACCGGGTGGCTGCGGTGTGTGTCCGATCACAGAGGCAGGGGCCTGACGGACTGTGTGAGGCGGGGTAGACGCTTTCCTGCCGCACAAGTGGTGCCCGGAGAGGTCCCGGTACAACCTGCGCGAGTGGAGGGGGTGCAGGGCCTTCCCACGTGTCTGCGGCCCGGATTCGCCCCGTCGCATAGCACCAGCGGCGGCCCGGTGGTGGTCCCCCCGGGACATGTCCACAGCAAGAGTCCGGAAGGACAGGACCATTAAGGACCTTTTCACCCCTAACACGAAGGGGAAGCGGACGGATCATACGGCGTCGGGTCAGCGGGCCGGCACGGACAAGACGGCCGCGGGCACGCCTACCTCTGGAGCGGTGAATGCCGAGGAGCCCATAACCAAGGCATTTCTAGAATCCCTCTTCAGTGGCCTGCGGGAAGACATTCATGCTCTGAAGAAGGAACTGCAGGAAGAGATTAGAGAGGTTCGTCACGATACAGACGCCATAGGAGAAAGGGTGACGGACCTGGAGACCAAAGGCGAGGGGCGTGACATCGAACTAGAGGCTCTACAGCAGGAAATCATCCGTATACATGACCAACAGGTGGACCTTCAGTCCCATGTGGAGGACCTAGAGAACCGCTCCCGGCGGCATAACATTAGGATCCGAGGGGTGAAACAGACGCCAGACAAAGAGGATCTCTTCCACTTCACGCAAGGCCTCTTCAACCACATCCTGGGAAGGCCGGCGGACTCGGCACTCCGCCTCGATAGGGCGCACCGGACGGGCCTTCCCAGGGCCGCTTCAGCCCTGCCGGCTGACATCTTAGTCTGCGTGCAGGACTTCCGTACCAAGGAGGAGATCCTTAATAAGGCCCGGCAGATGGGAACTATCTCTTATGGAAACCACTCGCCGTCTTTATACCAGGACTTGGTGGCCATTACCCTTGAAAAACGTAGGTCCTTCAGACCGGTCACTGCGGAGCTGAGACGACGCAACATCTCATACAGCTGGGGCCACCCCTTCCGCCTGGTGTTTAAGTTGGACAATAAGGTCTGCCAGCTGCAGTCCTTCCGGGAAGCATGCCGTCTCCTGGGCATTGAGGAGCCGAAGGAGGAAGAGGGGACGTCTGCCCGAGGAGCGACTGGGATGGACAACACCGGGCAGTGGCAACAGCAACGACGGAGGCGCAAGCCGAAACGTCCTCCTGTGATGGAGATGAAGGAAGGTCAACGGGCGGCGGTGGAGACTGCGGCGATGGAACTGGCAAACCCTGACAGCGGCTGAACGCTGAACACTGATCCGGACACCCTGTGGTGTCCCCGGGGGGGCTAAGAAGGGGTGAGATGGTAGGCGGCGGGATGGGTGATGATGGATTCGACCCATTCCCCCCAATTCAGATCCTTCCTGTGCATCAGCACTAGCGGATGATGGGCAAGACTATTTCTTCTGCCATACATCCTAGGATGATGGACAATACTGTTGACTATATCCTTACTGTTTGGGGGGGTGGGGGTTCACCTGTTCAAAGGTGGGGGATATGGGGTTGGGTAGTTGAGGTTGGGGGTGGGTGGTTCCAGGTCCAAGTATTAATGTCAGTATGATTGCTGAGCTGCGACGTGGAGGGAGGCGGAGCGGGGGTGCAGACACTCTCCCACATAGAGGAACACAGAGCCTGGGGTTTTTGATTGACCATGCCTCCAACTGAATTGCGCGTACTTACCCTGAATGTCCGGGGCATAAATAACCCGGTGAAGAGGCGAGCGGTCCTCTCTTTCTTGGAGAATTCAAAGGCGGACATCTGTCTTCTTCAAGAAACGCACCTTTTAGCCAAGGACTGCTTCAGACTGAAATTGCGATGTTTTCCGCTCCAGTTCTTCTCCTCGGGGCTTAGTAAGTCAGCGGGAGTGGCGATCCTGGTGGCCCAGCATTTTAGAGGGAAGGTTGGGCAGAAAATTGCAGAAATACGAGGCAGATTGCTCTCCTATAATTTCTCTCTAGGAGGTTCCTCCTTTACCGTTAGTTCAGTCTATGCACCTAATGAAGGCCAGGAGAAGTTCTTTCACCAGACACTCACTGAGGCCGCAGCGGCACCTGACAGGCATGTTCTAATCGGGGGGGAACTGAACCTTGTGTTTGACACCCACTTAGATAGATCAGGGCAACACACTACACAGGCACGGGAGGGGCTGGCCAGGCTGGAGGAAATGGGGTTGACTGACCTTTGGCGTAGCTTTCACCCAGCAACCCGAGACTACTCCTACTATTCTAATGCCCAGAAAACTTACGCAAGGTTGGATTACTTCCTGACCTCTAGATCACTCACAGCGCTGGCGACAAAGGCAGAATATGGGGCTGTGGCACTTTCAGATCATGCACCGCTGTCAGCGGTGTTCTCCTTCCCGCCGGTGTCTAGAGTCGCGCGTTGCTGGAGATTGCGAGATACATTGCTACACCGCACGGACAATGTGAAGAAGATTACTGAGGTTATCAAAGACTTTCTGTCACATAATCACACCTCGGACACATCTCTGGCTACACATTGGGCAGCGCTCAAGGCGGTTCTCCGCGGGGAGTTTATAGCGAGCTCGGCAGCAGAAAACTCCGAGAGAGCGGGTAAACGCGAAGAGCTGACGCTACGGACCAGGGAACTGGAACAGATGCACCAGAGGACGGGAGCACCTCGGGTGTGGAGACAACTCCGCCAAGTACGACAGCAACTGGCGGCCTTAGACCAGGACAGGGCAGAGTTTGCAGCGTTGAGGACACGGCACTTATATTATACCGGAGGGGACAGGTGCGGGTGTCTGTTGGGCGTGGTGCTCCGGGAAATTCAGCAGCGGCACGCGGTACAGGAGATCGCCACGCCAGACGGTAGGCGCGTCACGGAAGACAGTGACATTGCGATGGCGTTCAGCAACTTTTATGCCTCCCTTTATGCTGGGGCGAGGCTCGACCCCGCGATCAGCCAGACCTTTTTGGGGTCTGTTCTCCTCCCGGCCCTATCAAAGGACCAGGCGGAACGGCTAGACAGCGACATCCGTCCCGAAGAAGTAATCTCAGCGATTTCACGCCTTAAACTGGCCAAGGCGCCGGGCCCGGACGGGTTCACAGTTCCCACGGGACCTTCTGGACGCCACCATTTCGGTCATCCCTAAGCCAGGGAAGGACCGTGCACAGTGTGGGCATATCGCCCCATATCTCTCCTTAATGTTGATCTTAAAATTTACACGGGCAAATTGGCTGCCCGGCTGGCCCCGCTTCTGCAGGGGCTGATAGACCCGGACCAAGCGGGTTTCATTCCGGAACGCCAAACGACTGACAACACTAAGAGAGCTTTAAATCTGATTGAGAAGGCGACGCGTACCGACGGGGAGTATATGCTGCTCGGAATCGATGCTGAAAAGGCCTTTGATCGGGTCCATTGGCCGTACCTAGACAGTCTACTGATAAAGTCGGGACTCGGAGTGAAGTTCAGGACCTGGGTTGCCCGCTGTCACCTCTGTTATTTGCGTTGTACATGGAGCCGCTGGCTCAGGCAATGCGACTTGATCCTAGAATACAGGGAATTAGGTTTGGCGCATTCACACACACGATAAGCCTATATGCGGATGACATTCTGCTCTCGTTGGGTTCCCCTAGAACCTCAATGCCGGCGTGTGTCGAGATCCTGGAATCCTTTGCGGAGGCGGCGGGTTTCAAGGTTAATATGGGGAAATCGGAGGCACTGGATCTCTCCTTAGATGGACAGACGCGGGCCCATTTGCAGGCCTGCTTCCCCTTCCGGTGGGCCTCGGAGGCAATCCCTTACTTGGGAATCCATGTGGCGGACACTCTTTCTGGCACGGCACAAATCAACTATGCCAGTCTACGGCAGACAATACGGGCGGAGCTCGGTAGGTGGAGGCATCATCCTCTGTAGTGGCTCGGCAAAGTGGCTGCCGTTAAGATGACCGTTCTGCCGCAGATCCTCTACGTCTGTCGGGCTCTTCCGATCCGTCCACCGGAGGGCTGGATCAAGCAGACACAGTCCGAACTCGCTCAATTCATCTGGAATGGCAAACGCCCGAGAATGAAGCTCAGACTGGCCATGTTGCAGCCAGAACAGGGAGGATTGGGCCTTCCGGGCCTGCAGCTCTACTACCAGGTGGCACAGCTCCGGACATTGGTGGAATGGAGCAGGTGGGAGTCGGAAAAACACTGACTCTTCCAGGATCAGGCGGTGGCGGGCCGGACGTTACAGGAGGTCCCCTTCCTCCGTAAAGTGCATCGTCCCCCTAATTTATATGCTTCATTCATCACGCGAGTGCCCATGGAGGTATGGGACCAGACTAACGTGAGTCACTACCTGACCACATTTCCTTCCCCGCTCACACCACTGACAGGCAACCCTGAGTTTGGGCCAGGATGCGATGCACAGGCCTTTGCCAAGTGGCGCCCAGCGGGGTGCAGATCTCTATACACGAATGAAGAGATTGCATCCTTTGAACATTTGCGGCGGGAATACGGTCTACCAGAGACGGAGCGGTTACGCTATTTGCAGGCGCGGCACTGGGCGCTTACCGCCCAGGTGCTATCTGAGGCGGACGGAAACTTAGTACTTATGAATACTGGTTGCTCATACGTAAGATGGATAAACGGCTCATCTCGGACCTGTACCGCATGCTGTTGGCAAGGTATGCCCTGATATATAATCCTAGTAGGGCCCGATGGGAGAGGGAGCTTGGAAGGGCACTCACCAATAAGGAATGGGAGGACATTTATTACCGGGCACGTCACTCGGCATACCACATGGGTTTGACAGACACCTTTACAAAACTAGCGACGTACTGGTATTACACACCAGAGAGACTGTACGAGATAGACCCGGCCAGGGAGGCTACTTGCTGGCGGGGGTGTGGTGAAAGGGTCACGTTGGTACACCTGTTGTGGGATTGCACTCAGATCCAGGGGTACTGGAAATCAGAGTTAATCGAGGTAGACACTCACTTTGACACTGAGATCCCAAGGTTCCCTGCCTATGTTTTGTTGGGTCTACCGAATGCTCTGACATACCCATTGAAATCACTTAGGGGGAGACTGATTGCTATTGCCCTAGGCTCCGCAGTCCAGAATGTTCTCTCTCTATGGCGCACCGCACATACTCCCACCTTCCAGGACTGGCTGTTTCGCGCCTCTGGGCAGTGCTTGGCATGGAAAAACTGTCCTTAATAAAAGCTGGGGAAGTTTCCAAATATGCAGAACTGTGGCAGCCCTTCCTGGCCTTGTTGGCCACTGAATTCAGAGAGGTAACTTGCCCCCGATATTTGCGCTTACTTCGCCTGTCACATGTTCAATCTTGAGGGGCTTTGGTGTGGATGGCTGTTTGTAATGTTTGTGTGCATGGGGATCTCGGACCTGGAACGGGGCGTGGGGGTGGGTAGGTCGAGGGATGGTTGGGGGGCGAGGGAGGGGGGTAGGGACAGGGTATTGTTTTTCCCCCATTGTTGCAGACTCAGCCTTATAGCACTTCCTGTTATGGGAGAGCACCGAAATGTGTTGGGGTTGTATCATGATTGCGGTCATAGCATTTCAATGCCTTTATTGCTTTAAAGCTTATACTTGATCCGTGATGCATACTTGTTCTTGTATGAACTGCTTTTTTTTCAATAAAAAAGATTTAATGCTAAAAACAAATAGAGAAGATGAATGCCACGTTGGGAGTGAGGTGGTGGGAGGGACGAGCAAGCCACAAACTGGAATGCAACGCTGTAACAAAAACAAGAATTTCACAAAATAGAAGCAAAGGGGCAGGACAGAGGCTGTGGCGTAACGGCCAGAACCACTGACCTTGGAGCTGGGGAGCCAGGTTCGAGTCTTGGGTTTGGCTCAATATCCTGTACAAGCATGCCTGAAATGCATGCTAAATCAAAAAGATTTAATCAAAGACATTGGACAAATAAAAAAACGTGTAGATGACAAGCTTCCTTCAAATGAATGCAGGCAAGGAGAGCTTAGGTAAATGTAAACAAAAAATGTGGTGCAGACGGAACTGACTAAAAGAAGTTCCTGCCACCAAAAGGATGAAAAGGAGTACTTGGGCCCTGGGACACTGATAAGAGTAACACACAAGGAACAAAAGGATACAGCATGCTACAACCAATAGAAATGGAGGAAAAGTAAGTGGCAAGCATAGAAACCATTTAAAAGTAAGGACGGGATGTAAGCCCCATTTAAGATTTATGTTGAATATAATAGATTTCAAAAGCACAGCACAAGCGCTGTGCAGGCACAACTTGAAAATGTGCAATATGTTAGTAGATAAGGCATTTTTTTCTCTTCTTCTAACACAAGGCAGCGCAGCAACTTTGGTTACAGCAATGCCTTCTGTCAAATATTAGTAAATCGTGGCCTTGACACTCTGCGCTGCATGTTTTCCCTATACTGTCAGTGACGGACAGGGACAGAGAATAGGCCGGGCACCAAAACAAAAGTGGTTGATTATTTCATCTAACACCTAAAAAAGTAGCCCCAGTTTGCAAATTGGGGCAGGTTTGTGTAAAGACAAGCAGTATAAGTGTTTTCCAAGGTATAGAAGGCATCATGGATTTCAGCTTGCAATAGGCAATGTTTGCTATAATATCAGGGAAATCAACAATAATAAACAGCCCAGCAGATCACAAAACAGGTGAGTAAAAAGTCAAAATAAAAAGGCCCATTTACTGACCTGTCAGACCAGCCCTAGATTTCTTACCTCTTTGGTAGAGTTTAAGGAGAGCCTGGATTTGAAAGCAAATTAAAAACAGTGTTTCCAAGCTATGGATCACTGACAGAATATTGAGGTAAAGAATATCGAGTTGCCACAATATTGACTTCAAAATATCGAGTGACAGAATATGTACTTCCTATCTACAAACAGATAAGCAAAAAAATATCGAATACAAAATATCGTTGTTAAAAATATAGTTTGCTAAAATATTGACTTTTTTAAATGTCTTAAAAGTAATAGGACATTAATTAAATAATAAATATAATTAAGTAAAACATACTTAAAATTAAATTTAAAAAGTTACAATTAATAAATAATAAATGTAACCCCCCAAAAAATAAACATGCTTTTTATTTTTGTTAATATATATTAACTTAATATTAAAAGATAATGATTTATTTTTAAATGTACACATTTAAAAACATATTTAAAAAAATATAATTACATATATATAAATAAACCTATACTATAAACATAAAAATATGTTATATATAATTTAAAACATTAAAAGAAATATTTTGTTTTAAAATAATATTTTACAGTACATTAAATATAACAATATTACAAATGTTACATAGCGTAGTGGATAAAATTACTATTCCCACTCCATCCAGCGAGTGGAATAGTAGGGAAAGTATTGGATAGTGAGTGGGTAAAAATTACTATTCCTACTCCAGCTAGTGCAACAGAAGGGAACGTGTTAGATAGTGGGTGGGAATAATTTACTATTCCCACTCCAGCGTGTGGAACAGTAGAGAAAGTATTAGATAGCAGGTGGGTAAAAATTACTATTCCCACTCCAGCAAGTGCAGCAATAGAGAAAGTGCTGGATAGCGGGTGAGTAAAAATTACTATTCCCACTCCACCAAGTGCAACAGTAGGAAAAGTGTTGGATAGCGGATGAGAATAATTTACTATTCCCACTCCACCGAGTGTAACAGTAGGGAAAGTGTTGGATAGCGAGAGGGTAAAAGTTACTATTCCCACTCCAGCCAGTGCAACAGTAGGGAAAGTGTTGGATAGCGGCAGGGTAAAAATTACTATTCCCACTCCAGTAAGTGCAACAGTAGGGAAATTGTTGGATAGCAGGTGGGTAAAAATTACTATTCCCACTAAAGGAAATGAAACAGTAGGGAAAGTGTTGGGTAGCAGGTGGGTAAAAATTACTATTCCCACTACAGCAAGTGCAACAGTAGGGAAAGTGTTGGATAGCGGGAGGATAAAAATGACTATTCCCACTCCAGAGAGTGCAACAGTAGGGAAAGTGTTGGATAGCGGGTGGGTAAAAATTACTTTTTCCACTCCAGTGAGTGTAACAGTAGGGAAAGTGTTGGATAGCGGATGGCAATCATTTAATATTCCCACTCCACCAAGTGTAACAGTAAAGAAAGCGTTGGATAGCGTAGAGGAATAATTTAGTATACCCACTCCTGCAATATAATGACGATTAATTAACAATTAATATTTTTTTCAAAATTAATTTACCTCCCAAAATTTTTCCCTATAAACGTCACCTCCAATATGGTAAAATATTATTATATTAACATCATTTATTAACACATAATTAATTGACTAATAGCAATTAACAATAACAAATAATAACCATCAAATCTAAATTAATTCACACAATTACCACTATAAAATACCTTTAAATAAATATTATATAAAAAAATAATAAAAAAGCACATATCAGTAAAAACAACTTTTTCCACCCCTCTCAGTCTGGCTTTCATGCCTTTCACTCCACCGAATCGGCTCTGCTGTACTCCACCGAGACCATTCAGAAGCATGTGGATGAAGGGCAAACAGCGGTCCTAATTCTGTTAGATCTTAGTGCCGCTTTCGACACTGCTGCCCACCATACCCTGCTGCAGGATCTAAAGAGAGGCGGTGTCATCGGCGAGGCCTTGAAGTGGATGGAATCTTTTCTGTCCAAGCGTAGCTTTCAAGTTATGCAAGGTGCTCACTGTGACGTTCTTGCATGTGATAGCAACAGGTACTATGGCACATTAGAGGGGTTTATGCATTGCTCATTAAATAATGGCACAGACACTTGTGTTAGCTCGTACGGGCCGGAAGTCCCGAGCTACCGGAGAAGTGTAGCTCACTGGTTAGAGGAGGCAGACCTGGAAGCAGAGGTCAGCCCAGGACCAGGGTTCAATTCCCGGCTCGGCGGGGTCTTGAGTCCTAAAAATGTCCATGGACTCAACAATTCTCGCTCCGGTGCCTACTCGATTCACGGGTTCACACTCTGCGACTCTGGGCAATAGCTTGCTTAATCTCCACAACGGCCCCTCGCGGCGGGATGCCTGGCTTTCACCTTGCGGATACCCTGCCGGGGTTATCTCACAGGGGAATACCAGGATGGGTTCCCTAAGCAAGCGCTTAGAAACCGCTTGGTGATTTGCGCTATATAAATTCCTGTACATTTACATTTACATTTACCCCGGCCCATTTATTTATACACTCTGGCCGCGCCTGGCCAGAGAGTGATACAATGTGTGCTTGGGCTTCCGGGTCTTCACCCAGCCGGGTGAATGACTAGAACTCTACATCCCTTCCCAAATTAGTATGTGAACCAAAATGTTATCAACACATCGTTAACACACAAAGTCCGCTAGTCTTTGTCTTGGCTGTGGATTCGGCCTTAGATTGTATTGATGCCGATGTCCATCTTGTTGGTGTCGAGGACTTGGAGGTCTTTTGTCACTGGCCCCAGCCACAGGAATGGGAACTTCTGAGGATGGCAATCTCGCAGGACTTGAAGGTGGAGTTTCATCCATGTTGCCTTCGGCCTCATCAATTTGCGACTCAGCAGTCCTTAACTGATCTGCCGCTTGGTGGGTTCTGCCTGTGGCAGGAACTTTCTTAAACCATGAAATGTTCCTTGTTATTGTTTCGCCGTCTCGCTCCGCAGTAACTGCTGTCCCCTTGGTTGCTTTCACGCTCCACAGTACGGGTTCATAGGGAGTTCGAAACTTCCCTCCACCGCACAGATTCCTTAGCAGCACGGAGCATCCAGGCATTACGACACGGGCTTGCGCTCTTCGTCGATGGCTTGCTTTATCGTTTATTTTCTGTCTTTTTACTTGGGTACTCGCTGGGTTATATGGTTCCTGTCTCCAGCTGTCAGCCATGGGGAACATGTCTCGCCGAGATCCTGTTAGCATGAGTGACCATGGAGACCGTTGAGTCGTATAGTGGGGCGTGCTGCGATATTCCCTAAGGAATTGTTGCAGCGCAGCTTCTGGATCAGTGTTTTCTGCTGTCGCTACGCGCAATATTTTGGTAGTGGTGCTCATGAACCGTTCGACCTTACCATTGGCTTGCGGCCACTGAGGGGTAATTTGGTGATGCCGGACTCCGAGGTGTGTCAAAAAGTCTTTGAACTCACTGCCTTGGAATGGGGGCCCATTGTTGGTCTTGATGACATGTGGCAGGCCAAACAGGGCAAACAACTTTTCCAAAACGTGTTGCAGATTGGCAAACGATGTTGATGGTATAAGTTCGACAATTGGATACTTGGTGTAGCTGTCGATGAGAACAGCTGCCACTCTCCAGTCGGGGAAACTTCCGAAGTCAAGGCTCAGTCACGACCATGGTGATGGAGCCGGATCTTCGGTGATCACAGGTGCCGGAGCTTCGGTGTTGCCTGTGAGTTGACAAGCTCTGCAGTTACGTACGAAGGTGTCTATGCTGCCTTCTAGGTCTGGGAACCACACCATTTCTCTCATTCTGGACTTCATCCTCCCGATGCCTTGATGACCCTCGTGTGCTAAGATTGTCGCTCTTTCCTGTAGGCTTTGTGGTATCACGATGCGTGATCCTCTCAGTATGATTCCGTTTTCTGCAGAGCTGAGTTAATATCTCACCTTCCAAAATTTCCCCATGGGGAGTCCTGTCAGGTTCACTCCACCCTTGGATGTTCTTGAGAAACCCTTCCCAGGATCCCCCTTTCAGAGCGTCAGAGACTCGCTGGAGGCACGCATCTTTGTCCATGTGCTCCTTTACTTCGTCTGTCGAGAGTGCTTGCGGACATGACCACTGCGAGACCATGTTGATGAACTCTTCTGTCTTTGTCTCTTGATAAGCATCTGACTCTTCTGCTACTGCTGGGTGGTGGGACAAGAAGTCCGCGGGATTCTTTGCACCTGGGCGATAAAGTAGCTCCCTCTGGTAATGTTTCAATTGGATGGCCCACCTTTCAATCCTCGGAGGTGGGTGGGGGGCTGTTCCTTTGAACGCGGGAAGAAGAGGTTGATGGTCTGTTATCACTCGGAAGGGGTGACCACTTACGTATAAGTGAAAGTGACTGCATGCCCTTTTTGATTGCGAGTGCTTCCCGCTCTACCTGAAAATATTGGGCTTCTGTCGCAGTGAGCGCTTTGCTTGCAAATTCTAACAGGACCCAAGTCCCTGGCTCAGTCTCTTGGGTGAGTAGAGCTCCCAGACCTATTGGACTGTCATCTACTAACAATTCTGTGGGGCGAGTGGTGTCGAAGTATGCCATCGTTGTGCTGTCCAGCAGAGCCGATTTTACTTGCTTGAAGGCTTTGTCTTCCTCGGTGGTCCACTTCCAGGAGGTTTCTTTCATTGTGAGATTTCGCAGTGGTTCTGCTATCGTTGCTAGGTTCGGCATAAACCGTCTGCAATATGTTGCCATCCCCAGAAAACTTCTTACTTCAGAGGCATTGGTTGGTGTGGGAGCGAGTTGAATCACCTGGGACTTCCTGCGGTCCACTTTTACACCCTCCGCGCTAAACACATACCCGAAGAAGTCGATCATTTTGCGGAAGAATTGACATTTTTCCTTGTGGAGTGTCACGCCATGTTCCACCAGTCGCTGAAGGGTGACTCGGAGTCGTCGGTGGTGGTCTTCAATGGTTTTAGAATAAATAAGGATATCGTCACTTACATTAAGGACGCCTTGGAGACCTGACAGAATTTCCCTCACAGAGTTTTGAAATATTTCCGTGGCTGAAGATATCCCAAAGTTTAGTCTCTTGCATCGATGAAGCCCAAGGTGAGTCGAAAACGTGGTTATATATCTGCTTTATCTGCTAATTTGAACTGGTGATATCCAGCATTTAGGTCTAGCTTCGAAAACCATTGTGAGCCATTGTGAGGAAAGGAAAGGTGCATATCCCCAAAATTATGAGATCCAGGATGGGCGTTCGCTCTTTTCAGTACTTGGCGGCCCAGTTGTGGAACACTCTCCCTCAGAGTCTCCGGTTGGAGTGCTCTGAATCCATCTTTGGGAAAGGTCTGAAGACCTATTTGTTTCCTGTGGTCTAATTTGTTCTGTTACCAGGTTACTGTGGATTCTGCTCTATTTTTTAGCTGTTACTTCAGAGCGGGGACACACTGGTTCAGTGTAACAAGGCGCTTTATAAATGCAATTATTATTATTATTATTAAAATAAAATTACTTCCCACCCTACTCCCTATCAACCCTCAAATCGCTCCTAAAAAAAGTACACAATTAACATATTTATAAATTAATTAATAATAATTAATCTCTAAAGAATTACTAATTAATTTTAAAAAAGTAACACATTTAACATAATTACCTATTAATTATGAATTGTTATTAATCAATTCATAATTATTAATAATACATCAATTTCATTAACACTATAATTAATTCATTAATTTCAATTAAATTACTTCCTACCCTATACCCTTATAAACCCACAACCCACTACAAAATGAAATTATGCAACAATTAATTAACATATAATTAATGAATTCTAAATAATTCTTTAAAAATATATCATAATTAAATTACTTCCCACCCTATTCGTCTATAAACCCACAACCCGCTACGGAATTAAATTACGCAAAAATATTTAACATAAAATCCATTACTTAAAAAAATTCAAACATACATTACAAAAATAGTACATACTTTTAACACATATACTAACATACAAAACGCTAAAAAGAAATTTGTTATTACTAACTTCGATGTTATGAAAAATGATATTTCTTACCTACATGTCGATATTCTTAACCACTATATTTTTGCAGGTCGATATCCTGTCCACTTGATATTCAAAACTCAATATTTTGCCCACTGGATATTTTTTATTCGATATTATGACTAGTTGCCCTAAGCTATACCCTACTTAGCAATTCAGTGTTTAATTCATTGAAGAAGCAATAGCTTTCCTTTATCCAGGAATTGGCATGGCCTAGATGGAGGTCTTCAAATTCTGGGATGGTCTCTCTTAGTGTTGCGTGTTTATCTAGGTTCCTGATCGATACTGTGACCTTATGCCCCTATTCGGCTATAAATCCATTTATTTCCTATATTGGCATAACCGTTCAAGTGCGATATTCAGAAAGTCATCTCTGGCCTCACACGAACAGAGCCACATTCCAGAATAGTTCTCTGCCACTTCCTTTGCAACCAATTAGTGCAATGACAGAGCAGAAGTCACTATCTGATATTCCTAGATTAACACTCCGAGTTCTTCAACAAGATAAAAACTCAGCAAACCTGGAAATCCCCGCTTGCTGTGTTTTGATTAGTAATGGAACTCTAATGAGCAACTGATAGCTATCACTTCCTAGTGACATCTTTAATTGACGTCTTATGTCCAGCAAACTTGCGTCAAACCAGGCACCTGTCAGGTATAAATACTACCAACGTTGCCTTAAGCAATTGCTGGTGTCCCATTGCTGTTGTATGCTGTATGCAGTACGCTGATGCTGCTGCTGTCCCTTTGGTGGTGAAGCTACTGATACCATTATCGCTGCTAAAGCGCGAACGATGGTGTGGTGAGCTTAGGAGCTGAACAGCCGTCCCTCTGCGAAGAGCCCAGCAGATGCCAAGCTGCCCGCGGACGCTGTCCCCCCTCCTCCTCCTCGGCGCGCTGAAGAGAGACGCTGCCTTTCTCCTGCTGAGAAATCCAGCTCCAGCGTTTCTGGTGTACCCTTGCGGGTGACTGGAATACCGAGACCCCCTGAAGGAGATACCAGACCTCCATCATTCTATTCAGAGGTATGGTGCTGACTAAACCCTTAGAAGAGAATTCTTGAAGCAAACCTTGGCAAAACCAACTTAACTTAAAGCTACTTACTTACTCCCCTTCCACGTGTTAGGCTTAGGTCAGGCACACTGGGGTAGGCATAGTTAGAAGCACCAGTTGAGTATGTTAGCCTAATGTATATATGACTGTATATATGTTTTATTACTTTTAAACCATTATATGGCTAAGAAACCATATCAATGCTTTTACAGTATTATCTTGCAATACTTATCTTACTGTACGTACTTTTTATAATAACAAGTCTTGCAATTGTGGCAATACATTTCTCTTGTACGAGAAGAAAGACTGTTCAATAAATGTTAACCCTTTATTGACAAACACCCGTCTCTCTATTCTCTACATATTGTGAAAGTAAACTGCACTAATCTGACTGAGTGAAATACCTGTCTATTGTTGCACACGACCCTAGAGATTGACTCTTGATCTGAAGAGCAAAGTTGTCATGTTGCACGGTTGTTGGAAAACTGAATCCCTTCTTGTCTGTTCCAGGGAAGCTGATCACTTCCTATGCAGAGAAGAAAGTTTCCAGTGACCTCTGAGCTAGTTGGTAACAAACCCAATTAAGTTTAGCATAGTCAGTGGAGGCCTGGAAGATCCGCACTTCTACGTCGATACTACTGTTTATGTTATTCCAAATCGCAGGGCCTAGTGGGAAACTAGGAACTACACTACATGGCGCCCAAACGTTTGGTAAGGCGATAAACTAACGCAAGACGTTAGAGTAACTCAGTCGTGCATATTTCACACAGACCCCTTTCTCCCGTAAATACTCCAATAGATGTCTGGAGTGGGTGAAAGGTTAAAATCCGCCCGACCTCAGTAGGAAGAGATTCCTATGTAAAGCTCTGGTTTATTCAACGTTGAAGGATACAGTGTTCCAAAATATTGTGCACCTAATCTTTGTCTCCTTGGAGACCTACTCTGCAAAAACTTTTTCTGACAATAAAATGTCAGACTTAGAAAACGGAACCACTGGGGCCGCAGTAGATGCGACTCAGCAGGGTCCCGACGATACAGTTTCGGGTGCAATTATCATCCCGGCGCATTTAAGAAAATCTATAACGTTAAAACTTATAGAAAACGGACTGACACCACAAGGTGGTACAGTAATTTTCGTGATAGAGGCTCACGAATATCGGCAGACAGAGGTATTCTATTCATGGATAAACTTTCCAGCGGCAAACGCTACAACAAAAGAGTTTCACTATTACAAAATAGAGGAACCTCCGGAAGAGTACGCTCCTTTCGAGGAGATTGAAATTCCACTTAAATTCCAAGAGCACCTGCTCTGGTTTAATGGCGCCCTAAAACATAATGATCACATAACTAGGCTCGGTCCACTAGGTAGACCAGGAGCAACGTGGCCGGTTCTAGCGAGCTACACACCACATCCGGACATTGTAAAAATGTCTAAAGAAGAGCTGTTAGTGCAGCTAAAAACATTAATAAAAATACATAGGCAATTAGTCCAATATGTAATGCGAACTGCAACAGTCCAGCCAGCTGTTAATGTACCACAGCTGACCCCTCATCAGGGGAACACTAATAAAATCACACCACAGAACATACAATCATGTCTTGGTAAAACACCCGTAAAACGGGAACAAATTCCTTTCTGGTTAGCACAGAAAATCACTCAAATAGAGGCAGTATTTCCTGATACTACCCCTATTGAGAAACACAAAATCTTGACAATCTGCCTTCCTATGGGAATCGCACCACACGTGGAGGACTGTGACACTTGGGGTACAGTCTTTGCTTCCATTTACACAAAAACACACGGTGTTCCGTCTATGGCGGTAATACCAGAAGTGCTAAAACAGATTCAAAATGAATACGGTCCAGAGCCCGCTTTAACTCTTGGTATGAAATTACTGAAAGACTTCAAGCAGGTCTCGGCTATATTATTAGCCAACATAAAAGGAGAAGCAGCATCTGTGGCGATTCGCCAGAAGTTGAAGGAAACAGATATAAAAGACCAGCCATTTGAGCTTGCCAAAATTATAGAAAAATGCTATGAAGAATTAGGTAGAGACAGCTTGGGTGGGAAACCGGTAAAGCCCCAACTGCTCGAAAATCCTGAAAAATTATTTATTAAAAATAATTTAAACACTCCTAAAAAGAGCTGGGATGGAAATAAACAATCCACTCCCAAGGAAAAAGTTTTCCAGTCCAGAGGAAGGTCTCCTCGACGGAGGGAAAGTACTCCGACTCGAGAACGCCAGTCTCCCCAGAGGGAGCCCTCTGAGAAAAGATATAACCTTAGAAATAGGGATAATCTGAAAAAACCTGATAGATATCAAAGTATTGATACACGTCCCTCTCGATCTTTTCCACAGAATTCGGAAAGAAGAGGACGGTCAGACCCAGGAGAGCACACCAAGTCCAAAGACAAGGAACCTGCTCAAAATAAGAAATCACAATTTCAGAAAAAGAAGGTAGCCAGTATTAGAGTAATCAACCATGCCGAGAATACTGAAGACACAGTTGAAAAACGGGGAGTGGGCATTGACAATGTTGGACAGTGCAGCAGAAATCAGTATAGCGCGTAAGATCTTGATGAGTCATCTGGAGACAGTGGACACGAATGAATTCATTCAGGTCGAAACTGCCGACACCAGACTTAGCGAGCCCCATAAAATATACGAAATTACATTGCGTATAGAGGGTGATAAGACTAGGAAAATAAGAGGTCTATTTTGTGATAAACTCTCAAAAGGCTATGATATTCTGTTAGCTGAAAAAGATTGGCCCCCAGAGTTTGTCAGGGAGTGCCCTCGTGGCGAAGAAATGATTATGCCTGCCTTCTCGAATCACATTCCGATTCACAAAAAATATACATATGCAAGGAAATGGGCAGTGGCCCATGCACCTGCATTGTATAAAAATCATGTAGGATGGGATGAGGACTCAACTCCTCAAAAAATCCAATTAAAAAGTGAACCAACTGCCCAACGGCAGTATCCCATTAAGCAAGAAGCTAAAAAACAGGTCAGGGAGATCTTAGATCAACTTGAATACAAGGGGGTGATTGAAACATGCACCTCTCAAATGAGCAATCCTTTGTTTCCTGTCTCCAAGCCAGACAATTCATATCGTCTAGTTTTGGACTACAGACACCTTAATACATGTTGCAAAACTTTTGCAGTACAAAACTCGCATAGTGCAGCCCTAATGAATAACATAGTTAGGAAAAAATATAAAACGACATTAGACATATCTAATGGTTTCTTTTGTCAAAACATTGCACCAGAAAGCAGATATTTTACCGCTTTCTCAGCATTTGGGTCACAGAAAAAATTCTGTCGACTCCCACAGGGGTTCAAGAACAGCCCAGGACTATTCTCAGCTAGGGTAACAGAGTTACTACAAATCTATGATGATGAGGCATTATCTTACGTAGATGATATTTATCTCACAGACGACGACTTGGATACTCACTTGAAAAGAGTGAACACCATTATACTTGGGTTCGCAGCAGAGGGTTACAAATTCAACTTTAAAAAGTCCCGAATTGCCCATCTGACAGTACTATTCTTAGGGTACGAATTATCAAGTGAAGGGAAAAGCCTAGTGGACAACTTCTTAGAGAAGTGCGCTGTACTCCAAGCTCCAAAAACGTTGAAAAAATTGCAATCCATACTAGGTTTTCTGAATTTCGGAAGAACTTACATTCTAAATTACGCAGAGAGGGTTAAACCTCTCTACGAACTAATTAAACCTGATTTTAAACAAATCAATTGGACTCAAAAACACACAGACATTTTGAGATCACTGCAAACAGACATGTTAGCAAACACAAAATTAGATACACGTGACAAAAACACGCGATCTTGTAATCCGAGTCATCCCAGGAAGATGCGGATTCACGTACCTAACCTCTAATGAGGGAGAAAAGGTACCAATAGCATACAAATCACATTTGTACACAAAGGCTGAAATAAAATTCAGTTCAACAGAGAAAATTCTAACTGCGGTTCAGACTGCTGTAGCAAAAGAAAGGCCCCTAGCACAAGGTAAACGAATAATAATCGTAACACCTATACCGGCTTTAGAAGCGGTAACTAAAGCAAGCATTCCTAATGCTAAGGCTTTGCATCCGAGATGGATCCAGTGGGTGAATTCTCTTGCTGCAACAGACGTAGTTTACGAATTTGATCCTAACTTAAAAACACAGGAATTTTTACAATATGAATATGAATGTCCTCTGCCAATTGAAATCCTGCCTCTCGAAGAATACGGAAGTATTATATATACTGACGGATCAGCACAACCCGCAGTTGGGGGTAAGCAAGCTTACAGTGCAGCGTGCGCGATTGTGAAAGGTCGCTGGCACAAAGGAAAATTTAGACCACTGGTCACTAAAACACAATCTCTAGGAGATTGCTCGGCTCAACGAGCTGAATTAGTAGCATTTAAGATGGCGCTAGAAAATACCGATCGCGAATTCCCCACACTAATAGTGTGCGATTCTTTTTATTGCGTACAATCTTATAATGAATACTTGCAGAATTGGGTGGAAAATGGTTTCAAAGATGCAAAAGGTGGCACAATAAAGCATAAAATGCTTTGGGAACAGGTAGTTCTTTTACAGAAAGAACTACAAAAGACTCACGTGATACATACACTGAGTCATCAACGTGATGGCGTTCACGTTGCAGGGAATTCATTGGCTAATACAGCCACAGCGGAAGCAACTAAACCGGCTTCCGTAGCCACAAAAAGGCGTACAGAAAAATACATAGACGGGGAAACCATGCTGGCAGTAAAAACGACCGTAAAAGGCGACTGTGCAGCACTACCCGTGAACTATCCACTCAATTATGCATACATAATCGATGCAAACTCCGTTCCTTTTGCTCGAATCCCTGGAGTGGGGGACAGAGTAATTCCAAACAGGAGCAGGAGGGGCTTCCTCTTACTGGAAGCACACATGGGGTTGGGTCTGAGACACCACACAATTAAAGACTCTCTGAAAGAATTACAATCAGAGTACTGGTGGCCAGGAATGAGCATAGATATTCAATGTTTTGCTCAAAATTGTGAAAACTGCAACAGAGATCGCAGTAATGAACAGACCAGGGTAGTCTCAGGATCCCTGCTAGACAGCATAAGGCGGTCTATCTGCGCAAACAAAGAAGAGAAGCGCATCCCATTGTACACAGTTAAGGCTAAACACACTTAAAGATGAGGCCTCCAGCGCTCGGCTGACGCTAGAACGGTTATAAAAGATCTGCAAGTCTTTATTGGCACATACGCAATTACCACGTTCCATTCTGACCAGGGTCCTGCTTTCAGCTCTCGGGCTTATAAGGAGGCCATGGCCAGCATGGGAATTGGGTTGCGGTATTCTTGTCCATCGCACCCCGAAGGGAATAGTGTGGTTGAAAGAAAAAAACGAGACATAAAGCGATCTATAACAGCGAAGGTATTAGGTTCAGGCGCTGGGTGGGTCAAACATTTAATAAGTGTCCAGACTAGTCTTAATAACTTGCCAAGAAACTCTCTAAAAGGTTTCAGCCCATACGAACTATTGTTCGGAATTAGAATGAACATTCAGGACCTCGATAGTCAGATGTCAGTGGTACAAGAAAAAACAACAGACTTTGACATCAAAGATCGTTTGGCTGTTTTACAGGAACTGAATGAAACAAGAAAATACTTAAGCAACATAAAGTTAAAGCAACAGCCAGATACCACTGACGAGGCACCACAAGCAACAGCCCCAGCAAGGCCTGTCTGGATTCCAAAGATTGGGGATCTAGTCAGAGAAAAGATCGCGGTGAAGAAGGAATTTGGGCCTTCTTACAGAAAAGCAGTACCTGTCTTGGCAGTCACCGGAACAAGATCAGTAGTACTACCGCCCCTTGCTGGTAAAAAGGAGAACAGAGTCGTGTCCATCGACCTGGTAAAACCACAAGCATGTGGCCTATAATCAACAGTAGGCCCAGTGGACTCCCAAGAAACAACAGAATACCCAAACTTGCAACAATCCAAGAGGTTCAAACTGAAAGACTAATCACATTCGATCAGCCTGCAGTGCACAGTGAAGGACTATGCAATAATGCCATGGAACTCGTGCCTCTTGAGACACAGATTGAAACAGTTTGTCAAGAAACAACACCAGTCTACACTAATGTGGCATCAGAAAATGCTACCGAAAGACAGATTGAAAGAACAATCCCATCAATTGACAGAACTGCCTCTGGTTATTTCATCAACTTCGACAACTTCTCTGAAGATCAAAACGACCCCGAAGTGATGCCAGAAACAGAAAAGTATTCTAAAGAAAATACAACAGGACTCCTTCAACAAATTAAAGAATTATATCTGGATTCACCGTTGATTGAGCATTGGATTATTTCAGGGGTATTCATACTCCTACTATGCCTAATTTTAGTTTTAATTTTAGGAAAGTTTATTACAATTGAATGGACACAGCAAGTCAGAACATCAACCTAGTCCTGAAACCACACAGATCATCCCACGTGAAGAAAAGAGAACTGTCAACAGTAAATGTCACAGCAATTCCAATACCTGGTGGGGTAGTATGGGAGAAAACGGACTATGAGATCTATGGTCCGGTCGAAATCCTGAAGTATCCTCATCAACTGAAGGTTTCCTTAAGTGACTTTGTAAAACCTAGTACATTCTCTGATGATTGGGACTTTAACAGTATTAATGACATGATGTCTGATTTAGTAATGTCAGCTAGATTCACAGATCATGATTATTTACAAGGTTCATCTAGTTATGAGCAGCTATTCTGCTACACACACTATGGTGATCATTACTTGCATAAATCTGCACAGCCTAGAAATGTTTTTATGTATAATCAATGGGAACATTGTGCTACACCACCTAAAAGCAGTTCTAAAGCATTTTTTGAGAAATTCAAATACTTTTCAGGGTTTAACACTAGTGATGCAGAAACGTTTTATTACAAACTGTTAGAAAAAACAGGAATGAAAACAATGCTGACAAATTCTAAATTGATATATTCAGAAGCATTTTATGATAAAATGATGACATTTGGTTTTGATTATTGGAAAAATAACATTGAAACGAAAACAATTTGGGGTACAAAAGATTGGCAGGTACAAGGCCTTGAAGCACTATTCAGAACCTGCATGATACCAGAACAAATGATGTTTTTAAATGACACAATACACCAAACATCCTGTCTTGGCCTAGCTAAGATCAAAGACCTTAAAACACCGTCTATTCCAAAGCCAATACCTGAAAATACAACTACAGATATTGAGTTAGACGTGTCACAAATTTTACATTTTAACAGAACACATCCTGATTGGAAAAAGTGGTTAATCTGGCCTACGGACACAAACAACTGTCAAGATAGATTCCTGAATAAAACACAGGGGTTAACAATGACCAGACTAGACCCGAGATACTCCCAGAGACAACATCCAGGGATAATAACAACATACAGTGTAGGGAAACTCTGCCTTGAATGGCTAACATCATCCACACTGGCTGAAATTAAGCAACACTTGTCTTTACTAAAAGTTCGTGCTGATTTGCGCGATTTCATTCTTGGACCATGCAAACAGCGTCAAAAGCGTTTCATAGCAACCAGTATCTATGCTGCGTACAACGAGGCTTGGAAAGTCAAACAAATTGAAACAGCTGAAAAAATACGAGAAATTGATCGTATTAATTTGGAAAAATCACTTTCTGTAGTGGACAGTGGGTTAATGACTCTGTCTTCCAGAATATATTCGTTGGACAATATTGTATCCTCTGCCTTTGATGTGATAGATAGAGATTTGCTAATGTTACAACATGGCCAATCTCAATTACGTTCTATTATACAATTGGGCTGGACGCTGCAAAATCGTCGTTCAGGCTATGTGCCTTGGGGTTTAATCAACACAACGTCATTATTTTCCATTTTTAACCTTACTGATAAACAGATCAGTTTGGCACAGAAAGGAGCAGACTATACAATCCTGAGCATCGAAAAACTTACCATTGACAATGTCAGAGAGTCCTGTCATTGAATGGATAATACACGGAATTATCACTATTCCGATAACAACTTTCCGATTTAAAAAGTGCCTTAATAATAATAATAATAAAGGGATCTTATCATGCGCAGACTTAGCCCAATGGGCATCAAGGCGCCTAATTCCAAATACAGCTCATAACAAAGAACTCTGCAGCTCAGCCTGTATAGGCTCTAGAGAAGCACCATGTTTTTAGGGCCTTTTTAAACAACGCCAGAGAGGGTAGCGTCTTCATCTCCATCGGCAGGATGTTCCAAAGCTGTGGAGCAACGACGGAGAAGGCCCTAGCTCCCCATCTGGTGAGCTTAAAACGAGGGACGGCGAGTTGGAGTTGTCCCGAGGAGCGTAAACACCTTGGAGGGTGATAGCGGGTAAGCAGGGAGCTGATAGCGCCTTTAGGTCCATCCTCGAGAGCTCTGTAGGTCAGACACAGAATTTTAAAATGAATTCTGTGCTGGATAGGCAGCCAGTGAAGGTCTCTCCTCGCAGCAGTAGCAGAGGAAGACCTGGGAAGATCCAGGACAAAACGTGCAGCAGCGTTCTGCACTACTTGCAGTCGATGTATGAGGCCCTTGTTGGATTCCATGTAAAGAGAGTTGCAATAGTCTAACCTGGAACCAACAAGGGCGACTGCAATCTGCTTGCGTGCTTGAGGGGACAAGTAGCTGCGGATTCTGTTGAGTGTCCTGATCACGCCCCAGCAGGTCGCGACAGTCCGATTCACCTGAAGAGACATCGAGAGTGATGTATTGAACACCACACCCAGATTTTTGGCGGATTGAGAGGGAGTGGGGCAGGTACCAAGAGAGGAAGGCCACCACTCACTCGACCAGATATCTTGGTCCTTCCCAAAGACCAAAACCTCAGTCTTGTCGCCATTTAGCTTCGGGGAGTTGGTAACCATCCAATCTGCAACATGTTGCATACAGGACCTGAAGCTGGAGGCAGATGTTATGACAGAGGACTGGGTGAGTGAAATCATAATCTGGGTGTCGTCGGCGTATGATACCACCTCCATCCCCAGCGATCTCACAAGTCTAGCAAGGGGGGCCACGTAGATGTTGAATAGGGTCGGACTTAATGCCGACCCCTGTGGCACCCCACATTGCAAAGACTTTGCTGGGGAGAGGTGGTTGCCGAGCATCACTCTCTGTTCCCTATCTAGGAGAAAGGAGTTGAGGAGACTCAGGGCCAAACCAGTGACACCTGCCTCCCTAAGCCGAGAGGTTAAGATGGCAGGAGACAGGGTGTCAAATGCGGCCGTGAGGTCCAATAGCACCAGAACAGTTGTTTGTCCAACATCAACCTTGCGTCGGATGTTATCGACTACATAGGTGAGGGCAGATTCTGTGCTGTGATGTTTTCGGAATCCATGCTGGGTAATGTCCAGGTACTCTGAAGCTTCGAGGAAGGAAGATAGATGGCGATTCAAGTGTGCTTCTAAGCTTTTAGCAGGTGCAGGGAGCAGGGAAATGGGTCTAAAATTTTTCAATAGACCGGGATCAAGTCAAGGCTTCTTGAGAAGCGGCTTCACGATGGCCTTCTTCCATACTAATGGAAAAGTGCCATGGGCAATTGCCTTATTCATCACCTCAAGTAAAAGGGGAAGGAGGCTGTTCCTACACTCCTTTAACTTTTTAAGAGGCAGTGGGTCAAGTGGGGAGGAGGATTTGGTCATGTCTAAAAGAAGATTCAACCCCTCCAGAGACATAGGCGGAAAATCAGAAAGAAAGCTGGAAGGGGCTGTATCCAGTGACTCCAAAAGGCTTATGCCTGGGGGATTATTTTCAGTCAGGGAGAGACGTTGTACTTCTAAGGAAGTATGAATATCAAAGATTTTTTTATGAAAGAAGTCTGCAATATCGTCACACAGACGTTGAGAGCTAACTACGGGGTCTGGAAGTTGGAGGGAGCATAGCGAGTCCGCAATTTTAAAAAGCTCCCTGGAGGAAGTGAGTGAACTAGTGAGGTTGGAAAAGTATTCCTGCTTCTCCAATATCACTTTCTGCTTATACTCCCGTAGAGCAGACTTATGAGCCTCCCTGTCCGTAGGATCCCAGGATTTCCTCCACCTCCTCTCACTGCTTCTGCAACCCTGTCTTAATAATCTAAGATGGTCCGAGAACCATGGAGCTGATGGTTTCCTCCGGGCTACATATCGCAGGGATGCAGGGGCAAGTTTTTCCACGGCATTCATGATGGAATCATGCAGAACTTGTGCTGCCTCATCCGCGTCTTTTAGGGAGAGAGCCTCAGGCGTGGGGACGAAAGGGGCAAAAGCGTCATTGGTAAGATTTCTGAGATTTCTCCTAGAAGTAAAAGAGGTGGTCCCCTTCTTAGTGGAATTGGAAGTGGAGAAGGCTAGATGAAGAGGAACCGCAAAATGATCAGTCCACACCAACGGTAGAGGAGTGCCGCAGGAAAGTCTTGGATCATTAGAGAATACCCCGTCGAGGATGTGACCTGCTGAGTGGGTAGCACTAGTGACAAGCTGACTAAGATCACAGGCTCCAAGAGAATCAACCAATGATTGAGTGTCTTTAGAGTGAAGCTCATCAAGATGGAAATTGAGGTCACCTAGAATGGTGATAGAGGGTTTTCCAAAATAGGGTTCAAGGATTCTCAGAATGTCCGAAACGAAGTTAGCTCTGGAACCAGGTGGCCTATAAATCAATATACCCGTGAAAGAGACTGAAGGGGCACAAGTAATACAAAAGTATAAGGCTTCAAAGCGATCTTGGGGCGAGGAGAGAGGGTTAACCGAACATAGAAAGGAGGATTTAAAAAGAATGGCAATACCTCCTCCTCTCCGTTTAGGTCTGTCAAGCTTTTGAAGAGAATATCCCTCAGGGATAGCTAGAAGAAGGTCATGACCAGAGGAGTCAGTGGCCCAGATCTCAGTGATGAATACCCAGTCAGGCTGTCTTTCATCCACAAAATCGTGGAAGGCAAGATTGTGTTTAATTAGCGAGCGTGCATTTAATAGAAACCCAGTATTATGAGATACAATAGGCAATGGGGAGGAAGGACAGAGGCTAATAGAACAAGTGCCTTGAATACATACCTACTGGCCAGTATGAACGATTGGGTAAAGGATATGTAAAATCAGAATGGAAATTACCATACACACATTCTTGCTATAGTGACAGCGACAAAAATGTATTTCTTAGTAGTCAAAATTGTAAACATTCACTAAGCGGTATACTTTTGTGTCAGGGTATTAATTTACACGGAGCTTGTGATGGAAATTCTAACAACCTTTCATGCCACCAGCTTGTCACACCTGCAACTCAGATAGAGCCCTTCTTTATGCAACTTGCAAACGGGAGTTACATTCTTAGAACGGATCACAGATGTTGTGGCCTTGTGCCAGGGAAAAGTTATCTAGTAAGCGTAACATCCATGGTCAAATGCTGTATGCAGGCATTGTTCCCGAGTGGGCCTGCAGACACAGTGACTCCCATCTGGCCTCGTCTGAATCTCTATTCTATACGAATTGATACTTTAAGCAAAATGAAGTCTGTGCTTTTGCAGACAACAGTGCCTATAACGTCATCAAAAGAGACGTATGATCTTCTAGTTGCAAGGACAGCTACTGAAGTTCATGAACTTTTATCAACAAATTGCCCCGTGCATTTCATAGAAATGCTTAGCCAACTCCTTAACATGTCTAGTGCCATAGGCATCCCAGGCATATTTAAGACGATTTTTACGGGACTGCTAACACCTTTCCTGGCAATTTTGGGAATCGTTCCTAATTTTGTCCACTCTGTTTTTGGCGGCATACCACTATTTTTGGGACTTGTAGCAGGTATTTTATTTTTGACCCTCCTGCTTCGTTATGGCAAGCCGAAACTCAGACATAGCTCCCATGGGAATGGAAGAGACAATCCTAGCAATGCGCTACCGGGACAGGATAACTAACGTCCTCGGATTGGCCAGGCTGAGAGATCTAAACATGACCTGGTTCCTTTCATTCAGACCTATATGGCAGAACTGTATCTTACCGGTACTTCGATGTATGCTATACGGAGATGAGTGCGTGTTGGACATCTGTCTTTCACTTCCATCAGCAGTACCAATGGACGTCGATACTTTGCTCAGTCCGATAACGGCTCACGCATTGTGTTGTCCCCAGCGGCTACCAATCCTGATGACGGCATTCGTTGAGACTCCTGTGCTACGACTAGGTGGTAACAGTGGAGCGAGTGACAAAAGCAACATCACCCAGGTACGACCATCTGTGAGTATTGCTGCTCCTGACTATGATGACAGCAATCATTCTCACACCTGCCAAGTTACAGCGCTATCGAATTTGGTTGAACTGTCACCTGATTTTGTAGACCAATTCTTTGAGAGCCTGTCTGATACGATGTTCTCACCCGTACAGAAACAATAACTTTTGAGAAGCTTTCCGACACACAGCGTTTCCATGAACTCTGAATTCGGCCTTCAGTTTTGATCAACAAAAACTGCTAAAAGCGTTGGGACTCTATTTCCCTGTTCAAGCATTAATTCTTTTGAATTGAACACTTTTTAATATCGGCCTTTTTTTGGCACGAACAATTCTTTGCTTAAAGTAAAAAATATTCTTAGAGAACAGAAGCTTCAAACTTCTATTTCTAACACACATCTAGAGACATAATAACTTACATCAGCCTCTAGCACATTTATTGCAATGCATTTATATGTGATGATTTATCTTGCCCTTCTTCTGTTCAGAGATATTTCATGCGTAATTCTTTTTGCATAATCGTTCATTGATTTCATATGCAATAATTTTTGAATGATTTCTATGATTCAAAAATGTACAGTACCTAAATTTCATGTATTACATTATACGCCTATTTCGAATGCATTTATGTATTTTGGGGTGGGCAATGTTACACATGCATCCTATTGCTCTAGTTTTAGTAATTTGATGGACATGAAACCGTGGAGTGGGTGTTGCGTGTTTATCTAGGTTCCTGATCGATACTGTGACCTTATGCCCCTATTCGGCTATAAATCCATTTATTTCCTATATTGGCATAACCGTTCAAGTGCGATATTCAGAAAGTCATCTCTGGCCTCACACAAACAGAGCCACATTCCAGAATAGTTCTCTGCCACTTCCTTTGCAACCAATTAGTGCAATGACAGAGCAGAAGTCACTATCTGATATTCCTAGATTAACACTCCGAGTTCTTCAACAAGATAAAAACTCAGCAAACCTGGAAATCCCCGCTTGCTGTGTTTTGATTAGTAATGGAACTCTAATGAGCAACTGATAGCTATCACTTCCTAGTGACATCTTTAATTGACGTCTTATGTCCAGCAAACTTGCGTCAAACCAGGCACCTGTCAGGTATAAATACTACCAACGTTGCCTTAAGCAATTGCTGGTGTCCCATTTCTGTTGTATGCTGTATGCAGTACGCTGCTGCTGCTGCTGTCCCTTTGGTGGTGAAGCTACTGATACCATTATCGCTGCTAAAGCGCGAACGATGGTGTGGTGGGCTTAGGAGCTGAACAGCCGTCCCTCTGCGAAGAGCCCAGCAGATGCCAAGCTGCCCGCGGACGCTGTTCCCCCTCCTCCTCCTCGACGCGCTGAAGAGAGACGCTGCCTTTCTCCTGCTGAGAAATCCAGCTCCAGCGTTTCTGGTGTACCCTTGCGGGTGACTGGAATACCGAGACACCCTGAAGGAGATACCAGACCTCCATCATTCTATTCAGAGGTATGGTGTTGACTAAACCCTTAGAAGAGAATTCTTGAAGCAAACCTTGGCAAAACCAACTTAACTTAAAGCTACTTACTTACTCCCCTTCCACGTGTTAGGCTTAGGTCAGGCACACTGGGGTAGGCGTAGTTAGAAGCACCAGTTGAGTATGTTAGCCTAATGTATATATGACTGTATATATGTTTTATTACTTTTAAACCATTATATGGCTAAGAAACCATATCAATGCTTTTACAGTATTATCTTGCAATACTTATCTTACTGTACGTACTTTTTATAATAACAAGTCTTGCAATTGTGGCAATACATTTCTCTTGTACGAGAAGAAAGACTGTTCAATAAATGTTAACCCTTTATTGACAAACGCCCGTCTCTCTATTCTCTACATATTGTGAAAGTAAACTGCACTAATCTGACTGAGTGAAATACCTGTCTATTGTTTCACACGACCCTAGAGATTGACTCTTGATCTGAGGAGCAAAGTTGTCATGTTGCACGGTTGTTGGAAAACTGAATCCCTTCTTGTCTGTGCCAGGGAAGCTGATCACTTCCTATGCAGAGAAGAAAGTTTCCAGTGACCTCTGAGCTAGTTGGTAACAAACCCAATTAAGTTTAGCATAGTCAGTGGAGGCCTGGAAGATCCGCACTTCTACGTCGATACTACTGTTTATGTTATTCCAATGCGCAGGGCCTAGTGGGAAACTAAGAACTACACTACATTAGGACACCTGAATCATCTAAGGTGGGTGCCATTGTTCGGCCAAGAGGAGCATGTATTAATTCTTAAAGACAAACATCAAGGAGAAAACAGTGCTGTGGTTTTCGTGAGTGAAAACAGACCGTCCCTGAGCAACTCTGTAATTAACCATGAGTGATAGGTTTTCCATCCATGTAGTAGGTATCAAAGTTGGGGGTACTTCAAATAGCTCTCAAAGACCCATCTTCTGATAAGGAAATATATTATGAATATATTAACATTTTTAGGGAGGCAGACTTATGCTGTCCTTCTACATCTGGAATTTTATTTGACAGTGATCAAGCCAGGCTAAGCATGCAGATATTTAAGAGTAGGAGGTAGCTCCTGTATATATTAGTTCCCTTCAGGATAAAAGAAATGTGCAAATCTGATCAAGTGCCTTTCCTGTTACCACTGAAAGTATTGAAGCCTGCTGAACAGATGGCATGGTTTACTACGTCAAATGTAGCAGAGCGAGGTAAAGGAGGATTAAAGATGTTTGCTGGCATTAATCAATGATGAAGTCTTCCATAATGTTTGCCAGTACTCAATTGTGCATTAATAAAGTAAGAAGTCAGGCTGGCAAGAGTACAGGATGATGTTTTTCCCTACATGCTCTTCAAATTGCCTGGTTACTTCCCTTTCCAGGATATTACTTAGGGCTGAGAGACTTGAAATTGCCCAATAGTTGAATAGCACGTTAGAGTGTTTCTTGAAGAGGGGGAGTGCTGATGAAATGTTTCAAAGAGTGAGACACTGTACTACTTGCTAGAGAAGTGTTTACTATGTTGTTAATATGTATCTAATATTCGAAACAAGCAGCTAGGTTGCAGAGGATTGCACTGACAGGACTAGTCACAATGGTAGTAGGATATTGCTCACCTCAGATGGTCAGCCGCCATATGACCACAAAGTTCAACATTAATTCAAAGGGGTATGAGAGGCAGTATATATATATACACGGTAAAACATAAAGTATGTACATATAGCAAAAAATTATGAAATCCATGTTGCTGTTTGTGATCTTAATTTGTCTTTATTCAAGATGCACTTGGTTTTCATAAGAAGACAGCCAACGTGTTTCGCCCAGACATGGGCTTCTTCAGGGCAAAGCAAATAGTAGTCAGAACGCCAGGGGGTAAGGTTCTCGTCCAACTTCTAATCAAGTCTGTGTCGGTACAAATGATATAAGAGGAATAGATCTCTCAGGAATGAAGCAGAGGTAGTCCAATATTTTAGAGGGCACAGGTATCTGCCTCTGTTAAGCTTATCCGAAATAGAGGCAAAGGTATTTGGATAAAGGAGCTCCATGTTCAAGCAGTGTCCAGCGCCGTTAAGTCCTCGCTGGAGGCAGTGAACTCCCTTGAATTAATGTCGATATGTATGTATGTACATAGGTTTGCATACAGTATTTAAATAGCAAACCTAGCTAAAAGTCAGCTAAGCGCTCTATACAGTCAAAGGCAACGATACAGTGAACAAGGGATTGGAGAGAAAGCTGGCTTTTGAGAGTGGTGGTGGACTAGCTTAATTGTGACATGGTGTGCTTTAGAGAGGAGTACCTTCATCTCTTTCATAAATTGGAACAGTCCTGATGGATACTTCTTTCATTTTCTGCAGGTGTGCTGGAAGCAACCAGAGGTTGTGAGCTTTTGCTTGTCAGCAAGATAGTCAGCGGTGTCTGGTGTGATTACGTTGTATGTGATGCAGTTGGTTTTGAAGTTGGTGTGAGCCATGCTGCAGTCGTAGCATGACCTTAGGCGAGACCAGAGTGGAGCCTGGTATGTCAAAATGCAGGATACTGCTGCCATCCTCAGGCAAGAGTACGAGGGCTTAAATAGCACTTCTGAAGATGCTATCTGGAAGCAATTGTTTCAATTTCTTCAGTAGAGAGAGAGAGAACTGTTACCCAGTTGTCTTATTTTGTTTATAATGTGTTTCTACAGGGTGAGGTTGTTGTTCAGGGGAATCGGAGTGGATGTGGTATTGAGTGAATTTTGGGATTCGAATCCATCCGGCTTAATAGTGTTGAGAGAGCTTGAACTAGGTATTGCCTGTTATCCTTGATGACTTTGAGATTCAGGCAAGTGCTGGGCATGCACGTCTGCATGATGAGCATGTAGTGTTTGAGGCATTGGATGTCTGAAGGAAAGTAGACTTTAAAGTAAGGTTGTCTGCTATTGGCATATTGGTGAATTTTAATGCTTTCTTCAAGAATGCATTTACAAGATTCAACTGGGAGATAGATCCCGGATCCCGGATCCCGGAGAGTATCTGGGATAAAGATCTGCCGACGCTGGATATGACCAATATATGGCAAGTATCTACGAGCAAATGCTGATCGATTCTTACTTCTGCTGCTCTTAAGAGAAATCACTTACTCACCATCCACAGAGCCTACTAGACTCCGAAAAGATTATCAAAACTGAACAAGGCCATAGTGAAGAGCTGTCCAAAATGCGGATTACAGAGGGCTGACGACCTGCACATGTTTTGGCAGTGCCCCAGACTCAATGGTTTCTGGAAGAATGTGGGTAACACCTTAGATGGGGCAATGGGAAGACATCTAACTGTAAGTACAGATCTTATTATTTTCGGGGTTATGGGCGGACAAGCAACAAGGATTCTTACTAAAGCTCAGGAAAATCTTATGTTTATTTTAATCTTGTTGGCAAGGAAGGAGGTATGCTTACAATGGATAAGCCCAACCCCACCGACTCATAGAGATTGGTTAGCTTCAGTTTTAAAGGTTTACAACTTGGATAGAAATAAGAAATCACTTTCCAAAAAATACAAATTCTGGGAGATATGGGAAGAGTTTTACAGAGATTAAATGAGTTTATTGAGGGGATACTATATATGCTGTAAATACACTTTTGCTTGGGTATGCTAGTAAATTACCAAGTCCTATGATTACGTGAACGCAACATCACAGATGAAGGCTTAAAAGAGTAGCCACAATGGCTAGCTCAACCCCCATCCGCAAAAGAATCCTTCATCTTAAAAGCATATGGAAGTAAGGGGATTCCTGTTCTCTGAAAAAACGGTTGGTTATGGCCAGAACCCACAAATAAATAACGGGCGGACTAAGAGAAAGGACCCTGAGAATCTCCTAGCTTTAAACTGTTGCGTAATGAGGACAAAAAAAAAAAAGATTCAACTGGGAGGTTAGACACTTTTCATGGTTTAATGTGATAATCTGATGTCCAAGAAAAGGAGAAAAACGAGTGGAGGAGGGTCAAATGGTTGGTTAGGTGACTGTGACTAGTTGAGATCCTTAATCAAAGAAATCAAGCAGATCTGAACATTGTTGCTGTTTTTCTTTAACCAGATTTTATTGAATTTTCAGATAATTGCTTCTCATGCCATCACTTGTGCAGTGCAATACATGTGTGGTGACTCATAAATTTCTGGTTCCCGTCACCAACTACATGGTACTGTTTCACCACCCTCTTCCTCCCCCTCCACCCTTGATTTGCAGCCGCTTCTGTGTAATAGTCTGAGTGTCACATGGTGACGCAATGGGGTGATTTACTTAACATCTTCCATACTGTGTAGCCGCATGTGATGGGGTTAGGTTTGGGTGGCTGGCCAGCTTTTACGCTGTCAAGCCTGGTTCCCCTTCTCCCTGGTTTGATGATGGGGACTGTTAGGGGCCTGTCTCCGCTTCCTGCCCAACTGCTATTAGTTTATCAACCGGTCGCTCCCATGCCCTTACCTTGTCTTATGTACCTATGCCCGGTCTTGCTTGTCTTAAGAGGATTCTCCCTTCTGTGTTTGCCCATTTTTCCAATTCAATCTTCCATGTTCCTACCCCCTGTCCTCTTGATGACTTCCAGTTCCTGGTGATTTCCCTTTTGGCCAGGACATAAGCAAGAGCTTGGAATTTCCCTGTCGTTTTTGTTTTGGCTGTTTTGTGGGCACCAATCTAATAAACAGTGGCCTGGGATATGTGGAATCTCTTTTTCTGTGATATCTTCTACTATTTGTATTTCATCCTCCCAAATGTGTGCAAGGTGGGGCACTCCCAGAGCATATGCAATATGTGAGCTCCCTTTCTCGGCATCTGGGGCAGGCTGCCATCTCCGCCTGGAAGTATCTTTTAATTCACGTTGGGCTAAGATACGCCATGTGAAGGACATAGTAGTCTATTAATTTGAGCCTCGCGTTCCTAGAAACCTTTGGAATCCTATTGACTATAGTCTTCCAGTCTATCTCAGGGATCAGGCTTTCCAAATCCTCCTCCCATTGCAGTCGTAGCCACTCCAGAGGTTTCTGAGTGTCGCTTCATAGTGCTCTGTATAGGCAGGAGACCGGTTTGATCTTTCCTGCTGATAGAGCAACATAGCAGCAGCAGTCCAGCGCTCAAGGGTCCACAGTACCTACACCCCAGTGCTATCTCAATCCCAGGGCGACAGCTCTGTGCATTAGAAAATGGCCCCTAGCAAGGCCATATTATGTCCAAAACTCTCCAAAGAGAAGGAACTCAGAGCCCCGGAAGAGGTCTCCTACCACCCTCACCCCTGCCTCCTACCAGGCATCGACACCTACCCACCTCCCAGCGGAAGGTGTCGGAGCAAGGCAAGTCAGGGTAGTTGGGAACTCTACAACCAGTCCGTTGCAGGTATCTAGCCCAGCATCTTGACACCACCTTGGTTTCTGCTGTTTCCCCGTAGACCTTCTCTGTACGTGCAGCAATATTTTCGCCAGCAAAGAAGCTGCCTGCACAAATGGATGCTGCGTTCTGTCGGGGCTTCTCTCAGAAGCCAGCCAATTGAGCAACCAGTTAAGTTGTGCTGCAACGAGGTCCGGGACTGCTAATCCCCCTTCGCTGTGGAGCACTGTATTGTGGCCAGTGCCACTTTCCTAATGCTTGTTCCCCATATAAACTATAGGATTAGCGAATCCAGGTCCCTAAATATTGTGTGGGTATGCCACACCGGGATGGTCCTGTAGAAGTACAATAAGCGTGGAAGCGCCACCATCTTCAGGAGGGCCACTCTACTGGTTACTGACAACGGTAGGGACTTCCAAAATTCTATAGAGGAATGGAGAGAGCGTTCTGCCCATGTTGCCCTCCAAGAGCTCAGTGGAGCAATCATCTATTTTCACTCCTAAGTACGCCAGGCAGCTAGGTTCCCACTAGAGGCTGCCCAGTTCGGCCAGTGGAGGTCTATTAGGTGGCAGGGGGAACACTCTCGAGATCTGCCAGTTGACCTTCAGGCCAGGGAGTCTGCCAAGGTGCTCCAGCATGGACTGCGCCCCCTTCAAATCCTCCATTGTGTCTCAGAGAAATATCAGGAGATCATCCGCATGCAGAGCTATGTGGTGTTGTGTTTCTTTCACCACCAGCCCTCTGTAGCCTTGCCCCGCTCTTTCCCGGCAAGCCAGTGGTTTCATGGCTAGGGCAAACAGCAGCAGAGACAGGGGGCATCCATGCCGCATGCCATGCTTAACTGACTGGCCGACAGAGATGGTCTTCCCCATACGTACTATGGTCGTTGGGTTTGTGTAGAGCAATTTCACCAATGCCTAGAAACCACCTCCCGAGTCCCAGTGCGGTCAACACCTCATATAGGAAGTGCCATTCCAGGCTATTGAAAGCCTTCTCAATGTCTACTGTGAACACAGCCGCTGCAGTTCTATCATAGGCCTCCATATCCATAATGGTCAGGAGCCGCTGTATGTTTACTGCTGGGTTCCGCACTGGGATGAACCCGATTACTGACCTACATGCATCAGCTTGTATGTCAGTAATCGGGTTGCTAAGATCTTACTTAATATTTTGTAGTCTATGTTCAGCATGGGAAGAGGGTTTTAGGCCGTGCGATCATATGCAGGCTTTCCCGGCTTCAGTAAAGGGATAATGAGTGCTTCCCTGGTGCTGCTTTGTGGTATCATCCCTGTATCTCAAGCTACAGTACACAGCGAGACCAACCTGGGGGCCAGTTCACTGATATCTGTCTCATAAAATGCAGCCCGCAAACCGTTGGTGCCTGGAATATTGTTGCTGAGTTGCTACAGTGAATTTATCGAATTTAAGTATCAGACCCATTTCTTTAGTTTCATTCAATCCCTTGCTAATGAATCTAGCAAAGTAGCCCTTTTCCACACATTTTTTGGGAAAAAAGTCAGCTCTTCTTTATGACTAGAAGAAGCTGAAATTGCATGCTGATGAGCAAAGCTTACTGGCAGCCACTGTATGTCGTCATGGTTTAGGACACAGTTCTTGTGTTCCTCAGACCATTGGTATCTTCATATCTCAGTGCTCTAATGTTTATGCTCCTGCTCCATTAGCTAGATGTTATGGGGCTCATATTTGGCTGTAGGGTCAGTTGAAAAGTCATGTGATACTGAATAGGTTGATTTTGCAGGTTGATGCATAACAGTAAAGTCAGAGACAACTGCAAGCCAAGAAGGGTAAGGATATCAATCTTATGCAACTCTCTGAGACCACTATTACACCTGAACCACATGCCTGCAATTGCAAATTTCTATTGTGTGATAAAGGTTCCTTGTGTTTGTGGGATGCCCTACTAATCCATTCAAATGATTCAAATGTTCAGCTGTCTGCTCATGCGCATCTCTTGACTCCTAACCGCTTTGTTTATTTAGCAAGATTACCTCATATGCTGCCTTGTAGAATGATTGAAAATATGAATGACACGTTAATAAAGTCATGGACAAAGTGGAATATCTTTAAATGGGATAATCATGCACCTCTATTCCATCACAGTATGTGGACACTTTACCATATATGTACTGTATTGACTAAAACTCTTGCTGACCAATTAAATGGTGTTATGCAGTAAACAAGAATATACACAAAGTGGTGCGGAGTTAAAGCTCAATTTTCTATACTCCTTTTTAATATTAATTTTTGTGATTACTTGTTCTCAGTGAGACAGCTAACTCTAACCATACCTTAAAACACCACTTAATACCCGAGTTTTAACCAACATCTAACCTATCACTGAATTACTTAGTCCATGAGTGTTGGACTTGGCCCTTTTTGCAAACTTATCCACAAACTTTTTGCCTTCACCTTCCTTTTTTTGTACCTCGTTTTTGTTGCCTTTTAGGACTCTGCAAACTTTACCACTGCTAACCAGTACTTATGCTCTCTCCTTTAAACATAGTAGAATTGGCATTCATGACATATTTCATTGACTTGTAAGTACCTAGTTGAGTGGTACTACTGGTGCCTAGGGCCTGTATGCTAAATGTTACTAGTGAGCCTGCAGCACTTATTGTGCCTCCCACTTAAGTAGCCCTGCAAACATGTCTCGGGCCTGCCATTGCAGTCTGTGTGTGACGTTTTAAACTGCCCTGGCTAAAAGAAAAATTGACAGGCTCAAACATTTCTTTTTAATACTTATAAGTCACCCCAGGGTAGGCCCTGAAGAAACAAGTGGGCAGTTTTGCATGCCCTGGTAGTAAAAAGCTCTTAAAAAGTTTTTCACTACTGCAATGCCTACCTCTCCCAAAGGGCAACTTTGGGTTACCTTATTACATTTAATAAGTGATACATTTCAATTGGGGAAGGTAGGAATTTTGAGTGTAGCGTTTATGGAATAGCACTTTTAGGCCCTCTTTAATGGTAAAGTCGGATTTTAAGTCACAGTTCTGAAAATGCCCCTTTTAGAAAGTTTGAAGAATGGGGGAGTCAGGTCCTGGGACGTGGGGCTAGCTGGACCATTAATATAACTAAGTACACAGATTGCCAGCCAGACACTTACTTAAATCCTCTATTTTTGAGGGAACAAACCATAAGAGACTTCCTGGTTCGTTCGGGTATATCACTCAAACCCTTTTATTATTTATTTGTTTTTTGTCTTTTTTTAAGTATTGATGTATGAAAGGGACACCTTATCGTTTTGTACACCTTATATACAATTATTTACAATTCGCGATTATTTACAACACAAACACATACACATACACATAACTAGTTGTATTATACAAAGTGAATTGCTCTGATATATATACACTCAAATATTCATACTACGAAGAAAAAATCATCCGTAATTCCATAAAGACCAGAGTCAAAAGTATAAACTTGATGACAATCATAAATCAATGAACTACAGTTGAATGTAGGCAGTTCAAAAAGGAAAAATAGACTTCAAATTAATTCATTCAGTCCATTCAACCAATAAATGGCTAATCTTTTTACGCCAACGCGTTTCGAATCCGGTATGTCAACTCTACGGATTCTCATCAGGGCTCTGTCTTAATACGGGATATCTGCAAGTGTATACAATAAAAGTTGTTTTAGCTACATTTCTGACAGTTGTTTAGCTTCCAACTACATTTAACTCGGATTCCTCATATTACCTGTTGAACCAGCAGCCGCCGGTCAAGGGTAGGGTATTAGTTCTGACTGAGTTTCTTTTCTTTTCGGGATCTAAAAACAAACGCAGATATCATGACCTGTTCTTGCTCACTTTCTAAGACCAGAATGGGGCACATATGTTATCAACATACCTTACTGGATCATGCTCGTGATCCTACGTTTCCACCAAATGGGAGTTAATTTTCAGTCTTGTATTACAGCCTGAAAATAATGAGAATAACGTTTTACACGCTTTTTATGCACAGACGGAGAGAGTATGGCACTCGTTGCTCTACTCGGCATACCTGCTCTGAGGGATTCCTCGCTTGGGCTGTTCGTGTTCTAATCGGTTGCAGCGGTAAACGCTTTCTAACCATGTAGGCACCGCTTTCCTCAGTCCTTATTATTTGCGCTCGCTTTCCCTAGAGGAAATAACAGCGTTTTATTAGGTTTCTGGGGCTACTGCAATATTGGTGGCAAATCAAACCCATGTTAGCTCTAGACTTACTTGAACAAGCTGTGACTCGGCATCTAGCTCTCATTCACTTAGTTTGGCAGCCATGTTGTAACATGGTTTTGGACCTACTTATAGCTACTTGCTTGGCGGCCATCTTAGAGTGGGGTCGCTAGAGAAAGCTCTCATTCACTTAGTTTGGCAGCCATGTTGTAACGTGGTTTTTGACCTACTTATAGCTACTTGCTTGGCGGCCATCTTAGAGTGGGGTCGCTAGAGAAGGCTATCATTTAGATGTGAAAAAAGGTGAATTTAAACCACATATGAAAACATACGCGCAATTACCATCGACCCTTTCTTTTGGAGGCACTATACTAGGTAAAGCTCACACTCTAGATATTTCAGAAAGCGAGTTGAGCCCGCTGAGTGCGCTATTAAACTTAAGTATAAGGTAGGCCTCTTTTTTTAGTAGAAGTTTATCATGGTCGATGGGTCTAGACTGTTGCAGAACATATAGAATTGACCACTTTAAGTCATTCTCAGTGTGTTTATTTTCAATGCAATGCTCCACCATAATCAAGAATAAAGTGCTTACAGCATCTATGGTGGAGTAAAACTCTGGCTAAGTGAGGAGGAGGAACTGTCCCCTACCACACTTGCACATCCCAAAGACTCTGCCTGAGCATACTTACAAGGGGTTTGACACTAGTTTGTTGTGAACCCAGACAATCTGGAGCGAGGAGAGGGAGGAAAGAAATACCAGACACCTCTGGGGGTGGAAACCTCCAAAACCTTTTCCTACTTCAAAATAGTGGACTTTGAATCCACTCTTCAGTACACATGTGGACCTGTGGAAGATTCAGAAGAAGGACTGCGGTGCTACTCTGGAAGAAGGACTGCCAAGGTTTTGCCCTGCTGCCTGTTGCCCTGCGGGCTTAGTGAAGGACTGGGCCTGTTTCTTGAACTCAGGGCCACCAGAGTTTCTCCAAGGGCCAGTGGGTTGACCTCCTGATCAAAAGCCTCAGGGACAGAACAGGTTTCTTGCACCTTGAACACTGCACCCGGACTCTACCAGCTGTGAGTCTTGCTCTCTCAAGTGGAGCCACCCCAGCCCCGGACCTTGGAAGTGAACTTAAAGTTTCTCAGTCAGCCCAACTGTGGTCCCAGCAGAACTGACACAGAGCAACGCATTGACTCGAAGAAACTCTGCATCTGAGCTGCTATACGATGCATTGCCTCTCAGAAACTCCGCATTGACACAGCTGTGCGAGATAACCTCGACTCAGAACTCTGCGTCGCTGCCTGCAGCTTCTTGAACCAAAACTGCACAATGCATCTCCCAACCAGGATCTCACATTGCCTTGGCTGTGCAACATATCCTCCATGCTTGGCAATGTTCCACAACCAGGATAAAAGGTACTCTTGTCCAGCTGGCCTAACAGGGTCCTTGTAGCCAACCCGCGCTGGCCTGCGTTCCTTCGTGGTTGGACTAAACTTGTGAATTTGTCCTGGTTTAACGCAGCCAGATAACCACAGTTGGTGCTTTGTGCTTTTAGGCTCTAATTCTACTGAAATCTTAAAAAAATGTCAACCTCTGGTACAACTGATTCGATTTTTGTCATTTTGGTCTTACATTATTTATTAAATTGTACCCTCTTGTTTTAAATTGGTGTGGGATTTCTCTTGTGTTGTGTTTCACTTTATTAATGTTTGAAGTGTTGCATAAATACTTTACACCTTGCTACTAAATTAAGCCTAACTGGTCTGTGCCAATCTACCAGAGGGTTGAGCATAGATTAATTTGGAGTTTGCTTGTGACGTAACCCTAACAAAGAATTGTGGTTGCTGCTTGAGTAGGTGTTCACCTACCCCCCCAATCAGTAACCCAATTTCTCAAAATGAGGAATTTAGAACACCCAACAATTCCAGGATCATGGTGAAAAGCATTGCTTCTTAGATATTATCCAGGCTGACTTCAACCAGAAGACTGAGTCAGCTGTGGTTAGCAGCATTTCAGATGGTCCTCGTTAACATTTTGCTGAAACGACTGGAGTCAGTGGCTAGTGCATGTGATTTTGAAAATAGATTGTGTAATTAATTTGCAGTTGATACATATCAGTTGCATAAAAATAGAAGTATATAGGTTGGAAACAGTTCTGGAATGTTTTGGGGTGTCCCAAGGACTTGTCTTTGTGCCTCAGCATTTTAAAGTAAACATGAAGACACATCAAGAACTGTTCTGAAATAACACCAGCTACCTTCCCTTTGCCAATGAGAATTTACCTGCATGTGACTGGTTTTAAAAAAAGTGCAATACAACAATGAAGGCATTGTTAACTGTGAAAACATAGGATGTTAGGTTTCAAAGCTGTATAAAACATTAGGATTGTATGACAAAAATATTGAGGACACAAATATGGACTTTGCATTCTTACAAAATTATAATTTACAAACATTTTTTTTTTTTTTAAAACTCTTTATTCGTGACTGTTACAGGATGCCTTACATTTCTGTACATTTTCTTATCGTAACATACATCAGTCTTTTCCGTTTTCAAACCCAGAAACTTGTGGGATCAGTGCATTTCAGTTTCAAATTGCTTATCAGAGCATCCCCAGGATGATTCCCATATGTACTCCGTACCCTCCAGGATTGTGTCCGTCATAAGTAGCATACCCCAACTGTCCCTTCCCCCCCAACCGCCCGCCCACCCCCTGTCTCCTGGTCGTCCTCACTCGTACACTCCACATCCCGGGTCAAGGTGGCACTATGTATGTCTGAAGTGGTAAAAGCCGTAGGTCTGGTCTAGCCCATGTGAGTCACATTGGTGCCCTGTAGGCCTCGTCCCCCTCCCGCCATCTTTGCGAGTTCATCCCACCGGGCCTCCCGAGCAGTCCAGGTCTATCTCCTCCAGGTCTATCATCATTAAGTCCCATTCCTGAGCTATAGGATATTTGCGCAGGCCCTTGCTCTCCTCGTCTCGCAGCGCCGCGGATTCTGCCTTGCCCCACTTCAGCAAGTCGCTGCGCCACGTTTCTATCTGCGGGGCCCTGGGTGACTTCCATCTCATGGTGAGCACCCTGATCGCCAGCACCAGTGCCAGGTCCGTAAACCTCAGCTGTGCCTTGCATGTCTTGGGCCGCTTTCTATTCCCCAACAGGCATGGTAACGCTCCCTCAGGGATTCGGAGTGTTGTTATGGAGTGTAGTGTATGTTTGATCATTCCCCAGTAAGAGTGTAACTTCGGGCATGTCCACAGCATGTGGAGAATATGTGCCTCATCCTGGTAACATCTCGGGCAGCAATGTGCGGTGGCAGGGAACATCCGATGCAGCCTCTGGGGTGTAAGGTAAGCTCTGTGGAGAACCATGGCCTGTATGAACTGAAACTTAACATTCCTAGACACCCGTCTATGATGGCCTAAAATAATTTTCCACTCCCCGTCTGTAATGTTTTCCCCTGAGTCTGCAGTCCAGGACTCCCTGAGTGTAGCAATCGGTGAAGGTACATGTTCCCTGATGCCAGTGTATAGCCATTTCACTAGGTGTCTCCCCGCTCCCATGTAGTGTAAGAGATGTACTAATTCATGCTGTTCCGGTTTCGTCCTTTGCGGGGCCCAAGCCCGTCTGACATAGTGCGTCACCGAGGCGTGTAGTAGGTAGAAGCGTGAAGGTGCTCCCGTGGCCTGCACAAATGAGTCATGGTCCAGCAAGGTGTCATCGCCGAACAGGTCTCCCACCCTGTCCACTCCTGTCTCCGCCCAGGGTCGCAATCTGCGCCGTGTTAAGGTCCCCTGCGGTGTCGGGAGTCCCAGTAGTGGTATATTGTCTGCATATGGGGGGGTCCCATTCGAGTACGACAGCGCTTTCTTCCAGCAGGTCAAGGCCACGTGCAGGAGGGGGTGGCAGTCCCCAGGAATTCTAGCATTGGGCAAGAGGAGGGAGTGCAGGTCTCCCCGCGCCAGTTTGTCCTCCGTGTAAGCGATCTCATGCAAGTCCCTGCCCCCCACCCATCGGGTCAGCCATTGGAGTTGGCTGGCATAGTAGTAACTGCGCAGGTCCGGCACTCCCAGTCCGCCCTGCCTAGTATTTAGTTGCAGTTTTTTAAGGCTGATCCGCCTCCTCCCCGAGCCCCAGATAAGGGTGATCAATAATGTATTCAGTGAGGTAAATATCTGACGCGGCAGCAGAACCGGTAGGTTCACAAAATAATACAGAATGCGGGGAAGGAGGACCATCTTCGAGACCGCCACTCGTCCCATTACCGATAGGGGCAAGGATGTCCAGAAGCCCACGCTACCTCGTATGCCAGTAATGGCCTTACGGATATTACCGTCAATCTGGGCCTCCGGGTCCCGGTAGACCTGTATTCCGAGATACTTGAACGTGGTCGGTGCCACTTGTATGTCGTAGGTCCCGAACTGTATGAGGGGAGGTCGTTGGCCATCTCGAAAGAAGAAGCCCAGGGATTTCCCTGGATTTATAGCCAGCCCAGATATGTCCTCAAATCGCCTGAAGATATCCGCCAGAGACGAGTGGTCTCCTCGCAGGTTTCGGAGGAACACCAGGATGTCGTCGGCATATATTGAAGTCATGTGGTCGGTGCCCCCCACCGGTATGCCGTCCTCCGCAGCTCTGTTGCGAAGCGCAATAGCCAGGGGCTCCAGCGTCAACACAAACAGTAGTGGCGACAATGGGCAGCCCTGACGGGTGCCCCTGTGGACTCCATAACTGTCCGAAGTGTGCCTTCCTGTGCGCGCCCTGGCCGTCGGACCCGTATATAATAAACGGATCCATTTGATCAGGGCTTCCGGGAAACCAAAGCGGTGTAAGACTTCGAACATGAAATTCCACGTCAAAGAGTCAAACGCCTGACGGAGGTCTAGGGCTATGCAGCCCGCGTGTGGCAGATTGTGGGGTGTAGTTGTCATGAGGGCGTGGAGTCGCCTCGAGTTTTGGGAGGTACTCCTCTCTGGGAGGAAGCCGCATTGATCGGTATGGATCAGGCCAGGGAGGTGATGTTGGATCCTCAAGGCAATAGCTTTACTGAGAATCTTATACTCCGTGGAGAGCATAGAGAGGGGCCTGTAGTTACCTACATCCTGAGGGTCCCTACCGGGTTTCGGGATCGAAATCACCAAGGCCTGCATGGTGGTAGCCGGGAGATGGCCAGCCTCGTACGCAGTGAGGTATATTTTCTCCAGAACAGGGGTCAACACATCAGTATATGATTGATAAAATTCCCCTGGTAGGCCATCCATACCCGGGGTTTTACCCCGGTTAAGTGAGTGGATCGCTACCTTTATTTCCTGCTGTGTTATAGGCCCGGCTAGAGCCGCCTGGACTCCCGGGGCCAGCACTGGGAGCGTCAAGTCATCCAGGAATTCCGTCATTTCGTCCCTGTCCTCGACAGAGGGGGGAGCATAGAGGGTCTCCAGGTGTGTCTTAAACACAGTATTAATACCCATTTGAGTGTGTATCAGATCACCTGCCGCGTTCCGGATAGACGTTATTGTAGGGCTCTCAGGGGCATCCCGGACCAGCCGGGCGAGCAGAGCACCGGACCTATCTGCCTCTGACTGTTGCCGTTTCAAATAGGCTCCGTAGTCCATCACCCTCAGGGTCTCCAGTAGTTCAGCATGTTCGATATTACACTGCTGCAGATCCGGTCGGCGGTCAGGGTCCTGCCCCACCGCATTTTCCAGGTCACTTAACCGCGTCTCTACCTCGCACAGTTTACTATGGATCTCCTGTCTGGCTCCCACCAGGCGGCCTATAGCAGCCCCCCGAATTACGGTTTTCATTGCGTCCCACACCACTAAGTTCGAGGACGCAGAGTCCCAGTTTGTATCGAAGTAGCCAGTTAAGGCCTCAGCTATATATGAGTGAAACGGGCCATCCGCAAGCAACGCAGGGTTAAGCCTCCAGGTAGGGACAGGCGAGGGTATTCTACCCCAGTGTAAGTCGAGTGTCAACGGCCGGTGGTCCGAGAACGTTTTAGCCAGATAATCTGCTGCGTCGCATCTGGCCGCGAGAGAGCTGGAGCATACAAATCTGTCCAGTCTGGTGTGCAGGTTGTGTACAGGGGAGTAGTATGAATATTCTTTATGTGTCGGGTGCAATGTGCGCCAGGTGTCAACCAATCCCCAGCCCCGAAGCCATGTTCCAAACAATTCAGATAGTTTATGTGTTCCCGCTGCCTGAAGGGGGGGGTGTGACCTATCAAGGGTCACATCTAAGACCATGTTCCAGTCACCTCCCAGGATCCAGGGGACGTCCGCCCAGTCCGCCAGAGCCCGGCCCATCTTAGCTAAAAACTTATCTTGGTCGAAATTCGGGGCGTAGATGCTGCCCAGCACTACCACTTCCCCGTCTAGGGTACCTCTCACTAGTACGTAGCGTCCTTGGTCGTCAGTCCGCCTCTCCAGTTCCACAAAAGGAGTACCATGACGTACCCATATCGTGGCCCCTCTGGAGAATGCAGAGTACGTGGTAGAGAATACAGTGCCTCTCCATTTCTTCCGCAGCAGGAGTGCTTCGGAGTGTGTCAAGTGTGACTCCTGTAAGAACACTATATGTGCCTTTTGTCGCAGCAGGAAAGCATGCACCCTGTGTCTCTTCTGCACTGCCCCCAGCCCTCTCACATTCCAGGTGACCAGCCTATACCTACCCTGTACGTCAGCCATAACCCCGTGTAGGTGTCGCAATGAGTGTTCCCATATGTCCCAGTGAGTGACTCGCCCGTGTCAACCAGGAGACAGTACCCACCCTATCCCAAACCCCAACTGTGGAGGCGCAGCCTCTGAACTCCGCTGTGCCGAACAATAAACTGTGTAACATAATAAAACAGATAACGTTGCATACGCTAGTGGGGGGTCGGCCAAGCTCTGGCCGTGTCCTTAGTGCCATGCCCGATCAAGCCGCCGGCTCAACGGCGCCGCTGGGAGAGTTCCATCAGAATTATTCGACAAGTGTAGCCACATCTCGTGGAAGGGGGGGGAAAGAGGAAGGGGGCAGGGGGGGGGGGGGGAAATACAGGGGCGGCCCCATACTGGTGCAGCCAGTGAACAGCTGCCAAGCGCCACAGGATCATAGGAGATACAGGGTTCATATCTCGCAGTCTTCACACCCGAGGCTCCCACCCCACCCAAGGGTGGGGCACGTAGTGTCCGCCATCAGAGAAGGGCCACACATATTGCCAGAGCAAACACAGTCCACCTCTCTCCCCCTCCCCCCACCGCCCCCCCAATCTACACATAAAAGGATATTGTGGTGTACTCAAGCTTTTTAGGTCTAGTCCACAGGAGGTATTACTCTTGGGCATTGTCCATGAGGTCGTCCGCGGTTCTAGGTGTCACCGTCGGGAACAGGACCATACTATTGTCCGAGTCCGAGTGGACTGTGCTATCTTCGGTATCCGTATGAATTGCCTCCCGGTCCTCCCTGAAGGTGCCCACCGCTGCCACTGCCTCCATCTGTCCCTGCTTTTGCTGATGGGCAGTCGGTTTACGCTGTCTTGGGTGAGTGCGTCGGGCGCCGTCCCCGTTGTCTTCCTGATTCTGGCCATCTTTGGACCCAGCATCCGTAGAATCCTGTGTCGGGTCCAGCCGTTCCTCAATGTCCATCACCTCCATCCACTCTTCCACATCTGTGGGACTTTCGAAAAAGTGAGTTTTCTTGTCAAGGATCACCTTCAGGCGCGCAGGGAACAGTAAGGCATACCGTAACTTCGCCTTTTGGAGTTTCTGTTTCACCTCATAGTATGATGACCGTTGTTTTTGCACTTGAGTGGTGTAGTCTGGGTATAATGATATTCTTTTATTCTCCCACGGTATGACCGATTTTATTCTGGCCTGGTTCAACAGCATGTCTCTGTCCCGGTAATTCAGGATCCGGACAATGAGCGGTCTTGGCGGTTGGCCCGGTTTAGGTTGTCCTGTTGGGATCCTATGGGCTCTCTCGACACAAAAGAACGGTGAAAGGCCTTCAGGGGCGACGTTATCTTGGAACCATTGTTCCATGAACTCCGCCGGACGGGATCCCTCGCTTCGTTCCGGCAGGCCAATAACGCGGATGTTATTGCGTCGATTACGCCCTTCCGCATCCTCCACGCGTTCCATCAGGGTCTTGACTTGACGCTGAATCAGCTGGATGGAGTCCGTGTGCTCCGCCACCGCCGGGGCAATTTCAGCCAGCGACAGACCATGATCCTCAACTTTGTCCGCTAATTTCTCATGGTCCGCCTTAAGCAAGGAGAGATTAGTGGTGAGGGTACCCATCTGCGTCTCCATCACAGCTCTGGAGTCCCTGATCTCTTTAAGTATAAGGTCCAGCTTATCACCTTGCTGACTCTCTGAAAGGGTGGAAGCCAGCGTCAGCGGCGCAGAGCCCCCGGGGTTCACATCTGGAGCAGGGCCCACGCCTGGCCCCTCCTTGCCCTCCGCGTTCTTCAAGCCTTTGCGCCCCATGTTAAGCGCCCGGTGTCCAGACGGCGGTAGGGTCGCGTCCGCAGGCGATCACCAGCCGTCCGAGGTTCGTCTGTTGCCCCCCTGCAGGTCGCCCCCAGCATCCACTACCTGGGGTAGCCGGCGAAGGCCGCCTTGGCCCTGCTAAGGGGGGGGGGGGGCCGCTCAGCTAATAGGGGCGTCGGGGCCCACCGTAGCGCCGCTCACCCTGAGGCGCTATCTCTTTCTCTCTCCTGCCAGCTCACAGCAAGGGCCCAAGAACAGCAGCAGGATCTAGTGGGTGCCACCCCGTCCGAATCAGCCACACCGGTCCGGTGCCTCGTGACTAGGGCCCAGCCGGCAATGGAGTAGTTATGTTGCTCCGGGGGTAGGATCAGCTCCCCTCCAGGCGTCCCGGTCTCCAGCTCGCCCCAGGGGGGGGCCCAGACACCACCTCGCTGCAGCCGGGCTATCAGGGCGTCCCGGCCGGACCCGTTCCTCAGTCCAGGGGTCCCTGCCGAATGTAGTCCGCCCTCAGCTGGATGTGGGGCAGCAGCGCCACGCCTGGCCCCTCCGCACCTCCCCGGACCTCTCACCTTCGGCCCTCGCGGGCAGGGGGTAGCTCAGCCGGCGGGAACACACGGATCACAGCACTCCGGCGCCTCAGTCCGCCGCTCAAGGCCGTCCGCAGTCTCCGTCTTTTCCCCCGGCACCCGGGGTCGCAGGGTGTCGCCTGCCCTTCTCGGCTGTCGCGGGGTCGGGGTTCCCGATCCAGGGGTGCACTTCCGGTCACGGGGCCCCCGGCGCGCCGCCACCTTCCAGCCCTCGTCCTCCGGGCACCGCTGCTACTCGAGTCCCCCGGTCCGCAGCGTGACACCAGGCCTCACCCCCGACCACGGCGTAACTCCGAGGCACCAGCCGCCAGAGCCCCAGGATTTTCAGCGAGGCAGGCGGGGTGCAGGATCTGTAGGACACAGCTGCACTCGGACGGAATCGGCCCCTCGGCGTGGGCGACAGGATCGTTCCTCCCCCAGCGGCATCGGAGCACTAGCAAACTCCGTCCGCCATGTTGGCCAGCTAGCCACGCCCCTCTAATTTACAAACATAAAGTTAAAATAAATACTTTAAAAGAATGGCAAAAAGCATCATTTATAAATAAAAAAATACAATAATATTTAAATGAAAAATAAATAATTAAACATATTCCGCCAAAATATAAAAAATACATTAAACTAACTCTTAAAAAAAAAACAGAATAAATACATAAATGTCATTAATAAAACATAAAAAAAATAGATTTGGAGAGGTCTAAATTACTACTCTCACTCCAAACTGCACAACAGTAGGGAAAGTGTTAGAGGTGTTAAATTTACTATTCCCACTCTGACATAAGCAACAGTAGGGGAAATGTTGGACTCTGGAGCGGTTAGATTTACTATTCCCACTCCCACCTGAGCAACAGGAGGGACAGTGTAGGATAGAGGGTTCACATGTACTATTCCCAATCCAACCTGGGTAACAGTGAGGCAAGTTGTTGAGTTCTCTTCTCAAATAATGTCTTCACACACAACAGGATTCTTTAAGATAGGTTTATTTAAATTGAGGATAGACAACCTCATAAAGTAGCAAAGAAGCCTTGGCCAACTGTAAGTGGCTGGAATCTCCTCTCCACACCAAGATAAGGCTAAGGCTAAGATATAACACATTCCCCTTCGTCAAAGAGCTGATGCTGATAATAAACCAAATAGTATCCTATTGTACCTGTACGCGTACGCCCCTTCTGGTGTTATGACTGACGTATACTGTTCACTGTCTTCATGTAGTGCAATCTGATGGTATGCACTCCATATATCTAGTGTGAAAAACACTGCAGCATACCTTCAACAATAAAAATATCTCTCCAATGTCAGGCAATAGATGCCGATCTAACCACACACACGCTCATTCAAATCTCTTAAATCAATACATAGCCTGATTTTCCAATTAGGTTTGTGCACTACTACCACTGATGATAGCCATTCAGACGATTTAATTTCCTCAATTATAACCTGCTTGCACAATTTTTCCAACTCTTCCTTTAAGGCTTCCCTCATTGATAAGGGAATATTTCTGACTTTATGTACCTTAGGAACCGCATTTTGCTTTAATATGATTTCATTAAAAAAATCTTTTAATAGTCCTAAATTTGGTGAAAAACTTTGGGAAATAATTTTCCCATTCTAGTGTTTTATCTTTACTAACTATGAAATTAAATCATTATATCCTAAAATCTGATAAGGATGATTAGCGTCGAGGGTAACCATTAAATCTCTTTGCTGCGGCCACCCCAGCAAACAAGATCCTTTCTTGGTTACATACATTTTTGCATCAATTGTTTACCTTTGTAACTTAATGTAGAGGCAAAATCATCCAAAACGTCAATTGGTTTGTTACCATTACCCAGAAGCCTAATATCAGGAGGTACCAACTGAACTTCAGGAAATTTATGCAACCACTCAATACCAATTAATGTGTATCGAGTACCAGAGTTAGCAATCACCCTGTTTTCTTTCCACCTATATCAATGATACAAAAAGGGGCATCACTTGTTTTCATTAATTTCAAATTTACTCTAGATGTTGTCATCTGCCATGGCATCTGACTCTCTTGATGTAATAAGACTTTTGTTTGAATGCCTAAGAACCTCTGTCTCTATTCCTGTTTTTCTCTTACACATTCTGGCATAATGCACTTTGCCTTTACAATATCTACAAATTAGTCCCATTGCTGCACATGACTTGTCATTTGCTACGTGACTGGACAAACCACATTTATGGTTCAAATGTGTTTACTGCATTTCATAAAAATACAACAAGGAAACAGGAACCAAATTCCGCTTCTAAGACAAAAGTAAACGAATCGAAAACAAGGACCCAAAAATCTGCCACCTCCTAACCCAGCTCTCAGAGTACTCACAAACAATACTATCTGGGTAATAGCACACTATTCGCTTTCCGCAGGTCCATCCCGAGTTGGCTCCCCAGCCTAAGTCTGGGTGTTAGGTTCCACCAAGTGCAGTAGGGATAGGTTTCTAGGGCAAGTCAGCTCCCGCAATTCTCCAGACAGGTGAGCAATGTAGAGATGCCAAAGTTTTCTATAGGAATCGCTCTGTTTGGTTAAGATAAGGGCCAGCCTCTCCATTCTTAATATATGCCATAGACAATGCAGCCACCCAAGGTGTGTCCAGATCTTGTTGGAGCCCCAGCGGGAGAGGACATTTTGCAATGCTGCCCCTAGTATGAGACCAATATGTCGCCCCTACAGGATTTAAGCAGGAAGGTAAGCAGGTCAGGAGACTGAGAATAACATATGTGGGGAAGCAGGGTAACAGCGTATCACAGTAGGTGTCTATGTCAATCAAAATCATGTTCAATATTGTGCAAGCTTAGGGCAGTCCCACAACAAGTTAAGCAGCATCCCCAGAGACCCATACCATCTCCAACAGTCCACGCTACGTGTAGGGTTGCGTCTGTGTAGTCGAACTGGGGTGAGGTACCAGTATGTAGCTATTTTAGTAGCGGTCTCAAAGTTAGTAATGTTACATGCTCTGTGTTACTGCCCTGGAATAGATTTCATCCCATTCTTTGGGTGTCAACGTTCGCCCTGCTTACTGCTCCCATCATTTCTGCCCTGAGGGCTTGGTTCCGGGGATAGCGTGGTGAAGGATGCTGTATAATTTCGTTATGTGGTGTCTATATGAGGTCTTGGTTACTGGCCATTTCTCAAAAGAAGTAAGTGGGTGTTGTGCCCCAACTAGGACAGTTGAGTGAGCAAGCCAGTGTTGGACATGGAGACAGTGCATTCTCTCTGTTTCAGGCAGCGCAAAGTCCTTACCTAGCTGCTCAAAAAAGATAGGGCCCTCATCATCAAAGAGGCGTCCAATGAATCTGCATCCCACAGTTTGCCATAACTGGGAAGTGGCAAGGTCGAGACCCGGTATAAAATTTGCATTGCCCACGATCAGGGTCAGGGGGAAGGGAATGAGGACAGTTTCTTACATGTCACCACTCTATCCCATACCTCTAAAAGATGGCTTTAGTGACCGGGGAGGAACAAAGACCCCATGTCCTCTGTTTGTATTAGAGAAATTAGTTTTTCCACAGATGCATCCCGGCTACCGCACTGTCCATAAACAGCCAGTCTTTCCAAGACTCTTCTCTGGGCCATTCTACTACATAGCGGACCTGGTAGTAGTGGAGGAGTTTGGGGATCTCAAGATCCCCCTCATGTAGCTCTATTCCTGACTCATGTGAGGCCTCCCTCCTGCCCAGACGTATTGGCACAGCTCCATTAGTAACGTCTGCAGCATGCCGTGGTGAATCTCTGTTGGAAGGGTCTGGAATAAAAACAGGATATTTGGGAGAGTGGTCATCTTTAATGCCAGAACTCGGCCGAGCCATGACAGCGGGTAGTTTTTCGAATGGACTAGATCCCTCCTCAGCTGCTAAAGCAAGGTTTGATAGTTGAGGGCCATTGTTGCTTTTACTGTCAGGGCCAGTTGGACCTCAAGATAGGGGATGTAAGTAGTCGCTAAATGTATCCAATATTGGCATGTCAGTCTCTTGTCAGTCTCCATAGGGACCAGGAGATTAAGAACCTGTGAATTTAGGAGATTAATTCAAACTCCGGACACTGTACCAAAGTCCTTGATTTAGGCCAGAAAGGCAGGGAGAGCCCCAGTTTGGTCGTCCAGTGTTACTATCATGTAGTTGACATAGAGGCTAATAGTGTGCTCTTCTCCACCCAAGATACCCCTGTCATAGCCGGATCATCTCGTATGCACTGGGCTAGGGGCTCGATGTACAAAGCGAACAGCAGGGGTGACAGCGGACACCCGTCGAGTCACCCTGCTAATAGGAAATGGAGGCAAGGTCTGCCCATTAAGCCTGACCATCACTCACAGTTACCCGTAGTTACTGAGGACCCAGGCACAGACTCGCTCCCCAATGCCAAACTGTTTGAGTGTCGCCTCTAGGTAGGGCCAATGCACCGGCTCAAGCGCCTTATTAATTACAAACCACATTTAAAACATACATATTCCTTTTTATCCATGCCTTGAGCATAAGTTTGAATCTTTGATTCCCATCTTCACCTAGGTACTTTATCTTCTCCATTTACCTTCTGCACTAATTGCATTTCACTAGTAGTTTTGGCCGCTAACTCATTCATATCCAATTTAATTTCTTCAAATTGATGGGGGATATCTATAGCTTTTTTTAATGTTAGACCATTTGGTCATGTATCATTTGATTATGAAAAGTCCCACAGTTACATTTGGCAGCCAAAATTCTCACATAATTTACAAAAACATCGATGGATTCATTAGACATCTGACCTCTACTCAAAAATGTCTGTCTAGATACCACTTCATCAACTTTCCTGGTATAGAGAATATCCATTTGTTTTATCGCCATTTCATATACATCTGTTTCTTCTTCATCTTCTTCTTCAGTAGTTGTTGGTGGTAAAAGATATAATATGCATCTCCCTCCCATACCTTAACAATGTTTTAAAATGGCAACGTTCCATTTGTCAATATAAACATCTCCCTAAACAGCTTCTATGTAGGTTTCAAAGTCATCTTTCCGTTGTTTCCATTCTAGAACAGGATCACCTAAGCTAGGTAAGAAAGGCACAGGTGCAATAATCCCCTCGATTAATTACAATATTTTGTATGCCCTCCACACACATAAAAAGGCTACCAATTTAGTGAATATACTTTGAAATGTTACAATTCACATATCACCCACAGGTGTGCGGTTCAATTAATGTTCAGATAGTTGTGTGGATCACCAAATGATGTTCCAGGTATTGACAGGTATCCACATGTATCAGGTGTTTCAGATTACCGAATGATGTCTGATTTCTGAATTTCCAATATCTTGTCATCAACAGAATTTTAAGTTGTAATCAGTATAATAAACAAAACTGGAATAGGGGTGTGGCCACGAGGTGGATGAGATCGGATGTGTGAGCACAGGGCTCAGTGCCGACCCCGCTGATTATCCCGATTAAGGGGCACAAATCGAACCCCCCAATTCCCTGAATTGTAGGGGAATGTGCCCGGATGCCTCGGAGACCTGGAGGCTGACTGTGGCACAGACGGATTAGGGCAAACTGCCGTCTGGAAGAGGACCGAGTCGCAACCCTAAGATGGCAGCATAGTGGCTCCGTGAGTTTGAGAGAAGGAGTGAGGACTGCGGTCACTGGCTGGAGCAGCCGGCGAGGGCGGCTTCCACATCGGGGATCGGCCGAGGATACGGGGATCTGGCTGAAAGGCTTCAGCGCTTGGATACCCGATACCCAGTGGAGCCGGCTGGCTACAGAAGCACAAGATGGCACTGGCACCGCCGGACGAGGAGCAGTAGTGGCGGAGATCCACTGTGAGGGGCGGCCCGGGAAGCAAGTCGTTGCCGCTGGTAGGCTGAGGTCCTTGGCAAAGTTGGCGGGGACCTACTGTGAATTGGTGCGGCATCACACGGTCCGGAGGCTGCGGAGAGCGCCCCCCCCTTTGTCTGCTGGGAAGCGGCATTGGCAGCCTGCCGGCGCTCAAACGGTGCGCGGTGTGACGCCCTCAGGAGTCAGGACAGCAGGACGAGTGGGGACGTCATGGAGCGGTCCAACGGAAGGAACGGTATCAGCCCAGGGGGGGGGCTGCAGGCTGGGATTGCGGAGCCTGCTGAGCAGTGTTGTCCAGTAGTCGGACACCACAAATGTGGAAATTGTACCTGCTGTTCCTCAACAGAGGAGGGATCTTTGTTTAGTTTTGGCAGAATACATTGGAAACATCTAACTTTCACCAATTGCCTGACGAAGAATATAATATATGGGATTTGGTGCCCATGTCCAAAATTGTATATTGGCAAAACAACGTAGGAAGCAAGACAGCGAATTACACAACATAAATCAAGAATAAGACGCCAGGTCCCCAATGTACCATTGGTCCAGCATTGGGCTTCACATGAACACATAGAAGACGACCTTAGGTGGACGATCATTTCAAAACTCGAACATGACCCACGAGGAGGAAATATGGATTCGAGACTGGCACAACGGGAAGCATTCCTTATAATGAAATTTAATACTGCCTCCACGGGATTAAATGAAATTTCTGAAATTTTTAAAGGAAACCCGTGAAGTCTGTAGTTGTCTTTTTCACAAAAGCTGGCCAACAGTTTTGAGCCTTTATGACCATAGCGACTGCCACAAACTCATTGCGAACTGGGAGCAATGAGTAGACCAATTTCATTCCAACTAGTAGTACACCCGAAGACTGCTGCCTCCAGAATGCACCAGTCACAGCATACACATCGGGATCATATTCTTGCCCATTCAAGTTGCTTTATAATCCTTTTTTATAAGGATGTCATGGATTAGATACAGTAAGGATAGAGACAAGCCCGCACGAAACGATTAGTAAAGCACCAGTGTTTTGTGTTCGTGACTCTGATGAATAAAGTTGACAAGATGGTGAATGTGATAATTCCCCTTTAAGAACTCAGAAGATCACATGACTAGAGAAAACTCGAACGGAAGGACCGACTGACAACAACGTTTACCTGCTACACCGTTAGCGCTTGAGAAGTAAGTGCATGGGCTGAGATAAGGTTTCCAAATTGAACCGGCAAGACGAAATTGCGGTGTTTAGTTTAGTTGTGACAGAATGAAACGCTGGAAATTTCATGCGCTGTTTGTTACAGGATGTGAGACATTGGTTGCAGCTCTTGAGCTACACGACGGCCCATTGAAATACACGCCACGCATTACAGCTAGCCCGGTAAAACGATTCCTACACCTACACCGGGTAGGTGGCTTATGTTTTAAGCGTTACGGTGAAGGTTTTCTGATCTGTGTTGTTAGAATGGACACCAATTACACTTTCATTTTCTCTACAGGCACTCCAAGCAAATTTAAAAGCTTGTGAGGTGAGTGTAAGCGCTTACATCTAGCGCACATTGTGAGTTCTTTCAAGTAGGAATAGTTTGTCATGTGTTTTTGTTCTTGTTGTCCTTCTTATGTTACAGTGTGTAAATAAACAACACCCACACCAGTCCCAAGAGATAACCTCCAGAGGAGTGTTAAGGTATAGTTGTTTGAGTCGGCAGGTGGCTGCTCTACGTAGTGATTATGCTATTGACAAATTAGGGAGTCTAATTCGGTTTATATATCTTTCATTTATATATATATATCTTTCTTTTGTAGAAATCGTGTTGATCCTGAGGAGAACCCCGCAATCAGGGTGTTCGAGACGCGTCGATCTTTTGTGGTTTATTGTCAACAATATAAATAGATTAGAAAGACTGGAGTAGGACATAATATTATTTCAACTGTTTAGATTGTCTGAACTTAAACATTTAAGATACATCATTTTTTTCTAGACCTGTTGTAAAAAGTCCTTCTTGTTGACACTGACCTATACCTCAGAGGTATTGTTTGTAGATGTGTGTGAATGTGATTTGAATGCTTGCATTGAGAAAGGTTTGGCATGGATGTGTTGTTTAGGAATCATGAGATTGTTTATGTAAATTTTGTATAAATCTGTATATTTTGTATTTTCTGTATAGTTGTAAATGCACAAGAAATGTTTTTGAAAAAATGAAAAAAAACTTTGACAGAAAAAATGAGTATAATAAAATAGCGATGATAGTGATAATAAACTGCCATGCTTCATTCATAGCAGACTCTTGGTGAAGAAAAAATAAGTCACTTCAGTATTGCCAGTTGTGTTGTTTTTGTAGTTCAAATAGGTTTAGCCTTGCTGTTTGAGGAGCCAAGACCCTGTTTTGTTCCTACGAGCAGTGTATAGGAGCACAAAGTGGGCTGGTCCACGGAGACTGGAAGTGTTTAATTAGCGCTGGCAAGTGCGGCCCTGAGGCGTTTGAGCAAGCACATGACTGTTTTAGAGGCGATAGCGGGAGGACAGCGGGGCCTGGTGCGGCCTGGAGCTATATGAGCAGTGATGTGTGGCAGGTAACCCATGCTAGGAACCCCAGTGCCAAGCTGAGAGAGTGCCCATAGACTGCTTAGCTGCGCCTGGAGAGCATGACACCTTATTGCCTGACCGCTGGCATTGGAGAGCGGTTAGGCACTTATAGTGGATGACTTCCCACTTTCTCAGGTACTGAAGTCAGCGACCCTGGGTGGGGTGAACTCCAGAGATTATTGGTGAGTCCTGCAGGTCACAGCGACCTGGTGCCTGAGTAATAGCGCCGGTGAGTGGTGGGACAAGCACTGAAGGTGACTCACTCCCTCTTGAAGTCGGTGGAGGTGGGATGCCTGACTGTGGTGGATATCGGTGATACCTAGTCTGGGACCGTGGGAAAGTCTTGCCAAGGCAAAGGAGTATTAAGGAGCGGAGGCGAAGGCGACTGAGAAGGCTGCGGGTGCTCAGGGCAAGAAGCGGCTGAGGTACCGCCATTGTGAAATGGAGGAGTTGGCAGACAGAGCGGAGGATCTACTCCTGCGGTGTCCACGACTGTGAAGCCGTGCAGCGCACTGAGTGGAGGTGGGAGCTGTGGTGGCGGCATGGTCTGGGCTGACTTGAGAGGCGCCGCGCTAGTGAGCGGTTGGACGAGAGGGGACCCTGATGCTGGTATAGAGACCCCTTCATATCCACCTAGAACGTACACCACCGGCTGGGGTGTGACTGTCTGGAGGCAGAATGGGACCAGGCCAAGACGATATCGTTAAAGGGCTCTTTAGGAGAGAGGTCCTGGGGGGACCCAGGAGCGCAGAGTGGAACAACCTAGATGAGCTTGGCGGTTTATCCTGACTTGGCCTGTGAATGTACCAGAGGGCAGCGACCGAGACAATAGAAATTGAAGCATTGCCTGACCACGTATGCAGAGAGTAACAGAGGTGGAGCGTTGCACCATAGTGACAGCCTGGCGACCAAGCGATCCCACGATCCAGTGGGGACATGGGGAAGCCAAGAGGAAAGCAAGTGGGAACGCCACCGGAATAGGAAGACGATACGACAGTCACGGAGGCATGAGAGGGACCACGACAACGTCCAGAGGGGCTGCCTCAGCAACAAGTTGATCAAATACTACAAGCCATTGCAGACACTAGGGAAACCTTGCTAAAGGACATTGGTCATGTGGCGCAAGGGCTGGGATTGCTTTGCACGGACCAAGCCAAGCTGGCCGATAGGGTGAAACAAAAGGAAGCATCCATTGCGGTCCTGGAACCGGCTCAGAAGTCAATGGCAGTGCAGATGGCCAACTTTCAACGTAGGCTGCGGACCATGGAAAAGCGCACGGAGGATGCAGAAGGGAGGAATTGAAGAAACAACATCTGCGTGGTGGGGCTGCCGGAAGGAGTGGAAGGGCCCGACATGGTGGTATACCTGGAAAATTGGCTGAGGGACACCGTCGCACCGGCAGGTCTGACGTCCTTTTTCACCCTGGAAAGAGCCCATAGAGTGCCTGCCAGGCCGCTAGCACCCGGGAGGCCGCTGAGGCCAGTGGTGGCCAGGCTCCTTCACTACAAGGACAGGGATCTTTTGTTGAACCAGGCCAGGAGAACGGGCCGCTATACGGTGGACAACAGCAAGTATCCATTGTTTCCAGATTATACATTTGAGGTCCAGCGCCGCAGAGTATTGTTTGTGGCAGTTAAGAGGGCACTGATGTTCCCGGCGCTACTGAAAATAACTATGGATGACAAGTCGACATTCCATGAAAGCCCAGAGGAGGCGTGGGACTGGTTTGAGATTATTAAAGTTGGACTCAGGGAAGCGGGAAGTGGTGTGCCGGAAGATGGCACAAGACCGCAGCCCCGAGGGATGAGGCGCAACCGGCGGCCCAAAAACCGACGACGGCGCAAACTGGTATGGAGCGCACGCCCGCTTTGCAGGCTGTCATGGCTATCTCACACGAGGGGGCGGGCTGCAACCTGAGGGATCGAACTCAGATGAAGGGTCCCTGGAAGAGGATTAGGAACAATCGGAGAGTGGGAGCCAGAAACTTCCACATGTAACAGCTGGGACTGTGGATGAGATTGTTGATGGGTGATGTAGACATTGGCTGATCCTGAAAGGGATGTTGGGGTGGAGGGCTAAGGGGTGGGGCTTGCGGCAGCTCTGGCGGGATGGTAATTGATTGTTTAGAGATTAGGGAATACGGGGGGACTGTGCAACATATGTAGAAGACGCCTCGTACATGCTTGGGCCCGGAAGGGGCGGGCTTAGTGATATGGGATTTGAGTGCAGGACGATGGACATTTAGGTGCCTGATCCTCTGAAGCCTGGGGCTTACCTCCCGTTTGTGTGATTCATTAGGAGCTTAGATGTGTGCTTGAGAAATAGTTTGGATGGGTTCTAATGTTGTAGTGCCTGTTCTGGGGGCTGGGCATGGGAGAGGGTTGGGGTGGAGTGTTTGGATATTGATGAAACCGGTGTGCTCTTAGACGTGAGGGGGGTGCATAGGAGGAACAGTATGATTAATGGGTACATTACATGACTTGTAATGTAATATTTGGAATGTGCGGGCTGCACACGGGCTGCACACGATGCATAGGTCCATGCCTACTCGGTGCGGCAGGGGGTACATATAGCTTTCCTTCAGGAAACGCATCTTAACCTAATTGAGGGGGCAGCGTTAAAAAAGAGGTGGAGGGGCAGTTATTTTACACGTGACTTACTCTGCGTTTGCAATGGTACATTGGTGTGGGTTAGGGCGGGGGTCCCTTTTCAGCCTTTGCATCACTTGTTTTTTTTTTTTTTTATTGGTATTTTCAAAGTGTAACATAATCAAGTAAACAACCATACAGATCATCATGTTACCGCATCCCACATCCCGGCATAGTATACATTTGCTCATATAATGCAGATAAGACACCAGTATAAAGCCATTTGTACATCATCTAGGGCATGGGTACTCACAAACTTTCTCTCGGGGGCCAAATTTACAGTGTGGTTTGTGTCTGAGGGCCGCACCAGTGGGGGCGGGGCCAGTGGGGGAGGGGGCGGGGCTAGACCAACCAAAAAAAACTGACCATGAGGTTGATCACTGGTCCCTGCAGCGGACACCTTCGTCCACTGAGCCACCAGACCCGGCATACCCACCTCTCTCTCTAACTCTCTCTCTCTCTCTCTCTCCCTCCCTCTCTCACTCCCCTTTACTCTGTCCCCCTCCCTCTGTCTCCCTCCCTCTGTCTCCCTTTCTCCCTTTCCCTCTCTCACTCTGTCACTCCCTTTCCCTCCCTCCCTTTCCCTCTCTCACTCCCTCACTCTGTCTCCCTTTCCCTCTCTCACTCCCTCGCCCCTTTCCCTCTCTTCCTTTCCCTCCCTCCCTTTCCCTCTCTCACTCCCTCACTCTGTCTCCCTTTCCCTCTCTCACTCCCTCACTCTGTCACTCCCTTTCCCTCCCTCTCTCACTCCCTCTGTCTCCCTTTCTCACTCTGTCTCCCTTTCCCTCTTTCACTCCCTCACCCCCTTTCCCTCCCTCCCTTTCCCTCTCTCACTCCCTCACTCTGACTCCCTTTCCCTCTCTCACTCCCTCACTCTGTCACTCCCTTTCCTTCCCTCCCTCACTCCCTCACTGTCACTCTCTTTCCCTCCCTCACCCTCCCTTTCCCTTCCTCCCTTTCCCTTTCCCTTCTTCCCTCTCACTCCCTCACCCAGTCTCCCTTTCCCTCCCTCACTTTGTCTCAACTTCAGGGATTCCGCACTCCTTGATTTGTTCCATAATTTGCCTGCAGTAAGAAGAATTCACATTTATTACCAGTGTATTAGTATTAGGCAGAAACTATTTTTGAATCAAAGCTAATAGGGTCTTGAATGCAGTAGACTCAAGTGCAAGGGACTCTGCAGTAAAGCACATGGCACCCTCATAAACTTCACATGGTTAAATATGAGTAAAGATAAGCATTTTAAAATTTGTAATACTCCATGATAACTTTATCCGCCTACTCGAACAGGGGCCACCCACATTTAACCAACAACCCAGTTTCTCATCCATCATTCCATCTTTAGCCATTCCATTCATTCATCCACTCTGCCACTAATCCATCTACCTACTCATCCATCCTTCTGTCTGTCCATCTATCCATCCATCTACTCTGCCATCCATCTTTCATTCATTCATCTATCCACTCTTCCATCCACCCATCCATCCATCTACTTTTCCATCCACCCAACCCTCCACTTTGCCATCTAGTCACTCATCCTTTCACCAACTCATCCACCACCTTGCTATGCCATCCCATCTCATGTCCATCCACATATTAATCCCTTCATTCTCTCATCTTTCACCTGTCCATCCATCTATTCATCCACCCCTTTACTCTGCCGTCCTTCCACCTGTTCATTCACTTATCCATTAACTCATCTATACATTCACCCATCCAACCCTTTACTCTCCCCTCCTTTCACCTGTCCGTCCACCTATCCATTTACCTATCTAGTCACTCATTCATCTATCCATCTGCCATTCTTTCACATATCCATCCACCTATCAATTCACTCAACCTTTCACCCATACATCTACCCAGTCATTCATCCATTTATTCATCCACCTTTCAATATTCCTTCCTTCTTGCATTTACTCATCTTTCTTATTTCCTTACTCCTGCTTGCGTTATTTATGAGCATTTGTCTGCTGAGTTTCAGGCAGAAGAAACCCCCCAAAAATCCCACTCCCAGTGTAACTGCAAAAGCGGGGGTTCACAACGCTCCTGCAGGTGATATGTTTAAATGTTTGTCGGTCGCATGGTAGCATTAGATGTCTTGGGGCAATCTATACAACTGATGATTAATATCATTAAGAGATCTCCTGCTCATTATTGGCTAACAAAGGTAGGACGCAAGGCAATAGCACACATAATATTCAGACAAAATTTGAAGGAAGTATAAGGCAGTGCGACATGGTGTGAATTTATATTTCTCCATAAGCGGGAGGATGTACTTTTTGTGATACACCGTATAAGATTTACAAAAAAAGATGAGGTGCAAATTAGATTGTTGTGAAGTTCCATCGCCCGGGTGGAGACAGCTTCAGAGCACACACACACAGCCGCACCGAGCGCATTAACAGGTCTTTAAAAGACCATTAATATGTTAATGAGGCTGTGTTGTTCACCTCTTAGGCCCCTGCAGCTCCACTCTAAGTATGGCAGGAATCGCCCGGCCAGCCCCCACAGAGCAGCAGTCTCCAAGTCGCGCTGCTGCAACTTGTGTTGGCAGACACTCTTTAAAAAAAATAAAAAATAAAACATCGGTACAATATGTGAAAGGTCCGCGGGCCGCCAGGGAAGGCTTGCCGGGCCTCTGTTGGCCCGCGGGCCGTACTATGAGTACCCGTGATCTAGGGAAACAAATAGTATAGTCACATGTATTCATACATTTGTGTTCTTTTGCATATATGCCACCAAATACGATCAATATTCTCTAGGGCGTGATCCCGTCGGTAGCTCTTCTTCATAGTTAAGTAGTGTTTCGTGACAGTACGTCATGTCATGGAGCCATTGGCTTGTTTGCGGAACGTTTTTGCTATCCCAGGCTAGCGATACTCGTCTTTTAGCCAGTAATAGTGCAATTTAACAAATTTTCGCCTTGCAGCTCGGGCGTTGCTCAATAGGCCTAGCAAACATGTATGGACTGTACAGTCTATGGACACCCCAAACATATCACTTAACATTTGTACAATCTTCCCCCAATATTGAAGCACAGGTGGGCAGTTCCACGCTAAATGTATGAAATCTGCAGATTCCCATCCACATCTTTTGCACCTTGCATCCGGTCTTAAACCGTACTTATGAAGTCATGCTGGTGTATGGTAAGTTTGGTGCAAATATTTATAGTGTAAGATTCTCAAGTTTACGTTAGGAGTTAACATTTCAGTCACCGAGCAGGCATTCTGCCATTCTTCCTCCGTAAGCGGGGTTTCCAACACCCCGGTCCATCTTGCACATGCTCTATGTGTTGTGTCTGCTATCTCATCCTGTACGACAGCATATAGTCGCGATATGAGTTTTTTATCATTAGGTGATGTAATGATCAGTTGTAGTGCGTTCAATTGTGGTGGTTCCGCTGGATATGCCGGGTAATGTTGTTTGACAGCCCCTTGGAGCCTATGAAAAGTGAAGCGGAAGAGGAGTGTTTGGTTTTTAGGTCTCGCCTATCCCATTTCGCAAGGAATGGATAGGGGAGCATTATAGTGGGCAAAATAAGTTCTCAAACCTTCGCGGATATCGTCGAGTGCATGTGCTCATGCATGCGCTTGCCATTTGCTCCCACCCCCTCCGAGAGCTTCACTTCAAAGGGAACCGCTCCGCCCACTCTTCACACTTTTCACGGCCGCCAGGCCGTGTCTCACATTTCTCCTCCCCCCCTCCCCACAGCAATGCCAAGAGCTTGTTATCACAAGGCGCTTCTCGTGTTCATTTTATTTCCCTTTCATTTTTTGTCAAAATGGCAGTGGTGGCCGCTGCACACATCACTGTGGCTAATAAAAAGGCTATCGACATCTGCACTGCAGTCACTGTGCCAGCTGGATGTCCGGGCATACAAGGCGCTTCTTGTGTTAATTTTCTGCACAACAGAGACGCTGCCCCTGACTGCGCACCATGAGCTCGCTTTCCCATCACTCACAAGAGGCTAATAAAATGGCCATCGACGTCTGCACTGCACTCGGCGTGCCAGCTGTGTCCTGGGCATACAACAGCTTGAAGAAGCTTATCAATGATAAATAATAGAAAACAACTGGGTCATTTGTGGATTGTGTAGCCCATACAAGCCCCTTCCTTTCTACCAGGCAGAGAGAGTTAGCGTAAATGATATTTACAGCTCACATATGCAGAGAAGTAACAGCCTGTTTCTGAGCCACCAAGACGGGTTTCAGCGCAGCTCCTCAGACACAGCACTTCCCTCATTACTAAAATTACTTAAGCAGCATAACAAACTCCAGCTCCTACAAACACATCCTGAGGCGGGTCCTATTCTAAGAGCAGATGCTCTCTGTGACTGTACATATCTGTCCCAGCGACTGTGCAAGTTCTTCATACTAAAGTAGGAAATAATAAATTTTTTTTTTGTCTGAGGACCTTGTATGTTTATTCATTAAATTACTTTAAGCAACGCAGAGAGGATGTGGCTTAACTGCCAGTGCGGCCAACTTTGAAGCTGGGGAATCAGGTTTGGCTCTCGGCGTCGGCTCAAACATCAGGTGATTCCGGGTAAATCACTCAGACTCCCCGTGACTAAAAAAAAAGAATGTGCCGGTCTGTAATGCAACTGGTGATCATGGAAAGCGCTCTGATATACCAGTGGCTGAGTTAGCACTACACAAAACTGCAAATAAATATAACACGATGATACAGAAGGAGACAATGTATGTATGTGAAACTACCCGCTTTTTAGGAGTCTAATTTCCTTTTATTAGAATAAATTCATTCTTTTCTAACAGAAAAAGCCTTTTACACCAGGTCAGGTTAATTGTAAATTAGAACATTGCACTTGTCAACCACCCAAATCTTCTACTTTGTGATTTCAAATGATACGCGATAGGGCATTTTCTCAAGAAAATAAACACCATTCAGCGTGCACAAAAACTAAGTAGGGCAGTAGGTGGCTGCGAGCCGAGCCGCCTGCCTCCGAGAGCTTCACTTCAAAGGGATCCGCTCCCTCGCCCACTCTTCACACTTTTCATGGCCGCCAGGCCGTGTCTCGCATTTCTCCTCCCTCCCTCCCCACAGCAATGCCAAGAGCTTGTTATCACAAGGCGCTTCTCGTGTTCATTTTATTTCCCTTTCATTTTTTTGTCAGAATGGCAGTGTGGCCGCTGTACACATCACTGAGGCTAATAAAATGGCCATCGACATCTGCACTGCAGTCAATGTGCCAGCTGGATGTCCGGCATACAAGGCGCTTCTTGTGTTAATTTTCTGCACAACAGAGACCCTGCCCCTGACTGCGCACCATGAGCTCGCTTTCCCATCACTCACAAGAGGGTAATAAAATGGCCACGTCTGCACTGCACTCGGCGTGCCAGCTGTATCCGAGGCATACAACAGCTTGAAGAAGCTTATCAATGATAAATAATAGAAAACAATTGAGTCATTTGTGGATTTGGTAGCCCATACAAGCCCCTTCCTTTCTACCAGGCAGAGAGAGTTAGCGTAAATTATGTTTACAGCTCACATATGCAGAGAAGTAACAGCCTGTTTCTGAGCCACCAAGACGGGATTCAGCGCAGCTCCTTGGACACAGCACTTCCCTCAGTACTCAAATTACTTAAGCAGCATAACAAACTCCAGCTCCTACAAACACATCCTGAGACGGGTCCTATTCTAAGAGCAGAGGCTCTCTGTGACTGTACATATCTGTGCCAGCGACTGTGCAAGTTCTTCATACTAAAGTAGGAAAAAAATCGATATTTTTTTAATGTCTAATTTCCTTTTATTAGAAAAAATTCATTATTTTATGACACCAGGTCAGGTTAATTGTAAATTAGAACATTGCACTTGTCAACTTTGTGATTTCAAATAATACGCAATAGGGCATTTTCTCAAGAAAATAAACACCATTCAGCGTGCACAAAAACTGAGTAGGACAGTAGGTGGCTGCGAGAGCAAGTCCTGGTAAAAACATAAAATAAATAAACAAGCATTTGCAATGCATTAAGTCTCGCATTTGCAAGATTTGCAAGCCTCCTGTCTCGTTTTTTTTTACAATTGTTACTGGATTAAACCATGACTCACTCTCATCGCCCGGATCACTCTTTTTTAATTTCTTTTTTATTTCTTTTTATTGAAAATATAAACAAGCAAGGCATGAGACATGTTAAACAAAGTGCCAGTTCAATCGAGGAAGGAAAGAAAATACAATGAGCAGCAATCGACATAAGAAAAGGGGAGGGGGGGGGACAGGGGCAAAATTCAATAAAGATACAATGAAGTGGTCAAAATGCAGGGGTGGGAGTGGGACATCAACGTTATCTACTGCAGGCGGTGTACATATGTCTCCACAATAACTATACCAAGGTCCCCATACTCTACCCACTTCCGTGGACAGCCCCGGGCCAGATACACGGTCTTTTCCCTGAATATACACCAGTCCATGTTTTCCTTCCATACTTCCACTGCAGGAGGCCTCTGGGACCTCCACAACTGAGCAATATCTCGCTTGGCAATCATAGCCCCCAAGGACGCCCACGGAGTCTGGGCTACATTATAATCAGTGGGTTCCCAAACATTCAAAAAGCAGCGTCTGGCCTCCGGCAAGTGAGTAATACCCGTCACTTCCTTCATTACCTCATGGACCCCGCTCCAGAAAGCAGCAACCTCACGACATTCCCAAATAATATGGAGAAAAGTCGCTACCTGCCCACACCCTCGCTTGCATAATCCCTCCTCAGAAAAGCCCATTCGGACCAAACAGGGGCCCGTGACGTAAATCCTGTGGAAGATCTTAAGTTACTATAAGAACTATATCAAGCGTGTTCTGGAGAGCATCCAGAAAACGAGGCAGAGACATCATTTTAAATGGGGCCGACGACCGAGCGGTGAAAGCGGAAGTTTAAGCCAACCGGCGACGTCCTGTTTCAATCTAGCCAAGGGTGGGAGAAGATTCTGTTCATACCGGGCCACAGGATCCAATGAAATATAGATACCGAGGTATTTAAACCCCGTCAGTCACCTGAATAGGGCAGGTACGTGGAAGAAGAGGGACGTCACCAGAATGAACGTATAGGTAGGATTTCGCCCAATTAATAATCAAGCCTGAGTTCCTACCGAAGGAGGCCAAAACATCGCACAAAACCATCAATGACTTCAGGGGTGAGGTCAAATACAGCAAGATATCATCTGCGTAGAGCGAGATGCGATCTTCAAAATCATAGACCATCGAATGCCCTTCATCGAGGATTCCCATCGGATCCATGCAGCAAGGGGCTCTAGGTCTAAGGCAAACAGTAGCGGAGACAAGGGACAACCCTGACGAGCACCTCTCCCAAGACTAAAAGGAATAGAAACACGACCATTCACAACAATTTGCGCAAGGGGGTCCTCGTAGAGAAGCCGCACCCAGCCAATAAAACCGGGTCCAAACCCAAATTTAGCTAAGGCAGCCCATAAGTATGGCCATTCCACGGTATCAAAAGCCATCGTGGCATCCAATGACGCCAAGATGGCAGGTTCACGCAACGTCGCAGCTCTCGCGAGAACGCCATGCAGACGCCTAAGATTCAGGGCAGTGTTTCTATGCAGGATGAAACCGGATTGATACGAATGTATCAACTCACTAATAACTGTGATCAAACGGTTAGCCAGCAATTTTGAGAGGATCTTAGGTTCGGCGTTCAAAAGAGAAATCGGCCTGTATGATGTACACCTATCCCTCGGTTTCCCCTCCTTATGGATCACCACAATGGTCGCAAGACATTGATCACTAGGGAGTGAACCACACTCGCAAGACTCCAAAAACATATCCCTTAAATAGGGTGCTATCATGTCAGGCCGCAACTTGTAAAGTTCAATAGGCAGACCGTTGGGACCCATAGCTTTTCCCGAACGCAGGGAGCAAATCGCAAGAGCCACCTCGTCTGCGGTTATTGGAGCATCCATTTGTTCCCTATCCAAATCAGAAAGATGCAGTAAAGCAGTATCACGCAACAATAGATGTGAATCCTTATCCGGCCTTTCCGACACAGAGGAGTACACTGTCTGATAGTGATCTGCAAAGCACTGAACAATCTCCTCAGGGTCAGTAACCCGACCACCACTCGCCGTCTCGATCACAGGCACCACACGACTGGCCCTATCCTTCTTATCCAGCCACGCTATCAGTTTGCCTGCTTTATCTCCAACATCATATAGCCGTCCCTGTTGCTCTCTCCTCATGGCCTTAGCCACATCAGTAACCAACGACCTATATTCCAACTGTTTAAGTTGCAAAACATGCGTCTTGACACCGGTAACCTCCCGCTCCAGGCCGAGCTCAAGGTCCGCTATCTCCGCTTCGATCTTAACCACCTCCTCATCCCTCCGTTTCTTAACACCTGCGATTAACGACCGGGCCTGGCCCCTAAGGACGGCCTTGAAAGCCTCCCAGAGTGACACCGCAGACGAAACCGAACCCTCGTTCTGGAGAAAATATAGGTCGAGAGATTTGACCAGGTCCGCACGAGTTTTAGGGTTCCGGAGGCTACCCGACCCTCTGTCCCAGAATTGAACGCCATTCGAAGCCATAGTGGAGAATGATCGGAGATCCCCGAACTAGATGCTTAACCTCAATAACAGAAAGCGTCTGTACAGCCGGCACCAAAACATAATCAATTCTCGAGAGACTACCGTGAGCACCCGAATGAAATGTGTACTGCCGCTGAGCGGGATGCAACAATCTCCAGCAATCCACCAAGCCCAGAGTATCAATAAAATCCTGAAGCCAGTTCTGAGCCCCCTTAAGATCCCTAGGTGGATGTCGATCAGCCATACCAGAAACCACAGCGTTAAAATCACCACCCAATAGCAATGATCCCTCGGGGAAAGCAAGGACGACCCGCCCCAAGTTCGCAAAAGTAGTTGACTGTAGGCCAGGGGAGACATAGACAGAAACCAGGGAAAGAGTCCAGCCCTCCCACCTACCCGTTAGAGCGACATAGCGCCCCTTATCATCGAGGACCGTAGCGTCGATCTCCAGTGGGAGAGAAGCCTTAATTAGGATACCTACTCCCCTGGGCCCGGATCACTCTTGGTACAAAATGTGATATGAATGTCGTCCCAAAGTGCTGCACATGCGGTTCTAGGCACGCTCCTGACAGCTGTACTTTAGTTAAAAGATAGAAAGCTGTAGATTACGAAGTTACTGAATTCAGCGTCCATTTTGCAATAATCGCATAAAACAACTTTACACAAGCATGTGCAGGCCCCTAATTGTATTACCCAAACACTGAGATTTTTTTGGTTCAGTAATTTACCAATGAGCATCTAAAAACCATACAGGCCGCAAACAGCAACTCTGGCATCTCAGAGGTTCTAACCTACATCAGTGGAGCTCCTTTCATTAGTTGAGCATTAGTCTGACATTTAAATCCGGGGCATACAGTTACATGTTGATCTCTGCGGTGCTTAACAGAACCCTCTTAGCTACCTTACCAGTTCATTTTGCTTTTTTTTTATTTCTATTAACAAACACTACAAAACCTTCAGCTGGCCCCCCACCAGTGCCCCCGGCAAACTACAACTCCATGCCCCTCCGCTTTACCTCTGCCATGCCTCTTATCAAACTGCAATGCCAAGTCTCACACTTCCACCCTCGTCAGGCCCTCTATGAAACTACAACTCTGTGTTCCTCTGCTCTATTCTCGCTATATCCCCATCAAAGTACACCTCCGCACCTTGTACTTTACTCCGCCATGCTCCTTATTAAAATACAGCTCAGTGCCGTGTGCTCTATCCCCCGTCAACGCTGCCATCAAACTGCAATGCTAAGCCTCACAGTTCTACTCTTTGCATCATTCCTATTAAGGTAGCACCCCGTGCCTCTCCGCTCTAGTCACCTCTAATCTACTATCAAACTACAATCCTTTAATGTCTGCTCTATTGTTAGTATACCTCCTATCAGACTACAACCCTGTAGCTGCAGTGTTACTTTTAACACCACTCTTATTAGAACTACACAACTCTGCCCTTCGCATTATTCTATCAGGCCTCCTATCAAACAATAACATAAAAGCTCTATATTATGTTGCCACACGCATTCTTAATGTTTAGGTATTAGTGCGTTCTCTTCTTGCAAACACTGTGGTTAATTTGTGAATGCGCTCATAAATATTAATATGTATTTAAGGTGCAATTTTGGCTGCTTTATTGTCTTAAACATTCAACCTTCGCAGCTTTGTTAATACATTTATCGGACTTACAGTTTTACTTTGTTAAGAATTTAAGCTAGCTCATGAGGCAATAACGTGCATGTAAAAACGAAAACTGCTAAGGCTTATTGTAGATTTGTCTAAGTAATACATATCAGCCCAGTTTTATGTATTCACATGTTTAATTCACTTTCTATCATTGTGCTTCCTTTACCTTGTTTTCAATTGCACTGGGGGGATTACGTGATTTCCCCAGGATCACGCCATATCGAGGCAACGCGAGAGTTGAACCCAGTTCCAGGTTCAGCAGCTTCGTAGTGTTAACCCACACCAGCCCCTGACCCGCTTGCCAACAAACAAGCCCCCCTGCTTTTAAAACACCACCTCATGATGCTCCCTGCAGTGGCATAACTAAATTTGAACCCCCTCACTTGCAAACTACAGGGTCAGTGGGGGCTTATTTTCTGCCACTCTATCTATCTATCTATCTATCTATCTATCTATCTATCTATCTATCTATCTCACTCTATTTATCTAGCTATCTATCGTACTCACTCTATTTAGCTCCCTCGCTCTATCTATCTATCGCCCTCCCTCTATCTATCGCCCTCACTCTATCTATCACACTCATTCCATCTATCGCATCACCACAGCGTCACTCAGCACCACCACAGCATTACTCAGGGACACCACAACATCACTATGCACTATCAAAGCATCACTAAACGCCACAGCATCACTCGTCGCCACCGCAGGTCAGCTCGATCACCGCCCGGTCCATTTGCTCATTTTTAGCACGTTTTGGTGTAAATTTGCACCTGTCTCATCGGTCCTCATACCTTCCGATACATATTTATGCCAGTTGTTGTCAGTAATGACGCTGCTTCTCGCTAATTAAAGGCCATCTTTTGGACTTGGCCGGCGGAGCTGTCTCAGTAGGCAGCCATTCTGCAGTGCGCCCTGTAGCGCCCCCCCCCCCTTGCATCACTTGGTTGATCCGGAAGGGCGGTTTGTGGCAGTAATGGGTCGGCTCGATGGAATGGATGTTGCACTGTGTAGTGTCTATGCCCCTAATGTTGACCAACCCTCCTTTTGTGGGAAATTATCGGTGTGCCTAGTGTCATATCTAACTACTGCGGCAATAGTGGGGGGAGACTTTAATTCAATAACCGATGTGGAGGGCGATAGATCTCACCCCCCACTACTCGGGACCTTGGTAAATAGGATCTCCAAGGCAAGGGGCACCTGGCAAGCCAATTGGGGTCTTATAGACACATGGCACGCCCAGCATTTGGAAGAGAGGGATTACTCCTATTATTCTGGCCTCCACGACCTGCATGTGAGGCTGGATGCGATATTATGCGCCCCTGCTGTTCATTCCAAGGTGACAGGTAGTGAGTACCTGCAGAGAACGGTGTCCAACCATAACCTGTTGCTAGTGAGCTTACGGTGGAATCGGGAGAGGGCAGCCATGCCGACCTGGCAGCTCAGACAGGAAGCATTGGAAGATCCGGTCTTTGGGGAGGAGCTGAGGACAGGTGTTGAACGATACTTCGAGGAGAATGCAGGGACCGTGACGTCCCTGGCGATTGAGTGGGATGTGTTTAAGGTTGTGACTAGGGGGATTTGTATTAGTAAGGTGGTGGGGTTACGGAAGTCGATTTGGACTGCCTCAGACGGGGCGCAAGGCCAGTTATGAGATGCAGAGAAGATCCGACCTGGGAACCCAGGGGGGCAGGCTGAGATCTTGGAAGCTAGAGAGGTAGTAGCGGTACAGGTGGAGAGACTGCGCTCCTTTGATTATAAGAGTTATAGGACAGGGATGCATGTTGAGGGGGATAGATCAAGCACGCTGTTGGCGTAGTTGGCTAATCCGACCCCCAGGGGAATGCCGATTTTGGGTCTGCTAGCCCCGTCAGGTGAGGTCGTACATACGCAGTCGGGGATAAATGGCCTGTTCCTGGAATATTATGCTGGAGTATACAGTAGCCAGCTGGCTCAGGGCCCAGACGCTATACGGGCATATTTGGAAGAGGTGGCTCTGCCGAGTTTGACCAAGGAGCAGGGGGATCTGCTGGGCGGCGAGATCGTGATAGGAGAGATACGGAGTGCGATTAAGCATATGGCTTGTAACAAAACTCCTGGAGTGGATGGCCTCCCCATAGAGTTTTACTCTAAATATGCAGATTGCTTGGCTCCGCGGTTGCAATTGCTCTATCCGGAGGCATTCGAGGCAGGGAGGTTACCCAAGACCACCAGGGAAGCTATTACTATCTCTCTTCTGAAGCCTGGGAGAGAAACCACAGATATGAAGGCATATCGCCCACTGTCAATGTTGACGACAGACTATAAAATCTTAAGCAGGATACTGGCTTCGCGCCTCCTCCCCTATATGTCACAGCTAATAGATTGAGATCAATCCGGTTTTATCCCTAAGCGTAATGCGGCTTTTAATGTGCGACAGCTGTTGCGCATCCTGGAGAACTGTTGAGATCAGTTACTGTGTGCTCTGATCTTATTGGTGGACATAGAAAAGGCATTTGATAGCCTGGAGTGGCCCTTTCTTTTTCAGGTTATGGGTAAGATGGGGTTGAGGGAGAACTTTGTGCGGTGGACGCAAATACTATATACGTTAGCGACGGCTCGGGTGCGGACGGGGGGGGGGACGGTATCTGCTTCCTGCATAGTGCGATGAGGCACGCAACAGGGTTGCCCACTTTCTCCACTGTTATTTGCTCTTGCGATTGAGCTCCTGAAGGTGCAAGCTAGGTCGGGGAAGCACTATACTGGGCTGGAGATGCGTGGAGACGTATTTATATATATCACTCTATGCGGATGACCTGTTGATGTTCCTGGCGGGTCCTGGCAGGGATTTAGGGGGAGCGGTGGAGCTACTGCGGGCGTTCGGTGCGGCGTCAGGACTAGTCTTTTCCCGGTGCGTCGGAGAATAGAAATCCACAACAGATTGCTTGGAATACGGTGGGAGCCTTGTTGCCTACCGTATCTGGGAACTAACATTTACCATGAGCAAGCAGATATTCTGGAGGGGAATGTGAATAGAGCAGTAAGAGGAGTCAAGGGCAGTATGTCGTTCTGGGGTACTCTGCCGCTCTCAGTGGCGGGAAGAGTGGCGCTCCTGAAAATGGTGGCACTCCCTAGGCTACTATAATATTTTAGGATGCTGCCGATCTGGATCCCGGGACAGGTGTTTAGGACGCTTAGAACTATGGTGGGGGGCTATTTATGGGGGAGCGGAAGAAGGCGGGTGGCTTTGGCCACGATGATGAGACCTAGAGCGGAGGGGGGATGGACAGTCCCAGACTTCGAACTGTATTATCTAGCGGCCCAACTGCAGTGGCTCCCGCAGGCTGTTGCTCGAGAATTCAGGGGACCGGATAGACCAGAGGACCGTTGGGTTCCACGGCATGTATTGTCCTATGTGGTTTTGGGCCATGACTACGGGTTACATTGTTGCCTCATGAAGAGAGAGCGCTAAGGGCATGCTGGAATAGAAGTAGGTGTAGAGTAGGAGAGACTCGACCGTATGCACCGGAGATTCCTCTTGGAATGTTTACAGCTCTTCGACAAGGAGGGGACTGGTCGACATTAGCTGAGTGGGAAAGAACTGGGATTGCAGATGGTTGGGGACTTGTACGAAAATGGTGCTCTTTTGCCCTACCAATCACTGCAGGACATATACGGATTGCCAAGGGGTGATTTCTTTTTGCATGCCGCCATGGTGGCAGCAATTCAGGAACACTGGGGGGAAGGGCTGTTGGGAACGCAGACATCTCCGACGTGCCAATATGTAGTAATGGCAGCAGGGACGGTGAAGGCTGTGACCTGCATGTATCGGCCAATGCTGGGAGAGGGGCTTCAACCACTGACTCAACTGCGAGAGAAATGGAAGGTGGATCTGGGCAAGGATATACCTGAATCGACTTGGTCTAAACTAGTGGAGAGGGCGTGGAAGGGTACGCGGAATGCTAGATTCCAACTTATACATTTCTATGTCATACATAGGGCGTACCTAACACCAGGACAGATAAATAAATATTTTAATGTGGAGTCTGCCTGTTGCCCTAGGTGTCGTCTGAATACTGCAGATTTAATGCACATGATGTGGAGTTGCACGCAGCTCGGTACCTACTGGGAGGAGGTGGTCGAGGTCTTATGTGAAGTATCAGATAGGCAGATAGAGCCCAACATGGGAGCAGGCATACTACACTGGTACCCTCATACAGCACGCACCAAAGTAATGTGTAAATTCATTGATTTGGGGTTGTTGTTGGACAAATGGGAACTAACGAGAAAGTGGAAATCTACGCAGGGCTCTAGTGTAGAGAGATGGAAAACGGAATTCAGCAGCTGGGGGGCTAGTGAGGGCATGGTCAGGCTCCATCAAGCCATAAGAGCGAATAATGAAAATGCGATGGAAACTGCACAAGCATGGGAAGCATTAGTAGCACTACTAGCACAACTGGAGACAGATTCAGACTCTGACTCCATGGGGACTCCACAGGGGCCTGCTGAGACACACTGTCTCAGCAGGCCCCTCAGCTCGTCATCAGCTACGGCGCTCGTATGCTGATGACGAGCTGAGCTCGTCATGTAACGCAGTAATTTGAAAAAAGCCGCACACAGCGGGAAAAGCCGCCGCAGCGATGTGGTTAAATAAATAAACAAAACTGGAATGTGTGTGAATACTTTTATATGATCCTGCAAAAGTCGAGCCACTCTGAAGTGTTTGTTCTCAGCTCTTCCTTAAATCGTACACCCAGTGGGCTTTACGATTTCGGAGCCCTTTCGATGTGCTTCATGCTTTGTCAGCCATGATCCACTCAAAAGCCTAAGCTGTAACCGTTAGTGAGTGCAGCCAAAATGATTTCCACCTATGATCAGGTGCTCCCTGCCAGTACTTCTGAAAACTCCCAAGTATATTAAGTAGTGTTTCTGGTGATCGCATTTGGTGTTTGAAATTGGTGTGCGAATCACCGTAGTTATCAATTTATATTGTGCTTCTGGTGGCACATCAGTATTCCAGCAGATGATTTGAATCAGCACGTGTGTCAGCTCGCGCTCCATGCTCGCGCTATTGTCCGAGTAGGCTCAGGCTTGCTGATGTCACTCACTGCTATTGTTCTTCACAAATTGACCCAGTCTGTGGTTTTCCTCCACTTCTGGATTCCGGTATAACGCATAAGATGGTCCATGGACCACCTTTTAGATTAAGATCTTCTGCTGCTCCGATCCGGGAAAGCACACCGTTGTTGCGTCACAGGACTCCAGGCTTCTCTCTGTAACTCTGTTCTTCATCAATGTTGAGTTTATTTAAATTGAGGATAGACAACCTCATAAACCTTTTAGTACCAACTGTCAGTGGCTGGAACATCATCTTCACACGATTCCACTATCCATTCCAGATCCCAGCCACTAAGATTGGCTAATATATAACAAAGTTTTAGACTTCGGAGTGGTGAGATTTATTACTTCCACTCCAACGTAAGCAGCAATAGGTCTTTAGAAGGATAGATATGACCATTTTAAAGTAAGCAACAGAAGGGAACGTGTTACATTTTGGAAGAGTTAACTTACTATGGTTATTCCAAAATAAGCAACAGTAGGGAAAATGATGGACTTTGGAGGGTTTAGATTTACTATTTCCATTCCAACTAACCAGCAGCAGGTAAGGTTTTTGACTTTCGAAGGGTCAGATTTAATTTTCCTGATCCTAAATTATTGAATGTATAAAATATAAATGCAAATATAAAATATATTTCCATAAACATATATAAACATGTTCAACATTACATAATCAATATACATTTTAATATATAATGATACATAACATTATATAACATTGGCGTGGCCTAGGACGTCAAGATGGCTTTCGCACTCTAAGAGTGCTCTGGACCCCCCATCCGTCATCCGTCCTGTACCCGCCTGCAGCTGCACTTACCACTGACAACCCCGATATCTCCGGACTCCCCTGGCCGCCATGCATCCCCAGGTGTCTCCGGGGCTCCATCGGAGGTCTGCTTGTCCCTTGGCCGACCCGACTCCTCCTGGCCATGGGGTCCGCAAAATGGCGGCCCCCAGCTAAGTAACGAGGGGGCCTGGTCCTATCCGCGTCGGCTGGTGCTCCCTGATTGCCCAGCGGGCTCTCAGCCCCGACGGCTACAGAGACTACTGTGGGGCCTTGCCCCGGCCCTGCTGCACTTGGAGTCCCTCTGAACCCACGTTACTGCCCTTCCTGGCCCGGTGGTGCATTGCAGGCTTTGGGGGCTGGGGACTTGAGGAGGCCTCGCGGGCGCGCCGCCCGGGCTGGCGAGGCGTAGAAGAGTCCTCGGTGGCGGTGGCTCCGGACTCCTTGACTACTGAACTGACTGCCCCTGTCTTTGAGGCCTGCTGAATTCCGGGGCTGATGTGGGCCCTGCGGCGGTGGTGGAGGGCCGCTCTGAGGTGTCGGGGATCCCCCTTGGACCTGCCGAATGCGGAGCGGAGGGGCTGGGGGACCTGGGGGACCTGGAGGCCCGTACTTATCGCCCGCAGCGGCCCCCCCCCCTGGGATCGCCCCGCTTGATCAACGGACCCCCTGAGAGGCCCTGGAGGACTGCACCGTTGGCCGCGGGGAGGCGGCACACCGGGGGCCCTTCACGGGGGATCCGGAGTGACCGGGGCAGCGGAGACCCTGCGGAGGTGGGGAGGGGACTGGGGCGGGGTGGGAGCCCACAATGGTCTCGCCTGCGAACAGTTAGTCCGGGCTGGAGACCGGGAGCTCTGCGACACTGCGAGCGGAGCCAGCTCCCCCGCCCGAACACAGATTGGTCCCCCTCCGGCTCTTCATTACTGGGCCCTCGATTCCCCCTCCCCCCATGCTGTATCGAGCCCCCGGGAGTGCTGGACTGACTCCCGCGACGAGCCGGCTGGACACCTACCGCCCGAGTTGCCGTCCCGCGGGCCTGACGGTCCAGAGCGCCCGGTCCTCATAGATCCACTCCTGAGGCCTGGGGGTGGAGGGGCCGTGGAGGCATTGTAACCTGGGACTGCATCCCTCTTCCTGTCCTGCTCCACCTCACGGGGACCCGCATTGCTCGGCTGCCCCCCGCCTGTGCACTCCGCGGATCTGGAGGCCCACAGACACCTTGCCTGCCCATCGCAAGTGCCCAGGCGCTGTTGTTGCTCTGCCTTCAAGACCCGGGTGGCGTGGGTGCTTGCGGCGGGTGCCGGAGCTCGGACATCGCATGGTTGAAGACCCGCCCTGCCTCGCTGAAGCCTGGGTGAGCTCACCGCTGTCCGTCACAGCGCCTGGCTTGAGCGCTTGAAAGAACTTCCTCTTGCCCTGCTCCCCGCCGTCGTGGGTGCGCAGCCTCCCTCAAATTACCTCCGCCCCTCGGCTCCCTGCGCCTCTCCACCCGCACCGTGAGGGAGGTCCGGAGGCTAGCGGTTGGCGGCGGACCCACTTGTGTATCACCAAAAGCCTGGATACCTGGTCTCTTTGGGTGGCCGGGAGGGCCGACCATTCAACCTGAGCCCCTGCTGCTGCGGTACCCCTCACACGCCGATACCTGCCCCTTGGATCATGGGCAGGGGAAAGACCACGCAGACCCCGGATGGACCAATTCACCAAATCGGATCACAAATCCAACACTAGGCCGCTTGGGGCTGAGGGTGGGGACTTATCTACAATCCTCCAGGCCATCGGCGCCTCCCAAGCATTGGTTGAGAACAAGATTGGGGAGGTGAGGGTGGACGTGGCCCTCATCCGACAGGAGCTTCGAAACGCCACGGCACGTATTACTGAAGCCGAATCCCATATCTCCACGGCGGAGGACGACCTGACCGCCCTGAAGACCCAGGTGGCCCGACTGCAGACGCTGATGTCGGACCTTCATCATAGGGCGGAAGATGCTGAAAACCGGGCTCGTAGAAATAACTTGCGCCTCCTGGGATTTCCAGAGGGGGTGGAGAAGGGCCCCATCGCCGTCTTCCTCAAAACCTGGATTCGCTCCTGGATGCCGGCGGAGAAACTCTCCCCCTGGTTCGCGATAGAACGAGCCCACCGATCCTTGGCGCCCAGGCCGCCCCCAGGAGCCCCTGCCCGACCATTCATCCTCTGCATCTTCAACTTCCGGGACCGCGACGCCATCTTGGGGGCAGCCAGAGACCTGGGCCCCCTGATTTTCCAAAACTCTAAAATAATGATCTTTCCGGATTACTCCAGGGAAGTCCAATCCCAGCGCAGGTCTTACGATGAGGTCAAGCAGAAGCTCAGGGCGCTGGGGCTGCGCTTTGGTCTCCTTTTCCCAGCCCGCCTTAAGGTCCTTTTTCAGGACAAATCCATTTTCTTTGACACCCCAAAAGCTGCCTGGACCTGGCTCACAGAGGAACGTCCCCTTCTGCCTGGGCGGGTGCCGTCCCCTGACCGGGGGCCCAATCTCCGTCCTTCTAAAGGGATGCCCAAGCCGCGGCGGCGCCGGACCAGATCCCGCAGGCGGGGCTGCAGACGGCATGGGGCCTCTCAATCACCGGAGGGGAGGCCCCGGCGATCTCCCCTGCCCCGGATCGAGGCCCCCCCCCTGCTGAGTCACCCTCCTTGGTCACCATTGACTGGTCTTCGGAGTCGGCTGTGAGCCTGTGTAAGGCGAGATCCGAATCAGACTTGTCCGGGAGTCCTGTGATTCGGGACACCCCACATGACGAGGCGGCCTAGGTGGGGACCTCTCGCTGTCTGAATGGTGACGACTGATCCCGATCAGCTGGGCCGCTCCTGGCTGGCCTCCTGAGCCTTGCTTGGTGCCCAGAGAGATGGCTGAATGGAGGTGTTCTCCCTGGGATTAGAATCCCGAACTACTCATGTCTTCCTTCCACCCTGTACTGCTTGCTTTGTCTTCCTTTCCTCCTGCTATTTCATCCGTCTGTCCCTTCAACGACTGCTGCAACTTTCCTGGAACGCTTCTCCCCTGAAGCTGTGCTGTTTAACGCTGCTGGCATTCATCAGGCTACATGGAGGGGGGTCCTCCCTAGTTGACTCTAGATTGGTGCTACTGCTCCCAATCAACCGTTTAAGTTTAGTGTCATTCCCTTAGTGGGGGGTTTCTTCTTTGGGTAGTTGAATTAAAGGGTGACAGATGCTTCCTGTTTTGAGGTGTAGGGTGGGTGGAGTTGGGGGTACCTGGGATGGGGGAGTCCGTTGGCTCCCATTGGTTTGTTGTTTTTCACCGCCTACGGGCCGCTTTTTAGTTTAGCTCAGTTCGGCCGCTTCTCGGCCTTTGTTGGCGCTGCCTGCGGGAGGCTGGTTGCAGCTCCTCATCTTGATGAAATGTGGTGGGTGCACCCACTCCTGACACACACCTCCTCTTCTTTAATGTTCCCATCATTCTGGGTCTTTGCGGGCTGTCACGAGAGATGGCCACAGGCAGTCACCCCCACTCTCTCGCTTTCCATCTGGACCCTGGGTGCCCATGGCCCGCTAGCCCACTTCGGTTCCCTCCCTTTGCCCTGGAATGGCGCTTTCGGCCCTTCCCCCCGAGGTGCGCTTCCCGCTGGCCTCCTGCTTTCCCGCATCCCCCCCTTCCCAATGGCGTACACTCTGGTTAGACCCCTTCACGTTCTCTACTGTACCATCAACGGTCTTCTTGACCGTATTAAGCGCGCTGCTGTTCTTCGAGCGGCTCACTGCCACTCGGAGGGCGTCCTCCTTCTCCAGGAAACCCACCTTCTAGGCACACAATACAACTTCCTGGCCCGCTATGGATTTGCGTCGGCACTCTGGGTTTCAACGCGGGTCCCGAGGGGTGGCGGTGTTACTCCGGAAGGGCCTCCCCTTCACCCTGGTTAAGACACACACTGACTTACAAGGACACTATGTGGCGGTATCGGGCATGGTGGAGGACTGTCCTCTGAATATCCTGAATCTCTACGTCCCACCTGCCCTCCTGTCCCCGACGATCCGCACCCTCACACAGGTCCTCTCTTCATTCCAGCACGGCCTCACAATAGTAGGCGGTGATTTCAATGCCGTAATGCAGCCTCAGCAGGACACGACCGGTACCCCCTCTGCGACCCGAGTCTCCTCAGCAGCGGCCCTGTCGAGCTGGGAGTCGGCTCTGGGGCTCTGTGATGTATGGCGGGTCTAGCACCCCCGCACAGCCCAATACACTCATACATCAGCCTCCCACCATACCCATTCCCGCATTGACCTCCTCCTGCTCCCAGCTACGGACTGTCACCTGGTCTCGGGTGCGAATATCCTGCCTAGGGGTCTGTCTGATCACTCCCCAGTCTCCCTCCGAATTGGCTCTGCCCCGATGGGACCACGTGCTGTATGGTGTCTCAATGCATGGTTCCTGCAACACCATGAACTGGTTGAGGCGATGGGGCAAGAGCTAACCCAATATTTTTCTACCAACGAGGGCTCGGTTCCCTCACCGGGGACCCTATGAGAGGCCGGCAAGGCAGTGATTCGTGCGATGGCGAGGGGGCTTGTCCATGCTGACCGATTGGCTAAGCTCGCGGAGTTGGAGTCTCAAGCCGCCCGGCTGGAGGCTGAGCATGCCACCAGAGGCTGAGGAGATCCCACCCGGCAATTGGCGATGATCCGGGAGGAGCTCCGCCAGATCTCTCTGGACTCGGCTCAACAACTGTGGCGATCGTCGGTAGCGCAGATATACGGCAGGGAAAACAAGAATGGTAAACTCCTCCACAACCTGGTCTCCTACCCCAAGACCCACCGTATCATTCCGGAGGTCCACGCACCTGATGGTAGCCTCCAGGTAACTTCCGTGGCCATAGCTGGAACCTTTGCGGACTTCTATGCTCGCCTCTATGCGGCACGACCGGAGGACGTGCCTCGCGCCACCCTTCTGGGCAATGCCGGTATTCGCCTTCCTGCTCTAGCCCCAGCAACAGCGGCGGTCCTGGAGAAGCCACTCACCTTGAACGAAGTCCTGGAGTACATCCCCTTCTGAACCCTGGCAAGACACCTGGTCCAGATGGACTCCCACAGGAGTACTACGCGACCTTCCCGGACACTCTGGCCCTCCAATTGCTGGGTCTATTTGACCATGTGGTGGAAAACGGCTCCTTACCCCCGAATAAGATCTCGCCACGATCGTGGTCATCCCCAAAACCCATCCACGAACTGCGCAGACTTCCGCCAGATCTCCCTCATTAATACCGAGATCAAGCTCTTCACCACTGCCCAAAGGCTTAAACCCCATTTACAGGACCTGGTCCTACCGGACCAATGTGGTTTCATGCCGGCCAGAGGTACCCATCACTGTATCCGCCGCCTCCACCTGGCCTTAGCCCACCGCTCCCGCCTGTCCCCTTATTTGGCCCTCCTCTTTCTCGACTTTGAGAAAGCTTTGACACGGTGGGCTGGACATATTTACAAGATGTGTTGGAGGCGATGGGCTTCGGCCCACAGTTCCGCCGATACATCGGGATGCTTTACGCTAATCCCAGGGCCCGGGTGCTGGTCAACGGGTCGCTCTCGGACGTCTTCCGGATCTGCAGAGGCACGCGCCAGGGGTGCCCTCTCTGCCCAATTCCTGTTCGCGCTTGCGATGGAGCCCCTGGCGAAGCTTATCCGACAGGACTCCCTTGTCCGAGGGTGGAGCTGGAATGAGAGCCACATCAACAAAATAGCCCTCTACGCCGATGACGTGCTCCTGTATTTAGCGGACCAGGCGACCGCGGGCCCCAAGTGTCTGCAGATCCTACTCGAATTTGAGACCGTCTCCGGCCTTCGGCTTAATGCGGCCAAATCCACCATGGTTCCGTTGCTTCCCTCTCTGAATGTTTCGACTTGCAGTCGTCCATCCCCCTTAGACGCCACTCGGTTAAATATTTGGGGATATGGGTGAGCCTCCTGCCGGAGTTGGAATTGACGTTGAACATCACGCCCCTGGCAGCCCGAATGCGTTCCGACCTGAAAAAATGGCAAACCCTCCCCCTCAACCCCTTGGGACGGAGCGCACTGTTCAAAATGATGGTCCTCCCCCGTTTTCTCTACACTCTACAAAATATTTCCCTCCCCCTCTCTCGCCCTCGTTTCGTGAGCTTGACTGAACCCTATCCAGATTCCTGTGGGGTGGCAGAAGGCCACAAATCTCCCTAGCACGCAGCTGCATCCCCTCCTTTGATGGAGGTCTAGGGGTGACCCCCCTCTACCTCTACTACCTTGCTACTAAATTGATAGTCGTCCATGATTGGTACGCGGGCGGCTGCTCTGACCCGGCGTATCGCGTGGAACTGGAGGAGAAGGACTTCTCTCAAATCCAAGCGTTCCTATCCGGACACCCGATACCACAAGCCATTGCTCCAATTACTAGAGGTGTCCTCCTGGCCTGGTGCGCCGCCCTGCGTCACACGGGATAGGACTGCAAACTTATTCGCCTGATGCCACTCTGGCATGGTGTCTGGCTCCGAGAGGTATCGTCTCTGAGCGGATTCCGTTGTTGGGACCAGATTGGAGTGTCGGTCCTTGGAGATGCCTGGGTGGGAGACCATATCCGAGCCTTTGCTGACTTACAACAGCGTCACGCCCTTCCTCACGCCAAGCATTTTCGATACCTGCAGCTGCGTCACGCCATTCATGCACACCTCCCCTTGCAGTCACCCTCCAAGAGTTTAGCCTGCTGGAAGCTCAAGTGATGATGGGGAATCTGGGCTGGGGTGGAGTATCCCGCATCTACCGCTCCCTTGTCAATAACAGTCCCACGTCCCTAGACCGATTACGCACCCGCTGGGAAGGTTGGGTGGGACCCCTAGAAGAGGCCGATGGAGAGACGCCTTAATGGCTCCACGCACCCATACCACATCCTCCAAGCTATGCCTAGTGCAGATATACTACCTGCACCCGGCCTACCTCACCCTGGAGAGGCTGTTCCGAGCCCGCCTGGGACCTGCCCCCGACTGCCCTAGGTGTGGACAATCCCCTGCCGATTTCTACCACATGGTATGGCTCTGCCCAGAGCTGGAGAGGTTTTGGAAAGGAGTGGAGAGGGAGCTCTCACAGGCCCTGGGTTGGGAGGTCCCCCATGATCCGCTGCGATTGTTGTTAGGGATCTTCGATGGTCTTGATGGCTCGAGGTTAGATAAGCGCCTGCTAGGAACGGCGGGGGCTGTGGCCAAGAGGGACATAGCGCAACATTGGTGACTCCCTGTGCCACCCACTGTGGGGGGATGGAGGAGGGGGGTGGACTGGTGTGGCGCCCAGGAGGAGGCCCTATTTGAATCCCGGGGAACCCCGGAACTGTTTCCAAAAATATGGGGGAAATGGTTCAACATGATCCCGCCATGAAACCCAGGTATGCAAATTGCTTTAAGATTTGTTATTGCTGCCATACAAGCTTTGATGTTGGACTGGAGTGGACTGAACCTACCCATATGCACTGCTAATTTTACCCTACTGTACTTGCTGATCTGTGAGCTGCTGACTATGAATTTTCTCGGCTGTTTTAAAATACCCAATAAAGTTGATTATCAAAAAAACATTATAACATTATATTAAAAAACATCAATTAATACTTTTTAAAAATAGATTTAAAATACTTCCTGCCCTATAACCCTAAAAATTCTCACAACCACAAAAAAATTAGAGGAATAACAGAAGAAAAAAAGAAAGCACATTATTCTAAAAAAATACTATAAAATTAAATATTATACAAAACATATTATAATGAATTACTATACAAACGAATAAAAACGAGTAAATAATTAACTTAATTATCGAATTACCCATTAACAAGCAAATAAACATTACCTCATTTTTAAAATAATCTGTTGAATAGCTAGACAATTCTAAACATAATAATGTCATTCACGAATTCAAATCAATAAAAAATGTTCAATTGTAAAGAAATATTTAACAAACATTTGCCCTATTCCCATTTAATCCACAAAAAAAACCAAAAAACTGACATACATTTTTAAATAACCAAAATTCGATTACCAAATTAAAAACACACACTAAAAATAATTCAACATTGTTAACATTGAGATAACAACAATGTATAAGGCAAAACTAATATAACTCACCAAAATAATGTTAAAAATATTATGTACAACTATATTTAAAAATGATAAAAAAGACTCAAACAGAGACGTATGCCAAGGAAAGGCCATTAGCACAGCCAATGTTATTAACCCCCCCAAGAATGTCACCAATAAAAATTGAAATCTATATAGGGCGAGTGGAACGAAACAACCAATCTTGCTCGGTCACGCTAGACGTCCCCAAGGAACAAGACGGGAAAACAAAATAAACAAGGTTATCATTTGAGCCAGGAAGCGATGTTGGTCTAGACCCCTTAAATAAAAATGAAGCACAATCGAATGATATCAACATGGATCTGCTGGTACCTAACAATGTGGCAACAATAGAGGAGTTTTGAAAGGGCCAAAAATGTGTAAAATTACGTCCGGAATATGTATCACAAGGGAAATGAGACGCACAGTATTTCCAAAACAATAATTTGGTTGAATACTAACATTCGCAATGATATTCTCCCCCTTATTCTGCAATGCTCTAGTTGAGATCAAAGCAATATATTTGAGAGTTATTCTATATCCTCATCTAAGCATGGATTATGGAGTTATTCTAGAGGTGATAATCTAAGCGAATTCCACTTTCTTCCAATTCTAAATCGTAATGGATAAGCTTCTGTTTGGACCTACAGAGTCCTTGGCGGTAGTGGTAGGAGCTATAGATAACACCGGTGAATGCAATATATACAGGTTTCTTGGTCTGTCAAACTAAGGAACTGCTGCAGACTCAGAACACTGTGGGAATGCAGATTGCTGATCTGCATCAATATTACATACTATGCTGATCTGTATTAATATTACATACTATTATCACTTTTACAGCATATTCAATGTTTTTCAGACCAATCAAGTATCCATTTTATAACGTATTTGTTTACTGGATTTGGCGCCCACCTATATGAAGAACATAATTAAGAGGTAGACCCCAGTTAGTTTATTAAAATATATGAAGCAGGCGTTTAAGTTGTACCACCATCCGGTTTTGTAGCTTGTGTCAATAGGGATTTGGACTGTTAGGCTAATGGAGGGGGAGTCTACAGTATGAACTGGGGCTGATATCCTATAGGTGTAAATTCTTTGCAATACGGAGTACCTTAGCAGAAATATATTTAAGATACAAAGAGCTAAAAGGTTAGAAAACACATCAACAAGGCATGTGTTAAATCACCAAAGAATTATGTGAAGCTATTGAGTGGAAACTTGGGTTTGGTTTGAATCCTTTCCGGTGGCCGCACAACACAGTCGCTCCAGTGGATGCCGTTCCAGAGGTAGAGTGTTCTAAAGTTTCGGGATCAAAAAGAAAAATGGATCAGCCAATGCAGCAGGATCTACAAATCCTGGACATCTTCAGCAGGTGGGCTGACGAGGATCTGATGTCTCTCCCAGATTGATATGGGAAGGCTAAAGATCTTAATAATGAGAGGCCCTTTCAATTGTTTGTCGTTTGCATGATGCAGAGGGTCTTAAACTGCACTCGGTGTCCACTGGCGCCAATGTAAGTCTCTCAGAGCTTTGGTGGCCAAATGGTGTTTAGGGATGTTCATCAGGAGATGCAAGGCAGCTTTCTGCACAATCTGCAGCCTGCTGAAAACTTAGCAGGGTGAGTCTAAAAACAGGGCATTTGCACTGTCAAGACGGGATAACACAAGAAACTGAACAATCACTCTTCTGTCAGTAAAAGGAAGAAGGTAAAATACCTTCCGCAGCAATCTCAGGATATCGTACAAGTGAAGGAGAGTTTTTTGGCTTGATGGTGCATTGAAAGGCCAGAATCAAGCCATCTCCCAAAGCTCTTTATTACATTTTTGGGGAGGGCAGTTTACTCAAACAATCTGGGAGAGGGCCCAGTACTGAATTACTGTTGTTGCCCAACAACATTAGAGAGAAACATGGAAATGGGTGTTCCCTAAATACCAGAAGAACAAAGTTCAAATCACACATACAGCTAGCCCACACAACCACAAGAAAGATGTATTTATTCAAAGAAATTTTTAATTTTAATTTTTTATAAATACATTGTTTTCATAGAAAAATAATTTCATTAAGACAATGGAATAGTATCTGAAAAACTTTTCATAATCATATACAGAAATACAATATAAAAACTAGGACACGCAAAGATCAATCAAAAAAGGCACAAAGTACATTCACTCCTACACTCAAACACACCTTTTATACAATCAAATACATTCACATACATATCACCACACACAAAAGCGCCGACGCGCGTTTCGGACAAGTGCCAATACAGGCTTCCTTCATCAGGGCGCACTTGGAATAGAAAAAAGGCAGACACAGTAAATGACGTCTGGCACAAGGTCCTGGGAAGCGGTCCTAGTAGCAGCAAAGGCTGAGGGTGGGTATTCTGTGGGCAAAAAAAGCAATGTAAGAAAAACTACTAAATGTGTTCATTAAAAAGAAGGGAGGCCATAATAAGAGTCAGCAAAGAACAAGAATTCAAGTAACCAAATCCACACATATCACAGAGGTAGAGTATCCTTATATCCCAGAATACGCGTCATAAAAAAGGCCAAAGAAAATTGTGCACGGAATGTGGCCAAAGCTGGCAAGATGTGTCAGGAAACCAGAAAATGCATAGAAAGACCACCACCTAAAAGATACAACTACAAACAAGGTATATAAAGACAACAGGTAGGAGGCCTACCTAGGGGCCCTCAGAAACGGGACCACTGAGATGTTTCAGAGGAATAGCAGGTAATTGGCAAACAAACAAATGTAAAAAAGGGATCCAGTAGATACATGCGCTTGCTAGACAGTCGAAATTCGGAGCAACTCAATTTCAGGGGCCTGTAGATGATCCAGGCGAGGTTCAGGGAGGGAGCTGAAGTACCACTGCGGGTCAGGGGGGCAAAATAGACCAGCCCAATGTCTGAGAAAAATATGTGAGGAGAAATAAATAACATACCACTACAGGCAAAATGCTAGGCCTATACATCTAAAAAGCTAGGAAATAAAAGAGAAAATGAACAAGCATAGAATTAAGCTAAGGGTCTACGAGTAGGCAATGCGCGCAGTGTATGATAAACTGTAACTATGTGAACAAGGCTCAGCATGATAATAGACAGACCAAGCACAATACAAGGCCTAAATGAGGCCTCTAGCGATACCAAATTGCGCTCAGTAAGAAAAAGGGAGAGCAAGCATAAAAGGAAAAAGATAACGAAACCGTATTAACAAAATAGCAGTGCATACAACTAGAATGGGGCAGCAGGGCATAAAGGTGTAAACAGCAATTGCAGAGAGGCGAAAAAAGTCTACCTTTTTTAAAAGGGTCTCAGAAGGGCCAGATGAAAAACACTCCAGATAGATGAAAGTACTAATAGAGGGACCAGGAATCCGAAATCAATGGACCTGTAAAATAGTACAGAATAATCACTAACTAGGAGAAAGTGAACATGCAGAATAGTGCAAAGAGAGACACAAAAAGCCCACTGATACCTCAATAATATGGTTGGCTCATGCCCTCTATAAAGGGGAAAGCGGCATCGTAGAGCATGGACTTTTAGGCGAAGTCAAGACAGAAAGCCTACAAGGAAACGGTAATAAGTTAGGGAGCCGGGCAAGAAAATAAAGAAAAAAAGGAAAAGGTAAAACGAAAAAAGGTTCCCTGCTTACCTGCGACGACCCGAAGGTCTGAACTAACTGAAGACCACGATGAAGACATTGGGCTGGTCTATTTTGCCCCCCTGACCCGCAGTGGTACTTCAGCTCCCTCCCTGAACCTCGCCTGGATCATCTACAGGCCCCTGAAATTGAGTTGCTCCGAATTTCGACTGTCTAGCAAGCGCATGTATCTACTGGATCCCTTTTTTACATTTGTTTGTTTGCCAATTACCTGCTATTCCTCTGAAACATCTCAGTGGTCCCGTTTCTGAGGGCCCCTAGGTAGGCCTCCTACCTGTTGTCTTTATATACCTTGTTTGTAGTTGTATCTTTTAGGTGGTGGTCTTTCTATGCATTTTCTGGTTTCCTGACACATCTTGCCAGCTTTGGCCACATTCCGTGCACAATTTTCTTTGGCCTTTTTTATGACGCGTATTCTGGGATATAAGGATACTCTACCTCTGTGATATGTGTGGATTTGGTTACTTGAATTCTTGTTCTTTGCTGACTCTTATTATGGCCTCCCTTCTTTTTAATGAACACATTTAGTAGTTTTTCTTACATTGCTTTTTTTGCCCACAGAATACCCACCCTCAGCCTTTGCTGCTACTAGGACCGCTTCCCAGGACCTTGTGCCAGACGTCATTTACTGTGTCTGCCTGTTTTCTATTCCAAGTGCGACCTGATGAAGGAAGCCTGTATTGGCACTTGTCCGAAACGCGCGTCGGCGCTTTTGTGTGGGGTGATATGTATGTGAATGTTTGTGTATGTATTTGATTGTATAAAAGGTGTGTTTGAGTGTAGGAGTGAATGTACTTTGTGCCTTTTTTGAATGATCTTTGCGTGTCCTAGTTTTTATATTGTATTTCTGTATATGATTATGAAAAGTTTTTCAGATACTATTCCATTGTCTTAATGAAATTATTTTTCTATGAAAACAATGTATTTATAAAAAATTAAAATTAAAAATTTCTTTGAATAAATACATCTTTCTTGTGGTTGTGTGGGCTAGCTGTATGTGTGAAGTAGTGTGGCTCACTGGTTAGAGGCGGCAGACCCGAGAGCAGAGGACGGCATGGGACCAGGGTTCGATTCCCGGCGCGGCAGGTTTCTGGACCAGGGTCAGCGGACTCGATAATTCTCTCGCCTCGGTGCCCACTCTGATCAGCGATCACACTCGGCAACTCTAGGCATTAGCTTGCCTCATCTTCACTAACGGCCCCACCAGACCGCCGGGGATGCCTGGTCTCACCCTGGAGATACCCATTAAGGGACCATCTCTCAGGGAAGCCAGGAAGGGTTTCGCAGCGGTCGAAGCGCCTTGGGACCCTACGGGTAAGTAGTGCGCTATATAAATGCCAATACATTTACACATTAGAACTTTGTTCTTCTGGTATTTAGGGAACACCCATTTCCATGTTTCTCTCTAGTATTCTCGCCCTGGCGGGTTGTTTCCCTTTTGTCATTAATCCTTAGATTCAGGGCCCCTCTCTTGTTTTTCAATTGTTGCCCAACAACATGACTTTTGTTTTGTTTTCATTGAGTTTTAATTTGCAACCAGCTATTTAGCTGGCTACTTCCTGAAGTCAAAGAGTCAAAGATAGAGGGGCAGAACTCGCGTCAGTGAAGAATTAAATTACCCACTGGGTGTCATCGGCATAAGAAACCAACAGCCCATAAGATCATATGATATGAACAAGGGTACATAAATAAAGATTGAACAACTGAAGACCTAAGGCAGTTTAGTGGAGTCTAGATTACTAGAATGAAGAGGCTGGCATCAGCCACTTAGTCTATGACCCCCTGGAGAATCATACCACATCACAATTTGGGCTCTTTCCCATCTTCAGTACCTAGGAGGCCACCATCTTGGGCTAAAGAAATAAGGCTAGCCAGCTCAACCTGACCACTATGCTGCTTCTTGTATTTAAAGCAAAACCAAAGGGGATGATGGCTGAGTGTTGAACATTGCAAGCACTAACCCCCAGTCAACTGATCTGGGTTTAATCCATCATCATTCTTTAGCTCACTCTGCCACCCCAGTTCAGACATGGCTATATGCAAATCAGTCTGACCCTGTGCCTCATGGGAACAGTCCAGCCGGAACTGCCAAGCCATGTCTTCCTTGGACTGGAAACAAGCATCCTGAGACCGGTTTCGGGCTCACAGTCCTCATCAGCCAGGCTATCTTGAATCCAGTGGCAAAGTGAGCGAGGGACCCACGTCTGGGCATATCCTGCCAACTTAGGGCGAACAAAGCAAAACAAAGGGGATGATGGACGGAGTATTGAACATTGCAAGCACTCACCCCCAGTCAACTGATCTGGGTTTAATCTATCATCATTCTTTAGTTCACTCCTCCACCCCAGTACAGACATGGCTATATGCAAATCAGTCTGACCCTGTGCCTCATGGGAACCGTCCAGCCCGAACTGCCAAGCCATGTCTTCCCTGGACCGGAAACAAGCATCTTGGGACCGGTTTCGGGCTCACAGCCCTCATCAGCCAGGCCATCTTGAATCCAGAGGCAAAGTGAGCAAAGGACCCACGTCTGGGCATACCCTGCCAACTTAGGGCAAACAAAGCAAAACCAAAGGGGATGATGGACGGAGTGTTGAACATTGAAACCACTCACCCCCACTCAACTGATCTGGGTTTATTCCATCGTCATTCTTTAGCTCACTCCGCCACCCCAGTTCAGACATGGCTATATGCAAATCAGTCTGACCCTGTTAGATTTACATACTTGCTAGCAAATGTGAGATGAATTGTGTGCACCCCAAATTTAGTAAAACCTCAGTAAAAATTCCCATTATGTATGAAGGAGCAGACACTGGTGTTAATCATACAAACCAATTTTTCTCACTTCTCCTGTAATGCATTTGTGGTTTTAATAACAGTAATCACTAGTACCAACCAACCTTTAAAGGATGACAAGTTAAGTCTGCCTTGCTGGGATTCTGACTTCTGACCTTCAGATCATATTAATTGTCAGTGTCAGATGTTCAGCTCAGTAAGCCCTCCTCCCTGATCACCCATTCTCTGAGAGCCCATGGAATCATATCTCTATAATGTTTCAGGCTCTTTCCCGTTCCCACTGCGTGAAAGGAGACATCTTGGACTAGTAAAAGTGTGCTAATCATCACCTTCACCAACTGACCACTCTGATATAGCTTAGATTTAAAGTAATCTCAGCTTTGACACACCCAGGCCAATGAACATAAACTGTGAATATTTAAGTAGCCCATCGCAGTGAAATATTGGCTCATACTCTCTTTAAGCATGCAGGAAAAGCCACTGATGTCGACCACCCCATTGTATGAAACTTTGGACAACTAACAGTACCATTACAGGTAAAGCTCTTTTCTATTTCCTCCATGTGAGTAGATTTAAACTTCAGCTGGGAAGAATGTTGTAGTCAACTCGCCATCCATACAACCACACCCTTTACCCTCTCATCCCCTATGGCGCCCATCCCCAGAGATCCACAGAGGAGCATACAACAAAAGTCATTTTTCACTTTGTGTCAGTTGGGGCACGAGGAAGGCTGCTCATGCTCACAGTGTAATTCACTCACTCCGCCACCCATTGGGTAAGTTTACTACTCGCAACATCTGCTCTCTTCTTTAAGGTTTTAGTAATCCCACCTCCTACTTTACTGTTGATCAATGCAAATAGTATCCCAGCATATTGGCCTACTGTCCCAAGCCTATGCTGTTCAGAATGGCCCTCCAAACATTTGGACGATTGACAAAGTGCTTATGTCACTTAAAAGACTATTGCAAGCTAATCCACTCTTTGCCTCAGCCACCCTTTAAACTAGTCACCTATTATGCACAAAAAAGTGTAAAATATCGAAACTCTGACAACTATACAATGTTTTCAGAGTCTATTGCTCAGCACTGAGTGACATTATATTTGCATGTTGCTAATATTCAAAAATATTGTTCAACTGTATCCTATAATCAACAGCATTACGATTTTAATCAGGGTAATTATGCTAAGAAAGTTGCTAGTATTCCACACTGCCATCTTGGCTGTATCCTTCAGTTTACCATAATTCAGATTCTATTAAAAATCCTAAGGGCCTGATTTAGGTCAGCGCTTATTAAACGGTCTTCCCACTCGCCGACTTAGTGATCCGTCCGAGGTATTTAGATGATGGCAGGTCTATGGATGGAAGACTGTCTGAGTCATGCTGCCCCTGTCAGAATCTTGCACGTATGTCAACAAAGTCAAAGGCAGGAGCGGCTGTCGGAGGAACTCCAGCCAAGATTCCCACTGTCTCGATTATGATGTGCCTTTCCATCGAGGCCTTTCCATCAAGGCAACTCGATGGAAAGGCGATCCTACTTTGAGTTGGTTGAATCGATGGGAATGAGGTAGTAACTTATCTTTTTTACTGTATCCCACTTCCCTTTCCATCTTGAACCCCACTGAACAGGTCACCCTTTGCTACTGCGACTGGACCTCCACAACAGATGACTCCATTGTCGCCGGGATCAAAGGTCAGCTACTTTTAAAATTATACTACTATGAATCGTTTGTTGACAATTGCTGTAGCCTCATGTATTTTTGCATTACTCTTAAATGCACTTTTTTCTCATGTGCAATTCAGTAGTGTTAATTTTACAAATTATCAAGGTAAAATGAACACACCTGTGTTGACACTTAAAAAAATATATTGTTGTTGTGCATGTGGGTGTACATTCAATAGTGTGTGTATGTTTTTGGAGCGCAATGCTATATGTAAAAAAGGGAATTGCACAATACCTACATATACATTATGACACATTCACAGCATATATGTGTCGTAAGATATTCATGAGTGGTACTTACCCTGTCTTTACCCACCATGGCCTTACTCCATTAGGACTCCACCAGCACAACGGTGTAATGCCCTAGAATCAGTTAGCATTCTAGTGCTAACTCTGTATCTACACTTAACACCCACCCACCACTGATGTCACTGGTCATGTGACACAGCATCAATAAAAGAGGCCGAGCGCACGTGCTCTGGGCCAGTTGCACCATACCTCCAGTGTGTCCTGCGTCAGTGCATGAGTGCTTGCCAGCATGAGGGCCTAGGCCCACCACAGCCCTTTACAAACGGGAAAACCTAAATTGGCGCAAACCCACTGGCATGACGGACACAGAGTACTGTTAGCCAGCAAAGAAGACTGCCGCCGCAGTAGTCAAAGGTCTATTGCCACAACATCTAAATACAGCAGGTGGACCACCGTCAGCTTGACAGCGTATTTGGAACTTCTGCAGCGGCAGAACGCCGGTAGACTTGCCAAGATCTAAATCAGTCCAGAAGTCTACCCGAATACAACACTTATCCGGCAGTGTGGTTTACTCAGTGTAATACAGGGGCTGTGAATCTGAGATTTCCCAAAAGGCACTTCAGTATTCCCATCAAAAACCAATGTAAAAAATTATATAGATGCATCATCAATAAATCAGGCCTGGCTCATGAATAAGGAGTATGAAATAGCACAGCTGAAGAAGCTGTTTCTGTATCATGTAGGAAGTCAGAGGTGCAGCATATTCACTCCATCAGCATCCATATGAAAAGATGGAAACCATTTATAAACATTAAAACTGTTAAGATCATACAAAGAAAAATAGATTTTCATAAAGCAAAGGCCCATAATAGTTGTTTTCCATCATCATTTTGTCTACGTCTTCCAGCGGCTAAGTTTAAGCCGCTATTGTTGTGGCAGAAGTGTTGATAAAAATGTCTTAATTTTTAACTCATTTTAGGATCTAATCTGCAGCACTAAAGACTGCTTTTATATTGTCAATGTCAAAGCTTTATTTATGAGAGCTCTGCATCCTGTCACTTTTATGTTAATCATTGTTCCCTTCCTACACCAGGAGCTGTAACTCATGTAGTCTATACAGCAAAGCACCAATCAGGCTCCTGCTTTGCAGAACAATCTGGCATTTTCTTTTAAATCTAATTAATTTATCACATCCATCTGTGTAGCATAATATTGTGGATGAGGGATTACAATTTCAGAAATTAGTCAGTGTAAATAAGTTCCAGATGTATCAAAGGGTTTTACCCATTCTGTGTCTCTGGGAAAATGTGTTTGTACATAAGGCCCATATTTACCAAAAGGATTACCTTTAAATCTGGCACATTGTTATCTATGTTCGTAGCAACTTTGTTTTTTCAGTTTGTTTAACTAAAAGTCTTACCTCCATGCCAGCTGAGGGGGGGAGAGGGGGGGGGGGGGGCGCAAGGGCAACACAACACTAAAGTCCTATTTATCAAGCCACACAAGGCCAGTTTGCATGGCCCTACATGGCCTCATAGACCTGGAGTAACACAAGGCAGTGCATATCACTGCCTTGCAATACTCTGCCCCACGGAGGCGTTCCATGGGTGGTGCGCAGGTGTTCCCACCCATGAATTTTGGCGCATCCCCAGATTTACAATTAGTGGTAGACCTGGGAATGCGTCAAAATGCTACACTTCAGCATGGGAGGCATAATGAGGAGAAATAACTTAATTTCTATATGTGCTGCAGTATGAGAAAACTGCCTCTCAGGATTGTTTTTGTGCAGGAAGGTGTTTCTTCCTGCACAAAAACAATCCTGCCTACAACGCAGGCACCCTTGCACCATGGTGCAAGAGTGCCTGGGTTGGAGCTAGTTAGCCACAAATGCACCAGGGCAAGGTAAGGACAGGAATGCACCGTAAGATGTTTAATATGGCGCATTAATGCCCTTTTCACAGTGCAGTGCAGGAAGGTGGATTGCTGCCGCTGCTACATGGCACTGCTTCTGCTTGACTTCACTACTGGAGTAATATGCTTGTATTTTTGGGTGTCATAGACCTCTCACCACTGTCGTTAGACCAGCCGTCAGAAGTGGTTTTGATGTAACTGTCCATATTGCGGATGTTATTACGATTGATTCATAGTCATTTTTGCAGTATGAATGATTTTTTTACATGATTCAAAATCTTTGCATATTTTTTGTCATTTGAGAATTTCAGAATTGGTAATAAGAAAAACTATTTTCTTAGGGTTAAGTTTTAGTTTTGAATGAGTCATCCAGGTGTGTATTTTGCTTTAGACATACTTAGAGAAGGTTGGTTGAGCCGAATAAATATGCCAGCATTATACCTGGGATTCAACAAGATCACTCACTTATACCAAATGAGTTAACGAAATCAACTAAGGACCAAAGGTATAGATTAAAGAGGAGGAGGCTAAGAATGTAGGAAGCTGAAAGTAATGTCAACAGATGGAAAAAGAGTGTCCTTGATTTTGATCATTTGACCATTATCTAAATGCCTTAGAGCCCACTTTAACAGGCTGTACTGGCTTTTAAAGGCCTGGATCGGTCTTTGAAAACCCTGTCTCTGGCGATAACAAGGCAGAGCACGTTTAATGGGCATCAACAACGGTACATACTATAATAAGACTCACGCAATGTCGAAAAACTTTAAAGATGAGGACTGATTTCTTACATGCAATTGTAACATATCTCATAAACATAAAACAAGATAGTATAAATTAAAACACAAACAGATAATGTATTTAAAATTTCAATTACACTGAAACGATTTAGCTAATAGAGTTACTATTGCTTTACACAAACACATTATCAAACATGTTTTATTTTATTTTTACTTACCAGGCTTTACAGTCATTGGAACTGAGGAACTAGCCTGAAGTCCGGATTTTGTAGACGCTACTGCTAAAGAGAAAATATGAAATAAAACAGAAGTATTAAAACATTATATTTTTATATATTCATTTTTTAGAAGGTGCAGCAGCATACCTCTAGGCTCCGCCTACCATATATCAGTTATATGCATCTAATTGTAATCCATATATTCAAAGCGTGTTTAGCTTTATCAATCTGTGTGCCTTATTCTAATAAGAATTGTAGTAGGTCATCACTTTAGCCTGTTGAGAAATCATATGTAACCGTAACAAGTAGACTTATAATCAATGTAACCATATTAACTGAATGCACTTACATGTTAAAAATAAATATTTGATTGCTAAAGATTATTAGAGCATTCGAATGTTGAGAGCTCCACTGAAGACAATGGAGCTCCACCATGCCAACGTACGTCTTGAAGTGTCTTCCTTTTTAATTTAGAAACTTCTACCCTTAATGGGTGGAATGTTCTAATAGCCTTATAGCCCTTCTGCCTTGGGTTATACCATTGTTAAAGGCCCACTGACTCAGGTCTATGACTCAGGTTAAGGGCCTTTAACATCTAGTATAGCCCTATGCAATGGGCTATAAGGCTATATATATAATATTGTAATGTGCTTCCATGTTTATTCTCGAGTTAACTTAGCCTGAGGTTTGGCCTTAGCTCAGTATTTCGCACTTTAAAAGTTGCCCGTATGCTCTTTTTTATACCTATACAGGTGTGTTATCGGGTTCCTTGTTAGCTAAGGAAAGGTTTATTGATATATATTAGACTGATAGTAAGGCTTGGTAAGAGAACAGCGGGCAGCAGATTTGAGACAGTGAAATTAGCCTCCTGTACCTGGTGTGCTAGGAAGATGCAACTCTTAAGAACCAGCAGATGTGTACCTAATTGTGTGAGAATGGGAATTTGGGGAGTTTACCAGGTCACAGCAAATGCTATGATACTCTTGCCGGGCACGTCATTCAGACACCTGAGGACGACATTCTGCTCTATGGTCTAGGTGGCCTCTTGAAGCTCTAGAGTGAGCAGAACCCTTATGGTACGGTACAACGCTGGACCCCATGACTACGACATTGTGGGACATCTTCTGAATAACCTGCCTCACTATTATGTGGCAGGGATCAGGTTTTATAATTGTTATTGCACAGTGTATGTATTATTTTGGTTCTGACAAATGCCCCTGAACCCCATGAAGGGTTACCCCTGGGCAGAAACATGTTGACCGCGCACAGGGAGTATTTTTTCCAAACTCCCTGTCACATCTTGCTTTTCTAACCCTATTCACTGAGGACACCAGAATTAAACGGATATTCTGCCCAGCTGGAGATAGTTTTATTTACACCACCCTTTTTGTATACATGTGATAGCACACTGTCCCGGAACCCAATGATGAAGCATGTCACTTTCGGGTGAGTGAGGGTTCTTGTCCTAAAGAAAGCATTCCCCAATCGACAACTGTACCTTTGCCCCGTCCCAGACGTACTTTGTGTGTGTTTCAATGTGGGTAGTTAATCAGTTTATTGTGAGGCGGTGGCAGCACCTCATTACGACGCTTGAGAAGGCGAGCAGATTGCGAGGGCTTTCCTCTGCTCTTACCTGTTTCCCACTGATGCATATACTCTGACTCCTTTTTAACACTTTTAATTGATTTTAAGAATTATTGTGTTATTACTGTGTGTATTTTAAAAAACTTACCGCTACTAGCACTGCTTTAATTAGGTTCCCCTGTGCCCTGTTCCACCGCGGCTCCAAGTGCCGATTGTTGTGGAGGGCTAGGTCGGCTGCCATCTTGAGTGTGGGCCGGACCCTGCGGGACCCGAGTTAGCGGTCCAGCGGAGGGTGGGGTTTTGCCTACAAATAGATCTGTTGCTCGTGGGACGGTGCATTTATTTTGAGGCGGTGGCAGCACCTCATTACGACGCTTGAGAAGGCGAGCAGATTGCGAGGGCTCTCCTCTGCTCTTACCTGTTTCCCACTGATGCATATACTCTGACTCCTTTTTAACACTTTTAATTGATTTTAAGAATTACTGTTATTACTGTGTGTATTTTAAAAAACTTACAGCTACTAGCACTGCTTTAATTGGGTCCCCCTGTGCCCTGTTCCACCGCGGCTCCAAGTGCCGATTGTTGTGGAGGGCTAGGTCGGCCGCCATCTTGAGTGTGGGCCGGACCCTGCGGGACCCGAGTTAGCGGTCCAGCGAAGGGTGGGGTTTTGCCTACAAATAGATCTGTTGCTCGTGGGATGGTGCGTTTATTTTGAGGCGGTGGCAGCACCTCATTACGACGCTTGAGAAGGCGAGCAGATTGCGAGGGCTCTCCTCTGCTCTTACCTGTTTCCCACTGATGCATATACTCTGACTCCTTTTTAACACTTTTAATTGATTTTAAGAATTACTGTTATTACTGTGTGTATTTTAAAAAACTTACAGCTACTAGCACTGCTTTAATTAGGTCCCCCTGTGCCCTGTTCCACCGCGGCTCCAAGTGCCGATTGTTGTGGAGGGCTAGGTCGGCCGCCATCTTGACTGTGGGCCGGACCCTGCGGGACCCGAGTTAGCGGTCCAGCGGAGGGTGGGGTTTTGCCTACAAATAGTCATGCACTTTAAGACGCGCAGCGGCCACGCGCAGCGGGCGCGCCGTTTGCGCGCCGAAGGAGCGCCAAAGGAGGGCCCGTCTGTGCCCGTCCGTGTCCCGGACGCGGCCAGCGCCAGCCCCCCTGTCGGTGCCCCACTTATACCCCACAGGACCAGGACTCGCTACTCCCGTGAGTACCTCATGGCACTTAAATTGCCCTCTGCCCCTGCAGTAACACATGGGAAGCAGCCGGCGATCCCTCGCGGGTCTGTCAAGCCTGCAACTTTCGCTATCAGCCCATTCTTTCATGCCCAACTCAGCTCACCGGTGATCCATCACTCATCTGTGCAGGCCTGATCAATGCTAGATCACTGGTCAAGCACACTGAGGACATTTTTGAATTACTGAGTGACAACCAGTTCGATCTCCTCTTTGTCACTGAAACCTGGCTACCTGTGGTCGAATTTGCCATCCCATGAGGTTTCAAAATTGCTAGGAACGACCGCCCATTAGGCAGAGGTGGTGGCCTAGCAGCCATATTCAGAGAACAATGGACTCTCTCTCCTGAACCCCAGGGCCCCCCAGCTGATGCTGAGATACTGCATTTCTCACTTTCACTTGGGGCGCACTTTACTCTAGGGGGTACCCTGGTCTACCGACCACCAGGCCATGTTGGTAGATTTCCAGGCACATTGGAGGACATAGTAGTCCCACGGGCGTTGAGATACTCCAGATACCTTCTTCTGGCGTCTCGCAGACACAATCGGCAATGAGGTAACACATATCATCAACCGCTCTTTCCTCACTGCCACGGTTCCGGCCTGCTGGAAGCAAGCTAAACTGCTCCTACTTCTAAAGAAAAATGGATTAGATCCTGCTATCCCCGCTAATTTCTGGCCCATATCACTGCTGCCGGCTCTAGCAAAAATATGTGAAAAGGTCGCTTTCACTCAGCTAGACAAATTTGTCAAATTCCCAGGCTCTACATCCAGCGCAGTCAGGCTTTAGAGCAGCCTACAGTACGGAGACGGCGCTGGTGGAAATATCTGAGGCCATCCGGGAGTGCCTGGACGAAGGTGGCAGAGCGGCTCTGATTTTATTAGACCTCTCTGCCGCCTTCGATACTGTCCCTCACTCCCTCCTGCTTACCAGATTAGCGGCCATAGGCATCACAGGCTCCGCCCTTGACTGGCTAACGTCTTTTCTAGACAACAGATCCCAACAAGTCTGGATGCCGCCTTTCGCCTCCTCCCCCAAGAAACTTGCAACGGGTGTACCTCAGGGCTCTACCCTTAGCCCCCTGCTTTTTAATATATATCTAACCCCGCTCATTTACCTCGCTGAACAACTGGGAGCAAAAATAATGGCCTACGCTGACGACACTCAACTCCTGTTCACGTGGCCCAAAAACAACCTGGATACATCTGGAGCCCAAGCCTGCTTGTCATCTGTCTTTCGCTGGCTTGCCCTCGCCCAACTAAAATGCAACGAAAGCAAATCTGAAATCCTGCTGTATGGCTCCTTCCCAGACAACTTTGGCAACTCTCTTTGGCCGGCCGATCTACCATGCCCCAAATCCATCGGAGGCCCCGCCAAAAATCTTGGAGTCTGGTTCAACAATGACCTCAGATTCGAGGATCATTTAAAAAAACTTACCGAGATCTGCTTTTCCACACTTAAAACTTTATGCAGGTTCTTCCCACTCCTCCCGAGAGTGGCCAAGGAGACCGTCATCCGCGCCCTCATATTATCCAGATTGGATTACGCAAATGGCCTCTTCTGTGGCCTACCTGCCTATATGATCCACCGCCTCCAAGTTATACAAAATGCCGCTGTACGGCTTTTGTTTAATATTCCAAAAAGTTCCAGTGTCCGTCAACCTCTCCGCACCCTACACTGGCTCCCAGTTGCCCACAGGATTTTATTTAAAATCCTAGTCCTCGCCTATCGAGCTGTCCATCAAGCTGGCCCAGTCTACCTGAGGAAAAGATTCTCCCTATATGTTCCCAACCGCCCCCTCAGATCAACTAACCTGCACCAAATGACTGTCCCAAAATTCAAATACAGCAGGCTCGGTGGCCAATCCATCTCAGTCAGAGCGGCGAGGGCATGGAACACCCTTCCGCTCCAGCTAAGAACAGCTCCATCCATCACTCTGTTCAAGAAGGGACTGAAGACCCACCTTTTCAACATCACTGTATAGGGTCCCCCCCCCCCTTCTTTATTTCCACCGTGCCGGTCTACTCTGCCTTGCCTCTCATCCCTTTCGCGCCAGGATACTATTTTCTTAGTAACAGAGCGCGCTACAAAAGCCTCTATAATAATAATAAGTTCCCAGCAAATACTGCCATGGGATTGGTCTCAGACTTTGGGAGCAAGGATGTTCTGGAACCTTTGATTGTGCTTTTAATTGGTGTTCCATAGGTAGTTCTGGTCAGACCCTACCTTGGTTTAGAAGAGAGAAGACCTTTCTTTTGGGTTATTTCCCTGAGAAAGCTTTATGCTAGACAGTCCTCTTTAGAAATCCCGACCCTCTTTATTCTTTAATCCAGACAGTGTTGGCATCTTTATGGAACACATTATTTGGATATTTTGCATTTTCTATATGTTGTTTGTTACTATTCTGTGCTTTATAATACTTACATTTCGAATACTTGCATATGCACAAGTTACTACTTGTGTAACAATATATCTGTAAGAGACATTAGTTAGTGATAGATTCCTTACCTTAGAATATCCCAGGCGTCAGACTGGATCCGGAAACTTTTGCGTAGCAGTACCCTTGCGCGTCGGTAGGCGTCGTCTGCGGCTCCCCGTCCGTCGTCGGTGCCGTGGGCGCCGTGATGACGTCGTCTGAGTACTTAGACGCCGCCTCCGCGTGCTGACGTCAGTTCCGCGCCAGAAACGCAGAGCTATGCAAAAACCAACACTGGTGCCATGAAACTAGGGCCCTGAAAGGGGGTAACCTTAACCCTAGATATCGGTTCGCAGAACGGGGAGGATGGGATGGGTGGGTCGGTAAGGAATCTATCACTAACTAATGTCTCTTACAGATATATTGTTACACAAGTAGTAATTTGTGCATCTGAAAGAGACACGTTAGTGATAGATTCCTTACCTTAGAATAGATACCCCAGCAATACCAACCCCGGTGGTGGGTCTGCGAACCAATTATCATACCAGAAAGTCCTGGAGGACGGAACGGCCAAAGAAGCCATCCCTCCGGACTTGACTGTCCAGGCAATAATGTTGTGGAAACGTGTGCAGCGAGGCCCACATAGCCGCCTGGCAAATGTCCTGCAAGGGCACACCTCGGCCCAAGGCAGTTGTAGTCGCTGTGGCTCGAGTTCTATGAGCCCTCAGCCCCACAGGGGGTTCCTGCTTAGCCAAGGAGTAACACGCCTGGATACATAAGATGATCCACCGCGAGATGGTCCGCTTGTGCACCGCTTTCCCCTTCTTAGCGCCCACGTAACCAACAAAGAGTTGGTCATCCACCCGGAACTGCCGTGTGCGAACCGAATAAAATGAGAGCGCACGTTTTGGGTCCAGACGGTTGAGCCTCTCTTCCTCTCTCGAGGGATGCGGAGGCGGAAAGAAGGTGGGCAGGGTGATAGATTGCCCAATGTGGTAGGCCGTGACTACCTTGGGTAGGAAAGAGGGCCTTGTCCTCAACACAACCGTGTCCGGATGGACTGAAAGGAAGGGAGGTTTACAAGATAGAGCCTGGAGCTCACTCACTCTCCTGGCAGAGGTGATGGCTACCAGGAAGGCAGTCTTCAAAGTAAGAAGGCGAAGAGGACAGTTGTGGAGTGGCTCGAAGGGAGCGCACATCAGAAATGTAAGAACCAAGTTCAAGTCCCACTGAGGCATCACAAAGGGCACAGGAGGGTACGTTTGCGTGATGCCTTTCAGGAATCGATTAACGATAGGGGACTTGAACCAAGAAGGTTGATCAGGCAGCCTCAAAAAGGCTGAAAGAGCAGAAAGGTAGCCCTTGATAGTGCCCAGAGCAGAGCCCTGCTGGGCAAGAGAAAGAAGAAAGAGAAGAACCTCAGAAAGAGGGGCATTGAGGGGATCCACAGCCTTTGCTGTACACCATGCCACAAATCTGTTCCACCTGCAGGCGTCTACCGACTTTGTGGAGGGACGCCTGGCTGCCAAAATGATGTTACAGACTTCAGGAGGCAAGTCAAATGGCCTCAACTGTCGCCGCTCAATCTCCAAGCATGGAGGTGGAGACTGGACAGGTTAGGGTGGAGGACCGTCCCCTGCTGCTGCGACAGAAGGTCCTCCTGAAGCGGCAGACGAACCGGGGGATCGACTGACATACTGAGTAGCTCGGGGTACCAGTACCTTCGTGCCCAGTCCGGAGCCAAAAGGATGACTTGTGCCCGGTCGCGCCTGATCTTCTTCAGCACTCTGGGCAGAAGTGGTATAGGTGGAAAGGCGTACAACAGACCGCAACTCCACTTGCAACGAAAAGCGTCTCCGAGCGAGTGCCCCCTTGGAAATTCCAACGTGCAGAACTGATAACATTGCACGTTCTCTTCGGTGACGAATAGATCAAACCAAGGCTCTCCCCACTGCTGAAAGAGGCCTTGCGCCACGTCCGAGTTCAGACGCCATTCATGATGGATCACGAATGGCTGAGCTCGTCCGCCCTGGCGTTCAGAGATCCTGCCAGGTGTTGAACCACCAGAGTCACGCCCTGATGTTCCAGCCATTGCCAGAGGCGCAGAGCCTCCTGGCAGAGGGTCCACAACCCCACCCCGCCCTGTATGTTGCAGTACCACATGGTGGTGGTGTTGTCCGTGAACACCTGCACTACACTCCCCCGGACAGAGGTGAGGAATGCCTTCAGTGCTAGACGAATCGCCCGCAGCTCCAAAAGGTTGATATGGAGCCGGGACTCCGTCGAAGACCAGAGGCCTCTGATCTCCGCCTCTCCCGTGTGGCCTTCCCAGCCCTGGAGGGACCCGTCCGTCACAAATACGTGCTCCGGTTGGGGAAGGGAGAGGGATCTGCCGCTGACCCAATTGCGGTCCGTGAGCCACCACTGCAGCTGTCTCGCAGTGCCCTCCGAGATCAGGACATGGTCGGTCGGGTTGCCCTGATGCTGGGCCCACTGAAACTTCATGTCCAACTGCAGAGCCCGCATCCGCCACCGGACGTGATGCACCAGAAGGATGCAGGAAGCCATCGACCCCAAGAGCCGCAGTGTCAACCTGACCGAAACCCGGGATAAAGGCTGGAAGATTGGAATCAGAGCCTGTATATCCCGCTGCTCGGGTGGGTAAACCTGAAACTGCGCCGAGTCGAGAACCGCTCCGATGAAAAGGAGCTTCTGAGAGAGGCACAGGTGTGACTTTGGCACATTGATGGAGAACCCCAGCCGGTGCAAGAGGTCTGCCGTTGTCTGGAGGTGGTTGACGACTGTCTGGGGCGAGCCCGCCTTCAACAACCAGTCGTCGAGGTAGGGGAGAAGACTGAGACCCCTAATCGGCACAGATGAGCTGCGACCACCGCCATCACCTTCGTGAACACCCGTGGGGCGCTGGTAAGGCCGAAGGGGAGCACGGTAAACTGAAAGTGCTCGTGGCCTACCGCGAACAGCAGGTAACGCCGGTGGGCCGGCAGGACGGGGATATGAAAATATGCGTCCTGCAAGTCCAACGCTACCATCCAGTCTCCTGGGTCCAGGACAGCTAAGACCTGAGCCAGAGTCAGCATCCTGAACTTCTCTTTCCGGAGGAAGCCGTTGCCGTTCCGTAGGTCCAAGATAGGGCGTAGGCCCCCTTTGCCCTTCTTGGGTACCAGAAAGTAGTGGGAGTAGCAACCACGTCCTACTTCTGGCCCAGGAACGCGCACGATGGGCCCCTGGGCCAAGAGGGCCGAAACTTCCTCCTGCAGAAGCCGCAAGTGATCCCCGATATGCGGTGGTGTTGCGGTGGCATGGCTTGAGGGGTCGTCTCGAAGGGGAGGGAGTAGCCCCTCCGGACGATCTGCAGCACCCACCTGTCGGAAGTGACAGTGAGCCATTGAGAGTGGTGATGGCGAACTCTGCCCCCCACTGGCGTTACATGGGCCGAGAAGCACGGATTAGGAGGGTTTAGAGGCGGATGCTGCAGGGGAAGGTGTGGACTGGCCTCACCGTTGTCCCCGACCACCTCCACAGCGATTTCCACGGCGGCCACCGCGCTGGATGTTAGTCTGCGGCGTGTGGCTGGCGGCACGTGTGGGGGCGCCCCTTCCTTGGCCACGAAAGGAGCGAAAGGCACCCGTTTGCTGGCGCAGGGCCGAGAGGCCCAAGGACTTGGCCGTAGCCCTGGAGTCCTTAAAGCGCTCAAGCGCGTGGTCTGCCTTGTCGCCAAAAAGGCGATAGCCATCAAACGGCATGTCCATCAGAGTGTTTTGGACATCTGCCAAGAAGTGGGCGGACCTCAACCAGGCGTGGCGTCTAACTGCCACCGTCGTTGCCATCGCTCTACCTAGTGAGTCGGTGGTATCCAGCCCACACCGGATGGAGTATTTTGCTGCATCCCGACCTTCCACAAGGACTTGGCCGAGTTTGGCCCGTACCTTCAACGGACACTTTGACAGCACTTCCGCAACCGTCTCCCACAGAGAGTGGGTGTAGCGGCCCAAGAGGCATGCGGTGTTGGAAGACCGCAGTCCCAGACTAAGGGAGGAGAAGATCTTTTTCCCGTACTGCTCGTACCTCTTGGATTCCCTGTCCGGCGAAGCCGACGGGAATGCGGTCTGGGAATAGGAGGCCAGGATGACCAGACTCTCGGGGGTGGGGTGGGTGCATAGGAAACATGGGTCGCCCGGGGCCGGGCGGTGGCGTCTGGCCACGTTCCTATCTACGGGCGAACCCGTAGCGGGCCTGGACCAAGTGCCCAAAAGAACGTCGGTCAAGGACTCATTAAAAGGCAGCAGAGGCTCGGCCGAGCTTGACTGCGGTTTAAGGACCTCAGTGAGGAGGCTAGTCTTCACGGCCGCAACGGGGAGCTCAAGGCCCAAGGCCTTGGCAGCCCTCGTCAACACCACACTATAGGGTTGCCCCCTCCTCCAAAGCCACGGTAAAAGGGGAGACAAAACCAGTGTCTGGAGAGGTGTCCAGGCCACTGGCCTCCCCAAGGTCTCCTGCCCAGTCCTCATGAGACTGACACTACTTGGTCACAGGGTCCTCCGACCCATCCCAATCCACCTCATCACCCACCTCCTGATACTCAGGGTTGTCAGTCAATGGGGCCTGTTCGTAGAAGTGAAAATCTCCAAACACCGTTGAAAGCGGCGCCCAGCGGCGCCGTTCCAACGCCGGAACAGGAGCAAAGGAGGCATCGGGGCCGGCACCGCCCGAGGACGGCGCCGGAGGTGACACCACCAGACAGACCGACGCCGGGGGGGTCGTAAGGTCCACAGGTGACGATCCAGAGCCCGAAGAAGGTCCAGTGGGGTCCCGTGACACTGGGCCCAAAGGCGCCGGCGGCACTAGGACCGCTTGACCTTGCGGCGCCGGGCCCGAAGGCGCCAGCGGTGTCGGGACCGTGGGGCCCTGCGGCGCCGGGCCCGAAGGCGCCGGCGGCGTCAGGCCGAAGCACCCGACAGCGTTGGGGCCGAAAGCCCCTGACCCGTTAGGGGCCCCAGACGGGTCCGCTGGGCACGAAGGCGCCACGGAGCCCCTCGGAGGAGAAAGGGACCTCATAGCCATGAGGAAGCGCTCGATCTCCGGCGTCGCGTCTCGCCCAGGGACCGGAGGGTGTGGGGCGACGCCCGCGACTCCGAAGGAGCCGCGTGGGCTGTGTCACCCGAAACCCCGGCCGCATCGCCCGAGAGTCGGGGGGAGTTAGAAGAGCGATGACGCCTCTTCGACTTCTTGTGCTTCTTACCTGACGACGACTTCGACCCGGAGGAGTGGTGCCGACTTCCGGAGCTGTGGTGGCTCCGTCCCTGCGACCTGTTCCTCGACCTCCCGTGGGACCTCACGCCTGGCTTTCGAAGAGAGGGCCCGGCAGTCGGAGCAGGCTTTGTCGTCGTGGTCGACGCCTAGACAATTTAGGCACAGGTGGTGAGGATCCGTGACCGACATCGTGCGGTCGCAATCCTCGCAGTGCTTGAAACCAGGCATCCCTACAGCACCGATCGGAGTCGCAAGACTTCGAGAAATGATCAAAAATGATCCCAAAAAGTTAGTCAAAAATTGACTAGGGTTACTGCTTTTTCCAGATCTGCGCTGGCTGGCGCGGAAAAAAGAAGAACTGACGTCAGCACGCGGAGGCGGCGTCTAAGTACTCCGACAACGTCATCACGGCGCCCACGACGCCGACGACGGACGCGGAGCCGCAGACGACGCCTACCGACGCGCAAGGGTACTGCTACGCAAAAGTTTCCGGATCCAGTCTGACGCCTGGGGATATTCTAAGGTAAGGAATCTATCACTAACGTGTCTCTTTCAGATATGAATTTTATGGCTGTATTAAGATACTTTCTGAACCATTTGAAAATTTGGTGATCGGTGACTGACTTTTAAATTGAAAAATAAACCTTTATGGTTGAAATGCTATTCTCTCTGGCGTGAAATCTATTTCCAAAGTTAGCTCCCTCTCAACACTTCAAGTCGACAACCAAAGTTTTGTACAAGCAGTGGGGGAATTCGTTTGATGATTTGACCAAGAGATGGATGTTCAGTTATACCTGCTCCATCAATAGTGATGAATTCACCTGTAACTGCATTTATGCTATTGGGTTATCTTTTAAAATCCACCTCTTTTAAACATTCACTTATGCTGGCAATTTTGCAGGCACAGGTCTGATCTTTGGGACCTCACAAAAAAGCATAAATATACTTAGATTTTTAAATGTACATTTGAATATAGTTTTACTATATATGGATTTCAAAAAATTTTATTGGAATCTTTATGGGAGTCTGCACCTGGTGCAGGTTTTCACATGGATTCCTAGAAAAGCCATGTGATTTCCAAATTTGGAATCTAATCAACCTCTATGGAGGTATCTGTGGCAGAAAACTTCGCACCTGATGAATGGATTTATACCGTCACTTTGCTGAATTAAAAATATGACCATTTCCAGACTGGAAAGGGAAATGATAGCAGTTAGGGAAAGCTAAAAAAAAGTCACTTGTAATGGGTCTTTACAAACTTCAAATGCAAACAGTACCGTAGAAGGCTTAGGAACTCACTCAATTCCATCTCTTAAGTGAGGTTTATGGGTGGAGAGCTCTCTTGACTTATGGCAGACATCTCTGTACACATAAAAGGTTTTAACCTGCCAAGAGTCCCTTGTGAATTCCTGGCTGGTGTAACTGAGGCAGATGTGGTTGCAAAGTTATGTTTAGGGCTCAATTTACCTCTATGAATAAGCCCCTTAGTTTGGTTGCTGTTGTTTTTTGACAACAGTAAGTGAACCATATTAATAAATAAGTATCACAGAATTAAATAAAAATTACATATTTATGGCATAAACATGGTCAGGTTAAGCCACATAATAACTTCTATATATTTATAGGTATTTAGGCTATTTTTATTTAATTTATTTTATTTCTTTTTCTACACTAACAACTCCAATTGTTCAGCAGTTTTCAAAACTAGAAAATAAACTCTATTGATTTACAAACACATTTCCACATGTAAGTTCAAATGGCTTAGGCAAATAGCTCAATTTACGAGTGCAATGCCACTTTTGTAATTCACTGAACTTGAATCTGTGCTCATAAAGATATTATTACATCAATATGATATAATTCTACACTTGAGTAAATCATCTCCCCAAGGCGGGGAATGACATACCTGTGCGGGCAGGCTCTTGAAAGTTTGAGAACACCATGAATTTGTGGGTAATTCAAGACATCATTTCGGCCCATTGCTTCCATTAAAACAATTTGAGATTTTTTTCTGTCAAGGACAAGAGTAAATCCATTTCCAGAGTGGAGTTTGGGAAAAAGAAAATGCATCCATAAGAAGGGTTTTTCACACGTGCGTACATACACTATGCACAATTACAATGGAAACCTTTGTGAATTGAAAACCAATGTAAATCTTCAGACAGGGAAAAGAGTCAACCTCTTGATACAGATTTAGAGGTTTTCTGAAAATTGATGTTGTATATTCAAGAATAAATGTCAGTATTAGCCTGTTGTAAGGGATGGATAATATAATACCAGTGCTCATTTTAGAAAACGTTGAATAAACTATCTTAGCTTGGATTCATTTTGTATCGTATTTTTGTTTAATGGATATTGCAAAAATATTTTAATCCCACATCACCATATTGCTGCTGGTCTGCACCATTTTCCACCAGCCATCGCAATATATATCAATAGTGCTTACACACATTTTCAGAGAGTGCATCATTTGAGATTGGGCAAAACAGCACCCAACATTAGAAAAATAAACACATAAATAATTTGAATGGTCTTATTAGGCTACAGACACTGAAGGTTCTTCATGCCATCTTTCCTTTTTGAATATACCAACTGATGAAAGTTCTATGTGTTGTGGGGGGATGTAGAGACATAATGTTTCTAAGCGAAACATGGCTCAAAGACGAACTCACCAGTATCCCTAATCTCACGCTACCGGCTGGATTCTCTATGACCTCTATCAATAGAGACTCGAGAGGAGGCGGTATTGCAGCAATATATAGAACGTCTTATAATTGTACTTTTGTGAAAGAAGATATTACGGGATGCGAGTGCGCTCGCTTCAAAATTACCACTAGCCCCCACTTCTCCCTATCTGGCCTTCTCATTTATAGACCCCCGGGGCCCACCTCCAAATTTATAGAGGAGCTCCTAGAGACAGCCCATGCCCTAGTTGCCAGCACACCTAACTTCACGATCTTGGGGGATTTAAACCTCCATTTCGAATCCCTCGAGGACCCAACCATTAGCGATCTCCTAGCAGACCTTACTGCGCTACAGCTAACCCCTCGCATACTATCCCCCACTCACTCTGCTGGCCATCTACTCGACCGGGTCTTCACCAATATTCTGGAAGTGAAAGTGGACCCCCCTAAACCTATGTGTTGGACAGACCACTCTCTGGTCAAATTTGTGATCACGACCACCACTCAACCCAAAAAAGCGCTGCCCGTCTCTCGTTTTATTCGGCCTTGGCACAAACTCCACAGTACGAACTTCACCGCCAGTTTAGGTGAATCCAATATAGATACTGCAAGTGACATCAATATGTCATACGCTGCTTTTCAAGAATGGATTACGAAAGGACTCGACACTATCATCCCAGCTGAGAATTTGAAAAAGCTTAGGAAAGAGTGCAAAAAGGCAGAACGCCAATGGAGAAAAGAATATAGGGACGAAGAGAAAGCATGCTATTTGGCCAAACTCAAGCTATATCACAAAGCTATACGCTTGTCCCGCGCTTCTTTTTATGCTAAAGAAATTGAGTCCAGCCCCAATCCCACGAAAACTATTTTTAAATTAGTGCAAAAATTACAAAACGGTGGCAACCCGGCCTCATGCATCTCTTCCACTCAACAGTGCGACGATCTTGCCACCTTCTTCACAGAAAAGGTGAGAAAGATATATAACACCTTCCCTCATACCCCCTCTGTCGACACCGGCTCTTCCAATGGGGCTTTCAAAGGCTCTAAGTTCACCCTTCTACCAGCTATCTCTCTTGATAACCTAGCTACAATCTGCAGAAAGGTGAAATCAGGGTCTCCCTCAGACCCCATGAGACCAGCCCATTTTTTAAAAACGTTGGACTTCTTCCTACCCTCATTGGCCAAACTCCTTAATCTTTCCTTTTCATCAACCACTGTGCCCACATGTTGGAAACAGGCTTGGGTTACTCCCATAATTAAAAAATCCACTCTAGACCCTGCAAAACCGGAAAACTACAGACCAGTTTCACTGCTCCCGTGGGTGTCTAAATTAGCTGAAGCCCATGCGAACGCCGTTCTCACTGACCATCTGGCCAAAAACAACATCTTGGACCCCTCCCAACACGGGTTCAGGCCGGGGCACAGTAAGGAGTCCGCCCTTCTTTCCACCACAGAACATCTCCGGAGGATTGTGGACACCGGGCAGAGTGCTGCGCTGATACTGCTCGACCTCAGCGCAGCATTCAACACGGTTTCCCATAAGATCCTACTTGGCCGCTTGGAAAGCATTGGGGTCAGTGAACTGGCACTGGAATGGTTTCGGTCATTTCTCACGAGCAGATCCTTTCGCGTGTCAGCCCCCCCTTTTATTTCCCAACCCCATGCTATAGGCCAAGGAGTCCCACAGGGCTCTGCCCTTAGCCCATCCCTTTTTAATGTGTATATGCAACCTCTGGCGGCAGTGGCCAAAGAATGGAACCTCACGCTGGTTTCGTATGCTGACGATACCCAGCTGGTAATCACCCTCACGGAAGCACCCTCTGCCACCGCCACAAAATTTAGGGATGGGCTGGCTGCAGTCGCCAACTGGATGACTACAAATTGTCTACAACTAAATGCGGGAAAAACCGAGGTGTTACTCCAGGGTAAGAACACTAGCGGTTGGAACGACCATTGGTGGCCCCCCGTGTTGGGTCCCTACAACCCCCCCCCCCCCCCCCCCCCCCCGAAATCCTTGGTAAAAAACCTAGGAGTATGGCTGCACTGTGCACTGAACTACCAGTCGCATACAAAAAAGTAGCAGCTACATGTATTGGGCCGCTGAGAAGCCTTAGCCCCATCTTGGGCTTTTTTGAACCCAAGACAAGGCAGCTCATTGTCCAAGCCACCATCCTTGCCCGGCTGGATTATGCGAACGTCCTCTTATTGGGCGCTAACAAAGCTGAGATATCCAGATTCCAACGGATCCAGAACTCAGCGGCCAGGGCAATTGTAGGCCTGCCCAGAAGATGCTCGGCCAGAGCCACCATAAAGAGGCTCCATTGGCTGCCCATGGAAGCTCGCATCCAGTTTAAGGCTCTTACCATCGCCTTTAAAATCCTTAGAACTGATGGCCCCAAACTTCTTCGAGCGCTGCTAACACCTTATACCCCCCAACACAATCTTCGCTCCACGGGCCAACACCTTGTAGTGGTCCCCCGCACGAAGTTCTGTCATATCGGAGGTCGCTCCTTCAGATTAAGGGGAGCAAAATTATGGAACTCCTTGCCCCTCCACATCCGTGGCCTTACCAATCTGTCCGCCTTTCGCAAAGCAGTAAAAACGCACCTCTTTTCTCTTCTGTAGTCCCGTCCCCTCCCCCCCCCTCCTCAGCGGTTATGCTTGGTTCTTAGCGCCGGGACGCCCCGTTGCTGGGGCAGCTGTCGCGCTCAACAAAACTGATAACATAACATAACATAACATAACAACTAATTGGTCAGAGAAAATGATTTTCATTATATGATTTTACCAATGAGACAGCAGTCAGGAGAAAGCACTGTTGGCTTTGAAGACTCAATTGAGGCACATGAATGTGAGATACAGTTTTGTTCAACCTTGCTTCCTAAGTATAACGACACCCAGCTGATCCTCTCCCTCACCAACGACCCCGCCAGAGCCAACCTACACGAAGGGATGAAGGAGGTAGCCGAATGGATGAAGGACAGCCGCCTGAAACTGAACGCGGACAAGACTGAAGTCCTCATCCTGGGATCCTCACCCTCCGAATGGGACAACTCCTGGTGGCGCACCCAAACCAACAGACCACGCACGCAACCTGGGCTTCATCCTGGACTCCTCCCTCTCCATGACCAGACAAGTCAACGCCGTCTCCTCGTCGTGCTTCAACATCCTACGCATGCTACGCAAGATCTTCCGATGGATCCCCACCGAGACAAGGAAGACGGTCACCCAGGCCCTCGTCACCAGCCGACTGGACTACGGCAACTCCCTCTACGCCGGAACCACCGCCAAACTGCAGAAGAGACTCCAGCGGATCCAGAACGCCTCAGCACGACTCATCCTGGACATCCCCCGCCACCACCACATCTCCGGACACCTGAGAGACCTGCACTGGCTCCCGGTCAGCAAGAGAATCACCTTCCGTCTCCTCACCCACGCACACAAAGCCCTGCACAACCAAGGCCCAGGATACCTCAACAGCCGCCTCAACTTCTAGGCTCCCAAACGCCAGCTTCGATCGACCGGCCACGCCCTTGCCGCCGTCCCCAGCATCCGAAGAGCCACCACAGGGGGAAGATCCTTCTCCTACCTCGCCGCCAAGACTTAGAACTCCCTCCCGACCCACCTCCGCCTGACCCAGGACCACCTCGCCTTCAGGAAGCAGCTCAAGACCTGGCTGTTCGAGCAGTAGCGGACCCCCCCTCCCCTAGCGCCTTTACCCTCCGGGTGAGTAGTGCGCTATACAAATGCTTTGATTGATTGATTGATTGATTGAACTCTGAGATAAAACAAGTCCGATGTCTTATGTAAAATACAAAAAGGAATGACAGTAGATAAAAATACTTTGTGACCACTACATTTGTGGAACTTTCAAATCCATTTTGTTTATCTAGTCCTTCAATTCATGTTAATGTGTCACTTGTAATGTGTGTTACTCGGTAAAGTTTGGTTGATTTATTTCTGGTAACGTTGAAATAGTACGTTAGGTGTAGCGTTTCTTTACCTGATGTCTGCTTGAGGTGGTTAATATGTAGAATGTAGTGGATATTGCATGCAGCAGTAAACATGACATGTGGATGGGTACCCTGCCCTATTTGTATTGTAATATTCTTTGCCTGATTAATTACAATCATTACAAAGGAAAAGGACCCTAAAACCATTTGAACATTAATTCATTAAACATATTAAGTAAGAGCTTTTTTATTAATTAAAACCATTAAAACTTCTATAAAACTCAAAACTATTATGTACAAGTATTGTGATGCTTTGGAGGTAACATGCGGTACTGGGAAATTGATACTGTCTATACACATCATTAAAATAACAATTCATGTATCAGACAAAACTATAAGCACTATAAATCAATGTACAGATGAAGTATCAATAAAGTGCCTCCGGCACATAACATTACTACAGTTTATGAGGGGTTTGAGTCCAAATTCAGCATATTCTCAGCTATGAGAATAAACTTTAAAAAGTGATGGATTAGACAAATTGATTTACCAGACAAGCAAAGTATTATAGCTTGGCAGCATGTTCTCACCCTACAGTCGATAAAAATAGGTTTTAGCAAAGTTTGCCACTCTTGAAGTAGGTGGGGACAGATGCACACAATATGTAATCAAGTTTCATTAGGTAAACCACAGAGTCTACAACTGTTCGCTGACTATTGTTGTAGCCATCTGGAATGCCATAGTTCGCTGGGTATCTACCAAACATTTGCCTGAGAAATTGATCCCTTATAAAAGGTTGTATGTGCGACAGTAAACATGGTTGAGGTTCTATTTTATTAAATGTACTGACGACTGACCAGGCATGCTTTTTTACTGCTAGGGCCTCTTTATCCAGCAAAATAGGTAAAAATGGGTTGAACAATTTAATAAATGCTTGAAATATGTTCTGTTTACATCCAAATGATCATAAGGCTGAGAGTTAAAAGTATGTAAGCTCTCAGATAAGCAGCTTCTCCAAACACTTGCATAGTCATATTTCATAAGTTCTTTGCAAGAGTACAGGGTCGAATAAAAAAAAGGAAGATACACATATTTAAAATTCTGATTATCTCACTAGGGTTTGACTAGTCCGGCCAAACTCCAATCGCAAGTTGACAAAACCAATATTTTTGGGAATCTTGAAAATGGACTTTAAAACTTGAATTTTTAGATAGACCAAAAGTTTTGAGTTTTTGCCTCGAAACATGATTGACCCATACGCAAAGGAGGAGATCAGCTTTGCCTTGATGATTTTTACTAAGTACTCATGACTGGGACATAAAAGCTTGTCACGCAGTGTTCTAAAAGCAAATGTGAGTGATGTGGCTTTGGTCTTTAAATTAGTAAAATTATATGTAAAAACACTCCATTATCAAATGTGATTCCTAGATACTTATAAGACTTTACAGATTCAGTCACTGATCCATTTACTTTCCATTCTCGCATACCATGTTTAAATTTACCTATCAACATCATTTTAGCGTTCTTTGTATTCATTTGAAAATAATTTGTTATAATATAATTGTTAAATGATTCTATTAGCCGCTGTAAGCCTATTGGCGTATGGCTGAGCAATATGATGTCATCAGCGTACTGTAGGTATTTTATATTAAAACCTGAGAGATTTGGATAATGAGCATTAACATTTTGCAAATGGAGAGGTAGGTCGGCCATGACATTATTGAAGAGGCATAGTGCTAATACACAGCCTTGTATTAACCTGATAAAGGTTTCAAAACTGCAAGTTGTAAAACTACCGTCCCCCAGATTCACCTGGACCCATGTGTTTGTGTACAACAGTGTAATAATGTTTAATAATTGTTGTGGCACATTTCATTCTGCCAGCTTTGACCAGAGTAAATTGCGGGGAACAGAGTCAAAAGCGGCTTTCAAGACTACAAAGCACATGTATTGGCTTTTGTGAATTGCCCTCTAGCAATGTAAGGTACTGTAAATTTGTAATTGTTGACTCTCCTTTTCGAAATCTAGATTTATAAATTAGTTTTATGTTGGATGATGTTGTTCACTCTTCCAGATCCTTAAGTAGGCATGTTGCAAAAAATTCTGCTTCCACATCGGGTAGGGTTATTAGCTGATAGTGGCATGGGTTATCTGACGGGCCGCTCTTATAAATGGGCTGAATAATGCTCCCTTGCCCAGATTCCAGAACCAACATGGTTACTACCACATCTTTAAATAATAGAGTTAGGATTCTTGCCCACAGATCAGTATTAGCTTTAAAAGCGGCATTGAGGATACAGTTGGGGCTGGGTGCACTATTGTATCTGATCCCACTTATAGTTGTTAGTATAATTTCCTCATTTATAGCCTCAATTAATTATAGCTTTTCTTTGCAAGGGTTTTTATTCCCCTTACAACAATAGATTGTGTCAGTTAATGTAGCTGGAATGATTTGTTGTATGTTTTTTCCTTTATGAATTCCAGAAAGAGACCCATACAACTTGGAGATAAATGTGTCACAGCCAGATTCGGAAATGTTGGCACTATTCGCCCTCTTGGACCCATATTCCAAAACATTGGTTGTTCCATAAAAGGCTTTCATATTGTTAATTTTACAGGCATATTGTAGCTTGGTCCATACTTCCTCGTGATGTGCTCGTTTTGCTTACCAAATCTCCTGTCTATAGACTCTTCTCAAACATTTTAATGAACGTATTTTGGAAAATTTAAAAACACAATTTGTGCCCGATCTGGGTGAGCGAGAGGGCTGGGGTGGACGTGATGGGTTTTATGGGTCACTATGCAGCTTTTGAAATCTTGATAAGCGTCTCCCTCTGTTTTCCTTCTCTTTTGGGGGGTGGTCGGAAGGGCGTTTTTTTTCTTTTATTTGTTGTTGCCTTTTCAAGCTGGGTTCTCGTTTCTGGACAGAATTTGTCCTCTGAAAGTGTATGCTGTTCCTATTTGCTAGCTTTGACTCTGGGCACTGCCACCCTCCGGGATGTTGGCATTAATGCAGTGGAGTTATATATACCCTCAATGCATTGTCTTTAGCTGCCGGTCCCTCTGGTTGTAGGCGATTGGCTGTGTGCAAATGTCGAGTCACCTACCAAATAACTCAATAAACAGATTTGTTCCATAAAAACACAATTTGGTTGCTTATATATTGCCTTTATTGCTTTGTTGAGAGACTTCTTTTGGAAATATAACTCGTTTGAATACAAGCTAATATAAGTTGGCTTGATGAGGTATACCCTGACTGTTGTTTTAACTGAAAATATTTCTATTAAAGAAGAACATTAGCAAGACCAAATTTCAACCATAGATGTTCGAAATTCACAGAGTGCCCATTCTATTTAATTCTCTGCAAAGGTCAGTATTCCTGGTTGTTTAGAAGACTGCCATATAAGCCTTTTTAAATTATAGGTGTGGCATTTGCTGTAGATTTCTTGACCTCAGCAGATAGTGAGCTACTAGAGCCAATGTTATAATTTGGGGGCTGTGGTCACTTTCCTTGCGAGGAGCAATGTAATACCCACTATTTCCAGCAGAATCAATTATAGAATTTTGCCTTGAGTTTTTATATGTTGCCACACTTATTGTATTGTGTTGAGGATCTTCTTGCAACATCATTAGATCAAACTTTTCTAGTTGGGCACAGCATGTCTGTGATTAATTTATCTGAAAAGTTCCTAGAGATCATATGCATGTTAAAGTTGCCTGAAATAATTAGACTAGCTGACGGATATTGATGTGTCAAAGTTTCTAATTTATTCCCCAGAAGATGGTAAGCTGGGTTGTTTTAATCAATTTATTTGTACTCAAGTATACGTTCAATAAAATAATTGGGATTGGGTGCATTTTAGAACATTGTAAGCATGTTAATTGAAAATCAATTTCCTGACGCTTGTGCCTAGATGCATCAACCTTTTTAGGAAGTGCAAACGGTGTGATTCGCAAAAATCGGCCTTTTGCACTTCCTAAAATGGTTTTTGGGATGCATCAAGCATTTTTGGAAATTCGCTTTTTTTTGCGAGTTCCAAAAATGCGATTGCTTTTAAGGAATCGCAAATTTGCGATTCCTTAAATGCAATGCATCATTCTCAAAACATTTGCGATTTTCCAAATTGCAAATGCAAATTACCACGAAGTTGAACTTCGTGGTAATTTGCAAAACTGTTTAAAAACGCACAAAAATGCATTTTTTAAACTGTTAAGTTACATACACACATGTCCTAAGGACATGTGTGTATGTAACTTACATGTAAAAGTGCATTTCATAGATGCAGGGGGGGGGTCCTTTGGACCCCCCTCTCCACCCTTGAAAGGCTTTGTTGAATTCCGATTTCAAATTGCGAATTCGCAATTCCCATTCATTCCTATGGGCATTTCAGCCCATAGGAATGAATGGGAATTGCGAATTCGCTATTTGAAACTCGCAATTTTATTGCGATCCGGTAAAAATTGCGATTTTTACCGAATCTCAATAAAATAGCGAAATTAATGATGCATTGCCATTTGCGATTCCTCATTTGCGATTCCTTATTTTTCGCAAATAAGGAATCGCAAATGACAACGTTGATGCATCTAGGGGCTGGTTTCTAGTTCCAATGAGACATAAATTGAAATCCCACCTTTTGCTCATCCATATGAAGATGAGCGAGTTGCAAAAATAGAGTATTCTTGGTAGCCAATAATGGCAGTATTACCCACTTTCCAAGTTGGCTAGAACATTAAGATGTCAACATTCTGTAAAAAGACTATTGTATCTCTATCTTCCAGCAGTCTGAAAAGTCCATGGACATTCCAGGAGCAAATGTTGATATGCTTTTGCGGTCTTCTTTTGTTAAACACAATTTATTGATTTTAATAGTTATCTTATAGCATATTTGTTACATTAATTCCTCAGTGGAAGAAAAAAAAACATTAGAGGGTTTAGTGCCTTACATTTAATGTAGCTCTACATGTATTAGTATTTAGTTATGTTCCCTCTAATATCTGACAGTTATTTAATGGCACAGTGATCAATCCGCTTTGATACATGTACGCTCTTACACTGCTTGGTGTTATTGCTATAAAAGAATCCAAACTAACACATTCCAACATACCCCCAACTTGAGCCTTTACCCTCCCCCCTCCCGTTTTCCTGGCCCACCCACGTTAATTAAATCCCGGGTCGAGGTTACACATTCCCCATGAATGATTGCTATTTTCTAGCTATTGTATATATCAACCATTTCCCAATCTGGTAACATTATATAGTGTATGGTACCATAAGGACTCAATTTTTCAAACCGCAGAAGAGGGGGTGGGGATGATATATTTTTGGGAATAGAGGGCACCAATGGGTCATTGGCCCTTAGTGTTTCCAGCATCTCATCCTATTCCATAGAAATGGGTATTTTACGCTACCCACAGAGTTCCTCTTTTCTAATTAGAGCACTCTCTGCCCCACCCCAGCGGGTCATTTCTGCATGCCAGGTGAGTGGCGTAGGGGGAAAGGCTGATTTCCACCTCATTGTTATGGCACGTTTCGCTATGAGGATAGCCATGTCTGCAAATCTATACCAGACCCTCTGTCCTTTCGAACGATAGTGCAGTCCCAATAAGCAGCTTTCCTCTGTTGTCCAAACAGAGGTGCTCGTCGTTTCCTGTACCAGGTGCCAGAATCCCCTCAGGCGCAGGCAGTCTCACAGCATATGCAAAATATCTGCGTCAGGCGTCTGACATCAAGAACAGGAGACTTGTGCGTCTGGGTAGATACAATTGAGACAATATGATGTAAGATGAGTCCTACGCAGGATCATATATTGTATGTATTTAAATTTAGCGCTCCGGGACACGTTTTTAAGGAATTCTGGTACAGAGGCCCATTCCTTATCGGTGATCTCTCTACTCAAGTCTCCTGTCCATTTTTCTCGCAGGGAGGTTAGTAAGGCCCCTGTGTGTGCCCTGGTGCCTCTGTCTGTATAGCCAGTGGGTTAGGTGGCGTCCCACGCCCATCAGATAGACTAGTTCATGAGTAGAAGGCTCCTTCCGTCCGGAGACCAGCATTTTTTATAATAATGGGTGATGGTAGCATGTAGCATAAACAATGTTTGGGGGACACCGTGAGTTGGGTGAAGTTTTCATGATCCGCTAGTGTACCGTCTATGAACAGTGCTCCTACCGTTGTTACTCCTTCTTGCGCCCATTAGGAAGTCCTGCGTCTAGAAATTAGCCCAGTTGCAGTGGGGATCCAGAGTAAGGGGATATTAGATGAGTATGGGGGAATTTGTTTGGTATATTGCAGCATCCATCTCCAGTATAGGAAAGCTGTTTTAAGCAAACTGGGTGTGGTGGGCAGGAGTCTAGAGTCAGGCAGTAGTATTGTACGGAATGTTCCCTGATTCAACATTTGTGGTGTGTAGCTGATTTCGTGTAGGTTGCGTCCAGCAAGCCAATATGATAGCCATTGTAGCTGACTAGCCATGGAGTGTGCATGAAAATCAGGGGCACCAAGTACCCCCTCTTCAGGCTGAAATTGCAATTTTGCTAGACTCACCCTCCTGCGTCCTTTTCCCCAGATGAGTTCCGAGAGGAGGGAGTCCAGTATTCGGAACATTTTGACAGGGATAAGTATCGGCAGATTAGTAAAAAAATATAAAAGTAGTGGGAGCATCATAGAGATGGCTATTCTACCCATCACAGATAGAGGTAATGATATCCAGGGAGAGACCTGGGCCCTTAATGATCTGATCACTTTAATCAGTTTTCCTTCTAGAAGGTCCTGAAGAGTTCTATATATGTGTATGCCCAAATATTTAAAAGTTTGTGGGGCGGTTAATAAGGTGAAATCTCCAAATTGGATAGGGTCTGGGTTTTCTCTATGTTGCATAAAGAATGCATGTGACTTTTTGCATTGATTGCCAGCCCCGAGACACATTCAAAGTGTCTGAATATGTGTGGAATAGGTTCTATGTCTCCTGTTAGGGCCTTTCTATAAAGTGTCAGCATATGCCAACACCACATGCGTAGACTGTCCTAGCCGGATCCCTGTGTCTTCAGCTTCTCTTCAGAGTTTGAAGTAGGGGTTCTAGAGCTAAAACAAATAGTAGTGGTGACAAGGGGCAGCACTGTTGTGTTCCCCACTTGCTGGATAAGGGCGAGATATATGGGAGCCAGTACGGACTCGAGCAGTAGGGGTAGTGTACAAAAGTTCGACCCATTTCAAGTAGCCCATCGGAATGCTAAATCTTTTCATGGTTGCCAGGATGTTTTTCCAGTGTAATGTGTCAAACGCCTGCTGTAGGTTGAGGGAGATACATCCAGTTTTACAGGATATTTCAGATGCAGTCTCCATAGCATAATGCAAATGCTTAATGTTAAGGGATGTGGTACGGCCAGGTACAAATCCGCATTGGACAATATAAATTAGTTTTGAGAGATAACGAAGGCGACAGCGGGCCAGAATTTTTCCAAGTATTTTATACTCGGTGGACAATAGGGAGAGCGGGCGATATCCTGGCATATCTGGTGGGTTTCTGTTTGGCTTGGGAAGGGAGGTGGCCAGGACTTGCACAGTAGTCAGTGGGAGATGAATGGGTACTCATGTGGCGACTTATACAAGCTGTCAAGGTGTAAAGTTAATTTATCTGCGTAGGTAGAATAGAATTCTGCTCGCAGGCCATCCAGTCCCGGGGTCTCATTACTCGGAGTTCCCTAATAGCCTCTTTTATTTCCACCCTTGTTATAGGATTATCTTTTGGGATGGCCACTGTCAATTTGCGGAAGAAAGCCTCTATAAGTTCTGGTATTCGAGCTATAAGGGCACTATACAGCGCCTCATAATAATTACTGAATGCATGGTTAATCACTGCCTGAGTGCGTACTATAGTGCCATCCGATAATGCTATTTCTGGTATTGGAACTGGGGTGGGCGGGTGGGGTGTCACAAAGTAGATGTGCCAGTAGGGTGCCTGATTTATCTGCTTTTGCATGCCTATGTTCGGTATACGCTCGATAATCAATCAACTGAAGTTGCTTAAGAAGTTCAGCGTGCTGTATTCGCCCTTCTTATAAGGTCCCATGTTTGGAGGGATCTTTACTCGCGCCTCGTTAAAGTTTATTGAAAGAGGCCTCAAGTGCTGTATGATTCTATTGTATTTCCTGACAAGCCCCCACCGTTGCTCCTATTGCTGTGCCTCAGATTACTGTTTGTTTGCATCCCTCTCTATTAGGCGAGAAGAGGCAGAGTTAGCATTTTCGTTAAAATAATTGGTAATGGTCGATCCTTATTTATCACAGAACACCGCATCTTACTAGCATTTGTGGCCATAGTCTCCAGGTTTGGACTGGAGTGGTTATTTTCCCCCACTCCAAGGTGAGTTCAAGTGGATTATGGTCGGAAAGTGTTTTTCCAAGGTACATAGTCTGGGAGATTTGGGGTGTGAGAGATAGAGAGCAGAATATTCAGTTCAATCTAGTGTGTATTCGCAGTCTAACAGTATATTTCAACCATCAGTCATTCCCTAAAGATCTACCCTCAGTAAGTATTGTGGCTAACCAAACCTAATCATCGATTCGGTTTATCAGCCATACCTGTCTTAGCTAGTTTTTCTGTTTTGTTATGTGCTTTTCTTTGACTTTTCCTTGCACTGTTGGTTAGCCCAGTTATTTTCAAAGTGGAAGATGAATTTGTGATAGTTATTACTTGATTATCTTCACCATCTAGGGCTGATGATATTTGTATAGTTTCAATTTTTTATATTTTAGCATGTCCCAGGAGGTCCTGTAAAATGCTTGGTGCTCCTTGTCCTACTGTGGAAGTTTTGGTACGTGGAGTTTTTGGGATAGGTTGCGTTATTATTTGCGGCTGATCTTTATAGGCTTGAGTCACATTTTGGTTAGGCCCATCTTTTCCTGAAACCAGCCGTACTGCATTCTTCACTCTGAACTTGTTGGAATATTCGAGCTGTTGATTCTTTAGCATCATGAGGCATACATTGTCTAAGGTCTGCAGTAATTGCAGCCTCTATATTGTACTGCAAGGACTAAAGTCTAGTTTGTTTACTAGAGCCCTAACTATTCTCTGGAGATTTGACACTTCATCTATGATATAGGTAGATGAAATCATTTGATTATGTCTGTCTGATTGACCCTTTGCAACTAAGTTTGACAATTTTAGTAACTTAGAATCAATTCCGGCTACGTAAAGAGCAAGTGTATTGAGCATGTCCTCTTGTATGTTCAATTTATCAGAATGGTACGTTGTAATCGCATCCGTGGTGCCCCATATTCCAGTCTTAGCCTGTATAGGGTCACTAGGGGAGTTGGTCTCCACAGACAATTTTTTATCATATTTAGCCAAAAGAGAAAGATCAGCTGACTTGAGAGAATTATTCATAAAGTCTGCATTCTCTTCCTCACAGTGGCCTTGTGCCATGAGTATACTCTCTATGACCATTTTCTCAGTAGTCAGGGTCTGTTTCAAGTCAGCCTGGTTTCTTCCTGTTACTGGTATTGAGTTAAAATTATCTATTTCTATTCTACTCTTCAGCTAATTAGGGCTTGATTTGTCCTGAGCTTTTCAGTCTATGATGTCTCCAATAGTATTACTAACGACCAGATCGAATTTTGATGGAGTCAACAGTATCTGTTTTGACAAGGACAGGAGTACCTCCTCGATTATATTCAAATCAATTCCAGATGATAACTGGATAACTGTATTGTTTGGGTTTAAACTAAAATCCAGATAATAAGAGTGTTGTCACCTGTCAATGGTCCATTTGGAGCTCCACCCAATTTATGCGCAGCACTTGGCTGGATTATTGTTGTTAAAGTGCACAAAGAATGCATTTGTGCTTTCACAGTCATTAAGCTGTAGCCCACTGCAGGAGTAAACATTACACTTTTGTCTTCTAGTAATTTTCTAAAACGTAGGTGTCTTAGAAAGCAACGATCTGTTGATGACTTGTTTTTGATTTCCTTTCCTTGGGCTACGAGGCATTTGATTAATGTTGCATCTGACTTTATGAGACATACATCTGACAATATAGCTGTATTCGATTGACTACCAGGTGCTTTCATAGATTTTCCACAGAGTTTAAAATAATCTGCAGTGGTTGGCTGGGAGGCAGCACCACTATGGTGCTTAGGGGAGCAACCCTCAAAAACAGCCTGGGAGGAGCCAAAAGTTGCTTTTGTAGTAAAAGCCTCTTCAACCTGTGGTTTTGTTTGAGTCGACACCTGATGCTCCCAATGCTGTTTTGTCTAATCTCATTTTCCGTCATTTTGTTTGCAGTTACGTGGTCCACGGAGGAGGCCGTACCTCATAATTGTCTTGTATATCTACTGTGTTCCTTTGCCGTACCCTTGCCATGCCTTTAGTACGACTGATGCTAACTTCCTCCTGAGGCTGCCCAGCACTACAGTCCTTACATGCTTCAGTTTCAGTTTTTAACGTCTTTATTTCGAATTTTCTTCATAAAAGACAAAGATATTTACATACATACAAATACAATCAATATAACATAAACATGGACATTTATAAATAGACTGGAAAACAAAAATAAAGAATTAGCTAAAAAACCTCAATTAAATATGCATATAAAGACGTCTAAAGAAAATTATTAAAACATTTAAGTATAAAAAGGACACAACATCGATACTGGTCAAAATATAGTAGGCTAACATGCTGTTTGGATTTTTCAGGTCGAAGTGCTACGAACTGACTTAATCCTTATTAACCAGGCCCACCCGAGGAATTTGGCCAGTCCAATGGATAGCCATTCAGAAGTGTTAGTTCTTAGAATGAACAAAGCTTCACTACTCACCCGGGTCTTTAATCTATTGCATATAGGCTTTAGCCACTTGTGACGTGGCTCGCGGTAAGCAGTACATACAAACAAAAAGTGTCCTATTGTTTCTTTATATTCAGTACAACAGGGACAGGAAGATGACTCCGACTTCTGCCAACCACTAGTGAAAGCCCTTAGTGGCAGTGTACCTAAACGAAACTGATGGTAAAGTTTCCTATCTAAAGTTTTGAGGATTACATCCCAATAGGTCTCAGTGTGAGGGACTGCTTTGTGAAGCAAAAACAGGCCTGTCAGGTTCTGTTTCTCCGAAAGAGCAACGTGTTCTTCTTTTACCATGGACCAAAAGAGAAGTTTAAAATCTTTCTTTGAAGGAAAGATATGGGAGCCCGGCTCGGACCATAGTAGGGGAAGGCCCATTCCAATAAGAGTATTTCTAATTAGCTTAAACCATGGTATTTCACCTGCCCCCTGTTGCGTTCTAACATCCTGTAGCTCTTGGGCAAACATGGCAAGTTCTGGGGTAGACCATATGCGTCTCCATAACGCCACCATCCTGTACTGGGCTTGATGTTTAATAGAATGAAAGCCCATGCCCATCGAGAGTGGTAGAGCTGGTGTTGAGGGAGGGAGACTGACTAAATTTCGGAAGAATTTGTTCTGAATCCTGTCAAGGACAGCCAAGTCCACACAACCCCATATGTCGGCCCCGTATAATATGGCTGAGCTAATTTTTGCACTATAGATTTTAAGCGCGGGCAATACTCTTTTGGTCAAAGAACACCGCTGCTCCTTCACTAAGCAACCGGACAGACGAGCAAATTTCAGACTGAGCGCCGCTATTTGCTCTTTCCAGCGTAACCTGTAATCCATTGTCACACCAAGGTATGTCATTACTTCAACCTGTTCCAGACTAGACCCATTCATCGTTACATGGCCCCTCAGAGGTTTTTTCTTTGTCAGGACCATGAACTTGGTCTTATTAATATTGATTTCTAAATCATTCTCATTACAGAAGTCCACAAATTTATTTATAGCTACCTGTAGGCCCTTCTGTGTTTTAGCCAGTATGAGCGTGTCATCAGCAAAAATTAAAAGGGGAAATTTGGTCCCGCCCAGTGTTGGAGCATCGGTAGGGGTAGCTGAGAGGAACTTAACCACCTGATTAATAAAAAGTATGAAAAGGGTGGGGGCCAGGACACAGCCCTGTCTCACTCCTCGGGTCACGGGGAAGGATTCTGTAACCTGGCCCTGACGACCCCATCTGACTCTAGCAAAGTTTCCCTCAGGCATCCTGATGGTAAGTTCTAGGAGCGCAGTTGGAACACCCATCCTTCTCAAAGCAGCCCACATCTTTCCTCTGGGGACCAAATCAAACGCTGATTTGAGATCCACAAATGCAGCGAATATCGTGCCACCTCTCAAGAACACAGTTTTCCAATAAATCATAACAAATCTTAATATCTGATCTACTGTGCTAATGTATGCCCTAAAACCAGCCTGCAATGGAGACAGAATATCAGCTTCAGTCATCCATGAGTCGATTTTTCCTAGTAGCATTCTAGCCACTACCTTTTGTAGGGCATCGATAAGACTGATGGGTCGATAATTTCCTGCATCAGATTTATCCCCTTTTTTATACACGGGCAGGATCTCAGCCCCTTTCCACGAGTTTGGGATCCTGGTCCCTCTAGCTATCGCATTCGCTAAAGTGGTTATGTACGGGACCCAGTGCACTTGGTCATACTTAAAAAGGTCCGCTGGGACACAGTCCATGCCGGGGGCTTTGCCGTTCTGCACTTGTTTAAGAGCAGTAACAGCTTCCATTTCAGTAAAGACAATGTGATCAAGTGAAGGCACCGCAGACTGTACACTGGCATCTTCCCTGGTGAGGGAGATCCGTTCCGTGTTACTAAACTACGCCGCATAATGCTTGACCCATTGCTCTGCAGGGACATGGTTAACAGGAACTTTCAGATCCCCAGTCCCTCCCCATCTCACAACCTCCCAGAATTTTTGTTGGTTAGATGAAGTACTTGCTTGATATAGATCTAACCAGCGCTGTTGGTCCCAGTTAGTTTTTGCCTCTTTAAGTACTTTCTTATAATTAACCCTTGCTAACCTTATATCCATGGCTGACTTGGATTTAATAGCAGCTATCAGGGAACTATGACCAAGGCGACAAGTTTTATTATACCATTTAGTCCTGGTTTGTGCTGGACCATTTTTTCTTCCTTTTACAGGTTCGTTAAAAAAAGTTTAGATTTTGTTAAAAAGAGACTCATGGATCATCCCTATTTGTTCTAATGGTGTGCCTTCATTAAATATGGGTACCATCAAATTAGTGGCTGCTAAGACCTCCGCTGCAACCCTATCTATAATGGTAGGGTTGTCTAAGAACCTAGCCCAGCGTACTCTTCTGAAATCATTCGTAAGAACAGCCTCGGCTGTAACGATAGTAGTTGCAGAGTCCATACTGAGACCCTCATTCATTAATAGCTTTATTGCCAGAGGATTGTGATCACTTTCTGGTCTTGTGACTACTTCCATGTCCTCCAGGATTTTCCAGAACTCTATCCTTATTAAGAAATAGTCAATACGGCTCGAATGCTGGGAATTGTCAAATGTGACCTTTCCCATCAAATCTGATTTAGTTCTACCGTTTGCTGCGCGCAGATCCCATTCAAGACAAAGGCCTAACCACTGCATAGCGGCCTCAGTAACTTTTTTAACTGGGGGGATAGATAAGTGGGGAATGTTCCAAATTTGATCAATTTCCCCATATCCATCATTGTCAAGACTGGGAAATGGTTCAAAAGAACAATTAAAATATCCTGCCACCATAACACATTTGTCTCTACTAATATTATTCAGTAGGGAATCTAAATCGCTAGCCGCTCTCGCGGGCTTCCCACCAGGTTGCCCTCTTGCATATATATTAATCAGGAAAAAGTCCTGGTTATTTTTACCAGATAGTTTCAAGGCTAATATGTCGTTACTTGAAGTGGGAAGGTCTGAAATTTTAAATGCTAAGGATTGTCTAATCCAGATAACAAGACCTCCTGAAGGACGTCCTTTGGGACCTTTACAGGCTGGTTTATAATAATTAAGGTAACCAACCCGGTAGACAGCATCAGTTGACCAGCTTTCCTGAAAAATGATTACATCATAGGAATCCACATAGGAGCCCCAATCATCCTCAGACATTTTCCCCTTTAGTCCCGCTATGTTCCATGACAAGACTGTAAGGGTATAAGTAGATTCCTTTGGCAGGTTAACAAGTGGATTCACAGTCTCCCCAGTAATCGGGGGTCTAGGAGTATGGTTTAAGGATTTTTCCCTTCCTACCTCCCCCTGAATGTTTCCACTGGACCCTGAAACAGTCTCTACCCTGGGAGATGTAGAATAATTAGAGGAGCAATTCACTACAACTCCAGTCAGCCCAGAAACCGATGGTTGATTGTCAAGTCAATCCACACCTTCCAGACCGGATAGGGGAGCAAACCGGTTCGTGAGGTGGGGATGAAACAATGGGTAGATTGGAGTGTCAAAATGAAATCTCCCTCTTGGCCTGTCCCTTCTGGAATAATGGAATGGAGTTTGGGGTCTATTTGCATATAAAGCGGGATAAAAGTAATTCAACGATAGTGTTTGCACGTCCCCAACTCTTCCGAATCTTGGTACCCTACTGATGAATTCAGCCACCCATGGCTCTCTAAAGCTTATTACCACGCAATCCCCCTCAAGATCTTTCTTACCAAAGCCTACCCAATCCACCCTCCTTACATTGAGGATTTCGGGATTTAGGTTAGGTGGGAGCGGGCGATTTTTATTAAGCCAGAATGTTACCTTATTATAGAGGTCCATGTGTGTTTCTCTCTTGCCATCTCCAAGAGGAGCCACGCCAGTTAAGATGATAGTGTAAGGCTGTGACTCTGGTGGGAGATTCACACTTTGTTTCCTCGGGATAGGTTTGGTATTGGGCCGGGTGCTTTGGTCGTGACTGCTGGTGGGAATGGGGTTTTTCTTAGCCTGGGGTTGCTTTGCAGCCTTATGCTTGGGTACGCCCTCAGTGATAGCTGTTTTCTTAGGAACAGATACGGTTGTTTGCTGCAGGACTTTTGTCATAGAAGGTCCCGCTTTTGAACTATTACCCCCTGCTTTATTATTCACCAAGGTAGTCTTCGGGAGGGACGGGGCAGAGGGGGGTCAATCCTTTAGAGGCTAAGCTGGCAAGAATTCTATTGGAAGTCGCTATATTATCTTTTACCAGCATATCTAAAGAGTCCATTTTTCTGTTTAATAGCCTTGTCCTTTCAAATAGCGGTAAGAGTAAGGATTTAATTAGCAACTCTATCTTAGCCAGGAGTATTTCTTCTACGATGCTAATTGTGGTGTTATGTTCTTCTGGCTGAACAACCGCATTAGCATTAAGTAACTGTGTAGGGGATTCAATAGTATTTCCCAAACCCTCAGTATGTTCCTCTAGGTCAGGTGAGTCTATACTTTTACGTTTCCCAGGGTTCTGCGTGGGTGGAAGTTGTAAAAGAGAAGGGGAATTCACTTGCTCATTACTTATATTGAGATTTGGTGAGTCCGAGAGACCTGATTTCTCGCCAGACTGGTCTAGGAAAATAGTCCCACCATTTAGCAAATTATCATGTGCAGTATTATATGTACTTTCTTGACCAGTCCCCGCTAACTCCACAGTTTGAGTCTCAGGAACAGTTACTAACACTAAATCTGAATTAGCATCATCGCTATCTGTGTTTAACAGGGAAAGTGGGACAGGGGAGACAGCCTCATTGATTTTCCCAAGAGAGGATCGCTTGCCTGTGATTATGTCTAGCGAGAGGCGTTTTTCGGCTAGAGCGATCTCCTTCTCCAATATGGCAGTAGAGCGTTAAAAAACTGATCAATTGTTCCAGTAAAAGTACCATTGGAGGTGGAGACCTGAACTTGCCTTTCTTTGCCTGACCTTAAAGTCATCTTTAAATATACAAGAAACAAAATTAGCACCAACCTCAACCTCAATATGCAGGCAAAGTGCGAATAGGCCAAGTTTGTTCTACCAACTACGAAGGCACAACCCTGACTATAGTCAAGTACAGTAATTAAAAAGCAAACATACGAAAACATCAATTGAATGATACCATGAAGTACAGTAAAAATAGGAAGAGAAAGTTAGGGAGATGGCCCAGCCCGGCCTCCTTCGGCCCCTGACGGCCACAGACGGTCCCGCCCTTGTCCCGGGCTTCTCCCGGGACGCTCCCGCGCCGCGGTGCTGAGTCCTCCCCTAAATCTAATGTTTCACTTCGCACTAGTCCATAAATGTTTGTACTTCGACCTTCAGATCACTTTGAGCTGGTGCTTAGCTGCACTGATGCCACCTTCCCCCTTACAGCCCCAGAAATGAATATTAGAAAGGAGTATGGCGGTACGGGGAGGCACATGCACACTGGCACACCTACATTGTGGGCTTTTATTTCTATTTGCCCAGATTTGGCCCTAAAATAAGTTATTAAATACTAATGGGATCCTAAAAATGTATTCAATGTTTTATTCTGAAATGGGTGCTGAATATTGTTATGTAAAAGATTAAAGGTTAGCATACTCCAGTAAAAGAATGACATCCTATCTTTTTGCTTCCTGGAATATTATAACTTTTAAGTGCCTTAATACAAGAAACATATTGTTCCATTAAATAAAATGCATATATTACATTACACCTTTTTCTTCTGGCCACAAATGAGAGATTTCACCGTTATTTTATATAATTTTAACTGTTGTGATGATCGTACAAGCCGAAGATGAGGAAACAATGTGGGATTGTGTAGTCTGTAAAGTTGATGGGATTACTTGGTGTATCATTAACATGGATAATCTAAGGCAATGACACATGTTTTTGGAAAAATAACAATTAAAAATGTTGGATTGCTAGCTGTGTAATTTGATTGCATTATTGCATTTGAATGTGTTTTGAATGCTACACAGAGTCTAAAGAACAAGTTACTTACCTTCGGTAACGATATATCTGTAAGAAACAGTAGTTAGTATTAGATTCCTTACCTTAGAATATCCCCAGGCGTCAGACTGGATCCGGAAATTTTTGCGTAGCAGTACCCTTGCACGTCGGTAGGAGTCATCTGTGTCTCCGCGTCCGTTGTCCGCGTCGTGGGCGCTGTGATGACGTCGTCGGAGTACTTAGACGCCGCCTCCGCGTGCTGACGTAAGTTCTTAGACACAGCTTTTCCGCGCCATAAACGCAGAGCCATGTCAAAAACGAACACTGGTGCATTGAAACTAGGGCCCTGAAAGGGGATTACCTTAACCCTAGATATCGGTTTGCAGAACGGGGAGGATGGGTGGGGCGGTAAGAAATCTAATACTAACTACTGTTTCTTACAGATATATCGTTACCGAAAGTAAGTAACTTGTTCATCTGAAAGAAATAGGTTAGTATTAGATTCCTTACCTTAGAATAGATACCCCAGCAATACCAACCCCAAGGGTGGGTCTGCGAACCAATAATCACACCAGAAAGTCCTGGAGGACGGAACGGCCAAAGAAGCCATCCCTCCGGACTTGGCTGTCCAGGCAGTAGTGTCTTGCGAACGTGTGCAGCGAGGCCCACGTAGCTGCCTGACAAATGTCCTGCAAGGGGACTCCCCGACCCAGGGCAGTGGAAGCCGCCGTGGCCTGAGTGGAATGGGCCCTCAGCCCAACAGGAGGCTCCTTCCTTGCCAAGGAGTAACAAGCCTTGATACACAAGACGACCCACCAAGAGATGGTCCGCTTGTGTACCGCCCGTCCCTTCTTAGCGCCCACGTAACCAACAAAGAGTTGGTCATCCACCCGGAACTGGCGTGTGCGGTCCAAATAGAATGAGAGCGCAGGTTTTGGGTCCAGACGGTGGAGCCGCTCTTCCTCCTTTGAGGGATGCGGAGGCGGAAAAAAGGTGGGCAAGGTGATAGACTGCCCGATGTGGAAGGCCGTGACAACCTTGGGCAGGAAAGAGGGTCTTGTCTGCAACACAACCTTGTCCCGATGGACAGAAAAGAAAGGAGGTTTAGAGGAAAGAGCCTGGAGCTCACTCACTCTCCTGGCAGAGGTGATGGCAACCATGAACGCAGTCTTCAAAGTAAGAAGGCGGATAGGACAGCTGTGAAGTGGCTCAAAGGGAGCGCACATCAGATAAGTGAGAACCATGTTTAAGTCCCACTGAGGCATCACAAAGGGAACAGGTGGAAACGTGTGGGTGATGCCTTTCAGAAAGCGATTTACAATAGGGGACTTGAACAAAGATGGTTGATCAGGCAGCCTCAGAAAGGCCGAAAGGGCAGAAAGGTAGCCCTTGATAGTGCCCAGAGCAGAGCCCTGCTGGGCAAGAGAAAGAAGGAAGAGAAGAACCTCAGAAAGAGGGGCAGAGAGAGGATCCACAGCCTTTGCTGTGCACCATGCCACAAATCTGTTCCAACTGCAGGCGTATACCGACTTAGTGGAGGGACGCCTGGCTGCCAAAATGATATTACAGACTTCAGGAGGCAAGTCAAATGGCCTCAACTGTCGCCGCTCAATCTCCAAGCATGGAGGTGGAAACCGGACAGGTTCGGGTGGAGTACCTTCCCCTGCTGCTGCGACAGAAGGTCCTCCTGAAGAGGCAGACGAACCGGGGGATCGACTGACATACTGAGTAGCTCGGGATACCAGTACCTTCATGCCCAGTCCGGAGCCACAAGGATGACTTGGGCCCAGTCGCGTTTGATCTTCTTCAGCACTCTTGGCAGAAGTGGTATAGGCGGAAAGGCGTACAACAGACCGCAAATCCACTCGCGACGAAAAGCGTCTCTGAGCGAGTGCTGCCTTGGAAATTCCAACGCGCAGAACTGATGACATTGCGCGTTCTCTTCGGTGGCGAATAGATCTAACCAAGGCTCTCCCCACTACTGAAAGAGGCCTTGCGCCACGTCCGAGTTCAGACGCCATTCGTGATCCATCATGCACCGGCGGCTGAGTTTGTCCGCCCTGGCGTTCAGAGAACCTGCCAGGTGTTGATCCACCAGGGTCACACCCTGATGTTCCAGCCACTGCCAGAGGCGCAGAGCCTCCTGGCAGAGGGTCCACGACCCCACCCCGCCCCGTTTGTTGCAGTACCACATGGCGGTGGTGTTGTCCGTGAACACTTGCACTACACTCCCCCGGACAGAGGGGAGGAATGCCTTCAGTGCTAGACAAATCAAACGTAGCTCCAAAAGGTTGATATGGAGCCGGGACTCTGCCGGAGACCAGAGGCCTCTGATCTCCGCCTCTCCCATGTGGCCTCCCCAGACCTGGAGGGACGCGTCCGTCACAACTACGTGCTCCGGTTGGGGAAGGGAGAGGGATCTGCCGCTGACCCAATCGCGGTCTGTGAGCCACCACTGCAGCTGTCTCACAGAGCCCTTCAAGATCAGGACATGGTCGGACATGTTGCCCTGATGATGGGCCCACTGAAACTTCAGGTCCCACTGCAGAATCTGCATCCGCCAACGGGCGTGATGCACCAGAAGGATGCAGGAAGCCATCAGCCCAGAAGCTGCAGCGTCAACCTAACCGAGACTCGGGATAAAGGCTGAAAGTTCGGAATCAGAGCCTGTATATCCCGAATCTGCTGTTCGGGGGGTAAACACGAAACTACGCCATTTCGAGAACCGCTTCGATGAAAAGGAGCTTCTGAGAGGGGCACAGGTGTGACTTCGGCACATTGATGGAGAACCCCAGCTGGTGCTGTCGTCGTCTGGAGGTGGCTGACGACTGTCTGGGGCGAGCCCACCTGCAACAACCAGTCGTCGAGGTAGGGGAAGACTGAAACTCCTAACCTGCGCAGATGAGCTTCGACCACTGCCATCACTTTCGTGAACACCCGTGGGGCGCTGGTAAGGCCGAAGGGGAGCACGGTAAACTGAAAGTGCTCGTGGCCTACCGTGAACCGCAGGTAACGCCGGTGGGCCGGGAGGACGGGGATGTGGAAATAAGCATCCTGCAAGTCCAACACTACCAACCAGTCTCCTGGGTCCGAGGCAGCTAAGACCTGAGCCAGTGTTAGCATCTTGAACCTCTCCTTCCGGAGGAAGCTGTTGACGTTCCGTAGGTCCAAGATAAGGCGTAGGCCCCCTTTGCCCTTCTTGGGTACCAGAAAGGAGTGGGAGTAGCAACCTCACCCTACTTCTGGCCCAGGAACGCGCTCAATGGCCCCCTTGGCCAAGAGGGCCGTAACTTCCTCCTGCAGAAGCCGCAGATGATCCCCCGATAAGCGGAGGTATTGCGGTGGCATGGCTTGAGGGGTCGTCTTGAAGGGGAGGGAGTAGCCCCTTCAGACGATTTGCAGCACCCACCTGTCCGATGTGACAGTGCGCCAGTGGGAGTGGTGATGGCGAACCCTGCCCCCCACTGACGTCACATGGGCCTGAAAGCACGGACTAGGAGGGTTTTGAGGCGGATGCTGCAGAGGAAGGTGTGGACTGGCCTCGCCGTTGTCCCCGACCGCCTCCACAGCAATTTCCACGGCCGCCACCACGTTGGATATTAGTCTGCGGTGCGTTGCTGGCGGCACGTGTGGGGGCGCCCCTTCCTTGGCCACGAAAGGAGCGAAAGGCACCCGTTTGCCGGCTCGGGCTGAGAGGCCCAAGGACTTGGCCGTAGCCCTGGAGTCCTTAAAGCGCTCAAGCGCATGGTCTGCCTTGTCGCCAAAGAGGCAACGGCCATCAAATGGTATGTCCATGAGAATATTCTGGACATCCGTTGAAAAGTTGGCGGACCTCAACCAGGCGTGGCGACGAATCGCCACCGTTGTTGCCATCGCTCTGCCTAGTAAGTCGGTGGTATCCAGCCCCCACCGGATGGAGAAACGTGCCGCATCTTGACCCTCCGCAACGGCTTGGGCGAGTTTAGCCTTGAACTCCGCCGGGCATTGTCGCAGCACGTCCGCGACCGTGTCCCACAGGGAGTGGGTGTAACGGCCCATGAGGCATGCGGTGTTGGAAGACCGCAGTCCCAAACCAAGGGAGGAGAATATTTTCTTTACATAATTCTCATACCTCTTGGATTCCCGATCAGGCGGAGCCGACGAGAATGCAGTCTGGGAATTAGAGGCCTGGATGACCAGGCTCTCGGGGTGGGGTGGGTGGATAGGAAACAAGGGTCGCCCGGGGCCGGGCGGTGGCTTCTGGCCACGTTCCTATCTACAGGCTGGCCTGTAGCGGGCCTGGACCAAGTGCCCAAAAGAACGTCAGTCAAGGCCTCATTAAAAGGCAGCAGAGGCTTAGTTGAGCTTGACTGCGGTTTAAGGACCTCAGTGTGGAGGTTAGTCCTCATGGCCGCGACGGGGAGCTCAAGGCCCAAGGCCTTGACTGCCCGCGTCAACACCACACTGAAGGTTCCTCCTCCTCCGAAGCCACGGTAGGAGGTGAGACAAAACTAGGTGTGAGCGCAAAATCGGTTTTCGGTAAATCCGCACTCCGCGAACTCCCGCGAATTTACCGAAAATCCGCGAATCCGCGAGCGGCGGATTCGGGGGGCAAAAGTTCAAGCCTTCAAGCTTGAAGTTGTAACTATTTTAGGATGGCGCCGGCAAGCTGCCAGCGCCATCCTAAAATAGTTACTAAGTTAGCTTCAACAGGAAGCACTAATAGATAAAATAAAGCAGGTGCTCGAGCAGGATTATAGGTGGACAGCTCACTCAAGGGACCCCTGCGCCCTTCGGGGCGATTGCATAGTAACACACACATGGTCGCTGGAACTAGTTGAAGCTCAAATTCAGTGATTCATTCATCAGCCCAAAAACAATCGTGAGCGTCGCAATCCTCATGCTGTTCCTGTGACCAGGAGCTTCTTTCTCTTGATCTGCTGCTCTGATCGGTCTCTGACCTTTTATACACACAAGTGGCATGTGAACTCGCATGGAAGCCCCGCACGTTTGGTCCCGAGACAGTGGAGGCACCGACGGTGAGGGTCGGTGACCGACATCAGTCGGTCGCAGTCCCCACAAGGCTTAAAACCTGGCATCCCTATCGGCACCGATCGAAGTCGAAGACTCGAAGAAATGATCAAAAAGATCTCAAAAAGTTAGTCAAAAAGAAACTAAGGTACCACTTTTTCCGGATCTGCGCTCTGGCGCGTAAAAAAGAAGAACTGACGTCAGCACGCGCAGGCGGCTTCTAAGTACTCCGACAACGTCATCACGGCGCCCACGAGGGACGCGGAGCCGCAGACGACGCCTACCGAAGAGCAAGGGTACTGCTACGCAAAAATTTCCGGATCCAGTCTGACGCCTGGGGATATTCTAAGGTAAGGAATCTAATACTAACCTGTTTCTTTCAGATATATAAACTATACCTTCAATGAAAGTAAGAAAGCTTTTTAAAAAAAAAATCACAAATGGGTTTGGCTAACTCCTAGAAAGATTGCATGCTGGATAGTAATAAATATAAATTTTATTCATACATTTTGGGTCCCAACTTGACACATATTAAATATATTGATGTAATAATCTGGCTGAAAATTGAATATACTTAGAGATAACTTTAAGATTATTGTTGAGGGGGCGTGGCTTGAGGCGTCAAGAATGCGGTCGTACTCTAAGAGTGCTCTGGACCCCCTCCGTCATCAGCCTTCAATCTGCCCGACTACAGCTGCCATCGGACCCTGTATATACCTGCTGCGGCTCCCTGGCTGACCTGCCCTGCTCCGGTTTTCTTCTGAGGGGCTGCCCGGTCTCCCGGTCTCCCGGTGCTCCGGCGGGCTGCCCTCCTTCCTGAGGCCTGGCGTGCCTAAGATGGCGGCCCTCGTTCCTGGGCCTGCAGACTCCACCCGGAGGCCTTGAAGTGCTGTGTGCCCCGGCTTTCTGTGTCTGCCCTGTGGCGGAGGACCAGGTGATGTCTGGGGCCCGGAGCGGTGATGGACGGCCCGCTCCTGGAGGTGGAGCCCGGGAGACATCGTGAGACGGGCGTGGCCTGTGTGCGCTGTGGGCGCGGCGTGGGGCCCGGCACTGAGCGAGGACTCCGGAGCGGGAGGCAACCTGGACACCTGCCGGCGGCGGTGACCCGGTGAGTGGGACCTCTATTTGTTGTGGCGGCAGCCGGAGGGGTTGGGCTTCCCTCCGGTCTTCATCAAATCCTTCTTCGGCCCCGGGTGGCGGAGGCTCCCCGCTGGCCCGGGGCACTGTTGCAGCTAACCCCCCAGATGAACGAGGCCCAGGCTCTCGGACTGGGAGGCTGTGGGGTGGTGTTCCCGCGCTGATGCTCTGTATTGGAGGCTGGCCCCCTCTGTGGACCTCCGCTGGCAGGCGGGCGCGTGGTATCTGGCCGTCCTCGGCCATGGACACGCTGAGATTGGTGGTCGCCCCGTCCTGGTTGACCTGTGGTGCAGCTGGGCACCCGTGACGCTGCTGCTGTGACCCTTGATAGCTGCGCCGCGGCCGGTGTGAGGGGGGTTTTGGCCACCACATCGGGTGGCGGGCTGTGCCGCGATGCGCCCCCCCCTGCCTGTTTGGAGACTGATGGTGCGGCCGGGAGGACGACCGCGGTGACTGAAAGCTGGGCACTGGGGTGGACATTTCCTTGTGTTGGTGTGGTGCCTGCCCCTCTGCTTGGGAGGGTGGTGAACGGCCTGGCTCCACTTTTTGCCCTGCGGCCTGGCTGTTCCCATGCCTTCCCTGTGAGGCTGTTGCTGTCCTGCGCCCTGCGTGGACTGAGGTGAATCCTGTGCGCCCCACCCTGCACCTGTGTGGGACCTTTGCTGTGTGCCCTATTGCCTGCTGATGTGTGCCTTGGGAAACGGGGGCCGGGGGTGTGCGGCACTGCTGGCTTCATTGGGCTACGTGGGGCAGTTGGCCCGTAACGGTCTTGCAGTTCCTGGGTCGTGACCCCCCGTTACCTGCACTGCTATCGGTGCTGCGAGGTGCACCAACTGCCATGGACAAGGGGGCTGCCCGACCTGCCCCTGGCTCGCTGTTGTGAGGGCCTGAACCACCCCACTGTCTAAGGGCCAGGGGCTGCGCTGTGGTTGGTGTGGGCGCGCATCGGCCATTGTATCGGGTGGCACACATGCGCCTGTCCCCCCCTCCCTTATTCTTCGGGGACATGGGCAGGAGCCGCAACACTCAGACCCCCATCCCCCCGACCCAAACACAGATGGACCATTTCACAAAGTCAGACTGAGACCCAGGGGCTGGGCCCCCGCCTGCCCCTGGGACCACCAAAGGAGATCTCTCCACTATCCTGCAGGCGATAAGCGAGTCCCAGGCCTCGGTGGAAAGCAAGATCAGGGAAGTGAGGGTGAACGTGGCCCTAATTTAGCAGGACCTCCGGAATGCCATGGCGCGTTTTGCGGAAACAGAATCCCGTATCTCCACGGTAGAGGACGACGTGGGTGCCCTCAAGTCCCAGGTAGCCTGCCTTCAGATGCAGACTTCGAGTTACACCGCGGGGCTGAGGATGCCGAAAACAGGGCATGGAGAAACAACCTGCGCCTCCTGGGGTTTCTGGAGGGGGCGGAGAAGGGCCGCACCGACATCTTCGTTGAGGCCTGGGTCCGCTCCTGGATGCCCAAAGAGAAACTCTCCCCATGGTTCGCGGTGGAGCTGGCTCACCGCTCTCTCACTCCTAAACCCCTTCCCGGGGCCCCGGTCCGTCCCATCAACCTTCGAATCTTCAACTTCCGGGACAGGGACGCAATTCTGGGGATGGCCAGGGAACTGGAGCCGTTGCTCTTCCAGAACTCCAAAATCATGGTATTCCCGGATTATTCCAGAGAGGTAGACTCAGCGCCGGTCCTACGACGAGGTCAAGCACAAACTCAGGGCTATGGGGCTCCGCTACGGCCTCCTCTTCCCAGCACGTCTCAAGGTGATCTTCCAGGAGAAGACATTTTTCTTTGACACCCCCCAAGCGGCATGGACCTGGCTCACGGAGGAGCGTCCCCTCCTGCCTGGGGCGGCCTCCTCCCCTGCCCGGAGATCGTCGATGCAGCCCACACACGGGGCGCCCAAGGCTCAGAGACGCCGAACTGGATCTCGAAGACGGGACAATCGCCGGGGAGGAGGTTTCCATTCACCGGGGGGCGCAGTCCCGGCGATCCCTGACTCAGTCCACGAACCAGAGAGCCTCTTCCCCCACCTTGGCCTCCTCTTTGATTGATATGGGGAGTATCCCCCGGTCGGACGTGTATCTGCAAAAGGCCATGTCAGACTCGGACCTGTCTGGGAGCTCCGTGATCTGTAGCTCTTGTGGTGAGGAGGGGGTGTAACCAGCGCTGCAGACTGTGTAACTTGCATTTCACTTGTCAAGACTTTCGACAACAGGTTTACTCCTGACCCTATGAGCGGGGTCCTACCCGACTCCATTGGGTGGCCTGATTGGGGGTTCACCTTTCCAATGCAGTGCCGGGACTGATTCATCCTGTTAATCTTATGCTTATCACATATTGTCGAATTCAGCTGTTGGCATTCATCCGCATACATGGAGGGGGGTCCACTTTAGCCACGCTCCTGTTTGTATTTGTGCTAACCGTTTTAGATTAGCGAATCACCTCTTAGAGGGGTAGTTAGAGGTTTGGGGGCTTTTTGGGGTGACAGATACTTCCACTTCAGGAGTGTAGGGTGGGTGAAGTAGGGGTCGATGGTGGGGGAGAGACCGTTGTCTTCCAACAGTTTGCTATTTTTAGCCGTCTACGGGCCGCTGTTCGTTGTTCCCACTGGCAGCCGTGATTCCCTAGTTGTTCTCGCAGTTGACAAGCAGATCACCACTTTATATGCCTTTTCCCCTAGGTCCTGGGCCCGAGTGGGTACCCCCCAGGGCTGGAACGATCCCTCGTCTATATCCGCCCCTCCACATATAACTCTTTTAGAAGGTGAGCACCCTCAATAGACCTATCCATGTCCTTTCCTGGAACGTCAATGGCCTCCTTGATCGAATCAAGCGCACAGCTGTCCTTCGCGCAGCACACCGCACACACCAGACATCCTGTTTCTCCAGGACACGCACCTCCTGGGTACACAATGCAATTTCTTAGCCCAATATGGATTTAATAGGGTCTGGCATTCTGTCTTTGCGCGGGGTACCCGAGGGGTGGCTATCCTACTTAGGAAAGAGTTTTCCTTTGCCCTGGCTAGAGCCGAGACCGATGCACAGGGCCACTATGTGGCCGTCTCCGGAACAATAGAGGGATGCCCCATGAACCTCCTATGCACTTATATTCCACCTTCACTACTGTCCTCCACTCTTCGACATCTTATGCTGGTCTTCTCCTCCTTTCCCCAGGGCCTCACGGTGTTCGGGGGAGATTTTAACGCGGTCCTGCAACCCCTGCGTGATCCGACTGGGAACCCATCGGAGGGTCGTCTCGCCTCCGCGAGGGCCCTCTCGAGTTGGTCATCGACCCTGGGCCTTTGTGATATATGGAGGGTCTGGAACCCTCGTAGGGAACAATACACCCACACGTCGGCGGCCCATCATACCCACTCCTGTATTGATCTCCTCCTGCTGCCTGCCACGGACTGCCAACTGGTCTCTGGGGCCGCAATATTGCCCAGGGGGATCTCGGATCACTCGCCCGTCGCCCTTTGTCATGGGTCCTTCTCTGTGGGATGCGGAGGCGGAAAGAAGGTGGGCAAGGTGATAGACTGCCCGATGTGGAAGGCCGTGACAACCTTGGGCAGGAAAGAGGGTCTTGTCTGCAACACAACCTTGTCCCGATGGACAGAAAAGAAAGGAGGTTTAGAGGAAATTCCAACGCGCAGAACTGATGACATTGCGCGTTCTCTTCGGTGGCGAATAGATCTAACCAAGGCTCTCCCCACTACTGAAAGAGGCCTTGCGCCACGTCCGAGTTCAGACGCCATTCGTGATCCATCATGCACCGGCGGCTGAGTTTGTCCGCCCTGGCGTTCAGAGAACCTGCCAGGTGTTGATCCACCAGGGTCACACCCTGATGTTCCAGCCACTGCCAGAGGCGCAGAGCCTCCTGGCAGAGGGTCCATGACCCCACCCCGCCCCGTTTGTTGCAGTACCACATGGCGGTGGTGTTGTCCGTGAACACTTGCACTACACTCCCCCGGACAGAGGGGAGGAATGCCTTCAGTGCTAGACAAATCACCCGTAGCTCCAAAAGGTTGATATGGAGCCGGGACTCTGCCGGAGACCAGAGGCCTCTGATCTCCGCCTCTCCATTGTGGCCTCCCCAGACCTGGAGGGACGCGTCCGTCACAACTACGTGCTCCGGTTGGGGAAGGGAGAGGGATCTGCCGCTGACCCAATCGCGGTCCGTGAGCCACCACTGCAGCTGTCTCACAGAGCCCTTCAAGATCAAGACATGGTCGGACATGTTGCCCTGATGATGGGCCCACTGAAACTTCAGGTCCCACTGCAGAATCTGCATCCGCCAACGGGCGTGATGCACCAGAAGGATGCAGGAAGCCATCAGCCCAGAAGCTGCAGCGTCAACCTAACCGAGACTCGGGATAAAGGCTGAAAGTTCGGAATCAGAGCCTGTATATCCCGAATCCGCTGTTCGGGGGGTAAACACGAAACTACGCCATTTCGAGAACCGCTCCGATGAAAAGGAGCTTCTGAGAGGGGCACAGGTGTGACTTCGGCACATTGATGGAGAACCCCAGCTGGTGCTGTCGTCGTCTGGAGGTGGCTGACGACTGTCTGGGGCGAGCCCACCTCCAACAACCAGTCGTCGAGGTAGGGGAAGACTGAAACTCCTAACCTGCGCAGATGAGCTTCGACCACTGCCATCACTTTCGTGAACACCCGTGGGGCGCTGGTAAGGCCGAAGGGGAGCACGGTAAACTGAAAGTGCTCGTGGCCTACCGTGAACCGCAGGTAACGCCGGTGGGCCGGGAGGACGGGGATGTGGAAATAAGCGTCCTGCAAGTCCAACACTACCAACCAGTCTCCTGGGTCCGAGGCAGCTAAGACCTGAGCCAGTGTTAGCATCTTGAACCTCTCCTTCCGGAGGAAGCTGTTGACGTTCCGTAGGTCCAAGATAAGGCGTAGGCCCCCTTTGCCCTTCTTGGGTACCAGAAAGGAGTGGGAGTAGCAACCACACCCTACTTCTGGCCCAGGAACGCGCTCGATGGCCCCCTTGGCCAAGAGGGCCGTAACTTCCTCCTGCAGAAGCCGCAGATGATCCCCCGATAAGCGGAGGTATTGCGGTGGCATGGCTTGAGGGGTCGTCTTGAAGGGGAGGGAGTAGCCCCTTCAGACGATTTGCAGCACCCACCTGTCCGATGTGACAGTGCGCCAGTGGGAGTGGTGATGGCGAACCCTGCCCCCCACTGACGTCACATGGGCCTGAAAGCACGGACTAGGAGGGTTTTGAGGCGGATGCTGCGGAGGAAGGTGTGGACTGGCCTCGCCGTTGTCCCCGACCGCCTCCACAGCAATTTCCACGGCCGCCACCACGTTGGATATTAGTCTGCGGTGCGTTGCTGGCAGCACGTGTGGGGGCGCCCCTTCCTTGGCCACGAAAGGAGCGAAAGGCACCAGTTTGCCGGCTCGGGCTGAGAGGCCCAAGGACTTGGCCGTAGCCCTGGAGTCCTTAAAGCGCTCAAGCGCATGGTCTGCCTTGTCGCCAAAGAGGCAACGGCCATCAAATGGTATGTCCATGAGAATATTCTGGACATCCGTTGAAAAGTTGGCGGACCTCAACCAGGCGTGGCGACGAATCGCCACCGTTGTTGCCATCGCTCTGCCTAGTAAGTCGGTGGTATCCAGCCCCCACCGGATGGAGAAACGTGCCGCATCTTGACCCTCCGCAACGGCTTGGGCGAGTTTAGCCTTGAACTCCGCCGGGCATTGTCGCAGCACGTCCGCGACCGTGTCCCACAGGGAGTGGGTGTAACGGCCCATGAGGCATGCGGTGTTGGAAGACCGCAGTCCCAAACCAAGGGAGGAGAATATTTTCTTTACATAATTCTCATACCTCTTGGATTCCCGATCAGGCGGAGCCGACGAGAATGCAGTCTGGGAATTAGAGGCCTGGATGACCAGGCTCTCGGGGTGGGGTGGGTGGATAGGAAACAAGGGTCGCCCGGGGCGGGCGGTGGCTTCTGGCCACGTTCCTATCTACAGGCTGGCCTGTAGCGGGCCTGGACCAAGTGCCCAAAAGAACGTCAGTCAAGGCCTCATTAAAAGGCAGCAGAGGCTTAGTTGAGCTTGACTGCGGTTTAAGGACCTCAGTGTGGAGGTTAGTCCTCACGGCCGCGACGGGGAGCTCAAGGCCCAAGGCCTTGACTGCCCGCGTCAACACCACACTGAAGGTTCCTCCTCCTCCGAAGCCACGGTAGGAGGTGAGACAAAACTAGGTGTGAGCGCAAAATCGGTTTTCGGTAAATCCGCACTCCGCGAACTCCCGCGAATTTACCGAAAATCCGCGAATCCGCGAGCGGCGGATTCGGGGGGCAAAAGTTCAAGCCTTCAAGCTTGAAGTTGTAACTATTTTAGGATGGCGCCGGCAAGCTGCCAGCGCCATCCTAAAATAGTTACTAAGTTAGCTTCAACAGGAAGCACTAATAGATAAAATAAAGCAGGTGCTCGAGCAGGATTATAGGTGGACAGCTCACTCAAGGGACCCCTGCGCCCTTCGGGGCGATTGCATAGTAACACACACATGGTCGCTGGAACTAGTTGAAGCTCAAATTCAGTGATTCATTCATCAGCCCAAAAACAATCGTGAGCGTCGCAATCCTCATGCTGTTCCTGTGACCAGGAGCTTCTTTCTCTTGATCTGCTGCTCTGATCGGTCTCTGACCTTTTATACACACAAGTGGCATGTGAACTCGCATGGAAGCCCCGCACGTTTGGTCCCGAGACAGTGGAGGCACCGACGGTGAGGGTCGGTGACCGACATCAGTCGGTCGCAGTCCCCACAAGGCTTAAAACCTGGCATCCCTATCGGCACCGATCGAAGTCGAAGACTCGAAGAAATGATCAAAAAGATCTCAAAAAGTTAGTCAAAAAGAAACTAAGGTACCACTTTTTCCTGATCTGCGCTCTGGCGCGTAAAAAAGAAGAACTGACGTCAGCACGCGCAGGCGGCTTCTAAGTACTCCGACAACGTCATCACGGCGCCCACGAGGGACGCGGAGCCGCAGACGACGCCTACCGAAGAGCAAGGGTACTGCTACGCAAAAATTTCCGGATCCAGTCTGACGCCTGGGGATATTCTAAGGTAAGGAATCTAATACTAACCTGTTTCTTTCAGATATATAAACTATACCTTCAATGAAAGTAAGAAAGCTTTTTAAAAAAAAAATCACAAATGGGTTTGGCTAACTCCTAGAAAGATTGCATGCTGGATAGTAATAAATATAAATTTTATTCATACATTTTGGGTCCCAACTTGACACATATTAAATATATTGATGTAATAATCTGGCTGAAAATTGAATATACTTAGAGATAACTTTAAGATTATTGTTGAGGGGGCGTGGCTTGAGGCGTCAAGAATGTGGTCGTACTCTAAGAGTGCTCTGGACCCCCTCCGTCATCAGCCTTCAATCTGCCCGACTACAGCTGCCATCGGACCCTGTATATACCTGCTGCGGCTCCCTGGCTGACCTGCCCTGCTCCGGTTTTCTTCTGAGGGGCTGCCCGGTCTCCCGGTCTCCCGGTGCTCCGGCGGGCTGCCCTCCTTCCTGAGGCCTGGCGTGCCTAAGATGGCGGCCCTCGTTCCTGGGCCTGCAGACTCCACCCGGAGGCCTTGAAGTGCTGTGTGCCCCGGCTTTCTGTGTCTGCCCTGTGGCGGAGGACCAGGTGATGTCTGGGGCCCGGAGCGGTGATGGACGGCCCGCTCCTGGAGGTGGAGCCCGGGAGACATCGTGAGACGGGCGTGGCCTGTGTGCGCTGTGGGCGCGGCGTGGGGCCCCGCACTGAGCGAGGACTCCGGAGCGGGAGGCAACCTGGACACCTGCCGGCGGCGGTGACCCGGTGAGTGGGACCTCTATTTGTTGTGGCGGCAGCCGGAGGGGTTGGGCTTCCCTCCGGTCTTCATCAAATCCTTCTTCGGCCCCGGGTGGCGGAGGCTCCCCGCTGGCCCGGGGCACTGTTGCAGCTAACCCCCCAGATGAACGAGGCCCAGGCTCTCGGACTGGGAGGCTGTGGGGTGGTGTTCCTGCGCTGATGCTCTGTATTGGAGGCTGACCCCCTCTGTGGACCTCCGCTGGCAGGCGGGCGCGTGGTATCTGGCCGTCCTCGGCCATGGACACGCTGAGATTGGTGGTCGCCCCGTCCTGGTTGACCTGTGGTGCAGCTGGGCACCCGTGACGCTGCTGCTGTGACCCTTGATAGCTGCGCCGCGGCCGGTGTGAGGGGGGTTTTGGCCACCACATCGGGTGGCGGGCTGTGCCGCGATGCGCCCCCCCCTGCCTGTTTGGAGACTGATGGTGCGGCCGGGAGGACGACCGCGGTGACTGAAAGCTGGGCACTGGGGTGGACATTTCCTTGTGTTGGTGTGGTGCCTGCCCCTCTGCTTGGGAGGGTGGTGAACGGCCTGGCTCCACTTTTTGCCCTGCGGCCTGGCTGTTCCCATGCCTTCCCTGTGAGGCTGTTGCTGTCCTGCGCCCTGCGTGGACTGAGGTGAATCCTGTGCGCCCCACCCTGCACCTGTGTGGGACCTTTGCTGTGTGCCCTATTGCCTGCTGATGTGTGCCTTGGGAAACGGGGGCCGGGGGTGTGCGGCACTGCTGGCTTCATTGGGCTACGTGGGGCAGTTGGCCCGTAACGGTCTTGCAGTTCCTGGGTCGTGACCCCCCGTTACCTGCACTGCTATCGGTGCTGCGAGGTGCACCAACTGCCATGGACAAGGGGGCTGCCCGACCTGCCCCTGGCTCGCTGTTGTGAGGGCCTGAACCACCCCACTGTCTAAGGGCCAGGGGCTGCGCTGTGGTTGGTGTGGGCGCGCATCGGCCATTGTATCGGGTGGCACACATGCGCCTGTCCCCCCCTCCCTTATTCTTCGGGGACATGGGCAGGAGCCGCAACACTCAGACCCCCATCCCCCCGACCCAAACACAGATGGACCATTTCACAAAGTCAGACTGAGACCCAGGGGCTGGGCCCCCGCCTGCCCCTGGGACCACCAAAGGAGATCTCTCCACTATCCTGCAGGCGATAAGCGAGTCCCAGGCCTCGGTGGAAAGCAAGATCAGGGAAGTGAGGGTGAACGTGGCCCTAATTTAGCAGGACCTCCGGAATGCCATGGCGCGTTTTGCGGAAACAGAATCCCGTATCTCCACGGTAGAGGACGACGTGGGTGCCCTCAAGTCCCAGGTAGCCTGCCTTCAGATGCAGACTTCGAGTTACACCGCGGGGCTGAGGATGCCGAAAACAGGGCATGGAGAAACAACCTGCGCCTCCTGGGGTTTCTGGAGGGGGCGGAGAAGGGCCGCACCGACATCTTCGTTGAGGCCTGGGTCCGCTCCTGGATGCCCAAAGAGAAACTCTCCCCATGGTTCGCGGTGGAGCTGGCTCACCGCTCTCTCACTCCTAAACCCCTTCCCGGGGCCCCGGTCCGTCCCATCAACCTTCGAATCTTCAACTTCCGGGACAGGGACGCAATTCTGGGGATGGCCAGGGAACTGGAGCCGTTGCTCTTCCAGAACTCCAAAATCATGGTATTCCCGGATTATTCCAGAGAGGTAGACTCAGCGCCGGTCCTACGACGAGGTCAAGCACAAACTCAGGGCTATGGGGCTCCGCTACGGCCTCCTCTTCCCAGCACGTCTCAAGGTGATCTTCCAGGAGAAGACATTTTTCTTTGACACCCCCCAAGCGGCATGGACCTGGCTCACGGAGGAGCGTCCCCTCCTGCCTGGGGCGGCCCCCTCCCCTGCCCGGAGATCGTCGATGCAGCCCACCCAAGGCTCAGAGACGCCGAACTGGATCTCGAAGACGGGACAATCGCCGGGGAGGAGGTTTCCATTCACCGGGGGGCGCAGTCCCGGCGATCCCTGACTCAGTCCACGAACCAGAGAGCCTCTTCCCCCACCTTGGCCTCCTCTTTGATTGATATGGGGAGTATCCCCCGGTCGGACGTGTATCTGCAAAAGGCCATGTCAGACTCGGACCTGTCTGGGAGCTCCGTGATCTGTAGCTCTTGTGGTGAGGAGGGGGTGTAACCAGCGCTGCAGACTGTGTAACTTGCATTTCACTTGTCAAGACTTTCGACAACGGGTTTACTCCTGACCCTATGAGCGGGGTCCTACCCGACTCCATTGGGTGGCCTGATTGGGGGTTCACCTTTCCAATGCAGTGCCGAGACTGATTCATCCTGTTAATCTTATGCTTATCACATATTGTCGAATTCAGCTGTTGGCATTCATCCGCATACATGGAGGGGGGTCCACTTTAGCCACGCTCCTGTTTGTATTTGTGCTAACCGTTTTAGATTAGCGAATCACCTCTTAGAGGGGTAGTTAGAGGTTTGGGGGCTTTTTGGGGTGACAGATACTTCCACTTCAGGAGTGTAGGGTGGGTGAAGTAGGGGTCGAGGGTGGGGGAGAGACCGTTGTCTTCCAACAGTTTGCTATTTTTAGCCGTCTACGGGCCGCTGTTCGTTGTTCCCACTGGCAGCCGTGATTCCCTAGTTGTTCTCGCAGTTGACAAGCAGATCACCACTTTATATGCCTTTTCCCCTAGGTCCTGGGTCCGAGTGGGTACCCCCCAGGGCTGGAATGATCCCTCGTCTATATCTGCCCCTCCACATATAACTCTTTTAGAAGGTGAGCACCCTCAATAGACCTATCCATGTCCTTTCCTGGAACGTCAATGGCCTCCTTGATCGAATCAAGCGCACAGCTGTCCTTCGCGCAGCACACCGCACACACCAGACATCCTGTTTCTCCAGGACACGCACCTCCTGGGTACACAATGCAATTTCTTAGCCCAATATGGATTTAATAGGGTCTGGCATTCTGTCTTTGCGCGGGGTACCCGAGGGGTGGCTATCCTACTTAGGAAAGAGTTTTCCTTTGCCCTGGCTAGAGCCGAGACCGATGCACAGGGCCACTATGTGGCCGTCTCCGGAACAATAGAGGGATGCCCCATGAACCTCCTATGCACTTATATTCCACCTTCACTACTGTCCTCCACTCTTCGACATCTTATGCTGGTCTTCTCCTCCTTTCCCCAGGGCCTCACGGTGTTCGGGGGAGATTTTAACGCGGTCCTGCAACCCCTGCGTGATCCGACTGGGAACCCATCGGAGGGTCGTCTCGCCTCCGCGAGGGCCCTCTCGAGTTGGTCATCGACCCTGGGCCTTTGTGATATATGGAGGGTCTGGAACCCTCGTAGGGAACAATACACCCACACGTCGGCGGCCCATCATACCCACTCCTGTATTGATCTCCTCCTGCTGCCTGCCACGGACTGCCAACTGGTCTCTGGGGCCGCAATATTGCCCAGGGGGATCTCGGATCACTCGCCCGTCGCCCTTTGTCATGGGTCCTTCTCTGTGGGTCCGCGAGCGACTTGGTGGTTGAACGCCTGGTTTCTGCAGGACTCCAAACTCGTTGACTCAATTGGGCAGGAGCTGCGGCACTATTATTCCACTAATACAGGCTTGGTTCCCTCACCGGGGACGCTGTGGGAGGCCGGCAAGGCTGTTGTCCGGGGGTGGCCAGGTGACTGGTCCACACAAAACGGGTGGAGCAGACAGCCAAATTGTATGGCTGAAAGCTCAGGCAGCACAGCTGGAAAGACTCCAGCTGGCGAACGGTCGCCGGGACTGCTCTCTGCAATTGACAGTGGTCCGCGAGGAGATTCAACGGATCTCATTGGAGTCCGCGAAAATGCTCTGGCATTCATCGGTGGCACGGATCTATGGGTGGGGCGACAAAAATGGCAAGCTCCTACACAATCTAGTGTCCTATTCCAAGATCAACCCCGTTAACCCTGAGATTCGCTCGGCTACCGGGTCCCACCAGGTGTCGTCTTCAGCCATAGCACAAACTTTTACTGATTATTACGCGACCTTATACGCTGCCGGCACTCCGCTGGCGGAGTGGCTGGAGAAAACCGGTGCCCGGCTGCTGTGTCTCCCTCGGGAGACTGCGGAGGCGTTGGACCACCCCTTCACCCTGGAGGAAATTCACGAGGCAATATCACTATTGCACCCCGGTAAGACAACTGGTCCGGACGGTTACCCCAAGACTCCTACGCAACCTTTTGCGAGATCCTGGTCCCCCACTTAGTGGAACCATTCAACCATGTGACGGAGGCAGGATCATTCCCGCCTGAATCTGACATGGCCACCATAGTGGTCATTCCAAAAACGTAGCCGCATACCCTGGATTGTGCGGACTATCGCCCGATCTCGCTGATTAACACGGAGCTCAAGATCTTCGCTACCGTGATAGCCCAGAGACTCAGACCCCTTCTACCGGATTTGGTCCATCCCGACCAATGCGGGTTCATGCCCGCCAGGGGTACTCGTCACTACATCCGTCGCCTCCACTTGGCTCTGGCCCACCGTGGTCGCCTAACCCCTTATCTGGCGTTGCTCTTCATTGATTTTGAGAAGGCCTTTGATACGGTGGACTGGACGTACCTTGAGGATGTGCTGGAGAGGATGGGCTTCGGTCTTTCCTTCTGGCACCAGGTCAAGGTCCTTTACACCAACCCCAGAGCCCGTGTTCTCATCAACAGCGAACTTTCTGAGACCTTCCCAATCCGGAGGGGTACGCGACAGTGGGGCCCGCTTTCACCCCTCTTGTTCGGGCTGGTGATGGAGCCCCTGGCGGCGCTCTTCCAGCATGACCCAATCATCAGAGGTTGGGCCTGGGTCAGGTTGACAAGATAGCCCTTTATGCGGACAACGTCCTGCTTTACCTGGCGGACCCGGACAGTTCTGGCCCCAGATGCCTAGAGGTCCTCTCCGCTTTTGAATGGGTCTCCAGGCTCCGGCTCAACCCGGCAAAATCGACTTTGGTCCCTTTACATCCCTCCCGGGCCTGCTTTGATTGGCAGACGAATATTCCCCTACGGAGGCAATCGTTCAAATATCTGGGAGTCTGGATCACCCTTTTGCCAGAGCTCGAATGGTCTCTGAATGTCGCGGCTTTGGTTACCCGGATGAAGTCCGACCTCAGGAGATGGCGGGCCCTACCCCTTACCTGGCAGAAGTGCGCTCTTTAAAATGATGATTCTCCACCGCTTCCTTTACATTTTACAGAACATCACCATCCACCTCCTGGATAGTTGGTTCCGGGAACTGGACGGCATCCTTACCCGGTTTCTCTTGGTAGGCGGGAGGCCATGTCTATCCCTGGCACACTGTCGTATCCCCCCTTCGAGGGAGGCATGGGAGTGACCAATCTCCACCTATACTACTTGGCCACGAGGCTTATCGTGATCCCCGACTGGTTTGCGGGCGGCTGGTCCGACCTGGCATACCAAGTAGAACTTGCCACAACTGACTTTGCGCAGATCCAGTCCTTCCTATACGGCAGCCCGGTGCCGCAGGCCCTACCCCCAGTCACGATAACGGTACTCATGGCTTGGCGCACAGCCCTGCGCCACGTGCGGTGGGATCGTAAGCTCACTCGACAAACACCACTCTGGAGCGGGGCCTGGCTATGTGAGGTCTCGTCCCTACAGGGGTTCCGCCACTGGGAACTCATCTGAATCTCGTTGCTTGGATACGTATGGGTGGGAGACTACATTCATTCCTTTGCCGACCTGCAACAGTGACATGCCCTCCACCATTCCCAATTCTATAAATATTTACAACTCAGACATGCCCTCGACGCTCACATTCCATCCCCTGCCTCTTTTGCAGAGTTCAGCCCACTGGAGGCTCAGGTGATGGTGGGGAATCTGGGGAGGTGAGGGGTGTCCCACATATATTGGGCACTTGTTAATAATGGACCCGCATCTCTAGACCGGCTCAGGGCTCGATGGGAGGGATGGTTGGGCCCCCTAGAGGAGGTGGATTGGCGAGATGCCCTTATGGTGCCCAAAACCCTGACCACGTCCTCCAAGTTGCGCCTGGTGCAACTTTATCACTTGCATGTAGTCTACCTCACTCCGCTGCACCTCTTCCAGGCCCGTATGAGACCTCCCCAGCATGTACGCAATGTGACGCCTAGCCAGCTGACTTATATCACAAGGTATGGCAATGCCGTTCTGGAGAGGGGTTGAGCTTGAACTTACGCAGGCCCTGGGATGGGAGGTTCCCCATGACCCGAGACGTATGCTGCTGGGGGTGTTCGACGGCCTAGATGGCTCCAGGGCAGATAAGCGCTTCCTGGGGACGGCTGTGGCGGTGGCAAAAAGGGATATTGCGGAGCTTTGGTCCCAAGCTAAAGAGCCAACGGTGCAGAAGTGGAGGAGGGGAGTGGACTTGTGCGGGATGCAGGAGTCTCTCTTCGAGGCCCGGGGTTGTCCGGAGTTATTTGGTAAAATGTGGGGTAAATGGTTTAAGCTGCTGCCATTGTGATGATCTGTCTAATTTTTTTGTACCTGCAATGAATATTTGATCTATATTACCCGACTCGGCCGGGTAGCCTGGGTCCTGTTAACTGTGAATAAAACTATGTTTCCCTCAATTATGGTTAACCTGCTGCCAATTAACTTTAAGTGTTATAAAAATCCAATAAAGTTGATTATCAAAAAAAATAAGATTATTGTCTGGTAGACAATAACATTATAATTTCTTAGAACAATATTTATTACAACCACGACGAAGTATCCTACTGCCAAACCCACAGTCAGCCCATTCTGTTTTGAGTTGGGCAGATAATCAGTTTTATGACAGCAGTGCCTCAGCTTTCTCAGACTTTGGAAAACTTACTCGGATGTCTCAACAAAGTAGGAGCAGTCAGAGTAAGGGCATCAGACCACCCACCCTATTTAGAACGGACACTCAGAAGGTAAAAATGTGACTGAGATTATATGCTTGGTGTATCAGATCTGCCCTACACAGCAGCACCTAGCGATACAAAAGGGTATGATGGACGGAGCGTTTGAGCAAATCAAACACTCACCCCCTGAGGTCTGGGTTTAATCCATCAACATTCTTTAGCTCACTCTGCCACCCCAGTTCAGACATGACCAAATGCAAATCAGTCTGACCCTGTGCCTCATGGGAACAGTCCAGCCCGAACTGCCAAGCCATGTCTTCCCTGGACCGGAAAGAAGCATCCTGGGACCGGTTTCGGATTCATAATCCTCATCAGCCAGGCTATCTTCAATCCAGTGGCAAAGTGAGCAAGGGACTCACGTCTGAGCATACCCTGCCAACTTAGGGCGAACAAAGCGACACAAAAGGGGATGATGGACGGAGCGTTTGAGCAAATCAAACACTCACCCCCAGTCAACTGATCTGGGTTTAATCCATCACCATTCTTTAGCTCACTCTGCCACCCCAGTTCAGACAAGGCCATATGCAAATCAGTCTGACCCTGTGCCTTATGGGAACAGTCCAGCCCAAACTGCCAAGCCATGTCTTCCCTGGACCGGAAACAAGCATCCTGGGACCGGTTTCGGATTCATAATCCTCATCAGCCAGGCTATCTTCAATCCAGTGGCAAAGTGAGCAAGGGACTCACGTCTGAGCATACCCTGCCAACTTACAGCGAACAAAGCGATACAAAAGAGGATGATGGACGGAGTGTTAGAGCAAATCAAACGCTCACCCCCAGTCAACTGATCTGGGTTTAATCCAGCACCATTCTTTAGCTCACTCTGCCACCCCAGTTCAGACATAGCCATATGCAAATCAGTCTGACCCTGTGCCTCATGGGAACAGTCCAGCCCGAACTGCCAAGCCATGTTCTCCCTGGACCGGAAACAAGCATCCTGGGACCGGTTTCGGATTCATAATCCTCATCAGCCAGGCTATCTTCAATCCAGTGGTAAGGTGAGCAAGGGACTCACCTCTGAGCATACCCTGCCAATTTAGGGCAAACAAAGCGATATAAAAGGGGATGATGGACGGAGCGTTTGAGCAAATCAAACACTCACCCCCAGTCAACTGATCTGGGTTTAATCCATCACCATTCTTTTGCTCACTCTGCCACCCCAGTTCAGACATGGCCATATGCAAATCAGTCTGACCCTGTGCCTCATGGGAACAGTCCAGCCCGAACTGCCAAGCCATGTCTTCCCTGGACCGGAAACCAGCATCCTGGGTCCGGTTTTGAATTCATAATCCTCATCAGCCAGGCTATCTTCAATCCAGTGGCAAAGTGAGCAAGGGACTCACGTCTGAGCATACCCTGACAACTTAGGGTAAACAAAACGATACAAAAGGGGATGATGGACGGAGCGTTTGACCAAATCAAACACTCACCCCCAGTCAACTGATCTGGATTTAATCCATCACCATTCTTTAGCTCACTCTGCCACCCCAGTTCAGACATGGCCATATGCAAATTAGTCTGACCCTGTGCCTCATGGGAACAGTCCAGCCCGAACTGCCAAGCCATGTCTTCCCTGGACCGGAAACAAGCATCCTGGGACCGGTTTCGGATTCATAATCCTCATCAGCCAGGCTATCTTCAACCCAGTGGCAAAGTGAGCAAGGGACTCACGTCTGAGCATACCCTGTCAACTTAGGGCGAACAAAGCGATACAAAAGGGGATGATGGACGGAGCGTTTGAGCAAGTCAAACACTCACCCCCAGTCAACTGATCTGGGTTTAATCCATCACCATTCTTTAGCTCACACTGCCACCCCAGTTCAGACATGGCCATATGCAAATCAGTCTGACCCTGTGCCTCATGGGAACAGTCCAGCCCGAACTGCCAAGCCATGTCTTCCCTGAACCGGAAACAAGCATCCTGGGACCAGTTTCGGATTCATAATCCTCATCAGTCAGGCTATCTTCAATCCAGTGACAAAGTGAGCAAGGGACTCATGTCTGAGCATACCCTGCCAACTTAGGGCGAACAAAGCGATACAAAAGGGGATGATGGACAGAGCGTTTGAGCAAATCAAACACTCACCCCCAGATAACTGATCTGGGTTTAATCCATCACCATTCTTTAGCTCACTCTGCCACCCCAGTTCAGACATGGCCATATGCAAATCAGTCTGACCCTGTGCCTCATGGGAACAGTCCAGCCCGAACTGCCGAGCCACGTCTTCCCTGGACCGGAAACAAGCATCCTGGGACCCGTTTCGGACTCATAATCCTCATCAGCCAGGCTATCTTCAATCCAGTGGCAAAGTGAGCAAGGGACTCATGTCTGAGCATACCCTGACATTGTTCTGCATTCTGTCCATCAACTGTTGTGTTTGCATTTGTCACCCCGAGTGGGATGGGTATGCTCAGACGTGAGTCCCATGCTCTCCACACCACTGGAGTCAAGCTATCCTGACTGAAGACGGCTGATAGACAGAAACCGGTCCTAGGATGCTTGATTACGGTCCAGTAAAGACATGGCTTGGCAGCTAGGGCTGGACTGTTCCCATGAGGCACAGGGTCAAGGCTGATTTGTATATGGCCATGTCTGAACTGGGGTGGTGTGGAGTGCAAAAAAACGATGGATTTAGGCCCAGATCTCTGTACTGGGTTGAATGTATGACATTGTTCTGCATTCTGTCCATCAACTGTTGTGTTTGCAACTGAAATGCACCTAGGCACTGGTGAACCACGAACAGTGATTTCTAGTTGATGATTTACTTTTTTTGAGCTTTTTGTTGTAAAATGTAACACAATCATATATCCCATTCTCCTTATTGGATTTTTGATGTAATTTTTCCAGTTCCTATTTTGTAGAATTTGGTTGTGAAATGTTTTCATTGAATTGTGTTTTGACTTTTTGACTGTTTTAATGTTGCTAAATAGTTTGCACATTTTTCTAAGTTAACCCTGGCTGTTCTGTTCCAATGCTATTAGGAGTTGCACCCAGGTTTAAATTATTGGAACTGGCATTTGGCTTTACAGGATTTTGGGACTTATTACTTGGGTAGTCCTCACATCTTGCCCAAATACTAACTCATTTTCTTACAGAAAGGAAGTGCTTTTATCAACACAGGAAGTCTTGGACATTTGCAAGGAACGCCCTTGCTGGGCTTTTTCTATTATCTCTGTACGCTATGAAAAATAAACTCTGTATTCTGCTGACTAACCCTCCCAAAATGTATTCATGATGAGTCTAGGTTTGCTGTTTCCCAATGCTATAAATAAAGTTAGGCCTGGGAAGACTGTTTGTTGAGCTGATGTTATCTCACATAATTTTTCACTTATTAGGTTACATTTATTGCAGGAAATGCCCGAAGTTACGCCATTATGCCACATGAAGTAATTTTCTGTCTGTTTGGCGATAAATCCTAGTGCAGGTTCATGGGAACAACGCAAACTAACAGTAGGCCAATGGCTCCTGTTGACAACATTTGCCACTTAAATATATTTTTGTTGGGGGAGGAGCTTAGCGCGCATCCAAGATGGTCGCGTGAGCTGTGAGCTCCCGAAACCCTCGCCGCCTCCACCGTCTATCCTGGCACGAATCCTGTTTCTGACGATGGGTTCTTGTAGCTGAGACTCTCCTGATCTGAATGGCCTTTTTCAAAATTCGAATCTGATGCCGGACACCCGAAATACTCCTTCCTGAAGCCTGAAGGCGTACACCATGAGTCATCCCGGGACTTGGGCATCCGAAGCACCCTGAAAGTAGTTGAACAACAACGGCGTATGGAAGGGGACGACTACCCGGGGTCTACTTTCGGTTTCGCTTTTCCTGTCTAAGAAGGCTGGGAGACGGTTGCCTCTTGATCAAGCTGGCCTGTATGCACACTCGTTTTACTGCTCTTCACCGGTGCCCTACACTTCGATTTCTCGCTGTTTTTCCCCGTGGGGAGCCATTTTCACCAGGTTCCAAAAGCCTCCAAAGGGCGCGGAGCCCACCATGGCGGGCAAGTCCAACATCGACAAGCGGTCACTCAAGAACACGACTCGTGGTGGCATTACTCAGACCACCATTATGGACCGATTTGCGCGCAACAAAGGCTCGCCTAGCGGGACTGGCAAAACCCCTGAAGACCTTGGTGGTGGCCTCCCTGAGTCGGAGGAGCTGACTCTTCGAGACGTGATGGGCGCCATTGCGAGTATGAAGGCATCGATGGGCCAACAATATGAAACTTTGGCGACCAAGATCGACACTGTGGCTGTGGATGTAGGCTTGATTAGAGCGAATTTGGCCAAGACTAACGAGAGAGTCAAGTCGCTGGATATCAAAACTGCCAGCCTCACCACCGACGTCTCCGATCTCCAGACCGAGATCCGGACCCTTCGGACCTCGAGTGACCAATTTGCCCGCCGGCTTGAGGATTTCGAAAGTCGCGTTAGGCGCAATAATGTCCGCATCGTCGGAGTTCTGGAGTCCTTAGCCGATCAATCGACGGACCTACTCGTTGAAGATCTGATCCTCAACCACCTCGCCCCTAAGGGCCTAAGTAACTTTTTTGCGGTGGAGCGTGCCCATAGAGTTCCGGGCGGAAGACGCAAACGGGGGGCTACGCCGCGACTCATCATTGCGAGGATCTTCCACTACAGGGACAGAGACGCCATTTTACAGGCCTCGAGGGCTAGCGGCCCCACCAAATTTGAGAATGCGTCAATCAGCTTCTACCCCGACTTAACTCAATCGGTGCAGAAGCAGAGACTGGGATTTACTGGGGTGAAGCGTAGACTGAGAGACCTGGACATGAAGTACGCTATGCTCTTCCCCGCCCGATTGCGCATCGAACACAATGAGCGGGTGTTAGTTTTTGATATGCCAGAGGTGGTCAGTGACTGGTTGGACACACTATCGACGCAACGGGACAATGTGGAACACTCCGGAGGCGCAGAAGGAAGCCAACGGGACCAGGAGGAGTAGGGACACCGGCGTGTGTCACTATCGTACCGTGTTGCGGTGGATGTTATCCTTTTTTGGGTCAATGACACTCTTACAGACAAACCCTGGGGCGGCGGGGAGTTCGGGACTTTTCCTCCTCCTGGGGTGTTTCCTTTTCTTCTTGTGGATTAGTTTTCTTGGGTAGGGCGACAGGCACACTGCAACTTGGGGTGATTTTTTGTTTTATCGCAGGGGTGCAGGGTGGGGGGGTTGTTTGTTCAGGGCATTTTGGGGGAGGGGGGGTTCTTTTTTTCTGTTTGAATTGTTTCCGAGGCTACTTATTGCTGCATAGTTTGATCTGTGTTTCCTTCATGGGGTTTGGGGGACCCTGCCACTCTTTCTGGGATGGGGGGTAGGGGGTTGAGAGTCTTGAGTTGGAATGTCAACGGCTTGGGGGACAAAATAAAACGGGGGATTGTACTTCAATATTTAAAACGCCATTCCCCCGATGTTGTATTACTACAAGAAACGCTCCAGAGGGGCTGGTGTTATGGTCCGTAGTTCCCTTCCCTTGGAGATTGATGATACGATATTGGATGATAGGGGAAGATATGCGGCCATTGTCGGTAGGTGGGAGGGGAGGGCGGTCGCCATCCTCTCGATATATGTCCCCCCGGGTTTGCAGGCCACCACGTTTGCCGACCTGGGGAAACTGGTGTTGAGGCTTCCAGAGGGGATTCTGGTGGTTGGAGGGGACTTCAACTCGGTTGTAAGCGGCCTGGAGGATCGCCATCCTCCCAGGGCTCTCACACTGTCTCAGTCCTGCCTGGGTGGTTTCTTGGAAACGTTTGGTATGGTTGATTGTTGGCGGATGTTTCACCCCGGGCAGGCTCAATACACTTTCCATTCCGGGGCCCACAGGAGCTTGGCTAGACTTGATTATATCCGTGTGCCCGCAGCCCAGGCAACAACGGCAAGAGAGGTCCGACATTTGCCTAGAGGCATCTCGGATCACTCCCCGTTATGGATCCATATAGACCTCCATCTGGACGCAGGGTGCCGGGTCGCCCCAATCAATCCCTGGCATCTCCGTGTTCCGGAGACCAGGGCTGGGGTGGTTAAAGCCATTGATCACTACTTTGTCGAAAATGTGGGATCGGTGTCTTCGTCTGTGTCCCTGTGGAAAGCCTTTAAAACTGTTATACGGGGTCAGACACTATCGCTGATAGCCAGTTCTAAGAAGCGCTACAATGAAGAGGTTGAGCAGCTGGAGTCTGATATTGTAGCTTTGTAGGCAGATCTTGAGTCTGGGGTCACGCGTGATAAGGTACATGTATTGCAACTGAAGCAGTCGGACTATAAAGCCTTGGTTACGAATGCCGCGAAAGCCATGAGTCGAGATCAACGGGGCCGTTTCTATGATGTGGGCAACAAGGCGGGGAAGTTGATAGCTTGGCTGGACAAGAAGGAGAGACTGAATCGAGTGGTGCCGGTGGTTGAGCAAGTGGATGGTGTACGTGTGACGGATCCATTGGAGATCGTGGAGGAGTTCGCTTGCCACTTCCGAGCGGTGTATGCGCCAGTCTCGGATCGGCCGGAGGAGGACTCGCATCTTTTGCTCAGGGATATCGCTTTGCCTTGCTTGTCCGAATCTGACAGAGTTAATGGAGGCGGACTTCTCCACCAATGAAGTAGCGCTCGCTATCCGCTCCATCCGCTCTGGAAAAGCCACGGGCCCGAATGGCATGCCCATCGAGCTGTACAAGTTGTGTCCGAACAAAATGGCGTTGTATCTTCGCTCGATGTTCTTGGAGTCCAGGGAGAGGGGTTTGCTTCCCCGTGATCAGCGATTAGCGTCTATCGTGGTGATACATGAAGAAGGAAAACCCCGTGAGTTGTGTACCTCCTATAGACCCATTTCACTTCTTAATGTGGAACCTAAGATTCTGGCAAAAATGTTAGCTAATCGTTTGATTAAAGTGATTGGAGACTTGGTGCACTCAGATCAGTCTGGCTTTATTCCGACCCGCAACACTGCGTTGAATGTACGCCGTCTCCACGGCGTGCTGGCGAGGGCGGAGACGCTACGTGAGCCGGCCATTTTGGTCTCTCTGGATGCCACTATGGCATTTGACACAGTGGAATGGCCGTACCTATGGGCAGCTTTGGCGAAGTTCGGCTTCGGACCGGTATTCATTGGATGGATCCGGCTACTCCATGAAGAGCCCCTAGCCCAGGTGGTCGTTAATGGTAGAGTGTCGGCTCCCTTTGTCCTAGGGAGGGGTACGCGACAGGGGTGCCCTCTGTCTCCACTGCTCTTTGCCTTGGCTTTGGAGCCCCTGGCCGCTTGGTTGCGGTGGGAGCCGTCACTCAGGGGTATCAGGTGGACTCCCGGTTTTGAAGACCGCATCTCACTTTATGCGGACGACATTCTCCTTTACCTCACTTCCCCTCGGAAATCTCTGGGGGTGTTGTTTGATGTCCTTAGTTCCTTTGGGGGGAATTCTGTCTTGTCATCAACTGGGGTAAGTCCTGTGTTTACTCACTCACTGATGACACACCACTCGTACCGCGCAACTGCCCAATACAAATTTTGCCTTCCGGGTTCAAGTATTTAGGTATATATGTCTCGCGTGATCCTGCAGTCAGGAATCAGCGCAACTTGCTCCCCCGCTTCTTCGCTTAAAGGCAGATGTGAAAGCCTGGAGCAGACTGCCGCTGTCCCTGGTGGGCAGAGCAGCTCTCTTTAAAATGATGTCCGTTCCTAGATTTTTATATGCGCTTCAAAACACCCTGGATCTTGTGCCTTCCAGCTACTTCCACGAGATCGAGAGCCTCCAAAGTAAATTGCTGTGGACTGGACGTCCCCGGATTGCCTTGGCCAAGCTCACGCTGCCTTGGTACGATGGCGGTATAGCATTGCCTGATATCAGACGCTATTACTGGGCCTCACAATTAAGCTCAGTCAATCATGTGCTGTATGGCCCAGCTTCTAAACCGGCTTTTGCTATGGATAAATGGCTGCTGCCGGGAGGGGACTACAACAGGGCACTTTACTCTAAACGGTCAGATGCGGCGTTAACGGGGCCCACCAAGGTTGCGGTGCGGGTCTGGTACAACGCTAATGCTGCTATGGGCTGGTCAGACATTATCAGTCGAGCGACTCCACTCTACGCTGCTGAGAGGTTAGGCAATTTGTGGACTACCAAGGGCTTTGAAAAATGGGACCTCATTGGTATTAGTAAGGTGGGGGACCTTTGGCGGAAGGACAGGATAAAGACTTTTGAGGAGTTGCAACTTGAATATAAACTTAGCAATCAAGAGTACTTTCGGTACCTGCATGTCCGACACACCATTTCCTCGGTCTTTCCGACTGGCACTCTTGTTCCGGAGTCCTCACCCTTGGAGGACAGAGTGCTCGACGGCCATGTCCCGGACAGTACGATCTCCCTTATATATAAAAAACTGATAAATGACCGAGCAGACCTTCTTTTACAGCTCCATACGGCCTGGACCAGCGATGGACTGGAACTTGACGATGAGGATTGGCAGGCGGCGATATCCTCCCCGAAGGAGGTGGCAATCCCGGCCCGTCTGCGACTGGTGCAATTGAAAATCCTACACCGAGTGTATATGACGGGCCCTCGATTGTTACATATGGGGTATGCTTCGGATGGCTTGTGTAAGCGTGGGTGTGGAATGGTGGGTACTTTCCTTCATATTTTGTGGGAATGTCCGGCGGTGGTGTCTTTTTGGAATCGTGTGCATGGTGTTATGGAAGAAGTGACGGGTGTTTCGATTTTGCCTGAGGCCCGAAGGTGTCTACTGAATGTGTGGGAGCCCAATGACTACAACGTGGCTCAGACGCAGTGGGCCACCTTGGGTAATATGGTCGCCAAGCGTGACATTGCGCAACTGTGGGGATCGTCGAGGGCACCCAGTCTGTCGGCCTGGTCCAGAAACAGGGACTGGTGCATGTTTCGGGAAAAAACAGTCTACGTCGCTCGGGGCAGGCCCAAGAAGTGGGGGAGGGTGTGGAATCAGTGGAACCAGTACCGTGGTGAGATTTGTACTCCCCCTTTTGTGCCTCCCCGGAGGTGTTGCACTCCCCTTAGCGTGATGTTCCTTCTTGTCTTGATTTATGTTCATATATTGCTGGTTTGCTCTCTTTCCCCTTTCCCCCTCCCGCCTGCTCTCCCTATAGCTTTTCAACTTCACTTGTTACTGAGTAACAGCCTTGGATGCGGTACTCCCTCCCAAGAAGGATCACTTGTGTATAAGCTTTGTGTCTAGCCTCCACAGTTATTTCTCTTTTTAGTTTCTTGTTTGTTGGTTTTCAAAAAATATAAAAGAAAAAGACCTTATTTCTCCTGTGATTCAATGCATGGCTATGACATGTTTGTTTAATTGCTGCCGGGCCCTCGGGTTGTCGGCTAAAGTGCTGTGTAACTCACTTATCTGTTATGATCCTTGGAAATGTTGACAGCCGACCCTGAGTGGCTGCATGCTTGCTATTGAATATTCATGTTTGTCAATAAAGGTTTTTAAAAAAAAATATATATATATATATATATTTTTTTTTTTTTGTTGTAAAAAATGTGTACTCTTATCCAAACTGAAAACATGGACACATTTCACACTAAAAATATAGCACCAAATGCTAGGTTAATTTGGAATAATTTTCCGACAAGTTCACAAAATTACGCAAAAGCAAATTACAGGAATTTTGTACACCAATAAAATAAGTTAAATTTGAATATTAAAAAATAACTGAATACGCTTATTTTTGTGCAAATGTAACCCATGAAAAATATTTTGAAATAAACAAATATTTCTTTTTTCAAACTATCTAGCTATGGTAAGGTAGACTGCTATAATAAAGTGATTAGCATTTACCTGCTAATTATTATCAAAATCTCTATATGTACGAATATTGTGAGTGGAATTTGCTGAATACTTTGAATCCAAACTCATCATTCTCAAGTTGTTTCTGACATCCTGGATGAGGATAATACTTCAGGTGATGTTCTAAAGTAATCAAATTCCCAAAAAGGTAAACCTGCTAAGCCAGTATTCTTAATTGACTTTATTTCTTAATGTTGTCTTCATTTTGTATTAATTGTTTAGCCTCAAACTTATTGTAACTATGTAAAGGGTTTAGTGTAAGGATGTTAATAGAGCAATTTGAGAAGGCATGTTCATATGTATTCCTAAACAACATTATAGCAAACGTCCACTCCAGTGTAAATTTATAGACATATTTTCTAACAAATGTGGAGTATAAACTTATTGCTAAAATCTAGGACCAAAAATTTGAATATAGTTCATCATTTTCACTAAAACAGGGTTTAATAAAGGTAGACGGCCTACAATTAATATAGAATTTTTCTCTACTATATATTTAGTGTTGTCTTGAAGACAATATACTCATTTATTCATGGGTGTTTACGTACCACCAACTGAGCAGTAATGCAATGGAAGATTGTGCCATATAGTGGGTACAAAATGAAGGCAAGTAAGACTTGCTTCATTGGTGATCATATGTGGTCAGCAACCTATTAGGGAAACAATATATGTAAATCTTATAGAGATTCAAATTTCAAATGATTTAACTGAAAATTGGTTTCCAATTTGTCCAAGCGTGAAGGTTAGGTTCAATGAAAAATTATGTTAGCTTAAGCTACATTGTGTTTCAATTCTTTTTCCTTATTCATTTTCACAAGATCTTCTATAAATCAGTTATTTTTGTTACTGAGACCTTTACAAAGGACCCACACTTTTCTTGATTTGCTCCTTCCAGAGAGGCCAAACTGAGTCAGTCAGCTTGGCCCTCTGCACCTTAGATCCTGTCACCCTCATCTGTGGAGTTCTATAAGGATCCTTACTGAGGTCCACCCTGTACACCTGCATGATACCCCTTGTCAGCAACATCAACCCCCAAGGAATCAACATCATATTGTCAAATACCTGAACCAGTTTCTCTACCTACATGACCAAAGTCAGCATATGGATGAAAACCAACTGCCTCAAGCGCAACACAAAGAAGACGAAAGTTGTAATCTTCGACAAAGACACCTCACTCTGGGACTGCACTTGGTGGCCTGCCGAAGCCGGACTAATCCTCCTCCCAGCATAAACAACCTTGGAATAGTAATCGACAACCATCTCACCATGACCAGCCAAGTGAATGCAGACTCCATCTACCGCTTCCACACACTCAAGAAGATCTTCACATGGCTCCCAACCAACATTCGCAGACCCTCTCCTAAGCGCTAATCATGAGCAGGTTGGACTATGGCCAAGCACTCTATGCCAGAATCAATGCTCAACTGACCAGAAGACTACACACCTTACAAAACTTTGCAGACAGGCGACCCATCAACCACCCAACTGCACTCCAATTTCCCAGCATATCAAAGAGCTCCACTAGTTTCCAATTGACAAATGAACACTCTTTAAACTTCTCAAGCACACATATAAAGGCTTACACAGCATTGGCTCCCCAAACTTCAAGAACCACGTAAACGTCTGCAAACCTACCAGACACCTCCGCTCAGCCAGACTCCTACTTGCAAATATTTCCTGCAAACTTAACACTAGATACGGTGGTTGTGCTTTCTCCTATCCAGCTCCTAAAGACTGAAATAACCTGTCTCTGAAAATCAGACCCACCTAATCAGTTCTTGAATTTCACAAGAAGGCTCTTCATCTTCCCCTACTCTGTCCCGGCCCATACAGCTCCTTCTACAGCACCAGGGTGCCCTGCCGGGTGTGTTGTGATGTGTGTATAGTTGGCAATCATATGTGCGTCTTTTTTGGCTTATTTGTGATTAGTGTCTGTTTAAGAAACCTGGGATGCTGAAGTGTAATGGTTATGATTGCCTCGAATGTAGGTGACAGAAATGCAGATGAAGTGCTTTGTGAAACTGAATCTATGTCTGCATATGTGCTCTGGGAAGGACCTGATGCCAATAAGTGAGGTATCAAAAGTAATTTTATGCGTACAGGTATCGCATGCAACCTAGCTGCAGTAGGCTCATGAGGGGAGGGGGCGATTGTTAAAAAAGCAAGCTTATCCTATACCTTTGTTTGATTTCCTGTTCATGCTTACCAAACAGCGTAACCCTCAATTGGTATTTTTTTCCTGCTCTGCATTCTCCTGAGGTCAATCCTGACCAAATTAAATAGCTGCAGCCTCTGCGTATTACAAACTCCATTGTGGCTTTTCAGTGATGCTTGATATATTCTGACTTATTATGCTGCCCAAAAAATAACGTTAATGGTTGGCATCTGGTTTCATTCGGTGCTGCAATTTCACGCTTTTTGCACATGCAGTCGTTCATACCAAACGCTTACCTTTAGTAGGTCTTGCGAAGGGGAGGTGTTAAATAGTGTGCACTATTACAGCCCAAACTGCCATCTCTGCAAACAATATTGGTGTTTTGGGATTTTGGAAGAGTGGTCTCATCAACTTTTAGAGGTAAACAATTCAGGGGCAGAAAGTTGAACCGTAGTGATGTTTGCGCCACTTTGCATCATGAAGCACTGCTTCGCATCTTGATCTTGGGAGAAAACGTGCTTATCTGATTTTCTATAAACACATTACTTACAGTCTTGCACTTGATCATGCGCTGACATCAGAATATCAAGCTCACATTGATCGCCAGAATGCATAAACGACTAAACTGTTTGAGCAAAACCTACAACGTTTAGTGAAAGCCACTTGGCTGATGGGATATGTTATTTCTGTGAATTCAATTTAATAATACTGTGCACTCCACTACGAGACCTTCTACTTTCATTTGCGAACACTTTATGTCAACGTAGGCTGCCTCAGAATATGCAAGCTGAGTGACCGACTGCTGCAACTTTTAGGCAACACGTTGATGAAGAAATGCCCAGCATGCAAAATAACCAGCGCACCAGAGCGGCCTGCCCCGTCCAGACAGAGGAGCATGGAACGACCCTGTGGGAAAAAGTGAGCATCGACTTTGGGAGCTTCCCTGATGGCAGGGCGTCCCTAGTCATGGTGGAGAGCTACTCTAAGTATCCAGTAGTGGAGGTCGTCAGTTCTACTGCATTTGGCGGTATCGCCCCTGTCCTGGAAGATATTTGCGATGTTTGGATGTCCAAAAGACATCAAAAGCGACACGGGCCCCCGTTCCAAGGAGGGGAGTTCTGAGATTTCATGCAGCATCACAGGATACAACACTGCTGCATCACCCCTCAAGTGCCACAAGCCAACAGAGAGGTTGAGAGGTTTACAAGGACTCTCAACAAGACCCTGCACATTGCTGTGGCTACAGCTGTTTCTCGGGAGTACCGAAGCACCCCACACAGCACCACGCGTCAGGCCCCGAGGGAGCTCAAGTTCAACTATCAATGCTGCAACACCATCTCTACCTGCCCTGGGTGAACCTCGCCTCCCTACAACGAAGATGAGGCCCTAAAGTGGAGAAAACATCAGAACCAAAGAGCCAGTCACAAGAGGAGAGCCAGGTCCCGGAACCTGGTGTATGGAGACCGGGTAATCATGCGAGAACGGAGACCAGGGGGAAAATTCCAGACACCGTATGAACAGGGGTACTGGACAGTGACCAGCGTCAAGAGAACCATGATCACTGTGGAGAGAGGGAGAGAGGAAGTAACCAGGAACGTGTTGTCGTTCAAAAGAATAGATGGAATCATGGATGGAGAAGGAGACCGTACCGCAGGAGAAGCAGGAGAAGGCCCTTCCGAGATGGGAGGCCTGGACATCCTGCCAAGTGACAATCTAAGGGGACCGAGAGAAAACATCCAGAGATCCCTGCAGTTCCTCAGAACCCAGATGACCAAGATACAGTATAAGAATTGGCTTGGTAGTTTGGTCTGCCCTGTTCCCATGATGCACTGGGCTAGGGACAGACTAATTTGCATGTAGCCATGTTCTGAGCTGGGATGGTGCAGTGAGCTAAAAACGGTGATGGATCAAGCCCTGATCTGTTGACTGGGTATGAGTGTTCTGTTTAATTCAGATACTCTGTCCATCAACACCCCCTTTTCCCAAGCTACAGTATAGGTGGCATCAGTGGCTCGGCCCCAGGGGCGAGGTCATCACTCCAGATAAAGACTAAGAGACAATCCTGTCCTAAGCTCCCGACTAAGAGAGTTTGCATGCTAAGTGGCGAGTCGGACCCAGCCACAGAACCAAATCAAGCATTTGCAATGCAATAGGTTTCGCATTAGGAAAGTTTGAGCTATTGGTATTGTAAATGACAAATATTTTATTTATGTTTTGGTTTTGAAAATAGCGAAATTAATAGCTTTTATCATTTACAATGCCAATAGTTTTAACTTTCGCAAATGTGACACCTATAGCATTTGTAATGCAATATGTGTTGTATTCACGTGACTTAGATGTATTATTATTATAAATAACAATGGATTACATTTTTTTTAATAATTAATACTTAAATAAAAGTTATTGTAATTTATAATGGCAATAGCTTTAACTTTTGTAAATATCTTTTGTGAAGATTATGTTAAATGTATTTTATTGTGACGAAAATCCAAGAACAGAAGTGAAATATTAACATCTTTTTGTGGCATTTGTAATACAGCTTGGAACATTGAAAGAACATATTTGAACCAATTGTTGTTGAATGGTTGCACAGATTGATGTTGTGGTGGCGGTGAGTGGTGTTGTGGTGGCGACGAGTGATGCTGTGGCATTCAGTTATGCTGTGGTAGCGCATAGTGATGTTGGGGTGCCCCTCAGTGATGTTGTGGTGCCCCTGAGTAATTATGTGTTGGTGCCGAGTGATGCTGTGGGTGATAGATATGAGTGAAGGCGATAGATAGAGTGAGGGCGATAGATAGAGTGAGGGCGATAGATAGAGTGAGGGTGATAGCTAGAGTGAGGGCAAAAGAGTGAGGCCGATAGATAGACAGATAGAGTGAGGGCCATAGATAGATGGCTGTGTGTGTGTGTGGGGGGGGGGGTTGTGTGTGTGGAACCGCATGGAACATCTCCCCTTTCACAGTACATCTCCAGAGTCCATCCTATCACGTGTTTGTTGGTTTGCTGCATGTTTTTGTGTGGGCTGTACGTTGGGAGTACTAGTGGACTGTCCTTGCTTCCTGTGTGTTGTTTTGTAAAAAGATCTGCTTCATATAAATTTGCCTATACCTGAGTTGAAGTAATTCAGGTTTCACAATGATATTGACAATTGAGTCCTGGTCTGAAGTGATGCCCCTTCATTGCAAGGTGTCCGTGTTTGTGCTCAATAGATTTGAACTTTGTTGGTTTTAGCGGGATGTGTCTGAATAAAGGATGATTAACGTTTTCAAAAGAGACCAGATCCCGTTAGAAGACAACTCCGACATGAACTTTACTAATAACAGGGATGTCAATCTAAATGGAGGGCACCAGGCTCAAGCTTCAAGAGTAGGAAGAAAAACTGAAATTAAATTAGGAAGGACAACATCTGGGAATGGGACAGAAAGACCAGAGAAGCCTACAATTCACAGCAATAAAGAACAACACCATATCCAAAAAGAAGAGTCGATGCCGCTCCCAAATGAAGAGCTACCTTTAGAGGGACTGAGATATCAACCACATTGGTCCCCACCGGAAGACAATACTAGAGTGGTTACACGAAATGGAGAACAGCAGGATCAAGCTACAAGAACAGGTGACAAAAATGAAACGGGAGCGACAATAGCTGAGAAGAAGAAAATAAGGTCAAAGAAGCCTACAAGACATTGGAACTATAAACAAGACCAACTTCAAAGGGAGGAACTGACGCCACTCCCAATTGAAGAGACACCTCACTCAACGCAGACATCTCCTTCGAGTAAACCACACAACGATGATCGGGAATTAAAGAAAGTAGAAGATATCAACCACTCTTTACCTGTCTCTAGCTCAACACGAGAGACACCCAGAACCACACCCACTAATGATTTCTTATCATCACCAAATGCAGAAAACATACCCCACTTGGTGAACAGAATCGGATCTATCAGCCATACTGAGGATATAAAGAAAAGGATTTCAGCTAAAATAATTGTTCCGAAACATAGGAAAGACATAAGAAAGCATAGGTCCTCCATCCTTAAGAGATCTCTCCAGTATCAGAAAGATATCAAAGAGCTTCAGAAGCTAATTGGCAGCATGGTACAAGACACACTTAATACCCGACTAATGATGGAAAAAGTAATGGAAATTACGACAAGCACTCACTCCAAGGTAACGCATATCCAAAACCTGGTACACGCCTCACAAAGAAAGAGCAACGAGACGGCTATGCCACTATCTAATAGACACAACCGACCAGATAGGACCAGCTCCTGGTCGAAGGAGGAGACCCTGGCCTTGCTTCGCTCTTATGACCCTTCGGACCGAAAGGGAGAAGAGAGAATCAAAACAGTGCCGATAGACCCCAATTGAACATCTAAACAGAATGGAAGAATATCCAACCACAATAACTTACAACAAGTTCAGCTAACTGCCGAAGCGAAAAATATGACCCCCAGTAATCCAGGGAAACCGATGATATGCCTTTTACTCAACTGTCGCTCAGCAACCAAACACGCATCAGACATAGCAGACCTCATCATCAACAAGGAAATCGATTTGGCAATACTTACAGAAACGTGGCTTTCGGAATCTTCATCTCCGACCATGGATCTTTTAGTACCTCCACAATCAAACATTGTAAGACTAGACAGACCAAAGAAGATAGGAGGAGGCTTAGCCTGCATTCACCAATCAGATATTGAGGTCAACCAAATACAATCCGACCCACTAGAATCATGTGAATACTTAGGTCTTAATATAAGATCTGCAGCCAAACAGAGATGTAACCTGCATGCGCTGTACCACCCACCAGGAGAGAACGCCAAGTTCATCAATCAGTTAATGGAGATCATAACGGCCAACTCTAACACCAACGCCAATAATATTTACCTAGGCAATTTCAACTTACACTGGGTTGACTGCAATGACAAGTCAATCAACGCGCTCAAAGACTTCCTAACGGAACTAAAGCTCACACAAGCATGCACGCAACCAACTCACCTGAAAGGAGCAATATTGGACTGGAATATATCAAGAAACGAAGACACTACAATCCGCTCAATAGACCCATGCGACTGGTCAGACCATCACGCAATAACATTTTTGATACCCACGTTGAAAAAGAGCGAGACCTCGCAACCCACCAAGATAAAAAAAATGGATTAGAGACACAAAAGAGGAGAATATCGAACTACTAGTAGAATGCTGTGAGAGAGACCTAAAGCCTCCTAGCAACCTGCAGAATGTAAATGATCTGACAGATCACTACACAACATCAGTCTCGGAAATCGTCAACAACATCATGCCACTAAAGCTGAAAAGAGTCACTGAGAAGACAAAAAATCCATGGTTTAATGGGGCACTGAACGAAGAAAGGCGTAAATTGAGAATGGCTGAAAGAAAATGGAGACAACACCCTTCATCCCCCGAACTGAAATCCCTCAGAAAAGCCAGGAACCAATATAACAAAAAGATAATCAACTCTAAAAAGGAATACATAAGATCAGAACTTGATAAGGCCAAAAACAGACCAGGGAAATTATTCGAAATCCTAAAGGATCAATCAAATAAGCTAGCAAAATCTCCCCAAATGAACAAGAAAACACCTCTAAGCTGTGAAGAATTTGCGGCACTTTTCACGGAGAAGGCCAATTCGCTTGAGAAAGAGCTCAAAAGCGCAGCGGATAACCTACCCACCCAACCAATATTCACGATCGACTCCAGCCTGGAAACAGATTCTAACAAGGCCAAAAACAAAGCACAGTGGAGCACCTTTAAATTATATGACCAGAATACTGTCACCAAAATGATCTTGGATATCAAACCTAACAACCACTATAACGACCCTTTACCCGCGAAATGCCTAAAAGAAATCAGCCATATTGTGGTTCCAATCTGTATCAAAATAATAAATGCATCGCTATCTCAAGGGATCCTCCCAGACTGCCTAAAAACAGGTCAAGTCGTCCCCATAATCAAAAAACCCACAGCAGATGCTACAGACCCAAATAATTTTCGCCCAGTGACCAACATCCCTTTACTTGCCAAACTAATTGAGAAATGCGTGCAAGGCCAACTGAGTCAACACATCACCAACTTCTCCCTACTAGACGATTACCAATCTGGATTCAGAGCTGGACATAGCACGGAAACAGCGATCCTCCATATTGTTGACGACGCACTACAAGCCCTAGATCAAAATCGAGCATGCCTACTGATTCTCCTGGACCTATCTTCTGCGTTTGACACAGTAAACCACGAAGCATTACTGACCAGGCTGCAGGATAGGATGGGTATCTCTGGCACTGTGTGGAAATGGTTCGAATCATTCCTGCATAACAGATCACAGAGATTCCTGCTTAACCAGTAACTCTCTCCATCATGCCCTAACCCAATTGAAGTCCCTCAAGGATCAACATTATCCCCTGATCTGTTTAACCTGTATGTCGAACCTCTTACAGAAATTATCCGTAATTCACAGATCTCGTATCATATGTACGCAGACGACACGCAAATAAACATAAAGATCGCGTCCCTGGAAGACATCGACCTAATGAATGAGACGTTAAAATTGACACTGCAATGGCTAACAAACAATCACCTGAAGCTAAATACTCACAAAACTGAGTTCCTATTAATTGCTCCACCAAAGAACCAAACGGAAATGAAGGAATAGACCAAGCTAGTGACAGCGCTAAATTGCACCCCTACCCTAGTCTACTCAGCGAAATCGCTAGGAATCACATTAGATGAGAGCCTCGACATGCAAGCCCACATTAAATCCATGGCTAAAAGTGCCCGTTTCCACTTGAACTATATAAGAAAACTGAAACCATTCATCTCAGAGGCGGATCTGAAAATGGCAATCCAATCCCTAGTTATCTCAAGAATTGAATATGGGTGCACCAACTCAGCCGGCCTACCAAAAACGTCCACAGCACCACTAAAAGCATGCCTTAACGCAGCGGCAAGACTTATCTCTGGATCGAGGAAATTCGACCATATCTCTCCGCACCTGAAAGCATTAAACTGGCTACCATATGAAGCCAGAATTCAACTAAAAATGGCGTACACCACCCACAAAGCGCTCCACTACAACAGTCCTAGATACCTAGCCGGAAAAATTGAACTATCAGGAGGAAACAGACCAGCCAGGAGTGCCAAGGAACTGCTGCTGCGGCCAGCCATCTTCCGGAAGAAAAAGACTTATGATCGAGCATTCTCGGGAGCAGCCCCCAGAATCTGGAACTCACTCCCTCCAAACATTAGAAAGATTCAAAATACAATAGCATTTAAGAGAGAAGTGAAAAGCTTCCTGATGAGCAAATACCTCACATATTTTGACTCTGTTTTTAAAACTTACCCTCTTGTCTGCTGCACGATTACTGTGCACAGGCACCCATTGGAACCCAAAAACGAGCGCTGGGTAGGGCGAAATCGACTGTCCCACCAGCTGGATCCCTCACGCTAGGACAGGGACACGCCCACTCGAGGCCACGCCCTCTTCACTGCCCCCTTGCTATAAACATGTGCATGTGCCGGAAGCGCAGCGGACGAGCGCAGCGGGCGCGACGAATGCGCGCCAAAGGCGCGCATAAGGCAAGCTCGTCTGCGCTCGTCCGCGCCGAGTCCGGGCCTAGGGCCACCCCCCTAACACCCCTGACTACGAAACCCAGGCAGTACAGCTCCGAACAACTCTTAGAGCTAAGACTCCTACAAATGAACTGTAGCCAGCATCCTTACCACGTTGAATGTCTTCCGTATATATGTAACCTCTGCAAATCCACCCTCAAGCCCCTCCCACCCTCGGACCAGTGCCACGAGTACCGCATGTCCTTGCTTAACTGTAGGTCTCTGCCCAAGCATAAGAACGAATTTGCACTCTTGATGGAGGTGCACAAGCCCGACATTGTCTTCCTAACGGAAATCTGGCTCACCTTAGACTCCGACCCAGCCTTGGTTACAGCCATTCCCCCTGGCTTTCAAATCTCCCGCCAAGACCGCCCAAAAGGCAGAGGAGGAGGATTAGCAATTGTTCACAAAGAGCAGTTCCTCTGCCGAATCATTGCAGAAAGCATCCCAGACTACGAAAGCCTAGCGTTTAGTCTGGAGCTCTCGCCGAACAACTGCTTCTCAGGCACCCTCATATACAGACCTCCCGGCCCCCCAAAACAATTCCACATCCAACTAGCACGGATTGTGGCAGATCGTGTCAGCAGTTCCGCCAATTTCACATTGTTGGGTGACCTTAACTTTCACTCCGATTCCAAACCAGATCACACAGCAGCTCTTCTTACCGACGACCTTGCCGCGTTACATTACACCAACTGGTCAGCTCCCCTACCCACGATCAAGGACACCTGCTTGACCCAGTTTTTAGTAATTGTACTAATTTGATAACTAGTCCACCCCTCCCTCTCCCCTGGACTGACCATCTACTGGTCCCTTTTCTATGGCACACCACCAGACCCCCAGCCACCAAACCCACTATAAGAATAGCTAGACCGTGGTCCCGCCTCCCTATCGAGACATGGACCAAAAGACTGTCCAGTAACACACCCCCGCTTAATGAGGACCCATGCTTTGCAAACCTTTCTTATGAGGAATGGATTACCAAGTCACTCGACCTTTCCCTACCTAAACGGAAAACCACCACAAAACGCTGTCACAAATCAGCTCCATGGTACTCTGAATCCCTCAGAACTACAAAACGTCAGTGTAGACAAGCAGAAAGGAAATGGCGCCTGGACTCTCTGCCAGAAAACAAAATCCAATACCAAAAACTACTCAAAATATATAAAGAACAAATCAAGGCCAGCAAAACAGCCTATTTCGCCAACGAAATTATCCTGGCGAAATCTAAACCCAGGGAAATTTTCCGCATCGTGAAAAGCCTCACCAAATTACCACCCAGTCTAGATGAGACTAAGACCGCAGAACACTGCAACAACATGGCAGATTTTTTCCTGCAAAAAATTACTACCATTTATGAATCATTCCCTGCTCCTCCCAGCACCCCCTCTATCGCAAGCCATTCGGACCTGAACTCCACCCCCACTTTGGACCACTTTGCTCTTCTTAACCTCTCGACTCTTGAGTCCTTGGCAAAAAAAGTCAAATCCGGGTCACCGGGGGACCCAGCCCCGCCAGACATCATTATGTCAGCCTCGGCTATCACCCTACCCGTCATCATGGACCTCCTTAACTCCTCCATTATTACTGGCGTAGTCCCGCCACAATGGAAACAAGCCATGGTCCGAGCACTATTAAAGAAGCCCAATCTGGATCCCTCGAACCTCAGTAATTACCGGCCAATCTCTCTCCTTCCCTGGCTTGGTAAAATCCTAGAGAGACACATCAACAGCCAGTTGATCAAATATCTCGAAAACCACCAGCTTCTTGATCCTACTCAAACGGGCTTCAGACCAAGACATGGCACCGAAACCGCGCTCCTCATGGTCACCGAGGAATCCAGAAACATCCTGGACCAGGGAGGATCAGTGGCAGTGATCCTCCTTGACTTAAGCGCGGCTTTCGACACGGTCAGCCATGACACTCTGCTGGACCGCATGGCAAACATCGGCATAAAGGACAAAGCTTTGTCTTGGTTTGAATCCTTCTTACAGGACAGATCCTTTCGGGTATTTGATGGAACTTCCTCCTCTACCAGCAGACCACTAAAATGTGGAGTCCCGCAGGGCTCCTCACTGAGCCCGGCGCTCTTCAACATATATATGAGGCCACTGGCTGAAGTTGTTCGTCAGTATGGAATTAAGATCATTTCATATGCTGACGACACTCAGCTAGTGGTCTCACTGGCACAGGAAGTTAACCAGACCTCAAAAGGAGGGCTGAGGAAATGCCTAGAGGAAGTCAAGGACTGGATGTCCTCCTCCTCATTAAAAATGAATGGAGACAAGACAGAGCTTATGCTCCTGGGCCCTGCCAACCCTAACTCCCTCAGCACTCTATGGCCACCCTGCCTGGGCACCCCTCCGGCCCCAAAGGACAGCATCAAGAGCCTTGGGGTGTGGCTAGACAGATCTCTGTCCTTCGGCACCCAATCTACCAAACTGGCAGCCACCTGCTTCGGCCTCCTCAGAGTGCTAAGGAAGGTACTCCATCTTCTACCGATGGAGGCAAAACAAGTAGCCATTCAGGGCCTTATCCAGTCACGACTGGATTATAACAACGCCCTTTACCTCGCCGCCCCTGAGTACACGATACGGAGATTACAGACGGTGCAGAACTGTGCCGCGCGCACTTTGCTTCAGATCCCTCGACGTCAATCAGTCAAAAATGGACTGAAAAAACTGCATTGGCTACCCATTCCCCAAAGAATACAATTCAAAGCCTTATGCATTGCGCACCAGGCCTTCTGGAAAACGGGCCCTCTCATCACTCGCAACCTAGTGTCACACTACCTTGCCACTAGGAATCTGCGATCCAACCAGACCTTCACGGCCACAATTCCCAAAATAAAAAAGTCCAGAACTGGCGGTAGGACTTTCACCTATAACGCTTCCAAGCTATGGAACACCCTACCCCTCCACCTAAGGAAAAATCCCAACCTCACCTCATTCAGGAAACAGCTAAAAACATTCCTCTTCATTGCTGCCCAATAACACCGGGCTACCTCCTCTTGTTCTGTTGGTTTCTTAGCGCTTGGACGCCCCCGGGCAGCAATCGCGCTCTACAAATCGACATACAAATACAAAATACAAATACAAATACAAAATACAAATACAAAATACAAATAGTGATAACGGCTGATCATTGATAGGATCTATTGTTACTTTAAGACAGAGCACCGATGTCGCTAGTAAGGAATATGGCTAACTTTGAACCAAGATAAACGCTGAACTATGATGCGGTGCAGAAGCCTCTCCTGAGACCTAGTTATATACTTACTACTACCTCATGTTTTACCTGATTTATTCCCACGCCCTCACCTCCTGAATTTCTTATATTGATCTACCTCATAATTGTTTTACTGTCTAATCCGTGTTTCAAATATGTTAATCTTTAATCTAACACAGATCGTAAATGCTCACATTATGTAAACATAGTTAGATACTCACCCCCAGAGGCCATATTATTATCTACCTCATATCTGTTGTTTTAAACTGTAACTACTTATGTTAAACTTTAACCGACCTCCTAATGTCAAGCGCTCTGATACCCACGGGTCTTGTCCGCGCTATACAAAACACTATAATAAATAAATAAATAAAATTTAAATTGTTACAAAGAATAATCTTTTTTTTCATGCAGGCATGCAAGTCTCTATTTGTATATTATTGGACCGTTTTTTTATTATTTTTGTACCCTTTTAACATATATATGTTTTTAGTTGAAAAAAAAACGTGAAACACATTCAGTAGCTAGTCGACTACATCACAAACATAACTACTACATCTCAATACGTAGCAAATGTTCACTATCATCAAGTTTTCTTATAATATTTGTGTTTCTAAACAAATTAATCCACCCTACTAGGACCAAATAGAATACAAGTTCTTCAGGAAAGCTGTTTTATTGTTAATTTATTTCTAATTCATTTCAGTTGGTATTTGCGTGCATCATCGACCTTTTCTTGTAAATCTAAATCGAGTTTACTGTCTTTTTGTCATCTGCCAATAGAGGGCAGCAGTGCAGCATGTTGGACAGGGCTTGGTATTTATTAATTTTTGCTGGCAGGATAGCTCAGTTGACAACAAATAGCCATGTTGAATGTGTAACCTGCAAGTCCGGAAGTTTGAACCGATCCCGTGCTTCTACTCAGCATTTAATTCTTCCTAGAGGGCCCTGCAGTGATATAAAACCGACAGCGCCTCCGTGCTTTGAGCCCTAGTAACCTGTTTTTAGCTTAATAATATTCCCTTTCATCCTTGTGAAAGACACCCACTTCTCATCTTATGTACATCGATACAACATGATGTAATCATTGATGCCTGTAGGAATAGATTAATCTACGCTGGGAAAGTATGATGGCCCCAACCATTAGCATACAAGATGTTGTTATGTTATGTTATGTTAACAAGATTTATATAGTGCTCGTACACCCAGAGGTTTCATGGCGCTGACTGACAGATACTTTGGTGGTCGGAAAGTTATGTATGACCCTGAATGAACAACCAGGTTTTAAGCTGTTTTCTAAATGTCAGGAGATTGGTGCAGGAACGGATTTCCAGGGGGAGGAAGTTCCATAGTTTGGAAGCAAGGGTGGCAAACCTGCGACCTCCCTTGCGTTGGACCCTGTAAGTGGGGATGATCAGGAGATTTTGATTGGCGGATCGGAGGTTACGGGAGGGAGTGTATTTAGGCAGAAGGTTGTTGATAAATTGAGGGCTACAGGCGTGGAGGGATTTGAAGATGATGCAGGCCGTTTTGAATGTGACTCGTTGGGGAATGGGGAGCTAGTGAAGTTGTTTTACCAGAGGCCTTGCTGACTGCCGATGAATCAATCTGGCGGCCTGGTTTTGAGCCATCTGGAAGCGCTTACTGAGAGCGAGAGGGAGACCCAGATAGATAGAGTTACGTAATCCAGGTGTGACAGTACGAGAGCTATCACCACCTGGATCAGGGCTGGCTGGGTTAGTATCTGACTAATCTTCCTGATCTTGCGGAGCTGGAAACTACCGTGCTCACTTGGGTTTTTAGTGACAGATCTTTGTCAATAGACACCCCCAGGCTTTTGACCGAGATGTAGGGAGTGGGAGGGGAGCCGAGTTCTGGTGGGTGATTGTGCGTGCCCCAGAATAGTTGGCTTTTGCCCTTAAGGACTAGTTCGGTCTTGCCGGGGTTTATTTTCATCTGGTTGGAGTCCATCCAATGGCGGATGTGTAGCATGATGCTCTGGAACTCCTGGATGGATTCGGGGGATTTATCGATAGTGAAAATGAGTTGGAGATCGTCAGCATAGTTGAATGCGATGGCTTTGAATGCTTTAAGGGCCTGAATCAGGGGGACCATATAGAGGTTGAACAGACAGACAGCAAGGAGCCTTTGGGGGACCCCGCAGGAAGTGTGAAGTTTGGGGGCTGAGAAGGGGGCCAGGCAGACGGCTTGGGTACGGTCGCTGAGGAAGGACCTGATCCAGCTGTAGGCTGAATTGCAGATGCCGGCCTGTTTGACACGGTCGAGGAGAATGCTATGATCGACCGTGTCAAACGCTGCCAAGAGGTCTAGTAGGACCAGGGCCTGGGGGATTCCTCTGTATGCATTGTGGCGGAGGGAGTCCAAGACGGTGGTGATGACTGTCTCGGTGGAATGGGCGGGTTGAAATCCAGCTTGGAAGGGGTCCAGAAAGTTGCATTGCTCAATGAAGTTCGAGAGGTGGGTGGTTATGTGAGCCTCCAATACCTTATCCAGGTAGAGGAGGAGGGAAATTGGCCTATAATAAGAGAGAGTAGAGTGGTTGGCCCCTGGTTTTTTAAGAGGGGTACAACGACTGCCTCTTTGAAGATTTTAGGGACCACGCCTTGGGATAATGACGACTTGAGAAATGTCAAAATCGGAGGGGATAGCGCAGAGAATACGTTTTTTAGGATATGTGGGGACAGCAGTCCTGAGGAGAGCCAGATTTCACCCTGGTCAGGAGGGCTTGTAAGGAGAGTGCGTTGAGGGGTGAAAAGTGATCGAGGGAACAGGTGCTGGGGGCACATGCAGGGGAGAAAGGTGAAGGGTCCATGGCAGGGATGCTGGATTTGATGGCAGCGATTTTGTCGAGAAAGTATTTATTAAGAGAGTTGCATAGGTCCTGGGTGACCAAAGGCTTGGGAAGAATTCTTTCAGGGTTGGAGAGCTTGTTGACAATAGCAAAAATGTCCTTGGATTTGTTTTCTGAGTGTTCTATTATGCCCGAGAAGTAAAAGGCTTTGGCTTGGGTGATGGCTTTCATATAGTCTGCTCGAGCAGCCAGATAGCTGTTTTTTTCATGAGGGTCATAGACCCTCCTCCATTTCCGTTCCTTTTGGCGGATGTCTAATTTTTGGGCCCTAAGGGCGTGAGAAAACTATTTTTGAGCTTCCGAGCGACGGACGGTTTTGAGTTTTTTTAGTGGGGCATCTGTGTTGCTTGCTGTTAAGAGCCAGTTAGTAATGCACTGTAATACAGATCTCGGCCTGGCCGAGGGCTGCATTACAGGCTGGTATAGAGTTCTCAAGACTTTCCAGGAATGCTTGTTTGTCAAGGGTTCCCTATTTTCTGATGAGAACCCCCTTGGTTGTTATGGACTTACTATGCATTAGGATGGAGATGCTAAAATTAATCAAAAAGTGATCGGACCATATGCAGGGGGATATAATGGGCAAGGAGATAATAAGGTTGGTGCTCCACACCTGATCCAATATGTGTCCCTTGACGTGGGTGGCGGAGGTAATGTGATGGCTGAAATTGAGGCCCGAGAGAAGCTTCATTAGTTCACTGGCCTGAGGGCCACCGAGATCACTGTTACACCAGTAATTGAAGTCGCCAATAAGTAGGAATTTTGTATAGTCTGTAACCATGGCGGCCAGTTGGTTGCACAGTGAGAGAGGAAAAAGGGGCATGTGTTGTGGGGGTCTGTATATTAATATTCATATTAGTAGTCCAGCTTTCGATTCGAATTTAAAGATAAGATTATCTGCTGCAGGGAGGTCGAATGTCAACATGTTGGTGAAGACATGATTTTTATTAATGATGACCGCTACTCCCCCTCCTGCTTTCCCTGGATCCCGGTCAATGTGCAGGATATAATAGTTGTCTGGGAGGGGTGCCAAGATGTCCGGGGAGGAGCCAGTAGAGAGCCATGTTTCAGTGACAAAAAAGATGTTGGGTTTGTTAGATGAGAGGAAAAGGAACATATCTATGTGGTGTTTAACTAGGGAGCAGGTGTTGAGGTAGGAAATGTGCAATTTTTGATCTCCAGCTTGCGCTGGGATAGGTTGCTGGTTCAGGCGAGGGGCGGTGGGCAGGAGTCCCAGTGGGCTGGTGGGGTTTCGGGGGATACCCAGATGTATCAGACGGTCGAGGGTGGTGGAGCAGGGCGGGTGGGTTACCTGGTGGAGGTTTCTTAGGGTTTCCGAGGAATATGTGGTGAAATGGGATGGGGAGCTGGCCCCTGGGTCTGGTCTGGTGCGGACGGGCGCAGACTGGCTTGCCCCCGGTGCGCCTTTGGCACAACCACTGCGCGCGTCCGCTGCGCGACCGGGTAGGTGTGGTCATTTTGTACTCGTGAGGGCAGGAGGGGTCAAACAACTGGACCTTCAACCCGAAACTTCCCCCAAAATCACGGCTCAAGTTTTATGTTTCCCACGTCAGCGGTAAATCGGCTGAGAGGGGGAAATGTGCAAGAGTGCAGGTAGGTAGGGTAGTGCAAAGCAGTTTTTAAAAATTACAATTTAAAAATTTGTCAGCTTAACTGTTTCCCAGCTTCCGCCTCAGGAAATGCAATCTGTGAGTTCTGCGCGCGTGAGCCTCAGAGTGTCTTTTGTACTCGTGAGGGCGGGAGGGGCAAAAAAACTGGACCTTCAACCCGAAACTTCCCCCAAGATGGCAGCTCAAGTTCTATGTTTCCCGCGTCAGCGTTAAATCGGCTGAGAGAGGCTAAAATGTGCATACAGTGAATAGTCAGGTTTAACTTTTCTTTGCCAAAATTCTCCTGAGGCAGATGAAGAATTGCGAGGTGATCACAAACACTATCTGAAGCACCAAACAATCAAGCACAGACCTGCCTTTGTTGGTGCATTACACAGTCTTACGCAGGTTCTGCTGTTTGTAACTGTGTAGTGTCTTGTTAGATTTGGCCTGAACCCATTGGGATTGCTGTGCATGTGGCGGAAGACTGCAGTTAAAGTAATGTTCAGACGCACAGCTGTTGTGTGTTGAGCAGTGTATGCCCCTGTTTTTTTAGGCCCACTTGCAAGAAATTCGGGGTAAGCCATGGGCTAGTGAAAGGTTGTCTTAGTGCTTCAAGTACAGCCTTGTGGGTCAGTTGTTAAATGTGAAAACTGGGGACTGGGCTATAAATCACACTCGATCGCCTTAATTGTTCTTGTGCATATGTTTTCATTTTCCTAAGCTTTTGCTTCTTTATCTGCAAAAATGCAATCAAGACACTGAAAGACACCTCTGAGGGTATGCAGGCGAAATTAGAATTTGTATATTCCAAATAGTTTTGAATGGATATAGTTATACTTTAGCCACATTTTTGCATAAGTGTTTTTTGCCAAGCTCCTCCGCAGGCTATTGCAGGGCCCTACTGACAATTGGGGATAAAGTGACGTGCCCAGGATCACAGATTTTTCTGTTTCTGTAATGAGAAGTAACATTGCTTCATATTCTGGTGTCTCAGTTCCAAAGTGGTCAGCTGGGCAACACTTCAGACGTGTCTCAGCAGTTTATTTATTTGCTGAGGGCATTCTCTCCTCCCTCCGCTGGTCCAAATTCTAAATACCGTGTAATCAGAAGGGGTGATCAATAGACTTTAGGCCACTTTCCCGGTGACTAATTTACCGCAGCGGTCTCCGCTGTAGACCCTTCCCGCGCCATCTAGGTAAGCCTACCCCCCAGATCCCCTTGCCTCCCGGCGGTTTTAATCATCCCTTAATCCTTGGTCTCTTGTCACCAGGTGTCTGAGCGCGGAAACCCCACGCTTATCCACCGTGGAAACAATTCCGCAGCTCTCCGGGGTTAATACACAATTGGCTTCCTCGGTTCGTCACCCTAGGTAATTGCACACCCCTGGCTCCTGCCCTACACAGCCTAGACCCATGCACACCCAACAGGGTTCTCCTTATTGTATGATTGACACTGGTATGTATGACACTTGTCGGCACGCACCTACACGTATGATAGTCCTTATCTTAATTCACCATTGTTTTAACTTACACTTGCGCCTTGAACGACTGGCACTGACCTACTGGCACTCACCTACACGTATGGCAGGTACCACCTTAAAGCATGGCGTGTAAATCAAAACTGCTCTATGTTACTGGTTGATGATAGCTGGTTAATCTATGTCCCCTATATGTTTTTGTCTCCCCCTTGTAATTACAGGCTTTTACATTCAGGCAATACATTGGTTGTCCTGATGATGATCCTTGATTTTAACAGGATCGAAACGCCGTCGACAGTTAATGTAGCCTAAACATTAGTTCACTATTATGTGCCATAATTGCGTTTTTTCTACATGAGTCAAGCTAAACTAATTCCATCTACTTTCTAGCTGCTCACAAATTGTAAATTGCCTGAGAAACTTTCTACCCCTTGTATATTGTAAATTGTTTGTCTAGCCTTGTTGGATACAGGATTGTGTCCCACTGTATATATGTTGGTTTGATATTTCCTTATTACATTATCGATTAAATTTGAGGTCCGGCTGGACTTCCTGTTCATTATAGCGCAGATTGTGGCCTATAATTACTTAACATTGTACCTCCCTTCTGTCAAGGACCGCTGTTGCTCATTTATACTAATACCCTTGGTCCTTGCTTACCGAGTGGGTTCCCTTGTTCTTTTCAATAGTAATTTTACTCTGATGGCAGCTGGCGTGCTGCTCTGCAAACTCCTCGACCCGCAAGGATTCTGTGGCATCTCCAATCAAAAGAGGGGGGAGAAAGTGGATTACACCGGTCTCTGTGGCCACAAGTGACTGGCAAGTAGATAAAGAGTGCGCGGTAATCTGGGCAGTTATGAAACGATAATCAGTGTTATTAGATGTGGCGGCCGCGAGCCCCTGACGCGACGCAGGAAGACGCAAATGTATAAAATGCGCCGGTGCCATTTAACCAAGTCTATGGCCCTCCCTGTCTACGAGTGCTTCTGGTTAAAGCGAAAGTTCAAAAGCAGAAAAAAACGGACCCAGACAACTTTCCTTTGCGACTGTATGCTCTAGAAAAATAATAAGCGTCCGTGAGCGTGCACATCCCGAAACCGGAAGTTCGGGAGCGCCACGCCTGTCGTTGGGCGGGACTTTCCAGTGGTGACGCGGGGCTGCAGAAGGCAGGAGTGGCGCCGATGCAGTGAGTGGGGCTTAGTTGTACTGGGGGCGGATGTGGTGTGTGTCTCTGTATGTGTGCGCTCGTGTGTGTGTGTGCGTGCACGCATGTGTGCGCTCGTGTGTGTGTGTGTGCGCATGCGTGCGCGTGTTTGTGTGTGTGCATGTGCATGAGGCTTGCAAGGGAGACAGGAGATGGACACAGCAAGCGCGCAACCTGATCCGATTCCGGCATGCTGCGCGTGCCCATCTCCTGTCTCCTTGGAAGCAGACTCGCCGACTATAGGTCTCGCTGTGACATCGCTTCGCATAGCGTCGCAGGTGTGAAACCTAAAAAGAGACTGAGTTGAGATGGGGTGTAGTGAGTCAGCGGTGCAGTGCTCAGGCACAGCGTGGGTCGGATATGTGCACCCACATGCTCAGACCTGGCGTGCTATGGGCGTGCTAAATAAATGGGGCGTGGAATCACGGGGCCAGTCGTGACCCAACCAAAGTACTGTGTGGTTCATTTCTGTGGCACAACAATATTTTAGGCCTTCAGCGCTGCGCAGTTCATAACGTAACAACGCCCAGTGCGACAATAACCTTTGGCGCACCCACGTCCCATGACCGCCTCCTCGATTCTCTCACTACCACCTGTAAAAGTGCCCCTCATCCCTCCTATTATAAGATATTGCTAAGCACAGTGCCCCCCTGAGGTCACTGTGCCCCCCCCCCAGGTTAGCGCCTAGTGCGGCCGCACCAGTCGCACTGCCCTAAAGCTGGTCCTGATGGAGAACATTTGTCATTCATACATATTTCGATGTTTTATTGTTTCTCATGTAATGGAAGGTTTACACAAAGAGTAGTCGTTCTTGATGGCATGCTTATTTCGTGAAAATCTCTAGGCTCACCCATTCCAGGAATGCTGATTGGAGACAGTTTAGTGCCGTTTCCGTTAACAAATCAGTGTCAGGAGCGCAGACCAAGTGACTCTAAAATTAATGGAACCAAATCCCTAACGCCGGTTATATGTACCAATGTATATGTATGTTATATGTACCAATCACCACTAAAGGATAGCAAGTGAGAAAATCCTGTGTCTCTCTCGAACTTTACAGAGATGACAAGTATATGCAGGGGTCAGCACATCTTTTCCATTGATGTAGTGGCTAGAGAATATGCTAGGGGACCTCCAGAAGAAATATATACTGAAGTCAGAATATGTGGCCAACACAAAGCTATGTGGCAGCCACGTTTTGCTAGAAGTGAAAACCGTATAACATGATCAACGGTTGCACGAGTGTTTCAACCTTGTAGGCTACAGTGACACTGATGCAAACTCACAGTCAGCTTAATTCTCAAGGTGTACCTTGATCGCAATACTTTAAGAAAAGATTCTGTTACTCAGCGCGTGGAATGAATTCAGTGCATACATCCATGGTGGAGTCAAACTTGAAATATTAATACTCAGCAGGCCCTTTAAAGTGGCTAACTAGGCATTTATGGAGACAAATATGTACTTTAATTTTCTTATTAGGCTCACTTCCTGTGTCAGTAGATTAATATGACCGCATCAAGAAGGAAAGGAATTAAATGAGATGTTTGTACATCTTTCGATCCAGCTCAATTGCTTACTTTTCGTCTTGCACCATGTGAAGTTGTTTTGCTTTCGACTTGTTAAATTCCTGTGTGCTTTTTACTCTCCGAAATGTTTTAAGGAGTAGGCCTCCCTCTTCAGCGGAGTCTTTTGGAAGACATTTCTGAGTCTGAAGCCACAACTAATGTCACTGCCGTCCTTGCCCTCCTTCCCTTGTGCAGTGGTTGTGCTTAACAATGTGGGCGTTGAGCAGCCCTCATGCATCTCAAAACTGGGTCTGCTGGAGCGGTTATTTTGTTCCATGGCCACACATCTTTCTCCAGCAAGTCTGGTTACAAGTGAAGATCCTCAGACAATTCATTCCTGCATTATCCTATCATTTATGATGTCCTGCACAGATGGTGTCAGCTGCCCTGGCTGCACCTATACACATTTTTGTCAGCTGCTGGGGCAAAGTGTATGCTGGCTGCACTGTGGTGTTAGCTCCGATGGTGGATCATGGTGGTATAACAGTGAAAGTTGATGGGGGGCGTGGCTTGCGCGCCATCTGCAGAGGACGTCTTTCCCGTGAGCTCCGCTACGGACTGATCCGCGGATGCCGTGAGGACTCTTCCTGCCATTTTTCGGACAGCTTTTTTGGTATACAACAGTGTCGGAAGGTGGATAGTCTACAATGGAGCGCTTGTGCAGCCTCTACGAGCGGCATTTCACCGAATATTTACAACGGTAACTTTTCTCTGTCCTCTCATCACGGACGGCCGCCATTTTGTTTGCCGACTGCGTGAATGTCTCTCTTCGTCGCTTCTTCAATCCCCATTTCTTCGCTCCAGCATTAGCTTGTTTTGGATATAATAGTATGGTGCTGCTCTCTTTACTGACTGCTCAGAGTTCCTTTCTACTTTGTGCGCTTTACCTACTTAAGCCTACTGCGAACCTGCTCCTCTGAGGAAAAACGGCCGCCATTTTGAGTCTCCTGACTGCGATGTTTTCTACTTCTAAATGAGGGCTTTGTGGTGATTGCCTCACCGTCTTTTCGTGACACTCGCTCTCCTGGTTTCCCATAATCATCTGCCTCCTGCATTTTGACATTACTGTGCCTATACTTGCCACTACAAGCCATACTGTGTTCCGGCTTTTACTCTGTATTTTCCTCCGGTCCGACACCTTATAACAGCGCTGTGTTATACCACCTTGTCCATGTACTGGTCTTGGATGATGCCTCTCCTACGGTGCTGTGTGGCTTTTTGTTGACTTCGCACTGAAGTATAGTGCGTTTGCTTGGCGGTTTCTTTTTTCTTCGCCTTATATTTGCCACACATTGTGTGCCCCTATTATCATAGTACATCTCTGAACCAGTTCCAACATTACAATTTTTCTGGACTCTGCTTTTCACGGTGGTACATCTCTACTTCCTATCTGCTTCTGGAGTCCCGTACCATGGCGAATGTCTCTACCTCGCCGAAGATGTCGCAGACCGGAACCAAACCTAAAAGACCTAAAAATGACCCGCCCTCCCACATTAACTCTTCGACTAATCCAGTACTGGACTCCATCCTCGAAGAGGTGCGTGGTCTTCAACCTTGTCTGCTACTAATGCTAAACTTCAACAGATTGAGGAGCGCTGGGTGGTTATGGAAAATAAAGTTTTGAATTTAGAACAGGGCGTGAGCGATGTCCAAGACCTCTCAACTAAGATTCCACTATTGGAACAAGAGATCCACAAGCTCAAGCTTCACACCGAGGATTTGGAAAATCGCAATAGACGAAATAATCTATGTGTTTATGGTGTTCCGGAAAATTTGGAGGGGGCTGACATGGTCTCCTTTATTCGGAAATTTCTCCAGGAACTTTTGGAACTCCAACCATCGTCACATCCTCTCAACATCCAACGAGCGCACCGTCTTGGCCGCATCAATTCCAATGCCTCCAAACCACGTGGCATCATCATGCTGTTCTTGGAGTTCACAGAGTTAATGGCTGTCTTGAAGGCTGCCAGGGCCAAACGTCGTCTCCAGTGGTCTGGTCATAACATTTTCATTTCACAGGATCTTTCATCTGCTACAAATGCTCGGCGTAAAGAATTCCTGAACCTCCGTCCCATGATGCGACAGCTGAACATTCAGTATGGAATCCTACATCCCTGCTTCTGCAAGATCACACATAATGGTCGCACCAGATCCACAGAAACTTCGCGATTATCTGCTAAGTGTCTCTCCTTCTACTATGGACACTGCTAGCTAATGCTTTTATGTATTTCTTTGTTCTCCCTTTCTATTGCCATTATTCTATTCTATCTGACCTCTCTTAATTTATCTTCCTTATCTATTTTTGTCAGCTACTTCCCTCACATCCTTGTGTTTTTCCTTTTACTATCGTCCGTCTCCTGAGTGCTCGTGGGTCGTGTCCTCTCTGTGGTGTACCCTCGCCTCATATGTTTTGGTTGCTCTCTTTTTCTCAGATCAAGCCTTCGTGCCTTGATCTGTTCCCTTTTTTTCTTTCTGTCTTTACCTATCTTTCTTACCTTTCTCTCTTCGCTATCTTTTTCCTAAGTGGTCTCTACTTTTTTCTCTATTCGTCCAATTGTTGCTTCCTCGTTTTTTGACTCTTGTTGGTTTTGCTATCGTGAGCATCCTACGGATCCACTGTTTAACTGATATTTTTTGTCTTCCCTTTTTGTAGTGCTCTCCTTGCCATGTGTCGCTTCCATTTGTCGCCCATCCTCCCCTCCTCCCAACATGTGTAATTTTGTTTCTTGGAATGTGCGAGGTCTTGGTCATCCTGTCAAGCGTCAAAAGGTATTGTCACACTTAACCAAATTTCATTCACAGGTTGTTTTCCTTCAAGAAACGCATTGCTCAGACGTTGAATCACTTAAGCTTAAGAAACATTGGGTGGGTCAGGTTGTGTTTTCTCCTGCTGTTCACAAAAAAGGAGGGGTTGCTATATTGTTCCATAAAGCTTTAAATGTTCAAATTATTTCCTCTCAAAATGATAGTGAAGGACGTTGGGCAATGGCAAAGGTTGTTATACACAACAAGACGATGGTTTTATTGAATATTTATGGCCCTGTTCGCCCAGACCCAAAATTTTGGAAAGATATCAAAGTGCTCATTGCATCCATAGATTGCCCTGATTTTATAGTAGCTGGTGATTTTAACCAATGGTTAGACCCTTTTTCAGACCGATTGTCCTCTAGTAAATTTCAGCCTGACAAATCTCATAAGAGTTTTCAATCTGCCATTGCCTCGCGTCCTTTATATGATTCCTGGAAAATGTGTAACCCTGATTTATTGGAATATACTTTTTTTTCTAATGTTCATCACACACGTTCGAGAATTGATTATATTATGATTAGTAAGTCTCTTCTCCCCTCCATTCAAAAATCTGTAATTGGTTCTATTTTTATCTCCGATCATGCTCCTGTATACACTACCCTAGATCTTTCCCTTAGCCCCTCTCAATTTAGTCGTTGGAAATTTAATTCTTTTCTTTTATCTGATACCACTTTCATGAAAAAATGTACAGAGTGTTTCAATGAATACTTTTCCTTTAATAAGCCCTCTGACACCTCAATTCCCATCACCTGGGATGCTTTTTAAGCCTCTTTTCGAGCTTTTACGATTTCATATGTTTCCACAAAAAAGAAGCTCAATAGACAAAAGTATGAAGATCAGCTTAAACAGATTAAAAACCTTGAACACATATATTTTACTTCTAAATCCTCCTCTGCCCTTCAGGACTTGATTCTTGCCAAAACAGACCTTAACAAAATTATCACTAATGAAGCTTGTCACACCCTCCTTAAAATAAAATCTAAATTTCATGGTGGCCAGAACAAAGCAGGGAAAATGCTGGCCAATTATTTGAAAATAAAATCAGAACGCAAAGCTGTTGGTCCAATCTTTAATGATTCTCTTAATAAACTGAATACCTCCGATGAAGACATTGCTGAAGTATTTCACAACTATTACCAAGCCCTATACTCAGATGATACACACCCCTCGGATGCAAACTTAACAACATTTTTTGAAGGTCTCCCTTCCCCTCCTTCCCTCCCAATGGACTTCTCTCACTTGGAATGTGAAATTACTCTCCAGGAAATTACTACAGCCATCCACTCTCTCAAAAAATCAAAAGCCCCTGGCCCTGATGGTCTGCCTATCGAGTTTTATTCCTCCTTCCATTCCTTTTTTGCCCCTAAACTCCTTCAGTTATTTATTTTTTTTATTTCAGAGGCTAAGGCCTCTGGGTCCTTTTTGGATGCTCTCATTGTAATTATCCCCAAACCTGACAAGGATCACTCACAATGCAAAAATTACCGCCCCATATCTTTAATTAATTATGATTGTAAGATTTTTGCTAAAATCCTTGCCTCTCGTCTTGATTCCATTATCCCTCGCTTAATCAAAACAGACCAGGTGGGTTTTGTTAAGGGCAGACTTGCTGCTGATAATGCTCGTCTCTTTTCCAATGTCCTTGCTCATAGTAAAAATGTCAAATCCCCCTTGGCAGCCCTTTCCCTGGATGCTGAGAAAGCTTTCGACCGTATTAATTGGCAATTTATGTTCCGTACCCTCCATTGGTTTGGTTTTGGCCCGAAATTTATATCCTTGGTTAAGCTCCTTTACTCATCCCCCCGTGCCAGTATTTTTGTTAATAACCAATTTTCCACATTCTTTTCATTGACCAGAGGCACAAGACAAGGTTGTGACCTTTCCCCTTTATTATTTATTTTATGTCTTGAGCCCTTTCTAGAGCGCATTCGTTCCAACCCTGATATTACTGGTATAAAATTTTCCTCTGTTGAAACTAAATTATCTGCGTATGCTGATGATGTCCTTATTTACATGTCTAATCCGGAATCCTCCCTTCCACCTTTTTTCAATGAAGTTCAGTTGTATTCCTCCATATCAGGTTATAAGCTTAATTTATCCAAAACGGAAGTCCTACCCCTTAACTCACTTTGTTTTCAATACATGTTTAATAATACTGATTTTGCATGGTGCCCAACTAAAATTAAGTACCTTGGTATATGGTTTTCTTCTTCTCTGAGGGACACCCTTAAATTGACCTTTGATTCCCTAATTAGCAAAATCCAATCTCTTATTCAAATTTGGTCCCCCTTATTTCTGTCCTAGTGGGGCAGATTGGACACCATCAAAATGATGATCACCCCACATGTTTTATACACAGTTTCTATGCTCCCTTTCAAAATTCCTGTAGGAGAGTAGGGTCTGCAATCCTATGATCACCCAGATTTTTTGCTTTTGTTTCACTGGTTTACGACTTTCTCTGGCTGTGGGCCTGCCAATCAGACCCACAGCCTGGCTGTTCTCTTTCTAAATTACGATATGTACCCTAGGTGCATTTACCAATTGGTACTGGGCCACCTTACAAGACCCTGTAACTCAGGGCATAGGTGTACCCAGGGCCGCCAGGGGCTGCAGCATGTATTATGCCACCCCTGGCTGGCCTCCTAAATTTGACACAACTGGCTGCATGACAGCTGGGGCGAAGTCGTGTAATCACCCTTTGCTTTAGATATAGTAGCTCTATATCTAACCATACAATGGACACCCGAGTCCCTATCAGTCACTCCTATGGCAGGCCTTGACAATCCTGAAGGCAGAGTGCATGGGCTCGCGTGAACTGTGTTCTGGCCCGAGCCGAGCCGGTTGCAGCTTGCGGAGAAAAGACCCAATGGCTGTTCCATGGTAACGCGTGCCACATCGGTAACTTCGGTGTCGCGTTATCAAGACATGTCGAGTAAGGTGTCATACGAATCGGGATGTTGCCCTCTCCCCAACTCTGGCGACGAGGTTAGCATTCCGCCCTTCTAGAGGGACACGACATGTACGTAACTGTGAACCCCGGTTAACGTTAACGAAAGCCTCAGCTCCACAAAATGGATGCTGCCACCACAGACACGAGTCTGACCTCCTGCTGCTGGGAGTCCTTCCAGCGAGGAGCGCTTGGACAAAGGGTTTCCTGTCGAGGGCGGTGTTCGCACCGTCCCAGACAGGGTTTGTGTATTCTGGGTAGGTAGGGCTTTTGCGAGAAGGTGACTGCGGAGTGGCACCCCGGTGCTCACTACGCATCTGCCGGTTAGAACCAGTTCCAGGGGCGACAGCCCTGGCCTGGGGAAAGTCCGGCAGGGGAGAGGGGTGTAACTACCCCCCTTCCTGGTCCCACCCTTAGGGCAGGACCTAGTCATGTACCCGCCCCTTTCTTTAGGATAAAGGCCGGAGCGGGGACCCTTCCAAATTAGATCATCTTTGAATCAAGAATACTTTCTACGAAAGGACTTCAAGACTCTTCTCAAGATTTCTCCCTTGTGGCTAAGGAGTAGTCACCCTGCATCAGCGGGCACCATCTAAGAACTCTGCGGTTTGCTGTAAGTCCTTCCTCAAGGAATCCGACGGCCCAGCTCGACGAGAACCGGCTTCCCTGGCACCTCTGACCTCTACCCCCGTCATCAGCTCAGCTGTGACCTGTGGGTGCGACGAGACCTCGAGGGACCGGCCATCATCAGAACCTGCACGCTCTTAAAAACCAGCACGACCATCGAGGTAACTCTCTGGTGAGTGCTCTGGGGTCCGAGAAGCCCCGACCCTGAGCCGCTCCAGCTCCGAAGTGCAGTCCCCCAGCATCTCCACGATCTGCGTGGGGCCCTTCTGCTCGCTGCTCAACACGTTGCCTGGTCACTAGCCGCTGGCTTGTGTCCTTCTGTGACGACATCCGAGAATCATCACTGCCGGTCTGGTTGCTCCAGACTGGCCCTTGCTTCCATCTTTTCGAGAAGCACCCTGGACCCTCCTGGTCCACTCAAGACGCCGACAGCGACATCCGTCGTGGGACAGCTCGCACCTCCACCGTGGTCGCCGACAACGCCTCCTGGTCCGTGAGACTGCAGAGCCTAGCGTCGCCCACTCACCTGGTCGAGGTGACGGCCAACTAGGTGCCTTCCTGGTACCCTCTGACTACTGGCTAGTAGTACGAACTTGGTCCCCTCTGCTTTCAGGTTTCTTCAATCTCCGATCCAGGCTTGGATCTCTACGAACTATTCAGCACTGGTCGCCGGCCAGCAACTCCTTTTCTTCCGGCTCCTGGCTCGTCAGCGAAGACCCCGACGCCTGTAAGACTTGTGCAGCCGCAGCCCTCGTGGCTAGGTAACTCGGCATTTCAGTGCCTGCATAGCCTCCTTACTCTAGGGTCCCGAGCCCCTCGCTTCCGACTTGCCTTAAACCTTTCCGTGTCCTCGGACACTTGTTTTAACTGTGCACTTAAAGTATTTGCTAAAGAGATTTGGTTTGTGCTAAGTACCCTGTCCTCATAAAGAGTACAGGGCTGTTGTGATTCTTAATAAATATACTGTTTATTTTCATAACACTTGTGTGGTGTCCTTTCACTGGGTGTTCAAGGGGTACATGTGTGGTAAACAGCTGGCTTAACGCGCCCTCTCGAGTCTTTAGCCTTAGACTGCTCGTATCCACGCTACTAGGATAGCTGGTCTATAGGTTGACTTACAACCAAACACCATAAGGGTCGTTGGAACGATACATAGCGGTCGCTAGAATAGCGAACGTTGCATATCGGGCCAACTTCTCACATTGGTGAGCAGCGGTTGGGATTTGAGCTTGCTGTTGTTTTACCACACGTATCCTAAGAATATCTTGTTGAAAGATCGCGCAAGTACTGTTAGTACATATAACTAAAGCTTAGAATACTCTGAGTTCTACTGAACCAGCTGTTGTAGCTCCTCAAGGCTTAGCACACCTTGGCTACAACTCTTAGCAAGGGATCAGTAGGAAAACACATAGTGTAGGTAGGTGCATCACTTACACCACACTAGAAACAGTATGTCGGGCCAAGGAGGAAACTCTGAGTCTCCCCTTGTGTCAGTTGACCCTCCACAGGTCATCCCTTCAGGATATACTGTGCTGAGCTTCAAGGAGTTAAGACGACTGTGTCACTCCCGGAAGATTCAGCAGGGGTCTAACCCCACAACGTCCTTTCTGATTGGTCTCTTGGAGACTTATGATGCCAGGAGAGCTGAGAAACTTCGTAGCTCTTCTAATCCAGAAGGAGACATGCCTCCCCTCGAGGGAACCCGAGATGATCCTGACCTCATCCACCTCGTAACTGAGAACGAAGAGGGAGAGGAGGACGAGGATGAGGATCTCTCTGGGGACGAGGCAGATAAGGGACAGGTAGAAGTCGTCAGACTAACACGGTCCAACTTAAGCAGGCACGATAGTGGTACTGGGGAAACCCCGGCGCTGCTGTCGGTTCCGCTTAACCTGGGGAATGGACGAGCCCGATCTCTGTCAAGAGACTCTGGCAGATCCCTTCATACCAACGGCTCTCACAACTCTTCTCAAAGGGGGATGACGTCCCCTCAGAGGAGAGTGTACGAAGCGAAGGAAAGGGCAGCTAATCTAAGGATCGAAAGGGAAGAACTTGCCCTGGCCAAGGAAAAGCTTGCTTTCGCTAGAGAGCAACAGTTAAGTGGGGCAATCCCCACTGGTGGCAGCAATGTACCTAGTAATAGGGAAAAGAGTTTCGATACGAAACACCTTGGGAAGATAGTGCCCCCCTTTAAACAAGGGGACGACATCCACAAATGGATTACTGCTTTGGAGAGGGCCTGCACTGTGCAAGGCGTTCCCCAGAGTCAGTGGGCAGCTATCTTGTGGCTCTCCTTTGAAGGAAAAGGAAGAGACAAGCTCCTCACCACAAGGGTAGAGGACGCTAATAATTACCACGTCTTGAAGAATACACTCGTTGAAGGGTTCGGCCTAACCACTGAGCAGTACAGGGTGCTGTTCAGGGATACCCAGAAAACGCAGGCTCAAGACTGGTCTGATTTTGTCGATTGTGCCACTAAGGCTTTTGAGGGCTGGTTGCTGGGCAGTAAGGTTACTGATTACGCAGGATTGTATAATTTGATGATGAGAGAACAAATTTTAAACAATTGTCAGAACCAGTTGTTGCATCAGCATCTTGTCGACTCGGATCTGACCTCTCCCCAAGAATTGGGAAAGAAGGCAGACAGATGGGTTCGTACGAGAGTTAAACAGAACCAGGGCCAGAATCAAGGTGGTCAGAAGAAAGCAGACCAGAAGGGTAAAGATTCTAAAGGGGAACAAAATGACCAGAAGTCTTCGACAGGTCCCCAACAACCCAAAGAGGGTGGGGGTCAGGCTCCCCAAAAGAAGAAAGAAGGCCAATCCAAAAGATGGTGCCAGTACTGTAAAAGTAAATCTCACTGGTTTAGTGAGTGCACCAAGAAAGGAGGAGGGCAGACTCCTGCCACTGCAGCCCCTAAGGCACCTGTGCCCCCTAGTACAGTCAGCAGTGGTAGTGCGCCTCCCAAGGGTTTAGTAGGGTTAACCCTGGGTTCTGAGGGGCGTGACAACTTAGTTGGCACACTCACTCAGGCTGTCCTTGTCAGTACAGGGGACGCGGACGTGTCCCCTGACATAAGTCCCAATACTTTGGGCAAATACCGACAGACGCCTTTCATAAATGGAAAGATGGCTCAGGCCTATAGGGACACTTGTGCCAGCGTCACCATGGTGACGCCTAACTTTGTGGACCCTGGACAGATCATGCCAGGTACAGAATTCCTGGTGACCAATGCAAGCAATGTCACTACCAATCACAGTATGGCAATTGTAGCTTTCTCCTGGGGAGGGGTAACTGGCCAAAAGAAGGTTGTAGTTAGTCCAGACCTCCCAGTGGATTGTTTGTTGGGCAATGATTTGGAGTCGTCACAATGGTCAGAAGTGGAGCACCGGACTCACATGGAAATGTTAGGTTTGCCAGCACATGTGTTCGCTGTGACTAGGTCACAGGTCAGGAAATGCCCCACTGAACAGGTGCTGGATCCTGGAACAACGGACCAGACACCTCCCAAGAAAAAGAGCAGTAGGGTTAAGGCTGCGCCTTCCCCCTTGCCCCAGGTCGAGGATCAAGTCTCAGAGGAGGCTGACCTACAGGAATTGAGGGAAACTGAGCCTAGGGAGTTCGAACTTGATCAAGTTGAATTCTTGGGCTCAGGGGGACCCTCAAGGGAAGACCTGGGGAAGGACCAGTTAGACTGCCCTTCTCTTGAACCCCTCAGACAGCAGGCTGCTGCTGAGGCTGCTGGGAACGCCACAGGTACCCACAAGGTATACTGGGAAGATGGACTCCTGTACACTGAGTCAAGAGACCCCAAGCCTGGCATGACCAGGAGGCTGGTCGTCCCCTTGTCTCAGCGTGGTTTCCTACTTACCTTGGCCCACGAGATTCCCTTAGCAGGTCACTTAGGCCAGACGAAAACGTGGGACAGGCTTGTCTCGCACTTTCACTGGCCTCACATGAATGAGGATACCAAGGAGTTTTGCCGCTCCTGTGTCACTTGCCAAGCCAGTGGTAAGTCAGGTGGCACGACAAAGGCCCCCCTTATACCAATGCCTGTGGTGGGGGTGCCCTTTGAACGGGTGGGGATCGACATCGTCGGTCCCATGGAACCACCAACAGCATCAGGGCACAAGTTTATACTGGTGGTAGTGGATCATGCCACCAGGTACCCTGAAGCTATTCCCCTTAGGACCACTACAGCACCTGTTGTGGCAAGAGCCCTGGTTGGAGTATTCTCCAGAGTGGGCTTCCCTAAGGAGGTCGTCTCCGACAGAGGTGCAAACTTTATGTCGAGCTACTTAACTGCTATGTGGAAGGAATGTGGTGTCAACTACAAGTTCACTACACCCTATCATCCACAATGCAATGGGCTTGTTGAGAGATTCAACCGGACCCTAAAAGGGATGATTCATGGACTACCGGAAAAGCTTCGGCGTAGATGGGACGTCCTGATCCCCTGCCTCTTGTTCGCCTACAGAGAAGTCCCACAGAAGGGGGTTGGCTACAGCCCTTTTGAGCTTTTGTACGGGCATCCTGTAAGGGGACCCCTGTGTTTGGTGAAGGAAGGATGGGAGAGACCTCTCAAAAAGCCGGCAACCAACATAGTGGACTATGTGCTCGGCCTCCGCTCGCGGATGGCTGAATACATGGAGAAGGCATCCGAAAACCTTAAGGCCAGCCAAGAACTCCAAAAAGCTTGGCATGACCAAAAGGCTGTCTTGACTGTTTACCAGCCCGGACAGAAGGTGTGGGTGTTGGAGCCAGTGGCCCCAGCAGCACTCAAGGACAAATGGTCCGGGCCCCACACCATCCTGGAGAAGAAGGGAGAGGTCACCTACCTGGTCGACCTGGGAACTCCCCGGAGCCCCCACAGGGTGCTTCATGTCAACAGGCTAAAAGCATATGTCGACAGGAAGGACATGAGTTTGCTCATGGCCCTAGATGAGGGACAGGAAGAGGAGAGTGACCCTCTCCCCGACCTGCTCACTCAGAATCCTGACGATGGCTCGGTAGATGGTGTTGTCTTTTGTGGCAGCCTCTCCGAACATCAACAGAGCGACTGTAAACAGGTTCTTCAGTCGTTCCGACATCTGTTTTCTCTGACACCCAGTCAGACCGATTGGTGCACCCATGAGGTCGACACTGGTGACAGCTTGCCCGTAAAGAGTAAGATCTACAGGCAGCCTGATCACGTTAGAGACTGCATCAAAAGTGAAGTGCAGAAAATGTTGGAGCTGGGAGTCATTGAACCCTCGGATAGCCCTTGGGCTAGTCCCGTAGTTCTAGTGCCGAAACCTCACACCCAGGGTGGTAAGAGAGAGATGAGGTTCTGCGTAGACTACAGGGGTCTCAATGCAGTCACTAAGACTGACGCCCACCCAATACCAAGGGCAGACGAGCTTATTGATAGGCTGGCTTCGGCCAACTACTTAAGTACGTTTGACCTGACAGCTGGGTATTGGCAAATCAGGTTAGCTGAGGACGCCAAGCCTAAAACAGCATTTTCAACCCCTGGTGGGCATTATCAGTTCGTGGTGATGCCCTTTGGTCTGAAAAATGCACCTGCCACCTTCCAACGGTTGGTGAATCACGTCCTTACTGGGCTGGATGACTTCTGTGCGGCGTATCTTGACGATATTGCTGTCTTTAGCTCCACCTGGGAGGATCACCTGGTCCACCTGCGGAAGACATTGGAGGCGCTGCAAGCAGCAGGCCTCACTATCAAGGCCACCAAGTGCCAGATAGGGCAGACACAGGTTGTATACCTGGGCCACCTTGTAGGTGGAGGTCAGGTTCAGCCACTGGAGAGCAAGATACAGTCAATCAGGGACTGGGCTCCTCCAACCACCCAGACTCAGGTTCGAGCTTTCTTGGGCCTGACTGGTTACTATAGGAAGTTTGTCAGGAACTATGGTTCCATCGTGACACCATTAAATGAACTGACAAGTAAGAAAATGCCAAAAAAGGTTCAGTGGACAGCGAGCTGTCAAAAAGCATTCGATGACCTAAAGCAGGCCATGTGCACGGCGCCTATCCTCAAGAGTCCGGACTACTCCAAACCATTCATTGTCCAAACAGATGCTTCTGAGTTGGGTGTGGGAGCTGTTCTTTCTCAACTGAATTTTGATGGTCAAGACCAGCCCATTGCTTTTATAAGCAGAAGGCTGACCCCTAGAGAGAAGAATTGGTCAGCTATTGAGAGGGAGGCCTTTGCTGTGGTTTGGGCCCTGAAGAAGCTGAGGCCATACTTGTTTGGCACTCACTTCAAGATTCAGACCGACCATAAGCCCCTCTTGTGGCTAAATCAGATGAAGGGTGAAAACCCCAAACTGCTTAGGTGGTCCATTTCCCTACAGGGGATGGACTTCACAGTGGAACATAGACCTGGTACTGATCATGGCAATGCCGATGGGCTCTCCAGATTTTTCCACTTAGAACAAGAAGACTCACCTGGTCAAGGTTAGCTAGTTGTTCCGACGTTTGGGGGGGGGTCATGTAGGAGAGTAGGGTCTGCAATCCTATGATCACCCAGATTTTTTGCTTTTGTTTCACTGGTTTACGACTTTCTCTGGCTGTGGGCCTGCCAATCAGACCCACAGCCTGGCTGTTCTCTTTCTAAATTACGATATGTACCCTAGGTGCATTTAACAATTGGTACTGGGCCACCTTACAAGACCCTGTAACTCAGGGCATAGGTGTACCCAGGGCCGCCAGGGGCTGCAGCATGTATTATGCCACCCCTGGCTGGCCTCCTAAATTTGACACAACTGGCTGCATGACAGCTGGGGCGAAGTCGTGTAATCACCCTTTGCTTTAGATATAGTAGCTCTATATCTAACCATACAATGGACACCCGAGTCCCTATCAGTCACTCCTATGGCAGGCCTTGACAATCCTGAAGGCAGAGTGCATGGGCTCGCGTGAACTGTGTTCTGGCCCGAGCCGAGCCGGTTGCAGCTTGCGGAGAAAAGACCCAATGGCTGTTCCATGGTAACGCGTGCCACATCGGTAACTTCGGTGTCGCGTTATCAAGACATGTCGAGTAAGGTGTCATACGAATCGGGATGTTGCCCTCTCCCCAACTCTGGCGACGAGGTTAGCATTCCGCCCTTCTAGAGGGACACGACATGTACGTAACTGTGAACCCCGGTTAACGTTAACGAAAGCCTCAGCTCCACAAAATGGATGCTGCCACCACAGACACGAGTCTGACCTCCTGCTGCTGGGAGTCCTTCCAGCGAGGAGCGCTTGGACAAAGGGTTTCCTGTCGAGGGCGGTGTTCGCACCGTCCCAGACAGGGTTTGTGTATTCTGGGTAGGTAGGGCTTTTGCGAGAAGGTGACTGTGGAGTGGCACCCCGGTGCTCACTACGCATCTGCCGGTTAGAACCAGTTCCAGGGGCGACAGCCCTGGCCTGGGGAAAGTCCGGCAGGGGAGAGGGGTGTAACTACCCCCCTTCCTGGTCCCACCCTTAGGGCAGGACCTAGTCATGTACCCGCCCCTTTCTTTAGGATAAAGGCCGGAGCGGGGACCCTTCCAAATTAGATCATCTTTGAATCAAGAATACTTTCTACGAAAGGACTTCAAGACTCTTCTCAAGATTTCTCCCTTGTGGCTAAGGAGTAGTCACCCTGCATCAGCGGGCACCATCTAAGAACTCTGCGGTTTGCTGTAAGTCCTTCCTCAAGGAATCAGACGGCCCAGCTCGACGAGAACCGGCTTCCCTGGCACCTCTGACCTCTACCCCCGTCATCAGCTCAGCTGTGACCTGTGGGTGCGACGAGACCTCGAGGGACCGGCCATCATCAGAACCTGCACGCTCTTAAAAACCAGCACGACCATCGAGGTAACTCTCTGGTGAGTGCTCTGGGGTCCGAGAAGCCCCGACCCTGAGCCGCTCCAGCTCCGAAGTGCAGTCCCCCAGCATCTCCACGATCTGCGTGGGGCCCTTCTGCTCGCTGCTCAACACGTTGCCTGGTCACTAGCCGCTGGCTTGTATCCTTCTGTGACGACATCCGAGAATCATCACTGCCGGTCTGGTTGCTCCAGACTGGCCCTTGCTTCCATCTTTTCGAGAAGCACCCCGGACCCTCCTGGTCCACTCAAGACGCCGACAGCGACATCCGTCGTGGGACAGCTCGCACCTCCACCGTGGTCGCCGACAACGCCTCCTGGTCCGTGAGACTGCAGAGCCTAGCGTCGCCCACTCACCTGGTCGAGGTGACGGCCAACTAGGTGCCTTCCTGGTACCCTCTGACTACTGGCTAGTAGTACGAACTTGGTCCCCTCTGCTTTCAGGTTTCTTCAATCTCCGATCCAGGCTTGGATCTCTACGAACTATTCAGCACTGGTCGCCGGCCAGCAACTCCTTTTCTTCCGGCTCCTGGCTCGTCAGCGAAGACCCCGACGCCTGTAAGACTTGTGCAGCCGCAGCCCTCGTGGCTAGGTAACTCGGCATTTCAGTGCCTGCATAGCCTCCTTACTCTAGGGTCCCGAGCCCCTCGCTTCCGACTTGCCTTAAACCTTTCCGTGTCCTCGGACACTTGTTTTAACTGTGCACTTAAAGTATTTGCTAAAGAGATTTGGTTTGTGCTAAGTACCCTGTCCTCATAAAGAGTACAGGGCTGTTGTGATTCTTAATAAATATACTGTTTATTTTCATAACACTTGTGTGGTGTCCTTTCACTGGGTGTTCAAGGGGTACATGTGTGGTAAACAGCTGGCTTAACGCGCCCTCTCGAGTCTTTAGCCTTAGACTGCTCGTATCCACGCTACTAGGATAGCTGGTCTATAGGTTGACTTACAACCAAACACCATAAGGGTCGTTGGAACGATACATAGCGGTCGCTAGAATAGCGAACGTTGCATATCGGGCCAACTTCTCACAATTCCCAAATCCTACTTTTCTCGTATTAATTCTGTATGTACAAAATTTCTGTGGAGTAATAAACATCCCCGCATTGGTTTACATGAGTTGATCCGACCTAAAAATGAATGTGGTGTTCGGTTCCCTGATTTTAGCTCCTACCACTCTGCCTTTTTGATCAAACAATCCTTCTCCTTGGCATATGACTTCATTGATACTCCTGTCCCTAAGTGGGTTCTTCTGGAACGCTCTCTTCTGAAAGATTTCTCCTTTCAGCATATTACCTTTATGTCAAATTGTACCTTTATATCCAAATATCCCATTTTTAAATATTCCCAATCTCTATTACAAAATGTTTTTTCCTCTAACCTCTCCCCCTTGCAATGTTTTTTATCCTCTGTGGTTTGGTATACCAAATTTCTTAGATATAAAGGTAAATTGTTCTATTTTAAACATTGGAAGGAAAAAGATATACTGTTTGTTCATCAATTTTTTCTTGATTCCTCCCTTATTTCTTTCCCAGTACTGCAAAACATGTTTAATTTACCCTCCTCATTTCTCTCTGAATATACTATTATAACATCTGCTATTCATTCTCACTTGTCTTCTCTACCTTCTTCTTCCGAATCTTTTTCTTCCTTCACTCCTGTCACTCCACTTTATCCTTTATTTTCTACTCAACTCCCTAAAGCTGCTCTTGTATATTCACTTTTACTGTCCAATACTTCTGTTCGCTCTAAATCTACAGTAGAGACTGCTTGGGAGACTGATCTTGATGTCTCCCTCGACACTGCAATGTGGGATCGTTTATGGTCTAGGATTTTTAAAGTCTCCATTGCTGCACGCATGACCCAATCCTTGCTCTTTATATATCATAGAGTTGTTATTACCCCGGTTACTATTCATAAATTTTCTCCTACCTCTTCTCCTTTATGTTGGTCTTGTTCCAAAGTTCCAGGTACTCTAAAACACCAACTATACGATTGTTCCCCTGTTTTATCTTTTTGGACTGATGTTTGGAATATTTGTATGAAAATGTTATCTCTTTCTTCCCCGTTATCTTTTTTACGCATATTTTTAGGTTCTTTATCTGATGATATTAATATTGCTACACCCTCTTCTGCTAAATTGTTAGACCTATTTATTGCTCTTGCACTTAAAGTTATTTTATCGTGTTGGAAAGACAATTCTAAAATCTCTATCCACACATGGTGGAACTACATTTGTGATGAACACAGAATTTCTATTGCTTCCTCCCCCTCTGTTCCTCTGAAAATTAGATCCGATCTGTTATGGCTTCCCTTCACTTCCTATCTTTCCTCTAATCCTTCTCCTTTACCACATGCTATTACTCCCACATGATCCCTCTGGCTACCCTCACTCTCTCTTCTCTTTCTCTTTTATTCTTTCCTTCTCTTTTGCTTTCTTCTTTCTTTCTTTTTCCTTCTTTCCTTTCTCTCTTTCTTTCTCCCCTTTTTCTTTTCCTTATATAAATTCCTCTGAACTGATGTCATTCAATATTATATTCATATGTACTTTTTTCTAACTTCTCATGACATGTCTTTTGTATTTCTTTTCAATGCTTAATAAAAATTTCTTAAACAAAAAAAACAGTGAAAGTTGATCTCTGGTGATCTTTTGTCCACGCAGTTCAAGATTCCACCCAATAAATCATGATCCTAATGCTACTGGTGTGACATGATGTTTCTGTCCTGCAGTTTGGAAGCTCTGTGTCAATCATAGTCTTCTATATGTTATGCAGGAGTCTGGCGAGGGAATTGATATCAAGCATGTGAACATTTGATTCCTTTTCACTTCCGAGTGTAAATCTATGCACTCTACGTCCTCACCTCCTGGGTTGTTGATGGGGCAACTCTCCCCTGGTCCATATTAGCTTTCAAAACTATGATGAAAAGTGGCGGTTGTAGCGTCTCTGTCACAGCTACATTTTCCATATTTGGTCTGTTTCATCGAAGCAGTCTTTAAGATGGCTGCTTTGGGACTGCTTGCTTTTGTCTCCATGAACTGGGATTATATGGCCTAGCCTAGCCACAAGATCTGGCTCTGGCAGTTTCCACTTTTTGTGAGACATATCCAGGTACTAGCCAATGAGCATGCCAAAGAATGGTTAAGCAAAAAGAAAAGTGATACGATGGGGGAGGGCGGAGGGAACAGAAATACAGAGGGAGGAACGCAGGGGACTCCGCAAAACCCTTATCTCAATGGAATGGAATGCTATACTTTTAGGTTTTGAAATAGGCGCCGAAACTGAACTGGGTTAGATGCCTGTAGTTGAGACCAGGGCCTTACTGTGTTATAGGCTAACTCTGGGAGTACTTCACCCCCCTCCATCCCCCCTCTCTCCCTCTCTCCTCCCCCTTGCCCCCCTCCCATTCCCCTCCTCCCTTCCGCCCTTCTTCCCCCCCCCCCCCCCCCCCCCCACCACCCTGTCTCTCCCTTCCCTTGGCCCCCCTACTGGCTCTCCTTATCACCACTCCACCCGCACAAGCCGGCACTGGACTCACATGGAAGAGTGCAGACGCCAATAATATAGAGACGGTTAATTCTGGCATGGGAGTAAGATGGCGGGAGGTATAATGAGTGTCACAGAATTGAGCAACGCGAACAAGGTACAACGTATCACATGTGGTCAACTTGAAAAGTGCTAGGGAAGTTGAGGGAGGGGGGATCTTGAGTTGCATGGGAGTTCTGTAAAATAAAAACTGCAATGTCATATATACTGTACGGAATTATGTACATACGGCTTGCAATGTGATAAGGATACTGCGTAACAGTCACTGTAATTGTTGATGTTATGTTGCAGTGTTAATAAAAATATTTTTTAAAAAAGCAAAAAGAAAAGATTGATTTGAATAATATAACATCTTCATAAGTAATGGAATTTCAAGACCGCCACTCAAACCCCTTTTGAAACGTATTTTTTAAAACCAACACAAAATTGTGCAGACAGTTTTTAACAGAATAGAATATTTAATGTAATTTACATTGAAAATATTACCTCCAGAAGTCTGTGTCTGAAAAATATCAACCCTGCTCCTCAATTAACTAACACTGTATTTGAGTAGCATTTGCTTTGAGAAGATCTCCCCCTATCCCACCCACCCCTACATAAAAGATAATTTGGAAATTATTTTGGGCTCTTTAAGAGGATAGTATAGGTTCACCCGGGGCGTCTAACTTACAAAATAGGCAAGGGCCTAATGCTGGGAAGAACGGTGGGTGCTGTGTGTTATGGTGGACCATCATTGCACACATTTCCAGCTTGGATTTCTAAGACACATATTTCCCAAGCCTCTCCAGGAAGCATGTGAGGCCCATAAATATGCAATCTCAGTGTCAGCATAACAGAAATCCCAGAACCGTTTACTCTGATGCACAATGTATAGTCTTGATGAAAGCAGGCACCTGTTTCCATGTCTGATCTACGCTCACCAGTATCAGGAGCAACATTAAAACTGCAAAAACGTTTACTAATATATTCTGCCACCACTTTTTCAATTACAAACATCACTTTGCTAATCCTTTAGCAACATATCTGTGTTTTGTGCTATGACAGACTTTGTAATGACCCCCCCCCTCCCAAAAAATGTAGGTTATCATAGATTGATCAAATTCATTCAGAGTTACTGACAGGCGGATGCAAAATGTATTTAAAATGGTGTAAAACCATGTATTAAGGCGTTTATCTGATGAAGGGTGTATCTAAACCATGCACTGTTATGTCTTAAAATTCTCTCCCATGGGATTTCGGTGAACTGATGTCCAAGGATGGAAAACACATTAAGAAGATTGACCAAGTGCATTAGATATACTGAATTATTCCTATTTTAGCCAAAATCTCAATCACAAGTTAAAGATTGTCTCTGTACTTACTTAGTTTTCCAGTTTTTGCAAATGAAAGGGCAGCCTGGAGGTCTGATTTTGTAGACACTAAAGCTGAAAATACAAAATATTATAGTTTATAATAACAAAACATTGATTATAGAATTACATCAAAATAAGCTTTGTATATTGTGATTATTTTGCCCAATGTCACAGCATTATTAGTCTGTAGTTTGATCTATTTAAAAGCCATTCTTTTAAATCACTCTGACGGACAGGTATTTCTGCTTTGAAGCGTGGGCAAGTTTTATGAATATCTTATCTTACCTTATCTTAGAAGCAGTTATAGAGCGTATGGCTGCCCGTAGACTGCCGTGGAGAAGTGTGGCTCAGGGGTTAGAGGCGGCAGACCCGGAATCTGAGATCGGCCCTGGACCAGGGTTCAATTCCCCGCCTCGGCGGGTGTTGGGCTCAAATATTCCACGGACTTGATAATTCTCGCTCCGGTGCCTACTCGACTCACGGGGTCACACTCTGCGACTCTGGGCAATAGCTTGCTTAATCTCCACAACGGCCCCTCGCTGCGGGATGCCTGGCTTTCACCTTGTGGATACCCTGCCAGGGTTATCTCACAGGGGAATACCAGGACGGGTTCCCTAAGCAAGCGCTGGGAAACCCACTGCAGGTAGCTGTGCGCTATATAAGCTCAACTACATTTACATTTACATGTCCCAGCACTAAGAACGCATGACCAGGACAGTTTTCAGGAGTCTGTGAAAAGGAAGCTCCAGGTTGGTTGTACGAAGGGTGGGGGGTGGAGTCGTAAGGAATTCCATAACTTGGCAACATTGCATCAAAATAACCAACCTCCACTTCTGGCTTTTTTTTAATGGAGGGGACCAGTGCAAGTTGGGAATTATTACACGGCAGATTTCTAGTAGAGGTTTAGGGAAAAGTCAGAGTTTAAGAAATCAAAGGGCCTATGTCCAACAATGGCCTATAAGCTATACAGAGGGATTTGAATTTGACCCTTTGGGCCTCCGGGAGCCAATGAAGGGAAAGAATAGCCTGCTGGGCTAACTTGTGTCTGGGAAAATTAAGCAGCAGCCGAGCTGCCGAAATCTGTACTACCTGCAGTTTCTGCATTACACATTTAGGGGCTCCTAAATACAGGAAATTTCGGTAGTCTAGGCAAGATAAAGTTAATATCTGGACTACTATTCTTTCAGAAGAAGGGGGTAGAAGATGAAGAAGTTTCCTGCGAGTCCTAAGGATGCCATAACATGTTGCAGCTATTGTTGTGGCCTGGGTATCCATGGTCAGTGATTTGTCTAACCAGAAACCTAGACATTTTATGGCCGACTTGAGAGAAGGAGGAGTGCCCAGAAGGCTCGGCCATCTCAGGCCCCCAGAATCATAAGTTCTGTCTTCTCGTCATTTAATTTCAGGGCGGCGTTGTTCATCTACTTTGCCACAGCTTCTAAACATGGGAAGATGGCCGGAGAGCAGGGATCCTGCTTGAGAGAGAGGGCAAAAACAAATTACATATCCTCTGCATATGAGATTATAAAAATTCCAATTGGCAGAAAGATATCAGCCAAAGAACGCATACATAGATTGAACAGCATAGGACTTATTGAGGAGCCCTGGGGAACTCTGCTGTTCAATGAAAAGGTGTCTGAGGTATCTGAGGTACAACTTCCCTCAAAGACCTGAAAGGTCCTGTCAGTAAGAAAAGATCAAAGCCAGAAGAGGGCATGCCCCGTAACTTTCACATTACGAATTCTCTCAATAATGGGGTCGTCACTGACAGTATTAAATGCTGCACTGAGATCGAGTAGGCTAGTGACGACTGATCCTCCTCAATCCAGCAGCATTTTAACCTCCTCAAGAACTACCAGGCGTTCCGTCTCTCTACCGTGTTTCTGTCTAAACCCAGTCTGGATAGGGTGGAGAATGTCGTGAGCCTCTAGATACTCTGAGAGGTGCTTATAATAATAAAATAATAATAATAAAGTAGTTTATAAAGCGCCTGGTGACGCCATCCCAGCGTGTCCCCGCGCTGTGGAGATAAGATTCGTACAGCAGCCGTGGTAGCCTTCCCCGCCCAGCAGTGTTCTAAAGATTGTACAAATAAAGTTCAAGTTCGAAATTTGTATAGCGCACTACTCACCCAGAGGGTCTCAAGGCGCTTGAGGGAGGTGTGTATTTTACTTATTGAATATCTAAGTCTTTAGTTGTTTTCTGAAGGCGGGGTGGTTCTGAGTGAGGCGGAGGTGGGTGGGGAGAGAGTTCCAGGTTTTGGCTGCTAAGTATGAGAAGGATCTCCCTCCCATGGTGGATCTATGGATGCGTGGGATTGTGGCGAGGGCTTAATTGGACGATCGTAGTTGGCGGGAGGGGGTGTAAAAGGACAGGCGTGTGTTGAGGCAATCGGGTCCTAAGTTGTAGAGGGCTTTGTGGGCGTGGGTGAGGAGGCGGAACGTTATTCTCTTGTTGACGGGGAGCCAGTGTAGGTCTTTAAGGTGGCCGGAAAGGTGAGCTTGGCGGGGGATGTCAAGTATGAGTCTGGCTGAGGCGTTTTGGATACGTTGGAGTTTTTTCTGTAGTTTGGCTGTGGTTCCGGCATAAAGGGTATTTCCATAGTCCAGTCGGCTAGTGACCAGTGCATGCGTGACCGTCTTTCTAGTTTCGGAGGGGATCCAGCGGAAGATTTTTTTGAGCATGCGTAGGATGTTGAAGCAGGATGACGTGACGGCGTTGACTTGTCTTGTCATCGAGAGGGAGGAGTCTAGGATGAAACCCAGGTTCCGTGCGTGGTCCGTGGGGATGGGAGCTGTTCCCAAGGCTGGAGGCCACCATGAGTTGTCCCAGGCGGAGGGGGATGAGCCTAAGATGAGGACTTCAGTTTTGTCCGATTTAGTTTTAGGCGGCTGTTCTTCATCCATTCAGCTACTTCTTTCATTCCTTCGTGTAAGTTTGTTTTGGCGGTGTTTGGGTCTTTGGTGAGGGAGAGGATCAGTTGGGTGTCATCTGCGTAAGAGATGATGTTGAGGTTGTGGTGGTGCGCTATGGTTGCCAGGGGACTCATGTATACGTTGAAGAGGGTGGGGCTGAGAGATGATCCTTGTGGTACGCCGCAGATAACTGGGTTGGCTTCTGATCTAAAAGGGGGGAGGCGGACTCTCTGGGTTCTTCCGGTAAGGAACAAGGTGATCCAGTCCAGTGCTTTTCCTTGTATTCCGATGTTGCTGAGGCGTTGTATAAGGGTGCTATGACATACTGTGCCAAAGGCTGCAGATAGGTCTAGTAGTATGAGGGCAGCTGTTTCTCCGTTGTCCAGAAGAGTTCGAATGTCGTCTGTTGCTGCGATGAGGGCGGTCTCAGTGCTGTGTTTGGCTCAGAACCCGGACTGTGAATTGTTGGATTCGAGGAAGGCGGCGAGTTGATTGTTAACTGCTTTCTCAATGACTTTGGCAGGGAATGGGAGGAGCGAGATGGGGCGGTAGTTCTTAAGTTCAGTGGGGTCTGCTGTGGGTTTCTTCAGAAGGGCGCTGAGTTCGGCATGTTTCCAGCTTTCCGGGAATGTAGCGGAATCGAGGGAGCAGCAGATGATGTCTTTGAGGTGGGGTGCGATGGTGGAGTCTGCTTTGTTGAAAATGTGGTGGGGGCATGGGTCAGTTGGCGAGCCTGAGTGGATAGAGTTCATCAAGCGGATGGTGTCTTCAGTGGTGATTGGGTTCCAGGCGTAAAGGTTGTTGGAAGGAGGTTTTATTTCGGAGGAGGGGGGTGTGGATTGGTTTCCAAAGCTGTTATGTATGTCAGCGATTTTGTTGTGGAAGAATGAGGCTAGAGAGTCACAGAGGTCTTGAGAGGGGGTGATGTCGTTGGTGCCGGCGGTGGGGTTGGTAAACTCTTTGACGATGTTGAATAGTTCCTTGCTGTTGTGGGTGTTGTTGTCGAGTTGATCCTTGAATGCTGATTTCTTTGTGGATCGGATCAGTTGGTGGTGTTTGCGGGTGGCGTTCTTGAAGGTGGCTAGGTTGTCAGTGGTTGGGTTTTTTCGCCAGGCTTTCTCTAGGGTGCGACAGGTCTTCTTGGATTTCTTAAGGTCTTCGTTGAACCATGGGGCTTTTTTGCTACCTTGCTTGATATGAATGTTTTTCAAGGGTGCTAATTCATCAGCGCAGTGGGTGATCCATTGTGTGAGGTCGGTGGCTGCTTGGTTTGGATCCAGTGATTTGTCGCGGGGGTTTTGGTGGAGCGATGTGAAGAGCTGGTCGGTGGTGATTTTGTTCCAGTTTCTGCGGGGTAATGGTTGTGGGTGGTTGTGGGTTGTGGTCTTTTTGTAGTTGACCTCAGATCCTTCCAATCTGAGGCCAACCAGGAGTCTATTCCAGTTGCAAGCCGCTAACACTCTAAATGAGCGGCCTCCCAGTTTGGCTCTTTTTACGCGGGGAATCTTCAGTTGGCCCGTTCTTTCTGAGCGTAATGCTCTGCCAGGCTCGTATATGTGTACCAGGTCTTGGAGATAGGATGGAGCTTTATGCCAGATTATCCTGTGGCATATTAGGAGCACTTTACACATAACTCTCTTTCTGACCGGCAACCAGTGTAGAGTCGCGAGAGCAGGTTTGGATGCTGCTCTTTTTGGGAGTCTCAGGACCAGACGAGCGGCCGTAATTTGAAGGACTCGCAGGCGCCTCATACTTTTTTTCTGTGGTGCCTAAAAACAAGACATTTTCGTAATCCATATGGGATGTCACCAATGCTTGGGTCATGGTGCGTCTAGCCTCCAGCGGAAGTAAATCTAAGGTGTGGTTGAGAGTTTTTAACACCCCAAAACACTTTCCCACTAGGCGGCGAATGTGGCCTTTGTAAGATAGCGTGGGATCAACCTATATCCCCAGGTTCTTAGCCTCCTTACAGGGAATGGGCATTGGACCCAGGCATGATGGCCACCAATCCGCAGTCCAACTCAAGTTGTTCCCACCAATCACCATTACCTCCGTCTTGGAGCCGTTAAGCTTCAAACAGTGCGAGTTCATCTATCCTGCCAAAGCCTGCATACAGGCCTTGAAATTAGATGCCGACGTTGACGGTGCTTAGGACAAAGAGATCAACAGCTGGGTGTTGTCGGCGTAGGAGACTAACTCCACTCCATACGCTTGCACCACTTCAGCCAGGGGGGCCATATATAGATTAAACAAAGTTGGCCTCATGGCCGAGCCCTGAGGCACCCCTTGTTCTAAAGCTATCGCTGATGATTTAAAGAAGCCTCGTTGGACCTGAAAGCTTCGGCCTGTGAGGAACGATTTCAACCATCCTAGCGCGGACTCAGTGACACCTGCTTTGTTTAGACACTGCGGCAAGATGGAGTGACCTACAGTGTCAAACGCCGCACTGAGGTTCAGCATCACCAGTGCCATGGTATGTCCAGCATCCGCCCCTTGACGCAAGATCTCAGTCGCTCTCAAAAGGGTCGTCTCCGTCGAGAAGCCCGGCCGGAAGCCTGATTGAGAGGAGTGTAGGAAGCTGTTCTTCTCTAAGTGTGCCATCAGTTGAACATTGGCCACTTTTTCAGCCACTTTGGCTAGGTACGGCAGCAGGGAGATCGGCCTTAAGTTCTCAAGTACTTCATGCCTTACATTGGGTTTCTCTTTTTCATGGGAAGAACTACAGCTTTTTTCCAATCTTCAGGGAGTATTTCGGAGGTAAACGAGATCGAAGTACATGCCTGATGTAAGGTTCCAGCACCGGGAGGCTCTCTCCCATCACCCTGGGTGGTGCCGGGTCCCAAGGGGAGCCAGATTTAATACTCTGACAGATGCTGCTAAGTATCTCTGGTGGGGGAACCGAAAAAACCTTCAGACAGTTTTCCACATTACTTGCCCCCGCAACCTCCTCAAAGTCAGGTCCACATTCCGTGTTGCCAGAGAAGGTCGCATAGATACCTCTGACCTTTCCTGTAAAGTAGTCATCTACTCTGTTACACTCTGCTACCGAGTCATTTTCTGGGGTATTAGCATTTACTATCACAGAGATCTCCTTAAAGATTTTAAAATGTTCTCTCGAGGAGTTTTCTGCCTCCCCAATACGATTTTTATAGTGCATGGCCTTAGTTCCTCGCAACATAATTTGGTACTTTCTCTGTGCTTCCTTATAAGTTATCTTCATTTGAGGGCAGAAGTCCACCCGCCATCTGCGCTCTAGTCTTTTACATTCCGATTTAGCAGCGTGCAGCTCGGGTGTAAACCAAGGGGCTGACTTTTTTCCCCTTGCTCCCTGCCTTGGATAAGCACATCAGGCCGTCGTATATAGGGTGTTAAGAATGCGCCTCTCTAGTTTGCTATTTGCGCTTTCACAGTCAGCGCCCCCCTGTGGACCCCCTTTCTGTAATAATTTATTGAAAGTGTCTTGTGAAAAGTGCTTCCATTTGCGTCATGGGTAGCTCTTATTATCCCCCCTGTGTGTGTCCGTGGCTGGAGTGTATATTTTAAAGGGGAGTAAAAAATGATCCGACCAAGGTACAGGTAGGGGAGTATCCACCCTTACTCCGTCCCAGCTTCCAAATGCTGGATCCAGTAAGTGGCCATGCTTATGAGTCGGGGTAGTGTTTTTCAGTTCTAATTGTAAGGCCTGCAATTCTTGCCTTATGTCTATTGCCTTCTTAACTTGTTCATCTTCAAGATGGATATTAAGGTCTCCTAACACCAGGAGTCTACTCTTCCTTTTGGCTAAATGAGCGATAGCCTCCACTAGACTAGTCTTAAAATCTTTAAGCCCTCCTGGGGGTCTATAAACGAGGATCCCCGACACAGAATGTTGAGGTCAAGGTTTTAAAGTGAAATGGCCGGCCTCACAGCTATCTATTTGTAGGGGAACTAAAGTGCATTCAAGCGGAGCCGTAATAGCAATGGCAATCCCTCCACCCCTCCCCTCGCTCCTATCTAATCTGGCCAGTGAGTAACTTGGCGGGATAGCTTCTATTTTATCAGGGTCGGAGTGTTCACCTAGCCAGGTGTCCGTTAGGAAGAGAACATCCATCTTCTCATCCAGAAGGAGATCCCAAATCTGATTGCTGTGCTTGCTTAGTGATCTACAATTCAGCAAGCCTCCTTGGACCCTCCCATTGTCTGTCCCACTGACCGGTTCTCTCTGGCCTTTAAAGGAGCACAGTGAGCAGTTTCGGAGTGTTAGTGTCTCCATTGAGTGCCAGCAAGGTCCCGCACTAGATGGACATAAATCTAGCAGTTCTTGTCTCCCATATTGTATGTGGGTTGGTCTAGATTGCACAGGGTTCATGGCCCCGGGTCCAGACGGGCTTAACTTTGACGCAACTTCGGCGCGCCTCCGTCGCGGACGCTGCACGTGTCCGCTGCGCGGATGCTGTCTCATACACATATATAGGGGGTAGGGCGAGGGAAGGGGCAGCTAGAGCGCTGACCTGACAACAATGAACCCGGGAGTGCTGGGCTCCTCCTCCTATTAACATGACTCTCGATGACTTTGCTTAGTCCAGGCAGCAGAGGAAGGGGCATTAATTCCCTGGGTGAAGGAGGTTGAGATAGTTTTTTTCAGAAGGGCCTTCACCATGGCATGTTTCCAGGAAGAATTTCTTCGGCTAAGGAGATATTCAAGATGTTGAGTAGGAAAGGTAGGATATGATCGAGATTATTGGCTAAGATAACCGGGGGCGAATCTGGTTTGGATGGTGAAAAGGTGAGATAGATATCATCAATTTTTTGCTGGAAGAACTTTGCAATAAAGTTGCGGAGGGATGTTGATGATTCGGGATTTGGGAAGTTGTGGGGAAAGATCAAAAAGCGTTTTAACAATCTGCAATATTTCTCTTGGTGCATTTGAGGCTTCATTATTTAATTTTATCATAGTATGTTCTCTCCGGCAATATAATATCACAGTGTTACTTTTGATGATCTCCATATATTTTGTTTTGCCTATTAGTAGTCTTTCCTCCACGATCTCTCTACTTTCTCTCTACTTTCTCACACAACTGTCATAGAGGCCTATAGTGAGGAGTATACCAAGGAGGTGATATATATTTGGCATATCCGGTTTTCATGGGAATTACTTGGTCCAGCGATTGGCTATTCCAGTGCAAAAACTCACTACAGGCTTAAGATCTGGATTGAGTTCCGGTCTAGTTGTATTAGGAATCAGTTTCCAAGAATTGACGTTAAGTTTAGACCGGCAGCAATCTGTCCGGGTGGTGAAACTGGAGGGAGAACGAGGGCAAGGGAGGTCAATAGTGAAACGAATCATAAAATGATCGACCAGTTGATTAGAAAAGGCTCTTGGATTTTTTTTAACTGTTTTTATTACAATAGCAAAAAAGTTGGCAATACAGACAGAAATCAATTACATTCCATTAGATACTGAATTACATTTTCCCTATAATGACCCGTTTCGTTAACGCCATGTGTACCCTCTTGCAGTGTCAGTACTTCTTCCTATTTAAATCCCCTCGTTATTCCCTTTCTATCTCCTCATCTGAACTATCTCCATCCGATTCTGTCAGCGGATCACAAATGTCCCCCCTAAAAGTATTCCATGCTGCCCATATCTTATTCAATTTTCGCGGGCATTTTCTGGTGGCATAGACTGTACGTTCAATGATCATTGTAAGGTCCATGTTTCTGCACCATGCAGACAGTGTCGGTGCCTCTGCCGCTCCCCATTTCTGGGCAATGTCTCTCCTGGCGATTAATAGACCTAGTGTAACCCATATCAGCCCATATCGTGTGAGTTCATTAGGCTCCCATATGTTTAGTAAGCATCTTCTTGGTTCTGGTAGTAGCGATGTTTCTGTTCCTGTGAAATAGTGCGTAGCACCTGTCTCCAATAGTTCACTATGATCGGGCAGTCCCATATTGTATGAAAAAAGGTTCCCTCTTCCCCGCAGCCTCTCAAGCAAAATGGGTGTGGTGCCCTCTGTATTTTATGTAGTGTTGTCCTAGCATAATATATTCTATGTAGGATTTTAAGTTGCACCAACATCAACCTAGCCGAGATGCCTACTTCCTTAGGGGATGCTAGGGCCTCTCTCCACTCCGGGTCGTCCATGTCTCCTATCTCACCCGTCCATTTCTCTTTTAATATACCTGTGGGGTCTGGCAGAATATTAAAAAGTTTCCGATATGTGAAAGATGTGGCACTTTGGGTCATATGTTCCGTCAGTAGTCGGTCCTCTAATGGGGATGCTTCAGGGACTTCAGAATCTGGTGTGAGCACCGTCAGTAAAGCGTGTCTAATTTGCATGTATCTGAATTTTTCATTGTGCCCTAAGTTGTACTGTTGTTGCAACTGAATAAATGGGGTGTCCTACAGATCCCCCACCGTGGAGATGCCTATGTTGACCAACGTTGTAAAGCCCTTGTATCGCAGTAGGGTTGAATGACGTTACAACGCATGCTTTTACCACGCATGCTGTTACATGCGATTACAACGAAAGTATTACAACGAAAACCTTTACAACGCATTACACTTGGGGGTGCTGGATAGTGAATAGTTTAATTTACTATTCCAACTCCAGTCCCCGTGGACACTAGGGAAGGTGTTGGATAGTAAATTAAAACTATTCCTTATCCTAGAGCGCCCCCCAGTGTAATGCGTTGTAACGGTTTTCGTTGTAATACATGCTTTGTAATAGCACTGCGTGGTAAAAGTTGCGTTGTAAAGGTTGCATACCTCGCCGTAGTTGCCCTAGTGCCTTGGTGTCCCAGAGCGGAGTCAGTTTCATTATTACCCCTCTCCATCCCAGCCTGGCGTGTGCTGCATACCAAATCAGTGCTGTGTGCTTAGTAGGTCCCACTAGTTTCGTGACCATACCTCTATTGTAGAGTGCTGCTAGCATGTTATTTGTTCCCAATTGTGCCCTGTCTGCGCTGTAGGCTGGGTCATCATGGGGTACGTGTATCCAGTGGTTTATTACTTTGAGTTGCGCGGCCCAGTAGTACAGTTGGATATTTGGGAGTGCTATCCCTCCGTCGTACCAACTGTTGTACAGTTTCGCCTGGGCTATGCGGGCCAGACGGTTGCCCCAGAGAAGGACTGAAACCTGTGCCGCCACTTGCTTAAAATATCGGGGTGGGATCAGATCGGGCGTATTTTCAAGGGCGTATAGGAACCGCGGAAGGGCCTCCATTTTGTACAGTGCTGCTCTACCCGGAAGTGTGAGGGGCAGCGACGGCCAGTGTGTCACGTCGCGTTTTAGTCTCTCCAGCAGGGGAGCTAAATTCTTGGAAAAGAAATCTGTTGTGGATTTAGTGATGTGTATTCCTAAGTATTTAAACAAGTTTTCTGTAGTCAGCAATGGATACTCTGCCGAAAGAATTGGCTTCGGTCCTCTGAGAATGTACATAACCGATTTAGAACAATTTATTGTATATCCTGAGAGTCTAACATGAGTGTTACAAATATTGAGTAGTTCTGGTATGCCGCTACCTGGGTCTGAGAGATAGACCAACATGCCATCTGCATAGAGTGAGACACTGTCTTCCAATCCCTCCTTCCAGTTGATACCTTTTAACAGTGGGGTGTTTCTAATTAGTGTCGCCAGGGGTTCCAGCACTAGCGCGAACAGCAGTGGCGATAGGGGGCATCCTTGACGTGTTTCCCGTGCCAAGGCGATCTTCTCTGATATGTGACCATTTGCTGTCACTCTAGCCACCGGATTAGTGTATAGGAGTCTCACCCACACGCAGAACTTGGGGCCAAAACCCACACGTGTCAAGACTTCAAATAAATATTGCCACTCTACCATGTCGATCGCCATTTTTGCGTCCAAGGACAATATCACAGCCGGTCCCACCAGATCCGAGGCCCTTGCTATTGCTCCCTGCACTAGTCTAAGATTGAGGGCTGTGTTTCTGTGAGGCATAAACCCCGACTGATCCAGGTGTATCAGCTGTGGCAGATGTGCTATCAATCTGTTTGCTAGTAGTTTTGCTAGGATTTTTCCCTCTGCGTTCAGCAAGGAAATCGGACGATACGATGTACATTCCGTTGGTGGTTTTTCAGGCTTTGGGATCGCCACTATCGTCGCAATCCGTTGGTCTAATGGTAATTCGGCCTTTTCCAAGCTCTCTTCCTACATGGCCAAGAGAGGCGGGCCCACCGTTTCTGCCATTAATTTATACCATTCGACGGGTATTCCGTTCGGGCCCAACGCTTTCCCTGATTTTACCGAATGTATCGCAGTTTGAAGTTCTTCCAGCGTTAGGTCAGCTTCCAACTCCAAGGCGGCGTCCGGTGTAAGGGTGGACATCGCAATGTGTCTGAGAGCTTCATGTATGTCCGTCTCGACTAGGCCCCCCTCGGGGTATATACCTCCCTAAAGTGATCTGCTAGGATGTTCACTATGTCTTCAGGGTGTGATGCTAGCACCCATTCCTTCGTCCTCAGCTGTTGTATCCCTCTTGTGCCCTCCCCATTGCTATCGAGCCATGCCAGCATTTTACCAGCTTTATCCCCTACGTCATATACTTTTGTCTCTCGTCGCAGTGATATTCTCAACGGTCCATAATTTTAGGTAGTCTCGATGTTGCTGCTGGCATAAATTTAGTGTGTGGGCTGTGTCTTGGGTAGGGTCTGTCGAGTGTGCTGTTTCCGCCTCCAGAAGTGCCACCTCTAGCTCTGTGGGTCTTGGATTTTTAAGAGAATATTGTTAGAGAACACTGGGTCTAGCAAATGACCTGTTTCATGTATTGGGCCAGGGGCAAGTTGAGTGAGTCGAGTTGCAGAGAGGTCCAGCAAGAGGCCGGCTGCTTGAGCCCCAGCTGGGTCCTCTAAGTACATGTTAAAATTCCCTAGAAGTTTTAAGTTAAAATTTAAACTGGGCAGATTGGCAGCAACCTTGGGGAGGGTTTCTAAAAATTCCCTGCAAGGTCCTTGAGGACAATATGGCAAAATTCTTGAAAAGGTTTCGTTGGGTGACATGGATATGACAAATGTCAAACTTTCACAGCCAGAAGGTGACAAGGTTCAATAAATCATCGATAGTCTTTTTTAAGAATAACAGCAACCCCCCCCCCTCTTAGTCGGTCGACCTTTCCTACAGATGTTGTAATCTGGGAGCTGGGTTTGCACAAGGTCCGACCCTGAGTCGGCATGATGCCATATTTCTGTCAGGAACATAGCAACATGTTTCATTTCCAAAAAACAATAAATGTCCAGTTTGTGACAGGAAAGTGACTTGCAATTGATTAAGAAGGGCTGGGTTTGGTAGTAGGCATTTGATGGAGCAAGGTGGAGAAACAAAATTTTGTGTACCTCTTGTAAAATCACACTTCCATAATCATAACTTGAACTAATTGAATGACGTGTGAAATTAACCAACCTAGAATAAAAAGTTGCACCTACACAGACATACGTGGGAACTAATTTTGCTTATGTTGCAATCATAATTAACTAATTATGTGATTTTTGTTGTGTCCAAAACTAATAAGCAGCTTTGAGATAATGAAATGCGGCATAAATGTGCTTTTGTTTATGTATTTGTAGCAGAACCCGAAGGATAAGGGAGTATAAAATGCATAAATGTTGCTTATTTCGCTAGGTATGTCGCTTGCTATTGGGATCTGCCGCGCCGGGAAACCCTTTGTTGGGTAGCTGTGCGCATTACAAATGTAAACAAATAAAAATAAAATAGGTAACTACTAATAGGGAAAACCTTAGCAAGGGGTGGAGGTAAACAGAAGGGTTAGTTTTCCAAAATTAACGTTCGTTTGTTTCTATGATAGTTCCCATTCTGGCCAAGTGAAAACATGGCTGTTTTATTAAACTGCGAATAGAAGACGAACTGAGCATGGGCAGCTCAAATCAGAGTTCGAATGCGAGCTGCTTGTGACTGAAGTGAATGTAGTTCAAGGACAGTGTGGCCTGGAAGTTCAGATGGCTGCCAAAAAGGATGAGCACAATGGTTCTGAACGTGAGAAGATTCCATGAAGTTTCTAATTGAGAACAGGACTAGGCCGGACATTTTCTTAAACAAAGGACCTATTAGATTTTGCTGACACAATGGAAGACAAATATTAAAAAGATGAGGTTATGCTCATCCACCCTAAATTGTCCAATCAGAACTCGAGTTTTTGCAGATAGTTACTTTTGTAGATAGATAAAGTTAGTGAAAAAGGTATAAAAAGTGCTGATTTTACTGAAGAAAAAAACTTCTCTTCGATTTCATCCTGAGATGCTTCGGAATGCTGATTTCCTGAGATGTAAGACTTTCTTGAATAAATGATCTATTTCTTTGAATGAGAACTGAGCTTTAGATAAGGTTATTATTTAGATTAGTTAAGGAAGTTAGGACAAAATGAATTTTGGGAACTATCTGTCTTTTCCTAATACTTGTGTTCTGAAATCCAAATAATAATGTCTATTTCTGAATCATTAAAATAAATGAAAATGACTCTTTGAAATAAAATGTTCCTTTTAAAAGTTACTTTGAATAAAGAAAGAAATAATGTGAATACACTGTTAGACATGCTAAACTTTGCTTTTAATAAAAATTAGATAAGTGGAGAATTAAGCTGGTCTTGTATTTTCCTACGCCTAATTTTTTACTCGTAGATCCATTGATCTCAGTGGTGGTGTGTCTAAATAAATGTTTTGTTAATGAAAACCATGGTAAACTCATTTAAACTGCAGGTGTAAATAGTATAAATATTCAGTTTAGTTTTAGACACTCCGCTATGATACAGCAGCTCTCCTTTGAATTTCACCAATCCATGAAGTAGGATGAAAGTGGTTTATGAGTAATTTGCAGTGTTATGGGCCCCACTGATGAGTAGATGTATGAATTTGTACTTCAGGGAAAGGTGACATGGTTTTACAAATAATTTCCGGAGTAGTGCTGCATCACATTGACCAAAGAAAGGGAAGTAGCAGAGAGAGAGACTAGAGGAGAAAAAGGCTGAGAATGAGAGGGCATAGGCTGAAACAAAACTGCTGCTGGAGCATGAGAAGAGTATGATGGAGATGGAACTCAAAGCCAGGCAAATTTCAGAACCCAGCGGGAATGATGGCAGAATACCTTCATATCCTCTGGAGAGGTGAAGGTCCGGATACCACAAGACCTGATGCTCAAATATGTGGTGGGCAATTGTATAGACAAATGGTTTTCTGCCTATGAGCTAGCAATGAGGATTCACAGGGTCCCAGATGAGTTTGGGGGGGGGGGGGGGGGGGGCGGACTTATGGAACCAAATGCCCGCAGTGGGAAGGGATACTGGAGGTGGGTGACCAAATGAAGTACATATCTATGAAAGTTAAACTGGTCTCTAAATTTGGGTTGGACCCTGTGAAGTACCATCAGAGGTTCAGTAATATTCCCAAACCTGTCTTAGTTGAATATCTATGACTATTCCAGCAAGGCACTAAGTGTCTGGGTGTGGGGCAGCAAAGAGAATGATTTTACTGAGTTGTACAATCTTGTGTTGAGAGAGCACATGCTCAGTACTTGATTTGTGGACCATGCCAGCACCTACTTGACAGCAAGCTAACTGACCCCAGAGAGCTTGCAAAGGAGACAGGCCTCTGGATCAGTACCAGGGTGCCCAAGAAGGTACATGGGAGTTACCCCAAGAAGGGTGGTTCAGGTTCCTCCAAGCAGAGTGAGGGTGAGGTCAAAGAAGATATAGACAAGCCCCAGAATAATGTGTATGTGTGAGAGGGAAGGAATACCAGGCCCCTTGTGAGAAACAGGGAGGAGGTTCTGGTGGACCGTTGCCCAAGGCACCTCATTTCCATCCCTGGTGCATTGATTGTTCACAGATAGGATGCAAGCAGGGGAACTCTGTCTGCCTTAAGAAACTACCCACTGGTGGGAACTCTCCAGGTGTGGCCAATATGGCCTTAGTGATAAGTAGTCCCCAGGGTCAAGTGACAGACAATGCCCTATTCTCCCTTATTTGGGAGGCAGACTCAGAAGATGATCTGGTAATCTCTGAGGGTGGAAGTTGTCATTTCAACCAGATTGAAGTGAATGGGATCCCTGTCACTGCTTTGAGGGACACCAGGGCCAGCCAGACCATGGTAGTGTAAGGGCTGGTTTCCCCAAGTAGTACACCGGACAGGTGTGTAGGGCAACACAGGTCCAAGGACAGGACTGTTTCCCCCACATGGCCCTACTATCCCTGAAATAGGGTGGGGGAGTCACCCAGGGGACTGTCATAATTAGTCACCAGATGCCCAAAGAATGCATTCTGGGGAATGAATTGCTACAAGTGTCAGGAAAGATGGGATGGGTGACTGTTAAGGGTGCCCTGAAATCTCAGATTTCTGGGGGGTACCACTCCCAAATGAAAGGTACATAGCCCCAAATAACCCCCCCCCCCCCCTCAAGCGCCTTGAAACCCTCTGGGCGAGTAGTGCGCTATACAAATGTCTGAACTTGAACTTGAACAGATGGGGGTGCAGGAAGAGGAAGGACTCACCCTGACCCATTTTCAGCCTCAAGGTACATATCCTGGGTTGAGTGGCCAGTCTCAGACTACCATCCATGGAATGGTGGAAAGGAGAGTGGGAGAAGGGTGCCTAACACCTAAGACTGTTGTTCCCCACTCTGCAGAAACTCAGAGGTCAGAGAACCCTGTATGGCCTGGGGCCTGGCTCTTGACGCTGACAGCTGTCCTTATGACATGCTGTCCTTTCCACAATAGTTGCTTATACTCTTCAACTATTGTATTCCTACCGTTTACAATTAATTAAGTCGCCTCTTTTTGAAACCCAATGTAAACTATAAACCTCTTGTTTTTTATAAACCATTACTTAGCACTTTAGAAGTATAGGTTCTTCTTTACTCACTTGGGACACATTCTCACATTGTTACTATTTGTATGTACTTAATGCTGTTGATACTGTGTACAATTTATGTATGAATACTTACATAAAAAATGCAAATTGAAAAACTATATTCTCTACGTGTATATGTAGCCTCCTTCTTATACATGCCACACACCACCCAAACATTGCCATTGTGCCTAAACCATATCATAAGGAATATATATTTATCACAGGAGCCAGTGTTGTTTTCTTAAGACGTTATACCCAGGCTCTGTGTGAGTTGGGTTCCATTGTTTTGTAGTGTAGTTCCTAGTTTCCCACTAGGCCCTGCGCATTGGAATAACATAAACAGTAGTATCGACGTGGAACTGCGGATATTCCAGGCCTCCACTGACTATGCTAAACTTAATTGGGTTGTGTTACCAACTAGCTCAGAGGTCACTGGAAACTTTCTTCTCTGCATAGGAAGTGATCAGCTTCCTTGGCACAGACAAGAAGGGATTCAGCTTTCCAACAACCGTGCAACATGACAACTTTGCTCCTCAGATCAAGAGTCGATCTCTAGGGTCGTGTGAAACAATAGACACAGATTTCACTCAGTCAGTCTAGTGCAGTTTACTTTCACAGATGTAGAGAATAGAGAGACGGGCGTGTATCAATAAAGGTTAACATTTATCGAACAGTCTTTCTTCTCGTACAAGAGAAATGTATTGCCACAATTGCAATAACTGTTATTATAAAAAGTACGTACAGTAAGATAAGTATTGCGAAATAGAACTGTAAAAGCATTGATATGGTTTCTTAGCCATACAATGGTTTAAGAGTAATAAAACATATATACAGTCATATATACATTAGGCTAACATACTCAACTGGTGCTTCTAACTAAGCCTACCCCAGTGTGCCTGACCTAAGCCTAACACGTGAGAAGGGGAAGTAAGTAAGTAGCTTAAGTTAAGTTGGTTTTGCCAAGGTTTGTTTCAAGAATTCTCGTCTAAGGGTTTAGTCAACACCATACCTCTGAATAGAATGATGGAGGATTGGTATCTCCTTCAGGGGTCTCTCTCGATATCCCAGTCACCCGCGAGGGTAAACTGGAAGCGCCGGGACTGGATTTCTCTGCACGAGAAATGCAGCGGCTTCTCTCAGCGCGTCGAGGAAGGAGGGGTGACAGCGTCCGCGGGCAGCTGGGCTGGATGTCTTCGCAGAGGACGGCTGCTCGGCTCCTCAAGCGTACTGCACCATAGTTCGCGCTGTAGCGGCGATAATGGTAATCAGCAGCTTCACCACCACAGGATAGCAGGCTGCAGCGACAGAGTGCTAGTTTTTACCAACACGGGGTCATGCAGGCAGCTGGCATCAGCAACATGTTCGCTCCTTGCTTAAGGCAACGTTGGTAATATTTATACCTGACAGGTGCCGGGTTTGACGCAAGTTTGCTGGACATAAGACGTCAATTAAAGATGTCACTAGGAAGTGACAGTTATCAGTTGCTCATTAGAGTTCTATTACTAATCAAAACATAGCAAGCGGGGATTTCCAGGTTTGCTGAGTTTTTATCTTGTTGAAGAACTCGGAGTGTTATCTAGGAATATCAGATAGTGACTGCTGCTCTGTCATTGCACTAATTGGTCGCAAAGGAAGTAGCAGAGAGTCATGCTGGAATGTGGCTCTGTTCGTGTGAGGCCAGAGATGACTTTACAGAAAATCGCACTTGAACGGTTATGCCAATATAGGGAATAAATGGATTTATAGCCGAATAGGGGCATAAGGTCACAGTATCGATCAGGAACCTAGATAAGCACGCAACACCCACTCCACGTTTTCATGTCCATGAAAATTACTAAAACTAAGCAATTAGATGCATGTGTAACATTGCCCACCCCAAAATACATAAATGCATTCGAAATAGGCGTACTTGTAATACATGGAATTTAGGTACTGTACGTTTTTTTTTTTTTTAAAGCATAGTAATCATTCAAAAGGTATTGCATATGAAATCAATGAACGATTATGCATAAAGGAATTACACATGAAGTATCTCTGACAGAAGAAATGCGAGATAAATCATCACATAAAAATGCATTGTAATAACATGTGTGCTAGAGGCTGGTGTTATGTTGTTATGTCTCTAGATGTGTTTAGAAATAGAAGTGTGAAGCTTCTGTTCTCTAAGAATAGTTTTTACGTTAAGCAAAGAATTTGTTCGTGCCAAAAAAGGGGTCAATATTTTTAAAAAAAATTGTCCAATTCAAAGAAAATAGATTTCCAAAGCTCCTGGCAGTTTTTGTTGATCAAAACTGAAGGCCGAATTCAGAGTTCATGGGAACGCTGTGTGTCGGAAAGCTTCTCAAAAGTTATTGTTTCTCTATGGGTGAGAACATCGTATCAGACAGGCTCGCAAAGAATTGGTCTACAAAATCAGGTGATAGTTCAACCAAATTAGATAGCGCTGTAACTTGGCAGGTGTGAGAATGATTGCTGTCATCGAAGGCAGGACCAGCAATGCTCACAGAACGTTGTACCTGGATGATGTTGCTTTTGTCACTCGCTCCACTGTTACCACTTGGCTGTAGTACAGGAGTCTCCACAAATGCCGTCATCAGGATTGGTAGCCGCTGGGGACAACACAATGCGTGAGCCGTTATTGGACTAAGCAAAGTATCGACGTCCATTGGTACTGCTGATGGAAGTGAAAGACAGATGTCCAACACGCATTCATCGCCGCAAAGCATACACCGTAGCACAGGTAAAATGCAATTTTGCCATATCGGTCTGAATGAAAGGAACCAGGTCATGTTTAGATCTCTCAGCCTGGCCAATCCGAGGACGTTAGTTATCCTGTCCCTGTAGCGCATTGCTAGGATTGTCTCTTCCATTCCCATGGGAGCTATGTCTGAGCCGAGGCTTGCCATAACGTAGCAGGATGGTCAAAAATAGAATCCCTGCGATGAGTCCCAAAAATAGTGGTATGCCGCCAAAGATGGAGTGCACAAAATTAGGAAAGATTCCCAAAATTGCCTGGAAGGGTGTTAGCAGTCCCGTAAAGACTGTCTTAAATATGCCTGGGATGCTTGTTGCACTAGACATGTTAAGGAGTTGGCTGAACATTTCTACGAAATGCACGGGGCAATTTGTTGATAAAAGGTCATGGACTTCAGTAGCCGTCCTTGCGACTAGAAGATCATACGTCTCCTTAGATGACATTATAGGCACTGTTGTCTGTAAAAGCACAGATTTCATTTTGCTTAATGTATCAATTCGTATAGAATAGAGATTCAGACGAGGCCAGAGGGGAGTCACTATGTCTGGAGGCCCGCTCGGGAACAATGCTTGCATACAACATTTGACCATGGACGTTACTTGTACTAGATAACTTTTTCCGGGCGCGAGGCCACAGCACCTGTGATCCGTTCTAAGAATGTAACTCCCGTTTGCGAGTTGCATAAAGAAGGGCTCTATCTGAGTTGCAGGTGTGACTAGCTGGTGGCATGAAAGGTTGTTTGAATTTCCATCACATGCTCCGTGTAAATTAATACCCTGACACAAAAGTATACCGCTTAGTGAGTGTTTACAGTTGTCACCACTAAGAAATACATTTTTGTCGCTGTCACTATAGCAAGAATGTGTGTATGGTAATTTCCATTCGGATTTTACATATCCCTTACCCAATTGTTCATATTGGCCAGCAGGTATGTACTCAAGGCATTTATGAAATCGGAAAGTTGTTATCGGAATTGTGATAATTCCGTGTATTATCCATTCAATGACAGGACTCTCTGACATTGTCAATGGTAATCTCTCGAGTTTCTCGATGCTCAAGATTGTATAGTCTGCTCCTTTCTGTGCCAAACTGATCTGTTTATCAGTAAGGTTAAAACTGGAAAATAATGACGTCGTGTTGATTAAACGCCAAGGCACATAGCCTGAACGAAGATTTTGCAGCGTCCAGCCTAATTCTATAATAGAGCGTAATTGAGACTGGCCATGTTGTAACATTAGCAAATCTCTGTCTATCACATCAAAGGCAGAGGATACAATATTGTCCAAAGAATATATTCTGGAAGACAGAGTCATTAACCCATTGTCTACCACAGAAAGTGATTTCTCCAAATTAATACGATCAATTTCTCGTATTTTTTCAGCAGTTTCAATTTGCGTTACTTTCCAAGCCTCGTTGTAAGCAGCATAGATGCTGGTCGCTATGAAACGCTTTTGACGCTGTTTGCGTGGTCCAAGAATGAAATCGCGCAAATCAGCACCATCTTTTAATAAAGACAAGTGTTGCTTAATTTCAGCCAGTGTGGATGTAGTTAGCCATTCTAGGCAGAGTTTCCCTACACTGTATGTTGTTATAATCCCTGGATGTTGTCTCTGGGAGTATCTAGGGTCTAATCTGGTCATTTTTAAACCCTGTGTTTTATTCAGGAACCTATCTTGACAGCTATTTGTGTCTGTAGGCCAGATTAACCACTTTTTCCAATCAGGATGTGTTCTGTTGAAACGTAGAATTTGTGACACGTCTAACTCAATATCAGCTGTTGCATTTTCAGGTATTGGCTTTGGTATAGACGGTGTTTTAAGGTCTTTGATCTTAGCTAGGCCAAGACAAGATGTTTGGTGTACAGTGTCATTTAAAAATAACATTTGTTCAGGTATCATGCAGGTTCTAAATAGTGCTTCTATGCCTTGCACCTGCCAATCTTTTGTACCCCAAATTGTTTTCGTTTCAATATTATTTTTCCAATAATCAAAACCAAATGTCATCATTTTGTCATAAAATGCTTCTGAATATATCAATTTAGAATTTGTCAGCATTGTTTTCATACCTGTTTTATCTAACAGTTTGTAATAAAACGTTTCTGCATCACTGGTGTTAAACTCTGAAAAATATTTGAATTTCTCAAAAAATGCTTTAGAACTGCTTTTAGGTGGTGTAGCACAATGTTCCCATTGATTATACATAAAAACATTTCTAGGCTGTGCAGATTTATGCAAGTAATGATCCCCATAGTGGGTGTAACAGAATAACTGCTCATAACTAGATGAACCTTGTAAATAATCATGATCTGTGAATCTAGCTGACATTACTAAATCAGACATCATGTCATTAATACTGTTAAAGTCCCAATCATCAGAGAATGTACTAGGTGTCACAAAGTCACTTAAGGAAACCTTTAGTTGATGAGTATACTTCAGGATTTCGACCGGACCATATATCTCATAGTCTGTTTTCTCCCATACTACCCCACCAGGTATTGGAATTGCTGTGACATTTACTGTTGACAGTTCTCTTTTCTTCACGTGGGATGATCTGTGTGGTTTCAGGACTAGGTTGATGTTCTGACTTGCTGTGTCCATTCAATTGTAATGAACTTCCCTAAAATTAAAACTAAAATTAGGCATAGTAGGAGTATGAATACCCCTGAGATAATCCAATGCTCAATCAACGGTGAATCCAGATATAGTTCTTTGATTTGTTGAAGGAGTCCTGTTGTATTATCTTTAGAATACTTTTTAGTTTCTGGCATCACTTCGGGGTCGTTTAAATCTTCAGAGAAGTTGTCGAAGTTGATGAAATAACCAGAGGCAGTTCTGTCAATTGATGGGATTGTTCTTTCAATCTGTCTTTCGGTAGCACTTTCTGATGCCACATCATTGTAGACTGGTGTTGTTTCTTGACGAACTGTTTCAATCTGTGTTTCAAGAGGCACGAGTTCCATGGCATTATTGCATAGTCCTTCATTGTGCACTGCAGGCTGATTAAATGTGATGAGTCTTTCAGTTTGAACCTCTTGGATTGTTGCAAGTTTGGGTATTCTGTTGTTTCTTGGGAGTCCACTGGGCCTACTGTTGATTACAGGCCACATGCTTGTGGTTTTACCAGATCGATAGACACGACTCTGTTCTCCTTTTTACCAGCAAGGGGCGGTAGCACAACTGATCTTGTTCCGGTGACTGCTAAGACAGGTACTGCTTTTCTGTAAGAAGGCCCAAATTCCTTCTTCACCGCGATCTTTTCTCTGACTAGATCCCCAATCTTTGGAATCCAGACAGGCCTTGCTGGGGCTGTTGCGGGTGGTGCCTCGTCAGTGGTACTTGGCTGTTGCTTTAACTTTATGTTGCTTAATGATTTTCTTGTTTCATTCAGTTCCTGTAAAACAGCCAAACGGTCTTTTACATCAAAGTGCGTAGTTTCTTCTTGTACCACTGACATCTGACTATCGAGGTCCTGAACGTTCATTCTAATTCCGAACAATAGTTCGTATGGGCTGAAACCTTTTAGAGAATTTCTTGGCATGTTGTTAAGACTAGTCTGGACACTTATTAAATGTTTGACCCACCCAGCGCCTGAACCTAATACCTTCGCTGTTATAGATTGCTTTATGCCCCGGTTTTTTCTTTCTATCACACTATTCCCTTCCGGGGTATGACGGACAAGAATACCGCAACCCAATTCCCATGCTGGCCATGGCCTCCTTATAGGCGCGAGAGCTGAAAGCAGGACCCTGGTCAGAATGGAACGTGGTAATTGCGTATATGCCGATATGGACTCGCAAATCTTTTATAACCGTTCTAGCGTCAGCCGAGCGCTGGGGACCTCATTTTTTAAGTGCTTTTCGTCTTAACTATTAATAGGACGCAGGGTGGGGTGTAGGCAGCGTTACGCTCTTTCTGACTGGTAGCCGGTAGCAAGGTTCGCTACTGCGATCCCTATTACAGTTTTCACAGTTGTTTGCATATATTTGGTGTTCTACACTCATTCCCGGCCACCAGAATACTGATTGTAATTCAGTCAGTGATTCCTTGATCTCTCTGTGCCTTAGACCCAAACCCATGTGTGCGTCTGCTATTAAAAATATTCTCCTGTTCATGTTTGGAATTACTCTGTCCCCCACTCCAGGGATTCGAGCAAAAGGAACGGAGTTTACATCGATTATGTATGCATAATTGAGTGGATAGTTTATGGGTAGTGCTGCACAGTCGCCTTTTACGGTCGTTTTTACTGCCAGCATGGTTTCCCCGTCTATGTACTTATCTGTACGTTTTTTTGTGGCTACGGAAGCCGGTTTAGTTGCTTCCGCGGTGGCTGTATTAGCCAATGAATTCCCTGCAACGTGAACGCCATCACGTTGAAGACTCAGTGTATGTATCACGTGAGTCTTTTGTAGTTCTTTTTGTAAAAGAACTACCTGTTCCCAAAGCATTTTATGCTTTATTGTGCCACCTTTTGCATCTTTGAAACCATTTTCCACCCAATTCTGCAAGTATTCATTATAAGATTGTACGCAATAAAAAGAATCGCACACTATTAGTGTGGGGAATTCGCGATCGGTATTTTCTAGCGCCATCTTAAATGCTACTAATTCAGCTCGTTGAGCCGAGCAATCTCCTAGAGATTGTGTTTTAGTGACCAATGGTCTAAATTTTCCTTTGTGCCAGCGACCTTTAACAATCGCGCACGCAGCACTGTAAGCTTGCTTACCCCCAACTGCGGGTTGTGCTGATCCGTCAGTATATATAATACTTCGGTATTCTTCGAGAGGCAGGATTTCAATTGGCAGAGGACATTCATATTCATATTGTAAAAATTCCTGTGTTTTTAAGTTAGGATCAAATTCGTAAACTACGTCTGTTGCAGCAAGAGAATTAACCCACTGAATCCATCTCGGATGCAAAGCTTTAGCATTAGGAATGCTTGCTTTAGTTACCGCTTCTAAAGCCGGTATGGGTGTTACGATTATTATTCGTTTACCTTGTGCTAGGGGTCTTTCTTTCGCTACAGCAGTCTGAACCGCAGTTAGAATTTTCTCCGTTGAACTGAATTTTATTTCAGCCTTTGTGTACAAATGTGATTTGTAAGCTATTGGTACCTTTTCTCCCTCATTAGAGGTTAGGTACGTGAATCCGCATCTTCCTGGGATGACTCGGATTACAAGATCACGTGTGTTGTCACGTGTATCTAATTTAGTTTTTGCTAACATGTCTGTTTGCAGTGATCTCAAAATTTCTGTGTGTTTTTGAGTCCAATTGATTTGTTTAAAATCAGGTTTTATTAGTTCGTAGAGAGGTTTAACCCTCTCTGCGTAATTTAGGATATAAGTTCTTCCGAAATTCAGAAAACCTAGTATTGATTGTAAATTCTTCAGCGTTTTTGGAGCTTGGAGTACAGCGCACTTCTCTAAGAAGTTGTCCGCTAGGCTTTTCCCTTCACTTGATAATTCGTACCCTAAGAATAGTACTGTCAGATGGGCAATTCGGGACTTTTTAAAGTTGAATTTGTAACCCTCTGCTGCGAACCCAAGTATAATGGTGTTCACTCTTTTCAAGTGAGTATCCAAGTCGTCGTCTGTGAGATAAATATCATCTACGTAAGACAATGCTTCATCATCATAGATTTGTAGTAACTCTGTTACCCTAGCTGAGAATAGTCCTGGGCTGTTCTTGAACCCCTGTGGGAGTCGACAGAATTTTTTCTGTGACCCAAATGCGGAGAAAGCGGTCAAGTATCTGCTTTCTGGTGCAATGTTTTGACAAAAGAAACCATTAGAAATGTCTAATGTCGTTTTGTATTTTTTCCTAACTATGTTATTCATTAGGGCTGCACTATGCGAGTTTTGTACTGCAAAAGTTTTGCAACATGTATTAAGATGTCTGTAGTCCAAAACTAGACGATATGAATTGTCTGGCTTGGAGACAGGAAACAAAGGATTGTTCATTTGAGAGGTGCATGTTTCAATCACCCCCTGGTACTCAAGTTGATCTAAGATCTCCCTGACTTGTTTTTTAGCTTCTTGCTTTATGGGATACTGCCGTTGGGCAGTTGGTTCACTTTTTAATTGGATTTTGTGAGGCGGTGAATCCTCATCCCATCCTACATGATTTTTATACAATGCAGGTGCCTGGACTACTGCCCATTTCCTTGCATATGTGTATTTTTTGTGAATCGGTATGTGATTCGAGAAGGCAGGCATAATCACTTCTTCGCCACGAGGGCACTCCCTGACAAACTCCGGGGGCCAATCTTTTTCAGCTAACAGAATATCATAGCCTTTTGAGAGCTTATCCCAAAATAGACCCTTAATTTTCCTAGTCTTATCACCCTCCATACGCAATGTTATTTCGTATATTTTATGGGGCTCGCTAAGTCTGGCGTCGGCAGTTTCAACCTGAATGTATTCATTCGTGTCCACTGTCTCCAGATGACTCATCAAGATCTTGCGCGCTATACTGATTTCTGCTGCACTGTCCAACATTGTCAATGCCCACTCCCCGTTTTTCAACTGTGTCCTCAGTATTCTCGGCATGGTTGATTACTCTAATACTGGCTACCTTCTTTTTCTGAAATTGAGATTTCTTATTTTGAGCAGGTTCCTTGTCTTTGGACTTGGTGTGCTCTCCTGGGTCTGACCGTCCTCTTCTTTCCGAATTCTGTGGAAGAGATCGAGAGGGACGTGTATCAATACTTTGATATCTATCAGGTTTTTTTATATTATCCCTATTTCTAAGGTTATATCTTTTCTCAGAGGGCTCCCGTTGGGGAGACTGGCGTTCTCGAGTCGGAGTTCTTTCCCTCCGTCGAGGAGACCTTCCTCTGGACTGGAAAACTTTTTCCTTGGGAGTGGATTGTTTATTTCCATCCCAGCTCTTTTTAGGAGTGTTTAAATTATTTTTAATTAATAATTTTTCAGGATTTTCGAGCAGTTGGGGCTTAACTGGTTTTCCACCCAAGCTGTCTCTACCTAATTCTTCATAGCATTTTTCTATGATTTTTGCAAGCTCAACAGGATCTTTTATATCTGTTTCCCTCAACTTCTGGCGAATCGCCACAGATGCTGCTTCTCCCTTTATGTTGGCTAATAATATAGCTGTGACCTGCTTGAAGTCTTTCAGTAATTTCATACCTAGATTTAAAGCGGGCTCTGGACCGAATTCATTTTGAATCTGTTTTAGCACTTCTGGTATTACCGCCATAGACGGAACACCGTGTGTTTTTGTGTAAATGGAAGCAAAGACTGTACCCCAAGTGTCGCAGTCCTCCACGTGTGGTGCGATTCCCATAGGAAGGCAGATGGTCAAGATTCTGTGTTTCTCAATAGGGGTAGTATCAGGAAATACTGCCTCTATTTGAGTGATTTTCTGGGCTAACCAGAAAGGAATTTGTTCCCGTTTTACGGGTGTTTTACCAAGACATGACTGTATGTTCTGTGGTGTAATTTTATTTGTGTTCCCCTGATGAGGGGTCAGCTGTGGTGTATTAACAGCTGGCTGGACTGTTGCAGTCCGCATTACATATTGGACTAATTGCCTATGTATTTTTATTAATGTGTTTAGCTGTGCTAACAGCTCTTCTCTAGACATTCTTGTAATGTCAGGATGTGGTGTGTAGCTGGCTAGAACCGGCCACGTGGCTCCTGGTCTACCTAGTGGACCGAGCCTGGTAATGTGATCATTGTGTTTTAGGGCGCCATTAAACCAGAGCAGGTGCTCTTGAAATTTAAGTGGGATTTCAATCTCCTCGAAAGGAGCGTACTCTCCCGGAGGTTCCTCTATTTTGTAATAGTGAAACTCTTGTGTTATAGCGTTTACCGCTGGAAAGTTTATCCATGAATAGAATACCTCTGTCTGCCGATACTCGTGAGCCTCTATCACGAAAATTACTGTACCACCTTGAGGTGGCAGTCCGTTTTCTATAAGTTTTAAAGTTATAGATCTTCTTAACTGGACCGGGATGATAATAGCATCCGGGTCTGTGTATTCGGGACCTTGCTGAGTCGCATCTGCTGCGGCCCCAGCGGTGCCGTTGTTTTCTACTGACATTGTATCAATGCAGGTTTTCTAGAGTAGGTCTCCAAGGAGACAAAGATTAGATGCACAATATTTTGGAACACTGTATCCTTCAACGTTGAATAAACCAGAGCTTTACATAGGAATCTCTTCCTACTAAGGTCGGGCGGATTTTAACCTTTCACCCACTCCAGACGTCTATTGGAGTATTTACGGGAGAAAGGGGTGTGAAATATGCACGACTGAGTTACTCTATAAGTCTTGCGTTCGTTTATCGCCTTACCAAACGTTTGGGCGCCATGTAGTGTAGTTCCTAGTTTCCCACTAGGCCCTGCGCATTGGAATAACATAAACAGTAGTATCGACGTGGAACTGCGGATATTCCAGGCCTCCACTGACTATGCTAAACTTAATTGGGTTGTGTTACCAACTAGCTCAAAGGTCACTGGAAACTTTCTTCTCTGCATAGGAAGTGATCAGCTTCCTTGGCACAGACAAGAAGGGATTCAGCTTTCCAACAACCGTGCAACATGACAACTTTGCTCCTCAGATCAAGAGTCGATCTCTAGGGTCGTGTGAAACAATAGACACAGATTTCACTCAGTCAGTCTAGTGCAGTTTACTTTCACAGATGTAGAGAATAGAGAGACGGGCGTGTATCAATAAAGGTTAACATTTATTGAACAGTCTTTCTTCTCGTACAAGAGAAATGTATTGCCACAATTGCAATAACTGTCATTATAAAAAGTACGTACAGTAAGATAAGTATTGCGAAATAGAACTGTAAAAGCATTGATATGGTTTCTTAGCCATACAATGGTTTAAGAGTAATAAAACATATATACAGTCATATATACATTAGGCTAACATACTCAACTGGTGCTTCTAACTAAGCCTACCCCAGTGTGCCTGACCTAAGCCTAACACGTGAGAAGGGGAAGTAAGTAAGTAGCTTAAGTTAAGTTGGTTTTGCCAAGGTTTGTTTCAAGAATTCTCGTCTAAGGGTTTAGTCAACACCATACCTCTGAATAGAATGATGGAGGATTGGTATCTCCTTCAGGGGTCTCTCTCGATATCCCAGTCACCCGCGAGGGTAAACTGGAAGCGCCGGGACTGGATTTCTCTGCACGAGAAATGCAGCGGCTTCTCTCAGCGCGTCGAGGAAGGAGGGGTGACAGCGTCCGCGGGCAGCTGGGCTGGATGTCTTCGCAGAGGACGGCTGCTCGGCTCCTCAAGCGTACTGCACCATAGTTCGCGCTGTAGCGGCGATAATGGTAATCAGCAGCTTCACCACCACAGGATAGCAGGCTGCAGCGACAGAGTGCTAGTTTTTACCAACACGGGGTCATGCAGGCAGCTGGCATCAGCAACATGTTCGCTCCTTGCTTAAGGCAACGTTGGTAATATTTATACCTGACAGGTGCCGGGTTTGACGCAAGTTTGCTGGACATAAGACGTCAATTAAAGATGTCACTAGGAAGTGACAGTTATCAGTTGCTCATTAGAGTTCTATTACTAATCAAAACATAGCAAGCGGGGATTTCCAGGTTTGCTGAGTTTTTATCTTGTTGAAGAACTCGGAGTGTTATCTAGGAATATCAGATAGTGACTGCTGCTCTGTCATTGCACTAATTGGTCGCAAAGGAAGTAGCAGAGAGTCATGCTGGAATGTGGCTCTGTTCGTGTGAGGCCAGAGATGACTTTACAGAAAATCGCACTTGAACGGTTATGCCAATATAGGGAATAAATGGATTTATAGCCGAATAGGGGCATAAGGTCACAGTATCGATCAGGAACCTAGATAAGCACGCAACAGTTTACCTTCCCAATGCTGTCCTTATGGGCAGAATGTTCCTTGGGTTGAGGACAGAAGTCTGATCCGAGGGGTGGAATGGGTCACGTCACTTTCTTGGCTATTAAGTACTGTCTGGCTACTGAGATACATCTGTGAGCTTGTAAAGGTTAGAAGCTACACAGATGGGGTCAACAGATAAGGATAAGGGTTCCCATGGACCAGTCCAGTGGTCCAGGAAAATGTAGACAGAGGGATCCAACTGAGTTCTGAGAGGACAAGAACAGCTAAGGGCCTCTGTATTAAAGTGCCAGGGTCCATGTTCTATCCCCTAGGCAGGAAATCCTACCAAAAGACTGAATAATCTACCCTACGTTTGGCTTGAATAGAGTCATGGTGGACTTGGCCCTCTCTGCAGGGTCACACCCAAGATTTCTGCCTTCAGCCTCGGTTTTCTGAGCCCATTTTTGTTAGCTGTGTCTCTGCACACATTACCACTGCTAACCAGTACTAAAGTGCTTGTTTTCTCTCCTTTAAACATGGTAAAATTGGCTTACACTCAATGGGCACATTTAATTTATGTGTATGTCTCATGTAAAGTGGTATTGCCTGTACCCAGGGCTTGTAACTTAAAGGCTACTAGTGGGAATGCATCACTGTTTATGCCACTCACTAAAATAGCCCTTTTAAACATGTATCATGCCTTCGATTGGGCAGTTTTAAACTGCCATTTTCACATGGCAAAATAAACCTTTTATCAGGCCTAAACCTTCCTTTTTAATACATATGTCACCCCTAGGATACAACCTAAACAGCCCTTAGGGCAGGGTGCAGTGTATTTAAAATGCGTTTAGGTTTTACATGTCCTAGTAGTGAAAAACTCTTACTTCGCTTACTTCTCTACTGCAAGGCTTACCTCTCCCATAGGAAGACATTGGGTTACTGATTACATTCAATAAGTGATAACTTTCAATTGGGAGCAGGTAGAAAAGTCAAGTTTGGTCACAAAAGAATTTTCATTTAAAACTGCCTTTAATGGAAAAGTTGGATTTTATGTTACAATTCGGAAAATGCCACTTTTAGAAAGTTTCCATTTTCTTAGCCCAGCCATTTGATGCCTGCAGCCTGTATCCTGGGTCAAATGACTAGGGGTAGCTGGCAGTTGGTCTTTGTGGTTTGGTCCCAAACAGCGAAAAAAGGGGGGAATAGGTGTTGGCAGAATGGGCCATTTCTGACTTGATAGGGGGCAGAGCTTTCACCTACCACACTTGCAGCTGAACTCAGGACCACCAGAGTGACTTCAAGGGCTAGTCAGCTGGTCTCCCGATGAGAGCCCAAGGGATATAAAGGCTCCAACCAACTTGAACCCTGCACTTGGACTCAGCTTGCTGAGTCCCAACCCCCTAAGTGGTACCACCCCTCCCAGTCCTGGACCCTTGGAAATGGGACTGAAGGTACCTGCCAGACCAATTGTGGTCCTAGCAGAACCCATGGAGCATGGCCCATTACCCGGTAGCTCATCAGAATGGGCGGGCGTGATCCATCTCGACATAGGACCCTGCATCGCAGCCTTGCAGCTCCTTGGAAAAACCAATGCGCTGTAGTGCATCCTTAGCGCAGGACTTCGCATCGCAGCCCTGCAGCTCTTCGGAACGGCCGCTACATAATCATCTACGCTCATAACCTCTCAATCTAGTGGAGAAGTGTGGCTCAATGGTTAGAGCGGCAGACCCTGATGCAGAGGTCTGACCCGGGACTAGGGTTCAATTCCCCGCCTCAGCGGTTCTTGGGCTCAAAATTCCATGGACCTGATAGTTCTCGCCTCGGTGCCTATTCCAATTCTGGAGTCCCACTCTGCAATTCTGGGCAATAGCTTGCTTGATCTCCACAACGCTAAGGATGCCTGGCCTCCACCTTGGGGTGCCCAGGAGTGGAAGCCTCACAGGGAAAGCCAGGATGGGTTCCACAGCGGTATTCGTACAAGCGCCTTGAGACCCTTGCGGGTGAGTAGTGCGCTATACAAGTATCAATTTACAATTTACATTTACCCTCTGTACACAGGATTTAAGGTAGTTTGTTAAAGGGGCTGACTTGGGCCCTGTACCCAATCAGCACTCCATCACGGTCGATCCGATCTTGCGACTTTGGGATCAATTTAGATCTCAGCGGATGAGTTACTCTGTATTAAAGGTGACGGATATCCCGTCCGCCAAAATGAGGGATTTAGATTTCGGCGGATGGGCTATCCTTCACCATTGTGATGGAGTAACTCACCCACCAAGATCTAAATCAGGCTCTTTGTACTGGTCTGGTGCGACCTGAAAACTACAGTTGCCGCTTTGTGCTTTTAAGCACTATTTCTAGCTAAACCTTTAAAACTACATATCTCCGATTCTACCAAATGGATTTTTGTCGTTTGGGTACTAAGTCATTTACTAAAATGAACTCTATTTTTCAAAATTGGTATGGGATTTTCCTTGTGTTGTGTTTTCAGTTTATTGCTGATTGCGTACTGCATAAATTCTTTACACATTGCATATATATGCACATTGCCTGATTGCTTTTCTGCCAAGTTACCAGAGGGTTAAGCACAAGTTAAAAAAGTGATGTTAGTGGTCCACCCTGACAGGGATTGTGGCTGCTAATGCTGGGATTATAAGTGCTGCTAGGTAGAGATCAACCAGGTGTCAAGAGAAGTACAAAGCAACAGCTAAGGGCATGGGAACACTGTGGTTGAAAGCAGACAATCACATACTGTTAATGTACTTAACAGAGCCTTGAAAAGGAGGAGCTCTATGAACTAAGTGGTGGGTGAGGAGACCCAAGAAGAACCACATGACTCAAAGCTGCTGGGTGGCAGCTCAGAGCAACGCCACTGGTCTCCATGAAAGTGAAGGAATCCCATGGAGACTAAGAGAGAGGTTACTATTCCACAGACTGTCCATGATGACCCAGAAGCCAGCACATCACAGGGCCTCAAAAATGGTATGTATGTCTCAGGTCCCAGAGGACAGCAGGCAGTGTCGGAGGGAACTCTACCCCTAGTGGCATCCACTCCCACAAATTGTTACATGCTGCTGCTTTCTTGAAACCATCATCATCATTTGATACAGTCACACAGCAAAATATTGGCAACCGATGGACAATGTGGATAGAGACATTTAATGATTTCATTGATGGACTTGAAAAGACATAACAAAAAGATGAAAAAATACCTCAAAAATCTTGCTGGTGATGGCGTAAAAGAAGTCATTAAAAAATGCCACGAACTGATGAAGAAATCACATACCATCAGATTATAGAAACCTTGAATCTCAAGTTCGATCCAATGCAAAATGCTGACTATGAAAGATTTATTTCCAATCAAGAACGACCGAAAGTTGGCAAAACCATTGAGAATTTGTAGAGACTTGACACACTCATCAAATACTGTAAGTTCAATTAATTTAATGATGATAAAGCCATACGTATCAGATTCATTGATAGTTGCTTGTCTGATTCCTTCAGAAGCAGGATGGTGTGAGAAACTCGGAGTCTGGAACAGACAGTTAATGGCTGCTAAAGCTGAAGCGCATGCCTTTCAGGAAGTTGTTGAGTGTGGAAAGCAAGTCAAAGCAAAATATTGAAGGACACACAATATCTACACGTTAAAAGAAGTTGTTTTAATGTGGATTTTCGTTTACACCCAAATACAAATGTCCTGCAATTGTACAGATTTGTTAGGGCTCTAGGAAGGAGAACCATTTCGTAACGGTGTGTGAAGCAAAGGGAAAAACAAGTGTGTCAAAGCAAGAAGACAAAATGCCCGCCGGAAGGTTCCAGGAGCAATGTTTGACACGCACAGACAAGGTCCACCGGAGATGATTGTCATCTAACACACCGTCGAAAAGATCCTCATCAGTGTCAAGTGAAATTGAAGAAGATTGTTGTGCCATGTCGATGTCTACTTCAGAAAAGCATGCGTTTGTTGGACTAGCTGGATGTGAAGTCAAGAAATGTCAGTCAAAGAAAAGTCAACATGCCAATAAACTAAAGACATTCAAACATTGTCAGAAAAGTCAATTGAAAATAAATGGGTTTCAAAATTTAATAATGTATTTATTTGTAGAGTTTTATATAGTGCAAACTTGACTTGAAGGCATCAGAGCGCTTCACAAACATTTGCGTAATAGTAGTTATAGGTTCATAGATTGAGGTAGACGTAGAGGCCAAATGAACAAGTTACTTTTTCTGGTGGATACAGTATCTGCATGCGGATTCCTCACCTTTTGAATTCCCTCCTGCGCCAGCATTCCACGAAACATTATTCATAGCTCTCCCACGTCAATGAGAACATCACAATACCACAGCTCTGCTTGCAACTCTGTATGATGTCACCGGAGCCATAAGAAGACCATGTCTGCATGCTGACATCAGTTCCACCCATTTTTTCCGTGCCTTTGAGGCAAACAGGTGGACATATCCCAAGTATACACAGTATACAATATATACAGAAATATACATAGGATATGATTTAAAGTAGAAATAAAGAAAACAGGAAAAGCGAAAGCCAAGACATTTACCAGCAACAAACATCAAAATAATGTGAATAACAAAGAAAGACACGAATGTCATGCGCAAAAATCTTTTCAGTATACATAGGTAGACAACGGAGAGGAGGGTGGGTCAGTGAGGAATTCACAGGCAGATACTGTGCTCACCAGACAAAGCGTTACCAAAGGTAACTAACTTGTTCTTCTGAGGCATAATAAAGGGAGTGGGATGAAATCTATTAGTGAGGCCCTTAATGAACCTCATAACAATGGGAGACTTGAAAAAAAGATGGCTGATCTGGCAAACAAAGGAAGGCTGATAAAGCAGACAAATAACCCTTAACAGAAGCCACAGCACAACCTTGCTGATCCAAGGAAAGTGAAACGCTTAGAACATCTGATAAATGGGTCTTCAATGAATCAATTGAATTCTCCCCAACCCACCTAACAAATCTGGTCCATCTACAGGAATAAACAGATTTGGTGAGTCTTCTGGCAAATAAAATAACATCCACCGGGTTGCCCCGTTCAATCTCAAGGCATGAAGGTGCAAGCTCTAGAGGTGGGGGTGTGGAACCTGCCCCTGCAACTGCGAGAGGAGGTCTGCCCTTAGAGGGAGATGGAGTGGAGGGTGCGATCAGAGGTGAAGGTCTGTGTACCACACCCTTCTTGGCCAATCCGGGGCGACCACTAGGGCTTGTGTCTGGTCTAGGCGAAACTTCCAGAACCAGAGAAATCAAGGGTACGGGGGGAAACGTGTAAAGAAGTCAAAGACTCCAATCTAATTGAACTGTGCCCCCCAATGCTCCCTGCATCGGATAATGGAGACTGCAGAACGACGGGCAGTGTGCGTTCTTGTGAGTGGCAAGCAGGTCCAACCGAGGAAACCCCCACATCCTGAAAATATGGTGGACCACCTCCGGATGGAGATGCCACTTGTGATCGGCCGAGTATTGTTGACTGAGACTGTCCGCACACACATTCAGCACTTCAGCCAGATGATTTGCAATTATGCAAATCTGATGGTTCTGAGCCCGAGACCAGAGCCGCAGAGCCCCTCTGCAGAGACAATACTCCTCCACGTTTCTTGATGTACCCCATCGTGATGGTGTCGTCCATCAGGACCAGACTGACCGCGAAGGGAGGGAGGAAAGGCCTTGAGAGCCTCACGAAATGGCCCGCAATTCTAGAAGATTGATAGCAATCTTTCCTCTGGAGCCAAAGACCCTTGATCTCCAGATCCCCAGATGAGCACCTAAACCCAGAATGTAGACATCCGTTATCACCGTGGCCACTGGAGAAGTAGGTTTAAATGGCTTTCCTTGAGACAGGTTGCCTGAAACACTCCACCATAACAGATCCGCTGCAGTGTCTCTGGATTTTCCGACCACCTCTCTGAGATCTCTGTTGTGTTGCACCACTACCTGCGGAGGCACCCCTAGAGTGCCCTCATATGCCAGTGTGCATGGCTGACTAATAGTATGCAGGAAGCAAACAGATCGAGCAAGCATAAGACCTTCAGGACTGGAACTTCTGCCCCTTCTTGAAACAACAGAATCATAGCCTAGATGTCAGGAATCCACTAAGGAGGCAGGAAGGCACAATTCAAAGAAGTGTCTATTACTGTCCCTTTGGACAGGTTGCGCTGAGAGGGCTCCAGGTGAGGGTTTGGGTACATTTATCGAAAAACCCAATTCGAACAACAGCAGAGCCGTTATTTGCAGATGATGCAGCACCAACTCTGGAGACTTCTATTTGAGCAGCCAGTCATCCAGATAGGGGAATACCGGAATCCCCGACCTTCTGAGATGAGCTGCAGCCACCGCCATCACCTTTGTGAAGACCCGATGTGCGGAAGTAAGGCCGAACGGAAGGACCGCAAACTGGTAGTGTTGAGATTCCACTGTAAAACGGAGATACTTCCAATGCGACTTCAGGATGGGGATGTGGAAATACACATCCTGCAAATCGATCGACACCATCCAATCTTCCTGTTGCAGTGCCAGAAGAACCTGAGCTAGGGTCAACATCTTCAACTTCTTCTGCTTGAGGTAAAAAATCAAGACCCTGAGGTCCAGGATCGGTCTCAACCATCCTTTCTTTTTGGGATCAGGAAATAATTGGAGTAACACCCCTGACTCCTTTCCTGCTCCAGAACCACCTCTATTGCAAGGACAGGACCACTTGCTGCAGGAGCAACATATGGGCCTCCGAACACCATCCCTGGTGAGGAGGGTAAGGAGAGGAACGCTCCTGGAAAGGTAGGGCGTGCCCATTTTTTAAACAATTCAAAACCCAAAGATCTGATGTAACAGATTTCCAATTTTGTAGAAAATGGGACACCTGGCCTCCTACGGGACCAACTTGCTCCAAGATGGGAGATCTAGAGCTGCTTCCCTGTGCAAACAGTGGGGGGAACAGGAGAGTGGGAGGACTGTAGCTGGGCAGCACCCCGCATACGACCTCATCCATTCCCTCTGTACGACTTTTACAGGGGGTTCTGCTGCTCCTGCTGTTGCTGCTGCTGACAGCCTCAAAATGAAGCCGCCTTTCCAAAATCGTGAAATCTCCTCTAACCATAGCCCCTAGGCTGGGCCTGCAGGCCTATGGATCTCGCAGTACCCCTGATATCCATGAAACGTTGCAGAGCAGGATCTGCGTTTGTCCCAAAGAGCCTGGAACCATCAAAAGTTAGATCAAGCAGAGTGGCTTGCACATCTGGAGGAAACCCTGAACCTCTTCACCTCCTTGTAGCCACCGAAGAGCCCATCACCCTGGCGAATGAGTCCGCTATATCCAGGCCCGACTGGATCACCTGACGGGTTGCAGCCTGCGTATCAGTCAACACCTCCAGAAAGTGTCCTAAAGCATCCTCTGGCAGCTTAGGGGCCACCTCTTTGGTAGTGTCCATCAAAGCGATAGGTTTTTAGGCCATGCTTGCCGAAGAGAACACTTTCTTTGCTGACTGCTCCAGCTTTTTGGAATCCCTCTCTTCCGGGGTGGAGGGGAAGGATCCTGCTGACTGTTTGGACGGACATGAAGCCTGAACCACCAAGCTCTCAGGTGAAGGGTGATAGGTTAAAAAAGCTGGATCCCCAGAGCAGCCTTATAGCATCTTGCCACAGCTCTGGAAACTGCCGGAGCAGACATAGGCTTCTGCCACACTTGCAAAATCATCTTTGTTAATGCCTTATTGAATGATAGCAAAGGAAGGAGGAAGGAGAGTGCAAAGTGTCAGTAAGAATGTTAGACCTAAACTCTGCTGTGTGCAATTGCAGATCCACAGGCAGCAGCCTTCCTGATAACAGTGTGATATTGAGCCAAGTCTTGAAAAGGCATTGCCTTAGGGGAAGAAAGCTTCCACTCCAGGGTAGTGTCCAAAACACTAGCATCCTGAAGACCCTCGAAGTCATCCACAGAATCAGGGATTTTCCCCTCCTCAGCTTGCTCATGCTGTTCCTGGAACTCCTCTTCTTCCAGTATCCTCTGGGCCTCGTTCCTAGAGCGCATCTGCGAAATCGGGGTTGAAGCAGGGAACTCGCCGGCCCAAAACCATATAGAAACGGAGATTGCGGGGCCGGCGCTGAGTATCTCAGCTCCGGGAGATGCCATGACAGAGTCATCGGCACGAAGGGCACAAATAGTGCCTGGGCATAATGTTGGGGAATGCCCAAATTATAGGAGAGCGGACCCACTGGGTCAGCCGGTGCGCAGTATGAGTTAGCCGCTTTGGCAAATATGCCAAACATCGCATTTAGAAAATGTGATGGATCCACACCTGGACTTGGAAAAGGTGGGTATTGTTTCGGAGCCCCCTGGTCTGGATCAGACAGAGGCCCTGAGGCAGGTTGTTGTTGTGGCACCCACCAGGGACAACGGAGCCAGAACAGGTAAAGACGAAGGTGCAGGGGACACTTTCTTGGGCGTCGGCGAATCCCTTGGTGCCGGAGAATGGACCAGAGCAGCCTGCGGAGAAGGTGAGGGAGAAGGCGAGATGTCATCTTTACCATGACGCTGCTGGACCAGAGAAGCCAACCATGAAGACTTGCCTTTCGAAGAACGATGCCAGGACCCATGACAACGCTTCTTTTTGTGCTTTTTCGATGACCTATAGGTGTGCGAAGTCATCGACTACGACTTGGATCTCTTGTGGCCTCTCTTCTTTCTCGCCTGGGCCATGAATAATTTTGCCTCCCTTTCCTTAAGAGAGTTCGGATTCATCCTTCGACAAGACGAACATCCTACGACGTCGTGATCCGATGACCGACACAAAAGGCAATGTTCATGGAGGTCTGTGATGGACATATGACCCCCACATTCACTACATGGCTTGAACCCTGACTTCTCTTGAGTAGCCATCGCACTGCTACACCACGGAGAGAGTGATTCATTAGAGTTTTCGCAGGGATTATGATGCTGGCTAGATCTTGGCATAGTGGGTGGCAGAGCGGGCCAGCTTTAGGGGAGTGAGTTTAGATATTTGTTGAGGAGAAGAAGTTTCAATTTTGACTTGGAGTGGGGGAAGGATTGATTGTCGCATAAGTCTTGAGGCAGAGAATTCGAGGTTCTGAGGACATTTCCTGAGAAAGAGCAGGAACAGGATTTTTCTTCCTTGAATTTTGGTGGGATCAGGAGAAGCCTGTTTTAACTTTGAAGCAGTCTCTTTTGTCTAGATTATTTGAGCACTAGAGTGGTTTATCCATGTTTAGGGCCTTGTGTGTCATGCAAGCAGTTTTGAAAATAGCTCTTGCTTCTATTGGAAGCCAGCTCGCTCAACTGTTTGAGAGTGGAAGTGATGCGGCTCTGGCGCCTCTCTCCCGATAGTAGCCTGGCCACCGCTTGGAGTGTTGCTTTCAGAGGGGCTAGGTATGCTTTTGGGTGCCTGTGAACATACTGTTGCCATAGTACAAGTGGGGAGGATGAGGGCTTGCACCACAGTCCTTAAGTCATCTCTGGTATGAAGGGTTTGACTTTGTTTAGGTGTTTCAGTGCATAGGTGGAACTTTTAACAGAGGTGTATATATATTCCTTCATGCTGAGGTGTCTGTCAAATGTGATTCCCAGGGACTAAATGGAGTCCAGGATGGACAGCTTGCAGTTTGCTACGGGAAACAGTTTTTCTTTGGGTATGATGAGGAGGAGTTGGGGTTGAGTTAGAGGTGCTTTCTGGCTAGCCAGGATTGAACTTTGTGTAGAGTGTCATTTAGGAGTTAGATGTCAGTGATTGATGAGATTTTCATGTAGAGTTGGGTGTCATTTGCACAGAGATCATAGGCAATAGGGCTTCCTACAGGATCATTGCAAGAGGTTCCACGTAGAGGTTAAATAGTGCAGGCGGCAGGGTTGACCCTTGTGGGACACCTAGTTAGACTGGTGATACCTAAGTGGTTTCATTGTTGAATTTGATTAGCTGCGTGCGCACACTTAGGAAAGAAGTGAACCATTGGAGCACAGTTCCTTTGTTGCCCGCTCTCTTCGAAATGGTGTCTAGAAGGATTCAGTGGTTGACAGTGTCAAAAGTGGATGATAGGTCCAGGAGGCATGCCTGTCCATCGTCGAGTGCTCTGTGGACATTAAGAATGGCAATTTCAGTACTGCAGTCTTTCCTAAAGCCTGGCTGGAAGGTGTCATATAAGTTATATTTTTCAATGTGGGTGTTGAGCTAAGTGAACACACATTTTCAATGGTTTATTAGAGGAGAGGGAGGTTTGTTATGGGTCTGTAGTTGTTCAGGTCATTTGGGTCAGCGTCCAGCTTTTTTGATGAGGAGGGTTACTTGGCCAAGTTTGAGGGGAACCGGCATGGAGCTGCTCGATAAGGAGGAATTTATGATTTTGGTCCATACAGGGGAGATGATGTGATTTTTTTTACAAGAGTCACCAGGCGAGGCCTGGGAGTATTTTGCTGACCTCTTCTACATGGAAAGGGTTGGATTTAAACTAGGTTGCACTGCTTTTCAGTTGCAGTGGATTGGTGTTGGAGAGCTGTGTGGAGGGAGGGGGGCTGTGTTGATGGGGGGAAGGAAGTCTTTGGTGTAGAGGTTATTTCGTGGGGAGCATCCTTGATGTGAAGTAGAGGGTTGAGAGGCTCAAGAAAAAGTTCGATATTAGAAACATTTTCAGAGAAGAATGATGCATATTCTTTGCATTTTTTCATCGAATAGTTCTTTGCGTGTTAAGGGAAAGATGATGTTTTCCGCTTGATGATGTTGAATAGATCTTTGGGCTTATTCTTTGACAGGTCCAATTGTTGCCAGAAAAAGGAGGAATTTTCTCAGAAACGATGTTGCTTGTCTCCAGGTTCTGTCTGCTAAACGTAGTTGGCACCTTTCATTGTTGAGGTCGTTGTTAAACTAGGATCTGGAGGGGATACTTCTTGACTTTGTGAGCTTCAGGGGTGTGACTGTTTCAATGAGTTCTGTCATTTTTGTGTTGTAGTGATTGGTGGGGTTGTTGGAGGATGAGAGGTCAGGAGGGGGCAGGCTTTGGGAGTTAATTAGTATTCTTAACCCTTTATGGGGGATTTGGGGGGTGTTCCTAACCCAGCGCTTAGTTCACGTTTGAGGCAGGGCTCTGGATGGAAGGTATTGAGTTGAAAAAGTATTAGATGATGGTCGGTCCAGTCGGATGGAAGGATGGCATGCAGGGATAGTGTGTTAGAGATGATTGCATCAAGGGTAGAACCCTGTTGTGCATTTGATCCTTGCAGTGCTGGGTGAGATCCTGGTAAGGGCTTGTACTGGGGGCTCCTTTGCATTGTTCAGGTGTAGGTTAAAATCTCCTAATATAATGTCAGTGCTGTCCTTTTGGGAGGTAATCGAAATTAGGTCAGCTAGGTCTTCAAGGAATCTAAGGTGATCGCTTGGAGGGTAATAAATGAGATTACATGTTATGGGGGGGTCTTTTGAGTAAATCTGAACTCCTTATTATTCAGAGGAGCGGTAGTTGGTAGTTTGGAAAAGTGTCAGGCAAAGATCGTTCTTGTGTTTTGCGGCAATTCCGTTCATTATCGACAGTGATGCATCGATAAGCAGTATGCCTGTGGAGAAATATAATGAGTTGCATCCTTTACCACAACTTATCCTTTCTAAAACGAAAGTGCATACAGGGGCTGCAGCAACACCCTTAAAAAGTCAAAGTTCATTTGTAACGAAATTAGACACAAGTAAATGAAGGTGCAAGCACCCATCAATGTGCTTCAAGCGACAGTGTCAAGTGCCTATAAACTCAGCTTTAGCACAGCTGCGGATAGGGGACTGATTTTTACCATGAAAAAGTAAACTTGTTACCTTTTTTCTTTCATGGTTTGGGAAAGCTTAAGACTATGAAAATAAAGTTGAATATTAATGAGGATGTCTGTCCTGTTCCTCAAAGACAGGTTAATTGCTTTTCATTTACAAAATGATGTTGAAAAAGAACTTGAATCATTACATAAGCATGATATGATAGAGCGTTCCACTGGTGCTACGCCATGGGCTTCACTCATTGTGGTAGAGCCCAAAAAGGACAGTGAAGGAGCGGTACACCTATCCTTTGACATGCGTCAGGCAAACAAGGCAACTGAATGAGAACAATATCCAGGTCCACCTATTGCTGATATGATAACACAGTTAGATGGTGCACAGGTTTCCTCTCGTCTTGATTTGCATAAAGATTATCATCAGGTGGAACTCGAAGAAAACAATAAGTACATACTACCTTTTCTACATATGTTGGTCTATTTGGATACAAATGGCTAAGCTTTGATGTATCATCAGCTGCAGATTTTTTTCAAGATGTCATTTTTCAAGATGAATGTGTTCAATTATAGTAATAATGAATTTTCAGGGCTACCCAAAAAGAGCACATAAGGCTCTCACACAAGTATGTCATTTACTGGCTGATGCAGGTTTGAATTTGAATCCAGATAAAAATGAGTTCCATGAAACAAATTTACAATTTTTTGTCCATATCTTTTCTGAAAGGGTATGACACCTGATCCTGCTAAAGTACAAGCGCAGTCCAATGCTGATCCCCCCACAAGATGTTTCAATGGTGGGTTGATTTCTTGGCTTGGCCAGCTATTGCTCTAGATATATGTACAAGACTTTGCCACTAAGTGTTCCATTGAGAGAGTTGACGCAAAAGAATGTTTCATTTCAGTGGTCACATGAATATGAGAGCAGTTTTAAGAAAATCAAACAAGCGACTGTGAATCCTACTGAAATGGCTGATTTCAGTTTCAAACTTCATAGAGAGGTTGTTGTTGATGCTAGCCCAGTTGTTTTAGGAGCTATCCTAGCCCAGCAGACATCCGAATGCTTGAAGGCATATTGTGGCGAATGCGAGTAGGAGTTTGTTCCAACCAGAACATGCTTATCCACAACCTGAAAACAAAAGTTTAGGAGTGATATAGGCTTGTAAACACTTCCATGTATGCCTGTCAGAAAGCCTTTTACGATGGTAACCGATTATCAAGCTTTACTAACAATGTTTAGCAATCCAAAGGCCAAGATGCCTCCTCTCATTGAACGTAAGGGACTATGGCTACAAGTGTACTATTATAACATTGTGCATTGTCAAGGTCATGGCACTCCATCCAAGTCATATGAAGCTTATATCAACTTCATTGTACAATCAAACACGCCAGCTGCCATTTCATTAGCCCAGATTATCACCGGAACGACCCACAATAGCGACTTACTAAAGTTGAAATACATAATTACACATCAGTCGTGGAACCAGCACACTCAACCTCTAACCAGTGAGAGGGAATATTAAAAATACAGAAATATCAAAGATAAACTATCTATTACTCAAGAGGGAGTTATATTGCGAGGGTTGAGAATCTTCATTCCAGAGAATCTGCAGCAGAAAATGATTGAAGTAGTTCATGAAGGACATAGGGAATTTGTTGCCACAGAACAAGCTCTCTGAGACCGAGTTTGATTTCCGTATCTTGATAAGCGAATTGGGCACAAATTAAAAGCTTGTCATCCACGCCACTACCTATATACAAAAATAACTCAACACACCCTAAACATTTCAGAACTACTGAAGCATGCCTGACAGAGAATAGTCATTTACTTTTTTGGTCCACTTGCACATCACCTGATAGTGATTGTGGATGAGTGCACACGATTTACATTAATTGTGCATCTCTCATGCACCACTCAAGAATGGGTCATTGAGAGATTGGATGGCATCTTTGCGACCTGGGGTGTTCCAGTCATCCTAAAATCTGGCAATGGCCCGCCAATATAATAATCGGGAGTTCAAAGTCTTCTTAGAACAATAGAGTATAAACCATCAAAAGAGCATTCCTCTGTGGCCTCAGGCCAACTGACTCCTTGAGAGGTTTATGAGGACAGTAAAGAAAGCTGTGCAGTGTGTACCATTGAGAAGCTCAACTTACAAAATGTGTTAAACTCTACATTGAGAGCTTAACGTTCAACAACTGAAATGAAATGTAATGATTACGCACTTGTATAGCACACGACTACCCGTAGGCATCTCGGCGCTTGTATGAATACCACAGAGGAACCCTTCCTGTCCTTTCCCTGTGAGAAGCCCACTCCTGGGCTCCCCCAAGGTGAAGTCAGGCATCCTCAGTGTTGTTGGGGCCGTTGTAGAGATAAAGCAAGCTATTGCCCAGAGGTGCAGAGTGGGACTCATGATTAGAATAGGCACCAAAGCGAGAATTAACAGCTCCGAGGAAATTGAGCCCGAGACCCGACGAGGTGAGAATTGAACCCTGGTCCCAGCCAGACTACTGCATCATGGTCTGCCACTCTAACCATTGAGCCACACTTCTCTACTCACTCGAACACTGGTGAAAGTCCTGCAACATTGATGTTCTGGAGTTACCCCAGTGGACCAATAAGAGAGATAAATATGAAAATGCACCTCATATGAGGGACTAGGTTCAGAAACATAAGATGAAAACATCTTGCTGCCTGAAAACGACATGCGAAAATGTCTCCAGAGAGGAGACAGATTGCTCGCATGTCAGATACGGAAAAGAAAATCTGGTGCTCCCTTTGATGCAAAAAGACACATGGCAACTACCCAGCGCTCTGGGAAGTTTATTAGCAGAGACTCTTCTCACTTTCAGCATTTGACTCATAGTTCACCAGATCTCCATGTTGAAGGAGAGACTGACTCTGAAGCACCCGTGATTGTTGCTACCGTTTCACCATCCCAGCAACTTTTGGATCATGATGGCAGCAGTTCTCTACTTCACACAAGTTCGGGTCAAACCATTACATTGCCAAAGAGATTAGTTGAAGAGATTTAAATGTATATATGAGTACATATTTTGTAAAATTGGCAAGTTTTGGTTTAACAAAAGTGTCTTGTAAGTTAACAGGGATGGAACCCTTTAGGTTCATGAGAAACTATGTAGAACTATGACATAATGGATAGAGTGCATTGCAGTGAAGGTTGCTTTAGAATGTTGAGGTCCCAGTTACACGCAGACGAATAAAGATGTGTGGTACCAATCTCCGCCTGTGGCACAGTAATTTAAGGGTATTCTGGCTGGAAAGAATCTACACACAGTACATTAACAACCAACCAAGAGAAGGAAACAAATGGAAGAGAATGAAATGCCTAAAAGGGAACGCCAAATACCCTGGAACCAACGATCTGACCAATACCCTAGGACCGTCAGTCTGACAGACTGTGGAGCAAAAGCCACCCAAAGGGAAAAAAACAGAATGTCCCTGTGTCAGGGGGTTCCTACCTGCCACGACTCTGCTACTGATGTTTGTCCCTCTTCGATTCCGCCTCGGCGCGCACAGGATGTTCGTACACCTTCCACGGCCGCCTGGGCTTACCCGGAGGCGGGGCCTTCATCAGTGACGTCATCCCCTGATGTCCAATCGTCTCCTACGACGGCGCTGATAACGCGAGGTTTCGAACAGGAGGACGCGAACGCCGGAGCAGCACAGGAAGCATCGGACGTCTTCGCCGCTGGACGGAAGCAACCCGGAACCGGACTGCTGAGGGAGACCGAAGCAGGAGACGAGGAGAGACCGCCAGCAGTACAGCCAGGAGGCCAACGGAACCACGCTCCGCCCAGCCACACTTCACCTGGAGAAGTGTGGCACCGCAAGGTACGGGCTCGTATACGGGGGCTCTTTCAGTCAGAGGGAGGGAACGGGTAAAGGGCGGTTGGGTGGATAAGGGACGGGAGTGCATAAAGTGCCGCCCCCAGTAAGGAAACATAACAACCGGTGATGGTCCCTGGTGATCCCCCTCACGTCCTTTCCCTACCCCTCACGTGTGTCAGATAAACAGCGCAGTCCAGTAATGTGGCGTTTTCTTTCTTTCTTTCCCTTTCCGCACAACGCCCCCTGAGAGTGAGAAGACCTTCCAACGGATGTCCAACTCGGGAGTCCTGGCGGAACAGAAAAGCCTACTATACGTCGGCCTACAGTCCTTTTCTACCGTTGTTACTTTAATAAATCCCCAGTACCACTATACCCTACTTTGTGACTTTGCCTCTTTGCTCGCTACCCTAGCAACCGCAACCCTTACAAGTGGTGCCATGACTCGGATCCCCCTCTGAACCGTCCTCTGATACAAGATGGAAGCCCTAATACAGCAAATGAAAGAGGCCCAGGACAAACTCGAGTGGGCAATAGGCCAAACCGCTACTCAGGCTGACACTGACCGCACAACATTTTCCAACGCCATACAGGCTCAAGTTGATAACCTGGTGAAATTGGCTGAGGGACAGAACCAACTCATGACTGTGTTGGGTCAAGGTAGAACGAATGCCCCCGGTACTGTTGTCCCGCTACAAAAGTTCACCCCGGGTGATGATCCTTTGGCTTTCTTCCTTAATTTTGAAAGGGCTGACAGGGCCAGTGCTTGGCCGGGGGTTAGGTGGCCATTCTATCTTGCACCCTTGCTAACAGGCGAGGCCCAATCCGCTTACCAAATGATCAATAGAGACGGCACTGCAGTGTATGCCGTTGTAAAGAAATATATCTTGGACCGGTTGGGCGTAGATGAAGAAACTCACAGACTCAAATTCCAACAGGAACGCGGAACCCCTGGGGATCTTCCTAAAACTCTGTTTTATAAACTAAAAGCAGCCGCAGACCTTTGGTTGAAACCACAGGAAGGTAACATAGACGATGTAATGAATAAAATATACCTTGAACAATTTCTAGAGGCACTCCCCTATGGCACGCAACGCTGGTTGAAACAACACGCAGGACTAACTCTAGAACATGCCATTGAAATGGCCACTTCTTATGCCCGTGCCCAGGGCCATCCCCCGTGAAAGAACCAGAAAGACCTCTGAAACCCTTACCAGGGAGGGTCGAGAAAAAGTATGTAAAGCCTCTGTTTGAACCTCCGCGCCCACGTTTTTCCAAACCGGAGGTACAACCTACTCCTGGTCCTCAATGTTACGATTGTGGAGAGTGGGGCAATATAGCAAGGTTTTGCAGAAAAAAACCAAAAGAGAGGGATGAAGAACCCATGGATGTCAGTTACGCACCGTATTCCCTTCTCTTTGCAGAAGAAACTGGACCAGTATTTTAGGTGAGTGTCACCATACACGGGAAAGTAGTAAGGGCATTACTAGACTCCGGGTGTAAACACTCGGTTGTACGACAAGAACTGGTACCTCCCTCGTGTTTAATGGGTGGAAAAACTGTGCATATACGCTGTGTTCATGGGGACGTTAGGGAATATCCCTTGGCCACCGTTAGTCTGTGTACCGCTGCAGGAACTGTAACAAAAGTAGTGGTGGGAGTTATGTCTTCTCTGCCGGAGCCCGTGATCATAGGCACCGATAACCCGGGGTTTTCTGCACTGTTAAAGGATGCCTTGCAAACTGATCCACGAAATGCACTGCTTGTTCCCGAGCCCTGGGCTAGAGATACACACTTTAGAACAGCACAGTTGAATGACGCTACACTTGCCAATGCTTGGCAAATCGCCCGCTCCGGTCAGGATCCTTCGCTGAGAACCTTCCCCACCTTTATTGAGCAAAACGGGTTATTGTACAGGTTAGCCAAACCCGATGACACCCCACAACTCTTAGTTCCTGTCGACTTCAGAGACCAGATACTTTTTTTTGCACATGCACATTTACTGGCAGGTCATTCAGGGGCAGAAAAGACAGGACAGGCCATCCTAAAACATTTCTTTTGGCCTGGAGTGTACGCACAGATACAGCGTTATTGTCAGGAGTGTCAGATTTGTCAGCGTAGAAATCCCTACGTTCCCCCACCGGTTCCTCTGAACCCCCTACCCATCATCGGGAAGCCGTTTGACAGGGTAGGAATGGACCTTATTGGTCCATTGCCAAAATCAACACGAGGACATTTGTATGCCCTGGTCTTAGTGGACTATGCCACTCGGTACCCCGAGGCCTTCCCTCTCAGAGCAGCCACTTCTACAGCCATCGCTCAGAAGTTGGTGGAAGTCTTTTCCCGAATGGGCTTTCCTCGCGAAATCATTACAGACCAAGGAACCCCATTTGTATCACGGTTAATGGCCCAAGTGTGTAAACAACTAGGAGTCAAGCATATTAAAACCTCTGTATACCATCCCCAGACAGATGGCCTAGTTGAGAGATATAATGGTAGCCTAAAACTCACGCTGAAGAAGCTTTTGTCCGGGGATGGTAAGAATTGGGACCAGTTGTTGCCTTTGGCCCTTTTTGTTCTTCGAAGTCAAAAACAAGCTAGTCTGGGTACATCCCCTTTCGAGTTGCTGTTCGGTCGTGCTCCCAGGACATTACTAGAGATTGCGAAGGACAGTTGGGAAAAAGAGGGAGCCCAAGAGGCAGAGGCCCTCTTGGACTATACACAACAACTTCAGACTAGGCTCCATAAACTAAGGACGCTGGCCCATGAGCATCTCGCCCAGAGGAAACAAAAGACATTTTACGACAAAGGAAAAAAATGGAGGGAATTGGATGTGGGCGACTGAGCTTTAGTGTTATTGCCATCCTCTACACACAAGCTCAGGAAAGAGTGGCAAGGACCTTTTAAGGTTCTCCGAAAAATAGAAAAAAGACCACCTATGTGTTACGTGTGAAAGGGAATAAGACTCAAATGTACCACTTTAACCTCCTAAAAAAATGGTTGGGAAAACCTCCCCAATTGGTACAAACAGTTGAGACTGTACCTCATACGGTGCACAACACTCCTATCAACCCAGAAATAACGGAGGCTCAAAGAGAAGAGATACTGACCCTACTTCTCCGTTATAAGGATGTCTTTTCTGACCAGCCCGGGAAAACCAACATAGCGGTTCACACAATTCCCACTCCACAGGGTACTGTAGTAAAACAAAAACCCTATAGGATCCCTGAGGCCAGAAGACAAGCCTTTCAGGACGAAATCGATCAGATGTTACGTTCTGGAGTGATTGTGCCCTCTAAAAGCAACTGGTGTTCTCCGGTTGTTCTTGTTCCCAAACCGGATGACAGTATCCGTTTTTGCATTGACTTTCAAGCTGTCAATAGGGTCTCAAAACCGGATGCTTATCCACTGCCTCGCGTGGATGAACTACTGGAGCGTCTTGGTGAGGCACAATATATTACGACTATTGATCTCACCAAGGGGTATTGGCAGATTCCCCTACACCCAGCAGATCAAGAGAAAACAGCTTTCTCCACCCCCTCAGGCCATTTTCAATTTACTGTTCTTCCTTTTGGCCTATATGGAGCTCCGGCCACGTTCCAAAGAGCAATGGATACAGTCCTATCCTCCCACCAGCAGTATTCTTCCGCTCATTTGGACAACATTGTTGTCTTTAGTAAAACGTGGGAAGATCACAAAGAGCATCTCGAGAAAATTCTCTGTAGTCTACGCACCACGGGGTTCCACATTAATGCCAAGAAAACCAGAGTGGCCTTCAAAAAGGTTAAGTACCTGGGGTACGTGTTGGGCAATGGACTGATCGAACCCCAGACAGAGAAAGTAAAGGCTATCCTAGAACTTCCCTATCCCAAAACCAAAAGGGAGTTGAGGGCTTTCTTGGGATTAGTGGGGTATTACAGACGGTTCATTCCACAGTTTGCAGAATTAGCCAGTCCTCTTACGGACTTATTGAAGAAATCACAGTCGTCCCCAAGATTGCCAGCCCCTGGTCCTAAAGAAACTAAAGCTTTCCAGGCGTTACAAACTGTCCTTACCACTTCACCTGTTCTGGTTTCACCGAACTATAGGAAGCCTTTCATTCTTCAGACTGATGCCTCTGGGGTGGGTATAGGGGCGGTCCTTTCCCAGGAGGACTCTGATGGATTGGAAAGACCGGTTCTTTTCATCAGTCGTAAACTCTTCCCCAGAGAACAGGCTTACTCCACCATTGAGAAAGAATGTTTGGCTGTCCGCTGGAGTGTGGACAAACTCCGATACTATCTGGAGTCCTGATGTCCAATCGTCTCCTACGACGGCGCTGATAACGCGAGGTTTCGAACAGGAGGGCGCGAACGCCGGAGCAGCACAGGAAGCATCGGACGTCTTCGCCGCTGGACGGAAGCAACCCGGAACCGGATTGCTGAGGGAGACCGAAGCAGGAGACGAGGAGAGACCGCCAGCAGTACAGCCAGGAGGCCAACGGAACCACGCTCCGCCCAGCCACACTTCACCTGGAGAAGTGTGGCACCGCAAGGTACGGGCTCGTATATGGGGGCTCTTTCAGTCAGAGGGAGGGAACGGGTAAAGGGCGGTTGGGTGGATAAGGGACGGGAGTGCATAAAGTGCCGCCCCCAGTAAGGAAACATAACAACCGGTGATGGTCCCTGGTGATCCCCCTCACGTCCTTTCCCTACCCCTCACGTGTGTCAGATAAACAGCGCAGTCCAGTAATGTGGCGTTTTCTTTCTTTCTTTCCATTTCCGCACAACGCCCCCTGAGAGTGAGAAGACCTTCCAACGGATGTCCAACTCGGGAGTCCTGGCGGAACAGAAAAGCCTACTATACGTCGGCCTACAGTCCTTTTCTACCGTTGTTACTTTAATAAATCCCCAGTACCACTATACCCTACTTTGTGACTTTGCCTCTTTGCTCTCTACCCTAGCAACCGCAACCCTTACACCCTTACCTCAGGCATTCTGAGACATACAAACAAGGGAAGTGCCATCCAATAGCAATCACCACTTCAGGCCACAACACAAGGAGGGTACAAAGATATATTAAAGGAAGGCAGTAATGATCTGTCACAGCTAAAACTAAAGACAAAGGTAAACAAACAAAAGCCCAATAAACAACCAACAACAATACACCAGCGGAAAGGTAAGAAAGCAAAAAGGGTGAAAGATGCTAGACACACAGTGAAAGAGCTGAGACCTGAGGTGCAAGGTGATCACAGAATGAAGGTAGGGGCTGCTAAATCTGTAGCGCCCAACCAACCAAGAACTGAAAACTAAGATTACTTGTCTCAAAATGGCTCACCGAATCGTCATCTATAAATCGGCATAAGCTAGTAAGTGAAGATGCACCAATATCAAAACAATGCGAAATCACACTTTAAAGTGATTCAGGCAAGCACAGAAACAGGCACCAAGCATACCAATGCACAAACTAATGGAACATTAGGTCACGAAGTGACAAACCATCATCTGCAGCAATTAAAACTGCACACAAGGGGCTTTCAATCTGCCAGAAACCACTTGCTCTAACAATAAAGCTGATTTGAGCCCTCTGACCATAAGTGAAGGGCAGTCACTCATATCATGCACCAGCAGCACATCGGTCTAAGTCAAAATTCATTGAATTCAGAGGGTCCAGTACATCATACCTCCACAAACGGAATAGTGAAGCTCACATGACTGGTTTTTAAACTCCTTTAACCATCTTAACTATGATTTTTGACATTTTATTTCGGGGAACGAATTGTTAACAATATGTCTGTAACTTTGATTTTATTGTTTTGACTCGGGGGAAACAAATTGTTAACATTGCTCTGAATCTGAATTTGTAATCGTTTGACCAAAGACCCTAGCAATTAGCTCTTTGTTATCTAGTAAGAGTGTTGCTCAGGTTAATTTTTTTGCATGTTGCACTATGCCTCTCTCCTCTTTCGTGAAACAGGACGTCTAGTGAGAATGGCAATCTTGACTTCTGGCGCTATCCTGGTTGGGATGCACAAGTATTTAATGTGCCTGCCACCGCGCAGCAGTCAAGTCAAAGGAAAGCCCTTCTGCGCCCATCCAGGTCCAGAACAAAGCCAGTGCCTACCATGCTGCCCAAAATGCGGCGTCGACGGAGTGATAACCTTCGACGTCAAATGCTTCGACGTTGACCTGTGGCGATGATGAGCCGACGACGGAGTCTTCTCCCTTGACGTCGAACGGCGTCGTCCTGCCTTCGACAGAGGTCTCGACGTCGAACGGCGTTGCCCTGCCGTCGACCGAGGTCTCGACGTCGAACGGCGTTGCCCTGCCGTCGACGGAGGTCTCGACGTGGACCGACCTTGGTCTGTCGGCGACGGAGATGTCAATCGACGTTGTCCTGTCGTCGACGATGCCCTCGACGTCGACCTGATATGTGGCGACGGCGGAGGATCGGACATCCTCGACGTCGAGCGCCGACGCGCCGACGCGCCGACGATGATGATGATCCCTTCATAGACGGCGAGCGTCCGAGGGGGCTCTTGCTCCTCGACGCCGAGCGCCTCCGTGGAGACGTCGGCGGAGGTGTCACACTCTTAGAAGCCTGTCGACGTTGAGACGACGGCGGGTGTGATCTGTGCCTCGACGCCGATCGTCGCCTGGTTGACGACGGCGGAGCTTTCTTCGTCGTCGGTGAACTTCTTTTCGACGACGACTTCCTCATCGACGCCGGTCCCGACGTCGATGGAGTTTTTTCTCTCGAACTGTCCATCAGATGTTGTTTTTTCAGCGCCGAGCCCGGTGCTGAGGTTGATGGACGCTCTGACTTGCCTTTGGAGGGAGTTCTGGGTCTCTTTGAACTCTTCCTCTCTGTAGATCTTCCTCTCATGGATCTCTGGGCCAGACCATAGAGCCTGTTCCTCTCTCTGTCTTTCAGAGTCCTGTCAGACAGATTTTTACAATGTGAACAGTCTTTAGGATCATGATCCTCTGGCAAGCATAAAATACAGACCTCATGAGAGTCTGTTTTTGCCTTCTTGTGGCCACAAGAAGGGCAATCATCAAATAATGAGGGCATCCTGACAGGAAAACCTCACAAAAATCGACTGCTAAGCAGTTATTTACTCGACCCTGATGTTAAAAGTCAAAGTAAATCAGAAAAATTGTTCTTTAGAAGATTTTCTGACTGAAAAAGGCAGAAAAGTGTGGAGCTGTGAATCCAGGGTCCTTCCTGAAGGAGCCGGAAAGAACAACTGACCTAACTGTAACCCCTGAGGCATGATGGGCAGCTAGGGGCAGAGGTGCCTTAAAGGCACGGCGTCAGTTTTAGTACATGCAGCTACAAGTTAGCTTTTCAGTCTTTTTAGACTGGGTATTTGCAATGCAGCCTGGGAGCTGTATATGCTTACAGTGTGTTATAAGAATTTCTACTGCTTTCTAAGCATTAAAACAGTTTCTAAACAAGCATTGGTGTTGTTTCTCATGTTTCTAATGCAAATACACATGTATGGTGGAAATTCTTCACAGCATATTCCAGCTCTACTGTTTTATTTGGCTGCAATTGCTTATTTTTATATATATATATATATATATTTATATATATATGTCTATATATATGTGGGGCACATATAATATATTGTTTCCGGGGTCCCGCGCATGGGCGGGAATATTCTAATGCTTATGACTATTGATGAGGATCCCCTGGAAGAGAACGAATTGTTAACAATATGTCTGTAACTTTGATTTTATTGTTTTGACTCGGGGGAAACGAATTGTTAACATTGCTCTGAATCTGAATTTTTAATCGTTTGAACTAAGACCCTAGCAATTAGCTCTTTGTTATCTAGTAAGAGTGTTGCTCAGGTTAATTTTTCTGCACGTTGCACTATGCCTCTCTCCTCTTTCGTGAAACAGGACGTCTAGTGAGAATGGCAATCTTTTTTTTTTTTTTTAAACATTTATTTATGAATGCACAGTACACAGCGTCTGCCTACAACCCCGCAGGGCCGGCCGCTATGACATAAACGGATGGTTGAAAAGTAAATTTGGAGACAGTACGTTGTTAAAGCAATCTCTCGAGACTACATTGTCGGATGGAACATAGCACCATATCAAATAGGATAAGAAAGGTTTAATTTTATGATTTTGTCGAAAAGAACAACAACACACAAACACATGGTATCATACTGGCAAGGGTCGCAGGAGGGGGGGAAGGGGGGAAAGAGCGCTAATAAATAAAGGAGCACCTATGGCGAGGGGGGGCGAGCACGAGGGAGAAAGCAAAGGCTATACTGGAAATTGGAAAAGGAACGTCAATCATGGAGAAGAGGGGAGAGGAACCTCATAGTCTAGTGGAGGGGAGCAAATGTCTCCGCGGTACGAATTCCACTGAGCCCAGACCCTGGATCATTTCTTGGGACGCCCCCGCGCCTTATATACAGTTTTTTCTCGGAACATGCACCAGTCCATGTTCTCTTTCCAGGCACTGAGCAATGGTAATCTAAGGGAGTCCCAGAGCTGTGCTATATCTCTCTTTGCGACCATATTGCCCAGAGTAACCCAAAGCGTCTGGGCAGCATTGCAATCCGACGGTTCCCACACATTGAGCAGGCAACGTCGTGCTTCGGGAAGGAGGGGGATCCGGGTGACACGACCCATAACATCATGCACTCTAGACCAAAAGGCTGCAATCATCGGGCATTCCCACAGAACATGAAGGAAGGTACCATCCATACCACATCCACGCCTGCACCGTCCATCCGAAACCAAACCCATTCGTACCAGACGCATTCCGGTCAGATACACACGGTGGAGGATCTTCAGCTGGACAAAATGAAGCCGAGCCGGGATAGCCACCTCCTTAGGGGAGGATACAGCTGACTGCCAGTCCTCGTCATCGAGTTCGAGCCCATCAGCCGTCCAGGAAGCACGAAGTTTCTCAAGTTGGTCAGCCCTGTTGTTGACAAGCTTTTTATATATTAAGGAAATAGTGCTATCGGGGACATGGCCGTCTAAAACACGATCCTCCAAAGGGGAGGACTGCGGGATATCGGTACCAAAGGGAAAGACGGAGGACAGGGCATGTCGAACCTGCATATATCGAAAGTGCTCCCTATCATCGAGCCGGTATTCCAATTTCAATACCTCGAAGGATTTCACAGCACCCCGTGCCCACAGATCCTCCACCTTACTGATCCCAATCATGTCCCACTTCTCAAATCCTTTCGTCTTCCACAGATTACCCAACCGATCCGAGTCATACAATGGCGTCATACGCGTCAGCCTACCACCCCAGCCCGTGGCCACAGTAGCATCTCTCCATGCCCACACTGCACACTTCGTCGGGCCTGTAAGGAGTCGAAAGGGTGACTTTGAGTACAGAGCCCTATTAAAGTTGCCACCGGGCAATAATAGTTTATCCAAAGCATAGGCGGGAGCAGGTTCCGAAGCGTACGTCGCATGGTTGATAGCGCTCAGGTGTGAGGCCCAGTAATGGCGTCTAATATCCGGCAACGCAATACCACCATCATACCATGAGAGGGTGAGCTTGGACAAGGCAATACGGGCACGACCATCCCAAATCAGTTGTCGCTGTAAACTCTCAACCTCACGGAAGTAGCGAGCAGGGACAGGATCGAAAAAATTCTGCAGGGCGTAAAGAAACCGGGGGAGCGACATCATTTTAAAGAGTGCCGCTCGGCCCAATGGGGAGAGGGGCAATTCACGCCACCGTCGCACGTCCTGCTTGAGTCTGTGGAGCGGAGCATACAAGTTCCGCTCATAGCGGACCGAAGCGACCATAGAGACATAGATCCCCAAATACTTGAAGCAGTCAGTCGCCACCAATATGGGAAACCTGCGAGGCAGAGGTGGCAACGCCCCGGCTATAACGTAAACACAGGACTTGGTCCAGTTGATGACTAATCCCGAGTTCTTACCAAAGGACGTAAGAACGTCGAAGAGGACGTTAAGCGACTTTTGAGGGGAAGTAAGATAAAGAAGGATGTCATCCGCGTACAAGGAGACACGGTCCTCAAGATCTGGAGACCATCGGATCCCCTTAATAGAGGGTTCCCACCGAAGCCACGCAGCAAGGGGCTCAAGCGCCAATGCGAATAGAAGCGGGGAGAGCGGACAGCTCTGACGAGTGCCACGGCCTAAGGGGAAGGGGTCAGAGCATCTACCATTTACCACAACCTGAGCCAATGGTCGTTCGTAAAGGAGCCTGACCCATGCGATGAAGTTAGGACCAAAGCCAAACTTAGCGAGAGCCGCCCAGAGATAGGGCCATTCGATAGTGTCGAAAGCCATAGTGGCGTCCAAGGAGGTGACCACTGCCGGCTCGGCGAGAATTGGAGCCCTCGCGAGAATGGCAATCTTGACTTCTGGCGCTATAGTGGTTGGGAGGCACAAGTATTTAATGTGCCTGCCACCGCGCAACGGTTGAGTCAAAGGCAAACCCGTCTGAGCCCGTCCAGGTCCGGAACACAGCCAGTGCCAACCATGCTGCCCATAATAAACCCAGGCATGGTCATGACGCCTGAGCTCTTGAAACCGGGTACTGAAACTGCTGTGTTACCTGTGTTAATGGATGCCTGAGGCTTGAGCCGGGCAGTCGATTTTAACTTTGCTCTTAAATCTCTTGTATAATAACTTCCTGTGTGTCCTACCCCCTCCCTGCTTTAGCGCGGATTTATCGCAGCGCGTGTCTCCACCGATTGAGGGTGGAGGCAATCACCTGATTACTGCTTTTAAAAATTACCTTTGCAACCCCCGATTTCTGCGCTGCACGGACAGTTCCTCTGCCTCCCCGCAGAGCAACCGGCCAATTCAGGGCTGTCTTGCCTGGGACATGGCCGGAATACGGCGGCGGCCATTTTGGGTAGGGCTAGGCACTATAAAAATAGTGGAAGGACTTTGCTCGCGAGATACCTGTGTTAACGGATGCCTGAGGCTTGAGCCGGGCAGTCGATTTTAACTTTGCTCTTAAATCTCTTGTATAATAACTTCCTGTGTGTCCTACCCCCTCCCTGCTTTAGCGAGCGGATTTATCGCAGCGCGTGTCTCCACCGATTGAGGGTGGAGGCAATCACCTGATTACTGCTTTTAAAAATTACCTTTGCAACCCCCGATTTCCGCGCTGCACGGACAGTTCCTCTGCCTCCCCCCAGAGCAACCGGCCAATTCAGGGCTGTCTTGCCTGGGACACGGCCGGAATACGGCGGCGGCCATTTTGGGTAGGGCTAGGCACTATAAAAATAGACGGCCATGACTCCGCGCAACGGACGCGCTCAGCGGGCACGCCGTTGTCGCGCCGGAGTCGAGCCAGAGTCCAGCCCGTCTGCACCCGTCCGCGCTGAGGACGGGCTGGACGCTGGACTTTCGCCTACACGACCATTGGGAATTCTCTCGTATTCCTTGCTTGAACTGTTAGCCTTAAAGCCCTCTTGCCTACCGTGTACCCATAGATTCTCTCCTGAAGGCATCTTGCATTCCTCCCGCTGCCACACTTGCAAATCTGTGATACTACCGCCCATACCTTCTAAAGTGGCTACCCGAGACCATTCTCATTCCTCTAGGAATACACTGATAAAAAAGGGCTTTTTAATCAATGCTAGGTCCCTTATTAAAAATAATATTGCATTCCATGATTTTGTGGTAGACAGGCAACCCGAATGGATGCTTGTCACAGAAACATGGGTTTCGGAGTCTTCTGGTCATGACCTATTGATGGCCATCCCAGAGGGATATAAATTACTGCAACAAGACTGACCTAAACGCAGAGGGGGTGGACTGGCTATTGTCTGCAAGGCCACCTTGCCCTGCACGATTAAATCCCTGTCTGTAGCCTCGGATTCTTTTGAGGCTCTGCATTTCTCCATCCTGTGTGCTCCCTCGGTCTCCTTTTCAGGAATCCTTATGTATAGACCCCCTGTCTCCAGAGCTACGTTCACTGAAGATCTTCTCAGAATCCTGGAACCCTACTTTGGCAATTCCCATCTGTCCATTCTTGGGGACTTTAACTTTCATTTGGATAACACAAGGGACCCGGACACCATCAGGTTAGTGGACACACTATCAGCTTGTGAATGTATACAGCTGGTCAATAACCCTACTCATCTGGCGGGCCACATTCTAGACGGAGTCTTCACTAATGACGACAGATTGTCTGTTGACACTCCGGTGCCTCTGGTCTGGTCGGATCATTCGGTGATTCCTCTCTTGATGGCCCTTCCTTTGGAAGTAACATCCGACTCATTCCCCACTACCAGAGGTCCAAAAAGGAGTTTTAAGAACATCACCAATGACACTCTTGAACCATACATAAAGAAGTTCCCCTACTCTTCCCTGGGAGATGTGGAGGAAGCAGCGGTATTGCTCTCTGACTCCCCCGTCCTTTAGATATTCGGCTCGCCGTAAGCCCACTGCTCCGTGGTATACGGATTCATTAAGACTTCTTCGACAAGGCTGTAGAAGACAGGAAAGAAAGTGGAGGAAAGCGTGGGATCCTATTGAAAGGGAAGTACATAAGGGTCTGCTTGCCGACTATAAATCTAGTGTTATCAGGGAAAAGCAGCAGTACTTCTCGAATATCACTACCTCCCTTACTTCCTCCAAGGAGCTTTTTAAGATTGTCGACTCACTCTGCTCCCTACAGGTCCCTGATCCAGTTGTGGGCTCACAGGAGCTCTGCAACAACATATCAGAGTTCTTCCACAAGAAAATTGAGGACATATATCTTGCGCTGGAAACTCAGAGAAAGTCCCTAGTCGACTCTTCACTCCAAGCCTTGAACAATTTAGAAGCCTGGACTAGAGACCATCCTGATAGTCTAACGGTCTTTCCGCTACTTACTCGAGAAGGACTTGAGCTTCTGCTCGATAGGATCAAATCCTCATCCCCTCTTGACCCTTGCCCTCTGAGGATACTGAAGGAATGTAGAGCGTTATTGCTCCCGCTGCTCCTGGAAGTTATGAAGGGCGCTATAAGCCAAGGAACTTTCCCCTTAATATGGAAGAGGGCGATAGTGAAGCCCCTACTGAAGAAGCCCACGCTGGACCCGGAACAGTTGAAAAATGTTAGAACTATTTCACTGTTACCCGCTCCTGCTAAGATTCTTGAGTCACACCTCAACGGCCATCTTACTGCCTTCCTGGACTCATCTGGGTATCTTGACAGCTCCCAGCATGGGTTCCGAAAGGCGCATAGTACTGAGACAGCTCTGACTATGGTGGCATATAACATCCGTAGGAAGGTGGACGCTGGCCAAACTACAGTGTTGGTGCTACTGGACCTCACAGCGGCGTTTGACACCCCGTCTCCCTCAACGCTTAGATCTCGGTTGAGGGAGGCAGGGATCTCCGGCATGGCTCTGAAGCTTCTGCACTCCTTTTTACAGCACAGGGAGCAAAGAGTCAAGCTTGGTGAATTCCTTTCCCCTGCTATGTCCTTGCAATGTGGGGTGCCACAAGGGTCGGCTCTCAGCCCGACCCTATTTAACATTTATGTCGCCCCCCTTGCAAGGCTAGTAAAATCTCAGGGGATGGAATTGGTGTCATACGCCAATGACACTCAAATTATGGTATCACTTGCCCACTCAGTTTCAACATCTGCCACCAACTTCAGGATCTGTATGCAGACAGTCTCTGACTGGATGCTTCAGAATTCCCTGAAGGTGAATGGCGACAAAACTGAGATCCTGGTCTTTGGCAAAGACCAGGATATCTGGTCGGATGAGTGGTGGCCGGCCTCACTGGGAACCTGTCCATCTCCCTCCCAGTCTGCAAGAAATCTTGGGGTAATCTTTGACACCTCCTTATCCATGACTCTGCAGGTCAACCGTACGGTGGCTACCTGCTGGGGGGTGGTAAAGATTCTCAGGAGGATCCTTCACTATCTCTCTCCCTCAGCACGTAAGCAGGTGGCAGTGGCATTGATAAGTTCAAGGTTGGACTACTGTAATGCGCTTTATGTAGACTCCAACAAGGGGCTCATTCAGCGATTACAGGTCGTTCAAAATGCGGCTGCTCGTTTTGTCTTAGCACTTCCCAACGCCTCATCTGCTACGATGGCTAGAAAGAGCCTTCATTGGCTCCCTATTCATCTCAGGATCTCGTTTAAGATCCTATGTCTTGTCTATCGAGCTTTGGCAGAGGGTTTTTCTGATCCCCTTGGTGCCTTGCTGACCCGTTACCAGCCTTGTAGATCTTTGAGATCTTCAGAGATGAATTTGTTGGTTGTCCCACGTGCCAAAAGGGTACGCTGGGGAAACAGAGCTTTTTCCATTGCTGCCCCCAAACTATGGAACCTGTTACCTCTTGAGATTAAGATGCAACCCTCTCTGTCTTCTTTTAAAAAAGCGCTCAAGACCTGGTCTTTTGTCAGGGCATATCCGTAATTAGGGCTATTCTCTGATAGCTGGTATTATTTGGTTATGCGCCTTGACGCCCACCTGGGCTTAGTTGTGCGATAAAAATTGTTTTTCATTTCATTTTATTTCATTTCATTTCATTTCTGTGCTGCTCCTCGGCCTCATCAGCCCTAAAAACCCTTCATTGGCTACCCATACGTAAAAGAGTACTATATAAGATCTTGTTAATTACCTTTAGAGCTTTCAGATCCTTAGAGCAAAAATATTTAACATCCAGATTCACGCATATGTTATTACCTGCCTGATCAGATCCTCATCAGCAGCCCTACTCAAACCACCCTCCTCAGAAGCAAAGCAAAGGGGGATACGGCTCTGGCTGCTGTTGGGTCCAAAGCCTGGAACCTTCTACCCAGTCATCTGAGAGCTACTATATCAGAAACTCTCTTTAGGAAGCTTCAGAAAACCTGGATCTTTGTATCCTTGGACTCATTGTGCTCCTCTCCCATCTAACTATACTGTCCCAGTTAATCATGTTTTTTGAAGCCAGCTAATACCCTGCTCAACGCCATGATGCTTCTTCCGGAGCAAAAGTAGCGCTTTACAAATGACAAGTTCAAATACAAACTAAGGGGCATATTTACAAGAAAAGTGATGAAGCGTATCATGCATGACGTTTTGCTATTTTTATGTGTGCTGCACAATGAAGCACACATAGAAACAGCAAAAAAAGTGGAGAAATAAAGCATTTCTCCTTGTTGTGCCATGTTAAGACCAGGTTTCTTCTAGTCTTAATTATGGCGTAGCCCCATATTTAAGCAAACTTTGAAAAGGGGGCAGCATCAAAATCAATGGGTGTTGCAGAGGAATTCCCACTGCAACACCCATTGCCAACCCCATTCATGCTGAGTGTATCGTGAAAGGGGGCCTTATTTACAAGGCACTGTCAAGCCATGTTAAATGGATTAACACTGCCTTGTGAATAAGGCGAAGACCATATCGCCACAGGAACGTCGATAATAGCGACATTCCTGTGGTGATAGGGGCTTGTGAATATGCCCCTAAGGGCATCTTATATATCAGATAAAAAACGTTTTGAGGCAATCAGCTCTTAAGCTAGATGGCAACAACCAACAATAACAGGCAAAAGAACCAAATGAATAGTGGATCAAATGTACCTGCAGGCTTTAAGCATAAATCTGCACTGCTCTATCCAACAGCACTATGACACAGTGTAGCATACATTTAACAGTATTGTCATGCATCAGCAAATGAAAGCAAAGAGACTTAGAGTTACTGAAGAGCGCAGGGGGCAAAAAGAGGTTTAGTTTGCAGGAAGGGACAAGAATGACAAAAAGGAATGAACTGACTTGGCATTTGGGAAGTGACTTCCCTCCCTCCTGCTACAGCCAAACAAAACATACAAAAGGATAAGACAGCCAGTATTAGGGGTATAATTAGAAAATATCATCAATTGCAAACAAGAGCCACCCAGTCGGTCTTAAACCAAAAACAACCAGGGCAGAATTAAAGAAGCCTCAAAACACAAAATGGGATCCGACAGTGGGACTTCTAAAAGATCTGCTACTGTAATCAATCAATCAATCAGGATTTGTTAAAGCGCAACTACTCACCCGTAAGGATCTCAAGGCGCTGGGGGTGGGGTGCAGGCTCCATTCCATCAAGGAGGGGGTCTGTCGAAGAGCCAGGTTTTGAGGTTGCTTGCGAAGATGGGGAGCGATGTTGTCTGTCTGAGGTGGAGCGGAAGGGCGTTCCATGCTTTGGCCGCGAGGAAGGAGAGGGAGCGGCCTCCCGATCTGGTCTTTCTGGTGCAGGGGACCACGTAGGAGAGCTGGGCTGATCGTAGGGTCCTTTGGGGTGCGTGGAATTTGAGCCGGCTGTTCAGGTATGCTGTTCCGGTGCCGTGGAGGGCCTTGTGTGCGTGGGTGAGCATCTTAAAGGTGATTCTCGCCTTGACGGGGAGCCAGTGGAGTGTGCGCAGGTGCTGAGAGATGTGGCAGTGTTTTGGCAGGTTGAGGACCAGTCTTGCGGCGGCGTTCTGGATGTTCTGTAGCTTGCGGATGAGGTTTTTGTTTATTCCGGCGTAGAGTGCGTTGCCGTAGTCGAGTCTGCTGGTGACCAGGGCCTGAGTGACTGTCTTTCGGTGTTCGAGGGGGATCCATTTGAAGGTCTTACGAAGGAGGCGGAGGGTGTGGAAGCAGGAAAATGAGACAGAGTTGATCTGGCGGTCCATTTTGAGCTCGGAGTCCAGGATGATTCCCAGGTTGCGTGCGTGGTCTGTGGGGTTTGGCGGGTTTCCGAGGGCGGTGGGCCACCAGGTGTCTCTCCAGGCGTCGGGGTTTGGGCCCATGATGAGTACTTCTGTTTTGTTGGTGTTTAGTTGTAGGCAGCTGTTTTTCATCCATTTGGCGACGGCTTCCATGCCTTCTCGAAAGTTGCGTCTGGTGGTGTTGGGCTCGTTGGATAGGGAGAGGATGAGCTGGGTGTCGTCTGCGTATGACACGATGTTGAGTCCGTAGGTTCTGATAATGGGGGCAAGTGGAGCCATGTATACTTTGAAGAGCGTCGGGCTGAGGGAGGAGCCCTGGGGGACTCTGCAGGTGGTAGGTGTGGGGTCTGAGAGGAAAGGGGGGAGTCTGACCCGTTGCGTCCTGCCGGAGAGGAAGGAGCAGATCCAGTTGAGGGCCTTGTCCTGGATTCCTGCGTCGTAGAGTCTGCGTATTAGGGTGCGGTGGGAGACTGTGTCGAACGCCGCTGATAGAGCAAGAAAGCGAGAGAAGGGGGTTCCCCGATGGGTTTCTTGTTGGATGCAGGCGGGACGTGGGGGGAGAAAAACTGAACAAAGAACAAAGAACGTACCCCGCCAGTAGATAATGTGGTCCCAAATCCGGGATCCCAGTATATGAGGGGTGATACACCTAGGAGTTGGTACTGCACATTATAAGATTAACACCATTCAATTACTTGCAAGGAGAAGTTTTTAGCAAATATATAGGTATTTTTATTTTAGTGTAGAAAGCATTTATATACATCCATCGCACATGGTTATCTTATAAATATTGCACAATATACATAGTCAATTTAGAAAACAGGTAAAAGTGACAAAATAACATTCTTCTTAGGAACCTACCCAGTAACATTTCATACTTCATTCATACTTTCATTCTTACAGTGTTTCACAAACTAGTACTACCTAAAGTTCAGACATTCCACTCACATTCTTCAATTCATGCAAATAGTTCTGTTGTATGCCACATAGGGATGGTAGATATGTGGCATAGAGCAGAATATTGTTCCAGACAATTAATATTGTTGCGGCACCTAGTTGATACTACATAGTATGCCGTATTTCTGGAGCCACGAGCCGACGCGCGTTTCGGTGAAAGGCCGGGTGGGCCACACCTTCGTCAGGGCTGGGAGTTGTTGACTGGGAGGAAACAGGATAATAATCTGAAATGGTCTACAGAGGATCCTTAGAGCAAAGGGCGCCTAAAATTGAAGTTTTCAGCAAATCTGGAATCTGAGTTTTTAAATTTTGTTTGTCAATGGAGGAATTCCACTACACAGAGGTTAACAAATGAAGGAAGAGCTGAAGATTGCTCTACTTTGGAGATTTTTTGGAACTATCACGCAGGCATCCCATGAAAGATGACTTAGGAATGTCCAATCTGGGAGATCTGGGTCCACTCACGCTGCTAGCATATGCCCGCTTGGCTGAGTGGGCACACAGTCCGTAGATTAAGTTCCGTCGGTTGGCCGGACCGACCCCTCCTCACGGGAAACAAGGTTCGTAAGTATACTTATTTTGTAGATTTTTAGACGGGGCTACTTAGCATTCCTAATAGGGCATCAATGGATGGGGTTCTGTCACCGGCGCATTTAGTTTGTGGGTCTTTAGCAGGAACTGCTTGGCATTCCTGACAAGGCGTCCATCGATGGGGTTCCGTCGATTGGCCGGATCGACCTATCGAGGACCTGTGAGGATAGGTCGATCCGGCCAATCGACGGAACCCCATCGATGGACGCCTTGTCAGGAATGCCAAGCAGTTCCTGCTAAAGACCCACAAACTAAATGCGCCGGTGACAGAACCCCATCCATTGACGCCCTATTAGATATGCTAAGTAGCCCCGTCTAAAAATCTACAAAATAAGTATACTTACGAACCTTGTTTCCCGTGAGGAGGGGTCGGTCCGGCCAACCGACGGAACTTAATCTACGGACTGTGTGCCCACTCAGCCAAGCGAGCATATGCTAGCAGCGTGAGTGGACCCAGATCTCCCAGATTGGACATTCCTAAGTCATCTTTCATGGGATGCCTGCGTGATAGTTCCAAAAAATCTCCAAAGTAGAGCAATCTTCAGCTCTTCCTTCATTTGTTAACCTCTGTGTAGTGGAATTCCTCTATTGACAAACAAAATTTAAAAACTCAGATTCCAGATTTGCTGAAAACTTCAATTTTAGGCGCCCTTTGCTCTAAGGATCCTCTGTAGACCATTTCAGATTATTATCCTGTTTCCTCCCAGTCAACAACTCCCAGCCCTGACGAAGGTGTGGCCCACCCGGCCTTTCACCGAAACGCGCGTCGGCTCGTGGCTCCAGAAATACGGCATACTATGTAGTATCAACTAGGTGCCGCAACAATATTAATTGTCTGGAACAATATTCTGCTCTATGCCACATATCTACCATCCCTATGTGGCATACAACAGAACTATTTGCATGAATTGAAGAATGTGAGTGGAATGTCTGAACTTTAGGTAGTACTAGGTTGTGAAACACTGTAAGAATGAAAGTATGAATGAAGTATGAAATGTTACTGGGTAGGTTCCTAAGAAGAATGTTATTTTGTCACTTTTACCTGTTTTCTAAATTGACTATGTATATTGTGCAATATTTATAAGATAACCATGTGCGATGGATGTATATAAATGCTTTCTACACTAAAATAAAAATACCTATATATTTGCTAAAAACTTCTCCTTGCAAGTAATTGAATGGTGTTAATCTTATAATGTGCAGTACCAACTCCTAGGTGTATCACCCCTCATATACTGGGATCCCGGATTTGGGACCACATTATCTACTGGCGGGGTACGTTCTTTGTTCTTTGAACACCGCTGATAGGTCTAGGAGGATGAGGGCTACTGTTTCTCCTTTGTCCAGTAGGGTGCAGATGTCGTCTGTTGCGGCGAGGAGGGCGGTTTCCGTACTGTGGTTTTTTCTGAAGCCGGATTGGGAGGAGTCGAGGATGTTGTGTTCTTCAATGAATGTGGCTAGTTGGCTGTTGATGGCTTTCTCGATGACTTTCGCTGGGAAAGGGAGCAGGGAGATGGGTCTGTAGTTTTTGAGGTCGGTGGGGTCCGCTGAGGGTTTCTTTAGGAGGGGGTTGACCTCGGCGTGTTTCCAGTCATCGGGGAATGAGGCAGTCGCCAGGGAGCGGTTGATGGTGTGGCGGAGCATGGGTGCGATGGTGTCGGCGGCTCTGTTGAAGATGTGGTGGGGGCAGGGGTCCGTGGGGGCCCCTGAGTGTATTGACTTCATTGTCTTCAGTGTGTCTTCGGTGGTGAGGGCTGTCCAGTCATCAATCGCTGGTTTCCGGGTGTCGGGGGTAGTTGGTGAGGGTTCAGTATGTTGGTTGTCTTTGTCGAAGTCGTCTTACTGCTCTTGATTTTGTGGTGGAAAAAGGTGCTGAGTTTGTCGCAGAGGTCTTGTGAGGGAGGGATGTCGGTAGACTCGCTGGTGGGTTGGGCGAACTCCTTGATGATGCTGAAGAGTTCCTTGCTGTTGTGTACGTGGGTGGAGATTCTGTCTTCAATCGCTTTTTTCCTCGTTTCTCTGATGAGTTGATGGTGGGCGTTGGTGGTGGCTCTGAAGTTGTTGTGGGCTTCTGTGGATTTGGTGTTTCTCCAGGCCTTTTCGAGGCGGCGGCATGTCCGCCTGGACTCTCGAAGTTCGGTGGTGAACCATCTGGCTTTCTTGGCACGGGTATTGTTGTTTTTCTTGAGGGGGCTATGGTGTTGGTGCTGTCCGAGATCCATCTATGCAGGGTTCGGGCTGCAGTGTTGGGGTAGTCGTTTTCCGCGATGGTTGGGGTGGAGTTGTTGAGTGAGGAGGTGAGCTGGTCGTCGGTGATTTTGGTCCAGTTTCTTTGTGGAAGCAGGTGCTGATGTCTGTGGATGGTGGGTGTTCTGAAGGTGAAGTGGACGCAACAATGGTCGGTCCATGGGAGTTCGGTGGTGTGGCTGAAGGTGATGGAGTTTCCTATAGTGAAGAGGGGGTCGAGGGTGTGTCCTGCTGAGTGCGTGGGCTCGGTCACGATCTGGCAGAGTCCAATGATGTGGAGGTTGTCCAGGAGGCATGTGGTGTTGGGGTCCAGTTGATTGTCGAGGTGGAAGTTGAGGTCTCCCAGCAGGGTGTAGTTGGTGGATGCGATGGCCTGAGGGGAGATGATGTCCGTGATGGAGTTGGTGAAGGGTCCGCGGGGTCCAGGGGGTCGGTAGATGAGGGTTCCTCGGAGGGCGGCAGTGGGGCTGGCCAGTATCTTGAAGTGAAGGTGTTCCATCAGTTCTGTGGACTCGTCAGGGAGTGTGCTCAGGCGGAGGCTGGATTTGTGGACGATGGCGATTCCTCCTCCTGGGTGGGTAGGGCGGTCCTTCCTGGAGATCTTGTATCCTTGGGGGATGGCGATGGCGATGTCCGGTCCCGAGGTGGCGTTGTTCCAGCTTTCGGTGAAGAATGCTACGTCCGGGGTGGTGCTGTCGAGGAGGTCCCAGATTTCTTTGGCGTGTTTGTGGAGGGATCGAACGTTGAGGAGGATGCATTGCAGGGTCTTCGGTTTGGTTGTGTTCTTGTGGGCGGGTTGTGCTGGATCCGTGTTCTTAGCGGTGCTGCAGGTGTGCCGGCAGCGGTGACAGCTGAAGGGTCCATGGGTGTCGGCTGGTGATGCTAGCTTGCATTTGTTGTTGCAGCCTGGGTTGAATGCGTGGAGTGCTGCTGGGTCATAGAGTTGGCGGGGCGGAGGTCCAGGATTCCTGGTGCTGGTCGCGGACGGGTAGCGGACGGGTCGCGGACGGGCGCAGACGTGCTTGCCTTTGACGCGCCTTCGGTGCACCAGCGGCGCGCACGCAGCCCGCGGCCGCTGAGTGGCCGCGCAGTGGCACCCATTAAGTAGGGGTCGGGGAGGGCTGGACAGCTGGGAGGCGGGAGCGGGGAGAGGAGCTGGATTGGGCCGGTCTCGCTGAGGGGGGGGTCACGGGGGCAGCAGCGGCGGGGAAAGGTAAAGGGAGGAAAGAAGTGATAAAGAAAAAAGGGAAAATAAGCAGAAATAAGGCACAAAAGAGTAGAGATGCAGAAAAGGGCAGAAAGGTGAAAGATGGAAAGGTAGAAAAACGAGTGAAAACGAGTGAAGGAGCAGAGGGAGAGAAAGGGAAAATGGGCAGAAATAAGGCACAAAAGAGCAGAGGTGCAGAAAGGTGAAAGATAAAAAGGGTAGAAAAACGAGTGAAAAACGAGTGAAGGAGCAGAGGGAGAGAAAGGGAAGATGGGCAGAAATAAGGCACAAAGGAGCAGAGATGCAGAAAGGTGCAGAAAGGTGAAAGATAGAAAGGGTAGAAAAACGAGTGAAGGAGCAGAGTGAGAGAAAGGAGACAGAGGTCCACTGGACCACCAGGGATGAGGCGCATGGAAACCTGCGGGTGGAGGAGGGCCTCGATCACTAACACTCAAGAGTGCAGGGGCAGGGGCACCTCACTTAATGGTGGAGCTGCGAGGGTGGGAGAGCAATTTCACTGACAATGCGTCAGTGGTCTTGCTCGCCTGTCCCCGCAGTGGCCGCCATTAAGTAGGGGTCGGGGAGGGCTGGACAGCTGGGAGGCGGGAGCAGGGAGAGGAGCTGGTTTGGGCCGGTCGCGCTGGGGGGAAGGGGCCGCGGGGGCAGCAGCGGCGGGGAAAGGTAAAGAGAGAAAAGAAGGGATAAAGAAAAAAGGGAAAATAAGCAGAAATAAGGTACAAAAGAGCAGAGATGCAGAAAAGGGCAGAAACGTGAAAGATGGAAAGGTGTGAAAACGAGTGAAGGAGCAGAGGGAGAGAAAGGGAAAATGGGCAGAAATAAGGCACAAAAGAGCAGAGGTGCAGAAAGGTGAAAGATAGAAAGGGTAGAAAAACGAGTGAAATCGAGTGAAGGAGCAGAGTGAGAGAATGGAAGATGGGCAGAAATAAGGCACTAAGGAGCAGAGATGCAGAAAGGTGCAGAAAGGTGAAAGATAGAAAGGGTAGAAAAACGAGTGAAGTGAGAGAAAGGAGACAGAGGTCCACTGGACCACCAGGGATGAGGCGCAGGGAAACCTGCGGGTGGAGGAGGGCCTCAATCACTAACACTCAAGAGTGCAGGGGCAGGGCACCTCACTTAATGGTGGAGCTGTGAGGGTGGGAGAGCAATTTCACTGACAATGAGTCAGTGGTCTTGCTCTACTGTAAGAGTAAAGGTATCAAATGAAGGTGGAACTCTGCTCTCGAGTAGGGGACCAAATAAAGAAAAGCTGGACCTTGACACTGATGTCAGTCCATGAAGGCTCAATCTATGTCAGGAATGCTCACCAGAACTAGTACATAGTCCTCAATAATGTTAAACAGTTGATGAAAACTGAGTAGTTAGCATCAGAAGGAATGCCATTTACACCACATAAGTGCACAAGATTGGCACAAATGAGAAGGTAAACCAGGAAGAAGAATAAACAAATGTGGATTGAGGAACTCCTAAAAAAACACACCCAGCTAAAACTAGGGAATGAGTAAATACTCTAAATATGCATAAAAGAAGTCCAACAGTTATAAGGCTTATCCCTCAAACAGCTGGCGGTCTGCCTGTGTATTTTGTATCCATTGTGACTACCAGGCATGCGTTACTCAAAAAGGAGTTACTAAAACCAGCCTACAAGCTTGTCTCCTTGCTTGCATCAGAACCCTCAGTATCATTGAAAACAGGGGAAAAGGATAACCTTTCAAACCTTGCCAATTCAGACTGAAAGCACCTACTCTCATTGCCCCTGGATCTGGTCTCCAACTCACATAACTCTCCAACTGACTGGTTAACAATTCAGACTGAAAGCACCTACTCTCATTGCCCCTGGATCTGGTCTCCAACTCACATAACTCTCCAACTGACTGGTTAACCTTGACACAAATAAGTCTATCTCCAAAGGACCCAACACTTCCTGAATTCATTGAAAAAATATTGGATTCAGTTTCCCGTTGCTGAAATACTTTAAAAAATGTGATTTTCAGTCAGCAACAAGATTCTCCTTTACTGATCTGTTATGCTTATCGTGTGGCCAGTTGTTCGTTATTTAAGAGAAAGAAGGGTATAGTTAATAGTTTACCTAGACAACATTTTGTTGATGGATCAGAATGTTGTGAGGTTAAAAGAGCACATTCTGATGGTGCAGGGTTTTTAAGATATTTTGGATTTACCAGAGAGGAAGATTATTTTATTAAAGCGAGAAATTAGGTTTTTGTTAAAAAAGAAGAGGTCAGCTTGCCACAACTGGCATGAGTAATCAGTCTTTTGTCATCTTCAATACAGGCAGTTTTTCCGGGTCCACAACATTACAGAGATTTGCAAAGGGTCGAGAATTTGGGCCTAAGCAAAGATCTCTGGTATGGAGACAGAGAGAGGCTGGATGTAGAAGCAAAGGAGGAATTAATCTGGCGGTTGGAAAATTTGCAGGCATGGAATGGTTGTGCAATATTTGGGACATCTCTAGATTTTGTATTAGAATCCGATGTAAGCAATTTAGGTTGGGGTGCAAGACTGGACTCTCAGTAGACAGATGGAACATGGAATGTATATGAAAGGGAGAAGCATACACATTCCTTGGAGTTGAAGGCTAAGGAGTTGGCAGTATGCAGTTTCAGGAATCAGATATAGGGAACTTCAGTGTTATTGAAGATGGAAAATATGTCAGCGGTGATATACATAAACAAGCTAGGAGGGAGCAGATCGAAAAGATTGTCAGAGTTAACCAAGGACTTCTTGCATGAAATTGAAAATAAGTGTGACTGCCCAGTATCTGCCGGGTTAGGAACATGTGGTTGTGGTTGGAATTCAAGATATTTGAGGGATTGAATCCTAGCACTATGGCAAAGTGAAACAGAAGAGGCCAAGGTCCTTGCCACTAAGTTCAGTTTGTCAAGATAAGTCCTACGAAGTTGTTTATCAGCTCCAATACTATGACAGACATCTACAGGAAAGCACCCATTATATGATCAGGTACAAGAGGAACCAGCATCTGTGCTACCTGCATGAGAGTAGCAGGCTCGCTGGCATATAGCATTACAAGAGCACAGAGCCCTACCTTCTGATGAGAAAAGAGTCTTGCCCAAAATATCAAACCACTTCGAGTCTGCATTTGATACAGCAGATAAAGAAGAAGGGTAAATTCTGTGATATAAGAAAGGGCCAGAAAAGTGTCCGAGGTCATGATATCAAGGTCACCAGGAGTAATGCAATAACATCATGCAACATGACCACTGATGACTGTAGCGAGGTCAGGCTATTACAAACAAACTGAATAACTTTCATTAGCATCTTAATAAAGGCAACAAGTGCTTTGAAGAAGAAGAACCAGACTGGTGAATTCCAGACAAAAATTAGTTTTAACCTCTAATATGAGCAGTAGAAAATCCAAAGCCTCAACAGCTTTACACAGCTTCAAATACTGGGTCACTGAGGACCTGGGACACTGAGGTTGAGGCAGAGAAGCACCATCAACCCATCTGCTTTCATGGTCACCCCCACTTTTTGCTGGTGTCATTTTATTTCCTTACTAGTCTGACTGGGCTCCTACTAATCAGGACCATTGTCTCTGTGCTCCTCCCTAAATTGGACATGGTGAGTACTTAGGTACACTCCAGATTAGCTACTGGGGTACCCTTGTAAGTCCCTAGTGTAAAGTACCAAGGTAGGTCAGGGCTTAGGTACACCAGGGGTCTCCCATGGACTAAAGCATGTTTTATGTCACCCATGAGAGACCACTCAAATTGTGACTACAGGCCTGCCATTGCTACCGGTGTAAGCTGGTGCTAGCACCACTTACAACAGATATATGTTTCCCTATATCTGAGGTCACTACACTTAAAACCTATAAGTCACCCCTAAGGCAGTCCATTCAATCCTGTAGGCAAGGTGCTGGTTCCTAAGTGTGAGGGGGCTCCTGCATGAGCGGGCACCCCTACAACCTTTGAACTCCATTCTCCTGGGTTGTAAGGGCATCAGCCACTATAACATATAGAGTGGCCATGCGTCATTACGCGATGACCATCTATAAACGGGCTGTAACGAACCCTGTCATGTTTGGTATCAAACATGTTGGAATCCTACCTCCAAACCATAGACGGTATGATGGTATTATTCCATGCACTGTAAAGCTCATCTGGGAGGCCCCAGTGCTCCCAGTACCAGTCTTCGAGAACCAGACAGCAAGCTAGGGCTGCTGCTGACCAGAGACATATTTCTGCCTTCCTGCTGCTGAGCCAAGCTCGAGCAGGGGAAGGTAGAACAAAAGATATCCTGTCACAGGGAGATGTGACCACCTCCTGGACAGGGTTTAGTGTATTAGGGAGGGTGGGGGCGCTTGCCAGTGCCACCTGGTGCCCTCCTTGCATACTCCAGTTCAGGGAGCCGTTGGCTCCCGCTCTGGTGTGAAACTGGACAAAGTACATGAGAGTATCCTCCCCACTGTGCAGCCCCTCCTTTGGGAGAGACCCCTTGAATCATCCCAACCCTATCCTAAGGGAACTTAAGGGCTTACCTGTGGGTGGGTCCCTAGATATGTCATGGGACAAGATTCAGATCACATGCCACTTCAACTTTGGCCATCTGGACACTCTGGACTTTGCTGGACTTTACTTAAGGAACCGAGACTGCATCTGGGAAGATTCCTGCTGCTCCTGGTCTACTTGTCCTGCCGGTCTTCTGCAACATCTGTGTCTGTGCTCCATACTGGTTCTTCACCAGTCCTCTGGAACTCCAAGAAACCTGAAGAAATCTCCCTGAGAGTGAAGGAGTCTCTCCCATGCATCTGCAGGCACCGCAACGCAGCTCACCAGTCTGCTGTTCCTGGGCTCCCATGGACTCGGAAAGGCTCAGCAATACAGGTGGTGGTTCTGCAACTCCCTCGAGGCATGCGCTGTCCTTCTTTGGCACCAGTGGGATCCCCTGCTTGCTTGGGTCCTGCTTCGACTCACCTGTACGTGGTGAGCCCCTTGGACCTTGCAGGACCCTACATTGCATCCTTCTTGTTAACTTCATTGTTTTCCTCTGCCAAGGCTGGTTGGTGATCCTGCCGGATACTGACCCCTTGGTGCTCAACATCTGCAGTGGGACAGCTCGTATCCGGTTCCTGGTTGTCCTCAGCATCGCTTGGTCCGCACAGCTGCAACTCAAAGGATACTGTCAACCTCTCATGCATTCATGACATCAGTAGGCATTCATTTTCCGTGCCTCCTGGTCACTCCAGAGGGGCATAGACTCTGTCCCCTAGGCTTGCAGGTACCTCACAACCTGTATCGACCTTTGGGTTCCACCGGACTCCTTCAGCTTCTTCTCCAGTGGCATCTTTCCTGAAGTCCTCTATTGTGGTCTACGGAGGTTTCCAACGTCACTTCACACCTATGCACCAGGTTTCCCGGGTGCATAGGGGTGGAGTGACTCTCCAAACTTCCATCTTCCACGAGGTGTCTTCGGGGTCCACTGGGAAGGGTCCTTTTTCTTTAAAACTGCAACACCTATGTTGTAACATTTGGTCGTAATATTGCTCTACTATGATGTATACTCTGAATCTGATGAATCATGTGCTGTATTATGGAGACTGAAAACTGTCTGCATAATCGTTGTATTATTGTTTTACCCGCATGTTCGGCAGGTATTGTTTATTATCATAAATATGGTTAATGATGCAAATATTATCCTTATGCTCATACAGGTCATTGTAGGGCTTGTGCCCTTTATACTGCAAAAAAAACAAATAAAATCTGTTTAAAAAAAAAACTGCAACACAACTTACCCATTGAGCAATCGGTCGTGTTCCCACCCTGCACACGACCTCTGTGGGGTTCCTAGATATTCACCTTGGGTGGTTACTTTGGTCCCCAGCTCTTCTACGTCTTCTGGGTCCATTCTCGACTTGAGTCATGGTTCGCATTCCACTCTTTTGGTATATGCTTTGGCCTCCACCTGGAGACCACTGTGTATTTGTTCTACTTACAAGATCTATTTCCAAAATATTGTGTTTATTGTGTTGGTATCTCCAGGTAGGAGGTAATACAGTGTATAGTGAGCGTTGGTAATAAAATATCTATTTTTATAACTACACTATGTGATTCTTTTTCACTTAATCTATACCATAAGATTACGAACTGCCAAAACAAGCTGGTTTACACTACTTCTTGACTAAGCCTGAAGGCTGCTCTCCACAGCTACTACTTAGAGAGCTTTCTAAGTTTGTCTGAGACCACTAAAATAAAAATAAGGGTCATCTGCATTGGTGCAGGGTGCTAAACTTAACTTAGTGAGCACCATATATCAATCCAGCTTCTCACAAGAAGCAAATAAATAGCACATGAATGCAAGATGTCATATCACATCTTTTGTGTGTGGGGGAGGGGTCAAAGTAGCCAAATAGGATGACAAAGAATTTTTTTTTAAATGACAAAAGTTACGTGAGAGACATATGAAGTGAAAGAGTGCTAATTACAAAGCAAAATGCATGCAAAGAAGAACTCTATAGTGGTAGAAAGCATAATACAAAGAAAGCACCAAGAAGAATGGAAAGAAGTAAAGTAAGGTGGAAAAGATGGAAAAAACAGCTGCAAGAAAAAAGAAAGGATGGAACAAAAATATAAAATGGAAGAAGGGAAATAAATAAATTAGGAAGATACTATGGAATGATGGAAATAAGGAAAGACATAGGCAAAGAAGGAAATGAATATAAAGTACATCAGAGCATCTGCTTTAAATAGGGGGATGGTCTCATGTACCTAAGTAGAGGAGTCCACCTCAGTTGAGCCGTCGGAGTAAGGTTTCCCGTGACAGAGGCAGCAGGGGCACCACCATCGGGAACATGACAGTTTGTCTGTTTGTGGCAAAATATCCTGTCCACCAAACTCTAAGTCTGGCCCATAATCTCTTTCGTGTGTAATTTATTGGAAAAAAATGTTTTGGGGGAAATCTGAATGGTGTAATATTAATGAAAGTCTTGGCTTAATAAAACCCTTACATTTTCTGATATAGTTCTAGGGCCAAACGTACGACGATTTTTGCTGTCGCAAAGGGGAATTCTGCTCCTTTGTGACTGCAAAAAGGTCTGCCCAATGTACTAACCCTATTTTGTGAGTTGCTAACCTATTAGCGACTCACAAAATACTCGCTATTAGGAAGGGGCGTGCCAAGGACGTCCCTTCCTAATATCGAGTGCAAATGGCATGTACCATTGTTTTGCGACAGAATTTGCGGTTGCAAAACACTCGCAGTTTACCACCCTTTTCAAAAGGGTGGTAAACTATGTGCAAATGGGAAGGGGTCCCCAGAGGACCCCTTCCCCTTTGTGAATGGGTGCAATAATAGTTTTTTAAGAGAAGGCAGTGGTTCCAGGGACCACTGCCAGCCCTTAAAACATGGAACTGAAAATAATCTTTTTTTTTTTTTAATGCATCCCGTTTTGCTTCAAGGAAAATGGGCTGCATTTAAAAACAAGCATTTACAATGCAACGGTTTCGCCTTTGGAAATGTTTGAGCTATTGGCATTGTAAATGACAAAATTTGTATTTATGTGTTGGTTTTGAAAACAGATGAATAAATGGCATTGTCATTTACATTGCCAATAGCTCTAACTTTTCCAAAGGCGAAACAGTTGCATTGTAAATGCTTGTTCTGTAATAATGGCCCATAGGGCGTTATACCAGATGCACCCTGAGTTGTCGAGCTAGGGATCCGCTAAAATGGGGGTGGAGGTCTTGTCCCCATCTGCTCTCCGTGCCTAGCCACGTCCCGGGCCTGCAACAGCAGAGACATCTAGAAACCAGAGACCGTATTGACCGTCTCGGCCCGAAGCCTCAGGGAGAATCCCTGCAGATTAGCCGGCCTGACAATTGTTCCACTGAAGAGCTAAATAAATATTTCCACCCACGGCTTGTTCCGTGTCAATACCAATTTATAGAGACCCACTGTAGGCAGACACCGTCGGCTGCAGGCTTCAGAGTGGAATCTGCAGATCTGTGGTTAGTAAAGAGTAAACACCAAGTGACGCCTTTCCTTATAAGGAGTGCGCACGTTACGTCAGTTTTATAAATACAACCGTCGCTGACGTAGTGTACATCACTTACCAATCATAGTGTATGTGCGCGTATGATGTTATGGTGAAGATGTGGGCAGATACGATTATGGAGTTATATCTGCACCTTTTTGTCTCTTAAAGACAGAATGCACCAATTAATAAGCAAAATTGACTCCTGAAGGCAAATGATAATTCTATGTCAAATCTAATTACAAAACAAAAGTTGAATGAGCCTTTGAAGATCCGCTTTACAAGGAGAAGCTGACACTGCAATTATATTTTCTAGATTTTAACATGGGCACAATCAATCAAAAAGCATTAAACTTTAATGACAGTGTTAGCCAGCTCTGATAATCAAATTAGATTCTACGTGTGGAGTTATTGCAATTAAAGGAAAGTTACCATCTCAGAGCTAAAGCGGTGTAGTCATCTGCAGTGCAGACAAAGTCATGGTGAAAGAAAATTAAACGAAACTATAAATGTTGACGTTTATCACATTTATAGCCATTTGTCAAATTTCATGATGCAATAACAGTTCGTGCAGAGAGCCTGTGATTATATTAAAGTTAAAAAGGAAAAGTATTGGGAGATGACGACACAAAGTGTGAGGGGTGGGGAGGGAGAGGAGGCAGTGGCATTTCGTGTCCCATCCCCCCCACCCCCTTTCCCACAGAGTACTGAGCCCCCCTTAGGACTATGGGTTGTCTCTTGTTTGTGAGCAAGGGGTTCTTACCCAGAGGGATAGGGCTACCCGTGCCCCCAATTGAGAACACCCCCCCACAGACACAAATCGAACTTTCCTCCTCTTAAACACCGCCACCACCCCCACCACACCGGGCACTGAGCTTCCCTGTCAAGCATCGCATTTAAACGATATTTACAGGGGCTAATTAACATATACGCAGAAACGTCTAATGGAACACTAGAATGATTGAGAAACAGAGGTGACCAAATAAATGTTTTGTAGCACATTAATTGAAGCCATGTAAGGAAACAAATCTTCAATTCAGCAAATTATATAATACTCCTGTTTTCAGCTCCTAATTAACCCTCAGTGGCAGTGGCGTCACGAAACTTGAGAGGGCCCCCCAGCAAAGTACATGGAGGAAGCCCCCTTCAGATTCACTCAGGCGCGCTCAAGCCAGGGTGTTGTTCTGAAGGGGCCCTATGGAGCTTGGGGCCAACCCACTCCGTGGGGGGCTGCAGGTGCCTTTGTTACACAACTGAAGCAGGGCCAGAGCTGATTGGCGCTGACCTGTGCATGTGATAATGAGTACGTGTGTTTTTTACTCACTGTGTGTGTATGGGGGCCAATGGATTATTTGGTAAGGGAAGAGGACCTCTATATAGGTGCCAAGGTTTCCGATTGCTTATGTGTGACATTTTCATAATTCCAGTGCACAATTATGAGTGACATTCAACGATGATGAGTGACACTTTCTCGCAAGCAAAATTAAGCAATGAAGACGAGGGAAACATATAAATATCAGAACGTACACCCATTAGAACAACAAGATACTCTAAGAACATGGAACCGCAATAATAAAAAGGTCTGTAGAAATTAATCATGTGACAAAGAGGAGTGATGTGTCTTTGTTTTGAGGTATATTCTTTGTCCTTTGTCACAATATTTATTACAAGAAGTGTTATGGAAAAATAAACTCGCATGAACATTTTTATCCCCATGATTTCTATTAACACACAACTTGAAATTAAGCCCTGGACATGTCACAGCCACAAACAAAAAAGGCCTCTTCACTTTTTTGGCTCACTTCTGCAAGGAAGAGACACCTAAGGTGCTTGAAATACTTAACAAGGAGTCATTAAAAGTATACGCAGAATGATTCACATTTTTAAATGTTGAGATCTGTTTCTGCAGGTAGTCACTAACTGCTGCTATGTGATTTTATTGACATATCACTAATCATCAGTTGTGGTTTAATAAATCCTTCATCAGCACCATGCCCAGAATTACACAGTGGAAAGAACAGTGTGTAGCATAGGAGTCAAGTGCCCTGTGCCCAGTAAGGATAGGGATAGCTAGTGATTGCAAAACGTCATGAGCATAGCATCTGTTCTAATGCGATTCAAGTTTGTCACATTTGACAAAAAATGGCTGCTTACATATATTACCTTATTTAATCAAAACAACTGCTTACTCGCTATGAAGTGTCGCTTAAAGGCAACACATAAGGCAGTGAAATGTCACTCATAAATGACTGAAGACCTGTAAATGTCCCACATAAGCGAAGTGAAAACTTGACAGATATGGTCCCCTTCCCCATACTGTGTGCAAAATGTGAATTACACCAACGGCTCAATAGACGAAGAAAGTTGGCAGAGAGTCCCTTTAAATAAGCATATTGTACAGATGTATTTTCTTTTAAAATAAAAGGTCTGGCCAAAGCCGGATCTAAAAAATGGTATGAAATTCAGGCTGTGAAAACCTAACACGTTGTGGTATGTACTTCCGGTTGTGTGTCTTTAAAAAAAAATCCCACAGAACAAACCTGAATGAAAATCAATGTAAATGATCACTGAGGGTTGCTCACCACGTAAAGCATATCGGCCACTGTTGGAGGGACTTGCGAATGGCATTTGTTGCGTTCGTCAATTAGTTAATGAAGGCAGGGCTGTTATTTGGTGGCCCAACTTGAAAACAAGCACCAAAAAGTTCTAGCAGAATAACACACACCTTAGCTGTCTGCTCTCTATTGCATTCTGCAAATCACAACTTTCTCAATCCCCCTGTCAGCATTAAAACGACTTCCTGCCCCAGCCCCACTGAAGGATAGAGGTCTGGCAGTTACACAAGCCAGGCGCCCGGGCACGTCACAGAAACTACAGGTCTAAGCCGCAGAACGCACCCCCTGTTGGCATGATTTTACTGATTGAAGCAATTAAAAAACTAAGTTGGTGCAAGAAACCAGTAAATTTGTTTTAAGCAAAGATGTCGGCCCCCACTTACTGAGACTCCTCGCCACCACCACCACCCACGCACCACTCCTGCCCCGGACAGACTTACCTGAGGCCTGGCCTGCAGCTTCAGAGCAGGTAGGCGCGAGCGGGCAGCGTAAGAGGGCAAGGATAGCCAAGCAGGGGCTTGTAATAATTAAATGATGCCCGGCGGCCTCACGGTCCTTCCAAGTTCGCACTAATCACCGGCTGGCCTGGGTCCTAGGATGCCTCCGATTCATCTCACTGGTCACCCGCACTTTCAATTACAATACGCATGAAAACGGCATTGGTCACCAGCCTCACCCCCTATGCTACACCCTGAAGAACGCGCAGGCGGGGAACGAACTGGGCGCCACACACCCAACTTTAAATAAAAAGATCCCAGAGGGTCTGACTGCCGAGGCTTCGAGGCCCGTGCCTGCGCAGTGCGCACCAATAATTAATTAAGAGTCTGGGCCTGCACACCTTAATTAATTAATGAAGAAGATGCCCTGGCATGCCTTGCGGGCACCATTTAAGGCCGTGCGCGGCATTTAGGCTTGCTGGCTCCCGCTGAGAGTGGGGGGCCACTGAAGCGCGGGACCCCTGGAGCGCGGACCCCCGCAACGCGGGGGCTGCAGGGGCCTGTGTTACGCCCCTGATCAGTGGAACTAAAGCGCTCATCGTTCAGCAAGATATAAACTAAATATCGCTTAGCTGTGCAGTGTGCCCTTCTATATGTTTATGTGCGTGTGTTCACCAGATGCAAGGACGTTCACGCTGTTTACTTCTCCGGGGGTCGAGGGTTTGCGCTAGCATTGCATCCTGTTTTATTCCCGCCTTTGATGTTTTGGCTGTTTCTCTCTGGTTTGGGCATAGCTTTCCGACACTGTGATCTTCTCTTCTTGTGACTGGACCGGTCGTCGCGATCTTCCCTCTTGACTCAGAATGTTAAATTGTGGTTGTCGAAGTACGTTGGTCCATGTTCGTGAACTGTCTTGGTGGTCGAACTTCTTTGCTTGGGTGTGTCCTTTGGTGGGTCGGCTTCTTTGTGTAGGCACGACTATTGGTCGAGTCGTCTTCCTGCTTGGGTGCGACCTTTGGACAGGACGGCTTTTTGCTTGGTGCGACCATCGGCGGGTCGGCTTGTTGGGCGCGTCACAGTGTTTTGGCGTTGGCGCGCTTTGTCTGCGCGGAGGAGGGTTGTGTCACCGCTCCTGGTGCATCTCTGGTGCATGCCGCCATGCGTGCTGACGATGGCGCTCTGGTTGCTGCGAGACGTCGCTGTCTTTCTTGTGGACCTTTGTGCGCTGTACCGTAGCGTTGGCATGTCGCTGTGCAGCGTCACTCTGGCGCTCTTGGTCCTTGGCGCTTTTGGCACGTTCCGGCACAGTGCTGCGTGGTCCTGTCGTGCGGGTGTGGAGTTCTTGCACTCCTGTCGCATTCTTGCGCTTTGTGGCGTGTTTCTGCGTTGCTGGCGCGTTCCTGCGCCGTCTCCTTTTGTCCTCAGGAGGTTGCGTACTGACGTGGTGTCATTTGGGCATGGCTGTGTTTCTGTGCTTCTGGCGCGTTCCTGCGCTCTCCTTCGTTGGCGTCTCTCAGTGTGCTCAAGAGTCTGTGATTCCTTACGTCACCGTGCAGTGACCATGGTGGTTTCAGTCTTTGGCTTGCGTTGCTGCCCTGTATTGTGCTGTGCCTTTGGTCGGGCTTCTTTGTCGCTATGTGGCGGGGCGCTACAGTGTGTGCCCTGTGGTGCTGGCGTGGCGCTGCGCTTTGTTTGGTTGAGCGCTTTCCAGCTTGCCCTCCTCTGCTGGGAGTCTACTTTCCTTTGGCACGCTTGGGGCTATACTGCAGGGCTGCAGTGGTCAGTTCACCTCATGGCCTGCCTGTCCATGTCTTGCCATCTGCTTTCGTGTCACCGGTGCCCCCTTTTCTGTCCTGTGCATTCAAACAGGCTGTCCTGCCCCTGAATGACATGTGATCGTATGGCCACTAGGTGGCAGTGTTACTTTATTTCTGACCTCGGGAGTCTCGGCAGATGTTCGATGCTGCGGGGCTCGTGCACTTTTACCCTAGTGTGAAATGCCCCCACCAGCTGGCACACCTTCTTGGGACTCCCCTCGGGCACCTGCAGTTGCAGTCAGGTAGGTGCTGTTTTCACTTAATCCATTTATTATCTGTTGTGTGGAACTGTGTGTACTTGGGACCACACGATCGGGGCTCTTTGTCACTGCAGTGTTTACAGAAGCCTCGCAACGGCTTTGCTGCTCCTTTACTCACGGAGTCTCTCTGCCTCCACGGTACGCGGGAGCGGGGATTGGCATCAGTTGTACTGGGATTTTTCTCCTGACCTCGTGGCGCTGGCTGCACACAGAGCTTTCTGGGGGGGGTGGGGGGGGGATTAGTGAGGGGCTGCTGTCGGGCTCTCAGTTCTTCGCCGCCCCGTCTCTTCTCCTGCTTGAGGCGCTTTGGTCGGCCCTAGCAGCTCCCTTCACGCTGCGGACCTCCCCGGACCGGGTTGCAGGCACTAGTGGGCGGAGTTCCTGATTCTTCGCGGGTGTGAAATAGCGGGGTGCGTTTCCTTTTGGCTTCTGCCTGGTGGGGGTTTCAATAGTGGCGTCCTGTGCCACGGGTGTTTGGTGCAGCACTTTAGGGCAAACGGAGGGGTGGGCTTCGCTTCCCTTCACATTTAATGTCATTTCACCCTCGCAGCGGCAACTGCGCACCACACATGCTGCGCTGCGGGGGGTGGGGGGGACCGGAGACGTTGCAGGCAGGTCGCGGGTGGGCTCCGCTGGCGCTGCTTTTGCTGTGTGTTTGCTGTCGGCCACGACCATGCGGGTGGGCACCGCTTACAATAAGTCACAAGAGGGGGGGGGGCGCTTCAGGCTTGCGCGGCCCCCCAGGCAGTATACCGCCCGGGCTCACCTCCGGCCTACGGGCCTTGTTCAACCCCGCGGGTGGGCTCCGCAGGGGTCTCCGCTTTCCGGGGCACTCCGATGCGGTGGATGCAGGCGGGCACCGCTTGGCGCTCTCTTCGCCCCACGTAGGGGGGCACACACGCTGGGCACGGGAGGTGCAGGGTGAGCTCCCGGTCGCCTCATTCTTCGTGTTTTCAGCCCGGGCCTCCTGTAATTGTTGCTTGCTGCAGGGGGGAGTGCTCATGGCACGGGCAGCATTCTCCTCCTTTTCCCCCTGCGAATTTCTTTTCGCTGGCATCCTTTTTTAATCACAGAGACCTGCGGACGGAGTCGTGGAGAACGTTCGGGCTCAAAGGCTCGTAGAGACGACCCCAGTGTGCGCCACACACTCTTGCAGCTGCTCAGCTGCTTCAGAAGGCGAAGCTTTTCCGGTAAATACTGAGACGTGCTCACCTGGAGTAGTGAGGCTGGGTACGTGATGTAGCATCCCTGGCTCGAGTCTCTGCGTCGGCTAAACTGCGTGTGATTCTGGGCAAACTACTTAATCTCCCGTGCCTAAAACCCTTGCTCAATGTATCTAGTGCTCACGCTCCAATACCTTCGGGACCAGTTCGCTCTAAATAAAACTACAAAACAATCTAAACACAAGCCGAGCAACCTCGCAAAACGCATTTGAGGACACATACACTTGTTGTACCAGAATATGTAACATAAACAGGGGCACGGCGGCAGCCACATTTACCGTTCTGTTCCTTGACGCTTCAGCTTGCTGCGGAGGTCGGATTCCGCCCGGGATCCAAGTAGCCAATAAAACAAGGTCATTTTGGGATTTGGGGGCGTGTTTGCGTGCTCTCCCCTTCCCATTGGCTGGAAGGTAAAATTCCAGCCAATGGGAAGAGGAGAGGGCGTGACTTAAAAAAAGACACGGAAACGCCCCCGAATCGCGTCAAGGAGGGCCCTGAACTCAGTGACGCTCCTCTCCTCCAATGGCTGGCCAGCATTTACGAGGCCAGCCAATGGAGAAGAGGGGCGTGTTCAGGCCCCCCTACTACTAACAAAAGATTTCGGCTCCGCCCACCCACTGCTTACGCAGTGGGACGGTAGCCGAAACCTAAAAACTGCTTTATTGAAAAAGTAGTCACAGACATGTCTGCTGATCCGAGCAAGCCACTATCCCTGTGAGTGTGAGCCATTCCCAAAGGGGTCGAAAATTGCGACAGCCTCATGAATATTAATGAGGCATACAATCTGCGACCCCATTGGGAATCGCAAACAGTGTCTGAGACACTGTTGTACATTAATTTTTGAGAGTCGCAAATTGTGAGCCCCAATTTGACCAAATTTGCGACTCACAAAAATCTACATCTGGCCCAAGGTTCTTTATCTTTTCATAACTTACTACCAGTTACTAAGTTTGATATACTGAATTTATGTATATGTATATGTACTGTTTTTAAGTGATTAACTTCCAGTTGGAAAGACGTTTGTAAGTTAACTTTGAACTCTTGGTAGAATGGCACTTGTGCTAACCACAACATTGATCATGTTTCTGCTCTTTATGTTACTGCCAAAATACCTTTTTTGGTAACTTTAACAACATGTCTGTCTTATAAAGAGACGTACAATATCATTACTGTATGTCTAAGTGATATTTTTGATCAACCATTATTGTTATGTTTTTATATTATACTTTTTATTTGATAACTATTTATGATTAACCACTGATAGTTACCTTTCTGTGTATTAAGATATATCTCATATGTACTGAAATCATTTAGATAAATCTTATACGTGCATCCCTTGGTCGTCATCATATCCTCATATGTTTTTTTCTATAAGCCTTATTTTTGCTCCTTTGTCCCTTAAACCTTTCTTTCTGATAAATAGTATTTATCTTATATGTATTGTGATAATTTAATAAAATATTATGCATATCCATTTATCTTCGTCTTCTCTTTCTGTGCTTTCATCTTCTTTTGCCTTTTTTCTGTTGCTTGTTTTTCTTCACTTTCTCTCTTCATTTTAATCATAAGGAGTATAGTCTATCTATGAATCTACTACTGGGAAAAATATTTACATTTCTTCTATGCTAACATATGATATAACTTTTAAGATATACCATGTAAAGTATATTCACTATATGTAATTACAGAATGCATTTTCATAATTAAGTAATGATTTTTATTAACCAAATGTTGCAGTATTTTCGTAATATTTTTTCAAATTGATTGCTAAGTGAATCACCATATTGTTTCTATAAATGTCTCTAAAACCACATAAAATTGTTAAACTGAAAAAATAAAATAAGATTTGCCTAATTTAATTATGTTAAATAAATTACATTTATTCTAACCAAACTATTTTTCATAAGCCCGGAATTTCCCCTGTACTTACTATGTTTTCCAGTCATTGCAACTGAGGGATTGGCCTGTAAAGCGGACTTTGTTGGCGCTAAATCTGAATGGAAATAGAGAGCATAACAGAGTTAAATATAAAGCCATTGTCGTACAATTACAATAAACATTTGATATATTCTGATTATTTCACCCAATAAGCATGTATATCATTTCTGTATCACAAAAGTAATTTGATTCCTACTTACAAACTGCAAGGAATGGAAGAAGCATACACTATGTAATTTGGAAGGCGCTATTTCCAATGTACAACAGTGTATTTCACACTATTAGCGATTCCCAATGGGGTCGCAAATTGAGAGGCACATGAATATTAATGAGTCTCTCGCACGTTGCAACCCTATTGGGAATGGCAGGCCCTCCCAGGTATGGCAGCCAAATAATGAAATTGGCTAAACGTCCTGCCGGGGTATCTAAAACACGGAGAGACATGGACAGACACATGCACACAGAGGACTATGTGTGTTTTAGCAGGCATGTCTCATTTCGGCACCGACAGACTGAGGGCTGTTGCAGGTGCACATAATCTCCAATCATGACCACTTTTTTAAATAATGCATTATTCCAGCGGAGTCTTGTTACCCAAGATGCGCGGAACATTGGCTAAGATCTGTACGCCTGTGCCCACTCCACTCTCTGTACTTGCGGTGACTTTGAAGCAGCAGCATAATCATATATAATATACATACATATATTGAACTGTGTTGCAGCATTTCACTGCCAGAAGTTCAATGCTCTTCTGGATGCGCTTGAATATCAAATTGCATTAAAAGCGATTTGTGGAAATATTGACTGTTCCTATGAGTTGGACCCAGGCTTGTAAAAAATTAAATGTTTTACACTCTGCTTACTAATACATGTAATGCTTTGGTCAGTACTGTCTAACCAAAAAGTGAATACCAGGGATGTTTAAAATACCGGTATGTGCAAGCCTACTCGTACATTCAATTCTGACATATGGGAGTGAGCGAGTTGATAATTGTGTATACATTGTGATTTTGTCGCTAAACAGATTTCTGCAAATGTGTTGATTTATATATGTCTCTGAGTATATGTCTGCATGTGAATGTGTGATTCTCTGCGCTGTATAGAACATGTTTTCATGTTTATGCTGCTTACATAGAAGGTATAAACGTAGTGTGTTTGCTTTTTACAGCAGGTCAACTGTTTCCATACATTGTTAGTTGACGTATGCTTGTTTGCCTAAATATATTTAGATAGTAAATTGTGATTGTGTCCTTGCTCTAGCCATATTTCAGAATGCCAAAATATTGACGGGAAAAAAGAGATGCTCTAATCTTTTTTGTTATGCTCACTGCAGTAAATATCGGCAGCGTAAGCATTGCTTGTTTTGTGTATCTACTATTCCTTGGGTCTGCACGTAGAATTATGATTTAAAAAAATGTTACCTCTCCAGGCGAGTCTGACACGAAAAAAAACATGCCATTAGTATTTCGACAAATCCTTCTGCAAAAAAACACGCCTCGGTACCTTTTGCAGTTCAATGGTATCTCCAAAAAGTCGTACAGGTGCACTTGCTTCCAAAACACATCTCAGGGGTGCAAGCCGTTGGGACAGTGAGGTTTAAACGTTCCAGTAGACCGACACAGGAAGCGGCCCAGTGTGAGGAAGAAAGTGTTTGGAGTGAGCATTTATAAGACATAGGTGTGCGAAGCGGTGGCCCTGAATGTGTAAGTGAAGTAGGCAGCCCCTTCAGAGGACGCTCCCCGCAGCTCGGGGTGGGAGGTGTGAGGCGGCCTTTTCATGTCCCCGCGGTGTCACATTTCAGACCTCCGCCTCTGATGTGCCGGGCCTCACCCCCTCGCGTGTGATCATTGTCCTATAAAAGAGGAGGGCCGGAGGGTAGAGCAGACAGCCTGACCCCACCGCGAGTGCCCCTACAGAGAAGGCAGCTCTGCTCCGGCGGAACTTTGACTCCAGGCCGGACTGGTTGCGGCGATCGGGAGAGGGGCCCTGCAGCCCAAACCTGTAAAAACCTCAAGGGGTTTCACAAGATCTGCAGAGTCGCAAGAGCTTGTGGGCTTTTCTCCATAATAAAAGCAGGCATCAAGAGAGTTCGCTGGCAGAAACATGACATGGAAAGAAAACTACACCACATGCGCCTTAGAAATATGAGGCTGAAACACATGGTGCATTACTTTCAGACAAAAGTATTTATGGCACCTGTTAAGCTTTTAGGTCTTCTTTGAAATTGTATGTGGGAGAGCTAACAATGTTTATACTGGTGTCTGCTTATTTAAAAACAGGATGTTTGCACAATACACACTGCTTCTTTTTTCCATCAACATATTTTGTTACTTGAATATTGTCCTTCTGGGGTCAGGTGTCTTTCTCAGGACTACAGGTATCTGACATCAAAGAAATATTTGAAAGTTCCATCACTGACAGTATAAGATAGGTTGCATTGTCAGAAAGTTTGAAGTGATGCCATAAATTACAGCCAAAACCGGCGTAAACGCAATTTGACCAGTTGAGCACATTTACATTTGTTTTAGGCAACCAGACTTGTTTAGCTGTCTGCCCCTCCCTCGGGCTAGTTGCAAGACTGAAATATACCCAAATTGCTACGCATAGTGATTGTGTCTGCCCAGTCTCTGTGAATTGTATACCTTCTTAGGTATTTTGTGAAACTGTTTTATTTTTTTAATAGCGCATGCTACCTATATTGAATCTTTTTGAAGCTGCCTACATATTTCAATGCAACTCGAACATGGCGGTAGTAGATAGTGAGACCTTTTCTTTTGGACCTGGGACAGTAGGTGGTTACTGGGCACTATATGTGGTGGGCACTGCTAAGGACGGCAGGATGGCACTGTTCAGGACGGCATTTGTTTTAGCAATTTGTGAAAGCTGATAATCTAAATCATTGCGACTGACTGCCTATATTTAATTGCCTCAAGCTGTGCATGGTGCGAGCGTGAGTCACACTGTTAAAACATGGTATTTCAAGCTGGTATTTATTTAAAGTCTTATAGTCTGAATTCAGCACCTGAGCATAATAGGACGGAATGTATGAAGCTCTGTGGTTATACTGAATAAGCAGCTACCTATGTTATGCCATCTGTTAATGTAATAACTGCACTTTCACAATTGCTTTATTAACCTTCCTGCTTTCTCAAATTTGCTTGAAAATGCACAATTTGTCTTCTTTTTTTTTCAAAATTTTCTTGGGGGGGTAACCCCCCCAAACCCCTCTTTTGGGGTTCGGGCTCGATCGCTTTGCTCACTCGCGACGGTGCAGTATGCAAATCACTTTGCGCCCCACCACTTTCAAATATCACCCACCGCCCCTGAATGCTTGAGCTGTCTAGCTAGCCTCACGTTTCCCCCCAAAATTATAATATAGATACACAACATTGAGTTTGAGTTTGAGTTTGGATTTGTAGAGCGCATAACTACCCTTGGGCATCCCAGCGTTAAGAGGACCTAGTTTTCCAGAGGGGAGGGGGGTGGTAAGGAAGACAGGGTTTTAAGGGAAGAGCCAGGTTTTTTATTGTTTCCGGAAGGAGAGGAGGTTGTGTTCTCTCCTCATGGCTATTGGGAGGGTGATCCAAAGCTTTGGCGCGTTGTAGGCAAACAAGCGGCCGCCGGATCTTGACTTTTTTATTCTTGGGATGCTGGCAAGGGCAAGTGAGTCGGATCTTAGGTTTTTGGCAGACTGGTGGGGTTTCATCTGGGGTCTGAGGATTGGGGGGCCTTTGTCGTGCATAATTTTGTGCGAGATGCACAGCGTCTTGAAGGTAATTCGCTCCTTCACTGGAAGCCAATGCAGGCTTTTGAGTGCTGGTTTTGCCGAGCGTCTTGCTTTGGTTCCTGTAAGGATTCTAGCTGCCGCGTTCTGAGCCACCTGTAGTTTTTGAACGACTGATGCCGGGGCTCCCAGGTACAAGACGTTACCATAGTCTAACCTGGAGTTAACCAACCCCTGCATCAGTAGCTTCCTGGACTGGAAGGGGATCAGGTGGAGGATATTTCGGGACATGCGGATAAGGCCAAAGCAGGTCCCTGAGGTTTTTCTGGCCTGGGTTTTAAAATTAAGGTCCTGGTCGAGCCAAATGCCTAGACTTTTGACCTCGGTTTTTGGGGTTGGGTGAGTTCCCATTCAGGGTGGCCAGGAGAGGTTTGTTGGGAGTTTGTTTGGGTTACCAAGGAGAAGGATCTCCGATTTGTCTCCATTAAGTTTTAGTCGGGAGTCACACATCCATTGGGAGACTCCTTCTAGATACCTGGAGAGATTTTCTAGGCTGGTGTTTGATTGGTTGATGGATACCACCAGCTGTGTGTCGTCAGCGTACATTACTGTTTTGACGCCGAAGGGGGTGATAACGTCCTCAAGGGGGGACATATAAATGTTAAAAAGTGTGGGGCTCAGGGAGGAGCCCTGGGGAACCCCACACTGCATGGGCAGAGCCTTGGACGTGGAAGTACCATCTGACACCTGAAAGGATCTTCCCTCCAGGAAGGATCTAATCCAGGCAAGGGCAGAGTCGGTGACTCCCACTAGACTTAACCGGTGGACCAGGATGGCGTGGTCCACCGTGTCGAAGGCGGCGCTTAGGTCGAGGAGGATCACTGCCACTGATCCTCCTGCGTCTATGATGCTTCTCGCCTCCTCGACAACTGCCAGTAGGGCGGTGTCGGTGCCTTGCCACGGTCTGAAACCGGTCTGGGAGTCACGTAGTAGGTGATTCGCCTCCAGAAAATTGGAGAGTTGCTGGTTTGCTATTCGTTCGGCCACTTTGCTGATCTCGGGGAGGAGCGAGATGGGTCTGAAGTTGGAGGGGTCCGTGGGGTCTAGGTGGGGTTTTTTCAGGAGGGCTTTGACGGTAGCCTTCTTCCAATTGGCTGGAACGGTGCCCTCTTTGAAAGAGGCATTGATGAGGTTGGTGATGGGTGGGGCTACAGTGGGGGCTACCAGCTTTAGCTTGCTGATGGGAGCTGGGTCGGATGGGGAGCCACTTTTCACAGTTTGCAGGGTGGCTAAGAAAGTCTCCATGGTGATCTGAGTAAAGGCTCGTAGGTATGGAGCCTCAGGATGGAGGGGTGGTGAGGTAGCATAGTGAGGGGAAATGGGGATCGGGAGTGAGGTTAGTATTTTCTCGATTTTCACGGAGAAGAATTCGGCCATTTGATTGCATCTAACGCCCTCTGGGTCTGGAGGGGGTAGGGGGTCTTGGATTTTTGTAAGGAGACGTACAATGCGATAAGTTTCCTTCGCAGAATTTGCTGCTGCTGCAATCTTTCCTTCGAAGAAGGTGGCCTGTGTTATTTTTATGGAATTCTTGTAGAGCTTGATAGCAGCTCTGTACGCATTTTTGGATTCCGTTGACCAAGTTTTCCTCCATAAGCGCTCAAGTTTTTTGCATATCTTTTTTTGGTTTCGAAGTTCCTGAGTGAACCATGGTGATTTAGCCGTTTTCTTACTGCTGGGCAGTTGTTTGAGTGGCAGAGTGGTTTATAGGGATTGATAGATCCATTCCTGTAGTTGGGCGTCTGCTTTGGAGGGATCTTGGTCGAGTTCAGGTATAGAAGAGGATAAGGCATGGGCCCAGGAGTTTATGTCCAGTTTTTTCCATGGGCGCGAGGGAGGGTGGGGGGATGTCTGTCAGGGGCCTTGGTTGATAGATGTAATTTAAAAGGGACCAAGAGTGGTCCGACCATGGGAGGGGGATGGGGGGTTGAGTTATTAGTCTGGGGAGGTTGGAAAATACGGGATCCAACAGATGTCCTTTGATGTGAGTCGGTGGGTTATTTAATAATTCGAGACTAAGAGAGCCCAAGTCTGCTTTGAGGTCCGCGGCTGGTTTGCTGGAGGAATCATCGAGGTGGAGATTTAAATCTCCCAGAAGCGTGAAGTTCGGTGATAGGCAAGCGAGGGAGGAGATAGAGTCAATAAGCGACTCATTAAAGCGTCGTACCGGTCCCGGTGGGCGGTACACTAGCAACCCCGAGAGGGTGATCGAGGGCGGCGGGTGGACGGAGAAGAAGACGTTTTCACAGTCTAAAATAGGGCTGTCTTTGAATTGGCATGAGAGGTAGTCTCGATATAAGACGGCTATTCCTCCACCGATACCTACGGGTCTATTGTGGAACTTGATGAGGTATTCCGGTGGGAGAGATTAGATGATGTCTGGTTCTGAGCTGGCTGTGAGCCACGTTTCCGTCAGGAAGAGTACTTCTATATTTGAGTCCTTTAGGAGTAGATTAATTTCAATTGTATGCTTCTGGAGGGATCTGCAGTTTAGGAGGGCCATGTTGAGGCAAATTGGTTTTAAAGGAGGCTGAGGACAGAAGCTGTAAGGGCAGTTTAGGCAGCGAGAGTGTCCTTCCTCTGGGGAGATCGAGCCGTTGCATGTGGGAGCTGGAAGGGTTCTTAATCTTTGCAGGGTGTCACTAGAGTATTTGATGATGGTTTGAGTGGGGGGAACAGGGGTTCTGGGCTGTGGGCGCGGTCTGGCGCGGACAGGCTTGCCTTAGGCGCGCCTTCGGCGCGCAATCGGCACGCCCGCTGCGCTCGTCCGCTGCTAGTCCGGTTTAAGCACATTTTAGTAGTGTGGTGGGGCGTGGCCTGAGTAAGTGGGCATAGCCTCAGTGATCCACGAAGGTGGCGGCAATCAGAGAGGTTTTCCCTACGTCAGCGCTAAGGTCCGCTGCGTGGGTGTGCTCGGGGAGAGTGGCAGGTTAGGTTAAAATAGACAGTATTACAAGTTTTTTAAAAGATCAATGCACAAACAAGCAATCTCCCGGCTTCCGCCTCAGGAGTAAACAGTCCTCTGGGCGCGTTAGCAGTCAGCGCGCCTTTTGTACTGGAAGCGGGGGGCGTGGCCTGAGTAAGTGGGCGTAGCCTCAGTGATCCACGAAGGTGGCGGCAATTAGGAGGATTTCCCTACGTCAGCGCTAAGGTCCGCTGCGTGGGTGTGCTCGGGGAGAGTGGCAGGTGAAGTTAAAATACACAGTATTACAAGTTTTTTAAAAGATCAATGCACAAACAAGCAATCTCCCGGCTTCCGCCTCAGGAGTAAACAGTCCTCTGGGCGCGTTAGCAGTCAGCGCGCCTTTTGTACTGGAAGCGGGGAGTGTGGCCTGGGTAAGTGGGCGTAGCCTCAGTGATCCACGAAGGTGGCGGCAATTAGGAGGATTTCCCTACGTCAGCGCTAAGGTCCGCTGCGTGGGTGTGCTCGGGGAGAGTGGCAGGTGAAGTTAAAATACACAGTATTACAAGTTTTTTAAAAGATCAATGCACAAACAAGCAATCTCCCGGCTTCCGCCTCAGGAGTAAACAGTCCTCTGGGCGCGTTGGCAGTCAGCGCGCCTTTTGTACTGGAAGCGGGGGGCATGGCCTGAGTAAGTGGGCGTAGCCTCAGTGATCCACGAAGGTGGCGGCATTTAGGAGGATTTCCCTACATCAGCGCTAAGGTCCGCTGCGTGGGTGTGCTCGGGGAGAGTGGCAGGTGAAGTTAAAATACACAGTATTACAAGTTGTTTAAAAGATCAATGCACAAACAAGCAATCTCCCGGCTTCCGCCTCAGGAGTAAACAGTCCTCTGGGCGCGTTAGCAGTCAGCGCGCCTTTTGTACTGGAAGCGGGGGGCATGGCCTGAGTAAGTGGCATAGCCTCAGTGATCCACGAAGGTGGCGGCAATTAGGAGGATTTCCCTACGTCAGCGCTAAGGTCTGCTGCGTGGGTGTGCTCAGGGAGAGTGGCAGGTGAAGTTAAAATACACAGTATTACAAGTTTTTTAAAAGATCAATGCACAAACAAGCAATCTCCCGGCTTCCGCCTCAGGAGTAAACAGTCCTCTGGGCGCGTTAGCAGTCAGTGCGCCTTTTGTACTGGAAGCGGGGGGCATGGCCTGAGTAAGTGGGCGTAGCCTCAGTGATCCACGAAGGTGGCGGCATTTAGGAGGATTTCCCTACGTCAGCGCTAAGGTCCGCTGCGTGGGTATGCTCGGGGAGAGTGGCAGGTGAAGTTAAAATACACAGTATTACAAGTTTTTTAAAAGATCAATGCACAAACAAGCAATGTCCCGGCTTCCGCCTCCGGAGTAACAGTCCTCTGGGCGCGTTAGCAGTCAGCGCGCCTTTTGTACTGGAAGCGGGGGGCTTGGCCTGAGTAAGTGGGCGTAGCCTCAGTGATCCACGAAGGTGGCGGCAATTAGGAGGATTTCCCTACGTCAGCGCTAAGGTCCGCTGCGTGGGTGTGCTCGGGGAGAGTGGCAGGTGAAGTTAAAATACACAGTATTACACGTTTTTTAAAAGATCAATGCACAAACAAGCAATCTCCCGGCTTCCGCCTCAGGAGTAAACAGTCCTCGAACATTCTCCATCCATTGGTCTATTCAAGTGCCATATACATTTTGCTTTTGCCCACCAGATGACACAGCATTTGCAATGGATCAAAGTTGTACTAATTTTTTTGCAAATATACAGGTGCCACCTTTACAAGCCTACATTATTACAATTTTTGCTTTTACACTTATAATTCTTTTTTGTGTGAGTTTAGAAAATAAATGCATAAATAACATGGTTGCCAAGGTGACATTCATTGGTTTTGATTATGCTTTTATTGCATACATTTTACTATGTCTGACATAGTTAACTACCCAGGAACCTGGAAAATACTGTGTATATTCCAAAGCACAGCTATATACAGGCCTTTTGAATGGAATAGGTATCATAAGTATGACATCTAATTGAGAGAAATAGCATTTTTACTCAAAGACTGGGCTCTCTTCATTTGGCATTTGTATGTTTAATAAGGAATATAGTAAATATTAAGACATTGCATTTCTAATGTCATATTGAAGATCATTGTATTATTTCTAAGCCAAATATATATTTTTAAAACATTATTTGTATTATTACGGTGCATAGTACAGTCGTATACAATAATAGGACAATCAATCTTGACAGTGGCAATAGTGAACAATTTCAGCCGATAAAGACTGATGCTGAGATATGACGTATGCATACACGTCATAACATTTACAAAGGCCAAGACCAATTTTAATAACTCCCAACCGGAACTTTTACCTGCTGTGTCGTTAACTTTGTCTTCCCATATCGAGCACTATGACATGTGAGCATGCATCTCATGTCCTTCAAACCACTAGAGAGTCATGAATCTAGGGGAGGATTGGGGGGTTGAGGGTGCAGAGGTCAGAGTATTGTGGCAGGGGGAGGCATGTGGGGTAAGTGTCTTCGGAAGGGAGTGGGGTGATCCAACATGGGTGGTGGGTGGAGTAGAAACATTCCGAGTATGTGGTGTGGAATGTGCCCCTGACAACAAATAAGTGTGGAGGGGATGCCAAATATCCTTAGGCCTGGAGCAGTGGGTTTCGAGTGAGGCATACAGCTCGCTGGTAGTGTCACAATGGGCCAGGCTTGCAAGCCAGTTTGGAATGGTTAGGGTGGCAAGTGTCTGAATGAAGGGCAATCTCCCATCTGGCAAGTAGGAGGGCCATCGCGTATATTGACGGATGCCTTTTGGGAGGTTCTGCACACAAGGCAGCAAAGCCATTAGTTTCCACCATCTGTGTCATACTAGAAAAAACCTCCACCCAGTCGCGTGCAATATGTCTGCAAGTCCAAGTTATATGTAGAAAGAAATCTACACTGTTGCATTGGTGGGCAGCAAGAGCAGGCATGCACTATAGAGTTTAGACACCAACCGAGTGCCGCTGTCATCATCTATCATGAGACTAAATGGCGCAAACTCTTCAGGAGCTAAAGGATAAGATGGGATCTGCACACGGAGTGCGCTTTGTATATGTTCAAATATAAAGCGGTCCTTCACGGTCGCTGGAGCCATCTGGGAATCTGTGGAGTGGGAAGGGGCATGACCATCGGGAAAAAAGGTTGCAGAATGTATGAATATTGTAGTGTGTCAGGGTAAGCCTAACCAGTGTCTCATTGGTAATAGGGAACATCAGGTTGTTGGCAACTACCAGAGGAGGGGAATACAGCAATGTGGATTTCAGCATGCGGTGGATAGCAGCTACAGGTCAGTAGTGTCCACTGGGAGGCCCCTCTGCAGGATAGATTTATAACTGCCCTGGGGCAGCCAGATCAAACTCCGGCCTGGTGTATGGGAGCCTGGCATCTCTATGGAACCAGTGGTAAGAGTATTGGCACTGGTCTGCTACATAATACAGCTGGAAATGTGGTACACCAAATCCACCCCGTTCATATGGTAGGACTAGTGTGTCCTAGCCAATGCAGGCACGCTTACAGGCCCAGATGAGATTCAAGAGAAGTATTCGTAATGTTATGAAAACTGTGTTGTTTAGAGGGAACAGAATATTTTGCAATAAATATTTTTAAAAAAGGAAGAATCATCATTTTGATGATGGTGATGTGCCATGCAAGGGAGAGTGGGAGGCATATCCAGCTTTCCACCTGAGCATTCAGGGTGTCTACAGCAGTAAACAACCTTTACATTGCGGACATTACACCGCAATACCTTTGCAACGCGGTTGTTGCAACAACTGTGTTGTAACCACGCAATACCATTACTGCGCAAGTCATTTCATCGACTTGCAGTAGATCACGCTTTAACATAAGGAATAGTACAGTTTACTTTCCCAAAACCTTCCCCTCTGTTGCGTAGGTGGGAGTTGGAATAGTAAATTATCCATTTCTAATGTTACAGCGCCATCTACTGCAAGTCAATGTAATGACTTGCATAGTAATGACATTGTGTGGTACCAACACGTTTGTTGTAACAACCACATTGTGAAGCCATGCGGTATGTAATGACTCGAGTAGTAAAGAGTCATATTTGTCCACAGCGGGACCGTAGTTCAAGCGGACCACCTGTTTGTTATCACAATGTATGTTTACTCTGAGGTATTTAAGTGAGCCATCACACCAATTTTAGGGAAAGTCACACTGGAACAGAGGGCTGTCATCCAACAGTGGGAAAAGCTCGGATTTGGACCAATTAACAAAGAGTTTGGATTGGCTCCCAAAGCGCACCACCTCACATAGTGTAGGGGCCAGATTCTCTTCTGGGTGACCGATAAACAGGAAGGACGTCATATGCATACAGGGAACCAAGCACTGGCCTGGACTGGAATTTTAGGCAGTGGTGCATATAAATCTGCTGCAGGCATCGGACAAGATGACCCATTGCTATGATGACTAGTATAGTAGGGGGGATAGCAGGCACCCCTGACTTGTGTCCAGGGTAATAGGAAACTAACAAGTGACGAATGAGTTAATTCTAAGGTGCGCTGTTGGGGCAGAATACAAGAGATTAATCAGAGAGGCGAATCCCCTTGGGACGCCCAGTTTACGTAATGTGGCTTGGAGGAATGGCCACTCCAGGGAGTCGAAGATCTTTTCCACATCCAGGAGGGCCACTGCTGGTGGAGTGCCAGGAGAGATCCTGTTAAGGACTGAGAACACAGTACGTAAATCTAAGGAGGCGGAGCAGTACAGGTCAAACCAGATTGTGGAGGGGAGATTATTTGGTCCATTAGTAACACAAGACGGTAAGATAGAACTTTGGCAAGGATCGTATTGTCAAAGTTTAATAGTGTCAAGGAGTGGTATTTATTTAGTTATTTTAATTTATTTTATTTATTTATAAAGTTTTATATAGCACAAACCTGATCCCGATGGATATCAGAGCACTTCACACTTAGCAGGAAGTTAGGTAATCAAGCGAAGAACAAGCGTCAATTAAGAATACCAAACGACACAGTTACAGAAGGGGGCATCAAAGAACATCATATTAGCTAGGAAATAGCGAACTGGGAGAGAAGCACACAATTAAATATGAGAGTATAGCAACCAACTCAGGGCTTAAAGGTGTAGGTCCAATATCCTAAAAACAAACGATCCAAACCCATTTAAGGCAAGAACTTGTTCACAAGGAATCTTTTTCCTTCCAATTTCGAAAGCAACTGTGGAGGAGATTCTGCGTAGTTCCGGTGGGAGAGAGTTTCAGATCTTCGGGGCAGAGCCTGAGAAAGCTCAATGACACGTTCTCTTTTTGCAAAAGATCTGTGGTTTCAGGGGGAAGAGTCAGCACTTTTTGAGGGTCTACCACCTTCAGATAATTCCAGCTTTTGAGCCAGATAACTGGGGGGTTTGAAATGCAGGGCTTTGTGAGACAGGCAGGCAATATTTAGCTGTATTCTTGCTTCGTAGGGCAGCCAATTTAGGGATTTTAAGACTCAGGATTTGTGAGCATTTCTTTTCGTACCCGTAATCAATCTGGTAGCAGCAATTAATGACGCCCTTAGTGGGGCCAAGGTATATTTGGGGAGGGTACAGAGAGTAGCACTGCCATAGTCTATCCTCTGCAAAACAAGCGCTTGGACCACGTGCTTGAAGTCAGCTTGTGGAAGGAATGGTTTGAGATTCCTGATTAGCCTCATCAGGTGATTAATTCCCTAGCACACCTTACTAATATGATTCTTCATGTTCAAATGCTTATCCTTGGTGATTCCGAGAGATTTGGCTGACCCAATAATGTGGGGGGGGGGAGTTAAAGGCAGTGAGGTGCTTCATCAGGGGATCTACCTTGGGGGTGTGATTCAGAGGAGAAATGAGAAGGAATTTTATTTTGGAAATGTTGAGCAGAAGGTGGTTCTGGGTTAACCAGTTTTGAGTATTCGTTAGGGTAGTGTTGAGTATTATGAGGTTTTCAGGGGGGGTGATTTCCAGGAAAAGTTGTGTGTCATCCACACACATATGGAAAATAATGTTTATGGAGTTTAGTACATTAGTTAATGGTTCCAAGAACAAGTTGAAGAGTATGGGAGACAGGGTGGACCCTTGTGAGACCCCAAGCCTACTGTTGTGGGCTGGGATAGGATGGATTCACCTTGACTCTTTGGGATCTGTGGTGGAGGAAGGATAAGAACCATTGCAACACCAGACCAGAAAGGCCCATCCTGTGCTCCAAAATGGATAAGAGGTTGTCCTAATTAACACTGTCAAACGCAGAGGAAAGGTCAAGGAGGATTAGGAGGCAAGAATAATTTTGGTCAAGCATTTTTAAAATGTCATCCATAACGTGAGTGAGAGCCGATTCTGTACTGTGACCACTTTGAAAACCATATTAATGTTGGTCGAGGAGTTGGAAATTCTCAATGTGAGTGCAAAGTTGTGATTGGACGCATTTTTCTAGGAGTTTGGCCAAAGTGAGAATATCAGAGATAGGGTGGAAGTTAAGGTCAGCACTATCTGCATTAGTTTTTTTCAGTATAGGTGAAACCTGAGCTGCTTTTAGACAATCAGTGAGTGCCCTGTGACAGTGAAGCATTGACAATCTTTGCCCAAAGGGGATGACAACATCCTTGATTCCATTGAAAAAGGAAGGTGGCAATGGGTCGCTGAAGTGATTAGATGGCTTGATACTCTGAAGAGTATTGTTAATGTCTCTTTCGCTGAGGGAAATAAAGGTGCACCATAAGGCATTGTTCTTGGTGCTCAGACTAATTGGTTCGAGCTTCTCTAAGAGGGCCGGAGGTGGCGCAAATCCATAGGATGGCAAAGGAGCCTTGATAAGTCTTGATTTCTCAGTAAAGATTCTGCCAGTTTTTCGCATGAGGGTGGCCGTCTCCAGGGTCAGGGCGGTTGGGTGCATCCACCAATTGTGGTTTAACAATTTCAAAAAGTTTCTTCGGGCGATTAGAGGCTTGATTAACTTGGGATTTGAAGTAGTCGGCCTTAGCGCTCTTGATTTGTTTGTTATAGGAGCTCCTTACCGATCTGAGGACTTTTAGCTGAACCAAGGATTGTTTGGATCTCCAGGATGGTTCAACTGCCCTTAGGTTGGGGTGTTTCGAATTTAAGTTGTCATTGAACCAAGTTTTGGAGATTTTTGTTGAGGCATTTTTATGTTGGAGTGGAGCAATGGAGTCCATGATACTAGAGATAGTAGAGCTGTAGAAGTCAGTGAGTACATGAACCTCTGACATGTCAACTTGGGAGGATAGGGCATATTTACAGTGGGTTGCTAGTTCAGCTGTGTTGATATGTCTGAGGGCCCTTTTCCATATCTTCAACTTCTTCAGTTGAACTTTCCTCGTGGACAACTCCCAGTTAATAAAGAAGAAGATGCTGTGATTGTCTGACCAATCGCAAGGGGTAATAGTATCCAGTGTGATGGTGTTTCCTTTGGAGATTATGAGGTCCAGAATTTCTCCTTTGTTATGAGTTGGCCGGTCACAATATTGAATTAGCTCGTGATCACATAAGAATGATTTAAGGGAGGTTACAGCTTGGTCATTGGAGTTAGACCAGGGAAGTTTGAAATCACTGAGGAAGATTTGGGACACTGCGGAATCGACATTGCCGGAGATGATTTCCATTATTTGTTTGATGAAGGAGAGCTTGTACCACGAGGGGTGATAGAATGTATGTTGTTTGCAAATCGAAAGGTTTTTACTTGAGATAGAGGTATTCTCTGAAGGATGGCGTGGAGGACTCAGAATGGGAAACCGAGAGTGTGCTCCGATGTATACAAGCTAGACCACTGCCCTGCTTCTTCACTCTGTCTAGACAAATTATGTCGTTGGTTGGAGGCACTAGAAGGTCTAGGATAGGGGTGGAAGAGGGATTAAGCCACGTTTCCGTGAGGATGATGATATCTATATCATGTTGGATGAGGTAAAAAATATCAGAGGAATGTTTACTGGCTGATCTGCACTTGAGAAGTACGCATTTAAGCCATACCGGAGTGTGTTATGTATGTTATGTTATGTTACCACCTTTTGTATAGCACTCGAATCACCGGGGGGCATCTCAGTGCTTTACTCAGAATACTCCGGATAGGAGGGAAGCGCATAGAGAAAAAAAGGGAGCCTAGTACAGGAAGGCCTTTAGCATTTTCCTGAAAGTTAAGTAGGAGTGTATATCTCGTAAGTAGGCTGGGAGACTATTCCAGTTCTTGGGAGCCCGGAAGGAAAAGGCCAGGCCCCAGATCTGTGGAGCCTAATGCGGGGCACCTGGAGGAGCTGGAATGTACTAGATCTCAAGGAACGACTAGGGGTATACTTTTTTAGTTTCCTTTGAAGATACAGGGGGCCCTGTCCCTGGAGAGCACAGTAAGTCAGGCAGCACATTTAAAAAAAGGCTCTCTGTTTAATCGGAAGCCGGTGCAGCTTTCTTAGTAAGGGACGTGATGATGATCCTGACGGCATATTCAGGACCAACCTGGCCGCCGTGTTCTGAACTACCTGAAGTTTTTTCAATGAAGTGATTCCGACCTCTGCCAGTAAGGCATTCCCATAGTCCATACGGCTAAGGACTAAGGCTTGGGTCAGAGTTTTGCGGTGTTCCGTCGGGACAAAAGGTAGAATTTTCCTCAGTAGCCTAAGCCTGTAGTAACAGGATCCAGAGACTGAGGCTACATAGTCTTGCATAGATAGAGTGTGGTTTAGTTTAATGCACAAGTTGTTCACACATTGTTTGGGTATTGGTGACAGGCCTAGTTGTGGTGGCCATCATTCCTCCGACCATACTGCTGCGACTTTCCCTAGAAGCATGAGGGGGGGGATGGAGTCTGGATGATGTTCACTCGCTTGTGGTTATCATTCTTTATGATCTGAGGTTGTGTGGGGGTTCTCTGTTCGGGTTAGCGTAAATGGCTTGATTTTGACCCAGAGAAATCTTGTTGGTGTCTAGAGTAAGCAAATAAGAGAAGAGTATATCACCGATTTCATTAAATGCAAGATCGGCCTTCACTCTTCTGGGTCGGGAGGGGGCGTTAGGGAGGGGTACAGTTTTAGAGATGGAGAGGGGGAATGCTGGTCAAGGTTAGATATAGCGCTAGCGGGGCTTCTGGGAAACTTTCCAAGGGAAAGGAAGGAGCTGATCAAATCAAGAGGAGATGCTCAATCAAGATGGCTTTCAAATCATGAAGTTCGACGGTGGGAAGGTGCAACTGGAGAGATATCTCGTCTAGGCACGCCTCCAGGTCTGAGTGCTAGATGAGGGATAGAGGTTGTGTGGGGAGTTCAGGCGGAGAGGAGGGGCCTCAAGGGATGCCAAGGTGGTACTGCGATGACCCGGGGGGAGAGTTGGTTATTGATGTCTACTAATGTTCCTGACAGCTTGGATAGAGAGGCTGGGGAATGTGAGAGGTGGGTGTACAATTGAACTGTGTGTCAGATGTGGTCAAATAGGGGTTGAGTGGGTGTGGCTAATCATGCTCAGTGGAGGGCAGTTGCCTAGACTCCGGCCTAGAGGGTGACGTAGGTAGAGGGATGAGGATAGGGGGACCATCCGTTGAGAGCAATGGCGGTAGGGCATGAGGTAACCTTTCAACTCAAGAATTACTCGGACTTGAGATCGGCGAGTAGAGTGAAACCGTAAGCCGGCCAACCTTCTGAGTTGGTGGTCGAGTGGAATATTCCAATCCAGCAAGGGACTGAAAGGTTCTGAGATCATCTAAGGGGGAGTATAGTTTTGAGAACGTGGGGAACTCCCTACTGTGGTGGGAAGAGCACTGGTTAAGTACTGAGTATTAGTAGGGTATGGGTAGGGGTCATTGGATTTAGCGGACAACGCTTTTTTTGAGTGTAGGGAAAATATTGACCATTTTAGCTAGGTTGACATTAGAGGTTTGGATTAGGATGATACCATTGTTGTAGAAGGTGATAGTGACATTAGCTTTGAAGATGAGCGAGGGCGACGCTGTTAATTTGAGAACATGTGGGATTTTCCTAGTGCCTGATATTCGAAGCATGGAATAGAGAACATTCTGTCAACATGCCCGTTTTCTGGTATAGAAGATGAGGTCATTAACTAGAATACCCTTGCTTGCACAGAAGTTGACATCTGAGATTAATGTATCGGGTCTGGCTTTGAGTATGCGATGTTTGTGCTCTTTGGTTGCATTTTTGGAGAGGTTAGATGGGTACTTGATAACGAAGGCATTAGATCCTGTGGGGTCAGGACTTATCTCCATTCTGAGAGTATGTCCTAGTGAGGAAGGGGGCCCAATTATGAATTTATGGAGGTGAAGGTAACTTTATCTATTAAATAAAGTGCATATAAGCTGGTAATAGTCCTAATGTGCAGGCAGAATAAGTTGAGAACGGATAGTTATGATGAAATTATTTTCGACTTCGGAGTAAGTTAAGTGGTGGTGAGCCTGAACCCGGAGAGACTGCATATGGTAAAATCTGCAATGAAATTGGTCTTTACCAGACGGAGCAAGATGGCGGCCGTGACCTACGGCTGAGCTACAGCGCGATGCAGTGATGGCTCTACCGGGATCATCTTAGGAAACACCCCGTGAAATTAAGGAGCTCAAGCCCGCTCAAGTTTGAAAAAGCGATGTTGCTCGAGCGGAGGCTATCTTTGAGAGTACGAGTACCAGCGGTTAACTAAAAAGGCGTACGAGTCAAGGAGGAGGAGTGAGATTCCATACCGCTTCCCTTACACTGTTCTACGCTGCTACATACAGAGTCAAAACACTGGAGAACTAGATGCCTTTGATCTCGTCTTACCGCAAGGCGCTATCTCCCGGAACGCTGAGGGCTGCCGCTGCACTGCTCCTAAGGATTGGGCTTGTCGGCAGAGAGGCCGCTAGAGCCCGCAGAGCTCACGGACACAGGGGGCGTGCCAATACCAAAGCCGGCCAGGTGAGCAACGTCAGTCGTAGCAGCAGCGGCAGTAGCGGCAGAGGTGTGTAAGGCAGCGCGGAAGCCGGGTGGTGCGGTGACAGCCTACGAGATCTACAGAGTCTGCGGAGCTTTCGGAGTTTTCAGAGCTGTCAGCAGGCACGAGCGGAGCAGCAGTCTCTAACGCGTATGGCCACAGAGAACTCAGGAGGTAAGCCGGCGTCCAAGAGGAGGAGAAACGCTAATGTCAGTACGAACATAAGCTCCACAGAGACTAAAAGTGCCAGAATAGCTGTTGCAGCAGAAAGAATCACAGACACTGAAAATTTTGAAAAAAACATAGCGGAGTCTTCTTTGAGAGCCCCGGATAAACAACTGGCGTCGGTGGTGTGCACTCCCAAGGGAATGAGGCCCCTAGCAGCTAGAACAAGACAGGCTGCTGCTACAGCCGCCGCTACAGCAACGGTCAGCGTAGTTGAACTTATGAATCGCAAGGAGAAAGAGAAAGTTAAAAAACTAAAAAATAAAACTATGGAGATGGCTTCCGCGGCAGGGTTAACACCTCTACCTATTGATGAGAACTTGGGAGTCGAGGAAGAATCTTGTCAGGACGCAGCTGTCTTGGTTGCAGCGGATGTTGATGTTGATAGTAGGGCTCAAGGGGAAGAGAGTTCCTTGACTTGTGCGGCAGCAGGTAAAGCGCTCAATACATCTAAGGCAATAATAGCTTCAGCTGGGGATATGGAGCAGCCATTCGAGCTTGAGCCTATAGTCCCTTCTCAAGCCTTAGATATCAGCCTGAATGTGTGTCGAGCGAGTCTAGATGAGCAGCCCCCTCTGGCAACAGGTGATGCACTGGCGGAGAATGTAGTGGCTAACCCCCCGGGGGATCATACTTCAGGTCAAACCTTAGATCAAGACCAAGTTCAGAGAGATGAAACCAATATGCAGAATGGATTAACTGAGGGGGATAAGGATAAGGAGAAGGAGAAAGAGAAAACCCCCAGTGAGTGTTTTTTCTCAGTGACTGAGGAGGCTGACTGGTCAGCTGACGATGAGGAAGATGAGCTCCATAGCTCAGATATTGACGGTAGTAATGTTGAAACAGAAAGCGACCCAGAAGGGGAACCACCGTCGACTGTCAAAACAGTGCATTCTCAAAAAAGTCAAAAAGGCCAAGATGACTTAGCATGGGATCACTCCCCTACTACTTCGCTACAGGGCAATTTAAACCAGGCAGCACATTACGTGCAGGATCAGGCTACCCTACCAGCAACACAGGATACAACACAATTCTCAATGATCTCAATGATGTCAATGATGGAATCAATCCATCAAGGCATTACAGCGCACCGCGAGGAAACTAGATCTGATAGCCTCAAGGCCCAGGCTACTATGAAGGAAAATGAAGGGGGTGGTCAGGAAGCTTTCAAAAGTTTGTGAGAACGTGGGAGATAGGGTTTTAAATCTGGAAGAGAGGATTGTCACTACTGAAGCTGAGGTGGCAACTGCAACAAGGAAAGTGGAATCCCTAGATACACAAGCACAGGATGTCCAGTGGAAATTGGAGGACTTGGAAAATAGGCTAAGAAGAAACAACCTTAGGGTCCTAGGGATTCCGGAAGGATGTGAGGGGCAAGATGTTAAGGCCTTTATTGTGAAAATCTTCGAGAAGGCTTTTCCAGATGTTGCAGGATGGAATTGGGCTACCGAAATCCAGAGAGCACATCGAATACCAGTCAGGTTGAGGCAGAATGCTAGAGCAGATGATAAGCCCAGAGCAATCTTGATATACATAGGGAACTTCCTGCTGCGCCAATCCATCGCAGAAAAAGCGAGACCAGATTCTAAGAGGGCTTTCGAGGGAGGCTCTTTCTTCGTAAGGCCAGATTTTTGCCACACCACTGTGGAACGGCGATGGAGATTAAGACAGTTAAGCAAGCCCTTTCAGGACAAAAAGATACGGGTGTATCTCATTAATCCTGCTCAACTTAAAGTTATTCACCAGGGAAAGACAATTTATTTTCCCTCAGAAATTAAAGCTCGGGACTTTCTAAATTCAGTATAGTTTTGGTTAATGCTCAAGTAGTATTCCTTAATTAGATTAGTCCTAGGGTGGTATAACAGCGTTAATATGGTCACTAAAGGCAATGTATGACTCTCAAAGGCTTGAGCTTGTGTTTTTGTTTGTTTCCACGGGTTAAAATAAGGTAAATAAGGTAATCAATTGGCTCTACCTTCGATTGCTTTGGGAAAATTTCAGGGGAAAGGTGTTTCCAAAATAATATGTATTTATGTTTGAATTGAGAGCCCACTGCATGCTGTATCCATCACACGCACAGACTCAGTCTGCGTGCTCCTTCAGGGCGGGGGCCAGGGTCAGGGGAGGGCTCAGGGGGGTTGCTTCATGGGGTGGGAGGGTGGGACATGGGGGGGTGAAAGCAAAAAAAAAGAAAGTTCACGCAGTCAAGATGTATATTGTTGAAGATGTAAGATCATTAATGTTAATGTTACTTCATTCACTTGAAGTTGTCAGGAGGATAATTGATTGGATAGACCAATGGTTACGACTTCTGCAGGGTTATGTCTCAGATAAAAGTAGTAAGTCTTAACATAGGTGGTCTGAATAATTGGAAAAAAAGAGGTAGGTTGGAGGAGTACGTCAAAATAATAGGGGCCGATATCCTCTGCCTACAAGAAACTCATCTACCGTGGAAAAATAAACATTGGTTGAATCTAAGGGGCTATGAAATCTTATCCTGTTCTTCACAAACATCTATGATAAAAGGGGTAGCAATCATCGGAAGGACAGGGCTGGGGGGGGCCAAAAGATGTAAGGCTGATACTTCTGGATGGTGGGCTATATGTGAAATGAACATAGGTATTACTATATGCTCTATATACGGGTCTAACCTCGATGATCCAGCAGTGATGGATTATCTAGAGCAGGAGTTAACTAACTGGTCAGCACCTGTAATAATCTGCGGAGATCTAAACATCTCAGCAGATTTTACAAACGGAAGTGTATACACAGGTCGGAAGCCACGGGTATATAAAGCGATATCCTCTGTTATCAAATCCCATGGTTTGATAGATGTCTGGGGAAGTTTAAAGAGAGACAATCCAGGGTTCACGTATTTTTCACATCCTTTTAATAAATATACCAAACTGGATTATTTCATGATAACAGCTAATTATCTTCCTAATGTGGAAATAGTAAGGTTACCCAAGATAATATCGGATCATAATCCCCTTGTGTTAACAATTGCTATCAGTAAACAAGGGAAAAAAGTTAGACCCTGGACTTTCGACAGGAAGCTCCTAATGGATAATAATTATATTTCACATCTGAAAACTTGGTGTCAGTCATTTTTTGATGCAAATAGATATAGTGCTCCCCGTAACGTTGTTTGGGATAGTTTTAAAGCGGGTCTGAGAGGTGAGACCATTAGCTACACTGGTCAAATGTGGAAGAGAGTTAAGATGGAGAGGGAACGACTATTGGGTAAACTGGCAGATGCAGAGGAACAGCATAGGAAAGATGTACGTCAGGGGAGTCAGGGTAATTTAAGTTTGGAACGACTGAATAGTATCAAAGCTGAACTCCAGATACAATTGGCAAAAAAAGCTGCAGCTGGATATCAAACATATAGGTCCGGAATGTATGAAACAAGGGAAAGTGCTGGTAAAGTTTTGGCTCTGCGGATTAGGCAGGTTGCATCAAGGAACATCATAACTGAAATAAAGGAAGGAGATCAAATTTATAAAAAGTCAGATGAAATTCTTGATGTCTTCAGAAGATTTTACCAAGATCTATATAAGGAAGAGTCGGAAAATGATGATCCGGGTATAAATTGGCCGGAAAGGGGTATCAAACTCACCCCTAATCAGAGAGAAATATTGGAACGTAGTATAACCATAGATGAACTATCCGAGGCGTTACAGGATCTAGCAACTGGTAAGGCAGCAGGCCCTGACGCCATACCCTTGGAGGTATATAAATGTTTAAGGGAAGTAATAACACCCCTACTATTGGACCTATTTAACGGGGTTATTAACACCGGGGCTATCCCGGAAACCTGGACCGAAACAAATATTGTGGTCTTCCATAAGAAGGGGAAACCGAAAGAGAGCCCCGGTTCATACAGACCAATATCACTAATAAATAGTGACAATAAATTGTATGCTAAAATCATGGCGACACGGCTGGGCGGGATCATCGGGACCCTGGTTTCCCCCTGGCAGCACGGTTTTATTCCAGGTAGAGGCACGACCGATCATATAAGGAGAGCCATTACATTATTTGATATACATACTGCCGATGGGGGGAGGGCCGCGATGATCCTACTTGACGCGGAAAAGGCTTTCGACCGCGTCAGGTGGAGCTTTTTGTGGAGGGTGATGAGAGACATAGGTTTCGGCCCGAGATTCCTACAGGCAATTCGCGCTATGTATGCGAACCCAACGGCTAGTATTCATCTCATGGGCGAGTATTCGGGGAAGATCCATATATCAAGGGGCACGCGACAAGGGTGCCCGTGCTCACCCATTCTTTTTGCTTTGTATATAGATCCCCTAATAACACTACTAATGAATAGCAAAATTAAGCCAGTTGTCACCAATGGATTCCATACTAAGGTTCTCGCCTACGCGGACGATGTTGCTATTTTAACCAGGGATCCTGATAGTGCCCTGAATGAAATAGTTAGAATCACTTCAGAATTTGGTAGAGTATCTGGATATCGCCTTAATGTAGCTAAAACGCAGGTATTATGCACCAGTAATATAATTAAAACGGACAATAGATATCTGGACTCAGTAGTCTATTTGGGAATCGTAATCAATGCCCAGCCAAGGGACATCATCAAAGATAATTTTGAGTCACTACTGATCAAAATCAAACAGGATTTAAGGAGAATAGACAAACTTCATTTATCAGTTATAGGAAGGGTTAATGTCATTAAAATGTCTATCTTCCCTAAGATTTTATATAAATTTAGGTCCATCCCTTTCAGAATAAAAGATGCACTGATAAAGGAAATGGAGTCTATCTTCATGAACTTTGTATGGCAGTATGGCAAGGTTAGGAGATCTAACAGGCTTATGTCCCTTCCCCAAGAAAAGGGGGGGCTGGGAACACCCAATCTCAGGTTTTATAACTGGGCCTGCCTCCTTACAGGGATGTCTGTGCTCTTCTTCCCAGAGGATGCTAGATATAGCCAGGGGGACATCCCCACTATTTATCACCTGGCACTGGGGGGGGGGGGAAGTACACGGGATATTGTCGAGGAAACATGACAAACGTTTCTTTAAAGCATCTGGCTATAAGATACTTGAAGATACTTGGAGGATATGGTCCTCTATATGTAAAGATCAGGACATCCCAAGGTATAATCAGCATACCCTATTATGGAACTCAGATTTATTCCCGCATCTAAGTGACGACGGCCCATGGAAATATTGGGAAAGACAAGGGATTACTTCATTAGGTCAAGTAATGATTAAAGACGTCTGCAGGCCTCTTGAATTGCTGAGGACACGGTTTTCATTGCAAGGTGTTCAAGAATTTAAGTATATGCAGCTGGTTAACATTATTAAGTCAAAAAGACCGGGTCTGAATATATCTAAAGGCTGTGCTCTATTAGATTATTTGAAAGGGGGAGGTCATAGAATCAAGGAAGTGTACAGGATACTTATGGATGTAAATGTAAATGTAAATGTATGTAAATGTATTGGCATTTATATAGCGCACTACTTACCCGTAGGGTCCCAAGGCGCTTCGACCGCTGCGAAACCCTTCCTGGCTTCCCTGAGAGATGGTCCCTTAATGGGTATCTCCAGGGTGAGACCAGGCATCCCCGGCGGTCTGGTGGGGCCGTTAGTGAAGATGAGGCAAGCTAATGCCCAGAGTTGCCGAGTGTGATCGCTGATCAGAGTGGGCACCGAGGCGAGAGAATTATCGAGTCCGCTGACCCTGGTCCAGAAACCTGCCGCGCCGGGAATCGAACCCTGGTCCCGGGCCGTCCTCTGCTCTCGGGTCTGCCGCCTCTAACCAGTGAGCCACACTACTTCACTGTCTCCCAGATGATTTGATCAAGGTGGAGGGGAGCTGGGCCTCCAAATTGCAGGATTCAGACATTGATCTTGACAGAGCATTGGTAATGGACAAAAGGTTTCTGAGATCAACAAATTTAAGAGCACAGCACTTTAAGACTCTTTTTGATTTATACTATACACCAGCTAAATTGTTTAAATGGGGCAAGAGACTAGACCATAATTGTCCTAGGTGTGGTAATGGGCCAGCAGACGTATTGCATATGTTCTGTAGCTGTGTAAACTTGAGACCGATTAAAAATGAAATTGAAAAGTTTTTAGAGGGGCTGCTAGCTGTTAAAATAGACCTATCCCCTACACTTTTAATATTTGGTTGTGATGCAAAGCTTGGTTTGAGTATAGAGACAGAGGCGCTGGTTTTTATATCGACAGCTGTTCTCAGGATATTAATTGCTGCTGCATGGAAGGATGTGGAGCCTCCAACTTTTCAAATGTGGATGTGTAGGTTGTTAGGGATCCACAATATTGAATCAGAACTTTATGCCCTCAAAGGAATTAAATCTAGAGAAATGGGGCTACGTGTATGGGCGCCAGTGGCTAGGTGGAGGAAGTCAAGGTGTGCGGTCCTATAGAGTATATCGTGTGATGTCATGGCCAATGCTACGTATGATTGGTTTTACCTGGTTCACCTTTGTCTCTCCTGTTAAATAGCGCTCCTGGTTAATGCTGCTTCTATTGTACTTATATCATTGTATTTATTACATTATCAATTGTATTTATATATGTCTATATTTTACGTTGATATATCTATATATACTGATGATTTTAATGTACATTTTGCTGCTATGAACTTTCAATAAAAATATTTTTTTTTTAAAAAGGAAATGGGTCTTTACCAGGCTTAAGGAGCAGGGTGATAACCGCCTCTGTAATGTCGGGGGGAGTACCCCGGTAGTGATGGACTCCGTGTACATTGCCAGCAACCACGGCGCAGGGATATGTTTGAAACGTTTATATAAAAATCTCCCATAAAGCCATCTTAGCCTGAAGCCTTACTGCCCCCCAGGGAATCAATTGCTTGTGTGATTTCATCGCATGTGAGTGGTTCACTTGGGAATTGCTGTTGTGCTGTGGTGAGACATTTCATGACCACCTCATTGAGGTAGGCAGACTGGGCCGATAGGTCTCCAGAGAGTCTAGTAGTACATTATTATTAGGTTATGTGTTTCATTTGACATCAGTGAGCCACGTAATATCGGACATGTTAGTTAACATGCAGGTCTACCATGGAGAATCTTACAATGAAACCCACACAATATGTACCTTATGTATGTCCAGGGAGGAGAATTAGAGACATGCTGTTAAGATTATGATTTTAGATAGTAATTCTACTTGTTTCCATGTCTAAAGAATACTTTGAGGACCCAAGCTATGCGTATACAAGAAATTAGGTATTTCCATATGGCCAACGTTCATAAAGGTCCATACTCGTGTTTTGTAGCAATATGCAAATGGATACAATATATGAATTCTCGTAATATATTATCTTGTTGCATGTTTATAATATTTTTCTATGTTGTGTTATTTGGTGCGCAGCAGCCGGGCCAGCATGTGTTCAGGACGCCCACCCTCCCTGTACCTGTGGAGATTTGGAATATTTCTCAAGGAACAAGACCTCACAGTCCGCCAAATCTCAGTACTCTTCAGGAGCATGTTTAGTTTGAATGAGTGTGCAGCAGGGAGAAGGGGATGAGTATTGAGGTTAAGCTGGGTGAGGGCGTTCACCCCCTGTGTTAGTTCCCTATGGATCTCCTGCAACACCCAGACTGCTGTGATATACAAATGCCTCTGGTGTAGGCCTTGAAAGCTGGCTTGAGTGGTCACTGAGCCCTCATTCAGTCTAAAGTTTTCCAAGATCGATTCCTGCAAAGTGGAGCAGAACAGCATATCTCGCAATGGCATTGTGGGGAATAACCAAGGACTTTCGTGAGCACCTCCAAATGGGATGTGGAAACATCCACCCTGAGCCTAGCTGGATATAGCATGCCTTACAGAGTTCCAGTTTCTTGAAGGAGGATTTGGTGTCGACAAACTTGCAGCGGGCATCCTGCGCCATCTGGGTAAAGTCAGGGAATAAAGAGATCTAGCCACCCTGCCATCAAAGTGGGCCAATTTTCCTCAACTGCTTGAGGATGATGTCATGATTGTGAAAATTGGGCAGTCTGGCGATGATGGGTCCAGGGGGGTGGGCCCGGGTTGGAGCGATGTGCCCTTTCTAATACGAAGTTCAGTCGGTCCCAGCAGTAGCAGGAAGCCTCCTGAACGTTCCTTTGTTTGCCACAGGTGGTGGTGCTCCTTCCTTCTGACTTGCTCTCCACTCCACCAAGCTTCACTCAAGCCTCCACCCCTGTTAGGCCGCACTCTCTTTCGACATCATCTTCAGTTTCTTGGGCTGGTTCTATGTTCAGAATCTCACAAGTGTCTTGTGTCCTCCAATACAGTTCCTGCAGCATTTCCTTATGTCGTGGGTCTGCGCTTGTCAATAGTGCGGCCTCTCCCCACTCTATTCATCGCTGCATTGCTTGGTGCAGAACCCCCTCTGGGCCACTGTTCCCCCTGCCAGGAGGCCCCAGCAATGTCATGCAGACCCTCAGCAGTGTCCCTGCCAGCCGGCGGCAGTGTCTCTTTCCCCCGCTAGTCTTCACCACAAGCTGCAGATATCTGCTTTCGGCTCTGTCCCTCACTCGCTCTCTGGGCCTGCTCGTCCAGGCTTGCGTACTCCATATCCCCCGCCTATTGAATCAACGCAGGGCCACCACTCATGCAGGCCCCAGCAACATCCAGCAGTTTCCCAGCAATGCTGTGCCCACAGCAGTTGGCAACTCCTTTGCTCGCTGGCCCACGCTCCTTACTACCGGCCTCCACTGTCGGACTTGCCACTCCTCTCTTCGCCAGGCCTGTCTGGCCGGGTTCGCACCGGGCCCCTGCTCGTGCAGGGGTCTCAGGGCTTTCCACCACACCTTCCTAAGGGCGATTCCTTGATACTAGCCTGGTGCAGCAGTCAGCTGCTGTTTCCAGGCTTGCTCTTTTGGGCGTGGCCGCCCATCCACTCCATGCCTCAGCGCGTCCCGGCCTTTGTTTCTTTGGCCTTGGGAGAGCGCATAGGGCGTCGGATCGCCACTCACTCGGCTTGAGCTTCAGTGGCCACAAATTCTCCCCCAATGCTCACGGGCACTTCACCAGCTTTGGGGGTAATTTATCATTGTGCGGCTCATCCTGGCCCCCAGGTTTAGCAAGAGAAATTATTGACTGATGCAGAGCTTTCAGGCTCAAGGGCCCACAATATTCCTCAGTCAGGCCACGCCCCCGAACGTGCTGGGGTTGATGCTAGAGGTTTAGGCTTGGATAACCAAGCTCTCCAGTGTGGGTGCTTGGAAGTTAACTTGGGTCCCTAGGAGCAAAGCAATGGCAGAGGGAAATTGTCCTATGGAGGGCTTGGACCAGGTCCTCAGAAGGAAGTCATTGAGGGCTTCATTATGGGAGAGTAAAAGTTTGGAGGGGATGACTCCCACCTGAAGGACCTGTGTCAAGGTGTACTTTACTGTCACTGTGGGTAGCTGAAGGTCCAAGACCTCAGCTGCCCTATGCACCATCATAGCAAAAGAGACTTCCTCCTCCGCAGCCACGGCATGAAGAGAGACCAAACCTGTATCAGGCAAGGTGCCTGACCCTTTGGTCTCTGCCAGTTCCTAATGCCAGTTGTCCTCATTCTCATCTAAGAAATGCTGGTATCTGTAAGGGTTCTCAGCCCCCTCCCATGTGTCTCCCTCTCTAGGCCTGTCAAAATTAAAAGGCACTTTCTCCAATCCGGACAGCATGGTCTTGGTCGGCGCTGGAACTGACATTGGGCGATGCCCATCTGACGGTCAGATTTGGGAATGATGATGGGGATGACATCGCTGTGAGCCTTAGCATGCGGGATCTAGAACGGGCACCGAGGGCGACCTCAGTCTCACTGGTGGCTTCGCTCTGCATTCAACAATGGATCGATGGGGAGTAAATGGTTCGCAAGGTGAATCTGCGTGCTGGGATCCATTGGAGGCCTTCCCAAACCGGTGGGGTCTGAAGGATCGCTTCCCGAGCGTCTTCAGGTGCATGGCACAGCAGTCCTTATAGGTCTTGGAGTCCTGGTCCCACTCCAAGCACCATAGGCACACCACATGCGGATGTGCCATAGACATCTTTCTGTGACAAGCACCACATGGTTTAAAAACAGCCAGTTTCTTTGGTGACATCCTCCCGTAGGAAAGAAAATCCCTCAACAGGAATCTACAAAAAGTCAGAAAAAGCAAGTCAAAATAGAACGAAGGGAAGCTCTGATCAGATCAGCGCTATTTCGCATGGAAAGGAAAAACTGACTTCAGCATGCTGGGGTGGTGCCTATAATACTGCGCCCGTCACTTCCAGCGAGGATGACGCAAAGCCGAACTACACCACCCACCGGCATGTAGGGGTACTGCTCAAAAAACCTCCAGATACAGTCTGACGCCTGGGGATTATTCTAAGTTTAGGAATCTGTCGCTGGAAGTCTCTATCAAATGGGCTGATTTAGAGGTTGGCACACCAAATCACAACTGCAATACAGCCTATGGCACTTATAGTAAGCAGAAGGGCTATCTGCCATGATTTGACACAGTGTCCAATCTGCCAAGCTCTAAATAAGGAGTAAGGCCCTTAGTTTGTGTCACACTTTACATTACAAGAGATATAAAAACAGGGACAGAGCATCCAATTATGGAATTACCTACCTTTGTCCTTGAATTCAGAACCAAATAATCTGCTATTAATAGATATAAATAGCATTACATTATATCTCCGCTTTTTGGCATGACACCTACGCCGGTGATATATCATTCCAATGAACTTCATACTGCAAAAATACTGTGATACAATGAATCTGACAACACCTATTGATTTGTAATGGATTTGTAATTAGTCAACGGTATATTAAGGGGGGTCAGTAACAGTTTGGTAGCGTTAGAACCCGCAGGGTCCCTGCATCACCAATCCTGCAGTTCCACCATCTCATCTGGGCATGGATGTCCCAGAAGAACAAGTTACTTACCTTTGGTAACGCTTTTTCTGGTAGATACAGTATCTGCCTGTGGATTCCTCACCTTGTGAATATCCCCCTGTGTCAGCAGCATTCGGAAATTCTTTTTGTAGCTTCGCGCCGACGTGGACCGCGTCACAGAGGCACGGCATCGCGCGCGACTCCGCTGCCGTCACCGTCACCACGCCGGCATGATGACATCAGGTCCACCCTTTTGTCCGTGCCTTCGAGGCGCACGGACGGACCAATGACAGTAGAGATATACACAGTATACACAATACACAAATATCAAGGTAATACAAATGCAATCAAACATTTGAAATAAACAATTCCTTGACAACAAAGTAAATACATTATAGTTACTCAGGTATAGAAGAGTGGACAACGGGGAGGCGGGTTGGTCAGTGAGGAATCCACAGGCAGATACTGTATCTACCAGAAAAAACGTTACCGAAGGTAAGTAACTTGTTCTTCTGATAGATACATCTGCCAGTGGATTCCTCACCGTTTGAGAATAGAGTCCCACAGCAGTCCCCACTCCCAGAGGAGGGTGTCCACCCTTTTATACCAGAAAATCCTGGAGGACAGCACGCGCAAAGTGGTCCTTTCTCCTCACTTCCGCATCTAAGCAGTAATGCTTCGCGAAAATATGGAGGGAGGCCCAAGTCGCGCTTTACAAATGTCCTGAACTGGAACACCCCTATACAAAGCAGATGTTGATGACTTTGCTCTAGTAGAGTGAGCTCTTATACCCTCGGGAGGGTCCTTACCCGCCAGGGCGTAGCAAATCTTAATGCAGAGGATGATCCACCTCGAGAGGGTGCGCTTGTGCACCGCCTTCCCCTTCTTGCAGCCAGCAAAGCCTACGAACAGCTGGTCATCCAACCTGAACTCCTGTGTCCTGTCCAGGTAAAAGCTCACCGCCCTCTTAGGGTCCAAGCGGTGAAGTCTCTCCCCCTCCTTGGAAGGGTGAGGGGGAGGATAAAAGGTAGGGAGGGTAACGGACTGCCCCAGATGGAAAGGAGTAACTATTTTAGGCAGAAAAGCAGCCCTGGTCCTTAGAACCATTCTTTCAGCATGAATAGATAAAAACGGGGGATTAGAACTAAGAGCTTGCAGCGCATTACCCTCCTTGCCGAGGTAATTGCCACCAGAAAAACAGTCTTGAAAGACAAAAGTCTCAAGGGACATGTGTGTAAAGGCTCAAAAGGTGAACCCATTAAAAACGTAAGAACAAGGTTCAAGTCCCATTGAGGTACAATAAATGCTGTAGGAAGAAATTTATTTGTAAGGCCCTTAATGAAACGCAAAACAATAGGAGATTTAAACAAAGAGGTCTGGTTTGGCAAACAAAGGAAAGCCAACAAGGCCGACTAATAACCTTTGATAGTTGCCACTGCAAAACCCTGCTGGGCCAAAGAAAGTGCGAATTGAAGTATATTGGACAAACGAGCCCTTAAAGGGTCAACGGACTTCTCCCCGCACCAAGCAACAAACTTAGACCATCTATAAGAATAAATGGACTTGGTAGAGTGTTGTGATGGAAACGAGGAGACAGGAGATGGTTTTACAACGTTTATTGCAGAGAGATGAATCTGGCATCCAAGACCCTTGACGATCCGACAGAAACTGCCAAAGGTAGAGTCTTGTCACCTCACATTCTAGATTACATAACATAGAGCATTCCACAATGAGGTAAGGAAGAAGGGCACGAGGACATCAAGGTGAGTATAGATAACAACTACATAACACATCCTCTTCCCTAATGAAAGAAATAAATGAAAACACATTAAAGCTTAGCATGCAAATAAAAAGTACTAACTTCTATGAAGTAATATAATCTTGCAAGTAAGAAGGTGGTCTACGAATCCTGCCAACCAAATCATCCAAACCCACAGGTTCCTTAAACTACAAAACCTCTGGTGGAACACCAGGGAAGGAACAAGAACCAGAATCCTGAGGTGCAACATCTTGTTGAGCTGAACAAGAACCAGAATAACCACTCATCTCCCTCCCCTCAACATCATTGTTTTTGTCAGGAATAAACATAGCATCTGAACATTCATCTTTAGATAAAGTATCCTTACAAAGATCTTTCTTAATCAGTTCGCCCTTTCTCTGATATAGCGCAATCCTACGCAAATTCCATCTGTGACCACCCTCGACCACCACATAATGTCTAGCCACTTTGATAATGCGGCATGGAGCAGAAAATTTACTCAACCCAGCTCTAACCCTACCAGATTTTATCTTAATCCAATCACAAACTTGAAACTTTGAAACAAAGTAGTTTAAGGAGAAGTGCCATCAGAACAAACCCAATCTAGTAATCAAGAAGGAACAAATGTTGAACCTGGTACCCGTCCCCTCATGCTGACAAAAGGAGAAACATGAGTGACACTATGTTCAGTGGACCGATCTATTGGCCCTCTCAACAATGCCATTACCCATAGGGTTGTACAAAGATGTGCAGGAATGTCTAACACCCCAGCGTTCAAGAAAGCAGCGCATCTCACCCGACGTCAATTGTGTCCCATTGTCTGTCAACAAAGAATGAGGAACTCCCTCTTCAAATAATTTTTTTTCCAAGACTTCAATAGTAGAAACGGTAGTAATTTCTCTGACAAATTTCACAATTAGCCATTGAGAATGCACATCCACAATGACAACAGCAAAATGGAAATCCATACTAAGATCCGACATAGGTCCAATAAAATCCAGACAAATAACATGCCCAGGTTTACCAGGATCGGGGATGTGACCAAAATTCTTCTGAGCACCAACTCTTAATCTTTTCTCACTATCTTTGCATAATAAACACCCTTCAACCCAGCCACTAATTTGGTCATCCATAGCAGGCCACCAGAACTCTTGTTTGACTCTTTTTATAGACATACCTTGGCCAAGATGCCCCTCATGAGCGATCTTGAAAATCTGAAAACGCAAACCAGAAGGAGGCACAAACCTCTCACCACGCAAAATAACCTCCTGACCACACACAGAAAGCTCATCCAGCAGCTTCCAAAACGGCCTTAAAGGCACAGAAACTGCACTTTCCCGAACAGCACCATTCCTGATCAGGGCAATCACTTGTTTTAAAACTTTGTCATTTTGCATCTCTTGGACCCATTGTAGAAAAGGTACTGACAGTTGCCTCACTGATCTCATTCACACAGCCAATAGCTTCCTCAGAGGAAAGCTTATCCACCAAGGCTTTATCAACAACTTCCCAGTCCAAAGACAATCTGGATAAACAATCAGCCTGCAAATTCCTCCATCCCTGAATAAATACCACATCATAGGAGAATTCTTGCAACCTAGCTGCAAACCGAGCTAAACTGGCAGATCCTTTGCCCACACCATCAGCTGATAAAATCTTCATTAGAGGTTTATGATCTGTTTTCAAACAAAATCGTGATCCCCACAGATATACTCTAAAGTGCTCAGTACCCCATGCAGCCACCAGAACCTCTTTCTCGATAACTGAATAATTCCTTTCAGTTTGTCTCAAAGTCCGTGAAGCGAATTACAATAGTTCTCTCCACACCCTTCTGAACTTGGGAGAGTACCGCACCTAAACCTGTAAGGCTAGCATCTACAGTCAAAATAGTTTTGCAATTAGAAGTGAATGGAGCTAAAATTCCAGCCTGAAAAATCGTCTCCTTTATACTTGAAAACGCTAATTGTTGTTCCTTCGCCCGAACAAAATTTAGCACCTTTGCGCAACAAACAGCTCAAAGGTTCCACAACATCAGCAAAGGATCTCACACATTTTGAATAATATTCGACTTATCCTAAGAAAGAGCACAATTGCTCCTTGTCCTTTGGATGATGTGTATCTCTAATAGCCAACAACAAATCATGCTTGGGAGGAAAACCCCCACTAGAAACAGTGTAACCTAAATATTCGACTTTCTCAGTCAAAAATTTGCACTTGTCTTTGTTGACTGTCAGACCAATGTGCTCCAAATTCCAAAGTACTTGTTTCAACACAGCATTATGTTCTTCCACAGTTTTACCTGAAATTAACACATCATCTTGAAAAAATATGACCCCTTTGATGTCTTTAAACAAACCACTCATCATCCTCTGAAAGACACTCGCCGCCGAGGCTAAGCCAAACAGCATGCGAGTAAATTGGAAAGTGCCTTCCGAGTTGATGAACGCTGTAAGTGCTTTGGAAGAAGGGTGGAGCCTAATTTGATGATACGCACTCCTTAAGTCGATTTTCGAAAAATATTTAGCATTACCAATCGATTGCAATAATTCGTTAATATTAGGCAAAGGAAAAGAATCCATTACAATATCTCTATTAAGAGATCTTAAGTCAATGCAAAATCTCAAACGGCCGTCCGCCTTAAGGGTCAAAACAAGCGGAGAAATCCATGTTGAAGCTTCAATAGGTTCTATCACACCAGTCTTTAGAAGGTTATTCAACAAATCCTTAAGCAAAAGGAACTCTCCTGAGTTTGTGTTGGATAGGAGATGCATTAGACTTAAGAATGATTCTATGCATATACCCCTTTACACAACCTAGTCTATCCTCAAAAACCCTGTGGGCATTTTGAAGAATCTGATCAAGTTGAATATCTTCATCAACAACCATAATTTGGTTAGGTGCCCTGGGATTAATAATAATATTTAAGTCAAACTGGTGCATTCACCCAAGAATGGGAGGACCATCCCTGGATACATACACCTTACCTTCAACACACCTAGAACCACATTTTATGAGACCTTTCATAAAACACAGTATGTCAATAGGTTGGCCCTGATAACTCACAAGATTAATATCCTTGATAGACAAGGTAATATCATGCCACAATGAGTTAAAAATAGATTCAGGTATGATAGTGAACATAGAGCCAGAATCTACCATCAGGGAAACATCTTTGCCATAAAGATTAAAGTTGGCAGAAGGTCTAATTAGTCTACGTGAATCAACTTCAGAGACCAAACTAAAATCTAAATCTTCACCCAAAGCTAGAATCCTTTTGATCATATGAACCTCTTGAACAACATTGACTTTAGATTTTGACTTCTCAGAAATTTCTGAACTTTTGCACATACATGAATAATGGCCCTTACGACCACACTTGTTGCAATTTTGATCTAAAGCACAACATTTTTTAAAATCAGAGGAATGATACTGACTACCACAATGAGAACATTCCTTGTTTCTAGATTTGGCAACATTCCCTGAAAAACCTCCCCCTCTTCTTTTTGAGACCACATTAACTTCGCACTCATCTTCAACACTAGTTCTAGCAATTTCATTAGATGACCTGTCTTTTTTGCTTATCTCCTTAATACAAATTTGTGATTCTTCAATGACTTTGACTAATGGCTTCCTTAAGTGTGGGATTCTTCGCAGCCCATAGTCGTGCGGAGGACACGAGGAGAGGTGGTGAAGATCTGTATACCACACCCTTCTTGGCCAATCCGGTGCAATCAATATGACTTGGGCCCGGTCTTGGCGAACTTTCCTCAGAACCCGAGGAATCAAGGGTTTGGGAGGAAACGCATAAAGGAGTTGCGAGTCCAAACTCAACTGAAACGCGTCCCCCAAGGCTCCCTGCATCGGAAACTGGAGGCTGCAGAATGATGGGCAGTGAGCATTCTCGTGAGTGGCGAACAGATCCAGCAAAGGAGTTCCCCAAGTCCAAAAGACCTGACGAACTACCTCTGGATGGAGCCTCAACTCATGGTTGGCGGAGAACTGCCGACTGAGAGTGTCTGCACGAACGTTCAGAACTCCGGCCAGATTATTTGCAATCAGACAAATCTAATGGTCCTGAACCCAGGACCAGAGACGCAGAGCCTCTCTGCAGAGACACTGCGACCCTACTCCTCCCTGCTTGTTGACATACCACATCGCGTTCGTGTTGTCCGTATGGACTTGGGCTGACTGACCGCGAAGGGAAGGGAGTAAGGCCTTGAGTGCCAGACGTATCGCCCGCAACTCTAGAAGGTTGATGTGAAGCAACCTTTCCTCTGGAGACCAAAGACCCTTGACCTCCAGATCCCCAAGATGAGCACCCCACCCTAGAGTGGATGAATCCGTTATCACTGTGGCCACTGATGGAGGTAGATGAAAAGGCTTTCCTTGTGACAGGTTGCCTTCCACACCCTACCAAGTCAGATCCGCTGCAGTTTCTCTGGAAATCCTCACCTTCTCCCTGAGATCTCCGTTGTGTTGATACCACTGCCTGCGGAGGCACCACTGGAGTGCCCTCATGTGCCAGCGTGCATGGTTGACCAACAGAATGCAAGAAGCCATCAGACCGAGCAAGCGAAGGACCTTCAGGACTGGAACGACCGCTCCATTGAAAAACAAAGGAATCATTCCCTGTATGTCGTGATTCCTTTGAGGAGGAGGGAATGCACGACACACAGTTGTATCAAGTACCGCACTTATGAACAGGTTGTGCTGGGAGGGCAGCAGGTGAGATTTGGGTACATTTATCGAAAAACCCAACCTGTGAAACAACTGAGTTGTCTCCTGCAGATGATGCAGCACTATCGCTGGAGATTCTGCTTTGATCAGCCAATTGTCCAGATACGGGAATACAGGTATCCCCGACCTTCTGAGATGCGCAGCCACCTCTGCCATCACCTTGGTGAAGACTCGAGGCGCAGTAGTAAGACCAAACGGAAGGACCGCAAACGTATAGTGTTGCGAACCAACCGTGAAACAGAGATACTTTCTGTGCGACTTCAGGATTGGGATGTGAACATACGCATCCTGCAAGTCGATCAACACCATCTAGTCTTCTTGCAGCAGTGCTTGAAGAACCTGTGCTAGGGTGAGCATCTTGAACTTCTCCTGCTTCAGGTAAAAGTTCAAGATCCTGAGATCTAGGATTGGACGGAGTCTGCCATCCTTCTTGGGGATCAGAAAATACCGGGAGTAGCACCCCTGACCCCTCTCCTGCTCTGGTACCACCTCTATTGCACCCTTTCTGAACAGAGCCAGGACTTCTTCCTGCAGGAGCAGCAGATGGTCCTCCGAACAAAAACCCTGGCAAGGAGGGTAATTTGGGGGAAATTCCCGAAAGGGAAGAGCATACCCATTCTCCACAAGATTGAGAACCCAAAGATCTGAGGTAATCAATTCCCAATCTCGTAGAAAATGGGTAAACCGGCCCCCAACTGGGCCCACATGATCCGGAATGGCGGATCTAGGGCTGCTTTGCTGCGGTGGCAGGGGGCTGGGAAGGGGAAGAGGAGGAGGAGGAGGCTTGACGACATCTAGCACGAGCTCGTTGTCTTCCTCTATAGGACTTATATAGCGTATTTTGCTGTTGTTGTGACTGCTGCTGCGATGTTTTATAGGAACGAAAGGAAGAACTGCCAAATCCTCTGAAGCGCCTTCCAGTAGTACCCCTGGTTTTAAGTCCCTAAGATTTTGCTGTGGCCCTACTATCTTTGAATTGTTCCAAGGCAAGTCAGCTTTCTTGCCAAACAATCCTGAGCCATCAAATGGCAAGTCCATCAAAGCAGACTGAACATCTGCAGAAAACTCCAATGTTTTTAGCCACGCAGCTCAGCGGCCACCAAAGAGCCCATGACTCTCGCCACCGAATCAGCAGTGTCCAGCCCACTTTGTATCACTTGTCTTGCAGCAGCCTGAGTGTCCGAAATTACTTCCTGAAAATCCTTTCTGTCCACCTCAGGAATTTTTGGCACTAACTGCTTTACAGATCCATCAAGGCATGGATGTACCGTCCCATAAGACAAGTTGCGTTGGTAGATTTTAATGCCATACTGGCTGAAGACCTTCTTGGCTGCCTTGTCTTGCTTTCTGGATTCCTTTTCCACAGGAACCTGCGGATAAGCCCCTACAGACTTCTTTGAGCAGGCAGCCTGCAACAACCAGACTCTCAGGCAGAGGGTGTGTTGATTCGGACGCAAAGCCTCACCATCTGTGTGTTGAGCTTTCGACGCCGAAACCTCCACTTCCTTTCGAAGAAGCCTCACTTGTGACTTTGGTCACGAAGTGGAGTCCTTTCCTGAGTGATGACGTGACTCATGACCCCTTTTCTTATGCTTCTTCCTAGAAGACTTTGAAGCATGAGCAGATGACGACTCCGATCAAGACCTCGATCGAGACCTCGACCTCGAACGTCGAGACCGAGACTTTGAAGTCTTCTTTTCTTTCTTTTTTTTAAGCTTCGCAAGGAGGAGCTTCGTCTCTCTTTCCCGAAGGGCCTTCGGAGTCATTTTCTTGCACGATTGGCAATCCTTGACGTCATGGTCGGAGCTTAGACACCAGACGCAGCACTCATGCGGGTCAGTTATGGACATAGTCTTGCCACATTCCCCACAATCCTTAAAACCAGTCTTCTTCGAAGACATCTCGACAGAAGACGAAGATACAGTGAAAATAATCACAATGTAACAAAGTTACGACAAAGCTAATGTACGATCCCAGAAAACCGTTACCGTCGACGACGTGGAAAAAAGGGAACTGATGTCATCACGCCGGAGTGGGCCTAATATGGTGTCGGTGACGTCAGCGGAGTCGCGCGCGATGCCGTGCCTCTGTGACGTCGGTCCACGTAGGCGCAAAGCTACAAAAAGAATTTCCGAATGCTGCTGACGCAGGGGGATATTCACAAGGTGAGGAATCCACTGGCAGATGTATCTATCAGAAAGGAAAAATATTCAATGACACCCAAATGCAGGGAGAAAATTCTCAGCATGTGAGGGACATTGATTTCCTTTTTTGCCAAACGAATCCCCCTTATAGGGTATACGTTCCTCCAAACTGCTTTCCTCAAAACAATTCCCATTGATATGGCGGGGATCTTTAAAAAAATGGTAGGTGGTTCTCTGCTGGTATGACAGAAGTAGATGTCTCTGATACATTGGTGGGCTGGTGTGTTGCCTGTCAAGCTCTAAATGAGCTCTGGAGTCCCTATAAAAAGAATTATCTTTAGATCCAGGGCTAAGTAATACCGAATTCCTCACAGAGACAATTAAAGAATTATAGAACATAATAATTTTAGTAAAGCAAGAAATGAATTCAAATAAACGTTATAAAATGGAAGGAGTGGCAAAGCACAGAGTACTGTACGTGAAACTAAATTAAGAGTGGTGTGATTTAAGATAAGTATGTCATTCATGTAAGCAAGCTAACAAGAATGCTGTGTTTTCTTTTTACTTACATCGCTTTGCAACTTGAGCACGATTAGGCAATGCTGTAGCTTCTGTAGTTGATAAAAATAGAAAATAATGTAAACTTAAATAATTATATTATTGGAATTTATATTTATTGTCGGTACCGTGACGATAGCCAAAGTAGACTGTACCTTCCACTCTGACACCCATGCTGTAATTTTTGTTATTGTTGGACCTGGGTTGCTAAACCAGTATTAACATGTACTGTAAGTAGAACCATTTTTTCCGGTATGCAACGTTTACAATAAAGTTTTTACAACGCACTACCATTACAACGCAGGCATTACCACGCATACCATTACAACGCATTGCGCTGGGGGGCGCACTAGGATAGGGAATAAGTTTAATTTTCTATCCAACACCTTCCCTAGTGTCCACGGGGACTGGAGTTGGAATAGAAAATTATACTTACCACTATCCAGCACCTCTAAGCGCTATGCGGTGTAACGGTATTCGTTGAAAATACCGCGTTGTAAAGGTATGCGTGGTAAAAGTATGCGTTGTAACGTCATACATCCATTTTTTCCATTTTTAAACATTATCGCATATTCTCTATTCCATTCTACAAGCTGTATTATTATTTTAGTAATGTGTTCACCTAGATAATTGCTATATTAAGCTATGACATTTGTTTAAATGAAACCACAATATTTATAATAGAGCTATTCCATTGAAATAGCATATTATTTTATCGTGAAACAAAACATATTTCTTATTTGACAGAATTACAGCATAGGCATTTAATTGTTATCGAATTCTTTCTTCCAATTTAATTTATTTTACAGGCCAAACAAACTTCATTCGGCAATAACGTCATAATAGTACACCAGTAAAATGTTTATACAATCATTCTAACAACTATAAATAAAAGGGAGCATAATTAAAACTTGATATGAGGGACATAAAATCTCATATTACGTGATTAAGAAAGATCACATCCCCTTTAAATCATCATATGAACTGATTGCTAGTGTGGAAAAGTGCAAATGCATACTTGTAATAATAATGTCAAGGCAGGAACTGGTAAAGAATGTCTTTTTCTCATAATGAATGACCCTCTGATGAAGCTAATAACTGCACAGCAGACTTCTGCCTAATCTAGCTGCGATAAGAGCTAGTAAATCTTTTTGTATGATTTAAAATGCAAAGGGCGTAAAACTGGAATTAAAAATTCAGTTCGCACCATTTGTAAAGAGACGAAAAAAGCATGAAATGAACTGTACTTCTTTGTGATTACATTGTCAATTAATTAAAAACCATAAGACAAAGCTACCTGCAATAACATCAATGCATGGGTCACTATGGAATTTCATGGGCTGTTGTGGTCAAAACCAGCTTAGTGTGGTTTCTCTCTCTAAATACTTCTAGGGAAGTGGGCATTTTCCAAGAGAAACATGGCTTATATGCAAACCTAGAGAGAGTGGACCAGATTTAGAGAAGGACTAAAACAGGTGGGCACCAAACACGAATGGATGGCCCATCAGATTTCCTCTGGCTTTCTGTCATCTATTTACAAATTGGCAGAAGGCAGTGTTGCCTATGGTTGACCTGCTATTAGCTCAATCATCTGAACACCTATGTGGCGGACATGATGCCAGCTGAAATAGGCCACCCAATTTGTGGCGGTTAGTCCGATGCCATTACCACTATCAAATGACACCCCCCTTTTGTGTGAAACCACCTTTGAAGCGTGGAGTTCTCACACTGAAATCCGTGCAATTGTCCTTGACACACTTGGAAGAAATTTAGAGCATATCAAGGCCATATTATGGGGCCTTTTCAAGGTCCCACCATGATGGCAGTTCACCATGCCATCATGGTGGATGTGCAACCACCAACGTTTTTACACTGGACAGGCTAAAGTATTGTAGGAGAGTGCCTCATTGAAGGTCAAATACCCCATGCAAAGGTGAGAACCTGTAGAATTGGCGGCCCAACTGCTGCCTGTGTGGCTGAGGTGATTCCTTCACTACAATAACAGTTTGTTGGCCTGGTTGACAAATTTAAAATTACTTTAAATGTCCACAGTTCAGTCCCAAGTAGCTATAATTTGTTAATGGAGGTTTGTCAACTCACACTGTCTTATAAGGAACCATTTTTTTTCAGTATTTTACAACTGCCTTGTTTCAATGGACTATTCAAATGTATTATTTATGGACAATGCCCCAATAAGTCCCCAGGCCAAATATGTTATTGAAGGCAAACACAGAAAAACATGTTTCTCAACATATACCTAATTGTTTTATTAAGCTTTTAATTGCTACTTCCCCAGTGTGGGTGCCTTCTGTGAATACCAAAATGAGTAAGTTACTCAATTTGGTATTCACAGAAGGCACTTACTCATCAATGAGTAAGTGCCTTCTGTGAATACCAAAATGAGTAAGTGCCTTCTGTGAATACCAAAACGGTAGTAAGTGTATGATTTTGTCTTAAGTTAGTTCTGTGAAGCGGGCCCAGGTTTCCCTAGGTGCCCGCTGAGATAGGGCCTAAAATTCATAGCTACGCACTTTGCAACAAACGGGTCAGTTTTTAGTGGTAAAATGGGATATTTTCATATTGTGTTTTGGGCCATTTACTTTTGCGGGCACCTACCCACACAAGGGAGGTACCATTTTTATCAAAAGACTTAGGGAAAGCTGGATGGAAGGATGTTTGTGACTCCCAACAGATTCCAGAAGTTTCCATCACAGAAATGTGAGGAAAATTTGTTTTTTATCAACGCCTAAGGCTTGCGAGGGATTCTGAGTAAAACAACCTAGTGAGAGCCAAGCAAGTCACCTCATCCTGAATTTTCCTAAGTGTTTAGTTTTGGGAAATGTACAGGTTTGCTAGGTTTCCCTGGATGACGGCTGGGTTAGTGCCCAAAATCCACAGCTACCCACTTTGCAAAAATAAAAGGTCAGTTTTGAGTGGTAAAATGTGATGTAACCATGCTGTGTTCCTGTCGCGGGTGAACCATATAAGTGTGATACCACTTGTCATGTAGTTCCTATATAACCTATACACGATCTGCACATTTAGATAAACTGTGGGATTGGTGGCAGACTGATTCCGTGCACCCCTGTGTATGTTAGCCTGTCTGTATCAGCTAGCTCACAGTGTCACTATAACCTCCTCTTTCCAAGGAGAGAATAGATTATGGCAACCTCAGAGCATGACAACCCTGATCCCTCAGAATCATGGAAACAATATACTACCTTTCGCTCAGTCACTCGTGCTTACTTAATTTGTCTCAGAGCAATACACAGAATAAGTAGGCTGGGTGTTTTCAATAAGAATTTATTGAACAGTTGTTATTCTAGTGTAGAATAGATGAGCTGCAACAAACATTAGACAGTGGCAGATGTATATGATTAGAAGTACTATGAAAGTAAAAGGATGGTACAGTTCTACCATCTTGCAGTAGCCATTAATATATACAAGCATATAAAATACAAGATAAAAGATGTGTACTCCTACATTGCCTCTCTAACTAGATGTTCCTTAAATGTACCTAGCATCTGTGTAGGTGCTATGCGAAGTATCTCTCTAGGATCAAGTCAACCTCATTACCTGAGAAAGAGAAGATATGGGACCCCGTCCTGATCTCGAGTTGGAACCCCAGTGAAGGATGCTAGACCACTGCGAGTATCCGCATGCAGGAACCTCAGCGTCTCTGGTCAGTGTGTCGGCCGGGAAGTCTTGGTCTACTCTGTCCTTCTAAGCAAGATGTGATATATATATATACCCATAGGTCTCCCCAGGGGTCCTACCTTGCTGTGTTACTGTGTCGGCCTAAAGGATAACGTTGGGCCTGAACTTTATACAGAGATATTATGCAGGAGATGGTAGTCCTGCTGTGCTTCCAAGAAACCTCATGCATAATGAATGAGATTTGAACTAGGGAAAAACCAGCGTCCTGAATGTAGTGTTGTATCTAGGTAAAAGGTCAGTCCCTAAGAACCGTTATGTATGAAATGTAGGGAAGAATATAGGTGAAAGGTTGCAATGTTACTTGCACCTATATAGGGTAACTATATATGGAATATAACTCACTTTTATGCGACAACTTAGGGGAATGCAGGATGGACGGAAGTTTGTGGCACACAGCAGATTTCAGAACTTTCCATCACCGAAATGTGAGGAAAATATGTTTTTTAGTCAACGTTTGAGGTTTGCAAGGGATTCTGGGTAAAACAACTTGGTGAGATCCACGCAGGTCACTACAGTCTGAATTGCTCTAGGTGTCTACTTTAAAAAAATGTATAGGTTTACTAGGTTTCCTTGTGTGCCGGATGAGCTAAGACCCAAAATCCACAGTTACCTACGTTGCAAAATAAGTGTGGAAAAATGTGATGTGTCCATGTTGCGTTTTGGCCGTTTGCTGTCGCAGGCAATAGGCTATCCACAGAAGTGACACCCCATTTTTATCAGAAGACATGTGGGAGCATAAAATAGTAGGATATTTGTTATTACCAATTGGATTTTGCTTCTTAACAACTAAAGTGTGTGCCTTATTAGAACGAAGAGCGAGTGTGTAGAATCCAACTTAGGTTCTTTAAAAAGCCCTCACTCACCAACCTAGTTGGTGACATGCTTCATCATCGGGCCCCACCAAGAGAGGCCAAATGCCACCCTGGTGTGATGCAACACCAGAATTACTGCGGAGCTGGTTTTTGTGTGATTGGTGATGAGTGATAGTAGATTAAAAATGACTGTGTCAAAAAAGGAAAATGTATTAGTTGGCCAATCTGACATAGATAAAAACGAAATGTGGGATATATAACTGAATAAAATGTTCAGCTATATCCACTGGTATGTGGTCAACATGTTTCTGCCTATGTGTGAAAATTAATCAGACATTCATCAGGACCGAATAAAGGTGAACCCCGGCGGTCTGGGTGCGCTAAGGCCCACACTAACCTGAGATTATGAAGGTGAAAAATAGCATTAAAACTTTAATTTTAGTCAGGTAATCCCCGTGTTTGAGAGGAACCGAGTTTACGATGAGGTGTAATCACTTATTACACCATGGGTCTCGGGAGGGGGGTGGTGGCAAAATGGCACACCGCCCTCGCTGCCAGGCACCCGCTTGTTACCTGCGTCGTCCCTCTTGTGACCGAACCCCGCTGGGCCAATTGGATTTTGCTGCATTTGTTCCTTCAAAATGGACCAGTGTTTAGGAAAGAAGACATTTTGAAAAATACCCTCTGCACTATATGCTCGTACAGATACTCACAAATTCATCGATGTACAAATAACCACTGCTCCTAAACTCCATATCTTATGCTCATTTCAGAAATATACATATGTTACCTATTTTTCACTCTACATATTTTACCATATGAATTGGGTCAAAAGTGCATTGCTTAACCTCAGACTACTGAACAAAATAAAACCCTACAATCCGCCCAATGATCTTAAGCAGGCCACCCAATGTCTGGTACTATCAAGACTGGACTATGGGAACGCAGTCCTCTCAGGAATTCCAAAATCACATCTTCCTTCCATCAAAACAACGTTACATGCAGCCGCCAGAATGAGCACCGGAATCAAGAAATTCGACCATATCTCCCCTGCACTCAAGGAACTTAAGTGGCTTCCAGTCGAAATGCGAATTAGCTTCAGAACAGCCTGCCTCACCCATAAATCCCTTCACACCGGCAAACCTGAGTACCTGGCAAAAAAACGAATAAAAGCTGACCAGTCTAGGAACCTGAGAAGCTCAAACTCCCTCCTACTCATCCCACCTAAAACCTAGAAGAAAAAAAAACTGTGGATCGATCTTTCTCCGGAAGCACTCCCAAAATTTGGAACTCCATTCCCCCTCACATCAGAACGATTCCCTCCTTTGTAGAATTCAAAAGCCAACTCGAAACCCTGCTCCTCAACCCCTCCCTAGGAAGTGGATAGCGTGGGGCAGATAACAAACATCGAGCTCTGCTCCAGCTCTAAGATGCCGAAGAACCCTGAAGGCAAAAGTGTCCTGCACTACAATGTGTTGCTCTTTATTTTTGCGCTCCTCTGGTGATATGTCGCTCTTCTATTTTGTACATGATGATTATGTGTTATGTACCTACTGTAAAGCGCTCCGATACCTTGAGTCTGGCCAGCGCTATAGAAAACTTTGTACATAAAAATAAATAAAATAATGTCTATATTCAGTACACAATTAAAAACCATTGCACTGTGCAGCTCAGTTATGGCTCTGGGTACCTCCAGTTCCTAGAGAACCCACAAACCCTATATATCCCCACAACCAAAAGGGTCTTGTGAACATAATAGTACATTGCTTTATAAATTGGCCATTGTAACTAAAATGTACAGATGAAAATATTATCACAAATGGCTGTTTTTTCCTACTCGTTTTCAATATTTCTTTAATTCAACAGTTATTTTCTTTGGGAAACCAAACCTTGAGGGATCTACACATACAGCCTTTCGGTGGCAGCCCAGCAGGCTATGGTTAAATTTTTAAACATTTTGTAGTACATTCAAGCTGCAACAAATGTTATTGTGATAGACCTTGTCATAAGGATTGAACACAATTATTGAGTAATCAGACAGTAATCTCGCTAAGCGAAATATTTATATTCAGGGTCATATTAAATGCAGTGAATAACTCACCAGTTGTGAAACACTTTGGACATGCACCTTTTCCTGAATGCCTCCCATCGAAAGCCTATTTGGCAATCTAATCTGGCAGCAGTTACACTAGGCAGATGGTGTGGATGTTGCTTGTATATGTTTGCCAATGCCTGCCTTAGAAATTAATTTGATCAGAAACTAGAGAAATGGTTACATTCTCTCTGCTTATATTCTTAATAAAGTTATATGTCTGCTATCCAATAACATGGGATCTTAAGCGGTACTCGGTAATGTTATACTTTGAAAAGATTTGAGAAAAAGCTGTCAACAACTTTTTGAGGCTTGAGTATGAGTATAGAGGTAAATCAAGTTTATTCACTGATAAGTAGGACTAGGTTTGCAGGTATGTAAAAAAGTCACACCGAGGTATGCCCAATATTTGTCTCAGACTGAAAACTTTTTAGGCCAAAAAGATCACAAAATGTTTGTTCCCCTAGCTTATCTTATGTTCCCGCTATAGAATTTTAAATAAACCACCTCAATAATAGAGTATTCCAAGTTGGTATATGTAAAATGAAAAAAGAATTTGAAAAGAACCAGCTATGTTTTGCCAAATACCAAACAGTGTTTGGGTGGTCTTCAACACACTTATTTCAAGAAAAGAATGTTTGAATTTTCATGGGGAATTTACAATATTCTTGTTTACCATAGTACTGCTAGCTATCTATAAGCATATGAGACATGGAATTCTAGGTATTCACCGCAGCCACCAGTAGTGTTCTGAGGACTGCCCAAACATTACATTACATAGCTGAGAGGCCCAAGATCCTCAGCTTATATGGGTGACAGAGCCATTTCCTTGCTTGAGTACGTCATTTGTGCCTAATTATAGTAAGTGGAAAGTTGACCATTTTAACTACTGTTTCATGTCAGCCGGCACTCTTGTAGATCACAGGACAGATATATAGTATAACAGGCCAGTACTGAATTTCAGGTACCAAGCTACAGGCTTGGCTCATTACTATACACCACTATCCTGATCGCAAACTTTAAACATTTGGACATATGAGTACCCTTCTACTTTAGACATTAACATATGCAGTGCCTCTTTCAAAAGGTTACTGTGAAATCAGGGTGTACGTTTACAGCCTTAGCTCAGTAATCAAAGGCAAGGAGGCCATGTAATAAAAATAAACCATAAGCTCAACAAAATGTTTACAAGATCCGAGGTATTCATACATTTGTTTGTTGTCTGTGAGCACTAAGGAGACACACCATGACAGAAAGAAATGGCTTTAGAATGGGGTAAGGGTAGAGAAGAAATGGAGGGAAAAGAGAGGTCCAAGTTAGAGAGGCCTCTCAAAATGTCAATGTTAGACCTGACACCCTTGGCGTGGTTTTTCGCCCATCTTTTTTTGCCTCAGACTCATGTATTTTTGATGTTGTGCTGGATTTCGTTTTTGCTGGTTTAGATGCTTTGACCCTCTGCCTCTGCTGATCAGTGCCAGAGTGTAAGTGCTCCCTCTGTAAATTGTCATATTGATTGGGTATATCTGATTGGCATATTTGTATCACCATTAAGTCCCTAGTAAAGTGCACTGTGTGTGCCAGGGCTGGTGATGACAGATGCTACTAGTGGGCCTGCAGCGCAGATTGCGCCACCCACATAAGTAGCCCTAAAATAGTGTCTCAGGCCTGCCAGCCCAGGGCCTGTGTGCAGTCAGTGGACTGCCATGTCCGCCTGGCCAGTGTCCCCACTGGCTGGGCCTAACCCTTCCCTGTCTGTGCACATCAGTCACCCCTATGGAAGGCTCAAGGTACCCCCCTGGGCAGGGTGCAGTGTATGGGTAAGGTAGAGCATGTACTAGTGCAGGTAACATGCTCTGGTAGTGAGCAGCAGCCATTTTGTGTGCTCACTGCTGCAAGGTTATCTTGCTCCATAGATTAACATGGGGGAGGCTGGTCCCAATGGATACCAGCCTATCTTCCCATAGGAACAAGATGGGACATAAGTGAGTGATATCCCTGAACTCAGAATTTAATAACACATCTTTTAGGAAAGGTGGTTTCTAAATTCTGTGTTTGAGAATAGTACTTTTAGAAAGTGGCTGTTCTCTTGTCTAACCTTTCTGTGTGCCTGGGACTGTTTGTGGATTGACTGTCTGGGTTGAGGATGACAGGGGCTGCAGAGCCCCCAGGGGGTTATCTGAGCCAGGCCGTGGATGAAAGGCAGCATCTGCTGCCAGGGAAGTGGGAGGAGATAGCACCTGATAGTGAAGGGCTGTGCCTGCCTGACCACAATGCTGGCTCCACCCCCCGCTGGGCGACTGTCAACTCTGTCCCTGATACTGCGAGAGAGAAGGAAGCCAGGAAACACCCAGAGCCCCAGCAACACCCAGAACTGGTTTGGACCGGGCTCAGGGCCCACTTGCACAAAGACTTCAAAGGACTTCAAAGGAATTCAAATACTTTTTGGGGTATAAGAGAAGGACCCTGACAACAGAAAATCAGATTCTACAATCAAGAAGAAACCTCTGCTGGAAGAAGGACTGCTGGAGAACTGAAGGAAGATTGCCTTGCTGTGTGCTTTAAGGGCTGACCTGTTCTGTTGTCTCATCTGAAAGCTGAAGAGGAGAAAGGGACTTTGCTGTGTGCTGTGACCCTGTCTGCTTGAAACTACAGAGACTTTGCTGTGTGCTGTGTCTCCTGAACTGAATCTCCAAGGGTCTGAGAAGAGCTGGCCTCCTGCTTGGAACCCAGGGTTAAAGGTTCCTGAAGCTTTTCCAAAAACTGCTGCAAGATCGTGTGGTGGTCTGCCCAAACGTGTGTTTCCTAACTGCCAGCTGTGTGGAGCGATCGCTGTGCTCATCGGCACAGATTCAGGGGGTGAGGAGAGGCCGTGGTGTTTTCCTGTGACTAGGATCCCCCCCTGTCGATCTGCTGGTAAAAGAAACGTTCTGCCGCGATCTACGGCCCCAAAGTAATCTTGCCGCCAAGTCACCATCGCGGCACGGGGCCAAAAACACCCTCTGTAAATTGCCTCGGTGTTTAGGAGCTGCAGCGGCGAAGATCGGAGCCGCCGCGCTCCCATTGGCTAAAGGAGCCAAGCCCCCTCACCAGTGCGGCGACGGGATTGGCCCGTGTGCCGTAGCGTCATCAACGAGGCCGTGCTGTGGTTGGTTGGCGGCCTCGCATCAAGAGGAGCGTCACTGAAGGCCTGTCCCGGGAGCCGCACTGCCATTTGCTGACTCCCGGGTGCTGCTGGAGGCTCGACCAAACGCCGCGACAGGATTGGTCCCCGTCATGGGGACCGCTGCAACTGCCGAGTGATCACCACCGGGACCGGGGAAGACTGACCCGACCTCGCCGAGGGAATCTCTGCCGTGCCGAATGATCACCGCCGGGCCCGGGAAAGAGTGAGCAGACCCCAGCAAGGATCCGACAGCCGAGTTCGACCCGTCCTCGCCGAGGGAGCCCAAGCGTGTGTCCCGCCTCCCTGGCCGGTCACCCCCCGAGGTGTGCTACACCCACTCCCCCGCTGCTCGTTGAATTGTCGAGAGCGGGCGGGAGAGCAGCGGGGACCGGCATGGGGTTAGGATCAAGTGTGTGACGATCGGCGCAGTGCACCTGAAGGTCATCGGGGGGTGTGAGGCTGTGTGAAACGGCCTGAAAAGGAGTCCCCAGTATACCGGTGAGGCGCACTGGCAGCGCTTGGAGTCCCTGGCTTTGGGGGCTAATTCTTTCCAATAAATCACCTGCTGGCAAGCTTAGTTTGCTCTACTCGTTTTTAAGAGCGAAATTGAGATAAGCGCAAAGTATTATTTTTGGTACTGATTCACAAGAGAGACTTGAGACAATTTTTATGTTTACTAAGAACTTCCTAACAAGTGCAACCATTAAGAATTAAGTGCAACATTTTTCTTTTTTTTAGTTCAGTAAGATTTTATTGAAATTTTAAGAAAGTAGTATTACAGAAAGACATACAAAAAAAGCGAAGAAATTCATTAAAATACAAAGAAGCGAAAAAGAATAATCATAAAAATACAGTCATCAATAAAATGTATCGCAACATAACAAAATTTGTCATTCAAAGGAAAACAGAAGAAGGGAAAAGGAGGGGAAGGGAGGGGAAGGGAGAAGGGAATGGAAATATACAATTCATAGCATACATACTTAAATAAGTAGAGTTACAAATACTACATGAGCAATACAACAACAATAATTATACCTGTACATATGAATCTATAGGAGACCAAAAAGATTGAAAAGCCGAAGAATTATGATGAACACCTTGTAATGACAATTGTGCACCTCTTCTTGTAAAGACAATCCAGGACCACCAAGCATGGACGAAAGAGAGGTAGCATCCTTCCAACAAAATCTGATGGATTTTAACGCAGCTGATACAAGAAAATTAAATAATTTTGCTTCAATATCATCAAGGGGTACACTCAGAGCAGTAGAGGGTAAATCAGAAATAGGCAAAATTTTCTGTATCATGTTCCATACTTCAGACCAAAATTTCAAAATAGTCGGACAGTCAAATAACATATGACGTAAGGAACCAGGATGCAAATTACAATGCCAGCATATATTAGATGGTAATAAGTGAGCTTTAAATAAACGTAATGGTGTCCATAAGGAATTAAATAAAATATAAGCATTAGTTTGATAAATAGATACTGGTAAACATCCAGAAATAGAAAGGGACCATATTAAAGACCAGGAATCATTTGGCAATGATAGAGATAACTCATTATTCCAGAAAGTAGAAATGGTATCAACATTGGAACCTAAGGATATGGTAAGTTTTTTATAAAATACAGACACCGCTTTAGAGGATAAAGAGACAGTATTAACATAAAGCAGAAAATCAGCTGTCATTTTTGAAGGGATGCCATTGGTAAAGGAATCTAAAATAGAATTACAGAGGTATTGATATTTTGACAGATCGGATAAAGGCAGATTATATTTCTTTTGGAGTTGAATAAATGGAATAAACTCATCATCTTTGAAAACATCTCCAAGATAAAAAATACCTTTAGCAATCCAGGAAGACCAAAAGGAAATATTTATATTTAATTTGAGCAAGGCACTATGCCACAAGGACAAATGTACTGTAGTAAGTAAGGGGGATTCAAAATTGGAATCTAAATCATTAAAAATTAATCTCGATGATTTAATTATGGAAGAAGAATGTACAATTTTAGAGACGGGGGACATGGTTAATAGGGATAATAAAGGAAAAGGTTTGACAAGGGAAGTCTCAATATGAAACCAGATAGGGGGAGTAAGCATAGGAGATATATTAAACCATAATGAACTTTGTTTAAGAATAAACTCTTTATGATACAAAAGAAAATCAGGTAGTGCAAAACCAATATGACATTTGGGGATTTTTAATTTTTTATAAGCAATACGTGGAGGTTTATTATTCCATAAAAATTTCGATAAGATTCTGTCAATATCTTTATAAAATTTGAGTGGAAATTGAGTCGGAATCATTGCAAGAGAATAAAATATTTTAGGGGCAATAGTCATTTTAATAGATTCCATTCTCCCCCACCAAGAAAGGTGAAGGGAGGACCATTTGGATGTTTTTTGTTTAACATATTCTAGAAGGAAATCATAATTTAATTTTAAAGTAGCATGAAGGGACGATGAAAATAATATTCCAAGGTATTTCAATTTGCTCTTTTGCCAAACTATATCCGGTGAGGGTAGCATATCAGGAGTACACAGCATATTTAGTGGAAAAAAAATCAGTTTTAGTAACATTTAACTTATAACCTGACACAGTAGAATACTTAGAAATAATATCAAGCAAAAAAGGAACAGAGGAAACAGGATTACTAATAAATAATAACACATCATCAGCATATGCTAAAGTCTTAACAGTAATATCATTGATAGCAATTCCTTGAATATTATCACATTTCCGAATGTAATTAAGAAATGGCTCTATACCAAGTAAAAATAGAAGAGGGGAGAGGGGACAACCCTGACAAGTTCCTCTGAAAAGGGAAAATTGGTTAGTAATCTGGCCATTAATAAATAATCTAGCTGTGGGAGCATAGTATAAGGCAGAAATCATACGAATAAAGGAGGGGCCAAAATTAAAAGATAACAAAGTTTTAAATAGAAATTGCCAATGGATTTTATCAAAAGCTTTTTCAGCATCTAATGCCATAACACCAGCAGGGCTAAGGATAGTGGGGCGTTGCTCAATAACATGCAATAACGTTCTCGTGTTGTTAGCAGAGTATCGATTTTTCATAAAACCAGACTGGTCAGGGTGAATAATTGAGTGAAGGATAGGTGCTAACCTAGAAGCGATAATTTTAGCATATAGTTTACAATCTTGATTAATCAATGAAATGGGCCGATAATTAGCAACTAGGGTAGGGTCTTTGTCAGGTTTGGGAAGTACAACAATTAAGGCCTCAGAGAAAGAACCTGAAATGGTACCTGATGAAGAAAAATGAGAAAAAATCTGGGCCAAAAAAGGTAAAAGATGATGTTGAAACTCTTTATAAAATGCGGCAGGGATACCATCAGGACCAGGGGATTTTTTCTTGGGAAGTGATTTAATGGCTAAGAGAATTTCTTCAGTAGTAATGGGTAAATCTAACTTAGTTTTATCAGAGGAGGAAATGTGAGGTAAATCAGAATGCTGTAAAAAGGACTCAATTAAAGAATCATCACAATAATCTGGTTTATTATATAAAGTGGAATAGAAATTCAAAAATTCATTAGCAATCTCATTATGGGAAAAAGCAATGTTACCCTGAGGGCATTTAATGGAAGTGATCTGAGTTTTATCTCGTTTAATACGTAAATAATTAGCTAAAAGTCTACCAGACTTATTAGTGTTAAAACGAAATTTGGCATTGGATTTAGAGAGTTGTATCCCTGCTCTAGTGCTGAGAATAGCATTGAATTCATACCTCAGCTTTTGCAATTTTTCTTTATATTGGGGATCATTAGATGTAATAAATAAATGTTCAAAATGAGCTATTTGCTTCTCTAAGGATTTAACCTGTGAATTAAATTTCTTATTTTCATGAGCCATGATAGAAATAGTGGTACCTCTAATATAGGATTTAAATGCATCCCATCGAGTGATAATAGATGTACACCCTTCTGGATTGAAAGTAAAATAATCCTGAATAGCCTGGAGCATTTTAGGCTTATGAGTGTCATTAAGGATAATGTCAGAATTCATACGCCATCTGGACTGTTTAGTAAATGAAGAGGATACATTTAAAACAAAAGAAATCATAGCGTTGACTGAAATGTCGATGGTACCAATGGTAGGGCCATTTGCAAATTGAATAAGGGAAGGGGAAAGGAAAAAATAGTCTATTCTGGAATGGGAATTATGAGGATTGGAGAAAAAGGAAAATTCTTTACCAGTTGGGTGGTGTAAGCGCCAAATGTCAGCTAACTTGGTGGTTTGAGGAAAAGTCTTAAAGGCATAAAATGTCTTGGATGGTCGAAATCGAGATGTGGACAGTGTATCCAATAAGGGGTCCACAAATATATTGAAATCACCCCCAAAAATCAACGGAGCATTTCCCAACTTTAAAACTTCAGACGTAACAGTGGACCAGAAAACAGGATCCTCTGACGTAGGGCCATAAACATTAATCAAAAAGAAAACAGAGTCATGAATTTTAACTTTAGCTATAATATATCTTCCATCAGAGTCTGAGATTTTATGCAGGACCTGACAATGCAACCTTTTGGCAAAGAAAATAGCGACCCCATTCTTTTTACCTGCAGCAGGTGAAGAGACAATAGAGTCCACCCATTTTTTGTTCATATAACTCAAAACTTTATCATCAACATGAGTCTCTTGGACAAAACAGATGTCTGCCTTAGAATTACCTAAATAATCTAAAATTTTTAAACGTTTTACTGGATGTCTTAAACCTTTGACATTAAGAGAAACAATTGTAATATTATGAACATTAGCCATTAGGATAGAAGAGAAAGAAAAGAAAGAAATGAGAACAAGAAGAAGGTGGGAGAAGACAGGTTAAGAGAGTACCTCTGACTGAAAAATAGGAAAGGGAGAAACAAAAAAGAGAGAGTAAAGCACAAACATACAACATAAATAAAGACATGGAAACGCACACACGTTCCTCAAGCATGGCCAGTTACCGTTGGAGCCCATAAAGAAAATTAGTTAGAAACCTGCAACAAGAATTCAGTGAGAAGCAGTCAAGAATTAGGGTCCTGTGTCTCCATTGATGGAGGAACCTGCTGTTCGAGGAAAAGACGAAGATCTTCTGGGCGCTGAAAAGATTTAGAGACATTGTCTTTCCAGACTCGCATTGTAGAGGGATCAAATAGGCCATATTTGAAGCCAAGGCTCCTCAGTTGTGGACGAAGAGAAGAGAACTCTTTACGGATAGCCACAGTTTCTTTAGCAAAATCCTGATGGATGAAGATTTTGGTTCCGTTCACCAGCAATGATGGTATTTCACGAACAGCTTTCCGAATAAGAACCAGATGATGGTGATGTAGGACCTTAAATATCATCTGCCTTGATTTTGAATGACGAGGATTACGATGTGACGGAACATTATGAGCCTTATCAATTTCAAATTTTTCTGCAAACTTAATATTCAAGAGACCAGGCAAAAGAGATTCAAGATAAAGCCGACAATTGGTCCCTTCAATTTCTTCAGGCAAATTAAAGATGCGCAGATTGTATTGCCTATTGCGATTCTCTAAGTCCAGCAGCTGAGAATGCATTGGAATAATTCTGGCCATTAAAGGTGTAAAAGCATCCAACTTATTCTTATTATCTTGGATTTTAATGGTATTATCTGACACCTTCATGGACTTAGAAGCCATATCTTTACAAACATTTTTAACTTCTGAGGCAATGGAGTCAGTATTTAAACGCAAGGCTTTAATTTCCTCCAAAATCAGAGCCAAAGAAGGTTCCGAGGATTCCACCACTTTAGATTTTGTTGGAGGAGGGGAAACCTGCTGCTTCCTTTTACTTGTAGGAGCATTTTTCGAATCCATTCTGAGGAGAATAAATGATCCTTAATATGAATAAAACAAATTGATACAAAATTACCTCAAAATGTGATGAGAAATCGTTGTAAATATGGACCAATGCAGTAGAAAACACCACAAAAGCCCAGGTGCAGCAGCTAAACACAGCTGTAGGCGGAGTTAGGCCCCAAGCCAGCCTCTGTCTTAATGAGCTCTCCGCCCCCAGGCTCACAATCTCGGCAGGAAGTCACTGAGCAGTATGGAGCAGAAGCATTGGGCATGAGGAGAAAAATCACCTCGAGTAAAATCGCTGGAAAAATAACTCACAGGTGAGGGAAGGCTTCAGCAGGCCAGCGCTGGTAATTTCGCCGTGATAAGAGCAGGTAATCGTCGTTTAATTGAGCTAAAAGCTCCTGGAAATTACGGAGCTCCGTGGCGGCGGCCATCTTGATTGACGCGCTCGCGCGTCTCCAGTGCAACGTTTTTCTAATGAAGTGATTATCGTGCAACTGCTTTATTTACCTTGCTGAAACTAGATAAAGTTATATTTTATATATACTTACCTGTGTGGTCTCAGTTTGTGGTGGATTGGGGATTACTGTTGTGTTAAGTGCATTTATTATACACATTGCCTTGGGGATAAGCCTGCCTGCTTGCGCCAAGCTACCTAGAGGGAGAGCGGAGGTTATCTACTGTGTGTATTCCTTCACCCTGACTAGAAGCAAGGGTCCCTACTTGGTCTAAGGTACTTACCTCTGCCAATTAGAGACCCCCAGTTCTAACAGTCAACATATAAAAATCAACAGAGATCTTGAAGAGTAGGGTCTTTGGATCAGTACTGAATAGTCTGTGATCTGAATATAGCCTTGTGTCCTGGTTAAGTGAGTTATAGGGGGTGGGGTGGCTCCTTTCACACTGAAGGAATAGCCTCTTAATAAGTCAGTCACTAGCATGCAGTGCAATCCAGGATGAAGCCCAGGTTGTGTGCATGATCCGTTGGTTTGGGGGCGGTGCCCAGGGCAGGGGGCCACCAGGAGTCGTCCCAGGCAGAGGAGTATGTTCCCAGGATGAGGACTTCCGTCTTGCCTGAGTTCAGTTTCAGACGGCTGAGCTTCATCCATTCCGCGACGTCTTTCATTCCTTCCTGGAGGCTGGCTCTCGCGGTGGCGGGGTCGTTGGTGAGGGAAAGGATCAGCTGGGTGTCGTCTGCGTAGGAGATGATGTTTAAGATGTGTTGGCGTGCAATGGCTGCGAGGGGGCTCATGTAGACGTTGAAGAGGGTGGGGCTGAGAGAGGATCCTTGCGGGACGCCGCAGATGAGTACGGTGGCCGCGGACCGGAACTGGGGGAGGCGGACTCTCTGGGTTCTACCGGCGAGGAACGAGGTGATCCACTTCAAGGCCTTTCCTTGGATTCCGGTGTTGCTGAGGAGCTGTATCAGGGTGCGGTGGCATACGGTGTCGAAGGCTGCTGAAAGGTCCAGGAGGATGAGGGCAGCTGTTTTCTCCGTTGTCGAGCAGGGACCTGATGTCATCAGTAGCTGCGATGAGGGCGGTCTCGGTGCTGTGGTTTGCTCGGAAGCCGGACTGCGAGGGTTCGAGGGATTCGTTTGTCTCGAGGAAGGCGGCAAGTTGTTTGTTAACAGTCTTCTCGATGACTTTGGCCGGAAAAGGGAGGAGCGAGATGGGGCGGAAGTTCTTGAGGTCAGTGGGGTCCGCGGTGGGTTTCTTCAGGAGGGCGCTGAGCTCGGCGTGTTTCCAGCTCCCCGGGAAGGTGGCGGATGTGTTGAAGATGTGGTGTGGGCACGGGTCGGTTGGGGAGCCGGAGTGGATGGTGTTCATCGTGCTGGTGGTGTCTTCGGTGCTGACCTAGGTCCAGGTGCAGAGGGTGGTGGTGGGGGTTGCTGGTTCTGTGGTTGGGTGCGTGGTCTGTGCGCCAAAGCTGTTGTGTATGTCGGCGATCTTGCGGTGAAAGAACGAGGCGAGTGAGTCGCAGAGGTCTTGCGAGGGTATGATGTCGTTGGTGCTGGCGCTGGGGTTGGAGAGCTCTTTAACGATGTTGAAGAGTTCCTTGTTGTTGTGGGAGTTGTAGTCCAGTCGTTCTTTGAATGTGGTCCTTTTGGTGGTGCGGATCAGCTGGTGGTGTTTGCAGGTGACGTTCTTGAGGGCTGTCATGTTTTCTGTTGTCTGGTAGTGGCGCCAGGCTTTCTCGAGGGTGCGGCAGGTTTTCTTGAAGTTCTTGAGGTCGTTGGTGAACCAGGAGGCTTTCTTGCTGCCGGGTTTGCTGGGAGGGTTCTTCAGTGGTGGGAGGTCATCGGCGCAGTTGGTGAGCCACTGTGTGAGGTTGCGGGCTGCTTCGTTGGGGTCCGTCGTGTTGGTTGGAGGGTTCTGGCTGAGGGAGGTGATGAGCTGGTCGGCGGTGATCTTGCTCCAGCTTCTGCGGGGAACCTGTTGTGGGATGTGGTGGGTCGCGGGTCTCCTGAAGTTGAAGTGGACGCAGCTGTGATCTGTCCAGTGTAGACCGGTGGAGTGGCTGAAGGAGATGTGCTTGCCGGAGGAGAAGATGGGGTCAAGCGCGTGGCCGGCGTAGTGGGTGGGGGTGGTCACCAGTTGCTTGAGTCCGAGGTTGGTGAGGTTGTCCAGCAGGGCGGCGGTGTTGCTGTCATTGTTGTTCTCCAGGTGGAAGTTGAGGTCTCCTAGGAGGATGTAGTCTGAGGAGGTTAGGGCGAGTGCGGGCTGATTAAGTCTGCGATGGCTTTGCTGAATTGTGTGCGGGGTCCCGGGGGTCTGTAGATGAGGGTGCCTCTGAGGGTGGTCTTGGGGTCTGTGTGTATCTGGAAGTGAAGGTGCTCGGCGGCTGTGAGGGTGTCGTCGGAGTTGGTCGTGATGCGGATGGTGTTTCTGTGGCGATGCCTCCTCCGGTTTGGTTGTGTGTAACAAAAAGGGTTTTGGCAAGAGCACAGTAAGGCTGTGCCAAGAGCAGAATGAACAAAGGAAATTGCCAGTACTGTGCAATTATTTGTAGTATTTGAAAAAGTATTGAACGCAAAGTCGCTCAACCCAAAGACCACTATTTCAGTCCAAGTTCTTTAGAAAGATACTTTATTTGGTAAATAAGATATGTTTTTTTGGTTTTTAAATTCTTATAGAAAAATTATTGAAGAAAGCAAGACCTTTTGACTAAAGGGATTTTTTAGGGGGTTACACATAAATTCATATAATACACCGCCAATATATCACTCGAATAGAGGTGTGTATTGACACGGAAAAAACAAGGGGTACAAGTACCCAAATCACAATTCAAGTGGTGAAACGTAAAACAATGACACTTCTGGACAACAATTAGACAATAGACAAACATATAAATGTGATGAGGCTGCTGGAAAATATACCTCTATCAAGTACAAGTTATTTAGGATAGGGGCCCTCAGCAGAAATTCTGCTCGAATCAAAGGGGCCTATGTGTCTAAATGAAAGCGTACCAGGTTGCAAGTCTCTTTAGAATAAACGACCACAATACATTATTATACTTTGAACATTTTTAGAAAATAGTTGGTCGCAAAAAACAGAATAAATCTGAAACAGTGGGAGGAAGGGGGGTCGACGCGTTTCGAATCTCTGCAAAAATTCAGAGATTCTCTTCAGGACCAACAGACATAATCTGAAAAACAAAAATGAACAAACACTCTGTCAGATACACACATGAGCGACCTTCAACTCGCATACGGGTCAGCATGTTCTATAATCATACCTGGGTATTCTTGTGTATGTGTTCAACTCTCGGTGTCTGAAACAAAAAGAGTAGACTTTTCTAACTGTGTGCAATATACAAACTGTGTCCATAAATCGAGAGGGGGTGAAAACACTTCAGGCGCAGTAAAATCAGCCACTTACAATATTCGATGCTCCCAACGTTCAAAAAATGGGTGGAGAGACAGGTGATGTAATTCTCCAAATATCCTAGACGATGTTCTTAGTTTTCCTTGTTATACCGTACTTTCCTAAAGGAAACAACACGTAAAGGTATGATTAATGGGGCCCATAGGTCGAGGAGAGGGGACAATATCAAACCAACTGGGTTAGGGAAAAACAAACAATGACGTCGACTTGCTTGCGTCACGTTTTGGCAAGGAGTGGCCAAGATCGCATTGACATTGTACAGTCCACATGATTGTCACTTGAATGGAGTAGCATTAGGCGCTTTAAAAATTCGCAACAATCGCGTCGTGGTGAAGGATCAAATGCCATGACCGGTAAAATCGTAGATGTGTGGAGAGCGAGATCGAGTGAAGGAGGACTCAGGAACACTTGAAGGTAACAGACGCTTCGTTTTGCCCGACTTTTCGCCTCTAGCCAAATTACTTTCTAAGCGACTCGCATATTCCACACATCTACGATTTTACCGGTCATGGCATTTGATCCTTCACCACGACGCGATTGTTGCAATTTTTTAAAGCGCCTAATGCTACTCCATTCAAGTGACAATCATGTGGACTGTACAATGTCAATGCGATCTTGGCCACTCATTGCCAAAACTTGACGCGAGCAAGTCAACGTCATTGTTTGTTTTTCACTAACCCAGTTGGTTTGATATTGTCCCCTCTCCTCGACCTATGGGCCCCATTAATCATACCTTTACGTGTTGTTTCCATTAGGAAAGTACGGTATAACAAGGAAAACTAAGAACATCGTCTAGGATATTTGGAGAATTACATCACCTGTCTCTCCACCCATTTTTTGAACGTTGGGAGCATCGAATATTGTAAGTGGCTGTTTTTACTGCGCCTGAAGTGTTTTCACCCCCTCTCGATTTATGGACACAGTTTGTATATTGCACACAGTTAGAAAAGTCTACGCGGGTGCCGCTCGAGAGTGAGACTTTGTCCCTGGGAGTCCGCCTTGCTCGCTACAGGAGTAGCTGGGAGCTTTCACCTTGTGGGCTGAATAACTGCTGTTCCCGGAGGTCTTGGCCGCAGTGGAGGTGAGAGGCACGGCGAGCGGGACTGCGAGGACCAGCATTCCTGCATAACACCGCTAGCTGGTTCCTCTTCCCGCCCGCGCCGCGCCCCCTCCCAGTGCCACGCCCCCCCCGCCTGAGCGTTCTTTACCTCTCGCGGCCCCCACTTCGCGGGTGCCGCTCGAGAGTGAGACTTTTTCCCTGGGAGTCCGCCTTGCTCTCTACAGGAGTAGCTGGGAGCTGTCACCTTGTGGGCTGAATAACTGCTGTTCCCGGAGGTCTTGGCCGCAGTGGAGGTGAGAGGCACGGCGAGCGGGACTGCGAGGACCAGCATTCCTGCATAACACCGCCAGCTGAATCCTCTTCCCGCCCGCGCCGCGCCCCCTCCCAGTGCCACGCCCCCCGCCTGAGCGTTCTTTACCTCTCGCGGCCCCCACTTCGCGGGTGCCGCTCGAGAGTGAGACTTTTTCCCTGGGAGTCCGCCTTGCTCTCTACAGGAGTAGCTGGGAGCTGTCACCTTGTGGGCTGAATAACTGCTGTTCCCGGAGGTCTTGGCCGCAGTGGAGGTGAGAGGCACGGCGAGCGGGACTGCGAGGACCAGCATTCCTGCATAACACCGCCAGCTGGTTCCTCTTCCCGCCCGCGCCGCGCCCCCTCCCAGTGCCACGCCCCCCGCCTGAGCGTTCTTTACATCTCGCGGCCCCCACTTCGCGGGTGCCGCTCGAGAGTGAGACTTTTTCCCTGGGAGTCCGCCTTGCTCTCTACAGGAGTAGCTGGGAGCTGTCACCTTGTGGGCTGAATAACTGCTGTTCCCGGAGGTCTTGGCCGCAGTGGAGGTGAGAGGCACGGCGAGCGGGACTGCGAGGACCAGCATTCCTGCATAACACCGCCAGCTGGTTCCTCTTCCCGCCCGCGCCGCGCCCCCTCCCAGTGCCACGCCCCCCCGCCTGAGCGTTCTTTACCTCTCGCGGCCCCCGCATCGCGGGAGCCGCTCGAGAGTGAGACTTTGTCCCTGGGAGTCTGCCTTGCTTGCTACAGGAGTAGCTGGGAGCTTTCACCTTGTGGGCTGAATAACTGCTGTTCCCGGAGGTCTTGGCCGCAGTGGAGGTGAGAGGCACAGCGAGCGGGACTGCGAGGACCAGCATTCCTGCATAACACCGCCAGCTGGTTCCTCTTCCCGCCTGCGCCGCGCCCCCTCCCAGTGCCACGCCCCCCTGTCATACATAGGAGCCCCTGGATACGTGCATCGCGGGACGTGCGCGGGGCGGAGAACGGGGCGAAGACCGGGCAAAGAGCGGGCCGTTTTAGGCCGTTAGAGGCCGGCAGAGACCGGACCGGGCCACCCCTCTGACGTTCCCTGTCCTACAGCCCCTACCTGTATAACTGCAATATGGCGTCCAGGGTCTCAAGGAGTAAACCTGCACAACAGTGTTCAAGTACACTGGAAAAAAAATTCCCTAAGGCCAGTGCTCTAGCCAATAAATGCTAGTCAGTTATGGAAACACACCTGGAGCTGGGATCTGAAAGCGTGACATTGGATCCCGCGGATTCTTCTATTGATGATAGTACCCCTATACTACTGGACGCCACCCATATGTCACTCATGGACAGTATCGATCAGACCATTGAGTCGGTCCTCCAGCAGCTAAGAACTCCATCAAACTCCCAGAGGGATAGAGACTCCCCTCGGCCATCTGGGATCGCTGACCACTCTTCTATTCCGGTCAACATGGGATCAGAGTCGCAGGAAGTGAGCCAGGTTGCCCTCCTCACAGAGCCTGTAAATAGTGGAGTGGAACAACCACCAAAAAGGAAAAGGTCCAGGAAACCAAAGAGGGCAAAAAGGGCCAAAGTTGACACAACCGAGTTAAATCTGGATGACAGTATAATCAATCAATCAATCAATCAATGACATTTATAGAGCGCGCTACATACCCGTAGGGTCTCAAGGCGCTGGGGGTGGGGGGGTGCCGCTACTGCTCGAACAGCCAGGTCTTCAGCTTCTTCCTGAAGGAGAGGTGGTCTTGGGTCAGGCGCAGGTCGGTCGGGAGGGAGTTCCAGGTCTTGGCGGCCAGGTAGGAGAAGGACCTTCCTCCTGTAGTCGCTCTTCGGATGCGGGGGACGGCGGCGAGGGCGTGGTTGGCTGATCGGAGGTGGCGCTTGGGAGCGTAGAAGTTGACTCGGCTGTTGAGGTAGCTCGGGCCTTGGTCGTGTAGGGCTTTGTGTGCGTGGGTGAGGAGGCGGAAGGTGATTCTTTTGTTGACGGGGAGCCAGTGAAGGTCTCTCAGATGTCCGGAGATGTGGCTGGTTCGTGGGATGTCGAGGATGAGTCTGGCTGAGGCGTTCTGGATCCGCTGGAGTCTCTTCTGGAGCTTGGCGGTGGTACCGGCGTAGAGGGCGTTGCCGTAGTCCAGTCGGCTGGTGACGAGGGCCTGGGTGGCGGTCTTCCTGGTCTCGGTGGGGATCCACCAGAAGATCTTCCGTAGCATGCGTAGGATGTTGAAGCACGCCGAGGAGACGTTGTTGACTTGCCTGGTCATGGAGAGGGAGGAGTCCAGGATGAAGCCCAGGTTGCGTGCATGGTCTGTCGGTTTGGGTGCGGTGCCCAGGGCGGGGGGCCATCAGGAGTCGTCCCAGGCGGAGGGTGAGGAGCCCAGGATGAGGACCTCCGTCTTGTCCGAGTTCAGTTTCAGGCGGCTGGTCGTCATCCACTCGGCTACCTCTTTCATCCCTTCGTGCAGGTTGGCTCTGGCGGCGGGGTCGTTGGTCAGGGAGAGGATCAGCTGGGTGTCGTCGGCGTAGGAGATTATGTTGAGGTTGTGCTGGCGTGCGATGGCCGCGAGGGGGCTCATGTAGACGTTGAAGAGGGTGGGGCTCAGAGAGGATCCTTGAGGGACGCCGCAGATGACTTCGGTGGCCTCTGACTTGTACGGTGGTAGGCGGACTCTCTGTGTTCTTCCGTCGAGGAAGGAGATGATCCATTCCAGCGCCTTGTCCTGGATTCCGACGTTGCTGAGGCGCTGTACTAGGGTGCGGTGGCAGACAGTGTCGAATGCCGCGGAGAGGTCGAGGAGGATGAGGGCCGCTGTTTCTCCGTTGTCCATCAGGGCTCGGATGTCATCGGTGGCGGCGATGAGGGCGGTCTCGGTGCTGTGATTGGCTCGGAAGCCGGACTGTGAGGGGTCGAGGGATCCATTCGTCTCGAGGAAGGCGGCCATCTGCTTGTTGACGGTCTTCTCGATGACTTTGGCTGGAAACGGGAGGAGCGAGATGGGGCGGTAATTCTTGAGTTCGGTGGGGTCCGCTGTGGGTTTCTTGAGAAGAGCGCTGAGTTCGGCGTGCTTCCAGCTCTCAGGGAAGGTGGCGGTGTCGAAGGATGTGTTGATGATGTCTCGCAGGTGGGGTGCGATGACAGCGTCAGCCTTGTTGAAGACGTGGTGAGGGCAGGGGTCAGTCGGTGATCCGGAATGGATGGAGTTCATCGTGCGGATGGTGTCTTCGGTGCTGATCGGGGTCCAGGCGTGGAGGGTGGTGGTGGGGGGTGGTTGTTCGGTCTTGGTGTACGTTGGTTGGTTGTTGAAGTATAGACATCTCGGCCTCCCCTGAGGTCATTTCACCAGGGTCTAGGTCGGATCATATAGGCTCTTCATTATCTACGGCCTTACCACTGCAGCCGGGTCCATTCATATTCGGCGGGGCGACTTCTAATAGCACAGACAGGCTAATTAGCTCACTCACAGACATTGTCAAGAACTTGCTGATCCCTATCTCTGACAAACTGGATGCCATAGAGGCTAGACTCATGGCCATGGAAAATATTCACAAAAGGAACAGCCCTGGGTTGGCTCCAAATGCTCCATCAGTTTCCCGGGAGATATCTGGGAACAGACCATCGTCTTCTGCATCGACCACCCAAGATTCAAATTTGGACTTGCGCAGTAAAAACGGTGCGCTTGCCCCCCCAAACGCACCCATTGCCATCTCTAACGCCAAGGCCCCCTGTTCCTGCCCCTAGGAGATCTAAGCCACTCCCAGTTTCTCAACCGATGGGAGATGAGAACTCTACCAACGGTCCCACTGGCCATACCACTAGCCCCCATGATAGGCGTAGGGTGGTCAACCTGCCCCCAGAAGCAGTACCGTACACGGCAATCATGGTGGGAGTGCCTGAGCTAACTGGTGACACAAGGGAGCCTCAGGACTCTTTACGTAACAAGGTCATAAGCTGGCTTAGTATTAACAGGCCTCTGCCCCCAAACTTGAAAGGTGAGGTTCTGATGGTCAGGAGGATCCCATGGATTGGCTTTACCCCAAAGAACAGGGCAGGGGATTGTATCATTGTTAGTTTTAAAAGCCCACATGTCGCCAACTATATTTGTAACTGGCTTGTAAGGCCTGATAAGTCCACCATTGAATTAGTACCTCTCTCACACTTCTACCCAAATGTTTGCAACACGGAGGTGGGGAGGGAGCAGGGGTGGACTAGAGTAGGCTTTGCTGTAGATGGCTCACGTTATAGACCAAAGCATTACTTACCTCCTGTTCCGGTCAATATCATACATCACAATAGATTTTCCTGTCTAGATCAAGTGGACTGACCACAAACGGGGGAGACTTCACTCAGCCCTGGAAAGCTAGTTGGTGAGGCCCTAAGTCGGGTGGGATTGAGTGCTGTCCCTGTAACTGATTGTGGCCCACAGGATACCGCCAAAGAATGAATGGGTACCCTGGATGATATTCCGGGCCAACTAGGGCCATCATCGAATACTGGGTTTGGTCATAGTTTACAACCAGTGGAGGTGGATGCTCTATCCATTATCCCGGTTCATAACAATGCCCCGCAAGACTCTAACCCCCCCACAGTCACCGTACCACCTTCCACTGGAGGCCTAGGCATACTACCACAAGATCCAGGGCTGAGAATTCTCTCCTGAATGTGGCAGGAATTGCAAATAAGGTAGGCACACCGGAGTGGGATCTCCTGCTAGATGCTAGTGATATCCTCCTTTTTCAGGAAACATGGGCGAGGGAACCCCAAACCAGGAGAGGGTTCGAAATATTTGAAATCCCTGCTAAATGGAGTGGGAGGGGGAGGCCGTCAGGAGGCTTGGCAATCTGGATAGCGAGTCACATTGGGTGCCAGGCGGAAAAGATGCATACGTCTTCGCAGGACATCCAGTGTGTGCTGCTCACATGGCCTGGCAAACCATCGTGGGCCATTGTTAATGTCTACTCGCGACCAGGTGCCGCGCCAAATGAATCACCCACCCTAAACGAATTGTCCTCCTTCCTGGGTCAACTGCCAGGAGACTACAAGGTAGTGCTGGGAGAAGACTTTAACTGTCATTTCGAACCCTTAGAAGGTCTACTGGAGGGTGCCCTCACTGCTGAGGATGACTACTGGGGGGTACCACCCTCGTCCTCGCCCCACCCTAAAGCCTGGTCCCCTCTAGAAGTACAACTCATGTCCCTCACCTTGAACTTCGCACTGAGGGCTTGTAATGGTCGTACTCTTTCCGATACCCCCTCAGTGTGTACTTTCAACAGAAAGGGCCATGAGTCGAGGCTAGATTATATTATGATAGATATCACACTGTGGCCAAAAGTCCTCGACTTCAGGGTAATAAATAGGTCAGATAGTGACCACAATGCCCTCTGCTTAAGCATCCAGCAGCCCCTGCTCCTAGCGGGCCTGCCCGCAGAAATTGGCGGAGAGGACACGGGGGATTTGCTTCTTACAACAAATAGGCGTCGGGTTAAATGGGGAAAGCTCTTGAGCTCAGAAGATGCCATCAATAAGTTATACGGTCTGGCACTCCCTAGGTTCATGGAGGTGGATGTGCTTTTAAATGAACCAAGAACCCCAGAATATAATGAGAAACTTGGTAGCATTCACCAGGAATTAGTGAGGGATCTGGCAGAGGTATTTCACCCGGTGGTACCAACCCGAAAGAAAAAGACCCGTGTTCCCACCTGGTACACCTCCTCCTGCAGGGCAGTTAAATCTGAGCTCATTGCCGCAATCAAGGAGGGGTCAAATAAGGCCAAGGTACGAGACCTTAGGAGGGAGTACAAATCAGTGATGGCTAATGCAAGGGCCGAGTGGGATTGGAACCACTGGCATGACCTCCATGATGCCTTAAAAGCCAGAGACTCTAGGAAATTCTGGGCCCTGGTAAATAATGGGATGGGGGAACTCAAAACAGCAATTGAACCCAACATCGCCCCCTCGCTTTGGGAGGCTCCCTTTGGGGCACTCTATCAAGACACTAACACTTGGCCAGATGGAGTCTTGTCAGTGCCCACAAGCACCCCGGACTCGGCCCTGGAACTTTCTTTAGGGGAGGTGGAGGCTGCTCTGGAGCACTTAACGTTGGGGAAGGCGCCGGGGCTGGATAAGTTACCGGGGGATCTCTTTAGGCATCATCCGGACATCTGGGGTCCGTACCTCCTTATTCTTTTTAATGCCATTCTAGGAGGTATGGCGATCCCCGGCTCTTGGCTGGGGGCAGAGATTGTACCGATTCACAAGAAGGGGTCTACTCTGCTTCCGGCCAACTATAGGCCGATTAGCCTAATAAATGTACCCCAAAAGCTCTTTGCGCGCCTCATTCTTAACCATCTGCTGGATTGGGTGGAGGATAACGACATCATGAGCCCCCTCCAGGCTGGCTTCAGAAAGAACACGTCGACCATGGACCAGATCTTCCGCCTCCTCCTCCTCTATTGGAAGGCGGTGACGTTAGAGGGGGGAAGGCTGTACATGGTCTTTGTGGATCTGAGGTCAGCCTTCGATCTAGTCCCTCGAAGGAAATTATGGGAGGTTTTGGAAAAGCTAGGAGTACCCCCTCAATTACTCAGCATTATAATCAGGTTGCATGAGAACAACTATGCACAAGTGAGGTGTGGGAGGGATGGTAAGCTCTCGTCCAGGTTTCCGGTCCACCGAGGAGTCAGGCAGGGCTGTGTCTTGGAACCGACCCTGTTCTGTCTTATCATTAACAGCGTTATACTGCACCTAGATAACGTTAAGGACAATGATGCCCCACTCCTGGCAGGCAGGAGGGTCCCGGCAATAATGTTTGCTGACGATACCCTCCTGCTTTCCAAATCCCCCATGGGGATTCAGAGGATCGTGAACGGGTTTGGCCTTTTCTGTCGCCAACACGGGTTGGAGGTGAACACAGAAAAGACCAAGTTCATGATTTTCAATCCCCCCACCAAAACCAGACCCAACCCCACATTGGGAAAAGTCAGTCTTGAGAGGGTCTCGACCTTTATATATTTGGGGGTAACACTCCAGGAAAACCTCTCATGGGACTGCCAGATAGCTAGATCAAGGGTAAAATTGTCCCAGCTATCGGGTGCAATTTTGAAGGTGGCTAACAAGTCCACCTTTAAGCCTTTAAGCCCGGCCCTGGAAACATATAGGTCACAAGCCAAGGCAGCAGCCATGTATGGCAGTGAGTTATGGGGCCATAAAGCAGGGAAAGTTTTGGCAGGAGTGGAAAACAGTTTTCTAAGACGCCTACTTGGTCTCCCGCAAGGCACGCCACTTCTGCCTTTAAGACTAGACATGGGTCTACCCTCCATTGCTGAAGATCTTCTGTCAAAGCCCGTGAAGTTTTGGCACCGGATTTGGTCCACTGATGAACTGCACCACTACAGACAGGACCTTATTCACGTAATGAGCTTGAATGGCAACAATAAAATCCCCTGGCTCGCCTTCATCAAGACGGAATTGCTCAGTATGAATTTGCCAGATTTATGGGACGATCCAGCTCAAGGTTGTCAAAGGATTACCCGTAAAACCCTGGCCCAGATGTATAAGAATAAGAACTTGTCTCACATGGAAAATGCTTACATTAGTGGCACCCTGACGGCACGTTTTATGGAATCCAAAAATTCTTATGTCTTTGAACACTTCATGGATTTTATCTTTCCTGTCCTGGCAAGGAAATTGTTCGTGCAATGGAGGTTCGGCACACTCCCCACTAAAACATTTACTTGCAAATGGTCCATAGGGGGTGACAAACTCTGCCCATGCTGCAACGCCCATGAGGAAGATGACCTCCATATAATGTTTGTATGCCATGCTTACCATAGACCCAGGAAACACTGGATAGTACCGCTCTGCAGAAACCTGGGGTTCAGGAAGTACTTACAGGCATACAGGGTCATGGAAACCAGCACTCTGGGCCACATTGTGTTTGCCGTATCCAAATTCTTAATGGCAGCATGGTTAATCAGAAAGAAAATGTCCCCCTGAATTGGTACTGTCTTGCAGCCTCTATCCCTCGCTGGTCCAGTAGAGACTTTTTATATGTATTAATTTTGTATTTTAAATGTATGTATTGTATTTTACTGCATCTTTTATGGCCTATATGGCCGAAATAAAGAATTTTTGGAATTGGAATTGGAAAAGTCTACTCTTTTTGTTTCAGACACCGAGAGTTGAACACATACACAAGCATACCCAGGTATGATTATAGAACATGCTGACCCGTATGCGAGTTGAAGGTCGCTCATGTGTGTATCTGACAGAGTGTTTGTTCATTTTTGTTTTTCAGATTATGTCTGTTGGTCCTGAAGAGAATCTCTGAATTTTTGCAGAGATTCGAAACGCGTCGACCCCCCTTCTTCCCACTGTTTCAGATTTATTCTGTTTTTTGCGACCAACTATTTTCTAAAAATGTTCAAAGTATAATAATGTATTGTGGTCGTTTATTCTAAAGAGACTTGCAACCTGGTACGCTTTCATTTAGACACATAGGTCCCTTTGATTCGAGCAGAATTTCTGCTGAGGGCCCCTATCCTAAATAACTTGTACTTGATAGAGGTATATTTTCCACCAGCCTCATCACATTTATATGTTTGTCTATTGTCTAATTGTTGTCCAGAAGTGTCATTGTTTTACGTTTCACCACTTGAATTGTGATTTGGGTACTTGTACCCCTTGTTTTATCCGTGTCAATACACACCTCTATTCAAGTGATATATTGGTGGTGTATTATATGAATTTATGTGTAACCCCCTAAAAAATCCCTTTAGTCAAAAGGTCTTGCTTTCTTCAATAATTTTTCTATAAGAATTTAAAAACCAAAAAAACATATCTAATTTACCAAATAAATTATCTTTCTAAAGAACTTGGACTGAAATAGTGGTCTTTGGGTTGAGCGACTTTGTGTTCAATACTTTTTCAAATACTACAAATAATTGCACAGTACTGGCAATTTCCTTTCCTCCGGTTTGGTTGGCGAGGTCCTTCCGGGTGATCATATAGCCATCCGGGATGGCTATGACGATGTCGGGGGCTGAGGAGGCGTTCATCCAAGTTTCTGTGAGGAAGGCGACGTCTGGTGATGATGTGTCGAGGAGGTTCCAGAGTTTGACGGCGTGTCTGTGGACCGAGCGGGTGTTGAGCAGGATGCACTTGAGGTGCTTGTTGCTGGTGCCTGGCTTGGCGGGTGCGGTGCAGGTTCGGAGGCAGGTGAATTTGCAGGCTTGGAAGGTGAAGGGTCCGTGGCCGCGTTTCAGGGTGGCTCGGTAGCAGGCGGCGCTCCAGCCGGCGTTGAGTGCGTGGAGGGTGGCGGCGTCGTAAGTCCGTCGGGTGGGCTGGCATCGTCGAGGGCCAGGGGTCCTGGCGCTGGGCGCGATCCAGGTGCGGACGGGCGCAGACGGGCTTGCCTTTGGCTCGCCTTTGGTGCACAATCGGCGTGGTCGCGCAGTGGTCGCCATAAGAGGGCAAGAGGGGAGGAGGGGTCAGCTGGGAGGCGGGAGGGTAGGGAGCCACTGGGTGCAGGGGGACTGGGCCACACGGGAGGCAGCGGCGGGAAAAACAGTGCTGAGGAGCCCGAAAGGAGATGGCAGGCACTCACTCACTCGGGGTACAAAAAAGAAGGGGGGGCGGGCAGGCACACGTGGGGGCACTCACTCGGGGTACAAAAAGAAGGGGGGCGGGCAGGCACACGTGGGCACAGGAACAAGGGGCACAGGCAAGTCTCCAGGCGTCGGGCGCCGATCTGGAGGGAGAAGCAGGCAGGAGCAGCGTCAGGTCAGGCGGAGCTGCAGCGGTGGGGGAGCGACCTACCCGAGGGTCAAGGGTCGCAATTCATTACAGAAATCCACCTACTACAGATGGCTCACCAGAGAGGCCGCTAATACATACTGGATGTCCTTCAAGGCCTTCAAGGATCACATGTACCCCAAAATTTCACCTACTCATTGACAGTACCCAAGCTTTTAATGAAAGGTTGACAATAGAACCACACAAACCATCCAAACTGTATGCATTCCATCCCCTATTTTCAGAAACTTGTCAGTTCTACTACATTTTACAAAGAGGACATCATACTTTCATCCTTCATTTAAAAAGTAGCTGCTGGGAAAGCACAAGATTGCTACTGAACATTCTCAATGCAACGTTTCTCCATTTTAAGCTACCTGATGCCCTCAAGTTCAGACAGATCTTGCTAGTGCTTAAGATGCATAATGTTTGCAAACTGCCACCAATGTAATGCCTGCCATACCTGGGTAAGATCAATGATAAAACCATTTCTAAGCCGCTCCATGACAAGATCAAGCCAGTATTTCGCTGCAAGACTACAGATTTAGGCCTCACTGCAGTACAGAGACAAATCCGATCCAATTTATTGATCGTACCCTCCAGATCAAAGACAATGGTGACCCCTTGCTTGTCTTCTTGTTTGACCTCTATGCACCCTTCGACACCATCAACCACACAGCCAATTCCAGCTTCGTGTCACAGCTTATTACCTGCCCCAACCGCTCGTGGACTCCACGAGCAGTTGGGGCAGGTAATAAGCTATGACACGGAGCTGGAATTGGCAACTTCTGCACTGCGGACTTTGCCGAAGAAGCACTCCATGACTTCCTAAGGGGTTGTTCTAAGGAACACACCATTGATGTTCCACTGCGCTACTCTGGCACAACACCCGCTTATTATAGGTACCATAGGGCTACAGGGTGTTGTCATACCTGAACCCTATTTTTTGTTTTATCTCACTTTCACACGGTCCTGAAGAAGCGCACCAGGATCCACTAGGGACCAAAGCTGCGCGAAACATGTCAACCACACTGACCACACTTTCCCCTCCACACACACGTATGGAATTTTAAAGAAAGCAGCAGAGCAATACTCTCCCCTCCATTATATTTGTTTCTTGGAGGTGCTTCTCATCCAGCTTGGTATACATACGCCACTCTTTACCTCCTGTACCCCTGAATATTGGGTACCAGTAGGGTAAAAAACTATTTAAATATCACTTCCACATCTTGTATAGGTCCACACAACCACATGACAACTGCAGCGTCTCCTAAAAGATCTCAGATAAAGAGCACTCTCATGGAGACCTGCAGCGCCACCCCCACGAGGAGCAATACCCAATGATGAAGCATGACACTTGCAAGAGTGTGTGAGGGCACTAATACCTAAAGGAGAAATCCCCCGGCTTCATCTAATATCAACCTGATCACTTAGCGACATTTCTAGTCCCTTTTCCTCCTCTCTCTAAACTTGTCACCTATTTAGGCCTTGACTTGCAACCAAAGTACGGCTGAAGACTGCATAACTTTGGGAACTGTTACCTTTGGTGATACATAGCGACTCTTGGGAGCATTGGTACGGGACCCGCTTGTTTTTTCCTAAACACGCCCTGTACCCACTTCTTGTGTTTAAAAAATGCAAATCCTATGTCAGGCAATCATGTTACTGAGCCAGTGCATAGAGCTTCTTCTTTAGACTGCACATGATAAACAATTTGTTGCACAAGATTGGAGGGGCCAGTATTTATTCTGCTATGAGGCATTACAGAGAGCCAGTTCTAACCAAACCCCAAGCTTTCTTGGCATTTGAAACTGTCCCCCTTCCCCCCCAAACCAGACAGATTGCTTCTTTCTGGGCTTTTGCAGGACAAAGGAGCATCTTTCCCTCAAGAGCCACTCTATGTGCATTTGATGGGTTTGGCAACAGTTTTTGAGAAGGGTTGCTTCTGTTGCGTGCTGATCCCCTGCACAACTCTAATGACACGGGGAGTTGGGGAACTTTTGCAGGAGAGACGTTCTAGGATTGGCAATAAGCAAATATTCATTCTCCGACCCTAAGAGACATCCATATGATCTCTATGGGAAAAGCAGCACAAAGGCTATCATGTCCATAAAATGCACAAAGGTGATAAGTGGAAGGTGAACAACCATTATGAGTCGCACTAACAGTACTGTCGACAGGACTCCATTGATTCTGCACATGGTCTACAGTCACAAAGAATATGTGTACCATGCCACACATACTAAATACACAACACATAATGCAAGGAGCAAAGTACCAAGCATGGATTTTGCAGGCGAGAGTAGGTAAACATGTGCCCAATCAGGGGTACAATTAAAAGATCCTTTTCTCCTGGGCTTCAAATGAGCTGTGACCAGTTATTACCAACCAATGCATGGTATGGAGACATTTTTAATGCACCCTCTGGCTAGTAGAGCCTAGTGTTGTGCTGTGTACGTCAGCAAAAAATGTGGAGCACCCTCAGTAAGCTTACAAAAGACTAGGATACCTAGGCCAAAATACTGGCCATGCAAGAAAAAGTCAATCAGAGTCAAGGGCCGCTGACTCCCTTTCCATACTAAAAACTTCACCCTTGATAATTTCAAGTATTACATGACATGCTGCTGCATTAGTGTATTCCTGTTGATTCCAAAGTCAGAGTTACAGGGTGGAAAATGTGAAGTTTATAAGCTAATATCATAGTACTCATTATTTCTATTATGTATAGACTGAATTGCGTGCTTTTTTTTGGCAGGGTGAAATCATAGGCATATGCCGATAGACAAAGTTTCCTCCTGCCAGGTCTTATCCTTGAATCTCTGTTGAGTCTATACTAGTGCTCAGACACATTTAAATAGTGAACAGAAGAAGTAGGTCGGAAAAAGAATATCAATGATGAGTTACAGGGTAGAAAGGAAAGTCAGAAGAAAATGGGCAGGTGTTACATAGAATGAAGTTTGGAGTGTCAGATAATACCTTTACTTTTGATGATTTCTGGACCATTCCAAAGCCATGCTGCTCTAGTATGATAAAAGGAAGCTCAACACTACCTAGTCCAATACAATGCCAGTATTGCTCTAAGTGTTGAGTTTTAACAAGGTAACCCACAAAAATTACCCGACCTGGGTCAGTATTACAATACAAAAAAATGGCGGTCGCGGTAGCAACTTTTTGAAACAAACAAAGAAAATGCATTCACCACTCTTGCTTTTCTGAGATGCTCAAATCAGATTTAATTCCAAAATCAAAAGGCATTGGATGCAATTCAAAGTCAAAGCATTTCTTAATGGCAACACAGTTGCTCCAATAAATAACAGTGCAGTAGATATTTACAGTGCTCTTGGTGTAGAGGGAGAAAAAGAAAAGGTTGGGTAGATGGTGGTGAACGTGTGAGTGGAGGACAGGGAAAAGGTATTGTGACATATATACATAATTTTTACATAAAGTAGGACCTTTCCGGCCTTACACAGGTCAATTGTTCCCGAGTGTGTACATAGCTCTAATGCACATATTTATTATAAAGGTCTATCCTTAGTGCTTGTAATGGGGTTGTATGTTGTCAACGTTTCGACCCCTGGAATTGAGGGTAAATTCAGTCCTCACGTTGGGGTCTTCATCAGGACAAGGCTGAGAAGAGCACCTCTGAATAATCAGAGAAATATGTAAAGAAGGAGTATTTATAAAAGAGGGGTGAGTGCTAGGTATATCTGGTAGCAAATACCTACTTATGGCAACAGCAAGATATCTTCGCTGTGCGTTCAAGAAAAAGTAGAGCTCTTACATAGCTCCTATAGACAGAGAGGGAAAAAGTAAATCAAGGTCATTGGTCTTAAATTCAAATGCGGTGTCTCAATTAATGATCTAACAAAATCAAAAATGACTTCTGTCGAGGTAAATAAATCTCTCGCAGAGGGGAACAAATCCAAACTATATCTGATATAAGGAGAGAGAATGAAAAAATGGGTATAAGGACAAGTGATCAAGATTGTCAGTTGAAAATGGTGCTCAATTGTGAAGTCAGCATATTGTCTTTGACAGCCTAACATGTAAAAGGATTTAACGGCCCTTAAAAAAGTCACGGCTAGTGGGGTGTGGCCCACCGTGTGTCCCGAGCGTGAACAAATCTTAATGGGCGCTGCGGTCCCATGACTGATGGAGGGTCTAGAAAAGCTGCACATATGCATGCATCCTGAGCTTCTTATCATCGGTGGAGCTATCTCTAGTAGCTCAAGGTGCTGTAGAGAGACCTGTGTGAAAACTTGGCCTTGTGTAGTTAAAGTGACTAGCTTCGTCGATAACAAAAAATAGGCAGGTGTCTAAACCGTGGAGGGCCCGTGTTCTACCACAAACATGCCGACAGTAAAAGTGTGATGACTTTGCGCTAATCTACTTAGCGCCAGGAGATGGTGGTGTGGGTCTAAAATGTGCATAGGCGGCGCATTTTGTGTAATACCAGTCATTAATAAACAACCTTGTTATGACATACGATCCTCGTAGTCGACTGTGAGGGGCGAAAACTAGCGGCCTAGCCAACACATCACTCATAATATCAGAACCTGTCTTATTTAAAAAGCATATCGCAATCTATGCCAAGCATGGCGGGGGAATAGAAGAACGAAGGGCTGAGATGCACTTACCTCATCCACGGCCGTTCGGCTCTCAAATGAGTGCGGGTGCTTGATCTCACGCTTTAAGAGGAGAAAAAGCGAGGCGTGCGTGCACCGCGATGTACAGCCGCTGAATTCTGTATTGGGGGCTCGTCCTCTGTCGGCCAATGGGAAAAAGGGGGGCGGGCGAAAGCGTCATGAGTCTATGGACGAAATGCTCTGTTTGGTAATCGACTCCATAAGGTGGAAAGCCAATGTTAGCCGTTTAAGAAAAACGTCTATCATGATGTGTAGATTTTTTAAAACAGGGAAGATTGTATATAAAAAAGGGAAGCTGTGGCATCAGTCTCCAATTCTCAATGTGCAAGGAAGTAGCTGTGTATCTGTCTTGTCTCCCAGGACGCCCTGGGTGAAACATACGATGTTGCTACAGACATCTATGCATTTAACAAATTCCTTAAATGGAAAAAACATACACCTACACAGTCTGGTATCTATTGTGTCATTCACATGCTGATGTGTACAAGTGAGAAAATACTGTGTTATACATGTTCATTCTGTCTGGTAATGGAATATATTGCTGATGTTGGTCGCGGGACCTTTGCGGTGCAAGTTGGTATAACGCATAGATAGTTTACGTTCCGGACGAAACGTACAGCATTGATATTGATATTAAGTATTAACAGTACTACAAAGTCCTTCCGGTAGAGCATATACAGGCACATATTAGAAATGACCACCAGCCCATGGCAACTCTCACCACATTTCAGTTTTATCGGACAATACAATTATTAACAAATATATGCAGGCAACACTATGCACAGTTAGATCCCATATCATAGTTGATGTGTGTTCTAAATATAGAACAATAAAGAGTCATCAACGAAACTAGTCCCCACTATATCTCTTAGAGCTATTCAGTCGTCAAACCAGATAAATGGGCGTTTGTGCCATCTAGTTCATTTAGGGTCATATGTAGGTAAATCAAGAATACCGAATCCTTACTACCGAATTTTACCGAATCGGTATTAAGAATTCGGTAAACGCGATGTAGATAAAAAAATCGGTAAAAATAACCATTCGTTAAAATTCGGTAATAAATACCGAATGTGAACGAATCGGTAAAAAATAAAAATACTGAAAGACGAATACCGAATCGGAGTTACAGAATACATTACCGATTCGGTAAATACCGAATCGGTAATTCAAAAAATCGCAATTCGTTGAATCAGCCAATCCTGCATCACCCAATTACCTCCCAAACAAGGAAGTGGCCACACCCAGGCAGCTGCACAGGACCTGGAGCTCACTGTGAGGCAGGCAGGCAGGTGAGCTGAGGAGCCAGCAGCAACAGAGCCTCACAGCTACAAGCAACAAAAATAAAACAAGATAACAAGCATTGAAATGGCAAGCCAGGACAGGGAGAAGGAGGGAGGTGACAGGAAAAGAAAACTGAAGTTCAGTGACAAGGAGCTGGAGGTACTGATCCAGGATGTCAGCCAAGACCATCACAAGCTTTTTGAAGCCCAGTTCCACCAAGTGCCTGAGTCACAAAAGATAAGTTTTAGAAGGAGTGAGCAACCTGAAATACCCTTGAGGGCTTGGGTAATGAAGTTTAAAGGGTAAATTTGCCTTCAAGGGAATTTGTTCAAACTGTATTTTGTTTGATTGAAATTATTTCCAAAAAGGATCAGTCACTTATCCTTAAAATGAATCCATCAACAGTTTTATAATTCAACAAGAGCAATGCATCAACATATAACATGTAAACATGAAAACAAAAACACAAGGTGTATACGAAAAATATAATTTTATCAAATAGCTCAATCAAAGAAATCAGCTACATATACAGATCAATAAGTAAATAAAATTAGGGCTGTAGGTACACATATAAATAAATTACAGAGTGACACAACAGAACCTAAAAAGACACCTATCCCAAATCACATTGAACCAAACAAAAGAAAGGGATAAGGTGTGAAGTCGACGTTTCGGTTTCTCTGACGCTAGTTTGCTGAAACCATCCTCAGGACTGTTATTAAGTTATGGTCTGTATAGAGATTGTTATCTGTAAATCAAGAGATAATTCACAATTACAATATAAAACTAAATATTAACGCAACACCCTGGTGGAAAAGACATTTCAGACAATTCAGACAATTCACTACAAAAAAGACATGCTATATACTAAGAAAGACATTTTACACACACATAAAATATTTACAAAAAATAACTATCAATTTAAAAGTGCAGTCATTTTGGAAAAGACATTTCATTAAACCATACAAATTAATCCAACCGTGAAAAAAATTATTCGTAGTCTTTTCTAATGGACATGTATCCAAGACCTTATCAACAAAGTCAACCTATATATACAATTGCTTGAGATTTAGTAAACACGATTCTATTTGTAGTTTCAAAGTAGACGGTTATCATATGACTCTGATGTATTGTTACAGATAGCCTGAGTTCTACTGCTTGGACCATTATAGAGTCCATGATTAAGGTCCTTATTTCGCTAAATGACATAGACATTTAAATCATACTTCAAGCTTAAAACAGAGTGACCTGTTACCTTAACATGTATTTTAATACGGATGTTTTATGAGACCATGTGAGATAAGGGAGTTGAGTACCTGTGTAACAGGAATGACTGCATCCCGTAGATAACTGTTCGACAAAGATGCTTTATCGAGTCTAGTGGAAAATAAGGGTTCAATTACACAGTCTGTTTTTGAGGGTAAACATAGAGGAAAGATATTTGGGTGAACACGTACCTATTCGCTATTGAGTGGGGAGCTGTACTTGATAGTTCAGGCTTGCGACGGGATGTTCCTCATCGATATTCAAGAAAATACAATGGAAGCAGAAAGAATCTGCAAAATGTAATAATCGATATTACTGGCTTTTCATCTATGTCTTAGTCAATTGGCTCTATACCATATGTGGATAGGTCTTACCCGGTATGTATGAAGTTGTGGTATCAAAATATCCAACTAGAGCAAATATAGACAGGGGTCGATGATATATGAAGCAGTTATCAATCCTGCATCACCTAGCCCAGGTAGAAAAGAGACATGTGTATATGAACAACTCGTGTTTCTCATAGACCAGTGCCACAACGTTAGTTAATACAAAGCGTCTGTTCAACCAGTATATATCTGGAATTGCCGCTTAGTATCCACTCATGTCAGGTTACATTAGGTCGGTTATCTTTATCGGTACACCGCTTTAAAGGTTAGATATGTCCGATATACGCTCATTCTGGACTCGCTGTTAAGATATAACGGTGTATCGACAGACATTTTAAATGTCTGCGCAAGAGCGTAATGTGCTGTTTGACTAGAGTACTTCAAAGTAGTCTGGGAGTTTACCATCAAGTTAAAAGTCTCAGAGAAAACGTTACGTGCTTCTTAAAAATAACGGAGGCTGCAGGGAAAGTTACGCACAACTGAGCCAAAATGCTCTAAGTATTCAGAGATCTCATTGTTAAGCACAACGTTGTTAAGACGGTAGTGCATAAAGGCTTAGTTACGCCTCGTGATAGAGCCTCGAGATGATACGAGGAGGCTAAATCCTAAGCCGAACAAAGAGTGGCCACAATTCAACGCAAATCTTACCTAGTATTCGGTGCGGAGCAAAATCAAAGCACGTCTCGTCTGTACGGACCAGCAAGTGGTAACTGATTACTCACTTGTATTTAAAGCTACATTGTTTGGAGATAGAAATAGGACTGTACTTAGCAGCCATCTTGGACTAGTCAAGGGACTAGGAAGTTTATGGGTTTATTCACAGAACATCCGTTTGTTACAGGGTATGTCAAATAAAATAGGAGATGATACCAGTTTGTTACAAAAACCATTTATAACATTGACATTTCCTATTTCTTGAAGGAGTGTGTTAAGCACACATGAGTTCATTAAAACAGTTGGTTATTCATAATAATCGAACTCCTTGCAGTCACAATATTGTTTTTTTTAAATGGATCAAAACTGTTCACGTCAGGCATGCCAATGCATGCCACTCTGTTGCTGAGTTAAGGCCACATTTGACAGTGTCTGTAAGGCATATAAGTTTGCCTTCACGTATGGTTAGTATTTTATCACTGTTGTTCTGCCTTTTATTTGGTTTTATTACTTCCAAAACCCACCATGTCATTTCAGTTTCCTTATGGCCCAATCTTAGAAAATGTTCCACTAAGGGAGCTGTCTCCTTTTTACAACGAATGCGCGACTGATGTTGTAGAATGCGCTTTTTTATAGGCTGAATTGTTTTGCCTATATAGTGTAGAAGGCAAGGGCATTGAATGCAATAAACCACATTGGTGGTATTACAATTTGAAAAACTTTTGTTAGTGAACTTAATGTTGTTAATTGTGCAGGTTTTAACTGTTTTGGTGGTGGTACAGGCGGTGCAGTTATTGCATTTAAAGTGGCCAACCACTGGGCTTAGCTGCCTCATGTTATTTACAATATTAGCTGTGGGAGGATTTTCATACGCATGAATCAATCTATCTTGTAGATTCGTACCTCTCTTGAAAGCAAATAGAGGCTTCTGCTTAAGTTCAGGGAAAGAGTGTAGTAAATTCCACTGTTTCGAAATGATTTTTTTAATTGCATTTGAATGCGTTCCAAAGGTGGTTATGCAGACTATGTTGGTTTCATTAGAGCGTTCTTTTATTGTTAACAAGGCATCACGGTCTTGGTACCATGCTCTTTTCATGGATTTTCTTAATAGTCTACCGGGATAACCCCGTGAAAACAACTTATCTTTCATTTTTTTTGCTTCTAGGAAGTAGTCGTCCTTATATGTACAGTTTCGCCGAAGGCGAAGAAACTGCCCAAAGGGTAGACCATCTTTCAACGCCTGAGGATGATGGCTAGTGTACTTTAGTAATGTATTTCTGGCCGTTTTCTTAGTGAATAAGGTGGTAAAGAGTTGTTTATTAGTATCCACTTTGATGTTAATGTCTAAGAAAGGCATTTCAGTGTTGTTAAACTCAAGGGTAAACTGAAGATTGGGGTTTCTTGAATTTAACCATATGTGAAATTCCTTTAGTTGGTCAACTGTACCTTCCCATATTAAAAACACGTCATCAATATAACGTAGCCATTTTAGAATCCTTGATGAAAAGGGGTTGGAGGAGTGCCAGATGTAATCATCCTCAAACTGTGCAACATAAATGTTGGCAATATCTGGGGCAAAAACTGCGCCCATGGCTACGCCTTTTTGTTGCTGGTAGAATGTGTTTTGATATAAAAAGAAGTTTTCGCAAAGAGGCAATCTTGTGCATTCTATAATGAAATCAGTGGGAACAGAGTGGGGTCTCGGTCTTGTTTCCAAGAGTTTATAGAGTAAATCTAGGACCTCACTTTGTGGAATGTTTGTATATAAACTCTCTATATCCATAGAGGCTAATATACTAGTTGTTGTATCAAAATGGAATCCCTCGACTTCATTTATTACGGCCGTGGTGTCCCTGATGTATGTGGACCGTTCAATGGCAAATGGTCTTACAAAAAAATCCGCATATTGTGCCAATGGTTTGAGGATTGAGTTACATCCCGAAACTATCGGGCGGCCAGGGGGATTGCTAAGGTCTTTGTGCACCTTCGGGAGCATATATATCACTGGTATAGTTGGTGTTTTATTAACCAGGAAATATGACTCTTTTTCATTTAGCCAGCCTCCATTGAAGCCTGTTTGGCTTAATTTAAAGATTTCAGTTGTTAGTCTTTTTGTTGGGTCACAGCTTAGTTTCTTATAATGAGCTGTGTTAGAAAGTTGTTTCATCATTTCCTCATCATATTTAGATTTCTGCCATAGCACAATGCCTCCACCCTTATCTGCCGGCTTCAATAATGCATCTGGTAGAGTCTGGAGATTTCGTAGGGCTACTTGTTGTTCTCTTGGTAGATTAGATGTAAATCTACGTGGTGTTTTAAAGAGGTTCTCTATTTCAAGTAGTGTGGCATTTTTCAAAGGTGATGATGTCTTTGTTTATCATAGCATTGGGTGGATAAAAGGTGGAAGGATTTCTCAACCCTGTATAGCCAGGTTTGGGGTCAGATATGTTGTTTGAGAAGAAATTTTTCAACCTCACTGTTCGAAAAAAGCGATACAGTTCTAGCTTCGTTTGGAAAAGATCATTCCTGTAAGTTGGTACAAAACTTAGTCCATTTGAGAGGACTGCCATCTCTTGTTCCGATAGTTGGTAGGATGACAGATTGAAAATGGGTATGGATAGATCTTGGTTTACCATTCGTAATAACGATTGCGGGTTTGTCGGAACCCCGGAGTGTATTGTTTCCGGTACCATCCCCGCTTCGGTGGTTGGTGTCTCCCTGGGGGTCTGGAGCCTCGCTGGCCCTGCCCTAAAAAAGGGGATTGATGGGATGTTGATGGTTCCTGATCGTTGTGGCGATAGTTCGAATTAAAGGATCTGTCACCACCGGATTCAGAGCCACTTTCAGAAAATGTCACTCTTTTGGACGATTGATTATTAGGACCCTGTGTTGTAAAGAAGTCCTTTCTTAGATAAGGAGAATGTGTTTTCTTTATTATATCTCTTTATATCGTTTTGGAGTTTTTCTGTTTTTTTGTGGGAATTGAATTCCTCAAACTCTCTGATGGTCTGTTGTACTTTGTCTAACAGGAGTTTGCTATTAGTGATGGAGCTATCGCCAGAGATCTTTTTTTCTAAGGCTTCAATTTCTTTAGTTAGTTTTGTGATCTGTCTAAGAGCAGTTTCTATGCTTAACACCATCCAGGTGCGTGAGCATCGGTTGGCTGAAAAGCTAAAACCAGTCTTAAATTCCTCATCATCAATGAAAATTATTGGAACATTACGAATTTGTAAACCTGCCGGTATGATATTGGCGTTGAGACAACCTGTTAGAAATTTTGAATGCAATTCAGTGCGTACTAATTTCTTTTTCAACCTTTCCAACTGGTTCAAGTCTGATTCATACGGTGCACTGGTAACTGGGCCTTTATTCCCTAAAAGAGAAGGGCCAGATGCAATTTTTAGCATGTATTCATCGCTGTAAGCTAAGGTTTCAGCCTCAGACATTTATTGTTCAAATTCTTTGAACGAAAACACCAATGAAAGAAAGAAAACCACTGATTAAAGCGGCTCACACCAGACAATCGTCTGTGCAAGATAAGTTTTAGAAGGAGTGAGCAACCCGAAATACCCTTGAGGGCTTGGGTAATGAAGTTTAAAGGGTAAATTTGCCTTCAAGGGAATTTGTTCAAACTGTATTTTGTTTGATTGAAATTATTTCCAAAAAGGATCAGTCACTTATCCTTAAAATGAATCCATCAACAGTTTTATAATTCAACAAGAGCAATGCATCAACATATAACATGTAAACATGAAAACAAAAACACAAGGTGTATACGAAAAATATAATTTTATCAAATAGCTCAATCAAAGAAATCAGCTACATATACAGATCAATAAGTAAATAAAATTAGGGCTGTAGGTACACATATAAATAAATTACAGAGTGACACAACAGAACCTAAAAAGACACCTATCCCAAATCACATTGAACCAAACAAAAGAAAGGGATAAGGTGTGAAGTCGACGTTTCGGTTTCTCTGACGCTAGTTTGCTGAAACCATCCTCAGGACTGTTATTAAGTTATGGTCTGTATAGAGATTGTTATCTGTAAATCAAGAGATAATTCACAATTACAATATAAAACTAAATATTAACGCAACACCCTGGTGGAAAAGACATTTCAGACAATTCAGACAATTCACTACAAAAAAGACATGCTATATACCAAGAAAGACATTTTACACACACATAAAATATTTACAAAAAATAACTATCAATTTAAAAGTGCAGTCATTTTGGAAAAGACATTTCATTAAACCATACAAATTAATCCAACCGTGAAAAAAATTATTCGTAGTCTTTTCTAATGGACATGTATCCAAGACCTTATCAACAAAGTCAACCTATATATACAATTGCTTGAGATTTAGTAAACACGATTCTATTTGTAGTTTCAAAGTAGACGGTTATCATATGACTCTGATGTATTGTTACAGATAGCCTGAGTTCTACTGCTTGGACCATTATAGAGTCCATGATTAAGGTCCTTATTTCGCTAAATGACATAGACATTTAAATCATACTTCAAGCTTAAAACAGAGTGACCTGTTACCTTAACATGTATTTTAATACGGATGTTTTATGAGACCATGTGAGATAAGGGAGTTGAGTACCTGTGTAACAGGAATGACTGCATCCCGTAGATAACTGTTCGACAAAGATGCTTTATCGAGTCTAGTGGAAAATAAGGGTTCAATTACACAGTCTGTTTTTGAGGGTAAACATAGAGGAAAGATATTTGGGTGAACACGTACCTATTCGCTATTGAGTGGGGAGCTGTACTTGATAGTTCAGGCTTGCGACGGGATGTTCCTCATCGATATTCAAGAAAATACAATGGAAGCAGAAAGAATCTGCAAAATGTAATAATCGATATTACTGGCTTTTCATCTATGTCTTAGTCAATTGGCTCTATACCATATGTGGATAGGTCTTACCCGGTATGTATGAAGTTGTGGTATCAAAATATCCAACTAGAGCAAATATAGACAGGGGTCGATGATATATGAAGCAGTTATCAATCCTGCATCACCTAGCCCAGGTAGAAAAGAGACATGTGTATATGAACAACTCGTGTTTCTCATAGACCAGTGCCACAACGTTAGTTAATACAAAGCGTCTGTTCAACCAGTATATATCTGGAATTGCCGCTTAGTATCCACTCATGTCAGGTTACATTAGGTCGGTTATCTTTATCGGTACACCGCTTTAAAGGTTAGATATGTCCGATATACGCTCATTCTGGACTCGCTGTTAAGATATAACGGTGTATCGACAGACATTTTAAATGTCTGCGCAAGAGCGTAATGTGCTGTTTGACTAGAGTACTTCAAAGTAGTCTGGGAGTTTACCATCAAGTTAAAAGTCTCAGAGAAAACGTTACGTGCTTCTTAAAAATAACGGAGGCTGCAGGGAAAGTTACGCACAACTGAGCCAAAATGCTCTAAGTATTCAGAGATCTCATTGTTAAGCACAACGTTGTTAAGACGGTAGTGCATAAAGGCTTAGTTACGCCTCGTGATAGAGCCTCGAGATGATACGAGGAGGCTAAATCCTAAGCCGAACAAAGAGTGGCCACAATTCAACGCAAATCTTACCTAGTATTCGGTGCGGAGCAAAATCAAAGCACGTCTCGTCTGTACGGACCAGCAAGTGGTAACTGATTACTCACTTGTATTTAAAGCTACATTGTTTGGAGATAGAAATAGGACTGTACTTAGCAGCCATCTTGGACTAGTCAAGGGACTAGGAAGTTTATGGGTTTATTCACAGAACATCCGTTTGTTACAGGGTATGTCAAATAAAATAGGAGATGATACCAGTTTGTTACAAAAACCATTTATAACATTGACATTTCCTATTTCTTGAAGGAGTGTGTTAAGCACACATGAGTTCATTAAAACAGTTGGTTATTCATAATAATCGAACTCCTTGCAGTCACAATATTGTTTTTTTTAAATGGATCAAAACTGTTCACGCCAGGCATGCCAATGCATGCCACTCTGTTGCTGAGTTAAGGCCACATTTGACAGTGTCGGTAAGGCATATAAGTTTGCCTTCACGTATGGTTAGTATTTTATCACTGTTGTTCTGCCTTTTATTTGGTTTTATTACTTCCAAAACCCACCATGTCATTTCAGTTTCCTTATGGCCCAATCTTAGAAAATGTTCCACTAAGGGAGCTGTCTCCTTTTTACAACGAATGCGCGACTGATGTTGTAGAATGCGCTTTTTTATAGGCTGAATTGTTTTGCCTATATAGTGTAGAAGGCAAGGGCATTGAATGCAATAAACCACATTGGTGGTATTACAATTTGAAAAACTTTTGTTAGTGAACTTAATGTTGTTAATTGTGCAGGTTTTAACTGTTTTGGTGGTGGTACAGGCGGTGCAGTTATTGCATTTAAAGTGGCCAACCACTGGGCTTAGCTGCCTCATGTTATTTACAATATTCGCTGTGGGAGGATTTTCATACGCATGAATCAATCTATCTTGTAGATTCGTACCTCTCTTGAAAGCAAATAGAGGCTTCTGCTTAAGTTCAGGGAAAGAGTGTAGTAAATTCCACTGTTTCGAAATGATTTTTTTAATTGCATTTGAATGCGTTCCAAAGGTGGTTATGCAGACTATGTTGGTTTCATTAGAGCGTTCTTTTATTGTTAACAAGGCATCACGGTCTTGGTACCATGCTCTTTTCATGGATTTTCTTAATAGTCTACCGGGATAACCCCGTGAAAACAACTTATCTTTCAGTTTTTTTGCTTCTAGGAAGTAGTCGTCCTTATATGAACAGTTTCGCCGAAGGCGAAGAAACTGCCCAAAGGGTAGACCATCTTTCAACGCCTGAGGATGATGGCTAGTGTACTTTAGTAATGTATTTCTGGCCGTTTTCTTAGTGAATAAGGTGGTAAAGAGTTGTTTATTAGTATCCACTTTGATGTTAATGTCTAAGAAAGGCATTTCAGTGTTGTTAAACTCAAGGGTAAACTGAAGATTGGGGTTTCTTGAATTTAACCATATGTGAAATTCCTTTAGTTGGTCAACTGTACCTTCCCATATTAAAAACACGTCATCAATATAACGTAGCCATTTTAGAATCCTTGATGAAAAGGGGTTGGAGGAGTGCCAGATGTAATCATCCTCAAACTGTGCAACATAAATGTTGGCAATATCTGGGGCAAAAACTGCGCCCATGGCTACGCCTTTTTGTTGCTGGTAGAATGTGTTTTGATATAAAAAGAAGTTTTCGCAAAGAGGCAATCTTGTGCATTCTATAATGAAATCAGTGGGAACAGAGTGGGGTCTCGGTCTTGTTTCCAAGAGTTTATAGAGTAAATCTAGGACCTCACTTTGTGGAATGTTTGTATATAAACTCTCTATATCCATAGAGGCTAATATACTAGTTGTTGTATCAAAATGGAATCCCTCGACTTCATTTATTACGGCCGTGGTGTCCCTGATGTATGTGGACCGTTCAATGGCAAATGGTCTTACAAAAAAATCCGCATATTGTGCCAATGGTTTGAGGATTGAGTTACATCCCGAAACTATCGGGCGGCCAGGGGGATTGCTAAGGTCTTTGTGCACCTTCGGGAGCATATATATCACTGGTATAGTTGGTGTTTTATTAACCAGGAAAGATGACTCTTTTTCATTTAGCCAGCCTCCATTGAAGCCTGTTTGGCTTAATTTAAAGATTTCAGTTGTTAGTCTTTTTGTTGGGTCACAGCTTAGTTTCTTATAATGAGCTGTGTTAGAAAGTTGTTTCATCATTTCCTCATCATATTTAGATTTCTGCCATAGCACAATGCCTCCACCCTTATCTGCCGGCTTCAATAATGCATCTGGTAGAGTCTGGAGATTTCGTAGGGCTACTTGTTGTTCTCTTGGTAGATTAGATGTAAATCTACGTGGTGTTTTAAAGAGGTTCTCTATTTCAAGTAGTGTGGCATTTTTCAAAGGTGATGATGTCTTTGTTTATCATAGCATTGGGTGGATAAAAGGTGGAAGGATTTCTCAACCCTGTATAGCCAGGTTTGGGGTCAGATATGTTGTTTGAGAAGAAATTTTTCAACCTCACTGTTCGAAAAAAGCGATACAGTTCTAGCTTCGTTTGGAAAAGATCATTCCTGTAAGTTGGTACAAAACTTAGTCCATTTGAGAGGACTGCCATCTCTTGTTCCGATAGTTGGTAGGATGACAGATTGAAAATGGGTATGGATAGATCTTGGTTTACCATTCGTAATAACGATTGCGGGTTTGTCGGAACCCCGGAGTGTATTGTTTCCGGTACCATCCCCGCTTCGGTGGTTGGTGTCTCCCTGGGGGTCTGGAGCCTCGCTGGCCCTGCCCTAAAAAAGGGGATTGATGGGATGTTGATGGTTCCTGATCGTTGTGGCGATAGTTCGAATTAAAGGATCTGTCACCACCGGATTCAGAGACACTTTCAGAAAATGTCACTCTTTTGGACGATTGATTATTAGGACCCTGTGTTGTAAAGAAGTCCTTTCTTAGATAAGGATATGTGTTTTCTTTATTATATCTCTTTATATCGTTTTGGAGTTTTTCTGTTTTTTTGTGGGAATTGAATTCCTCAAACTCTCTGATGGTCTGTTGTACTTTGTCTAACAGGAGTTTGCTATTAGTGATGGTGCTATCGCCAGAGATCTTTTTTTCTAAGGCTTCAATTTCTTTAGTTAGTTTTGTGATCTGTCTAAGAGCAGTTTCTATGCTTAACACCATCCAGGTGCGTGAGCATCGGTTGGCTGAAAAGCTAAAACCAGTCTTAAATTCCTCATCATCAATGAAAATTATTGGAACATTAGGAATTTGTAAACCTGCCGGTATGATATTGGCGTTGAGACAACCTGTTAGAAATTTTGAATGCAATTCAGTGCGTACTAATTTCTTTTTCAACCTTTCCAACTGGTTCAAGTCTGATTCATACGGTGCACTGGTAACTGGGCCTTTATTCCCTAAAAGAGAAGGGCCAGATGCAATTTTTAGCATGTATTCATCGCTGTAAGCTAAGGTTTCAGCCTCAGACATTTATTGTTCAAATTCTTTGAACGAAAACACCAATGAAAGAAAGAAAACCACTGATTAAAGCGGCTCACACCAGACAATCGTCTGTGCAAGATAAGTTTTAGAAGGAGTGAGCAACCCGAAATACCCTTGAGGGCTTGGGTAATGAAGTTTAAAGGGTAAATTTGCCTTCAAGGGAATTTGTTCAAACTGTATTTTGTTTGATTGAAATTATTTCCAAAAAGGATCAGTCACTTATCCTTAAAATGAATCCATCAACAGTTTTATAATTCAACAAGAGCAATGCATCAACATATAACATGTAAACATGAAAACAAAAACACAAGGTGTATACGAAAAATATAATTTTATCAAATAGCTCAATCAAAGAAATCAGCTACATATACAGATCAATAAGTAAATAAAATTAGGGCTGTAGGTACACATATAAATAAATTACAGAGTGACACAACAGAACCTAAAAAGACACCTATCCCAAATCACATTGAACCAAACAAAAGAAAGGGATAAGGTGTGAAGTCGACGTTTCGGTTTCTCTGACGCTAGTTTGCTGAAACCATCCTCAGGACTGTTATTAAGTTATGGTCTGTATAGAGATTGTTATCTGTAAATCAAGAGATAATTCACAATTACAATATAAAACTAAATATTAACGCAACACCCTGGTGGAAAAGACATTTCAGACAATTCAGACAATTCACTACAAAAAAGACATGCTATATACCAAGAAAGACATTTTACACACACATAAAATATTTACAAAAAATAACTATCAATTTAAAAGTGCAGTCATTTTGGAAAAGACATTTCATTAAACCATACAAATTAATCCAACCGTGAAAAAAATTATTCGTAGTCTTTTCTAATGGACATGTATCCAAGACCTTATCAACAAAGTCAACCTATATATACAATTGCTTGAGATTTAGTAAACACGATTCTATTTGTAGTTTCAAAGTAGACGGTTATCATATGACTCTGATGTATTGTTACAGATAGCCTGAGTTCTACTGCTTGGACCATTATAGAGTCCATGATTAAGGTCCTTATTTCGCTAAATGACATAGACATTTAAATCATACTTCAAGCTTAAAACAGAGTGACCTGTTACCTTAACATGTATTTTAATACGGATGTTTTATGAGACCATGTGAGATAAGGGAGTTGAGTACCTGTGTAACAGGAATGACTGCATCCCGTAGATAACTGTTCGACAAAGATGCTTTATCGAGTCTAGTGGAAAATAAGGGTTCAATTACACAGTCTGTTTTTGAGGGTAAACATAGAGGAAAGATATTTGGGTGAACACGTACCTATTCGCTATTGAGTGGGGAGCTGTACTTGGTAGTTCAGGCTTGCGACGGGATGTTCCTCATCAATATTCAAGAAAATACAATGGAAGCAGAAAGAATCTGCAAAATGTAATAATCGATATTACTGGCTTTTCATCTATGTCTTAGTCAATTGGCTCTATACCATATGTGGATAGGTCTTACCCGGTATGTATGAAGTTGTGGTATCAAAATATCCAACTAGAGCAAATATAGACAGGGGTCGATGATATATGAAGCAGTTATCAATCCTGCATCACCTAGCCCAGGTAGAAAAGAGACATGTGTATATGAACAACTCGTGTTTCTCATAGACCAGTGCCACAACGTTAGTTAATACAAAGCGTCTGTTCAACCAGTATATATCTGGAATTGCCGCTTAGTATCCACTCATGTCAGGTTACATTAGGTCGGTTATCTTTATCGGTACACCGCTTTAAAGGTTAGATATGTCCGATATACGCTCATTCTGGACTCGCTGTTAAGATATAACGGTGTATCGACAGACATTTTAAATGTCTGCGCAAGAGCGTAATGTGCTGTTTGACTAGAGTACTTCAAAGTAGTCTGGGAGTTTACCATCAAGTTAAAAGTCTCAGAGAAAACGTTACATGCTTCTTAAAAATAACGGAGGCTGCAGGGAAAGTTACGCACAACTGAGCCAAAATGCTCTAAGTATTCAGAGATCTCATTGTTAAGCACAACGTTGTTAAGACGGTAGTGCATAAAGGCTTAGTTACGCCTCGTGATAGAGCCTCGAGATGATACGAGGAGGCTAAATCCTAAGCCGAACAAAGAGTGGCCACAATTCAACGCAAATCTTACCTAGTATTCGGTGCGGAGCAAAATCAAAGCACGTCTCGTCTGTACGGACCAGCAAGTGGTAACTGATTACTCACTTGTATTTAAAGCTACATTGTTTGGAGATAGAAATAGGACTGTACTTAGCAGCCATCTTGGACTAGTCAAGGGACTAGGAAGTTTATGGGTTTATTCACAGAACATCCGTTTGTTACAGGGTATGTCAAATAAAATAGGAGATGATACCAGTTTGTTACAAAACCATTTATAACATTGACATTTCCTATTTCTTGAAGGAGTGTGTTAAGCACACATGAGTTCATTAAAACAGTTGGTTATTCATAATAATCGAACTCCTTGCAGTCACAATATTGTTTTTTTTAAATGGATCAAAACTGTTCACGTCAGGCATGCCAATGCATGCCACTCTGTTGCTGAGTTAAGGCCACATTTGACAGTGTCGGTAAGGCATATAAGTTTGCCTTCACGTATGGTTAGTATTTTATCACTGTTGTTCTGCCTTTTATTTGGTTTTATTACTTCCAAAACCCACCATGTCATTTCAGTTTCCTTATGGCCCAATCTTAGAAAATGTTCCACTAAGGGAGCTGTCTCCTTTTTACAACGAATGCGCGACTGATGTTGTAGAATGCGCTTTTTTATAGGCTGAATTGTTTTGCCTATATAGTGTAGAAGGCAAGGGCATTGAATGCAATAAACCACATTGGTGGTATTACAATTTGAAAAACTTTTGTTAGTGAACTTAATGTTGTTAATTGTGCAGGTTTTAACTGTTTTGGTGGTGGTACAGGCGGTGCAGTTATTGCATTTAAAGTGGCCAACCACTGGGCTTAGCTGCCTCATGTTATTTACAATATTCGCTGTGGGAGGATTTTCATACGCATGAATCAATCTATCTTGTAGATTCGTACCTCTCTTGAAAGCAAATAGAGGCTGTCTAGTGCCTTATCTCACATGGTCTCATAAAACATCCGTATTAAAATACATGTTAAGGTAACAGGTCACTCTGTTTTAAGCTTGAAGTATGATTTAAATGTCTATGTCATTTAGCGAAATAAGGACCTTAATCATGGACTCTATAATGGTCCAAGCAGTAGAACTCAGGCTATCTGTAACAATACATCAGAGTCATATGATAACCGTCTACTTTGAAACTACAAATAGAATCGTGTTTACTAAATCTCAAGCAATTGTATATATAGGTTGACTTTGTTGATAAGGTCTTGGATACATGTCCATTAGAAAAGACTACGAATAATTTTTTTCACGGTTGGATTAATTTGTATGGTTTAATGAAATGTCTTTTCCAAAATGACTGCACTTTTAAATTGATAGTTATTTTTTGTAAATATTTTATGTGTGTGTAAAATGTCTTTCTTGGTATATAGCATGTCTTTTTTGTAGTGAATTGTCTGAATTGTCTGAAATGTCTTTTCCACCAGGGTGTTGCGTTAATATTTAGTTTTATATTGTAATTGTGAATTATCTCTTGATTTACAGATAACAATCTCTATACAGACCATAACTTAATAACAGTCCTGAGGATGGTTTCAGCAAACTAGCGTCAGAGAAACCGAAACGTCGACTTCACACCTTATCCCTTTCTTTTGTTTGGTTCAATGTGATTTGGGATAGGTGTCTTTTTAGGTTCTGTTGTGTCACTCTGTAATTTATTTATAGGTGTACCTACGGCCCTAATTTTATTTACTTATTGATCTGTATATGTAGCTGATTTCTTTGATTGAGCTATTTGATAAAATTATATTTTTCGTATACACCTTGTGTTTTTGTTTTCATGTTTACATGTTATATGTTGATGCATTGCTCTTGTTGAATTATAAAACTGTTGATGGATTCATTTTAAGGATAAGTGACTGATCCTTTTTGGAAATAATTTCAATCAAACAAAATACAGTCTGAGTCACAAAAGAGGCAAATCTGGAGTGGCATTCGGGACAAAATCAATGCCATAGGTGTGACCCAGCGCACCATAGAGGACATCAGGAAGAGGTGGTACGACCTCAGGAAGACAGCAAAACTAAGGATGGCAGAGAGACAGAGGCAGGCTGCCAAAACAGGTGGAGGAAAGAACCGAGCCCCAGCACCAACACCACTGGAACTGATGGTGGAGTCCACCATCCAGCCGGAGAATGTGAGTGGCATGGGAGACGCAGACAGCTCCGCCAGAGCAGCAAGAAAACAAGATAAGAAGCATGCCCAGCATGCTGTGCTACCCCCTCCCCAACCCCAATAGCCATAGTGGCATTGGGGCTCCCACTCCACTCCATGTCTTACTGATTACCTGCAATGCATTATGGGTGATGTAGTCAGAGGGAACTTATGTATAGGACAGTCAGGCTAGCAAACACAATAGCATGGTAAAGTAATTGGCTACCTCAGGACAATCACTGTGCTCTGTAGGCATGATGTTTAATGTAATTCCATTGCAGACAGAGCAGTGAGTACATCTACATTTGTGTCATTACAGGCGAGTCATCTCGCAGTGCAGCAGAGGGCAGAGGGGAGGCAACATGAGGATGACAGCATGCCTGCAGGGACCACAAGCTCAGCGCCATCACAGCCATCAAATCCTCCACCACAGCCATCACCACAGCGCCAGGGAAGGCCGGAATCCCCTCTCACCCAGTCCCCACTGCGACGATCACCACCACCACCACCACCACCACAGTCAGGCAGGAGGCATGCCATGGCCACCCTCCAGCAGATGGAGGAGTCGTCAGAGGAGGGCACAGTGGGCGAACAAAGTCCAATACATGAGGGATCCAACAGGGAGAGGGCTGGTACTCCATCTGAGGGCGCCCACAGTTCATCCCGACGCCGCAGGGCAAGGCCGGACAGTCCAGAAGCATCCGAGCAGGGTGAAAGTGTGTTTGCTGGACTGGAAGGCAACATGCTGAAGGTCCAGCGCCTGCAATGGAGGGAGATGAAATCAATGCACAGGGAGGTGGCACACATCAACAAGCACATGCACAGGATGGAAAAGGGCATCAGTGCAATGGGAGACAACTTGTGTGCGGGAATGGAGAGAGTATCAACCTCTGTGGACAACCTCTGCAGCCAGCTTGAGCAGGACCGTCTTGGCAGGCGCAGGGAGAGGCAGAGGCTCCCGGCCTATACTAAGTCCGTGAACCGGCTGGCCACTGCAACATCACTGATTTGTCGCAGGTCCATCACCATGCAGGAGGAGATGGCGCATTGCAGCAGGGATGTGGCCAGGGCGATGGTGTCTATGACATCAGCTTTAGAGCTCCTGTAGAATGCTAAGGCGGCCACAATGGAAGGAGGGGGGGACAGTGAGGAGGCTACCAGCCGTGGTAGCATTACGCCCTCACCTACCGAGTGCAGGAGGCGCAGTGAACGTCACGGGGCTGCACAGGAACAGTCCAACACACCAGGCAGTGTTGCTAGGGAACGTGCACGTGCAGCGCGTGGACGCAGGAAGTAGAGACCTATGCCTGTTGCCATACATGAGATGGGTGATGTAACCCATGTCCGATTGGACATAGGTCACAATACTGGAGGTGTGTTTAATAAACACCTTCACATGTAACTGTTACTGGCTCTGTCTCGTTACTCACTCAGAAATAGTTTGACGTAATCTCTGCCCGTCTCTGTCTCCCATCATGTTCATTTGCAACACCAGCTGCGCGGGGCTCTGGCTGAGGGTTGTCCTCGTCCTCAGAGTCAGTTAGTTCCACTGCTGTTCCTTTTTTGTGGCCAGATTGTGTAGCATTGCACATGTAGCAATTATCTTGCAACATTTGATGGGGCTGAACAGACATGCACCTCCAGTTTTGTGGAGGCAACGGAATCAGCTTAAGAGCAATCCAAATGTGCGCTCCACCACGTTGCGTGTGCTCCTATGTGCAACATTGTATCTCCTCTCCCTTGGGGTGGTTGGGTTGAGATATGGTGTGAGTAGATAAGGCCCGAGGGCATATGCGCTGTCACCAATGTACAGAAGTAAGTGCCATGAATTTGTGTGACCAACAGGTTGAGCCAGGGTGTACATCAGGGTGTGTCACATTGACTTACCTAGTAGGAATCCGTCTCCGAATTCACCAGCAAGCAGACGTGTATGGATGCCACTGTTCCGGAAGATGTACGAGTCGTGGCTACTCCCGGGGAATTTGGCCACGATGTCAGTTATAATGTACTTGGCATTACATATCACCTGCACATTGATGGAGTGGGTGGACTTGCGGTTTCTGTAGATGTATTCACTTGCTGCAGGTGGGCAGATGGGTATATGGGTCCCATCGATGCAGCCAATTATGTGTGGGTAATCTGCGCAAGTTGGTAGTACTCCAGCTTGGTCCTCTGCAGCTCCGCCTGTGTACTGGGGAAGGTAATGTAATGTTCCATTCTGTCCATCATGGCATCCAGGAAGGTGTTGAAGAAACGGGATAGACAGCTCTGTGACACACCACCCACTGTGGCTATCACACCCTGGAAACTTCCTGATGCAAGGAGGTGCAGGCAACAGAGTACTTGGACATGGGTTAGGATTGCGGGGGCCCTTGGTGTCTGATGCTCCAGATAGGGTTTTAGGTCCCGTATTAGGTCAAGGATGGTATCTGGGTGCAGTCTGTACCTTTCATGGATTTTAGGTTCAGTCAATTGGAACAATGTGATGCGTAGTCTGTACACCCGCTCTTCCCGTCTCCAGATCCTCACTCCTGCTGCTCTCAAGCGTAGCCGCCTTGCTATGAGGTAGAGGGCCGCCATTGTGTTCACACAGATGCATTTTGGGCCTGTTTTTATGCACTGCACCTGATTACCACCTGCTCAGGAAAAGTGGTAAATACCGATTCGTTATTACCAAATTTGGTCATATTCGGTAATAGCGAGGTTTGCTACATCGCGTTTTTGGGGGTTTTACCGATTCGTTATTTCCGATTCGGCATTCATTGTTTCGGTATTCTCAGATCAGTAAATAAGGAATCGGTAATTGTTTATCGATTCGTTATTATCGAGTTCAATTTGGTATTACGTACATCTCACATGGCTAAATACCCGTCGGTAACGCCAAAATCGACCCGTTTTCGGTGTTACCGACAGGTATTTGGCCACCTACATAGGGCCCTTAGTCCATTAGTCACAGTGTCCAGAAGGTACATCCGTTTGCACTCCCTTAGGTTAAGGATAGGGCACAAGTCCCCACCCCATTGCCCCAATGACACTTTATCAAGTACCACCCACTTAATTGAATCTGATGAGTGTGTGTGATTTATAAAATGTTCAACAAGCGGGCCCCTGTGGTATTGCATCGAATTCTGCTGTAGTGCTGTAGGATTCGTGTTTTGATTTTTTGTCTAGTTTGTCCGATGTATTGCTGGTTGCATGGGCACAGGATGCCATAAATTACATCACATGAAATGCAGTTGATATGTGCTTTAAGTTCTATGGTGCGATGCTTGTAGCAGAATGTTTTGGTTTCGATGGTCATCTTACATGCCTTACATTTAGTACATTTATAGTGCCCCACCACTTCAGGTAGGTTCCACATTCTTTTGATGGTCTGTTTGGGTGGCATCTCCAAAAGTGAGCAAACAACATGATCTCTGATGTTTATGGCCTTCTTGAAAGCATGCATCGGAGGTTCTTGGACTTCAGGTCGTCTGAAATTATACCTCAGTGTCCAATGATTACCTGACACTAACTGAGCTCCTTAGGAACTGAAGTTGACACATAATAAAGAAGCACTTAATGGTGCAAGAACTAGGAATGGACAGGGCAGCTTCTTCCACTAAGAAGAAGCATCAATGCCTTTGCTTTTTAAAACTAGACCCCCCCGAAGATGAGATGAGGTTCAGCATGTTATTGTGTGTTCTGATGTATAGGCTGAGAAATAGTGGCATAGGGCCCGATTTAGTGCTTGACAATTGTGTACTCTGTGGCAAATGTGACGGATATCTAGTCTGCCTTATTAGAAGTGCTATAGGATGCAATGACTTGTAATAAGTCGGGATTAGATATACGTCACGTTTGTGATTGAGAAATCTGCCCATCAAACTCTAAATCTGCCTTCAATCTGTTAACTGCTCTGTGCACATTGCAAATCGATTTCTCCAGTTAACCTATGAAATAGCCCAAGAGGCCACATTCTAGTGATGCGAACTGTACTGTAGTAGAAATTCTGGTGGGCAAGATAGTCGTTATTTGTATAGTCAATTTTCAACAGGCACAATGTATGAATGCACAAAAATTGGGACGATCCTTCTCAAAAGTTTCTGATAAAAGAAGCCTAACAAACAAGTTACTTACCTTTGGTACTGATATAACTGTAAGAAACATAAGTTAGTTATAGATTCCTTACCTTAAAATTACCCCCAGGGGCCAACTGCCGAGCATGGCGGCAGCTTGAAGAGGGAGCTCCGCAAGGCATAATGGCCTGCGCACACATCCGTACTCATATCCGTGATATCGCCCGCTCGAAGGAGCGACATCGGCTTAGGAACGCAAGCGGCACTCACTGATCCGCTCCCGGTGAACGTCTGATGCTGGGAAGTGCTCCGTTCTGAGACGGACTGCTGGGGCCTCTAACTGCCCGGCAGCACCGGCCTGGCGTACCTGGCGGACCCGGGCGGAAGTGCGCCCTGCCCGGCTGAGGCGCGCTGACACCAGCCGGCACCTGCAGTCCTCCGTACAAAGAAGTGCTTCGACGCTCCATGTCACCGGAGTGAGCCCCTGAGGGAGCGACATCGGCTGCTTCACACCGGACTGGCTACGCATATCGCCCACACGCGGAGTGAACACCCTCGCAAGCGGGGACGTCCCTGAACATCGGCGACGCCATTTTGGGGGTGAGAAGAGGATTGGAAGTACCGCTCCCACCGCGAGGTGAGACCGAGTGAGCCGGGGACCCAGCAGCGCACCCGCAGATTCGTGCATCGGACATTCGCCCAAGCCTACCGGGGGGGGCGGACGCTGCTCCTTGTCCCGTGGCACACAGACCCTGTCCTGGGGGGCGTCTGTTGTAGAATCCGAACTACTGGACGGAGCTGTGACCTCTTGGGGAATCCACCCCGGCGCTGCTGCTCAGAAACGCAGCGGGAATCTGACGCTGCATACAGGGTGCTCCCTGCCCAGAGAACGCCGGCAACGCAACACAGCGCTGGTGCTAGGCGTGCTACAACGACCACAAAGGAGCGGAGTGCACACGTGGTGGGCCACACGACAAAAGCGCTGAGACCGGCCTCCTAGCAAGTACGACCCCACGGCCGTGATTTACTGGGGCACTGTGGGTAGCGGTGCAGGCTCCTGTTGACGATAGGAACCTCGTCCGACCACACATAGCCTGACGACCGGTGAACTACAGAGGAGACCGGGCTGCACGACAGTGAGCGCGACGCCATGGCAGGCAAAGGCACAAGAAGTGCGACGACGCAAGCGAAACTTGATAAATTTGCGTATAGTCAACATGGACACTCTCAGGGGGGCGGGCGCGAATCCTCTTTTGCACCTCCGGACACAGAAGGGACAAGGAAAGTAACCCTGGAAGACATTATGAAAACCCTCACTGAGGTACAAACAACAGTGGGCACTATTTCCTCCGAAGTTAATTTGCTGAGAGCGGACTTTAAGAAAATGTCAGAGAGAGTGTCCCAAGTAGAGGTGGTCACAAAATCACTCATTGAGGACACTTCGGACCTGCAAGTGGCGATGGAGCGAATGAAAAAAGTCATGAAGCAACTACAGGACAAGCTGGATGATCAGGAGGGGCGCTCCCGAAGGAACAACGTCCGCATCCTAGGCCTTCCGGAATCGGAGGGGAAGGGCGCCATGGACCTGTACATCGAAGACCTTATCAAAAACAAGCTACAACCGAAGGGCCTGTCAAACTTCTTCTCTGTTGAAAGGGCGCACCGGGTCCCTGGGGGTGCGGCCAAACCGGGAGCCACGCCGCGACCTGTCCTGGCTAGGCTATTCAACTTCAGAGATAGAGACGCCATCTTGCAGGCGGCAAGGGTCGCACCGCCTGTAAAAATTCAGAACTCGACTTTGGCCTTCTTTCCGGACTATACGGCAGAGGTGGCCAGGCGCCGGAAATCCTTCACTGAAGTGAAAAAGACGCTACGTGACAGGGGCCTGCCCTACTCGATGCTTTTCCCCGCCAAATTGCGGATTGTAGCCGAGGGAAAAACATGGTTTTTTGACACACCTGAGGTGGCACGAGAATGGCTGGATGGATGGAGGCAAGTGGGCCAACCCCAGCGCCCGCACAGGGACCGCCAGAACCAACGCAACGGGAGGACGACGGAGCACCAAACCAATAGCCCTACGACTGAAGAGGGAGCCGCGGGACTGGACTCTGATCTAGAGAGAGACCCTCTCGACTCAGGCCAACCTGTTAGGGGTTGATTGATTGTGCTGCATATGGACCGGCACGCTTGCAGCCCTTGGGACCTCGTAGCTGATGGAGCTGAGTAGGGCGGGCATTGGCCGATGCCTGTGGGGGACTCACCAACCCCACGAGCAAGTAAGATAGATAGGGTTGGGACTAAGCACTCTGCCAAGTTGGGGATGCGGGCGGGACATCGTCCGTGGAGCAGAGGAGCAGGGAGGGGGTGGGGGGGGAAAGTTGTATCTAAAAGTTGAAATGTTAGGAGCGGGTAAACATACCAAGAGTGAGCTACTCATGGACTAACATGTGGAAATATTGTGAAGGTATGACAAAGACGGTATATACCAGTTATTCATGACTGATCCATGCCCAATTCAAGATGGCGAACGTTATATGTTGGAACACATGTTTTCTCCATTTCTCCTGATTGCAAATACCGCTGACATGCAAATGCGATCTACATATGTTAATGTGAATATGTATTTTACCATCCTGACAATAAAGATTTTTCACAAAAAAAATTACCCCCAGGAGTCAGAATCGATCCAGAAAGTTTTTCGTCAGCAGTACCTCTGCGCGTTGGAAGGTGGCGTCGGTCAGCTTGGCGTTCATTGTTGGCGTTGTGTCGCCCGGATGACGTCGCAGTAGCTACTTAGACGTTGCCGACACGCGCTGTTGTCAGTTCTATACACGACTTTCCGCACCAGAAACGCGGAGCCATGCAAGACACTGACCAATGGTGCACAAAACTAGAGCCCTGAAAGGATAACCTTAACCCTAGAAATCATTTCGCAGAACGGGGAGGATGGGTGGGGCGGTAAGGAATCTATACCTATCTAATGTTTCTTACAGATATATCGTTACTGAAGGTAAGTAACTTGTTCATCTGTAAGAAACATGTTTGTTATAGATTCTTTAACTTAGAATAGATACCCCAACAATACCAACCCCGGAGGTGGGAGTGCGAACCAAGATCACACCAGAAAGTAGGCATCTCTCTGGACTTTACTGTCAAAACAGTAGTGTTTCATTAAAGTGTGCAATGAAGCCCACGTAGCTACTTGACAGCTGTCATTCAGAGGAACGCCTCGTTCCTGAGCAGTAGGAGGTGCCGTCGCCCTGGTGGAATGGGCGCGCAGCCCCACTGGAGGCTCCTTTTTTTGCCAAAGAATAACAGGTTTTGATACACAAAATAACCCATCGGGAGATAGTTCGCTTGTGTATGGCCCGACCTTTCTTGGTGCCCACGTACCCAACAAAGAGCTGGTCATCCACCCGGAACTGTTTGGTGCCGTCCAGATAAAAGGAGAGCACACGTTTTGGGTCCAGACTGTGGAGCCTCTCTTTCTCCTTTGAAGGATGCAGAGGCAGAAAGAAGGTGTGCAAAGTTACGGTCTGCCTGATGTGAAAGGAAGTGACAATCTTGGGCTGAAAGGATGGATGAGTCCTACGGACAACTTTGTTCGGATGCACAAATAGAAAAGGAGGCTCTGAAGAAAGCGCCTGGAGCTCGCTCACTCGTCTGGTAAATGTGACGGCTACCAGGAATGCAGTTTTGCGAGTTAAAAGCCTCAAAGGACAGTTGTGAAGTGGCTCAAAGGGAGCACACATTAAATAAGGTAAAACCAGGTTCATGTTCCACTGAGCCATAACGAAGGGAATGGGAGGAAAGAGATGAGTTATGCCTTTCAAGATGCGATTTACAATTGGGGACTTGAAAAGGGAAGGCTGATCTGGAAGCCGCGGCACAGCAGAGATGGCCGAGCGATGTCCCTTGATAATATCCAGAGCAGAGCCCTGCTGGGCCAAAGAATGGAGGAACAAGAGTACCTCAGAGAGAAGGGCAGAAAGGGGATCCACCGACATTGCTGGGAACCAAGCCACAAAGTTGTTCCACGACAGGTGTATATCGTCTAAGTGGAGGGACGCCTGGCTTCCAAGATTACATCGCAGACTTCGGGAGGTAGTTCGTATGGCGTCAACTGCCGCCGCTCAATCTCCACGGAAGCAGGTGGAGCCTGGACAGGTTCAGCTGGAGGACCGTCCCCTGTTGCTGTGACAGGAGATCCTGCCGAAGAGGCAAACAGGTCGGAGGATCGATGGCCATGCTGAGCAGCTTGGGATACCAGACTCTTCGTGCCCAATCCGGAGCCACAAAAATTACTTGGGCACGGTCGAGCCTGATCTTCTTCATTACTCTGGGCAGAAGTGGTATAGGCGGAAAGGTGTACAACAGATCGCAACTCACTCGTGACGAAAAGCATCGCTGAGCGAATGCCGACTTTGAAATTCCAACATGCAGAATTGCTGACATTGCGCGTTCGGTGACGATAGATCTAACCAAGTCTCTCCCCACTGTTAAAAGAGACCTTGCACCACCTCCAAGTGAAGACGCTATTCGTGATCCATCATGCATCTGCGGCTGAGTTCATCTGCCCATACATTCAGGGAAACTGCCAGGTGTTGAACCACCAGGGAAATGCCCTGATGTTCCATCCATGTTCAGAGGTGAAGGACCTCCTGACATAGAGTTCACGACCCCACCCCACCCTGTTTGTTGCAGTACCACATGGCGGTGGTGTTGTCCATGAACACCTGCACTACTCTTCCACAGACAGACGGAAGGAATGCTTAAAGTGCAAGACGAACTGACCAGAGCTCCAGAAGGTTGATGTGGAGCCCGGACTCCGTCGGATACCAGAGGCTTCTGATCTCCACCTCTCCCATGTGGCCGCCCCTTCCCTGAAGGGATTCGTCCATCACCACTGTGAGCTCTGGGTGGGGAAAGGAGAGAGATCTGCCGCTGACCCAATCCTGGTTTGTGAGCCACTACTGCAGTTGATGTCCAGTGCCCTCCGAGATTAGGACGCAATCAGACAGATTCCCCTGATGCTGTGCCCACTGGAACTTCAGGTCCCACTGCGGAGCCCACGTAAGCCACCTGGCAGGATCGACTAGCAGGATGCAGGAGGCCATGAGGCTCAGAGTCATCCTGACCGACCAGGGATAGAGGCTGAAAGATCGGAATCATAGCGTGAATATCCCAGACTCGCTGTTTGAGAGGATAGACCAGAAACTGCGTTGTGTCCAGACCCGCTCCGATGTAGAGGAGCTTCTGAGAGGGAATCAGGCATGACTTCGGAAAATTGATTAAAACCCCTATCGAATGAAGGAAGTCGGCCGTAGTTTGGAGGATTGAGACAACTGCCTGGGGTGAGCCCGCCTTCAACAACCAGTCGTCGAGTTAGGGGAAGACTGAAGCCCCTGATCTGCGTAGTAGAGCTGCGACCACCACCATCACTTTCGTGAACACCTGAGGGGCGCTGGTAAGGCCACAGAGGAGCACTGTGACCTGAAAATGCTTGTGGTCTACCGTGAACCTCAGGTAACGCCAGTGGGCAGGCAGGACGGGGATGTGAATATAGGCGTCCTGCAAGTCCAACGCTATCATCCAGTCTTCTGGGTCGAGGGCAGACAAGACCTGAGCAAGAGTCAACATCTTGAACTTCTCCTTCCGGAGGAAGCGGTTGACATTCCTGAGATCCAAGATAGGATGCAGGCCCTTGTCCTTCTTGGGACCAGAATGTAGTGGGAATAACAACCACCACCTACTTCTTGGCCAAGAGAGCTATAACTTCCTGCAGGAGAAGGGCCAGATGATCCTCTGACATGCAATGGGATTGCAGTAGCATGGCTGGAGGGGTGCGGCGGCAATAGCCTGGGAAATCACTGTCCGGGCCTCCTCCATACATTGAAGCAGCACCTGCGCAACCGAGTCCCACACAGAGTGGGAATAACGGCACAATAGACATGCAGGTTTTACCTACCGCAGTCCCAAGCTGGCGGAAGAGAACATTTTCTTTCCAAGATTATCCAGATTCTTAGATTCCCTTTCCGGTGGAGCAGTAGGGAATGCGCTTTTGGAAGTAGAGTCTTGGACCACCAAGCTCTCAGGGGTGGGATGTTGGGAAAAGAAATTGGGGTCGCCTGGAGCTGGGCGGTGGCGTTGGGCAATCATCCTAGCCACGGGAGCCCCGTGTTGGGCCTGGACCAGGTGCCGAAAAGGACGTGAGTAAGGGCTTCATTAAACGGAAGCAGAGGCTCTGAAGAGCTTGCCGCCGGCTGAAGCACCTCTGTCAGGAAGTTAGTACTGACTGCCACTGTAGGGAGTTCAAGGTTGAGAGCCTCTGTGTATGACGCTCCCTCCAATGTAGCCACAGTAGGAGGAGACAACATGCCAAGGTCACGGGAGGTATCCAGACCACTGGCATCCCCCAGTTCCTCTCACCAGTCCTTCTCAGATTCTACCTGACCAGTCAGAGGGTCACCTGATCCCTCCCAGCCCTCCTCATCATACTCTGGGTGGCAATCTGGCTGAAAAGGAAACCCAGGAGTGACCAGGGGCACAAAAACCCCACTCTGCATCGGATCTGGCATCGGGCGACGCCTGTCCAGCTTCGGGTACACACCACCATGGAGGCTGGGGTCGAAGCCGGGTGGTGGGCCGACCGGCGTCAAATGCAGTAATGGTCCCGGAGAAAGAGGCGTAATCAGGTCAACCAGCGCCGATCCGGATCCAAGCCTGGATCCAAGAGGAGTCTGCGGCGCCAAGGCCGGAGCCATCGTGGAGAAGGCCTAGACCCCCCAACCGCGTCCGCGGGCCTGAAAGCGTGCCGGTGGGTTCGGTCCGCCCAAAGATGGCATGTATCACCTTGCAGAATGTACAAAGCTGGGTGGGAATCGCTCCGGGTCCAGGGTAGGGAGGGAAAAGCAGAGTCGACTATGGGGCTCCACCCACGGAGCCACCAAAGGGGCACCACCCGCATCCCTTGTCAGGTCAGCCGACTGACGAGGAGAAGTCGTAGAGCGATGATGCTTCTTCGACTTCTTCTTATGCTTCGACTTACCCGACCCCGAGTGCGAAGACTTTGATGACTTAGACGAATGGTGGTGGCTTCGCCACCGGTCCCTCGATCTCCCTTGCAACAGGGACCTCAAACGCTGCAGAGCTGACTGCCGGGACTCAAGCAGTCTTTGGGACCGCTCCCGCAAAGCCTTCGGCGCCATCGACCGGAAGTCGGAGCACGACTTGGGGCCGTGGTTGCGCTCCAGGCAAAAGAGGCACACGTGGTGCGGATCCGTCACAAACATCAGTCGCTTACAGGAACTGCATGCCTTGAAGCCGGGCATCCCTCGTGCACCAGGAGTCGATGGACTTAAAAAAGAAGTCAACATCAGCGCGCGAGGGCGGCGTCTAAGTAGCTACCGCAATGTCGTCCTGGCGACACGATGCCAACGACAAACATGGAGCCGACCAACGCCACCTTTCGACGCACAGAGGTACTGCTGACGAAAAACTTTCCTGATCCAGTCCGACGCCTGGGGGTAATTCTAAGGCAAGGAATCTATAACTAACAGGTTTCTTTCAGATTTGTTGATATTGCCAATCTGCCAGACGGGTTTACGTTCTGAGTCATAATAGATTTCCAGAATTTTAACCAACTTCCTTGGAGCCAGGTATTGACCTACTGTGGGCTACAACCATAACTTGGTTGGACAACTGAGATTTGTTCTTTCTTCCATTTTATTTCTTATCTTTAATCGTGGACTGTCCATTTATTATGAGCTATCCAGCTGTCCATAGCCAAGTAGTTGCTGGAATGTTGCCTTGAATCATTGCTGATGGTCACAGATAAATTATAAGAAACACTGGAATCAGAATGGATCCTTTCCCAATTTAACTCCTGAAAGTGGCATTGAAAATGTTGTATGGACCAGCTAACTAAACTAAATAGGATAAAAAAAACTCGCTGATGCAGAAACAGGCAATAGATGCTAAATTTGATGCTGACAAATTGTATGGTTCATAGTTTCAAAAGTTGCAGCAAGGTCTAAAAACACCAAGGGCCGTTCTCCACAACTTTCCAGCTCCATTTTAAGTTCATGGAGGAGGGCCGTTAACTAGAAACAAATATGTGAGTGGCTCTATTTTCTACCTTCATGTTGCAGTCTACATTATTTTCCCCCACCAAATTTTACATGGTAAAAGAGTCTGGCACCATATTGCTCTTTTTCCTTCCTCCGCTATGCCTTATTTCCTTTTTTTAAGTGACAGCAATGGATGCATAAATGAATTAGTGCAAGCCGAATTTTGACCGGGTGGTGCTTTGCACTTAAGGTAACAGTGTAGTTCTTTGCTACTATGCTCCTTTTGTCAATCCAGTCACTGTTGTACCTATGACACCCTTTCCTCTGTCTTCTCAACTGACTTGCTGCAGTACTTTAGTACTCTAGGTCATGGGTCGGACTCTAACTCTTCTAACTTACGTAGCCTATTGCAGTATTTGCAGTGAAGGACCCGGTTAAGCTATCAAGCTAATAGCCTGTCAGAGCCTGCTAAACTGCAAAAGCAGCTGGGCGCACATGCTGCATCTGTTGGTTACCACTTTGGTGGGGGTTACATATTGCCCCAGGTCCCGTTCACACATGGTGACCTAGCCTTGTGACCCTGTTCTCCCCACTATATTATAGAGCCAGCAGTTATGTCTGAAGGTAAATCTGCAGGGGATTTTGGGGGGGCTGTGAGTAGTTTTGGGTCTGGAAGGCACAGGGTGTAATGTGGCTGGTTTGGTCACTCTCAGCCGGGAAACCTGACACCCACAGCTACTCTATACTTCAGTGAGTCTCTAGCACATCGAAGGAGCTGGAACATCGTCTGATCTGCACGACCTCAACATAATCTCCTACGCCGATGACACTCAGCTGATCCTCTCCCTCACCAAGGACCCCATCACCGACAAAGCCAACCTCCACGAAGGAATGAAGGCCATCGCAGGCTGGATGAATACCAGCTGTCTGAAGCTGAACTCGGACAAGACGGAGGTCCTCAGCCTCGGCTCTAACCCTTCAGCCTGGGATGACTCCTGGTGGCTGACGGCACTGGTGGCAGCCCCGACACCCACCGGCCACGCACGCAACCTGGGAATCATCCTTGACTCAATGCTCTCAATGATGAAACAAGTCAACGCTGTCTCTTCCTCCTGCTTCAACACCCTCCGCATGCTCCGCAAGATCTACAGATGGATCCCGACAGATACAAGAAAGACAGTCACCCAGGCCCTCGTCAGCAGCAGACTCGACTACGGAAACGCCCTCTACGCGGAAGCCCCAACCGAGCTCATCAAAAGACTACAACGCATCCAAAACACCTCGGCACAACTGATCCTCGACATACCACGCCATAGCCACATCACCCCCCACCTGAGAAACCTGCACTGGATCCCCATCAACAAGAGCATATCCTTCAAGCTCCTCACCCACGCACACAAGGCACTCCACAAGACCGGCCCAGCCTACCTCAACAGACTGCTCTCTTTCTACATCCCCAACCGCCAGCTATGCTCCGCCGACCTCTCACTCGCCACCGTCCTGCGCATCCGAAGAACAACCACTGGTGGGAGATCCTTCTCTCACCTCACCACCAAGACATGGAACACCCTCCCACTGAGCCTGCGGCAGACCCAAGACCTGCTGACGTTCAGGAGGATACAAGACCTGGCTGTTCGATCAGTAGCGCCCCCAGCGGGTATGTTGTGCGCTTTACAAATGATTGATTGATTGATGAAACATAAACCAATAACATCTGATGCAATTCCAGGCTTGCCAGTAATCAGTTTATCCCAAATTAATGCCTGCACTACCGGACAGAGTGAATCTACTCAGACAAGTAAGAGCCCAATTAGGATTCAAAGATCGAGGATAGTGAGGAGGAAAGAGGTAATAAAAAGACAATGTTTAACAAAGCAAAGATTGTTAACAATTACACACTTCCTCAAGTCACAAGGGTTTAGAGCTCAGCTAGGAAATCCCAAAGGGAAGAAATTATTGGAGAATTATAAGGTCTCTTCACCTGTGGTTATAATTGATACATCAATCAATCAATCATAGCATTTGGAAGAGCCAGGTCTTGAGGAGTCTCCTGAAGGTTAGAATGTCTTCGGATTGTCGTAGGCGAATGGGGAGGGTGTTCCACTTCTTGGCGGCGAGGTGGAAGAATGATCTGCCACCGGTGGTCACTCTTCGGATGCGGGGGACGATGGCGAGGGCGTGGTCTGCGAAGCGGAGTTTGCGGGCAGGGGTCTAGAGGCCGAGTCGTCTGTTGAAGTACGCTGGTTGGGTGTCGTGGAGTGCCTTGTGTGTGTGGGTGAGGAGCTCAAAGGTGATCATCTTGTTGATGGGGAGCCAGTGCAAGTCTTTCAGGTGAGGTGTGATGTGGCTGCGGCGGGGGATGTCGAGGATAAGGCATGCGGAGGCGTTCTGGATGCGTTGGAGCCGTGTCAGGAGTTTGGCCGGGGCTCTTGCGTAGAGTGCATTGCCGTAGTCCAGTCTACTGCTGACGAGGGCCTGGGTGACCGTCCTTCTAGTTTCGGTGGGGATCCACTTGAAGATCCTACGAAACATGCGGAGGGTGTTGAAGCAGGAGGAGGAGACGGTGTTGACCTGCTTTGTCATATACCCCATCATTTAATAGCACGTACAAAACAAATGCAATTTTATCTGGGGAAGGCATCTATGATCATTATTTAAATAGACTTCCTGCCTGGTGTCAAGGTCCTGGTGATCAACAGTCAGACAAAGAGAGCACCATAATTAGCCACCAGTGAATTCCCCCATAACACATTCAAGCTGAAGCAAGCCATTGTGAAAGAAATGCTCCATTACAAACTTTATGTGTCCAATAATAAAATAAGGATGTAACTAAAATGAAAGGTGTGTTCTGACAAAGCTTAGTCCAATTGTGAGCCATGACATAAAGAAGACTTTGTTTCATGAAGCGAATAAGAAATCTTCAATATGGGAGCCATGGATAAAAACTTTAAGCCCAGTGAAATAAGGTAGAAAGGGATGAGGATTATTGGAGGGAGCTGTATTGTGCTAGTAAAGAACGATCAATGGGCACCTTTTGGGATATGGTGAAGTGGGGTAGGGGGATCAAAAGGGGAGAACCAACTAACTACGTTTCACCCAACCTCTGGGTCTCTCACTATGCGTCTCAGTTTGCATCTATAGATATGGCCAGTGAAACGCGGGAAGATCCTATCGTCTCCAATAAGGATATTACTCCGTTACACTTTGAGAGAACCGAGGTTGAAAAGATACTGGGAATTATCCCGAAGTGCAGAGCCCTAGGTTTGGACCAAGTTCCAGCCGATCTATTTATGCACGATAAGGAGGTTTGAGCACCGTATATTCAATCTCTAGCAAATGGTATTGCCAATGGCTCACCCATACCTGATACCTGGAAGGGTGCCGAGATCATTCCGATCTTTAAAAAGGGGGAGCGCTCGGATCCAGGAAATTACAGGCCAATAGGTTTAATAGACTGTATACAGAAGGTGGTAGCAAGGCTTGTTCTGCAGAGAATCCAAGGGTGGATTGAGGAGGAAGAAGTATTGTCACCTCTCCAGGCAGAGTTCCGCAGTCATACAAGCACAATAGACCAAGCTTTTAAATTTGCTTTAATTTACTGGCGCGTGGTATTTCTGGGGGTGGGTACGTTTTTTGCTGCATTTGTTGACCTTAAATCAGCTTTCGACTTGGTGCCACAAGCTAAAATGTGGGATATCCGTGTAGACCAGGGCATGCCACTAGACATTTTGTCCTTTTTAATGAAACTACATGATGACAATTTTGCCCAAGTTCGATGGAACCAACTAGGGAGCGTAACAGACATGTTTCCGATAGCCAGGGGAGTACGCCAAGGGTCTGTACTGGCCCTGACCCTCTTTTCATTGTACATCAACAGGGTGATCAACTACTATGAGTATCACCCCATTGATGCCCCCAAGTTGGATGGTAAGTTGATCCCCCTGTTTATGTTTGCAGATGATACCCTATTCATTTCTAAAACACAACAAGGCCTGCAAAGGCTATAGATGTTTTTGAGGTATTCTGCAAGGACCATGGACTTTCCATAAATGTGAGTAAGACTAAGTTCATGGTCCTCCATAAGTCTAAGTGTGTGAGAGGGAGAGTGGTTATGAATGGGGTTCAACTTGAACAGACTCAGGTTTTTTCATATCTGGGTATAACCCTTGCTTCGAAACTAGACTGGAAACACCATACCACTCAGTTGGTCACGAAGCATGCCCAGTTAGCAGGTGCCCTAACAAAAGAGTTATGTCTCTCCCACACACGGCCAATTGCCCCAACACTTGAGATTTACGATGCAAAGATTGGTGCAGCAGTCCTTTATGGGGCGGAACTGTGGGGGTACAGTAATCTTGCCCTATTGACTAGTGCTCAAAATACATTTTTAAGGGGAATTATGGGCCTCCCAGTTTCCACCCCCTTGGTTCCCCTCTTTCATGATCTGGGATGCCAACGTCTGGAGGATCTGGCCCGGTATAGACCGGTGGCATACTGGGGAGATTGTGGGTCACTCCGGATCTCTCCCAGTATGCACGGGCATTTCTTGAAGTCAGAGATGCTGACAGGGCACATAAAATCCCATGGATGAGGGAGGCAAGGGCAACATATGTTGCTATGGGTCTAGCCAGTTTGTGGGAGGATCCAATAGCCACACATTCCCACCCAGAATTCTTTTTAGAGAACTTTACTGGAGCATGGTTTCACTGAAAAGATTTGGTAATTGTAGCAGTCCGTCATTAACAGGGGACTTCTTGGAACTAAAACATTCAATTGCTCTTGAGGGATATTGGGATTGTATTACCGTTCCTGAGGATAGGAAGAGATACCATCAATTTAGGGTTGGCACAGTTCCCATTAATTCCTTCACTGCCAAATGGAGCAGTGGTTACAATCCCAGTTGTCCCTTCTGTCCCACACAACGGGAAAGTATTGCCCACATCTTATTTATCTGCCCAGAATACAAAGCCCCAAGGCAGACTTGGTTGAAGCCTATCTGCTTGCAGATGGGACTCAAAACAGGCTGTGAGCCTCTGAGGATTCTAAAAACAAACAGCTCTCAGCCTGTGGCCATAGCTGTTGCAAAGTTCCTACACTGGATGTGGATAATTCGAGCACGTAAATCATGTTTACAATGATTATTCACGGATCCTTTTTTTAATAAAAACACACTATGATTATGCTGCCAAAAAGATTATAAATGGATATTAACTGTATATGGAACCTTCTGTTTCCCTTTTTTCTATCTTTTACATTTTTATTATGTAATTAAATGCAGTGGCGGTTTCTGGTTAAGGGCGTCGGGGCTCCGCCCCCTTTATTTTCATCCCCCCCAGCGTCGGCATTGCTAATGTAAATAAACTCTTTAAGGGAAGTCTATTATAAAAAAAAAATTACACACGTTTGTTGGGGGCAAGGTAGTTGATGTGCTGACACACTGCCAGCCAGTCCGAATTACATTCCTAAACTTCCTGCCTCTGGGCGAGCCCTGGCGCTTGAGTGACTGAGACAAATGTATTTGCCGGGCGGATGAGCTCACATCCCTGAGGTCTGTGAGGTCATCAGCTCGGCAAAGACATTGACTCGAGCTCCAGTCTCCACCCCCTGATGACGTGTGGGTAAAGTTTGGCCCGGGCGCTTCAGGTTGAAGCCCTGAAGCACCGGGGATCCACGTCAGTCAGGGAGAGGAGATGATGGTTACCCCACCCTTTCCCGATTCGTCACAGGGGGTGGTACCTGCCCTATGACGAGTTGTGAAGGGGTGGGGTAGAGGCTGCAGTTTATGCTGTATGCGTTCCGAGGTTTGCATTAGTCATGCGTGTCAAGCCTCCTTCTGGAACACAGTGTCATTCCAAGCTGAAGCACACCTCGGTGCGAGTGTTCAGCTGTGAAATATGCCGAGGTGAGGGAGTTGTCTCAACAATTTTCTCTCAGGCTGGCCGGGGAGCTCATCATTCCGCTCATAAATGGTTTGTGCGTTGTGTAAAATGAGTTATTATTTTTATGGCAAAAGAAGTCCACAACAGACGGCTTCGGTGGGGGAGGCTGTCTCGTCCGGTGAGGGCTCCTTTAAAGATGTCTCCTCAGACGCCCCAGCTCAGAGACGGCCCCGGAGGAGCATCTGGGAGTGAGGATGTGGGGAGGGCGCCGTTTCCTGGGAGAGGCCTCTGGGGCCAGGGGGGGACTGGCCTCTCCCTAGCAGTGCCACCCGCTGCCTGCCCTTCCACCTCGTCTGCGTGTGCCAGGCTCGGCCTCTCTCACAGGCGCACAATAATCCATTTAACCCGCATCCTGAAAATATCTAAAATGGAAGCAAAGGGGATCAAGCATGTCTTTGTGCATTAAATGGATTAAATCGTAATGCAGCAGCAGTCTGTATCCGTGTGCCAACCCCACAATCTGCATACGTGCCTGTACACAAACAAATGTAGGCCCTTGGAGGGCAAGGAGGGTCTTGAAAACCTTCTAGTTCCTGGTGTGAGAAGTGAAAGGCTCTCTGTCCCTGTGCCAATCCACACACTCTGTATATATGCCAGGGCAGAGCCACGCAGTCAAAGGCTCTCTGCCCCTGAGCCAATCCACAGACTGTATATGTGCCAGGGCACAGCCGCGCAGTGAAAGGGTCTCTGCCCCTGTGCCAATCCAGACTCTGTATATGTGCCAGTGCATAGCCACGCAGTGAAAGGCTCTCTACCCCTGTGCCAATCCACATTGTATTTGTGCCAGTGCACAGCCGCGCAGTCAAAGGCTCTCTGTCCCTGTGCCAATCGACAGAATCTGTATATGTGCCAGGGCACAGCCACGCAGTGAAAGGCTCTCTGCCCCTATTCCAATCCACAGACTCTGTATATGTGCCAGTGCACAGCCCCCGAAGGTAAAAGGTTCTCTGCCTCTCTGCTAATCCACAGAAGCTGTAACGTGCCAGTACCCAGCCTCCGAAGATAGACCTGAAGGGTTCTCTGCCCCTGTGCCAATCGAAAAATCTATACATACACGTATATATGCCAGTCCACAGCCCGCTATGAAAGTCTCTCTGCCCCTGTCCCAATCCACAGAATCTGAATGGTGCCAGTACCAGTCCCCGAAGTGAGACCTGAATGGCTCTCAGACCCTGTGCCAATTGAAAGAATCTGTATACGTGCCAGTGCACAGCAGGCTCACCAAGGAGAGTTGGTCTGCAAACCTTCTTCCGAGTTTTTTTTAACATGTTTAGAATGACTGTTTTCCATGACAACTTTTGGAAACAGCATTGTCGACAGTCTGCTCATCTTTATTGGAACCCCCGTTGTATCCACGCACTCTAAGATAACATAATGTATCACAATAGTCCCTGGTCGTCAAGCACGGACGAAATCTATGGATTAACTGAACATTACTGCCAGTGCATCAAATGTAAATTGTGTGTGCAATTTTCAGCCAGTCTAAGCAGTTAAGCCAGCAACAATCTGCATTCTGGGATTTGTAGATTCACTTTGTCCACCGCTCACTATAAAACTTGTGTGGCAGCATTCCATTGTAGTTTGAGCTGTGATATCACAACACTGCTCCAACCAATCCTTGGACTTGGTATGCTGCGTGTAAGTGCTGTCAATGGCCTGAGTGGGTGAGCGAATGTATTGATGAATAGTTGCACATTTGTGTGTTTTGCCTATGGACTCGGAGACAGGTCTGAATGGATTATTTCGGGCCTGTAGTCAGAGAGGAGACAGAAGCCATGCTGACAGGACAACTCCCGTGGAACCTAGCAGGGGTCACTCACACTGGCATTCTAGAACAAGCCCTCAGGAAGGTAAGCGCCATGGGAAAGTTTGGCAGTGAATACATTTGATTTGATTTGAAATAGAAGTCTTTTTCTGTTTTTGTGCACGTCGTAATTGTATTTTAGAACACCTTAGTTGAAATCTTTTTAAGGGAATGGCATGCTACTGGGACACAACATCCTAATTTAGTTTTGCAGGATTTGTATAAGAGGTCAACTGTAAAGTTTAAAAACGAAGATATGCTTTTTACAACAGAGGGAGTGAAATACTGCCTAAATGGTCTCTATTTAAAAAAAACCTGCATGCTTCACTGCCAAATGTAATGGCATTAGTTTACCCTCATCCGGACGATGGAAATTGAAGTACTTCTTGCTGGTATTCGTGCCATGCATTGAATGCTGTTGGCAAAACCTGAAACTCTCGCATCAATCTTGTTTTTTGTTTTTGCTAATATATATTTCCTCTATTCTGTACAGCTATTTTCAATTTATCATATAATTATATTTTGTTTGCACAGTAATTTGTGACTGCTGGGGCGTTGACTGGTTAATACTAGGGCATTTGTGCTGGCGAAGGGCCTGTGCTCTGCAGCTGCCCTCACAGTCCAGCTGCTTCTGGAACCTGATGTTTGATAGACATAGATGAATACGAGGACAGGTCACAAACCTTATGTCTTATTGCATTTTTCTGTAATGATGACAGTACACTTTTTGGTGGTTGATTAATCAGTTTGACAGTACTTTCCATTTTTCACTGTCCTGTTTTGAGTCTGAGGCCTATTTAATTATTTTGTTTTTCAATCTGTATCTTTTCAAGTAGAGACAATTTGTCTGAACAGTTTCATCGTTGATTTACACTATAAAGTGGCACCAGATACTAAAGTCACATGCAAAGATTGTTTTATGTTTAATATGTTTAATTTATTACATGCAAATATCAGGAAAATGCGCTTTGAATGGTGTCAATACTTCTTACTGGTTGGGCTATGACCAGCGGCGGTGCGTCCATTGGGGGCGTTGGGGCGTTGCCCCATTAGCCATGTGGACGACCGTCATGCTGATGCTGCTCATACATGCTTATTTAATTTTTTTAATTATTTCTGAGAGCGCACTCTCTAGTGACTCGCCTGGAGAGAGCTGTGCCGGGACAAGCCTGACTGAACCGGGGACATCGCACTGCAGAAGGACTGTGGGGGCGGGGCTGAGGCAGTGAGTGACAGCGCAGCAGAATAGAGATGTAGCCAGCAGCTGCAGCAGTGAGTGTGCGCATGTCAAAGTAAGGCCTAGTAATTTTTAGTACTGGCTCAAGCATACGCACACGAAGTACTGCTTCTTTCCTCCCTAAATTGTAACTCGGACATTGGCAGGGACCCGGACGCCCGGGTCTCATTATGGGCAGGAATAACGCTGCTCTTAGCCAATCCTGGTGCAGTAGCGCTGCTAATGCTGCGCCAGGATTGGCTGGAGTCACCGCGCGGTGGTGGTGGTTCATGACGCACTGCAAGGCCAATCACACCATGGCGTATGCAAAGCCATGCAGTGGATTGGCCATTTCTTATAGTGTTGTTGGTACATCACCGCGCCAGGCGCGCTGGCACCTGTTGCGTCACGAGAGAGTGTCCAGCCGTCGTGCCCCTCACCTCGAGCTTGGCTCGCCGCTGTTTGTACTCACTAAGACAACAACAGTACAGTCAATGTAAGTTTTTTACACTGTGTGTGACAGGGCTGCGTTAAGGAGGCTTGGGTAAGAGCATTACCTCCCTGTGATTGGTCTCTCTGTGTTCGCTATGATAGTGACATCTCACAATCGGTGTTTCAGCATAAGCGGGACCAGGCAACAAACAGAGAAAAAAGACGTTCTATAACGTAGAGTGTTTCACCCTCAAATGTTTGTTTAATTGATAACTGACAGCACTGTCTTCATAGGTCACACGGTAATCACAGGGCACCAGAGGGTGGTTGGTTCCCGCTCTGCTGTCCCGTGAGAGGAGCTCGCGGCCCCTTCTATATCCATTCTCGCGGCGGCCGAGGACTGTGATCGGACCATCTGAGGTGGTGATTCTGACATGCGTTCACTTCACACGGACGACACATACACGCACTCAAGCGGACATACTATATGACAGAGTTTGAAAGCTCCCAGTGCACACAGGGCAGGAACATCTGAACAAATGAGCTCCCTTGCATAGTCACCAACTCCACGTTTAAGCTGTTTAGAACTCAATAAACATCCGTGAATGGAATTGCCAAACACCCTGGCATCGAAGAGGTTAAAGTGCTTGCAGCGTCCCTGTTTGTAGCGGAGTTGGACTTGGCGTGTGGACAGCAGTGTGGATTACATGTATGATTGTCATCAATGTCTATTGGCACAATATCAACAAGAAGCTGTGCGTGGTTGATTAGAGTGATGAAGTAACCCACTCACTACTGGTGTCATGGCTGTCACCAAGTGTAAACAGCAATGCCTGCGCATGTCTTCTGTCATTGGTTTATGAAAGGTGCCCTGCGTGGTCTGACCAATAGACAGTGCTGCTACTGACAGCACTTTGAGTGAAGTGCCGGACTAGAGTGAAGAGATGTTGTACTGCAATTAGAAGTACTGATGGTGTCGGAGATGCTTCGATGCACATGAATCAATAGTTGTATCCTTTGTGACCAGAACAGAAAGCAAAATCCTGCCTAAAACCAATGAAAAGAGACATAAATGTTTCATTACATGACTGCATACAGTCCACATGTATCAGTGTGCAAAGTTCCTATTGGCACAACCCCGGCCTGCAAAGCCCAGCGCAGTGGAGGAAGAATTAACCCAGCCTCCACAGGCAGTAACTCCTGGGCTGCGCACCGACTGTTTGCCGGCCACTGCAGCTCAATCTCCATGCGCCAGGCCAGGGTGGCCCCCTCACTCACTGCACCCAATATGTTACCGGAAGGGTCCGCGCCTCACGGCCCCCCATGTCAGTCACCCCTGCCATGCCCTTAACTATAAACCCCTCGCAGTTCTACATATCGCCCACCCCCCGCACCCCTCTACACCTGGGCAGGCCCAACTCTTGGTGCCATGGGATAGCCTTGCCCAAACCCAGCAGGTGATGAGTGGACGCTGGGAGCGAGACCGGCTCTGCCGTCGTCAGCTCCGGCAGAGTTTGGCACTTGGAAAGAAACCCTACTCAGTGGTTATTAGTGCATTCTCTGGGAAGGTGTGGCAGTTGATCTTGTTGTCATGTATCCTAGCACTAGTGTGGCCTTATCATAGATGTGTATTCAGGAGCTGACCGAGTGTTGAATTTTAACATGTTTGGACAAGGTGAATTAAGTGTGAAGTGGCATCCTTTCTGTTGTACTTAGTGTGAGGTTACATTACGATAAGACATTGGAAGATGCAGTTGCTGTCTTACAGGCAGCATGTGTCAGCACTGATAGTGTGCAAGTTTAATTTCTATTGACTGAATAGTGTATCAAACAGCATTTCTTCACTAAGATATGCGATTTACGAATAATAAAAATATAGTCACTGATTGTTAGGGGCCACTACTAGGTGTCATTGAGCCGAGCAAAGGAACAGAAAAGGATTACAGGAATACTGTTTCATTTCGAGATGTTTACTTATGTTCCTTTATTTTCCCAGTAACAGCTTTTTTCAGACACAAAGAAAGAGACCGGAGAGGGGGAGTCAAAGTAAGGGAGGGGCGGATAAAGATGGGGAAAGACTGAGAGAGGAAAAGATAAAGACTTTAACAGCCAGTGTGACACCAAGACAGACACTGAAAGAAAGAGGAAGACATAAGACAGGGACTCTGAGACAGCCAAACTGAGGCAGAAAATACAAAGGCACTCATAGCCTGGGTGAATCCCAGACAGGAACAGAGAGAGCAGTAGGACATGCAAAGAGAGGAAGAGAGAAAGTGGAATATCAGATAGTGAGAGAGGCAGAGAAAGGGAGAGACAGAATAAATACAAAGATGCGGAGGGCCATAATTCGGGATTAAATTGGGAAAGACACAGTTTGACAGAGAGAAAGATTTAGTGACAGTAAGAAAAAAGAAAAAGCCGGAGAAAAGAAGGCGAGAAAGCCAGAGAACAGGAGAAATGAATGGGGAGTGTGAAAGAGACAGAAGAAAAGATGGAGAGAAAGAAGAGAAATATAAAATGAGGAGAGAATAGGGAAATAGGGAAAGAGAGAGAGACAGCACAAGACAAACAGACAGCTGAAAAAAGGGAGAGAAAGAAACTTGAAGAAAAAAACAGAGGACAATGAAGTGACAGGGAGGGAGAGACAGGGAGGCTTCAAACAATGAGGGAAAAAGTGAAATAAGGAGGGAAAAAGGAAACTAAACACATTTCAGATTTGTAGAATTTGTGCCTTTCCACATATGCCTTAAGATTTGTTGCAGATGGAGGTGAAGTTTTTTGATTCTTTGTCTCTGTAGTACTTGCTAGATTTGTTGGCCTTGGCAGAACTTTTTTCTTCCCTGAGTTGGTGTGCCTTAACCCTAGATTTTGAGGCACTCCTTTCCGAGCACTGCAGCACTTCCGCTCCAAGCCTTCCTCCAGGACTAATATTGCGGCCAAAACCCACCTGTCTACATATATGGTTCTGGTCTGGCGGCCCCCTTCTGATCATATGGCGAACTGTGGACATTCACAAACGACTGCCCCTGCACACCCCAACTTACTGCACCCACTGCCGCTGTTTCTTCTAGGCCTGCCTTTCCAGAACCAACACACAGTGCACTAATGGCTTATCTCGGAGGCTCTATACAGCACTACTTGTAAGGCTGCACCTCTTGTTTCACACCTTTACGTTGCACATTGTCCTTATTTTTACAGTATTGTTGTTGCTAACTGAGCACTGCTCAATCCCCCCACCTTTCCTTCCCCTTTGGGGAAGCCAGATGACAACAGAGGGCAGGTGGGAGGGCATGGGAGAGCAAACTGAAAAAGGGGGAAAGCAATCATGAGGTGTTGCCCAATAAGGAATGAAAAGATACATTTTGCCCCAAACGTTTGGTCCTTGTTTTTTCAGTGGAAAAGCCTTAATGTAGGATTCCAAGTGAAGGCAGGTTGAAGAAGCAGTCGTAAGCATGAAGGATGCCTTAGAAAAGCCCCAGTCACCAGCTAAGGGCTTCAGGCACCTCGAGCTCCCACTGGTTAATTGCTGACAAGAAGAGCCAAGGCTAGGCAGCATAGATCACAGCCCATATCAAGTTCCTAAAGGTGTTGTTGCACCAAGGATATTGTTAATGTTTTTCCTAGAGAGAGATCAGAGTTTTGTCTTATGGAAGTTTTGACTCATGGAAAGGTAGCACAGAAGGTTAATGTGCCAGCTGCAAAGAACATGTACCTGATGCATATCACAAAATGCACATGATGTAAATAGGTCAGTGAGTCACTGCTTTTGTCAGAGAGATCCTTTTGTTACTTGCAGTTTGTAAGTTAAAATCCAAACATACAACTGCGAGCTAATAACGGCCATCTAAGAGCTGCATGCAAACTGCAAAGATAAAATTGGAGTGTTAAGTATGAAGCTCTGTGGTTATACTGAATAAGCAGCTACCTATGTTATGACATCTATTAATGTAAGAACTGCACTTTCACAATTGCTTTATTAACCTTCCTGCTTTCTCAAATTTGCTTGAAAATGCACCATTTGTCCATGCTTTTTTCAAAATTTTCTCGGGGGGAAATCCCCCCGAACCCTCCTTAGGGGGTTCGGGCTCGCTCGCTGCGCTCGCTCGTTACGGTGCAGTATGATTATCATTTTACGCCCCCCCACTTACAAATGTCACCAGCCGCCACTGATTAAATGTGTATTAATTGATGTTAAAATGAAGGTTATACGTAATTCAATATATTTACATTATTTTTTTAGTAGATGGACGGACGGAATGTTTGACACATCACCCTGATGTTATTCTGTGTTATGGACCTTGCTACATGATATGATATGTTACCTTCCTGGTTTTTAACTTGTTATTTTTTAATGATGTCTTTTATGATTCAAAAATCGAAATAAAGACTTTATGAATGAATATGCTGTGCTAGTTCCATCAAATAAAATATTGAAATCAATCGCTCAGTTAATTACTACTGATGTTGGGATCCCCTGCGCTGGAGCACAAACAAGCTGCGTTGCACAGCCTTGCACTATGGTGCAGAGGAGTGTGCACGCTCTCTCGCATAGAATTTATACTGGAAGCATACCCTTCCAGTACAAGTTCATATGCCTAGACAAACTTGGAAGTATCCAACGCATTCGATGTGTGATGCGCAATGCAGCACATATGCAATGTGTGTTTATTTTTGAGAAATTAACATAATCATCAAATAAGCTTTATTCTGTTAAAAGACAAACTATAAAAGCATACGTCCATTTAAAAACTTTTTAATAGGGGATTAATCCCCATAGAAGACTATGCAAACAAGCATAAAATATTTTTGGGGCAAAAGCAATAATAAAATGTCTCAACATGTGTTCGTTAATCCATTCATAGAAACAAACACATCCCTAAAATCAGTTTCATAACCTCGTAATAATTCAACATTAGCATTAAAATCAAAGGAAGATTAAGCATGACTCTGCCAGCCAACTGAATACAAATAATGTAAAAGCCCCTTTAGACCAGCCAACCTAATCAGACAGTTCACACAACGGTTAGTCCTTATTGACGAAAATATACTATGTGTTGGAGAAAACTCATTCATTTACCCACTTTTTTCCGGGCTTTAACCACGGAAGAAATAAATATACTGTAACACATACTTGGTCACTTTGAAGCAGTTGCAAATACATCAAGGTTTCTTTACACTGCCTGATATCAAGAGACCTTAAAAGAAGAATTAAATCATACATGTGTAAACGACATGTGTGATTGAGATTGAGGTGTAATAAAATCAAACATGCATGGTGCCAATTCTTTTGCAGCATACATATGGGTAGGGTAAACCACCAAAAGGTGGGCCAGGCCAAGCCTGAACCGTAACAGATTCTGTGAAGTTGTGAAGTCAGGAACCCTTAGAAGGTATGGGGGGAAATATGCTGCAACCATTCCTTTTCCTAGTTCGACCTTCCACCTCTCTTCACTTATCTGGTTTAAATGTTCTCTTTTGGCCAGTGGTTTGACCCGGGCACTTATACACACTGGGTTGGTGAATGTAATAATGTACCCGGGACCACGTCTCAACTCTGTGCGGTTGGCGCCAGAATAAAATGGCCGCCTCAACTTCCGTTACACCCCTTCCGGTTCCGGTCATATTGAACACTAGACTGATACCACATATCTCCCCCCTTTATTCACAATGTAATATTTCAAAGCAAATTAGGAGAAGTCTTACTTGTAGTCCATTTCAAAGTCTTTGAATCTCTCCGGGGTTCTTATGGTTCTTCCAGCTCTTGTCTTTACAGCTCCTTCTCTTCTCCCTTCACTCTGTTCCTCCTGCTCCGGTTCACCTGTTTCTGTTCCTTCCACGGTGCTTCCCACCTTTTCCTTCCTCGATCTGAACTTGCTCCTGTCCTTAGTGCCACTGGTTCCTCTGACTTCCTCGTCCTGCCTCATGACTCTCTCTTCCACTTGCTGCGTGCCTTCTTCTACCTGCTCAGTGCTCCATCCATCACATTCTTCCTTGCCTCCTTCGACATCCTCAATCCCCTTGTCAGTCTCCACTTCCCGCTCCAATGTCTTGCTGCACTTGGCCATTCTGTCTTGCGACCACACCTTTCCATCACTGGGTAGTGCCGATCTGGTATATGGTTCCAACACTTGGAGGGGCGGCGTGAATTTACTCTCTCCTTTCCTCTTCAGGGTCGCCACTTTCACCCTGACCCAATCTCCCTTCTCTAACTCCACTCCTTGTACACCTCGTTTCCTGTTGAATTGTTCGGTGTAGGCCTTCTGTGCTCTTTCTAGATTTCTCCTGACCACCGCTGGTGACCACTTACTTTGCACGACCATTTTCCTCCATACTGTATTGTCTTTAGTAAATGGTTCTCTCCCTCTCAGTACTTTGAAGGGGCTGTACCCCGTGCTCCCTGGCATGATGCGGTACGCCCACAACATTTTTGGCACTTCCTTCTCCCAGTCCAATTCGTCATTTATGGCTGCCTGTATGGTGCCCATGATCACCCTGTTGAATCGTTCTACTTGCCCGTTGCCGGCTGGGTGATAAACGGGTGTGTGCTTGACTTCGATCCCGTTTCTAGCTACAAAGGCATCCCATTTTCCTGACGTGAACTGCGGCCCATTGTCACTTATGATGGTTTTGGGAATACCCTCTTTGATGAACACATCCCTCAAGAAGGCTATCACAGTGTCAGTGTCCACTGCTTCCTTTATGACCACTTCTGGCCACTTGGAGTACTTGTCAATTAATACTATGACATACTTTTGAATACCCTTGGCGTTCAGTACTGGTCCCATAATGTCCACTGATACCATCTCCCATGGTCCTTCAGGCACCGGAAACATTCCCAGAAGCAGCCTCATCAGTGTTTGGGACTTATCCGCCTTGGCACATGACTCACATTGTCGCACAAATCGTTCTACTTGTGTGTCGATTGCTGGCCACCAGTATGCTTGACGAGCCAACGCTTTAGTCTTGATGATTCCTTGGTGCCCTTCATGTAACAAAGTCATCAAGTGTTCTATGATCCCTTGGGGTGGGACCACTTTGTCACCTCTCAGCAGAAACAGGGGATTTTCCCCTAGAGACAATTCGTCCCTCACTTCCCAATACCTTCTTAATGTCTCCTTCAAGTGTCTTTTCTCGGGCCATCCGTGGACCACGTACCCTTTTATTGCCTGTAGGTCTCCGTCCGACTTATATGCCTCTTCCCATTCCTGAGCTCCAATCACCTTCTCCATGTCTTCTACTGTTGCCACCACGTAGTTGTCCCACGGGGAGGATTCTTGCTTGTCTGCGTCTTCCTTAGCTGCTGCCCGGCTTAGGAAGTCAGCTACCTACACGAAGTCCAGTAAGCGTAGCGTCATTTTGGCTATTCTGGGCGTGGGGTGAGCATGTCCGTTGGATGTCAAAACCTTTACCAGGGGTTTATGGTCCGTTTTGAATAGAAACCTTGCGCCCCACAGGAACTGTCTAAACTTTTCCATGGCCCCCACTACCGCCAGCATCTCCTTTTCAATTACGCTGAATTTTTCCTCGTTGGGTGCCAGGGATCTTGAGGCGAAGCTGATCGTCGACATTTGTCCTAGGACTGACCTCTGCGTGAGCACTGCCCCCAGGCCTCGTTCACTCGCATCCGTTGTCAGGATTGGTTCAGTATCCGGGTCAAATCCTGTTAGTGGAATTGTTTAGCTCATTTCTTTTTTTAATTTGACAAACTCCTCCTGCTCCTCGTTGGTCCATCTGAAACCATTCCTTTCCTTGAGCAGTTGGCGTAAACAGTGTGTCTTCGTGGCAAAGTGGGGTATGAATTTACTATAGTACTCGACCATTCCCAGGAATGACCTAACTTCTTCCTTTTTTTCTGGGGCAGGTGCGTCTACTATCGCTTGCATGTTGGATTTCTTGGGTTCAATGCCATGTCCACCAAATTCATGGCCAAGGTATGTGACCGATGGAGCCCCGAGTTTACACTTGGACCACTCCGCCGTCAGTCCATTTTCTTGTAGTGTTCGCAGTACGGTGTGCAGCTTTTCATTATGTTCTTGTTTGGACTTGCCCATGACAAGGATGTCGTCCTGGAAAAACTGAACACCATCCACCTTACGAAAGAGTCTGTGCATCAACTTTTGGAATACTGTGGCCGCTGATGCCAGCCCGAATGGCATCCTGACAAACTTGTAGCACCCGAAGGGTGTGATGAATGACGTGAGGTGGCTGCACGACGAATGAAGTTTTATTTGGTGGTAGGCTGACGATAAGTCCACCGTCGAGAACCATTTACCGCCCTTGGTTTTTGCCAACATTTCACTTATGCGAGGAAGGGGAAACTTGTCGATCAGGATGTTTTTGTTTAGTTCCCTGAGGTCAACGCACAGCCTAACCTTCCCGTTTGGCTTTTGGGCTACCACCAATGGTGAAAGCCATTCAGCACTCTCGATGGCCTGTATCACTTCGCATTTCTCCAGTCTGTCGAGTTCTGCCTGCACCGACTCCCTACTGCGGAAGGGGATGTTCCTCACTTTGTGGATGACCGGTTTGGCTCCCTCCTTTAGCTTGATGAGATGCGTGTACTTGGTTAGTTCTCCTATCCGCCCTTCAAACACTTTGGGGTATCCTCTGCGCCAGGCCTCTATCTCTTCCCTGTCCTCCACGTCCATCAACATGATCTTTTCTACGCCTCCAGGGTTCAACAGTATTCCCAGTGCTCCTTGATCTTTCCAGCTGAGCACCGACGGTCCTTTCAATGCAACATATAGCTTGCGCTCTGCCTTACGTCCTCTGAACTCAAATAGTAGCGGGCAAAACCCTAACATCTGTATTTTCTGTCCCATGTACGTGACCGGCCGTAGGTCCATGGGACGTAGCTCTTCCTTAATAATCGGTTCAAACTTCTCCTTCCACACCTGCCTTTGTACAATGGTGATGGGGGCTCCCGAGTCTGCAATGATCTCGATGGGCACTCCTCCAATATGCATGTCGAGCCGTGGTTTGTCCGATTCTGCGCACCCTACGTCCAAGATCTGGGCATCGATCTAGAGGACTTCCTCTATTTCCTCCTCCCCCGTTAGGGTTTCTTCGTCTTCCTGGGTCTCCTGCTCTATGTACTTGACTGTGGCTCCTTTCGATCTCCTGCGGCACACTTTTTCATAATGTCCGAATATGTGGCAGTACGCACATTTCGCCCTGAACGCTGGGCATGCCTTGTTGTTGCCCAAGTGGGACGAGCTTCCGCATCTGTAGCAGCATGGCCGACCTCCTCTTCCTGTCTTATTGGCCGTGCTCCCTGGTTGAGTGTTCTGTCTGTGGTTCTCTCTGCCTGGCCTTCTCCTTCTTGTTCTGCGTCACAATTCTACAGACCGTTTGCGTCGCCCCTGTGTCCTTCCGGGCAGCTTGGGCGCATCGCTTAGACATTTCCGCCTTCTTCACCAGGGCCCAAACATCTTTCAGGGGGGCATCTCCATTCACCCACAGTTGTTCTTGCACATGCGTGCTCTACGTGTGCATTATGATCTGGACTCTTATCAGATCGTCATGTAGCGTGCCGAACTTACAGGTTAGCGCCAATTTCTGCAACGACGCTATGTACTCATCGATTGTCTCTCCGCCCTCCTGTTTCCTCTTGAAAAAATTGTGTCTGTCTATGGCTACGCACACTACCGGTCTGTAATGCGCGTCGATGTCTTCAAGTGCGTGGCTGAACACGTCGGTGTCGGCCATGTCTCTTGCTTTCTTGACAATGGTGTCATATACCCTGAGACCTTCCGGGCCTGAGTTATGTAGCAAGATCTTCCTCCTTCTGGGGCCTGCATACTCTGCTCCATTCTCTTCTTCCAACGTGTCCAGGTAATTGGGAAAATATTGTTTCCAGTCTTCCCACGGCATCGTGGGTTCCCCCCTTTTTGGGAGGAACGGTACTAGCTGGGTTAAGGAGGAGGACTGTGTCGCCATTTTGCTGTTCCTTCTGGGTCCTGTGTACGTCGGGACTGGCCTGCTCGGCGGGCTGCCTGGAGCTCGTCTCTCGTCTGCGTCTTCCTCACTGTGCTCGCCGCTGGCTGAGCCGCCTCCCGTCGCACGTCTGTGTGCAGTGGCGTTTGCAGGTCGTCTCCGACCGCTCCGTCAACAGCGTTCGTTCCTTCCTCCTTTTCTCGCAGCGCCGCCAGCTTGGTGCGCAAGTTTTCTCCCTACTGCGGAGTGGGGGTTGTCGTGCCCCGGGTGGTGAATCGCTTGTATGGCGTTCTCGCTCTGCCGCCCTTCTCGCTGTGGTAGTGCTGCTCGGGCTGGAATCGCAGTTCAGCTTACTTGTGAGTACGCCACGTTGATTCTCGTGAGGGCCTGATCGCTTCCTCTTGGCCTCTCCCTCGTCCTCTGCCGCGCTCCGGGTTGTCGTTTTTCTTCCTGCTGTCTTCGCCGCTCAAGCACCATGGGTTCTCTTGTCAGATCCCTTGCCTCGTCGCCATTGTAATAATGTACGTTTCATAAACGACAGGAGACTTAAGTAAGTAAACTTTGGTTTATTCCCCGGAGCGCCAGGACCATGTCTCAAATCTGTGCGGTTGGCGCCAGAATAAAATGGCCGTCTCAACTTCCGTTACACCCCTTCTGGTTTCGGTCATATTGAACACTAGACCGATACCACAGTGAACAGCTCAGATCGGTCAATTTGATGTAATGAGAAATTAACATATTTCCCCTTGTTAATGTCTGCTGCAAGTAGGTATCAGTTTCTGAGGAAATACCCAGACTAGCTATTGTAGTAGACTGGGTTCTGCATAAAACCTATGGGTATATCCGCTGCCTCACCTTGGTGGTACCCCAGTAACTCACCTTGATGCAAAGAGATGCAAAGCAATTACAAGGGGTTTTTACAATGAGAAGGTGGCATCTGTTCAGCGCAAAACATCTTCTGTGCAGAATAGGAAATGTCCTTGTGAGAATTTATGTTGCTTTGTATTGATTAGCGTTGCTTTGCATCAGCCAAGGTTTTAGCAAATCTGAACCTAAAAACTCCTTAAGATGAGTTAAAGGACTATGCCGCAAGATAGGGACTGGAGAGGACTGAACCAGCTTTGCTCCATCTCCTACCTCAGTTCCTGATCCCCACAATGATTGTGTACCATTGAATCTGAATTTCGGGTGCCGTTCGTGTGTGGAGCAGGGCAGGGAGCACTTATAATTCAGACAAATTGTGAGTTGCAGCAGCAGAGAACAGTGACTGGTGAAGTGCACGTCTGCTGCCTCAGAGAATATGGTGGTTGAGCGAAGGAAAGCCATGGGCAGGGTTACAGAGCCTCCTTGCATCATGATAGGTCCAACAGCAACCAACACCGAAAGCTCCTGGGGAATTCTTCTTCCTCTATTCAAGCCAAACACCGTAGAAGCCAAGGAATAAGAAGCTGAGAGGTGTAAGGGGACCCAGTGCTCCGAGACCCTGAAGAGCAGTAAACCTCACTGGCCAAGACTTGCACTAGGAAGAGTGGAGTGAACAGAGTAATTCCTCAAATGTCTGTAATTATGAGAATGACCCAGCACGCTACATGATAAAGCTAGAACATCATACTCCTCAGCCAACAAGCAACTCACCAAACAACTGGAACACAACATCCTGGACCCCTCTCAATTCGGATTCCGAACCAACCACAGCATGAGACAGCCCTGATTGCTGCCACTAATGACATACGGGGCACCCCTGGATGCAGCAAAATGACAGCCCTCATACTTTTGGACCTGTCAGCCACCTTTTGGCACCATCTTCCATCACATATTGATCAACAGACTACACCACATTGGAATCCAAGGAGATGGCTTCAAATGGATCGCCTCATACCTCACCAGAAGAGCTCAGCGAATCAGTCTCCAACCCTTCACCTCTCAACCCAAGAAGATCAGCAGCAGCATCCCCCAAGGATCGTCCTTCAGCCCCACCCTCTTCAACACATACATGACCCAGCTTGGCCAACACCATCAGATCGCATGGACGCAACGAACAAGTTACTTACCTTCGGTAACGATATATCTGTAAGAAACATTAGTTAGTGTTAGATTCCTTACCTTAGAATATCCCCAGGTGTCAGTCTGGATCCGGAAACTTTTGCGTAGCAGTACCCCTGCGCGTCGGTAGGCGTCGTCTGCAGGCGTCCCCTACGGCTCCGCGTCCGTCGTCGGCGTCGTGCGCCGTGATGACGTCGCTGGAGTATATAGACGCCACCTCCGCGCGCTGACGTCAGTTCTTTGTACACAGCTTTTCCGCGCCAGAAAACGCAGAGCCATGAGAGAACCAACACTGGTGCCATTTGAAACTAGGGCCCTGAAAGGGATGTCCTTAACCCTAGGTATCAGTTCGCAGAACGGGGAGGATGGGTGGGTTCGGTAAGGAATCTAACACTAACTAATGTTTCTTACAGATATATCGTTACCGAAGGTAAGTAACTTGTTCATCTGAAAGAAACACGTTAGTGTTAGATTCCTTACCTTAGAATAGATACCCCAGCAATACCAACCCCGGTGGTGGGTCTGCGAACCAATACATTCCTACACCAGAAAGTCTTGGAGGACATAACGGCCAAAGAAGCCATCCCTCCGGACTTGACTGTCCAGGCAGTAGTGCCTCGCAAAGGTGTGCAGCGAGGCCCACGTAGCCGCCTGGCAAATGTCCTGCAAAGGGACTCCCCGGCCCAGGGCAGTAGTAGCCGCCGTGGCCCGAGTGGAATGGGCCCTCAGCCCAACAGGAGGCTCCTTCCGAGCCAAAGAGTACCACGCTTTGATGCACAGAACGACCCACCGAGAGATGGTTCGTTTACACACCGCCCGTCCCTTCTTCGCACCCACGTAGCCAACAAACAGTTGGTCATCCACCCGGAACTGGCGTGTGCGATCCATATAAAATGAAAGCGCACGTTTTGGGTCCAGACGATGGAGCCGCTCTTCATCCTTTGAAGGATGCGGAGGCGGGAAGAAGGAAGGGAGGGTGATGGACTGCCCGATGTGAAAAGCAGAAACTACTTTGGGCAGGAAAGAAGGTCTAGTCCTCAGAACCACCTTGTCAGGATGAATGGACAGGAAAGGAGGTTGGACAGAAAGAGCCTGGAGCTCACTCACTCTCCTGGCAGAGGTGATGGCAACCAGGAAAGCCGTCTTCCAAGTCAGGAGACGAAGAGGGCAAGAATGAAGGGGCTCAAAGGGAGCACACATCAGAAAGGTAAGAACCAGGTTCAAGTCCCACTGAGGCATCACAAACGGAACAGGTGGATACATGTGTGTGATGCCCTTCAAGAATCTCGTTACAATCGGGGACTTGAACAAAGAAGGCTGATCAGGAAGCCTTAGAAAGGCTGAAAGGGCAGAAAGGTAGCCCTTGATAGTGCCCAGAGCAGAGCCCTGCTGGGCAAGAGAAAGAAGAAACAGAAGAACCTCTGAAAGAGGGGCAGAAAGAGGATCCACAGCCTTTGCTGTGCACCATGCCACAAATCTGTTCCACCGACAGGCGTATACCGACTTTGTGGAGGGACGCCTGGCTGCCAGAATTACATCACAGACTTCAGGAGGCAAGTCAAATGGCCTCAACTGCCGCCGCTCAATCTCCAAGCATGGAGGTGGAGACTGGACAGGTTCGGGTGGAGGACCGTCCCCTGCTGCTGCGACAGAAGGTCCTCCTGAAGGGGCAGGCGGATCGGGGGACCGACTGACATGCTGAGTAGCTCGGGATACCAGTACCTTTGAGCCCAGTCCGGAGCCACAAGGATAACTTGGGCCCGGTCGCGCCTGATCTTCTTCAGCACTCTGGGCAGAAGTGGTATAGGCGGAAAGGCGTATAACAGACCGCAACTCCACTCGCGCCGAAAGGCGTCGCCGTGCGAGTGCCGTCTTGGAAACTCCAACGCGCAGAACTGATGACATTGCGCGTTCTCTTCTGTGGCGAATAGATCTAACCAAGGCTCTCCCCATTGCAGAAAGATGCCTTGCGCCACGTCCGTGTTCAGACGCCATTCGTGATCCATCGAGCACCGACGGCTGAGTTCGTCCGCCCTGGCGTTCAGAGAGCCTGCCAGGTGTTGAACCGTCAAGGTCACGCCCTGACGTTCCAGCCACTGCCAGAGGCGCAGAGCCTCCTGGCAAAGGGTCCATGACCCCACTCCGCCCTGTTTGTTGCAGTACCACATGGCGGTGGTGTTGTCGGTGAACACCTGCACTACACTCCCGTTGACAAAGGGGAGGAATGCCTTCAGTGCTAGACGAATCGCCCGCAGCTCCAACAGGTTGATATGGAGCCGGGACTCCGCCGGAGACCAGATGCCTCTGATCTCTGCCTCTCCCAAGTGGCCACCCCAGCCCTGGAGGGACGCGTCCGTCACGACAACGTGCTCCGGTTGGGGAAGGGAGAGGGATCTGCCTCTGACCCAATCGCGGTCCGTAAGCCACCACTGCAGTTGTCTCGCAGTGCCCTCCGAGATCAAGACGTGGTCGGACAAGTTGCCCTGATGCTGGGCCCACTGAAACTTCAGGTCCCACTGCAGAGCCCGCATCCGCCACCGGGCGTGATGCACCAGAAGGATGCAGGAAGCCATCAGTCCCAGCAGCCGCAGCGTCAACCTGACCGAAACCCGGGATAGCGGCTGAAAGATGGGAATCAAAGCCTGTATATCCCGGACCCGCCGTTCCGGAGGATAAACCCGAAACTGCGCCGAGTCCAGAACCGCTCCGATGAAAAGGAGCTTTTGAGAGGGACACAGGTGTGATTTCGGCACATTGATGGAGAACCCCGGGTCGTGCAAGAGGTCTGCCGTCATCTGAAGGTGGTGGACGACTGTCTGGGGCGAGCCCGCCTTCAACAACCAGTCGTCTAGGTAGGGGAAGACTGAAACCCCCAACCTGCGCAGATGGGCTGCGACCACCGCCATCACTTTTGTGAACACCCGTGGGGCGCTGGTAAGGCCGAAGGGAAGCACGATAAACTGAAAGTGCTCCTGGCCTACCGTGAACCGCAGGTAACGCCGGTGGGCCGGCAGGACGGGGATGTGAAAATAGGCATCCTGCAAGTCCAATGCTACCATCCAGTCTTGTGGGTCTAGAGCAGCCAAGACCTGAGCTAACGTCAACATCTTGAACTTCTCCTTCCGGAGGAAGCCGTTGACGTTCCTTAGATCCAAGATAGGACGTAGGCCCCCCTTGTCCTTCTTGGGTACCAGAAAGTAGTGGGAAAAGCAACCACGCCCTACTTCTGGCCCAGGAACGCGCTCGATGGCCCCCTTGGCCAAGAGGGCCGTAACTTCCTCCTGCAGAAGTGTCAAGTGGTCCCCCGACACACGGTGGTTCTGCGGTGGCATGGCTGGAGGAGTGGTCTTGAAGGGGAGGGAGTAGCCCCTTCGGACGAGTTGCAGCACCCACCTGTCCGACGTGATTGTGCGCCAGTGAGCGTGGTGATGGCGAACCCTGCCACCCACTGGCGTCACATGGGGCCGAAAGCACGGACTAGGAGGATTTGGAGGCAGATGCTGCGGGGGGAGGTGTGGTCTGACCCCGCCGTTGACCCCGACCGCCGCCACGGCGGTTTCCACGGCCGCCACCGCGTTGAAAGGATTGTTGCGGTGCGTGGCTGGCAGCACGTGTGGGGACGCCCCTTCCTTGGCCACGAAAGGAGCGAAACGAACCCGTTTGCTGGCGCTGGGTCGAGAGACCCAAGGACTTGGCCGTGACCCTGGAGTCCTTGAAGCGTTCCAGCGCGTGGTCCGCCTTGTCACCAAAGAGGCGACAGCCATCGAACGGCATGTCCATCAGGGCATTTTGGACATCGGCCGAAAAGTTGGCGGATCTCAGCCAGGCGTGGCGACGAATCGCCACCGTCGTTGACATAGCTCTGCCCAGCGAGTCGGTCGTATCAAGACCACACCGTATTGAATATTTAGCTGCGTCTCGGCCCTCAGCCGCAGCCTTGCCGAGCTTCGCCCGCACCTCCATGGGGCATTCTGGCAGCACTTCCGCAACCGTGTCCCACACAGAGTGGGTGTAGCGGCCCAAGAGACATGCGGTGTTGCAAGACCGCAGTCCCAGACTCAGGGACGAGAAGACCTTCTTGCCATATTAGTCATACCTCTTGGATTCCCGATCGGGCGGGGCCGACGGGAATGCGGACTGGGAGGTAGAGGCCTGGATCACCAGACTCTCGGGAGTGGGATGGGCGGACAGTAATTTGGGGTTGTCCGGACATGGACGGTGGCGCCTGGCCACGTTCCGATCAACAGGCGAACCTGAAGCGGGCCTGGACCACGTGCCCAACAGAACGTCTGATAAGGCTTCGTTAAACGGCAGCAGAGGCTCCTGTGGGCATGACTGCGGTTCGAAGACCTCAGTGAGGATGTTAGGCCTCACGGCCGCGACGGGGAGCTCAAGGTGTAAGGCCTTGGCAGCCCTCATCAGCACCACTGAGTATGCAGCTCCCTCCACCGACTCCACAGAAGGAGGAGAGACAAAACCAGGGTTAGGAGAATCGTCCAGACCACTGGCATCCCCCAAATCACCTGTCCAGTCCGGGTCATACTGGCACTCGCGTGACAGAGGGTCCTCAGACCCCTCCCAACCTTCCCCGTACTCTTCATCTTCTCCATACTCGGAGTCAACGATGTAGACCGGCTCCTCGGGGTTCACAGGCCCCATCGGCGTCGAACCCGGCGTCGATCGACGCCGGTCCGACTCCGCGTCCGGATTCAGGGAGGGCATGGGGACGGCGCCGCCCGGAGCCGGCGCCGGGCCCCCTGCGCCGGCCGAAGCCGGCACAGGAGAACCGGCGCCGCGCGGGGGCGGCGTCGGGGGCAACCCCGATGGAATCGGCGCCGAACCAGCCGGCAGGCCAGCCGGCGCCGACCCCGAAGGCCCTTGCGGCGCCGGGGTCGGAGCCGTCGGCGGCACCGGGCCCGGAGCACCCGATGGCATCGAGCCAGGGACACCCGATCCGCCAGGGCCTCCAGACGGTAGCACTGGGCCCGAAGGCGCCGTAGGCCCCGTCGGAGAACTGAGAGCCCTCATGGCCATGAGGAACGCCTCAATCTCCTCAGGCGTCGCACCGTGCCCAGGGACCGGAGGGTATGGGGCAGGCCGCGCCGGCGACTCACGCGGAGCCGCGGAGTTGGGGTCACCCGAATCCCCCGGCCGCGTCGCGACGCGAGCGTCGGGGGGAGTCAGGGGTACGATGACGACGCCCCGACTTCTTGTGTTTCTTACCTGATGAGCCCGACGAATGGTGACGACTTCCGGAGCGCTCGGCGCGGCTCCGCGACCGCTCCCTCGAACGCTCCCTGGACCTCCGGCCGGACCGAGACCTCTCCTGACGCGGGGCCGACACCCGGAGCTCAAGCAGCTTGCGGGACCGCTCCCGTCTAGCCTTGTTAGTGAGGGCCCGGCAGTCGACGCAGGCGTCCACGTCGTGGTCGGGGCCTAGGCACCGGAGACAGAGTCGGTGATGGTCCGTGACCGACATCGTGCGGTCACACCCGTCACAATTCTTGAAACCGGGCATCCTACCAGGCACAAAAAGAGTGATAGAGTTGAACAAAGTTGGTCAAAAGACCGGAGTACTGCTCTTCGGATCTGCGCTTGCTGGCGCGGAAAAAAGAAGAACTGACGTCAGCGCGCGGAGGCGGCGTCTATATACTCCAGCGACGTCATCACGGCGCACGACGCCGACGACGGACGCTGAGCCGCAGGGGACGCCTGCAGACGACGCCTACCGACGCGCAGGGGTACTGCTACGCAAAAGTTTCCGGATCCAGACTGACGCCTGGGGATATTCTAAGGTAAGGAATCTAACACTAACGTGTTTCTTTCAGATATCATCTCTTACGCCATCGAAACCCAGCTCATCTTCTTCCTGTCAGAAGGCCCTTACACCACCAGAGCCAAATTCCACAGATGTATGATGAACATCACTGACTGGAAGACGGAGGTCTGTCTCAAGCTCAACACAAACAAGACAGAAGTCCTCTTCTTTAGGAGCAACACCTCTTCATGGAACGATGCATTGTGGCCTACTGAATTCGCCCATCCCTCACCCTGGCAGACCATGCCCGCAACCTCGGCATCATCTCGGACAGTAAGCTCTCTATGAAAAAACAGGTCAACGCAGTCTCATCCCCCTGTTTCCACACACTACGCATGCTTCGCAAGATCTTCACGCGGCTCCCAGTCAACACCAGAAGGAGCATCATGCAGGCCCTTGTCACCAACAGGCTGGACTAGGGAATATACTTTATAGGAATCACAGCACACTACAGACAATACAGAACTCAGCAGCTAGACTCATCCTCGACCTCCACTGGCGAACTCACATCACACCCCACCTCAAGAAGCTACACTAGCTGCTGGTCCAAAAGAGATGCCAGATCAAGGTGTTGAACCACGCATACAAAGCCCTGCACAACTAAGAACTAGCATACATCAACAAATGCATGAACTTCCACCAACTGACCAGACACCCAGGATCGACCTCCCTCTTCCTTGCAGACACCATCGGAATCCCCAAAGCAACAGTGGAGGACGCTTCTTTTCACACCTGGCAGCCAAAGTTTAGAATGATCTTCCCCTACACCTCAGGACCTCCTCTTCGCTCCAGCAATACAGGAAATTACTCAATTCTTGGCTGTTCGATTGAACAAATCACTATGAAGCAACTAGCATCTCCATTGACTCAAGACCCTCGTGGGTGATTTGCAGCACTTTACAAACCCTTGATTGATTGATAGCTTAAATTAAGGCTTGCATAATTCTTAGCCCATCTACCTTCCAGTGCAGTAACATGACCACAATAGAAGCAAAGTGGTGCTGTATTACAGACATATAAAAGCCTAAACAGTTGCCTGAGGTTCCTCCTAAATTAATGGACAGCTTTTGGCATCAAAATCATAGCTTGAAAGAATTAAAGATATATTGACCCTTTATACTGCAAATTCACATAGCTATTAGGCAGAATGCAGGCCCCGGATTTTAGAGACTAGTTGCAAAACCGTAAACCACAGTATTAAATGACATTGAAAACCACAGCATAGAAAAATATGGCCTACAACATAGATTCAAAGGAGATCAAAAAGCGCCTTTTACTCATGTCCGAACCGCAACAGAGGGCAGTGCAGTGAAATATTACAGAATACCTGCGTCACTATACAGAGCCAAGCCCGAAAGTTGAGTCTGAAGCTAACATCGCAACAAAAACAACAGGCTCCCTAACAAAAGAGGACTTGAAAATGCATGTCTTGTGTCTCGTAAATTCAAAACAGATATAGACAAGTTAATTAAAGAAAACATGTCTGCATTAGGAACTGAACTGTACGAGGAAATAACAAACATCAAAGCAGACATTAATGTTGCCTCTGCCTGACATCGTCGTGGTCTCGGGCCAACCGAACTCTGGTCGGCGGTCCAGACACCGCAATTCGATGCGAGCGCACACGGTGCGGCAACAAGCTCCCATTTCTCTATGGGAGCTTGTGTTGCTGTTGGAAACCAGCCACAGCACAAGCTCCCATAGAGAAACTGGAGTTTCAGTTAATCCCTGCACCGCATGGCAGGCACCCCACAGTGCTTGCCACACAGTACATGAATTAACAGGATGCCCCCTAACCGGAGGCCACGGAGTCATGGGGCCCAGCTAGAGGCCCCTGAAGTCACTTTCCGACAGGCTTTTCGTGTCGGAAAACCCAACAGTTCATCTACTTCCAAAGCTCCTTGGGGAAACTGTTGTACCTGTAATAACTGCTGTTATTTAATGTTATTTTTTTACAAAGTTTAGTTTAAATGGATCCTGGCCTAGTGATTATCTGGACACACTGAAAACTGGTTTATTATCTTGTGCTTAGTAATGTGGACTCTTGAACATTCACAATCATCTCATTTAATGTTAGGGACCTTAACTTTCCTAATAAAAGAACCAATGTGTGGAGGAACTTCATACAGGTGAACCGAGGTATAATTTGTTTTGAGGAAACAAACCTTCATAAAGAAGATGTATTCTATATGAAGCACAGCAGTAACTACAGCCATATTGCAGCACCCACAACAATATTATGGTCCATTGACTGGGTGAAGGGTGGGGTACGAATAGCCAACAGAGATACTCCTGGCCCCTAGGGAGTATGGAGGCCTGGAGTATCCAAACACACTAACATTCTATTATGCAATCCACATGTGCATTATTTTAGCTTGGTTTCACCACTAAATGGAGAAACATTGGCTCTATTAGGAGAGAATATTGGACAATAGACTGTTATGGGACACCCCCTGTCTACCCGAAGAATTCAGACCCCTGATTCTTTACATATCAGACATAATAAGAACAGCGCTTGACATTTGGGACAAAATAGCACAAAAGGCAAACCTAACCGCCTTTCACTAACCATATGTACCTCTACATTTAAACCCACTCAACACCCTGGAACTGGATGGGAAATCAAACAGGAGATGGAAAGCCGGAGAATGCCTTCCTCTCGAAGATCTATTCATGAAAGGTAATATAAACGATTTCTAGAATGCAAGCTTAAATGTGAAATAGTAGAACAAGACAGACTCTCATATGCTCATTTAAGACATTGGGCACTCCAGTCCACAACAAGTTAGCATCCACCAGGCAGCTCCCGACATCTGAAAATTTATAATCTGTTTGGTGTCAACACTATACACTTTTCTGAATTTCTAAAGAGGCTTGCCCAAAAGATAAAAATATCAAACAGAATGGTGAATGGAGTTGGGAAGAGAGATTCCAGACAAGCATTGGAGGAAGAGCTGGTGCACACTGTCCAAAAGCGTTGGAAATTGACATCAAAGGGAAAAAGCATATAAAATGTGGATGAGATGGTGTCTCACTCTGTATAGATAGCATTGTATGTATCCAGAATGTTTTGATCAATGTTGGAGATGTGAAACCGAGGTGGGAATAATGCTACACATTTGATGTGCAGCTTGATAATCCAATTGTTCTGGAAGGCAGTGTGAAGTTGCACAGACTGAAAAGTAGGCAGCCCTTTCAGAGGCCAACTAGAATTCATCTTATTACACTTGAGCCAACCTAGTACCGCTGGAAGTACCAGACTTTGAGATACTGTGTTTTTTCACCTTACGTTTGGCTGAAGCTATATGTGAGAAGGGCACAATTACCGCTCTTGATTCCCTCGTTTTTTTAAAGTAGAATGATCTAAGAATAAGAATATAGGGATCCCTGTAAATCACGATTAAGAGAATCTTCTTTGTCTTTCTTTGAAGCAAAAATTTCCCAGTTTTACTGTTCTTCACCCAAATGCCTTAGAGAGTGTGGCAGTGTTATAACTTTGCAATAAGCAATGTGACTCAGGGCGAGGCACATTTTCTGCTCGTGCTGTGTGTTCTACGCCAGTTAGAATCCCAATGTGGATTTACAACGAAGAGTTCCTTTCAGCTATACTGTCTCTAACGTTACAATTGGGGATCTGATCTACACTGAAAGTAACAGCCACAGAATCATCATGTTTGTTTGCATACATTTTTTATGTCATTTTGAACTTGGGTAAAATCTAGACTGTCTGATTTAAAACTGCCTCAACGTCTGATTTCTTCATTTGTAGCAACATGTATATGGACATATAAATCAGTTATTGTAGCCAAGAGATGAAAAGAAACAAAACGACCATAGAGGATCTGATTATGAATCATTAGTCTTTTTCGATACTCACTTGCCATTTTCCTCATAGAGCTGAGAGCTTTTTTATTCTTCTTTGCTTCCATGTATGCCATTTTTGACAAAGCTAAAGGAGACAAATTAAATTAAGCATGTATATATTGGGCTAGAAAACACCTTTTTTTGCAAGAATTTGGATTAAAAGTGTTCTGCTTTTTACGGTTCCCCGAATTATAAATAAGAAAGGTGTTTTATAAGCAAACGCTTAACATAAACTGTGGGTTACATTTTTTTCTTGAGTTCTTTCAAAGTGAAAAGGAACGCGTGAGGCACATTCATGAACATGCGGTCAATGTTCTAGAAATATACTTGAAGAAAATGTACTTACCATGAGTAAAAATATTTCTGGTGGTTACAGCACAGAACATAAATACATACACTGGGTTATTATTAAGCACAATAATAACTTCTTAGGGGTGAAGGGAGGGTGCTGAGGAATATGCAGAAAGATTAATGGCCTCATTTACAATATTTTGAAGCGCTGCAGTGCAGCAAGGCTTCCTGTTGCGCTCCCGTGCGTCAAAAGAAACGAAAAGGGCAGAAATGCACTGTACCTACAAGATACCGCACATTCCCCTCCTTTTACCCTGCGCTTGTGCACAATGGGCTGCCATGCGCCAACACAATCGCCCTTGCGCTATGGTGCAAGGGTGTCTGCGTTGTAGGTGTGATTGTTTTTGTGAAGAGAAACAATCACAAGAGGTGGTTTCCACTTTCTATGAGTGCTTCAGAATGAAGCACACATGGAAAAAGGAAATATAAGAAGAAATAGAGATATTTCTCCTTGGTGCGCCTCCTTTACGCCTCCTCTGGGGAGGCGTTGGAATTTGATGCATTCCCAGGTTTACAAAACTTTGCAAATCTGGGAATATGTCCGGTTCCATGAATGTGGTGTGGGAACACACACAGCACCCATGGAATGAATGCCCCTTTCACAAAGAGTAGTGCATGAAAGGGGGGCATATTTACAAGGTCATGAAAAGCCACGAAGGGTGGCTTTATGTGGCCCTGTAGAACAAGTTACTTACCTTCATTAATAATGCATCTGTAAGAGACAAATATTAGCTATAGATTCCTTACTTTAGGATTACCACCAGGCATCAGACTGGGTCTGGAGAATTTTTCTTTAGCAGTACCACTGCACGTCGGTAGGGGCGTCGGTAGGTGGCGTAGATGAACTTTGTGTCTGTCGTGCCTACTTAGTTGCAGCCCCTGTGCGCTGATGTCAGTTCTGACACGACTTTTCACGCCAGACGCGCAGAGCCATGAAAGACGCTGACCACTGGTGCGCCATGCTAGGGCCCTGCAAGAGAGTCCCTATCCCTAGAAGTCAGTTTGCAGAGCGGGAAGGATGGGTGGGTGGTAAGGAATCTATAACTAATATATGTCTCTTACAGATACATCATTACCGAAGGTAAGTAACTTGTTCTTCTGAAAGAGACTATTAGTAATAGATTATTTACCTTAGGATAGATACCCTAGCAATACCAAACCCCGCCGGAGGGACAGTAATGTCTGGTGAACATGTGCATGGATGCCCACCTACCAGATGTCAATGAGTGGGACTCCACGTGACAAAGCAGTAGTTGCTGCTGTAGCTTTAGTGGATGAGCTCACAGCCCCACTGGAGGTTCCTTTTTATCTTAAGCATAACAAATATTTATGCAAAGGATGACCCATCTAGAGATGGTAAACTTTTGTACAACCTGACCCTTCTTGGCACCCATATAACTAACAAAGAGTTGATCGTCCATCAGGAAATCTTTCTTGCGGTCAAGGTAGAAAGACAGCGCACGTTTGGGGTCCAGCCGGTAGAGTATGTCATCCTTGGAAGGGTGTGGAGGCAAGAAAAAGGTGGGCAGAGTGATAGTTTGTCCAATGTGAAATGAGTGACAACTTTAGGGAGGAACAAGGGTCTCGTTCGAAGCACCACTTTGTCCAGATGCACAGAGAGGAAAGGAGGCTTAGAAAAAAGAGCTTGAAGCTCACTCACTCTGTGAGCAGAGGTGATGGCAACAAGAAAAGCAGTTTTCAAGGTAAGAAGCCTAAGAGGACAGCTGTGAAGAGGCTCAAAGGGAGCGCACATAAGATAAGTCAAAGCAATTTTATGATGATACTTCTATGTGTAACGACCTGTACAGGTATGGCTACAATAAAAATTATTTACAAAAAAAATAAATAAATAAGATAAGTCAAAGCAAGGTTCAAGTCCTAGTGAGGCAGTATGGAAAGAGATGGAGGAAAGAGATGAATAATGCCTTTAAAGAACCTACTTACAATTGGGGACTTGAACAATCAGGGCTGATCTGGTAGGCGAAGAAAGGTAGAGATGGCTGCCAGGTAGTCTTTGAGAGTGTCAAGAGGCCTAAAAAAGAAGGAACAAAAGGACCTCAGAAAGAGGGGCAGAAAGAGGATCTGCAGCCTTTGCTGTGCACCATGCCACAAACGTGTTCCATAGACAGGCATATACCGTCTTAGTGGAGGGATGCCTGGCTGCCAAGATGACATTACAGGCTTCGGGAGGAAGGTCAAAAGCTGTCAACTGTCGCTGCTCGATCTCCATGCAAGGAGGCGGAGGCTCGACAGGTTCGGGTGGAAGACCGCTCGTGCTGCTGCAACAGAAGATCCTCCCGAACGGTCAGTCTGATCGGAGGATCAATGGCCATGCTCAGGAGCTCGGGGTACCAGACTCTTCATGCCCAGTCCAGTGCCACAAGAATGACTTGTACAGGCGGAAAGGCATACAGGAGGCCGCAACTCGACTTGCGACGAAAAGTGTTGTGGAGTGAGTGCCGCTTTGTAAATTCCAACGTGCATAACTGCTGACATTGCGTGTTCTCTTCGGTGGCAAACAGATATAAGAATCTCTCCACTACTGAAAGAGACCTTGCACCACCTCCAACTGAAGATGCCATTTGTGATCCACCAGGCACCGATGGCTGAGTTCGTCCAACCTGGCGTTCAGGGAACCGGTCAGGTGTTGAGCCACCAGGGTCATTCCCTGATGTTCCAGCCATGTCTAAAGGTAAAGTGCCTCTTGAGAAAGGGTCCACGACCCCACCAAGCCCTGTTTGTTGCAGTACCACATGGTGATGAACACCTGCACTGCCTTCCCCTTCAGGGAGGGAAGGAATGCCTTTAGTGCCAAGCAGATCGCCCGGAGCTTCAACAGGTTGATATGGAGTTCGGACTCCGTTGTAGACCAGACTCCTCTGATCTCCGTCTCTCCCAGGTGGCCACTCCTTCCCAGGAGTTATGCATCGGGCAACACCATGAGGTCTGGTTGGGGAAGGGAGAGGAATCTGCCTCTGACCCAATCCCAGTTCATTAGCCACCACTGCAGTTGTTGCGAAGTTCCCTCCGAGATCTGGATGGAGTCGGAAAGATTCCCCTGATGCTGCGCTCACTGGAACTTTGGGTCCCACTGCAGAGTCCACATATGCCATCTGGTATGATCCACCAGCAGGAAGCCATTAGGCCTAGCAACCTCAGGGTCATCCTCACCGAAATCCAGGAGAGAGGCGTAAACATCAATATCATAGCCCAAAAATCCTGGACTAGCTGTTCAGGAGGATAGGCTCTAAACCGCACTGTGTCCAGAACAGTGCAGATGAAAAGCAAGTCAAGTCAAGTCAAGTCGAGATTTATATAGCGCGCTACATACCCATAGGGTCTCAAGGCGCTTGAAGAAGGGGGGGGGGGGAGGGGGGAGTTACTTGTCGAATATCCAAGTTTTAAGTTGCTTTCTGAATGCTAGGTGGTTCTGAGTAAGGCGGAGGTGAGTGGGAAGGGAGTTCCAGGTTTTAGCTGCCAGGTAGGAGAAGGATCGACCTGCCATGGTGGCTTTGTTGATGCGAGGTACAGTGGCAAGGGCTTGGTTGGAGGATCGTAGCTGACGGGAGGGGGTGTAGAAAGACAGTCGTGTGTTGAGGCATTCGGGTCCAAGTTCGTAAAGTGCTTTGTGTGCGTGGGTTAAGAGGCAGAAAGTAATCCTCTTGTTTACGGGGAGCCAGTGGAAGTTTTTCAGGTGACCAGAGATGTGTTCTTTATGCGGGATGTCTAGTATGAGCCTGGCTGAAGCGTTCTGGATGCGTTGGAGTTTTTTCTGGAGTTTTGCGGAGGTGCCGGCGTATAGGGTGTTTCCATAGTCCAGGCGGCTCGTGACCAGTGCGTGGGTGACCGTTTTTCTAGTTTCGGTGGGTATCCAGTGAAATGTTTTTTTGAGCATGCGAAGAATGTTGAAGCAAGATGATGAGACGGCCGTGACTTGTCTGGTCATCGAGAGTGAGGAGTCCAGGATGACGCCCAGGTTCCGTGCGTGGTCCGTCGGGATGGGTGCTTTTCCAAGGGCCTCTGGCCACCAAGAGTCATCCCAGGCGGAGGGGGAGATAAGTGCAACCTATCCCTAAATGTGTTCCTGACTAAACCTTAAGCTTATTCGAAATTCTCTTCTAAAAGTACCTCTTGGATCCTGGTCTCAAGCTTCCAGGTTTGGATTGTGTTACTGTTCTGGGATGTGCTTTCTATCACTGTAAAACCTCTGTAAAATCAAACGAATATCATTATCAGAATTACCAACGTCTAACATTCACCTTAATATAACTAAAGCCTAAATTCTTAATAGCAAACCCACTTTTCACACATTTCCAGACTTTTTATAAAACAAATACTGTACTTTTACATCAAAATACAGCAAGTGATTTATGCAAGTCCTTGATTTACTGTTTGCCTTGCTGTCAATGGTTTCCTCTGTTTGATTCTTAAAAAAGTTCCATATAAAACAATGTTTATTTCACAAAGTTCCACAAAGTATTCTTGTAACAAAGGGTTTGAACCACAAAGTTCGTGGGAGATATCTTGTTCCAAATTGTCTTTACATGAATCCAGAAATCGCCGATAAAGTTCTTTCAGGTAATAAAAGGTTTTGCACTTACTTGTTGTTGAAAAGGGATACTGATCAGTCTAACCTTGAGCTCTTTCTCTTTTGCAGGTCGATTGCAGTGAACAGAAGAGGGGCTGAGACAAGAAGTAGCCGGAAACCAGAAGAAGGAAGAGCCAGAAGCCGCGCCCGTTGAAGTCAATGAAGGTCTGGAGAGAGCAGGAGTGCCAGCGCCAAAGGATCTGTTCTCAGGTAAGTGGGAGGTAGTCGAGCACAAGCACTGGGTGAGGCTCAGGGGCTGCCTTTTATAGACAGGGCTGGGTGTGGTTCGAAGAGCTGGGTGTGGTTCGAAGAACTGGGTGTGGTTCTCACAAGCAGGTGTACATAGCTTCAGTTATTATGCTAATGAGTTGAAGTAACACATGGCCTAGGGAGGAGTGTTCTAAATAAGCCTTGGTAAAAGCAAGGTCCAATGTTTTCTAAATAAGCCTTGGTAAAAGCAAGGTCCAATGTGCAAACAAGACAGCAAAGTCCAAACTTGTGAATACATTGAGCAACATACACTGAAGTCTTAGGGAGGGGCTGAGATAACAAGAAAGGCTTTCAGTAGTATGTTTAAAGAGAGCTATTACAGAGACCACTAGTGCAATGAGAGGGGACATGCTCTTTGCTGTGCACAAACCCTAACAAGGGGGGGAAACGGTGGACTGTCTCACACGCTGGTTCCCAGACCCGAATCGCTGGGTCCCACTTCTGCAACCGCGCAGAGGCTTGGCAACTTGCATGAGTCTGTGGCTAGACTGGGTAAGACTGGTGGGGTGCCTCTTCTGTAGCCACAAAAGGGGTGAAAGGCAGACTGTGGTGTACAGGAGGACACAGTTAGGCCCAAGGATCTGGCAGTAGCCCGAAAAGCCTTGAAGCGCACCAGCGCCGAGTCTGCCGTATCACAAAAAAGGCGACGGACATTGAAGGGCATGTCTAGCAAGGTTGCTGGAATATCCCCTGAAAAACCAGACATCCTCAACTACGCGTTGCATCGAAGGGCTACCTACGTGGCAATCGTTCTGCCTAGTGAGTCAGTGTTATCCAGTCCACATCTGATCGTGAATTTGGCTGCGTCTCTTCCATCCGCCACTGCCTGGGAGAGAACGGCCTGGACCTCCTCTGGGCATGAGGCAGCACCTGCATAACCGTGTCCCAGACTGTATGGGTGTAACGGCCCAAGATGCACGTGGTATTCACGAACTGCAGTGCCAAGCTGGAGGAAGAGAACATGTGCTTCCCAAGATGATCCAGCTTCCTGTATTCCCTGTCCAGGGATGCAGAAGGGAATCCACCCTTGAAAGAAAAAGTTTGGACCACCAAGCTCTCAGGGGAATGGTGTTTGGTGAGGAAAATAGGATCGGGCGGTTGCGACAGGCAATCACCCGTTCCACAGGAGCCCCTGTGCAGGGCTTGGACCAAGTGCCCAGAAGGACATCTCTGAGGGCTTAATGAAGGGCAAGAGGGATTCAGAGGAAGTTGCCGCCACTTGAAGTATCACTGTCAGGATGTTAGTCCTGACTGCCACTGTAGGTAACTCTGACGCCCAAGGGCTTGGCTTCCCCACGCACCACCACTGCATAGGACGCTCCCTCCTCTGTAGCCACGGTAGAGGGAGAAAGCATGCCAAGGTCTGGGGAGGTGTCAAGACCGCTGGCATCACCCAATTCCTCTCTCCGGTTCAGTTCTTCCAGCCGGTCTGAAGAAGGGTCCAGCGACTCCTAGCAGTCCTCATCACCACCCTCAGGGTGATAGGGAACACCTGGGATGAATAAGAGAACAAAAGTACCCTCCAGTGTCACATTCGATGTTGGCTGACATTGGTCCGGCTCCATGTCCATCTTAGGGATGGGGATGGCGCCAGCCGGGGGCACAGCTGGCGCCGGGGAAAGCGTCGCCGGTATCGGCGTTGGGAGAAGGTCGAGTAAGGTTGACCAGCGTCGATTTGGATTCAGATCCAGCTCCCGAATCCGAGGGGCTCAAAGGCGTGCCTGGGGAGTTGGGCTGCCCAAACATGCGGTGAAGACCTTCGTAAAAAGTATGAAGCTGAGCAGGGGACGCTCCAGCTCCCGGAAAGGGAGGGAGGCATGGAGTCATCCCTGAATCAGCCACCGGAGACGGAGCCTTAGAGTGACGACGCTCCGGTTCCTGCGCTCATCAGCCGACCAACGGGGATAAGGCGAAGAGTGATGTTGTTTCTTCGCCTTCTTCCTATGCTTTGACTTAGCTGAAGAGTGCGAAGACTTGGACAAGGTGTGATGACTCCACGTCCGGTCTCGAGACCTTCCCCTCTAGAGAGACCGGGAGCAACGCGGAGCTGAATTCAGGCCCTCCAAATCTTTCGGGACTGCTTCCGCAAAGACTTCGAATTCATGGCCCGACAGTCGGAGCACGACTTCCACCATGGTCGCCAAAAATGACTAGGGGCAAGCTCTCTCCAGATCTGCGCTAGGTTGGTGCTGAAAAGATTACATCAGAGCGCAGGGGCGGCATCTAAGTAGGCACTGCGGCGTCATCCTGGCGACCACGACGGCAACAATGGACGTGGAGTCGCCCTACGTGCAGGGGTACTGCTAAAAAAAATTCTCTGGATCCAGTCTGACGCCGGAGGGTAATCCTATGGTAAGGAATCTATAACTAATAGTCACTTTCAGATAATATGGGCAGGCACACAGAGCTACCCGTGCGTCAAAAGAAGTAACGCACCGGTAACGCAATGGGCTTGCCACTCAGTGTCCACCAGATAAGTAATTGTTTCTTCCAATGGATACATTGTCCTGAAAATTCTGAAGCTTTTGAAAGAGTTCCACAGCAATACTTCTCTGACAGGTAGGATTGAGTCATGTGAATTGACCAAGGAGTCATGTAACAAACTGTACAAAACTGTGCAGCACGTCGTCATATGGAGGCCCACGATTGGGAATCTGCAAAACCGCACATCATCTCTCTACACTGGCTCCCAGTTGCCAAAAGAATTCAGTTTAAGGCACTGTGCATTGCCCTTAAGACTCTCTTGACTAAGGCTCCACCGATCCTTCGATTAATCATCTCTCCATACCACCCCAAAAGATCCCTGCACTCCGGGAAGAAACATCTTGCAGTTGTTCCCAGGATAAATAGATCTCGGAGTGGGGGACGCCTGTTCTTAGTTACTGCGGCGAAATGTTGGAACCAGTTTCCAGAATATATTCGGCTTGAGGTCAACTATCTCTCCTTTCGCAAACTCTTGAAAACTTTTCTGTTCCCCTAAACGCACGGCTGTAGCTCTGTGGTGAATCTGCTTCTAGCGCTGGAGGGCCTTCGGGTAGTCATGCGCTCTATAAATGGAAATTCATTCATTCATTCACAGCCCTGGCAAAGTATCCATCAAGTGTAAGAAGAACAGGAGAGGACCCATAGACCACGTTGGGATGGGTATATCGAGTACACAAAAACAGTTCCCAACAGGTATCATGTAGAGACAAATAAATAATGTATGCAATCTGCATTACAAAAAGGGAAACAAGGAGTCACTGTGGTTTTTTTGAAAAAGGCAGTATTATTCACCAATGTACATAGGGCGAGGTCTTTCACATGGCAATACAGTTAAACAGCACTGTATAGAACAGATCTTGTGACAACCCAGTGGCACTTGGTGCAAGGTGCTATATACATTAAGTGAAGTGAAGGTGCAAGTGCTAAAGTGGACAGCGTGATCGACGCATGAACATAAGTATATACATCAATTGGTGGCTCAACAGAAACAAGTTGTAATCACTTTAAAATACAATTGTGGTTTCAACAGGAACACAAATTGTGATATGCGTCATGTAATTTATGCTGTCTTGTCGACGGCGTTTCGATCCCTTCTATTTGGAATCGTCATCACGACAGGGTTGTCGATGGGACCAGTGCTGTGGGCGAGAAAGGGGTAATTAGGGGTGGGCAAGGCAGGGCGAAGGGGAGGGGGGCGGGTGGGGGGGGGGGGTTGGCGGAGGAGAAGGAACAGTGATTGCCTAGAAGAGACAAGGTGGGGGTGTTAATTAGGAGTGACTAGGGTATGTGCACTGATGAGGAGATATGGCCAGGTGAGTTGGTGCAGGTAAGTGAAGGGACAAGGAAGGCAATGGAAACATGGGGGGGAAAAAAGGGGGGTAAAGACTTACAGTAGCACCCAAGCGAGAACGTGTGGGTAGCTGTGGTCTAAGTGGTCGTTCAGAAGTCGACGGCTGCAGGGGAACAGAAGGAGGGGGGGCGGGGATCAGAGCCAGATCTTAATGAAAGGAGGGGCTCGAGAAACGAAACTCGGATTAGGTGAAATTACCTGATAGTAGAATCAATCTGCTCAGCGGGCGGGATATGCGGCGCCTGCGAGGAAAAGTGGCAGGGGTCAGAGAGAGCCGGTAGCGAGGCATTTCGTTACGTAATGCCACATGGCGAACGCACAAAATGTGTAGTGTGTGGGCGTACCTGTATGGATCAGGGCGGCAGAAGGCACATGGGTCTCTTCTAACGCGGGGCTGTTGGCAGTAAATGCTGGAGCTCTCTGCGCCGGTACGGAGCCACATATAAGTAAAGATAGGGCGGGGAGGGCGGCAGGGGAGGTGGGGTAAGGGGCGTGTCTCAATGTTACCGCGGTAACAGAGGCAAACAGGAAGTTACGAGAAAGAGGAAGTGAAACAGGCTTAGTCGGATCGTAGTCATGGCAATACTAACAGACAGGGCGTACTGAAGGGGCTTAATAGCAGGACGGAACCTGCATGAATGTAATCGCCAGAGTGGAGAGCAAGGCGAGATCATAAACGCAATAGTCAAGGGCAAGTACACATAATATAAAATGATATACACTCTTGAGGTTAGACAGTTTGTGAATACGGGGTCGGGCCAAAGTGCGCCTGAAGTGGATTGTATTCACAAAGGAAAGGGTATCCAGTTGGACGATTGGTTTAAAACCAGTGGGATATTTAACATCAAATTAGATTCAAATGTCAGGGGCGAAGAAAGCAGCAATAAAGATTACAAATAATTCAGGTCCAGCTGGATACATGGTTTAAAACCAGAAAGTTAAACACATATACATAATCAAGTAGAGTTGTTCGAGCGGAATATGCAGAATATACATTTAGAGAGTTACATAGTTTGTAAATGCAAGATCAGGCACAATTCCGCATGGGGTGGGGTATATTTACAAAAGATGATGGTGCGTACTATTGATAGAGGCAAATGATCCAGCAATGGAGATTATAAATAACTGGGACCCAAATGGGTATATGGTTTTAAACCCAGAAAGTTAAATATACATCGATGATCCAACTGATAATCAAGGGAGTGGGTTTTAGATAGTGATAGTGTTAGTCCACTCATCAAGAGTATTGAGCCCATGGTTGACCGAGTCAACGCGTGCGATCCATTTACATTCAGCTCTATTGAGTAGAGAGGACATGTTGCCACCTCTGATTGGCAGTGTTGGTTTCTCAATGACCATCCATCTGAGATCTGTATCGGCATGTAATTTCTCCATGAAATGTGTGACTAGAGGAGCCGTGAGTACCTTGCAGTTAATTCTACTCTTGTGTTGTATTATCCGTTGTTTGACCATTTGAGTTGTTTGCCCAATGTAGATAAGGTCACACGGACAACGGATAGCGTAGATTACATTTTGTGTTTTACAATTCGAGTGGTGGGAAAGTTGATGAGTATGTCCATTGTAGATGAATTCTTTTGTATTAGTTGTTAGGTCACAGACACTGCAAGATTGGCATTTGAAATGTCCGATAACTGGGTTCAGGCCCCAGGCAGCTGTAATAGTGTGTTTTTCAGCTATCGGGGTTGGCCATGTAATGGCGTGCACCAGATGGTTGGCGATGTTGTTCCCTCTCTGGTATGAAAATAGAGGAGGTGCGTGAAATTGGGCATCAAATCGCAAAACAGGCCAATTTTTCTTGATTATTCTGGCAACCTTGTTACTGTCTGGGCTGAAGACAGAAACAAAGGGGATTCTGCTCATGGATTTTGGATTGTTATTAGGCATCATTAGGTCCTCGCGGTGGTTGTACCATGCTCGTTTTTTAGCTCTTGTGACTAAACGTCGTGGGTAGCCGCTGCTGATGAGTTTTGTTACCAGGATGTCGGCCTCCCTGAAGTAGTCTTTGCGCCATTTACAATTACGGCGGATTCGCAAGAACTGGCCAAAGGGGAGTCCATCACGTAGTCCTCTCGGGTGGTTGCTTGAATAATGTAACAAAGTGTTACGTTCCGTAGGCTTACGGAAAAGGGAAGTTCCCAGGGTGCCCTCTTCTGAATGGATAGTGACGTCAAGGAACGGTAGGTCATTGGATTTGGACTCGCTTGTGAATTTGAGGTGTTCCTGTGAAGTATTGAGCCAATCAACAAATGGTTGAAGGGTATCAGTTGTCCCATTCCAGATTAATAGAATGTCATCTATATATCGGCACCACAGATGGATTTGGGGCCGATATGGGTTGGTAGGGTTTAGAATCAGCGATTTCTCCATCTCGTGTACAAATAGAATAGCAAAGTTGGGGGCGAAGCAAGCGCCCATTGATACTCCCTTGATTTGCAGGTAGTATACATTTTTGTACATGAAGTAGTTGTTTTGTAAAGCTATACGTAAAAGGTCCATGATAAAATCAGTAGGGATCTTGGTGGGTTGTGGCCTGGAGAGTAGGAGATTTTTGATTACTTCGAGGCCTTCACGGTGAGGGATATTAGTGTAAAGGGACTCGATGTCCAAACTTGCCATTAGTTGGGTGTCCAGGTCAAAGGGCTGATCTTCTATGGTATTAATCAGGTCCATTGTGTCACGTATATAAGTGTCAGTGATGGGTACGAATTCCTTGATGACAGCATCCACGTACTTGCCCAGAGGTTCCAGTATGGAGCCGCACCCGGACACGATGGGCCGTCCGGGTGGGTTTCTTACATCCTTGTGTATTTTTGGGAGGACGTATAGAACCGGTGTTCTGGGATGTGGGTTATTCAAGTACTCAAATTCCTTCTTGGTAATAATGTTGTTGTCTCTGGCTGTAGTGGTGATAGAGAGAATCTTTAGTCTGATGTCTGGCAGGGGGTCTTTTGAGAGAGTTCGGTAGTGTTCGACATTGGTGAGTTGACGTTCAACCTCTTTGTCATATTGTGTGTTGTTAAGGACGGCAATTCCCCCACCCTTGTCAGCGGGTTTGATGACAATTTCAGAGTTATTCTGGAGGGAATTAAGGGCTTCCTTTTCAATTAAGGGAAGATTGTAGGGGATGAAGCGAGGTGTGGTTCTAAGGTCCATTACTTCCTTCATGACTAGTCGTTCAAACGCCAGTATTTCTGGTGTCATTTGATGAGATGGAGGATTGAAAGTAGAAGGTAGTCTGAATGGAGAGATTTGATCAATTCTGGAGTCAGGTTTGTCAGCAAAGAAGTACTTTAACCGAATTCTTCTAAAGAATTTTAGGAGGTTAGTTTGTAACTCCAGGAAATTAGTTTTGACAGTGGGTACGAATGAAAGACCTCGCGATAGGACTCTGGTTTCCTCTGGAGTAAGAGTATGGTCAGATAAGTTGAAAATGGGGATGGTCATAGCAGTGGTGGTTATCTCTTGATTGATTGTTACTGTGGTTGTCCCCATTGGTAGTAACGGTTGCGAGTCTGGCGGTTGCCTGGTACCTGAGGTTGATACTGCCTGGCCCTGGTTTGACGGGTTTGTGGTGGTGGTTGTTGGCCGCGTCCCCGGCCTCGTCCTAAAAAACCGGGTGGTAGAAGTGGCGGTGGTCCAGAGGATGAGGCGTCTGTGTCGTCTGCAGAACTATTTGAGGAGACAGAGAACGTTATGCGTTGGTTGTTCCTAAATCTGCCCCAGTTTTTGGTTCTGGGGGGGTTTTGTTGGGTGTTGTAGAATTCCTCGTTTAGGTACGGATAGGTGTTTTCAACTTTGTAATTTTTAATGTCTCTTTCTATTTTATTAACCTTCTTATTGACTTCAAAAGAGTTAAAAGTGGCGATGGTACCGTTAATTTTGTCTAGAAGGCTTTTGGCATCAGTGAGAGTGGTATCAGCTTGGATAAGTTTTTCTAGTTCTTCAATCTCTTGTAATTCCAATCGGCTGTGTTCAATGGCTGTATCTATACCCAGAACCATCCAATGGCGGGAGCAGGTGGTTGCTAGATGGCTAAAGCTCATTCTAAATTTTGGGTCCTGTGTAAAAATGGCCGGGGTGTTGCGAATCTGAAGCCCTAAAGGAATGACGCCTGAACGTAAATAGTCCGTTAGCATTCGAGCATGTAGATCCGTTCTGATCTGTTTCTTCTTCAGCTTTTCGAGTTTGTCCAATAGGACACGAGAGGTGTTAGGGGCAGTGGAAGAAGTCGCGGCCTGTGCGGTACCCGACAGTAATGAGGGACCGGTCAGTCGTGACTGGATATATTCCTCTGAGTAGGAAAGGGACTCCTTGGACATCATGTGTAGGCCGAGAGGTAGTACACAGATGAATACCTTTATGGCTAAGGTATATTAGATGCAGTGCACCGTGGTGCAGCTCTCGCAGCTAACCAGCTGCTCATAACATGTGTAAGAAGAACAGGAGAGGACCCATAGACCACGTTGGGATGGGTATATCGAGTACACAAAAACAGTTCCCAACAGGTATCATGTAGAGACAATTAAATAATGTATGCAATCTGCATTACAAAAAGGGAAACAAGGAGTCACTGTGTTTTTTTTGAAAAAGGCAGTATTATTCACCAATGTACATAGGGCGAGGTCTTTCACATGGCAATACAGTTAAACAGCACTGTATAGAACAGATCTTGCGACAACCCAGTGGCACTTGGTGCAAGGTGCTATATACAATAAGTGAAGTGAAGGTGCAAGTGCTAAAGTGGACAGCGTGATCAACGCATGAACATAAGTATATACATCAATTGGTGGCTCAACAGAAACAAGTTGTAATCACTTTAAAATGCAAATGTGGTTTCAACAGGAGCACAAATTGTGATATGCGTCATGTAATTTATGCTGTCTTGTCGACGGCGTTTCAATCCCTTCTATTTGGAGTCGTCATCAGGACAGGGTTGTCGATGGGACCAGTGCTGTTGGCGAGAAAGGGGTAATTAGGGGTGGGCAAGGCAGGGCGAAGGGGAGGGGGGCGGGTGGGGGGGGGTTGGCGGAGGAGAAGGAACAGTGATTGCCTAGAAGAGACAAGGTGGGGGTGTTAATTAGGAGTGACTAGGGTATGTGCACTGATGAGGAGATATGGCCAGGTGAGTTGGTGCAGGTAAGTGAAGGGACAAGGAAGGCAATGGAAACAAGGGGGGAAAAAAGGGGGGGTAAAGACTTACAGTAGCACCCAAGCGAGAACGTGTGGGTAGCTGTGGTCCAAGTGGTCGTTCAGAGGTCGACGGCTGCAGGGGAACAGAAGGAGGGGGGGGGGGCGGGGATCAGAGCCAGATCTTAATGAAAGGAGGGGCTCGAGAAACGAAACTCGGATTAGGTGAAATTACCTGATAGTAGAATCAATCTGCTCAGCGGGCGGGATATGCGGCGCCTGCGAGGAAAAGTGGCAGGGGTCAGAGAGAGCCGGTAGCGAGGCAATTCGTTACGTAATGCCACATGGCGAACGCACAAAATGTGCAGTGTGTGGGCGTACCTGTATGGATCAGGGCGGCAGAAGGCACATGGGTCTCTTCTAACGCGGGGCTGTTGGCAGTAAATGCTGGAGCTCTCTGCGCCGGTACGGAGCAACATATAAGTAAAGATAGGGCGGGGAGGGCGGCAGGAGAGGTGGGGTAAGGGGCGTGTCTCAATGTTACCGCGGTAACAGAGGCAAACAGGAAGTTACGAGAAGGAGGAAGTGAAACAGGCTGAGTCGGATCGTAGTCATGGCAATACTAACAGACAGGGCGTACTGAAGGGGCTTAATAGCAGGACGGAACCTGCATGAATGTAATCGCCAGAGTGGAGAGCAAGGCGAGATCATAAACGCAATAGTCAAGGACAAGTAATATAAAATTATATACACTCTTGAGGTTACACAGTTTGTGAATACGGGGTCGGGCCAAAGTGCGCCTGAAGTGGAGTGTATTCACAAAGGAAAGGGTATCCAGTTGGACGATTGGTTTAAAACCAGTGGGATATTTAACATCAAATTAGATTCAAATGTAAGGGGCGAAGGAAGCAGCAATAAAGATTACAAATAATTCAGGTCCAGCTGGATACATGGTTTAAAACCAGAAAGTTAAAAACATATCCATAATCAAGTAGAGTTGTTCGAGCGGAATATGCAGAATATACATTTAGAGAGTTACATAGTTTGTAACATCGCCAACCATCTGGTGCACGCCATTACATGGCCAACCCCGATAGCTGAAAAACACACTATTACAGCTGCCTGGGGCCTGAACCCAGTTATCGGACATTTCAAATGCCAATCTTGCAGTGTCTGTGACCTAACAACTAATACAAAAGAATTCATCTACAATGGACATACTCATCAACTTTCCCACCACTCGAATTGTAAAACACAAAATGTAATCTAAGCTATCCGTTGTCCGTGTGACCTTATCTACATTGGGCAAACAACTCAAATGGTCAAACAACGGATAATACAACACAAGAGCAGAATTAACTGCAAGGTACTCACGGCTCCTCTAGTCACACATTTCATGGAGAAATTACATGCCAATACAGATCTCAGATGGATGGTCATTGAGAAACCAACACTGCCAATCAGAGGTGGTAACATGTCCTCTCTACTCAATAGAGCTGAATGTAAATGGATCGCACGCGTTGACTCGGTCAACCATGGGCTCAATACTCTTGATGAGTGGACTAACACTATCACTATCTAAAACCCACTCCCTTGATTATCAGTTGGATCATCGATGTATATTTAACTTTCTGGGTTTAAAACCATATACCCATTTGGGTCCCAGTTATTTATAATCTCCATTGCTGGATCATTTGCCTCTATCAATAGTACGCACCATCATCTTTTGTAAATATACCCCACCCCATGCGGAATTGTGCCTGATCTTGCATTTACAAACTATGTAACTCTCTAAATGTATATTCTGCATATTCCGCTCGAACAACTCTACTTGATTATGGATATGTTTTTAACTTTCTGGTTTTAAACCATGTATCCAGCTGGACCTGAATTATTTGTAATCTTTATTGCTGCTTCCTTCGCCCCTGACATTTGAATCTAATTTGATGTTAAATATCCCACTGGTTTTAAACCAATCGTCCAACTGGATACCCTTTCCTTTGTGAATACACTCCACTTCAGGCGCACTTTGGCCCGACCCCGTATTCACAAACTGTGTAACCTCAAGAGTGTATATCATTTTATATTACGTGTACTTGTCCTTGACTATTGCGTTTATGATCTCGCCTTGCTCTCCACTCTGGCGATTACATTCATGCAGGTTCCTTCCTGCTATTAAGCCCCTTCAGTACGCCCTGTCTGTTAGTTTTGCCATGACTACGATCCGACTCAGCCTGTTTCACTTCCTCCTTCTCGTAACTTCCTGTTTGCCTCTGTTACCGCAGTAACATTGAGACACGCCCCTTACCCCACCTCCCCTGCTGCCCTCCCCGCCCTATCTTTACTTATATGTGGCTCCGTACCGGCGCAGAGAGCCCCAGCATTTACTGCCAACAGCCCCGCGTTAGAAGAGACACATGTGCCTTCTGCCGCCCTGATCCATACAGGTACGCCCACACACTGCACATTTTGTGCATTCGCCATGTGGCATTACGTAACGAATTGCCTCGCTACCGGCTCTCTCTGACCCCTGCCACTTTTCCTCGCAGGCGCCGCATATCCCGCCCGCTGAGCAGATTGATTCTACTATCAGGTAATTTCACCTAATCCGAGTTTCGTTTCTCAAGCCCCTCCTTTCATTAAGATCTGGCTCTGATCCAAGCCCCCCCCCCTCCTTCTGTTCCCCTGCAGCCGTCGACATCTGAACGACCACTTGGACCACAGCTACCCACACGTTCTCGCTTGGGTGCTACTGTAAGTCTTTACCCCCCTTTTTTCCCCCCTTGTTTCCATTGCCTTCCTTGTCCCTTCATTTACCTGCACCAACTCACCTGACCATATCTCCTCATCAGTGCACATACCCTAGTCACTCCTAATTAACACTCCCACCTTGTCTCTTCTAGGCAATCACTGTTCCTTCTCCTCCGCCAACCCCCCCCCACCCGCCCCCCCTCCCCTTCGCCCTGCCTTGCCCACCCCTAATTACCCCTTTCTCGCCCACAGCACTGGTCCCATCGACAACCCAGTCCTGATGACGATTCCAAATAGAAGGGATCGAAACGCCGTCGACAAGACAGCATAAATTACATGACGCATATCACAATTTGTGCTCCTGTTGAAACCACAATTGTATTTTAAAGTGATTACAACTTGTTTCTGTTGAGCCACCAATTGATGTATATACTTATGTTCATGCATCGATCACGCTGTCCACTTTAGCACTTGCACCTTCACTTCACTTATTGTATATAGCACCTTGCACCAAGTGCCACTGGGTTGTCACAAGATCTGTTCTATACAGGGCTGTTTAATTGTATTGCCATGTGAAAGACCTCGCCCTATGTACATTGGTGAATAATACTGCCTTTTTCAAAAAAACCACAGTGACTCCTTGTTTCTCTTTTTGTAATGCAGATTGCATGCATTATTTAATTGTCTCTACATGATACCTGTTGGGAACTGTTTTTGTGTACTCAAAGTATCCATCAAGGCGCACTTGGTCTGTAATTCAGTAATTTGTAATAAAGGTATGCAAGGATGACCACATGTCCATCCGTCAGATATCAGCCACCAGAATGCCTCTGATAAGAGTACTAGAAACAGCCCCAGCCATGGCCATGGCCTGGCCCCAGCTGAGTGGGCCTAAATGACAGCCAGAGGGTCTTAGTATGTGTTAAGGTGAGCAGGTACTCCTGCATAGGATGGCCCAATGCAAAGTGGTGCATTCATTCACTGCCCTTTCCTTTTAGGCTTCAACAAGAACCACAAAGAACTCACCATCCACTATGCCCTGTTGAATGTGTTTGATGTAATATGAAATCACATGCCTGGGCTGCAGTATATGCGGTCACTCTTCCTTCTTGGGTAGATGAGGAGGAAGAAAGAAAGATGGAAGCGTAGTAGACTTTTAAGAGTAGAGAAATTGTACCATGCCCAAAAAACAGATTGTAAACTCTTCTGTTCTACACACTGTCTGTGTGAGAGTGACTGGAAGAAAGAATGGTACAGGCAAACACATCTTCTGAGGAGCACTGTCGTGAACTTTCAAATACATTTTAAGTAGAGTAGGCGTTGTTTGCTTTACTGACAAATGGGCACTGAGTCTCAGAGAAAGGCACAGCCGGCCTCCTGCTTGACAACCTTGAACTCTCTCCATCAAATGTATCTCACAATAGCCATCCCACATGCTGTAGTATCTCTTCTGCAAAAAATTAAAACACAATACTTGTTGAATGCGAGGCTCACCTGGTACGAGATACTGCTTTTGTGTGCAAGTCATACCACCCTCAGGTAGGCATCTTCTCCTAAACCCTGCCTCACTTTTATTTTGTCCCAAAGAATGTGAACATCGTGATTGTTATACTGGTACTGCCCACCTTGGCATGCCTCAAATAGAGGTGTTAAAGACAATCCTCTACACATCCCTAATCTTGTCTTTTATGTTGATGGCTCATGTTTACAAAACAGACTTGGCTTTTTGTCAGACATGCCAAATGTGTCTTTTTCCCAGGTTGCATAGTTGATCTTTTCTCTGATCCTGTACCCTTGCAGGAAATAAAACTGTTACCATTGTTGCTGATTTCTACTGTGCTTTTGACGTAGAAGAGCATGACTGTGAACAATTGTGGAAACAACAGGGATTGTGCACCTTACATGGGAGGCTGTGTGTGGCAGCCATCTTACACGCTCTTCAATTGTCCATTGAAATTAATTACTGCTGTTAAATGTGCAGCTCACCAAAATGTAGATGATGAAGTTACTGGTAGACATGCACAGGCTGATGTTACAGCCCAACAGATGGTGCTGTCATACCCCCTGACCACACAGTTGCTACATCTCAATCTCCACTGTAAATCTCATGTAAAGGACATTGCTACACTACAGGATCTGGTCCCGGAAGGGGGAAATGACAATGGAGAATTACATTCAAACCACCTAATGCATCCTCAGGATGGCCATCTTGTAGTATCTAGAGCCCTGCTCCCTTGCTCGTGTGCATCATGGAATAGTGCTTGTGAGCAATGGTGGAACGATTGCTGTTGTTAACATTCATTGGTGTGCTCCACAAGTATCTTCGGAGGCACTGCAATATTGTACTATTATGTCACATGCCAGGTCCAAAACGGTGCACAATGTGTGAAGCAACCAAATCACACAAGCATCCATACTCCGCCTTGAGACACTTTAAAAATATTCAGGTAGACTTCATAGAGAAACCTAAATGTTGTAATTAATGAGGTAGGTTGAATCTGAGACCCATTAAGAATCGCAACCATCACATGCATAGTGGCCTACTGAGGTCAGTAAACCACCAGGGCTATGATGAACTTTTAATAAAGCTATCTTTTTTTAAAAAATGCAGCCCATTTTCCTTGAAGGAAAACGGGATGCGTTTAAAAAGAAAAAAAACGAAACTTTGAAGTTTCCCAAGGGGACCCCTTCCCAATTGAGAATGGTTTACCACCTTAAATGATGGTAAACTATTACTGTTTTGCGTCTGGAATTCGGTCGAAAAAAGTACATACCGTACTGATTCAATTTTTGGAAGGGACACCCTCAATATGCCCCTTCTACATACCGAATCACAAATGCAAATTGCGATCCAGTAACAAGTTATCGAATAGCATTTTGTACATTTGAAAATACATTTTTCCAGTCACAAATGGCCCTATTGTGCTAATTGGGCAGTTTGTGATTGGAAAAATGCTTAGTACAACTGTCCCTAGATGCCTTACCGATGCCCATAGCTTTAATGAGTAAAAGATGAACCAGGAAGAGAAAGACTGGGTTGAGCCCACATAACATTTTCATAGGCAGGCCAAAGAGATAGGTAGAGGGCAGAACGGAAGGAGAATTGGAGAGTATTAAAACCCATGGGTTATGCAGAGCATGATGGGAGATTTTGGTGGAGTGCCAACTCCATTGTGAAAACTAATGCAGTAAATGAGGAAGTGCGTATGCGTCTTGGCAACCAGGAGGATCTGTTAGCTAGATGGGGGAGGCTAGGAGGCAAGGGGGCAGTAAACTAACATAATATGGAAGACTAAACCTCAACCTGAGGAAGGCCTTTCTATTTTTACTTTCACTATATTTGTCCTGCAATTGAGCCATTTCAGTCACTACGAGAGTTCATCATATTTATTGCAAGGTTTCTTCTGAAGAGACTTCAGAACGATCCATGTATTAGACCTGACTCCTTTCGTGTGGTACTCCCCCAGAATGTTTTGACTCACTACTCTTTTTTTGCTGAACAAATGTTTATTGGCAGTAGGACTCTGTGCTCTTTACCCCTGCCAACCAGTGGTAAAGTGCCTGTACTCTCTCCCTTAAACATGGTAAAAGTGGTACACACCTAATTTGGTACATTTCATTTAGATATACGTACCTAGAAAATGGTACTATAAGCGCACCGGTTCTGTAAATTAAATGCTACAAGTGGGCTGCAGCACTCCTTGTGTAACCCACTTAAAGTAGCACTGTGAAACATATTTCCAGGCCTGCCAATGTAGCCAATAGTGCCATTTTAAACTGCCATTTTCACCTGGCAAAATCAACTTTTGTTCTAATACTTATATCTCGCCCCTAAGGATGGCCCCAAAAACTCGTAAGGCAGGGTACATGGTATTTAAAAAGTAGGCCATGTTACTTAAGTTTTACTTGTTGAGACAGTGAAAAACTCAGAAAGATGTTTTTTCACTCTCGCAAGGCTATCTCTCCCACAGACTTACACTGGGTTACCGTATTATACTTAACAACTGACCACTTCAGTTTTGCGAACAGGTTACTTACCTTCGGTAACGCTTTTTCTGGTAGATACAGTATCTGCCTGTGGATTCCTCACCTTTTGAATTACCCGCCCTCTTACGGTCCAGGCGGTGAAGTCTCTCCTCCTCCTTGGAAGGGTGAGGGGGAGGATAGAAGGTAGCTAGGGTAATAGATTGCCCTAGACCATGGGTACTCACAAACTTTCTCTCGGGGCCAAATTTATAGTGTGGTTTGTGTCCGAGGGCCGCACCGGTAGGGGCGGGGTCAGTGGAGGAGGGGGCGGGGTTAGAGTAACAAAAAAGACTGCGACCATGAGGTTGAACAGAGGTCCCTGCAGCGGACGCCTTCGTCCACTGAGCCACCAGTCCCCGCATACGCACATCTATCTTTCTCTCTCTGTCACCCTTCCTCAATCCCTCTCTCTCTCTCTCTCTCTCTCTCTCTCTCTCTCTCTCTCTCTCTCTATCTCCCTCCATCCCTTCCTCCCTCTATCTATCTCTCCCACTGTCTCCCTCCATCCCTCTCTCCCTCCCTCTATCTATCTCTCCCATTGTCTCCCTCCATCCCTCTCTCTCCCTCTCTCCCTGTCTCTCTCTGTCTCACTCACTCTGCCTCACTCCCTCTCTCTCCCTCACTCTGACTGTCTCACTCCCTCTCTCCTTCCCTCTCCTTCCGTCCCTCTCCCTCTCCCTCCCTCTCCTTCCCTCCCTCACCCTCTCCTTCCCTCCCTCTCCCTCCCCCCTCCCTCTCCTTCTCTCTCCTTCCCTCCCTCTCCCTCACTCCCCTTCCCTCTCCCTCACTCCCCTTCCCTCCTTTCCTCCCTCTCCCTCACTCCCCTTCCCTCTCCCTCACTCCCCTTCCCGACTTTCCTCCCTCTCCCTCACTCCCCTTCCCTCTCCCTCACTCCCCTTCCCTCACCCTCTCTTACCCTCACTCCCCTTCCCTCACTTCCCTCACCCCCCTTACCTCACTCCCCTTACCTCACTCCCCTCCCCTCACTCCCCTTCCCTCACCCTCACTCCTCTTCCCTCACCCTCACCCTCACTCCTCTTCCCTCACCCTCACTCCCCTTCCCTCAGTCCCTCACTCCCCTTCCCTCACCCTCACTCCCCTTCCCTCAGTCCCTCACGCCCCTTCCCTCAGTCCCCCACTCCCCTTCCCTCACTCACCTTCCCTCACTCCCTCCCTCACTCCCCTTCCCTCACTCACCTTCCCTGACTCACCTTCCCTCACTCCCCTTCCCTCACTCCCCTTCCCTCACTCCCTCCCACTCTCCTTCCCTCCCCTTGCCTCACTCCCTCCCTCACTCCCTCCCACTCTCCCTCACTCCCCCACTCCCCTTCCCTCACTCCCTCCCACTCTCCTTCCCTCCCCTTGCCTCACTCCCTCCCTCACTCCCCTTCCCTCACTCCCTCCCACTCTCCCTCCCTCCCCTTCCCGCACTCCCACCCTCACACCCCTTCCCTCTCCCTCACACCCCTTCCCTCACTCCCCTTCCCTCACTCCCCTTCCCTCACTCCCCTTCCCTCACTCCCCTTCCCTCACTCCCCTTCCCTCACCCTCACTCCCCTTCCCTCATTCTGCAGAATGAGGGAACACATTGTTGCGTCTACAAAATGAACGAGACGCCCCTTTCACTCGTTATTTTATGTATTTGTTTGATATCATATGTTGTATAGTAAACCGTTATCAGATCTGTCCAACAGCTCGTGACGGATTTCTTGTCAAACTGTAATGTGGCAACTGCTGTAAGCGACATTTAATGTCTGCCCAGTGCCCACATTACTTCTGGGATGTTATTTTGGCAGGGCCTGCGTGGACTGTGAGGTGATGGAAGGAGGGGAGGGAGGGGGGCACCGGAGAGTATAGGGTAGGCGCTGAGGCTCGCTCTCTCCACTGCTGACTTCCGTGTGAATCACTCTTTCTTCTTATGGGCAGGGGGAAGCTGCGGCCAAGAAACGGCATGTATGGATGTGAACAGAGAATTTATTGCAGGAGTGGATGCCGAGCAAACGATTTGTTGAGAGACAGAGATGATGATCACCCATACTATATAGACAGGGCCTACGCATTAGGTAGTGTGTTACAGGTCACACAGGCGTTTTTTGGCAGGGTGACTCAGGTATTCAGCCTTCCCAGGCTGAGAAATTGAGTACAGTTACATTGGGTGACATGGTGACCTGATAGCAAACACTACATAACTTTAACTATTCCCAAAAATGAGTGCAGCTGGCCCCCACCGGCTCAAATTAAGTACTGACAATTGCTGTGTCCTCCAGGCTTTCATGCTGTGTTCTCTCATAAACAACCTACCTCCATCCTCGGCCCTAACACGAACCTACAAAACGGCACTGCACAAACTACCTCATCCACCTCTCGCTTCCACCACATGCATCACACACCCACTCACCAATTTATGCGTGCTCAACCCTGACACTCAAACCCCACCTCGTCCCTCAAGCTCACCCTTCGTCTTTCCTTCAGCCAGTTTCACATCCATTCACCTTTCACTTTCGTCACATACACACCCTCGCCCACAACCACCAATCTACATGTGCCACACCCTCCCCACATCATACATCCCCACCTGCTCTCCCCTCACGCCCAACCCCCTCATCCCTCAAGCTTACCCTCACTCTTTCACTCTCCAAGCCTCACCCGCCGCTCACTTTCACCACATAGACACCCTCGCACTCTCTCAAGCACCCTTACACATGTTCCCCTCACACCCGCTCTCTTTCCCTTGCTCGGCCTTGCGCTCTCCCTCACAAACACCCCTCCCACTGCCATTCACCTGCACGCCCAAACCCCACCTAATAATCCCTCAAGCTCCCTCTCCCTCGCTGCCTTGACTACGCGAACGAAGCCATGCGCAGAAGGGTTTTACAGCTTTCACGGGGCACCCTGTGGCAAAGTAAACAAACATTGTTTTTTATAATATTCGCTTTTAATTTTAAGATTTGGTTACGCAACTCACCTTCAGTCCATCAATGCCCCTGCGACCTTTTTCCCCCTTTAAACCTTTGCCGCCACGTCCTCCCTTTTCACCTCGGTCCCCCTTTGGGTCTCAGAGTCTCACTCCGGTTACACACACGCTTTACAAATGCTTTTTTGAATCACGGGTACGATGTCTGCTTGGTCCGCGGGCCGCCAGGGAAGGCTTGCTGGGCCGCTGGCGGCCCGCGGGCCGTACTATGAGTACCTGTGCCCTAGACAGAAAGGGGTGACCACCTTAGGCAGGAAAGCAGCCCTGGTCCCGAGAACCATCTTTTCTGCATGAATGGTTAAAAACTGTGGTTTAGAACTAAGAGCCTGCAGCTCACTTACCCTCCTGGCTGAGGTTATAGCGATTAGAAAGACCGTCCTGAAAGAAAGAAGCCTCAACGGGCAACCACGAAGTGGCTCAAAAGGAGAACCCATCAGGAAAGTAAGCACTTGATTCAAATCCCACTGAGGCATAATGAAGGTAGTGGGAGGAAACCCATTGGTGAGGATCTTAATGAACCTCATAACAATGGGAGACTTAAACAAAGATGGCTGCTCTGGCAACCAGAATAAGGCCGACAAATAGCCCTTTACCGAGGCCACAGCACAACCCTGCTGAGCCAAGGAAAGTGAGAAACCAAGTACATCAGATAAATGCGCCTTCAAAGGATCAATGGACCTCTCTCCACAACATTTCACAAACTTGGACCACCAAGAGGAATAAATAGATTTGGCGGAGTGTCTCTTGGATGATAAAATAACATCTACCACATCCGGTGGGAGAGAGAAAAAACTCAGCTTGCCCCGTTCAATTTCTAAGCATGAAGGTGCAGGCTCTGGAAGTTGCGGTGTAGAATCTGCCCCTGCAATTGTGAGAGAAGGTCTGCCCTGAGAGGGAGACGGAGCAGAGGGTGCGATGAGAGGTGAAGAAGGTCTGTGTACCACACCCTTCTTGGCCAATCCCGGGGCGATCAATATAACTGGGGCCCGGTCTTGGCGAATCTTCCTCAGAACCCGAGGAATCAAGGGTATAGTTGGAAATGCAAAAAGGAGCTGCAAACCACATTCCAACTGAAATGCATACCCCAGGGCTCCCCGCATTGGAAACTGAAGACTGCAGAACAACAGGCAGCATGCGTTCTCATGAGTGGCAAAAACGTCCAATTAAGGAAACCCCCATTTCTTGAAGATGCGATGGACCACCTCCAGATGAAGCCTAAACTCGTGGTCGGCCGAGAACTGCCGACTGAGACTGTCCATGCGCACATTTAGCACTCCGGACAGATGATTCGCAAACACACAAATCTGATGGCCCAGTACCAGAGTCACAGAGTCTCACTGCAGAGACAAAACGACCCTATGCCTCTCTGTTTCTTTATATACCACATCGCGGTAGTAGGACTTGAGCCGACTGACAGCGAAGGAAGGGAAGGAATGCCTTGAGAGCCAAACATATCGCCCGCAATTCCAGAAGGTTGATGTGGAGCAACCTTTCCTCTGGACACCAAAGACCCTTGATCTCCATATCCCCCAGATGAGCACATCACCCTAGATTGGAGGCATCCATAATCACTATGGCCACCGGTGTAGGTAATTGAAAGGGCCACCCTTGAGACAGGTTGCCCTCCACCATCCACCAAGACAACTCCGCTGCAGTGTCTCTGGAGATCCTGACCATCTCCCTGAGATCTCCGTTGTGCTGATACCACTGCCAGCGGAGGCACCACTGGAGTGCACTCATGTGCCAGTATGCATAGTTGACCAACAGTATGCAAGAAGCGAACAGACCAAGCAGACGTAGCGCCTTCAGGACTGGAACAACCGCTCCATCGTGTAATAAAGGAATCATCTTCTGAATGTCGAGAATCATCTGCAGAGCCGGGAAAGCTCGACACGCAGTCATGTCCAGTACTGCCCCTATAAACAGGCTGCTCTGTAAGGGCACAAGGTGAGATTTGGGCACATTTATTGAGGTGCCCAAGTCAAACAACAGCTGTGCTGTTACCTGCAGATGATGAAGCACCATCTCTGGAGACTGCTTTCAGCAGCCAGTCGTCCAGATAGGGGAATACAGAAATCCTCGACTTTCTGAGATGAACTGCCACCACCGCCATCACCTTTGTGAAGACCCGAGGCGCGGAAGTAAGACTGGACAGGAGGACCGCAAACTGGAAGTGCTGAAACCCCACGATGAAACGGAGATACTTCTGATGTGACTTCAGGATGGGAATGGGAAAATATGTATCCTGCAAGTCGATCAACACCATTCAGTCTTCCTGCTGCAGCACCAGAAGAACCTGAGCTAGGGTCAACATCTTGAATTTCTCCTGTTTGAGGTAACAATGCAAGACCTTGAGGTCTAGGATCAGTCTTAACCTGCCGTCCTTCTTGGGGATAAAGAATAACCTCTCTGACCCCTTTCCTGCTCCGGAACAACCTCTATCACACCTTTCTGAAGTAAAGCAAGAACCTCCTGCTGCAGAAGCTGCAAATGGCCCCCAAACACCAGCCCTAGCGAGGAGGGTAAGGAGGTGTAAACTCTCAGAAGGGTAGGGCGTATCCATTTTCCAGAAGATTCAAAACCCAAAGGTCCGAAGTGATAGATTTCCAATCTTGTAGAAAATTGGACACCTGAACCTCTACAGGACTAACATGCTCTAGGATGGGGGATCTAGAGCTGCCTTCCCATTGGAGAGTTGCCGGAGACCCCCCACAAACAACCTCTACCCTTACCTCTGTACGACTTGTACAGAGGGTTTCGCTGCTGCCGAGGCTACTGGCGGCCCGAAAGGAAGCCGTCTTACCAAAACCACAGTACCTCCTATAACCATATCCGCCCTGAATCCATCAAACAGTAGATCAAGAAGAGTAGCCTGCACATCTGGAGTGAACCCCAAAGACCTGAGCCAGGCATGCCTCCTGGTAGCTACAGAGAAACCCAAGCCCCTGGCCACAGAATCCGCAATGTCCAGGCCAGACTGAATAACCGACAGGGTGCAGCCTGCATATCCGCCAAGACCTCCAAAAAGGAGCTGCGTTCTTTTTCTGGTAAGTTAGGAGCCAGCTGCTTGTCCGAGTCCATTAAGGCACGGATATACCTCCCCAACAAGCACGTGGCATCAGTACATTTTAACGCCATGCTTGTTCCATCGGTCCGCCTTCTGCCCCGCCGGATTGTTCCTCTGATGCAGGATAGTTCGGTAGAGTGTCAAGCCAGTCGGCTACTGCATCAGGCCGATCGAAAAAATAAGTGCGCTCAGCGTGTTTGATTCTCAACTTGGCCGGAAAGAGCATAGCGTACTTTAAGCCCATGTCACGCAGTCTTCTCTTTACCCCCAGGAAACCAAGTATCTGCTGTTGAACAGATTGGGTAAAGTCCGGGTAGAAGTTGATAGTAGTATTCTCAAACTTAGTAGGTCCACTCACCCGCGAAGCCTGCAGAATAGCGTCTCTGTCGCGAAAGTTGAAAATCCTTGCAATCATAGGCCGCGGTGGGGCACCCACCTTTGGCTTACCCACCGGCACTCTATGGGCCCGCTCGACCATGAAAACTGTACTTAGTCCCTTGGGTGCAAGATGGTTAACAATCAAGTTTTCGACAAAGAGGTCAGCTGCAGAGTCTTCCGCCTGCTCCGAGACACCGATAATGCGAACGTTGTTCCTCCGAGCCCTCCCTTCAGAATCCTCCAGACGACGAACAAAGAGATCATTGGAGGCCCTCAGATTGCTGACCTCCGTCTGCAGATCAGCAACATCGCTCGTCAAACTGGAGGTCTTAATGTCCAACGACTTGAGTTTTTCGTCAGGTCCGTACGGATCAGATTAACATCGATCGCCATAGTATCGAGTTTATGGGCGAGGGTCTACTTTTGTTGCCCAAGGGAGGATTTGATCCCATCTATGGCGGCCATTACATCCTGTAGGGTCGGTTCGGTTGCCGAAGTCGGAACATCTCTAGTGTCCTCCAGCGATCTGCCCGGTCCGCTAGGAGATCTCTTAGTTTGGGCATAACGGTCCATATTGTTAGTCTGGGTATAGCCACCCCGCCCGGTTGTATTGAGATTCTGCTTTTCACCCTCTGGCTTCCCCGCCATTGCAGAGCACAGACCGACGTGAGGCAGATAGACAAGGTAGGAAGATGGCGGTTCCAGGACCTCGGGCCGTGGCCCAGCATCACTCAGGAGGGCACACGCCAGGTATCAAAGCAAGAGTCTCAAAGCGGTGAGGAGGTACACTCGGATGTAGCAGAGAATATCCGACCTCGGCTCTAAGGGGCCACTTGCTGTCGAATCTCCCTCAGGGAAAGGCCAAATCGAAAGTGAAAGTCAACCAGACCAGTCGACCCCAACACCTCAGGCCGATGTTGTTCAACTGCAGCTCTTGCACTGTGCCACCTCAACAGCCGGGCATCACGGAGGCGTAGGCTGCAATCTTCAAAGCACCACAACTCCGGTCTCCGGGGTCCGATTCGGAATCAGAAAGCAGATCTCGCCTCACCCATGGTTCATCTTCACAGATATGTCAATGAAGGACAGGATAAACGACAGGATAGATGTGGGAGGCTACGAGGGTCTCGGGAGCCCTGTGCTCACGCGGCCATCTTGGTCGCGCGCGAATCTCCTCCTCTATATTGCAATATTTAATTTAATATGTATAGAGTATAAGTAACGTATTGTGTTTAGATATATGAATAATACCCACTTTGTGGATATTTAAAGGTTTATTAATAAGTTAAAGCAGGATTATAAAAGGTAGATATTTAGTTTATTGTAAATATCGAGTTATGAGTAAGTAACATGTAATAACATTTTAAAAGAGAGAACTGCTAATTTTGGGGGTTGTTCAAACAAATATACTGTTTTAATTTAAATAGTTAATATTACTCGTACCATGGGCAGTTGAATGTGCTCAACCGCATTTGAAATCGATTGTATTTGTATCACGCGCTGGGTGCATGAGGAGCACGAGCCCAGCATTGTGCTATTGGGTGCATGCTTGTTCATTCACAAGAGCATGCGCTAGAAAGATTTCTAAGGGAAGTTGGGCAGTTGTAGTTATGTGCCAGGCTTGGATGTCCCCTTTGAAGGGAATCGCATAACTATCAGCTATTCAACTGCAAGCTGTGCGTGGCAAGACAAGCATTCCCAAGAAAAACAAGCATTTACAATGCAACAGTTTCGCCTTTGGAAAAGTTAGAGCTATTGGCATTGTAAATGACAAAATTTGTATTTATGTGTTGGTTTTGAAAACAGATAAATAAATGGATTGTCATTTACATTGCCAATAGCTTAATCTCTCGCAAATGCGAGACCTATTGTACCCTACGGACGAGCTCAGCAGACAGCAATTACTACCACACACACACACACACCCAGAGCCACACACACCCACCCAGAGCCACACACACCCACCCAGAGCCACACACACCCACCCAGAGCCACACACACCCACTCAGAACGTAAGGGCATCACCCTAAACCGGTAGAGAACCAGGGTATGAGAATTGCATCTCTTTTTAGGCTCAAAGCAGTGCTTTAATCTGCAGGTGTTGACTGCCTGCACAATTTACATCTGAAAGTGAGTGCCCTTCACAACACTGCTACAGGACATTTTGTACCGACACTACAAGTAGCAAGAAAGTGCTTACCTGGATGAAGTTTGCTCTGTGCATTAGTCGGGCTAACTCTGCTCCAAGTGCATCTTGAAGGAAGAGTGCTTGAAGGGTCCACCCCTGACCTTGTCTCCAGCCCCCGCCCTCCCCCAGTCCCGTGTGTGCCTCGAGTTTCGGTGCACACACACAATGGGCGTCACAGAGCTGCCCTGTGTACATTCCCAGCCCCAGACAATGCTTCCCTGCAGGGGGTGGTCCCTGCCAATGGCACTGGGAGGAGCGGAGACCTGCAAATTAACCCAACATTGATGTGTTCCATTAGCGCCTCACTGGGGAAATTAGCATCAGGGCGCTTTGCGCCGCATTGGGGGCGGGTGTTTGGGGGACTTGTGTCCTCTACTATGGAGCTGACTTTTCCCAGCTGGCCGAGAGGAAGAAGGAGGGCCGCCTTCTATTCACATTATCTACATACACTGACTGCGTTCTGTGGGGGTGCTGCGTCACACATGAATGTCCCCGTAGAATAGGTCACCTCTGACCACCTTAAGCCAGCACTCCCTGAAATGGGGCCGCAAATTGCCTTACACTTTTTTTCTGCTCACATTCTTGATACTGTTTCCCCCCCCCCCTTCCTTTCCATCTGTTTTACCTACTCTGCTGATGTTGGGCGCGGTGGCCGAGCAGGAGTTAACCGCATCGCTGCAGCGGTTATTTTTCCGCTGCGCAGCTTTTTTCTAAAAGCCGCGTTAGATGGCGAGCTCAGCTCGTTATCCGCACACGACCACCGTGGCTGATGACGAGCTGAGCTCGTCATCAGAATCGAAGGGGTTAATATCCAGGTCTAGTTAAATGCAATGATTCCTGACATGGAAGTATGCAGAGTTTGAGCGGTTGTGCAAATAAATCAAAGGGAGCTGCTTTGTTTAATTTCTCCTGGTATATCTTTGACAGGCCGCACACCCCGGAGCCAATGTTCCTACCTGTCTAACAAGGAATGCATGTCACATTCGCATTCCTCGTAACCGACACAGTTAAACCTGTAGAGGCCCCTGACCCAGCCCCCGTAGCCGCCAGCCTCCGTGGCCTACGAGTAGTGCCACCCTACATGTGTGGGTTAATATCCAGATGGCATGGCCACCGCAACATGGGGTAAATTCAGATGCGCCTACCCAGACCCAAAATTACACCCCAGTTTGTGAGTGTGCACACTTCAGGCGAAGAGCGTCCGCATGTCCGATGCCTTTGTTATACTAAAACCCAAGAGCGCTGTGCTGTTGGAGGGGTCGCCCCGATGACAAGCGATAAGAGGCGAAGAGCTGGTAATCTACAAACATTAGGCATGGAGTTTGTTCCACAGCGGGAGGGGGGATGGGCTCACGGACTGCAGGAGGGGGGACTGGCTCACGGACAGCGGGAGGGGGGACGGGCTCACGGTCAGCGGGAGGGGGGACAGGCACACAGACAGCGGGAGGGAGGGCGGGAACGGGCAGAAGGCAAGAAAAAACAAGGTGGACTGACTGTAAACTGAAGCTGCTTAGGGACGGGGAAGAATACTGCAAGTCCAACTGGTTTTCGTCGCTTGTTTCCCCTCCACTACCGGCACCGGCTGAAGGCAGAGAGCAGCTGTCCCGCGTCCCCTCTTCAACACAACAAAACCTCGGCTCCTTCGTCTCCGTTTCAAACCAACATAAATCGCGCAGCCCACTCCTGCAAAAGGCAGGATGAAAATAACAAAAAAAAATGGCGTAAAAAAACAAAAAACACCAGCTCACCGCCGCAATGACGTGCTAAAAGGGGCAGGATGAGAAAAAAATCGCCGGAACGCCCACGAGTCGCCTCGGTGAGTGACGGACAGATCTCTCTTCCAATGGCTAGCCTCCATTTATGGAGCTAGCCAATGGAAGAGAGAGGCGGAACTAAGGCCATACTGTTGTAAACAAAAGATTTCGCCTGCGCGAAACGCTGCTTGCGCAGCTGTTCGCCAGGCGAAACCTAAAAAGAGCTGCTAGGTAACGCATCATCACGCTACTTGTCGGCTTAAAGGGGAACTCTAATTGACTGACATGGAAAGTGAAGGAAATTAGTTTTTAACATATCGTCAAGCAGATTCAACACATTTTGGGGGAAAAGTTGTATTTAGTTAGATGTTAAAGTTTAAGTATCTTTAAGCGCTGTTTCTGTAGGATAAGATTGAACTACTTTGCTTATATATATATAGTAAACTGTAGATAGGAGACACATTAGGATGGCTGCGGAAAGTATAATGTCTCCACAAGATGTGCAGGAAGAGGTCATCAGCAGCTCAATTAATAAAGACATTGGGTAATACAGTACAGGAAACTGTTGAAACATTTTTGAAGGAAATAAAAATAAAAATAAATGTAATGGAGGATGATGAATTTTGGCCAATGTCTGAGGAGGATGACACACAGAATAGGGAAACAGGAGGAAAATGTTTGGAAAATCAAAAATATATGGATTGGAACTGATGTATCAGAAAAAAAACAGGAGTCTCAAGAGACTGACATTCAGGTGTCCGACTTCAAAGCTGCACAAAAGAAATTCAGGTAGACCCTGCAAAGGATAAAGGCAAACAGCCTAATTAATTTGAACAAGACGTGGATGAAACTGATGAATATATTCTAGATTTAGGATATGACGATGATTTAGATGGATTTTCAGGAGAAGAGATTAGCAAGCAGGATCTAGTTAATCCTTCTGAGATTAGGCACCCTCGAAGTTCGGAGTGGTGGCCTTAGGTATCTGTTGCAAACTATACTAAGCATTTGATCAGGAAACCTTTAGAAATAAATGAACGGAATTTGAGGAGGGTGGAGTGTTCATTCCCTGCCATTGATGTGAAAGAAAATATTACCATTAATTTAGATCCGTATTTTATTACCTCCCTATTTAAACTGGTGTGATTTAAGGAAAAGCCTGGAAAGGTCCTTGAAGCAATGCAAGGACAAACTCATTGATATTCTGGGGCCTGTTGGCAGCAATTTTGATATGGTGGAGGAGTCTTATTTGAATGGTACAGATTTGAACATTAATCTGTTGAGGGGATGAAGCCAAACAGAGGTTTGTTTTTTAGGCCACACCAATGCGGGCCTCATAGCACAGAGGCGCAAGGCTGTATTAATCATAAAAAGTCCTAAGTTATGGGACTTGGCCAGAAAGGAATCCAGTGAGGACTCCACTTGATTGTTGTTTGGTGAAGGGTTAGTGAAACCCTTAGGAATGCATGTTCAGACCATTACAGCCCCTGACAAAGCATATACCACTGCACTATGAGAAGATTATTTGGAGAAGGGAATTCATATGGCAGGGCCAGAAAGCAGGGTCAGGCTTTCGAGCAATTTTTCTATAGACGCCCATATACACAGGGAGGATATGGCCAAGGATGAGGTGGTCACAGAGGAAGTTCTTATTTAGGAAGTTCTTCCCCTCAAAGAGAGAGAGGAGGAAGCAACATATCAAACCATGGAAGGACTCAGAGTTCCGACACAGGATCATATTCAGGACAAGGTGAATATGACAAGTGTTTTTGGTTCTACCTAGAGAAACACAGTAGGGACACTAATGCATGTCCTCCATGCATGGGATGCGATAACAAACAACTCATGAATTTTAGAAACAGTGAAGGGTTATGTGATAGAGTTTCAGATAATTCCTTTGCAGATGAAGGAAACCTGGGAAATGTATTTCCAAGAGGAAGTGAGGAAGGCCATTGTAAAAGTAACAGAGGATCAAAGAGGTTTCGTGAGTACTCTCTTTGTAGTGGAGAAAAACGACTAAGGATTGAGGCCAGTCATACATTTAAGAGACTTCAATTACTGCCTGGTTTACAGGCACTTCAAGATTTAAGGGATGCATCTGTTTAGATAGCCATTTTTATAGAGAGCGATTGGATGGCATAGTATATAGGGCCTAGTATGTGGATTGTGACGTAAAATTGTTAACTAGCTTAAACAATGTTGATGTGTTAAAATGCACTCCCACGTCACTTACCACACCGAGGCGCGCTAAAAACTCTTGAGGGCTCTCGCAGCACGGGACGCCTCTTTTCTGCCACCACTGGCGCTACTACAGACTACGGGGCAGAGGACTCCAAGCCTCATTAAACATTCCAGCCACGTCACGCCCACGGCACTTACGGCGCCAGGAGGCGTGCTAAAAACTCTTGAGGGCTCTCCCAGGGCAGGACGCCTCTTTGCTGCCGCCACTGCCACTGCTACAGACTCTGGGGCGGAGGACTCCAAGCCCCATCAAACATTGCGGCCACGTCACGCCCACATCACTTACCGTGCCAGGAGGCGCGCTAAAAACTTTCAAGGGCGGGACCGTCCTTGCCCGTCACTGACAGGAAGGTGCAGGGCAGGGCCACCCCCCTTTCATCTGGCTCCTTGACCTTGGACTGCATCACGAATCAGCTGGCTAATGTGGTCTTGTTTAAGCCTCTACTTTTGCTGTTGCCCTGTTAAGCAGGGACCCCATGTTCATTCTAGTCCTGCATTTATCGTTTTGAATCTATTTCGTGCTTGCATGCGAAGGCAGTCTGATTGTTATCTGTTCATTGTTAGTGCTGTGTACCTGTATATACCTGGGTAGGGTTGGCCCGTTCTTGGTTGATAATAATTTGAAGCCCAGAAGGATAGGGAAAATAAAATCCATGGAGGATAGTGGAGGCGGGGGTGGTGGTATTGGGCAGGCTGATAAGAGAAAGAAGGCCAGGAAGTCGCAGAAACATCCAAGCAGCAACTGTGTCTTAGATCGAATAGACACCCTCATTAGCAAATGTGAGGATATTTTAGAGGGTGAACCAACCAATTACGCAGCCTGGGATTGGTAAATCTCCCCATTGACCCATTCAATCTATTAACCCTAGCCCAAGCCGCCAGCCTGCAATCCCAGCTATGTTTCATGTAAATGTAAATGTAAATGTGGCGTATTTGTATAGCGCGAACAGTGACCCGGAGGCATCCCGGCGCTTGTACTCCTACCACAAGGGAACCCCTCCTGGCTTTTCCTTGTGGGGTGTCCACTCCTGGGCATCCCATGGTGAAACCAGGCATCCCTTGTGCATCGGGGGCCTTTGTGGAGACTAAGCAAGCTATTGCCCAGAGTTGCAGCATGGGACCCAAGCTTAGAATCGGCACTGAGGCGAGAATATCCGGTCAGAGGAATTTAAGCCCGAAACCCACCGAGGCGGGAATCGAACCCTGGTCCCTGGCCAGCGTTCTGCATCAAGGTCTGCCGCTCTAAGCATTGAGCCACACTCCTCCAAAGCATCTAGAAAAGGGGGTCCCGTGCTAAATAGGGAGGGATTAACAGATGCAGAGAGGGACTATCAGCGTCCCAACAGTTGGGACCTGCTATCTCTTGTTCAAACAGGTTTTCACCCCTGGCGGATCCACCCGAGGATGACAGGGAAGATAGTTCTCAGCCTCCACCTCCTTCTCTGTTTTTTTGGCCCTCTCAGACTTCTAGGACAGAGTCATGCCTAAGTCTTAATACTGAATGCCAGTGAACACAACGTCTTATTAATACTCAGGCTAGATATAGGGACTATGAAAACAATGATTGAGGGTCATACTTCCTTGGTTAATCTTCTACAGCAAAAGGATTCTTCTCGTTCTGAGAACATCATCCCTAAGACAGATAACCCACCTCAATCTTGTCAGGCTAATTAAATAGTATGTGAGACAGTTACTATTGATAAGGGCTCCTGTCATAATGGCCCCACCCAGCCCGCCACTGTTGCCACGACTCAAAAGATAGTGCCAGCTCTCCCGAGGACCAATCGCCCAATTGACCCTAGTACAAGTCAACGTAATAATGTCCTGTAGCTCAGCATCAGTGCAGGCCCATCCAACCTGTATTAGAGCCACTTCTTTACCTTTGGCACATTGGGCCCAATTCACAGAACTAACTTAAGACAAAATCCTAAACTTACTACCATTTTGGTATTCAGAGAAGACACTTACACATTTTGGTATTCGCAGAAGGCACTTACTCATTTTGGTATTCACAGAAGTCATTTAGGAGACCTAAAGTTAGGAGTCCTAATTTTACTACTCCTAAACTGAGAAAAATCCTAACTTTCAGACTTTTGGTATTCACAGAAGGCATTTCGGAGTCCTAAAGTTAGAAGTCCTAACTATACTACTCCTAAACTGAGAAAATCCTAACTTTAATTCTTACGGTATTCACAGAAGGCATGTAGGAGTCCTAAAGTTAGGACTCCTAACTTTAGGACTCCTAAATGCCTTCTGGGAATACCAAAAGGGAGAGGTGAAGGAGGTCTGTGTGCCACACCCTACTTGGACATTCTGGGGCTATTAATAAGACTTGGGCCCAGCTGCAGCGAACCTTCTTCAACACACAAGGAATTAAGGGTATGAGGGTAACATGTCAAAAAAGTTGGGAGCTGCAGTCAAATTGAAACGCAGCTCCCAATGCCCTCTGCAACGGATTCTGGAGGCTGTAGAATGACAGGCAGTGCACTTATCTCGAGTGGCAAAAAGGTCTAGCTGAAGAGACTGCATAAACAGAAAATGTGTAGAACGACTTCCGGATGGAGACGCTACTCGTGGTTGGCTGAAAAAGGCTGACTGAAACTGTCTGCATGCACGTTGAGAAGTCCAGCCAAGTGATCTGCAATGAGACAAATCTGATGATCCTGATCCCAGGACTAGAATTGTAGATCTTCTCTGCAGAGAGGCTCTGATCACGCACCCCTTGTTTGACTTGTACTTACTGACTCAGAATGGTAGGGAAAAAGGCCTTGAGAGTCAGACTTATTTGCCCACAATTCCAACAGATTGATTTGACACAACTGTTCCTCTGGAGACCAAAGGCCTTTGATCTCCAGATCCCCATGATGAACTCCCCACTCTAGGGTGGAGGCATGTGTCATAACTGAGGCCGCCGGAGGAGGAGGGTGAAACGGCTTCCCTTGAGATAGATTGCTAGACACACCTCAACTTTGAAGATCCCCTGCAGAGCTTGACAGACACCTTTAGATCCCTGTTGTGTTGAAACCATTGCCTGTGGAGGGACCACTGGAGGGCCCTCATGTGACAGCATGCATGGTTGACCAACAGAATGCAGGAGGCTAACAGACCTAACAGCCAAAAGACCTTCTGGACTGGAACCATAGCTCCATTCTGAAACATCAGAATAATTGCTTGAATGTGCAGAATCCTCTAAGGAGGAGGGAAGTCTTTTTTATTTTTTATTTTAGATTTTATTTATACATTTTTCTATCTAAATTGGTTTTTAACATATACATGTCACTTCACAGCTGCAACAGAGTTGGAGAGTGATATAGAGCAGGCGCATTTGCTTTCTGCAACAGGCGTCAGTACATTACATCTTTAAATGTAACATTTAGGGGGTTGATTGCATTATACAGGTTTAACATAGCAGAAAACAATAAACAGTACTACGTAGTGAGGCATGTCTCCTTGTTTCCCACCTCATAAAGCAGGCACCATATTGGGGCTATTTCCACGATCAGGAATAGTGTACAGTATAGGGGGTGTTTAGAAGTCCTGCAGCAGTCTTAGTGAAGCAGTGAAGTGCAACGGGTAGTCTGCATGGTGGTCTGAGATTGTGTGCGCATTGTGTCTCGGGGTGCAGGAACAGTTTCTACTTTAGGTGCGCTGGCCCATGTCACAAATGGGGTCCATATGTCCCTGGGCCTGGATGCCATGGCCATTAAGTCCCAGTATGCAGTCATCATCTCTTGGCAATAAGTGATGTCGTTTACCCACATGTCTACTTTGGGCGCTCTTAGTGAACCCCAGTGTATAGCAATGCGAGGTTGGGCTGAGAGGAGCGTCATGGCCGACAAATGGCCGGTGCCCAGAGGGACCGCAGACACATGGCCCAGAAGAGCTGTCAGTGTGGTGCAGTCCAGCTGGAATCCCATGACATCGTGAATAATGGCTAATACGTTATCCCAGAATTATGAGATGGGGTGGCAGAGCCACGCCAGGTGTAGAAAGGATGCCTGTGTTTCGGCGCATCTCCAACATTTGGCATCTGGTCTAAGGCCCATTATGTGTAGCTGTATAGGTGTGTGATATGGTCTGTGCAAATATTTAAAATGGATGAGCCGGGGGCGTGGCCAAGATGGCGGCGGAGTAGGACGTCTTTCTCGGTCCCTCCGTCGCCGCTCTGATTATAGCGTTGTTTTTGCCCTGCAGAGTTCCTGACCCGAGGTCAACAGCTGCTGCCTGGCTGTCGGACACTGCCTGGGTGGTCCTGGCGGAGCGAGCGTCCGCTCTGGAGCGTCGTAGCGGACTTGTTGGTCGCGGCCATCCCTCGGCGCGTGACAGGGGCGTTGCGCTCTGTACCGCTGGAGCCCGCTCCCGGCGTACCGCTACGGGAGACCGCGGCGCTGTAGGCCAGAATCGCTAAGGCCCCATCGGGGGTCCCTGGACGGAGCAGCGCTGCACGGAGGGTCGACGGGCCGCAACTGGAGTGGCCGACAGCGCCTCTGCGGCTGCCCAGTCCGCTGGTGGTGGGGCCAGGTGGCGCAGACCAGACCCGCTCCAGAAGACAGCGAACAGATCCTGAGGGGCCGATTGATGAGACCGCCGCGTGGAGGGCGGCGACGAACCCCCTGAGGCCTGCACTGCACATCCACAGCCCCGACACCCTACAGGTTGGTGCTATGCCCCTGTGGGAAGTCTCACCTACGCTGAGGGGCCGGTCCCGGAGAACTGCGGTAGGAGAGCGATTGGCGCAGGCAGGGGCGGCAGGGAGGCCCTGGTGGACTACGCCCCGGTGAATAGCTTGTACGGCCATAGCGGACACTTTGCACCATACATTTGGCGGTCCCCTGGACAGTGGGCTTCCTTTGGCCCCGCCAAGCGGGGGGGCCCTGGGCCGGCTTTCGAGCCCCACCTGCAGGAACTTGCAGCGGTTCGCGCTGGCCTGGTGGCGGGAGCGCAGCTGAGGAGGACCCGCGGGACGGATCCGTCGACGACAGGCCCCCAGAGGGTTTGATCCTGTGCCCTGGGTGTGCGGGCAGCGGGGGACACCGCAAGAAGCAACCCGCAGGTGCCGCACGCCGCCCGCCACCCTGGTGCGCCAGAGGGGAAGAAGCAACAGCGAACAGACCGTGGTCTCAGTACGCCGGAGGGGTTGAAGCAACATGGCGTCGCACAGAACAAAGAAGGATAAACCCCCGAAGGACGGGGCTCCAAAGGGCTCGCTGCCGTGATCCGCACCAGTGGCCGATAAGCCCCGTAGTTCAGACGACAATGAAGCCCCGGCCACCAAGGCTTTTATGCGAGAGCTCTTCGCAGCCATGAAGGAGGACATCCAGGAGCTGCGGACGCAGCTAGCCCCCGATTTGAGGGAAGTGAGGAGAGACGTCAACGCCATTGGTGACAGAGTCGTGACCCTGGAAGACCATGACCTGGAGACGGCCGGGGACATCCATCAGCTTCAGCAAGACGTCCTGCGCCTCACGGAGCAGAATCTAGACCTACAGGCTCACACGGAGGACCTAGAGGACAGATCCCGGCGCAATAACGTCCGTATCCGAGCAGTCCCGTGGAAAGGAGAGGGGACAGACTTGCGGGAATACGTCGACGGCCTCTTTCCCCACATCTTACAATAAGAAGACCTCCGTGAGATTCAGTTGGACAGAGTTCACAGGGTCGGCCTTCCAAGTGGAGCTAACGCACCTCCCCCTGATATCTTGGTGTGCATCCACGATTTTCAGCTGAAAGAAAGGATCCTGAAGAAGGCACATGAACACACTCCCCTGATGTTTCGTGACCACCGCCCGGTGCTATACCAGGATTTAGCGGCCTCCACTCTGGCCAAGAGAAGAGACTTCCGGCCGATCACCGCCTTCCTGAGGGAGCAGGGGGTCCCCTAGTCCTGGGGGCATCCTTTCAGGCTGGTCTTCCGGTGGAAGGGCAAGTTGATCCAGGTGCGGTCCTTGGAAGCGGCTCGTGAATTGTTGGGACTAGATGGTGCTGATGCCCAGACGGGGCCCCCATCCTCCCCGTCGAGGGGGCGCCTTCGCTCCACAGAGTGGCAAACAGTGGGCAAACCAACTAAACCCTCAGGTCCGGATTTGTCTATTAGCCTAAAGGAGAGAGGAGCAGCAGTGGCCTCTGTGGCAAAGGTGACGGAGACTCCTGAGGGGTCCTGATATCTGCTCCTGAATGCTTGATCTCTGCAGGATAACTGCCGGCGTCGGAGGGACCTGACCTATGGACTCTGATGGGTAATGTACTGCCACGTTTCCCGAGTATACTGTCCTGTATCAGGATCTGGGTGGCTGCCGGGGTTAAGTCCATGCCCCCAGCCCTTTGGACTTCTGTGACAAACTATTGTTCCCTCCTCTTGTCTTCTACATGGGAGGGCGCTGTCAACTGTTGGGGGTTCTGTTTTTGGGGTGGTTCCTGGGGGTGGGGGGGAGTAGTGGAAAGTTGGATCGGGGTTTTGGGGAGGGGAACTTCGCATCACCCGTTGAATGCCTCCATTTTGATACTATACGAACTGCTGTCTGGTGGTGATGTGCCCAGCCTTAGAAGAGCTATCTGTGTTTTACCTTTGCGATGGGGAGGGATCTGAAAATTGTAAGTCTGAATGTATGGGGCCTTAACAGCCCAGCTAAGCGTGCGTCAATTTTGTCACTGTTGGAGGGAGCGGAGAGTGATATCTGTCTGTTGCAAGAAACACATCTCCTTTCCAAGGACACCAAAAGGATGAGGGACAGGCGTTTTCCGATTCAGATGTGGTCCTCTTGCACTGCGAAGAAACAGGGAGTAGCGATACTGATCAGCGCGAAAACGCACTGTAAGATACTATCTCAGGTGGTAGATGTCAGGGGCCGATTTCTAGCAGTCAGGATCCAATGGGGTGACACCCGCCTTACTGTGGGCTCCCTCTATTTTCCCAATGTACAGCAGGAACCCTTCCTGATCTCAGCGCTTGCAGACGCTCTAGCTTCTCCGGACCCCTGGGTTCTAGTGGGGGGTGATTTGAAAATGGTGATGGACTCGTCCCTCGATAGGTCCGAAGCACGCTCCCACCAGACTGGGGCCTTATCCAAAGGGGGTCTGTTGTGGCTACAGGAAGGGGGGCTCCATGATGTTTGGCGTACCTTGCACCCGCTAGAGCACGACTACACCTATTACTCCGCGGCTCATAAGACCTACGCGCGCCTAGACCACTTCTTCGCCTCCACTTCCCTGATGCCCCAGCTCTCCTCGGCGGAGAGTGCCCTGCGCTCTTTATCCGACCACGCTCTTATCTCCATGAGGGTGTCGGGGGGTTGCGGCTTGCGGGTGCCCGGGGGCTGGCGCTTGTGCGACTCTCTCCTCAATTCTGCCTCAGTGGTGGAGCGCCTGCAAGACACGATCACACACTACCTCGCCACTAATGATGTGGACGGCATGTCGCTAAGCTCGGTATGGGAGGCGCTTAAATTGGTGGTGAGGGGCGACTGTATAGCGGTCTCGACATCGCTGGCTAAACTGCGCAGGGAGAAACGGGAGGAGCTTGAGCGCGATGTGCAGGTGTTGGAGGCGATCCACAAGCGAACCGGGGCGCAGCGGGTCTGGAGGGAGCTGGAGACGAAAAAGCGCATGCTGAAGCATTTAGACCTTGACCGCACCGAATACGCACTCTTGCGCCTGCACCACAAGTTCTATCTTAGCGGCGATAAAGGGGGCAGAATGTTAGCACACCGCTTGAGGGCCCGCATGCAGCAGGCGGCCATACCGGCTATTAGGGACGCACATGCAGTAGAACAGACGGCGGATGGCCACATAGCGGAGATCTTTCAACACTTTTATCACATGCTGTACACATGTGAGCCCCCTGAACCCGATCGGGTCCAGGCCTACCTAGCAACCTGCGGCTTCACGCCCCTCTCCCAGAAGTTTTGTGGGGTGCTGGCACCTTTCTTAACGCGCCTCTTCAACTCCTTCATGGAGACGGGGAATGTGACTCCCACTATGGCCGAGGCTGTCATCACGGTCATCCTCAAGGCGGGAAAGGATGCTAAGGAATGCGGCTCGTACCGCCCCATCTCGCTCCTCAACATTGATATGAAGCTGTTCTCCGGTATCCTTGCTGCGCGCCTTAGCCCGTTTATGGACGGAATCATTGAACCTGATCAAGTGGGATTCGTCCCGACGCGACAGGGGGGTGAGAACACCAAGAGGCTCCTACATCTGATGGACTCGGTGCACCGGTCCCGTGCACAGGCCTTCTTCCTCTCCATAGACGCCGAGAAGGCATTTGACCGAGTTGACTGGTCATACATGTTTGCAGGCCTGAAAACGTTTGGGCTGGGAGACACCTATGTCAACTGGGTTCGCTGCCTCTATGCCTCCCCTAGGGCGGCGGTGAGGGTCAATGGCTGCCGATCGGAGTATTTTCCCATCACACGCGGGACGCAACAGGGCTTCCCCCTGTCGCCCCTGCTTTTCGCGCTCTACATGGAGCCATTTGCTCAACGCCTTCGGGACAATGAAGCCATACATGGGATCCGCTTTGGTGCTGACGAACACAAAGTGAGCCTTTATGCTGACGACGTGATCTTGTCACTCACCCAACCTCACTCCTCCTTGAGGCACCTCTCTCGCGAACTCCAGGAGTTTGGGGCGGGGGCCGGCTTCAAGGTTAACTTCTCCAAATCCCAAATCCTAAACCTCTCTGTGCCGGCGGAGGATGTTCGAGATCTTCAGAGGGACTTTGACTTTCAGTGGGTCCACATGGACTTCCCCTAGCTGGGAATTCATTTAGCAGCCACGATTCCGCAGACTGTCTCCCTCAATTATAGGCTCCTTCTTGACCAGACGGCCAAATCTGTCTCGGACTGGTCCTGGTTGCAGCTGGCATGGTTTGGCCGACTGGCAGCGATAAAGATGACGATCCTCCCGCGTATCCTCTATCTCTTCCAGATGTTGCCCGTGCGCCCTCCACCGGGAGCCCTGAAGAATTTGCAGAGATTGCTCACCACATTTTTGTGGAATCATAAGCGTCCCCGAGTTGCGTTTGCCCGGACGACAGCACCCCGAGACAAAGGTGGCCTGGGCTTCCCTTGTGTAGAGGCATATTATCAGGCTTCCTGCCTGCGCTTTATCCTCGAATGGAACAGGCCAATGTCCAGCAAGCACTGGCTCTTTATGGACCAGACGGTGGCGGGCCGCAACATTTGGCGCGAACTATGGCTCCCACGTAAACACAGGGCATGGGGCTTATACTCGTCGCTGGTTACCTCCCCAACCATGGCTGCGTGGGATCGGCTGGCATGCAGGCGGGGTTGGACCACCTTCCCGTCACCTCTGACGCCTATAGTGGACAACCCGGAGTTTTCCCCGGGCTGCGCCTCGCCTGTGTTTCAGCGCTGGAGGGAGCTGGGCTGTAAGAGAGTGGGCCACCTCTTCCAACCAGAGGGGCTGATTCCATTCTCCTACCTCCGTTGGGAATACTTTGAGCTGCGCGAGTCAGATGCCTTCCCTTACTCACAGGTCGCCCACTGGGTCACACTGCCCGCTAACATGGCTGATACGTCGCGCCCCATGGCAACATTAGAGCGTTGGGCTGTCTTTAAGAAAGATTACCGCAAACTTATTTCCAAACTTTATGCCCTAATTATGAAGCGTCCACATACACAGCGCACCAAGGCGCAGGTTGGATGGGAGACGGAGTTGGGCCGCCCACTGACACGCAAAGAATGGGACAGGGTGCACTATTGCGCACACCACACTGCTACTAATGTGGCTGGGGCCGAATCAGCCTACAAAATGGTGTCCTACTGGTATCATACACCGGCTAGGATTCACGGGTGGGATCCCAAATGCCCGAGTCTTTGTTGGCGGGGCTGCGGTGCGACCGGTACCCTGACACATTTGCTTTGGCACTGCCCCAAGCTAGTGTGCGACTGGCAGGTGGTTCTGGATGACATAGACAACGCATTTGGTATTACATTTCCCAGGCCCCCAGGAGCATGTGCTACTAGGTCTCCCCCACTCTAAAGGGTTCCCCTTGTGCTCCCTGCGAGGTAGGTAGATAGCCCTAGCTCTATTGGCCGCGCGCCTCGTTATCCTTGTGCAGTGGCGATCCCCTGCTGCCCCCGACCCGAGAGATTGGATTAGGCGGCTTTGGTTGTTGTTGGGTATGGAGAGGCTTTCCCTCTGTGTGGATGGCAAGGGGGAGACATATGCGGATCTATGGGAACCATTCATACATTTGCTGTCGCGGGATCTGCGGGAGGTAACATGCCCCAAGTTCCTGCAGGTTTTGCAGCTTATCCAGTTGGAACCGGCAAAGTCGAGTCCGTAAGGAGTTTGGAATGGCTTTATGAGGGCGGAGATGTGATGGGGGGCAGAGGCAGGGTCGGAGGCACGGGCAAGTCTGATCGGAGTGGGAGGGAGGGAGGAGGAGGGGGGTCTATGGTGGGGGGGGTTGGTGGGGATGGGTAGGTTTCTGTTTCTTTGTTAGTGTTTACTTTTCCTTTTTTAGAAAAAGCAGCACCAGCGCACAAATTGGTTGCACCATCTGGCCACCAGTTTATCTTCGCCGGGCCGCCCTCTGAGATGTAGACCCCATGGCTGTGTTTCAATGTTGTCAAACCACGCTCTGCCGGCCGGTGGATGTAGGCAGCCCAGCTGTGTTTTTTGATATGTCACTGCTGAATAAAAAATGTTTGATTCTAAAATGGATGAGCCTCAGCTTGTAGTTGGGGAGAGAAATTGAAGCTGAGTGCAGCAAAAGGTCCATTGTTTCTCAGCGGGTGGTGTGATTAGCTTCTTGGGCAACAGGTTTACCAGTATATTCTCCAGTGTAGCCAGTGGCGGCAGTGCAAAGGGGAAAGAGTTGTGAATTTGTCTACAGTTGGCTCTGAGCTTGTAGTAGAGGAAGAGTTCTAAGATGAGGGTTTGGGTGCCTTCCGTATTTTGCGATCTGGCTAGGAACTCATTGTATGGATAAAGGTTGGCAGAGATGGTCAGTCCCAACTGGCGTGCGCATTGGATAGAGCCAACATCTTCAATAGGGTGAGAGTTAGGGAGATGTGCTAGTGGCACTGATAGTGCATAAAGTAATGGGACATTTGCGCGCCATTTGAGACCCTCCCATGCTCATTCCACCGTATTTATCTCTTCGTTTGTTCTTTTATAGGTATAGTAAATGGCAGCTGGCAGTGGGGCTGGGAAAGCATGTATTTTTCAACCACAACATGGGGTTGGAATGGAATAGGGTGGGTGAAATAGTGGAGATATTGAGCCTGAGCACACAACATGCAGAGCTCGAAATCTGGTGCCCAAGCCCCATGTATGAGTGGCAGTGTCAACACCTCCCAGGAAATGCGCAGTTGTTTACCCACCAAAACGTGGGACACAAGATGGAGGAGAAGGGAAGTCTTGACTCACCGTAGTGTCTAGTACTACCTCTATAAAGACAGTGCACTAAGAGGGCTCTAGGTGAGATATGGGCTTGTTGATGGAAAAACCCAGGTCAACCAACCACTGAGTCATCAACCGCAAGTAACGCAACACCAACTCCGGGGATTTGGGTTTGATGAGCCAATAGTCCAGGTTAGGGAATACTTGTATTCATATTCTTCTGAGCTGAGCTGGGACCACTGCCATCACATTTGTGAAGACTCGAGGTGTGGAAGTAAGACCAAACAGGAAGACAGCAAACTAATAATGTTGAGACCCCACCGTAAAGTGGAGGTCTGTGTGACTACAGAATAGTGTTGTGAAAGCAAGCATTCTGCAAGTCGATTTAAACCACCCATTTTTTTCTGTAGCGCAAGAGGCCCCTGAGCTAGGTTCTGCATTTTGAACTTCTCCTGCTTGAGAAACCAGTTCAAAATTCTGAAGTCTCGGATCGGACTCAAATGACCGTCTTTCTTGAGAATCAGAAAATAATGTAATTATTATCTCTGACACCTTTCCTGCTCTTGAATTAACCCCAGTGCACCCAACTTAAGCAAAGATTAGGCCTCATGTTGAAAGAGCTGAAGATGGTCTGTGGTAAGAAGGTTTTGTTGGGGTGGGAAGGGTAGAGGAAATTACTGGAAGGGTAGTGTTATGAACCCCAATGTACCAGAATACAGGCCTAGGTAGTCGCAAGACCCTTTACCTACATTGTATTACCATAGTTCTACATAACGGGTCTGGTGCAGACCTTTTACCTAGTTAGGTACTGAATAAATGTTGTATGGTTTTCTCCGAAATCTAGCCTAATTTATTATGCATGAGGATTCTCAGTATCCCAGCAGGATTACCATCTTCTACATAATAACTATGTATAAGGCTCGCCACTATCATCATCCTTGGCCAACATGCCCATAGTACACATCTAGGTAGAGATCCTGAGGGTACCTTTTGGGTATATAAGCACCACATCTTTGCTGGGCAAACCAGAGGGGAAAGACTTCCAAACTGGCACGCTGACACGAGACGCTGAGGTTCGTGTACGCAGACATTCCAGCATGCAGTGGTCTGACATCCCTCATGGGGATTCCATCTCGAGACCATGATGAGGTCATTTGCTCTCCCACAGCAGGTAATGGGGTTGGCTGTATCCTAAGGGGATTCTTGGCTATGCACATACGTACATGCTTGGTACACTTAGGTACATCTAGTTAGAGTCTGCATAGTAGGAGTACACATTATTACTGTCAATTGTTTGCATATATTCATTGTTTTAGCACTTTGGTGGAATTCTACCTTTTCTTTCGTCTGCTGGTGCTTATAACCATATATATCTGTTTCTGCCTTATGGTTGTTGCAGCAACATATTTTATACTAGAATGACGCTGGTTCAATCAATGCTTATTGAAAAAGTCCCCACCGTTTATTTTGTACATCTTGGATACAAAGTAAGCACGAGTGACTGAGCGAAAAGCAATGTACTGTTTCCTGAGGGGTCAGAGTTGTCATGTTCGATAGTTGCCAGAAGCTATTCGCTCCTATGTAAGAGGGGCTCATAGTAGCACTGTGAACCAGCTGGTCTACAGACTAACATATCCTCTGGGGGTGTCTGGAATCGGTCTGGACATCAATCTCTTAGTTCATGATGTCTAAATATGCAGATCCTACATAGATCTGTAGGAACTACACGACAGTAGGGCATAACCCTTTTCTACAATATTTAACATCCACTAACCAGATGTTCTGGATCTCCACTGTTGTAGAAGGGGTGACCCATCCTCCCACCGGTAAAGCATGCTTGAAGACGGGAAACCTATGGCTGCTTTCCTGCGATGTTGGCAGTGGAGGAAGATGGGGGTAAGGGGAACTGCTCGTTGTCTACCCCTCCCATGCCCCCTATAGCTTCTTTAGAGAGGGTAGAGGGCTGCTGCTGCTGCTGCCTTCCACTCAAAGAAAAGCTTGTGGCAAAACCCTGGAACCTCTTAAACTCTTTGTACTCCTTGGGCTGACACTGAAAACCAAAGAACCAGCTGTTGCCTTGCTCTCGTTAAACCTCTCCAGGGCAGAATTTGCTTTTGAACCAAACAGCTGAGCCCCATCAAAGGGCAAAAACATCAGAGCATTCTGCAAATCGAGAGGGAATTCAGGACTCCTCAAACATGCATGCCTTCTAGAAGCGATCAAAGTTCCCATAGTTCTAGCCACCGAATAGGCAGAATCCAACCCCGATTGTATGACTTGATGGTCTGCAGCTTGGCCATCATTTAAAAGTTCAGAAAAGTGCCCCTGAACATCATCACACAGTTTTGGAACAACTGTCTTAGCAGAAGCCAACAAAGCATGTATGTAGCAATCCAACAGCTGGGTTTGTGTATTTCAATGTCATGGTGCCGAAACACTTTCCTAGTGGAATACTCCGTCTTTTTGGATTCTCTATCTGCTGGAGAAGAAGGAAAGGATCCAGAAGTCAGCCTAAAAAACAAAGCCTGAACAACCAAACTCTTAGGTAATGGGTGAGAAGATAAAAAGAGTGGATCCCCTGGAGCACGCTTGTTCCTCCCCTCTATTGGCCTGGAACCAACAGGGATAGGCTTCTGCCATACATCTATAACTGGCTTAGTTAAAGCTTCATTGAAAGTCGACAAAGGTTCTGAAGACAATGATGAAGAGGGAAGAATCTCAGTCAGCAAATTAGACTCATGTTCTGTGGAAGGAAGAGGTAATTACTTTGATGATAACAGCTCCTATTCTGGGAACGTGTCCAAGCTACTTGCCTCTCTTAATCTTTCAAAGTCTAACTCTAGAGAAGACACAATCTCACCCTCTTCCACTTCTGGAGGATCCTTTTCGCCAAAGAAATACTGTTGTTCTTCAAGAAGTTTGAGCCTCTCTTCTTGATCCATGATTCAACGTCATTAATGGCAACAATGACATTGGTAACTGTCCTGAAGAGGTGAGAAGAGGGACCGGAGTCGAAGCATGCTAAGTCACAATGGAGCCACCCTTCTTCAGAGAAGGCATGATCAGCGTCGACCATATCACAACAGGTGGGATGAACAGAGGCAAAGGAGTCTTTTTCCTCTGAACAGCTGTTGGCGCCAGAGTCGGCCAGGAAACTTGTGACATCGTCATGAAGAGCATAAAGGAAGTCTGTTGATAAGTCGCTGGAAAGTCTGCCAAAGAAATCAACAGCAGATCAACGGGGGCCACAGGCGCAACAGATGGATTCATTGCTCTATTGAAAATGCTAAAGATAGTATTCAAAAAGAGGGAAATGAGATTCAAATGGCATTTTTTTGTTACCAGTAAGAATCTATATCTAGACTATTGTCAGCTAAGAATCCTTGATGCAGCCACCCCTAGTGCTCACCTTGAGTGATTGTGTTACTGATTATTTGGCTTTGAGAGTGTGCCCATCACTGTTCCAAACAAAAAACATGGCAGTCTGGTTTCAAAGAATTAGCAAAAAGGACCACACTCCGGGTCTTTTATTATTAGATGGGCTATCCCACTATTGAAGATGAATTAAAGGCTCATAATTACTATAGTTGTGGAGATGTCTTGCTTAGACTACTGTAAGACATTCAACACTGGCGGCCCGTCGAAAGCATTCAGAAACTCCAGAGAATATAGAGACAATAGTGGCTAGTTTGAGACTGAGGAAGTGAACCCGCATTATAACAGCACTGACAGGAACTCAACTGACTGCCAATAAACTGAAGAATAATGTTAAAATACTTTTAAATGTGTGCAAATCCTGCAGGCTGAACAGGTTGCGAAATTCCCCAGAAATTGGCATTTCACTACATTCACAGTTAGAACCTCAAGTTAAGCAGCACAAGATTAACTCAACAATAATCATAGAGGAGAAAGAAACATGAAGGAGAACCATTCGAATTCAAGGTCTAAATTGACTGAAGTTGTTGGACTGCCACCTGAAGGACAAGTTACCTGCCTACTGTAACGTTCTTTCCGGTGAATAGAATAGATTCCTCATTTTGAATACTCCCCTCAGTCACCAGACTGGATCTGGATATTTTCCTGCAGCAATGATCCTCGGTGGCACCATGTGGGACTTTGCTGGCTCTACACCGCCATGAAAGTGATGGAGAGGAGCCACATACAAACCCACCCTTCCCGCACGCTGACACAGTTTCCTATTTTTCCCTTTTCACTCCATGGGACATGCAGCACGATAAATTGTTGGTACCAGTGTGCTGTTTCCTAACTTGGGACCTTTTTAGATGTAAAAAAAAGGCCACACCACAGAACGGGGACGTGGGAGAACAGTGAGGAATCTGCAGTTAGATATCTTTTAGAAATAGTGTCACCAAAGGTAAGCAACTTGTTTTTAGGGTGACTAATTCTAAGTGTGGATTTCTCACCCTAGAATAGATGCCAAAGCAGCACCTCCAATGTCGGATGGTCTCTGGAGGTAAATTAACCCAAAAAATCCTACAGGACCAAATGGGCGAAATGTCCTTTCCATTAGACCTGGCTGAAAAGGCAGGAAGGTTTTGAGAATTTATGTACTGATGGTTACCTTGCAGCAGGCAGATGTTAAGGAAAGGCACGCTGAGTGCTAACTTAGTAATAGCAGCTTTAGCCATAGTGGAGTTATGGGCTTTCAGACCTTCTGGAGGCTGCTTCTTGCCAAGTGTAGAGCATATCTTATTTCAGAGGACTGTCCATCTCAATAGGGTGCACTTCTGCGCAGTCTTTTTGCTCTTCACCTGGAAGAACACCACAAAAAAATGATCATCTATTCTACACTGTGTTCCTTGGTACAATCAATATAAAAGCTTAAAGCTGTTTTGGGTTCTAGCCTCTCCTCATCTTTTGAGGGGTGATGTGGGACAAACAACGCTGGTAGGATGATCGATTGCCCAATGTGGAAGGGTGTCACAACTTTAGAATCCCCCCACCCCCAAAGTCCTCAGCACCAGATTGTCTGGGAAAAAGGTGGTATAGACTGGTTGCACCACCAGTACTCGAATTTCAATCATGCGAAGAGCTGGCATAATCATAATGAGGAAAATAGTCTTTTATGACAGGCGATGCAAGGAGCAGCTGTTCAACGCCTCGAAGGGAATACAAATGAGAAACATCAAGACAAGGTTAAGGCTCCACTGCGGCAATTCAAAAGGTTTGGGAGGAAACACGTGTCAAAACCTTTTATAAATCTTATTGCAGCAGTTGATTTAAACAGGGATGGACGAAAATAGAAAAAAACAAAAGGGCCAACAAATAACCTTTAATACTCCATAGTGTAAGGTTTTGCTAGGCCAAAGACAAAATGAATAAAAGAACACCAAACTGCTTTGCTTGTATAGGGTCAGTCTTTTGGATACCACAATAGGCCACACATTTGTTGCAGCATCCAGCATGAATGGTCTTTGTGGCAAGGATCCACCACTAAAGGTGACAGATCAAATGCAGTCAACTGCCACCTGAAAATCTCCACACATGGAGGTGTAGATTGCACAGATTCAAGTGAAGGACTATGCACTGCTGATGTGACAGAAAATCCTCTCGCAGCGGTAGCCTGATCAGAAGACAGATACTCATGTCCAGTATTTCCAGCTACCACACTCACCTGGCCCAATCGCAGTCAGTAGGTTGGCATGGGCCCAGTCATTCTTCATTTTTTGTCAAAACAAGGGGTCAGAGAAGCGGGGCCTGGAGATAGTTTGAGACTGACTGTGGCTCGGGTGCCTTCAACAGTCAGAGAAAACTGATATCCCAAACTCCAAAAGTGGGCAGTGGTCAGTGCCATCACTTTAGTGAACACCCTAGGGACACTGGTGAGGGCGATGGGAAACACTGCAAACTAAAAATGCTCCTCACCTGCCTTGAGCAGCAGCTAAGGTATGTGGGGCTGTAGGGCAGGCATAGCGGTCGGAGACCCAAAATAGGTCAGAGATGCCCGTTGTTTTTCGACAAAAGTAAATAGTGAGATTAACATTCAATTGCTCTTTTTAAAGTATTGAACCCTCTTGATAGCATCTGTTGAAAATAATACTCGCACCACTTGTAACAGAATGGACAGGTGCAGAGGAAGAGTTGGCGGGGAAAAAGAAAGGTTAGAGCATCTCCACGCTGAATGATTTGTAGGACCTATTTGGCAGGTGTCAAAGATTGCTACCCTGGAAGGACGTGTTGGATCCTGCCCTCCAATTGGTGGGTATGCGGCACTAAGAGCAAACTAAGGGGCTTGGTCTCTGTTACGGCGGGAAAAGGTACTAGCCAGACTGATGCCCCAGAGGGCCTGTCACACTCACGTCCACAGACTCGAAAGGACCGGGGTATCTACTGTATTGGTTGGAAAGAAAGTATTTGACTATAAGCCAGCCCTCTGGAGTAACTGATTGAATTTCATGCATTGATTGGATGAATGTTGATTTAACAGTATAGGTTTTAAAGTGGCCCCTTTATTTTGGTTCAGGTGTAACCGCCATAGATCATACGGCTTTACTACAGTGTCTTATGCAGATGATACGCAGGTGCTGATCACATGTAGCTCTGAATTCCTCGAAACCTGTACTAGATTTAAACAAGTGCATGGTCCACATCAGTAATTGGATGAGTGATAACAAACTGCAACTCAATTATAGCAAGATCGAAATTCTGCTTGGATGAATGTTGATTTAACAGTATAGGTTTTAAAGTGACCCCTTTATTTTCGTTCAGGTGTAACCGCCATAGATCATACGGCTTTACTACAGTGTCTTATGCAGATGATATGCAGGTGCTGATCACATGTAGCTCTGAATTCCTCGAAACCTGTACTAGATTTAAACAAGTGCATGGTCCACATCAGTAATTGGATGAGTGATAACAAACTGCAACTCAATTATAGCAAGATCGAAATTCTGCTATTTGGTAAGGCAAAGACTATATGGTCATAGGATTGGGGGCCACGTGAACTAGGACCCTGCCCTATACCTAAAGAAGTTGCAGGTGATTTAGGCATCATGCTCGATAATGCTCTCTCCATGAAAGCGCATGTTAACCAAGTATCAGGAACATTCTGCGGCAACTGCGAAAAATCTTTAAATGGCTTACTCGAGAGTCCAGAATGCCTCTGGTTCAGGGGCTGATTGTAAGCTGTCTAGATTATGGAAATGCGATGTTCGTCTCCATCAACGAGTGTCTGCTGACAAAATTGCAAACCCTTCAGAATGCGGCTGCTAGACTAGTGTTGGGACTGCCCATAAGATCTGCCTCAAAACCCAACCTCAAAAAGTTGCACTGGTTACCTGTGCACCAGAGATGCCAATTTAAGATGATAAGTTTAACTCATAAACTCCTTTATGGTACTGGTCCTTCTTACTTAGCGTAAAAACTGGTCTGGTATAGAACGTCCAGAGCGCTATGCTCCAGCTCGAAATCCCTTTTATCTCAGCCTCGGGTCCGGACATCAATGAATGGTCTTTCTCTTACGTAGCCCCACAACTTTTGAACAAGTTGCCTGCTCATCATCTGTCCCTTTCCAATCACCAGGAGTTTCGTAAGAGCATGAAAACCTGGCTCTTTCCCAATTAATTTGTCTCTCCGCCGACATTCTATCAATCAAGGATCATGCCTTTCTTTTGGCTAAGCACCTTGAGACCTCTTTTGGTGATAAGTTGCGCTATACAAAAGCATTTGACATTGACATTGACATAGAGAAAAAAACGGCAAGTAAAGATAAACGTGCTGCTTAATATTATGATTGATGAGTGACAATGGATTTAACACTCCGAAATACCCAATTGTAGGGTGAGTATGGAATAGACTGTATTGCAAACAACTACATTTAATCAGGAGAACAGTATGTCATCTAGTGTTCTCTTTGGTCTTATAGAAGGAATAGCAAATAAGCCGATTACAGTTCCTTCGAAGTAAAGATTGAAGGAAAAGTGCTGGAGCATAAAAAGGTATGCGCATAAGATGATTAATTTATGAAAGAAAGAGACAATACTACGTGAGAAGGCTTATTGCTGACAGGAATATGAAAAAAAGGATTAGGATGTTGGAGTTGACACATTAATGTTATGTTATGTTATACGTTTTGTAGAGCGCAACAGCTGCCCCAGCGACGGGGCGTCCCGGTGCTAGAACCATAACACAATCTACTGGAAACGAGAGAGGGGTCTACGGGGTGGGAAAAAGATGGGTTTTGATCGCTCTTCGGAAGGCTAACAAATCATCCATGCAACGTATGTGGAGAGGGAGGGAGTTCCACAGTTTGGCCCCCAGGAGCTTGAAGGAACGACCTCCGATGCGACAAAATTTCGTCTGGGGTATCAGGGCTAGATGTTGCCCCATAGACCGGAGGTTCCGTTTGGGTTTATAGGGGGTCATCAGAGGACGAAGAAGCTCTGGGCCTTCATTCTTCAGGATCTTAAAGGCAAATAGGAGGGCCTTGAACTGGATCCGGGCTTCTATGGGCAGCCAATGAAGTCTGTGCATAGTCGCTCTTACTGAACATCTTCAAGGGAGGCCTACTATCGCTCTGGCTGCCGAGTTCTGGATTCGTTGGAATCTTTTTATCTCTGCTTTATTAGCTCCCAGCAACAGGACGCTCGCATAGTCCAGTCTTGACAAGATAGTAGACTGCACTATGAGTTGTCGTGTCTTGGAGTCGAAATAGCCTAGGATGTGGTATAGGCTTCTCAGTAGTCCAGTGCAGGTTGCGGCAACTTTTTTAGTGTGTGCTTGAAAGCTCAGGGTCGAGTCCAGCCACACCCCTAGATTTTTTACTAAGTTTTTTGGAGGGGGTGCTGGGCCCAGAGACTGAGGCCACCATAAATCGTTCCAGTTGTTGCTGTTTTTCCCCGTTATCAGTACCTCGGTTTTGCCACCGTTCAGCTGGAGGCAATTTGCTGTCATCCATTTGGCGACGGCAGACAGTCCATCCCTGAAATTGGTGGCCTCCGGGGAAGGAGCCTCACTAAGGCTGATGACTAGCTGAGTGTCGTCAGCATACGACACCATTGTGAGGCCCCATCTCTTAGCAACCTCCGCCAAAGGTTGCATATATAGATTAAACAGGGAGGGACTGAGAGCTGAGCCCTGTGGTACCCCTTGCCCTATGTCTTGGGGTTTGGAGATAAACGGGGGGGCAGATACCCTGAATGATCTGCTGGTTAGGAAGGACCGAAACCATTGGAGCGCTGAGTCCACGATTCCTATATCTTCCAGGCGTTTTAGGAGAATGGCATGGGACACCGTGTCAAAGGCCGCGCTAAGATCAAGCAGTATCAGCGCGGCACATTTGCCGGTGTCCATGATTTCCCGCAGGCTCTCAGTGGAAGTGAGGAGCGCGGATTCCGTACTATGGCCCGGCCTGAAGCCATGTTGGGAGGGGTCCAGGATGTTATTTTTAGCCATATACTCACTGAGTATTTTATTCGCGTGGGCTTCTGCCAATTTAGCGACCCAAGGTAGCAAAGAGACAGGCCGGTAGTTCTCTGGTTTGGCGGGGTCTAGGGAGGGTTTTTTTATAATCGGGGTTACCCAGGCCTGTTTCCAGCAGATGGGAACCGTGGCCGTAGTAAATGAGAGATTTAGAATCGCGGTTAGGGGTGGGAGAAAAAATTCCAGGGCTCCTAGAAAGTGACTAGGTCTCATTGGGTCTGTGGGTGCACCCGACTTCACCTTCCTACAGAGTTTAGCAAGTTCATCACTGGAGATGGCGGGTAGGCAAGTGAGCCTCGCATCTCCGAAGGTGGCGTTAGGAGAGTCGACGTCTCCTGGGATGTCCTGGGTGAAGGTGTTATAAATTTTCTTCACCTTGTCTGTGAAGAAGGTCGCTAGGTCTTCACACTGTTGCGTGGAGGTGATATGAGTGGCTGGTTTGGCTCCGTTTTGTATTTTTTGCACTATTTGAAAGATAGTTTTCGTAGGGTTTGAGCTGGATTCAATTTCAGAGGCGTAGAAGGCAGCACGGGCTATCCGAATTGCCTTGTGGTATGCTTTCAGCGAGGCCAGGTATGAGATTTTATCATCCTGCTTATATTCCTTCCTCCACTGACGTTCTATTTTCTTGCAGGCTTTCCTCATTTTTCTCAGGCTGTCGTCAAACCAGGGGTTGGAAGGAGTACTACGTCCTTTAGTCCACTTGGCTGGTATGATGGCATCCAGTCCCTTGGTGATCCAGTTCTGGAAAGACGCATAAGATTTTTCTATGTCGTCTGTGGTCTCCAGGGTAGGTTGGCCCAGGCTGGCCGCAAGGTCACCTTGTTGGAGTTTATGCCAGGGTCTTTTTAAACAGGAGGTGGGTAATTTTTTCTTGGGCGGGGAATTGTTCGGAATGGAGAGGGTTACTAATGAGTGATCCGTCCATGCCATGGGTTTAGGGTCATCCGTTTTGGCATCGGGAATATTAGTAAATATTGGATCAAGTAAGTGTCCTGCTACATGTGTGGGAGATTTGACCAGCTGGGTTAGTTGTAAGGCGGCTAAGTCTGCGACAAAGTTGCTAATTTTAGCGTCAGTTACATTGTCTAGGTGGAGATTGAGATCTCCTAATATCGTGAAATTAGCCGAGCCAGTGATCCAGGCATGTGTAGCATCGATGACCTCTTCCGTGAACTTAGTAGAAGGCCCCGGGGGTCTATAGATAAAAAGGCCCGAAAAAGTGCATTGGGGGCTTGTGGAAATTTTAAAGCGGGCACATTCGCAATCTGCGATACTTTCCTTTTGGAAGGAGCAGGTAAAGGGAGTTCTGTAGATGGCAGCAATGCCGCCTCCTCTTGAGTCTCTATTGATGCACGTCATAGAGAACCCATCAGGTATTGTTAAATTAGGGATGCTAGTAAGATCATCTTTAAGCCATGTTTCACTTAGAAACATTATGTCTGGGTTCTCGTCCATTAGGAGAGTTCTTACCTCTGCATGGTGTTTGACCAGCGATCTGACGTTCAGCTGCATGATGGTGAGTGAGGTATCGTTTCTTATAGTCTCTTTATGGCTTATCAGGCATGGTTCCGGTAAGGCCAGATTACAAAGCTTGCAGTAGAGGGAGGTGCGACCTATGCAACCTTCTATATTGTTGCATCTGGGGCCGATGTTAAGCGACCGCAGAGTGTTACTGTCGTAAACAATTTTTTGGGCAAGGGGTCTGGCGAGAGGCGAGGACTTGGCGAGGACGGGCGAGGACGGGCGAAGACGGGCTTGCCTTTGGCGCGCCTTCGGCGCGCTGACGGCGCGCCCGCTGCGCCCGTCCGCTGCGCGTACGGTAAATGCACATCCCTAAAAAGGGGAAGAGGGGGGGGTGGGCGTGGCCTAGAGGTAGGCGTGGCCTCTTCTCCTCGCCGTCAATGGCGGAAAAACATTTGTTTTGAGGTGGTCGTTGCAGCGAAGGAGTCGCTGTTTAAGCGTCTCACTGGCCCGCTAAGAAGGTGGCAACCAGGTGAGTGCTCGTTTAAAATCAGCAAAGTATTTTATGAGTGACACAGGAAAGATACAATTTTTAAAATAAAGATTCCGTCGTCTCCCGGCTTCCGCCTCAGGAGATTGCAGGGTTCTACTCGTGTGGCGCTTGAGACAGCGTTTATATACTGCGGCGGGTGGGCGTGGCCTAGAGGTAGGCGTGGCCTCTTCTCCTCGCCGTCAATGGCGGCAAAACATTTGTTTTGAGGTGGTCGTTGCAGCGAAGGAGTCGCTGTTTAAGCGTCTCACTGGCCCGCTAAGAAGGTGGCAACCAGGTGAGTGCTCGTTTAAAATCAGCAAAGTATTTTATGAGTGACACAGGAAAGATACAATTTTTAAAATAAAGATTCCGTCGTCTCCCGGCTTCCGCCTCAGGAGATTGCAGGGTTCTACTCGTGTGGCGCTTGAGACAGCGTTTATATACTGCGGCGGGTGGGCGTGGCCTAGAGGTAGGCGTGGCCTCTTCTCCTCGCCGTCAATGGCGGAGATGTGTTTCTATCTTAGTCTATAAGTGGGACCCACAAAGAGCACAGGATGGGATGTATTTCTTGCCTAAGGGGCAGTAATACAATAATATGTACAGTAATGCATTTTTATGTAATAATGAAATATCCTTGAAACTATGTAAACGACTGCCAAGGCTTAAGATTGATTCTGTTTTTTAAAAAATTTCCTTGCAGATCTCTGTTTTTGATTTTCCTGAGGAAGGTGTTGCGAAAGCAAGATCCACCGAAACGCGTCAACATAACAACCCTCTGTGGTTTTAATGTTATTATTTTTGTGTATATGTTTTTATGATATTTGTTTCTCCATATGATGCTTTGTGTATTGAAATAATAATTTATACCATTACAAGGAGTATATATGCACATGATTGGTATATGTAGGAATTTTAAAGTATTTCGAATTAGAATCTATATTTTTAATAAACATTGAATGTAATACATGCCTTGGCATCATAATGTTTGAATAATTTCTAGACTGTTATGTGCCTTTGTGGTTCTACTTATACATGGGGTTTTGAGCAATATGCAGTATGAGTGAGGGAAGGTTTTGAATCTGAGCAAGTTGAGCATATGTGACAGTATAGCTGATTCTACAGTAAATGGAAGGAATTTGAATTTATCTGTTTTTACATTGTTATTTACCCTGTCCCCTTGTGGTCTAAGGGTCGCTCTCTATATTTTTTATTGTAGCTGTGTCTCGTCCATCATTAATTGTCTGAGCCAAAAAGGACCTAGGGTCTTTCCAGGACTCCTAGCACGATTTTACTGGCCATGTCCCAGAGGGCATGTGTGTAGAAACCCAGTAAACATAAAGCATTTACCAATCACAACTGGAAACTGGCAGAGGAGAACATATGTTTGCCAAACACAGCAATCCTCTTGGACTCTCTAACCAGAGTTGTGGCAAATTAATTGGGGTTCACTTTACTAGTGGGAGGCTGAACCATATAGCTCTCTAGAGTAGGATGTTTAGTAAGAAAATCAGGGTCAGCAGGAGCCCATCAGTGATGCCTGAATCGCCTGCCTATTTACATGTGAGCAGGTACAAGGCTTTGACCAAGTGCCCATCAGGTAGCGATGAGGACTGTGACTTATGTTCGGAGATGTACAGCTTCGCTTCTCGTTCCCGTATCACCCTGGTGCATGTGGGCACATTTAGTACAGAACTTTGAGTCACGCTCCAAGCTCAGACACCAGCGACAAACGTTGTATGAGTCTGCTTTCTACAGTCTTGGGATGTCTTGAATGGGGGACATTGTTGCCTAGTTCAATGGATTTCATTTGTGAGTGGTTGGAAGACTGCAAACATTTGGTGTGGAGATCCAGATCCCCATCAGAAGGTGTGAAAAGAAAGGAACTAACATCAGTGCGCCGGGGTAGCACTTACATGTAGCTCCACTCTGTCACTTCTGGGGCGGTATGGAGCAATCACAAAGCCATTATTTGGCAATATGTTGCCAACTAGCAGCACAAAGGGCGTTGCTGGAGAAATCTTTCCGGATCCAGTCTAGCTTCTGGGGAATATTATAAGGTGAGGAATCTGCGGTCAGACGTGTTTATCAGAATGCACTTCTCAGGGCAACATCTTTCAAAAGAGCACTGAAAAACAAATGAATAAAGGAAGTCTCTGACTTACAAGGAGAGCCATCAGAACAGGGCATATCCACCTTCCCTCACTTATCTGCTTATTAGCTGTTCATGAACTATGGAAATTTGGAAGCCTCAAACCATCACAAACAGCTGTTCTGTGGGACCAAACAGGAGAAGTATCCATTGTCATTTAGTTCTATGAAGTTGGCTTGCAGTGATATGCAGCTTATGGTACAAAATAATTGTATACAGAAATAATCAAATGTGCCTCCTCATGGGGTGGCTCAGTGGTGTAACAAAAATGATGAGGCCCTCTGCAGAATGTGATAAGAGGCCCCTGTGTCTCGTATATCTTACAGATTGTATTAGACCATGGGCTGAATGGGTGCATCTGGAACGGTTGGAGGACCATTGAATGTCTGGGACCCCCCTGCACTGCTGGGCTGAAGAGGCCTCTGTTACGCCCCTGAGGCTGCCAACGAAGTGCGTCACATGTTTCTGTTGCTCTCCTCCTCTCTGCCTTGTGCTCACACGTTGCCTGCAGCTATGTCTTTATCACCTTTGGAGGTGAGCAGAAGGGAACTACTAGATGAAACAAAATGCCAGTTTTCGAGAGGCTGCAATATCGTGAATCTGGGAGCTCTGGGAAGGCCCCAGCTCCAATGAAGAGGGATTAGGTTAATTCCATCTACTATAGATCCTTCAAAAAGAGTAACTTACGGGAGAATAAAAAGAGAGATCCATTTTTAGGTACAAATGCTGACCATCATATTCCAGGTTACCCAGCCATCTGTTACCAGTTGCTTTCTCACTGAATCACAGATTCGACATGAGCTTGGTATAATGGTTTGGGAGTAGCTAGAATGCCCATTTTTTGACTTACATCAGACTAGGTTGGCAGAAGGAGGTTTCTATCACTTGTAATAAAAAATTCTGTTACACTATTACCACTTACACATTACCCATACACAGTGGGAAATATGTATGCACTAACAAAAACATAATTGTTTATAGTGTTCGTTTTATATACGTGTACCCACAAGGAGGGTGATAACTGAAGCATATAGCGAATTGCGCATCTCAAGAAGGACGTTTATGTATTATCATAATAACAAAAGGTAAGAACTAAAAAGTCACAACACAAATTACTTTTGAACATGTAGGGATGGGACTGTTATTTTACCAAGTGACTATAAACATTTTTTTAATATCTTGTTGGCATTAATTGTGGCTTTTGAAAACAGCAATGATTTTTTTAGAAACACATCGCCATATCATAACTCATGAAACTCTTTACCAGCAATGATCAAATCCAATGAAAAATGTGTGAATTACATGATTTTTGAACACTGTATGGGATGATACAACCCCTTGTGGTATTGGCTATCATTAATACCAGTATTCAATTATTAAGTAATGCCTATTTTAGGTGCTAAAGGGAGGAAGAATCATCCACTCCTCCAATTTCATGACCACTGGGGATCTATCTAATACTTGAACGCAAGCCCAAGCACACATACAATATTTGCCATTTGTTAAAACAAGACCAGTACAATGCATAGAAAAATTCAAAATGGTTCCTTATGTTTTAATTTTCTTTTCTTTAGTTGCTCCAGCCAACACGTGTTTCGTCGTCCGGGATTAACCCACGACTTCCTGAGGGCTGTATTAATGCAACTCAGTTGGCAAGCCTCTGTACCGGTTATAATTCCGTCCCGGCCAGGGAGGCAGGCAAAAGTAAAGGTGATCCGAATTCCTATTTCTTTGTTCCTCAATGGAACCTAAAATCTGACAAGCCACGTATGATAGTGTGTTGTCGATGGTAGAGTGGATGAGCGTTAAGCAAGTTAAAATATGTTTTTCTTAATCTGTGGCACCAAAGCAGGTACCATGTTCATCACAAAATACTTGTTGGACGTGATTTGAAAAAATAAAGAGACAAAAAATAAGCCACTCAGAAGAAAGTGACATTTTGTGTTTGACTTTGCACATTGATGTAGTGGAGCCCCATGGACCCAGCAAAAAAATTCAGCTTAATGAGGCAAGTGGGTAATATATTAAAAGAAGGAGCATTGCACAAATTCTCAAATTTGTCCCTGTGCTGTTTAAAAACTTATCCAGCCAGCTTATCTATTTCCAGCGGTAGCGCTTACCTGTAGCGCTTGTATTTGGCAGTATTCTGTTTTTAAACCTCCCGTTTTTGCTCAAATTTACTTTTATTTTCTTTCTGCACTTACCCCCTGATTTTAATCCAGCTTGGCCCGCACACCCCCACGGCTGTCATCTCACTCGCAATTTAATTGTGTATTTCACCGCATTTGGCGGGTCCCTCTGCCCCTTGCACGTGGCGGCCATACTGGGTGAGTGTGTTCCACCGCGCTAGTCCTGTTTCTACTCGCTTTGCGAGCATATAGGTAGGCAAATCCCAGCAGCGCGCTCTATTTCCAGCGGTAGCGCATACCTGTAGCGCTTGTATTTGGCAGTATTCTGTTTTTAAACCTCCCGTTTTTGCTCAAATTTACTTTTATTTTCTTTCTGCACTTACCCCCTGATTTTAATCCAGCTTGGCCCGCACCCCCCCACGGCTGTCATCTCACTCGCAATTTAATTGTGTATTTGACCGCATTTGGCGGGTCCCTCTGCCCCTTGCACGTGGCGGCCATAATGGGTGAGTGTGTTCCACCGCGCTAGTCCTGTTTCTACTCGCTTTGCAAGCATATAGGCAGGCAAATCCCAGCAGCGCGCTCTATTTCCAGCGGTAGCGCTTACCTGTAGCGCTTGTGTTTGGCAGTATTCTGTTTTTAAACCTCCCGTTTTTGCTCAAATTTACTTTTATTTTCTTTCTGCACTTACCCCCTGATTTTAATCCAGCTTGGCCCGCACACCCCCACGGCTATCATCTCACTCGCAATTTAATTGTGTATTTCACCGCGTTTGGCGGGTCCCTCTGCCCCTTGCACTTGGCGGCCATACTGGGTGAGTGTGTTCCACCGCGCTAGTCCTGTTTTTACTCGCTTTGCGAGCATATAGGCAGCCATGTTAACGCGCAGTGGTAAAGCGCAGCGGGGACGCCGTTTTGACGCCGGAGTTATGCCAGAGTTCAGCCCGTCTGTGCCCGTCCGGGCCCAGACGGGCTCAGGGCTGGTCCTTATGCTCGATCCATCAGAGCCACCTCGCACTTGTGTCAGGTATAGGAGGGAGGTGATCTTTGTGGAACCCTGCCTGGATTGTTGTCGCTATCAAACGCTGCAGCTGGGGCCATCGCAACAGCGTCTTTGCCCGCCCGCCTCCCGCTCTCTCAACCTGATTTGCAAAGGTAGTAACATCGAGCGGAGCGCGGTGCAGGGCCAGCAAAACTACGTTTCCCAGCAGCCCTAGCGGCACCGGCCGCGTCAGTTTCGTCTCAGGAGGCGCAGAAATACGGCGACACCCCGGTCGAGGGGGTGATCTTTGTGGAACCCTGCCTGGATTGTTGTCGCTATCAAACGCTGCAGCTGGGGCCATCGCAACAGCGTCTTTGCCCGCCCGCCTCCCGCTCTCTCAACCTGATTTGCAAAGGTAGTAACATCGAGCGGAGCGCGGTGCAGGGCCAGCAAAACTACATTTCCCAGCAGCCCTAACGGCACCGGCCGCGTCAGTTTCGCGCCAGGAGGCACAGAAATACGGCGACACCCCGGTCGAGGGGGTGATCTTTGTGGAACCCTGCCTGGATTGTTGTCGCTATCAAACGCTGCAGCTGGGGCCATCGCAACAGCGTCTTTGCCCGCCCGCCTCCCGCTCTCTCAACCTGATTTGCAAAGGTAGTAACATCGAGCGGAGCGCGGTGCAGGGCCAGCAAAAACTACGTTTCCCAGCAGCCCTAGCGGCACCGGCCGCGTCAGTTTCGCGCCAGGAGGCGCAGAAATACGGCGACACCCCGGTCGAGGGGGTGATCTTTGTGGAACCCTGCCTGGATTGTTGTCGCTATCAAACGCTGCAGCTGGGGCCATCGCAACAGCGTCTTTGCCCGCCCGCCTCCCGCTCTCTCAACCTGATTTGCAAAGGTAGTAACATCGAGCGGAGCGCGGTGCAGGGCCAGCAAAACTACGTTTCCCAGCAGCCCTAGCGGCACCGGCCGCGTCAGTTTCGCGCCAGGAGGCGCAGAAATACGGCGACACCCCGGTCGAGGGGGTGATCTTTGTGGAACCCTGCCTGGATTGTTGTCGCTATCAAACGCTGCAGCTGGGGCCATCGCAACAGCGTCTTTGCCCGCCCGCCTCCCGCTCTCTCAACCTGATTTGCAAAGGTAGTAACATCGAGCGGAGCGCGGTGCAGGGCCAGCAAAACTACGTTTCCCAGCAGCCCTAGCGGCACAGGCCGCGTCAGTTTCGCGCCAGGAGGCGCAGAAATACGGCGACACCCCCGTCTCGCGGGACGCCGGGCGAAGCCCGGGCAAAGGGCGGGCCCTCTGTGGCCCTCAGTGGCTGAGGTAGGCTGGGCTGGGCCCTGTTATTTTCATTGACTTTGTCGCTTTTTATATCATATACGTTTGGCAGCTGGATGAAGGATCATTTATTGAAATTACTTTGTCGCTCTTTTGCATTCTACTGCTGGTCAGTTACTGCTGCATCTCCAGAACTATATTTATTCTTTTATGAACATTGTATTATCTCGTGTCTATTCTTCTGGAGGTAAACTACTTGTAAAACATTGATTTGTGGGATAAGTCTGCAGAAGATGTCTGAAAAGTTACGTTCAGGAAGGGTAGTGGGAGGAAAACCTGGTGCGAAAATAGATACCATCCGCACAAGAAATAAATCTGTGAATAATCCCCCGTTGAAGGGTCAATGCCAACTCTTTGAGCTATGGGACATTCCTACGGCTAAGAAGCCTAATTTTGCCGCAAAGGAAGCTCTCCGCGCCGCGGTCCAGGAGGATCATACTCAAGGTGTCACAGACTCTTCATCTCCTCCTTTGCTGACCGCGCCACCGCAAACAGTAGCAGCGGTGTATCCCTCCCCTGTACACTCTGAAGGGAAGGGGGAGAGTAATCTTGGAGTTCTCGTATCTGAAGGAGAACCTGCGAATCAACCACCTATGCCTCAAGCTCTTCTGAATGACAGGTTGGGTGGGGATTCGTCATCGTTATCCATTGATCTTGAACTTTGTGGACGCTATGTAAATACAGCTAATTTGGAGACTCAGGACCCTATTAAGCCCTCGGGGGGTGCTACTCCATCTGGGTTAATGTTGTATAGTAGTACCCCTTCGTTAAACGGACAGGATATGTCCGATCTGTTAAATGTTTCCAGGAGCTCGGGTCTCAATCTATCTGGTATCTGTCGCCCAGCGGAAGCTAGTGAGAAACCGATCTCAGAATCCATGATTGCTTTGGAACAATTACTAGCCTCCATTCTATTCTTCCTGGGGAAATTTGTAGGCAGCTCGGATTGTATCCTGGATTCAGTTACCCAAATACTGAAGACATTGTTACAAAAATCACCAGATACGAGGAGTGTCCCCCCCTCCAAGGTTGAACCCAGCTCTCCAAATGGGAAAATAAATGTGCCCATAGTGGATTCTGACATAAAGGCTGCAGCAGTAGTTCATGGAATGCATACTGTAGTGCGGCTCTTAACCGCAGTGCCTAATTGTGTTAAGAACTCGGTTCTAGAGATTGAGGAAGAAAATAAATCTACTTCCGGCCCTAAAGTGGTTCAAGATTTATTCCCTATCTTCATGTCTGAAAATAAAAAAGAACTTACCGAAGATAAACAAGAGGTAAAGGTAAAAAACGGTAAACATAGAAATAACAAAGGGAATAAAAGGAAACCAATCCGAAAATACAGGAAGAAAAGGCAACGACGGATAATCTTCCAAAACTCTCAGGTTGCACTGGAGAACGAAGAAATAGATTTGGATCCCACTTCTACATCTCTAAAGGTGGAAAGTGAATTGTGTCCACCCTCTTCTACATCTCTAAAGGTGGAAAGTGAATTGTGCCCACCAACGTCTTTGGAAGTTATGCCGCAAATGGAGGGCCCTCTTCCAAGTTCTTCTCCATTGACTGCGACAAGAGCCCCAATCCTATATCCACTTGGGCCCCTTAACCCTTTGGCCCCTCCTTTCTCTTCCGCCCTAGAGATTGGAGACCGCACTCTTCCTGCGCGCCATTCAAAAAACTCAAAGGCGCATGTGGATACTCTTGTGTTAGACTTTTTACCTTTATTTGATGCTGACTTACCCCTAAACAGAGCATGGCTTCTTAAGCGTTTTAGCGAGATTGAAAGTCTTCACCACATTCAATCTAGGGACATTGAGTTAGTCTCTTTGTATGGTGGAGACAGGGTGCTGAGTATAAGGGTTAAATTTTATTCTCCTATCATTGTAAATGTGATATTACAGCAAGCCGAGAATTTTCAACGCACAGGTATTGATGTTCTCCCTATTTTTAACCTTGGTAATACAAATCCTTCCCTTGGGATGGTACTAAGGGGTGATAAACAAAATGGGGTAGCCTCCCCTCTTAGAGACCTGAAGATTTGGGTCTCTAAGGGAAAACGTTCGGTCTCTCAGGTAAAGCCACTCCCGCTGCCTCAGAATTCCACCCTCATAGAGGATAATAATTGGTGGAATTGGCTGCACAGTGCTTTATCTACAAAAACCACAGATAACCCCAAATTGTTTCATCATCTTTAACATCCCATTGAAAATTATTTCTTGGAATGCGGCAGGGATTCACAGTAGCCCAGAGAAATTTGATTTTTTATTCTCTCTAGGAGCAAATGTGATTTGTATACAGGAAACCTGGTGTATTAATAAGCTGGATGTTTCGAAGGATTTCTATGCATTGGAAGTGCCAGCTGCCCCTTCCAAGAAAGGTCACGCTAGGGGGGGTATTGCTTGTCTATTATCAAATAAATTGCAGTGGAGATTTTCCCATTATATCGACCCATGTAAATTTCTTCACGCTATAACTATTGAAAATCTGTTTAGTAATTGTATAAAGTCACCCATTGTTATCCTCAATGTGTATATTCCCCCAGAAGAGCGTTTTAATTCCATATTGAAGCAGGTATTTCGATATATTGATCAAATTAAAAATGTTGCATCCCCTCCGGAAATTATTCTTGTAGGAGATCTGAACTGCAAAATCTCCAATGCTAGTCTGAAACTTTTTAGAAATAAATCTAAAGAAGAGGCGCACTTTGTTACCCAACCACTCTTCCCTGATAAGTTAGTGACTAATAAAAGAGGGAAGATTCTGCTAAAAGAACTAGCGGCCGTTGAGGGACTTATACTAAACGGGAGATTCCCGTCCGATGTGCCTGCCAAATTTACACATAAGTCTCCTTTTGGGTCTTCTATCTTGGATTATGCAATCTCGGACTATGGCTTGTTTCCTTATATTCAGGATCTTAAGATTATGCCTACATCTTTGAGCGACCATAGTATACTGCTTATAACAATTTCTTTAAATACTATGCCCACTGCGCCTTGGTCTCTTGACGGCAGTGACGCTGCCTTCCACGCTTCCTCGGGAAGGTGTTTCTGGAATCCTTCCGCCATTAATGGGGTACAGGATTTATTATCTGAAACTCTATTAGAATTAAATGAGTGGCGTGGGCATAAAATAGTTTATTTTGAAAAATTCATGCGAAACATTATTTTACATGTAAAAAAAACTTCTCGCCCTAGAAAAGGGGTAGTGGTGCCTAGTATACTGCGCAGCCTGAATAAGGAAATAAATAAACTTGTCCGTGAGCAATATCTAGATAGACTTATGGAACGAGAAAAAGAAATTTCTAGGCTAAAAAGAAAGAGATGCAGACTAAAGGTGAAAATAAAAAAAGGAAAAGGAGGATATTGTTTGGATTAATTTGAGGGAATCAGTTGCTCATGGTAGGATCAGAGAATTCTGGGCAATAATCGGGAAGGGATTTGGTACCAGAATAAGTCCTTCTCCCATCCCTATAGCTGAAGAGGTATGGATTACTTATAACCGGGACCTTTATGCAGGGAATGGTATTACAGGTGAAGATATCTCCCTAGATGCAACACCCGAAGGACTCATTAATTATCCCTCAGAGGAAGAAATTGAGATGGCTATAAAAAACATGCGTGCCTCTGGGGCAATGGGTCCTGACGAACTCCCCATGACGGTCCTGAAACAGGATCCTTTAAGGTGGAGTAAAATCCTGTATCCACTGTTTAAAGCCTGTTTTTTGTCTAAAACGGTACCTGCCTCCTGGAGGGGAAGTATCTTGGTCCCTATTTTTAAGAAGGAAACTAGGGATAGCCCCAGCAATTATCGTCTGATAGCCCTCCTCGACTGTATCGGAAAGGTCTTTGCGAAATGTCTTTTAAACTCCCTCTCCGATTGGGTCGAGGAGAACAATATCTTGCCTTTTGAACAGACTGGCTTCCGTAGGGGCCACGGTACGTTAGACAACCTCACCGCTCTCCATGTGGTTACTGATAAATACGTGCAGGTGAGAGGGGGGGTTGTGTATGCCGCTTTTATTGATTTCTCCACAGCGTTCGACAAAGTAGATCGCAGAACGCTGTGGAGAAAATCGGCAGCTCTTGGCATTCCAGCCTATCTATTGGAGCTGGTTCGGTCTCTTCATACAGAGACCTGGTGTAGGGTCTTGCTAGGGGGCGAAAGGGGGCTATCCCATCAAATTCCATCTTTGAATGGCCTCAAACAAGGCTGTTTATTGGCTCCCCTTTTGTTCTCCTTATATACGGTAGACCTACCCGCCGCCTTGTCTGTCCGAGAGGGTATTGCCCCGGTGGTGGGGGGGACTTCTATATCCTGCTTGATGTATGCCGATGACGTCCTTATTTTAGACTTGACCCCTAAAGGACTTACAAATCGGCTACATGCTCTTCATGTCTTTGCTGCTGCCCATTGCATGAAGATTAATATATCCAAAAGTAAAGTCATGTGCATAGCCGGTAAGAAGAAGTGCCGATCTGTAAATTTTGGTTGGTATATCGGCGGCCAAAAACTGGAGGTTGTTAACTCCTATACCTTCCTGGGGAAAATCATCACGGCTAACTTGAGTGAGAGGCTCGATATTGAGCATAGTTCACGCAAAGCCCTTGCCCATGGCAAAGGTTTAAATTCCCTCTATCAGGCTACGTGGAAAAGGCACTTCTCGTGCTTATTGGAGGTGTATAGGTCTAAAATCCCCGCTACGATATTGTATGGTATAGAACTTATAGAGGTGAAATATTGGGACTTTTGCCATAAGATTGAGGGGAGACTCCTAAGATCCCTATCCTCCCTAAATACTGCGTGCTCTTTGGCCTCCTGCAGGCTCGACTTCGGTCTCAGGAGCAGCTGTGTACAGGGATTATGTGCCCTAGTAAGATGGGTGGCCTGCCTGGCTAGAGCTGAATTAGGGACGATGAGAGCTCTCCTCAGAAGCGAATTATTGGGTAATTTTAAAGAGTTTTCTCAACTTGTAAGGAATTTTAGAAAAGCCGTAACCCTTCTAAAATTAGATGAAAACACTTTGTTTTTGTATTCTCCCTTACAGTTAAAACTCGTTTTAAAAGAGGCCTCGTGGGATCTATGTTTTCAGTCTGATAAAAAGTTAATCTGTGAAAAAAGGAATGTAGACCTTCTCCTTAATTCCTATGTGATGAAGTTGGCCCAACCATATGTTACATGGAACCTGCCGCATGGTATTCGTAGATTTTGATTTCTTTTACGTTACGACCTAGTTCCTTTAAATCTACTCTTATCTAAATGGTATGGTTCTTCTTCTATGTGCAAGTTATGTAAATTGAGTACCCAGGATTGTATGCATGTTTTACTGATCTGCCCTGCGCTCTGTAAATTGCGTCTCAGATGGTTAAAATGTATTTGTATCCGTCTGGGCATTTCCACTTTGAACGGCTTTCTCCATGCACTTTATTGGCCTCCTAATGAAATGTTCTGTTTCCATATTTTTAACTTTTTTAAAGGTTTTTTAGCTATTTATTAATATGCCTCTGGAGATGTTTGACATTGCGACCCGCTGTAGATTTGTTATTGTATGTTAGTTTTGTACTTAAATATGTTTTCTCAAACGTCATAATTTTGATATGTACTTGTCTCCTGCTTTTATTTTGTAAATTTTATGTGGCCCTCTTTTGAGAGCCAAAACATAATAAATAAAATTGAATTGAATTGAGGAACTCATGTCATGGCGGAGGCTGCATTCTACCACATGTAAATTTGCACAGGAGGGAACGTCCCCGTTCCTACCTTGCAGGGCTTGTGTTGTGGGCCAGGATTCGGCTTCTGTTAAATCAGTGCTCTCCATGGCGTTACTGAACTGTCGGTCCCTACCTAGTCATGCTACTGAAATCAACTCCCTCATTCTGGACCACGAGCTGGATGTGTTATTTCTAACTGAGACCTGGATTTCCTCCAGCTCGGGCCCAGATATGGTCAGAGCACTCCCTCCAGGTTTTCTCATATCCCATCTGGACAGGCCTGTGGGGAGGGGAGGAGGAATTGCTATCCTCTATAGGGACTCGCTAGTTTGCAAAGCTCAGGATGGAGGGGTGAGCGACTGCGAGAGCTGCCAGTTCTCTCTCCGCTTGTCATCTACTACGTCCATGGTAGGACTGCTGATTTATCGCCCTCCTGGAACCCTGGGAAACTTTTTCAACTCCTTTCTAGAAACTACCGCATTTCTTGCCTCCTCAACGGGTAAGTTTGTTGCTTTAGGTGATTTTAACATCCACCTTGATGACCCCTCCAATTCCCTGGGAGTAGATCTGCTAGGCGATCTCAAAGCTTTTGGGATCAACCTGGCTAACTCGGGTGCCACTCACGGGAAAGGCCACTTGTTGGACCCTATATTTTCTAATTCGGACGACCTTAAATCACTCCCAGCGCTGGCTCTGCCTTGGACAGACCACTTTATGGTGCCTGCACTGTGGCAGTTTGACATCCCAGTTGCGCCGGCCCCTAGGGTACACACCGTGGAAAGAGCCTGGTCTAGGCTCCCAGTGGACGCATGGGCGGTTCATCTGGAGGCGTCTCGGCCTCCCCTTGGGTCTAACCCGCTAGTTGCAGATGAGAATTTAAACTTCTGGCTTACTAACTCGCTGGATGCTCTCCTCCCCAAAAAGAAACAACTTACTAGGGGGACGAGAGTGGGATCGGCGCCCTGGTATACATCTGAGCTGAGAACATTGAGGAAGGGCTGCAAGAGGCTGGAGCGGACCTGGAGGAAAGATTGGAGCGAAACGAGCCGGAGGGAATATCGGGCGGCTCTTAGTACCTACAAATCTGCTATTCGGGTATCAAAATCTGGATTCTTTGAGGAGAGAATAGGCTCGGCGGCCAACTCTTCGAAAGAATCATTTAGGGTCATTAAAGAACTCCTGAAAACTCCCGAACCTCAGGTCATTCACGAGGACCCACGTGAGAAATGCTCAGAACTGGCCTCCTTCTTTAAAACTAAAATTGATAACATCCTTGCATCTCTCCCCCGGCTATCCGAGGACTTCTCCTCTGGTGGTAGCTCAAGCCCTCAGCCCAGGGTGCGATCAGCAGAGTTGGTTTCTCTTGGTCCTGTCACTGTGGAGGAAGTTCTCACAGTCCTGACGACCATGAAAAGTGGTTCTCCGAAAGACCCTGCACCCATGAAATATCTGAAGCAGGTAGCCTCCACCATCGGCGGCCCAGTGACGGACCTTATAAACCTGTCTCTCACCCAAGGAGTGGTACTCCCTAGTTGGAAAGGAGCGGTTGTTTAGGCTCTTTTGAAGAAGCCTAACCTGGACCCAGCCGACCTTGCCAACCTTAGGCCTATTTCCCTGCTCCCTGGCCTTAGTAAGGTGGCGGAGAAGCTGGTGAATAGTCGCCTATCGGGCTTCTTGGAGGCCAACTCCCTTCTGGGCGACTTCCAAACGGGCTTCCGCCCCGGTCAGGGGACCGATACTGCCCTGCTGGCAGTCGTGGAGAATGCTAGGAGCATTCTGGATTCAGGGGGATCGGTGGCAGTGATCCTCCTGGACCTCAGTGCTGCATTTGACACCGTAGACCATCAGGTGCTTCTCCAACGGCTGTCGGGGTGGGGGTCTCCGGGATGGCTCTCAAGTGGTTCGCTTCCTTTTTGGACGGCCGGACATTTGAGGTGTGGGAAGGGGATGTATGACGTTACAACGCATACTATTACAACTACCTACCGTTACAACGCGACCATTACAACGCATTCCATTACAACGCATAGCACTTTGAGGTGCTGGATAGTGGTAAGTATAATTTACTATTCTAACTCCAGTCCCCGTGGACCCTAGGGAAGGTGTTGGATAGTAAATTATACTTATTCCCTATCCTAGAGCGCCCCCCAGCGCAATGCGTTGTAATAGTATGCGTTGTAAAAGTCGCGTTGTAATGGTAGTGCGGAGTAAAAGATGCGTTGTAACGGGTGTATACCGTGGGAAGGCCACGAGAAATCATCCTCAGTCCCTCTCCAGTGTGGTGTGCCACAGGGCTCATCGTTGAGCCCTACCTTATTCAACGTTTTTATGGCCCCTCTGGAAGTGTGGTACTGCCTCTGGGTATCAAGATTATCAGCTATGCTGATGATACTCAGCTGGTGGTAGGCCTTTCCCAGTCGGCTTACCAACCCGACCGGCTGCACACGTGTCTGGATAAGATCTTCACGTGGATGTGCAGCTCAGCTCTCAAGCTTAACGGCTCCAAAACGGAACTGATGCTGCTGGGGAATTCCCCTCCATCCTTATCTCCTAGCAGCTGGCCCAACTGCCTGGGACCGGTACCCACCCCCAAGCAGGAGATCAAGAGCCTGGGGGTGTGGCTCGAGCAGGAACTTTCCTTTAAAACACACGCAAAAAAGACCGCAGGCGTGTGTTTTGGCCTGCTCCGATCAGCCCGGAAGATTTTGCCTCTTCTCCCAGTGGCCTCTAGGAGATTACTCATTCAGGGGCTTATCATCTCGCGGCTGGACTTCAGCAACGCGTTGTTTCTGGGTGCTCCAGAATCCACCCTGAACAAACTGCAGCAGGTGCAGAACGTGGCCGCCAGGCTCCTGACGGGCTTTCCTAGGCGTCAGTCCGATCGCCCTGCGCTGAAGGCGCTGCACTGGCTCCCTGTCAGAGAGAGGGTGAAATTTAAGGCACTCTGTATGGCCCACAAAATTCTGCAGGGGAAAGGCCCACCTATCCTAGGGGATATGGTTCAGCCTTACAAGGCCTCCCGCTCTCTCCGTTCTGACCACCAACACCTGCTGCAGGTTATGAGGGCGAGGAAGGCAAGAACCGGTGGCAGAAGGTTCTCCATAAACGTGGCCACCCTGTGGAACTCTCTCCCTCTGCACTTACGCTCGGAAACAAGCCTTCTACGGTTCCGCAAACTTTTAAAAACTTATCTATTCCCTGTCTAGTTCTTGTGTCTATTGTGGTAGCGTTTCTTTCTGGATGAGCGCGGGGATGCCCAAGGGTAACCAGGCGCTATATAAAACTCGTTAATAATAATAATAATAATGGAAAACTTTGATAATGATGACATAGATGATGATAATGTCATCTCCTCATTGAATATTCTAAGAGCTGTATCTCATTACCTTCATATTCTTGAATGAGCATGCATATTTGAAGCAACGGATACAACAAACAGGTGCCACAGTTAGATATATCAAGCAGACACCACAGTTGCAAACCTAATAATCAATCATAAATAGTTATCATGTACTTACGCTTTGATTGTTTGTCATCTTTGGAAGCTTCACCTGGAGGGCTTGATTTGTAAGCTTCGTCTGGAGGGCTCGATTTGAAATCTTCGTTTGGAGGGCTCGATTTGAAAGCATCGTTTGGAGGGCTCAATTTATAAGCCTCGTTTGGAGGGCTTGATTTGAAAGCTTCGTTTGGAGGGCTCGATTTGTAATCCTCGTTTGGAGGGCTTGCTTTGAACGATATATGCGAAGTCACCTTGATAGTAAACAACTCTAAAATGAACAGAAGGAAAGAATTGTCAGTGTTGTCACTCAGGTCTGTACACATATGTTATGGAGACAGATAATATGAAGCAATTGGAATTGTTCTGTGAGACCTGGACAACATGTGCAGCAGGTCTGCAAGACCTTTTGTAATTACTTACACCACGTTTATGCCCGCCTGCAGTTTGCCATAGGTTCCCTCCAGTGCCCCTCATAATTGCGATACAAAAGGGGATGATGGACGGAGCGTTTGAGCAAACGATCCAGGGAAGAAATGGCTTGGCAGTTCGGGCTGGACTGTTCCCATGAGGCACAGAGTCAGACTGATTTGCATATGGCCATGTCTGAACTGGGGTGGCTGAGTGAGCTAAAAAATGGTGATGGATTAAACCCAGATCAGGTGACTGGGGGTGAGTGTTTGATTTGCCCAAATGCTCCGTCCATCATCCCCTTTTGTTTCCCCTCATAATTGAGGCATCCAGACTTGTTCTGGCAGCTCATAGCTCACTTCCGTTCAACCCAGGGAAGCACCAGCCAATTACTGCCTCCTCGTTTTCTTCCGTATGTGTTTTTTTTAGAACTCTTTCATTAGGTCTTGCCTGGGTATTCTACAGAGGGCTTTCATGCACGCGTCTGCATGGACAAACATGGCTGCTCTTTCCATTTGTCCATAGCAGACAGCATGCGTGCGTACGTGCGGACTGTAGACAGTCCACCACCATCTTGCAATGCGTTCGTTGTCAACGAAAATGCTGCTTCCTGTACGCAGCTTGCCGGCTGCTTCCTGTAAGCAGCTATGGTGTTCGAAGCTGCAGTCATTCTCCTTTGATACATGTATAGCCTCTTTTGCCATTACTTTAGTATTGCAGCACTATCTTAATCTAGACATCCTCTTTGTGCTTTTCTGGGATTTCCATCCAACACTTGTGTATTGCTTTTTCGTTTGGGTAGTAGAGACGTGCTCTATATCTAGTTTAGTAATAGATCACATTGGTTAATGTCTAAATACAGTCGGTATGGTCCCGCTCTAGGTCTTGCTAGCATGGATTGGGTGTGTTTATTGGAGGAAGTTGCAGCACACTTCAGGTTTTTATGGCAGTGGTCTGCGGTGGAGTAGGGCTCCTATGCTGAAGGTGAAGACTGCAGATTTCCTGAGAGGTTTTTTTCTCCTAAAGGACGGAGGCCTCTGCGGGGCAGTTTGTGTGAGAGCCAATGGTAGAAAGCGCAGGTCTCCTCCTACTGTCACGTGACACGCAGCAAAGCTGTCATGAAAGAACGGGTATGAGGAACAGAGTGTGAGGACATCAGGGCTCGAGTCGGGGTACCACGCGGGTCGACGGCGTCCCCCCACTTATTTAAACTTATTTTACCGGGTGGACGTCGTCCCCCCTGCCCAAAAGCTGGACTTTCAATGATGGCGTTACTTACCGGCACCGCTGCCCCGTAGATCTCCCAAGTACAGGGCTGGCTGTCAATAATTGACGCAGCGGCATCAGCAGGGTACTACCAGCCCCATATACGTATCCTGGATTTTAATTCTAAAAAATTGGAAGTAAAAATAACCCAAAATACTTTTATAAACATTATTTGTTACGGAGTGCGAAGGATCCGTACCCTGGACATGTGAGCGTACAGGGGTATCAGATCCATACGACTAATACAGGATATGTATATGGGGCTGGTAGTACCTGGCTGATGCCGCTGCGTATATTATTGACAGCCAGCCCTGTTAATTGCATTTGCACCCGCTTATGTAGCACGAATGGGTCTTAATGAGTATGTTAGTAGGTGCATTTGCTTTGCATCGTCACTGTCACTCCCCCCACTTCTATGTTCTTTACCTTTCGTGGCGTCACTTCCTGTTGTGACGTTACTTCCTGTCTTTGGGCGTCCCCCCACTTCTTTTTTCAGGACTTGTGCCCTGGAGGACATTGTTTACTGTAAACTGCGTCGACTGTGTGCTTTCTGCCGCCCAGAACCGAGCTCTTCAGATCATTCTAGCCAATATTTATGTTCCGCCTCTTTCTTTGCATTCCACATTTTGAGAGATGAGCGGATTGAACACTCTTGGGGAGGGGTGAGAAATGGTTTGTTTAGGTTCCTTGAGGAGGGAAAATATAGATAACTTTACACACTCAAGACCTATGGTACATTTATTTGACTCTTAGGCTATGCAAATTTGGGTAGCTTTTTTCCTGTGAAGATTTTACAAAATGACACATTACATACTTATAGAGCATGGTGTGGTATATGGGTATCTAACAGGGCTTTATGTTTGTGAGAGTATACTTCATGGGGAAAAAAAGTGCATACGACACCAACATGAGACTGGTTCAGGCAGAACATAACTTTCTGGGAGATATTTTCCAGTCTCCTGCAGGCGGAAAGTACATAAAATCACTCAGTGTGAAATTTTGAGGAATTTTTTTAACATGGACTTTATAAAGTTTGCAAACTTCAACCACAAAATTAACATTTCATCGATGGCCACTGTGTAATTGTTGTGTCGAAAAAGTAGGAATATGTTAATTATTTGTGAACTCCTTTTACCTTCATATTTTTGTGATATAAAATACAAATGTAGAATTTGATAGCTCCATTTATCCTTTCCGAGACATAATTAAACAAGCATTAAAAATGCAATAGGTCTCGCCTTTGACTAAGTTAAAGCCATTTGCTTTGCTATACAATACCATTAGCAAAGCAAATGGCTTTAACTTAATAAAAGGCGAGACATATTGCATTTTGAATGCTTGTTTTTTGTTGCTGCTGTCTCTCTGTGGCTGCCTGTTATTATTAGCCTTACCACTGATGCTGCTCGAGTGCAACTGCAGAAGTGCAGATATACAAGTGTGTAAGGGGCTCCTAAAAGCCTGTGGAGCATTTATGTGTTGATTGTTCACGGTGGTTGACATCTTAGTCAGCTGCAGTATCTAGAGACCGACTTGGTGCCCCTTTTTTGTGACTCAACCTTGCGTTTCGTCTGAAAATAATGGCTGAAAGTAGGAGCATGTTTACAATCGTTAATCCATGGCATACGGGTGAAGACGCTTCTAATTAATTTCATTGGGGAATTTATCACTTTTTCATGCAACTTTGTCAAGCAATCAGAGGAAAAATGGTCGCTCTTTGTGCAATAGTGAGACTTGCATCTTGGTGGATCCCAACTCGCACAGTGCACATGCTTACACACAAACACCTCCCCATCACTCTCCCACTTCAAAGCATCTCTTGTTGAGAAGGCAAAGAGCTGAAAACACATGGACGCACAAAAGATAAGCTGGAAACACCCTGAGCAGGTTTCCAGCTAGCATTTAAAAGGCACGCACAGTCCACATCTATTACAGCTCCTAATAGCCTGTGGAGCATTTTAGTGTTCGTGCTTGAGGGTGGATGACGTTTGAGTCAGTTGCAGTATCTAATAAGATTTTTCAATTCGAAAGCGCAGCCTCAGGCAGAGAAAAAAAAGTTAAAAATACAAAAAAAACGAAATAAAGCTAGATAGAGTGGTTGTATTCATAACCAGTGTCAAGGTAAATATATTGTTCCTGCCTACATTTCACATGCTTTACTTATTCTTGCATTCCCTATGAGTGTTTGCTATTTCCAGGATGTTGTTATCTTTTTTTTCTATCAGGCATATTACTCTTGTCTCCCCTGACTGATAACTTATTTCCCATTTTCTGGTACTCCAGCATTGCAAGGTCATACGAATGGTGATAGCGCTATGCAAATATAACTCCACTGCATACAAAAAATTTAAAGTAAAGAATATTGTCATTTTCAACACCAAGAGCTCTAGCTTTCACCATTGCGAGACCTATTGCATTGCAAATGCTTGTTGTAATTTCTCACTGAAAGTACATGTACACCAGTCTTTTTCTTATCGTTAGCATCCTGCAGAACCTCTGATCCCGAAGGACTCATCAAACTGTATATTTAGCGCTCAATAGGAGCACCCAGTGGTAGGCCTGATATGGTAAGACCCTCAGTTGGGTTCACGTGCCTGTAGGTTTGAAAGAGTATTTAACCTCACCCACCTCTGCACAAACTCTGGCTGGTGGCAGCAATTATAGGTTTTGCGGTGCAGAAGCAAAAACCATAGGAGATGCTGGCTGGCCTTCTTTCTAAGATAAGTCCAGTCTCCTGGGACAGTCTGGAAGGTTGCTTTATTTATTTCTTGCATGTTTGGAAATGTTCATATAAGTAAAGCGGCGAGCCGTGTGCAACATTCACCGCAGCGTGTTCAGTCAGCGTCCTGCTGCAGCTCCAGGGGCGATGACAATAACACCCGGTCGTCTCAGGGGCGCTTCAGGAGCATCAACGCAGGGAAGCCCGGGGTAGTGTCCTGAAGGTCCAGGGTACGAGATCGACCGCCGGACCAATGTGCAGGGATGCCAGTGCAGGGTCCGATCCAGGGTCGTGTCCCGAAGGTTTTGGGAACAGGATAAACCGCCAGACTAGTATGCAGGGGGCCCAGTGGAAGGTCCGACCACTGCTATGGCATCGAGGACCCAACAAATTCCCTGGGCTCCGGAGCAGATCGAGATTCAGCTTCAGGGGCGACAGACGGACCGCCGGACTAGTCTGCAGGGGGCGCAGTGTATGGACCGACCGCTGCTGCGGCATCGAGGTCCCAGCAGTTTCCCTTGACGCACCTTAAGAACTCACTGGGTCACTCTCATGGACTTCTCTACTTTTGTCCTGGCCGCCATTTTACTGCTGTTCTCTGTCGTTTTTCTCCGGACCCTGGCCAGCCATCTTGTTCGCGCGGTTTCTCAGCTAGACTAACCACCACGAAGATTCGGAACCGGGTGTTGGACGGCTCTATCGTACCTCGCAACCTAACTTGGTACATCCAGTGACACCTATTATAGTGTCCACACGGAGAACTATGTATTACTTACCCTGACTTGACCACTATACATACTAGAGGATAACTCATTTGAAAGCAAACTTTGCGTCAGCACTGAGTTCATGTTTCATGCAGACTGGCATCCACTTGTAAATAGAAAACACGTGGACCTTTTCATTTTTTAGACAGCTTTAATTCAATACTCAAGAATTAGGTCTGCCCTTTGTGGGACATCACACTGAAGTTCCATTGACATTCAAAATACCATTTTGCTCTGAGGAAGCCCGATTTGGCGCGTTGGCTGTCATCTCTGTCAAGATTGTGTTTGAAGACTGCAATAAAATCTGAATATATGTGCACAACAGTTCATGATCACCAGCCGTGCTCGTATTGTTAGGTTTTTCCTAAGTTGATTGCATACATCTTTACATTTGTAAGAATGAGTATTGTATAATGGAAAGTGAATGCTGCCAAAGAAAAACCAATGACAGCCAATCCCCAACATCTCCCTTTTCCTTTGCTTTCAAGATATGTCTGGAAGGGGTGAATAGAATTTCCTGAGCTTGCCTCAGCTGGATGTATACGGCCAGATACACATTGGCTGGGGTATGAAATGCAATTTGGGAAGACTGTAAGGAAAGCACTTCACAGAAACCTGTCTCCTGAGGGAAGCTCTGCCCCAAAGAGCATGGATTTTAAACTGTGATGGATTAAATATAACTAATTGGAAGTAAGTTGGTGTCCAGCTCTTGTGCCTTAGAAATATAAGCTCAAGTACCCCTCCAGGTAAACAAACACCTCTTTGGACAGAGAGTTGCACATACTTTGCTGCTGTAGTGCTTACAGAATATGAGTTTGAGTGCTGCCACTTCCTCTTGACTGAGAACAAGCCTATAAGCTCTAATGGAACTCCACAGGCCTGTCCTTCTGACGCATCTGCTGACCTTGCCTGCTTAAAGCCGCTAGCAAGACAAAGAATTCAAACATGTTGGCTCAGTACCAAGAAGCCCTCCTTACCACCCTCCAGAGACCAGGGGAGGCAGCCTCACCGCACTTCTACATCCACTGAGTTGTAAGCACACACACTACCTGTCCCAATTTATACTGTTTTTCTTTTCATTTCATCCTCCTTGTTGTGGTGACCCATCCCCCCTTGACCTGAACACTAGCTGAATAGAGAAGGACTTGAATTGTCCAGTGTGAGGCATTTCTACTTAAGAGCTTTCACATCATTCCACTGCTTGTCAGACTGTGGACTGTCTTCTTTATCTATACGGTTCGTCCCCCCAGGAGTTAAGAGGCATTAACCCAGAACTTCTAGAGCCCTCAAGTCAAGGGATATTCTCATCCTTTTAGAGACATACACTGCCTAATCCTTGATAGTTAAAGATGGGTTTTGTTGGACATGACCATCTTTTTGGTGGTAATCCCTCAGATTGTTAGCCTTCACTACTCTATGTTTACTGAAACCATTTTTGTTGGCATTAGGAGTCTGCACAATTTACTCATGCTAACCAGCCGTAAAGTGATTGTGCTCTCCCTCTCAAACATGGTAAATCGGTATACCACTGACTGGTACATTTAATTTACTTCTACGACCCTAGTATATGGTACTTTATGTCTTTAGGGCCTGCACAATAAATGCTACTAGTCGGCTGCACAACCCGTTGTGCCACCCACAAAACTAGTACAATAAAAGATGTCTCAGGTATGCTACTGTAGCCTGTAGTGCAGTTGTAAACTGCCATATTTATGTGGCAAAATCAACTTTTTGGCAGGCCTAAACCATCCTTCTTAATACTTCGACAATACCCCAATGGTAGGTCCTTACTGCTTGTAGGGCAGTGTGCTTTGTATTTTTTAAGTAGTATATGTATATTTGAAGTCTTACATGTTCTGGCAGTGAAAAATCTGCCAAAATCAATTGCTATTCACTGCGACCAGGCTGGCATCCCACAGACTAACTGCTTATTATTACATTCAATAAGTATTAAATTCAGTTTGGGAACAACTAGGCAAATACTTTTTTCTCTCAGTTTAATTGTAATGTGAAATCCTCTTTAATGGTGAAGTCAGGCCTTAAATAACTATTTTGAAAATGCCACTTTCAGAAAGTTGTCTCCCAATATCAGGTCACCTGACTTCTATTGGCTCTCCTGTGGTTTGATGTGCATTCCCCCAGCCAATGGATAAAGGGTCTTGGGTGTGGGTAAGGGTGTTCCTCTCTTAACCAGTATGGCCTGGGGACTATAACCAACCTTTGCTAAGCTTTGACGGGAATCCTGAGGAATATACTGTTAGATATAGGGTTTCGGTTGGCTAGGGTAGGCACCTAAGCCAGGCAGAACCCACCACCCTAGTCAGGGTAAGCGAGTTACACACCCAAGATAACCTCTGCTCACCCCTGGGTAGCTAGGAAAGGGCAGTCAGGCTTATCCCAGGAGAAATGTGTGAAGCATTTGCGCATCACACTCACATCAGTGACACAATAAATACACCACAAAAGAGACTTCACACAATGTTATATAAAAATAGATTATACATAAACCATAGACCAACACAACATAAATCAGTAGTTACTTTTCCAACTAGGCAATTGTCACAACATCATAATCAGTGCAGTAAAAGAACACTATGATAAACCCCATTAAGCTGCATACTATGCAGTCCCTTTATAGAGTACTTGTTATACTGAACTGAAGAGTGCAAGGCATAAAATGACAGACATCAATATATTGGTGCTAGCAATGTAGCAAATAATGGGAGACAGTGTTCACAACGCAGTCATTACACCGCAGTTCCTTTACAACGCGGTTGTTACAACAACCGCGTTGTTATAACGCAATGCCTTTACAATGCAAGTCATTTGATCGACTTGCTGTAGGGGCCCTCTAACATAAGGAATAGCATGATATACTATTCCAGCAGTTTCCCTACTGTTGCACAGGCTGGAGTTGGAATAGTAAATTACACTATTCCTAAGTCCAGCTCACCCCCTACAGCAAGTAGATCTGATGACTGGCGTTGTAAAGGTTTCGAGTTGTAACAATGACCGCGTTGTAAAGGAAAGCGATGTAATAGCATGTGATGTAATTGACAATAACGATGAGATGGAAGTCCCCTAGACCACCCGGGATACACCTATGGCAGGCAGAAGTGCTTAAGTGGGGGAGGGCGGAGGGGACAACACTTAGGAGGGAAGAAACACGTGGTCTCCGGAAATTCCCCATATCCCAGGAATGGGAGACTATGCTTATCACACTGGAAAGCGAGGACCTAACCCAGGCAGCGGGTACCGGACCGGGGAATTAGTCAGGACAGGAGAGGCCACAAGAACTGTAGAGGGAGACGATGTACCCCAGATCCTCCCACATCATAACCAACAACACCCCAAGATGTAGCATACGCTGACGCCTACAATAGCCAGAAAAGTCCAATTCCCATCTAGATGGTTGGAATTGTTAAACTGCCAGGGGATGATGGGAAGTTCAAGAAAGCAAGAGGGTGGGGGGAGGTGGGTGGGAAAAGGAATGTTCGGACACTTTTAATGTATATTCTCTGATGCTGATGCTTAGGAGCTTATGTGAAAGATTTGTGTGTTATTACTATTATCGTCTCCTGCTAGTACCACTGTAACGAGATAATGGGATATGCACGGGGTGAAAATACAAAACACCAGCCGGTGTGTTGACACGGTTAACTGTGATGTACAATCTTGAATACTGCAGCTGTGAATAAAGTTTTTTCCCCTGTGGTAAATAAAATTACCGGGACAATTTTTCTATACATTAAATGACAATAAAGGATAGCTCAATAAAATGAGAGGCAGAGTCCGTGGTATCTGAGTCATACGGGCTTTAATTAAGCATCTCGAGAAGCTGGACATCGAGTTCCATCACCACTAAGGTTCAGGAAGGGATATTCAACATTTTATTAACATCACACATTATATATAGTAAAACAGTATAATTGCATGGAATACAGTAGGCGTGACAAGTGAAAAGAAGAAGATAAGAACATATGGGCGTAAAAGTAGGCGTGTAATAGGCGTACACGGAGGTGTGTGCTAGAAACGTCACAAAAGTGTCACAAGTGGGTGGATGCATAGAAAGATTCTGCAGGGTCAGCAGAAACCTTTACTCTGTATGCGCGCGCAACTAAGCATGACGTGGTAAAGACGTGTAACTGGGGAGAGCTGGGGGGCTTGACTTTAGCTCTAGTAGAAGAGTCTTGGTGTCTGGGATGTCAGAACGACCTGCACCTATAGCATATCTGGTATCTCATGTTTGGAGGATGTATTATCTGAAGCAAAAGGCCTCTCGGGCAGGGGCCATACATCACTGAATGCTAGGGGGTGCATACGTGTCTTGGTACAATGCGCGGGGGCCATGGGCCTACCATGGTAACGGGTGCTGTAAATCGCTTGCAAGGACACAGGAAGGCAAGGGCCTTTTGCTCTGCAGCCGGAAACATGTTTACCTATTTCACTAGACTGGAATGTGTTTTCGAGGAGGCTGAACAGATAACTGTAGGCAAAATACTGTCTTGGCAGGCAGGCCAGGCCGAGCCGGGCACCGCTTTGCTGGGCAGGAAGTAAGGCAGAGGTCAGGGATGCATACCTAAACTGCAGCTTTCAGAGACAGAAAAGACTCGGAGCCTCAATTCAGGGCCTGGCTCGGCTGAGCCAGAAAAACGTGGAAAACGTGTGCTTCGTGTTATTAAAAGTGCACCATGTAAAGACGTTGGCAACATGGGTCTAGAAACCGAATTTATGTTGCTTTCATGGAGGACTTGGTAGATGACATGTTAACGTTGGACGCAAATGCATATGCGTCTTCATTTTCGGCCATGGAGGGGAAATGCATGGAGGTCATGCACATACATAGAACGTTGGGGTACACGATAGGGGACATACCTGGCCATATAAATTCAATTTTCCTCATTCCCTCTTTGTCCCCTACGTTCCCTTCAGGATATATCTATTTTCATGAGACCATCTATCTGTTCATATAACATCATTTGCTCGTCTTTTTTCATTCGAGCACGGTATCGTGGGCGTGGACGGGGAATACAAGCTGTGGCGCACAAGCCGCAAATCGCTGGCCCACATTGTAGACAGAGACAACAACTGAATACTATGAGGAGTATTATTCCTAGGAATGACAGTACTTTCCATCCCCAGGCGGATATCACACTCCAGAACCAACCGGACCAAGTCCAGGTGCCTGGGTTCTGGTGCATCTGGTGAGCTATCTCATGAAGCCTTGTGATGGCTTTGTATACTGACGGTGCGTTATTAGGAATGAAAATGCAACAACTAGATCCGATCACTCTACAAGCCCCGCCCCTATCGGCCAGGATGACGTCAAGGACAAGGCGGTTTTGAAGAACAACAAGTCTCATAGCAGACTGCTCTTCGGTCAGGTTACCTAGGGCAAAAGTAGTGTCATTCACTACTGCTTCAAGGGTTCGTGTTAACCTACGTATTATTTTACTATTCTGGACGGGACCTATGAACCAAAAGTAACCTTTAATGTAATCCTTATACTGGTCCCATGCCGATTCGGAATAATCGATAACGGGAGGAAGATCTCTCTTATGTTTATTTATTTATTTTATTTTAATTATTTATATAGCGCAGCTGATACCTTGCAGGCTTCCTGGCGCTGGAGAATACTTTACTGAGGAAGAGACCGAAGTATGTAGAAGCGGGGAGGGCTAAGGGAAAAGCCAGGTCTTGATGCACTTCCTAAATGGAAGAAGTTGAGGGATCTGGCGTATGTCAATGGGCAGGCTGTTCCATAATCTAGCAGCTGCGACCCTGAAGGATCTACCCCCAGTTCTGGCTTTATTGTATCTGGGCACCCTTACCAGATACGCCGAGGATGATCGCAGATCTCTGGCGGGGATATACCACTGAAACAGGGCCTGCAGGGGCCTGGGCCCGAGTCCATGCAGAGCCCTGAATACAATGCAAAGGGACTTGAAAGCCACCCGCTGTTTTAGGGGTAGCCAGTGCAGTTCGGCCAATGCCGCTGTGGCCGAGGACCTTCTCGACCAGCCAAGAGCCAGCTTGGCCGTGGCAGATTGAATTCGCTGCAGCCGGTCCAGTAACGTGACAGGGGACTCAAGGAGCAGGGCGTTGCAGTAGTCCAGGCGACTCAGAATCGTACACCTGACTACCAACGCCCGGGCTTGTGCAGGGAGAAGTGGCATAATTTTTCGCAGGGAGCGTAGCAGAGCCGTGCAGATCCCCACTGTTTTTGCCACTTGGGTTTCCATGCTCAGCTTATTGTTGAGCATGACCCCAAGGTTGCGGACCGAGGAGACAGGTTTAGGTTTCTCCCTTGTCTCAGAAGGCCAGAAGTCACTCGGGAACTGGCAAGATAGGGTGGTGCCAGCACAGAACAGAACCTCTGTTTTGGAGGCGTTAAATTGAAGAGAGTTCCTATGGAGCCATCCAGCAGTTTCTCTGAGACACTCATGGAAGGCGGACAGAGAGATGGAGTCTTCTCCTTCCCAGGAGAGAATGAGCTGGGTGTCGTCTGCGTAGTTAATTGTTCTTAACCCGAATGACTTAATTAATGTGATCAGTGGTTTAAGGTACATATTAAAAAGGATGGGACTGATGGAAGATCCCTGGGGGACTCCCTGTGGCACAGGTGAGAAGGCGGATTGGAAAGGGGGGAGGGAGACAGCCTGTCTCCTGTCCTGCAGGTAAGAGTGAAACCAAAGCAAAGCTGTGCCTTCCACGCCAGCTTCCCTGAGTCTCAGCAGCAGCGTCCTGTGGTTGACCGTATCGAATGCGGCCGACAGGTCCAGCAGTATTAGTGCTACTGGCTGGCCCCTGTCTGCACGCATGCGAAGATCCTCCATGGCTGTTAACACCGCAGTTTCGGTGCCGTGGGCAGGGCGGAAGCCGAACTGGAGATCGTCTAGAAGGTTGTTCTGCTCAAGATGAATGGAGAGGCAGGAACTGACCCATCGTTCCACTACCTTCACAGGGAAAGGCAGTAGGGAGATGGGTCGATAGTTAAAAAGACAATCTGGGCTCAGGGAGGGTTTCTTCAAGAGCGGAGTTACAAGCGCCTGTTTCCACAGGGTTGGGACGTAGCCACGTTGCAGAGACTGGTTGCATATTTGGCGCAGGATGCCAAAAAGTTCTGTTCCAGAGCTTTTCCATATTTTTGGAGGCAGAGGGTCGAGCGGGGAACCCGAGGTGATTCCGAGCGCCAAGTTTTCAAACTCGGGTTCAGAGATCATAGAAAATTCTCGCAGTCTAGCCGGCGAGCTGGAGGATCGAGACGGCAAGTCATGAGGGCTAGTACTGGCTCCCTGCATGTAGGCATCTCCCAGTGAGGGGGGGGTCTTCAAGTTTTGGATAATGATATTGATTTTATTAATGAAAAAAGTTGCCAGATTGTCGCAGAGGGCTTGGGTGGGAGGCTGCGTCGACGTGGAACACTCTGGGTGAGTTAGGTTTCTAAGTATCTGAAAAATACTGTTTGAGCTGTTGGTGGTGTTGGTAATAGTAGAACAGTAGTAGTTCGCCTTTTCTTGGACAATGGCAGTTTTGTATGCCCGAAGGTTGTCTTTCCAGATAGTTTTGTTGGAGTCGAGATAGCCTTGCCTCCACTTTCTCTCAGATTGTCTGCAGGCCAGCTTAAGGGCTCTCAATGAGTCGTTAAACCAGGGGGCAGCTGCTCTTCTCCTTGGTTTGCATTTTTTCAGAGGGACGAGACGCTCTGCAGTATTGGTGATCTTGGTACAGAAGGACATATAGTTGTCCTCCACCGACCTGGCGGTGGAGAAGCTATCTTCCACCTCGAATAAGGGGCCGGCCAGTCTCCGTTTATCTAAGGCTTTCCAGTCTCTATACAGAGGGTCAGGTGCGGCACTAAGTGACGGTTTGTTGGCTCTGCCGCTGGCTATGTAAAATTTAATGAGCGCATGGTCGGTCCAGCACATAGGCAGGATGTCACTCGTGAAAGCTAACTGGGGAGAGGAAAAGATTAAGTCGAGCTGATTTCCAGCCGAGTGTGTGGGTTTACTGACCAGTTGAGAGAGTCCCATGCCTTCGCAGGAGAGTAAGAGATTGTTTAGAGCGGAGTCCAGACTGCCATTAGGCCAGAGATTAAAATCACCCAGAACAATCAACTTGTTGTGGGAAGTGGCCATATTGGTGATAGTCGTAAGGAGCGACTGCTGCTGTGTAGAATTAAAGGTTCCCGGCGGGCGGTAGCATATTACAGCCGTGAAGGTTATTCCGGAGAGGCAATTGATTGAAAGACCAAGTAGTTCCGTACCAGCCACTGGGTCCATGTCAAGTGTTTTTATGGACCAGGAGGCTCTATAAATTATGCCAACTCCACCACCCCGGCCCTTGGGTCTGGGGAGATGCAGGATTTTAAAGTCTTGTGGGCATGCCCAGTCCAGATCTATGTTACAGTCGGAGTGGGTCCAGGTCTCGGTCATGAACAATACGTCGAGGTGGTGATTCTCAATAAGCAGAGAGATTTCATTGGCGTGTTTAGGCAGTGACCTGACATTCAACAGGCCGGCCATCAATAGACCTTTACAGGCGAAGTCTTGTAGGGGGAAGGCGGTGTCCGCGAGGGAGAGTTGGCCTTCATGAGCAAAGTCTCTAAGGGAGAGTAGAGACTCACGTGTCAGATACGGAAGGCTGGTAGTGGGTAAGGGGGCAGGAGCATCGGAGAGCACTGCGGTCGCTGCCGAGGCGCGGACGAGCGCAGACGAGCTTGCCTAATGCGCGCCTTCGGCGCGCATTCGTCGCGCCCGCTGCGCTCGTCCGCTGCGCTTCCGACAGAGGTTCATAATTTATGGACAGTGTCGTTGCGTAGGAGGGGGGTGTGGCCAGGCGCGGTGGGCGTGTCTGGCGGCGACCTGGGATGGCGTTAGGACGCAATGTGCTCTACGAGCGAAGCGACCAGCTGTCTGCCGCTAAGCTGTGGCACAGGTAGGGCCAAAGGTATTAGCACAGTGCAACCGAGGTTAAAAGCACACAATATCACACAGATTACAATTTTTAAAAACAGGCAACTACCGGCTTCCGCCTCAGTAGTATTTCAGTATGTCAATGGGCGCTGGCGCTTTGGCGCGTAATTTATATCAATTGGGCGAGGGGGGCGTGGCCAGGCGCGGTGGGCGTGTCTGGCGGCGACCTGGGATGGCGTTAGGACGCGATGTGCTCTACGAGCGAAGCGACCAGCTGTCTGCCGCTAAGCTGTGGCACAGGTAGGGCCAAAGGTATTAGCACAGTGCAACCGAGGTTAAAAGCACACAATATCACACAGATTACAATTTTTAAAAACAGGCAACTACCGGCTTCCGCCTCAGTAGTATTTCAGTATGTCAATGGGCGCTGGCGCTTTGGCGCGTAATTTATATCAATTGGGCGAGGGGGCGTGGCCAGGCGCGGTGGGCGTGTCTGGCGGCGACCTGGGATGGCGTTAGGACGCGATGTGCTCTACGAGCGAAGCGACCAGCTGTCTGCCGCTAAGCTGTGGCACAGGTAGGGCCAAAGGTATTAGCACAGTGCAACCGAGGTTAAAAGCACACAATATCACACAGATTACAATTTTTAAAAACAGGCAACTACCGGCTTCCGCCTCAGTAGTATTTCAGTATGTCAATGGGCGCTGGCGCTTTGGCGCGTAATTTATATCAATTGGGCGAGGGGGGCGTGGCCAGGCGCGGTGGGCGTGTCTGGCGGCGACCTGGGATGGCGTTAGGACGCGATGTGCTCTACGAGCGAAACGACCAGCTGTCTGCCGCTAAGCTGTGGCACAGGTAGGGCCAAAGGTATTAGCACAGTGCAACCGAGGTTAAAAGCACACAATATCACACAGATTACAATTTTTAAAAACAGGCAACTACCGGCTTCCGCCTCAGTAGTATTTCAGTATGTCAATGGGCGCTGGCGCTTTGGCGCGTAATTTATATCGATTGGGCGAGGGGGGCGTGGCCAGGCGCGGTGGGCGTGTCTGGCGGCGACCTGGGATGGCGTTAGGACGCGATGTGCTCTACGAGCGAAGCGACCAGCTGTCTGCCGCTAAGATGTTTAACATGCACAAGACGTGAATTTCGATGATAATCAGGTGGGGCTAGAAAAACAGGTGGTAGTAGGAATGCAATATAGCATGTTCCATCCCAATCTAAGGGCAGACGTACATAAGCTGTTGACCCACAAATGAAATAGGAATGGCGGGAAGCTTTGAAAGTAGACTTTCCTTTATCACTGAATTCGACCACAGTATTACAATCACTGTGTCCTAGGTGTACTGAACCATTCTTTCTAACGCATAATTCACCTTTCACTGGTAAAACTGTAATAGATGGCAAGTTCGTATTAGTCTCGGACTGGACGTTCAGAATCATGAGATTAAGTGTAAAATTTCCTAATCCATACACTTCATTTTCTAGATCTGTTCCTGTCCTTTGGGGAAGACCTTCCTTGTCTGGGAAACATGCTCTATTCATAAATGTATTCAAGTCTCCCCATATCCACTTGCCTTGGGAAACTTTGGACTCACTGTCTAAGGATGACATTAAAGTAAACCATGCTCCGCACGAACCATTGTGTGAAAACGGATAAGGAAAGAGAGGCAGAGCTCCCTTGTATTTCTGATAGGGAGGGAGTCGGCCACATACCCTGCAATTTGTGACATTGCTGGTCTGGTGTGAATGGTGTAACATACGGATAAAAGTGTTGTTGCGCAGTGCAAGTCGATAGGAAAGTTCGTGTGGGGGCAGGTCACTGAAAGTGTGCTCTACGGTGTCATTGTAAGAAGGATGTACATGTGAACCACAAGGAGGAAAGAAAACATGTAATGTCCAGCTTATACATATGATCGTAAGACTCAGAAAAAACATAAAAAGCAACGTAATAATGCATCTGCTGCGCAGATTTTTACAGTATTTCATTTTCTTGACTTTCTGTCTATCTCTCTCACTATTTGGGTCTATCTCATACATGTCAGAAACCTGTCTAACCGCTTCACCCAGGGGGATTTAAACAATTAAACGCTGTCTGACTTACTAGACCTCAACTTAGTTTTGTACTCCTGTTGCGGAGTTTTTTCTGACAGGGGGAGTTTAGAGTCTGTATCGGGGCAGTCCTTGGGAAGAGTCTTTGGACACAGTCCATGAAATCGTTTAATGTGGCTGGAGTGGAGCCACCCCTTTCTTCCTTCAATCTTCACACCGGTCCGCGTGGTCATCAACACCAGTTTGGGTTCCTTCCACCTGGGCTCCAGAGGGCTTGAGCGGTCAAAGTTTCTTATGCAGACCAGGTCTCCTGGAACGATTTCATGCGGTTTCACCAGGGTATTGTCCGGGAAGGCAGCCGCGACCTGTGAACGACAAGAGTGTAGTGCAGACATCAAGGAAGCCAGGTAATCTGTCAGCATATTACTGTCGACATCTGTTATCTTACGAGGCATAGGCGTACCCCACATGTTTGGGGGACGACCGAAAACAATTTCATAGGGAGACAAACCAGTTCTAGAATGGGCTACCATACGCATGTAAAAGAGGGCAACCGGCATGGCTACCATCCAATCTACACCTTTTTCTGCACAGACCTTCGCTAAACGTGTTTTCAGAGTCTGATTATGTCTCTCAACGAGGCCAGCTGCCTCGGGATGTCGTACGCAGTGGAATTTCCACTGATATCCTAACAGGAGTAATACCTGTTTCATAAGTTCGGACGAGAATGGCTGTCCATTATCTGAATACACGACACGGGGCAAACCATATCGCGGGAAAAATTCACGAACCAACTGCTTGGCAGTGATTACGGCAGTGTAATCTGGGACTGGATATGCTTCTGTCCATCTGGAAAGGGCACATACAACTACGAGGACGTACTTGAATCCACGACATCTGTCCATCTGGATATAATCCATCTGGAGGACTTCAAAAGGATGGTCAGGAGGATGAAATCCACCTTGTTCCACGGGAATGCCTTTGCCTGGATTGAACTGACAACAGATCATACAGGTACGTACTTTCTGTTTTGCTGCTGCACGTAAATGCTTGTTGAACCATATATTCTGAATGCTGTCTAACATGGCTTTCTCTCCTAAGTGTGCTGGACTGTGTGCTGTATTGATGATAACTTGAACCATGGAGTCGGGGAGAAACCATGTGGCTTTTCCCTTCGTCATCCATCCCTGATCTGTCTGGACCCCTCCTTGTTCAGTCCATTTCTTTATTTCGTCTGGAGTGGCATGTGTCTGTATGTCAAGTACATCTTGTGTGGGATCCCTGACCGTCATACAATGCGTCAGTGATGGTATTTCTGTCTTTGTCGTGTCAACTGAAATGTCTGTATGAGTCTGAGCTGTAAGCTTGGCTGTTCGATCTGCCAGGTCGTTACCCTGGGAAATAAAGTCAGTAACTTTCGTATGTGCTTTGCACTTCATGATAGCAATGGCTGTAGGCAAGTGTATTGCTTCTAACAGAGCTTGAATGAGGAGACCATGCTGTATCTTGGCACCGTGGGAGGTCAGAAAACCTCTCTCTTGCCAGAGAACGCCGAAGTCGTGTACGACTCCGAATGCATATTGTGAATCCGTGTATATGTTTACTTTCATGTTCTTGGCTCGTATGCAGGCTTGGGTCAGAGCGATGAGCTCTGCTGCTTGAGCCGACAGTGTGTCAATCCGATGTGTTTCTATGACTTCAGTTTCAGTAGTCACTGCATATGCGGCTACTAACTCTCCTGTACTTGTTCTCATACATGAACCATCCACGTAAAGTGTCAGGTCTGGGTCAGGCAATGCAATATCGGTCAAGTCTTGTCTTGGCTTCGTTACGGTATTAATGACTTCCACACAGTCATGTGGTACGGGATCTGCCGTAATTGAGGGTAACAGTGTAGCGGGGTTCAGTATGTTGCAACGTCTGATCTCTATGTGTGGCTGAAACAGTGTCAGTTCATATCCTGTCAATCGTGCTATGGTCAAGTGTTGAGTCTGTGTCCTGTTTAAAAGAACTTCCACGGAGTGTGGAACCTGTACTGTCAGGGGAAGTCCTAATACTATAGAATCGCTTTGTCTGATAGCCAGAGCTGTTGCTGCAACTGATTTGAGGCACGCAGGCAGAGCCTGGGCTACTGGATCCAATGTACTAGAAAAATAAGCACAAGGCTTGTGTTTTCCTGCTTGATCTTGTGTGAGGACAGACAATGCTGTGCCATCGTGTTCAGTGACAAAAAGTGTAAAAGGTTTGCTGTAACATGGTGTCGCTAAAACAGGTGCTTGACATAGAGCTTTCTTCAATTCGTCAAAAGCAAGTGTATGTTCCTGAGTCCAAGGGAGGACAGTCGATGTCGCTGCCTCTGTGTTGTCAACTGTATGAGTGGCTTGGCTAGATATGCATACTGGGGAATCCATTGTCTACAGTAAGACGTGAGGCCAATGAAGGCCCGTACTTCCTTTTGTGTCTTGGGCTGTGGAAGATGTGCAATTAACTGGATGCGGTCAGGTGTCAGCTGTCTACCCCTCTTGGACAGCAAGTGTCCTAAGTAAACCACTTGCTGGGCACAGAATTGGAGCTTCGAAGGGGATACTTTATGCCCCTTTTCGGCCAGAAAATACAAGACTGTCAGTGATGCACGTTCGCAGTCACGTTCTGTTCGGGCTGTGATCAATAGATCATCAACATACTGGAGCAGGGCAGTGTCAGTTGGCATGTGAATACTGTCTAGTTGTCGTTTCAGTGCTTGGCTGTAAATACTAGGACTTTCTGTGAATCCTTGAGGTGCACATGCAAATTTGAAGCTACGGCCATTTAAACAGAATCCGAAAAGGTACTGGCTTTCCGGATGAATGGGGACACTAAAGAAGGCGTTCTTGAGATCGATTACAGTAAAGAACGCTGCTTCGGAATCAATGGCAGTCAATAGGGAAGAGATGTCTGGGACTACCGGGTACTGGGGTATGATGCATTTGTTTAATTCTTAAAGGTCGATCACCAGTCTGTAGACTGGAGGTGCATTTGGGTCAGTTTGTTTAAGAATCGGGATAATTGGAGAATTACATACATTGGAGTCAGTTTCTACAACCACTCCTTGAGCAATGAGCTCGTCAATAATTTTCAGTAAGGCCGCTACAGCCTCAGGTGGTAACTTGTATTGTCGGATTCGGGGTAGTACAACTCCTTGCTTGAGAGTAACACGATATGGTGTGATATGCATGCAACCAACATCAGTCGGACCTTGTGCCCATAAATGCTGTGGTACATTCTGCAATCGTGGATCAAAATCTCTTAACACATAATGTCCTTTAAAATCACGTAAAAACAATCTCACTCCTTCCGGAGAACAACAAATCACTGCTCCCAGCGCTTTCAATGTTTTTATGCCAAGCAGGTTTTCTGGACATGATTTCGTAAGTAACAAGTCTGTAGTACGGGATAACGGACCAACTTCTAGGGAAACTGGCTTTGACACTTCGTTAACAATAGGCTTTCCTGAAAAACCCAGGGAAACATTCTGTGAGCCTGAGAGGGGTGCCCCTGGAACCTCGTCATGACTGATGGTAGTTCTGCTCGCCCCTGTGTCAATCAAAAATTTTCTGTCTTTCCCTAATACCTGACTATGTACATAGAGACCCTCTTGATCTACAGGAACCTCGATAAGGGGCAAGCCAACCTCCCTCTCTAGGCTGTTTCATGAGTACTGCTGATAATCGGGATAATCTGACTGAGCATACTGGTACATTTGCTGTGTAACATGCTGCGTGGCAGCTATGGGTTGGGGTTGGGGTACTGCTACTGTCTGTTGCGTGTTCTGAGGAGATCGCGTATTCTGCGGAATATTTTGCGGAACTTGTTCTTGTCTAGGTGGACGCGGTCTTTCTTTCGTCCTGCCTGTAGCAATATTGTATTTTAGAACGGTACATTCATTTATATAGTGACCTGGCTGCTTACAATAGTTGCAATTCCCTTTAACGGGAGCTGCAGAATGACTAGTCTGTGTAGTACCCCTCTTCTGACTGTCAGCTGGGACGGACTGGGCAACTAGTACTTTCATTTTCGTATCTTTCATACGTCTCTGTTCATGTTCGTGTTCTTCCCTGATTCGATTCTGGTGATACTGTAACATTTGTAACATTTGGGAAGGGGTATTAGCTTGCCATGTACTCTCGACTTTCAGTACTCTATTTTTAACCTGTGGTAAGGAATTCTCTACTAATTTGGTCACAAAAAGATGTGGATAGGATTCACTACTGGTTTTCAGGCCGCTATTAATAATGAAACATTTCTCGAATCTGGAGTAAAAATCACTAGTGTCTTCGTCTTCTTTCTGTTTGCAGGCTGAGATTGCATCCCAGTCTTCCTTTTTAGTTGCTAGTAATCTTGGCAAAACCTGTACTAATAATTCGGGCAATGCTCTGGCTTTTTCCCCGAGACCAGTACCAGGGACTCGTGTATTTTCTTCGTTTTCTAATACTGTCCAAGCAATCTTTTTCTCTCCTACCTCCCATTCTTTCTCTTTCAGTTTTTCGTAAATACCGGCAGGCAACAGTACTTTTAACATTTTAAGTATATCGGGATACGTATACTCCCCCATGCGGAGCATGTCTTTTAATTCGCGGTGAAACCCTGCTGGATCTTTATCATGGCACGGTACTAATTTTTTCATTTCCAATAATTCCATTTTCGTTAAGGGGGTGTAAACAAATACTCGTTGAAGCGTACCCGCGTCAGTTCTGACGGGATGAACCTCACGTAAAGGATTCTGTCTGTCTATGTAAAATGTTTTCCTTACTGGGGGTGGAACGGGAACAAAATGTGGAGTCAGGAAAGTTCTGTACTTGTGTCGCTGTTCTAGAATGACATTAATTAAATCGGTACCTAGGCCTCTCCATCTCTTTAGGAGTAACTCTTCCAATACATTATGTAAGGGACCTGGATCAGAATGCTGACTTTCGTACAGTGTAATGAGGCGTTGGATCATGTACATACCAGATAGTCTCTGTTCGTCGGGGGAAAGATTCAGAAATGTTTGGGCTACTACGTCATCTTTATATACACTAGTATTGCCAGCCCATTGGACTGCTGATCGGGCTAGTTCCTGTTCTCGCATGGTACTAAGTTCACTGTAACCTATTCGTTGTTTCAATACTTTATCGGTAGCTTGGAATAGATGCTCAAGAGAACATTGTTCTGGTATGGGAGGAAGAAAACGTTTCTTGCATTCTGGGCGTATGGGTCTGTCAAAGGGGTTCGCCCTACCTACATATGCTATTCCGTCTGGGTTCTCAGTTTCTATATCACTGCCTTCTGAGACTTCACCATCCGCTTTCTCGGCTTCTCTTGCTGCTTTTTCCCTTGCGTGTATGTCTAGAATTTCTTTACGAATCTTTCTGTACATAGATTCTATACAACCTTGTTTACTATGTTTACCATCAGCTATGTTGTCACTCCATTTTATCAGAGTTTTCATCTCGTCTTTATCTTTACCTGGCTGGTCTTGTTCCCTTATCAAACAATTTATCAGAAACTGTAAGATCATATTTTGAATCTCCACTTTCCTGTGTGCCATGGCCTCGTGAATACTTTCTGGTCTCTCTCCTGTTCTAATAAACTGATATATGTTGTCTAGATGTTCCTTCATGTCTGGTAATATAGTCAAATAATTCGTAACACGTCGTATACGTATTGAATATAATATCATCTGGTCTTCGCCTGGTATCGGATCATATCTGCAATCAGTAAGGTACTGTTTAAGGGCTGCGTATGTAGATACTTTCGGTGTACGTTGTAATGCTGCTTCTCTGAGTGTGGTTCGTTTAACTTGAGGCAGGGTGATAGGGAGACCTCCTACTGCCCCTGCTGAAGTGTGATCGTCAACTAATACTGGCTGTGCTGGTGGTAATGTAACTGGTAAAGTAGGTGTAGGTAATGTCGGTTGGCCCTGGGTTGCAGGTGGAGTAAAAGGATTACCAGGACCAGTGGCAGGACCAGTGACAGGAGAAACAGTGGGCGGAATCGTGTCTTGAACAGGGATGTGAGGATTAATATTTGGGGTTCTGTTTGCATAATCTGGGACAGTGTCATCTAAATAAGATGAAAGGAAAATATCAGCTGCGGTCTGTTTATGACGGAGTTTAGTTGGAACCAGTGGTGGCGGTAAATTACTGGGTACTTCCGGGGTCGCCTTGGGTAGGCCCTCGGGGAGAAGAGGATACATGCCTTGAATAAGGGCATTTCTTTGTCGGTCTAATTGTTCTGCTCTAACTCGTTCACCTTCTTCTAATAGTTCTCTTTCTTGGGCTTTTTCTGATTCTTCTCTACTCTTCTCTGCTTTCCTAATTTCTTTCTCGGTTCTTCTATGCGCTTCTTCACGCCACAATTCTATAGCATCTTTCTGGGATTGTCTGGCTTTCTTTTTCCATAGTGCTTCCTCTACTCTCATGATGCATTCAGCATCCCATGTCCCTGAAACAGGCCATCTATATTTCTCTTCCAGATCCTTTGTATAATCAACCCATAAGTCTAAGTACAGTATGGCATCTAAGCCATGTTTATGGTACATAAAATGTCCGGGAGTGTCCCTAGGCGGGACGGGAACTGCTTCTTCGAGTATCCCTTTCCTAGTTCCTATCTGACGTAATTTCGAGAACAGTGGCATCTTTGCACTTGCTTGAACGTGAACACAATAAACACAGTATGGAATTGCAAACAATCATTCATACCACGACATAAAACACATCAAAACATTTCGAACAGATGCTATCTAGTACATACAATACAATACTGAAAATCTCGAGAAACAATACTAGAATTCTGGATCACTAGATGCACTGCTAAAACAGTACAGACATACCGGTCCCATAAAGAGACACGTCATACCGCATCCACCTAAGTGAACACGTCTGGACTGGGTCTGTGTACCCAGACCCGTCTTGACCGGGCACAAATTAATGAACCCGTCTAGATGCGTTCCCAACAACGGTACTCACCGGGAAGCAAAACTGAAGGCCTCGGAAACTTGATACTGGACTGGACTGGACTGCTACGACGTCTGGCTGCTACTACGCACTACCACGCATGCGCTTCGGAACAGGTGGGCCTCTGGATACCTCGGACCTTGCTCTCTCGGCTTGGGCTCTGGTCGGGACTCTCCGCATTCCTCACCGCCTCGTCTGGATGCTGGACCGCAGTCTCCGTCTCCTCCGTGGGCCTGAGGGAGTTAGCAGGAAAACCCGCAGGTGTGCACAGGAAGGAGTCCGTCACGGCTGTAGAAGGGGTCAGGGCTGCGTTACATCGCCGGCGCGTGGGGAAGGGGAGGGGACCCTATTCGGGCGCCAGATTATGTGGTAAATAAAATTACCGGGACTATTTTTCTGTACATTAAATGACAATAAAGGATAGCTCAATCAAATGAGAGGCAGAGTCCGTGGTATCTGAGTCATACGGGCTTTAATTAAGCATCTCGAGAAGCTGGACATCGAGTTCCATCACCACTAAGGTTCAGGAAGGGATATTCAACATTTTATTAACATCACACATTATATATAGTAAAACAGTATAATTGCATGGAATACAGTAGGCGTGACAAGTGAGAGAGAGAGAGAGAAACTTGTTTATTTAGACCTTGGTCTTTTAAACAGTACAGAACACCAGCAATTAGACACAAAAAGTACGGACAGACAAAATTCTACTACATCTTAAATAGGTAAGATTCAATACTTGTTAAAATTAAATTAAAAGAGGGAGACGCCCTCAGAAACACTACATACAATACGCCCTATTTTACAGAAATTTCAAAATCACTAAAAGGATAAGAAGAATATTTTCATTTTATAAAACTTTAAAACAATTTAAAATCAGTGCCCCTCTTTCAAAATCACCTTTCCATATTCTTTTAAACTCCTCAAAAATTTACCCAATCCAATTGCAATTTCTAAAGTGGGCATATCGGTAAGTAAACATATCGCCTGGGCACGTGAAGTTATCTTATGTGATAAAAATATCGGGCGTAAAAACTGTTTCCTTATATCCTGTACAAATAAGCAATCAAGTAAAATATGTGCCATATCATGTCTTAGTCCGCGTCCACAGTTACGATTACCTTCTGGGCCGATCAATGCAGATTTTAATTTTCCATCTATCTTCCATGGGTTAATCCCAACTCGAGTCCTAAGAATTTCATATCTCAGCACTCGATTGGGCAGAATGTCCAAATACGGGAACCAGCCATCATTAACCCATGACTTTTTTAACCACTGGACCGATTTTTTCTCTGTCATATATTCTTGGTCCTGCGCCCTAGAGAGCGACTGGCCTTGTTCCCTAAGGGTTTTCTTAGTAAACTCGGCTATCAAGGCTTCCTGAGAGAATTTCACATTAAGGCACCCAGTTACTTTCTGGAGGGTTTTATTCACATCCTTTGCCCAGGCAAGGTTACTTATTTGGATCTCATCCCTACACCACTGTGAGACCTTTAGTGTCACTCCTGGGTCTTGGCGCTTCCAGAATCTTACCAGGGCCATTTGAGATTGTACGGTCCATGAAGTTAGCCCTAGCTCCATTCTTATTGCCTGAACCATAGTACAATTTGGTAAGGACAATAACATTTTTAAGATTTTGCCCTCTTCCTGGTCCCACTCATGTTTACCGCTCAGGTATAGCACCTCTGCGCCATACAATACTTGGGGGGGATCATTGCACCAAATGCCTTTATCATTGGTTTATGAGTCATGTCGCCATATTCTTTATTAAACTTTTTCAACCCACATGTGGATGAAAAAGCTTTGGCTCTTTGTGCCTCCAAATGGGTGCGCCAATTTAGCGCACTGTCAAACCAGAGGCCTAGATATTTATACTCCTTAACTGCCTCTAATTTGTTATTACCCAATAACCAATTAAAGTTCTTCTTGCTCTTTCCAAAACACAAGACCTTGGTTTTTTCCATATTTACAGTCAACTTTTTCCTATCACAATAACCTTTAAAAGCATTTAGCTTCCTTTGAAGTCCTATTTCTGTTTGATCTAGGATCACTAAGTCGTCTGCGTATAATAGGCAAGGCACTTTGTTCCCGCTCATTCTAGGGCTTGCACTTCTTTCTACTTCAAGTGTCGCAGGGAGATCTGCCAGAAAGATTGAAAATAACAGGGGTGCCAGAACACACCCCTGTCTAAGGCCATTCCCTATCAATATCTTCTGGGTTAGTGACCCATGCGAATCTCTAATAACCTGGGCCCAGTTCCCTCTATGGAGATCTTTCAAGATCATCAACAAGCCATCCGGAATTCCGTATCCTATCAAATCCTCCCAGAGTTTGTTCCGGTCCACAGAGTCAAACGCGGCTCGAAAGTCAACAAAACAACAATGCAACTTCCCATTTTGTTCTATTGACTTCCGGGCCAACGCCCATAGGGCAAAGCAGTGGTCTATTGTAGAATGGCCTTCCTTGAAGCCGCCCTGTTCCACTGGAATAATTACTCTCTCCTCTGCCCAAGTCTTTAACCTACCTAATATAATTTTTGCAAATATTTTTTCTCCTATATCGAGTAGGTTGATTAATCTATAGTTCCTTGGTGCGTTGACGTCCCCTTTTTTATGGATCGGTCGAATTATCGCACCCTTCCAGCTACTTGGAACTATCCCTGATCCTAGGATTACTAAGAACATTTGGGAGAAGAATTTGGCCCACCAAGATGTCCGTGTCTTGATTATTAGGGCAGGCAGGTTATCTGGGCCGGAGGCTCTTGTTAAATTTAAAGTTTTAATTATATCAAGTACATTTCTTTCTGAGAAGTCTGGTTTTAGGTCATCTACTAAGCCACTCCAGTCCCTTTGTACTTCCTCTTCAGCTTCACCCCCCAGCGGGTATAGCTCTTTCAAATAATCCACCCAGGCACCCTCTTCTACCACGCATATCATTGACCCAGGTGAGGCTTCTGTTGCTGAGCGAACTAGATTCCAGAATAAACGTATATTCTTGGATTCTATTGCCTCCAGCAATTTCTTCCAGCAATTATCCTTATGGGCTCTTCTTGTGCTATCAAGAAGCATGGTATACTCTTTCTTTAATTTTACAAGATATTCAGCTCTAGAGTTATCAAATTTATTACGCAGACTGCGCTGTTCTCGCCTTAGCTCTCTTTTCTTCTTTAAACAGGCTGTATTATACCAGTTTCCCTTCCTAACTTGGGTGGTTTGTACACTCTTGGTGTTCTTTACGTCTGTACTAAGTTCGACCTTGATACTTTGTACCACTTGGTTTAATTTTTCAATGTAGAAGTTAATGATGGGAGAGGCACTCCTTTACTCACAATACTCACAACGAATAATTCAACACAATTATCTATGCGTGCTGGCAGAAGGAGATGGAAAGTCCAAACTCCATCAAGTAATTACAAAGAACAAAGACATCAAGCAAGACCGCTTGCCCTCTGCGCACTGTTGCAATTCCCGAAAGTGGAATAAATGAATTATTAAATTCTGTTTAAATACTAGACATTTTAAATACAAAAACACTCTACAAGTTATGTGTGTTTGATTTTTATCTTTACTAACATGTCTCTTAAATCAACTCATGACATTCTTTTTGTAAATGATTATCATTGATGCAAAAAAGCAAAATTATGAATTACAAACAACTCATTTCCAAATACATCAACAACGGGATACTATTCAAATGTTCCCTGCCCAATGCATTTCGGGCCTCCCGGCCCTTCGTCAGGGGCAATGCCTAAAAAACAGAAAAAACAGAAAAATCGCTTTTATTTAATGCAAAAGGTTCTTTAAGTATGCAAAGTACACCGCAAGTCACTCTATGCGTTCATTAAATCTACTCATGTACTGGTTAATTAATTGTCCTGTAAACCTGTCAACAGTATTTTATGATCATACTCACATAGAGACAAAGTTTTAAGTTGAAAGAAAACGGTCAAATACAGGTGTGAATGTGGAAGCTTCTCTCCAATTCTAAAAAGTGAAAACGGTGCGTTTTTAGAAACATGTTGCAGCATTAATTAAAAAATAACCAGCGACTATATGGGGAGTTCCTCTTCACTTACTAGTAATCACGCAGATAGTGATACCAACGTCAACTTGACAAAACGACCACTGGTCCCACACGATTCAAGTTATCTAACACTGGACCCGAAAGGTCACTCCATGTAACTGGAAAGAACATGAGGAAACGAGAAATTAAACTCCGCGACTCTACCCACAACAAGAGCGTGCTGCCTAATACAGAAGGTTACAATATAACCCACAATATTGACTAAACAATACACACCTCTTTATACTGCTGCTGCAAGCTTGAACATTACACTCGGTCCCTCGCTAGTAACTACGGACTTGCTCGCGGTCCACTACAAAAAAGAGGAAAGCTGGTTCAGATTCGAGCGTAACACCTAAAGACACATCCATGCCTGCCTCGTAATTGGAAGATAACTACCTGTGTTCTCCTCGGTTATCACTTCTAGATTCTCCCTTCCACGGCTAGCCTCTCGTGACGATCCTGGCACTCGGTCCACAAACAATAATATCCCGCGTCTCTTAAACACCTACAACTATGACGCGGTAATCACGAAATTTACTGGATCAAGAGGCTGCAGACACAAGATCCCAAAGGGATTAATGATCGAGTTGACTTTAGTTGTTTTCTGTGATACTGCACGGAACAGTTCGCCCTGAGGCTGATTGTCATGTGTTATTTATTTGTTTCTTTGTAACCTGTAATGCACACATCATACAGTATTATTTGCACCTTGTGATCGTATTCACTTCACATTGCACATGTTAAGATGGCGCCCATGGGTTTTTTCACCGATGACCACTTAGTAATCCCAGTCCGTTGTCAGTTTCCACCACCGCGCGTGATTACCGCGTCATAGTTGTAGGTGTTTAAGAGACGCGGGATATTATTGTTTGTGGACCGAGTGCCGGGATCGTCACGAGAGGCTAGCCGTGGAAGGGAGAATCTAGAAGTGATAACCGAGGAGAACACAGGTAGTTATCTTCCAATTACGAGGCAGGCATGAATGTGTCTTTAGGTGTTACGCTCGAATCTGAACCAGCTTTCCTCTTTTTTGTAGTGGACCGCGAGCAAGTCCGTAGTTACTAGCGAGGGACCGAGTGTAATGTTCAAGCTTGCAGCAGCAGTATAAAGAGGTGTGTATTGTTTAGTCAATATTGTGGGTTATATTGTAACCTTCTGTATTAGGCAGCACGCTCTTGTTGTGGGTAGAGTTGCGGAGTTTAATTTCTCGTTTCCTCATGTTCTTTCCAGTTACATGGAGTGACCTTTCGGGTCCAGTGTTAGATAACTTGAATCGTGTGGGACCAGTGGTCGTTTTGTCAAGTTGACGTTGGTATCACTATCTGCGTGATTACTAGTAAGTGAAGAGGAACTCCCCATATAGTCGCTGGTTATTTTTTAATTAATGCTGCAACATGTTTCTAAAAACGCACCGTTTTCACTTTTTAGAATTGGAGAGAAGCTTCCACATTCACACCTGTATTTGACCGTTTTCTTTCAACTTAAAACTTTGTCTCTATGTGAGTATGATCATAAAATACTGTTGACAGGTTTACAGGACAATTAATTAACCAGTACATGAGTAGATTTAATGAACGCATAGAGTGACTTGCGGTGTACTTTGCATACTTAAAGAACCTTTTGCATTAAATAAAAGCGATTTTTCTGTTTTTTCTGTTTTTTAGGCATTGCCCCTGACGAAGGGCCGGGAGGCCCGAAATGCATTGGGCAGGGAACATTTGAATAGTATCCCGTTGTTGATGTATTTGGAAATGAGTTGTTTGTAATTCATAATTTTGCTTTTTTGCATCAATGATAATCATTTACAAAAAGAATGTCATGAGTTGATTTAAGAGACATGTTAGTAAAGATAAAAATCAAACACACATAACTTGTAGAGTGTTTTTGTATTTAAAATGTCTAGTATTTAAACAGAATTTAATAATTCATTTATTCCACTTTCGGGAATTGCAACAGTGCGCAGAGGGCAAGCGGTCTTGCTTGATGTCTTTGTTAATTTTTCAATGTACCATGCCAGATCTAGACCAACTATGCACCCTAGAACGATTTTATGTTGGAGCCTGGTTAATTTCTCTATATTTTCTTCGGTTAACCGTGTTGTGATGCGTCTGGGATAGTCCATCTGTGGTATAATTACTTTTTCAGCAATGAATTGATGGGAAAATTCCAGTTCCACTTCTAGAATATTGTGGTCACTTTCTTCTATATGGTTAACCATAAAGCCCTTTATTATATCAAAGTTCCATGCTGGGATAAAGACATAATCTATGGGGCAATTTTGTGTACCTTGTTTAAAGGTTTTTTTTGCCGGTCGATCTTGTGGGTACCTGCCGTTCAGACAAAAGAGACATTTATTCGCTAGGTAATTCCCCAAGCTTACGTCATTCATTGTACACAGATTTTCTGGAAACTTTGCTTGAGTTATATCATAAGATTCTAAAAAATCCTGATACATGAGATCCTGCCGCATAGGATTAAGTTTACGGTTAAAATCTCCTACTAACAAGAACAAATCTGAAACGTGCTGGACCGCAGTCTCCGTCTCCTCCGTGGGCCTGAGGGAGTTAGCAGGAAAACCCGCAGGTGTGCACAGGAAGGAGTCCGTCACGGCTGTAGAAGGGGTCAGGGCTGCGTTACATCGCCGGCGCGTGGGGAAGGGGAGGGGTCCCTATTCGGGCGCCAGATTATGTGGTAAATAAAATTACCGGGACTATTTTTCTATACATTAAATGACAATAAAGGATAGCTCAATCAAATGAGAGGCAGAGTCCGTGGTATCTGAGTCATACGGGCTTTAATTAAGCATCTCGAGAAGCTGGACATCGAGTTCCATCACCACTAAGGTTCAGGAAGGGATATTCAACATTTTATTAACATCACACATTATATATAGTAAAACAGTATAATTGCATGGAATACAGTAGGCGTGACAAGTGAAAAGAAGAAGATAAGAACATATGGGCGTAAAAGTAGGCGTGTAATAGGCGTACACGGAGGTGTGTGCTAGAAACGTCACAAAAGTGTCACAAGTGGGTGGATGCATAAAAAAGATTCTGCAGGGTCAGCAGAAACCTTTACTCTGTATGCGCGCGCAACTAAGCATGACGTGGTAAAGACGTGTAACTGGGGAGAGCTGGAGGGCTTGACTTTAGCTCTAGTAGAAGAGTCTTGGTGTCTGGGATGTCAGAACGACCTGCACCTATAGCATATCTGGTATGTCATGTTTGGAGGATGTATTATCTGAAGCAAAAGGTCTCTCGGGCAGGGGCCATACATCACTGAATGCTAGGGGGTGCATACGTGTCTTGGTACAATACGCGGGGGCCATGGGCCTACCATGGTAACGGGTGCTGTAAATCGCTTGCAAGGAGACAGGAAGGCAAGGGCCTTTTGCTCTGCAGCCGGAAACATGTTTACCTATTTCACTAGACTGGAATGTGTTTTCGAGGAGGCTGAACAGATAACTGTAGGCAAAATACTGTCTTGGCAGGCAGGCCAGGCCGAGCCGGGCACCGCTTCGCTGGGCAGGAAGTAAGGCAGAGGTCAGGGATGCATACCTAAACTGCAGCTTTCAGAGACAGAAAAGACTCGGAGCCTCAATTCAGGGCCTGGCTCGGCTGAGCCAGAAAAACGTGGAAAACGTGTGCTTCGCGTTATTAAAAGTGCACCATGTAAAGACGTTGGCAACATGGGTCTAGAAACCGAATTTATGTTGCTTTCATGGAGGACTTGGTAGATGACATGTTAACGTTGGACGCAAATGCATATGCGTCTTCATTTTCGGCCATGGAGGGGAAATGCATGGAGGTCATGCACATACATAGAACGTTGGGGTACACGATAGGGGACATACCTGGCCATATAAATTCAATTTTCCTCATTCCCTCTTTGTCCCCTACGTTCCCTTCAGGATATATCTATTTTCATGAGACCATCTATCTGTTCATATAACATCATTTGCTCGTCTTTTTTCATTCGAGCACGGTATCGTGGGCGTGGACGGGGAATACAAGCTGTGGCGCACAAGCCGCAAATCGCTGGCCCACATTGTAGACAGAGACAACAACTGAATACTATGAGGAGTATTATTCCTAGGAATTACAGTACTTTCCATCCCCAGGCGGATATCACACTCCAGAACCAACCGGACCAAGTCCAGGTGCCTGGGTTCTGGTGCATCTGGTGAGCTATCTCATGAAGCCTTGTGATGGCTTTGTATACTGACGGTGCGTTATTAGGAATGAAAATGCAACAACTAGATCCGATCACTTTACAAGCCCCGCACCTATCGGCCAGGATGACGTCAAGGACAAGGCGGTTTTGAAGAACAACAAGTCTCATAGCAGACTGCTCTTCGGTCAGGTTACCTAGGGCAAAAGTAGTCTCATTCACTACTGCTTCAAGGGTTCGTGTTAACCTACGTATTATTTTACTATTCTGGACGGGACCTATGAACCAAAAGTAACCTTTAATGTAATCCTTATACTGGTCCCCTGCCGATTCGGAATAATCGATAACGGGAGGAAGATCTCTCTTATGTTTAACATGCACAAGACGTGAATTTCGATGATAATCAGGTGGGGCTAGAAAAACAGGTGGTAGTAGGAATGCAATATAACATGTTCCATCCCAATCTAAGGGCAGACGTACATAAGCTGTTGACCCACAAATGAAATAGGAATGGCGGGAAGCTTTGAAAGTAGACTTTCCTTTATCACTGAATTCGACCACAGTATTACAATCACTGTGTCCTAGGTGTACTGAACCATTCTTTCTAACGCATAATTCACCTTTCACTGGTAAAACTGTAATAGATGGCAAGTTCGTATTAGTCTCGGACTGGACGTTCAGAATCATGAGATTAAGTGTAAAATTTCCTAATCCATACACTTCATTTTCTAGATCGGTTCCTGTCCTTTGGGGAAGACCTTCCTTGTCTGGGAAACATGCTCTATTCATAAATGTATTCAAGTCTCCCCATATCCACTTGCCTTGGGAAACTTTGGACTCACTGTCTAAGGATGACATTAAAGTAAACCATGCTCCGCACGAACCATTGTGTGAAAACGGATAAGGAAAGAGAGGCAGAGCTCCCTTGTATTTCTGATAGGGAGGGAGTCGGCCACATACCCAGCAATTTGTGACATTGCTGGTCTGGTGTGAATGGTGTAACATACGGATAAAAGTGTTGTTGCGCAGTGCAAGTCGATAGGAAAGTTCGTGTGGGGGCAGGTCACTGAAAGTGTGCTCTACGGTGTCATTGTAAGAAGGATGTACATGTGAACCACAAGGAGGAAAGAAAACATGTAATGTCCAGCTTATACATATGATCGTAAGACTCAGAAAAAACATAAAAAGCAACGTAATAATGCATCTGCTGCGCAGATTTTTACAGTATTTCATTTTCTTGACTTTCTGTCTATCTCTCTCACTATTTGGGTCTATCTCATACATGTCAGAAACCTGTCTAACCGCTTCACCCAGAGGGATTTAAACAATTAAACGCTGTCTGACTTACTAGACCTACACTTAGTTTTGTACTCCTGTTGCGGAGTTTTTTCTGACAGGGGGAGTTTAGAGTCTGTATCGGGGCAGTCCTTGGGAAGAGTCTTTGGACACAGTCCATGAAATCGTTTAATGTGGCTGGAGTGGAGCCACCCCTTTCTTCATTCAATCTTCACAGCGGTCCGCGTGGTCATCAACACCAGTTTGGGTTCCTTCCACCTGGGCTCCAGAGGGCTTGAGCGGTCAAAGTTTCCTATGTAGACCAGGTCTCCTGGAACGATTTCATGCGGTTTCACCAGGGTATTGTCCGGGAAGGCAGCCGCGACCTGTGAACGACAAGAGTGTAGTGCAGACATCAAGGAAGCCAGGTAATCTGTCAGCATATTACTGTCGACATCTGTTATCTTACGAGGCATAGGCGTACCCCACATGTTTGGGGGACGACCGAAAACAATTTCATAGGGAGACAAACCAGTTCTAGAATGGGCTACCATACGCATGTAAAAGAGGGCAACCGGCAGGGCTACCATCCAATCTACACCTTTTTCTGCACAGACCTTCGCTAAACGTGTTTTCAGAGTCTGATTATGTCTCTCAACGAGGCCAGCTGCCTCGGGATGTCGTACGCAGTGGAATTTCCACTGATATCCTAACAGGAGTGATACCTGTTTCATAAGTTCGGACGAGAATGGCTGTCCATTATCTGAATACACGACACGGGGCAAACCATATCGCGGGAAAAATTCACGAACCAACTGCTTGGCAGTGGTTACGGCAGTGTAATCTGGGACTGGATATGCTTCTGTCCATCTGGAAAGGGCACATACAACTACGAGGACGTACTTGAATTCACGACATCTGTCCATCTGGATATAATCCATCTGGAGGACTTCAAAAGGATGGTCAGGAGGATGAAATCCACCTTGTTCCACGGGAATGCCTTTGCCTGGATTGAACTGACAACAGATCATACAGGTACGTACTTTCTGTTTTGCTGCTGCACGTAAATGCTTGTTGAACCATATATTCTGAATGCTGTCTAACATGGCTTTCTCTCCTAAGTGTGCTGGACTGTGTGCTGTATTGATGATAACTTGAACCATGGAGTCGGGGAGAAACCATGTGGCTTTTCCCTTCGTCATCCATCCCTGATCTGTCTGGACCCCTCCTTGTTCAGTCCATTTCTTTATTTCGTCTGGAGTGGCATGTGTCTGTATGTCAAGTACATCTTGTGTGGGATCCCTGACCGTCATACAATGCGTCAGTGATGGTATTTCTGTCTTTGTCGTGTCAACTGAAATGTCTGTATGAGTCTGAGCTGTAAGCTTGGCTGTTCGATCTGCCAGGTCGTTACCCTGGGAAATAAAGTCAGTAACTTTCGTATGTGCTTTGCACTTCATGATAGCAATGGCTGTAGGCAAGTGTATTGCTTCTAACAGAGCTTGAATGAGGGGACCATGCTGTATCTTGGCACCGTGGGAGGTCAGAAAACCTCTCTCTTGCCAGAGAACGCCGAAGTCGTGTACGACTCCGAATGCATATTGTGAATCCGTGTATATGTTTACTTTCATGTTCTTGGCTCGTATGCAGGCTTGGGTCAGAGCGATGAGCTCTGCTGCTTGAGCCGACAGTGTGTCAATCCGATGTGTTTCTATGACTTCAGTTTCAGTAGTCACTGCATATGCGGCTACTAACTCTCCTGTACTTGTTCTCATACATGAACCATCCACGTAAAGTGTCAGGTCTGGGTCAGGCAATGCAATATCGGTCAAGTCTTGTCTTGGCTTCGTTACGGTATTAATGACTTCCACACAGTCATGTGGTACGGGATCTGCCGTAATTGAGGGTAACAGTGTAGCGGGGTTCAGTATGTTGCAACGTCTGATCTCTATGTGTGGCTGAAACAGTGTCAGTTCATATCCTGTCAATCGTGCTATGGTCAAGTGTTGAGTCTGTGTCCTGTTTAAAAGAACTTCCACGGAGTGTGGAACCTGTACTGTCAGGGGATGTCCTAATACTATGGAATCGCTTTGTCTGATAGCCAGAGCTGTTGCTGCAACTGATTTGAGGCACGCAGGCAGAGCCTGGGCTACTGGATCCAATGTACTAGAAAAATAAGCACAAGGCTTGTGTTTTCCTGCTTGATCTTGTGTGAGGACAGACAATGCTGTTCCATCGCGTTCAGTGACAAAAAGTGTAAAAGGTTTGCTGTAACATGGTGTCGCTAAAACAGGTGCTTGACATAGAGCTTTCTTCAATTCGTCAAAAGCAAGTGTATGTTCCTGAGTCCAAGGGAGGACAGTCGATGTCGCTGCCTCCTGTGTTGTCAACTGTATGAGTGGCTTGGCTAGATATGCATACTGGGGAATCCATTGTCTACAGTAAGAAGTGAGGCCAATGAAGGCCCGTACTTCCTTTTGTGTCTTGGGCTGTGGAAGATGTGCAATTAACTGGATGCGGTCAGGTGTCAGCTGTCTACCCCTCTTGGACAGCAAGTGTCCTAAGTAAACCACTTGCTGGGCACAGAATTGGAGCTTCGAAGGGGATACTTTATGCCCCTTTTCGGCCAGAAAATACAAGACTGTCAGTGATGCACGTTCGCAGTCACGTTCTGTTCGGGCTGTGATCAATAGATCATCAACATACTGGAGCAGGGCAGTGTCAGTTGGCATGTGAATACTGTCTAGTTGTCGTTTCAGTGCTTGGCTGTAAATACTAGGACTTTCTGTGAATCCTTGAGGTGCACGTGCAAATTTGAAGCTACGGCCATTTAAACAGAATCCGAAAAGGTACTGGCTTTCCGGATGAATGGGGACACTAAAGAAGGCGTTCTTGAGATCGATTACAGTAAAGAACGCTGCTTCGGAATCAATGGCAGTCAATAGGGAAGAGATGTCTGGGACTACCGGGTACTGGGGTATGATGCATTTGTTTAATTCTTGAAGGTCGATCACCAGTCTGTAGACTGGAGGTGCATTTGGGTCAGTTCGTTTAAGAATCGGGATAATTGGAGAATTACATACATTGGAGTCAGTTTCTACAACCACTCCTTGAGCAATGAGCTCGTCAATAATTTTCAGTAAGGCCGCTACAGCCTCAGGTGGTAACTTGTATTGTCGGATTCGGGGTAGTACAACTCCTTGCTTGAGAGTAACACGATATGGTGTGATATGCATGCAACCTACATCAGTCGGACCTTGTGCCAATAAATGCTGTGGTACATTCTGCAATCGTGGATCAAAATCTCTTAACACATAATGTCCTTTAAAATCACGTAAAAACAATCTCACTCCTTCCGGAGAACAACAAATCACTGCTCCCAGCGCTTTCAATGTTTTTATGCCAAGCAAGTTTTCTGGACATGATTTCGTAAGTAACAAGTCTGTAGTACGGGATAACGGACCAACTTCTAGGGAAACTGGCTTTGACACTTCGTTAACAATAGGCTTTCCTGAAAAACCCAGGGAAACATTCTGTGAGCCTGAGAGGGGTGCCCCTGGAACCTCGTCATGACTGATGGTAGTTCTGCTCGCCCCTGTGTCAATCAAAAATGTTCTGTCTTTCCCTAATACCTGACTATGTACATAGGGACCCTCTTGATCTACAGGAACCTCGATAAGGGGCAAGCCAACCTCCCTCTCTAGGCTGTTTCATGAGTACTGCTGATAATCGGGATAATCTGACTGAGCATACTGGTACATTTGCTGTGTAACATGTTGCGTGGCAGCTATGGGTTGGGGTTGGGGTACTGCTACTGTCTGTTGCGTGTTCTGAGGAGATCGCATATTCTGCGGAATATTTTGCGGAACTTGTTCTTGTCTAGGTGGACGCGGTCTTTCTTTCGTCCTGCCTGTAGCAATATTGTATTTTAGAACGGTACATTCATTTATATAGTGACCTGGCTGCTTACAATAGTTGCAATTCCCTTTAACGGGAGCTGCAGAATGACTAGTCTGTGTAGGACCCCTCTTCTGACTGTCAGCTGGGACGGACTGGGCAACTAGTACTTTCATTTTCGTATTTTTCATACGTCTCTGTTCATGTTCGTGTTCTTCCCTGATTCGATTCTGGTGATACTGTAACATTTGTAACATTTGGGAAGGGGTATTAGCTTGCCATGTACTCTCGACTTTCAGTACTCTATTTTTAACCTGTGGTAAGGAATTCTCTACTAATTTGGTCACAAAAAGATGTGGATAGGATTCACTACTGGTTTTCAGGCCGCTATTAATAATGAAACATTTCTCGAATCTGGAGTAAAAATCACTAGTGTCTTCGTCTTCTTTCTGTTTGCAGGCTGAGATTGCATCCCAGTCTTCCTTTTTAGTTGCTAGTAATCTTGGCAAAACCTGTACTAATAATTCGGGCAATGCTCTGGCTTTTTCCCCGAGACCAGTACCAGGGACTCGTGTATTTTCTTCGTTTTCTAATACTGTCCAATCAATCTTTTTCTCTCCTACCTCCCATTCTTTCTCTTTCAGTTTTTCGTAAATACCGGCAGGCAACAGTACTTTTAACATTTTAAGTATATCGGGATACGTATACTCCCCCATGCGGAGCATGTCTTTTAATTCGCGGTGAAACCCTGCTGGATCTTTATCATGGCACGGTACTAATTTTTTCATTTCCAATAATTCCATTTTCGTTAAGGGGGTGTAAACAAATACTCGTTGAAGCGTACCCGCGTCAGTTCTGACGGGATGAACCTCACGTAAAGGATTCTGTCTGTCTATGTAAAATGTTTTCCTTACTGGGGGTGGAACAGGAACAAAATGTGGAGTCAGGAAAGTTCTGTACTTGTGTCGCTGTTCTGGAATGACATTAATTAAATCGGTACCTAGGCCTCTCCATCTCTTTAGGAGTAACTCTTCCAATACATTATGTAAGGGACCTGGATCAGAATGCTGACTTTCGTACAGTGTAATGAGGTGTTGGATCATGTACATACCAGCTAGTCTCTGTTCGTCGGGGGAAAGATTCAGAAATGTTTGGGCTACTACGTCATCTTTATATACACTAGTATTGCCAGCCCATTGGACTGCTGATCGGGCTAGTTCCTGTTCTCGCATGGTACTAAGTTCACTGTAACCTATTTGTTGTTTCAATACTTTATCGGTAGCTTGGAATAGATGCTCAAGAGAACATTGTTCTGGTATGGGAGGAAGAAAACGTTTCTTGCATTCTGGGCGTATGGGTCTGTCAAAGGGGTTCGACCTACCTACATATGCTATTCTGTCTGGGTTCTCAGTTTCTATATCACTGTCTTCTGAGACTTCACCATCCGCTTTCTCGGCTTCTCTTGCTGCTTTTTCCCTTGCGTGTATGTCTAGAATTTCTTTACGAATCTTTCTGTACATAGATTCTATACAACCTTGTTTACTATGTTTACCATCAGCTATGTTGTCACTCCATTTTATCAGAGTTTTCATCTCGTCTTTATCTTTACCTGGCTGGTCTTGTTCCCTTATCAAACAATTTATCAGAAACTGTAAGATCATATTTTGAATCTCCACTTTCCTGTGTGCCATGGCCTCGTGAATACTTTCTGGTCTCTCTCCTGTTCTAATAAAATGATATATGTTGTCTAGATGTTCCTTCATGTCTGGTAATATAGTCAAATAATTCGTAACACGTCGTATACGTATTGAATATAATATCATCTGGTCTTCGCCTGGTATCTGATCATATCTGCAATCAGTAAGGTACTGTTTAAGGGCTGCGTATGTAGATACTTTCGGTGTACGTTGTAATGCTGCTTCTCTGAGTGTGGTTCGTTTAACTTGAGGCGGGGTGATAGGGAGACCTCCTACTGCCCCTGCTGAAGTGTGATCGTCAACTAATACTGGCTGTGCTGGTGGTAATGTAACTGGTAAAATAGGTGTAGGTAATGTCGGTTGGCCCTGGGTTGCAGGTGGAGTAAAAGGATTACCAGGACCAGTGGCAGGACCAGTGACAGGAGAAACAGTGGGCAGAATCGTGTCTTGAACAGGGATGTGAGGATTAATATTTGGGGTTCTGTTTGCATAATCTGGGACAGTGTCATCTAAATAAGATGAAAGGAAAATATCAGCTGCGGTCTGTTTATGACGGAGTTTAGTTGGAACCAGTGGTGGCGGTAAATTACTGGGTACTTCCGGGGTCGCCTTGGGTAGGCCCTCGGCGAGAAGAGGATACATGCCTTGAATAAGGGCATTTCTTTGTCGGTCTAATTGTTCTGCTCTAACTCGTTCACCTTCTTCTAATAGTTCTCTTTCTTGGGCTTTTTCTGATTCTTCTCTACTCTTCTCTGCTTTCCTAATTTCTTTCTCGGTTCTTCTATGCGCTTCTTCACGCCACAATTCTATAGCATCTTTCTGGGATTGTCTGGCTTTCTTTTTCCATAGAGCTTCCTCTACTCTCATGATGCATTCAGCATCCCATGTCCCTGAAACAGGCCATCTATATTTCTCTTCCAGATCCTTTGTATAATCAACCCATAAGTCTAAGTACAGTATGGCATCTAAGCCATGTTTATGGTACATAAAATGTCCGGGAGTGTCCCTAGGCGGGACGGGAACTGCTTCTTCGAGTATCCCTTTCCTAGTTCCTATCTGACGTAATTTCGAGAACAGTGGCATCTTTGCACTTGCTTGAACGTGAACACAATAAACACAGTATGGAATTGCAAACAATCATTCATACCACGACATAAAACACATCAAAACATTTCGAACAGATGCTATCTAGTACATACAATACAATACTGAAAATCTCGAGAAACAATACTAGAATTCTGGATCACTAGATGCACTGCTAAAACAGTACAGACATACCGGTCCCATAAAGAGACACGTCATACCGCATCCACCTAAGTGAACATGTCTGGACTGGGTCTGTGTACCCAGACCCGTCTTGACCGGGCACAAATTAATGAACCCGTCTAGATGCGTTCCCAACAACGGTACTCACCGGGAAGCAAAACTGAAGGCCTCGGAAACTTGATACTGGACTGGACTGGACTGCTACGATGTCTGGCTGCTACTACGCACTACCACGCATGCGCTTCGGAACAGGTGGGCCTCTGGATACCTCGGACCTTGCTCTCTCGGCTTGGGCTCTGGTCGGGACTCTCCGCATTCCTCACCGCCTCGTCTGGATGCTGGACCGCAGTCTCCGTCTCCTCCGTGGGCCTGAGGGAGTTAGCAGGAAAACCCGCATGTGTGCACAGGAAGGAGTCCGTCACGGCTGTAGAAGGGGTCAGGGCTGCGTTACATCGCCGGCGCGTGGGGAAGGGGAGGGGACCCTATTCGGGCGCCAGATTATGTGGTAAATAAAATTACCGGGACTATTTTTCTATACATTAAATGACAATAAAGGATAGCTCAATCAAATGAGAGGCAGAGTCCGTGGTATCTGAGTCATACGGGCTTTAATTAAGCATCTCGAGAAGCTGGACATCGAGTTCCATCACCACTAAGGTTCAGGAAGGGATATTCAACATTTTATTAACATCACACATTATATATAGTAAAACAGTATAATTGCATGGAATACAGTAGGCGTGACAAGTGAAAAGAAGAAGATAAGAACATATGGGCGTAAAAGTAGGCGTGTAATAGGCGTACACGGAGGTGTGTGCTAGAAACGTCACAAAAGTGTCACAAGTGGGTGGATGCATAGAAAGATTCTGCAGGGTCAGCAGAAACCTTTACTCTGTATGCGCGCGCAACTAAGCATGACGTGGTAAAGACGTGTAACTGGGGAGAGCTGGGGGGCTTGACTTTAGCTCTAGTAGAAGAGTCTTGGTGTCTGGGATGTCAGAACGACCTGCACCTATAGCATATCTGGTATCTCATGTTTGGAGGATGTATTATCTGAAGCAAAAGGTCTCTCGGGCAGGGGCCATACATCACTGAATGCTAGGGGGTGCATACGTGTCTTGGTACAATGCGCGGGGGCCATGGGCCTACCATGGTAACGGGTGCTGTAAATCGCTTGCAAGGAGACAGGAAGGCAAGGGCCTTTTGCTCTGCAGCCGGAAACATGTTTACCTATTTCACTAGACTGGAATGTGTTTTCGAGGAGGCTGAACAGATAACTGTAGGCAAAATACTGTCTTGGCAGGCAGGCCAGGCCGAGCCGGGCACCGCTTCGCTAGGCAGGAAGTAAGGCAGAGGTCAGGGATGCATACCTAAACTGCAGCTTTCAGAGACAGAAAAGACTCGGAGCCTCAATTCAGGGCCTGGCTCAGCTGAGCCAGAAAAACGTGGAAAACGTGTGCTTCGCGTTATTAAAAGTGCACCATGTAAAGACGTTGGCAACATGGGTCTAGAAACCGAATTTATGTTGCTTTCATGGAGGACTTGGTAGATGACATGTTAACGTTGGACGCAAATGCATATGCGTCTTCATTTTCGGCCATGGAGGGGAAATGCATGGAGGTCATGCACATACATAGAACGTTGGGGTACACGATAGGGGACATACCTGGCCATATAAATTCAATTTTCCTCACCCCAAAAAAATAATGCAATAAAAACAAGACAATTACCATATTTCACCATACAACCCTAAACACTTTGCCGGTAATGGTGTTGTACTTGGGAGCCACTGCATGAAATCCCCATATAACAATAAACAAATAGGCCTACGAGCCTATTAGTAAGTTTACAACAGATCGGAAATTACCACTTGAAGACATATAAGGGAGTTCCCAATGCTAACCAAAGAGAGTACCACCACTCACTGTAGTGAAACCCAAATAGGGTGCTTGTCACTACAAGGACATGCCACACAATAAAGGCACACGTCTTACCTTTTACCTACACAGCACCCTGCCCATAGGGCTACCTAGAGTCCCTCTTAGGGCTGACTTATATGTAGCAAAAGGGGAGTTTCAGGCTCGGCAAGTAACTTTAAATGGATAATCACTCTGGCAGTAAACTGTGAATGCAGGCTCTGCAGTGGAAGTGGTCTGAGACAGGTTTGAAAGGCTACTTTTGTGGGTAGCACAAGCAGTGCTGCAGGCTCGATAGCAGCATTTAATTTACAGCCCCTTGGTATGTGGGTTACCACTGTACAAGGACAGACAGGTACATTAAATATGCTAAACACGCATACCATGTTTAAAGGAGACAGGACTTGCACTTTAGGACTGATTAGCACTGGTAAAGTGCCAAGAGTCCTAAAGCCAACAAAAGCAGGACAGAAAAAATACAGGAGGAGGGCAAAACATTTGGGGTGAACCCTGCAAAAAGGGACAGGCCCAACATATACCCAGCCCCTTCTTGACTTCAGAAGATGCTTACTCTGTGACTGGCAAATGCAGTTTACACCTGGATCTGCCTGCTCTTTGTTTCACTACACAGGCTGGAGCCAAACTAAGGGGAAGGGGAAGAACTGACCAGAACCAGCTTTGGGAGCTAGACAAAGGAGTGTGCCCCACCCACAGCCTGACATTGTACAAGAGCACTTCTAGACCTGTGAAAATCCATAAGGACTGCCTTGCTGTCTGAAGAAGGAATATTAGTTCTGCTTACCTTGAACCTAGGACCCTAGAAGCTGCCCTCCTGTTGGAGCTACAGGGACTAAATAAGCTTTCAGAGGCCTTTCCTGGTTTCCAGCTGACCAGACCCAACTGGACCTGACCTTGCTACCTCTTCTGGCCTCTGTAGATGTGAGTCCCAATCCCTCCTCCCCAAGTGCTATCCCCAAGATCCTGGACCCTTGGTTGGTATCAGTGTATATCCCCCTAGTTAACTGAAGGTTTCACTGAATCTGACGCAGGGCGATGGAGAGCCCCACAAATCCGTACCACTATGAACTAAAGGCTTCATAAATTTGACGGCAAGCAATGCAGAGCTCCACAAAGCTGTGTAGCTTCTGCCTGGAAGCCTCACTGTATCCAAAACAGAAACGACGCAGAAACTTGCAGAGCTGCACCACGCATCTCCTTGCCAAAGGTGCCAAGCATTGCAAAGCCTCACAAAGCCATGCAGGTCCAGACTGAAAGGCTCACCAAATGATGCAGTGGGAAGCAAAACCCTGAAAAATCATGCCACATAGTCCTGGCACCAAAGTTGTAAGGTGAAGGTTTCAGCACGCCAAATATAGCCCTGTATCCAGCCCGCGCTCAATCTTGACTGGCCTAAACTTGTGACTTTGGGCCATATGTATCAAGCCTTTTGCGAATCGCAGAGGCCGAAATTCGCAGAATTTCGGCCTTTGCAAATTGCAAAAGGCCTTTTTGCATGTTTTGGTATGTATGAAATATTCGCAAAATAAGGAATAGCAAAGATTTGCGATTCCTTATTTTGCCATAGCATTTAAGGAATCACAATTTTGCGATTCCTTAAATGCTATGTATGTAGCTTTTTTGGGCTGCAAATTATGGTTAAGAATTTGCAAATTACCACCAACTTGTAGTTGATGGTAACTTGCAAATTCTTCTAAAAATGCACAATTTGGCATTTTTGAAGGTGGCATGTGATGCACACACATGCCCATAGGGCATGTATGTGCGCCATATGCACACTCATGTACATTTCAGGGGTGCAGCAGGGTGGCTTTGAGACATCCCGGCACCCTTGAAATAATTCTCAAATTGCAATTAGCAAATTGCGAATTCACAATTTGAGAATTATTTCACAATCATTCCTATGGGCCTCCTGGCCCATAGGAATGCATTGGAAATTATTCCTTAATTGCGAATTCGCAAAATGCGAATTCGCAAATAAGGAAGATTACGGAATCGCTAAAAAAAAAGCGAATTTCTTCATACATACCATTTTGCGATTCCTAAATAGCGATTCCTTAAAAATCGCTATTTAGGAATCGCAAAAGGGTTTGTTGATATATATGGCCCTTAGTCCTGGTCCGGGGCGACCAAGTACCTGCAGTTGGTGCTTTGTGCTTTTTGGCACTATTTTTACCTCAAACTCATAACTCTGGTTCTACACACTGGATTTGTGTCGTTTTGGTATCTTTTCATTTACTAAAATATCCTCTATTTTTCTAAATTGCTTTGGTATTCTTCTTGTATCATGTTTCATGTTATTACTGTTTGAGTGCTGCATAAATGCTTTACACATTGTTTCTAAGTTAAGCCTGACTACTTCTGTTGCCAAGGTACCAGAGGGTTAAGCACAAGTTTATATAGTGGATTTTGAGGATCACCCTGAGAAGGATTGTGATTTTTATTTGAAGTGGGTTCTCACCACCAAAAAGAATAAAGTTTCTTACATCTTTTACCAGACACTGTTCCGCATTTAGGACTAGAAAACATGTCTAATTTAATGCGATGGCCACTGTTGAACTGAATTTCGATTTCCCCTATGTTTCTCTTTTTGATTCAGCCTGTGGTGTGCTACAATCGGCAGGTGACCATGATCATTACGTTTGTAAACATCATTAGTAGCATTCGAAAGTTACAGTAACTGCTTTAGTGTGTTTTTCATGAACGTGTCAATGTTCACCATCCTCTAGTGATCACAAGGACTATACAATTTTTATACACAGGTGCCCTGGGTAAATGCTGCACTGTGCTGCATGACAGTTTTTTTATTGTACATTATGATTAGTTTGTTTTTATGCTGTGAACTTCATTTTTACTGTACCTATATAGTAATCGATTACTCAAGGGACATGTCTTTACAAGAGCTCACAATATTTATATTGTGCAATAATTGTGTTGCATTATAACCTATATCACCTTTTGTGAGTTAAGGCTTGATGGCTGTCCAGTGTCTACTCAAGGACTTAAATAGGTTTGGGAGGCATATCTTCTGCAGTAAACTAAGTACTCCCTGTCCCAGAGACGTTTTAAGGCATGGGAAAAGTGGGCTCTGGCCCAGGGGTGGTCTTTCAGGGGGGCCCCTTACAGAGGCAAGCTATTCTCTACAGAGAGTCTTACCCTGGTGGCCTTGAATCATCCTTAAACTGATTGCTTTAAATACCATTGTCCTTTCATGTATTTTTAATGTGGTTGATGTATGAGAGTCTATAACAGACATTTTGCAGATAAATGGTGGGTGTATGTTTCATGGAACAGCAATAAAAAAGATCAAAAAAGGACCTCACAAATGAGAAATGGGAGGGCGTCACAAAGATCATTTGCAGTAATATTAGTGAGCTGCTGCTGTGTTACATTATTGAAAACACACATCACTATTTAAGAATATTAGATGTAAACACATTCAGAATTTAGGCAAGGGTGTGTATACTCTGTCATTGACCTGGCCAAACAGGGCATGAGAGAGCGGACATTGGATCATAAATTCGAAACTGTTCCGAACAGGGGCCCCGAAAATGCATTTGGCCCGGGGCCCCCGCAAATCCTTAAGATGTCCCTGCATTGTCCTAGCCAAGTGAGCACCATCATTCTCACCTGTGATATGATCATGCTTGGTTGTCTCTGCAACTGAAAGTATTAGTCAAACAGCCGGAATAGATGATGAGAAATCATAATCTTTTTTTAGTAAAAACACATTGGGCTTACATGCCCCTCAATAGAACATGTACAAAGAAGAGTAAGTGAAAGGAAGAAGATTTGACAATTATAAAATGTTGTGTGGTAACGAATGACCTGCTTGAGGTGGCATGCCACATGGTTGCGCACATAGCTCTTAAAGTTTTTGAAAACACACGTTTTTATAGATTTAAATTCCACTGCTAGTATCCCTGCACAAAGCACATAGAGCTAGATGTATGAAGCCTTTTTGCTAATGCTAACAGCCCAATTTGCAGAACTGGAATGTTTGCAAACACAAAAAGGATTTTCATTGCATATGAAACCCAAAATGCACTTCAGAATTATGTTACCGAATGACAATTTGGGCTTGAGGCCAAATACCAATTCGGTATTTGGAAGGGTAGTGTTTAGGGCAACCCTTCCAAATACCAACTCAGATTGGTATGTATTACTGTTTTGTGACCAAAAGCCTGTCGTAAAACATTAATACTTTACAGATTACTGAAAGGTAGTGGTAAGGTATTTACAAAATTAGAAGGGGTCTACAAGGGACTCCTTCCCCTTTGTGAATGTAACCAAAAATATTTTTTAAGAGTTGACACTATTGCCATACACCACTGCCTTATTAAGGAAATGGGCTCCGTTAAAAAAAAACACTTGATCTACGCAGTAACAGACATGGTGGTCTCCTAACCTCAGAAGCCCACCTTCCTTGTGATGGCTTTGATTCTTAGTGGGTTGCAATTTGTGACCTAGTTTATTAATTTCTTGAGTTAGGTCAAATTGTGGCCCACTAGCAATCGTTATGTTGTAAACTGACCTACTAGTACATAGGTCAGTTAGCAAAATACTACACTGGTCACGAAAATTCTGGTCGCAAATTGTGACCAGTATTTTGTGATCATTTCTATGTACATCTGACCTTTACAGGCTAATAGTTGGAGTGCTTATTATAAATTTTGAGGACGATGAAGGAGTATAGCATACTTGTTAAGTGTAAATTTACCGGTATATGCGTATATCAACTAATATCTTTGGAGTTATTAACTCATGGTAGATAGTTAATACATTTTACTTGTCTCTATTATAACCCTTTTACATATCTGAATGTTTGCAGCCAAAACTATGTGTAAATATACAAAGAAATCACACATCGAGGCAAGTAAAGTTGCTGTACTGTGTTTTGTGAATGAGAGACAGCAGAACAGTCCCACATCTACTGTGATGTAGCGCTGTTCTCTCTCTCTGCTGATGCACCTTTGGCTGCCATGCACCAATGTAGACACCCTTGCACCATAGTGCAAGGTTGACTGTGTTGGAGTCACAATAGTTTTTTGTAGGAAGGCATTCGTTCAGGAACAAAAACTATGTTTTAAGGCATTTACCCCTTTGTATGTGTTCTATATAATGCAACATGCATACAAATGAAAACATTTCTACTCATTTCACCTGCTTCAGGTAGGAGCAGGAGTTTGGTGTAAATCCTTGTCTACAATTCTTTATAGATAGGAATTTGCATCCAGTCCCATGGGTGGTTGCGTGGGACCACCCATGCACTACCCTTGGAATGTCCCTTTGATGCAAAGTAATGTGATTCTATGTCAGGTTAGGACTCAGATTATAATAATAATCATAATATTAGCATTTATAAAGCGTATGGTTACACTAGGCTAGTGTGTCCCCGCGCTGCGGTACAGTCAGCGACCGACATCTCACAAGGGGGGAGCTAAAAACTGGACATAGCAGGGAGGTCTACTCAGAGGGAAAGAGGTAAGTTTTCAGTTCTTTGCAGAAAATAGTGTCCGAGACCTCCAGCTGGAGGCCCTGGGGGAGTTTGTCTGCCAGATAGCGGAAGGAGCGTCCACCCATCCTTGCTCTCCTGATGGTAGGGATACACACCTAGATCCCGCTAGATCTGAGTTGACGGGTCGGGGAATTGGGAGTTAATAGGTCATGCAGGTAGGTGGGGCCCTTCCTCTGTATGATCCGACGGCTAACACACAGAGCCTTGAACAAAACTCTCTCCCTAATCGGGAGCCAGTGTAGGGAGGTTAAAGCCCTCTTAGAAGAGGCTCGCTTAGGAAGCATTAGGACCAGGCGTGCTGCAGCATTCTGGATACGTTGGAGTCTCTGAATGCATTTAGCATTTGCTCCCAAGTACAGTACGTTCCCATAATCCAGATGCGATGTCACCATGGCATGCACCATGGTTTTCCTAGCTGCGGTAGGCAGCACATCAAGGGCCAGATGTAGGAAAATCAGAAATACCGACTCTTAATTACCGAATTTTACCGATTCGGTAATTAAGAGTAGGTATTTCTAATGTAGGTACCAATTCGGTAAATTTTACCGAATCGGTAAAAATCGGTATTTACCGATTCGGTAAATACCGAATCGGTATTTGCTATTGAATCCTATGGGCCTTGAAGCCCATAGGATTTAATTTCAAAAACCGATTCGGTATTTACCGAATCGGTAAATACCGAATTTTGCAAGGGTGCAGGGGGTATCACTTTGACACCCTCTGGCACCCCTGTTTTAGGCTTGTGTGCCATGTGGAACACATACATGCCCTAAGGGCATGTATGTGTGCCACATGGCACAGGTCTACATGCACAGATGTGCATGTACACCTGAATCGGTATTTTACCATGCAATTGTATTGCATGGTAAAATACCGATTTTCAAAGCCCTGTGTCAATGTTAAAATTGGCACCTACATACCAAACATGCATGTTCGGTAATTTTACCGACCGGTATATTTACCGATTCGGTAAAATATACAGAATCGGTCATTTTACCGATTCTGTAATTTTACCGAATCGGTAAAATTACCGATTCGGTAAAATTACCGAAAATGCATGTTTTTTATCCCCCTACATCTCCATGGCCATTTTCCGGTCGGTAACGGCTGAATTCGGCCGTTACCGGCCGGTAAATGTCCAAAATCTCCCATCTACATCTGGCCCCAAGCGTTTTCCAGAGACCTCGCAGGACTCCAAAACAGGCACCTGCCACTTGCCTGGTATGGTGCTCATAAGAGGGCTTGGTGTCCAACCATACCCCTAAGCTTTTAACCTGTTCGTAAGGTGTAGGCTTGGGTCCCAGTGTCCGTGGCCACCATGCCGACGACCATACTGATTGTGCTTTCCCTATCACAAGCACCTCGGTCTTGTTGCCATTCAATTTAAGGCAGTTGTTCGCCATCCAAGGCGCCAGTTCTTGCAGGCAGGTCACAAACTTGAAGGCTGCCTTCTCCTGTGCCTGTGTAAGGGACACCATCAGCTAAGTATCGTCGGCATAGGACATGACATTGACCCCAGATGTTTCCGTAATCTCCGCCAGAGGAGTGACATAGAGATTAAACAGGATCGGACTAAGGGTGGACCCCTGTGCCAACCCCTGTTTCAACTTGATGCCTTTCGAATAGTAAGATCCCTGCGCCACCTGAAAGCTATGCTCAAACAAAGAAGATTCCATCCACTTCAAGGCACTACCTGCCACACCTCCCTTTCTAAGACACTGTAGCAGGGTGTGATGGCAACAGTGTCGAAATCGGCACTTAAATCTAATAAGATTAAGGCCGTTGTCTGTCCCTCGTTCACATATTTCCGAATGGTCTCCATAGAAAGAAGCAGAGCCGATTTGGTAGAATAGAGGGCCCGAAACCCAGACTGGATGGGATGGAGTAGGTTATGCTTGCAGATATGTGCCGTCATTTGGGTATTTACTACCTTCTCCGCACTTTTTGCAAAGTTAGGTAGAAATGAGATAGGACGCAGATTATCTAGTTGCTCCATACTAACATGGGGCTTCTTTTTCAGTGGTAGAACAACCGCCTCTTTCCATATTTTTGGAACTATTCCTGAGGTGAAAGATAGCTCCAAAAGGTGTCTTATGCAGGGCTCCAGAGTCTCAATACGCCCTCTAAGGCCCATTAGGGGAAGCAGGGTCTCTGGGTGAGCCTGACTTAATGCTGATGGCTATCATATTGAGATTCTCCGGAAGCGGCAGGATAAAGTTAGTGAGGCGTTCTGTCTCCATAAGGTAGACAGGTTCATCAATAACCCCACCACCATCCTGTGCAGAGACTGGGAAGGTGGAGTAAATCTTCTCCACCTTCTCACAAAAAAGTCAGCCACCCAATTACATGACTCCATCGAGCCTATATTGGGCGCTAACCATGCAGAGCGGAAGTGCCTGGCTCTCCCTTCCACACCCTCCGCGCAACGGTACTAGCTATCACATCGGACCGAGGCGGGAAGGACCAGCAATTGAGCCCAGGCCTCCGCTATCAGGTAAGACCCCAATGCTTATCTCTTCCATTTATTTCCGGTCAGCAGTCTTTTAAAAGATGACATATCAGGGATGGTGCGTGCAATGCCTTAGATGGCCGCCTGATAACGGATCTCCGTGACGCATTGGAAACAGCGTTATAATTATGCAACTTTCACGGACCTAACAGCATTGGAAACTGGCAGGTAAACGCATGAATTACTTATTTTGGGCCCCTGAACTTTTTGTCTTCCCGGATAGTTTGGTCTCCTTAGACCTGGACTGTTTGTGGCACTCTTTTCCTGCTCCTCATCTCTTTCCTCACATTTCTGGGCATATCTTGTTTCTCCTTGGCATTGGGAGTTTGGGGAAGGAAATGTATGTTTACTGTTGGTTGAGCTCTTTTTACTGTCTGCGTTTCTCAAAGTTATCTATGGGCAGAAGTAAAAGCTTACTACATAAAAACAACAACAGTTCCTCATCTACTGTTCTTTCTATGGACTGTTCGCTTTCTGAAGTGGAGATGGCTCTGTCTTCTACCTCTCGGTCAGCACCTCTCCCTTTGTCAACTTCCAAGATGCAGGCATTACCTATGGCTAATAAGCGCCTCAAGCAAGACCCACCTTATCCTACTAAGCCTCTTACTCCTGTATCTTTAGATAATATTTTGGAGGAGATACATGTGCTGTGCCCATTCATTTAGAAGACTAATACTCATTTACAAGTGATGGATAATAAGTGGTCATCTATGGACTCTAGGTTTTCCTCGGTGGAACAACGTGTCAGTGATGTCCAGGATTCTGCTGTAAAGATAGCGACGTTGGAGAAAGATATTTTATTGCTTAAAAATCTGCAGAAGATCTCGAAAACAGGAACAGACAAAACAATATTCATTAATATGGCCTTACGGAGGGTCTTGAAGGGAGTGATCCAGTTGCTTTTTTCACCTTCTTTTTTCTAAAGCTTCTAGGTCTTCCACCTTTGACTAACTTGAACATCCAGCGTGCTCACAGGCTAGGTCCTCACCTCTCTTCTACATCGGCTCCATCAGAACCACGTGGAATGATTCTTCTCTTCTTACAGTTCACAGACCTTCTCCAGATGATAAATGCAGCCAAGTCTAAAAAGCGTCTCGTTTGGTCTGGTACTAACTTGTTTATATCTCAAGTTGTTTCTATTGCAACAGCTAAACGGCGGAAGGACTTCCTTGAACTACAACCTGCACTATGGGCCCTAGGTGTACGGTATGGACTTTTTCATCCATGTCTCTTTAAAGTGACGTTTCAATCAATCAATCAATCAACCATTTGTAGAGTGCGCTACACACCCATGAGGGTCTCAAGGCGCTGGGGAGGGGAGGGAGGGACCTCTACTGATCGAACAGCCAGGTCTTGAGAAGTCTCCTGAAGGTCAATAGGTCTTGGGTCTGTCATAGGCTCAGTGGGATGGTGTTCCAGGTCTTGGCGGCAAGGTGGGAGAAGGATCACCCACCAGTGGTTGTTCTTCGGATGTGCAGGGCGGTGGCGAGTGCGAGGTCGGCGGAACGGAGCTGGAGGTTAGGGATGTAGAAGGAAAGTCATCTGTTGAGGTAGGCTGGGCCCGTCTTGTGGAGTGCCTTGTGTGCTTGGATGAGGAGCTTGAAGGATATCCTCTTGTTGATGGGCAGCCAGTGCAGGTTTCTCAGGTGGGGGGTGATGTGGCTGTGGCGTGGAACATCGAGGATCAGTCATACCAAGGCGTTTTGGATGCGTTGCAGTCGTTTGATGAGCTTGGCTGGGGCTTCTGCCTAGAGGTCATTTCCGTAGTCGATTCTGCTGCTGACGAGGGCCTGGGTGACTGTTCTTCTTGTATCTGTCGGGATCCACCTGTAGATCTTGCGGAGCATGCGGAGGGTGTTGAAGCAGGAGGAGGAGACGGCGCTGACTTGCTTGGTCATGGAGAGCGTTGAGTCGAGGATGATTCCCAGGTTGCGTGCGTGGTCGGTGGGTGTCAGGGCTGCCCCCAGTGCTGTTGGCCACCAGGAGTTGTCCCAGGCTGATGGGTTGGAGCCGTGGATGAGGACCTCCGTTTTGTCCGAGTTCAGCTTCAGTCACCTGATCTTCATCCAGTCGGCGACGGCCTTCATGCCTTCATGGAGTTTGGCTTTGGTGGTGATGGGGTCCTTGGTGAGGGAGAGGATCAGCTGAGTGTCATCGGGGTAGGAGATTATGTTGAGGTTGTGCTGTCAGGCGACATGTGCGAGCGGGCCATGTAAATGTTGAACAGTGTCGGGCTGAGGGAGGATCCCTGGGGTACACCGCAGATGATCTCGGAGGCTTTGGAACAGAAAGGGGGGAGGCGGTCGCTCTGGGTTCTGCCGGAGAGGAAAGAGGTGGCCCATTCCAGGGCTTTGTCTTGGATCCCTATGGCTTGGAGGCGTGTGTGTGGTGGCAGACAGTGTCGAAGGCGGCGGAGAGGTCCAGGAGGATGAAGGCTGCGGTCTCATTGTTGTCCAGAATGGCCCTGATGACGTCATTTTAGAACAACACGTCCACATTTGATGATCCCGCAGACGTAAGGAAATTCATTCATTCACATTCTACATCGTTGATGGAAGTTCCTGGTCCTCCTTCTTTAACTTAACTGTTACACAAATATTGTTCTCTGTTTTACTAATGTTTGCTTCCCTTACAGGTTGTTCCTTGATGCTTGTTATCTCACTTGTTTCAAGTTTTTCCTTCTTCAATTCCTCTGCAGGTTATTTGGAATTCTGTTGCCTGTTTCCCTATTTGTCCTATTGGCATCCTGACGTGATACTTCCTCCCTTGTCGGTTGTGCCATCTTCATCTGTTGACGCCACTCCTTATTGTTGTCCTCATTTTCCCCTTAAATGGTACATATTGCAGTTGTCAGTTTGACATGTACTGTCTTTTCTTTCTGTGTTTTTTTCTCCCTTCTTTTCTTCCCCTTTTCTATCTTTCCTTTTTCTTTTCCTCTAGTGTATGTTTCAGTATATTTTTCATCTCACATCTATTTCTTTTCTTCATTGTTTCCCTTCTTCTCACTATTGATAGTCATTTTTTTTAATGAATTGTTTCCATATCTACCTTGCCTTGTTTCTGCAATCTTGCTTTTCCTATACTCTTCACTATTTTCAGTTCTATTGTTTTATATCTACGGTTATTTTCTTACATTCAGAATTGTTACATGGAATGTAAGAGGCTTTAGCAATCCTATAAAGAGGCTGAGAATTCTTTCTCATTTAGCCTCTTATAATCCTGATTTAGTTTTATTACAAGAATCTCATTTGTCAGATGCTGAGGCTCCTAAACTCAAACGCAATAGGTTGATTCTGTTCTTGTTTCTCCAACAACTACAAAGAAGAATTGTGTCATTGTCCTTGTCATAAAAAATTGAAATGCTCTGTTGCTTCACAAGAAATAGACATCGATGGTAGATGGATTTTAGTAAATTAGTCATCAATAATAACATTTCTTTAACTGTCTTCACTATTTATTGTCCTACCCAAGCAGATTGAACTTTCTGGCCTACTATTACAAATAAATGTATGCAACACAAAGATACATTTTTTATCCTGGGAGGCAATTGTAACCGCAAATCCCAAGTACGTTTTATTCCCCATAAAACCCATAAACAGTTTCATAGTACAATTACGCAAACACATCTCGTAGATGCTTGGAGACTATTTAACCCAGACCAAATAGAATTTTCTTTTTTCTCCCCTCCACATGGTTCCCTATCCCGACTGGATTACGTCTTCCTGCTCAAGTCTTTAGCTCAAAATGTTATTTCATCTTCCATTGAACCCACTTTGCTTTCAGATCATGCTCCGGTGAGTCCTGATTTTGATTTTCTCAGTTCGCAGCTCGAATCTTCTAGATGGAGATTTAACAACTATCTTTTGCAGGATCCAGCTTTTCCCTCTTCCTTTGCTTCCTTTGCGGAAGAATTATTTTCTTTGAATAAAGGTGTATCTATATCTCCTGCTTTAGTGAGGGATACCTTTAAGGCCACTGCTCGAGGCTTCAACATTTTGTTTGTTCCAGGAAAAAGAAACACACCCTCATTCAACATAAGGCCCTAATAAACAATATCAATCGCTTTGAACATCAATTTTACACTTTCTCATCAGATTCCACTCTGCAGAAGCTTGTTCGTGCTAAGCTAGCATTTAACAAGATCTCTACTGACAATGCTTCTTCTATTCAACTTCGTAGCAGTGCCCGGTATTATGGAGGGCGTAAAAAAGTTGGATAACTCTTAGCTAACTATCTCAAGTCTAGAAAAGAGAGGCCGCTGATTGACTCTATTCAGTCAGCAGATCGGAAACATCTTTTCAGAGATCACAAAATTCTCTATGAATTTACAACCTTTTATAATAACCTATATTAGCGCCCGCATCAAACCCTCCTATTGATTCTTATCTTAGCAGTATTCCTCCTTCTTCATCCACTGATCTTGACTTTAATTCCCTAGATTCGGACTCTTCGCTCCAAGAGATCACTAGTTCTCTAAACTCTCTAAAATAAATAAATCCCCTGGTCCGAATGGTTTTTCAGTAGAATTGTACTTCATTTTTTGAATCTCTTACTCCCAAAACTCTTTAATCTCTTTCAGCATTTCTGCACCACTGGAAAGGCGAGTGGTACTTTCTTAAAAGCCTCTATTTGTCTCATTCATAAAGAAGGTAAGGATCCTAAACTCTGCAAAAATTATCGCCCCATATCCTTGATAAATGTGGACTATAAAATGTTTGCTAAATTATTGCCATATGTCTTGAATCACTATTACCTCATTTAATTGCTCCAGAACAGTGTGGTTTTGTTAAGGGCAGATTAACCTCTGATAACTCTTGGTTATTTTTCAATGTTTTGAATAAGGCACCTACTCTGTCCTATTCTCTGGCGCCATATGCAGAAAAAGCTTTTGATAGAGTTGAATGGTCTTTTTTATTTAAGTCACTCCGTTGGCTTAGTTTTGGTCCTAAATTTATCTCCCTTTTTTTTTTTTACTTTATACAGCACCTACTGCTTGCACTATAGATAATGGTCTTATTTAAAATTGTTGTTCACTTCATCGTGGTGTCCAACAGGGTCGCCCCTTATCTCCTCTTCTTTTTATTTCTTTCACTTGAACCCTTTCTGACTCACATTCGTTATAACACTTCTATTTCTGGATTTTTATATGGAGATCAACACTTGAATCTCTCTGCTTACGCGGATGATATCTTACACTTTATATCTGCCCAGAAACTTCTAGTCCCCCGTTATTACAAGAATTTTCTGATTTTTCAAAGGTATCAGGATATAAAATCAACTCTGATAAAACAGAGATTCTTCCCGTAACCATAATGTTGTCCTAAGTATCACTTTGACCCAACTGGATTTCATTGGAATAGTTCTCAAAATAAATACCTAGGTTTATGGTTTACTTATTCCATTTTGGATTCGATTAAAACAAATATGAAATACATTTTTGATCGGATCTCCAAACTACTCTCAAGATGATGATCACTCCTATTAGGTTATATATTCTTTCAATGTTTCCAGTCCACATTCCTTCTAAAACTTGATTGCCTACTTTCCAAATTCCTGTGGAACAGTAAAAATCTAGAATCTCTTTAGCATAGATTCATCAACCGAAATTGCGATCGCAATAGCTGCGAAACAGCTATTGCGATCGCAATTTCCGGTCCCGCAATTCATTAAGCAAAAAAACAGCAAATTACGAATTCGCAAACATAAATTCGCAGAATCAATGTGGAACCCCCTTAGCGAATCTGTGACAGCGATTTTCCACTTATTCTGCTAATTATTTTGCAAATTCGCAATTAAATCGCAAATTCAATTAATCAAATATCGCAAATTGTGGAAAAAAAACAAATTGCTAAATGCGAGTCGCAATTTAAGGAGAAGTCAAACTGGGTGGTAACCATGAAGTTCAATTGGTAAAAAAAAAAAAAGAATTCTAACAAGAAATAGGTGCGGGGTAAAACAAACACAATTAAGGAGACACAGTAGGAGCATGAGGACATTCACAATGCCAGATCTATACATCGTGGCTGCAGCCTGGATCCAACGCAGGATCCAGGAGCACACCTTCAGGCTGCGGATAACACTCCTGGGCCAGACTGAAGAGGAGATCTCCTCTAAAAATACAGGCTGAATGGCGCAATGATAACTAAGCTCATCCGAGACCTTGACCCCCCGATGCAGCACCCAACAAGGAGGACCAATGCCGTGCCCACCCATGTCCAGGTCCTGTGCTGCCTGCACCTCCTGGCCTCCGGAAGCTTCCAGGGGATAGTTTCATATGCAGGGGGGATCTCCCAGAGCACACTGTCACGCTGCCTACGGAGTTTCCTGGATGCCATGCTGAGCAGGAATCACCACTACATAACCTTCCCAACCACCCAACAGGACTTAAACCAAACAAAGCTTGACTTCTATAACACCGCGCAATTCCCCCATGTAATTGGCTGCATTGACTGTACCCACATCCACATCTACCCACCCGCTGAGATAGAATACATGTACCGGAACCGCAAGTCCTACCACTCACTAAACATCCACATGTTCTGCAATGCAAAGACATTCATCACCGACATAGTGGCCCAATACCTGGGGAGCATGCATGATTCGTTCATCTTCAGGCACAGCGGCATACACACCCGCTTGGCCAAGGGTGACTTTGGCGAAGGACATCTCCTAGGTAAGTACACATGCCCACATACAGTATGCCAAGACCATATAGCTACTCATAACAGGCACTGACCCTCTGCTCCCATACTTCAGGTGACAGCACCTATGGCCTCCGTGAGTACCTCCTCACCCCATACCTCAACCCTGCTACACCACAGAAACGGCGTTACAATGCTGCACACATTCACACAACAAATGTCATTGAGCGAACATTTGGGATGTTAAAGAGCCGATTCCGCATCCTACACAAGACTGCTGGGGCCCTCAAATACCAGCATGAGGTCCGCTGCCGCATCGTGGCCGTCTGTGCCATACTCCACAATATTGCTACCAAGCAGAGGATACCTGTGGAGATCTCTGGTAGTGAGTCGGAGGGGGACAACCGGCCACCCGCACATGTGCATCTTGCACGCGGGGAGAATCCTGCAGAAGGACACAGGCGCCGCAACAACATTACACTGAACTATTTCTACTGCATCCACATCCCTCACACAACACTGCACTCATGCATGCCACATGAAATAATGACATGAGTAATATTTGAGCTCACAATAAATTCTCATTCTATTTTTTGAACAAGATCTAGAAATTTTTTGTATTTTACAAACAACATAACTACTGTATTGCATCATACAGCCTCTTGAATGCAGAGCAGGCGTGCTTGGTACATCAGCATGGCACTGCTGCTAATGTTCAGCCATTCACCGGTGCCTCCTGCCGGACGCACCCTGTCGCCTCTCCAAATCCACGTCAGCAGTGTCCGGCCGTGATGCTGCTCTGGGCCTGGTACTGCGGCGCCGATCTGGTGCCACCAACATAGACAGGCTGCTCAGGCTGGATGTGCCCTCACTGACATCATCACCCCCCCCTTGCATGGGCATGGCCACACACCTGTTGGTTTTAGATTACGGTGGTGACCTGCTCCTGGGCCCTTGCAACATCCTCGCTGCACCATTTGAATTTGCATTGCCAGGGACCGGCGTAACAGTTGGGATGTTGCATTCCCGATCATGTGGTTTGACCTGGTATATGCTGATAGCCGGGTCAGCAGCTGGCGGTGGGGGCGGCAGGTGATGTCCTGCTGTGCCACCATCAGTTGGCTGTTCTCCTTCACTGCAGCAGTCAACTCCTGCACACTTTTGGTGAGCTGATTCACATTGCGTGCAGTCTTGTACAGCTGCAGCTGCATGGCTGCCATGTGCTGTGCCTGCTTGCGGTGCACAGCTCGCATCCGGCGTTCGATCCCTGGCCCTGGATCTTGGGCCTGTTGCTCCCTCTCTGCTCGTGTGCCCCCGTTGCGCTGCTGCCTCAACCGGCCGCTTGCCTGCGACCGCACAGTGACTGTGCGGCGTGTCTGCCTCCTGGGTGGTGGTGGGGCCTGTTCCACTGCCATGCGTGATGCATGGGGTGGTTGCACTCCTCCTGTGGCTGCAGGGGTGGCCCTGTCCGGATATGGAGGTGGTGGTACTGGTGCAGGTGTGTGTGACGGTCCAGGTTGTGGGGCAGGATGGCTCTCTCCCTCCGTCACCTCTGGGGTCTCCTTGATATGGAGTGCTTTGCTGTCTGTGGTCTCTGCCTCTGCAGCACCTGTGATGTAAATGGGTGCATGATTATTGATATGAATCTTGCACATGGGATGTTGCAACATGCATGCAGGCTTGCATTCCCTGACTGGCTTTAGGGATATGTTTCGCTTGACAGTTCTGGCTGTGTGCGGCTATCAGGGAACTATTGTCACACTACAGGTCCCACAATGCAATAGTGCATTTCTGATGCACAGGGACTGCATTACTGGGGTTATCAAATGGCTAGCTCGGGGGCATGGGCATTCTTAGGGGATGGGGTCGCAGTTGCATGGCTCTTACCTTGTGATTGTTGTGTGGGACGGGAGGTGTCCAGCCGAGTGACCCCCACGCAGGCTGCAGGGTTGATGGTGTCCTCAACCAGGTCTTCAAGTGGTGTGTTGGCGGCAACTGGGGGGGTCTCCTCCTCCTGTGGCATGTTGCTCCCTCAGCCTCTCTGCTATGCGCTCCTTGGCACGCCCTCTGAGGGCATACCACCTCTCCGTTAGGTCATCAATTGACCGCTGGGTCACTCCTACGGCGTTTACCTTCGCCCTGATGCGCAGCCAAATGCGCCTTTTGTCGGCCTCAGGCACCTTTCTGGATAGCTTCCCAAAAAGCATATCATGGTCCCTGCTGACTCCCTCAATGAGGAACTCCAGCTCCTGTTCTGAAAACTTTATTTTTCTTTTCCTGCCAGTTTCACTGGCTCCTGCTGCATCCTGGGACATTCTGGTGTTGGATGTCTGTTCTGTTGTGGGGCTGCAGGGTGTGTCTTCTAGAGCTCAGGGCTGTGCCTCCTCCTCTCTCCAGCTCTGAGTTCAGAATGAGTAAGGGAACTGCCTACTTCCTGGTTGTGATGTCATCATTGTGCTCAAAATGCGACTTCCCGTTTTTGCTATCTCGCAATTTGGGAGATCGCAATTAGCGATTTTGGTAATTGCGAAATTGCAATTTGGGGTTGGGAAAACAGGAGATTCTGTGATTTTTGGTAATTCGCATTCCCCGATTGCGAATCGCATTTTTTGATCGCATTTTTTGATGCATCCCATTCTGCAAATTCCTATTTGCAATTCGGTATTTTTCGCAAATTGGAATTCGCAGAATGGGTGCTTGATGCATCTGGGGGTTTATCTCATCTCAGAAAACTAAAATCCACCGGAGGTGTAAATTTTCCAAATTTTAGTCTATATCAAAAAGGCTTTTGTCTTAACACCTTGACCGTGGCGCAAATTCCGCTGCGGTGTTGGTGATTTATTGAGTGGGCAGGGTTTGGACGGCCAAAGGCCTTCCTCCGCACATGCCCACTGTGACGTCGGACGGGACGCAAGGAAGGGGTTAAACAAGCGTCTTGCTGGCTCCATGCAGACATTTCCTCTTTCCCCGCTTTATGGGTTAGCATTGAACGCCACTTTTTTCCCCTTCATCTTTCCTGGAAATTCTCGCTTTTACACCCAAAACCAGTCTTACATCTCTTACATTATTTAAACACACATGCTCATTGTTAAGACCTCACTGTCAACCAAAGAGAATATCTAGAAATACTTTCTTGCACTCTCCTTTTTGGCATAATCAACTTCTCATCATCAATAATAGACCTTTGTTTTGGAGCTTATGGAGAACTAAAGGTATCACCTGGGTTCAGGACATGTTTGATGGCATTTCTCCTTGTTCTTTTCCCCAGTTCCAAGTCAATTTTAAATGTCCCTGCTCATTTTTACACAAGTTCTCACCACTTATGGAAGCAATTCTGGAAGTTTTTTATTCCCTTACCTCTGAAGATTCTTTGTCTACTCAGGATCCTCTTCTCAGAATTTTGTCAATATCCCCAAGGGCCTCTCTCATTTAGAAATGTTTTCATTCCACTGTTCCAGAGCGATCTAAGACTAAGATAGAGATCGCTTGGGAGACGGATTTCGGTTGTGAATGGAGCACTGACTTTTGGAGCAAGATATGGACCAGATCGTTTAAAATATCTAGATCGGCATTTTCTACTCAATCTATGTTTTTTCTATATCACAGACTTTATTTCACCCCCATTTCCGTTGCCAATTTTATTCACTCTAATAATAAGACTTGCTGGTCTTGTGACCACTCCTTGGCTGACCTCTACCACCTCCTCTTTTCATGCCCCTCGTAGCTCCTGTTTGGTTACAAATTTGGCCTCGGATATGGAATATTTTTAATCTAAATATGTCCCTATCAAATGCTCTTCTTTTTATGGAACGTTTATCAGACTCACTTGGGATATTGTCTCATGAACGTGGGTTGTTTGACCTTATGTTAGCTTTAACTTTTCAACAAATTACACTCAACTGTAAATGCCCAAACAAGCTCACAGTCCAGTCTTGGTGGAACACTGTATGCCATTATCATAGGTTGGATAAATAGAGATCTATTTTGATTACAGCTGACTGTTTATTTGAATAAGATCACTATTTCTCAGGTTTCCAGTAATCGGTCAGAAAACTTTCAACCTCCATGAGTTTTTTTCTACTTCTTTGCCTTTTTTCTTCTTTTTAATATCATTCATATTGTGCGTTTTGTATGGGAGATACGTTAATTGTATCCTCTTTTATTCTAAAGAGTATTTATTGCTGTTTTATCCTCAGCTGCAGAGCATATTTTATCTCCCCTTTTTTCCCTTCTTTTCTTTTCCTATGTAAACCCTAAAATTGTAAACAGCTTTCTGCTATGATTTTATGGCATCTCTTTATCACATATGATAGTTATTCTCAAATATTGTCACACCTTTGCCCTATGTTGTATGATGAACATTACATTAATAAAGCTTCTTAAACTTAAACAAAGACGACATATCCCATGAGTCTTTGTAATAATAACAAATAATCATAGAGTCAGTCTCATTTGAGCACCATCAAGGAACAACACATCCCCTTCTTCACTGCTCAGCAGCCAGATCATTGCTTTCCCTTTTCCTTTAATATAGTCTATATGGACCTTTGTGGCAATCATAGTGATAGTGCTGTGTTTAGCTGCTGTGTGGTGCTTAGACTGTAGATAATACATGTACTATTGCTTGCATTGTATGAGTAGGGACTGTGTGGCCTTGAATCATGGAGAGGGTCAATACCTTTGTTTAGTACGTACTCCGGCCCTCGCGTGGAGGCCGGTAAGCCGGATTCACCTTGCGTGCACAATCCGCGTCGCACCCTATACTTCCAGCGTGAGGGATTCTGGGGTGGGTCTTTTTTTTCAGCGAGGCTCTCACATATATCTACACAGCCATTATGACAATGGGGTTGCCCAGTGGTCCTGGACCTGGGTTTAACGTGATACAAAAGACAATGGTCCTAGACCTAATTTCAATAATGAATTAAATCACAACTTACAATACTGCTTATAATGAATTACTGAGCCCACACCTAGTTAGGCTCACAGTAATCGAATACACATAATAAAATAAAGCGCAACAACCACAACCTAATTTCTGTACAAAGGTTTTTATTCCGCTAACGTTTATGCAGCAGTATATTATTTACTGTAATTAGCAGTGAGGGACAGGGGAAATATGGGTTGCTCCAAGGGAACGTGCAGAATAGAAGAGTGCTCTAGCTATGTAAAGGGTGAAAAAGAATTCAGATAATGAGGTGAACGAAAATGATTCAAATAGTTCATTGGTTATATTGATAGATTATTCTCAGTCTTAATTCTACCTGGCCACATTTGATTAATTCAAAAAGCATTCGATTAGTTAATTTACACAAAGCAATTCTTGCGTGGCACCTAAGTCAGAGACTCGTGGTCCAGGTTAGATGTAAGTGGGCATCGACGTTTCGACCCGTCTTGGGGCACATGGGATAAGTGGGGGCCTCGGACTGCGGGTCTTCCTCAGGACGGTGGGGGCAACCTGGGTGTGGGTGTAGTGTCTGAGTCACACACCCGCTACTGCTTGTGGGGTCAGGGAATCAACCTGTATTGTTCGGGCGCTATCTGCGTCCATCCATGGGTAAAGGGTAAGGCATTGGATAATGGTTCCAGTCCAAAAATGAGGCAAAAAAATGTAGGGGCTGAAGTAAATCAAACCCTATTTGTGTGAGCATTAATTCCTGGCTATTTGTTTCACCTCAAGTAGTTTCCAATCAGGGCTGGAGCTGTCAAGGAAGAGATGCCCGGCAACTGCGAGTGACCCAGGCGACTGCACACGCCGGGCATCTCTTCCATGACAGCTCCAGCCCTAATTGGAAACTAGTGCAGGAGGGGACTCTCCAGCTCAGGGGCTAGAGGATTACAGGGGAAGTTGGGAGACCCTGGGCCTTTTGGCGAGGGCTTCCTCCCTTTTCAGAAGAGCCTGGGTGGACTCTACGGTCAAGACATATATGTACGCATGGAGGAGGTGGCCACACTGGTGTTTACAATGGCATTTGGATCCCGTGGGGGCAGATATAGTGCATGTGGTGAACTTTCCAGAATTGGTAGATGGGGTCTGGCTTACAGCGTGATTAATGCGAGCAGATCAGCTATCTTTGGGGGGGGGGGGGGTCTTGTCCCCCTACATGAGGGTCCAGTTGGAGAATATCCGATAGTCTATGGACATTTCAGAGGTATTCATTTGTCCTTTCTCCCTCAACCAAAGTATTCTTACCTATGGGATGTGATTGTGGTTCTACAACTACTACAAGTATGGCAGGATAATACTTCACGAAAGGATTTAATATGTACATTAACGATTCTACTATGCCTCAAATCATGCAAACGGGTTTTGCATGTCCGGACCCTGGAGGTTGCAGGACGTATGTTCACTCCGGACAGGTTGTCATTCATGATTGCACGGCGCATCAAATCAAACACCAGGGTCGTTTGCTACCCAGCTTTTCTGGGTCATACAAAATTGTGTGTGGTGCGCTGCCTCAGGGCGTTCAAAACCATGACTGAGGAAAATATACCACCAGGTGTACCCCAACTTTTTTTTTCTCTCAAGAAGCCTTTCAGTTCAGTATCTGCAACAACTATTGCCCTTGGGTGAGATTTGTACTGTATGAAGCCGGCATTGATTCTGCTTTTGGAGCACACTCCACCTGGGGAGCCATGGCCTAGAAAGCCTTTTACCTAGGAAGCTGACTCACAGACCTCCTCAGAGCAGTGGACAGGTCTTCGGACTCCACATTTAAGGCATTTTACTTCAAATCTATAACGGGTCAGGCTTCTCTGCTTGTCGACCAGCTTTGAACAAGCATAATCTGAGCATCCGGTCCTGGCATAGAATTTAAAATCTCCTAGCTTTCTTGAATGAGAGTTTAAATTCTATTAAAGGCACAGTAGCGATGAATATCCCTCCTGATTGTGATTATCATCTATTACCCTCGGAAGATGATCTCAGAGCCTGGGCAGTTATTATGTTATCCGAGTTGAAGGACACACCTACGGACATGATCACTAGTCAGTCATCTTGAGATGAACCAACTGAGGGATGGGCTATCTTACCACACTTCTGAGGCCTGTGTTGCAAAGCTGATCCATACTATAGCACAATGTTTGGATAGATTGCACAAGAGCTGGGTGGGGTAGGGTGCTGTTATAAATGTTTACATACTCTTATTGTTGTTATCTTTCTTGATCTTATTGATAGTCTCTTTAATGTGTCCCTTTACGGACATAAATGTACAAAGTTGATACTCCTTCTTTCCTGCTAAAAAATTAAATAAAGGTAATTTATCCCCCAAAAAATAATTTATTACCCTTCCATTAACCGATTAAGTCTTCGAAGTTGGATAAGTATGATGGGATTAAGGGCATCTCAAAGTTGTTTTGCGCCCTGGTTCAATGTTGTCAATTGTAACTATTCAGATAGTTTGTGGATGTAGGGATCAATTCATCAATGAGCTTATTGATTGTTCCAGTAGTACTGAATTGGTGTATGCCTTAGATTATATATTTGAAACTTGTGCTGGTTCCATCTGATTCTTCAACAGGATCAGAAGCAAGATTTTTGACAGACAAGGGGGCAGATGCATGTTTTGCTCGAAGAAAGAGGATGTGCTGTTCCTTGATGTTGCTTACCTGGGACTGACTCAATGGTTATTTGTTACTGTTACAAAGACTCATGGGATATGTAGTCTTTTCAATAAAAATAGCTGTTTAAGCTACTGAGCGGAAATATATGGAAGAGATAAGCATAATCCTCGCCTCCGTGAGGGGGCGTGGCTTGGACGCCAATGGAGCTGGCCGAGCTCCGTGTTGATCCCACAATAATCCTGAAATCATAAGGCTCTTCAGACCCCCGGTGGTACCGGAAGTCGTGGGCGAGAGGCGACTCTGTGTAGGTGTCCCGCCGATGACATTCGGGGTGTGGTATGGGGGATCCGAGACCTTTTTCGGACGAGGAGCACGCCACGAGTTAAAGGTGCAGGATGGCGGCAGCGCTGATCTGAGGCGCCCGATCCCCCGGCTGAGGAGCGGCGGCGCTAGCTGGGGCTTCGGAAGAAAGCGGCAGGAGCTGTGGTGCCTCACGGACGGACCGGACAACTGGAGGACTCTAGCTGCACTGCACTGGAACAAGGAAGAGGAAGTGCTGCGCTGCGGACAATCGGGTGCGGGCCGCTTGGGCCTAGTGGGACAGCGCCTTCGGGGAGAAATTGCTCAGCAGACCGAGGCTCCTGTTGCGGCCTCCTAAACATCAGGCCCTGAACAAGGTGGAGAGCGGAGAAGTGCGGAGCCTGGCCCCTTTCTGCCTGTCCCGGTAAGTGGGGTGCGGGCGGCCCTGTGGCCTTCAGCTGCGGAGGCGGTCTCGAGCTGGGGCGGGTGGAGCGGGGTGTGCGGGCTGGGAGCTGGGGCCCTGCTGCGAGAGGCCGGAAGGGGACTGATTGAGCATCATTACGGAGGGGGCCGTGGAAAACCACAGGCCCAGCGCGTGGAGAGGGGCGCCTGGCAGACCGGGGCATGAGAGGAGGAAAGGAGAGGCAAACCCAGAGAAACCGCCGGTGACATTACAGGGCATAGTATAGAAGGAGAGCTGGGGGGCTGAGGCATGACGTGGCAATGCTGGCATAGAAGACATAGTCAAACTGGTGCTGTATGAGACACGGGGCACAGACTTCATGGAATTGACTTTGCCCTGATGTTGGATGATGAGCAAGCGCTGAAGGGTGTGACATATAGAGCAGCACAGCCACCTTGGCTCCCAGACAAGCGGGGCTGGGGTTCATCCTTTCGGCGCCTCAACTGCTGTGTGCTGAAGCCCGCTGGTGTAAACTAAGAACTGGGGGGATCCGATTCTGTGTGTGTTGCTGACTATCGTGGAATCGATGGAGTTGACCGGTTAGCACGCTGACGATCTGGAGCGGCGGAAGGGAGACCTCCCTAGCTGATGAAACTCTGGAAGCAGTGGAGACCGTGGGAGTAGACTAGGGAACTTGAGAACTAGAGGAGAGGACAGTTACGCTCTGTTGTTATTAACAAACTCTGACTATGGGGAAGCCAAGAGGAAAGCCGGGGGTGTGGCCCAGCAACCGGAGGGCGAGCCGCAGCTGCAAGCGGAATCGGACGGGATGGAGGAGGCCCAGGACCCTTAGTTGCAAAGACAGTTCGACCGTATACTAACAGCCATTGCGGACTCAAGCACAGCTCTGCAGCAGGACATCGCGCAGGTTGCAACAGGGTTTGGGCTACTGAAAGCGGACAACTCTAAGTTGGTGGATAGAGTGAAGCAGGCAGAAACGAATATCCAGGACATGGCGCCGGCAGAAAAGGTGTTGGATTCAAAAATGGCGGATGCACTAGATCGCATACAAGCATTGGAGAAACGGGCTGAGGATGCTTAAAGCCGAAATAGAAGCAACAACATCCGCGTGGTGGGCCTACCTGAAAAAGTAGAAGGGTCTGATATGGTACAATACCTTGAACAGTGGCTGAGGACGGTGGTTACAGCTGAGGGTTTATCTACCTTTTTTACGTTTGAACGCACACACAGGGTGCCTGCCAAACTGCCACAGCTGGGTCGTCCCCCACGTCCAGTGGTGGCTAGACTCTTGCACTATAAGGACAGAGACTTATTGCTACAGAGGGCGTACACAAAAGGGCCATACCAGGTCGATAACAGAAGGGTGACCATATTCCCGGATTATACATTGGAAATCCAGCGCCGCCGTACTTCATTCCTGGCTGTGAAGGGAGAGCTGAGATCAGAGGGCATCCAGTACTCGCTACTGTTCCCAGCGAAACTGAAGTCAATGTTGGATGGTGCCACTCACTTCCATGACACCCAAGAAGACGCATGGGCATGGCTGGAAACATACAGAGCAGGCACGGATCAAAAAGAACAGCGTTTGCAGGAGTTATCTGAAGAACTCCCCCAGATTTAGGCCCAGATCTCTGTACTGGGGTGAATGTATGACATTGTTTTGAATTCTGTCCATCAACTGTTGTTTTTGCATTTGTCACCCCGAGTGGGATGGGTGTGCTCAGACGTGAGTCCCATGCTCTCTACACCACTGGAGTCAAGCTATCCTGGCTGAAGACGGATGATAGCCAGAAACCGGTCCTAGGATGCTTGATTCCGGTCCTGGAAAGACATGGCTTGGCAGTTCGGGCTGGACTGTTCCCATGAGGCACAGGGTCAAGGCTGATATGCATATGGCCATGTCTGAACTGGGGTGGTGTGGAGTGCAAAAAAACGATGGATTTAGGCCCAGATCTCTGTACTGGGGTGAATGTATGACATTGTTCTGCATTCTGTCCATCAAATGTTGTTTTTGCATTTGTCACCCCGAGTGGGATGGGTATGCTCAGACGTGAGTCCCAAGCTCTCTACACCACTGGAGTCAAGCTATCCTGCCTGAAGACGGCTGATAGCCAGAAACCGGTCCTACGATGCTTGATTCCGGTCCAGGAAAGACATGGCTTGGCAGTTCGGGCTGGACTGTTCCCATGAGGCACAGAGTCAAGGCTGATTTGCATATGGCCATGTCTGAACTGGGGTGGTGTGGAGTGCAAAAAAACGATGGATTTAGGCCCAGATCTCTGTACTGGGGTGAATGTATGACATTGTTCTGCATTCTGTCCGTCAACTGTTGTCTTTGCAGTGCTCTCCAACGGTGGCGTCTGCTCTGACCAGTTCCGAATATCTCACTAGGACCTTGTCTGACCATAACCCACTGTTGCAAACCTTGCACTGGACGATGGAAAGGGCAGAAATCCCTACATGGCGTTTGCGCCCCGAAACATTAGAGGAATGGTGTTTCGTAGGGAAGTGGAAGAAGGGATAACACACTACTTTAATGAGAACGCGGGACCTACTCCTACAAGGGCAACGGAAGGGGACGCCTTTAAGGTGGTAATATGGGGGATATGCATAAGTAAATTTGCTGGGGTAAGGAAGTCCCTGCTGCAGGATGTTGAAAAGGCGGACAAACGGCTTCGGTTGGCGGACGAGCACGGCGTGAGCACCCGGAGCATGAGAGGGAAGTGTTAGAGGCTAAAGAGAAGCTGGCCACTGAGGTAGAGAGACTGCACTGCTTCGATTATCGGAAGTATGTTGAGAAAACTCATGCAGAGAGCGACAAGGCAGGGACGCTGCTAGCTTGGCTTTCTAATCCTATACCGCGTAGCGCCCTGATTCTGGCACTAAGGCCGGCTGAGGGAACAACAGTCTATACTCAAAGTGGGATCACGCATGGGTTCAGAGAATACTATGAGAGGCTTTACGGGAGCACATTGTCAGTGGACGAGCCTGCTATTGGGTCCTTCTTGGGGACTGTGATGCTTCCACAGTTGGAGGAAGAGCAGGCGCGAACACTTGGTCATCCCATTTTGCTGGACGAAATTAGGAGCGCCATTAAGCAGATGGCAAGGAATAAGATTTGCGGTGGAATTTTATATGCAATATATAGACATATTAGCTCCACAGTTACTGGAGGTCTATGGCGAAGCACAGGAATTGGGGCAGCTGCCGGAGTCGATGCGTGAGGCCCTCATTGTCCCACTACTAAAATCAGGACGTAACAGTGCAGATACAGCAGCGTATCGCCCATTGTCAATGCTCACTAAGATACTTAGTCGGATATTGGCGTTGCGCTTGCTACAGCATATGACTGCCTTGGTACATGAAGATCAGGCAGGATTTATCCCTACTTGGAATACCGCCACCAATGTGCGGAGGTTGGTGAGGATCCTAGGCGAAGCAGGTATAGACTCGCCCTGAGCCGCAATCTTATCTGTAGATATAGAAAAGGCCTTTGATAGCCTCGATTGGCAGTATTTGTACAAAACGATGGGGCACTTTGAACTGGGCGAGGAGTTTGTGAGGTGGACGACGGTGTTGTATACTTCGGCGGTGGCAAGAGTTAAAGTGGGGCAGATGATTTCTCCCTGTTATGTAGTGGCCTGTGGAACACGACAGGGTTGCCCACTGTCCCCTTTGCTTTTTGCTCTAGCAATAGGGCCGTTGGCAGCGCAAGCTCGGCTGGGATGGTGGTATGAGGGCCTGACTTTTAGAGGAGAACAGCAATACATATCGCTATATGCGGATGATTTGCTGTTATTTTTGGAAGATACGGATTGTGCATTAGCGAGGGCAGCGCGATTGTTGTCGGATTTTGGAACGGTCTCAGGTCTAAAGGTCAATTGGAAGAAAATGTGCTAGTGCCCAGTACAACAGGGGAGGGTAGTGCCTAGAATGTTGACAACTGTGAGGTGGGAACCTACTTGCGAACCAGTGACCTTTTAGAAGGAAATATAGGGAGATGCGTACACGCCCTTAAGGGAAGCATGGCCTTTTGGAGTACCCTTCCGCTCTCTGTGACGGGCAGGATAGCTTTACTGAAGATGGTGGCGCTACCTAGACTGCTGTACTTTTTTAGAACGCTACCTATATGGGTGCCGTGCTCAGTGTTCGCCAACCTGAAATCTATGATTGTATAATTTATTGGAGAATCGGGGAGGCGCAGAGTGGCGCTTAAGACATTAATGCGGCCTAAGGTGGAGGGCGGCTTGGCGGTCCTTGACCTGGAGTTATATTGTAGAGCAGCGCAGTTGCATGTTCTTACACAGGCTGTGGCCAAGGAATTCAGGGGACCGGACCATGGGAGAGGAGGTGGAATTCCGAGACATATCCTGTCTTTCATAGTATTACAGCAAAGGCTGGATCTTAGGGATCCCACTTTAGAAGAAAAGACTCTGAGGTTGTGTTGGAATAGGAGCCAGCAAAGAGCGGGTGCGCAGCGCCCTTACGCGCCTGAGATTCCACTAGGGATGCTGACAGCATTACCCCATGGAGGAGATTGGTCATCATTGTGGGAGTGGGAGCGTGCGGGGGTCCACATGCTGGCTGACTTGTATGAAGATGGAGTGCTGTTATCTTATCAGATACTGCAGGAGAGGTTTGATCTCCCTAGAGGAGACTTTCTGATCCATGCAGCCCTGGTGCGAGAAATCCAAAAGCACTGGAAGGGGAGACTGCTAGAACCGGAAATAACGCAAGCATGTCAGTATGTGGTGATGGCAGCAGGTACATTCAAGGCAGTTACGTGCCTATACTCACGAATGCTGAATGAGGGTTTGGCCCCGTAAGATACGCTGCATCGGAAATGGGAGGGGAGCACAGGGAAGCCCATACCAGAGACCACATGGGGTCATATCATATGTAGAGCATGGAAGGGCACCAGGAATGCACGCTTCCAACTAGTACATTTCTTTATAATAAATAGGGCGTATTTGACTCCGGGTAAAATCATGGAATATTATAATGTCGGGGATGTGATGCGTCCTAGGTGTAATACAATAGGAGCAGACTTAGATCATATGTTATGGGGGTGCCCGACGTTAGGGAACTATTGGGGGGAGGTGGGGGACCTACTAAACTTAATCATGGAGCACCAGTTGACCTTTGAAATGGGTACATGCATATTGCACTGGTTCCCTCACACCCCCAAGATGAAGGTGACAAGCGAGTTTATAGATATGGGCCTAGTGCTGGCGAAAAGGGAAATTACCATGCGCTGGAAGGCGAAGGAAGGACCCAGAAGTAAAAAGTGGAGAGCTGAGTTGATCAAATGGGCTAGTAGAGAGGGGGGCCATTCGTCTCCAACAGGCGAGACGACAGATTAATGAAAAGGCACTAGACACAGCAAGGGCATGGGAAGTACTGGTCCAGACGCTGGTAAACCAATCGACTGAGGACAATGGAGACTAGTGGGTTGTGGTAGGGTGGGGTGCTGGAATGCCCATTACCAAATATGCATCCAGATTGATTGTCAACACAAGCTCTATATATTGAATTGTTGTAAATAGTTGGAACACACCAGTGGGAAGGGGTTTGTTTAATAAGATGTAACAGGCTACCAATGTCGGTTGTTTGCCAAGTAAGTGGGTAATCACTATGCCACGATTCCTAATTGAGCATGGGGAACATAAGACATGAACGTTATTTGTCAGTAGCGTGGTCATATATCTGTGCATGTAGATACTTATTTGATGGGGGAGAGGGAAGTGTGACTATGGTGTCGATGGATATCTGCTTCCTGCAATGAAAATCAATAAAATATGTTTACAAAAACAAATAATCCTCGCCTCCGCGTCCTTAATAGAATTGAAGCTTTCCTTCACGAAAGCTAGGAAATGTTCTATTGTGCTGTGTTGCATTACTTTGGGTTATAATCCAATGCATATTGTGATTTGTGTTGGATTGTAAATCTCTCCCGTAGACTTTCCAGCGGGGCTGAGTTAAAAAAGTAACACAAACCTGATGCAAACACTTTGTAAATCTGGGCCAACATTTTTTAAGGAGTCTAATTTGGCCTCTGTACTTAATGTTCCAGCTTTCACTGAGCTATACAAAAAGAGTTTTTCCTGCGGCTTTAAAGTCAAAAGGCAAAAACTGCTGCAAGCAGTGTTTTGGAATCTAATATGGCTAGAGAGACTCATAAAAGGAGGGAGACCATGTGAATGAGCCTACTGGTCAGCTCGCCCTCTCTTACGGCATCTACAGTATTATGAGACATACATATCGTCACTATCCCGCAGCAAGCTTTAGTAACCATATTATTGTCATGTGCCAAACGAGTTGTTGCCCGTGCCTGGATTTCCCCGAAGCCCCCTCACATAATGGAATGGTGGTCATTGGTCAAGGAAATCTATTCTATGGAGCACGCTCTAGCAAGACTAAGAGGTGTTCGATCATTATCGAAATTTGATAAAATTTGGGGCACCTTCATATAAATATTAGTCTTAATTTTGTATATACACGGGGCAAATTCCCCGCAACGTCTTATTTTTATTCCTATGTTATGATTTCTCCAATATTGAACTGCAAAGAAATTGTTTCCATTTTTATTCTGCTACATTGTTTATCTCTCCCAAACTGGTATGTTATGTTTTGTTTTGTGAAATTGTATTTCTCTTTTTTCTTTCTCGTGTTGTTAATAAATATATCTTTAAAAAAAATGTGAATAAGCCTAATGAGGAGTACCATGATGTTGTGGATCCGGTATAGTGCCTCCAGTGCTGCATCAACCATTGCAAAATAAATAGTGTAGCCTGAGCCCCTAATAACATGGAGTGGAGAACAGGAGGTTGGTCATTAAACAACAAAGCCAGACTGACCGCTAAGCCAGAAATAATTTAAGCACCAGGTGGCTTAAGAAACAATGGTTCATTCTCGAAGACTGAAACAACGTGGTATTAGGCGTGAAGATTGAGATCTTCTAACTTTCCTCCCCACCAATAAGGCATTTGCAAACTGAGTGGCAGTCTAAACAAGGGAATCACAGATTATGTACACTGAAGGAAGTCTGTGGTAGGTGAAAACATTTTTATGTTGCTGTTTGCTTTAGTGATTACTTGCACAGTGTTTCAAGTAGACAGGGAAAGTTATAGTGCTGTTTCACACTGAGTCTAAGTTTATAAGGCACTGATGTGCTTGTGTCACTAAGCCAACAGAATGAAAGCTGAGGAAATTTGGTTTGACCCACGAACACACCCACCTTGGAAGGCATTGATAAAGACTCCACTAAAATCACTTAGTCAATGGATAATGACTAATAGTGCTAAGAAACTGAAAGCATTGTATAATTTAGCACATACAGACCAATTGCTTGGCAGAATTACACCAACACTTCATTATTTTCAGGGAAGAAAGTCCAAAATCACCCCATATAAGCAGAAGTAGTAGAATTATGTGGAGGGAAGTATCATATTGCCCTGGGGTCTTTAGGAATATGCTTGGACTGTCAGGACCTCATCCATAAGGGAGATGATCAGAGCAGCCCTGGCACGACTTCTGTTTGTAAAGCCAGTCAAGAGATAGCAAAAATGTGGTTGCCTATTGAGAGTAGCCAGAGGAGACATGAACATGAGACAGTAGTCTCCCTAGTGTAACTAGGTATGTAAGAGGTGGACTTTGAGGCTCTGGAAGAAAACTAGCTAACATTGACGGATGTCTCTTTCAGTTCTCTGTTGTGCTTTCTGCTTTTTAGATGAATGCACAATTTATAACTTCACATCCACCCTTTTGTGAGCATATAAAGTGGTTATTTGGGCCCCTGTATGCAGCGGACCTTATGGATTCCAAAGAAGGCCTTCTGTGCAGCCGTTGTATTGAGAGTTTAGGTCTATAATAAGGCATTCATTACTCAGTCATGAAATAGGGACCGTGTTCCCACAGCTGAATGATGAAAGTGAGGACTAGCCCAAATCCTTCATTAGCAGAAGGGTCGCTGGTGTAGCTGAGGCCTGCTGACCAGGCCCTTGGTAAAGCTGCTCTGTTCTGAAGAAGAAACACTTTTTGTTTTTAAAAATGCTATTATTATCAGCACCCGTACTTAGGCAAAGCTTGTGCCTAAAAGCCCTATTATGGAAGAGATACTTTTATTACTTTTACTTAAAACCTAACGTCATTATAAAGCACAATATTTCTTAGAATACAAACGACTCGTTTATAAAAATAATAGCTTTAAAGAAGAAAAAACGAAGGATCTACAATCTTTGCGGCATATCCTGTACAACAGAATTGCTGGAATCAATAAATGCTGATTGCTTACTTATTTATTCATGTTTTACATGATTAAATATAACGCTTGAACTTCAGCTGGAAAAAAAGGCCATTTTTGTTGCTGTCTTCCTGCTGATCACACATCATTTGAAACTCTCCATGCTTATATCCCCAAGGTCAGCTACTTCACTTCAAAGTCACACCCACACAAAAGATTCAGGAACGGGAGGGAACCTGCCTATCTCTTACAGGTCACATTTTTCTTTCAATGGTATTCACATAACCAAGTTTCAATAACTATGCAATGCCTATCTACCTGGGGCCAATTGACTCAGTCTCAGCTCTATGCGCAAGGAAGGTTCAAACGCTGGACACAAACTGTAGTTGGCTACTGGCGTGCCATATTGTACCTTAAGCCCATGACTTTTTTAATTCCCTGGTTTGTTTAAAAGTGTAAACCCCACCTATAGTAATATCCTTTCTTGGCGAAATAAGAAATTTTGACTCCATTCTGAGCATGTTATGTTTTCTCCTGATTTGTTATTCATTGTTGGAGGGGATTTTAATTGAAAGATACCGCTTCATCAGTTTGATGACAACTGCTCTGACATAATAAATTTAAATGAAATATCCGCCACAGTCGCAGTAGGGGGAGAAACATTTGGGAAGCCACCAAAGCGGTATTCCTCATGAGGCCACATCATTTGATTAGTCTTAATCCACATCTATTAGGCGACAGTCCAGCATAAGCCACTCTTTAATTTGTTTTCTCGCAAGACCCAGTAGACTATACTTTTTTCTCTTTAGATAATTTTAAAGTTATTGACTGGTGTAACCTGAAGATAAAGGTAAGCTAAGGCCCGTGGGTAGAATTTCTTTGGATCTATATCGTTGACCCCATAAGGTGTTACCCTAGTCGGGAATATCATTTCAGAGGAGGTTGCCAATTTTTAATCACTCTTGGAACCTGGTATTAATGCTGGAGTGACTGGCAATCTGAAAGGTTCTCAAGCAGAAAGCCCAGATGACCGATCTATAGTTCTGAAAATTCGGGACTCGTGCAACAAACTTTGTCGTAGCATGACGATTTTGGAACCAAAAGACCGATAATGGCTAGTACAAAATGCACAAGCATTTTCGTCATAATCAAGTAACGATTTCACCTCGAAATCGTCATTTTCGTTTTTGCACCCTGGGTTCCATTTTGCGCTTGGCAGCCATTTTGTGAGTTGCCCTTCACATAGGCTTGTAACTGCAGCTGAATTCGATATCAAAGGACACATACACCTTAATTGACTTCTCTGCGGCCAAGCTGAAGCCACTGCCCCAGGCCAAACCTGTTTGGGCAGTTTCTCTCCCAGTGGCCAAATGAGATAGCATCAAAGCACAACAGGCCATAAACTGTTCCCATCGCACACACACCCTGCCCAAATCTTGCTCACACCTGTCTCTGCTCTTTTCTCTTCTTTTGCTTTATGATGAGGAGGAGCCCGGTTTTATTGAGGATACACCGATATCTGATGGAAATGTTGGGCCTTGCCGGGTAATTGATCACGAACGGGACACACTAAATATGGACTTGTCATAATGACTCTGCTTTTTCTTTGTAATGAAAATATGTGAATAGCTCACTGTAAATCCAAGAATGTTTGCACTGTAAATCTAAGAATGTTTGCCCCAAGCCTAAAAAACTGTATAAAAAGAGAAGCCTGGTTCTGAAATTTTAAGCAGTCTCCTGAGAACATACATGCTGTTGTACTTCTAGGACGCTCGTTACTTGGTTGCAGCCAATAAATTCGATCTTTGACTTCACCTAGAAGACTCGTGTTTCTGTGGTCTGAATCAGGAAAGTACTCGAGGTCTTTGGGTGTTGCCCTGACACAGCTGGGTTACCGGATCAGTACCGGTTCTGAAAAACCCAGTACCTCAGTTGGCGCCCAACGTGGGGCGATATCAGCGGTACCGGTCCAAGCCAGAAGTTCGTGAGGAGCTTCGAGTGAAAATTCCAGAGGACGGCCAGCCACTTCAGCGACCCCTGTATGTTGACGTGGTTCCGAAGGTCTTTGCTGCGAGGTTCCCCGCGTCCCGACGGCTACGAAGGACTGCTGCCCTGACTATCGCCCTGATTTGGACCCTTGATGTTTGGCAGAGCGAAACGATAGACGAGTCTTCTGGTGACGTCTTCGATACCTCAGTTAAGTATAAGTGGAACGTCTCCCAGTCCTTAGTTTGTTTGGTGTCCCCTTTTGGGACCGCTTTGTTTGGAACTTGCAAGCGCCAAAGCCGAAGGACTCGTGTATTCACGAGAATATCGTAATCGATAATCCTTTGAAGTTTGAAGCTACACTAGAGAGCGAAGATGCCTGGTCTTAGCAGACTTGGAAATTTGTTTTGTCTTGGTTGTAATAATAGGGACTCCCGATTGGAGGACTCATGTCCGGTTCCTCCGATTGGAACTCCAACCTATGAATTGTATGTTAAACATGGAGTAGGCCCCATCACATACAATGAAGTGTGGATCAAATACACCCGCAAGGATGGTGTTTTAAAATGGCCCCAATATGGTAGCTTTGATACGGAAATCCTAGACAATCTCGAAGTTAAACTCTTTAAGAAGAAAGCCTGGCCGGCAATGTTTGACTCTTTCCGCTTATGGCGTAAGGAGGCCAAACAAAAGGAAATTAAATTAGAGAAGAAAAATAAGAGAGAAAGGGGTATCTCGATAATGCAAGCTGCTAGGCAGTATAAAGACAATGAAGAAGAACAGATGAGTGAGCAGTTGCACAGGCAACGTAAAATGGTAATAGATAAATGTTATCCAGTTTTGCCGCCTCTTCAGCAAGAAGCAGCAAAAGAGTTTGAAAAAGATCCCCTAATGTCGCATTTGTTAAGTTCACCACCCCCATATGCGCAAAATGCTAAAGCACCTCCACAACCTTTAGTTGTGCAACCCATGGTTGTTATACCTCCTGTTCCTCCACAGCACCCACCAGCTACCCTTCAGCTGGCTCCTGTTCCTCCGGTGCAGCCTTCACAAGGGTCACCGGCTTTTACACCTGCTCTTCCTATACTTTCTGCAACTTTACCTACTGTATTGACTACCACTCCTGGTACTCCTCCTGACACTGCCTCTGCATCTGCCTCGTCTCACCCTGCCTTCCCACTTGTCTTTTCCTCGACCTCTCCGTCTGTCCGCCAGAGAGTGGCAAGCACTGTTTCTAGTCTTCTATATCCTTTGTTTGGAGCGACAAGCCCGACTCATGCCCCTGAACACAAGCAGTTGCGTAGCCAACAGCCTGATTCTAGGGAGAAAGAAATATTGGATCGTTTGGCACATAGATGGGTGACTAACCAGACAATATATGATCTAGAATCTGTTATGGATGTTTTCCATCAGTGGGAAGCATCAAAGCAGAGGTACATTTTCGTTAAAAAGGGGGGTTTTCCTATGCGAAGATTTAGAGGAGAATGATTTGGACTCTAGCCCGCCCGAGTTGAACCATGTGCGGTTCGAAGTTTCAAAAGGTACCGTTGTCGGTTCAGATGTTAGGAAAGCCGTTGCGACATTGTTATCCCTTAGAACTGAAGGTGTTTCCAAATCGTTGTTTGATTATGATTCTTCTACCAAGAAGAAAGGAAGACAATATCCCATGAGAGAGGTTCCCCCAATATGGAGGGAGGGAGACGCAGCAGCTAACCCACCTATTCAGCCTCATTTTCAGCGTGTGTGGGTACATGTCCCATGGAAACGAGCTGAAGTATTAGCCCTCAAGCAGACATTGCCTGATCCCCATAAAAATCCTGCAGGATATTACAAGGAATTATCACAGACTGCAGGCTCTTGTATCATGAATTTAGCTGATATCGATATGTTATTTGGGAATGTTGTTCCACAGCCTTTATGGGGAAAGATTCGTCATACGGATCATGATCAAGAGCTAGGCGACACATGGGTAAATATTACCGCTGCTGATGCTAGACAAGTTGGTGGTGCTAAACCTGAGCCTTTAGTAGTAGAGCTTCCTGGTAGAATTATTACGTATATGAAGACTTTGATGCCCGAATTGCGAGTAAATTGGGATAAGTTGTCTGCATGTAAGCAGAAGAAAGATGAAACGGTGTCTGATTTCTTCACCAGGTTTGAGGAAACGTTTGTCGACCACAGTGGTCAAGATATGAGTACAGAAGGTGGTCAGCGACTGTTCTTCGATAAATTTGTGCACAATCTGCTTCCAGAGTTGTGTAAAAAGTTGAAGGATTCAGAGAGTTCATGGGCAGTTTCCTCTTCAGCACAGATACTGGCCACTGCGCAATATTATGAAAATAGAGACAAAGATGAGAAAGAAAGAGCAGAAAAGAAAACTAAAGAGTTAAAAACGAAGGTCCTGTTACAGCAAGCATACCCGCCACGTGGTGGTAGTAGTCAGAATAATAGTGGTCAGAATAACTATCAGAATAATTATCAGCAACCTCAACAGTTTCAAAAGCCAAGAGTAGAGTACAATCAGCCACGCGTTCCTGTAGGTCCCAATCAGTGTTCGTACTGCAAGGAGGAAGGTCATTTTAAATATAATTGCCCTATCCTGTTACAGCGCGCAAATGATGTGTCAAGCACAAGAGGTAGAGGTGTTCAGCAAACACCTAGAGGTAGAGGACGTGGAAACGTACCTCAGAATACACGCTCCTTTCCACCTCAAAATTCTATGAATAAGTTTGATCAGCAGAATAACGCATCTGGTAGGACAGCTCAGTACTATGCTGATGATTACTATGCAGAAGATGAATATATGGAAGGTAATGATTGCTAGGACAGCCATAGACAAAGAGAGGGAGTTGTTTCAGTTCCAGTAGATCAGAGTGGACCATACGTTGAGGTGATTACATCAGGTGTGTCAGAACCTTTTCTGTTGGATACTGGTGCTACAAAGAGTTCTATGATGCACTCAAAACTCCCTGGCGCACCTTTGTCTGGCGAAATGAATGTTTCTGTAGGTTTTTCTGGCGCCCCGGTTAGGAACCCGATTTCATGTCCTATGTCCCTGTCTGTTGGTCCTTGTGAATTCGAAGCACCCCTTATTCTAACAACAGGTTGTGGTGAAAACTTGTTGGGATTGGACCTGTTAAAAAGATTGTATGCAACTTTGTACTGTTCTCCTTCAGGAGTACAACTTACACTAGGTAAGAGAGTGGTTTCTCCAATATATTTGTCGAGGGATAAAATTCCGACAGAATTGCTGTCTCTACCTGATATTCTTTGGGCTACTGGTCCTAACGATGTGGGTCTCTTGGAAATACCACCATATGTTGTGACATTGAAAGCCAATGTTAGAATGCCGCGCATTCCCCAATACAAGATCTCCAGTGAAGGCGAAAAAGCGTTGTTAGCGATCATTTATGATTTGATTGAAAAAGATGTGATTGAAGAGACAAGAGGCAACATTTGCAATAGTCCTGTTCTGCCTGTTTTGAAACGAACTGACCCGTCCCAGCCACCTGTGTACAGATTTGTGATTGACCTTAGAGAGGTGAATAAAATAGTAGTGCCACAGTTTCCAGTTGTTCCTGATATCACTGCCTTATTGACCATGGTTCCAGCTTCAGCCACTTGGTTCTCGTTGATTGACTTGAAGAATGCTTTCTTCAGCATCCCGATTGCCGAGGAGAGTAGGGACATTTTTGGCTTCAGTTTAGGAGGACGAAGCTTCCGCTTTAAACGCGCTCACCAGGGCTACTGTGAAAGTCCATCAATATATAGTCAAGCTCTAAAAACACAGCTTGACACGATTGTGTTACCTGAAGGCGCTACACTCATTCAGTATGTTGATGACTTCCTTATTGCTGCAGATTCTGAAGAAATCTGTAAAGAAGCCACGTTGTCATTGTTGCGTCATTTGTGTGATCTGCATCACAAAGTGTCCCTGTCTAAATTACAATATTGTCGACAAGAAGTGACCTACTTAGGTCATCTCTTATCGAAGGAGGGAAGGAAACTAACCCCAGAAAGAATCCAGGCAATAGCAAACTTAAGTGTGCCAAAAACACAGAGAGAAGTGCGTGCTTTCTTGGGTATTACATTGTAATGTAGACAGTGGATTCCAAATTTTTCTTTACTGGCCAAACCATTGGTGGCCTTAACATGTAAAGATACACCCAATCCCGTGCCTTGGTCCGAAGAGTGTCAGAAAAGGTTTCTCTGAATTGCGCACAGCATTATGTTCGGCTCCTGTGTTGGGTACCCCCAACTACAGTAGGCCCTTTACATTGTATGTCCATGAGCAAGAAGGTTGTGCATTAGCAGTGTTGACACAATTGTTTGGAGACAAGCAGCGTCCATGTGCATATTTTTCGTCAACTTTGGATCCTGTAGCTAGGGCGTTGCCAAGTTGTCTAAGAGCCACAGCCGCAGCAGCTGTTTCTATTCGACTGTCGGCTGGTTTAGTGATGAATAACACGCTAGTGGTAATGGTTCCACATGCAGTGGACACGTTGTTAAACAGAACCAAGACACAGCACTTAACTAGTGCTCGATTGTCTGGTTACGAACTAACTTTGCTAGCAAGCCATGTGCACATCAAGAGATACAGCACATTAAACCCAGCCACGTTGCTGCCAATTCAAGTTGAGACAGAGAGTACTGAAGAGCAACACAATTGTTTTCTTAGAAAAGAAGAAGAAACAAAAGGGAGAACAGACCTCCAAGACACTCCTCTTTCTGAATGTGATGGTACCTTATGGGTGGATGGTTCATGCTTCAAGCTTCCGAATGGGGACACGACTGCAGCATATGCTGTCACCACTTTGCATGCAGTCGTTGAAACTGCACGTGTTCCACATAACTCCGCTCAAGCAGCAGAATTGATTGCACTTACAAGAGCGTGTGTGTTGTCAAAAGGAATGAAAGTAAATGTGTACACTGACAGTCAGTATGCGTTTGGCGTGGCTCATAGTTTTGGAGGTTTGTGGCGTGAACGTGGGTTCCTGACTTCGCATGGTGCAAAGATACAGCATGGCAGCTAGTTACTGAGCTTCTCGAATCACTGACCTTGCCTCTACAAGTTGCGATTGTAAAATGTAGTGCTCACAAGAAGGTGACTGATGATGTTGGTCGTGGAAATGCATTTGCGGATGAAGTGGCGAAAGAAACTGCAAGGAGTGTAATGAGTCGAATGTATGTTGCAGGCCCTGCGAGATGGATTGGTGATGTTGGCATGTGTTTGGACACGATTGAGAGTGTGAAGTCTATACAATCCGAGGCCACTGAGAAAGAGGTGAATGAATGGAGAGAAAGCAAGGGTAGATTGGATGCGAATGGCTGTTGGGTCGAATTGTCAGAGCATCAGAGATGGCTGCTACCCGATGCTAGGTTTGGGCGGAAAATCCGTTCCGCTCGCGGATTTTGCGGATTTTCGGGAAATCCGCAATCCGCGAGATTTGCGAATTTCCCGCAAAATCCGCAAATCCGCGAGCAGCGGATTTTGCTCGCACTGCTCGCACTGTTCGCGTGAGTTCGCGCCCCGCGAATAAGTGCAAAATTGCAGAAATACGATCTTAGCAAAACTGAAAGTAACTACTTACCAGGTTCAAAAGTTCAGGCTCATCATTAGTAGCCATTTCCTGGAGTGCTTCCTGAGGGGCCCCTCCAGAGTTCAGTTGCCAGTTGAAACTATTATGTGACCCTGCTCTGAACCTCAGAATAGTTACACATATGCCACAAAGGTCCTGAATTACAGCTAAGGGAGACAAGCAGGAGCCAGGCTGGAAGTTAAAATCCATTAATCAGCCCCTAATTCATTATTGTCAGTTGGGGCAGGGCAGGTGTTGTAACTAATTTTGCAACAATGAAAGCACTTAGCAAGTGCAAAAGATCACTAATCAGGGCGCACTAAGGAAGCAGGTGCCAGCTAAAAAAATATTCTGTGACACATGAATCAGCCCCAAATTAATTCAGGTCACTTGAGGCAGGGAAGGTGTGCTTTGCTTTGCCGAAAATAATGTACACTGGACAACCAGAGGGTGTGGTGATGAAACAGAGGGTGGCATGGGTGGGCCAGAGGGTGGCATGAGTAGTCAGAGAGTGGCAGTGGTGACAGAGAGTGGCAGTGATGAAGAAGAGTGTCCCAAACAGGCTGGACACGTAGAAACAACAAGTTCGCGAAACTTGCGACCCGACAGGTAAGTTCGCAATTTGCGAAAGTGTACAAAACCCTCGCGAACTGGCAGAAACACGGGCGAACACACAAAAAAAAAAAATCCGCAAATTCGCGGGAATTCGCGGATTTTGCGGATTGCGAATCCGCAAATCCGCAAAATTCGCGAACGCGAGATCCGCAAAATTCGCTCAAGCCTGCCCGATGCGTATGTGCTTGCAGTGGTGACTATGGCTCATGGAATGGCTCACATCAGTGTGAAAGGGATTTGTAAGTTGTTGGCTCCAGTATGGCAGAACAGTGGAATACCTAAATGTGCAGAGAATGTGGTCAAGAACTGCATGGTGTGTTTGAAACACAACCCTGGTAGGGGAACCCCAACTCCAGCTGGTCATTTTGCACCTCCTACGTATCCATTTGAGGTTTTGCAGCTAGATTTCATACACATGGAAAGGTGCAACAATCTAAAATACGTACTCGTTGTTGTCTGTGCCTTCTCCAGAAGGACAATACTGCCTTGTCCACAGCGAAAGCCCTTGTGAAAGAGTTTTTCCCTAGATTTGGAATGCCTAGAATGGTCTGGAGTGATAATGGGAGTGAATTTGTGGGACGAGTGATGAAAGAAGTGTGTGAAGGGCTAGGCATCAGACAAAAATTCCACGCTGCAAATCACCCCCAATCAGCTGGATTAGTAGAATGCTACAACGGCACCCTAAAACTAACACTAGCCAAGATTCAAGCGAGCACTGGTCTTAAATGGCCTGACGCTCTGCCTTTAGCACTCCTATCCACCAGAATGACAGTGCATTCCAGAGTAAAACTTAGTCCCTATGAGATTGTTTTCGGCCGTCCGGCCAACATATGGGGGGTACCCAGACCCACCAGGTTCAGTGAGATTGAACACCCTGTTTTGCTTGACTATTTGTACGAATTGACGGCTAAATTGCGTGTTTTACACCAACAGGTCCATGACTCTCTGCCTCCGGTCTCTGAAGATCCAGGCCATCAAATCGACCCTGGATCCTGGCTATTGGTGAAAAACTTCCAGCGAACAAAGAACGAACAGCCCAGGTGGACCGGCCCACACCTCGTCCTTCTTTCCACAAGATCAGCCGTTCGTGTGGAGGGAAAGAAAAACTGGATCCACGGGATCCATTGTAAACGGATCCCCCTGCCTCTGCCCTATGACCGGTGGGTCCAGGAGGGTGTCGCCGACTCAGAGACTGAATCTGTACCAAGGTTCATCCCTTTCAGTGATGCTCCTGTGAAAGGAACAATTACAGAACAAGAGAGTGACAATATTCTGCAACCAGCCGTACCATCATCAGCCCAATTGGACACTACAGAACCTGAAGCCTTATTTCAAGACCATACAATACAGGGAAAACAACGGTATAACCTGAGGCCGAGAAATACGAACTAATAAAATTGGACTAATACATTTTTTTCCCCCTAAGTACTATTTTTGAAAGCGCAGCTCTCCCACCTGAGAAACTTGCTCATTTTTGTTTTTTCGAACCGCCATCCGGGTTCCGCTGCTAGGGTCGCGGTTGCCACAGTCTTTGGAGTGCAGCTGTAGACGGTTAGGTCGACAGTTCTGGTTGGCCTAAGGGAGTTACCCTGGACTGAACAGAAGCACTCCTTAGCAGAATCAATCTCCCACCGCGAGCAGCGGCATAGAGAGGATGGAGTTTTTCAAAATGGAGAGACCTGCCAAAACTGTGAACTTTAAGGCCAGAATATGTGGATTAATGACAAAGAAACGTTTTTTATTATTATGCATTTTTCTGTTATTCAGTGCAATAATGTTTTTAGTAGGATATGTATTATTTTCTTTACAAACGACATTTGCACCCACTACATCGCCCGTACCTCCTCCTACTGTTTCTTCACATTCTTTTCAACCCCCTCCTGAACATGAGTCAGCTAGGAGATTAGAGTTCATTAATAACTCCTTCATTCAGCTCTTGCACCAACACCAACTAGTAAAGAACACGACTAACTGTTGGGTGTGTGGCCTTATGCCTCACACAACGGATAAAGGTATCCCTTACTTGGTCCTGCCATTCAGCCACAATGGTTCTGTGTGGGCATACAGAACAATGTTCATTTATGCACATGAAGTCTACCCCCTACGTTCTGTAACAGACAATCCTAAGAATAGTGCTCTAGTTAAGGGTATAGTAGATATGATTAAGGAAGATATTTCTTATGAGACTATTCCAAGAGATGAGACACTAGTATACATAGGAAGGAACGTGACCGGATATGGAGCTACTCTGAGGGGGAAACAGCAAGCTAAGAGATCTTCCCCGATTTGGATTGTACCCCATCAGGGTCATCTGTGTCTGCAAGATACTGGCAAGAATCCCAGAGCTCAGTTAGGGAAGAGTGTCTGTACTGAAAGGTATGTTTTTGCATCTCAGACTTCCCCTTCGTTTTTAGCAGCTAAGGGTACCTATTTCATCTGCCATGATAGAGCCTATACATGGTTGCCCCCTGACTTCTCGGGCACATGTTTTGTTTCGTTCCTGTTGCCTCCCACCTACACGGGCGCGGCAGATTACCATCGGACAAGGACAGTTAGGGGTGTTGTGAGTAAAGACGACACCGCGGAACAGGAGTTTGGAGATTTCACAAAAGGTTTTCTGCCGTTTTGGGGGCCCATGGTTAACAGCAGAAACATAAGGCAATTAGCAAGGGTGGTTGAATCCACCGTAATTGAAACTGCTGGTGCCCTTAGTAACTTGACTGCTGAGCTCCAATCGGATCGTCTTATGACCCTTCAGAACAGGGTCGCATTAGATGTCATACTTGCAGACCGAGGTGGGGTATGTAAACTGATCCAATCGAGTTGCTGTGTATTCATTCCAGATAACGCTCCAACGGTATACCAGGCCATCTCCAAACTGCATAAGATCTCTGAGTCCATTCATGTGGACAAAGGAGACTGGTCCTTGCTGGGGTGGTTCTGGGAACTGATATCTGCCTGGGGGTGGAAAATTCTGATGGTCATTGGGATGGTCTTAGCCATTCTTTTCCTGTTCTGTCTGTGCGTGCAGTGTGCTCCTGCAATATGTGGCCTCTGTGTTACATCATGTGTAAGGAAGCCTGTGTCAAAAGACGAACTAAGTACCAGAATGATGTTACAGCAACATCTCAATGACTTTAGGAATATAGACCTGGACTCAGATTAGCATGAGATTAGGTTAAATTGCCTATGTAAGGGCAAAATGAGGGTTTGTAGTTCTGAAAATTCTGGACTCGTGCAACAAACTTTGTCCTAGCATAACGATTTTGGTACCAAAAGACCGATAATGGCTAGTACACTATGCACAAGCATTTTCGTCATAATCAAGTAACGATTTCACCTCGAAATCGTCATTTTCGTTTTTGCACCCTAGGTTCCATTTTGCGCTTGGCAGCCATTTTGTGAGTTGCCCTTCACATAGGCTTGTAACTGCAGCTGAATTCGATATCAAAGGACACATACACCTTAATTGACTTCTCTGTGGCCAAGCTGAAGCCACTGCCCCGAGCCAAACCTGTTTGGGCAGTTTCTCTCCCAATGGCCGAATGAGATAGCATCAAAGCACAACAGGCCATAAACTGTTCCCATCGCACACACACCCTGCCCAAATCTTGCTCACACCTGTCTCTGCTCTTTTCTCTTCTTTTGCTTTATGATGAGGAGGAGCCCGGTTTTATTGAGGATACACCGATATCTGATGGAAATGTTGGGCCTTGTCGGGTAATTGATCACGAACTGGACACACTAAATATGGACTTGTCATCATGACTTTGCTTTTTCTTTGTAATGAAAATATGTGAATAGCTCACTGTAAATCCAAGAATGTTTGCACTGTAAATCTAAGAATGTTTGCCCCAAGTCTAAAAAACTGTATAAAAAGAGAAGCCTGGTTCTGAAATTTTGAGCAGTCTCCTGAGAACATACATGCTGTTGTACTTCTAGGACGCTTGTTACTTGGTTGCAGCCAATAAATTCGATCTTTGACTTCACCTAGAAGACTCGTGTTTCTGTGGTCTGAATCAGGAAAGTACTCGAGGTCTTTGGGTGTTGCCCTGACACCGCTGGGTTACCGGATCAGTACCGGTTCTGAAAAACCCAGTACCTCAGATCCTCTTTGGTGGGCCACTTTACTCACTCCTTTCTACAAATGGAAGTTCTTAAGAGGTACTGTGTCCAAATCATAATGGGGGAAATATCAAAATAATTCACATAAGAGGTTAACGGTCTATCCTTAAAATTACATGCTAATATCAAAATTATATTTGCTATTTAAGATCTATGCAAAAACCCACCATTTACATCTTGAAAAATGGGTTTTCTTCTCAGGAATTTTTCCTAGATTACTTTTATCTTTTTTACAGAGTTTTATATATTGCAAACTCGACTCGAAGGTATCGGGAATCAACACGCTTTACACGAGCACCAGTTGCGTTACACAAAGACAGATTCATTTTTAGGTCGAGCCTGTCAATGCGCTTGCGCATTGAGCTTGCGAGAGATATTGGGGCTTAACCAGAGCTTAACCATTGGCTGCGATTTGATGCTGTGCCCGTGAAAAAAGTGCGTGCACAATGCACATCAAAGCCACCAGCCTCCCTCCCACAAGCTTCCCCAAGCGTGCGCTCTGCCTCAGGCATTTCTCCTCCCCTAATTTATTCACTGCCCACGGCCGGGCGGCCGTACTTTCACTTTCACGGCCGCCAGGCCGTGTCTCGCGTTTCCACTTCTCTTTCTTTCTTTCCATATTTTCTCGCACCCTCTTTCTTCCTCTCAACTTCTCTCGCCTTCACCCTTTTCACTCCATGTCTTCGTTCTCCCTTCTCTCCCATTCTCTACCCTTTCTCTCATCTCATTTTCTCTACCCCTTCTCTGTTCCTGCTTACATCGTGCCTCTTCTGTTGTCCACGCTTTAAGTAAATACTTGTTTTTCCAGGAGATGTACAGGTAATAATCTGAGGTGTTGCTTACGTATTTTAACAGAAGAATGATCTGCGCCTGCTTAGATTTAAAGCTTAAATGCACATAGTGCCCGGTGCAGCTGAAGTCTGTTAATTTATGTTCAAATGTCACCCTTTTCCCGTGTTTTTTCAGAACTGTGCTGATTACGTTTAAAAATGGACTAGCGGTTTGATTGCTATCTAGGTAGTGTTTTATTTAATAACCTCCAAACGTTAATTTACATTTCTTTTTAGACGAGTAGCCCATTGCAATGCTGTCTTCGTGGGTAGAATAATGATGCTTTATCGTCGTGACACGTAGGCCGCGCTTCTCATTCCGCCTGGGATTTGTATGTCCCTGTGCTGCTCCACACCTGTACGCTATGCCGCTTTATATTTTCGAGGTTGCCCTGCTCACTCTCGTTAACAGCTGGTTTTGAATTGCACAGAGTTTTAGGCAGAATCCGAAAAATCCCAAGCCCAGTCGCCACCCGTGCATTACTGTCTTCTCATGGTTAGAACTGTTCTCTTTTTTCCGCTTGACTAACTTTTATTTGATTGCTTGGCTAAAGCAATTACTTCTGTTTAAAGATATGCTGCACATCAAAGCCACCAGCCTCCCTCCCACAAGCTTCCCCCAGCGTGCGCTCTGCCTCCGGCATTTCTCCTCCCCTAATTTATTCACTGCCCATGGCCGGGTGGCCGTACTTTCACTTTCACGGCCGCCAGGCCGTGTCTCGCGTTTCCACTTCTCTTTCCATCTTTTCTCGCACCCACTTTCTTCCTCTCAACTTCTCTTGCCTTCACCCTTTTCACTCCATGTCTTCGTTCTCCCCTCTCTACCTTTCTCTACCCTTTCTCTCATCTCCTTTTCTCTTGTTCACGGCTGGCTCCTAGCATCTTAGCATGTTGGAAACCATTCTCAGCATTTGACGCATTCATAGTCTGTGCGGTCTAGCATTTGACATGGATTTTGTGTGAAGTGTTTACTTTTAATGGTGAAGATTGGCTGGTACAAGAAATGCTTTACTCGATTGGCGGACAGAAACTGAAGCTGTGTCAGCTGGAGTGGTGAGTGTCCCGGCTCCTGTGACATCACTCCACAAAAACCGGACATCGACTATGGAATCTCTTCAGCAACCTAAACTCCAGTCAGTGGCTTTAATAAAGGTGTTTAATGGGAAACTGAGCCCCTCACACAGCAATGCCATGAGCTTTGTGCCCCTTGCCCCCACTGGAGCCTCGGCATCACACCTCAAAGTAATCCCTTCCACTCCCCCGCCCACCCCACCCCGTCGCATTAGTAGGCAGCCCACCCCCCTCCCTCTCCATATGGTCGCTCGAGCTGCAGGCAGCCCACCCCCTCCCTCTCCAGCGCCTGCCTCCTCTCTGCCCACGCATCGCGCGGTGCGCCTTTTCTATTCACTTGTGCCTCGCATCATCAGACTTGTTTCTCTCTGTTATTCCAGTGTTCTTTCTCGTTTTCCCGCCTCTGCCTTTCTCACCGTTTCTGTGACCCCAGGCGACGTGCTAAATGCAGACCTGGTCCGTCTGGAAGAAAGTGTTCTGTTGCGCCATCATTACATTCTGATTAAAAATGCGATTTCTCCAGAGACCTTTCCCATCAAACATTTATCTAACCTCGCTACGGCTCACGGCTGACACACTTTTTATAAATATGCTGTTTCGTGCCATTGTGAAATATATAACGTGTGAAATATGCTGTCAAGGGTTTTCCCTAAGTCCCAGTTCTCAGCAAAAATGCAATGTATCAATGTTTAAAACTTTATTACAACAGTACAAAAAAAATTATTATTACACTTTTAATCTTCATTTAAAAAAAAATTAAAATAAGCTACACATAATCTTCTCACAGAATTTTTTTTTAAGGTAGTGTCATTATACATTACAAAAATATTATGTAATTATTAATTATTTATAACATTTAAAAGCCATTAGGATTTGTCATATCAATACATGTACGTCAGTGAAAAAATAAACATGTAGCTTCAATAATGCAATAGGTGTCACATTTGCAAATTCTATAAATATTGGCATTTACAATAACAAAATTAATACATTTGCTATTATAAAAACATAAACATGAGTTAACAAATTATAACATTTACAAGACCAATAGCTCCAACTTTTCTAATGCGAGACCTATTGCATTTCCAATGCTTGTTTTTGTTAGGCTGAGATTAACTGATTTGGCCAGAATCACAGGATGTTGGGTGTCCTTGCGTAGACTCGAACCCGGTTTCCCAGATTTTAGGTCGACTGCCCTTGCAATTAGGCCAACTCCTCTCCCCTTTCAGGTTTCAGATCCATGCAAACAATTGTAAAACAAAACTATAATTGCACCTATATTTTGGGCAGGCATTTAAATAGGGCAACAACAAAATGCACTGGTGAGGTCAATGGTTGAGAAGATTTGTGACCTCCCAACCTAAGCCAGATACTGGTCATCATTTGCTAATTGCAATCTTGAATCATGGCTACTCTTGCTGAGGCATTCAATGTCCTTGTATAAAGAGGTGCCATTTACCTTTAGGTCTGAGGGTCCCAATTGAAGGATTGTTGTAGCTACAACGAGGAAGAATATTTATGCATATGTATTACAGGCTTGTTACAGAGAAGCAAAAAGGATGCAGACACGGGTTGGGATTGATGTGTAGCAAGCCTACAATGTCTAGGCCTTTGGTATGTGAGGTTAGTGTGAGAGAACGTTTATAAATAAGTGGTTGCAGACTAATTTAGATTAAAGTTTTGTAGTCTGGTAATTGAAACAATAATGCACACCATAATAGAAGCTGCATGAGGTACATTCTACTAACTAAATCTGTGTCTGTGGCCTTGCTGTTTGAGAAGACAGAATGACTCAAGAACTCAATAGAGTTCAAACAAAAAGAAGCCTTTTCAGAGGTGATATCTTATTAATATCAACAATCTGCATTTCGCATACATCTAATATTCCATTAACTTGTAAGTATAAAAGATGTAGTCCCATTCTAAATATCAAGCTTTTCAAGAAAGGTAAATATTGGGGTTTAGTTGTCTTACTCATAAACAAATTGCATTATATTATGCCCCTCTGATGTGATTTTCTATAATGATGCAAGAATCTACCAACAAAAGGATGAGAAACTAACAGATTACTTATCTTTGTTAATGTTCTCTCTGGTAGAGATTGTGCCTAACCGCAGCTTCCACAGAATGGATCCAGAAATGTTTGAGCAGTACCTCTGCACACCAGTAGGTGTTGACATGCGGATCCATACTGATGTTGTTTTGCTGTAGAAATGGTATGCATGGCCCATAGAAGCGCAATGGAGACGGACGCACTAGGGTAGAGCTCCGACCCGAGCTCCCCTTCCCCAGGCCATTACTCCGTTAAAATTATCCGCCAACAGCTACAACTTCAGGCGAGCCGATATCAGGCTGTCGACCACCACCCTGCTGATTTTGGGGCTGAACAGGAGCTTTTGACCGTGCCGAGGTCTTCCAGAGCGACTCAGCCGCACATCCAGCTGCCTGCCCGGCGGGCCCATCTAAACGAGGCCGGGGCTTGTGTCTGCGCGCCGGGCCCCGAGGCGCGGCCTAGTGGGCGGAGTGACCATGACTGCCTGGGGGCACTGAACCCAGTGGAGGCGATTGCCGCTGCGACCCGGAGGAGCATTGAAGTTGGTCCACACATCCAGCTGTCGCCCATCCTGGGGGCCCAAGAACCTGAAAATTTGTGCCCCGGGCGGAGTGCATGCCCGGCGCGGTCGGCGGTGGTTGCAGCGGTGGCAGGCCCATTTACGAGAGGCCGGAACTTGAGTCTGTCAGCTGGGCGCCGAGGTGCAGCCTGGTAAGCGGAGTGCTTGCATTTGAACTTGGGCCACGCGCTGGGCTGTCCTCCATCTTGGGGGCCCGCGATCTTTGAGAGTTGTGCCCCTGCACAAGGTGCCAGCCCGGAGCGCCCAACGTTGATCATCGCGGAGCAGAGCCGCCGGTTGGCGCGGATTGCGGTGAGGAGCGGAGGGGGCGCTGTCCAACTGGGGCCTGTGCGGCGATGCCACCGGTTGCATACCCCAGGGCTGCCCCGGGGTACTGACTCTGGCTTATTGTGGATGTCTGCGCTGCCGCAGATGGAGACCACTGCCGGGAACTGAGTACTTCACCGCCCGGCCCTCGGGGAAGGCACGGACACCCTCCAATCCTGACTGCCCATTAGCCGGAGGCAAGGGGTTGAGGAGAGGTGCGACTGCCATTCTAGGTGAAGCGCTTTCCCCTGCAACCCCCCGCAACTGTGCACCCCTCTACCCGCGCTACCTGTGCCACCAGCTGCGGACCCGTCGGCCGCTGGCCGTTGCTGTCGAAGGTGCAAGCTTTCCACCCACCGCACTTCTCATGTCTGGGGCTACTAGGGCACGGACTGGCACGGGAGGCGCGCAACTGAAGGGGAAAATGGACAAGACCACGAAACCTGCAGACACCGACCAGACGGCGGCCAAACTCGACTCAATGCTAGCTGCTACGGAGAGATTGGAGGAATCAGTCCAGCTCACCCGCACCTCTCTGGAGACCAAAAAAGACAGCGTCGCAATTGATCTCACGCACCTGCGCGCCGACCATAAGAAACTGGCGGAACGCACCACTACTCTGGAGGGTGCTGTGGTGGATCTTGAACCCCGGGTCACTCAGGCTGATAAACAGGTACAAGACCTTCTCAATAGGGTCCAATTCTTAGAAGCCCGTGCCGAGGATGCGGAAGGGCGGGCACGGAGAAATAATGTGAGAATCGTAGGTGTGCCGGAACGATGGGAGGAGAAGGAGCCTCCAATGCACATGGAGAACTGGCTGAAGGCCCTGCTACCAGAAGGCACGCTATCGCCTCACTTTGTCGTGGAGCAGGCACACCACGTGCCGACGAGGCCGCTTCTTACAGGGTCCAATCCTCGACCACTGCTCCTTCGGATATTGAACTATCGCAATCGCTACTCCATCGTGCGCGAAACCAGACAGCTTCAAGATGTCCGCATTGACAATGCCAAAATAATGTTCTTCCCCAATTATACGATCCAGGTTCAGTGCCAGAGACACTCCTTCCTTGCCGTAAAACAGCGTCTACGCCAACTGGGCCTCAAGTACTCTCTCCTCTTCCCTGAAAGACTGAGAGTGATAGCGCAGGACAAAATGCATTTCTTTGCCAACCCGGAGGAGGTTGAGGCATGGTAGGACAGTCGAATGGCCGCGACGTACCGTCAGATCCGGGGCCTTCAACACTGCAGCGCACACGTGGATCACGACAACGACGCAGGAACAGGCCGTCTCTGACCCGCCGGACACGGGTGGCGGCAGATATCAGCCCGCCTGCGGAATTTATTCATAGTGAACAGCAGGATGCCCTCCGAATGGTGGCGGAACTTAGCTGCTCCCCAACCACAGATACTGCTCTGGATGCCAGTCCGCGAGACCTGCCAAGCAGGATAAGGCTATCTATGGATTGCCTGATTCCCAGATGTCCACGGAACAACCGAATGTCACACCGCAAACGGCTGACTTGCTTCATTGACTGGATAATCGCGCTGCCAGACACTGTTCGCCTGATTTGCAATGCCTTTGTCACATTGCAACTCCGAGCTCCGGTTTGGCCCCGGCCTTGACAACACCCGGATCACGGACACCTCCTGGACGCTTGGCCATTGGCGTGAGACGCAGTGAGTACTGACTTTTGGTGATTGACCTTCGCGGAGACACTGTACTGGCGGAGACTTTCCAGTGCCCCTAACTGCCATGGCCCAGCTGATGTCGTCTTGACTGGATGGGGATGACAGGGCCAGATTGGCCTTCCAGATGGCACCTCAGTCTAAGTGGGGTGTATTCGGCGAGCAGTGCAATTTCTAGCTGGAACATTTTATATCAGCTATGGCTGGTTCGAGCTGCCTGGGGAGAGAGAAGCTTCTTCTGCTTCTTCAGCAACATAGCCGTGCCTATTGCACAGCGACCCCCCTGGATTTAAACGTTAACTATCTCATTAGAGAGTTTGGACGGCGGCATGTTCAGCAGTCGATCTTTTGGCAGTCTTTACTTGTTATGTTTTTTATGGCTCATTGCATTGTTTGGATCGCAATTTTTTCATTATGTTGCACAATTATTGCAAGTACTTATTGATGTGTCTTTGGCAATTCACTGTGGGGAGCGCTGGGAGTGCAGGAGTGGCAACCTACTATGGGTCGTGGCGGGGTGAGGGTAGTGGGTTACTTAAGATAATAGAATGTCAGCGATAAAAATATGCACGTGGAATGTACGAGGCATGCATACACCATCACGCAGGTACCAGATTTACTCCTACCTTAAACTGCATCATGTTCATATCACACTCCTACAGGAGGCGCATCTGAACGGCGCGGAAGCACAAACGCTACGCCGTAGGTGGCGAGGGCAACTCTATGCCACAGGATATTCATCCTACGCTCGTGGGACGCTGTTATGGGTGAGGCCCGGGACCTCCTTTGCAGTCTCACACTCCTGCATAGACCCGGAGGGTAGATTCGTGATAGCTCACGGTAAGCAGGATGGACAGCCTGTAGTCTTGGCTTCACTGTACGCCCCTAACACGGATCAGGGAGGTTTCTTTGCGCAGCTATCTGTGGACTTGGAGCCTTGGCATGGGGTCCCTTGGGTGTTGGGAGGCGATTATAATTGCATTCTTGACATTGCATTGGACCACTCTTTTCCGCCCCTGTCTGGGTCTGGCACTCCTGTGCAAGGGGCCATGAAAGTCTTTATAAACTGGGCCTTGCAGTGGGATTTACATGATGCTTGGCGGAGTCGCAACCCTACCACTAAGATGTATTCCTATTACTCAGGCGCACACACATTGCATGTACGTTTGAATCGGTATATGTTGTCAAGTGAATTACTCCCCCATGTTACTGACTCTTATTATGTGGGCTGCACCCATTCTGATCACAACCCGCATGTACTGGAGTTGGCGTGGGAACATCCACATCCACCTATACCCACTTGGAGGCTACAACCAGCTCTGCTCCTTGACGCTCCTTTTCGTAACTCCCTTTATGCACAATTGCTCCCTATTTTGAAGAGCATAATGGCAATGCATCCACCCCCCAAATTGAGTGGGACGCATTTAAAGTTATAATTAGGGGCCATTGTCTGGGCTCACAGGCTAACATGCAGAAACAATTGGAGGGGGAACTGACACATATCGAGGCTGACCTACTTCAAAGGGAGCAGGAGGCGGTGGAGGGCGATGATGAGTCGCTGCTAGAGGCACGCGCAGAACATACACGTTTGCTAGAAAGGCTATGTCATCTTAATTACGTGGCCCATTCGGCACACACACGTCATCTAGGTGACAAGCCCGGAAAACTGTTGGCCTGGCTGATCAAACAGGAGGACCGGGCGATGACTGTGGCAGCGACACGCACTGGCCGAGCCGATGTGGTATACTCGCAAAACAGAATACACGTGGCTTTCGTAGACCATTACCGAACATTATAGTGCTCTCAGTAGCAGGTCCCCCTCGTGGATATCACTGAATATCTCTCTGATATAACACTGCCAGGGTTAGACGACGTACAACGGGATGACTTGGAGCCATTTTTGCCCTATCTAACGGCAAGTCCCGAGGCCCAGACGGGCTACCTGCTGAGTTTTTTAAAGCCTACTCAGATATCTTGATCCCTGTACTGTTGAGGATGTACACAGCAGCTGCTGAGGACTCCTCCCTCCCCCCTACGTTGAATGAAGCCAACCTCATTTCCCTCCCGAAGCCTGGTAGAGACTGCACGCATTTGGGCTAGTATCGACGGCTGACCCTTATGAACACTGATTACAAGATACTTGCGTCCACATTGGCTCAGCGATTGGCCCCCTTGATACCCGCCCTTGTGCATAGCGACCAAAATGGTTTTGTGCCCACTCGCAGCACCTCCCATAATATCCGGCGACTGTTTAGAGTGCAAAGTTATGCTACGCTGCAGTGGCCCCGATCAGGGTGTCTAGTGCTAGATCTCGAGAAGGCTTTCGACTCTGTAGAGTGGCCTTACCTCAGGGCAGTATTGAGGAAATATGACCTTGGAGACGACTATGTTGATATGGTGGGCTTATTGTACCAGAAACCTAAGGTGCGAGTACGCACTGGTAAACTGCTGTCTGACATCATCCGAGTCAAAAGAAGCACTAGACAGGTATGTCCCCTGTCCCCGTTACTTTTCTCACTGGCGATGGAACCTCTCGCTGCACTACTAAGAGCGCAGGGCTTAGAGTGGGAGATCCCCCTAGCGGATGGCCTACACACGGTCTCTTTATATGCCAACGGCCTACTCTTGTACGTCATCAGGGACCTGACCTGCTTGCCGCTGACACAGTCTGACACCTTTCGCACTTTTGAGGCTATGTCGGGGCTCGGGGTTAACTGGTCCAAATCTGGAGTGTACTCCTTCAGCCCGGACACGCGGGAATGTGACAATGAAAGGCTCACTTGGTACCCCACCACGTTCCGATATCTCGGAATCTACATCTATAGAGCCCTGCCTGATGTACTAGAGGGTAACTTGGTGCGAGTGGTCTCCTCCTTACAGTCACAGACGGCCTTTTGGAAGACTCCTCCCCTCAATGTGCCCAGCCATGTCACACTGATAAAAATGATAGTTTTCCCAATTATTATTATTGTATTATTATGCTAATATCCCAGTGTATGTCCCGACTTGTATTTTTCGGGAGCTGGAAACTACGATCAGGAACCTTATATGGAATGCTGGGAGACCCCGCGTAGCACTAACGAAACTCTACACGCCTACAGACGCCTGAGGCCTTACAGTTCCCAATCAGGAACTTTATTATCTAGCGGCGCAGCAATGGGTGGCCGGATGGCTGTGTGATACTGCTACGGACGTTACTGTCTGGACCCACACGCAGGTTCACGCATTGTTCTACCCCTTGACCAAAACTCCCTGCCCGCCGCAATTACACCTGGCGGTGGCTCGCAAATGTTATATACGTAGTCTGAAACTCACCCGCGCGGTGAAGTCCTATGCCCCGGTGCTCCCGCTGTTGGGAACACCCCTGGACGGCGGGTGGTGGTGGAGGCTGCGCTGGAGAGATGGACACAGGCTGGGGTGGACATGATGGGAGACTTGTATGCAGACGGTGCCCTGGTCACCTTTGAGACACTAGCTACAGACACGGGCCTTCCAGCCGGGCAGTTTCTCTTGCATGCATCTCTCATACGCACATTCGTACGGGCCTGGGGAGACATCCCTGAGGAGTTACAGACACACCTCTTAGTGCAATACTTGCATGCCATGGGAAATGGCTCCCATGTGGTCCATTGGCTGGCGCAGGCTCTCTTGACACACACGCAGTGCTGCACCCAACCGCTGCGAGGCAAATGGGCAGTAGACAGGGGACGGGAGTGGACGGATAAGGAATGGGCAGTAGTGCTGGCTGGCCCCGTTAACATTCCGTGCAACTCCCGCTTCAAACGTTTTCAATTTTATATATTACCTCGTGCGTACCTGTCACCAGATAAAATAAATAAATACTTTGCAGTTACCACTTCTGCGTGTCCCTGATGCTCACTGATTGGTGCGGATCTCCTCCATATACTCTGGACCTGTCCCAGCATACAAACGTATTGGCACACAGCGACGACTCTGCTGGCGAGGGGTGTTGGCGAGGACCTGCAGCACACATGGGGAAGCATGTCTACTGGGCTGTTTAAGAGAACGAAACATAACAAAGTCCCTGCTAGATTCTGGGATGTAGGGCTCATCACGGCTAAGAGACTACTCACTAAAGCTGGAAGAGCTGTGAGCCCCACGCGCAAGGCACTGGTGTACCTCTTTTGATAATTGGGCGAGAGCGGAAAGCACTACCCTTCACAGGGAGGAGATGGCGGGACTGAGAATGTTCCCCATTGCGCAGCTTTGGGATGATACCCTGAAGTCTTTCCATCAGGCGTGTCTTGATCAAGGGGTTACTTAGACATTTTCCCCTCCAGGCCCAGCCTGGGAAATGGGCGGGCAGAGAGCTATATACCCCCACGGTTACTTAATGCCTCGTACACGCATGTAATATACTGTAACTGCGCCACGTGGTAACGCTACTAACCCACACTATAGTGACCCTATCCCCCTCAGTACAGAGGGCTTGATGCCTGTTTGCCATGACGGGCTGACCCCCCCCTCCTACTAAGAGACCCGCACCACATTGGACTCTTGCCTCCCACACCCCCACACTAACTTTTCCCCGGAACCGAATGCACATGTCCATAACTGCATATGGACACACTTCTTATCTCTTTATTTCTCTGCTTCTGCTTCTCCTTTTTCTTTTTTCAGTTTTGTTGTCCTTCTTCTCTTTACTTCAATCTTTCTCCCCTCTCCTCTGTTGGTTACGTTCCAGTGTCACGATAGTTTTTCCATTTGACACAATTGTTAAGATGTTTTGAATATTGTATTAGATGTCATTTGCTTTCTACTTCACAGCATCTACTTACAGGATCATCTTGGGCGGTACGCCCCATGACTGTTGTTGGATATGGACTGAAGGAGACAGGTAACCGAAGAGTCATGCCACTTTGCATCACATCCGTAGACCCCAGGTCGCATCGCTAACTAAACTACGCGGATGTGCACTCTCTAAAGTCTTTTCCATCACACATACCACCTTCATTTGTCCAGGCTACGCCTCGGGGATTATTATGATTTCTTGTTGCCTACTATATTGTCCCTCTCCATTACGAGCCAATTGCTTCATAGGAATGTGATTTATCCTTGCGAATAACATACCCTTGAGAACATTCTAGCCTTAAGTGACATAATGTGTGATCAATGTCCCATAGTGCACTGTCATTACCTCTGACTGCCTTTGTAAAATTAAGGGATGACATGTTGTATTTCTTGTTTATTATTCTGAAATGTACTGTGAATACGCACTGAAAACAAATAAAAGATATTCAAACAAATGGCCCATAGAAGCGCACACCCCGCATGCTGATTCCGGTTGTTGTTGGCGCCCACAGACACAGAGCCTCAAAATCAAATTGGGTTTGTCCAGTGTGCTAGACTTGGGATCTTGAGCCCTTATTAAAGGATAGAGTCTAAGTCACACAATGAAGAGGATGGGAGGGTCAGTGAGAAATCTGCAGTTAGGTAGTCTGTATATGAAAGAGCGTCATTGCAGGTAAGTAACTGGTTCTTCTAATGGAGACGTTTAACTGCAGAAACCTCACATTTTTGATAGATAAGAGAGCAGTATCTATTACAAGGTGGGCCTGTGAATTGGCACATACCAAAAACTTGTGTAGGACCAAGCAGGTGAAATGGCCCTCTCGGAAAACCTGGCTGCCTAGACAGAAGTGCTCATGAATGTATGGAGTGACACCCACATAGCCGCCTGTCAGATGTCCAGAAGAGGAACTCCGTGTGCCAACACAGTGGTAGCACCTTTTACCCTGGTGGAATGAGCACACATTCCTTTAGAGACTGCTTTTTGGCCAGTCCATAGCAGATTTTCATGTAGTCTAGAATCCACTGACAAATGGTCCTTTTCTGCATGAGCTTACCTTACGTAAAAAGGCCTAAAAGAACCAAACGCTAGACTTTAAATGTGTCAATCAATTAATCATTCAAGGTACTTGTATAGCGTGACCACTCACCCGAACGGGTCTCAAAGCTCTGTTGGTGGGCGGGGGGCGGCGTTTCATTCAAAGAGCCAAGTCTTGAGGTCCTTCATGAATTGTGGCAGTAACGGTGATTGCCTGAGGTGTAGAGGCATGGTGTTCCATGTATTTGCAGCGAGGTAGGAGAAGGATCTTCATCCAGCAGAGGTTTTGCAGATGTCTGGTATGGTGACTAGGGCCAGTTGGGTGGAGCGGAGGTGTCTGGTGGGTGTGTAGAAGGAGAGGCAGTGGTGGAGGTATGCAGGTCCGGCGTTGTGGAGTGCTATGTAGGTGTGTTTGAGGAGCTTGAACCTGATTCTTTTGTTGACTGGGAGCCAGTAGAGGTCTCTAAGGTGACTGGTGATGCTGCTGCAGCAGAGGATGTTCAGGATGAGTCTGGCGGATGCGCTCTGAATATTCTGCAGTTTCTTCAGGAATTTCTGGGTGATGTAGGTGTAGAGTGCATTCCTGTAGTCGAGTCAGCTGCTGACGAGTGCATGTGTGACCATTTTTCTGGACTCAGCGGGGATCCACTTGAAGATCTGTATAAGCACGTGGAACATGTGGAAGCAGGAGGGCAACATGGGATTTGATTTGGTGGTTCATGGAGGGCGAGGAGTCCAGGTTGATGCTGAGGTTTCATGCGTGGTTCATGAGTGTAGGGGAGTTCTGAGCGCTAGGGGCCACCAGGAGTCATCCCAGGCAGAGGGAGTGGAGCCCAGAATCAAGGACTTGTCTGAGATAAGCTTGAGACAGCTTTCCTTCATCCTGGTGGTGTCTACCTTCATCCCGTTGTGGAAGTTGTTCTTGGCGGCTATGGGGTCGCCGGCGAGGGCGAGAATTAGCTGGGTGTCATCGGCATAGGAGACAATGTTGAGTCCATGGTTTCTGACGATGGCTGCAAGCGGGCCATGCAGATGTTGAAGAGGGTGGGGCTCAGGGAGGAGCCCTGAGGCCCTCTGCAGCTGATCTCTGTGGTATCTGCATGAAACAGAAGAAGTCTGACTCTGTGTTCCGCAGGTGAGGAAGGAGCGGATCCTTTCTAGGGCTTTGTCACAAATGCTGGCATTGTGGAGAAAGCGCAGAGGGTGTGGCAGGAGATGGTGTTGAAGGCAGCCAAGAGGTCCAGGAGGATGAGGGCTGCAGTTTCTGGCAGGATTCAAGCATCTTAGTGTACAAAGTTTGCATGGACTACAAGTTTCATGATGCATAGGGAGGAAATGAGGAGTTCAGAAGGATCATGGGGGATTTATAGGAGGAGACTTTGGTTATCGTACATGCAGTGCTTGAGGTAAAGCAACTGGGCTTGCTTATTTTCTGTCCTTTTGATTATTTTTGCTTCTGGAACAAATGCAATGAGAATTAATTGCTTACCAAAGTCAAGTAAACGACTGAACTAGTGATGATGATGAACCAAGGAATATTATGTCAATGGTGGCAGCATTGATCATGAAATACTTTTCGTTTACAATCTGATGAGGAACTCTTCCAAAAGATTTACAGAAACCTTTTCTTTCTTTTCTTGTTTGGGTATTTATGAGTAACATTTGCGATTATCTTGATCAGTTGTTCTGAACCATGTAGTATGGGCTTGCAAGCTTATTTATTTTTGTATCTACAGGTAAAGATAGGGAATCTAAAGCGTGGTAATCACAAGAGTGTAGATTACAGGGAGGTTACAAAGGTGATTCCTCTATTAAGACTCAGGTAAATCTGATACACTTTAGTGACAATTTATGAGAGTAGGAGTTCTTTCATTTGCTAATCTTATTTCATTTCCTTTTCCGTGCTGTTCTCTTCCTCCTAACCTTTCCTTCACTTGATTGCTCGAAACCTCTTTGCCTTTCCTGGTATTAAGACTTGGAGATATCAAAAGGTGGACCATATTGTTAGTCGCTCTGATCCTGTGGAGTTTTCTTGCCCCATTGCGAGTCCTTGACAGAATTACGCACCCATGAGATTATACTCCTCCCGATCAGAGTGATTGACAGTTATGGCTATGTTGGAAGATGTATTACAAGCCCTTGTGGTAGTACAACAAGAGTTAGTTACATCATGTTCAGAAACGGTAGCGCTAAGGGACAAATTCGAAACACAACAGAAGAACCATTTCGATGTCTCTACTACTGCATCCAAGATACGTGTTACTTACCTTCACTCATACCCTTAGCCACCCTAAAGATATATGGCGGAGATCCACATAAGGTACAAGTGTTCCTAACTCAGGTTATGTTGCATTTCTTGTGTAAACCTGATTTGTTTCCTACAAATCATTCACAAGTGACATTTGCCATCACGTACTTAGCAGGAGATGTGGCTAATAGGACAGTACCTTTGTTGCTAAACAATGACCCCCTTGTGTCTGATTGGAATATTTTTCATTCTGAATTCAAACCTGTAATCGATAGACGGACCACGACTTTTAGTGCTGATAGAGAGATAATGGAGTTGAGACAACGCAACAAAGAATTGGTGACTTATTTGACAACTTTTAATCGCTTAGTTTCAGAGACCACTTGGCCAGAAAAGACAATGTATCTGTATTATCAAGGGCTTAGAGATGACATGAAAGATGTGTTGCCCCAAATCGACCCTCAACGAACCAGTTGTAATGATTTAATGGATCTTACTCTTCGATTAGATCATCATGTGACAGAAAGAACAGGTGATAAAAAAGAGGAGCTAGACCAGATGGGGGGTTTGAGAGAGGGTTTAGAAGAACCCATATAGATAATAAGACCAGTACCAAACCCATGGGCTTGGGAGCAGTAAGGTCTCCTCTTTCCAAAGAAGGAAAAGAAGCTCATGGAGTGCATGGGCAGTGTATGTATTGCGGAAAGAAAAAGGGCACTTTGTGAGAGACTGTCCCTCAAAACCAAGGAGTCAGTCATCTATTCATTCAAACAAAAAAGTGGCAGAATCAGTGCTGCAACAAGAATTTGAGAATGTTGAGGCTTCTGACTCTACCCCGTACATTGCCAAAGTAGAAAGAGAATGGAAGGTGCCGTCATTATCCATAGCAGAATCAAAAGAAACTGAATCACACATCCTAGTGTCCATCACATTACAGGATGGGGAACAACAACATTGTTAAACATTATGATAGATTTCAGGGTCACAGGAAATTTCTTCAGTCTGGGATTGGTTCAGTAGCTGAATTTAAAGAAAATATCTAGAGTATTACCTGAACAGGTGCTGGAACTGGATGGTAAACCTTTGAAGTCAGGCCCTATAATGGAACAGACAGTACCTGTTAAATTGATGGTATTGGTAGAGAAACAATGGCATGTATAAATCATATCATTGAACATCATTGAAGCACCTCAATATAAGATTAGTCTCGGTGTGCCTTGGCAACATAACCCTACCATTGATTGGAAAAACAAAAAGATCCGATTCCGATCGGAAGTATGCATGACTTGTTGTTTGCAAGAATCTCCTTCTTATGTATTAGATGTGGCTAGTGCTTTGCAGGTAGCCACTGCAGCAGAAAATAGGTTTAACTCCCTAATTGTTATGAACAATATCAGGACGTGTTCAGCAAAAACAAGGCAGAAACACTTCCTCATCTGGAATATGATTTTCAGATCGATTTGATTGAAGGAGCCCCTATACCTTTCAGCAGAGTGTATACCTTGTTTGAACCAATAATCCTACATTTGAAAGAATATTTAGATCATTACACAGTCATTGGGTTTATCCGTCCTTCCTGTACTTCTGCTGCTTCCCCTCTTTTCTTAATCTCCAAAGCGAATGGGGATTTGCGTATCTGTATTGACTACTGCATGTTAAATAAAAATACCATAATGAACAGGTACCCTCTCCCACTCATTGTGGTCCTCCTAGACCAAGTGAAGAATGCCAAAATATACACCAAGTTAGATTTTTGAGGAGCATATAGTTTAATCAGAATGAGAGAAGGGGATGAGTGGAAGACAGCTTTCATACCAGGTATGAGCTGTTGGAATATACGATGATGCCGTTTGGGTTATGTAATGCCCCAGCGGCTTTTCAAAACTTCCTGAATTATGTTTTGAAAGAATATTTAGACAAACTTGTTGTCTTATATATAGACAACATTTTGATTTATTCAGCAGACAAGACAACACACAAACATCACGTAGTGTTAGTCCTACAGAAATTAAGAGAATGCAAGATGTTTTGCAAATTGACAAAGTGTGAGTTTCAGGTGTGGAATTTTTAGGTGTGATGCTGTGTCCATCTGGTTTACAAATCGCTGGGAGAGAGGTGAAAGCTGTACAATAAAGGCCTGTCCCCACTTTTGTGAGAGATGTACAGAGTTTTTTGGGTTTCTCCAACTAATATTATATATTCATACAAAACTTCTCACATGTGGTGTCACATATCACAAGACTATTGAGGAAAAGAGTTCCTTTTATATGGACCAACAATGCCACGGAAGGGTTCTTATTCCTGAAAAAGGCATCTAGCATTGCTCTAGTATTGATTCATCCCAGCAAGAGGAACTGTTCATGGTAGAAGCAGATGCATCTGGTATGACAACCAGCGCAATCCTTTTTTAAAGAAGTAACAAAACTGGTCAACTAGTCCTGTGACTTATTTTTTCAAAAAGTTGAATCCAGCTGAAATGAACTATACAATAGCCAAAAACGAATTGCTGGCTATTAAAAAATCTTTTCATGAATGGAGGCTCTCTCTGGGGGAGTACAGCACACAGTCACAGTATACACAGGTCATAAAAATCTTCAGTTCATGAAAACAGCAAGACACTTACCGCAGATGAGATGGATGCTGTTTTCTGGTGAATATGATTTTGTGGTTACTTACCGGCCAGAAAATTAGAATAGGAAAGCTGATTCCCTTTCCAGAAAGATAAAAAAAAGTAGTCCAAACAAAGAGATCAAAGATTCTATCATTGACCCCTCCAAAGTACTTTGTGTATTGAAAATTGAGGATTTCTTAGATGAAGTCAGAAAGTACAAATCCACTCCAACTTGGAAGGAATGGGCTAGACAAGATGATCAAAGAAGTATTAAACAATGATTACCTTTTTTCAACAACAAATTGTATTTAACTTCCAAGGAATGTCAGAGGAAGGCATTCAACTGGTGCCATGAGTCGGCTCTTGCTATGCATCCTGGATATATAAAAACTATACATTTGATAAAATGACATTTCTGGTGGAATTCCATACGGGAAAGATATAAAAGAATAAATAACTAGCTGTGAAAGCTATGCCAGAGCAAAAACAGACCAAGCAAAGTTCAAAAAAAGGTTAATACCATTTAACAAAACCTAACCAACCATGGAAAAACATTTGTTTGGATTTTATCACAGGTTTGCCAGTTAATCAAGGCTTTACAGCAATACTGGTGGTGGTGGATAACCTTACCAAAGTGGGGCATTTTATTCCATGCAAGAATCTACCTACAGCAGGTCAAACAGCAGAGATGATACTTACTAATATAGCACATCTGCATGGATTACCTGAAACTATTCTATCACATTGAGGTCCTCAAATCACTGCACATTTCTGGCAGGCATGGTGAAAGGCATTACATGTAACATCAGCTTTGCCTACCAACTTCCATCCCCAGATGGATGGACAAACAGAAAGACTGAATCAAGCTCTGAAAAAATACCTGTGATGTATGTGGACCAAGCCAGGGCCTATAACGGAACAGACAGTACCTGTTAAATTGATGGTATTGGTAGAGAAACAATGGCATGTATAAATCCTATCATTGAACATCATTGAAGCACCTCAATATAGGATTATTCTCGGTGTGCATTGGCAACATAAGCCTACCATTGATTGGAAAAACAAAAAGATCCGATTCCGATCGTCGGAAGAATGCATGACTTGTTGTTTGCAAGAATCTCCTTCTTATGTATTAGATGTGGCTAGTGCTTTGCAGGTAGCCACTGCAGCAGAAAAATAGGTTTAACTCCCTAATTGTTATGATCAATATCAGGACGTGTTCAGCAAAAACAAGGCAGAAACACTTCCTCATCTGGAATATGATTTTCAGATCGATTTGATTGAAGGAGCCCCTATACCTTCCAGCAGAATGTATACCTTGTTTGAACCAGAAATCCTACATTTGAAAGAATATTTAGATCATTACACAGTCATTGGGATTATCCGTCCTTCCTGTTCTTCTGCTGCTTCCCCTCTTTTCTTAATCTCCACAGCGAATTGGGATTTGCGTACCTGTATTGACTACTGCATGTTAAATAAAAATACCATAATGAACAGGTACCCTCTCCCACTCATTGCGGTCCTCCTAGACCAAGTGAAGAATGCCAAAATATACACCAAGTTAGATTTTTGAGGAGCATATAGTTTAATCAGAATGAGAGAAGGGGATGAGTGGAAGACATCTTTCAAAACCAGGTATGAGCTGTTGGAATATACGATGATGCCGTTTCGGTTATTTTAATGCCCCAGCGGCTTTTCAAAACTTCCTGAATAATGTTTTGAAAGAATATTTAGACAAACTTGTTGTCTTATATATAGACAACATTTTGATTTATTCAGCAGACAAGACAACACACAAACATCACGTAGTGTTAGTCCTACAGAAATTAAGAGAATGCAAGATGTTTTGCAAATTGACAAAGTGTGAGTTTCAGGTGTGGAATTTTTAGGTGTGATGCTGTGTCCATCTGGTTTACAAATCGCTGGGAGAGAGGTGAAAGCTGTACAATAAAGGCCTGTCCCCACTTTTGTGAGAGATGTACAGAGTTTTTTAGGTTTCTCCAACTAATATTATATATTCATACAAAACTTCTCACATGTGGTATCACCTATCACAAGACTATTGAGGAAAAGAGTTCCTTTTATATGGACCAACAATGCCACGGAAGGGTTCTTATTCCTAAAAAAGGCATCTAGCATTGCTCTAGTATTGATTCATCCCAGCAAGAGGAACTGTTCGTGGTAGAAGCAGATGCATCTGGTAGAGACAACCAGCGCAATCCTTTTTTAAAGAAGTAACAAAACTGGTCAACTAGTCCTGTGACTTATTTTTTCAAAAAGTTGAATCCAGCTGAAATGAACTATACAATAGCCAAAAACAAATTGCTGCTATTAAAAAATCTTTTCAAGAATGGAGGCTCTCTCTGGGGGAGTACAGCACACAGTCACAGTATACACAGGTCATAGAAATCTTCAGTTCATGAAAACAGCAAGACACTTACCGCAGATGAGATGGATGCTGTTTTCTGGTGAATATGATTTTGTGGTTACTTACCGGCCAGGAAATTAGAATAGGAAAGCTGATTCCCTTTCCAGAAAGATAAAAAAAGTAGTCCAAACAAAGAGATCAAAGATTCTATCATTGACCCCTCCAAAGTACTTTGTGTATTGAAAATTGAGGATTTTTTAGATGAAGTCAGAAAGTACAAATCCACTCCAACTTGGAAGGAATGGGCTAGACAAGATGATCAAAGAAGTATTAAACAATGATTACCTTTTTTCAACAACAAATTGTATTTAACTTCCAAGGAATGTCAGAGGAAGGCATTCAACTGGTGCCATGAGTCGGCTCTTGCTATGCATCCTGGATATATAAAAACTATACATTTGATAAAATGACATTTCTGGTGGAATTCCATACGGGAAAGATATAAAAGAATAAGTAACTAGCTGTGAAAGCTATGCCAGAGCAAAAACAGACCAAGCAAAGTTCAAAAAAAGGGTAATACCATTTAACAAAACCTAACCTACCATGGAAAAACATTTGTTTGGATTTTATCACAGGTTTGCCAGTTAATCAAGGGTTTTACAGCAATACTGGTGGTGGTGGATAACCTTACCAAAGTGGGGCATTTTATTCCATGCAAGAATCTACCTACAGCAGGTCAAACAGCACAGATGATACTTACTGATATAGCACATCTGCATGGATTACCTGAAACTATTCTATCACATTGAGGTCCTCAAATCACTGCACATTTCTGGCAGGCATGGTGAAAGGCATTACATATAACATCAGCTTTGCCTACCAACTTCCATCCCCAGATGGATGGACAAACAGAAAGACTGAATCAAGCTCTGAAAAAATACCTGTGACGTATGTGGACCAAGCCAGGGCCTATAACGGAACAGACAGTACCTGTTAAATTGATGGTATTGGTAGAGAAACAATGGCATGTATAAATCCTATCATTGAACATCATTGAAGCACCTCAATATAAGATTATTCTCGGTGTGCCTTGGCAACATAAGCCTACCATTGATTGGAAAAACAAAAAGATCTGATTCCGATCGGAAGAATGCATGACTTGTTGTTTGCAAGAATCTCCTTCTTATGTATTAGATGTGGCTAGTGCTTTGCAGGTAGCCACTGCAGCAGAAAAATAGGTTTAACTCCCTAATTGTTATGATCAATATCAGGACGAGTTCAGCAAAAACAAGGCAGAAACACTTCCTCATCTGGAATATGATTTTCAGATCGATTTGATTGAAGGAGCCCCTATACCTTCCAGCAGAGTGTATACCTTGTTTGAACCAGAAATCCTACATTTGAAAGAATATTTAGATCATTACACAGTCATTGAGTTTATCCGTCCTTCCTGTTCTTCTGCTGCTTCCCCTCTTTTCTTAATTCCCAAAGCGAACGGGGATTTGCGTATCTGTATTGACTACTGCATGTTAAATAAAAATACCATAATGAACAGGTACCCTCTCCCACTCATTGCGGTCCTCCTAGACCAAGTGAAGAATGCCAAAATATACACCAAGTTAGATAGATTTTTGAGGAGCATATAGTTTAATCAGAATGAGAGAAGGGGATGAGTGGAAGACAGCTTTCAAAACCAGGTATGAGCTGTTGGAATATACGATGATGCCGTTTGGGTTATGTAATGCCCCAGCGGCTTTTCAAAACTTCCTGAATTATGTTTTGAAAGAATATTTAGACAAACTAGTTGTCTTATATATAGACAAAATTATGATTTATTCAGCAGACAAGACAACACACAAACATCACGTAGTGTTAGTCCTACAGAAATTAAGAGAATGCAGGATGTTTTGCAAATTGACAAAGTGTGAGTTTCAGGTGTGGAATTTTTAGGTGTGATGCTGTGTCTATCTGGTTTACAAATCGCTGGGAGAGAGGTGAAAGCTGTACAATAAAGGCCTGTCCCCACTTTTGTGAGAGATGTACAGAGTTTTTGGGTTTCTCCAACTAATATTATATATTCATACGAAACTTCTCACATGTGGTATCACCTATCACAAGACTATTGAGGAAAAGAGTTCCTTTTATATGGACCAACAATGCCACGGAAGGGTTCTTATTCCTGAAAAAGGCATCTAGCATTGCTCTATTAATGATTCATCCCAGCAAGAGGAACAGTTCATGGTAGAAGCAGATGCATCTGGTATGACAACCAGCGCAATCCTTTTTCAAAGAAGTAACAAAACTGGTCAACTAGTCCTGTGACTTATTTTTTCAAAAAGTTGAATCCAGCTGAAATGAACTATACAATAGCCAAAAACGAATTGCTGGCTTCTAAAAAATCTTTTCAAGAATGGAGGCTCTCTCTGGGGGAGTACAGCACACAGTCACAGTATACACAGGTCATAGAAATCTTCAGTTCATGAAAACAGCAAGACACTTACCGCAGATGAGATGGATGCTGTTTTCTGGTGAATATGATTTTGTGGTTACTTACCGGCCAGGAAATTAGAATAGGAAAGCTGATTCCCTTTCCAGAAAGATAAAAAAAAGTAGTCCAAACAAAGAGATCAAAGATTCTATCATTGACCCCTCCAAAGTACTTTATGTATTGAAAATTGAGGATTTCTTAGATGAACTCAGAAAGTACAAATCCACTCCAACTTGGAAGGAATGGGCTAGACAAGATGATCAAAGAAGTATTAAACAATGATTACCTTTTTTCAACAACAAATTGTATTTAACTTCCAAGGAATGTCAGAAGAAGGCATTCAACTGGTGCCATGAGTCTGCTCTTGCTATGCATCCTTGATATATAAAAACTATACATTTGATAAAATGACATTTCTGGTGGAATTCCATACGGGAAAGATATAAAAGAATAAATAACTAGCTGTGAAAGCTATGCCAGAGCAAAAACAGACCAAGCAAAGTTAAAAAAAAAGGTTAATACCATTTAACAAAACCTAACCAACCATGGAAAAACATTTGTTTGGATTTTATCACAGGTTTGCCAGTTAATCAAGGTTTTACAGCAATACTGGTGGTGGTGGATAACCTTACCAAAGTGGGGCATTTCATTCCATGCAAGAATCTACCTACAGCAGGTCAAACAGCACAGATGATACTTACTAATATAGCACATCTGCATGGATTACCTGAAACTATTCTATCACATTGAGGTCCTCAATTCACTGCACATTTCTGGCAGGCATGGTGAAAGGCATTACATATAACATCAGCTTTGCCTACCACCTTCCATCCCCAGATGGATGGACAAACAGAAAGACTGAATCAAGCTCTGAAAAAATACCTGTGATTTATGTGGACCAAGCCATGGCCTATAACGGAACAGACAGTACCTGTTAAATTGATGGTATTGGTAGAGAAACAATGGCATGTATAAATCCTATCATTGAACATCATTGAAGCACCTCAATATAAGATTATTCTCGGTGTGCCTTGGCAACATAAGCCTACCATTGATTGGAAAAACAAAAAGATCCGATTCCGATCGGAAGAATGCATGACTTGTTGTTTGCAAGAATCTCCTTCTTATGTATTAGATGTGGCTAGTGCTTTGCAGGTAGCCACTGCAGCAGAAAAATAGGCTTAACTCCCTAATTGTTATGATCAATATCAGGACGTGTTCAGCAAAAACAAGGCAGAAACACTTCCTCATCTGGAATATGATTTTCAGATCGATTTGATTGAAGGAGCCCCTATACCTTCCAGCAGAGTGTATACCTTGTTTGAACCAGAAATCCTACATTTGAAAGAATATTTAGATCATTACAGTCATTGGGTTTATCCGTCCTTCCTGTTCTTCTGCTGCTTCCCCTCTTTTCTTAATCTCCAAAGCCAATGGGGATTTGCGTATCTGTATTGACTACTGCATGTTAAATAAAAATACCATAATGAACAGGTACCCTCTCCCACTCATTGCGGTCCTCCTAGACCAAGTGAAGAATGCCAAAATATACACCAAGTTAGATTTTTGAGGAGCATATAGTTTAATCAGAATGAGAGAAGGGGATGAGTGGAAGACAGCTTTCAAAACCAGGTATGAGCTGTTGGAATATACGATGATGCCGTTTGGGTTATGTAATGCCCCAGCGGCTTTTCAAAACTTTGTGAATTATGTTTTGAAAGAATATTTAGACAAACTTGTTGTCTTATATATAGACAACATTTTGATTTATTAATTTATTCAGCAGACAAGACAACACACAAACATCACGTAGTGTTAGTCCTAGAGAAATTAAGAGAATACCAGTTGTTTTGCAAATTGACAAAGTGTGAGTTTCATATGTGGAATTTTTAGGTGTGATGCTGTGTCCATCTGGCTTACAAATCGCTGGGAGAGAGGTGAAAGCTGTACAATAAAGGCCTGTCCCCACTTTTGTGAGAGATGTACAGAGTTTTTTGGGTTTCTCCAACTAATATTATATATTCATACAAAACTTCTCACATGTGGTATCACCTATCACAAGACTATTGAGGAAAAGAGTTCCTTTTATATGGACCAACAATGCCACGGAAGGATTCTTATTCCTGAAAAAGGCATCTAGCATTGCTCTAGTATTGATTCATCCCAGCAAGAGGAACTGTTCATGGTAGAAGCAGATGCATCTGGTAGAGACAACCAGTGCAATCCTTTTTTAAAGAAGTAACAAAACTGGTCAACTAGTCCTGTGACTTATTTTTTCAAAAAGTTGAATCCAGCTCCAGTATTGATTCATCCCAGCAAGAGGAACTGTTCATGGTAGAAGCAGATGCATCTGGTATGACAACCAGCGCAATCCTTTTTCAAAGAAGTAACAAAACTGGTCAACTAGTCCTGTGACTTATTTTTTCAAAAAGTTGAATCCAGCTGAATGTAACTATTCAATAGCCAAAAAAACGAATTGCTGGATATTAAAAAATCTTTTCAAGAATGGAGGCTCTCTCTGGGGGAGCACAGCACACAGTCACAGTATACACAGGTCATAGAAATCTTCAGTTCATGAATACAGCAAGACACTTACAGCAGATGAGATGGATGCTGTTTTCTGGTGAATATGATTTTGTGGTTACTTACCGGCTATGAAATAAGAATAGGAAAGCTGATTCCCTTTTTTGTAAAACTTTTTTTATTGTTTTGCATCAACGGGGTAAATTAAACACATTATACAACAAGATATAGACAGTAAACAAAAAGCAAAAGCAGTTACAGGAGAAAAAAAAAGATAAAAAGGAGAAACAATTTTATGACATAATTAGACCCCATATTTTGTCCACTTTTTGCTTAGCCTGTATACCCCTAGTATTTGCCAGAGCATATTCCATATTATATATTTCTTTAACAAGGCTCCACCTAAATAGCCTCGCGCTGTGTTTTATTTATTTAAATAGCCTCGCGCTGTGTTTTATTTATTTAAATAGCCCCGCGCTGTGTTTCATGTATGTAATTTACCTAGCGCAGTGATTTTGTTATTACTTGTGCATCAGGCTGGGAACTGGTTTGTGCCCCCGGTGCCCTGGTGCATCTGCTGCCCCTGCCTTACTCTCCCTTTGACCCTCCATCTTGTTGTGTGTTCCCTGGCCCGCCCCTCCTCCCTGCTACCGCCTCCCAGCTGCTGCCCCTCCCACCCACAAACAGAGTGCTCCCTACCTCCTCTGACGCGCTGTGATCACCTGGACCTCATCCAGCACGGTCGCTCCCCCCACGCTCCTTGATCCCAGCATCCTGTTGACGATCTGGCCTGCTGGTGGTACCGCTTCGAGACTGCAGAGCTGTAACTGCTTATTTATTTAATTTAGCCTCGCGCTGTGTTTTATTTATTTAATTTAGCCTCGCGCTGTGTTTTATTTATTTAAATAGCCTCGCGCTGTGTTTCATGTATGTAATTTACCTAGCGCAGTGATTTTGTTATTACTTGTGCATCAGGCTGGGAACTGGTTTGTGCCCCCGGTGCCCTGGTGCATCTGCTGCCCCTGCCTTACTCTCCCTTTGACCCTCCATCTTGTTGTGTGTTCCCTGGCCCGCCCCTCCTCCCTGCTACCGCCTCCCAGCTGCTGCCCCTCCCACGCTCCGCCCCATCCTCTCTCCATTTATGGCAGATGTCCGCACGCGCAGCGTCCACGCGCTACGGCCACGCCGAAGGTGCGCCAAAGGTAAGCCCGTCTACGCCCATCCGCGCCTGGACCGCGCCCAGCACCAGACCCCCTGGTCCTCGTGAAGTCTACCCCTCCCGCATTACTTACGATGCCACCACCCTCCTAGCCCTCAACCCCGGCCGATCCCTCACCTGCGTCCAAGCTGCTCCTGGCCACACCCATGGACCCTTTTCCTGCAACTCCTGCAAGTTCGACGCCACCAAGAACTACTCCTCATCTACGAACACACAACAGATATCCGACCCCAACCACCTACAATGCATCCTGCTCAACACCCGATCGGTCCACAGGCACGCCATTGACCTCTGGAATCTACTCGACACCATCTCTCCGGACGTCGCCTTCCTAACAGAAACATGGATGAACGCCACTTCTGCCCCAGACATCACCATTGCCATCCCGAAAGGCTATAAGATCATTCGCAAGGACCGCACCGGCCACACAGGAGGAGGCATCGCTATCGTCCACAAGAAATCCATCCGCATCTCAACCAGCTCAGACATCAATCTCGCCAACTCTGAACACCTTCACTTCCAGATCCACATCAACCCCAAGACCACACTCAGAGGCACCCTCCTTTACAGGCCACCAGGACCCCGCGCACAATTTAGTGAAGACATCACGGACTTCATCACTCCACACGCGCTCCCCTCCGAGGACTACATCCTTTTGGGAGACCTCAACTTTCACCTTGAAAAGAACAACAACCGCAACACCTCCACCCTTTTGGACAACCTCGCAAACCTCGGACTTAAACAACTTGTCACTACCTCCACCCACATCGCAGGTCACACACTCGACCCTATCTTTACCTCCAGCAAACATGTTTCCTTCAGCCACACCACAGCTCTCCTTTGGACTGACCACAGCTGCGTTCACTTCACCTACAACAAGCCCACATCCAACAACCACCCCCAACCCACTCTGCAAAGAAACTGGAACAAAATCACCATCGACCAGATCTCCTCATCGCTTCTTCAAAAGCCCCCCGCCCATTCCTCAAACCCAGACCAAGCAGCCACCAACCTCACCCAATGGTTATCCAACAGCGCCGACATCCTAGCACCACTGAAAAAACGACAAATCAAACTAGGCAGCAAGAAGGCCTCCTGGTTCAACGATGACCTTAAGAAATCCAAGAAACTCTGTCGCTCCCTCGAAAAGGCCTGGAAAAAAGACCCAACCACCAGCACCAAGGACGCCTTCAAAAACGCCACCCGCATACACCACCAACTAATCCGAAATGCCAAGAAAGCAGCCTTCAAGGACCGTCTAGATAATAACGCCCACAACAGCAAGGAATTATTCAACATCGTCAAGGAATTTACCAACCCCTCAGCCAACTCCAACGACATCACCCCCTCCCAAGCCCTCTGCGACTCCCTAGCCTCATTCTTCCACAACAAAATTGCAGACATCCACAACAGCTTCGACAACCAACCCGGAGACTAACCCTCCCAATCCCCTGCAGGAACCCCACCCCCCCTGAACATCCTCAATGACTGGAAGCCAATCTCCACTGAGGACACCATCCGTCTGATGAACTCTATCCACTCAGGATCCCCCACTGACCTTTGCCCCCACCACATCGTTAACAAAGCAGACTCCATTATTGCACCGCACCTCCGAGATGCCATCAACTGCTCCCTCAACTCCGCAACCTTCCCGGAAAGCTGGAAACATGCCGAACTCAGCGCCCTCCTGAAGAAACCCACAGCTGACCCCACCGAACTCAAAAACTATCGCCCTATCTCACTCCTTCCATTCCCAGCCAAAGTCATCGAGAAAGCTGTCAACAACCAGCTCTCCGCATTCCTCGAAACCAACAAATCCCTCGACTCCTCACAGTCCGGCTTCCGAGCCAAGCACAGCACCGAAACCGCCCTCATCGCAGCAACAGACGACATTCGAACTCTACTGGACAATGGAGACACAGTCGCCCTCATCCTCCTCGACCTCTCCGCAGCCTTCGACACAGTCTGTCATAGCACCCTTCTACAGCGCCTCAAAAACATCGGAATCCAAGGAAAAGCACTGGAATGGATCACCTCATTCCTCTCCGGAAGAACGCAGAGAGTCCGCCTTCCACCATTCAAGTCAGAGGCCACTGAAGTCATCTGCGGCGTACCTCAAGGGTCCTCACTCAGTCCCACCCTCTTCAACGTCTACATGAGCCTCCTCGCGGCCATCGCACGCCAACATAACCTCAACATCATCTCCTACGCCGACGACACTCAACTGATCCTATCACTCACCAGAGACCCTAACACGGCCAAAACCAACCTACACGAAGGACTGAAAGAAGTAGCCGAATGGATGAAGCACAGCCGTCTGAAACTGAACTCAGACAAAACAGAAGTCCTCATCTTAGGTTCCTCCCCCTCCGCCTGGGACGACTCTTGGTGGCCAGAGGCCCTTGGAAAAGCACCCATCCCGACGGACCACGCACGGAACCTGGGCGTCATCCTGGATTCCTCACTCTCGATGAACAGACAAGTCAACGCCGTTTCTTCACTTTGCTTCAACATTCTTCGCATGCTCAAAAAAACATTTAGCTGGATCCCTACCGAAACTAGAAAAACAGTCACCCACGCTCTGGTCACGAGCCGACTGGACTACGGAAACACCCTCTACGCCGGCACCACCGCAAAACTCCAGAAAAAACTACAACGCATCCAGAACGCCTCAGCCAGGCTCATATTAGACATCCCGCGTAAAGAACACATCTCTGATCACCTGAAAAACCTCCACTGGCTCCCCGTCAATAAGAGGATCACTTTCCGGCTCCTAACCCACGCACACAAAGCACTCTACGAAATCGGACCCGAATGCCTCAACACACGACTATCCTTCTACACCCCCTCCCGCCAGCTACGATCCTCCAACCAAGCCCTTGCCACTGTACCCCGCTTCAACAAAACCACCATGGGAGGTAGATCCTTCTCCTACCTAGCAGCTAAAACTTGGAACTCACTTCCCACTGACCTTCGCCTTACTCAGAACCACCTAGCATTCAGAAAACAACTCAAAACGTGGATATTCGACAAGTAACTCCCCACCCTTCTTCAAGCGCCTTGAGACCCTCTGGGTATGTAGCGCGCTATATAAATCTTTGACTTGACTTGACTTGACTTGACCACTCAAAAACTTTTGGTGGATTTTGTTGAATCCATGCTCTGGCAATAGTCAATCGTGCGCAAGCAACTAAGATATTTAATAAATTTACCCTTGAGGTACCTATAAATACATCTCTTAGTGAAAACGTGATAGGAATACCAAGTTTAGTAGAAATAATTTTAGTTACTCCATTCCAAAATTCGCCAAGATTTGGGCACCCAAAAAACATATGAATAATATCAGCTCCTTGCAAGTCACATTTAGGACAGTTTGTACGATAGCTGAAATTATTATTATTCGATGCCCATTTAAGAATCCGATCTGGTGTATGATATAAATGACATATGGTTTTAAATAACTGTAACTTAAGATTTGAGGATTGAACCGCAAGATTAAGACTGTTAAAAGAAGAAGTAATAAAGTCTGGTGTTATTTCCGTTGTAAGCTTATTAGTCAATTTTTCAGCCAGTTTATGTATATCATTGATATTATATCCTGAGAATAATTTATACCCTCTACTAATCATTGCTTTATCCTCTTCCTTATATATACAGTTCCATACTTCAGATTCAGTCAGATTAGTGAGTTCTATCTTCTTCAGAAGATAATCCCTGATTTGATAGTATTTAAATCTTGCCCCTTCTTAAAATTTATAGCAGACTTTCAATCTTTCAAACGAAAGTAATCCCCTATGATCATACAAATCTCCAAGTAAATTAATGCCAGAATTAGAAAATACACCACCTATCATATCTCGAAATATTTCTGGAAGACCAGGATTAGACCATAGTGGAGTTTTATCATGAAACATAGATATCTTACTCTTAGTAAGAATGGAGCGCCAGATATAAGTGGTATCCCGCACCGTCTTGAATTTAACACGTTTGAAGTAATTGGGGTCGTTCAGTCTATAAAAAAACATAGTTGCATTTGTTCCCAACAGAAATTTATGAAAATACAAACATTTGTCAGGGATCAACAGGCTGCGAAAACGAGTCATAAAGGAGGACCAATAATAATATTTAATATCTGGAAGACCCAATCCACCATGATCATAAGGAGCTTTAAGAAGAGAAATAGCTCGTCGTGCTTTTTTATAGCCCCAGATAAAACTACTAATAATACCCTCTAATCTACTAAAATAAGAATTATTTACCCTTAAAGGAATAGAACGAAAAAGATAAAAATATTTAGGTAATATTTTCATTAAGTTAATCCGGCCAATAATACTAAGTGGGAGTTTATGCCATTTCTTAAATATTACAGCAGTTTCCTTCAATAGTGATTCATAATTTATTGCCACAATTTCATCTATATTTGACGAGATTTTTACCCCTAAGTAAGTTGCTACCGCACTTATACCTGTCATCGGTGATGGTAATTGATGGTTCAGAATAACTTGAGTCTTACTAGTATTCAAGCGATACCCAGATACTAAACCATACTTCCCCGCTTCCACCAAGATGCCTGCCATAGTTTCAGGTATATTCGTAGAAAAGACAGCAATGTCATCCGCATATACTGTTATATCCAAAGAGTTCAAACCATTTATAAAGGGCTTAATCAAAGCTTGTTTTTGAAGAGCAATTAAAAAAGGTTCCATACCTAAAGCAAATAATAAGGGTGAAAGGGGGCACCCCTGTCGTGTCCCTCTTCCAATCATAAAAGTAGCAGAGTATTTGCCCATATAAGAAAATTTACCCAACGGCAAATCATATAATGATTGGATCCATTTAAAATATTTACCCCTTATGCCAAATGCTTGTAACACTGCCCAAATAAAATCCCACCCCACTCGATCAAATGCTTTTTCAGCATCTAGTAAAATCATACCGAGTGGGGTGGATTCCATCTTTGCCAGGTCAAATGCAGAGATAGCCATATTGATGTGCGCCGTAGTATCTCTTTTGGGTATAAACCCATGCTGTTGAGGTGAAACCATATAGGACATTAGAGGTGCAAGTCTAGTCGCCAATATTTTTGCATATATTTTGGCATCGCTGTTAATAAGCGAGATTGGGCGATAGGAACCTCTTTCCTGAGGTGGTTTACCCTTCTTCATAAAAAAGATAATTTGGGTAAGATTCCAAGACTTTGGGGCTTGCTCTCCGTTACCGATTGCATGGATAACCTTAGTTAGTAATGGAATTAGCTCTTCCATACAGTTTTTGTATAGCTCTAGTGGGATACAATCCTCCCCTACAGCTTTGCCATTTGCAAGTGAATTAATTGCATTTCTAATTTCTGTTGCTGTAATATCGATATCTAGCTGATCATATTGTTCCGCCTCCAGTGATTTAACTTTATTTATTAGTATGTAGTTTTTAATATTATCTTCCTTAACTACAGCTTCCGGTGTATAGAGCTCTTGATAGTAAGATGCGAATTGCTGTAGTATGAGCTTAGGATCTTGAAAAATCTGATTATTATCCCCTTTAATCTCTTTAATAACATTTTGAGCACGATCTTCAGCCACTCTATAAGCTAATATTTTGCCAATTTTTTCCCCATTTTCATATTGGCTAAGTTGGTATTTTTTTAATTTAATAATGCTTTTTTCCCTAAATTTATTTTTCATCACTGCCTTCAGTTCAATTAATTTGAAATTTAAAGTCTCTAAATTTTCTGCCCCTGTTAATAAAGTTTCAGAGAGTTGTTGTTCAAGATTAAGTATTTCGGCGATCAATTGCTCATTTCCAGATTGAAGTACTTTATTTTGTCGCCAGATATATTGCTGTGTAAATCCACGTATGCTGGCCTTGCAAGCATCCCAGACTATTGAGGGCGAAGCTGAGCAGATATTTATATCTATAAATTCCTTTATTTGACCCTTTACTTGCTTAATAAAATCAGCATTTGTGCATAAGTATCTAGGAAACGAAAAAGAGCGAGGTGGTGGTCGCTCTGTAGCTATTTTAAAAGTCAAGATAATTGGATTATGGTCCGAGGTGACTCTTGGACATATAGTGATAGTACTGGTTTCCAGAATAGAGTCTGTAACCCATATCATATCTATTCTTGAGCATAGTTTATGTGCTGCCGAATAGTAAGTATAGCCCGGCACTCTAGGATGTAAGCATCTCCACGCATCCTTAAGTAAATGAATAGCAGCTAGATCTCGAATTGCTGCCCTAGTTTTTTTCATTCTCTGAAATGAGTTTTTTCTCGTTGTATCTAAATCATAGTTCATAATACAATTAAAATCACCAAGTACAATATATTCCCCATCCCATGATAATAATTCTAAGTTCACCTGATCTATAACATATGGCTCGTCTTGATTTGATGCATACACCCCACATATAGTACATTTGTGACCTTCCCATGTTATTTGTGCTATTGCCCACCTACCAGCCTTATCCGTTAATGTTTTATTTATCTCAACTTTAAAGTGTCTATGCTTTAATATTGCCACCCCCCGAATAGCAGCATTAAATTCCGTACTGACCAAAGTGTCATAGCCAAGTTGTTTTAGTAGTTTTCTATCTTTATAGGCTATGTGAATTTCCGTAATAACCACAATCTGTGGATTATACATCCTAAGCTCTTCATATACTAGATTTCTTTTATTTCTACTATTTAGGCCCCCCCATTCCATACTAAACATTTTAACATATGCATTGAAAAAGGTATATATCTCCATTCTTAACACATGCAAAAAGAATCATATCCATCTTGTTGTATCTCCAAGTAATATAGTCTTTTAACCCCATGATGCAATTTTTCCCCCACATTGATCCCCCCCCCACCCAGACCTTACCAGGCCATAGGCTGTCCCAACCCGCCCCCCCCCCTACTTACGCCCCCCCCAGTTGATCTGCTGCCGTTCTATTGGCAGCTTTAGTGCGAAGCTAGCCGCCTCGAGGCCTGAGCATTCAAATAATCAATAGAATTTTTGAAACACCATGTCTACTTTTGCCTAGGTTTTCCCGAAGGAAAAAAAAAATTATATATATATTTTGGGAAAAAGAAAGAGAGATTAAGAAAAATAGAAGAGTTATTCAGTAACTGCTTTCTTTTCCCTTTTCCATTCCGCCAATGCCCTTTCTATTTCATTTTCTTCCATGAAATAATATGTTCGACCGTTTTTAAGCACTTTCAATTTAGCAGGTTCTTGTAAATAGGCCTGACCACCTAGCTCTTTTATGGGGTCTATATATTGCTTCAGTTTCCATCTTCGCTCCATAGAAAGTTTACTTAAATCTGATCTTACAAAAAAAGTAGTTGAGTCGATAGTGACTGGACTATTTGGTCTTGCTTTTAGTGAGATAGCCTGACGCAGCAGGAAGTTACCAATGTATATCAAGATTGGGCGAGGGTATTTACTATTTTTATTTCTTTGAAAGAGAGGGAGTCGATGGGCACGCTGAATTTGTGAATCCCAATCCCAATCAGATAATTCAGGAAAAGCTTTCTGAAGCAAATGGACAGTATATGCCCTAGCGTCAGCTCCCTCGGCCCCTTCCGCAATTCCAAATATGCGTAAATTTTGTCGACGTTGACGATTTTCCAAATCTTCAACTTTGGCCTGCATTTGACATAGCTGAGATTCATGTCTATTTACCGCTATTTCGGAGCGGGTTGATTTTTTTTCCGTCAGCACAACTCTTTGCTGTAGCTCTTCCATCTCTTGAGAAATCGTTCCAAGTTTGCGTGACATTTCCAGTAGGGAGGATTGAGTCTTATTACTATCTTCCCTCATCTGTTGATAGTGAGATTGAGCCTCTTGTTTTTGCTCACTTAACAGTTTCAGTATCATCTGAAATGAAGAGGACACCTCCCCTTGGGGCATCCAGTCTGTTGAGGATGCGTTGTTATGGGGCTCATTAGTTAAATGTCCGTCATTGTTACTCTGTGCATCATTGGCTCCAGCACTCATTGCATCATTTGGGAGTCCTATACTGGATGCTGTGTTGGCCGCTGTCTCAAATAATACTGCTGTGGTTGAAGCAGGCACATTAGGATTCTCCGAAATCTTTTCAGTAGAAATAGAAGAAAGAGGGAATGAAGTTTCCCCCAGTGGATTTAACTCAATATTCCTCTTTGAAATATCAGCTGAGGCACAAGAAGGAGTAGTTAATATGCTCTGTACCATCTGATTTTGAGTATCACCATCCGTTATCTCTACTGCTGAGTCCTTATTAATAGTCAAATCCATCATAGTATTAGAATCATCAGTATCAGCTACAGTGTTGATTAGCTCAGCTGGGCTGTTTCCAGATAGTCGTAGTGCCATTGATTTCACTCCACCTTTAGACTGTACCCATTGTCTTATCGGGCTATTTTCTGCGATTGATTTCATGGTAGCGGCTTTAGGTTTATTTGTTACCTTTTTAAATTTGTTCTTAATTTTACCTCTCCCTTTCTTAACGCTGGTAATTTTATCTTTGATAGAAGGTGATGTTTTGCTATTTCCCATATCAGAGATATCATAATACTCTTCATCAGTTTCTACTCCCTCCGTGTGCACCAACTGCTCCAACTGTTCCAGTCATTCAGTATGCTCTACTCCTATACTCCCCCTACAGCCCCCTAGGTCAGAGCTTAATACCACTTCCTCTCTTGATATCAGAGTAGTGCTAGGCTGTGTAATTAATGTAACCTGTGTAATACATGTGCTCAAGTTACTCTCAGTCACAATTTGTAAAGAGGGTTCATCAGGGGTAGTAATTCCTACAAAAGCAGGAGTGGAAGCAGGATTGGAAATATTTATGTAATTGCCGTCACCACACTGCATTTCTTGATTATTTATAATATTACATCCAATTTCAGGGCAGCTGTTTAACTGTGGAATCAAAAGATTACTTTTTATCCCTGAAAGCGATGAATTTAAGTCTGAAGCTGATGCAGAAGCAGGGTCATTTTTAGCATTAGCGTTAGCATTAGCATTAATATTAGCAGTGTCAGGCATTTGAGAGATCAGTTTATCAGTCACATCATATTTCTCCATTCTCTCCTGCCTACCAGATTTTCCTGATGTGATTCCTGGTAAAGCCCCAGCATGAACAGGAATAGGAATAGTACCGCTGATAGTCGCCGTCACCTTAGTAGCTGTAGCTGTAGCTGTAGTTAGACGAGTACTCCGCCCCGGTGGTTTTGGTGCCATTTCCCTGCACTCCGCTGCTGCCTCCGAGGAAAATAGCAAGACAGAACGCCAAATCGCTTTAGAGCTGAGCTAGTCGATTGCACGCCGACCCCTCGCTGCCACTGGGAGGAAGCGCCGCTGCAGCTGAGTGAGACGAAGGAGCCCCTTCAGCCTGGTCTCAAGCAGCTGTAATCTTAGCATCCGTTTGTTCAATCTCTGTTCCTAAACACACCGCTCCCGCAGCACGCCGTGCACCGCCCTCAGGTTCCAGCTGATCTCCACTCGTTCAGCACAGTGAGCCTCTCCTTCGCCGTCCTCGGCTCCAGCCACACGCTGCCGTATCGTGCAGAAATTAGCCACAGTAAAAGCCTTTGAGTCTGGTTCTCTCAAAGGGCTAAATCGTTCCGCTTTCCCATTTTTTTGTTTTTTTTACTCGTTTTCAGGAGTTAGAAACGGTGCCTCTCAATCAGCTCTGCTCCGCTCTCGAGCAGCGTTCCTCCGCACGGCGGTGTCAATCCGCCATCTTGGACCGCCAGGAAAGCTGATTCCCTTTCCAGAAAGATTATAAAAAAGTAGTCCAAACAAAGAGATCAAAGATTCTATCATTGACCCCTCCAAAGTACTTTGTGTATCGAAAATTGAGGATTTCTTAGATGAAGTCAGAAAGTACAAATCCACTCCAACTTGGAAGGAATGGGCTAGACAAGATGATCAAAGAAGTATTAAACAAGGATAACCTTTTTCCAACAACAAATTGTATTTAACTTCCAAGGAATGTCAGAGGAAGGCATTCAACTGGTGCCATGAGTCGGCTCTTGCTATGCATCCTGGATATATAAAAACTATACATTTGATAAAATGATATTTCTGGTGGAATTCCATACGGAAAGATATAAAAGAATAAATAACTAGCTGTGAAAGCTGTGCCAGAGCAAAAACAGACCAAGCAAAGTCTAAAAAAAGGTTAATACCTTTAACAAAACCTAACCAACCATGGAAACACATTTGTTTATATTCTATCACAGGTTTGCCAGTTAATCAAGGTTTTACAGCAATACTGGTGGATAACCTTACCAAAGTGGGGCATTTTATTCCATGCAAGAATCTACCTACAGCAGGCCAAACAGCACAGATGATACTTACTAATATAGCACATCTGCATGGATTACCTGAAACTATTCTATCACATTGAGGTCCTCAATTCACTGCACATTTCTGGCAGGCATTGTGAGAAGTTGGCCCGATATGCAGTGTTCACTATTCTAGCGACCACTATGCATCGGTCCAAACGACCCTTATGGTGATTGGTTGTAAGTCAACCTTAGACCAGCTATCCTAGTAGCGTGGATACGAGCAGTCTTCCGGCTAAACTCTAGAGGGCGTGTTAAGCCAGCTGTTATACCATCACATACCCCTTGAACACCAAGTGAAAGGACACCACACAAGTGTTATGAAAATAAACAGTATATTTATTAGAATCACAATAGCCCTGTACTCTTTATGAGGACAGGGTACTAAGCACAGAACAAAACTCTTAGGAAAATACTTCAAGTGCACGATCAATACAAGTGCCCGAGCTCACGGAAAGTTTAGAGGTCTCGGGCGGACCCGATAAGGCAAGTCGGAAGCGAGGGACTCGGGACCCTTAAGTAAGGAGGCTATGCAGGCACCGAAATGCTGAGGTTACCTAGCCCCAAGGGCTGCGGCTGCACAAGTCTTACAGGCGTCGGGGGTCTTCGCTGACGAGCCAGGAGCCGGAAGGAAGGAGTTGCTGGCCGGCGACCAGGGAAGATTAGTTCGTAGAGATCCAAGCCTGGATCAGTGATAGATGATACCTGATAGCAGAGGGGACCAAGTTCGTACTACTAGCCAGTAGTCGGAGGGTACCAGGAGGGCACCGGATGGCCGTCACCTCGACTAGGTGAGTGGGCGACGCTAGGCTCTGCAGGCTCACGGACCAGGATGCGTTGTCGGCGACCAGGATGGAGGTGCGAGCTGTCCCACGAAGGTTGATGCTGTCGGCGTCGCTGGGCCCAGGATTGGGGCAACAAGCCTTGGCAGATTTCAGGGCCACGTGGTGGGCCTAAAATGGCGTCTTGAGTGGACCAGGAGGGTCCGGGGTGCTCCTCTCGTAAAAGGGAGCAAGGGCCGGTCTGGAGCAACCAGACCAACAGCGTTGGTTGTCGGATGTCGTCAAGAAGGTCACAAGCCAGCGGCTAGTAACCAGACAACGTGCTGAGCGGCAAAGCAGAAGGGGCCCACGCAGATCGTGGAGATGCTGGGAGACTGCACTTCGATGCTGGAGCTGCTCAGGGTCGGGGCTTCTCGGACCCCAGAGCACTCACCAGAGGATTCCTTCGGTGATCGTGCTGGTTTAAGAAAGCGTGCAGGTTTTGATGATGGCCGGTCCCTTGAGGTCTCGTCGCACCCACAGATCTCAGCTGAGCTGACGATGTGGGTAGAGGTCAGAGGTGCCAGGGAAGCCGGTTCTCGTCGAGCTGGGTCGTCGGATTCCTGAGGAAGGACTTGCAGTAAACCGCAGAGTTCTTAGATGGTGCCTGCGGATGCAGGGTGACTACTCCTTAGCCACAAGGGAGAAATCTTGAGAAGAGTCTCGAATGTCCTTTCGTAGAAAGTAGTTCTTGATTCAAAGATGATCTAATTTGGAAGGGTCCCCGCTCCTGCCTTTATCCTAAAGAAAGGGGTGGGTACGTGACTAGGTCCTGCCCTAGGGGTGGGACCAGAAAGGGGGGTAGTTACACCCCTCTCCCATGCCGGGCTTTCCCCAGGTCAGGGGCTGGTGTGCCCCTGGAACTGGTTCTAGCCGGCAGATGCGTAGTGAGCACCGGGGTGCCACTCCGCAGTCACCTTCTTGTAAAGCCCTACCTACCCAGAATACACAAAACCCTGTCTGGGATGGTGCAAACACCGCCCCGGACAGGAAACCCTTTGTCCAAGCTCTCCCTACTGGAAGGACTCCCAGCAGCAGGAGGTCAGACTCGTGTCTGTGGTGGCAGCATCCATTTTGTGGAGCTGAGGCTTCAGTTAACTTTAACCGGGGTTCACAGTTACGTACATGTCGTGTCCCTCTAGAAGGGTGGAATGCTAACCTCGTCGCCAGCATTGGTGAGGGGTCAGCATCCCGATTCGTATGACACCTTACTCGACATGTCTTGATAACGCGATACCGAAGTTACCGGTAGGGTATGCGTTATCATGGAACAGCCATTGGGTATTGGTTCCGCAAGCTGCAACCGGGCTCGTGCCAGAGCCCAATTCACACGATTCCACGCACTCTGCCTTCAGGATTGTTAAGGCCTGCAATAGGAGTGACTGATAGGAACTCGGGTGTCCATTTTAGGGTTAGATATAGGGATACTATACCTAAAGCAACGGGCGAGTACGCCACGTTGCCCCAGCTGTCGCGCAGCCAGTTGTGTCAGATTTAGATGGCCATCCAGGGGTGGCATAATACATTCTTCAGCCCCTGGTAGGCCCTGGGCACACCGATGCCCTGAGTTACAGGGTCTGACAAGGTGGCCCAGTCCCAATTGGAAATGTACCTAAGGTACATGGAATCCATTTTAGAGAGAGAGCAGTAGGCCTGGGGTCCTGATTGGCAGGGCCCCAGGTCAACTAAGTCGGAAAACCAGCAAAACAGCAGGCAAAAACTCGGGGGTAACAATAGTCAGGTATCTACCTTCCTACAGGCATGGTGAAAGGCATTACATGTAACATTAGCTTTGCCTACCAACTTCCATCCCCAGATGGATGGACAAACAGAAAGACTGAATCAAGCTCTGAAAAAATACTTGTGATGTATCTGGACCAAGCCACGGAATCTTGGGTTTCTTTATTATGACTAGCTGATTTTGTCTTACAATAATACCTTGCATAGTTCTATCGGAACTACTCCCTTCTTTGCAACATAAGGACACCATGCCAAAGTGTTACCCATTAACACCCATTAATATTCCCACAGAGGTTGTTAATCATCCAGTATTGATGCCACAAATTAGGAACATAAAAAGGTGCACCAGAAAATTCAGTTTCATTTGGATTGCGCAAAACAACAATATAAAAAATGGGCTGACCTACATCGTAGAGATGGACCACATTATCAACCAGGAGACAAATTATGGTTGTCTACAAAGAATATCCATTTCAAAGTACGCATTGTGTTTTATCTGAAATTTATTGCCCCCCACACTGTGATACGACAAGTTAATCCTGTGGTTTACAAGTTGAAATTGCCTACTTTTCCACTGCAGTCTGTTGAAACCTGCCAAGCAAGCATTATGTTGCGGTTCTTCAGGATGGTCATTTGGAATACGGAGGATTGTGGATTCCAAATTCCGTTGGGGCTAGGTGTGGTATCTAGCTTCTTGGAAAGGGTATTCTTCTAAAGATGATTTACGGGAACTGTGTAATACCATACATGCACCTTGTGTGGTAAGAGCTTTTCATCAAAATCAACTCTCTAAACCCAGACCTAAGAGGTGCCTGGGAGAAGGGCGTACTGTCAGGATTCAAACATCTTAGCGCCTTCAAACTTTACCCATAAAACTGCTTCCATGTGAAGGTTACCATGGAAGTAACTGTGTGTTCTTGCCTGTACAAAGTTTGCATGGACTGCAAGTTACATGATGCCTACGAAGGACTTGATGAGTTTGGAAGGATCATGGCGGATTTATAGGAGGGGCCTGCACCCCTTCTGCGTGCGTAATTTATTTGTGATGTAGTTGCTGAGGCTGGTACTTTGGGGGAGTCTCTTTATCTCTCATTTGGATATCGCAGCTGTTATTTGGAAAAGCTGTCTTTTGGAAAGATAAAGACAGTATTTGAAGTACGTGCAAGTAGTGATGCCCTTGCTGAACCTCCATTTATAAGTCAGCAGCTGTGTTTTTATTTCCCTCATTTTCTTCAAATATATTCCTTATAAAGTTGTATTTGTTTGGAGTTGCAGATTTCAACTGAAGGTCACATGAGTTCAAAAAAGACTATGAGCCCGATTCACAGAACTAACTTAAGATAAAATCCTAGACTTAGTACTTTTGGTATTCACAGAAGTTAGGATTTTGTCTTAAGTTTGTCTTAAGACAGACTTAAGACAACATCCTAACTTAAGTCTGTCTTAAGTCTATCTTAAGACAAACTTAAGTCAAAATCCTAACTTCTGTGAATACCAAAAGTAGTAAGTTTAGGATTTTGTCTTAAGTTAGTTCTGTGAATCGAGCCCATACATTCTTCCTTTCTGTTAGTTGTATTCTTTAAAGCCATAGAGTTGAACTAAAGGTCATGTGAGTTAAAAAAAAAAGACATACATTCTTACTTTCTGTTGGAGCATACTTGTTTTTCTGGCGATGGAAGTGTGGGCTCTGTTGAAGACGTGATGAGGACGGGGATCCAAGGAAGCTCCGGAGTAAATGCCCTTCATGATCTTGAGGGTCTCGTCAGAGGTGACTGAGGTCCAGCTGAGCAGGGTCTTCGGGGCTCTGAAATAGTTGGATGCAATGATTGCAGGTGGGGTGGGTCTTGGGTTGCGAAGCTGTCGTAGAGCTCCGTGATCTTACGGTGGAAGAAGGTGCCGGGTTGTTGCAGAGGTCTTGTGAGGGAATCAGGTATGCTGTCTCTGTGCTGGGTTTGGCAAATTTTTTGACTATGGTGAAGAGTTGTATGCTGTTTTGTGCACTGGCGTTGTTGCGTTTGTGCTTGACTGTTTTCTTTGTTGTTCTGATGAGGTGGTTACAGTGGTTCTGAAGGCTGAGTGGTCTTCCGAGATCTGACTGCTCCTCCATCTTTTCCCATGTCGTCTACAGGTGCGTCTGGAGTCTTGAAGGGTACGGGAGAACTGGCTAGCTTTCTTGGAGGGCTGCTTGCCTGGGTTTTTCTTGAGGGGAACCAATGTGTTGGCGCAGTTGGAGATCCATGGATGGAGGTTGCGTGCTGAGGTGTTGAGCCTGTGGATGCCGGTGATAGAGTTTTGCTTAGGGAGGTGGTAGGCTGGTTTTCAGTGACCTTGTTCCAGCTTCTGTGAGGGTAGCGGTGAGTGTGGTGTTGTTACTGTTGGAAAAGATGGGGTCAAGCATGTGTCCTGCAGAGTGGGTTGGAGAGGTGACGAGTTGCTTGAGTCCGATGGTGGCGAGGGTCTCTAGTAGGGATGAGGTGTTGTGGTCATTAGGGTTGTCCAGGTGAAAGTTGAGCTCACGGAGGAAGATGTAGTCCATGTAGGTGTGAGCATGATGTGTAATAAAGTTGACTATGGGTTTGCTGAAGGGGGGACAGGGTCTGGGAGGTATGGAGACGAGGGTGCCATGAAGGGTGGTGTTTTCTTTAGTCTGCACATGGAAGTCGGGGTCCTCAATGTTGGTCAATTGGTCGTCCGGGCTAGTTGTGAGGCGGAGGGTGTGTGTACGATGGCGATGCCTCTCCCCGGTCAGATGGGGCGGTCCTTTTGTATGATTTTGTAGCCATCTGAGATAGCGGTGGCAATGTCTGGGGATAAAGTGGGTTTCATCCAGGTTTTCGCGAGGAAGGCAATGTCAGGGGAGTTGAGCAGGTCCCAGATTTGTCGTACTTGTGGATGGACCCGGTGCTGAGCAGGATGCAACTAAGGTGGTCGGGTTCGGTCCTTGTGGGTTGTGTGGCTGCTGGGTCTGGTGTGCAGAGGCAGGTGAAGGTACAGTTATGGTAGAAGAAGGGGCCCTGGGTGTCCTTCAGCTATGTGAGGTGGGAGGCATTGGCCCGTCCGTTGTTGAGGGAGAGAAGAGTGCTGGCAATCATAGCAATTTGAACATTGTGGGGGCCAAGCGTGGACAGGTGATGACAGACTTGCCTTTGGTGCCCCAGTGACCAGGCCAAACAGTGTCTGCCAATATGTAGTGTAGGGGAGGGCTGGACAGCTGGCAGGTGGGAAGCAGTTCTGGTGTGGGGCAGGGCCGTGGGGGATGAGCAGAGGCAAGGGCTGGAAGCGGAGTCCAAAGAAAAGCCTTGCTGGGCAACCGACAAAACTAACAACAGAACTTCAGATAACTTGGCCCGGAGGGCGTCGTTAAGAGGGTGTAGGTCTAAAATACGACAAAGGTCTCCATCCTTCTAGGGCCACAAAATCTAGTGGAAATAACAACCACAACCTACCTCTGGAGCAGGCACCCTCTCAACAGCTCCTTTGAGCAAAAGGACTAGCACTTCCTGTGGAAGAATCATTAAATACTCCCCCAGGTCGCTGTGCTCTACTAACAGGTGCGGTTTACAGGAGGTTGGTGGTAGGGAGCATGGAGGTTAGGGGGCCAATTGGGTTGAGTGGCTTACTGACCTTGACGGCAGAGTCTGTGGGTGCCGCGGCTCTGGTTACAAAAATGCTGAGCGCCTTGCTGAGGTTGAACTGGCTGTTGGTATGGGGTACCTCTGGTGAAACCTTGAAATGAATGGTAGAGCTGATGTGTCTGGTGAGATGGGGCAGGCAAAGCCCGGGGAGTGTGCTTAGGTCCTGCTCTCTTTGAACCTCTCCAGAATAGAAACTGTCTTATCCAAAAACTGGCGAGTCCTGTCAAAGGGCATGTCCTCAAAGGAAAATTGGACATTTCCTAAAGAAAATGTTGACCGCAGCCCGTTGTGGTGTTGATTGGCAATGTTGGTGCCAATGGCTTGCCCGATGAAACCAGTGGTGTCCAAATCACGACAAATTTTGAACTTTGCTGCATCACTAATAACAGGCAACTAGCATTGATCGGCAGGCGGGCCACAGTGGTGGAAGAAAACAGTTTCTTCCCAAAGGTTTCTACTCCTTTGGACTCACTATCAGGGTGGTATCATGGTGGTAGTCAGGAAAGAGTTCAGATTAGCTCAGCTGGACTATGGTTGCACTACTAAGCTCTCAGGAGAAGGGTTCGGAATTTTATCAGCTCAGAACAAGGTTTGGCCCAGGCCCCTAAGAGGGTATCAGTGAGGGGCTTGTTAACATGTAATAGGGGCTCATTAGTAGTTTGTCACAACCAACTGCAAATAGGCAGCAAGTTAATACAAAAAATATAGATATGGTATGTTGCTAATTAAGAAATTTACATCTAGGTGGGGAAACAAGGTTGGTGAGGGAAATGATTCTATATGCAATGAGTGTTCCCTTGGAAGAGAAGAAGATACTGCCCATGTTTTATTCTGTTGCACACTTTATGAAATTCCAAAGAAAAAATGGATACAACCCTTGGATAGGAACCTCGAGATTAGGCAGTATATTGAAATGTTGCGTATCCTTAAAACAGATACCTCTAGATTGGTTGCATTTGGAATAAGCATATTTTTATTGACAGCCAACTTTATCAGATTAAAGCGGGGTTTAAAGTTTTAATAAGTAAGGGAACACGCTAAAAAGTGATGTTAAGGTTACGCTTAAGAATTGTTATTTTATCTACCTGTGTTTGTATACTTTGGCACCAAATATCTTTGTAGTTACATTAATGATGAAATACTGTAATGTATAGGAATTTTATGCATCCAGGATCCTGTAAATGACCTGCTACTTATATTCATCCTTGATGTTGAACAGTAATGTGCTGAGGAACCATGAATTTGGAGAGTTGAAATTATTAAAACAAAATTGCACTTTATGTATGTGAATTTAGGTAATTGCACCTTACCAATCACTGTAAATCTTGTTAAATTGTTGTATTTTATATATATTGTCTTTAAAACAGCAACAACAACTAAAGCTGCGAATAGAGGAAAAGATACCAGAAGAGATACCAGCGCAAGTAGCGGTAGCAGCGAACTCTGAGCAATTAAATGCATGAGAGTCTTCACTGGGGAACCAGACCACAGATGCGGATTGTGCTGATTCTATACATCCTATACAGGAGGTAGTATCGGGGATTCCTCTGAAAATATGTTAAAATCAATGTTCTTATCCTTGCCTTCAGATATAAAAAAAAGGGTTTGAGGTTTCCGCGGCTAATCAGGCAGAAATACAGAGCTTTTGTGAGTCGCTAGACAATAAAATTGATGACCTCAAATCTAGAACCACTGCCCTGGAGGAAACAGTGGCCGGACTTAGCTCTACTTGCACCAGGCCAATGTTGATATTGCCACAATTAGAAAAGAGGAGATCGATCTCTCTGATCGGATGGAGACGTTAGAAAACAATGCTCGACTTAGTAATTTGCGGATTCTGAATGTACCGGAGGGAAGTGAGGGCTCAGACATTAAGCAAGTTGTCATCAAGCTATTAAGGGAGTCCTTGGACCTTGAGCAATCAGAAGAACTTTTGTGTGTGGATATCCAAAGGATCCATAGAGACCCTTTTAGGAAAAGTCCTCAAAGAACTAAACCAAGGAAGATTCTTGCTAACTTTCACACCTATAGCCTCAAGAAGTCGATTCTTACACGAGCCCTGAAACTAAAGTCCTTAAAGTATAAGGGTTTTACTTTCCAGATTAGATCTGATCTTTCCAGGGTTACATTGGACAAGCAATGGGAATTGGGGAGGAGACTTGAGGCCTTCAGTTAGGTGCTACTGCCCAACTTAAGTTTCCAGCTGCATTAAAGATTATGCACGAAAATAAAATGTATAACGTAAGATCGATACAAGTGGCAGATGAACTACTGTTGACCTTGGGTGGTAAAGGTGGGTCGTCGGGTTAACTGGGCTCAGACCTAGTTCGACACACCACTTCAATACGACTCCACTATCTCTGTATTTGGGCATTTTTTGTGATGGTTTCCCTGTTTATTCCCTCTGGTTCTAACTTCTCAACTCTGGCCCCTACTCTCTGGAACTCACTTCCAGACAATCTCCGTTCTGCAACTCAGTATCTCTCCTTCCGTAGAGACCTGAAAACTTTCCTCTTCAGCCAGGCTTTCCCCGCCTAATACTTACTCCACCCGTCCATGGTCTTTCCTCCTCAGTTACTGAACCTCCAGCGCCAAGAAACCGCAAGGTGTACGCCGCGCTCTATAAGTGTTTTAAATTAGAAATTAGAAATTTGTTTTGAAGTATTAAAAGATAAGAGACAAAGAAAGAAAATGAGGAAGGAAGAAGGGAAATGAAAAAGAGAAGAGGGGAAGGGGGAAAGAATAAAAAGGGGAAAAAAGATGAAAAGGAAGAGAAGAGATGGAAGGAAGGAAGAGAGGGAAGAAGAAAAAAAAAACCTTGTAGTATCTTCATAGATACACAATAAGGAGGTAATTTTTTTTTCTCTTCCTCTTGTAATATACACTACACTACACTAAGAGAGTAAATTCCTTTACTGTGTTCACCCCTGGGTCCCAGAGGCCTTTTCTCTTTTCTCTTTCAGGGAATAACTACAAAAAAATAAAAATATATAAAAAGGGTTGAAAGTTAGGAGGAGGAAAAGAAAAAAAAAGGAAAAGGTGGAAATAAAAGGGAAAAAATGGAAAACCCCCCAAAAAACGTAAAAGAGAATTCCAAAAACTCGAGCACTCATGGAGACAGTCCAAAGATAGTGTAGCCAAGCTTACCTACTTGCTCAAGCGGAAACTTTGCAACCTTGCTGTAAAAAATGTGAAAAAGAGCCACTTTTCACAATGCATTTATGACAACTGTAACTCAGCAAAGGAGCTCTTTAAAATAGTGAAGGAGCTCAGTAAACCCTCTAGCACCTACCAAAAAATTGTCCCCTCAGAAGAGGCATGCGAACGAATAAATACTTTCTTTACGGAAAAAATAGGGAAAATGTATTCGACCTTCACCCCCCAACACCTCCAAAGCAACACTGGAAAGCCCCCTGATACAGTGACCAAAACCAAAATTGTACTAGGCTCCCCAGATTCAAAACCCACACCAACCTTAGTCAGTTTTGAGTCATTTACTCCGGATGAGGTCCTAAAAACTATGTACACAGTTAAATACGGCTCTCCACTGGATCCTTGCCCCCACTTCGTGTTTTCAAAAATCGCCCCCACACTCTGTCCCTTAATCACACAACTGTTCAATAAATCTCTAAAAACTGCAACCTTCCCGGACGTTTGGAAATACGCGTCAGTGGTACCTCTCTTAAAGAAAGCCGGATCGGACATCTCAAAGTCTGAAAACTATCGACCCATTTCCCTGCTCCCCTACCTCTCTAAAGTTCTAGAGAAGCTGGTCAATGGACAACTGACCAGTTACCTAGAATCAAATCTTCTCTTAGACCCTTCACAGACAGGTTTCAGGGTCAATAATAGTACGGAGGCAACGCTGCTGGCAGTGTCGGACAGTATCAGATCCTCCACCGACCAAGGTGGGCGGTGGCACTGATACTGCTTGACCTGTCAGCGGCGTTTGACACGGTCTCCCATAATTGTCTGCTGAATATTCTCCGCAGCAAGGGAGTTACATTTATTGCATTAAACTGGCTGCATTCATTTCTGAGCAATCGTACCCAGGCAGTACACATGGGACAATTCCACTCCAAATCAAGCCCCATCAGCTGCGGAGTCCCCCAAGGGGCCTCATTAAGCCCCACTCTCTTCAATGTATATATGTTATCTCTAGCCGATATTGGAAGGAAGTGGGGCATTGGCGTCTGCTCTTACGCAGACGACACGCAGCTGATGGTGGCCCTGGATGAAAAACCGGAAATCATTAAATCTAAATTGCATAATTGTCTCTCAGAAATGGCCCAGTGGATGCACTCGCACTGCCTAAAGCTGAATGCCCAGAAATCGGAGATCTTACTGTTTGGTGGTGCCAAACGTGTGTGGGATATCTCGTGGTGGCCACCCTCATTAGGAACGGCCCCACCCCGAAACAACACGCCAGGAACTTAGGCGTCCTCATGGATGATGCCCTATCTATGAAAGAGCATGTGCGAGTTCTCTGCGGGAAAGGTTTCGCAATCCTGAAACTTTTAGCCAGATTGTTTCCTTGGATCCCCGTGGACTGAGGACGTGCTGTCACATAGGCTCTGCTGGTCAGTCGCCTGGACTACGGTAATGCGCTCTTTGTGGGGATGAATGAGCACCTGTTTACACGTACGCAAGTACTGCAAAACTCTGCAGTTAAACTTATATGCAATAAAGGCAAGTTCGACTCTGCCTCGGACTGCCTGAAAAACCTTCATTGGTTACCCATGCGCCAAAGATCGGTTTTTAAGCTGCTCTCTATAAAACCGGCCCTCTCATCCTCCAGGGTAAGATTGAATTCTATGTCCCTACTAGGAACTTATGCTCTCTTCAGTCTGCCCTAGCAAGAACCAAGCGCATATATAACGCTAGGACTGGTGGACGCTCATGCTCCCACTTGGCTGCAAAGAAATGGAATGAGCTCCCCCTTGACTTAAGGCTTACCACTAACTACCTCCTGTTCTGAAAGAAATTAAAGACCCACCTCTTCCCCAAACTCTAATGTTCATTTCAGTACAGCATGCAGTAGTTTCAGTACTGGTATAAGCGCCTTGATATCCCCTGGGATGAGTGCTGCACTCTACAAATACCATAAATAAATAAATAAAATAAGATCAATACACTCGGCGGGGCATGTGGAGTGAGGGGCACTAACTCTGGACATGTTCTGGATTGATAGGGCAGGGGTTTCCCAGGGTGTGTTGTGGAGTAGGACTGGGCACGGGGTTAGTGGGTGGGAGTGGTTGGGTAGGAAAGCAAAAAAGTTCCTAATTTTTCTCCTGGTCATTCTTGATTATCTGCTTTGTTTTGAAGTAATCTTTTGCATGATATTTTTGCTTTGGGTCTGTATTTTTTCTCTTTTGGCAGGCTCCGGTAGTATGGTGGGTGATATGCAACCCAGCTATGAATAATTGGCAATTTCTCTCCTGGAACATCAATGGCCTTCGTACCAGTCCCTGTAGGGACAGGATTTTTCAGTATCTAGGTGATTGTGAGGCGAGGGTTATTGTTCTCCAGGAGACACATGTGACTGAGATAGAATTTCATGCGCTAGCTACAAAAAATCCATGGGTTAATTTTTTCATCTCTACCACGCAATCTACCCATAATAGGGGAGTTGCAATTCCGTTTAAAAAATCGTTGAAAGCTCGTTTAATATCCAAGCTAGTAGATCCCTCCGGCAGATGGGTTATCGCTACAGTTATTATTTCAGGGGGGCAATTTACTATCATTGGATACTATGGCCCGAATCTCGATGACCCCTCTGTCCTGGAGTCTATATTCCTTCACTTCCTTTCCTTTTCAGAGCCTGTCATTTTTGCTGGTGATTTTAATTTAGTTCTTTTTTATTTTTTATTTATTTTTATTGCAGAGTTAGAAACAAGACCTCGTAGTAGGTCAACCATTACATTCATGACACCTCAAAGCATAGGAATAACAATAAAGTCGTACACAGCCAATCAGCCCACATCCCGGAGGCCGGGCGGCGCACCAATTCGTACCTGCAAAGAAAATGTCACAGTGGCCACCCTATAGGGGTATCTGGTTAACAACACTATTCAGTATCTGCGTTTTTACCCCCCCAAACTCCCTCCCCCCTAGACACCGTCAAGCATATCTAGGCACCCTGTGGGGGCGATGTCGGTATTCCCAACGCCCATACCAACGTGTTCCTGCTAGTGCCCTTCCGTGGTGGCCGTCTCCAGGGTCTGACCAGAACAGCCCCACGGGAACCTATCGTACCCCGCCCGGGGACCTCACTGTTGGAAAACCAGCCCTAGGTCCCAACCGCAGGCACCCCTCTTGATATTACTGCGGTGCCTATTAACACCCCTCCAACCATCCCTCCCCTCCCCCCAACTGCTACTGATGTGGGCATAATCATTCTGTACTGATAAAGGAGCACGCCACTGGTCGGGTGTTGCATTTGTTCGTTCAAGCCTCATGGAGCCCTATTCTCTCAATGTGCCTATTCTTCATCCTCTATTATGTAGTCACGCAACGCTTGAACTATCAGTTCCCATGCCCTTGCCATCTCCAAACTCTTATCATTGTCAGTCCTGGTAGCCTGTCGCATTGTGATCACACTTTCACATCCGGACCATTTCAACAACTCATTCATCCATCTCCTCACTGACGGGCCCTCCTTGGATTTCCAGTGCCAGGTAATCTCTCTCTGAGCCAATATGAGTCCTAGGTCGATAAATTTGCTTGTGATTTTCGTCCTCGTTGTGTGAGGGAACCAAAGCAATAAACACGCCGCCATGTCAAATTCCACCTCCCTGTCAGTAACCACATTCAGGAGTTCTCCCACTTCAGGCCAGTATGTCCCTAACTTCGGGCATCCACACAACAGGTGATCCAGGTCAACCTCAGGCGGCAAGCATCTCGGGCACACTGCTTCTTGCACCTGAAAGTACCGCTTAATCCTCTCCGGGGTCAGGTAGGCCCTGTGTATAACGAAGAAGTGTACCTGCTGGAAGCGTGCATTCCTGGTTCCCTTCCACGTCCGTTTCATAATATGGCCCCAGACCGTGTCCGGTATGGGCTTACCTATGCTGTCCTCCCACCTCGTCTTCAGCGTCTGCAGTGGTTCCAGTCCCTCATGTAACATTCTAGTGTGGAGGAAGGTCACCGCTTTAAAGGTGCCCGCGGCCATCACCACATACTGGCAGGCCATGGTCGTATCCGGTTCCACTAGCCCACCCTTCCAGTGCTTTTGCATCGCCGCAACAACTGCTGCATGCAGAAGGTAATTCCCGTCCGGAAGGCCAAACTGATCCTGCAACGTCTGGAAGGGGACCAACTTCCCATCTATGTATAAGTCCCCCACCATCTGTAGGCCCAACTCTTCCCACTCTGACAACGGGGACCAATCGCCCCCATGCGGCAGCGCCGTCAGCATCCCCAGTGGTATCTCCGGCGCATATGGCCGGGCTTTCTTCACTCTCCTCAGACTCCTGTGCCAACACAACCGGAGGGTCCTTTCCTCCATTGTGAGGTCCCTCATATCTAATTTCTGTTGCATGACTATGTAGGACAAGACATGTCGCTGGATACCAGTCCCTCGTTCATGGTCCGGGCCCCTGAATTATCTGGCAATGTTTTGCGTTAATATCTGCAGTTGAGCCGCTAAGTAATATAATTCAAAATCCGGGACTGCCATCCCCCCTCGAGTTTGGGTCTGAACAGAGTATTCAATGCCACCCTACGTCGTCCGTGACCCCAGAGGAAGTCAGTTACCATCATCCTCAACTCTTTGAAGATCCGCTGTGGGATCCATATCGGTAGGGTACGGAAGTAGTAAAGCAACCGCGGCAGAGCCACCATCTTCAACAGTGCTACTCGGCCCAACACTGATAGAGGGAGGGAGGCCCAAAAGGTCATGCATCCCCTTAGTGCTCTCACGCAATGCCCTATATTACCCTCTATCAGATTTGCGGCCTCATGGTAGATGCAGACACCCAAATAGGTGAAGCAGGAGGGTTCCCAGACCACCTCCACTGTAAGAGGGGGACACAGCGTGCCTGCCCGCAACGGAAAAACACAGGTTTTAGTCCAGTTTACCTTAAGGCCTGACAACTGACCAAAGCTGGATAACATCTCTACCGCTCCCTCCAGAGCCCGTTCCGTATCTGCTAGGTTTAGCAACAGATCATCTGCATACAGTGATATGTAATGCGACTCCTCACCCTGCCTGATCCCTTGGTACTTTGCTCCTGACCTCGCCTGCGCCGCCAGTGGTTCCATCGCCAATGCGAACAACAGGGGAGATAGCGAGCAACCCTGCCTCGTCCCTCTATGCACTGGGTAACCCGAGGATATAACTGACCCTAGTCTTACCTTTGCAGTAGCAGAGGAGTAAAGAACTCTCGTCCATCTCCCAAACCCGTCCCCTATGCCGAACTTCACCAACACCTCATCTAGGTACTTCCACTCAAGGCTATCGTAAGCTTTTTCGATGTCAACCGACAGTACTGCCGGATTTTGATCCGAGTCACCGGCGCTGTCTAGTATCCGGACCAATCGGCGTATGTTCATTGATGTGTTCCTAGTAGGAATAAACCCTGCCTGGTCCCCGTGCACTAGCTTGGTTATGTGTGGTAGTAGTCTGGTGGCTAGAATAAGGCTCAAGATCTTATAATCCACCGTTAGCATAGACAAGGGTCGATAAGACGTCACATCCGATGCCTCCCTGCCGGGCTTCAGTAGTGGCACCACTAGCGCCTCCCTCATTGATTTGGGCAAGTGCCCCAACATTCTGGCTTCAGAGTACACCGCCAATAATCTGGGCGCTAAAATATCAATATATTTCACGTAGAATTCAATCGGTAGGCCATCCACCCCCGGCGTTTTATTTCTAGCCATCTGCTTAATGGCCACCCTGATCTCTGACAGCGTTACGGGTCCGCCCAGGTCCTTCGCATCTTCGCCATCTAGCACTAGTACTGGGATAGACTTCAAGTATTCACTTATCGCAGAGATCTCCACCCCCAGCTGACACTCATACAAGCTCATGTAATAAGACTGGAAGAGCGCCAGGACTATTTCCCCCGTCTCTTTTCTGATGCTCATAACCGGGCATCCTCTAGGTTCCGGGTTGGCAAGCTTAGCAAGTAGCGTACCCACTTTATCCCCCTCTGCATGTACCTTGGTGGTGTACAGCTTATAGTCATAGCATCGCAGCCGTTCTGTTTCTGTCGCCACCACTTCCTTAGCCTCAAGTAACTGCTCCTGTAGGTCCGGTCGTTCAGGTCTACGCCGTTCTAGATTCCTTAACACATCCTCCGCCTTTGCCAGAGCAGTCAAGACCGATGTCCTTGCATTTGAGAACCTGCCCATACATACGCCTCTCACCACTACCTTCATCGCATCCCATTCTATCGATCTCGTGGCAGCTGAACCTTTATTCTCTTCAAAATAGTGTTCGATGCCCTGTAGGACCGGGTCACTGAACACCAGGTCCTCTAATGTATCAGGTCACAGCCTGCATGTTGGAACCGCTGATCTCGCCTGTTGCCACTGCACTGACACTAGTAAGGGATTATGATCCGAGATAGTCCTGGTTAGGTACTCTGTGTGGGTTACCACGGCAGCCAGGGGGCCACTACAGAGGACGGAGTCTATTCAGACATGTAACGCATACAAAGCTGAAAAAATAGTCCCTAGTATCAGGATGCTGCTCCCTCCACACATCTATTAGTCCCCACCTCTCCTGCCAGTCTTTTCTGTGTGTGGCTAACCTGCGCACTGGGGAGTCGGCCAATGGTGGATGTGACCTATCGAGTGCCACATCAGTGATCGAATTAAAGTCACCTCTCAGGATGATGGGACCCACCAGGAAGCATGGCAACGAACCTGTTAGACTATCGAAAAAATGGGCCTGATCAGCATTGGAGGCGTACACACTACATAAAACCACATCCCGACCGTATAGCCTCACCTCCACCACCACGTATCTACACTCAGGGTCCACTAGCTGGTTCGTGGCCTGGAACGGTATCCCTGCTCTCACCCATATCAGTACCCCTCTGGCAAACGCCGAATTTTAATTTAGTTCTTGACCCTTTGTTAGATAAATCATCAAGCAGTCGAGCTTTGATTCCCTCGAAGTCTAGAACTCTCCTGTTGGCCAATATGAAATTATATGGTTATCTAGATATATGGAGAGTTAGGTCGGGGAGGCGAATGGGAGTCTCTTTTCGAAATTATAAGTACCATCATCAATCCAGGATTGACTATGTTCTAATTAGTCGGTCACTGGAAAGGGTAGTGAAGAGTATCACGTATCACCCCTTACATCTATCCGATCATTCGGCCGTTTTGATGACATTGGCTATGACTGATTCGCGTAAAGTTGTTCCCAGAAGTTGGTCCTTTGATCGTTCTTTGCTTGCGATTCTGGTTGAGATTTAGTTCTTGATAAAAGAAAGTGAGAGTTTTTTTAACATTAACATCGGTTCGGTTAACTCTGTAATAGTTTGGGACTCATTCAAGGCCTTTCTACGGGGTCAAATAACTAGTAGGGCCTCTAATAGGAGTAAGGTATATAAAATGGAAATATCCTCTAGTGAGGACGAGATAGCTAGACTCCAAGGTGAAATAGATCTGCACGCAGACGCCTCCCCTTCACTTTTGCAAGATCTAAAGAATAAATTGGTTCCTGCACGGGGGGAGTTAGATTCAACACTTAATTCCGTATCCTACAAAGGTGGGAAGTTAGTAAAATTGCCCACTTTCAGTACGGCGAGGGTGCAGAGAAGCTTTTATCATGGAAAGCAAAGACCGATCGGGTCCGAAACAACATTAGCTTAATTAAGATGGATAACGCTTCATATTCTTCAGACAAGGACATCAGGAGAATCTTTTGATCCTTTTTCGAAGATATTTATACTGAAGATAAAACCATTAACCAAGCCTCTGTCAATGAATGGCTAAATGAGATCTCTTTGCCATCAGTGACCCCACAACAATCTGTCGTATTAGACCAAGAGATCACTGAGGAAGAAGTTAAAAAGGCTATTCAGAGTACCAGGTCTGGGAAGGCGGCTGGACCAGATGGCCTCCCGGCCGAGATTTACAGGGCCCTTGAACATGTGGTTGCACCTTTTCTAACCATCTTATTTAACCAAATCTTCAGCAAGGGTTGGCACCACCATAATCTTGGGATACTGCCTCTATTACCTTAATTTTAAAACCAGGTAAATCACTATCATCTTGCGGGTCATACCGACCAATTTCGATTCTAAATGCTGATTCTAAGCTTTTTTCTTCCATCTTGGCTAATAGGTTGGGTTTAGTTGCGGGGGATATTTTACATCAGGACCAGAGAGGTTTTGTTAAGGGGCGGCATCTTTCAGAATTGACATACAATCTTATAGGGCTATTGATATCGCTTCTCATGCCTCTTTACCATTGGCCGGTCTCACTCTCGATGCCACCAAGCCTTTGACAGGGTGAATTGGTCATACCTGTCGAGGGCCTTGGCTAAGTTCAACATTGGTGAAGGCTTCCGTCGGGCAGTGAGACTGCTCTATCGGAACCCTACGGCCGCTCTGTTGGTGAACGGAGCATTGACTGACACCTTTAACATCATGCATGGAACGCGGCAGGGCTGCCCTCTTTCCCCACTTTTGTTCGATTTATACATTGAGCCCTTCGCACAGCAATTGAGAGACAATACCATCATCAAGTCTTTCAGTTACAGTGGTTGGAATAAGAGGGTGGCCTTATACGCTGGCGATATTTTGATTTTCTCTTCTGACCTTAGTAATGCCTTGCCAGTTGTCATCAAGTTAGCCCAGAACTTTGGCAAAATCTCTAGATATGAGGTTAATGCCACTAAAACGGAGATTATGATCTGGAACCATGAGCATCTACCAGTGGGGGTTCAACCCAGCTCACGAATGCGATATCTGGGGTTGGAAATTGTCCAGGACATTAATAAAATTGTGAACACTAACTTTTCTCGTATTGCTAGGGAGTGTAGGCCACCCAAGCTTAATACTGCAACCAAACCAGGAACCTCCTCTCACACTACCACCACGATGGCCCGGGACCAGCCTCCCCCTCCCCCAGTAGTCCTACCTACTCTCCTGAAACCTCACAGCCGGAACGCCTTCACCATCATCTCCCCCCCCCCTCCTCTCTACGAAACTGAGACACATTTTCAAGCAGAAACTCATCCGCAAACACAAAGAAACCCTTATCACAGACATCTATCACTTGGCCTCCAACGGACCGTTGAAGGTGGACCTGATATTCCACACTGAGAGACCGGAGTACTGGGTCACCACGATCAGAACGCAACTGTTTATCGCCAAAACCACATCCACTCCACATAGCTGCAAATTAACCACAATACTCCCTTTCAGATCAGCTGGTAGAGGCCACACTACTGTGACCATCTACACCAATCGCACAGTCCTCATCCAGGCTAACAATGAGAACCTGTAAGCTTTCGACTCCCTATTTCCCGCACTAAGATCAGCCCTCCCTACCCTACCTCTCCTGCCCCAACCCCTTCACTACCCGCCCCCACAGCCAACAGAGAAGACCTCGTTCCTCTCTTCCACGATCCCACTACTACCCGATACGCTCCCCATCTCCCCGCCGCATCACAACGCCCCCGCACGGCCAACCAGCCACAACAAGAAACTCTAACCACTCCTCCAACTCCTCCTTCAAAACACCACTCCTCCCCCATCTACCGCTTCCCACCGCCCCCTACAGAAATCAATTCCTCGCCAACTGGCAGCCCCCTCCCCACGACCCTCACCCCAGCTTTCAGACCCCCTAAACCTCCCCCTGTCCCTCCCCCTACCCCTCCCCCGTCTTCTACCCCGATCCCAATCCCCCAACCCTCTTGAACCATAACACACCTGGCCCTACCCCTGATGCCCACAACCCCTCCCATGATTCCATAGCACAGCGGCTCGTGGCCCTTGAAAACCAGATTGACACTATCTCCCAAGGCCTAATGGAAATCCTCTCTAACATCGGAATAGCCTGTAGACCCCCGAAATCCCCTCCCCGGACCTCCTACTCCGCCAACGCCAACAACACCCAGGGGCCCAAAGAAGGAATTAGTTACTTACCTGTACACTATAGTTCTCCAGTATTATCTTTCATAGATTCACATGCTTGTATCTTCCCCGTCGTCATGGTGGGAGTCTCACGGTAACAGAATGACCAAAGCAGTATCATAGAGAAGAAAACTGCATAGAAAAAACCCCATTGGGACTGTAGTATTTGGCAACCAGACCATATCATTGTTTGGTCCAAAAGTCAGTCAATCAGCATTGCTGCCCTGCCCTCACACTCCCCAGCAGAAGCTCCCTGCCTCAGATTTCCGTCCCCGAGTGAGAGACAAGGATAAATACCGAGAACAGGTTCTGCCTGAGAAACGGGGAGGCGGGCGGGCGCATGTGAATCTATGAAAGATGATACTGGAGAACTATAGTGTACAGGTAAGTAACTATTTCCTTCTCCAGTATTACATCTTTCATAGATTCACATGCTTGTATCAGAGTAGTAAGCAGTGCTCACAAAATTTGCAGCGTTTCCAGGATAGAACCCAGAAGGAAGCTCTGCAGTAAAGCAATGTTAGAACATGATCTAAAATACACAAGTCAGATAGGAATAACAACCATATCCTCTATAAACTATAATGTGTAAGTTCTTTAAAGAAACATAATAGAACAATCCATAACAATATTATACTATATATGCAGATATACATATATATATTCAAACATATATCAAAGTACTGTATAGAAAAATTAACTGATAATCAAATTATACCTTACTGAAATAGGCGTTTCAGAACAGCTTGTCCCACTGCAGTGTCCTCTTTCCACGCAGTGTCTAGACAGTAGTGTCTGGTAAATGAATGCACACTCTTCCATGTCGCCGCTCTGCAGATGTCGGGCAGCGACACTCCTGCGAACAAGGCCATTGATGTCGCTATCTTCCTTGTGGAATGTGCATTTACTTTGGAAAAAAACGGCTTTCCGGCTTTTTCATGACATTTCAAGATAGCCGATGATATCCATCTGGCAATACTCAGTCTTGACAGAGGGAGGCCTCTCCTTTGACCTTCAAATGCAATGAATAATTGTTTGGATTTGCGGAATGTCTTTGTTCGTTCAATGTAGAACTTCAAACATCTAGCAATGTCTAAAGAGTGCAAAGCTCTTTCTGCTTCAGATGAGGGATTGCTGAAAAAGGTGGGCAAAACAATAGGCTCGTTGAGGTGAAAAGACGTGGGGACTTATATAAATGTTGGATTTGTCCTTAATATAACCCTGTCCTGGCGAAATTGTAAAAAGGGCTCTTCCACTGAAAAGGCTTGAATTTCGCTAACCCTCCTTGCTGGTGTTAGGGCAAGCAGCAGGGCTATCTTCCACGATAGGAACTGTAAGTCTGTTTTGTGTATAGGCTCGAAAGGCGGCCTCATAAATTGTGACAGGACTGTATTGAGGTGCCATGGCACTGGCGGGCGCCGAATGGGCGGAAAAACTCTAAAAAGTCCTTTAATAAACTGCTTTATTAGCCTGGAAGACCAGACAGATGGCTCGTTTGGCTTTCTCCTGAAGCGTGATATTGCTGCCAGATGTACCTTCACCGAGGTATGTGACAGACCTGCCTTAGATAACGACAACAGGTAAGGTAGAATACCTTGGGGGTGAACTGTTAACGGGTGTAAGTTTTGACTTTCACACCAGTGGCAGAAACGAGTCAATTTTGCTGCATATGTCTTGTTGGTTGACATAGCTCTGGCTTGCGACAGAATATGTCTGCATTCTTGTGGAATGGTTAAGTCTTGGAATTCCCGCTCATGAGGTTCCATGCTGACAATTTTAGTGATTGTAGGTCCGGATGCAGAATCTGACCGTCTTTCATGGAAATGAGGTTCTGGAATGTCGGAAGCTGGACTTTGCTGCCCTTTGACATCTGTAGCAGTTCTGAAAACCATGCCTGCCTCGGCCAAGCTGGTGCTATCAGCATGACATGACACGGTTCTAACCTCATTTCGCGAAGTACTCGCGGTATTAATGGAAATGGAGGGAACGCGTAGGCAAACCTTCCCGTCCAGTCCATGTGGAATGCATTTCCCCTGGAATCTTGCTGAGGGTACCTGGACACAAACTGGACGCACTTTGAATTGTCTCTGGTTGCGAACAAGTCTAATGTGGGAGTGCCCCACCTTTGAAACAGTTTGTGAAGCTGAGTGTCGTGCAGTTCCCACTCGTGCGTCACGTTCGATGTGCGACTCAGGGCATCTGCTCGTGTGTTGAGGATGCCCTGAATATGTTGCACCTGAATTGAAATGCCGTGGTTTATCAGCCATTTCCAGATTCTTTGCGCCAACATCGACAGTTGTTTGGATCTTGTTCCACCCTGCTTTAGCAAATAAAACATAGTCGTGGTGCTGTCCGTTTGAATAAGCACCGACAAGTGTCGTATCCTGGGTAGGAAGGCTTGAAGCCCCAGAAACACAGCTTTGAGTTCTAACATATTTATGTGAAGCTGTGCTTCCCAGTCTGACCAGAGGCCCTGAATCTCCAGCTCTTGAAGATGCGCGCCCCATCCTTGCAACGAGGCGTCCGTTGTCATCACGTAATCGTGATCTTGAGGTACAAAGTTCAAGCCCTGGTCCAAGTTCTTCTGAACCTTCCACCATGACATGGCCACCTTCATACGGTTCGTGATGGTAATTCGATCCTCGAAGGTTCCTTTGGACTGAACCCACTGCTCGTCCAGTTGTTCCTGCAAAGGTCTCATTCGAAGACGGCAATTTGGTACCAGTGGGATGCAGGATGATATCATCCCCAACATGGAATTGTACATTCTCACAGAAGTGAACCTTTTTGTCTGAAGGGTCGTTGCTAGACCCATTATCTTTCTCATTCGGTCTTCGGAAGGATAAGCTTTCACTGCCTTGGTGCATATCCATGCCCCTAAGAAGTGGATGCCCTGGGCTGGAGTCAGCGAGGATTTCTCCAAGTTGGTCCTTAGTCCCAAGCGCTGAAATAGCCGAATGCAGCACTGAAGAGACCTTGTTGTTTCTCTGAATGATGGACCTGTCACCAGCCAGTCGTCCAGATATGGATAAATGCAATGCCCTTGCAATCTTAAATGGGCCGCCACCGGGGCCATGCATTTGGTGAACACCCTCGGGCCGATTTGAGGCCGAATGGAAGGACCTTGAATTGAAAGTGGCGACTCTCCACGATGAATCCTAAATACTTTCTGTGCTTCCGATGAATTGGAATATGGAAGTACGCATCCATGAGATCCAAAGACGCCATGTAGTCTTTCTCCTTTAACATTTGTAGGATCTCTTGTAATGAGAGCATTCTGAAGGGAATCTTCTTTATGTATTGATTCAGATCCCTCAAATCCAATACCTGTCTCCATTTTAGGGTTTGTTTCTTTTTGATGAGGAAGAAATGCGAATAGAAGCCTTTCCCTCTGAGATGTTGCGGCACTTCTTCTATGGCTCCCTTTTGCAGAAGCGAGTGGACTTCCTTTTGCAATTCCTGACGATGTTGGTTGAGCCTGAGCACCGAGGGATGATCTGGTGGCATTTCTACAAATTCTAGGGTATGACCTCTGCTTATGACGTCTAAAACCCATTTGTCCGATGTTATGGACGTCCAGTTGTTGATGTATTGAGACAGATAGTGGTCGTTTTCCGGGATCTGCTGTGTGGGGAGCGCCGGCCTGAAATCATTGACGTCTGTTAGACTGTTGATTCTTCCCTCTGGTGTTTGACTTGTCCCTAGACTGCTGCTGGTAAGAGGAGTTGGAGGGCCTGTACTGGGTGTTTGAATTGTACTGTCGATATCCCTGTTGGTTATAAGGCTGATATCTGTTGGTCTGATATGAGGATCTCTGATGGAATTGACCTCTTGCACCCCTTTTACGAAAGGACTGAAACCGTCATTGTTGAAGGGACCCCAGCGCTCTAGCAGTATCCGTGTCAGATTTGATGCCTTGTAGCGCTTCGTCTATATGTTTCCCAAATACATTTTCGCCATCAAATGGCATATCCACAATTTTCGCCTGCACCTCCGGACGAAAAGATGTTGCTTTAAGCCAACCTTGTCTGCGAAGCGAAACTGCCCCAGCCATCTGTCTGAAAGCCATAGATGAAACGTCCATGGCGATGTCAATTGATTCAGCAGCAGACTTTGCTCCGTCTTTGAGGATAGCTGCCGCTTCCTCCTTCCTATCATCTGGAAGCGCAGACAGTATGGGTGCCAGATCTGACCACATTTGCCTGTTGAAACGGCTAATAAGGGCCATAGCATTGGCTGCTTTAATAGTAGAGGCTGCCATGACCGCAAACCTCTTACCGGCACCGTCCATTCTCCGTCCTTCTTTGTCTGGTGGCACCAAGGAAGTAGCCACCGGGTTCTTAGAATTCCTCTGCGCCGCCTGCGTCACAACTGACTCAGGTCTGGGGTGTCCAATTAGACAGGCTGCAGCAGACTCTGGCGCTCTATACTTTTTTTCGATTCTTGGAACAGAAACCGCTATGGAAGCTGGTGTCTTTAAAATTTTTAGTCCCTCTTCCCAAACGTGAGGGATAATCGGTATTGATTGAGTTGATTTCCTGGCATCGTCCTTGAAATCATACAAGAAACATTCCGTTTCTTTAACTTCCATGTCCAAAATAAATCTCTTAGCTGCCTTCTCCATGATGTCATGGAACCCTCCTATGTCTTGAGGAGGAGAGGTGGATGGCAGCGGGGTAGGTGACGGGGCCGATGGCAAGATGCATTCATTCCATTCCTGCCCCGAAGCATCATGTACAAGCTCCCTTTCTTCAGGTTGTTCATCCTCGTCGGATTCCGTTAGGTCATCCCTTATTGTTATCACTGGCGGTGATCTCACCCCCTGCTCTTGAGAGGTAGATTGTGTCCTTGGAGGTTGCGAGGAAGCCACCGGCGTAGATGATTGAGGGGCGTTTGCCTCCGGAAAACGACGGTAGTAGTCTTTTATCATGAACCTGAGGTCAGATACAAGAGACACAGGTATGGAAACTGTCTCCTGTCGCTCTTCCTCTCGTGATTCCTCTTGTTGCTCTTCTTCCTCATTATAATCACATGTTTCCTGGAAAGACTCATATCTAGAAGACTGAGCTCTGTCCTTGAAGGAAAATACCTCCTTTCGTCTGTGTCCTGGCTCTTTATTTTGAGCTGTGAAGGGCTGTAGGCAGCACCTGAGGACTCCTCTCCATCTGAGTCTTGTTCCAATAAAGAAGATGGGGGTAGAGGTGAAATCTGCATCCATGATGTGAATTCCGCAGATTTGCTGATAGTCGCTGAACCCCTGGACGACTGAAATGATCGAATAGAAATCATAGTCTTCGACTGTGGCGATTTAAAAGCCTTTGCCGTTGACAGTATGATTTTCGTCGACGGTGTCGTCGACGACGCGGTCACCGTCGACGGAGCCGTCGGCACCAAAGCTGTCGTAAACGGGACCACCATCGACGAGGCTGCCGTCGACATCCTCGTCGTCGAGCCTTTTGTCGACGATGTCGTCGTCGTTGTCGTCAACGGACGCTTCGTCGACGGGATAATCTTACTCGTCGACGTTGTTGTCGTCGACGTTGTTGTCGTCGACGCTGCTTTAGATCCTATCGTCGACGAAGCCGTCGTCGTCGAGAAAGTCGTCGTCGACGGTGAAGTCGTCGACGGAGCTAAAGATTTTTCCACAGATTTTGAAGTAGAAGCTAGGGAACTGGTCGACGGAGCAGACCTTGTCCCTTTCAGACCTGACAGCTTCTTCAGAGAAGTAATAGGGAGAGAGGACGCTGTTTTCTCTTTAGATTTACTCTTCTTAGGCTCCACTTTCTCCTCAGAAATAGAGGACTTCCTCTTTTTAGGTGTCATTTTAGAAGATTCCTCCCCAGATTCTGAGTTTGATGTGGCCTTCTTCTTCTGAAGCCATAACAGCAAGCGAGCCTCTCTGTCTCTAAGAGTTTTGACAGAAAAGGTTGTAAATATTTACAAACATTAGCAACATGCTTCGGATGAAGACAGTACAGGCAGTCCTTGTGTGGATCTTCAGAGTAAAGCCTGGCCTTCCCACAGGATCTGCAAGGCCTGAACAGCCTCTTTTTAGAGCTTTCAGCCATAATGAAGAAAATAGGTACACACAATACCTTAATCCAGTAGACAAGATAGTAGAAGTACAAGGTCAATAGTTCACTCAGGAACAGTAAACTGAGCAGAGCTCAGGGAGACTCCTTTCTCACACGAAGGCAGTTGGAAATCTGAGGCAGGAAGCTTCTGCTGGGGAGTGTGAGGGCAGGGCAGCAATGCTGATTGGCTGACTTTTGGACCAAACAATGATATGGTCTGGTTGCCAAATACTACAGTCCCTATGCGTTTTTTTCTATGCAGTTTTCTTCTCTATGATACTGCTTTGGTCATTCTGTTACCGTGAGACTCCCACCATGAAGACGGGGAAGATACAAGCATGTGAATCTATGAAAGATGTAATACTGGAGAATTCCTTAGTTCCCAGCCTCTCGATCCCCCCCCATAGGATCCTGGGTTCCGGTCCACAGAAGCCCGAAACAACCAGAGCCCCCTGCCCTAGGCTCATGATCTCAAGTCTATCGATATCAATACACCGACCTCAAGGCCGTTTAGAGCAGAAGCACCTATGTCAGACAGTGAAGCAACCTTACTAGCCGCTACATACGACTCTCCCCTCACTGCTCCAGGACACCCCCACGCCGCACGGCCCACCACCTGTAGGCGCGGCCCTCCCCCAGCGCCACAGGTCCATCCCTGCCTCAGGTGCCCACTCGCTGCTGCTCGCTATTTTCGCCCGTTTTTTTCCGCTTTTTGCCCAGCTGTCAGTGTGCTGTATTTATACTGTGATTTACTGTTTAGTGCTTCTTTTGAGCAAATAGGACTATTGCGCCTTGTATTTTTGTCACGGTTCCCCCAGTGTGATTCCCCCCCTCCGCTCCCCGCTTCCCTCCGCTGCTCCCTCGCGGCCCCGCCCCCTTTCATTTCTGTCAACCTCATTGGCCCCCCCGCTCCTGCCTCCCAGCTGCTCCTCCCTCCCACTTGGCCTTAAATGGTCCCCGCGCGGCGTAGGCGAGTGTGACCTGCCCTAGGACACTCCCATGCCGCACGGCCCACCAGCTGTAGGCGCGGCCCTCCCCAGCGCCACAGGTCCATCCCTGGCCTCAGGTGCCCCCTCGCTGCTGTTCGCTATTTTCGCCCGTTTTTTCCCGCTTTTTGCCCCTCTGTGCCCAGCTGTCAGTGTCCTGTATTTCTACTGTGATTTACTGTTTAGTGCTTCTTTTTTGTAAATAGCACTATTGTGCCTTGTATTTTTGTCACGGTTCCCCCAGTGGGATCCCCCCTCCGCTCCCCGCTTACCGCCGCTGCTCCCTCGCGGCCCGCCCCCTTTCATTTCTGTCAACCCCATTGGCCCCCCGCTCCCGCCTCCCAGCTGCTCCTCCCTCCTACTTCACCTTAAATGGAACCCACGCGCAGCGGGCACGCCGATTGTGCGCCAAAGGCGCGCCAAAGGCAAGCCCGTCTACGCCCGTCCGCGCCTGGACCGCACCCAGCGCCAGGACCCCTGGCCCCCATCGACGCCAGATCACACGACAGACCTACGACGCCGCCACCCTCAACGCACTCAACGCCGGCCGAACCCCCGCCTGCAACCGAGCCACCCCGAAACGCACCCACGGACCCTTCACCTGCCAAGCCGGCAAATTCACCTGCCTCCAGACCTGCGCCACACCCGACAAGCCGAGCACCAGCAGCAACCACCTCAAGTGCATCCTGCTCAACACCCGCTCCGTCCACAGACACGCCGTCGAACTCTGGAACCTGCTCGACACAACATCACCAGACGTCGCCCTCCTCACAGAAACCTGGATGAACGCCTCCTCAGCGCCTGACATCGCCATAGCCATCCCGGACGGATACAAGATCACCCGGAAGGACCGCGTCAACCAGACTGGAGGAGGCATCGCCATCGTACACAAGAACACCATCCACATCACGACCAACCCCGACGACACCTTCACTGCCGCCTAACACCTCCACTTCCATATACACACCAACCCCAAGACCACCCTCAGAGGCACCCTAATCTACAGACCCCCGGGACCACGCACCCAATTCAGCGAAGACATCGCCGACTTAATCAGCCCGCACGCCCTCCCCTCCGCTGACTACATCCTCCTAGGGGACCTCAACTTCCACCTGGAGAACAACAAGGACAGCAAACCACCACCCTGCTGGACAACCTCACTAACCTCGGACTCAAGCAACTGGTGAACACCCCCACCCACTACACCGGCCACACGCTTGATCCCGTCTTCTCCTTCAGCAAACACATCTCCTTCAGCCACTCCACCGGACTCCATTGGACTGACCACAGCTGCATCCACTTCAGCTTCAGAAAAACCACGACCCACCACCACCCGCAACAGATTCCTCACAGGAGCTGGAGCAAGATCACCGCCGAGCAGCTCGCCACCTCCCTCCGCCAGAACCCTCCTGCCAGCACAACGGACCCCAACGAAGCAGCCAACAACCTCACACAGTGGCTCACCAACTGCACAGATGACCTTGCACCACTGAAGAACCCTCCCAGCAGACCCGGCAGCAAGAAAGCCCCCTGGTTCACCGACAAACTCAAGATCTCCAAGAAGAACTGCCGGACCCTCGAGAAAGCCTGGCGCCACGACCAGACTACAGACAACATGACGGCCCTCAAGCACGCCACCCGCAAACACCACCAGCTGATCAGCACCACCAAGAAGACAGCATTCAAAGAACGACTGGACAACAACGCCCACAACAGCAAGGAACTCTTCAGCATCGTCAAAGAATCCCCAACCCCTGCGCCGGAAACAAAGACATCACTCCCTCGCAAGACCTCTACGATTCACTCGCCTCGTTCTTCCACCGCAAGATCGCCGATATACACAACAGCTTCGGCACACCAACCACGCACCCAACCACCGAACCAACGCCCCCCACTACCACCATCTGCGCCTGGACCCCGGTCAGCACCGAAGACACCACCTGCATGATGAACACCATCCACTCCGGATCACCAACCAACCCCTGCCCCCACCACGTCTTCAACTAGGCCGACTCCATCATCGCACCCCAACTCCGGGACATCATCAACACCTCCTTCACCACGCCACCTTCCCGGAGATCTGGAAGAACGCCGAGCTCAGGGCCCTCCTGAAGAAACCAACAGCGGACCCCACCGACCTCAAGAACTACCGCCCCATCTCGCTCCTCCCTTTTCCTGCCAAAGTCATCGAGAAGACCGTCAACAGACAGCTTGCCGCCTTCCTCGAGACAAAAGGATCCCTTGACCCCTCGCAGTCCGGTTTCCGAGCCAACCACAGCACCGAGACCGCCCTCATCGCAGCCACTGACAACATCAGATCCCTGCTCGACAACGGGGAAACAGCGGCCCTCATCCTCCTGGACCGCTCTGCAGCGTTCGACACTGTCTGCCACCGCACCCTAGTACAGCGCCTCAACAACATCGGAATCCAAGAGAAGGCACTGGAGTGGATCATCTTGTTCCTCGCCGGAAGAACCCAGAGAGTACGCCTCCCCCCGTTCAGATCCAAGACCACCGAAGTCATCTGCGGCGTACCACAAGGGTCATCACTTAGCCCAACCCTCTTCAACGTCTACATGATCCCTCTCGCAGCCATTGTACGCAAACACAACCTCAACATCATCTCCTACGCCGACGACACCCAGCTGATCCTTTCCCTCACCAACGACCCCGCCACTGCCAGAACCAGCCTACACGAAGGGATGAAATACGTCGCCGAATGGATGAAGAACAGCTGTCTGAAACTGAACTCAGACAAGACGGAAATCCTCATCCTGGGATCATCGCCCTCCGCCTGGGACGACTCCTGGTGGCCCCCTGCCCTGGGCACCACTCCTAAACCAACGGACCACGCACGCAACCTGGGCTTCATCCTGGACTACTCCTTCTCAATGACCAGACAAGTCAACGCCGTCTCATCATCATGCTTCAACACCCTGCGCATGCTCTGCAAGATCTTCTGACGGATCCCCACCGAAACCAGGAAGACGATAACCCAGGCCCTCGTCACCAGCCGGCTGGACTACGGAACCCTCTACGCCCGAACCACAGCCAAACTTCAGAAAAGACTCCAGCGCATCCAGAACGCCTCCGCACGACTCGTCCTGGACATCCCCCGACACAGCCACATCTCCGGCCACCTGAGAGACCTGCACTGGCTCCCCGTCAGCAAGAGGATCACGTTCAGACTCCTCACCCACGCACACAAGGCCCTCCATGACCTGGGCCCCAAGTACCTCAACAACCGCCTGACCTTCTACGCGCCCACCCGCTAGCTACGATCGTCCAGCCTCGCCCTGGCCGCCGTACCACGCATCCGCAAAGCCACCGCCGGGGGAAGATCCTTCTCCTACCTGGCAGCCAAGACATAGAACTCCCTCCCGATCCACCTCCGGCTGACCCAGGATCATCTCTCCTTCAAGAAGCTCCTCAAGACTAGGCTCTTCGAGCAGTAACGGACCCCGAACCCCCAGCGCCTTGAGACCCTCCCGGGTGAGTAGCGCGCTATACAAATGCCCATGATTGATTGATTGATTGAGAGTCACCTAAATCCAAAATCCAAGTAATCACAGGTCACCGAAAAGACCTGCCCAACATCAAACCACAGAGACTCCCAGTCCTCACCGCTATACCCAAGGAGACTAAATACAGAACTGCCAGCAACCAGGAGAAATTCACCAACTGCCTTCTGATCAACTGCAGATCGGCCTCACTACATGCAACAGCCTTAGCTGAAGCTATCCTCACTCATGACATTGACGTTGCGTTCCTCACGGAGACCTGGTTAAATAAGACATATCCTCCCTGCCTAGACATGCTGGTACCACCTGGCTTCTCCCTCATTTCCAAAGACACGATAGATTAACGAGGAGGTGGGGTCGCTATCATCCACAAAGACAGCTGGAGCATCTCGGAAACCACCTCTTTTGATTATGATTCATTTGAATGTCTATCTGCCGTCATCAAGACCAAAGACAATGACTATTTACTGTGCCACCTGCTCTATCACCCCCTTGGCAGAAACAACGAGTTTGGAGAACAACTATCCGACCTGATAGCACAAGACGCACTCGGCGATTCCAAAAACTTAATTCTTGGCGATTTAAATCTCCGATGGAAAGATATTCACAATCCTCTAATCCAATCGTTATCCATCCTCCTCGATGATAACAACCTTATACAACACTGTACTGAGGAAACTCACTACAAAGGAGCCACACTGAATGCCATTATTGCACAATAGAATTCAATCACGGTCAACCACATACTTCTCGTCGACTGGTCAGACCACCATATGATCTTATTTCATATCAATCACCCCAATCATCTCTCTCAAACCCCCTCAGGAACCCCCACAATGGTCGAGAAACCTCTCCCAAGTACCCCTAGATATCCTGGAAGGTCACTTAAGCTCACTTCTTCCGGACAACAAAGCGCACCTCTCCACAAATGATCTCACTGACCACTATAATTCTGAGCTAGTGTCCATTCTTGACAAACTAGCGCCACTAAAGCTCAAAAGAAGCCGAACCACCCCATCCAGAACATGGTTCAACGCTGACCTCAACGCAGAAAGGAGAAACCTTAGAGCCAAAGAAAGAAAGTGGAGAAACAACCCAACCTCCATTCTTCGTGTCCAACTAAAATCAACCTGCAGGAAGTACAACAAACATATCAAAAAAAAGAAATCCATCTTCTTCCGAGAGGCACTGGACAAAGCCAAAAACAGACCGAAGGAGCTCTACAACATCATCAGACAACAAACCTCCAAGCCTCTGTCTTCATCTCTACAGGAGTCCAAAGAACTATGCGATAACTTCTTCAACGATAAGATCTCAAGAATCTTACTATCATTAGACATCCACAACTCACACCTCATAAAGAGCAGCTCGGCTGTACCGCAGGCCCACCCTCCCGGCTCATCTCCATCCCCCTGGCTTAGCTTTCGCCCCGTCCTGGAAACAGAGATAATCTCGTTAATTTCGACCTCCAAACCATCAGCTCATATCTCAGACCCCATTCCTCCCTTACTAATCAAGAAAATGAAGCTTACGTTAGCACCTAAATGGGGCAAAATCATGAACAGCTCCTTAAAAAATGGAGTGGTCTCTGATTGTCTAAAAATGGGGCAAGTCACCCCTCTGCTGAAAAAACCCGGTCTTGACTCAACAGACTTGAACAATTTCAGACCGATATCTAACCTCCCTTTGCTCTCTAAAACACTTGAACGCTTCGTACTTCTGCAACTGACTCAACATCTTGACAAGATTAATCTCCTGGACCCCCTCCAGTCTGGCTTTAGACAAGGCCGCAGCACAGAAACTGCGATGCTGAACATCATAGATGATATCCATAGATCTCTTGACGCAGACAAATGCTACCTCCTCATTCTTCTTGATCTTTCCGCAGCTTTCAACGCGGTGGACCACAAGCTCCTCATCAAGGCTCTTCAAGAAAGAGCTGGCCTCGGCGAGGTAGTTCTCAAGTGGTCCTCCTCCTTTATACACAACTGCACGCAAATAATAAAAATGAAGAACTTCACCTCCGAAATACAGGAAGTCAGCAAGGGCGTCCCCCAAGGATCATCAGTGCTCTCTCCTCAGCTCTTTAACATCTTTATGGAACCGCTCACCAAGTTACTCAGGAAAACCAACATCCGCTTTCACCTCTACGCTGATGACACGCTGATCTATCTGGAAACTTCCTCTCTTAATGACATCAACAGACTAAATGACGTCCTGAATGATGTCCAAGAATGGCTGACAAATAATCACTTGAAACTAATCCCAGACAAGACTGAGATACTCCTCATCTCAAACAAAGAAGACAACCCTCAAATCACCGAGTGACTAAAGACAATCGATGCGCTTAAAGGGAATCTCACTCTAGCTGACTCTGTAAAATCTCTGGGCATCACCCTAGACCCCAAACTATCCTTGACAAATCACATTAAGAACGCGGCAAAAAGTGCATTCTTTAACCTCAGACTCTTGAACAAAATCAAACCCTACATTCCCAACAAGGACCTCAAATTGGCCACGCAATCACTAGTACTGCCAAGACTGGACTATGGGAACGCTATCCTAACAGGCATCCCTAAATCACACTTGGCACCAATCAAAACAACACTACATGTGGCAGCCAGAATGATCACTGGTGTCAAAAAATCTGATCACATTTCCCCGGCACTCAAAGAACTCAAGTGGCTCCCAGCAGAAATGTGTAGTATCTTCAGAAAGGCCTGCCTGTCCCACAAAGCCCTCCACATCGGCAAACCTGAATACTTGGCAAATAAACTCAAAAATATGAGATGCTCTAACTCCCTACTGCTCATCCTTCCTAAAACCAGAAAGAAAAGAACAGTGGACTGCTCTTTCACAGGAAACACCCCCAAAATCTGGAACTCTATCCCCCCGCACAACAGAACCATACCATCCTACGTGGTATTCAAGAGTCAACTTAAATCCTTGTTCCTTATCCGTTCCCTAGGTTGTGGATAACACGGATCAGATAGCATCCCCTGAACTATGTGACTACGCTGATTCCTGTTACCAAAGAAGTTCTGCTCTCCAAATTTTCTCCTTCACTATTGACACTTGTTGAATGTTATTACTCTTCATATGTCATGCTCCTGCGGAGTATTTATCATTCTCTTACTGTAAAGCGCTCTGTTACCTTCGGTATAGAAAACATCCTAAATAAAAAATAAAGAATTTTGAGATCCTGGACCTCGTTGCCATTATCAGTCATAGGAAGGGTTAATTTAATAAAAATGACGGTCTTGCCAAAGATTACTTTTTTGTTTAATACCATCCCTCTTTATTTTGAACCTTCAATGTTTGTCAAATTACAGAGCGATATTAATTCTTTTATTTGGGCACAAAAAGCATCGAGAATAAGTTGGAAAAAGTTGAGACGCCGTAGAGAGAAGGGAGGATTGGCAGCCCCAGACCTTCAAATATATGCTTGGGCATTTCAACTAAGTCATTCTCAAATTTTGCTTAAAGTACCCACTTGCGGTGGGATTGGGGATATGTTCAGAGCAATGCTCAGCGGGGATGGCCTTACACAGGATGGGTTTCTTTTTAAGTTCGGGAACCCGAAATTCTTCAAAAAAATTAAATTGAAGGTTCTACAAGGGCTCGCTAAAACATGGGCCAAGGTTAACGCCATAACAAGGACGGGTTACTTCTCAAGTAGGGTGCCCCTATGGGATTCACCCGGGAGCCCTAGCTGGCTCATGGACAGTCTTGCGTTGCCCTTAAGGGATGCCGGCTTGTCAGTTTGGGGTGATCTATTTGTTGATGGAGTATTATTACCATGGGAAGCTTTAAGTTCTACAGTTGGCCCTAATTTTTCGAAGATTTAAATAAATAAATTCATTTAAATAAATTCAAATAGCTAGATGGTCACGCTCCCAGGTCACCCCTAGGTCTAAACATCTACTGTGGGGAGGCACCTTGATAGAATCACAACTTGTTGATAAACCCCCAGCTAAAAAGGAAGTATCATTGTGGTATCATCTAATTCTGGAGGAGATGGAGGGTGATCTTCAACGGCCAGAAAAGCTTTGGGCAACATCTTTTCCAGATTTGGAGGTGGGAAGCCTTTGGTCCACTTCGTTTAAATTGTTATGGGACATTGTCAACCCAGCTTGGCTTCGAAGAAAACATCTTTTTGTTCTTCATAGAGCCTATTATTTGCCCCAAAGGCTTTCTAAATTTTCGACAGACCGTCAAGTCTCCTGTGCAAAGTGTGGGGCAATAGCAGCATCTGATTTACATATGTTCTATGAATGTACACTTTTAACTTCTTTTTGGCATTCTATCAGTATCTCTCTTACAGCCAGTTTGGGTTACCCGGTCACGTTAAATCCTGCGTTAATTATTTTTGGAGTTACCGAGGGGGTAGTGGGTCCTTCAAAAAGTTTGCTCTTTTATTCTATTCTTCTGGCAAGGAGGGAGATCTGCATGAAGTGGAAGGATTCAGCTCCCCCCAATCACTGTAAATCTTGTTAAATTATTGTATTTTATATAAATTGTCTTTTACTTGGTATAAAGTTGTATGCTAAATATACAATTTTTTTAACATAAGTGAGATGCTTTTTAACTGCTTTGATGATTCTGTGAATTGAAAAAAGATGCTATAAACTAAAAAAAAAAAAAAGTTAATACAATTGAAAGCCTGGGATTTCCAGTGTGAAGAAGTTAATTTAAACCTATGACACACACTTCTGCTAAGAAGCTCATGAACTCCACATAATTAGCAAAGACATCTCAAAACACAACCACTTGAAGTCATGCAATACAGCCCTGGCAAGTATCACAAATCGGGGTTTAGACTAACGCATTTTAGTGCTGTTGTCCCCATCACCGCACTAAAATGCATTAGTCACGCATTATCGCTCCCATTAGACCACCCTGAGGTGGCCTAGGAGGAATTGCAGTGAGTGCACAGCCAGCAAATTGCCGTATTGAGAGAGTGTGCGTGTGCTCAAACTGTGTATCAAAAATACACAATAAATTAAAGTTGACCACCCCAGGAGAATCAATAAATCACCCTCATCAGGTGAGTCCAGTTACCAACCTTGTGCTGTCAGTAGGGGGCACGTGGTGGTCATAAACAACTAAAATAATTAGACCATCTAGTGCCCCACATGCTACTGGGTGGAGGTGTGGTGCCTTGCCTGTTGATCCAATGAACTCTGGCCCACGCAGGCAAGTAATAATCACTCCAGTGTCAAGCTGAGCAGACTAGCATGTGTCTTCATGGGTGCTACAGAGAATAAACAATAATTCTTATTAATTGAACATTAGTTGCCCATGTGGATCCGCAGGCTGCGCCTTGCCTGTTGCTATTTTCTGGCAAGGCGCCTGCCCCCCAGCACTGACTACGCAGGGTAATTCACCCCAGAGGCAAGACACTGAGGCGGTGGCAACTTTTCTTTTCCAAATCTGCAGCTGCCAGAGTGCTGCCCTTCCTCTACACACACCTGGAGCAGGTCGCACTCAGGTGGTCAGAGGAGGCAGCTTTGAGGAAGCAGGAACTATGTGGTTGCTCTGTACAGTCCCTGCAAGCGGCACTAGGACGGCAGGGTGCTGGGGCCCAATGTTAGCCAATGGGGCTAGGGGGTCTTCGGTCAGGGGCTGCCTACGATACGAGCAGGCCACTCTGTTGTGGGAGGAAAGCTCCTGGGATTAGGGTCAGCACTGCAGGGGCCAAAAATCAGCACAAGAGTTGCACCACCTGTGGCACGGAGGTGGCCAGATGCAGGGTTCCAAGGAGACATCGGATGCACTGTTGTTTCCAATGGAGATCTCTGGTTCGGCATGTTCGGGCAAGGAGGTTTTCCGAGGGCGACTACCAGCAGGAGAGGTACGCTGGGTTCTGTGGGGATGACTGAACACCATAGGTTGTGCCACCCAAGGCTGTGGGGCATTGGGTGCAGGGGAGTCCTTAGTATCGGATCTTCTTACCAGCTCCGGTCGGGGGTGTAGGAAGGTGGATACCTGACTATGGTTACCCCAGATTTTTTGCCTAGTGTTTAGCTGGTTTTTGGCTTAGTTGGCCTGGGATCCTGCTAATTAAGGCCTCAGGCTATCTGCTCTCTCTGTAAAATGGACTCCATGTACTTTAGGTACATCTCCAATTGGGTATTGGGTCACCTTATGAGCCCCTGTACAGTGTACCATAGGTACCCTGGGCATAGGTGCATCCAAGGCCTACCAGGGGCTGCCGCATGTATTATGCCACCCCTGGCTGGCCTCTCACATTGACACAACTGGCTGATAACTCAGCTGGGGCATAGTCGTGTAATCACCCTTGCTTAGATATAGTATTCCTATATCTAACCCTATATCTAGACACATATATACCTATAAGTCACTCCTTTGGCAGGCCTTAACAATCCTGAAGGCAGAGTGCTTGGTTTTATGTGAGATGGTGCTCTAGTATGAGCTGAGCCTGTCTGCAGCTTTCGGAACCATGTCCTTATAGCTGTTCTAGGATTTTGCCATACTATATACTCTTAAGTGCATTATGAACCTCGCGGTTAAATACTAACTCTGGTTTGGCTTTATCAAAACATGTCGAGTAAGGTGTCATACGTTTTGGAATACTACCCCCTCGCCAGTTCTGGTGACGGGGGTAGCATTCCACCCTTCTAGAGGGAGAAGACATGTTGTTCCTACTATTCCCGGTTAAAGTTAACCAGAGCCTCAGCATCATAAAATGGATGCTGCTGCCACAGATACAAGTCTGACCTCCTGCTGCTGGGAGTCCTTCCAGCGAGGGAGGCTTGGACAATAGGTTTCCTGTCTTGGGAGGACAGCACCACCCCAGACAGGCTCTTGTGTATTAGGGCAGGGAGGGCTGAAAGAAAGGAGACACTGCCTGGGGCACACAAGGTGTCCCATGCATAGTCCAGTTCAAACCGGTGCTGGGGCTTTCCAGCCCCAGCTCTGGCGCAAAACTGGACAAAGGGAAAGGGGCCAATTACAAGCATGAAAATAGAGGAAAGACTCGCTGTTACCTCAAGGCATATCATTCCCTAAAATACAGGTACGTATAAAAACATTATTATCGTATAAATTTATGCCATAATACATTTTTGTATATATATTTATGGTAAAAATCACAGGTTAAATCCCGATACGATTTTTCAACATTTGATAAACATTCAAAATTGTGGGTTAAATCCCTTGATCATATTATTACAAAAATGTAACCAACCTGGTCTTTCCCTGTGTGATAACCAACATTATCCCACTGTGTGAAAAGTGCATTTACGTGCTGATAAAATTTATGTAAGCTTAACATTTAAGAGTAGGACTGAGCCTCAATTTCTTTATCCATTCGTTCTGTGTTTGCTTCCAGTGTTGCCTCCCTCTCCAATGTATGGTGGTTCTGATATGTTCTTCCCACAATCTATTCATGACCCAAACTATTACTATCTTGACTTTATAGGCTAAGTTTGTTGCAAATTAAGGTTTTTCATTAGAAATTACATATTGAGATCATTTATTAGCATTGATAGTGTATTTCTAGATCTTAATGAGATATTGATGGGGTCTGCTGAACCTATAGTATCCCTCGCATTTACTTTTCTCTTGTAGTTGATTAATTTAGGGGATATCGCAGATGGTTGGAGTGGTACTATCCAATTATATATTTTTTCTCTTATTGTATTTTATATTAGCATTTATGTAGACTCGTAATGTGTTTAAATGACCATTGTTGTTGTACACATCGTGTCCATTAAATGTTAACAGAATGCATTATTAAGGAATACATTTTCTTATGTATATAAAAAGATAATACGATTTTAAAACCATAAATACCCTAAAATCCAATAAAATACGTTTCTCATTATAAATAAATAAAAAGGTATTTTGAATTCATTTATGTACATCATTATAACCATTGATGAATATTCGTTTAATGCTTTATATATATCCCGTGTGGTGTCCTTTCAATTGGTATTAAAAGGGGTTACATATGGTAAAACAGCTGGCTTCACATGCCCTCTTGAGTTTAGCCTAAGACTGCTCTGTCCATGCTACTTCCAGGATAGCTGGTCTATAAGGTTGACTTTACAACCATCACCACAAGGGTTGTTTGGACTGGTGCAAGGTGCTCACTAGAATAGTGAACATCATATACCAGGCCAACTTCTCACAGGGGGGGGGGGGCTTCAGGTTAAGGCTTCAGGCATCAGGTAGAAGATTGAGGCAGGTCAGGGATCACCAGATCCCAAGTCAGGATGGCTGTGGAGACCTCCTCGTGGTGTTGGGCCACTCGAACTCGGGCGGTGCACGTCCGATGCTGAGTGGTGCAGAACTGCAAATCCGGATAAATCCAGGATCTGTGTTGGAGTCTTTGGTTGAGCAAGTTTTGTGCACACGGGAGACAGAGTCGGTTTGATGAAGGCAGGGCAGGTCCTCCGGGTTCTTGATGGCTGCTGGACATGCCAGGGTTTGGCTGGGGCAGGTCGAAGTCAGGACAGGCCGGTAGGACTGGGCCAAAGCAGTTGTTTTCATCATCTTCCTTATTCAGCACAGTTCTTCGGTCCTTCTCCTCTCTTCTTCTTCAATCTGAGGAGGCAAGGTTCAGGGTCGCCCCTCAATACTAAATTTAGGGACTTTACAGGAGTTGCAGGTTGGGCCCAATGGGTCCCTTCCGCCTGCCCTTCTATAAGGGGCTGTACAGGTACAATGCCTGAAAGAGTGGGTATTGTGACACCCTTTGATTGCAAGGGTCAGAAGTGCTTCGTTTTCCCTATAATGCCCTAAGGGGTCTGTATTTGTAGTTGAGACTGCACCAGCCTCACAGGGACACAGTCCCTGGGCCGTAGACACCTGTTGACCTGGGGCTTGACCCGTTATTGGTTTATTATTGATTCACTGGACCCCAGCACCTAAAACGTCAGCGTTGCCCCAAGGCGCTTTTCAGTAGCTTTATATAAATGCAATCCTTAGACACCTCAACTGCCATTTCCCCTTTATTTTATTGGGATTGTGTGCTTTCCCTGGATGGGGACATGGAAGTCAGTGATGTCCAATATGATGGGGACCCCCTGATTGCCCTACAATGGGATAAGGATTTTTATGATGCAGTAGATACATACTTATACCAGTCGTGGAGGAAGTCATGACACCGATGGAGCAGCGCTTGTCACTGCAAATTGTGCACAAATGCGAAAACATTTCCAAACTCCAGGGCCACTCAGTCCATGATCCCCTCCCTCCGGCCCAACCTGCAGATGCTGATCCAGTCCCGCCCAAATGTCCCTGTGAGGTGGGAGTGGACCATGATGCCTTTGCGTGCCTTAGGCAGGCATTCCTGGCTCAGAACAAGTCTTCTCTTATATGTGAGGATTCCCTGGATCCCCCCACAAGGTCTACTGACCCAGCATTGTGCAACCCCCCCACCCCCAGAATGATGATACCCATTGGGATAAGGATGACGACGCAGGCCTTTCCCGGCCTTGGGGCTCCTCTCTTCATCCCTGTCCCTGGCCCTATTGCCCCAGACGACGGGGCGAACATGCTTGACCCAGAGGAACTCCTTCACCCCTCTTTGTCCGAGTGGGCTCCCTCCATGAAGGTGGCGAATTACGTTGTAGGAAGAATTAGGGCCCAGATGGGGAAAAACACCAGCAAATGCCTCAAGGCCGAGTAGATAAAAGTTAGGACACGCACTACAGGGTTGTACAGTTTTTGTGTTTGTGGCTTGCCTGCTAGGGTTTCACTCTCTGGTCATAGAGTGTATATGGGAATCACAACAAGTAGCAGAAGTCACAAGAGAAAAGGACAATCCAGGAGGAGTCAAAGAAAAAGAAAAAGAGAACACTGAGATGAAGAGCATTACGACAACCAGCAAGAGACTCAAGGGAAAGAAAACATAGATTCTGACAATTTGGTGATCAATATTTCGTCTTCCATTGAAGAGAAGACTTTACAAAAAGGCACATCTTTAGTACCTACATGTCATCCCATATTCTTGAACTCGAGATCAGCCTATTTAGGTTGATGAGCAACCTACGCCTCAGGAATTTCTTTGAGAATATTTTCCAACAATGTGAGATTGAAAAGGAGGATAATTTAAAAGGGTTAAGACCGAAGAGCCCTTTTATGGCCCCTGTGAGCCACAAAAGTATTGATACATTTGAATCTTTAGTCAAACATGACATACAGTCATTCAATTTTCGGAAAAAATCAAAACATTGTAACTTATCTGTTAAAGAAATGGATGCGTTGAGGAAACTAGCTATAATGATTCTATTGTTTGCCAAAATGCAGATAAAGGTGGGGCATTGGTCATCACAGACACTAGCTTTTACAAACAACAAGTCTCCAAACACGTCATGGATACAGACACATACATGAAGTTGGAATACAATCCCACTGATAAATTTCGGAATATCTTGAAAGTTTTGATTAAGAAAGTCATGGATGATGGGGTGATCACCGAAAGTGACAGCAGATATCTTGTGAAATCAAATCCTAAATCACCATCCTTGTACATGTTGCCCAAAGTACACAAGAGCATTCATCAACCCCCTTTACGACCGATTTCGTCCACTAGAGGAAGCCTCCATGAACCTATTGGCAAACATTTAGGCAAGTACTTACAACCCTTTGTTTTAAACATGAGAACCTACGTGAGAGACACTACAGACTTCATTTCTAAAATCAACAAAGTCATCCTTAGAGAAGATGCAGAACTTTGGCTATTCACAGTAGACGTTAAAGCTCTTTACACATCGATCCCTCTCGACCTCGGAACTGCAGCAGTTGAAAATATTTTGGTACATTCCAGTTTGGATTTCAACATGCAACTATTCCTCATGGAACTACTTCAGTTTACACTCTAAATTAGCTACTTCAAATGGGAGGCACATTGGTTTTTACAGCTCACTGGAACTTTAATGGGCAATTGCGCTGTCCCAACATACGCCAATATTTTCATGCACAAATTTGAAGGTTACATTTTATGCACTAACACTTGGAATGAACATGACTCTATCTTTTGAGGTATATTGATGATATATTCCTCTTATGGAAGGGCACCCAACCCGAATTAGTTGATGCTTTGAACCCATTAAATAACATCAATGACAGGATACAATTCACTTTTGAGCACCATCAAAAAACCATGACATTTTTGGATGTTTAAATCAGTTGAGTTTCCAACACATTAGAAACCAACACCTTTCTTAAATACACTGACTGAAACAATCTTCTACATTTCAATAGCTTTCATAAAAAATCTCTTAAAAATCATCCACCCGACTTTCAGCTATTACGAGTCAAACAAATTGCATCTCAACCGGACATTTGTGTTCAACAAAATGAAACCATGTTGACCAGAATCGCCCAACAAGGATATCCACCTAAGATCTTGGAACAAGCAAAAGCCCGCAGTGCTGCAAAAACCCAGACAGAGTTACTCACCAAGACTCAAACACCCACGCTAAACCGGATGGTAGTGGTTTCAAAGTTCTCTACTATGAGTGACAGTTTAAAAAAAAACAGTTTAACCCCTTGCATGCTGGTGACGGCTCCCGTCCGTCATGGCACACAGTGCTCGTGTGCTGATGATGGCCGGGAGCCGTCACGACCACGCCCGCGATCGGAATGTGCCGCACAGGGGCGGAACTCCGACCACAGGCAAGGGGTTAAAAACACTGGCCTATAATAGCAATAGAACCTGATTTCAAAGGTCGTTTTTCGGAGAAACCTATTTTTGTGTTCAAAAGAGGCAAAAACATGAAGGATCTACTAACCCAGCCAACCAATGATATCCACTCCACCACATACAAAGGCACCATACCTTGTTGCAATTGTAACAACTGAAATAACATCATAAAGGAACGTGGATGACCCACCCCACGATAGGCACAGAAATCAATTTAAAGATCAATGCAACCTGCAATACAATAAACGTAATATATCTCTAAAAATGCTCCTGTGTACTGGTTTATGTGGGCAAAATGGAAAGAAAAGTAAAGCCCAGAATTCTTGAACATAAGAGTAATATCAGAACAAAAAACACGAAATCAGTGATGGCTGCACACTTCATAGAACATCATCATAATATTTGTCAGTTGAAATTTAGTGTTTTGGAAACTGTAGAGAGAATTGAAGGAAGAGACAATAATAATCGTCTACTTCAACGAGAAAACCACTGGATTAAATTCTTGAACTGTCTTAAACCTAACGGTCTGAATGACCGCATAGAATTTCTGTGCTATCTGTAATTCCTTTCCTATTTTCTCGGTTAATACTGTTTAATTTCTCCTAACCACCAGTCACTTTCTTTTACCTTCATTTCTTTATATATGTGAGTTGACTTTGTTTCATTCTTTCATTTCTTTACATATGTGAGTTGACTTCGTTTCATTCTTACTCTACCTTACATATCACATTGGACTATTATTTTTTCACCTTCTTTTACCCCTCGTGATATTATTGTATTCATTTTCAGCTAGGATGTTATTTGTTGATCAAGATGCTGTTTATGTATCTACTTGATACGCTAGTCACTTTCGGGGTTGTTCCTTTATTATCTCAATTTCGACACCTCTATTTCTAGGTACACCAGTATTTGGATTATTCTTCTTTTTCACTTTCCCTGGTCACTTAGGCACACACACACACCCATTCCAAGATGGCGAACTGTATTTTTCATTCTAATGGGTGGCAGTCCTTCTTCACTGTTCATTTGTACAAGTGTTTATATTAACAGTGTGATGCGCTTAGCTTTGATTGCATCACTTTGTGTTACTTGGATATGCAGTTTGCCACTTTATACATGAGTACCTCTATGCGGACATACACGAACCAGCTTCTTTTGACCTGCACAATGCGCACTTTAGAAACTTGTTTGAACGTCTTCATTCACTTTGTTCACTTGCCCTTTAGCTTCGTCTAGCTTCTTTTCACAACAGTGGCACCATTGACTGTTGAGTTGCGAGATAGCGCTTTTAGTACTTTTATAGCATATGGGACCACACGTTTTCCATCCCCTCATGTCACATTCCGGTGTCCCCATTACATTGTTCCTTTGTGTTATTGTTGACATTAGCTTGCTTCAACACAGGCACTGAAAACCGCATGTGCACGTTCTTTGTTTCATAGGTTGTCTTTCCAAACAGTTTTTTTCGTTGCTGTTCATTCAGATTTTTCAATGGTTTTGACATTGTTTATTACTATAATGGCCTGGCTCCCTCTCATTATCATTTGTTTCATATTTATTGTAGAGCATGTCCCTGATGAAGGTTTGTAAAGTACCGAAATGCATTTGAAATTATTATATTTCCTTCAAGTCCTTGATGGATTCTGTTAAAATTGTGTTTGGAACATGGTTCTTATATGACAATACAATATCAAAACATCAAATAAACACAAAATATAATTATCGAAATAAGGATAAAATACTGCGTACTTGCCATCCTTTAATGTTTTAACCCAATCGTGGGTCTCACGCTGTGCCCAGGGGGATGTCCCCTAACCAGGAGAGGCTGCCTGTTGCAATTTCAAGGCCGAGTAGCACAGGATCCATGGCAGTTCAGTTCAAGAAACAGGTCAAGGTAAAGCCCCTTTATAACATTAGAAGACCCAGATGGTTAAACCTAGCATGCCAGAATAAAAAAAGGGCCATCCGGAGAATAGAGCGATGGCAGATGGTAAGCTATGATTATGGGAACTTAGAGATCCTTCTTAAATTGAAAAAAGAATATAAATCATTAGTAAGAAAGCAGAAAGGTATTTTTAAAGAAAAATGTTGGACAAACCTTCCAGAGACAATAGAAAAAAATATATAAAAGGGTTCTGGAGGTTGATACAGGAGGCCGCTGGGAGGACCTCGGACAATATGAGTTGTGTCGTGGAAGAGGTGGCATGGGTAAATTATTTAGGTAACTTGTATAAAGCCAGTAGGATCCCAGTAATAAGTAAGGAAATATCAAGTTGGACAACATGTGTAGATGTGTTAAAGCCTGCCTTCAATGTAGAGTAAGTAAAAGAAACAATTAAGATGTTGAACTTATCACATGCAGAAGGCCCCGATAATCTTTCCTCCATTCTAATTAAAACTCAAATAGATTGGTGGGCAGGTTTTTTATCTCATATGTTTGTGGCCATCTTAGATACAGGTTGTATCCCAAAGTCTTGTCAAGGGGCCATAATCAGACCTGTATATAAAAAGGGTGAAAGGAAGGATCCAAGGTATTACAGACTAATTAATCTACTGGACATTGGAGAAAAGGTATTCTCACGAATAATCCTTGGCAGACTAACGGAGTGGGTGGAGCAGCGGTCGATAGTTCCAATAGAGCAGGGAGGCTTCAAGGAAGGTCATTCCACCGTTGATCACTGCTTCGCCCTGTGGGTTATGGCGCGGAAGTCCATGGAGCAGCAGGGTAAGCTATATTGCTGCTTCGTGGAGAATTCTGAGGTTCCTGCAGATCTTATGTGGGTAATTCAGGCACTGCACAGCCAAAATTGGGCGCAGGTAATCAAAGATACGTCTGGTGGACTAACCCCTGTAATAGCGATAATTAATGGAGGCAAGGCTGTGTTTTGGCTCCGCTTCTTTTTGCAATATTCTAAGCAGATTTGCCCCATATCTTGGGGTCTGCCAGAGGCGCAAGCCCCAAGATAAATGGATAAATGGAAGGCATTTGTCCTGTTTGCTGTATGCCGATGATTTGGCCATATTTGACCAAACCGAGGTGGGCATACAGATGAAGCTGAATATATTCAGGTAATATTGTACGGTAAAACGACTTACGGTAAACATGGACAAAACAAAAATTCTGTGTTTTGGGAAGAGAAATTTGAAGTTTAACTGGTACCTGGGCCAAACAAAACTAGATATCGTAAATGGATATAAATATCTGGGGATATGGTTTACGAGTTCATTGAAGTGGGGCATGCACTTGAAGGCACAAAAAGTTAAGGCACACTTAGCAGTATGTGGGCTGAAAAGATTTAACAACAGTTATGGTGATATGTCCCATAAACCTCTTTTGAAGGCCTACAGAGCAATGATTTCTGCGCAACTCCAATATGGTTCTGAAATCTTATGTATTGATGGTAAAAGTTCCTGGGATAAAGAGGAAGGGAAATGCTTAAAATCTCTTCTGTCTCTCCCTAGCTCGGCAATGATCCAGGCAGTTAGACAGGTGCAATTAAGTTTACTCAGATTTTGGCATTGTTTGGGTCTTGGGAAGGTTACTAAGGTGTCTCAGTGGTGCATGAAAGAGATTCAGTCCAGTGAGCGAAAGTGGGCTAAAGCCACAAGATGTAAACTTCAGACCATTTGTGAGCTTCTGAATGTGGAAATGGACCAGAAGACATTGCAAATCAATGTAACGAGTGCACTTAAAATGCAGGGTAAAGTACTCTCGCGAGCTACTGACATAGAGTATTTGAGTAAGAAAGAAGTTACGCGAAAAAGCTGGGAGAAAGATATAAGCTATTCTTACTTAGACATATTACCGAATCGTTGCCTAAGAATAAATGTACTAAGAATTAGAAACGGTATTAACCCGGCTATAATAAACAGTGTAATACATTTTACCCTAATGCAACAGGACGGCAAATGTATGTGCAATATAGGGATGAAATGTAATATTTTACACATCTTATTGGACTGTCGAAAATGTTTACAATTACGTAAATTACTTCTGTATGATGTTAGGGCGCGTTCACAAGCATGGGAGCTTCTCGCTGACATGGAACATTTAGACATTGTGATAGCCATTGGGAAATTCATGCAGGGGGTTTATAGGTACCCTGGTCCAATTGAGGCTTAAAAGAAGCGTGGTGCTCGCAATCTAAAATGAAATTAGTTGTTTTAAATTTGTAGGAACAAAGTTTTAAGGAAATATTGATTTTATTGTGTACGAAATGATTTTATAATGTGTAGACTGTTTAAATTGTATGTGTGAGAGGCGCTAGGGGGCGCACAGCAGGATGGCCGCTTGAACGAGCGGCTCCGCCGGGCGGATCCGATTTTAATGCAATAAACCAACGAAAACGGACCAAAAAAGGACGCAAACTACTCCAAAGTGCATGGGAAGGTCCTCGGACAACGGCAAAGGTGAAAACGCATCGGGTTCGGGACAACATGGCGGCCGCTAATCTCCACAGCTCCAGAGGAGCATCTATGCACTATCAAGCAGCATGAGGAAGGACTGAAGCTGAACGAAATCGATGGCTACACAAATCTGAAGGTGGGCCAACTCCGAGACCGGAGATATATCACGGGGCTCTTAAGTGACAGTTTCGACGGCGAAGCAACGATGCCGAATTAGAGAACCCAAAATGGCGGCACCCATATCCTCACAACAATGATCCCAATAGATACCCGGGACTGGAGCAGCGCCGGAGGGGTATGCCAAAGAGCAGCATTTACAAATGAAGCAACCACATGCGCGACAGTGAGGGCGCATAACAATACTGCTAGCACCCCGATTCATTAAAACACAATAACACAGGCTAATACGCACATGATTGCGCAGGACAGGCTCACAAAATGGCGGCACCCGGAGCACGAAGGCGCCAATGAACGGTGACGGTTCCACACTAAAGCCCACAACATACACTTAGACTGGGGCACCAGTCGGAATTGGCGTAAACCTACGGAGTGATTGGGGTGATTGCGCTGACTGTAAGCACCGTCTGTCTGAACGGCGGCCCTTGCCTCGAACTGTGAGCCCATCCCCCCACCGTGCTGGCGATTACGCATAGTTGCAAATGCAGAGTTGCATGCGGACATGCTGAAGAGTGTGACTGAGCCACTGTGGCTATAACTGAACGGCGCTGGCAGGTGGGTAAATGGCATGTGCAACGAACTAAGGAGGGTGGAGACGACACGGACAATCGCGTCACTACAGGCCAACGACTGGAGCGTAGACTCTCTAGTTCACTAACTTACAAAGACCCGATACCTCCCCTCAACGAGAGGAACCACTGGCCATTACCAGAAGAGGAGCAAACAAGTTTGTCTAGAGCTACGAAGAATTGCATATCTCTAAGTACAGAACCAGACTATTACACTGTTGGATAGCAGCCCAGCCTCAATTAGAGCACCTACACGGATAGGCCCCGGCAAGACGACGGTGCCCCATACCCACGTGTGAGTAATATCATACAGGACACACCACCACAGGACACCATGGGCAAGCTAGATAAAGTGCAAGCAAAGATTACCTTTAAAGCGCGGAAACCAACGAAAGGACTGACTGAGCCATCAGATGAAGACGCAGAAACTGGAAACACTGGAGAAAGCAGTATGGAGAGCATTCTCAAAGCCATCCACACCAATCTACAAGATATTAACAGCAAGCTGGACCACCTCACAAGGCGGATGGATAACATGGCGACCGTAATGGACAAACATTGTGAGAGGCTAGAAACAGCTGAGAATCGCATATCTGCGGTGGAGGATGAATCCCGTACCACGACAGCCAAATGCACCGGCTTGGAGAAAGTCCTGGAGGTCATCAAGATGAAAGCGGAGGAGTTGGAAGCGAGGTCCCGCCGGAATAACGTCCGTATAGCGGGGCTGTCTGAAACTACCAACACGGGACGCATGGAAACATACGTGGAGCAACTGTGTAAAGACATATTTGGAGCCGAATCTCTATCACCTATATTTATAGTGGAAAGAGCACACCGCTCCCTCGCACCGAAACCCCCGCCGGGCGCAGCGCCAAGACCTGTGGTCGCCCGTGTGTTAAACTATAGAGATCGAGACAACCATCTGCGACTAGCACGTGAAAAAGGTGAGATTCAACACCAAGGAAACAAATTGGAGTTCTACCCGGACTACACGGTGACAGTGCAACAGGCTAGACAAGAATTCAATGAAGCCAAAGCCAAACTACGTGAATTGCAGGTTCCATACGCCATGCTCTATCCGGCTCAGCTGAAGATCACCTGGGAAGGAAAAACGTCCATTCTACCTACCCCCAAAGCTGCAATGGATTTCATCAAAAAAATTGCGACCAAAGGGAAAAGATCGAACAGACGAGAAAGACAACAAGATTCTGACTGATGGTAAGATGTCAAACAACCGGCTACGGTTGTGAACTGTATAGCAGCCCAGAAGTGTGATTAACTGCCTATCTGCGTCCTTCAAGGGTTGGAACAATGGCTGGATAATGGTAAGAACATTCTGTGGTTACAAGATATAAGGAAAACTGAGGTTATACTGCGGCTAGATGAGTTGCCATCGAACTACCACACACAGACAAGCTGCATGATCTGCTTTATATATTGCATTATTATACGCACATAACAGTAGACTGTCAATGAGCGGGAAAGACTTGATTACTATATGATACCTTAAGTAAAGGCTTGAGACTGTCACGAGGTAGACATTTAGAGAAGGGTTCACAGACTACGGTATGAACTAAGCACTAAGACAGTGATACCCCGAGCAGAAGTACCCCCTCCACTTTTCATGTGAGGTCTGTTCAAAGGTAAGAGATCCACCCCCATCCTTTTTATGGGATGGTGAAATGTGTCCCCGGCGGACCTCTACATGGGTGGTCCCCACAAAGTTATGTTTTTTTAAACGAATTATAGGGTACTATGGCTTCGGCAAAATTGGGATGCTGAAGTGAGAGGGACTGGGGCAAGTTGGGGTTTAGTTGTTACACGGATGCCGGGACATTTAAGATGCATTGCTGATATCCATGATGCATTACGATTGAAACAAGCATGGTCGGATGTCAGTTTACCAAGATATAATATGTTGATTGATATAGTAGTAAAATACGTTCATTTAAAATACAGCACAGGTACGTCAGGTAAACATAGCTTGAACCTACTAACATGGAATGTCCGGGGCTTTACGAATTCTAAAAAAATTAGACAAATTTGTGCATGCTTTGACAGATATAATATAGATATAGCACTCTTACAAGATACACATATTGCCCCGTCGATGTGTAAGAAAATTGGGACAAAATGGGCGGAGTCAAGTCACTCGGCTACCTATTCCTCATATTCAAGAGGAGTGATGACATTTTTAATATCACCCGGTCCATCCTAGATGCGAATGGCAGATATGTTATAGTATCGGGGAGGCTACGAGGACAATACGTGACGTTGGTCAACATTTATGGCCCAAATATAGACGATACAGAATTTTTTCAAGAAATATGGAATCATTTGCTCGAATTTACTGACACCAACATCATTTGGGGTGGGGATTTTAATGTGGCAATGTGCAATTCCCTAGATCGATCCACTGCATCATCAGAACCACACAAGAAGGCCAGAAGGAAGCTATGGGACATCTTGGAAGAGTTATCCCTTAAAGACATGTGGAGAGTGAAATGTCCAGATATGACAGGGGCGACACACGTAAATATGGCACACGGTAGTTGGTCCAGAATAGACTACTGGTTAGGTACCGATAACGCATTACTGTGGGCATGCAGTTTGAAAACACTACCCAGAACACTATCCGACCACAACCCGATTATATTTACATTGCAGATACCACATTACACGCCACCTCCATTTAGTTGGAGATTCAACGCCAAAGCACTCTTAGATCCGATATATGCTGATACCATAGCTGGGGCTATCAAAGAATACTTCCACTTCAGTGAGGTGTTTAAAGCGACACTGAGAGGGGTCTGTATGAGTACCACAGTTGGTATACTAAGGGACATTAGAGAACAGATCTCTAAATGTGAAGCCAGGATGAAAGAACCGGAAACAGAATATGAACGTACAAAGAACGTTACATTGCTAGCCGAAATTAGACAGACATGCACTGAACATCAAGGGTAACTTTCAGATGAATTAAAATATGTCACTAAACGCCCAATAGCTTGACAATTTGGGGAAGGAGGCAGGCCGGGCAGAGTGTTAGCAACGAAAATTTGCAAGGGGAAAGGGCCACATACAGTAACACAAATTTGTGATGAGGGGGTGCGATTCTGACACAACCAGAGGACATACTACGTAGCTTTGTAAATAACTACAACACATTATATAAATCCAAACAGACAGCACTTCCAGAAGACACGTTCCATTACCTGAATGATGTGGCTATTGCATGGCTCTCGGGCCACCAGCGAGAACACCTATCGCTGCCTATCACTGTGGAAGAAGTGACAGAAATCCTTAAAACGCTACCCAATGGAAAAGCACCAGGTCCAGACAGACATACATGTGAATTTTATAAAGCAAACGTTGATATTCTAGCCCCCCATCTGGTTGCAATGTATTGCAATGCATTTGGTCAGGCAACACTACCTCCCTCACTACGAGAAGCAGTGCTGATTGCCCTACTGAAACCTAATAAGGACCCAGAAAATTTGTGAATCCTACAGACCATTATCATTACTAAATGTAGATTCGAAAATACTAGCAAAGATTTTAGCAGTTCGCTTACAACCCCTGATGACAAATCTGATTTTACCGGACCAGGCAGGGTTTATACCAACAAGGGCGACCTCACATAACACCAGGCCACTATTTGCAGTATCGCACTACTTAACACCAAACACAAAGGCGGTTGCAGTCATGCTTGATGCCGCCAAAGCGTTCGATTCAATAGAGTGGTAATACTTGCTGACGATCTTACAACGTATGGGATTCCCACCCAAGGTTTATAACCTGGGTAACACTTTTATACACGAACCCTATCGCTAGGGTGCGTGTGAATGGATATATATCGGATACTTTTAGCATAGCCCGGGGCACAAGACAAGGGTGCCCTCTATCGCCATTACTATTCGCACTGGCGTTAGAACCACTGGCTTGCATCATCAGACAAACGCATAACCACTCAGCACTACACTTCCCCTTGCCGACCGTTACACATATCGCTATACGCAGATGATATGCTTCTATACATCCGAGACCCAGAACAGAACTTGAACCCATTACTGAGGGAATATATAAGATTCGGAAGACACTCAGGCTTGCAGATCAATTGGGATAAATCCCCCATAATCCCACTCACTATCACTACCACACCGCATACCACGGACTTCCCACTAGACTGGCAAACTGAAGCAATTAGATATTTAGGGGTCTGGTATAGCAGGGACCCAGAGAAAGTAATCCGCACCAACTACGGTAGAGTACTGGACAAGATAGAAGAAAAAATTGACAGGTGGATAAAGCTACCGCTGTAATTAGCGGATCGCATTGCAATAGTGAAGATGAACATTCTTCCTAAACTGCTGTACCTATTCAACAACATACCAATAACACCCCCGAAGACAGTATTCAAAAAACATAACATCGTTAGTCCTAAAACTCATCTGGGCGGGAAAACAAGCGCGCATAGAACTGAGGACACTGACGCTTCCATATGAAAAAGGTGGCTTTGGCGTTCCAGACTTCTACCTAAACTACCTATGTGCACAGGCACAGTACGCTGCTTACTGGTACCACACAACACCTTATTTAACACACACGGCGGTTGAGGAGGGGGATGCTATGCCGATACCACTAACAGCAATAACCACACATAAACGTCCACCACTACACTCGGCGGACATCAACACAATCGACACGACAACTCATGCTTGGAGAGCACTAAGGTGATTAGCACACAAGCTGCCACTATACGCACCTGCATTACCCCTACACGACCATCCTGAAGTATCGGTAACTAACGAAAAAGTGGGTATGGATCTATTGAAAAGCGTAGGAATAGATACGTTCGGAGACTTATATAAAAAGGGTGGATTTTGTCAAGTGGACGACTTGTCATACATAAGCAATCAATCCATGTTATTTCGATTTACTTATTACAGGCTACAGAGAGCTATTCAAGATCTATATCCAGACTATCCGGCTGAGCCACCAAGCCTGGAAGCGCTGCAGCTAATTTTAACATCCGCCAACACCACACACCTAGTATCCCGCCTATACACAGTTGCACAGCATGAGATCCCATACACTTCCACGAAAGCAATGCTAAGGTGGAACGAAGCTTTACCAGAACCGATATCAGAGAAAGCATGGTACACTACATGTACATTGATTAGACTACTCACACCAAATGGTAACCTACGCATCTTGCACCTAAAGTATCTACATCAAACATATCATACACCGGCGAAACACCATAAATATGGTATACGTGACAACGCTAATTGTAAAAGATGCGGGGACCAGAATGCAGACTTTGTACATTTAGCATGGAATTGTGGGAAAGTACATGACTATTGGGAGACAGTAACAGATATGCTTAAAAATATGGTGGGGGTGGAAATTGACTGCACCATGAAGATATGTTTATTGGGTCTCCTAACTACTGTCAAAGCGACGAAACGTAAATTCTGTGCAATTGCTCTGTTAATGGCTCTGCCTGGATGACTCGGAGCAGGGCTGAATAGAGCTTGGCTGAATTTACAGTAGTAGGAGGAGATTTCCTTGCACCTAAATAGGGCCTGTCTCCCCTGCACAATGCTGTCTACACTCCATTTGGTCATAGTGCACCAGTGATGACAGAACTGGTTTGGACTGCGCTCAGAGACCCTTGCACAAAGAAAACAAAGACATTTTGGGGTTTATGTATTAGACCTAAAACCCCAGAGACTTCGACTACTTCTGGAATCAAGAGGAACCGTTGCCAAGAAGAAGAGCTGGAGAAACAGCCCCTTTGCTGTGCGCTGTCTGGGGTTGGCCTGCAGTAGCAGTTTCCCCCAAGAAAAGGACAAGGACTTTGCTGTGTGCTGTACCTCCCTGCTTTAGGATGGTCTCTAGTAGAGCTTGCCTCCTGTTCTGAAGTCTCAGGGACACAGCGACTTCACCCCCAGCTTTCCTGAACTTCCTTGCTGGGAGTTCTGACTGGCGAAGACCTGCCTGTGACTGTGTTGGGCCTCTGGAGGTTGTACTTGCTGTTGGGAGCTGGAAAAGCAATACAACTACAAAGTAAATCGATGCATCGCTCTAGAAATTGTTTTTACGACGAAGCACCACTGTGTGAGAAGAACCTACATGCATCGCTGTGCCACTGCTGAAACCGATGCAGCACCTGTCGCTGCTGCCAGAACAGACGCTTCAAGGGATCGGGGCTAAAGAAACTGACGCAGCGCTGCTCAACGCCGCCGCATGAATCGCCGACGCATCCCGAATTTCCACTCATCGTATCTGTGCGCCAAGTTTTACAGCCGCATCACCCGCGGACCAGAATCGTCTCGGAATCGATGCATCACTTCCCCCTACAGACCGGATTTGACCCATCACAACTTCTGCGTGCACCAGAAGTTGAACTGTGGCATCACCTCCTCGTGGACTCAGGAACTGGCACATATCTGTTTTTCGATGCTTCCCATCTCTGCAGCTGTTTGACCTAGTGAATTTTGTCGCAACTACAGGTACTTTGAGAGAAATCACGCATCCATACTTTTCTTTTTTTCTTTTTCTTTTTTTCTTTATTTATAATTTCACAGCGAAAAAAACACATATACAGACAAAATATATCAATTGCAGTTCATAGGCATAAAAAATACAGCAAGAAAAAATAAATAAATAGATCAGCACTGATCATCATAATAAATATCACTAACCATATATGAGCAGGGACAAGCAGAAAAAAGGGGAGAGAAGCACATACAGAAATATGTAGGCTTTCAATCATATTATACATAATTCATTCATATCTACAAATATCAATCCTCATAATAATTACGGAAAACACCCCAAATTTTCTGACCCAGTTGTTTCCTCCTAGATCCCTTAACTGAAAAGAGACCCCATTCCAGTTTATATAAACTATAAATTTTGGCTCGCCATTGTTGAAAGACAGGTGGACTTTCCTGTAACCACTCAGTTGCTATACACAACCGGCTACCGTAATTGAAAAAAAAACAAAATGGCGATGTTGATATGATACATCCACCGCCCTGTCTGTAGGAATTTTCCCCAGTAACATCATAGCCGGTGTAATAACTAAAGGCGTTTTAATAACTAATGACAAGAACTTTTCAAAATCCGCCATAAAACTTTGAAGTTTACCACACCCAAAAAAAATATGTAAACTATCTGCGTCATCATCCCTACAGCGAAAGCATTTACCCTCATAACCACCCCCCCATTTTGCCATTTGTGCAGGGGTATAATATAAATCAAATAAGGTCCTAAAAAATTGGGCTTTTAAGTTTGCAGACATTAATGATTCTTTCGCCAACATAAGCATATCCACCATTTCAATTTCCGAGTATCCTAAAGCAGTAAACACTTCAACTTAACTTTATCAAGATCATCTGGTCTTCCCGAAAGTAATATATATATTTTTTTTTAAATATCTTTATTAGCATTTTCAGTGCAAAACAATAGAACAGGCATGTCATTATCCCTCCACAGTCCAAAACCCAGAGCCCCCCACAACCCCCCAGCACCCCAAATCTCTGCTAACAAAGGAATAACACCGTCAATATGGATTCTACAGTAGTCCCGCAGGCCAAAAATGCAATATGGTAACCTTCAATCTAAGACCCTCGTGTTCCCCCGATCCTTAGCACAGCAACGTTCTCAGAGACCGCAATGCAGCCCATGGTACTGGTGCCTTTTCCCCCATACTCTCCCAAATTTTTTGGGGCACCCCGTGCTTTATAAGTGACCCTCTCTGCGGCCATATACATGTCCAGGCCACCGCTGCAATCCTCCAGCCTCGGGCAGTCTGGTGCTTCCCACTTCCTGGCCACATCCCTCTTGGCCACCACTAAGGCCAGCACTAGGAAGATCAATTGTGGGCGGCTCACATCAACATCATTTGTCATTCCTAATAGGACCAACTTAGGGTCTGGCTGAAGAGTGGTATGTAGGAAGGTGGATACCTGACTATGGTCACCCCCATCTTTTTGCCTTGTGTTTTAGCTGGTTTTTGACATAGTTGGCCTGGGACCCTGCCAATCAGGACCCCAGGCCTACTGCTCTCTCTGTAAAATGGATTCCATGTACCTTAGGTGCATTTACCAATTGGTACTGGGCCACGTTATCAGACCCTGTAACTCAGGGCATAGGTGTACCCAGGGCCTACCAGGGGCTGCAGCATGTATTATGCCACCCCTGACTGGCCATCTAAATCTGACACAACTGGCTGCACGATAGCTGGGGCAAGGTGGTGTAATCACCCTTTGCTTTAGATATAGTATACCTATATCTAACCCTAAAATGGACACATATATTCCTATCAGTCACTCCTATGGCAGGCCTTAATAATCCTGAAGGCAGAGTGCTTGGAATTATGTGAGATGGTGCTCTGGCATGAGCTGAGCCCGTCTGCAGCTTGGGGAACCAAGTCCTAATAGCTGTTCTATGATAACGCGTACCATATACTCTTAAGTGCATTATAATCCTTGCGGTTATTTGCTATCTTTGGTATCGCTTTATCAAAACATGTCGAGTAAGGTGTCATACGAATTGGAATACTAACCCCTCGCCAATTCTGGCGACGGGGTTAGCATTCCACCCTTCTAGAGGGACACGACATGTATGTAACTGTGAACCCCGGTTAAAGTTAACTCGAGCCTCAGCATCACAAAATGGATGCTGCCACCACAGACACAAGTCTGACCCCCTGCAGCTGGGAGTCCTTCCAGCGAGGGGAGCTTGGACAAAGGGTTTCCTGTCAGGGGCGGTGTTAGCACCATCCCAGACAGGGTTTTGTGTATCCTAGGTAGGCATGGCTGAATAGGAAGGTGACTGAAAGTGGCACCCCGGTGCTCACTGTGCATCTGCCAGTTTGAACCAGTTCCAGGGGCACACCAGCCCCTGAGCTGGGGAAAGTCCGGTATGGGAGAGGGGTGTAACCACCCCCCTTCTTGGTCCCACCCATGGGCAGGACCTAGTCCCGTACCAGCCCCTTTCTTTAGTATAAAGGTGGGAGCGGGGACCCTTCCAAATTAGATCATCTTTGAATCCTGAAAATACTTTCTACGAAAGGAACTCAAGACTTCTTCTCAAGATTTCTCCCTTGTGACTAAGGAGTAGTCACCCTGCATCTGCGGGCACCAACTAAGAACACTGCGGTTTGCTGCACGTCCTTCCTCCGGAACCAGACCGACCAGACCGACGAGACCCGGCTTCCCTGGCACCTCTGACCTCTACCTACATCGTCAGCTCAGCTGAGATCCGTGGGTGTGACGAGACCTCGAGGGACCGGCCATCTTCAGAACTGCACGACGCTTATCCAGCACGACCGCCGAGGGATACTTGAGTGAGTGCTTTGGGGTTTGAGAAGCCCAAACCCTGAGCAGCTCCAGCACCGAAGTCCAGCCCCCCAGCATCCACGAGATCTGCGTGGGGCCCTTCTGCTCTTTGCTGCTCACCGCGTTGTCCGGCCACTTGCCCGCTGGCTTGTAGCCCTCTTGACGACGAACGACGACATCTCCATCGCTGGTCTGGTTGCTCCAGACTGGCCCTTGCTCCCCTCCAACAGAGGAGCACCCCGGACCCTCCTGGTCCACTCCAGACGCCATCTTGAGTCCACCGCGTGGGCTTGCATTTGCCAAGAGTTGTTGCCCCAATCCTGGGTCCAGCGACGTCGACAGCAGATACCTTTGTGGGACAGCTCGCACCTCCATCCTGGTCGCCGACAACGCCTCCTGGTCCGAGAGACTGCAGAGCCCAGCGTCGCCCACTCACCTGGTCGAGGTGACTTCGTCCGGTGCCATCCTGGTGCCCATCTAATCACTGGTTAGTGATTCAGAGCTTGGTCCCCTCTGCTTACAGGTATCCTCCATCACCGATCCAGGCTTGGATCATCACTGGTCGCCTGCCAGCAACTTGTTCTTTCAGGCTCCATAGACTGCAACGAGGATTCCCGACGTCTTTTCAGCCCTATGCAGCCGCAGCCCCTGGCCTAGGTAACCTGAGCATTTCGGTGCTCCAGCATAGCTTAACTATCTAAGTGTCTAGATCCTTTTTCGTTTCAGCTCTACCTATTTGGATTCGTCCGATAACACTAACTTTACGAAATCTAGCATCCATAGACTTTGTCCCGCATCCCGCGTGAGAGTGCACACTCTGCACCCGATCTCCCTAGGCCTCCTGCTCGTAATCTGAAGGTTCAGTAGTCCAGTCCTAGCGATCCTAAAGCCTTTGAGACTAGTTACTTACCTGCTAGTATTTCGCATTCCACTTTTAGAGTATATGGTTTTTCGTGCCCCTTGGGCATTTGTGTAAATTGTGCGAGTTTCAGAAATTCTTTAAGAGCTTTGTATTGTGCTTAGCGCCCTGTCCTCATAAAGAGTCCAGGGCTGTTGTGTTCTAAATAAATATACTTTTATTTTCATAACAACTTGCGTGGTGTCCTTTCACTTGGTGTTCAAGGGGTATATGTGATTGTATAACAGCTGGCTTAACACGCCCTCTAGAGTTTAGCCTAAAGACTGCTTTTGTCCATGCTACTAGGATAGCTGGTCTATACGGTTGACTTACAACCAATCATCAATAAGGGTTGTTTGGACTAATACATAGTGATCACTAGAATAGTGAGCACTGCATATCAGGCCAACTTCTCACAGTGGTCTCCAGCACCGCTCTCAATTCACAGAGTACTTCATCCCAGAAAACCTGGATGTTCGGGCATGACCAGATAGTGTGGAAAAAATCTCCTCTCTCAAACCCACAGCGCAAACAACAGGGGTCAGGCACCATCCCAATTTTATGCAATGTCATCCTGTCAAAATAATTCCTGTGGAGCACCTTGAATTGTATCAATCGTAAGCGAGATTTAATCGTTACTTCACGTGGATGCATTAGTACCGTTCCCCAATCTAACTCATCCATATCCCCCACATCTCTCTCCCAAATCTCCCGCAATTTCACTAGCCCATTAGGCATATTATTCATTAACGTCCTGTATGTGAGGGAGACCGCCTTGTGCAGGATCTGTTCCTGTAGGAGGCGACCCTCCAGCGGAGAATATTCCAGGAGTGGGTCGGCCAATACTGCCTCTGCCCTCCAGGCGTGTCTCAATTGTGCATACCTAAAAGCCTGTGTGGGACCAAGACCATACTCCCTCCTCAGCTCCGCAAACGATTGCCGCTCTCCCCTCTTCCTCACATCTCCCAGAGTAGTAATACCTATTGCATCCCAGGCCCCAAAGCCCTTCAGTTTATTCAGTTCCTTGATCCAGGCACACTTTCACAGGGGAGTCTCACGAGTGGGTTTGCCCTGCCACCCCGTAGCCCTTGTTGCCTTAGCCCACGCCCCCAAAGTGACCCGCGTAGCCGGAATCAGCCTGTCCCTACCCCTGCCCCCATACAAGAAGTGCATAAATGTATGTGTGCCCATCGAATGCCGTTCCAGGGCATAACTGGGGTGATGTGCAGGTGCATGTATCCATTCGTTTATTGGGGTCAAATGTTCTGCCCAATAGTAGGCTTCTAGGCTGGGCAGAGATATACCTCCACCTTATTGATGCCTCTGCAAGGTAGACAATGCTACTCAGGGCTGCTTCCCCATACACAGAAATGCGCGCACTTCCGCGTGCAGGTCCCGGAAACCTGTCTCCGAAGGGGGAAATATTCATTTTGGAGGGCATATAAAAATGTTGGTAAAGTGATCATTTTGAACATGGCCGCTCGGCCCAAGAGCGTCAACGGGAGCAGTCTCCACCGTGCAGCGTCGGCCGAGAAGCTGGTCCACACTCTCTTAATATTCTTAACATAAGAGAGGGCACCGTTGTGGTCACAAATATCCCTAAATACTTAAAGCCCTCCCTTGTCGTCTGGAGCTTCTCCGGAAGGGCAGGCCAGCCCTCTCTGTCCCTGGAGTCATATAGGACCGATTTGTGCCAGTTTATCGGATATCACGCCCGGGCTCCATATCTAGCCAGCTCTGCGAACAGCGCTGGGATAGTACTTTGCGGATGCGTGATGTAAAGAAGGATGTCATCCGCATACAGGAATATTTTCTCATGCGTGGTGCTCCCCCTACCCAGGCGAAACCCCGTGATCCCCTCGTTTTGGCGAATTGCACAAGCGAGTACCTCTATGGTCATGGCGAACAATAGAGGGGATAAAGGGCACCCCTGCCTAGTGCCTCGTCGAACCAAAAAGTCCATAGACAATACTCCGTTTACCCTGAATCGTGCTCTGGGGTCCGTATACAGCAGACTCACCCATTTCCTAAACTTTGGCCCAAACCCAAACCTAACTAAAACCCCCTCCAGGAAGGGCCAGTGGACAGCGTCAAAAGCCTTTTCGGCGTCAAGGGACAAGAAAAGGTGGGGGTCCTCGCGGTCACAAACCTCCAGTAGCCAGTTGTGCGTCCGCCTGAGATTATACCGGGTTGCCCTATCCGGGAGGAAGCCCGTCTGATCCAGGTGAACCAGCCCGGAGATAACCCCCCCCGGAGGCGAAGAGCTAAGAGCGTCGCAAGGAGTTTGACCTCCACATTCAGTAGGGAGATGGGCCTATAGGACGCGCATTCCTCTGCAGGTCTGCCTTCTTTATAGACAGGGACAATCGTGGCTTGGCGGAGGTCCAACGGTAGTTTACCCTCCTCCACGGCGTCCTCGAACAGGCCCAGCAGGTGACGGGCTAGCAGGGCTGCCGTCTTCTTAAAAAATTCAGCTGGGAAGCCATTGGGACCCGGAGATTTCCCCACCCGAAGCCTTGACAGCGCCTCTCTGACCTCCTCTATTGTAAATTCCGCTTCCAGGCTACATTGGTCCGCCTCGGCGAGTTCCAGGAGGTCTATAGGGGACATATACTGCAGCGCATCCTCTACCAACCCCAATGCTCTGGCCTCATAGAAGGCGCCATAATAGTCCGCGAAGGCCTCCGCTATCCTGTCGTCTGTCTGCACCCAATTTCCCAGGCCATCCTGCACTCTCTCTACCCACCGTGCATCCCATTCCTTCCTGCTAAGCCATGCTAACAGCCTACCAGACTTGTCTCCGACGTCATACAGGCGATGCCGCGTCGCCAGGGCCTGCGCCTTTGCCTCGCCCGTCACCAGGTGCCCATACTGGCGTTGCGCTTCCAACAATTGTCGGAGGATAATTGAGTCGCCCCCGGTGCGGTATTGGCAGTCCAGAGCCCGGATCCGCTCTTCAAGCGCGGTCACCTCCTCCTCTGCTTTCCTCCTCTCACCTTCCACCCTATTCTGGGCCCTATCCCGCAGAACCGCCTTAAGCGCTTCCCAAAGCATCACCCGGGACTGCACCGAACCCTTGTTTTCGGCTAAGTACACATTCACGTCAGCCCGAAGGCCACGGACGATGTCCACACTTTGGAGATCCCAGGCCGCCAACCGCCACGTATCTGACTTCGGCTTCCCCCGGCCTTCCCCAATATCGGCTAACAGAGGGGAGTGGTCTGATATGCCCCTCGCTTGTCTGTGACTTGCGGCATCCCCCTGGCCATAAAGATATAATTCAACTGGGAGTAGACCCTATGCGCCCCAGAAAAGAAGGAGAAATCCGCTGCCTCTGGGTGTCGCCACCTCCACACTTCCGTGAGGCCCAGCGTTGCCATTGTCCTTGCTAGCAGTGTAATAGTCAATGGTCTGATCCCCCCTCCCGTCCTGTCCCTAACGGGGTCCATAACATCATTGAAATCTCCCCCCCCATGATTTGGATTGTGTCGGACGTTGCAACTAGGATATCCGCAACAGCTTTCAATGTGCCTGCTTGCAATTTGGGTGGGGCGTATACCGAAAGGAGTGTGTAGTCTCTCCTCCTCCATCGCCCCCTCACCCCCATGTACGTCCCCTGTGGGTCCACCCATGTCTGTGTAATGTGAAATGGAGGCTGCTTCCAGAAGAGGACTGCCACCCCCCTAGAGCCCTAAGTGAAGCCTGCATGTGCCAGTGTCTGATATTGCCCTCTAGCAAGGACATTACAATGAGTGCCCTGTAGGTGAGTTTCTTGCAATAGAATCGCATCTACTTTCAGTCTCTTAATGTAATTGTTTACTAATCCCCTCTTTATTTTGCTGCCTAGGCCATTAACGTTCCACATCAAAATCTTCAGCCTCCCGGGGGATGGGTCATTCCTTGGCGGAACTATCATCATCCCATCTCATCAAACTGTGTCCCAAAGGGGCCATGATGTCAGCCCATAGAGTCAGCACCTCCGTAGTGACATGACATGCAAAAACAGTTCCCCCCTCAAACTCCCGTCCCTCCCAGAGAGACTAACAATCAGACCCTCTCCCCACCCAACTCCCCAAAACTGGATACAACTCCCCCCTTCCCCACTCCCCCCGCCCCACCTCCTCCCCCGTCTGTCCCATTCCGGCCTAGTGGCACAAAAGGACTTGTCCGGAGGAAAGGGTCTGTCGCCCACCCTCGAAAAACCCCCTTAGAACTCCAACCCCAAAGAAAAATTGGAGCCCCGAATTCCCTTCTCAATTAGTCACTAACACCAATAGACAATGTTCTGTCCAAAACAAGGAATCAAAGAAATAGTAAAGAAGGAAGGAAATGCAGGGAGGGGTATGCTAACTTGCATGTAGTTCGGTCTCAAGCCTGCATCAGCCATGTCCCAGAAGTTCCCACTTCACGAATGTGAGTCTTGGAGGTCGCCTGGGGATGCCGTGGCCCCTCCGCCCGCTTCCTTCTCCAGCTCGTTGATTGCCACCACCAGGGGATGCAGCGACGGAGTCCGTGCCTCCTCGTCATCAGAGGAGCGCCCACCCGTGTCCTCCTCCCCCTCAGACCTTGCATTCCGCGCCAGACAGCTGTATCTGGAGCCGGTGTGCACAATCCGTACTGGCGAAGACGAGTTCCTCCGGATTCTTCGGTTTGAGTTATGTGCCGGATAGGGAGTCGACTGCTGCCTCCTAGCGCCACGGGATTCCCTGGGTCTCTGGGATCTCTGCTGCCTCCACTGTGCCCCCTCCGCCGGCCTACTCGGCCCGGGCTCTCCCCTGACCTCCAGGTCCCGTCGCAGAGGGCGCTCCTCCAGCCGCTGCCAGGCGTCGTCCGGATGAGTAAAGAAGTGCGACTTTCCCTGGAAAATAACTTTCAACATCGCAGGGAAGAGGAGCATGTATTGCATCCGTAGGTCTCTGAGCCTCGCTTTTACTTGGTCGAAGGAACGCCGTTGTTTCTGGACCTCCTGACTGTAGTCCGGAAAAATCATGATGGACACATTCTCTAGTCTGATCTCCCCAAGTCTACGGGCCTCTCACAAAATTGTGTCACAGTCCGCAAAGTTAAAAAAAATTGGCTATCACGGGCCTCGGCCGGGCCCCCTCCTGTGGTTTTGCGAGTAATGTGCGATGCGCCCTCTCTATGATGAAGCAATTAGAGAAGCGCGCCGTCATGAAGGTTTTCAGGAGCCACGCGTGTAGAAAGTCCTCCATGTTGTTCCCTTCGATTCCTTCCCTAAAGCCCACAAAGCGGAGGTTGTTGCGGCGGGCCCTGTTTTCCGCATTGTCCACTTTCCACTGAAGGCTTTTATGGGAGGCCTGAAGGTCCGCCACCTCTTTCTTGAGCCCTCGGATAACATCCTCTGCGTCTCCCAGCCTAGTCTCAGCAGCAGTCACTCTCTCTGTCAGATTTCGGAAGTCCTGACGCAATAGCATCACCTTTGAGCCCACCTCTCCGATTTTGACCTCAAGGGCCGCTCGCGAAGACTGAATGTCATCTCTTGAAGTCTGGATGGCCCCCCATTAGCAAAGCCGTGTCCAAACGTGGGGGGGAGGTAGCCGCCTCCGCTGCGAGTGGGCCCGTGGCGTACCTATCCAAGGTCACTTGCTTCGGGGTCCGAGCCGGTGCCTCCCTTTTCCACATCCTGGGTAGCTGTGAGGGGCCAATGTCCACCGCCCCGCAAAGCTGCAAGCACCGGCCCCCTAGCATGGGCCGCCCAACACACCGCCACTCCTGGCCACCTCCGCTGGTGCAAGGCCAATGCCCACCACCGGGCCTCCCAGCTGCCACCTCCGTCTACACAGGGCCCAGCCTGCCCCTCCACAGTAATCCGGCCAGGCCTCCAATGAACGTACTCCCGTCAGGGCGCAGGTCGCAGCTGTACACTGCCCAGGATCCCCAAGCTGTGTATGGGCCTCCGAATTGCAAAGGCCGCCTCTCCAAGTAGTCGGATCAGAGTCGGCTCGCCGCAGCTACCGGGAGGCTCAACCTAGTCGGCCATGTTGCTGGCTGCGTCCCCCCCCCGAAATTAATATTTGATATAGGACTCCAATTTTAACCTGTCTTCTAACCCCTTCTACCACCATATTTGTTTGCATACCCACATTTAGGCGAGCCAGAAAATCGCGATTTTGAAGAAACTTAAAAAATTTGGTTCTAGGAAAAGCCAACTGGGCCATTATTTCCTCGAATGATTTACAACCCCCATTATCCAGATAGAAATCCCCCAAAATTCCAACCCCTTTCCTCTGCCACTTTAATGACATTTCATCTGAGAACATACCTGGTAGAAGCCTGTAGGCCTTAAAGGGTGTATAGTAAGACATTTTTGGCATTGCAGTTGTTTTGAAAGTCCATTTCCAAACTTTAAATGGGCTAATCAATACTTTAAAACGCGTACGCTTATAATAACTGCCATTCAACTCAATAAATAAACATTGCTTCGCTATTGGGCCAAATATTATTTAAAAAATAGTAGGGGCAATAGCCCTATTAGCAGCCGTCTCCCCCGTGATCATTACCCTCATTTTTAACAAAAAACAAGTAACATAATAGAAAACAAATCCGGCACTGACATGCCTCCCCTATCAATGGGCAATGTCATGAATTTCATTGCCCGTATAGGTCTACCTGGGCTCCAGATGAATTTGCCACACATTGATTGTAAGTACTGTAACCTTTTTTTAGAAATTTACAAAGATATTGAGCGGAATAGGTACAAAACCTTTGGTAGTACATTCATTTTGACAATATTGCACTGGCCAATAATAGAGAAGTATAATCGTTCCCACCTTTCTAATGAGCTCTTAATTTTGAAAGTCAACGCGTTCCAGTTAACATCCACCAATTCAGTCATATTTGCTCTGATCTGGATCCCTAAATAGGTAACTTCTCTTACAACCCTGTCATCATGCCATACTAAGCTGTCCGAGCATAAAATCTGCATCTCTGATTCATTAAGTTTATAGCCTGTTATACTACCAAACTCTTTAGCCAGTCACTCAAGTTCTCCAATAGCAAGTGCAGGATTCACTGTAATTACAGCGATATCATCCGCATATGCAAACACAGAAAAACAATAACCAAAAATTCGATAAAGTGGAATAAGGACACTCCGAGACAGTTGTTCAATAAAGGGTTAATGTACAGGACAAACAAAAGAGGGGAACAGGGGCAACCCTGGCGGGTTCCCCGGCCTATACTCAACGAATCAGAAAGCAATCTCATAGCAGATATTTTAGGCTTAGGGGCTTCATAAAGAGACTGTAAAGCAACAATACATTTCTGGCCAAAACCCAATGTATCCATAAGTCTCCACATATAGCCCCAATGCACACGATCGAACGCCTTCTCAGTGTCAAGTAAAATAAGCGCTAACTTACTTTTCTCCACTCCTACAATGTCAAATAAAGTTATGACTTTATTTACATGATCAACCATACCTCTTTTTGGTATAAAACCGTGTTGATATTGGGACACTAGGGGCGTTATAACATTAGCCAATCGATTAGCCAAAATCTTGGAATAGATTTTGTTATCAGCATTTAGTAATGATATTGGGCATAAGATCCAACCAAATCCGGAGCTTTACCTTTCTTGCAGAATACTGCAATCGTAGCATTCAACCAAGATTTAGGAGGATATCCCAACTGCGCCATCTGCATAACTTTAAGCAGCTCATCTTTGATAATATTAAAAAACTGCCTATAGACCTCCCCGGGGATTTTATTGTGCCTGCTGCCTTACCTAAAGCCAAACTTTTCACTGCACTTTCTAGTTCCAGCATAGTGATAGAGGATTGCAATTCTTCTAGTTTTAAAGGATCTAATAGTTTCAACCCCTCCTCCAGCGTTTCTGTTCATTCCCCTTCTCCCTCCACCCCATTCTGCTGCATGTATAACTCAGAGTAAAACTGCTGAAAGATCTTTAGAATCTGGTGAGGTTCAGATTGCGATACCCCATTCACATCTCTCAACGCCCGAATATTTCTAGCCGACTCCTTCATCTGTAACCGTATCGCAGGCTGCTTCCCTATTGATTCACCAAATTCATGGCTATGTGTCCTAGATATTAAGTGCCTCCTAGCGTTCTCTGCGCTCCAGAACCCCAAAACATTAGCCCTCTCCTTCGCCACCTCATCCTCTAATTCCGATAAATCGTTCAGACATATGGCGATCCCCTTGGTTAGTGAAGTTTCAGCCGCAATCAAGCGGTCATAAAACGTCACCAATTCTTTATTGATCTGCTTTTGCTGCCATGACCTAAAACTTATACATTCCCCGCGGAAGCACACCTTAAAGGTGTCCCAGACTATACAAACAGTGGCAGTTCCATCATTATTCCTAAAAAAAGTCTGAATCCACCTATCCATATGCTCCCTAAATTCCACATTTAGACCTAGTTTCCGATCATATGTAAAGTTTAAACATTTAGGTCTTCTAAAGCAGCCCATTAGTTCAAGCCCAATTGGAGCATGGTCCGATGTAATCCTTGGATATAGACGTATTGTAGCCCCACCCAATAAAGAAACAGGTACAAAGAAATAGTCAAGTCTTACCAAGTCTGGCTGTTTGTGTATTGATTGCCTGGTTTTTGAGTGACAGGGGCTGGGGATGTGCATTCACTGTAGACAGCCACTGGGGGGGGGGGGGTTGAGGTGTGCCTGGCTCTGCCTGGATGACTCGGAGCAGGGCTGAATAGAGCTTGGCTGAATTTACAGTAGTAGGAGGAGATTTCCTTGCACCTAAATAGGGCCTGTCTCCCCTGCACAATGCTGTCTACACTCCATGTGGTCATAGTGCATCAGTGATGACAGAACTGGTTTGGACTGCTCTCAGAGACCCTTGCACAAAGAAAACATAGACATTTTGGGGTATATGTGTTAGACCTAAAACCCCAGAGACTTCGACTACTTCTGGAATCAAGAGGAACCGTTGCCAAGAAGAAGAGCTGGAGAAACTGCCCCTTTGCTGTGTGCTGTCTGGTGTTGGCCTGCAGTAGCTGTTTCCCCCAAGAAAAGGACAAGGACTTTGCTGTGTGCCGTGTCTCCCTGCCTGAGGAAGATCTCCAAGGGCTTGAGTAGAGCTTTCCTCCTGTTCTGAAGTCTCAGGGACACAACGACTTCACCTCCAGCTCCCCTGAACTTCCTTGCTGGGAGTTCTGACCGGCAAAGAACTGCCTGTGACTGTGTTGGGCCTCTGGAGGTTGTACTTGCTGTTGGGAGCTGGAAAAGCAATACAACTACAAGAAAATCGATGCATCGCTCTAGAAATTGTTTTTACGACGAAGCACCACTGTGTGAGAAGAACCTCCATGCATCGCTGTGCCACTGCTGAAACCGATGCAGCGCCTGTCGCTGCTGCCAGAACCGACGCTTCAAGGGATCGGGGCTAAAGAAACTGATGCAGCGCCGCTCAACGCCGCCGCATCAATCGCAGATAAATCCCGGATTTCCACGCATCGTATCTGTGTGCCAGGTTTTCCTGCCGCATCACCCGCATCAGAATCGTCTCGGAATCGATGCATCACTTCCCCCTACAGACCGGATTTGACCCATCACAACTTCTGCGTGCACCAGAACTGTGGCATCACCTCCCCGTGGACTCAGGAACTGGCACATATCTGTTTTTCAATGCTTCCCATCTCTGCAGCTATTTGACCTAGTGAATTTTGTCGCAACTACCGGTACTTTGAGAGAAATCAAGCATCCATAGTTTTCTATGGCCCCAGTTGTTTGAAACCTTTAAAAAGTCATATTCTTATTACATGCATGTTGGATGTTTGTCATTTGGTCTTGTTGAGTTTAGATAGAGATACTTTATTTTTTTCTAAACTGGTGTGGTGTCCATTTGTGGTTTTATCAATGTATTACTGTGTATTTTGAATATAAATACTTGGCACATTGCCTGTGTGATAAGTCTGTCTGTTCATGCCAAGCTACCCAGGGGGTGATAAGTGTGCATCCCCCTTACCCTTACCCCTGACTAGAAGCAAGTGTCCCTATTTGGACAAAGGTACATACTTCTGCCGACTAGAGACCCCCATTTCTAACAGTGCTCTTGCGAGAGCTTGCCCACCTGATGGGTCTCTTATCATCCATCCAGGCCATATTTCCAGGTCCCCTGCATTACCACGCCCTTCAGCGATTTAAAGCAGTACACTTATTCTCAGTTGGTCACCCTCTCAGAGGATACACAGGAGGAGATCTGTTGGTGGCTTTCCCACATTGAAGCATGAAACAGAAGATCGATTTTTGGGTGGATCCCAGACCTCATTATTGAATCATAAGGCAGCAGGTCAGTCTGAGGCGCTCGGTGTGGTGAGTTTTCCACAGGCAGGTTGTGGTCTCCTTAAAAACAGAGATTACACATTAACTGTTTTTAGCTTTTGGCTGGGTCCTTTGCGGGCCGTTGCTAGATCTGAGACAAGATTCAGTTGTGTGTCCTACTAAAGATGGACAACATTTCGCCTATCAGGTTTATAAATCATCTAGGAGGCACCAGATCTAAGGTACTCTCTGACCTAGCGATCATTTTTTGGCCTTTTAAATGGCTGATGTAATAAAATTGAAGAAAGCTTTAAGTTTAATCCTCACCTCCAAGTCTATAATAGAATTGAAACTTTACTTTACAATAGCGAGGGGATTTTTCATTCGCCTACTCTTCCTTCCTTGCTGGTTTTTTTCAGGCAATTAAATAAATGAGTAGTCTCAGGAGGGAGCATACTGTTCCATCCTAGCCGAGAACTTTCCAGAGGCAATGAGCCTCTAGAGGAAGACAATGAGCTTGTTGAGCACTCAGGCAGTAGCTGGGAGTTCTTGTGGTCTAGACTGCCCTGTTTTTTTTGCTGTCAAGGTCATCCCGGGGGGTGGCTGCTTGGAGCAGAGGGTAGGAAAGACAGCAGCTTGACCACAGAGTTTTGCATTGGATGAAAGATGTCAAACTAGGGCTTCTTCCTCTCATACGTAATGGACTCCATATATTGTAAAAGAGAGGCGTTATCAAGCCTTTTTAAATACCCTTTCAAAGATGGTCTTCAGCCCATAATTATCTGCATGAAGTTTCCCAATTCAAGATGAAGATGAAACCTTTACTGTGTTAACGCTTGCAGTTTGAATCATACAAAAAGAGTTAATTAAAGATTGAGGGATGTATTGCACTACCTTTGTTTTCTGATGTTTCGTTTCATTCATTTCCCACTTGCTATTAATTTTGTTTCTGATTTTTTCATCCTTGCGGTCTGAATTCCTTTTGGATTTATTACTTGATGTCTTTTTAGTAATGTTTCCTCTTCTTTGATGTTATGGAGTGTTTGGTGCCTTGCAGATCTTCGAACAACGACATGATTGCCAAAAGGTAGGTGGTTGCCCTTTATGGTTTATCCCTCTTAAAAGGGACTCTCTTAAGGGGACACTTGATACCTTTCACTTGTACTTTTAAGTGAAGGGTGGTAAAGTTGCTAGTCACACTTTCTTCTGGAAATAAAGAAGGAAACTTGACAAACTTTCACAGAATCCAGTCCCTGACCAATCTTTTGCATTTCACCGTTGGCTGAGGAGTGCTCACATTATCGTCTTTATGGAATAGACTGGTGAGGGATTTAAGGTTAGCAAGTGGGAGTATTCTTATATTGACAACAATGATAGTTGAAAGCAGTCATTAGTGAGTCATTAAGTTAAATGAAGATGAGAGAAGCACAAGTTCAAGGTCATTATGAAGTTGACTTATATATGAGAGTAGGCTCTGGGTGAGAGCTTTTTCTTGGTTATGTTTGATGCTCTAAGGTCTTAGAGTAGTGGAAGTGGTGAGAGATTTAGGATGAGAGAAATGCTCTGTATTTAGAAATATATGGAGAATTTCTGCTCTCTCCGTGCGCTGGTGCACTGTTTGCTGTTGAGCGCTAATACAGGCAACTCTGCAAAATAGTGTAAGGGTGCCTATGTTACCGGTAGGATTGTTTTATGCAAGAAGGGACATGTTCCTGCGCCAAAAGAATCCTAACAGACCTTTTGTTTTTCCTATGCAGTACATGTGAAAAGAGGAAATAATGAGGATAAATAAAGATATTGCTCCTTGCTACGGCTCACTGCGGAAGCATATCATTTTGACCATTTCCCAGGTTTACTAGCTGTAGTAAATCTGAGAAAGCACCAAAATCCATGGGTGTATGGATGGGACCACCCATGCTCCACCCATGGAATGCCTCAGAAGTTGAAATGTAACATAAGCGTTACATTTCTGTACAAAGCCACCCAAGGCCTACAAATCAGGACTTGCGTGACTTTGTAAATGCCAAAAAGTCTTTGTGTTGCCTTGCATCACCTTGCGCGATGCAAGAGTAATGCAAAGGCTTAGTAAATCTAGGCACTGCGTGTTTGAGAGGCAATAAGTAGAAAAGGATACACAGGTTGAGGAGAGGTGGTTTGGTAGTCAGAATTACAGAGTAGAATTATGAGATGATTGTGGTAACTCAATGAGGTGTTATTGAACAACAATATGTATACCAAAAGTAAAACACAATGTTTGTCATACGTTCTACCCTTTTTTTGCCAGTTTATGACATACTCATAAATATTCTGTTATCCTTACACCTCACCAACATGGTGCCCACTTCACCAACACCAAAGCTCCCAATACTAATTTCCTGTGATTTAACTGATCATCGTTTTGTCTTATACCACAGTTTTATATTAATCTATTTTTATAGCATAATATACCATCTCAGTACTCATTTCACATTTGCACTGCACACTACAATATGGTGCCCGAAGTCCGGATCCATTTTCAATCCTGCTTCCTTTCTTAAGAAGCATGATATTTTAGCTTCTACTGCAGCCCCGGCAACAAAGGCAGAACAGGTTAGAACCAGTCAATTCTCCTTCAGCCGACTAACAATATTTGTATTTGCTGTACAGTAGGGTCCATTTACAATACTGATCTTAAGCTTCAGTTTTTACTTTTAACTTCCAGCTGATTAACTCCAAGTCTTTAGCTGTACACCACTGCAAGAATTTGGGTTATTGGTTGACGGGGTGGAAGCCCCAATAAGGCAATAACCACAATCCTTGCCAGGGTGAACCACAAAAGTCACTAAATTAACCTGTACTTAACCCGCTGGTAGCTTGGTACAAAGCAGTCAGGCCTACCATGGAGGCAAAGTTTAAAGTATTTATATAACACACAAGCAGTAATAAAGTGAAAACACAACAGGAGAAAAAATCAAAAACTAGTTCAGAAAAATAGAGTACATTTTTATAAATAAAGTGATACCAAAACAACAAAATTCCAAACAGTAGAACCGAAGATATGTAATGTCAACGTTTTAAGTAAGTATGGAACTTAAAACCACAAAGTGCCAGCGATCATCTTGTCGTGCTCAGCCGGGGGAAAGTCAGAAGTTCAGGTCAATCGTGATGGAGCATGGGCCAGATACCGGGACCAGGTTAGTTCTGCTGAAAAAGTTACAGTGTCAAAGTCTGGCAAAAAGAGCAGGCAGGCATCGCAGATGGTCGCATTAGCATTCACAGAGTGCTCTCATTGCTGAAGTGCGAAGAGCAGATCTCGTGTTGCCAGTCATCACTGGTGGCTGTTGTAGCGCAAAGAGTCTGGTTCACTGGGGCCCTACATTGGCGTCGTCACAGGCAGCAGAGCCTCTGTGCGAACAAGCTTGTTCACTGATGCAGAGACTATATTTCCTCTTTTCTTGAAGAACAATACATTTTGATGCCAGCCAAGGGTCGAGGACCTGGGGAGGCACCCCTTGGAAATCAGAGACTCACGCTAGCAGAAGCTATCAGGGCTTACGAAGGTCCAGTTGCAGAGCCAAGCAGGTCCAATTGCAGCTGGTCAGCTGGTCAGTTGCAAGGAGGAGGCCTTTGGAGGTTGCTGTGTTCCTGTAGCTCGGAACAGGCGATAAGCTAACTGACTCTTAGAGTCACATAAGTTAGCCTAGTATAAAGGGGGCAGGTCCAGTCTTCCTTCTCGGAGAGCAGGGCAGGCCTCAAGCAGCAGGGCAGACCTCTGAGGAAAAAAGGCAGGAATTTTTCTGTAATGTCTACAGTGTCTTGGAGAGTGGTTCTGGAGATCCAATATCTATATTTATTTAGCCTTTAGAGTGAGGTGAATCTTTATGTTACCCCCTACATCAGCTTCTGGAGAGTTCTTCCCTTCCCCTGTCAAGGTTCCAAGACGTCTGGGGTGACAAAAGACTAGTGGCAGGTTCCTTTGTGTGTGCAGGAGGTAAAGCCCTTTGAAATGTAAGTGGGGCTGGGTATAGCTCTGCCATCAACTATCCTGTCAGGATGGCCCATTGTGTTCATACCTAATCCTCAGTGTGGCTCACTGGTTAGAGGCGGCAGACCCGAGAGCAGAGGACGGCCCGGGACCAGGGTTCGAATCCCGGCGCGGCAGGTTTCTGGACCAGGGTCAGCGGACTCGATAATTCTCTCGCCTCGGTGCCCACTCTGATCAGCGATCACACTCGGCAACTCTGGGCATTAGCTTGCCTCATCTTCACTAACGGCCCCACCAGACCGCCGGGGATGCCTGGTTTCACCCTGGAGATACCCATTAAGGGACCATCTCTCAGGGAATCCAGGAAGGGTTTTGCAGCGGTCGAAGCGCCTTGGGACCCTCCGGGTAAGTAGTGCGCTATATATGTTATGTTATGTTATGCGTTTTTATTTGGCGCACAGATGCTCCAGCTAAGGATCGTCCTGGCGCCCGACAAGGCAGCTGCACAACACAACTAAAACAAAAAACAGACATATGTATACCAACTAAGGAAATAAAAAGGTTTTAACCGCGCGGCGAAAGGAAAGCAGATCTCTCATAGCGCGAATCGCCGGGGGCAAGGAGTTCCAAAGGGCAGCCGCGCGCACTCGAAACGAGCGTCCTCCGGCTCTACTCCGCTTGAAGCGCGGCACAACGGCCAATTCAAGGTCTGCAGATCTTAAGGGACGCGCTGGGATGTAGTTGGCAAGGAGGGCCGTAAGGATCGTTGCTGGGGACCCCTTCAGAATCTTATAGGCGACGCAGAGGACCTTAAACTGGATCCGCTGGGCCACCGGAAGCCAATGCAGTGACCGCAGGGTACTGGAGATAGGACAGAATCTTGGGAGGCCTACCACCGCTCTAGCTGCGGCGTTCTGAATCCTCTGTAAGCGCCCGATCTCTGCCTGATTCAGACCAGCCAACAGGGAACTCGCATAATCCAGCCTGGAGATGACAGTGGCTTGGATCATGAGTTGCCTGGTGGGGGCATCGAAGAACTTGAGCACAGGACGGAGCCCGCGCAGGATGCCAAAGCAGCATGCTGCCGTGCGTTTGGTATGGCACACAAACGTGAGGGAAGGGTCCAGCCAGACCCCGAGGTTCTTAAGCTCGGCGAATGGGATGGGAGCAGGACCCAAATCCCCCGGCCACCATCTCTCTCCCCACAGCTCCGGCTGTCTGCCAAAAACCATGACCTCGGTCTTACTAGCATTCAGCTGGAGACAGTTGGACGTCATCCAGCTGGCGACCGCCCTCAGTCCTTGTTGAAACCTGGGGGCATCGACTTCGGCATCCCCGCTGATCGTGACCGCTAGCTGGGTGTCATCGGCGTATGACACCATGGTCATACCCCATTGCCTGACAACCTCAGCTAGCGGCCTTACGTACAGATTAAACAGCGTAGGGCTCAGCGAGGAGCCTTGGGGGACCCCCAGGTTTAACGGATGGAATTTGGACTGGTAGCGTGGGACGGTCACGCTAAAGGCCCGGTTGGTTAGAAACGACCGGAACCACTCAAGAGCGGTACCGGTGACACCAGCCTCCTCTAGGCGCAGCAGAAGGATAGGGTGCGAGACGGTGTCAAAGGCAGCGCTTAGATCTAATAACACAAGCGCTGCCGTTTGTCCCGCGTCAAGCACGGAACGGAGATGCTCCACCATATAAAGCAGAGCCGTCTCCGTGCTATGACCAGCCCTAAACCCATTCTGCGTTGCGTCGAGGATATCTGCGCGGCAAAGATGTTCCGAGAGGACGGCATTTACATGCGCCTCCATAACCTTAGCCGGCCACGGCAAGAGTGAAATCGGCCGATAGCTCTCTGGCTTGCTACCGTCCAGGCTGGGTTTCTTAAGAATAGGCCGAACCATGGCTCGCTTCCACTTCAGTGGGACCTCGCCAGATGTTAACGACGAGTTGATCAAGGAACATAGCGATGAGATATCGTGTACCGCTAGGTCCTTGAACACATCAGGGCAAAGTGGATCCTCTGGGGACCCAGACTTCACTCTGCGGGCCAATGTGTCTAGGCTATCTGATGTTAACATAGGTAAGGAATGTAGTCCCTCAGATGGTAACGGCTTAGAAGATGGATTAGCCGAGGGAGTGACCAACGGAAAGGCCCGATAGATGGCATTCACCTTTTCCAAGAAAAACTCTGCCAATTTTTCACAATGCTCAACAGAGCTCTGGTGTGTCGTTGTGACTTTTTTGGCAGTTAGGTCTTTCAATACCTTGAAAATAGCCTTAGACGGGTTCGAGCTGTTCTTGAATTGTGCAGCATAAAATGCGGCACGAGTTCTACATACCGCCCGATGGTACACTTTCACAGTCACAGATATAGGACTTTCTTCATGCTGTTATAGGCTTTACGCCAAGCCCGCTCTGCACGCCTGCAAGAGACCTTCAGGGCCCGCAGTGAGTCGTCGTACCAGGGGCTGGCTTTACCAGCTCCAGTTTTACAGGTTACCAAGGGAATAAGGGTGTCCAAAGCCCTGGATACCCAGTTGCAAAACCTGTCATAGACCTGATCAGGTGGTCCCAAGATGTCAAACGGGTCAGCCGATAGGAGGTGGAAAAACTCATCCAGCTTAAGTTTGTTCCAGCGTCGTCTTGGAACCGAACACACCACTGGCTTAGATTGAATAGCCACAATAGGGCAATGGATCTGTATCAAATAATGATCAGTCCATGCCAGAGGTGTGTGGCTGGTGACACAGGCTTCCGTAAGATTAGTGAAAAACGGATCAAGGGTATGGCCCCCTGAGTGGGTGGGCTGTGCCACCAGCTGATTCAGCTGGAGCGCCTCGAGGTCTGCCACAAAACTGGATACCGAGGGACTGATGGAATTGTCAAAATGCAGATTTAAGTCTCCGATGATGGAAAAATTGGAGCACCCCGTAGCCAGTTCACTAATGGCGTCAGGTAGCGCCGCTCTGAAGGCCACTTCGCTCCCCGGGGGCCGATAAATCAATAGGCCCGACAGGGTGAAGTTTGATGTAATGGCAACCTTAAACAAAGCGCTTTCGCAACCCGGGATTTTTTGCCCATGCCACGTACAGGAATAGCAGGATTTAACAGCGAGAGCTATTCCACCGCCTCTTGAAGTACGGTTCAAGGTGAATACCAAGTATTCCGGCGGGAAGGCCAGATTGACAATGGCCGTGTCGGCATCCTGCAGCCAGGTCTCTGTCACACAGAATAGGTCAGGCAACTCCCCACCTAGCAGGTCGTGGATGTCGAGATGATGCTTAACAAGCGACCTAGCATTAAGATTCCATACACTGATACTAGGCTGTGGGCTTATGGACGCACGAGGGGCCTCCCTGCAGCTCCTGCTTACGGGGGCGGACAAGGAGAAACATCCGCAACCACACGAAAACGGGCCGCATAAGGGGTCCACCCGAGATGTAGTACAGGTCGGCCAGGCCCTGTCAATGGCAACCAAACTGTCTCTGGTATAGCACCGCATGATGTACAAAAGTGCGGCCAGGAGGGGGGTCAGAGCCCAGCCACGTCCAGCGCGTCCTGTCGCGGACGGGCGCAGACGGGCAGGACTCTGGCACGACTCCGGCCACGCGAGGACGCGCACGCTCCGCGATCCCGCTACGGAAGGGAGGAGCATTTAATAGGCGTCCCCTCGCTGACACATGCGCAGTAAGCGCTGGCGGAATGAAGCTACTCTGCCCCTCTCTACTATGGCGCCCACCCGAGGAACCAAGCCCGCCAAGCGGCGGTGGGGGGCACAATTTACGGTGAGGGTAAGAGGAAATTTTAAAAAGCCCAGGTTATCTAAGCGCAACACTAAATCAGCGCACTAAATACACAACATACAGTTTAAAAACGCGGTCAACACGCAATGCGCTCCTGTGGCAAAGCGCTACGCTACCTTGTCTGCTGGACAATCGCCCGGGACTCGCCATTAGTAGGCGTCCCCTCGCTGACACATGCGCAGTAAGCGCTGGCGGAATGAGGCTACTCTGCCCCTCTCTACTATGGCGCCCACCCGAGGAACCAAGCCCAAGTATCTAAAATCAGAATTGTGGCTTAAAACCTAACTAAATCAACAAATAGGATTTTAAATTACAATCCATTTGAGTCTAAACAGCATATCTTTATCTGCTGTCAATCAAACATTATCACTTATTAAATGTAACAGGTTAAGCCCATGTTAGTCATTTGAAGAGATAGGCCTTACAGTAGTGAAAAATTACATTAGGAGTTTTTCACTACCAGGACATGTAAACCCACGTCCTGCTTTCTAAATACAAGGCACCATGTCCTATGAGCATTTAGAACCTACCTTTGGGGTGACATATTCATTACTAGGAAGGTTTAGGCCTTGCAAAAAGTTTCTTTGGCCAGGTCGACATGGCAGTTTAAAACTGCACTACAGGCTACAGTGGCAGGCCTCAGACTTGTTAAACAGAGACTACTTTAGTGGGTGGCACAGTGAGGGCGGCATCCCCACTACTAGCATTTATTTTACAGACCCTGGGCACATGTATTAGGGACTGTCAAGTAAATTAAGTTTGCCATTTAGGTATAAACCAATTTTACCATATTTTGGGAAGACAGCACAAGCGCAAGCACGTTAGCAGTAGTAAAGTGTGCAGAGTCCCAAAGCCAACAAAAAATAATTCTGGAATAAGGGAAAAATATTTGGGGGAATACCACACCAAAGATGTCAGGGCTAACAACCACATAACATTACCATTTTCTATTTTGGCACCTACATCTGTATAAAAATAGTTACTACCTCTAACTGATACAAAACATATGCCATACCATCCCTTTTTTGGGGCTGAGTAACATTTATGCTTTTTTTCAATTAGATTTACAAAATTATACATCCCTGAGTAACCCCCCACCCTTCCCCACAGAGTAAGTTAAGTAAAGAAGGATCCATCCAATAGATATAAAATCCAACAACAAGGTACCATGAGTCAATAACATAATTTCTGCTGATGCAATCTAATCATTAATACAATGCTCTAATTCATCATAGAACACGTAATACAAAACATAAAAACCTGCGGGGGAATAAGGAAATCATATAACAGTTGCATTGTCTAAGGCCCCCCCCTCTAAAGTTTTGAGTGCAATTTATATATTTGATTGATTCATCAACGTGAATTCAACTCCCAATTTCATGGTCCCTTCTATCTAGTACATTGTTCTTTTAATGCAAGTATTCCTCTCTCCCAGATTATACACTATTAAATACATTAGCCTTCCGCACCGAACAAGTGATTAGGATCACCCCTTAAAGTGACGTGTCATTTTAAAGATTTGATTGAATAACACATAGCGTTAAATGTTCCCAAATTCTCAGTCCCTTCTTTCTAGCTCGAGGACCCTTCCTTGGATATATTGCACTTTCCAAGTTATACATGGCTAACAGACGCATAAACCAGTGATGAAAAGATGGGGGATATATGTCTAGCCACGCTGAGGCGGTACATAGCCTAAAAATGGCCATCCATCAATTATTTTGCACTCCCTGTAAAACTTTACAGGGGGAGTCAATGTGTCAATATTTAGAGATAACTTGTCTCTAAAAAAGTTGTTAATTTCGACAATAGTTGAGAAAAGGGAGCAACATGTGGCAAACATATTTAACGGATCAGCCACATATAATTCACATTTCACAATCTTAGAAGGAGTATAATGTAGGCAGAAACAGGTCTTATAAAACTGGACCTGAAGGCTAGCAGGCTTTAAAATAGTTTGTTCATCAATAAGGAGCTGTAGAGAGACGGATGAACATGTCGCCCTCTTCTCAATTACTATTAATAACACAAGATCTGTCATCACAGCCACTTCAATATATAAATGTGGAAGTGGGATTTTTTATGTATTAATAAAAAAATCCCACTTCCACATTTATATATTGAAGTGCCTATGATGACTGGTCTTGTGTGTGTTAATATTAAAATAGTTTGTGCCATTGAAAAGGCTTGATGAAAAGCAGAGTCCATGATCTCTAATTTAATTTGCCATTTTAAAGAATGTTTCTCAAAATCGTCTTTCATAAGATTATTAAGAAGATTATAGATCATCCCAATTTGGGGGGGTTTAAAAAGAGCAGTTTCTCAACAAGGTCGTCTTTAGGAAACCCGGCTGGACCACCCCCCTTTAGCAGCAAAAATTCCTAATTTGAAGAAACTTAAAAAAATCTTTATGAGTGAGATTAAAATAAATTAATCATTAGAGATGATGTCGAGCGTTGAAGAAAACCACCCCAATGTATGAATCCCAGCCTTAACCCACTTGTTAATATATAAATCACAAAAGATCTCTGGTAGGTTCTGATTATCTTGGGTAGGGGCATAAAAATGTAGTCTACAAATACCCAACAGTCGGCGCACAGATGCCCAAACTGTATAAGCAGCCGAGAGGGTCTTAAACCGGACCCTTTTGTAATACCCAAAGTCCAGCTGCCGACATAAGCACACCTAAGCCTCACCTCCGATTAATAACTCGTAAGGAGAGGGAGGATTCCCCATAATGTCACTAGGGCGCTCCTGAAAGAGTACTGTACAATTTGCTAAGGACGTAGCCCAATAACATAATTTAAGACTGGGGAAAGCTAATCCTCCCACTGTCTGGGGAGAGCCAACATTTCACTGATCTTCTAGGCCCAAAGAAATTGTGAATACATATTATCGAACTGCTTTAACCATTGATTAGAAAACATAAGTGGAATTGCTCTTTTTTTGTAAAACATTTTTATTGTTTTTTTATATTATTACAAACATCACATCCTTCATTGCCGACGGTTCTGGCATACGAGTGATCCCGCACGGGGACTTAGTACTGTGCAGGGGCGTAAAAAAGGCCCCCGCAGCCCCCGCGGTGCGGGGGGGCCCCCAGGCTTCCCTACATTTGAGGGGGCCCCTCAGCCCCACACTGAAGTGAGTGCTGAAGCACAGGCCTGAGCAATGAATGCATCAGGTCTGTTTAGTTTCAGCCTTTCTAACCGGCAGGTAGCAGTGCTCTGAAGAGCCGGGCACAAAAAAGAAACTGTTTCAATTCATTAGCTTTAGTTTCATGACAGCATGGAGAGGCCTGGAAGGAAAGACAACCCAGCTGGAGTCCAGAAAGAAACATTGAAGAGAGCGGCAACCAGGAGAGGTCAAAGGGCAGTTCAATGGAAGAAGCAATGCAGAGGGGAGAGAAGAGATGGTAGAACTGTGTGAATAAGGGGGGGGGGGGGGCACACAGAGGAACGTGGTGCAGGAAGCCTGGGTACCCTTCAGCCTTGCACCTTGCTAGAGGCGTAACCACAACCAGTGGAGGGGGGCACTCTGCAGTAAATGAAGGGGGCCCCCTAAGCTCTTCGGTGAGAGAGAGGCTTGCTCCTCTCTCTCAATCAGCCTGCATGAGCTGGCCCAGGAGTGAAGAGAAACAAAGTATCAAGTTACAGTGTTTCCCTTCAGTCAGAGCCAGAGCCAGGCCCGAAACAAGGATGGGGTGGGGGCCCCAGAGGAGACAGCATTCCCCACAGGTCAGGGCACTGCTCAGGAGTCGGACCCTGAGAAGGGTGGGGGCCCCAGAGGAGACTGAAGGACCAGGTTTTAGAACCTAGCGGCGTCAGGGAAAACGCCCGATGCCTTCGAGTTCCCCTGCATTGGCAAACAGAGACACTGGACGCTTCTTGAAGACGTCAAAGACCAAAGTTTATTGGCTGCAACCAGGAACAGAGGTCTACAAAGCACAACACGGGTGGTTCGCTAGAGACTGCACAATTTCAATGAGCGGAGCATGGTCTTTTATGCCAAAAATCACATTCCAAAGGTGGCATCGGTTACATACAAACTAGCCAATCACGTGGTGACATTTCAAACATATCGCATGACGACAATCCCACTTTCCGTTGTCCAGCCCACCAGAAATGACCAAGCAAATTCCAATTTCTTGTTCGATCAGGCCGGACAAACCCATCATAAAACCTCAACCCAAATCAGTGATTATATCGTAAAGGAAGGAGCAGAAACAGATTGGAAGCAAGATAGAAAGGGGGGTGCAGTGTACTGTAAACTTCGGCATGTCCTGCTCTTTGAACTTTATCTGACCAGCTGCTTAACAAGGAACTGGCTCAGCGAGGTCAGCCTCGGGCAAGGGAGTCAGTTCGGGCAGGTCATTCAGAAGTCAGCTAAGGTATACGTGTCCCAAAGACTCGTTCGGCCGTAGTCATCGGCCTATGTGAGGGCAACCACACAAAATGGCTGCCGTTCACAAAATGGAACCCGAGGGTTCAAACGAAGTCTCTGAATACATAGTGTTCTCATTGATCGATTAATGCAAAAACACTCGTACATACCGCACTCGTGATTTGCGGTCCGCTGACACCAAAATCGTCTATTTCCGACAACCTTTATTGAACGGGTTCAGAACCACCGAACCAGACCCTCGAACTACGGAACTACAGACCCTCCTTTTGCCCTTACATAGGCAATAAACCCAAACTCATGTCAGTCTGAATCTGGATCTATATTCATCAGATCATCGATATGTTGCTGCAGCATCATCCTAGTACTTAGTACCTCTCTCTGGACAGGTTTCCTTACACACGAAGTAGCACAAAGGCTACAAATAGCAGGAGCACACTGTACACAGAGACAGAACAGGAAAATGATAGCTAAGACCATCCCAATGACCATCAGAATCTTCCATCCCCATGTGGATATCAATCCCCATAACCATCCCATCAACGACCAATCTCCTTTATCTAAATGGACAGAATCGGAGATCTTATGTAGCTTGGAAATGGCCTGGAAGACTGACGGAGCGTTGTCCGGAATGAAAACGCAGCAGCTCGATTGGATCAGTTTACATACTCCACCTCGGTCTGCTAGTATGACATCAAGAGCAACCCTATTCTGAAGTGTCATAAGTCTATCCGACTGGAGCTCAGCAGTCAAGTTACTAAGGGCACCGGCAGTTTCAACTATGGTGGACTCAACCACTCTCGTCAACTGGCGAATATTCCTGCTGTTAGCCATCGGTCCCCAGAACGGCAGAAAACCCTTAAAAGAAATCTCCCAACTCTTGCCCTGCAGTGTCTTCCTGACTGAAGACACCTATAGCAACTCTCGTCTTATGGTAATCTGCCGCAGCTGTAAAAGTGGGAGGCAACAGGAAGGAAACAAAACATGTGCCCGAAAAGTCAGGGGGCAACCATGTATATGCTTTGTCGTAGCAAACAAAATAAGTACCCTTAGTGGCTAGAAATGCTGGGGAAGTCTGAGACGTAAATACATAGGTGTCAATACAAACACTCTTCCCTAGATGAGCTCTCGGATTCTTGCCATTACCCTGCAGACAATAGCGACCCTGATGGGGCACTATCCAAATCGTTGGAGAACTTTTCGCTCGCTGGTTAACTCTCAGACTAACTCCATATCCAGTAACGTCCCAACCACTATATGGTTGCTTCTCATCTTTCGGAATAGTTTCAATTGCATTAGTCCCTTTAACCATGTCGACTATACCTCTAGCTACAGCACTATTCTTCGGATTGTCTTTCGGTGAACGTTGGGGATAGACACTATGGGCGTAGATAAACATCGTTCTATAAGCCCAAATAGAACCATTTAAGCTAAAAGGCAAAACCAAGTACGGAATACCTTTATCGGTCGTATGGGGCATTAGACCACAAATCCAACAATTCATTGTATTCATCACTAACTGGTGTTGGTGCAAAAGTTGAATAAAGGAATTATTGGCAAATTCCAGTCGTCTAACTACCTCACGTTCAGGCAAAGGGTGAAAAGAATGAGAAGAAATAGTAGGTGGAGGTGTAGGTTGCACAGTGGGAATAAACGTCACTTTAAAAGAGAATGTCACATAACCAATTAAAAATTTCATTAAACTCAATAGCAAAAACAAACACAATATTAAAAATTGTTTCCGTGTGATTAGTTTTTATATCTTATTCTTAAAATTCATTGTCCTTACAGGTCTCTCCAACTCGAAGAAATCCATCCTAACTACTCGCGATGGTAGGGTGTTCTGTGCTAAGGAATGCCTCTGTCAACCCAGGGCAACTCCCTTAGGCCAACCAGAACCTTCGACCTAGTGTCTCAGGCTTGCACTCCAAAGACTTCGGCAAACGCGACCCTGCAGTTGAACCCGGATGGCGGTTCGAAAAACAAAAATGAGTAGATCCTCGGTGGAGAGTTAACCTGTAAACAGAAAAATCATAAAAAAACTTCATTTATTTTTTATTTGTCCCACGACTCTTGGTCGCAAATTATAAAGATCTTTTCCAGGCAATGTTTGTTCTTTGAACAAGAGTTCAGGCTCGGTAGTGTTCAATCGATTCAAAGGAGGCACAGCTTCTTGCAGGAGTTCGTCACTTTCTTTCTCAGAGTTTATTCCAATCAGACAGGCATCGCTGAATGGCAAAAATCGTGGCACAGTTTCTGTTTCAGAGTCTGGGAGTCCTTCCTGGACCCACCGGTCGTACGGTAAGGGCAATGGTGCCCGCTTGCAATGTACGCCGTAGATCCAGTGTTTCTTGCCTTGCACTCGAACTGCAGAACGTGTAGACAGGAGGACTAGATGTGGTCCTGTCCAACGGGGCTGATCATTCTTGTTCCGCTGGAAGTTTCTAATGAAGACCCAATGGCTGGGTTCAATGGCGTGGCCTGGATCTTCAGAAGCTTGTGGCAGACTCTCATAGACCTGTTGGTGTAAAACACGCAATTTAGCCGTCAGTTCGTGCAAGTAATCAAGCAACACAGGATACTCGAGGTCACTAAACTTTGTTGGTCTTGGTACGCCCCAAATATTCGCCGGGCGACCAAACACAACCTCATACGGACTCAAACCCATTCGCGAATGCACAGTCATTCTGGTGGACAGGAGCACTAAAGGCAAAGCATCTGGCCATTGTAAACCAGTGCTTGCTTGGATTTTGGCTAATTTTAACTTCAAGGTGCCATTATAGCACTCGACTAAACCAGCTGATTGGGGGTGATTTGCAGCGTGGAACTTCTGCCGGATTCCTAATCCCTCACATACTTTCTTCATTTCTTGACCCACAAATTCACTCCTATTGTCACTCCAGATAATTCTCAGCAAACCAAATCTAGGAAAAAATTCCTTGATTAGGGCTTTCGCTGTGGACAAGGCAGTATTGTCCTTCAAAGGGTAAGCTTCCACCCATCTAGAAAAGGAGCAAACAACCACCAAAACATATTTCAGGTTGTTGCACCTCTCCATGTGGATGAAATCTACCTGCAAAGCCTCGAACGGATACGTAGGAAGAACAAAATGACCAGCTGGTGATGGAGTTCCCTTACCAGGATTGTACATCAAACACACCATACAGTTCTTAACCAAATTCTCTGCACATTTGGGAATTCCCACATTCTGCCAAACCGGAGCCAACAACTTACAAATCCCTTTCACGCGGATATGTGCCATCCCATGAGCCATTGTAACAACTGGAAGCACATACGCGTCAGGCAACAACCATCTTTGATGCTCGGACAAATCAGTCCAACAACCATTCGAATCCAATCTACCCTTACTTTCTCTCCATTCATTCAACTCTTTCTCTGTCGCTTCAGTTTGGATCGATTTCACACTCTCAATCGTATCTTCACACATACTTTTCTCTGGAACCCATCTCGCCGGACCTACAACATACATTTGGCTCATCACATTCCTCGCAGTTTCTTTCGCAACTTCATCCGCAAACGCATTTCCACGACCAACATCATCTGTGACTTTCTTATGGGCACTGTATTTCACAATCGCTACTTGCAATGGCAAAGTAAGTGATTCAAGGAGTTCATTCACCAACTGCCCATGTTGGATCTTTGTTCCATGCGAAGTCAGGAACCCACGTTCACGCCACAAACGTCCAAAGCTATGAGCCACACCACACGCATACTGGCTGTCAGTATACACATTCACTCGTTTTCCTTTCGCCAGTACACATGCTCTCGTTAATGCAATCAACTCTGCTGCTTGCGCTGAATTATGTGGTATACGTGCAGCTTCAACAACCGTATGCAAAGTCGTAACAGCATATGCTGCAGTCGTATCACCATTCGGCAACTTAAAGCACGAACCATCAACCCACAAAGTACCATCACACTGTGGAAGAGGAGTATCCCTAAGGTCTAACCTCCCTTTCGTTTCTTCCTCAGTTCTCAGAAAACAATCATGTTGTTCTTCAATATCATTATCTGTTTCAGCTGAAATCGGCAACAACGTGGCTGGATTCAACGTGTTGCATCGTTTAATGTGCACATGACTCGCTAACAAGGTCAACTCGTAACCCGACAACTGAGCACTAGTTAAGTGCTGTGTCTTGGTACGGTTCAACAAGTTATCCACTGCATGTGGAACCATTACGATTAACATGTTGTCCATAACCAAACCAGCAGACTGTCGAATTGAAACAGCCGCTGCCGCTGTAGCTCTCAAGCAACTCGGCAACGCTCTAGCTACCGGATCTAAAGTCAACGAAAAATACGCACATGGACGTTGCTTATCGCCAAACTTCTGAGTCAACACTGACAATGCACATCCCTCTCTCTCATGGACATACAATGTGAAAGGCTTACTGTAGTCGGGAGTACCCAACACAGGAGCCGAACACAACGCATTGCGTAATTCTGAAAAGCTCTTCTGACATTCGTCAGTCCAAGGAATAGGATTCGGAGTATCCTTAACAGTAAGAGCTAGCAAAGGCTTCGCTAACAAAGAAAAATTAGGGATCCACTGTCTACAGTATGACGTAATACCCAAAAACGCAAGTACTTCTCTCTGTGTTGTAGGAACACTCATTTTCGCAAAAGCTTGAATTCTCTCTGGGGTCAGTTTCCTTCCCTCCTTCGATAAGAGGTGACCTAAGTAGGTTACTTCTTGTCGACAATATTGCAACTTGGAGAGAGAAACTTTGTGATGAAAATTAGGCAAGTGGCGTAACAACGACAAGGTGGCTTCTCTACAAATCTCTTCATTGTCAGCAGCAACTAACAAGTCATCAACATATTGAATAAGGGCAGCACCATCGGGTAAAACCAACAGATCAAGTTGTGTTTTCAAGGCTTGGCTATAGATTGAAGGACTCTCGCAATAGCCTTGAGGAGCGCGCTTGAAGCGGAAACTTTGTCCTCCTAAAGAAAATCTAAAGATGTCTCTACTTTCCACGGCAATCGGGATACTGAAGAAAGCATTCTTCAAGTCAATCACCGAAAACCATGTGGCTGTAGCCGGAATCAGAGTCAACAAAGCAGTAATATCAGGTACAACAGGAAACTGTGGAACAACAATCTTGTTCACTTCGCGAAGATCGATTACAAACCTATATACAGGAGGCTGTGAAGAATCAGTTCTCTTCAGAACAGGCAAAACGGGACTATTACACACATTTCCTCTCGTTTCCTCGATCACACCCTTTTCGATCAGATCATAGATAATCGCCAAAAGTGCTCGCTCACCATCACTCGAGATACGGTACTGTGGAATGCGCGGTAACTTAGCATTCGCCTTCAGGGTCACAACATATGGAGGAATCTCTAAAAGACCTACATCGTGCGGACCAACAGCCCACAATGAATCTGGTAAAGAAGACAATTCAGGCGGAAGTCTGTCTTTCGATATGTACATCGGAGAGATCACTCTCTCACCCAACGTAAGATGTACTCGTGACGGAGAACAATACAACGTGGCATACAATCTCTTCAATAAATCCAATCCCAACAAGTTCTCACCACAACCTGTAGTCAAAATGAGGGGTGCTTCAAATTTACGAGGTCCAACAGAAAGAGACAACGGAGCAGAAATCGGATTCGTAACCGGGGTGCCAGAAAAACCTACAGAAACGTTCTCAAAGCCAGACAAAGGTGCCCCAGGGAGTTTAGAGTGTATTATAGAACTCTTCGTAGCACCAGTGTCTAGCAGAAAAGGCTCTGACATACCTGATGCAATCACTTCAACATAAGGTCCACTCTGATCTTCTGGAACTGAAACAACTCCCTCCCTTTGTCTATGGCTGTCCTAGCAATCGTTACCATTCACTTCCTCACCTTCGACGTAATAATCATCCATATAGTACTTTGCTGTCCTACCAGACGAACCTTGCTGTTGATCAAAACTGTTCATTGAATTCTGTGGAGGTAAAGAACGCCCATTTTGTCCTCGACCTCTACCTCTAGGCGCTTGTTGAGCACCTCGACCTCTTACACCAGAAGCACCATTCGTGCGTTGTAACAAAACCGGACAACTATTCTTGAAATGGCCCTCTTCTTTACAATACGCACACTGATTAGGCCCATACGGGAAACGCTGTTGAGAAGACTCGTTCCTTTGCGAGTTTCTTGAATATTGCTGATTCTGCTGATAATCGCGTTGATTATTAGGACGGGGTGGATAAGCTTGTTGCAGAAGAACTTTAGTCTTCAATTCCTTAGTCTTCTTATCAGCTTTCTCTAACTCATCTTTGTGCCTATTTTCATAGTACTGGGCTGTAGCCAAAATCTGCGCTGACATGGAAACAGCCCAAGCACTCTCAGAATCTTTCAGCTTAGTGCACAATTCGGGAAGCAGATTATGTACGAATTTGTCGACGAACAATTTCTGGCCACCTTCAGTAGCCATATCCTGACCACTATGATCTACAAAGGTCTCTTCAAACCGCGTGAAAAAGTCGGACACCGTTTCATCTTTCTTCTGTTTGCATGCAGATAACTTATCCCAATTAACACGCACTTCAGGCATCAAAGTCTTCATATAATTAATTATCCTACCAGGGAGTTGAGTAATAATATCTTCAGGCTTGGCACCTCCTACTTGTCTATCATTCGCAGCACGAAGATTAACCCATGTATCACCCAATTCTTGATCATGATCCGTATGTCGAATCGTACTCCAAATGGGCTGTGGAACAACATTTCCAAACAACATATCTATGTCTGCTAAATTCATGATACACTAACCCACAGTCTGAGTGAGCTCTTTATAATATCCTGCCGGATTTTTGCGGGGATCAGGCAAGAACTGCTTAATCGCCAAAACTTCAAAACGCTTCCAAGGAACATGTACCCATACTCGCTGGAAGTGTCCAGGGACAGGTGGATTAACAGTTGCATCAGGAGGTCTCCAAACTGGAGGAACCTCTCGCATCGGATATTGACGCGCTTTTCTCCTAACTGACGAATCAGACTCAAACAATTGCTGAGAAGGGTTATCATTACGAAACGACAAGATAGTCGCAACCGCTCTCCCAACGTCACGAGGACCCACAGCGGTCCCTTTCGCAAATTCAGAACGTATTCGGTACAACTCATCAGTAGCTTTACCTACTTCCTCAACCCATTGTTCATGGAGGAACACACACATCATCTCAAAGACGTACCGCTGCTTTGGTGCTTCCCATTGAAGGAAGACATCCATAACACCCTCAAGATCATACTGAGAAGCGTACGTAATCCATTTATGTGCCAAATGATCCAAAACTGTAGGTTCATCCGTATCAGGCAACTGACTACGTGATTGTCTACGCTCACTAACAGGAGACATACCCAATTGTCCCAACAAAGGAGAAAGGAAACCAGAAAAAGCAGCAGTCATTCTCTGTCTAGCAGAAGGAGAAGATGAAAGAATAAGAGAAGACGAAACAACATTAGAAGAATCCAAAGTCGGAACAGAATTAGTATTATAGATAGGCGTAGGAGTAGAAGACGAAAGAGGAGGCAAAGTTGGCGGCCCCTGAGGAGGCTGCGCCAAAGGAACAGTAGACAACGGAAGAGGAGCTGGCTGTGGAAGATTGGCAGGTGGCACTACAACCGGAAGTTGTGGAACTACAACTGGTTGTGGCGGTGCCGTAGCATCTTGTGCATAAGGGGGTGGCGAACTCAATAGATGCGACATTAAAGGATCTTTCGCAAGATCTTTCTTTGCTTCCTACTCTTTAGGCGGCAAAACTGGGTAGCATTTATCTACTGCCAACTTCCTAACCCTAAACATCTGTTCGCTCTCTTACTCTTCCTCATTATCCCTATACGATATAGCAGCTTGCACCATTGACAAACCTCGTTCTCGTTTATTCTTCTTCGCTAATTTAATTTCTTTCTGTTTGGCTTCTTTGCGCCATATGCGAAAAGAGTCAAACATTGCTGGCCGGGCTTTCTTCTTGAACAGTTTAACTTCAAGATTATCTAGAATGTCAGTTTCAAAACTACCATAACGGGGCCACTGTAGGACACCGTCTTTCCTCGTATATTTGACCCAGATATCATTATAACTAATGGGGCCCACACCATGCTTCACATAGAGATCATATGTAGGAGTTCCAATTGGAGGAACCGGACACGAATCCTCTAACCTGGAATCCTTAGAACAACCACAACCAAATATCTTTCCAAGTCTGCTAAAACCAGGCATCGTGCTCACTAGTCTAGCTTCAAACTTCAAGGGAAACCTAAAAACGATAACCTCGTGAATACACGAGTCCCTTGGCTTTGGGGCCTGCAGGTACCAAATCAAAGCGATCCACGAAGGGATACCAAAACAAACTAAGGACTGGGAGACGCTCCAGTCATACTTAACTGAAATGTTGATGGCGTCACCAGAAGACCCGTCTATCGTCTCGCTCTACAAATCGTCTAAGGCTCCAAGTCAGGGCGACAGTCAGGGCAGCAGTCCTTCGTAGCCGTCGGAAAGCGAGGAACCTCGCAGCAAAGACTTTCGGACCACGACGACATACAGGGGTCGATGAAGTGGCTGGCCTTCCTCCAGAATTTCCACACGAAGCTCCTCACGATCGTCGGGCTTGGACCAGTACCGCTGAAGTCGCCCCATGTTGGGCGCCAACTTTAGGACCAGGTTTTAGAACCTAGCGGCATCAGGGAAAACGCCCGATGCCTTCGAGTCCCCCAGCCTTGGCAAACAGAGACATGGGACGCTTCTTGATGACGTCAAAGACCAAAGTTTATTGGCTGCAACCAGGAACAGAGGTCTACGAAGCACAACACGGGTGGTTCGCTAGAGACTGCACAATTTCAATGAGCGGAGCATGGTCTTTTATGCCAAAAATCACATTCCAAAGGTGGCATCGGTTACATACAAACTAGCCAATCATGTGGTGACATTTCAAACATATCGAATGACGACAATCCCACTTTCCATTGTCCAGCCCACCAGAAATGACCAAGCAAATTCCAATTTCTTGTTCGATCAGGCCGGACAAACCCATCATAAAACCTCAACCCAAATCAGTGATTATGTCGTAAAGGAAGGAGCAGAAACAGATTGGAAGCAAGATAGAAAGGTGGGTGCAGTGTACTGTAAACTTCGGCATGTCCTGCTCTTTGATCTTTATCTGACCAGCTGCTTAACAAGGAACTGGCTCAGCAAGGTCAGCCTCGGGCAAGAGAGTCAGTTCAGCCAGGTCATTCAGAAGTCAGCTAAGGTGTACGTGTCCCAAAGACTCGTTCGCCCGTAGTCATCGGCCTATGTGAGGGCAACCACACAAAATGGCTGCCGTTCACAAAATGGAACCCGAGGGTTCAAACGAACTCTCTGAATACATAGTGTTCTCATTGATCGATTAATGCAAAAACACTCGTACATACCGCACTCGTGATTTGCGGTCCGCTGACACCAAAATCGTCTATTTCCGACAACCTTTATTGAACGGGTTCAGAACCACCGAACCAGACCCTCAAACTACGGAACTACAAGACAGCATTCACCACAGGGCAGGGCACTGCTCAGGAGTCGGACCCTGAGAAGGGTGGGGGCCCCAGAGGACACAGCATTCCCCACAGTGTAGGGCACTGCTCAGGAGTCGGACCCTGAGAAGGGTGGGGGTGGGGGCCCCAGAGGAGACAGAATTCCCCACAGGACAGGGCACTGCTCAGGAGTAAGATCCTGAGAAGGGTGGGTGCCCCAGAGACAGCATTCCCCACAGGGCAGTGCACTGCTCAGGAGTCAGACCCTGAGAAGGGTGGGGGTGGGGGCCCCAGAGACAGCATTCCACACAGGGCAGGGCATTGCTTAGGAGTCGGACCCTGAGAAGGGTGGGGGCCCCAGAGACAGCATTCCCCACAGGACAGGGCACTGCTCAGGAGTCGGACCCTGAGAAGGTTGTGGGCCCCAGAGGAGACAGCATTCACCACAGGGCAGGGCACTGCTCAGGAGTCAGACCCTGAGAAAGGTGGGGGCCCCAGAGACAGCATTCTCCACAGGGCAGGGCACTGCTCAGGACCCTGAGAAGGGGGTGTGTGGGGGCCCCAGAGACAGCATTCATCACAGGGCAGGGCACTGTTCAGGACCCTGACAAGGATGGGGGTGGGGGCCCCTAGAGGCAGAATTCTCCACAGGGCACAGCCTCTGAGAAGCTTTGGATGAGGCAGCACAGAGGAGAGCTGACAGGGGCCGGAGAAGGAGTGCAGCTCCCTCCAGGAACAGGAACTGCTGGGAGGCATTGGAAGGTAAACAAGCATTTGCAATATATGGTTTTGCAATATATGCATTTGCATATATGCAAATCATATATGGTTTGGATTGGAATAGTTAGCTGTGGAATTGTGTTGTGTGGATTGGATCTGTGTAGTGTAATAATGTGGATAGAAATTGTGTGGGATTGAGTAAACTAGAATTATGTGGAGTGGGATTGTGTGTCATGGAGTGGGATTGTGTGTTTTGGAGACAGATTATCTGCAATGGTATTGTGTGCTGTAGAGTGTAGTGGTGTTTACTTATGTGGTGTGCTGGGAAATATTGTAGCATGATGTGGAATTTTGTGGTGTAGATTAGATGTATATGGTGTGTTGTGTAATTGTGTTGTTGGTTTGAATTATGTAGTTTGTTGAATTATGTGGTATGGAATGGAAATGTGTAGAGTTCAATTTGTGTGACGTGGAAGTGTGTGCTGTTGAGTGAAAATTATGTTGAGTGGTATTAGGAATGTTGCTACGAGGTGCGGAGTGGTATTATGTGTAGTGTAATTATGTTGTGTGATGAATTGTGTGGGGATAAATTGTGTGACGTGTGGAATTATGTGGCATGGTGTGGTGTATAATTGTGCGGAGTGGAATTATGCAGCATGTGCAGAGTTGTATTTTGTGGTGGGTAATTATGTGTTTCAGAATGGAGTGTAAATATGTTGTGTGAAGTATAATTATATAGGTTGAAGTGGAATTATGTGTAGTTGAATTGTGTTGTGTGGAGTATAATTATGTGGTTTGGAGTGGTATTAAGTTGTGTGGAATGTTATTATGTGATGTGGAATTATGTGGTATGGCGTGAAGTGGAAATATGTGTTTCTTAATTTTTAGGATTGCAATTATGTGGTATGGAATGCTGTAGGGTTAAATCATTTATAGTAGAGTTCTGTGGAATGGAATTTTGAGATGTTCAAATGTGCTGTGTGTGGTAGACTTAGCACAGCTGCCAAGGTTTCAGATTACGATGTGTGAAATTTTCATAATTTCAGTGTAATTATGAGTGACATTTCAACATGACAGGGGCATAACAATCAACCTCATTCCAATAAATTAAAGAAAAACTGTATTTAAAAAATGTTTAAGAATTAATTAGGATCATCAGGGAAAAAATTACCGCCCAATCTCTCTCCTTGACTCATCTGTCAAGGTGATGAGTAGAGTTATGCTTGTGAGATTGGAGGACTGGGCTGAGCAGAATGGAATATTAGCTGATAGTCAGTTTGGTTTCAGAAAAGGTTGTGGTACGCTCGACCAATGTGTTAATCTTGATCTACTGATCGGGAAGTACACCGAAGCCAAACCAAGCTCAAAGTACCTGTGCTTCGCAGACCTGAGTAGTGCTTTCGATATGGTAGACCATGCACTACTGTGGCCAACGCTGTTGAAGCTAGGCGCACCCGAAGGTATAATCTTTTTCCTGGCCAGGTTATATGAGAAGTTGAAAACTAGTGTGCGCTTTGGTACTAGAGGAGAATGCACCCAAAAATTTAGTGTCAGAAGAGGAATTAGACAGGGCTGTGTTCTGGCTCCCCTCTTATTTATTTTATTCATTAATGAAATCGATGTCATTTAAAAAAAAGTTAATGCTGATGCCCCTCAGATCAATGGTGTACCAGTGCCGGTGCTCTTATACGCCGATGACTCTGTTTTATTATCTAGGACCCCGGTTGGACTACAGCGACTAATGGACAGTTTTTCTTCCTTTATTAAAGATAGAAAATTGGTAATCAATAAAGGTAAGACCTACACCATGACCTGTGAGCTAAAGCCAGAGTTTTAAATACCTTTTTTTATAGATAGAGAGAAGGTGCAACAGGTGGGAACATTTTGTTACCTAGGTATTACTTGTTCTAATGATAGGAAATGGAAAAATTAATTTACGAATATCCGGAATAAAATGGCAAAAAATGCCCATGGTATTTACAGATTTGCTGCTAAGATAGGGGATCGTCGCTCAAGGGATATGTTAAACATTTACCAGGCTAGATGTGCCACTATAGCTCTGTATGGGGCAGGAGTATGGGGCCACAGCAGTGTCTCAGAATTAAAGTTGGAGGAAAATGTATTTCTAAAAAGGCTCCTCTGTTTACCCAAGTCGGCCTCGACTGAGTTAACCCATCGAGAGCTAGCAGTCAATCACTTAACTGATCAATTATGCCTTAGGCCTCTGATGACTTGGCGGTCTATTTGGCTAGAGGATGACAAGCATTTTAATAGATCTATCGTTGAGGATTGTTTACGCTTGGACAAATACCAAAATATTCCCTGGTTAAAATATGTTGTTGTTTGTTTTTCGTCCATTTTTAATCTCAATCTTTTAGATGATCCCAGTGCAGCATCTATGATCTCTAAATCCGAAATGAAAATTACTTTCTTGACATTTATGGGGAGAAAGCGGGCAATTGCAGCCGGATCTTTGTCTACTGTTATTTTCTATAACAGATATATCACAGTGGAAGGTTTCCCTTTGTATTTAACTATGGTGACTAGGAACTCTCACAAATTTGTATTAACCAGGCTCCGATTCGGAATGGCCCACTGTTTGGTGGCCCATCCTAATATTAAGAATCATCCGATTGGGCCTTGTAGATGTGATAATGTATCCACCCAAAGCACTGTACACTTTCTGTTGCTCGGCAAACTGTATAGGCACTTTCGTATTGCTTTTCTGAAACCTATGTTTGTTAAGTACGGAGTACGAACAGTTGCACATGCTATGAATTTAATTTTTAACTTGGAATCAGCTGACATCTGTTTTTATACTGCAACGTTTTTAAATCAGTGCATCAATGCTAGGAAAAGCATGATTTTAAAAAAATGTCTTGATCAACTGATTAGATATGTCTTTCTTTAAGAGTAAATCATTACATCTTACTTGATATGATGTTATGAATTATATATTAATAGTTTCATCACTTTTTAACATGTTGTAACTTGTGTGTGCTTTTATGGTCATCTATTTGAACCGAATAAAGCTTCATGAAATGTAATCGATCATCAGGGTAAGACATAGCAGAGCTGGCTCTAAAAGGAGCCCCCTAAAAAGGATGGGGCCTGGGCCAGAGCCCACTTTGCCCATGTCTTAAAACGTCTCTGCGTGGCTGGCACTGTCCCTTGTGGTGATCTAGCTAGAAGTGCTGGTATGGTCCATTTAACGCTCTGGTGTCCCTTGAGAAATACAGCACTGTTCTTTTAGGCGCTATGGGGTACGGTTCAGAAGTGTCGCCACTGTCCATGAAATGCTTTAGGACCTGCCTATGAAATGTTACGAGGTCTGCACAGATTTATGTATGTACTGTCCGATTTGTGTATGCACTTCGCATTGGAATGCTGTGTGTCTTTTTAGAAATGCGGTTCTGTCCTATGAAATTGTCTGAGATCTGTTTGGGTGCGCCTATATTATCCCTTGAAACGGTTGGGACTTTCTAATTTGTTTGGATCTGTTTTTACTGCCACATGAAATTCTTTGGAATCTGTTGATACTGTCCAAAGACATGTTCTGGGAACTGGTTGTACTGCCCCATTAAATGCCCAGGGATATGTTTGTACCCCCATGAAATGATCAGGGATATGTTTGTACTGCCCCATGGGATGCTCAGGGATATGTTTGTACTGCCCAATGGAATGCTCAGGGATATGTTTGTACCCCCATGGAATGCTCAGGGATGTGTTTGCACTGCCCCATGGGATGCTAAGGGATATGTTTGTACTTCCCAATGGAATGCTCAGGGATATGTTTGTTCTGCCCCATGGAATGCTTTTAGATATGTTAGTGTTACTGCCCAGTGGAATGCTAAGGGATCTGTTTGTACTGCTCCGTGGAACACTCTTAGGTCTGATGGTGCTACCGCCCCGTGGGATGCTCAGGGATCTGCTTCTACTGCCCCATGGAATGGTGTTAGTTCTGTTGGTGCTACTGCCCAGTGGAATGCTCAGGGATCTGTTTGTACTGCCCCGTGGAATCATCTTAGGTCTGGGGGTGCAATTGCCCCGTGGAATGCTCAGGGATCTGTTTTTACTGCCCCATAGTGCTACTGCCCTGTGGAATGCTCAGGGATCTGTTTTTTACTGCCCAGTGGATGCAGGTTGTAGACTCAGCGTTCAATATTTGGGCATCCAGAATTATTTTTCATTTCCAAAGATTGACCTAGTGCAATAGAGAGAAAGGCAGACAGCGGAGAAAGAAGAGGAAGAGAAGGATACAACTGAAGCAGTGATAAAAGCAGGACTCAGGATGAAAATAATCCCAGCTGTGAGCTAAGAGGCAGGGTGGGATGTGTAGTGGAAGAATCAGGCATGGGGTAGAATAAAAACTAGGCTCCCAGTTTTCTATTGTGCCTGCGAAAGGCTTATCTTTTGCTCAGAGCTTGTATCTAGAGAGATGGGTTGGTAGATGAGTGAATAAATGGATGGTAATATGGACAGACGGTCTTGGTTTGATCTGTGTTTCGATGCAAGAGGATGGATGGGTGGGGATGAATGAACGGTTGGGCTAATCTGTTAGGTTGGTTGAATGGCTGGGTGGGTGAATAGATGGATGGGTTTTGCTAGTTTGATGGATAAAGGGTTTGGATGGTTGAATAGACGGGGTTGGATAGGTGGGTGGATGGATGGGTCATTTGGGTGGTTTAGTTGGTAGCATTTGACTCGAAAATGGTCACACAAAAGTGTCCGATATTGGCACAGCAATGAGAGTGTGATTAAAAATGCTCCCGCCCTCACCTGCATAATTGTGAGGATCCTCATAAAGCGGCCATATTGCTCTCGCTGGCTGTTGCTCACCCATATCCATTTATGATTGTTGCCAGGGCAATTGTGTCTGCAAGTGTGTGGTTTTTACACCAGTCCTTTACCAAAGAAATACTATTGGGTCATTCCCCATTAGGCTTCTAGTGCCAGCCCTCTATATTCGAGTAGCATGTGGGCTGATGGGATTTAAATGTCCCCCATTGCATTACGCTTCCCTCTTCTCAAAAAGGGGAGCAGATGTTAAGTGTCTTGCGACATTTTCCATGGCATGTGCGAGCTATATCAAAAATGTGTGCAGTCACCTCGGTCCTACACGTTTCCTCAGTGGGTTCCGCTTTTGAATCCAGTCCTGGATTTGCTCTGGTAAGCGCTAGGTCAGCATGGGCCCTTGACCATGAGGGATCATCCACCTTGACCCACCCCTAAGGACCATCGGAGTTTCAGTGGGTGGTAATTGGATAATTTGGAAACAGGGAGGGCATCATAGTGGGGCGGCTGGGGCCCGGCCGGCAATAAAAGTAAAACATATTGTAGGGCGGTACATACTTTACCCACTCTCCATCTCATGCCAGTCTTACACCTGAAGCAAATTCGCCAACAAATACTATAAAATCAATAGATCAATCTACAAGCAAAATGAAAGCCTTTCCAAACTATATCTAGATTTTAGTATTTCTACTAGTGGTTGTCTAATCTCACATTGGGACTCTAACAGAGCCAGTATATATTGATGAACATCATGATCCCTGTAATAGGCAATGTTTCCTTAATTCACTTACCGCTTTAATTTGTTTATCTACTTTAGTTGATCATTGTCGTACTAAATCCTATTTTACATTATTAGTGACATTCTAAAGTCTTTAATGTGGCTTTAAGTTTGAATTATATAATGTTTGCTGTGCTCTCATTTCTCACGCATGTCTTAGTCATGTATTAGTTATTCCTGGAAGACATTTCGGCAGTTTGGCCATTCACCCTCCAAAACTTAGAGCTTCCTTTATCAAATGCCTCAGAGCATTCTACAACCAGCAATGTGCATATATACCTATCTGTGATAAACACGGCACTTCTACCACTTGTGAGTTTAACCTGAGGAATTGCTGGACTGAGATGTCGAGATAATATACTGTAGGTGGTGGACCAGGCTGCCAGGGGGGGCCCCCTACATGAGCTTTGCAGGGGGGGCCCCTCAAGTTTCGTTACGCCACTGGTACTGTGACATATTAGCACATAGGTTGAAGGTTTTTGAACCCAGTCACTCAGTCTATTAATTGTCGATGACCCTCACGGGTCTGTGTCCATATACAGGTTGCCTTCCCATATGTTGCTCTCCGTGTCACGCTGTGGATGTGAGGTGCATTGTCTCCCCGCACATGAGCTCGCAGGGGCTTTGAAATTTCAGCCTTATTCTAACCATGAATAAACTTGGGGTAGAAAAACTGGGGTGCACTGCGTCGTATACTGAGGTTACATGTGTGTTAAAGACTGAGAGCTACACTACTATGAGATATTGTGAAGTATTTGCGCCGAAGCAGATAGGAGGAGGGGGAGGGACATCGCTAGGAGCTGTCTGCGCAGGAGTGTGGAGATGGGTTGTTGGCAGCCATTATGTCTGACCCGTTAGGTGCTTGGGTGCTTTGCGTACCCTCCAGAGCATCCTCTGGGGTCGTTGGGGGCCTAGGGGACCCACCCCTCTGCATTTCCGCCACTGTCACCGTTTCATGTGTAAAGGAGTGAAGTAGCATGGCCCATGGCATGGATATTGGCTGCTTACGAATTCCCTGAGCTTCCTCCCCTCGCAGTATTCTCTCTTCAGCTGCCCCCTATTTCTTGACTGCACCCACCCAAGCCGCCAGGGGGGACCTTCAGGTGCCTTCCAGTGCATTGTTATGCACCGTTTGGCCAGTAGGAGCACTAAGGAGGCAAAGCGCGTTTCGACTTTCATGTTCTTGTGACCCTTACCAAAACCAAGGGCACTCGCCTCCCACATGCAGCGGTCCTGGAGTCCCGTGATCGCTCCAAGGGTAGCATGGACGGTCCGCCAATAGTTATGAAGGGGCGGGCAGTCCCACATCATATGAAAAAAGGAGGCAGCGGGCTCCTAACATCTAGGGCAGGCGAAGGTACCATTGGGGAAATACTTCTAGAGCTTTGCAGGAGTGAGATATGCCCGATGCAGGATATGCAATTGTATGTTTTTGAAGCGGTAGTTACGGGATACCTTCTTGGTGTATGCTAGTGCTTTGTCCCATTCCCTATCATGCAAAGGCCTGCGAAAGTAAGCTTCCCATTGTTCCCTAAGGGATGCAAGTGAGGGTTGCTTAAGAGCTCGTGTGGCTTTATATGTCCAATTAACTAGGTGTCGCCCTGGGCCATCTGTAGGATTGCGTGGGGGACCAGGTGTGTAGGGGGTTCTTCCTCAATCGTGCGCTATTGCTTACGACAGTCATTTAAGAGCTGTCTGTGTAGCAAGAACTGTCCCCTAGGGAGCTCAAAGTCATTCACGAGTACCTCAAACGTCTGCAATTGTCCGTCTAAATACAACGCCCCAACCTCCGTCAGGGCGTGTTCCGTCCATATGTGTAGCATTCTCTCCGTGTAGTACATGCGGCCCTTGGGAAGCCCCACCAGTGGTAGGAGAGGGGAGTACGGGGGCACCGCACGATTCATTCTGTAGATGCGTGCGAGACAGGCGCACACCACCATCAGTTGGAGTGGCTTGGTCGGGGGACACGCAGCTCCTGGTAGCAACATGCGATGGATGGCAGGGGTTTGAAGCTGTCCAGCCATGGTGGTCAGTTCTCTTTGCGCCCGGCCCGCTGTCCAGCGGAACACCCATTGTAATTGGGCAGCCAGGAAATAAGCCTCAAAGGATGGCGCAGCCAGCCCTCCTTGGTTGAGTAAGTGGAATTGCTCTTAAGTACAAAAGTTTAGGGGGAACATTTTTTTTAATCACTTTGCATCTGCCCACCAGAGACAAATGCTAATTATCCAAAGTACCCAATGATGTTGTAGTCCTTTCAGCTAAAGGAGTTAAGTTCACATTAAAAATATCATCTAAGTTAGCCTTTAAAATTACGCCTAAATAAACAGAAGCTCCTACCACTCTGTTATTTATCAGGGATACATATTCGTTAATGATACTTTCGTTTTTCCTGGGAATACCCTGAAAAAGTCCCAAATATCCCGGATTCATCTTCTATAGTTTTGGTGGGCAATTCAGGGTCTGGTGTAGCCAACGCAACACCACTTGGGTAGTCTAAAACCATGGTGTAATGTCCATGTACTATAGCTGAAGAGATGTAGGTAGGGCTGTCAGCGCGGGGACGCACTGTTCTCTGTGCAACCAAGCGCTTAATAAATGCCATAAAAAAAAAAAATCCGGGAGATGTTCCTATTTAACTCCAAGCTGGTTAAAAAAGGATCTATATACCACGTAAAGAACAGCGGAGACCATGGACTGCCCTGCTGAGTCCCCCTAAAGATCTTGATTGGTTCTGTCATTTCCCCATTTATATAGATGTTAATGGCTGGCGCAACGTATGTGTTTTGATTGCCCTGATATAAACAGGACCTATCCCCTTCTTGTACATCACGGACCAAAGGAAGTGCCAGGAGACCCTATCAAATGCTTTTTCAGCATCCAGCATAATCACAGACATAGGATCCGCTGATACTTCCCCTACATCAAACAGGGAGATGATCCGCCTCACACGATTGATCGTGCCTCTCCCGGGAATGAATCCATGTTGCTATTTGGATACAATTCTATAAATTAGGGGGGACAACCTGGTATTCCTACTTCTGGAGAACTATGAGTATTAGGATGATCTGAATCGTGATCATGAAACGTAAGTTGGGTAGCCGAAAAATCCCATTTTAGCTGTTGACTGTTCCTTTCCTTTTTCCCCTTCCTTTTCCTACTAACAGATTTCTTTAGTTGAGTTAACCCTAGATCCTCCATGGAATTACTGCTGTTGGTATCAGAGAGATCATCGTTAGTTAAAAAGGTGTTGCCTTGACTGGAGGAGTCCGACCCATCTGTTAATGAGAAAAATCTTTCCCAAAGTAGCTCGGGGGAAAGGGCCCCACCTTGCTGTCGCCATCAATTAAAAGTTTGGAACTGCTAGGAATATTTAAGTTCGATCTACCAGCAACCTTACGCCCCCAAGCAGTCCCAGTTTCACCCAGCATGGGGTCCTGCATTGGGAGATCAATAAATGCAGCATTTGTACTGTCATTCGCAGTGACCAGCACTACAGCCTGTGACCCATGGAACAGGGGAATTATTGGAGGAAGTTGTGGCACCGGGCTTGCATCAGGGTTGTTATCACCACAGCTAATTGCTGTTATCTCACTGGGGGCTTTGGCACCATCAATTTCATCACCCCCAGCCTCCTGTGTATAAGTTTGATGATCTATCACAGGGGGTATCGCAAACATTGTAGCAATGGAAGGCTGTAAAGACCCACCTTCTACAAGTGCTGTGCCATAAATATTCTTTGTTGTCCTTGCTGTAGCCTTTTTCCCCTACTGAGATCCTGTCTTCCTCTATTAGGACCCTCAGATTGTTTATTGTCCTTCCCGGGGTCAGATGCTTTCGCAGACAGGTTTACTGCTATGCCCCCCGCTTTGATGGTGCTACCGCTGAGAGAGGAGCCGGTGGGTAGGAGACCCGCAGTCCGCGTCTTTGCCGATTTCACTTTGTGGCCCGTGATTATTAAAGTGGAACATGGTCTCCTTCTCCGCAAATGGCAACAGACGGCAAGGTTGAGAAGCCCCGCAATAATAGAAGCAATTTGTTGAAGCAACCCTGAACGCAAGAACCAACAGAGCGATGCAGCGGAGCCCAGGCCAGGTAATCTAATGCAGGTTGACCGCATCATGGGGACTACAGTGGGATATGTGGCCGGCTAGTCAAATGCCATCTTGCTCCTTAGATGGTAATGGCTAAAATGTATGTTTTAATGCTTATTTTTATAACCACCAACCTGAGATGGGGTGTAAGTGTTCCTTTTTTACAGCATTTTTGCTAGTCATATTAACCATTTCACGGGCACTTTATGCAAGTTCTGACATATTTTTCTTTTTTGGAACCACTACCTAGGGATCCATTTGGCAGATAAAGTTTTTTTTATTTTTATTTTTTATTATTTATTGCAGTGACAGCAACATTACATATAAAAGAAAGTGTATCCCTTATTGCATAGCCATGACACTAATGCACAATTCTAATAAACATACACAGCCTTTCAGCCCACATCCAAAGGGTCGGGCGGTAAGCAACTATTGGTAATATTGGTTCCAGCTGTGTGCCTAACAGTATTGGCTATCTTCAAATGTTGAAATCACAACTTTTTATTATTAAAACCATTGAACAACCCCTAGGTGCCAGCCCCTGAATTGCATCCAATCATACCCGTGTGGTCCAACCTCCGACCAACCATGTAATACTCTATGTGCTTAGGGATGTGTCTGCTAGCTCAGCCACGAGTCGCAAAGGGAAAGAGGTCACACCGTTGAATTATCATCTCCACAAGCCGTCGATTCCACCGTCCCACCCTGGAGGGAGCCCCCAGGCTCGCCCACCACCTCCTCAGCGGCAGCCACCCCCTGCTGCCGTATGTAGTCAAGGTATAATCCCCAAAAGTTTTTGGGCCGACTTTTGGGCTGTAGCAGTTCACTGTAAGTCTCCGACTGTGTACAGCAGTACGTCAGGTCCCTGATCCACTGCGCTATCGTGGGGAGGGGGCCTCGCTTCCAACCAATAGCAAGTCTCCTTTTCGCCATCAGCAACCCCATATCTACTAACCTACTCTGTGCGCCTTGGGAAGCGTTTTGGAATAACCAAGCAGCGCAAGCAGGGGACGGGGCAATCTCAACCTCCAGGACCCTGCCTATTTCCTCAAACACCGCTCCCCAAAAGTGCTGTACCCCCGGGCATTCCCAGGCCAAGTGAATGAACCCCGCATCCCGCTGAGCACATCTATCACAATTAGCAGTATCACGCAGCCCAAACCTATGCAGTCATTCCAGGGTGTGATAAACCCTGTTAATATACTTGAAGTGCACTAACCTATGCCTACCATTCAGGGAGACGGACCTAGTGCTGGAGCAGCAATAGCGCCACATATCATCAGTAATATCTGTACCTAAGTCGCGCTGCCAGGCCAGGCGATCCCGGCTGTATACAGTTTCCCGCTCAGCAATGGCCGTTTTATACAGTATAGAGACCATTTTCCTCGGGACTTCCGTTTTGATAACATACAACAGCTCTTTTATCTCTGGGGGTTCCTGAAAATCCACCCCTAGCTGTTCCCGCCAGGTCTCTCTGATTCTGTGAAATTGAAAGCACTGCAGGCCAGTAGGCCGTGCATTCGGAGTCGTCACGTCGGAAAGAGTTTTCAGAATCCCGTCCGTAAACATGTCTCCCGCCGTGTGGATACCTAGAGCCTTCAGCGCCATAACCACCCCTTTATCCCTACAAGGGGCCAAACACATTATCCACTCTATAGGCATTATCCACTCTATAGGCAATAAAGGAAAATACAAAAGCGTGGTACTGTAGCAGCGCATGCCAAGCATGTTGTGGCGAGTTTCAGGAGTCAAATAGGCCTGTGCGACGATCCGCCGTTTCAAACACGACCGCCGGTAACGGCAGCGGGGCAGCAAATAGTTTCCCCAGCGTGATAAATGGCGCTCGCTACCTATCATGTATCCAACTGTGCAGATGCTCCCCTTGAGCCACCCGGTAAGATAATTCAAAATTGGCGGCCCCCATGCCCCCGAGCTGATACGGGAGGACTAGAATTGTCCATTGCACCCTTGCCTGTTTGCCAGCCCAAGCAAATTTCACCATGAGGGACGTGAGCTGAGTAAAGAAGCACTTCGGAAGAACCATTGGTACATTCATGAATAAAAACAGCAGTCTGGGTAATACCACCATCTTCATGATCGATATCCTTCCAAGCAGGGAAAGAGGTAGGCCAATCCATATTTCTACGTTATCCTCCAGACAGGACGTAGCTGTTCCGTAGTTCTTGCGGAACACCACCTCCGAGTCAGTGTGGAGTGGGATACCTAAATACCGTACTGAATCGGTAGTCCACCTCAATGGGTATTCCATCTCAAACCGCTCTGTGGTTGCGGTGAGGGGGAATACTATGGATTTGTCCCAATTTACTGTTAGGCCGGACAGCGTACCAAAGCGCACTACTTCGCGCAGCAGCAGAGACAAATTCGTCGACGGCTCTCTAACATATACCGAGGTATCATCTGCATAAGTCGTAATGACAAATTGGTAAGAAGGGAAAATAAGGCCCCTGTGGGAGTGATACTCACGCATTGCACACTCCAACGGTTCAGCTACCAGAGCGTACAGAGTTGGGGACAAAGGATAGCCCTGACGGGAGCCCCTACGAATTTTGATGGGTTCAGTGACCAGGCTGCCTATCCTAATACGAGTGGTTGGGTCATTATAAAGGACCAATACCATCTGTAAAAACGCAGCACCTAGCCAGATTCGTTTCAGCGCAGCCTCATAAAAGGCCATTCCACAGAGTCGAAGGCCTTTTCCATGTCTAAAAATACCGCAATGGCCATTGTTTCCGGCTCGTATGCTGTATAGCCCCAAATACCGTTTGGAGATTATAGGTGATATTTCTTCCCGTCACGAACCCCGCCTGTTCCGGAGCAACCAGCTCCGGGGTCAGCAAGGCCAGCCTAGTCGCAAGGACTTTGGCAAATATTTTTGTATCCACATTGATAAGTGAAAGCGGTCTGTAGGAGCCGCACTCCTCTAGAGTCTTATCTGGCTTTGGTATGGCAACTATTAAGGCTTCCCTCATCGTTCTAGGCATTTGTCCAGCTTCAATCATCTCTGCAAATAGGGCAGAGAGGTGTGGCAGCAGCAGCTCCTGAAAGGACTTGTAAAAGCCAACTGTTAGGCCATCCGCGCCTGGCGCACTACCCGCCGCCATCCCGCCCAGGGCTTCCCGAATCTCGTCGAGCTCTATCGGCTGCATTAAAAACTCGCGTTGCACATTCGAAAAACAGAAGCTCAATATGCTCCAAGTAATCTAGGATCTCCTCATCACTTCCCGTCGCACGCGATGCGTATAAATCTGCCTAGTACTCCCGAAATCTCTGTGCTATCTCACCTTCTTCAGTGAGTGTGTCTCCCTCCTTTGACCTGATAGCCGTAATCGGTATCCTCCTCCTCTGCTGGTTTAACCATGTTAGCCAAAACTCTCCCAGGCCTATCCCTTTCTCCGTACACCCTAGCTGTAGCGTATTTACCCAGATGCCTGACCTCAGCCTCCCCTTCTTTTTTTTTTTTGGAGACGTTAGCTGCTTGCTGGACGTGTCTTAGCTACAGTGGTGGCTTGTGCGTGGTCTGCTGCTCCTGGTCGTTGCAGACGTCAAACTGCCAGTTAATACTTATCTGATCCACCTTGGATACCAAGATGGGTAAGTCAGACCGTAACCAGTCAAAGCTCCCCTTCACCCAAACGCGTTCCAAGTCCCAAGACAGCGGTGCTGGGGATGAGCGAGGCCCCCCACGCCATCGGATCAAGACCAAGCCATAAGGAGAATGTTGATATCAATGGAGAAAGGGCTACAGGAAGGTATCACCTCCCTTGGCTCGAAGATGGATGCATTGACGTACAAGATGGATAGAATGGGGAAGAGATTAGATAAACATGCTGAGAGAGAGGCTGGAAATGTCCGAGAGGAGTATCACGGAGGTGGAGGAAGCGCAGACCACCATTGACACTGAACACAAGCAGCTGGGTAGGGTGATGCAACTCCTCCAAGACAAAACTGAAGATTTGGAGGCCCGCTCTCGACGCTGCAACTTGCGCATTTTGGCCTGCCGGAGTCGACGTCCACCGGAAAGATGGATCCCTTTATCGAGCGTATGCTGGTGACTATGCTGGGCGCGGAGACCTTTTCCAATATGTTCATTGTTGAACGGGCGCACCGGATGTTGGCCCCACGTCCAAAACCCGGAGCGCCCCGTAGGCCGATAATTGCTAAGCTCCTAAACTATAGAGATAGGGATGCTGCCCTGCGAGCCGCTAGGGAAAAGCAGACGCTGACGTACGAAGGCTCCCCCATATCCTTATATCCCAACTTTACGGCTAAAGTTCAGGAGGCGCGGAAACACTTTATCCTGCTAAAATGGCAATTGCGCGACCAAGGAATTGACTATGCCATGCTCTATCCGGCCAAGCTGAAAGTAAATAGACACGGGCAGTCGCATTTCTTCACAGATCCAAGAGCTTTGCAAAAGGTACTTAAAGACTGGTCTAAAGAGCGAAGGAAAACCCCCGGAGCGAGACCTACTTGATGAAGCTTCAGGTGGCGGTCTGGACGAGCGGGACTGAAGGACGGCATGCCCCAGGAACTTGGCTGACTTTTTTCAAGGTTCGAGGGGCACACAGAGGTCGGCTGGTGTGGGGTGGCAGAGGGACATGTACTGTGACTTCATTTGGATTATTCTAGTATGGTCCGAAGCCACCGAAGCCCACATGTGGTAACACCTAGCTTGTTCTTTCTTATTGTCCTTTTTTTTTGGGGTGTGGAGGGTTGAGGGAGGGTATGATATTGGGATTGTTTTTTCGCGACCTAGTTGGGTGTCGTCCGCAGTGGGTGGGTCGTGGGATTTGTAAGGTTGGGTTGTTTCAGGTTTATTGCCCAGGGGTGCCAGCCATTATACTTTGTATGCTTGCCTACAAGCGATTGCCCGCCTGATGCGGGGCCTAGCATGATTAGCTAGTGATGAATGATAAGTCAGAAGAGACTAATACGAAACGTGCGGGGTGTGCCCTGAATGCATTGACGTGGAATGTGTACGGCTTGAATGATTATCGGAAGCCACGGAAAGTGTTGAATTATTTGACATGCCATCAGGTGGACAGAGCCTTGCTTAAGGAGACGCACTTACCAGAGAGCAGCGTCAGGCTGCAAGCAAGGGGACTGCAGGGTCAGATCAATGCTGCTGGTTTTACGTCCCATGCGTGAGGGTAGCTCACCTGGGTTAACCCGAAAGCAAATTACACTCTGAAAGCTGTTAGCTGACCCGGAGGTAGATATGTTATCTCACAGTTGAAAGGAAGGGATGTCGATATGCTTGTTGTGATTGTGTATGGTCCTAACTACGATTGCCCCGAGTTCTATAAAAAGCTAGCGGAGGTAGCTCGTGGGTTCCCTGGCCCGGCTGCCTTGTAGGGAGGGGATTTCAACATGACACGACGCCTGGACATAGACCGTTCGAGTGGCCCAGACAGACGACAATCTAAAGATGCTGGGGAACTGGATAGGTTACTTATTAGTGAAGACCTTGTTGATGTTTTGCGGTCCCTTTACCCTACACTGGAGGGATACACACATATTCTCCTTTTTATGATATTCACAAAAGAATTGATTATTGGTTGGCGTCATCGGGACTGATCTCACAGGCTCGAAGGTGCCAAGTGCTTCTCCGTACTCTTTTGGACCACTCCCCTGTATTGTTGAGCTTGTCACTACCCCAGAAGGTCCTATCACCGTTCATTTGGAGCTTCCCGCCATACTTACTGCAGGACCCCATTTTCCGAGAGGAATTACATGTAGCAATGGAGATGTACTTTGAGGCTAACATAGGTTCCGTGGATAGTTTCCTATCAGTGTGGGAGGCATTTAAGGTATATATTTGGGGCGTTGCCATGAGTAAACATTTGGGGATTCTTCGCGCTATCCGACGGCGCCTATCACTGCTGGAGCAGCGTCTGGCAGAGTGCGAATGCAGCTTGCTCACAGGAGACTCGGACGGCATCCGGGAGGAAATGAAGGGGCTACTTGCAGAGTACCAAGAGGAAGTGACAAATGCATCCAGTGGGATGGGTATGCTCAGACGTGAGTCCCATGCTCTCCGCACCACTGGAGTTAAGCTATCCTGGCTGAAGACGGCTGATAGCCAGAAACCGGTTCTAGGATGCTTGATTCCGGTCCAGGAAAGACATGGCTTGGCAGTTCGGGCTGGACTGTTCCCATGAGGCACAGGGTCAAGGCTGATTTGCATAAGGCCATGTCTGAACTGGGGTGGTGTGGAGTGCAAAGAAACGATGGATTTGGGCCCAGATCTCTGTACTGGGGTGAATGTATGACATTGTTCTGCATTCTGTCCATCAATTGTTGTTTTTCCATTTGTCACCCCGAGTGGGATGGGTATGCTCAGACGTGAGTCCCATGCTCTCCACACCACTAGGGTCAAGCCATCCTGGCTGAAGACGGCTGATAGCCAGAAACCGGTCCTAGGATGCTTGATTCAGGTCTAGGAAAGACATGGCGTGGCAGTTCGGGCTGGACTGTTACCATGAGGCACAGGGTCAAGCTGATTTGCATTTGCATAAGGCCATGTCTGAACTGGGGTGGTGTGGAGTGCAAAAAAACGATGGATTTGGGCCCAGATCTCTGTACTGGGGTGAATGTATGACATTGTTCTGCATTCTGTCCATCATTTGTTGTTTTTGCATTTGTCACCCTGAGTGGGATGGGTATGCTCAGACGTGAGTCCCATGCTCTCCACACCACTGGAGTCAAGCTATACTGGTTGAAGACGGCTGATAGCCAGAAACCGGTCCTAGGATGCTTGATTCCGGTCCAGGTAAGACATGGGTTGGCAGTTCGGGCTGGACTGTTCCCATGAGGCACAGGGTCACGGCTTATTTGCATATGGCCATGTCTGAACTGGGGTGGTGTGGAGTGCAAAAAAAACGATGGATTTGGGCCCAGATCCCTGTACTGGGGTGAATGTATGACATTGTTCTGCATTCTGTCCATCAATTGTTGTTTTTGCATTTGTCACCCGTTTGGGATGGGTATGCTCAGACGTGAGTCCCATGCTCTCCACACCACTGGAGTCAAGCTATCCAGGCTGTAGACGGCTGATAGCCAGAAACCGGTCCTAGGATGCTTGATTCCGGTCCAGGAAAGACATGGCTTGGCAGTTCGGGCTGGACTGTTACAATGAGGCACAGGGTCAAGGCTGATTTGCATATGGCCGTGTCTGAATTGGGGTGGTGTGGAGTGCAAAAAAACGATGGATTTGGGCCCAGATCTCAGTACTGGGGTGAATGTATGACATTGTTCTGCAATCTGTCCATCATTTGTTGTTTTTGCATTTGTCACCCCGAGTGGGATGGGTATGCTCAGACGTGAGTCCCATGCTCTCCACACCACTGGAGTCAAGCTATCCTGGTTGAAGACGGCTGATAGCCAGAAACGGGTCCTAGGATGCTTGATTCCGGTCCAGGTAAGATATGGGTTGGCAGTTCGGGCTGGACTGTTCCCATGAGGCACAGGGTCACAGCTTATTTGCATATGGCCATATCTGAACTGGGGTGGTGTGGAGTGCAAAAAAACGATGGATTTGGGCCCAGATCTCTGTACTGGGGTGAATGTATGACATTGTTCTGCATTCTGTCCATCAATTGTTGTTTTTGCATTTGTCACCCCGAGTGGGATGGGTATGCTCAGACGTGAGTCATATGCTCTCCACACCACTGGAGTCAAGCTATCCGGGCTGTAGACGGCTGATAGCTAGAAACCGGTCCTAGGATGCTTGATTCCGGTCCAGGAAAGACATGGCTTGGCAGTTCGGGCTGGACTGTTCCCATGAGGCACATGGTCAAGGCTGATTTGCATATGGCCGTGTCTGAATTGGGGTGGTGTGGAGTGCAAAAAAACGATGGATTTGGGCCCAGATCTCAGTACTGGGGTGAATGTATGACATTGTTCTGCAATCTGTCCATCATTTGTTGTTTTTGCATTTGTCACCCCGAGTGGGATGGGTATGCTCAGACGTGAGTCCCATGCTCTCCACACCACTGGAGTCAAGCTATCCTGGTTGAAGACGGCTGATAGCCAGAAACGGGTCCTAGGATGCTTGATTCCGGTCCAGGTAAGATATGGGTTGGCAGTTCGGGCTGGACTGTTCCCATGAGGCACAGGGTCACAGCTTATTTGCATATGGCCATGTCTGAACTGGGGTGGTGTGGAGTGCAAAAAAACGATGGATTTGGGCCCAGATCTCTGTACTGGGGTGAATGTATGACATTGTTCTGCATTCTGTCCATCAATTGTTGTTTTTGCATTTGTCACCCCGAGTGGGATGGGTATGCTCAGACGTGAGTCATATGCTCTCCACACCACTGGAGTCAAGCTATCCGGGCTGTAGACGGCTGATAGCTAGAAACCGGTCCTAGGATGCTTGATTCCGGTCCAGGAAAGACATGGCTTGGCAGTTCGGGCTGGACTGTTCCCATGAGGCACATGGTCAAGGCTGATTTGCATATGGCCGTGTCTGAACTGGGTTGGTGTGCAGTACAAAAAAACGATGGATTTGGGGCCAGATCTGTGTACTGGGGTGAATGTATGACCTTGTTCTGCATTCTGTCCATCAATTGTTTTTGCACTGGCCATACACATGCACACATATACACTCACACCCTTTCATTCACAGACGCCTGTATACAAACATCCATTCACAACACTCTCTCCCAAATGTTCCTACATTCACATATGAGTGCACACACCAAACATTAAAAAAAATATACTTAACTGCTTCAGCCCTCGGTGATGAAGCCATGGAGGTATCAGGAGGGTTGGGACTGCAGCCTTCTCCTATTGGTTGACCTTAGGTCAGACAATTAGGGGAGGCAGCAGTTCCTATCTCGTCACAGAGTGGGACAGGGGACAGTGAGAGTTGCTGACCTCACCCCACTCTGTGATGAGGTGTCATTGACAGAAACTCGGCCATGGGCACTAGAGCTCTTAAAACTGAAGCGCTTAAGTTCAAGGCTACCAATGGAGCTCCTATCATCAAGAGGGTGAGGGACACGAGGTGTTTCGCCGGGCTGAAGAGGTCATGTCTGCAGGAGTTGTGACATCTTTAGCTTGACAAACTTCAGCTCAGGCAGCCATGAGCCTGAACATTTAGAAAATGTCTAGCTCCTGGCTGCCAGACCTGAAGTAGAGTGTGAGTCATGCTCAGCCTGACAAACACTCTTCTTGTCAGGAAAACAGTAGGTTTACATGTTTTCTCTGCCCGTTAGGACGGGCCACGGCTGCTACCACATCCCTGGCCAGTAAATACCTACATACTTTTTGGTCTAACATATTATTTTTTTACCACTTTTTTTTATATTCATGGCTCCAATTATGTTGACTCTCCAGATTCGAGTTCCTTTCTTTCTCTCCAGCAGAGAAAACCTCATCAACGTGCAACTACCATATCTATAATTCCTCTGACCCTCTCGCGATTTGGGCAGACCAATAAGTAACTGATCTGTACTCTTTTAATTCTGCAATCCACAATATGCTTTTCACTTAATGTAACATCTTAGTGTGACAAAGTTACTCTAATATCGAACAAACACTTCCAAAATCAAAATTTTCTCTCAGAAGTACGTATTAACATTTTTTATTTCCTTTTTCACCTCATTATGGGGCATATGTATCAACCGAATTTTGATTCGCAAATGCTGTGAATCACAAAAAAGCAGTGTTTGCGACTCAGAATTCGGAAAACGGTATGTATGAGGATAATCGCGTCGCAAATTTAAGGAATCGCAAAATTTTTGATTCCTTAAGTTTGCGTAAGCATTTAAGGAATCGCAAATTATGATTCCTTAAATGCTATGTATGAAGCACCCAAGTTGTGCGATTGCTCATTAAAAAATCGCAAATTACCACCAACTTCAAGTTGGTGGTAATTTGCGATTTCTTTCCCAAATGCACTTTTTGGCATTTGCAAAGGTGCCATGCGGCACACATACATGCCCTTAGGGCATGTATGTGTGCCATATGCGCACACATGCTCATTTCAGGTGTGCATCAGGGTTTCCTTATGACAGGCTTGTACCCTTGAAATTATTCTCAATTTGCGATTCTCAAATTGCGGATCACAAAACGAGACTGACTTCCCATTCAATCCCATGGGCCTCCTGGCCCATGGAAATGAATGGGAAAGTATTCCTTAATTGCGATTTTGCAATTTGCTAATCGCAATTAAGGAATACTAAGAATTCACAAAAAAATTGTGATTTCTTTAATACATCCCGTTTTGCAATTCTCAAATAGCGATTCCTAAAAAATCGCTATTTGAGAATCGCAAATGAGGATGTTGATACATATGGCCCTGAGTGACTATCACTACTGTACTTTTAATGGCATTTTTATTTTTTATATCACTGGTATCTCCTCTGATTGACTGTTTTTAATCTTTTAGGGTAATTCTGATTCGTTATTCAAACTTATCTTTCCTTTCTCACCGCATTGCATGTGATTTTAAATTTACACAGCTTCCAAGTCCACCACTAACTTTTCACATCATTATATTTGCATGAGTAGATATTGTTCAATCGTTCCTCTATCCCTCCACTTTTTTCTCCATTCTTGGTGCCCCGGTCTCTTCTCTCCTGATAATCATTTTTTCTGATACCAATTTTATTTTGAGTAACAAAGTTGTATGTAATCTATACTATTGCTATCAATCCAGAGCCTTGAGAAAGTCTTTTTGAGAAGAAACAAGTATTGGATGTTTTCGACATTAGTGACATTCCATTGTTAACCCTGGCTCATTGGAACCAACGACGAATAAATCCAGCATTAAAATCTCACCACAGTTTTTTGGGATATCAATTAAGGAACTATACCTACAGCATAATTATTTAGATGTGCGCCGGCCTGTTAAATGTTCATTTCTCATGCATGGCTCCACCCAGGGTCATCATTTGGGATGTACCATAAGCATGCATGATCCCTCTAACATTTATTTGTTCAACTATTGAGCCATACTTTTCTCGATGTGCAACTCCAATCCCACTTCTACTGTTGTAATAGCTGAAATATATTGTGCGAGTAAGGACTGCTGAAAAATGGACCAGGCACAAGACTACAGCACCATGGACCTTCGACCCCATCTTGGAGGCTCCCTTATGGGGCAGTACAATGAACAGTCTTTTGTTTAGTGTTTCAGGTCAGGTAGGTGTGAGTGAGTAAAGTCTAGGTGTCATCCATGACAGGCCCATGTGTAGTTGATATTATAATAACTTATGTTCGTGCTTTTATCAGATGTGGTTGTTTTCATGCTTGTAATAACCTACAATTTTAACTTGCACTAAGCATCCAGAATCCGCCTTTTAAAAGCAAACATATAATTTCTTGAAAAGAAAATAATGAAATAAATGAAAAAAGATTTGATTCCAACGCTGGAATGAAATGTTTCTTGGCAGTAAGATGGTCGAACTTCAGGTCTGATTTAAAGTGTGGTGGACGGGTACCCCGTCACAAACATGGCGGATACACCGTCCACCTTATTACGAGCGACATCATGGGATATATTGCACTTGTAATAAGGCGGACAGAATATCACAGAGTAACCCGGCCATCAAACTCTACATCAGGCCCTCACTCTATAGTTTGTAAACATCAGGCATACAAACAGTAGCACATAGGCATGCTATTTTCCCTGGCCATCTTCCTGGACCTGTGGCCTCTCGCATGACAGCAGCATCCATGTCTAGCTTCTACCACAGGATATTTTTAGGAGCTCTGACTTTATAGAAAGAGGATTTGAAGCCGGTAGCTCTAACTTATTTTTATAAACGTCTTTAAAATTCTTGCTGTCAACAGTTAAGCCCACTAGAAGTATGCATTACTGTATGGCTGTGGCGGTTCAGCATAAATATGATTCTACTGCAGCAGCTGCTGCACATGTGGAAAATGAATAAGTGCTTCTAGCTGAAACGGAGCAAAAGTTACTAATAAAAGTGCAACACAGTGCTGCACAGTGACAGGCCATAGGCAAAGGTTAACTCGTCACCACTCACTCTGCTGCTGTGTGCAGCAGTCACGTGTTCAACTGATATTAATGAGGTGCAACTGATGCCGAGACAGTTTTTACGATGTCAAAGCACCAAAATATGAAAAGCTACCGCCATACAATGTGCTGCGTAATGCATAAGTTGCCTCTGTTTGCTGCAAAATTTAGTCAACCCTTCTACACAATGTATTCCTCCGTTTCTCCACAATCCTGCAGAAATATAATGTTAGGGGGTTAAAGCAAACGAGAAACTTAGCATTATAACCAGAATATAGAATGGCAGTCCATATAGGAGCACTTACCACTGTACGGGGTGTAATATGGTTGACAGTCTAGTAGCTGGGGTGGGCAGAGCTAGGTGGGCTGAGGGGAAGAGGAGGGGTCAGTACAGGATGAGGGCAGTTAGAGTCGGGACAGGAGACAGGCAGGGAGCATGAGAATAAAGCTCCAGTAATCATACCTTACTGTGTCTGTGGTTATTGTAGCAGGATGCTACAACTGGCGACGAAGGTGGGATCCAGTCAAACCCACTGCCTGCAGAAAGTCTAGAGAGACACCCTGTCCCCGGCAGCACCAAGAAAAGAAAACGCTGCCGAGAAGTGTGAGCCGCTGATGCCCCAGGAGGAGAGGCCAGCCGCAGGCAACCTGCGCCCCCCCCCCCCCTTATGAGGGAGCTGTGAGGGGCTGCGCATCCGAGCGCGGAATGGCTCGAAGAAAGGAGAAGCGGAGCGCGCCGACACGCGACCCCGCCAGAAGCGTGAGCATTAGCAGTGCAGAGATCGGGAGCCTACTCCGACCCTGCTGTGTGCCCCAAAGTGAAGGAGAAGTAACTCCCAGAGTCGAGGACGACGTCCGTCACGACCGCCCAGCGAGGGCGACCAAGCGCCGGAAAGCCCGGGCCTGAGATCCCGCCGTCGGTGAAATTCTCACGCTTGATGCGTGTAAGTCGGCAGGCCGCCGCAAAGAAAAAGCGGGAACGTGCAGAGCAAGGCGGGAGCCCACCCCAACCTCACCTGGTTGCTGTGGTGGCCAAAGAATAGTGATAGCTGGAGCGCGCTGCCCTGTGACTGCTAGCCGGTGAGTCTGGAGTGCCTGAGCTGAGAGAGAGAGAAAGCCTCGTGTACCGGTACTGACGGCGGCCATCTTAGAGTCAGGCGCTCGTCAGGACAGACCCCTTAGCTTTCAACGAGCGGCCATCTTGAAGTCAGGCAAACAGAGATAAGCAAGCATTGGGTGAAGCAAACAAACAAGCATTGGCAAGACGAGTCAAACAAACACTGGCGAAGAGCATAAAAGCATTGGTACATGCAAAGAAACGAGCATTGATACCTGCAAATGGACAAACGGTGATACATGAAAGTAAACAAGCATTGATACATGCAGATCAACAAGCATTGGATGAATCGTGGCAAAGGAAGAAAACAAGCGTTGGCGAAGACCAAACAAGCGTTGGCGAAGACCAAACAAGCGTTGGCAAAGACCAAGCAAGCATTGGCGAAGACCAAACAAGCATTGGCAAAGACCAAACAAGCATTGGCGAAGAACAACCAAGCATCGATAAGAGCATATAAACAAGCATTGGCTAATAGAAGGAAACAAGCACTGTCAAGAGCCAACAAACAAGCATTGGCGAGGAGAAGCCAACAAGCAGTGGCGAGTAGAAACCAACAAGCACTGGAAAAGCAAATAAACAAACATTGGCGAGAAACAGCAAACCAGCACGAGCACCTACAAAGGTGATGGCGAACACATACCGAAGAGCGTAAAGGGGAGGAGCTGCTGGACAGAACCGCACGAGGTTCAGAAGAAGGCAAGACTGCGAAGGACGGTCCCAGAAACAAGCACAACATACATGGAGGTGACTAAAGGACTTGCACTAGCCTCACCGCGGAAGAGTCAGTAACCACCTTCCATTAGCATGCGATTCGAAAGAGAAGGAGCCCTGTGACTAGCACAGTGCGGCTGGATAGTGGACATCTCGGAACGCAGGAAATCCAAGTTCTAGTCACTGGCGCATACAGTGGTGATTGCAAGGATTAGTAACGCCCCAGCAGATGACCAGACCCAAGGCCTCGACCAAAGAGGATTAACTAAAACTACAAGAAGCCGAGTGAACAACCCGCCCGAATACAATCAATGAGAATCCTTTTCTCATGGCGAGGGAAGAAGTAGCACAACGACGCAACCCTTGCATCAGAGCACCACCCCCAGGAATGCAGCATGATACCTGGAGTCTGTGTCTCGAACGGAACCAATGGCTGGCGACATTGGGTGACTTCCTGGACGCCAATGGTGAACAAAGAGAGAGAAAATGTATGATGCTACTCCTCCATCTGGTGGGTCCTGAAGGCCAATGCCCAATCAGAACATTCTCCAAAGAAGACACAGAAATCTATGAAAGACTCCAAGAGAAGCTATGTGCCCGTCTCTCCGCACAAGCAGAGGTGGATCATGATCGCATCGTTTTCAACACAGCTCGGCAGGAACCAGGCGAACCATTGCCAACTTTCATCATTCGGTTGCAAAACCTGGTACAAGGCTGCCATTTCAACACCTTTACGAATGAGGACGCAGTTCAACTCCGGATAGTTGAAGGCTGCGCAAACCCCGACACAAAGCTCAAGATCTTGCGAGGAAAGTGGTCGTTAGAAGAAATCATCAGGAAGGCTGAAATTGGAATGCCCGTCAAGGCAAGAGACAGATCGAAGGACCCGAATCTGAAGGCAAATTGTCAAGATGCCTGGACAGATGAAACTCGGAAAACAGACAAAACAAAAAAGAGAGAGAGGGAAGGCAGACCAATGAAAAGACAACGGGAGAGACACAGTGACAAGGAGTACTCCGAGTCAATCAGTCAAAGGACAACCTCAAGGAGTTCTTCACCCTCAAGGTGTCATTCAAAAATATACTCAGAGTCAATCAGTCAAAGGACAACCTCAAGGAGTTCTTCACCCTCAAGGTGTCGTTCAAAGTCTGACGAGGAGGGAGCGTCAAGTGGGACAGACCGCACTCCTGGACAAGAAGGCAACCTGCACAACAAGAGAGTAAGAAAGACAAACCATAGAAGAAGAAATCAAAATGGTCAAAACTGGAAGTTGGCGCAGGAACATTCTTCGCCAAGTTGTGAAGATGAGTCGGAAGGAACATCATCCAGCAGGAGAACACATCACACCCACATCATGGGTATCCGAGCACCAAATAAGTGGGAAGAAGAAATAGGTCGCATAAGACGAACTGACCCTCCCCAACAACGAACAGGAAAAGACCAACGCATCAATGACACCGGGGACAACAAAGAAACTGAGAAGACGTCGTTGACATGTGAGAAAGGCAAAGATGGAAAATCTCAAGAGCAAACACAAAGAACAAGCACCTGGTTGTTGAACAACTTCTCAAATGAAACAATGCCAAAGACAAGTCGACGAAGGCGCCCGGAGAAGCGTTTTAAAGACAACCCTGAGTCAACGAACTACGTGTCACTGCCCACTCATTTCAGACATCCATTACCCGATACACCCTCAAAGGAACGCTTCAAAAGGAGTATGGCCAGGAACTCCTCTGATTCAGAGAACGCGTCCGTCCGATCCTGGAAGTCGACAAAAGCCTTCTCTGACCCAGAAAGCACGTCTATGGCCAGGAACTCCTCTGGTTCAGAGAGCACGTCTGTCCGATCCTGGAAGTCGACAAGAGACTTCTCTGACCCAGAGAGCTCGTCTGTCCAATCCCGTGAGTTGACCGAGTCATGGTCCCGACAACAGCCATGGCGTCAACCACCCGAACGCACCATGGAACCAAAGGACATCCTTCACGTCAAGAGCAACACGTAACACGCCAAGGACGCTGAATACTCAGTCACGCCACAAGACAACCTGTCATGTCAGTCACAAGCATATCTGGACATAGATCAGACACCGTCACCCCTGAAGGGGTCCGCGAGGCTGACTCAAAGGACCTACAAAAGGAAAACAGAGACAGTGGACCTTAATCACCAGACGGGAAGGGACCAGCCATCCACTCCGCAAGGAAAACCAGACATGTCAGCAGAGAGAGATCATCAGATGAGAGAGAAACATGCCTATGCACAGATAGCCCACGAGCTCGCCAGACAACCCGAGGCCGTGAATGAGTTGTCGAGCCACACCGTACTGTCTGGTATACATGACCCTGAATTGGAAGGCAATGTTGCCCTCGACCGGACTAGACAAAAGAAAGTAAAAGTAGATGCTGGTGCTCAGAAGAGGACCAGAACATTATCCACTCATGAAAGAGATCGGGCATCTGAACCAACAGTTACACCGCAGGAAGGAAACATGATGACTGCGGAGTGTGAGAGTAAACAGTTCAAATGCAACGTGGTCAAGAATGCCCTGATCCAGACAACTGAAAGATTGACCAAAGCCAAGCCCACCACTGATTCGACACTACTGAGGTTTGAAGAACAGACTGTCCGCCGACCAGCGTGGTGGATTGAAGAATTGCGAACACTGAAGACATTAAACTCATTTTGTTAAGAAGGGGGGAGATGTAATATGGTTGACAGTCTAGTAGCTGGGGTGGGCGGAGCTAGGTGGGCTGAGGGGAAGAGGAGGGGTCAGTACAGGATGAGGGCAGTTAGAGTCGGGACAGGAGACAGGCAGGGAGCATGAGAATAAAGCTCCTGTAATCATACCTTACTGTGTCTGTGGTTATTGTAGCAGGATGCTACACGGAGGTTGAGTGTTGCGGTTTTCTTGCTCAGAAGATGTATCTTTTAGTGGCTTAGGTGGTTCTGTGTAAGAAATTAGTTAACTGTTAACCATTCTACCTTAGTACGTCATAAAGGATTCAACTGAAAATACGACTTTGAATCGGGTTAAAACATATATGAGAAAAGTCATGCAACATGCCTGAAGGGAGGGGATTTACAGAAACACGTTCTGTATGATAAACCACTTGCATCTAGATTATCAACCAATGCTGCTTTCAGCATGCTTACTAAATTCCACACACGTCAAAGTCATTAAACTGTGTTTTTTACTTCGTTGATTTCTGTGTAATGGTGTCTGCTGCAGAAAAAAATATTCAATAATTTGACTTTCTTAGTGTATGTAGTCAGTCTCGCTTGTTCTAGAGCACACAACTGGGCGTTTATTTTTCCAATATATTTTGTTTTTGTATATTCTTCACCAAACCCCTCCTATTTAGATATAAAAATTCCCCATTTTCCAGCCACTCCCCGTCCCTCCCACGTTTACTAATGAAATGTATACACCTACGTGTGTGGACATGTTCAAAGTTGTGATGAAGATCTTCGAATAAAAAAGTTAACGAAGACAGAGGCGGAGATCTCCGCAAATAGGTATTTGAACTGCATTTTGTAGTGCATGAATAGTACTTCTGCAGTACTGTTAAACGGACTAAAATGCAGTTTGTAAATATACCCTTACATCTTCCGTCACCAAGATACATTTGCCTGATTCTGTTGTTGCGACTGAGGCACAATCTTCCTCTGCACACTTCCCAATCCATAACCTCCTTGAATGCTAAACAATTAGCTGAACACAAACGTATTTAAAACAGTCACTTGCCCACTATATTCTTCACTGCCTGGCCTTCATCAGATGGACACTGCCCACAACAACGTGGGGTGAGCCCCCTTTTTCCATGACCCCACCAATTTGCTCTAGTTGCCTTCACAAGCCTTAATGATCATCTCAGTCACATCTCCCGGAATGGAAAGTCTCAAGTCAAGTTTCAAAGCTTTATTCGACATTTGTCATAAAAGCATTCTCCTAACCCTAATACAATAAATACTACAGATAAAAATACTTTCTAAGATACATATTAAACATTGACAGTCAAATAGAATACATATTAAAATACAAAAAGATTTTCACAATTCATAAAAATTATTATTTTTAAAATAGCAATTCATGTGACGGAATGGTGAAATAGTAATAAACATAATTCATTTTGTTGTAATTGACATTAGCGAGAGAGTACGGATTGCCCATGCCCATGCAAGAAATTTTGCTACAGCAACCACAAACGGTGTGGAACAATCGGATTCTAGTATCCTGAGGGCTACCAATTGACTACGGGTGCCCATGTTTAGGCACACTGGCTTTAGCCATTTGCGCCTAGGGCTAGTGTACAGTGGGCAACAGAACAACAAATGGGAAATGTGCTCTATTTGATCCTTGCAATGGTAACAATGTTCATCCCATGCTGGAGACCAGTGTTTCTTAAAAGCATTCACTGGTAATGTTCCTATACGAAATTGGAAATATAGTTTCCTATCATGCGGTCGTTCAATTACGTCCCAAAATAGTTCGCATGACGGGTACATTTTTATATCCAAAAATCGAATTGACAGTTTTGATTGGGATCCATTACAAAACATTGTTAGGTACACCATTTCCCAATATAGTTCTTTCAGCTTTGCTTTCGAGGGAAAACTAGCCACATCATTAGTACCCCATAGATGTTCCAATTTCAACTTTACAAGAAGTCCCCATAATTCCTTTAGCCATGGGATATAATGAAAACGATCGAACTTGACAACATCTGTCAGGGCTGCAGCATAATGACTTAATTCAGGGGTCACCATCAGACGTCTCCAATATAAAAGAGGCCGTAGCCTAGCTATGTCCTCTATATTTTTCCTGCCAAGATCCAATTTTAGAGGAGATATGGGTGTGCTTTGTGGGACCATTACAAGCCCTCGCAAAAATCTGTTTTCTGCACGTCCCAGCTCTCCCAAGTTTGAAAACCCCCATAGTTCGGAACCATATAAACAGGCACCCAATACTTTCATGTTATAAATTTCAAGTGCACAATTTACCGGCTTAGTTAGCGAGGCTCGATGTTTTAAGGCAATTGCGCCTGCAAGCTGACTAAACTTCAATACTGTTGTATTAATGTGCGATTTCCACTTCATATTTTCCTGTAGGATGATGCCTAAATAGGAAAAAGAGTCCACTTTCTCTAAGGGAATGCCTTTATATTTTATTACACCTTTGAAGGTGGACTGTTGGTTAAGGCACATGAATTTGGTTTTGGTAGTATTCAATTCAAGGCCCTTGCCATCACAAAATTCACCAAAGGCATCAACCACTTTTTGGAGACCGCTCGGGGTGAGTGAAAGTAAAAGCGCGTCGTCCGCGAACATCAAGACGGGGACGTGGGAGCCTGCTATGATTGGGGCGTCACTAGGGGATTTCTGTAGGTATTCAACAATACCATTTATATAAATTGAAAATAGTGTTGGTGCTAGGACGCACCCTTGCCTCACCCCACGTTCTACTGGAAAGGGATCTGTTACTTCTCCTTGCTTGCCCCACCTGATTTTAGCAAAGTTGTTTTCATGGAGACGAACAAGGAGAGTAAGGAGTTCCTGACTTAAGCCTGCATCAGCCAGGGTCTGCCACAGTTTTTCTCTGGGAACCAGGTCGAAAGCTGCTTTTAAGTCCACGAAAACTGCATACAATGTCCCCTTCTTTAGTGTAACGTTTCTCCAATAGATGGTTAAGAAGTGCAGAACTTGGTCTACACTACTAGTTAAGGGGCGAAACCCTGCCTGGTATGGTAACAGTATATTCTTTTCATCGATCCATTGTTGCAGTTTATTCTGGACTAGGCGGCCCATCAGTTTTTGGGCTGTGTCAATAAGACTAATGGGTCTATAGTTTTTAGCCAGAGTTTTGTCGCCTTTTTTGAATATGGGGATAATTTCAGCTCCCTTCCATGAAGCAGGTACTTCCCCTCCCATCGCCACAGCATTGGCCAACATTTTAAAGTAACTGCACCAGGAATTCCGGTCCGATAAAAATATATCAGCCGGGATTCCGTCCATGCCCGGCGCTTTTCCCCCCGCTACACAATCCAATACTTTACTAACATCCTTTTCATCAAATACTGGATTTTTGAAAAAGACATGTGGGGGGGGGGGGGGGGGGGGGGGGGATTGGTCATGGTTGAAGGCTGGATTTCGGGCATACTGTGGTTGGAAAAACTCTATCCAGTTATTTTTCGCAACATAATTCAGAGGCTGGGCAGCTATCCCTCCCTTCTCCCATTTTACTGAGGCCCAAAAACGTTTAGAATCCTTGGCAGCACAGGCCTCCTTTAGTTCATACCAGCATTCCTCATCCCAGCGTTTCTTGGCCTGTTTTTGGGTCTGTCTATAATGGTTTCTGGCCATCCTAACTGCTATTGCATTGCCAGTTCTCAATTCCGTACTTAGGTTATGTCGTGCTAACCTAAAACTCTTGTCGTACCTTCCTTGTCTATTTTGATCCTTTTTCATTTTGTTGGGGACTACTGTTTTGATGAAAAAGCTTTGGATTTTACAGAAGAGGTTTTCATGGGCCTCCATCATGTAGTCTTTGAAGTTAGACTTCCCGCAGTGGGACTTAATCTTATTTACTTCATCAACTACTAATTGTTTAAGGACCTCCAGTTTAGATACATCTTCTAATAACATTCTCCACTTCAGATGGCGATGATTGTTTGAGCATGCAACATCTTGCGTCACTATTTCATTTTTGTTGGAGAGCTCCATAGCTTCTTGGTAGGAGTAAAGGGTCAGGCATAAGGGGTTATGGTCACTTTCTAGTTTTTCTTTCACTACCATATCTACCATTTTACTCCAAGCCCTTACATCCAATAATAGGTAGTCAATTCTGCTAGCTGCTCGGCCATTATCAAATGTATTTTTCCCTATTAAGTCAGAGGGTGAGCGCCCGTTTACTGCTCTCAACCCTCTTGATAGGCAGAGACTCTTTAGCTGAATTGCCACTGTGCTCCATTTCTTAATAACAGGCACCTCCAGTTGAGGTATTCCCCATTTAGCATCCTCCTCTTCGGCCAAGATCCTATCCTCTTCACCCAAGGGATCGAAGGTGGGATTAAAATCCCCGCCCACTATTACGTGAGGTGTTGGTGATAACATTTCAATGTTCTGCTCTAGAGTTGTTACGACCTCTGAGGATTTACCACCACCCACTCCCCTGGCATAAAGATTAAACAGGACAAGTTGTTGGCCATTTTCCAAACTAATATTGAGTGCTATAATGTCATTGGATGGTATGGATCTTTGTTTAATTGTACAATTCAGTGACTGACGTATCCAAATTAACAAGCCCCCAGAGGGACGTCCCACTCGATTTCTAGTTGCAGGCATATAAAAATTCAAATACACCTGCCGAAAGGTTGGGATCAGTGACCAGGTTTCTTGCAACATAATAATGTCATATTGATCAATGAAATCAACCCATTCCGGTGTATTTATCTTGTTTGCTATGCCAGCTATATTCCAAGAGACAAGGGACAGTAATGATGTCTCTTGTTGGTGTAGTATCTGGCCCTTCTCAGCTTCATTTGCAATTACTTCATTTTCTACAATTGCTATTTCTCCATCCGTCAATTTTGATTTGCTCTCTTTCGCCTCTCTGGCTCTATTTGGCCCCTCTATGTCTTTATTTAGTTCTCCAGAAGCAGGAGTTTGAGATTCCCTAAAACCTGTTATCTGCTTGCCTGTTAATGGAAAGTCTCAGAGAGATAGCTAGCTAAAACTGTGCTATTCTCAATACCTCAAACTGCCATTCAATAGTTGTTTTACAAATCTTATCATTGTTACCACTCGTTCTATAATCAAGGCACAAATTAACAATGCACACAAATCGAACACGTGTATTGTATAATGATACTAGAATAAATTCCTTTGGATAACAGTTAAGGACATTTTAGAGGGTGACAAGTATATGTTGTGTAAATTGTTGTAGGTCAACAGCCTTTGGCTGGTCTGATAAGGGGATTATGGCGATTGAGCCCTACTGGAATCTTGCACATCGTTTTTTTACAAGGTCATTGAATATTTTTTAAACTCTAATTTGTACGTTTTTTCACATCACTCATTTGTGATTCTTTTGTCATAGTTATGGAGATATCAGCTGTAGAATCTCAAGTTCTTGACACTAGGTTTTCTCCCCACCCATGCTGCCAGAATGGGTGGGGAGAAAACCTCGGGCATTTTCAAAGGCACCACTCAACATGTGAAGCATACATGTGTGGCCCAAATCACACACACTAATTACACCCCCCATCACCTCCTTTAATTTCTGAAATGCTTGAACAGGTTTATGACATTATGAGTAGTGCAAAACCAATGGGGATGAGCAAAAAAACGATGGATGTAGGCCCAGATCTCTGTACTGGGGTGAATGTATGAAATTGTTCTGCATTATGTCCATCAACTGTTGTTTTTGCATTATGGATAGTGGGCTTCGGTGTGAACCTGGCCAATCTTTGCATGCAGACATAAAGTCCTGTAAAGTACTCCTGCCTTTTGAAGTAATGTGTGATCCCCTGTTCAGTGAAACACATAGGCACGGATGAGCTGCACCTGAGGGAACTGAGAATGTATGTGTGCATTTGATTATCAGTATCTGTAGATCCAAGTCACATTTACAAGAATATGTAGCTTAGTTGATATGCCTACAAAGACTAGAGTCTAAAGAAGTCTGTTTTTTGAAAGTCCAAATCATTCAGTAACTCATATGGCAGCTGTGCGTGCCAAGGTGAGTAGTAGTTGGAAATGTACTAAACAAAAGAGTTCCATGTGGTAAGCTGTACAGTCCAGTTGGAGTTCAGTCTACGATACTGTATTTCAACTGGACCAGAGCGGTTACCATGCAAATACCACATTGTTGATGCCACTGCATAAACTCAAGTGGAGACCTGACATTGTGTCTCTCCATAACATTTGAACTACATTAGCTGCATGAACCTCTCCCAGACAATGCATTTAGAAATAAAAAATATTCAGAATCTGATGTGACCACATCAGTTACTAGATAACTTGAACTGGATTCAATTTTCATTCACTCCAATCAGTTACAGGAACTTCACATTACATTAGCACACTTGACAATAGTGATTCTCTTTCCTTACTCTTAAACCAGTTTGACTCCATCATGCCTTGAAAAGAGCCTATGGACTAAACATATTTTGGCTGTATATGAACGATGCATGGGAATAACAAGTGACAAATTGAAATTAATTACTACTTATCACCTATGCCTAGTGTTTCTTATATTACAGAACAAAACATATACTTAATCTCACGCACACACATTTGCTCTATGGTGCAGAGCAGCCTAAAGTGCACTAGTGCAGTATGAGAGAGCATCTGCGCTGTATATTAATAAATATAAATATATTGGCTTCTCCCCCAGCTATGCATGCTTGCATGTTGGCTGGTGGGAGGAGCGGGTCCTCAAAACCGCCTTTCTAAGGGAATATAACACCCACATTAGATCTTACCTGCGGTATATAGATGATGTGTTCATTCTGTGGGAGGGTACAGAAGAGGAAGCTACTTTGTTTGTAAATGAGATAAACAAAAATGACTTAAATTTAAGATTTACTTCCCACATTGAGAGAAAGGAAATCGAGTTTCTTGATGTAAAGATTTTTGTACACAATAATACCCTTGAAAGTACATTACACAGGAAGGCGACTTCAGGTAACATCACTTTGCATGCGACCAGTTCGCATCCAAAGCACCTCATTGCTAGTATTCCTTATGGAGAAATCCTAAGGATAAAAAGGATCTGTAGCAATGAGGAACAATTTGAAAAGTGTAAATCTGATTTAATAATCAGATTAAAAGACAGAGGATACTCTTCCAAAATAATTAGGGAGGCAGAAGAAAAGGCCAAAACTAGACCTAGAAGCAGTCTTTTCACAGAGGAACAATGCCCCAACTCAGCCGGTGTTACCAGCCCAGATCAGACGCTAGACACTCCTAGGTTAATTACTACTTTTAACAGAGAGGAACGTCAGATCAGGTCCATCATAAATAGGCATTGGCCTGTAGTTCTGACAGACAACATCCTGCAAACTAGGATAGCTGCCAAACCTACAATCACCTTTAGAAGGAGCAGCACTATGGGCAGTAGACTGGACAAAGTATCCCCTGAGATTAAAAAAGTCACTACTTGGATGCCTACAAAGAAAGGGTTCACTAAATGTTCCACATGTAGAGCGTGCAAATTTGGATGCAACATGACCTCATATCACACGCCCTTCAAGACTACTTCCAACCCTATAACTGGCAATTACACGTGCAAGACTGAATATGCCGTATATGTCCTGACGTGCACCTGTGGGCTACGCTATGTGGGTAGCACGAAGCTACAGGTGCACGTCAGGATTTTGCAGCATATTAGGGCCATTTTACACAGCGATGCAACATATCCTGTTGCAAGACATTTTAAGAAAGTGCACGCAAACAACATAAACTGTCTTTCTTATTATGTAATTGACGCTGTAAATAAAAAGAGAAGAGGGGGCAATAGAGAACGCCAACTCCGGCAATTAGAGACCAAGTATATCTTGGACTTAGATTGCAAATGGCCCAATGGGTTGAACACGACGGAAGACATGCGGAGTTTTCTGTAATAACAAACTAGTTACAGCATGGTCTTAATCCCGTTGGTTCTTGTACCCCAGTCTTGTGTGTGTATATGTGTACATATATAGATTTGTCCTTGTAAATATAATACATGTATATAGCATGCACATATTCCTCCCTCATGTAGAATTTCTCTCTTTTAAAAAAACAATGAAGTGTACATCACTGTTTTTATAATCAAATGGTTTTGGGATGTTTTTACGAATACCTATATTTGCCTTGAATTTATTTACATGTATTCTTGTGGTCAATGGCAAAACAGACCCTTCGATCCAAATTTGATTATTTAGAGAAATTTGCACCATTTTCTTTGCACTTGCACTTTACTATTTTGTAAGGGATGCACTTATAAGCACTTTTTTGAACCCTCTCCATAACTATAGACTATATATGTGTACTAACTTTATAAAAACTGTTTTAGAGGTTGATTTCAACGGATAACAGCTTAGCTTTTGTACAGGGTATTTTGATAAAACGGATTTAACCGGTTATTTATTTTTCCCTGAATTACTGCTTGTAAATACGGCAATAGATAAAGGTTGCTTTACCTTTTTGTAAAAAGAAAATTTTAAAATATAAAGAACTATAACTATATTTATTTTTTATAAGTTCTGTGGCATATTTTAACTAATGAAATTCAAGTTTTAGATTACTTGTATAAATGTGTTTAATATGCCAAATGTGATATTCCGTTTCATTTTACAAGCAGTTACATTGTTACACACAAAAAAAGAAAGCTACAATGCACAGTATTTTTTCCATGTTCTTACACATGTGGTCTGTGATGTAAACAGTAGGAGGGGCGCTTTTTGCACTTTAAATTGAATACCATGGTGTATGCAATCTTGTGACACGTGATCAAGGGCTTACGGGCTTGAAACGCGTTGTGTTGGGTCACTGAAATAAAATATTGCCCACTTGAAGCTCTGGAGGTCTGCGTCTCTTTCCTCGCCTGTTTGCCGCTGGTGAATTCAGGAAGTGGTTCGAGTGTTTCCAGATATATATATATATATATATATATATATATATATATATATATATATATATATATATTCACTGAAAAAACCATAGGTTTCACACCAGTTATGGTTACCTGGAAGTTTTACTGGCATAGAACCATTGAAAATCCCACTTCATAGTTAGTTGGCCTCACTATAACTTGCGTGTGTAATGCACTGCTGATGACATCACATATTACATCACATTTATATATGTATATGTAAAGGTCAATGGAAGAATACATGTTTAAATAAGTGTCTTAATGGATGTTTTTTAAAACAAAAATGATTGGTTAACTGGCTTATTAAGTGTATCATAGTGAATACATATATTAGCGAGTATTGTTTAAATATTTAAATGTTTGTATCAGTGTTTCACTTTGTGTATAAGTGGCTGCATGGGTTGGTGAGTAGCTACATGTGTGTGTATATGGGTTATTAGATGTTTTTTTTAGTATCGGTATAAGTGTCTGTATGATTTGGTGGGGGTGTTACTTAGCACACAGATGCATCAATGACTGACTCACTGTTTGTATGTGTTTTGAAGACAGCATATGTGCCGGACTGTATGGGTGAATGAGTGTGTATATGTATGTGTTAGTAAGTGAATGACTGTCTTACTAGTGTCTTTATCAGTAACTACATATGTTTTAATCTAGTATATGTGAGTATTGGTGTAAATAAGTGAGTATATGTGAGAGTGAGAGATTGAAAGACTTCTTGTTTAAATAAGTATGTGTTTCTATAAGTGATTGTTTAAGAGAGTAAGTATGTGTAAGTTTCCTTAGAAGTAAGGTGGTAGTGTGTGTATAGCTGTATATGCAAAAAAATGGATGTTCAATATTTTATTTGCATGTGTGAATATGTGTGTGTGCAACTTTTGGAAGACTGTCGGTATGTTAACGGATGTATAGGTATCTCACTACATATGATGAGTGAGTATATGTATGACTGACTATATAGAACTGTTGGTGAATGAGTGGATGTGTATGTAAATGGTGGAATTACTGAATTGGTTATTGTAACTGGTATAGGTATCTCCACTTTTTTGGAAATGTTAGTTTCTATTTTTGAGTATGTATTTCAAGGGTTACTTTACAGTGAAAGGAGGTCAGTCTCTCTGTCACAAGGATGGTGTCATCAGTGATGTCATGTGTGATGTCACTGACCATGTCATGAGTGATGTAATATGTGATGTCATCAGCAGTGCATTACATGTGCAAGTTATAGTGAGTCCAACTAACTATAACGTGGGAATTTCAATGGTTTTATGTCAGTAAAATTTCCAGTTAACTATAACTGGTGTGAAACCTATGTTTTTTTCAGTGAATTTAATAGGTTTTTTAAATGCTAATTCCTAACTATAACTGGTGTGAAACCTATGATTTTTTTCAGTGAATTTCAAAGGTTTTTTTAATGCTAATTCCAAACTAAAAGTCTCACTTTATAAGTAAGACTGTTAGCGCTCTAGTTGTTCTTTAGAACACTCTGGTACATACTATCATTGGGCTATAGTTGCGCTACATCTGGCTGATATTTGGGCTACATTTATATTTTTGTCTCTGGTGGCCATCTTTGGGCTACATTGGGCTACATTGGGCTACATTTGGGCTACATTTGGGCTCTAACATATATATAGCCCAATATATATTTTTTAAAAGTTAATTTTCTTAAAAAGAACTGGAGCATATATCTTGAGACATAGCAAACACACATCGGGCTGCCAGTCCTTACAACGTTTACATTTTTTTTTTTGTATTTTGTATTTTTTTTTTTGCCCTGGAGCGCTCCCGGTGCGCGCCCCGGTGAGCGCCCCGGAAAGCGTAGTATTTTGAAACCCCCGGTGCGCGAACCGGGAAGCGTCCCGTTAGCGCCAATGTCGCGATCGAAAACAACATCGTGACACGTCACGTAAGCGTGACGTATCGCGTAGCCGCGCGATGTGTCTTATGACGCGCTGCGTAAACGCACCAGGAAATGCTCCGCGGCGCGGCCCGGAGCGCGTAACATAAGCGCGCCGGAGCGCGTAACGTAAGCGCATCGGGTCATGTGACTTGAAAATAACACTTTTCATTGGTTCCTAATATTTTTTTTTCCAAATGAGGAAAGCCCCCACCTTTTTTTCTCATTCTTACTTTCTTCTTTGAGAGAGCAAGAGCTATTTCTTTGTGAGAGACCAATAATGGCTACTCTACTTGCTGCTGCTGGTGCTCCAACACCACCACCACCACCACCACCACGACCACCACCACCTCTGCTTTTTGGTGGTGAGCAGGACGAAGAGGAGGAAGAGGAGCAGGAGGAGCAGGAGAGACAGTTTCTACCAGAGGAACCCCACCCATCTCATGTAAAGGAGCACTGCATTTGGCAATTCTTTAAGTTTCCTGCAGGACTGAAGAATTTGCAAGAACATCCTTTCACGTGGCAATCCTGCTAAAAAATATAGTTTTGGCAACCACACCATGATTCGCCACATGGAGAGGTGGCACCCAAATAATTTGGCCCAAGCACAGGTGAGAGCTATGGCTGAAAACCCACAGACCTCTCAGCCTAGCACCTCAAGTGCGAAATCATCTTTTGCACCACCTGAAGGGCGTCAAATGGTGCCCAACATCCAAAGCAAATTCTCAAACTTCAAAATAGTTTGTATTTATTGTGGGGCTACTATTGCTTATGGTGAAAAAAGTATCACCTTTGCCCCGCGAGGCCCTTTTATAGCCCCCACATCAAACGTAGGGGGTCAGGGGGGCTCTACCCTGCCCCCTTATGGTAATTTCCCCCTTTGTTTTGGCCACCTCTTGCGTCTCGATCCTACCGAGACACAAGATGGCGGCCGCTCCGGACTGTTTCGAATGTTTACAGACACCCAAGAACCAATCAGCTTTCTGCGCGCAAGTCGCGTGGCGCGCCCGGAGCGCTCCCCGGAGCGCATACCGGGGCGCTGCCATAGATATATATATTTTTTTTTACCTAATTTACTCAAAATCCACTGAAGCACATATCTTGAGACATAGCAAAGGCACATCGGGCTACCAGTCCCTACAATTTTGCCAAGTTTGGTGGAAATCCATTCAGCCGTTAGGGCTAAAAGTGAGGTCAACCGCCCTATGGAAATTAACATGGGGAAAACACGTTTTGGGGCCCCCCTTTTATCTCAGCCCCCGCTTGACAAATCCCCCCCAAACTTTCAGGGAAGGACCAGGGCGCCGCAAGACCATTTTGAGGAAATTTTCAGGCAGATTCGTCAACCGGCGGCAAAGTTATTCCAAATAGAATTTTGAGATTTAACATTGAAAAAAATCATAACTATAACTACCTACTGGCGACCGCCAGTAGGTAATATATATATATATATATATATATATATATATATATATATATATCATCCCACAATTCTAGTATTCTGTACCAGAAAAAACGGCCAGCACTCGGATGAGGTGTTATTCTTTTTTATTTTGTTTCCGAACCCCCTACACCCCCGACAGACGTGTTTCGCTCAAGGCTTCGTCAGTGTCGTTTGTGAACAGACATTTTCGCCATTTTAAACAGTCCGCCCTTGCTGTTAGTAGACATAGAAGATGGTACATGGTTTGTTTACATGGCGGCCATTACTGAGTGTGCATTTACTCATTTCTCTCTTCCTGTTCCAGAATGGCGACAAATAAAGTGCACCGTGCAAATATAAAAAAAGTGTGTTCGACAGTTGACTAAAATAATTATTTAGACTACCATATATACACTATTCATATAGAATGATTGATACCATAAAACTTCGTTATTTACATCTTCGTGCAAAATATTTACAGTGGTTATGTGGGGGTGTATCCCCAATCTCATTTTTATCATGAATAAGTGCAGCACCGATATTTACAAGAAAATCATTATAGCTCTTGTCCCATATTTACAAGACTCTCATAATTCCTAAATTCATCAATACTTTTGTTACTCCTATATAATGGCTCTTGTATAGGTATTGAGTGCTGTTGGGCAAAGCTAATTGTTCCGTTATGCCGCCCTGTATGGGCTATCGGTTTACCACACTTATCCTTCTCACTCTCTCGTTCATGGTACCTTTATACATTCATCGTATTTCTCAACATGTGCTATAAGTCTAGGCATTCATCAAATTCAATAGACTAGATTTCCGGTTTCTCATGTTAAGGTTGTTGGGTATTCCACCCCATGCATCCGTACAATCGATGGAATATTCTATCAGGTTTCTATCATAGGTGCACCCACATCTCGGCATCGTTGTTGAGAAAAAAAAAAAAAATATATATATATATATATATATATATATATATATATCGCTGTACTGCTCTCTTCCACTTATGCAATGAAGCACATCAACTTTTGTTGCTGCACGGCCTTGCATGAAAACGTAATAAACTTGCCCCATTATGTCAATGTCTTATCACCAAACAGAGGTTCAAATGATCTTCATGTTTCTTTCATGCACTGACCACTTCTCTGTTTCCCCAACCCACGTTGTTCATGCAGCTGAACGACATTGACTTGTTCTCCCCACTACCCACCCACTCCTCATTTGCTCCGCAGTCCCTCCCATCATCTTTATTTATTCGAAATAAATCTTTTTGGAGGGTTAGCCATTGACAAACTGCCACCATGCCATTTCTTTCTCTTTAAGTGTTTAGCATAACCAGTACCAATTTTTCACATTTTGGTAATGTTGCTCATTAAAGGCAAAGCCAAAAGTCAAAAACCATAGACTTTGCCAAGGCTTGTTACGAATGGTTTCTACAAAAGTCTACCAAATATTCTGAAAAGTCAAAGTTTTCCAAGAACGTCTCATGTATGAAGGATGGATCACTGAAATATTATCGACGGTCACATTATCGACTTGCTAAAATATCGTTAAAAAATTATCGACGACAAAAATATCGACTTTCTATACTTATTACACAAACTACAAAAATATCGAGTCAAAAATATCGACTATTTAGAATATCGAGGACATAAATATTGTCTTAATAAATATCGACAACAAATATATCGTTTTACATGAAATTACCCCTAACACTACAAAAATATCGACAACTAAAATATAGACTACTAAAATATCGTTTAAAAAAAATATCGAGTTCATTTTTGTACCCTTTCATGTCTAAAATACCATAATCGTCAATAAAAGTCATTGCTCTATACAAAATACATTTTACATATAATACCTGTTACTTTTATAACATTCCTATTTATCTACATTTGCTATACATTCTATTACATGCGTTCTATCATTTTCTAAATATTCTTTGCATTTAACAAACATTTTCATTACTTATTTTCACTTACAAATCTATTTCGTTTAACAACTAACCTGCTTTAATGCGGAAATCACCACATACCACCACTCACATCAACAAACACACCAATTAAAAAAAAAATTCAAACTAGCCTATACAATGCTTCATTACATCCTACAACCAATCAAATCAAAGCACACAAAATACACATACTATAAAAGGGATACATGCATTCTACCATTTGTTGCTGCTAACTCTATAGAAAGTAGATGCCAACACTGAAGATTTTGTTCCTGAAGAAACATCTTTAAAGATCTAGCTCACTAGCTAATTATTCAAGTAAGTAACAGTGCATTATTTAGAAATCTAAATTAGAAGTGTACTATTTTACTTACATCTCCTAACTCTTGCACTTATTTTATTTTTATCTCTTCCTACATTTCTGATAGAAACTACTCCTAATAAATTCCTAATACATGGTCATATTTCTTCACATGGAAAATCAGATAGTAAGTATATATTAATGCTCTGTTATACACCAACTGCTGTTTTTAAACACTATTTCACAAGATTCATTATTTATTTTAAACATATATTTACAGAAATTCTGAGATTTTCCTATTTCTACACTACAAATGTATAAAACTACACTAATTAAACATGTAAGTATATGTTTTTGTTATTAAACACCCAATATTAAAAATGCAAATTTCTAAACAACATACCTTGCATATTACATCTTCCCTACAGATCATATAAAACATCCAACATCAACTATACCAAAAGACAAGACTACCCTTGTAAAAAATGTAAGTATACTTGTAATTCGTCTAAAACTTCCGAAAAAAACGCTATGTTCTTAACACCATGTTATATATTTTATATTTCCTCTACAGATATTCTGAATACATCATACATCTATTCTACAGATCCTATAAAAACATCCAACACCTACTATACCAAAAGACAAGACAACCCTTGTAAAAAATGTAAGTATACTTGTAATTTGTCTAAAACTTCCGAAAAAAACGCAAACTATGTTCTTAACACCATGTTATATATTTTATATTTCCTCTACAGATATTCTGAATACATCATACAGCTATTCTAACTACAGCAAAGAAAACGAATTATTTAGAAGTTAGTATACTTTTAAATATTTCCCATTTCCCAACGGTTCAAAATATTATTTATAATAATTTACATTTATTTATTCTATCTTCTCTACAGATCTGAACTTTACTACCTTGATGTACTCCACCAAATACTACAACTCTACTATTTAAACAAGTAAGTATATGTAATGTTTACATCAAATGTACTACTAAGCAAAAATGACTACTGCTTTTTCCTAGGAAAAACGTTTGTTATATGTAAACATTAACTTAGCATTTCTATATTTTCATACCAACAGTAAATAAAGAAATACATACAAGAAAATCCTTCAAAATACAGTTCTGCATTTGTGATTACTACTTTTAATAACTGTAAGTATAAATACATCATTAATGATGTTTGCACCACAAAGTGAAATATATATGTTTTTTGATTTTGTTTCTTTGTACTCTTTCCTAGAACAAGTAAAACAAAATGACAGAAGGTGCAGAATTTGTTATGTCACAGAAAAATAAATTACTATTATGTTATATGGGTTATGTGTATAATCAGGAAAGACAAAGTGGTAGAAAAGTTTTTTGGAAGTGTACCAAATATTACTCCAACAAATGTTATGGGAGGGCTACTACTGAGGAAACTAATGTGTTATTTACCAGGGAACACAATCATCCCCCAAATGTCACAGAAATTGAAATAAGAGATGCTTTAGAAAGTATTAAAACTGCTAGCACACAAAGTGATAAACCAACAACACAAATCCTTAAAGAAGAACTGATAAAAGTCCCAGCCCATGCTTCAGGTCAACTACCCTCTATTGACTCCCTGAAACGCACAATTGCACACACTAAAAGACTCACTAGCACAACCCAACCCAACCCAACTACTTTTGAGGAAATTATTATTTCACCAGAAATGGCCATCACACACAATAAAGACAAATGTATCCTTTTTGACAATGAAAGCAGTACAAACAGAATCATTATGTTTGCAACTGCAAGTAATTTAAGAAAAATCCAACAGTGTCCCCAATGGATGATGGATGGAACATTTAAACCATGCCCAAAACTTTTTTATCAACTATATTCCATCCACGGTTTATACCATAACTCTAACATACCTTTCATTTACTGTTTGCTACCCAACAAACAGAAAAACACTTATACAGAAATATTAAATGTTCTCAAAACTGAAATCAATAATTATTTTCCTGAAAAAATAATTATTGATTTCGAATTGTCTATGATTAATAGCATTTTGAGAACATTTCCCCACACAGCAATCCAGGGTTGCTATTATCATTTTAATCAGAGCATATGGAGGCATCTCCAAATATCAACTTTAAGTATACTATACTCAACAGATAGCACCTTTGCCTATCAAGTTAAAAAATTGATAGCCCTGGCCTACGTTCCTGTTACCGATGTAGCGGAACACTACAATTTATTAATTGACAGCACATATTACAAGAGGAATGAAGATAAACTAACCCCATTACTGGACTATTTCGAAGATACTTGGGTGGGAAGGTTGCACAGATCTGGACATCGACGCCAACCCAAATTCCAAATCCCTTGGTGGAATGTCTATCATAGTACTTTAAACTAAGAGGCTAAAACAAACAACAGTGTAGAAGGGTGGCATAATGCTTTCCAAGCTACCACAAGCAGAGGCAAACCCCCATTCCATAACCTTCTAGAAGCTTTGAAAAAAGAACAAAGCTATCAAGAACTAAGAATGGAACAATCTGTGTCCCAAATTGGTCCAAAACTCACTAAACAAACTAAACAAATGTTCCGACTACTGCAAAGTCAAGTCACACTATACCCTACAACTAGAGGATTAGAATACCTGTCAATAATAGCTAAAAGTCTACTATAAAAATGTCTACTAAATATACTAATGTCTTCTTACAATAATGGTAAAATTAAATTTCAGAAACATTTGTAAACAATTATAAATAATACATATTTCTTTAACAAACTTTTCAAATTTTGGAACATTATTTCTGAACAAATATGCAATATTTATAATTACATCACACATACACATTACATAAAAATCGGCATTTCCCACCCAATAAAAAAAGTAATTTAAATACTTACAATTTTTGTAGATGAAAAAGACGTTATCAAGCAAAATGCAATCCATACAATCCAATCCAATATAGGACAATTCCAATATGGGAAACCCTCAAAAACCCAAAATTAAGTATAAAAAAAATAAACGCTCCAGGAAATCCCGAAAACAGTAGTGTGGACACTTTAGTATTTAAAGTGATATACACACAACTTTTAAAAAACGGTCAAGCATATCAATGTATCAATCCAATTCGAAACCCTCCAAAAACTCGAAAAATGTTTAAAATGTGTAAAATCCGCTCCTGGCAAACACGAAAAATAGGAGATACATGTCAAAATATAACCATAATAAGTCATACATTAGTTTCTCCGGAAAAAAACACGCTTCCTTCCATGTAGTTTTCATGCGAGGAACCGGAACCTGTAAAATAACAGACATAACGAAACCCACCCACAAATAGCCCATAACATTTGTAAATACACTCTCAATTAACAGTAACCATGTAAGAAGACATTTCCGAACACTTAAAATAACACTAGAACAAAAACATACACGACGCATCTATAACGACGACATTTCACCTAAACGCTACTTAAACAATTCATACATACACAAAAAAACACTACACAGTTCGAATATACCCTCAAACATTACCACTTACTTATAATTTGTATGTAAAAATAACCTTACCTCTCTCTACGAGAAGCAACTCCCAACCGCAAGCTTCTCCAGTCCTGAATGAAGCGCAATAACCTTACGCGGTAAAAAAGTAGTCCCCTTAAACCATTTTTGTAAAGGTATCATAGACAATACAATGTTATAGTTAAAAAATATAATACATACATATTTTTATTTTAACAAATTAATACACTAGACTCATTATAATTTAACATGTTTAAGAAATACAAATATATTTAATATCAATTAATATATAGTAATTATTATATATTAATAATATTAACAAATTATGTAAAACTTTGAATAAAAGATGTAAATATTTTCTTATTGTGTACATTTATAGGAATACGTTTGTTTTTGTTTTTAAGTAAACATTATAATTGTTTATGGTAATAATTAATAATAATAAATAATATAACTTATTTATTGTTATTAATATCAAAATTATAACCATTTAATATATAAACAATGCCCTGAAATAATGTATATTATTTTCTCTGAATGTATGTTTTTCTGAAAAGAATAAATAAATGATTATGTTTAGTAATTAATAATAATAATAATAAATATGTTTGTTATTATTTTTATTAATTATTACAAAATGTTTTATAATAATTTCTAAGTATTATAAAAGTATATAATTGCATAAATAATCTTTTGGCAATACCAGATATTATTTTTAAACATATTGTTCCCCTATACTGTTATAAAGTTTACAACATAATATATTTAAATGTTTCATTTAAAAACAACATTGTCTGAAATATGTAACAACAAATGTTTTAATTTGTATTTCAATTTCTTGAGCAAATGTAATAATTGTCATGTTACTTTATAAAAATGTAAATGTTAAAAATATATATTTAATAATATTAATATATAATATTAACATTATTAAATATTAATGGAAGAAGTTTAAAAAAAACTTGTTTTGTATTTAATTCAATATAAATACTTGTAACTCAAAGTTAATGATGAAAATATTTTATATTTACAGAAAAAATGTTGTTAACTAATTTTGTTTGATAATTTACAACATGTATATAAATTATAATGTGTTATTCTGCGAATACTACATTTCAAAATAATGTTATGTTATTTTTGTTTGTGATTGTATTGTAGTACACATTAAAAATTTCAAAAATGTTTAATAAAGTTTTGTGAAAACATCCATGTTGCATTATTTTTTAATATTTTAAGACAGTAATGTAAAAATGTATGCAAATGTGCTGGACACTGACCAATTTAATATTTCCTATTGCTACTCCAGTCAAGCTAATATCATGGAAGGTGCTGGACACTGACCAATAATTTTTTACTATTCCTACTCCAGTCAAGCTAATATCAGGGAAGGTGGTGGACACTGACCAATGATTAATTACTAATACAACTCCAGTGTAGCTAATATCAGTGAAGGTGCTGGACACTAACCAATTAATAATTAATATTCCAACTCCAGTCTAGCTACTATCAGGGAAGGTGCTAATACATATATTTTGTAGATAAATTAAAAACTTAATAATTTAATGTAATTTTTTTATTTGTAATTTCATTTAATAGCTTTAATGTATTTTTTTGTTTTTTTACCATGTACGCCTGTACCCCAAAAACCCAAAACTGACCCTGAACACTAAAAATACCCCTTCACCAAAAAACCCAAAACTGACCCTGAACCCTAAAAATACCCCTTAACCCAAAAACTGAAAACTGACCCTGAACCCAAAAAATACCCCTTTACCCAAGAACAGAAAACTGACCCTGAACCCTAAAAATACCCCTTTACCCAAAAACTGAAAACTGACCCTGAACCCTTAAAAAACCCCTTAACTCAAAAACTGAAAACTGACCCTGAACCCCAAAACATACCCCTTTATCCAAGAACTGAAAACTGACCCAGAACCCTACAAATACCCCTTTACCCACAAACTGAAAACTGACCCTCCGTCACGAGCATGCGAGCGCCGTTCGGCCCCCCTCCCCACTAGCGCTGCGGCGGAATTGCCGCCGCAGCGAAGGGGTTAATGTTGCCTTTGTTTGTAGAGCCTGTTGTAATAGCAGGGCACTATCTACCAGATGAGAGCACAGGGCAAATTCCAGATTCATAAGTTCCTGACTTCTTCAAAAGCTGTTGTAAATTCCATTTGAAGCGGCCTTTGTTTATATGATTGCTACTTTTTTACACCATACCAAAAGCTCACATGAGCTCAGAATGCTTTCCTCCCTTCTTTCCTTATTTTTTCCTCCTTTTGTCCTCTTTCATTCCTTTTTTCTGTTCTCCCCTTTTCTTTCATTTTTTCTTTCTTGCCTTTCTCTTTCTTTCCTTCTTTTCTTTTTTTTTGCTTCCCTCCTTCTTTCTTGCCTTCCATTCCCTCTCTCTTTCTTTCTTGCCTCCCTCTTTCTTTCTTGCCTTCCTCTTTCTTTCTTCATGCCTTTGTTTTTCCTTCTTTCTTTCCTTCTTTCTTTCCTTCTTCCTTTCTTTCTTTCTTTCTTTCTTTCTTTCTTTCTTTCATTATTATGTTTTCTTTCTTAAATCTTCCTTTCTTATATTCTTTCCCAAACACTAGGGACTGCTAGCCAATGTCAGACTGACAGTCTTTCTCCAGTCTGTGCTAAGACATTTTGATTTGACTAATATTACGTGTAAGACGTAGTTACCTATAGGGGTTTTCATCCAGACTTAGTCCATTAATCTGTGGCTCTGCAATTCACATTTTTCTTCCACCCATCATGGCATGCATCAAAGGGCAATGTGTCAGTCCACCTCAGCCCTTGGCTGACTTCTTTATGAGTTACGGCTTGATGCCCTTTCACAAACACATCAACACAGAAAGTGATTCCCTTCAGTGCCAGGGAGTAATATGGCAATGAGTGTTTTTTTGACAATTTTCTTTTTCCTTTAGCCAATGTTTTTGTTAAGATTGACAAGAGCTTGGCAGCTTCATGAACAATAAAGTTTTACAAAAACCATGGAAAAATAAGGATTTCCAAAAGACTGGTGGCCGGCACCAGACCTATTGATTTCCCAATGCTTGTTCTCACAAGCTGTGTTTTTCCATCAGGAGAAAGAAAAACTATATACAAGTTAAAGATGTTCATTTCAAAGTCAAATTAACTTTATACGATTTCAACAGAAGTCATGAGAGCAGACAATAGTCATAAAAGAAAAAATATAATTCTAAGCTTTATAAAATCAATCTATAAAATCATTTTTTTTATCCTAATTTACAAAGCTTTATGCAAATATATTGTGAAAGAATGACAGATTAGTAAAATACCAGCAGAGACACATCTAAAAAAACATTTTTTCCTAAATTTTACGACTTTACATGAATAAATTGTAAACGAATATCATATCGGTAAGCAGGGTAACATTTGCAAGTACAAAAAAGCAGGTCGGCATGGCTTATAATCCAAATTACATAAGATTTGTATAATAAAGCATCTCCTCAAGTCCTTAAAAAATTTGCAGAAACAGAAAATACTTTGTGCAAAAGAATAATCGTATGGGCAATTGGTTAAAATGTTTGACCAGTCGCTCACAGTGGCGGCTGGTGACATTTGAAAGCATTGGGTTGTAAAAGTTGGGCATGACTTTTAAGCCGCAAGCGAAGCGAGCCAAAGTGGGGTACCGGTTGAGCCCACTCCCAAGAGAAAATTGGAACAAGATTGGCAAATGGTGCATTTTAAAGCAACTGCATTTCATGATAAAGCCAGGCTTATAAGGCAGTGAGAACGTATAGTCTTGAAATGGTATGCACCTACCCAGAATCTCAACTCTGCCCAACCCCATCAACAGGTTCAAAGTAAACACCTTCAGCCATCTTAAACATGTTTACAACTATTTCCCTGATGGCCTGCATCTTCATTAGCAAACAATCACCCTCTACAATAGTCATCTACTGCCAATTATAATTGACACACTTAGAGACTTATTGGCACTAAACCACTAACACTGCCTCTTACCGGCGCGTCATGGCCTCACGGGGTGGAATGCGCTATATAAGTACTACAACAATTAAGTCGAACTGCTACGCACCAGATGTAACACCCCCACATTCTATCTAAGAAAATGGTGTTTCAGTGGCGCCCGCCAGTAACAAACGGTGGAGAGAGCATCGGGGGAGAGTGAGCGGGGGAGGGGATTAATATTAATTTTAAAACATACCTCGTGGCTCGCAATACCCACGGGGGGGGGGGGTCGCAGGGGATGGTGCCAGGGGTTTTAAAAATTAAGTTTAAAAGAAAAACTTTAACTTACCTGAACGGGCGGGTCCGCACCGCCTCCGCTGTCTGCTCCTGGGCAGGGGTCCGGTGCATTAGAATAGCGCCTTCTCTGCGTGAGTGGCTGGCAACCCTGGCTCTCAGCCAATCCAGATGCTGCTCCACTACTCCAGCAGCGCCCGGATTGGCAGAGGGCAGGGATGCTCCCTGCCCGTTAGGAGACCGGGGGCTGAGCATGAAGCATCCCTCGGTCTCTTAAGGGGAAGGCTTAGTGCGCATGTTCGGGCTGATAGCAAAAATTATCAGCCCAAAAACGAACATGCACATTATTGCGGTGCCTGCTGTCACTCAACCCAGAGAGTGCTGCCGCAGCCCGACCCCCTTCAGCTTCTGTGGCGTGTTCTACTTCTGATGCTAATTCCAATCAGGAGTCCTGATTGCTGCAATTAGCGTCAGAAGTAGAATGATTATATGCAAATGGGGCCGTCGCATTAGTGGGGCAACGCCCTAATGCCCCCAATATATGCACTGCCACTGGTCGCTCGGGGTGGAAAATGTTACCAAACAGTGGAAAATACCCGACCTGAAGCTGGTCAAAGCAAACTTTTGTTGGGTTTATGCACATACATTAAGTATGGGTGCATGGAAAAAGAAGTCAAAATCAGTTGATTTCTAGAAACACTTGGTTTGGTCAATTCAAGCGACAACCTGGCTTCCTCAAACTATCCAAGGTATATCCTATACAGAACGTTTCTTGACACAAGCTGCAATGTTTCAGGGCATTCAAAAATTTACAGGTGTCTTAGGTCACAAAAATTCTGTTTGAAATACTTCGGCCAGGGTATTAGAAGAAATAAGGACAGAATCAACTTGCGATTACGGTCTGTGCCATCACTGGTTCAAACTATATTCCATAATAAAATGGAGCGGGCACGTGATACATCAGCTAGGAAAGACATCCCCAATTCTGAATGGCAAACTTGGGACGAACTGCTCTGGGGGACTGACAGTTAGGTTCCGAAAAAATAATTCTTCAACATCTGGAAACTATTGATTTCGCAAGAGCCCCATAAAGTGCTGTAGTGATGCATTTGCCCTTGTATGTAGTAAGCTTTTCACTGACTGGATTAATTGCCACGTTTTTCTGAAAAATTGGTCAAGGCATTAGTTGATTTTACAAAATGTAGTTTCCTGACATTAATTGCAGCCTTCCACGACCAGCTCTGTGAAAACGTAAACCCCAGGTACGAGAAAGAAGAAGTGTGATTTAACTTAGTGTTAGTGGTGTATGAGTCACTCCACCTCACTGTGCCCTTCCAGCACTTCGTAACAAATGTATTGTCCAGGTTGGTGATTAAGCTCAGGTCCTGCATGTATTCAGTGAAGGAGATCAATATAAGTTGCAGACCATTTGAGGTACAAGCCATAAGCACGGAATCGTCTGCGTAGAATAGGACTGGGATTTGCCACTGACTGACCTGAAGGAGGTCCCGCACCCTTTAACCAAGAATGGTCCCAGGTTGTTAATATATAGGGTAAATAAAAAGGGAGCAAGGAAGCATTCCTGTCTCAACCCCCTCTCCACCGTGAACAGTGCCACACATGTTATAGTGGCGCTGGATCCCCCCAGAGAGGCACCATAGTTCTTTCTAGAGGAGATTAGGGAGTTTGGGGAGGCCCCAGCTTCTGTATAAATCTCAACAAATCACAGGCCCTTAATCTCTCAGTCCCACTGGAGACTGTGGCTCATCAAGCCTGCAGTTATTCTCTGTGGTGGATGAATGGGCCTCTCTAATATTTAGGAATTCAGTTCACGCCTGCACAGGAGAATATCAATAATCTTAATTACCAAGCCCTTGTAAGACATGTGAGGGCCAATCTGGCCCACTGGAGGTTATACCCTCTTTCTTTGCTTGGCCGAATGGCGGCCTTAAAGATGACTGTTCTACCAAAAATTCCCTTTATGTTTCAAACTCTTCCCCTCCAGCATCCATTAGGGTCAATACAATCTCTCCAAGAGGCAATACCGCGCTTTGGATGAGCGAATGCACATCCCTGTATGAAGCGAGAGCATATTTGGCGCCCTTCAACGGAGGGGGCCTTTGGTATCCTGAGTTTGCTCCATTATTATTATGCAACACAGCTCCGCTACTTGGCCGAATGGTCTAGAGCGGAGAAGCACTGGTTATTCATGGACCTGGCAGTGGCCAGAACCCCACTATGGAAAATCCAATTTGTACCTCAAGCACATCGTCCACATGGCTTATATCTATCCCTGGTCACCAGATCAGTCCCAAAGGTCTTGGATGGGTAAGCGGTGAGCAGGGGCCTCTCATCTTTCCCTTCCCCTAACTCCAGTAATGGGTATTCCAGACTTTACACCGGGACTCAACTGTGTCTCATTCAAGGTGTGGCAGGGTACAGGCTACCGCTTTACTAGGCACTTTTTTGACAAAGAGAGACCCATAACCTTTGACAGACTGCAGGAGTATAATTATGATCCCTGAGAATGAGAGGCTTCATTATTTACAGATTAGACACTGGCTAAAAGCATTTAAAAAATGGCTCCTTACTAAACATAATAACAAACACCCTATCACAGAGTTGTGTGGTATGCTCCTTCCAGAGGCACCGAGATCGAAATCTCTGGCACAGGTCAGATGGGGAGGGGAGTTGGGTTGACACCTTACATCTAAGGAATGGCAGGACATATAATATAGGGCGCAACATGTCGTCCAAAACACAGGGAGCATAAAAACTGCCACTAAAATCGTTACTTACTTGTATTTGACTCCAGCTCACTTGCATAAAGGCAACCCAGTTCATGGCCCGGGTTGCTGGAGGAAGTGTGGCTTCCCTGAGACCATTCTACACATTCTGTAGGAATGCCCCGAGCTGGATCATTTTGGTTTAAGCTCTTGACTGACATCAATGCACATCTCAACACTGAACTCTCCCGTTTTCTGGCATTCACCATTCTGGGTCTTCCAAAAGCACTCACATTTCTGCTCAAGGGTTGTAGGTGCCGGCATATTGGCCTATTACTTGGAGTGGCACATCAGGCAATCGTGGAGTACTGTGGGACAAAAAGATTGACGACACGATTGGATTGGTTACATCACATTTGGCATGTTTTTGGGATGGAGAAACTCTCACTGACATTAACCATGCAAGAGGGCTCTTGCCAGAAATTATGGCAACCTTACCGAACACAGAATTTGTGGAATTGACTTATCCTCCATATCTGCCTTTGCTCCAATTGACCAAAAAGGAGACCGTATCGCAAAGGGGGAATCCAACCATGCAGTCCGACATTCTTTTACAGCAGAGGTCCTCAAACTTTTGGATGCCGAGACCCCCCTGTCAACATTTTCAAGCGTAAGGACCCCCTCCTGACAAAAAATTTCTAAACCTCTAGCTTATGAGGAAGGTGAGGACCAAATTATGCGACAGGCTTGACTAAATTGTGTGAGTAGAAAATGTAAATAATGCTCTGTGATGCTGCGTATTTTGGGGTAGCATTGCTTAATTATTTGGAAATTTTTTAAACACAGTAATACTGAGGAAAGATTTCACCCCATCAGTACCAGTTTATAACCAAAATACAGCAATTAACATCAGAAAGGTGTATAGTCAACCTCTGTGAAGGGCCTCCCAATCCACAGAAATACGCGCTGACAAATTAGAAGCTCACCTGGCCATTGCCGGGAGAAGCAAGGCTGCATTCAAACCGTGGCGGTCTTGTGCAGAGTTAAACAGTTTACCAGTGCCCCTTCCTCTCACCCCCTTCCTTCCATCCCTCTCTTCTCTCCTCTCTCAACCCAGGATCCCTCTCTCACATTGCAGGCAGATGGTCATTAGCCCCAGGACACCTTTGGTAACAGTAGCGTACTACAAATGTAAATAATAGGCAGAAGCAGGGGATTCACTAGACCCGAACTTCCTGGGGGGGTTAACACTCCCAGCCAGGGCTTGTCCAAGCACTGGTCACACACGGTGCAACAGTCTTTCCACCTTCTCCATGAATTCCCTCACTACCACTCACCAACAATACACCTCATCTTTCTATAGCACTTGTCTGTCAAACTTTTTATTTTTTATAGCCCTACTCATAGTTTACTCACACTCAGTTCTGTGATGTGCATGGTACATCTTCTTTGTACCAGCCACTTAACCTTCTGCACTGTGTGGGTGACAAGAGTGCCCATGTGACTGCACGGTGAGCAATGCAACAGTGTGAGAGTAGGGTAAAAGGAGTGACTGCAGGGTGAGTGAGGTGACCATATGAATTGGGTTCGGCTGTAAGTGCTGAGTGGGACGAATTAGTGCATGGTTAGTGATGGCCTTGTTTGAGTGAGCTACAGATTGAGCATTAAGGGGGGACAGGTGAGTGAAGTGTCACATGAGTGCAGGGTGAGAAGTGTGCTTGTGTGACTGCAGGGTGGGGTACAGAGTGAACAATGCAAGCAAAGTTTTAGTGCAGAGTGATCACTGTGAGAGCAGGGTGAGCGGGTGAATGTTGTGAGTGCATGGTGATCAGTGTGAGTGCATTGTGATCACTGTGAGTACATTATGATCACTGTGAGTGCAGGGTGAGTGGGTGAATGTTGTGAGTGCATGGTGATCAGTGTGAGTGCATTGTGATCAGTGTGAGTACATTATGATCACTGTGAGTGCTGGGTGAGTGGGTGAATGTTGTGAGTGCATGGTGATCAGTGTGAGTGCATTGTGATCAGTGTGAGTGCATTGTGATCAGTGTGAGTGCATTGTGATCAGTGTGAGTGCATTATGATCACTGTGAGTGCAGGGTGAGCGGGTGAATGGTGTGAGTGCAGGGTGAGCGGGTGAATGATGTGAGTGCATTGTGATCAGTGTGAGTGCATTGTGATCACTGTGAGTGCAGGGTGAGTGGGTGAATGTTGTGAGTGCATGGCGATCAGTGTGAGTGCACTGTGATCAGTATGAGTGCATTGTGATCACTGAGTGCAGTGATTGGTGTGAGTGCAGGTGATTGGTGTGAGTGCATGGTGAATGGTGTGAGTGTATGATGAATGGTGTGAGTGCATGGTGAATGGTGTGAGTGCATGGTGAATGGTGTGAGTGCATGGTGAACGGTGTGAGTGCATGGTGAACGGTGTGAGTGCATGGTGATTGGTGTGAGTGCATGGTGATTGGTGTGAGTGCATGGTGATTGCTGTGAGTGCATGGTGATTGCTGTGAGTGCATGGTGATTGCTGTGAGTGCATGGTGATCAGTGTGAGTGCATGGTGATCAGTGTGAGTGCATGGTGATCAGTGTGAGTGCATGGTGATCAGTGTGAGTGCATTGTGATTGCTGTGAGTGCATGGGGATCAGTGTGAGTGCATGGTGATCAGTGTGAGTGCATGGTGATCGCTATGAGTGCATGGTGATCGCTATGAGTGCATAGTGATCGCTATGAGTGCATTGCGATTGCTGGGAGTGCAGGGTGAACGTAAAAGTGAAGGCAAGAATGAGAAGTGAGTAGTTTGAAAGCAGGGTGCATTCCCAGAAACTTGAAGCGTAGGGTTTCAGATGTAAGTTAAACTATTGCTATAATGGCATTAATCAGGATTTGAGGGTGGAGGAAATAAATAATGTGCTGATCCTGCAACAAACTTCCATTCTTATGATTAGGGTTACCAGCTCATTATTTTGATGGCCCAGAAATAAGCAGTCACCTAAAGCTGTATTTTTAGCACTTATCTGTGAATATTTAGAACAGCATATATAAATAGAAAGCACTTTTAATTGTGTTCTAGGGCTGCCTCAATGATCCATGATTTATAATAAAAGAGAATAAAGACAGAAAAGTCACATAACTAATTAATACATACTTTTTTATTTATAACTCAATTTAGTGTCAAGAGCAGGTCTCTGCAGGATCTTTAAATAACACACGGCAGGCATGTTTCATTTGGCAACACAACTTTATATTTTTTATCATTAAATGCATTCTCACACTATAGCAGTAAGTGTAAAAATACAAATTTAATGAATAGGCAGAGTGGGGGCCCAGGGGGTACTGGAACCATAAACAAAACTAAGCCTTGGTAATTAGTTAACAAAGGCATGTAAATATGCTAATGGTCTTTAAAGACCTGTGAAAAACTCGGCCGGAGATAAGACTCCAGACACCTCCCAGCCGAGGCCCCAGGAGCGCGAGCTGCACTGCAGCAGCCCGGCTGAGACACAGGATGGGGGAGGAGGGGGGCTGAAGCCCTGGAGGCCAGGGCAGAAGAGACACTGTGAAGGCGCGACCCCCTTTGCATTGCTCCACGGCCCCCCTGGGGGTCGCGCCCCACAGTTTGAATACCCCTGTTTTACAGCTTTCACTTCTAATGTTTACAACTTGCTGTAAGAGCCCTGGAGAGTTGGGGGAGGATGGTTTGGGAGGTGGGTTGTTGATATTGTTATTTTGTTGCATTCATGTAAAAACGGAATACAATTATCAGTGCCATGAGGCCTGCACAGGTCAGCTACTGTAAACTCTTATTTTCCAGAATAACAATTTATTTGAACCAAAAAATGGACCACAGTTTGGCCTGATTATTACAATCAAAGGCGCTTGATAAGTACGCAAAGGCGAGGAACAGATTGCCTTGCCTACCCAGTGTGTATTTACTAATTAGCAAATTCAAATTTAGAGATTGTTCAATCGTCTCGAGGTCTTGGCGAAAACCAACGTGGATATCCAATAAAACATCATTACTTTCCGCCCACTCTGCTAAATGATCCTGCTACGCCCTTAACAAGGGAATCAAGTAAGGAGATCGGGCAATAACAGGCTGGGCTCTCACGATCTCTGTTTTTTTATAGATCGGACCAATTAAGGATACCAACCATATACAAAGCAGCTCTGAAATTCCACACACGTCCAGCACAGCGCTTAAAGTGGAGCCCCATAATGGAATATTGTCTTTATAAAGGTCTACCAGAATGCCAGCTGTGCCGGGGGCCTTACCACACTTACTACGCATGAGAGCCCTTTTACCTGATCTAGGGTGCACCCCAAATTAGTTACGGATCCCCCCGGATGGGGTAGCAAGTGGGGCACCTGCTGCGAAGACATAGTGATGAGTTGGAATTAATTTTGGCAAAATGTGTCACCCAGTCTGCTTCAGTTATCTATAGCTATCGCCACATGTTGAGCCTCATCATCAAGCAGGAAAGGGGAATTTATGGTGTGCCGGAAAATTGAACATTCTCCATTTGTACTAGGTTCAATTAGTGCCTCCCAGGATTCAGCCTATAGGGCATCCTTTGTATCCTTTGTAGCAGATCTATATTCTTGCCTGCAGGTCTGTGCTTCATCAACACACCTGGGGATTTTATGAAGAGCGGCTTTTAGGTTCTTAATCGCTTTGGACCATCAGGAGGCAAACCACCCCTGTTTAGATTAACTTACCCAGGAATTTCCCTCCAACAAATGGCCCTGGGTGAGATGTTCAGTGACTTTTGAAAAGGAAATACAAACCTGCAAACTGTATTTTCAGTTGGTAAAAAGTAAGTTAAGAAATAACTAGCACGTTCCTATTTCTCAGAGAAACATTCTTCTTTTTTTTTTTGTTTAAGAGTTTTGAACTTGACACAAAGGTATCCAAGAGTGCTTTACATGAGAAACAGTTAATTTACAGCCGGACACTTTCATATTTGGTAGGCATGGGGAGATTAAGTGATTTGCCCAGAATCACAGGATGACCTTGCAGAGATGGGAACCCGGCTCCTCGGCTTCGAGGTTGACCGTTCTAGTAGTTAGGCCACATCCTCTCCCCTTAGTCTTCTCCCTCTTAGTTTACATCAGTGAAAATTACCTGACGTAGCATAACTGTTTAAAATGTTTTACCACTCCATCCTCCATATTGTTAAGTCAGTAAGTCATATGCATAAACGTAATAAAAATATATTTTTTAAAGACATATTAGAAATAAAAATCGTAAGACTGACAGTTTATCTTATTTTAAATATACATAAACCGACAATAGTTTTGGGAGAATTTATGAACGTGAAAACTGTAAATATCCATGTGATATTTTCTCTAATGTTGATGGAAGAAACATAAGGGGAGATGAGTAGGGCTAGGGTAGTCGACCTCGAATCTGGGGAAGTGGGTTTGAGTCTCGGCAATGACGCGGAACATACTGTGATTCTGGGCAAATCACTTAATCTCACCGTGCCTAACAAAAATGAATGTGTCCTCATGTAATGAAACTGGTACCATGTAAAGCGCTCTGATACCCGATTCAGGTCAAGTTCGCGCTATGTAAAACTCTATAAAAAAATATGTAAATCTCTTTTAGTGGAGCATTTTAGCGCCAAAATAAGAGAACATCTCCACATGAGGTTGCCACTTACTTTAATTTCAAAATAAAAAGCAAATTAACATATTTTGCCAGGAATAAAAAATAGTAGCAGGTACACTGAATAAAACATTTATAGATTTCAAATTTGAGGAATCGCAAAATGTTCTAGTCTCCGAATGTCAAACATGATAGGCCTGAGAGCGTAAAGGTGATTAGAATATGCCCCTCCACAGGCTTAGGATGGCTCACACTGGGAGGACCCTCTCCCCATGTGTGTGCCTTTGCATCAGTTTTTATCAGAAGCTTTCACTGTACCCATTCTTTTGCAATGCTCCACCCTCTAACAACGTCAAGACTTAAGCTCAGAAGTGAGTAAGGAAGGGGTCACAGAATAACTCGCTTAATTTTAGATATGTCCTGACCTGCAACACTGAACATCACTAATGCGGTGTTACCTCTCCCCCCATGTAAATAATAGATTCACCTGAATCAGACATGGAATGGACTGGAAGACTGGAGAATAGCTGCTGGGAACCACTAGACCTTTAACTACTGCATGGGTGGGAATTTCCTAACGCAGGACTCCTCCAATAGCTTTTACATCAATAGTGGTAGAGCACCTATTTAACTACACAACACTCATGGCTTACTGCCTGGCAATGATTCTAACTTGTATTGGCTCTCTGCTCTTGCTTAGTTTGTCCATCCACTGCCTACCATCAACTTTGTTGTTTTTACCGTTCTCTCTTTTTGTGTTTGACATTGCCCTTGCACCTTCTGGGTGTTTGTTTTCTTATTTACGTGCTGTTTGTCTGCAATCTGGCTGCTGCTGTTTGAATAATTCCCTGGTATTTGGCATCCTGGGGATTAGTGCTGGTGTCCTGGTGGATGTCTTTCTCATCACCATCTGTCCCACCCTGGATCAGGCCAAGATAGTCAACCAAATTGTAGGGGACATCTCACTGTGCATGTGTATTGACTGTTCGGTACTTACCATATCTTTCGAGACCTCACTTCAATTTCAGGACAGTCATCAGTCCAGACAGTATATAATTCTGATGATGCCACCTCACAGCAAGAACTTCTGCATTTTCGCTTCCACCTCCCAATTATACCATTCTTACTCTTGCAAAAAATGCAATCTCTCCATACTGCTGGAGGGACTCTGGGATGGCAAGGGTGGCATCACCCATTTGATTATTCGAGGGATTTACTGGTGGATGTTGCTTTCCAAAATAGACTCATTAGGATCTCCATAATCAGCCTGACTTAAGAGGAAATGGGTGTTTTACTTCTCCTTACCTCACAAAAGTGTGCGATTTCCATTCTTTGTTGAAAATGTTCAATTTTTCATTACACATTTTATTCATGATCTTGAATGTCATATCATTTCATTGGCATGTACAATAATTGGTGAAATGATAATAATGAGGATCTATTAAAGATACACCTGGAGCTATCACTAAAATGTTTGGTGAACGTTATCACAGGCACCGCACCGTTCATTGGCGGGGATTTCAGAGTGGTCTTGAATCCAGCATTTGATAAGGCACTTGTGAAGAACTCCAAGGTCATCACAGCTGCAAATGAGCGACTGGTTATTGCCTGAAGGGTCATCTGGGGTTTGGCAGAGCATGTGTCTGTCATCTAAGGTGGGCGATGACCGCACCAAAAAATAAGGCAGATTTGAAAAATTGTGATGCACCCTTCTCGGATCTAAACTTCCTTTTGTATGAGTAGAAGAGGATATAACTTTACAGAACAATGGCTAAACACCATTTTATATAGGAAATCTAAGCAGCCGCGGTCCGTGTAGGTAAGAGCGGTGGGGCAGGTAGGGGGGATTTCGATGGACGATGACAAAGAAAAAGTAATGATTTATTTATTTTTCCCTCATCATCTTCCATCGAAATTCCCCCCCCCCCTCCCCAGCCTCACCGCCCCACCACCCTTACCTGCAGATGCTGCGGCTAAATCTAACGATTTACAAAAAGGGGGTGGTGATGAACAGAGTGTCTGAGTTAAACAGACCACTCTTACCCAGTCCAAAGATCAGGGCTTGATCCATCACCGTTATTTATCTCACTGCCCCATCCCAGCTCAGAACCTGGCTATATGCAAATCAGTCTGTCCCTGGCCCAGTGCATCATGGGAACAGGGCAGACTAAACTACCAAGCCAATTCTTCACCAGAAAGGAGACAAGCTACCGGGGACCGGTTTCTGGCATTTCAGCCTTCTTCGGCCCGGCTTGCTTGAATCCTGATGGAGCAGTGAGAAAGGGACTCATGTCTGAGTATACCCTGCCACACCTATAGTGGCCAAAAACGATTTACAAAAAGGGGGTGGTGATGAACAGAGTGTCTGAGTTAAACAGACCACTCTTACCCAGTCCAAAGATCAGGGCTTGATCCATCACCGTTATTTATCTCACTGCCCCATCCCAGCTCAGAACCTGGCTATATGCAAATCAGTCTGTCCCTGGCCCAGTGCATCATGGGAACAGGGCAGACTAAACTACCAAGCCAATTCTTCACCAGAAAGGAGGCAAGCTACCGGGGACCGGTTTCTGGCATTTCAGCCTTCTTCGGCCCGGCTTGCTTGAATCCTGATGGAGCAGTGAGAAAGGGACTCATGTCTGAGTATACCCTGCCACACCTATAGTGGCCAAAAACGATTTACAAAAAGGGGGTGGTGATGAACAGAGTGTCTGAGTTCCTCACCACCCCTTGTTGTAAATATTTTTGTCCACCCTAAGCGTGGAAGGGTATTCTCAGATGTGAGACCCTTGCTCATTGCACCATCAGGATTCAAGCAAACCGGGCCGAAGACGGCTGTAATGCCAGAAACCGGTCCCCGGGAGCTTGTTTCCTTCCCAGTGTAAGAATTGGCTTTTGTAGTTTGGTTTGCCCTGTTCCCATCATGCACTGGGACAGGAACAGACTAATTTGCATACGGCCAGGTTCTGAAACTGGGATGGTGCAGTGAGCTAAAAAACGGTGTTGGATCTAGCCCTGATCTCTTGACTGGGTGAGAGCTTTCTGCTTAATTCAGAGACTCTGTCCCTCACCACCCCTTGTTGCGGCTAAATCTAAGGCAGGACAAGCAGGGAACACAACTATCTTAGTTAGAAAGGGTTATAACCCTAGTCACGCCCATAGTCATAGGAAAATGGAACTGTGTTTTTTTATGGCAGGTACAAAAAGAAAGATCAATTACTTGAAATCCTGTATTCGATACATCTGGTCTATATGAGTCACCATGCCACCCTACTCCAGCATGGCATTTTGGACTGTGTGTTGAGCAGTTCGTCACCAACGGATTACAGCCTCAAGCAGATCAATACTAGTCTACAGTCTCGACAAAGCAAATGAGGGAAACTGTTATGCAGGTCATGCACTCCACCTCCATAGACTTCACCTCCATAGATCCAAGGCTGCTCTCCAATGAGTTTGGTCTGTATATATATAACACACACAATTATAAAACTCCCTGCACATTAGGGTTGTTTTTTTGTTTGTTGAAAAAACAAAATACCATGTGGAGCCAGAAGAACAAACTTGGTGGCTGATCAGCAAAGTTCTCTGACCACGGTGAGCAGTCCTTCATCAGGGGTATGGAGATCACAGTCTCTGCTGACAGGTTAGGCCACCAGACAGGCCCTAAGTGACATTATTTGTTATGCTGATATGCATAAAAGTAAACGTGTTATTGTTAAATAATTTACCTTTTATGTAACTCCTTATAAATCTTCTTCACTTGTAGACCACTACTTTATTATTAAATATGTGCTCACGATGTTTAGAGACAGTTCCATTCCTAACATTACAATATCAGATTATGTTGTTGTATTACTGGAATCGATTTTATCCTATCTCAACCTCTGACAAAAACCCTTTATCTGACATTCCTAACTTGTGGACTTATTGAGTACTTCATTGATTCTAACATCAAAGAATTTAGGTCCATTATTAATAATGAAGCTGATGGAGCAAGGATTCGCACACGAAGCAACTTGCTTGTATTCATGAACCTCGAATAACGTTAACAAAGTAACCAACATGTTGTTTTATTATTATGCATATTTTACATCAACTTAGGTGTCAGAGTGAAGCTTGCTTATGTGTTTTACTAAACCATAATACGCTTGCATCTAAGATGGCTACTGCTACGCGAGGGTTTCTACTGTGCATGCGTCTGTCACATTCACGTGACATGACGTATTCTTTGCTTTGGAGGGAATCTGCCGCATCTGCGCACTAGTGCTAATATGGCTGCTCTGTGTTCTCACATGCGAGAAGCTTGCACTGCTGCTTTTTGCTAAGCTGTTCGTTCTGCATAATCCTAATGCTATAGTTAAATATAAGATAATGGGTATAGAGTAGAAATACATGGTATACAGTGTATTCATTTATTCTGTGTTCGAAAACTGTTTCTCTTCTACTTTTCATGTATCGTATTCTTTTGGCCTGGGAGATGCTAATACTCCATTTTGAAAGTCCTTCTGCGCATGACAAGCTCCAGGGAGAAGCTGAAAACATTTGTCATTGAATGGGAGCCAAAGACGGTCACAGCCAAGATGCGCCTGGGAAGCTGAACCTTAACCCTTCTAGAAGAAGCAGAACTGTACTCAAAATATTACAATGTATATATTATTAAATTCGCCATTGTTAGGTGGAATTAATATGTCATGTGAAAATAAATTGATGGGCGGGAACGTAAAATTAATATTCAACACTGAAGTAACAGAATTTGAGGTGGTGTGACGACCTCTCCTTCTCTCTTGTCCAATCGAAATTGGGGATCCTTACACTTGCAACATTGGGGGCTGGTACACTGCCCTGGAAAATGGTATAACTAGAGTAGGCTTAGTTAGTTAATTTGTCCGACTTGTCTGAATAGTTGACCTGTCACTGATCCAATGCACTCAATAGGTGACTAAGAACAGAGGGCTGCGGAGCACTCTGTCAGAAGATTCGCTGACCCAATCGGGGTTCTGGGAAGCTGAGGTGCTGGCTAAGCACTTTATCAGTGAAATCGATAGCCCAATCGGGGTTCTGACTGTTAGCTGCAGAGAGGGAGTAGCGCAGGTGTTGCAACTGAACTGCGGGTGCTGGTCTTAACCTTTGGTGGTCTTGTCCTGATCCAAAACTGGTTTTCCTGTCCTGATTCTGATCTGCACCTTCTGGCCTACTGGCACTGCAATGTTTGGGGTTTCCGTCTTTCAACTGACCCGTGGCCAGGGTTGGTCTTCACACCATTCTAGGTAAATATCAATCTGTGTGGGTTTCATCATTATATTTTTGTTTCTTTTCTTCACCCCCTAATTGTTAAAGTTTCGACTTGCATATGTTTCCTTTTTCACCTTTCCCTTGGTAAATTATAAGTTTGTTATTTGATTTAATAAGTGTGTTCCAATTTCTTACCCTTCCCATAGCTGACTGTTAAAATTGTTTTCGTGATTGTAAAATTTGTTCCTTTTTCTTACTCTCCCTATAGCTGAATGTACACATTGTTCTCGTGATTATATAGTATGTTCCTTTTTCTTACCCACCCTTAGAAAATTGCTTACATTCGTTTTATTAAATAGCATGTTCCTTGTTCTTACCTTCCCTTTAAAATTATTAAATGATTGGCATAATATATCTTTTGCATAGTTATACCTTATTTTTGATCTTGGTTATTGACAGTCTTATTGCCTTCAATCTTTGGATCATGATCATCTATGAAATTTAGATAAAGAGTTTAAAAATGTCCCGAGTGTGTGGATATTTTATGAGTGCAAATGTTTATTTTACCTTTTATGCTAACACCCTGATCCAATAGGTTATAGGTACCAGTGACAAGAATTGGTAAGTCAATGGTATAGGACCTAGTAGAATAAAATATCTGGTAGAGATAGAGCGTAGGTTACCTGATTAATGAAATGTGTAATTGATTATGGGCCCTGGTGAGTATGGTAAATTTATAGTTGTGTGACATGCGCGCTCTATCAGTATATTTCTTTGGTATCAGAGGAAAGGTTAGGGTTTAGTTAAATAAAGGCAGTTAATTAGTTGGTTATGAATTTTTCATTATGATTGATCAATCAAATATGATATTATTTGAAATGTTTTGAAATCTTATTGATTCTGTTGACGCTGTATGAATTTTATGTATTAACCAAAATCGTTCGTACCTGTTGTATGTTTGTTTGGAATCCCCAGGGGCAGAATAGCGGGTGGTAAATGGAAGCCACATCGCAGTGAGGTCACTTAAACGCAGGAAGTTAGTGCATGGTTAGGTAGAACCGGAAGCACTATTTAGGATTTTCTATATGAATGTGTGAATAAATGATAGCAAAGAGTTCGCTAGCAAAACTTTTAGTGTGATATCACTTAGAAAGGGTCACACAGAAGGAGTAGCAGGTTTGTCTGAGCTTGATTGATAGCAAAGGGGTTTGCTGGTGAAAATTTGGTCTTAATATATATCCCGGAGTGGATGAGTCCGAAGGAGTAGCAGGTTCTTTAATGCTTGAAGTCAGTTGCGGAGCTGCGCTGACGTCACATAGAGCCACGCTGGTGTTGGTCGAGACAGCGGGCATGTAGCTAAGATAGTATTGTAAAGGAGAGGTGAGCACAGGAGCGTGGGAACTCATCTCACAAGAAAAGACGCACAATCATTGGTTTAAAATATTTGAAACCGCATTGTTGATTGGTTAAAGAAAAATAAAAGACACACTAGTATTGGAAGCATTTAGTAAACAAAACTGAGTATTATTGTACGATTTCAAAATCTTTGCAAATTATATGTGGCATTTAAATCCAGCACCGCGACCTGATAGAAGGTATTTAGGGTTTGCTAGAGAACAGATGTTAAAGGGCAGATCTTACAAAATGTAAGGAAGTGAGAGAAAAATGTCACTTGTAAATTGAGTTAAGAATTTCTTTAAAAAAGATAAACCAATTAAAACCAGAGAAGGAGTTATTATTCCACTACTGAATACTCCCGCATCATTTATGATGTTTGATAGAGGTTAACACACTTGTGTATGGTTAGAAAATTGGGTGGAATACACTAAAGATGACGACATTTTGGCATTTCCCATAGATGGCACATTTAATGGCAGAATTTTGTTCAATTTAAGGACTCGAATGAATGATTTACATCCTAGACCTAGATTAACGCAGTATGAAGCACTAGAAGAATGGGAGATTGAGGCTTTTGAGCGAGACAGACCTAGAAATGACAAGGGATTGAGTACGTTCTACCATAAATTTCCACGAGAAACCAGAGATAAACAAAAGAAACAATGGAGACAGAACATGATAGTGGAAGGATTATATCCTGTGTTAACTTTAGAAGAGCCCACAGGAAGTAAAAGGACTGAGAAAAACAAACACTCAATGACTAGAGGTGATTCAGACGATGATTATATGGAGGATTTATTAATGAAAAATCCACCACCTTATAATGAGGAACCAGGTACAGTAAATCCGAACACCCCGTTTTTAAAACCACCTTTAATTCCGCAAGTGGTACATGAGACCTCCATCGAAAGAGTATTACAAGAAAGAGAAAGAGAAGCATTAAATAAACAGAGAAGTGAATTAATTCAGAAAATTTCTCAATTAAACACAAGTCCCGAAGCTCTGACAATTCCAGTAACTGTTGGCCCAGTTGTTCCTTTGTACGGAAATAAGCAAACTAGTTCAAAAGCTCCAGTTATAGCTACATTGGTAGTACCGCCAAGAAAAGAACCATTGATAGTAGACGATCAGGCAAGTGAATGTGAGTCAGTAATCTCCTTAATGGATTTACCAATAAGAGAACCAGAGAGTAGTTCAATTAGAAAAACCACTCCTTTAAATTTAAGACAAGTACAGATGGAGACAGCCTCAGGTACAAGAAGTGCCACTGTAGTAACTCCTGAAGAGATAGACAGATGGACACGAGAAATAGAAAAACCAAAGACACAGCCAAAGACATTGGATATATACAAATTGAGAATTGAATTAGAGGAATTGATGGCTGGAAATGTGGGATTGGACAGATTAAATACTCTTAGTGAAGATTAATTATTATTCATTTGTAAAAGCATTACTAGAAATACAAGGGTGTTTCATGAAAAATTAATGGACACCGCAGCCAGCATGGGAATTGACATTGGTAAATCTAAAGTATTGCAAAAACCATATCGAGCAGAATTTTCTGACAAGGATTTAGAGAAAATTAATGTGTCAGGAAGAAAGGGGCAAATAAGAGAGCTACTAACCTTGTTACAGAAATGGAGAGAATTAGACAAATGGAAAGCCAGGTGGGCAAAGAAAAAGGAAGAGGTTCGACCAAAACAAATGACTTCAGAGTATGTCTTAAAAGAAGCAGAAAAAGTGGAAAAATGATGTCCCATGCGAGAGGTACCAGGTGGAGGTTATGTGCATGTTCCATGGTCCCGACAGGATATTATGTCATTTACAAATGATTTCCCAAAACTTCGTGAAAAACCTGTAGAATGGTACGGACAAGTTGAGAGATTCGTAAAAGTTTCAAAGTGTCTTTTGAAAGATTTAGATGGATTATTCGACATTGTAGTTCCAGTTGACTTATGGACAGAATGTAAAATTGCTGTTGATTGGCCCAGTGATGAGTACCCTAGAGACCCAAAGACAGGAGCTCCTTCCGAAGATGTTATGAAAAAATACAACCAGGTAATACTCTACCTCTAAGGAAAGATGCCTGCAAAGGAGACCAATTGGACTGGAATAGATAGAACTACACAGAATAAAGATGAGTCTGTACATGCATATTATAAGCGTTTATTACAAGTATTCAAACAGTACAGTGGATTGGATAACATAGATATGAAAGATATGACGCATTTTATTTATCGATTTGTGTTAGGTTTAAGACCAGAAATTTCACAGTGGATTAAGGATCATAAGATTTGTTGGCAGGTTAAACCTATTGATGAGATCCTTAAATATGCTAAATATTGTGAAGATGAGTTAGACAGTAAACGAAAAGAGCTAAAGGAAAAAGTCATGTGGGCACAAGTAAAATTAGCAGACCAACAAGAACACCAGTTAAACCAAATAAATAGTAACCAGAATCAGGGTGATGGAAATGGAAGAAAGCCAAGAGGGAAATTCAATAGAGAGGAAGCAAAAAGGAAATTTCCTTGTCACCGGTGTGGCAAGTTGGGGCACTGGAAGAACGAGTGTAAGGCTATGTAGAGTGGTACTGTGCAAATAAATTATTTGAATCCACAGACCCAGAATGAGGTGCCATGGAAGACACAGCAGCAGGTAATACAGAACCAGTTACCCCGCACCTATGCCAAATTACAGGAGCAAAGCACAACAGAGTGTAGATAAAAAAAAAACTTTTTTAACACCCTTTGTCTTTCGAAATGTTTATCTTTGCTGATAACCGATGATTTTTAGACTAAAAGCCGATTGATATGATACTTTTGCCCTGCAATGTGACGTATTAGATTACTTACGCTCGCAGTTGAAATTTAGTGAAAATGAGGTATCATTTTTGTATTTTAACAACTGATGTTCTTAGTAAACCAGATTTACGAGGCTAACTATATTGTATCGATAGGTGTAATTGTGAAATTGTTTTTTATCTTTTTGCTTTGTATGAAAAAAGCTGTTTTTATTCTGTATTTTATGTGGAATTCCATGGAATTCCAAATCATAATAAAAAATAATAATAATGAGATGTAAATGAGATACAAAAATTACACTAAACGAGTGTAGATACCACAAATTGGGATGGAAGTGAAAGGAGAGATACAGCAACCTCAAAATTTCTTTTGAGTGATACATTTTTCAGTGAAGATCCTTACTGACGGTGTCTGAGAGTGGAGGACGAGGAGTGCGTGCTTGGCGCCTCCTTGCCAGTAGACCAGTCGGGTCCATATATTGAAGGAAAGGTTGAAGGAAATGATGTCACCTTTCTATTAAATACTGGTGCTACCCATTCTACTGTGAGAACAGCAGACGTTCCAAACCTACCCCTCTCGGGAGAAGCGATCTAAGTAGTGGGCGTTTCTAATAAACAAATTAGTACCCCAGTTACAGAACCTATAGAAGTCAAATAGGTAATTTTAAAGAAATGCATAGATTTGTTATCTGTGATTCAAGTCCTGTAAACTTGTTAGGACGAGACTTGTTGTGCAAAATGAATTGCACCATCTTTTGCACCCCAAGTGGTGTTGAAATTCAAACACCAGACGAGAGCAAGAGAGCAAGAGACAGAAACTAAAAGACTGACCATAGAGGACTTACCAGAAGAACTGCAACAGACGGTAAAACCAGATGTATGGGACGTTACTGGAAAATATGTAGGATTAATGGCAAATGTTGACCCAATAAAAGTGACTATAAAAGAAGATGCAGTTTACCCAAATACTCGACAGTATAAAATGAGTTCAGAAATAAAAGCAGGTGTTGCAGTAGAAATAAAGCGGTTGGTTGAAGCAGGCATTTTACAGGAAATAATGAGCAGTCCATGCAACTCACCTATAATTGGTATAAAGAAACCGAGTGGCAAGTACAGGGTCGTACAAGACCTCCGCAAAATTAATAAGATTGTTGTACCTTGCTGTCCAGTCGTGCCAAATCCTGCAGTGATTCAGTATCAGATACCGTGGGAGGCTGGATGGTTTACTGTCATTGACCTGTGTCACACATTTTTTTCGATTCCATTGCACGCAGATAGCAAATGTATTTTCTCATTTGAATTCGACAGTCATGTTTATGTTTGGAATCGTGTCCCTCAGGGATACACAGAAAGTCCCTTTATTTTTAATCAGATTTTGAAAAAGTGCCTTGAGTCATTGGTATTGCCTGGACAATCAGTCTTGGTCCAGTATATAGATGACCTATCGGTGGCATCTAAAACTCGGAATGACTGTGTTGTCGACACCATTGCTTTACTGAATCATTTAGGTGAAGGGGGACATAAATTGTCACCAGAAAAGTTGCAATTCTGTACCACCTCAGTGAAATATCTGGGGCACCAGATAGAAAATACTGTGTCAGAAGAGTTACCTCAGAAAGAATCAGAATACTTAGAAACATGAATTTGCCTCATACCCAAAAAGAGATCAGGATGTTTCTTGGAGTTGTAGGATACTGCAGGCAATGGATTGTGGGATTTGCAGTCCTAGCAAAGCCATTAATACAACTGAAAAAGAAAAGAGCCAAGGACCCTGTAGAGTGGGATGACGAAAGTATGACTGCTTTTGTGAAACTACGAGAATGTCTGTGTACAGCTCCAGCGTTAGGAATGCCTGACTATACAAAGAAATTTGCACTTTTCTGTGACACCCGAGATAATTGTGCACTTTCAGTTTTGACTCTAATTCATGGTCTGGTAAGACCTCCTGTGGCATATTTTTCTTCCACATTAGACCCAGTGGCAGCTGCATTGCCCGGATGTCTGAAAGCAGTGGCTGCAACTTGTATGAGTCTTGAGCAGAGTGAATCCGTTATTATGGGACATCCTGTGACTGTGTATGTTCCACATGCAGCTGTAATTTTGCTAACCAGGACTAAGACCCAGTATCTCACACCTAGTCGGCCGACTAAGTAAGAGACAATCCTTGTAGGTGCAGGAAATGTAACCATTGCTAGGTGTAATATTTTTAACCCAGCAACACTGCTACCCAATTCACATACTGCAGAAGTGAAGGGAAAAGTTGCACATGGCTGTATTGATCTAACTGAATATAGTACAAAACCACGACCAGACATAAGAGAAGAGCCATTAATTGATTCAGAATATGAGCTATTTGTAGATGGCTCATGTATGAGACATGAGGAAGGAGGTCTGAGCGCTGCTTCCGCAGTGTGCACTTTGGGAGGTCCAGTGGAAGCATCCCACTTGCCTGGAGTCAAGTCTGCACAAGTAGACGAATTGGTTGCCTTGACAAAGGCCTGCAAATTTGGGAAAAATTGGAAAGTAACCATATACACTGACAGCCAGTATGGTTACAGGGTTGTACATGACTATGGCCAGTTATGGATGCAAAGAGAGTTTCTGAGTTCTTCAGGTACTCCAATTAGAAATGGTCAATATGTAAAGGATTTACTGGAAGCCATCCAATTACCAAAAGAAGTGGCTGTGGTCAAGTGTGCTGCTCACAAATCTGGCAATGACAAAGTGACAGCTGGTAATCGATATGCTGACCAGTTAGCCCAGCATTGTGCAAAATATAAAATGGCTGTTAATAAGAAAGTTGAGGTGGGCGGAAACAGCTGCCAACTTATGTTGCTAGAAGGTGTGAATACGTGGGAAGAAGTGAGAGACTTGCAGAATGCAGCAGAATCAAAAGAAAGGGAAGAATGGAGGAAACTAGGTTGCCAGAGAAGGGTTGAGGATGGTGTTATTGTTTATCTTGATGAAATGCCAGTGTTACCGGACTGTCTGCTTGTTCCTATGGCTAGGATGATTCACCGAGATTCTCATTTGAGAAGAGATGTTATGATACGTCTGTTCAGACAGTCATAGTATAATACGAAATTCAGGAACACAGCAGAGGTACTCTGCCAAAGATGTTTGGTTTGTCAGCAAATGAACCCAGGGAAGAAAACATTAGTGCTACCAGGAAAATTGGGAAGGCAGAGGGTCCTTTTTTACGATTGCAGATTGATTTTATTCAGTTACCCCCTTGTTGAGGACTAAATTACATACTTGTCATTGTCGGCCTGTTGGGTGGAAGCTTACCCCACACGCAGGAATGATAGCATCACTGTAGCCAAACTTCTACTCAGAGAGTTTATACCACGTTTCGGTTTTCCAGTAACAATTGAATCAGACAGAGGCTGCCATTTTCATAATAAAATAATTGGTCTAATTTGTGAAGCATTCAAAATCAAGCAAAAGCTGCACTGTGCATATCGCCCAGAGGTTTCTGGAGTGGTAGAACAATTGAATGGCACTATCAAGTCAAGATTGGGAAAGATGTATGAGTCTACTTGATTGGAGTGGCCAGATGCTTTGCCACTTGTTCTGATGGGACTTAGAAGTATTCCAGAACACAAGCTTAAGTCCCCATGAAATACTGATAGGAAGAGCAATGAGGCAAGCATGGGAGCCAGGACACAAGCTGCTAAATATATCTGATGATTTAGTACTGGAGTACTGCAGAGAACTGGCTGACCAAGTGATTTCTATCTCTCAGCGGGGTGGCGAAGACGCTGTCTCCAGACCAGCAAATCCAGCACATGATCTGAACCCAGGTAATTGGATAGTGTTAAAGAAACATACTCAGAAAACTTGCCTTGCACCAAGGTGGGGAAAATCACGACAAGTAATTTTGGTTACCACCACAACAGTAAAGTGTGCAGGAGTTCCACACTGGATTCATGCCAGTCATACGAAAAAAGGTGACTGAACCTGATGAAACTGAAACTGAAGGTTGTGCAGCTGAGGGGTATCAAGATATCGATCCTGAAGTAGCTGACAAGGAATAACTGAGCACCAGTCAAGATGATTGGATTCCAGTAATCAACATACCTGCAGAATATGTGAGGACAAGAAGTCAAACTTATCAAGATAGACAGAGTGATAGTGAGGAAGAGACAGGTGTAAAAGAAGGTACTCAGATCATGCAAATGTCAAAAACATCAAAAGAAATACTCCGTAAATAGGCAAGGAGTAAAAAGAAATATTGATGAACTTGAATTAGAAGAAATGAATAGCAAAATATATAAGAAAATGAAAAATTCTCATGATAATAATGAGAAGAAGCAGAATAGAAAGTTTGAAGAGATTGAATTGGGTGAAATGTGAAAAATTGGCATCTGTTTCATTAATTGGTGATGATATAAAATATCATCAAAGAGGGTATTTATGGAGTGAGGATTCGCATACGAAGCGACTTGCTTGTATTCATGAACCTCAAATAACGTTAATGAAGTAACCAACATGTTGTTGCATATTTTACATCAACTTGGGTGTCCGAGTGAAGCTTGCTTATGTGTTTTACTAAACCATAATACGCTTGTATCTAAGATGGCTGCTGCTACACGAGGGTTTCTACTGCGCATGCGTCTGTCACATTCTCGTGACATGACGTATTCTTTGCTTTGGAGGGAATCTGCCGCATCTGCGCACTAGTGCTAATATGGCTGCTCTGTGTTCGCACTGCTGCTTTTGTTAAGCTGTTCGTTCTGCCTAATCCTAATGCTATAGTTAAATATAAGATAATGAGTATAGAGCAGAAATACATGGTATACAGTGTATTCATTTATTCTGTATTCTAAAACTGTTTCTCTTCTACTTTTCATGTATCGTATTGTTTGGGCCTGGGAGGTGCTATTACTCCATTTTGAAAGTCCTTCTGCACATGACAAGCTCCAGGGAGAAGCTGAAAACATTTGTCATTGAATGGGAGCCAAAGACTGTCACAGCCAAGATGCGCCTGGAAAGCTGAACCTTAACCCTTCTAGAAGAAGCAGAACTGTACTCAAAATATTACAATGTATATAATGTTAAATTCGCCATTGTTAGGTGGAAGGAATATGTCATGTGAAAATAAATTGATGGGCGGGAACATAAAATTAATATTCAACACTGAAGTAACAGAATTTGAGGTGGTGTGTAGACCTCTCTTGTCCAATCGAAATTGGGGATCCTTACACTTGCAACATTGGGGGGTGGTACACTGCCTTGGAAAATGGTATAACTAGAGTAGGCTTAGTTAGTTAATTTGTCCGACTTGTCTGAATAGCTGACTTTTCTTTGACCCAACACACTCAATAGGTGACGAAGAACAGAGGGCTGCGGAGCACTCTGTCAGAAGATTCGCTGACCCAATCGGGTTTCTGGGAAGCTGAGGTGCTGGCGAAGCACTTTGTCGGTGAAATTGATAGCCCAATCAGGGTTCTGACTGTTAGCTGCAGAGAAGGAGTAGCGCAGGCGTTGCAACTGAACTGAGGGTGCTGGTCTTAACCTTTGGTGGTCCTGTCCTGATCCAAATCTGGTTTTCCTGTCCTAATTCTGATCTGCACCTGCTGGCCTACTGGCATTGCAATTTTTGGGGTTTCAGTCTTTCAACTGACCCGTGGCCAGGGTTGGTCTTCAAACCATTCTAGGTAAATATAAATCTGTGTAGGTTTCGTCATTATATTTTTGTTTCTTTTCTTCACCCTCCCTAATTGTTAAAGTTTCGAATTGCATATGTTTCCTTTTTCACCTTTCCCTTGGTAAATGATACGTTTGTTATTTGATTTAATAAGTGTGTTCTATTTTCTTACCCTTCCCATAGCTGACTGGTAAAATTGTTTCTGTGATTGTAAAATTTGTTCCTTTTTCTTACTCTCCCTATAGCTGAATGTACAAATTGTTTTCGTGATTATATGGTATGTTCCTTTTTCTTACCCACCCGTAGAAAATTGCTTATATTCGTTTTATTAAATAGCATGTTCCTTGTTCTTACCTTCCCTTTAAAATTATTAAATGATTGGCATAATATATATTTTGCATACTTATACCTTATTTTTGATCTTGGTTATTGACAGTCTTATTGCCTTCAATCTTTGGATCATGACCATCTATGAAATTTAGATAAAGAGTTTAAAACGTTCCCAAGTATGTGGTTATTATATGAGTGCAAATGTTTATTTTATCTTTTATGCTAACACCCTGATCCAATAGGTTATAGGTACCAGTGACAAGAATCGGTAAGTCAATGGTATAGGACCTAGTAGAATAAAAGATCTGGTAGAGATAGAGCGTAGGTTACCTGATTAATGAAATGTGTAATTGATTATGGGCCCAGGTGAGTATGGTAAGTGGCACTATTGATATGGTCCAAGATAGCATTTCAGGATTACAAAGGTGCTTGTTCACAGAGCATAGTCACGGCTGCTTTTATTGTGTTCAAAATTATATAGTTTATTAACTAAGGGTAAAAATGAATGACAGAAAGGAAAATGTGCAGTGGTCTTAGCACCCGCGTGTCTGATGTACTGAATGCTCATGCTCTACTGCTTGTAAGAGGTGATACAGGACACAGTTCAGGGAACCAGTGAATAAACAGTTTAGTTAATGTTCAGCGTTTTATGTTTATGACTGTTTTTATTGTATTTTTTATCAATATAGATAATAAATGAGAGAGTTTAGTAGTTTAGTTATTCAGCTGTGTTTTAAAATTATGTTCTGGTACTTTGCGCTTAAGTTTATTTTGAAACTTACTTGTAACAGTGATTTGTTAGTTTGTTGAAGTCTTCTACTGGTTTTTCTTCATGCAGTCCTAGTACAGTGTAATTTTCGTTTAGTTGTTAATTTGTTCTTGTGAAAAATTGGGAGGTTTGCAGCTCTTTCTTATAGTTTTTGCTTAATTAGGTTTATAGTTTTTTTGGTTAGTTTGTCTTACAGTAAATTATTTGACTAATTTGTGTGTAGTTTGAAATTATTTTCACTTCTTTCCTTTTTTGGTGGATGCTATTTAGGATCTATATTTTGATTTTAAATATGCGTATTTCTTCGAGTGTTGTATCAAATATTTTTAAATGTAATGAATTTTTTATCTGTGTTATAATATTTTTTTTGTAATACTATGTGATATTTTAAAATGTGTTTGTCTGCAATCTGGCTACTGCTGTTTGAAGAATTCCCTGGTATTTGGCATCCTGGGGATTAGTGCTGGTGTCCTGGTAGATGTCTTTCTCATCACCATTTTAAGGCTTTATTGACGATGTTGGTGTGTGAAATTCAAGGTTTTACAATATAATGAATATTACTGACTGGTAGTGCTACCCCATTGACTTAAAAAAAATACCAATCCTCTCAAGTGGGTAATATTGCGCTGTTCACTCACAGTTTTTATTTATCCATGCTGCTGCTTTTTTATGGCCCTGTGTCTCACCAGAGCCTTTAATGTAGTGTTGTCCAACCCATGGGATTCGTACTTATCAGACACCACTCAGAATATGACAAATGGCTCTAATCTCTTCCTTACATTATAGGGAATTTAAGCCCCTTTCCTTTCTTCTTCCACATGAGCTAATTATCCAAGGATATTGATATCATTATCATACTTTAGACACAAGTCTAAAGTATGATAATGATACGTATGCCCTTTTTGTATCTATTCCTGGCTCTTTTCTTGTTGGGGCCTCCATACCCAATGGATAACCAGCAGGGCTTCATTGACCAATAGGCCTAGAGTTTCCTCACTTATGCCTTCATCCATATTTAGGGGCTTCGGACCGCAACAATTTCAAGCAGATTGGACACTTCTCCCAGTTCTTCATTCTCAATTGTGCACAGCCCTATTTTTGTGATCTCTAGCATGCCCTTTCACATGCTCTGTTATAATTTAACCAGTTTCATGCATGAGTGTCATCATCTGCAGAGGAGCCGGTGTTAGCTCTGAATTGGTAGCCACTGATGTAAGCTCCTTTAACCCTCCAGTGCCACGAGGGGCGTGGCTAGCAGCCTCAGATGGAGGTCGCCTAAGCGACTAGCTCCAGTACTAGGTCAACATTCTGGCAAGCATCTTGGCAAATGCCCGATGCCGACAACCATAAACTAGGCCAGTACCACTTCCTCAACGTGGTCTGAGGGGTGAGCAATCGTGGCCGGTGGTGCAGACTTCTCCCCAGCCTACATGCTCCATCGCAGCTAGGCTTCCTCAAGCCTGCCTGTTGGCTCCTATGGGTGTGAATGCCCATTGCTGGGGGCGGGCTTGCCGTAGTGCCCACTGGAGGGCCGATTAGTGGTCCACTCCGGGAGGACATTCAGCAGTGAGCACCTAAAAATCCTGATGGGGCCTTGCATACCATCGCAAAGAGGGTCCTCTGTTGTTCTTCACCCTCTTCTTGGTACCCTGTACGTGATCGACTTTGGATCGTAACCGGACCGTAGCCCCCCCACCCCCCCCATCGATTGCCTTCCTGGGAGAAGATCTACGGGGCTGCTGACGCCAGTCCCATCAAGTGTGCCTGTGACGCGATGTGCCGTGGCCTTGATGATGTCCGCGGGGGTAAGGTAGCACTTGCTGAGATGAATGTCTGACTGTCCTTTCTTCTTATCCCCTCCTGTTGGGGTAGCTACAGGCCCCTTGAGCAACCCAGAGGCCAAATTTACTTGCAGTAGCTGTGCCCCTTCCCAGGGTAGGGCGGCATAAATCTTGGGCCTAATTGAGACGCTGCGAGCAGCCCGGTCTGGGATAACGGAGCAGACTAAGAAGTGCACTGGGAACAGTGAACTGAAGAGGAACTGATATACCTCGGGAACGTACAGACGGGGGAGGGACCGGGCTCCCTGCCCCACCGCCATTCTTACAAGAGGCTCTTAAGCACGCCTGGCCCCACCAGGAAACTTGAGTGCCTGCGTCAAATTGAGGTGCCCCATCATCTGCCAGGTATGCACCTACGAACACCCTGGGACTTTAGTGCTGGCCTGGGTAACTTGTCGGGGCTCTATAAACTCAAGGCAAAGTTTGGACTGCTGTGTCTCCAGTGTGGGAACTTGTAATCTGGTTGATACCTACCCGTCTATGGCTTTTATGAGCATTGCTGTCAATGGGGCGCACAAAGACTAAATCAGAGGTATTAATAGCGAGGGCTCGATCCCGCTCTTCGCCTTCAGAGGACTCTTCCATGCACTCGATGCAGGGAGAGAATGATCCTTCCAACCTCCCTGTAGACATACTGGAAATTATACTGCATGAGATAGAGGAGTCCAGACGAGCTATTGCGCAACAGATAGGGGCGATCTCTACTGAACTTAATTTGTGAAAAGATGACCACAGGAAATTGTCAGATAGGGTCAAGACCTCTGAAACGACATTGAACTCCATCCTGCCTAAGGTCAAAGACCTTGAAGTCCAGATATTACAACTACGACAGCAAATAGAAACTCTTCAGGCTTGGGCGGATGACACAGAGGGGAGGTCCCCACAAAACATTTTACGTATAGTGGGACTCCCGGAGGGATCGGAAAGACAGCAGCTGATGTTGCCCATAGAACATTGGCCCAAGACCAATGTAGCCCCTACAGGACTATTGGACTTCTTTACGGTAGAACGGGTGCACCGTGCACCCCCAACAAAACCTATTCCGGGCACAAACCCACAACCAGTATAGCCAAAATCCTGAACTTCAGAGACCGAGATCAACTCCTGCAAACAGCTCGCGACAGCGGCCCCCTTCAGTTTAACCTGACTCCTAAAAGGAACCTAGAGCTTTTGATGAGGTACTGCGCAATGCTCCAAAGGGATATGAAAGACAAAAGGATGTGCAGTTCCTCGCACTGTGTTGCTCACCATGAAGGGGGGCGCGCAACTAGGGCTGCTCCTTCCCTGGCTCAGAGCCATGGGATGTCTGTCATTAGATATCCAGCAAGCTTTTGATTCATTAAGCTGGCTGTACATGCTTGCAACCTTAAGAAAGTTCGGGATCCCGCCCGATAATTGCCGCTGGGTGAAATTACTATACACTAAGTCTACAGCGTGGGCGAAAACAGGCCACACCATCTCTCCCGTGCATCTCTGACGTGCGGGACACGTCAGGGCTGACCTTTGTCACCATTAATATTTGCACTGGCAATGGAGCCCCTTGCTCAACATTTGCGCCAAGCAATGCGTCCATATGGCATACCAGAAAGCCCAGTCACACACTCGGTATCTCTTTATGCCGACAATATGTTGTATCTTAAAGGCATACAGAGGAATCTACAACCACTGACAGATCTTTTGACCTGATTTGGCGACATATCAGGGCTACAATTAAAGGCCTCAAAATCTATATTGTATTCCTTTCATGACAGTTGCAACCAGTCTGTGTGGCCCTTTGCCCAGTACAACTCACAGTTGAACCGGTCACCTTAAAATACCTAGGAATCTAGATATACAGGGCCACTCACGATATAGTGGACCGTACAATCGCCTCCCTAAAATCATAGCTAGACTTTTGGATTCAATTGGATAAAACTGCAAAACGCATTGCTGTAACTACAATGGTGATGTTTCGAAGACGGGAGCTAAATGCACTGGGCACCAGGATTTGCAAGGCGAGTCTTCCCTCCTCCAACGCATCCCTTCCGTGCTGGCCCTTCTTTTTTTTACAGTTCTATATTTACAGGAGCACCAGTTGCATTACAGACAGACACGTTCAATTTTGGACCTGGGGAGATTAAGTGATTTGCCCTTAATCACAGGATGCTTGAGCTTCGAGCAAGACCCTGCTTCAAAGTCTGCCTGGATAACTGATCACACCAATCATCATAATTTCACTGTACAGTGTGCTGTGCACAAATGCAAAAAGCACATGTGATGGACAGAATGCAGAACAATGTCATACATGCACCCCAGTACAAAGATCTGGGCCTAAATCCATCGTTTTTTTGCACTCCACACCACCCCAGTTCAGACATGGCTATATGTAAATCAGTCTGACCCTGTGCCTATGGGAACAGTCCAGCCCGAACTGCCAAGCCATGCCTTCCCTGGACCAGAAACAAGCTTCCGAGGACCGGTTTCTGGCATTCCAGCCGTCTTCAACCCGGCTTGCTTGAATCCAGTGGTTTAGCGTGCATGGGACTCACGTCTGAGCATACCCATCCCACTCGGGGTGACAAATGCAAAAACCACAAGTGATGGACAGAATGCAGAACAATGTCATACATTCACCCCAGTACAGAGATCTGGGCCTAAATCCATCGTTTTTTTGCACTCCACACCACCCCAGTTCAGACATGGCCATATGCAAATCAGTCTGATCCTGTGCCTCATGGGAACAGTCCAGCCCGAACTGCCAAGCCATGCCTTCCCTGGACCGGAAACAAGCTTCCGAGGACCGGTTTCTGGCATTCCAGCCCGGCTTGCTTGAATCCAGTGGTGTGGAGTGTGAGCTTTCCACTATTTGAGCGTCCGCCTGCGAATGACATCAACCTGTTCCTCCTTAATGACCGGGGTCCGAGTTGTTACTTCCGGTCGGTTCAGGGCAGCCTGCATTTAGTCAGCCCATGAATTGGAGAGTTCATGCTACCGGGCTAGAACAAGGATTTCATCAATTGTGATACGTGGCTGTCTGAGGATGAGGCGTCTGAGCTGTACTGATCTGCACCCTTGGATAAGCTGCGCACGTATTTCTAGCCGTTGATCCGGCAGTTCACAGGCCGTCGCAAGCTTCCTGAGTCTCGCGTAGAAGGTGTTGATGGACTCTGTCTCCCCCTGGCATGCTTGTCGCAGTTTGAACCATTCGTAATCAGGATTGACGCGGGGGTCAAAGTGGTGATTTAAAGCAGCAACCGCGGCATCATAATCATTGTCATCTCCTCTATCCGGCAGCGTCTCAAACAGCTCGTAGAGCTCATCGCCTCCATAGCACATCAGAAGCGAACGTTTAACCTTCCCATCCGTCTCTCCGACGCCCGTGAAATAGTGAATGAGTCGACCGATCCACAGGCGCCATCTCGATGCCGCTGTAAATGGGTCTGACAGTTCACTGAAGGGCGGGAGAGGGGTAGCCATGCCATGACCGGGGGATGGGGGGTTGCGGGGGGGGGAGGGGGGGGACAGGCGCGTGGATTGCATCTGGGTTAGGTGCAGGTATGCCGAGCTGTGGTGTCGCGATGTTCAGTGGTCCGGCTGGCTGTACTGTGGGTGCTGCCGCCGCCCCGTCGTCCATGACCGGTGCTTGGTTCATTCTGCTTGGTACTCTTGCACGTGGTTAGGCTTGATATCTCTGAGTGTGCCAGTCTGTCACCCGTGGCCCAAGCTGGTATTGTCCGGTAATAGTAGTGTTACACCTGCTATACACTTGTAGAAAGGCAGCGTGAGGTAAGCTGTGTGTGGACAGCTGGGCATGAGCTGAGCCCTTTTGATATTCGTTCTGTCTTTGTTCCCTTGGATGCAGGGAGGGTTCCGCTGTGGAGCTCGTGAAAGGGAGGCTGGCCCTTAGAGTATGTAATCGCGTTGCGCGATGTGTGGTTTTCCTGGACACATAGAGACTGGCTAACAGTTATGGGCCGAAGACCTCAAGCGGTCTCGCACCTGTTTATTTATCCCTGAGGGCGGTCCCGCCCCCAGAGTGCGTACGTGCATGCAAGCATGCGTGTCTGGACGGTGGCACCGTCAGTACACATTTCATTCCAAGCGCTTACAAGTGGCGTGACTACGAACTGATAATGTATACAACAAAAATGAAAAAACAGGACGGGGTAAGTGTGGCTTTGCAATCCCTTGAATCCAAAAAAGGCAGAGTATGTAGTAGGCTTGAAAAACCCTTATTGAAGCGGAGCTCTCGTTCCTGGATGAAAATGTTGCTGCGAGCAGGGCCTTAAAAAGAGCGGACCATGTAGGGAACCTGGTTTCCGTTTACGCGGTTTTAAATATTTGAAATACAACCATTTACGAAAGCAGAAACGCAGCTCTGCGAATAGTTGGCCTTATTTCCTTCACATTGTCTTGGTTATTTTATTCCATCTTTCTAATGTGGATTTTAAATTTGGGATTGGAAACTCCTTTTATTTGCAATTCCCTGCAGCAATTTAGCTCTTGATAAAGGCAGAAAATACAATTTATTTGAACAATGCATTCATTTAAGACCCTTTATTTTCTACTAAGCAACTGAAATATACAACCATAAAAGCGGGTAAAAGTTGCAGTGACGCCTCTCTACACGCAAGCATGCACTGCTTAATAGAACAGTACTGGGAAATCTCTCTAGTCAAGAGTTCAGCTGCTCCGAGGCTTCATGTTGAGGATCTTGCACTACAGTGAATAGACGGCCTATGTTGTAGAGGTGAGCTAGCAAACAAATGAACGGAGAGCAGAGATAACGGTCTGGCACAAAGCTGAGAGCCTGTGTACGACCTGATGCCTGAAAATGGGTTATGTAAATCACACAACAAACCATGTAAAATATGAAAAAGTTTCTTCACATTTAAAAAAAAGTGTATTTAACATGTGCATGCTTTGACGTTCCTATTTGGATTTGGTGTTTCTCAATGAATTCATCATTCCACATTCCTTGTTGGTATGAAGGTTTGTCTACCACTGCTAGTCCACTATAGTGCGCAGCAGAATCGCTCACCATGTTGAGCATCACCGCTTACTCCTGCTAAGCATTGCACATTCTTTACTTTTCTGGCGCGTTTCGTTTTATTGCTTTACTTTTCGGCATGCTCTAGCTGTGTTTTGCTGCTAATGCAGTTGTTTACTGAGTTTGCATAATTCCTTGTACCGCTTTTATCTCAACAATTTGGGGTGCTTGTTGTTGCCAAGTCATACAACGTTTTATGAACTGCATGAGCCAGCCTCAGTGAAATACTATACATTCCTGATAAGTGAATGTGGCTTAAAAATAGAATTATGAGGAGGAGCTACGCTAGCAAACAAGATGGCCGCGTGAGCTCCCGGCTTTGCCGACCTCCGACTCCTGCCAGAAGATCCTGTTATTTATCCTGTTCTTGCGCCCTGCCTCCGTGTGTATGAACCGGACTGGAGCTTAACGGTGCAATCCTGAGGTTTCTACCAGTTTGGTAGACAAAGATACGTCGTGTGGCAGTTTGCGGCCTAGACCAGCCTGGAAGCCGGGGTCTCGAGTACTGGCCCAGCTGGGTTTCAGTTGAACAACATCGGCTGCAGTTGTGTGACAGGGTTCGGTCTACCGAGGTGAAACATTTTCTTGAACCGAAGTAGACGATGGTTGGCTGAATCGGTAAATATCGAAGGAGAGGTGACGACATACAATTGGAGCGGCGGACGGGGTTCCCTGGCCCGGTGGCCCGGTTAGAGCCCCGCCGGTGTTCACTGGGTTGGGATCCCCGCCTGCGGTGACTGAGTTCGGATTGTTATTGTCCCCAACGATAAGTCCCCCTCTGAAGTCGTCCGTTCCGCATATACCTGTTCCCCCCGGGGAGACCGGGCTCTCTGGGGACGCAAATATGATCGAAACCGAGCGAGCTGTTGTGGAGCGGACCGAGAGTGACCCGTCACTAAGAACTGTGTTGGCAGCCATAGGGTCACTTCATGTTTGCTTTGAAGCCCACATCCATAAAATGATAGTGTTTTTGTCTGGAACTGGGCGGATGGGACCGGACCCTGGTCCACTACAAGAAACGGAACAACTCGAGATACCCAAGATGGCCACTTCGATGGAGGAAGCAGACCCCGTACTATGGGAGGCGTTGGAGCCTCTGACCAGTGTTTTGGGTGATGAGAGCAAGATTGATGCCGCAATTGGATTGTCAGGCCTACAATCGTTGCCGACTATGAACTGACTACTTGATGCTCCCTTTCCGGAGACTTTATATGGAAACTGTTGTTGGTTTGAAACTGCGTCACTCCCCTATACATCGGCACCGCTAAGATGGCGGATGAAACAACCTTGGGAATACATGACGGTGTGGGGAGTCTTTGGACTTAGCGGAGTTCTCAACATTTTCATCTCTTTGCTACGTCTCGGTTTGAACTTTGCTACAGCTTTCTCGTGCATTGACTATCCTGCGGAAGCGGCAGTTTGTCCGGAAGGGGCTCACATGTCTGATCAGAAGGGTCAAGGATGAGAATGTGTGCTTGAGTTTGCCATTGGGTATTATTGGACACAGGGTTTGCAACGATGATGCTTTCGGGAGGTTGGGCGATGTTTGGAGTTTCCCCTGCTGTGCTACGTATTTGCAACTTAATAGATTTCGAGACCTCTGGGGATTCTTGGCTTTGACGGTGGGGAGCGAAGACCGGGGGCATGCATGAATATGCCCTCCTCCATTTTCTACTTTTAGTATTTTAGTTAGTCGGGGCGACAGGCACACTACTAGTTGGGGTTATGCGATAGCCATATGCAGGGGTGCAGGGTGGGTTTATTGTTTTGTCTTCTTTTTTGTTTTTATGGTTTCTTTTTCTTCACACTCTCTTTCATTTTCCTTTTATAAGTATAGTTGGTGGAACATCCTGACTTTGTTGGTATTCCAGCATCTGGTGCTCATGCTTCTTGTATTATCCTGATTTTATGGGTGGACGTACTCTGAGAGCTTGCGCTTAATGTGAATTGTATATTGTACTGTGGCACATCCTGTCTCTCATACATTGGCGTAGGCGTCTCAACCATTTCTTCACTGCTTAGTATCTATCCTGTATCTACATCTGTTCGCCTTATTATTATGTCTGAATGTATGGCACCTGATATGTCTATTTCTTTCTTTGTTTTAAAACTAATAAAAAGAATTATAAAAAGAAAAAAAATAGAATTACAATTGCTGTGTGGAAGCTTGCTATGAGGAATTACCCACAGTGAGGTGTGGCTGCTTTTTATCTGTATTGTGCACATGATGCTTATGCTGTGACCGGACAGTTTGTCCTCTCAATACCAGGAAGCCGAGTTTGAATATAAAAGAGCTATTGAATAAGTTTACTAAGAATGGTCCAACTCTGCCAGGCATATATTTGCCCATTTTGCCTGGCATCCTCAGTGTGTTTTTGGTCACTACTTACTGTTTGGGATGGAAATTGGGCAGGACGTTGAGGCTCCTATGATTGAATCAGCATAAGCTGTAATTCAATAAATATTATGTTGTAGAATTTATATAGATCTTTATAAGTCTATGTAGGGCACAACAGCACACATTCTGACAGGTAGCACGCAACATGGGGCATGGCTGACAGAGTGTTGTAAATGTTGTCATCCTATGTGAGAAGTGTTTAGGTGTGTGAGTGACCTGAGGGGTACGCTTGTCTTAGGATGCAACGCCAAGCAGAATGATGGAGAAAGAGGTGTGTGAAATAGGTGCTCAGATTATAGTTAGGACTATAGCATATAGACAAATACACAGCACTATTCGAGGCAATTGGGTACTATGTGTGTGTACACTAATAAGAAGCATTTGCAATGCAATACGTCTCACGTTTGTGAGAGGTTGAGCTACTGGCATTGTAAATGACAATACCTTTTTTATTTATGTGTTTTAAAAAACCTGCAAGAGTGCGTAAATAATCACTTTGTACCTTTAGTCCTTGCTTAGAAGTAGCTAGGCTGGCAGCAAAAGAGGAATAGTTACTGCCAGCCTTGCTTCTCGTAAGCAAGAACTATAAGTACAAAGTGGGTGTTTATGTACTGCTTCAAGGTTTTCAAAACATATAAATAAAAGGCTTTGTGATTTACAATGCCAATAGCTCAATTTCTCCCAAATGCGAGACCTATTGCATTTTAAATGCTTGTTTTTTGGTCCCTTTCAAAAACACATATTGCTGACAACTTTTCCATGAGTAATTTATCAATCTACCTGAAGTTAGAATATATAGTGTTGTTATTAGATTCTGTATATGGATCTGAGCACACAACAAACGTGTGTGAAGCTATCTTGTTCTGATAATTTTACAGAGAATAAAAAAACGAATTTGCAAGTGCCAACACTGAGCAGCAGTATAACCTAGCAGAGAGTAACGTTAATAAAAGGAGAGTGTTCTTCTGGTGGTCTTAAAAAATGTGATCACAAAGACACCAGGGTTGCTTGATCAGCTTTGCAATCACTCACCTGCTGGAAACACGATGCTACATCTAACCCCTTAACCCCTAACACACACACTTGCTTCTACTGCTGGTCTTAAAGGAAAGAAAAGTGTAACCAGGGTGACATTTGTGCCTGTTTCATCCCGTGCCGCTTTTGAAGTCTCCAGCAATCTTTAAGAATGAAACTAGTGCATGTCCTATAACCCAATTTTAACGTTGGCTAAAAACCCAAGTATTGTCTTAAGGTGTCACCCAATCATTTCTGAAGGAGCTGGGGGTTGAAGTCTGCTGTTCCTAAGACTTCAGCAGGAGGCAACTCTTCTCTCCAAGCCCTTGGTGATCCTTCACAAGTTGAAATAAAGCACACAACGTTTTTCTCCTTTCTTTGGCAGTCAGGCAACCACTGCAGGGCAACCCTCCAAACAGCTCTTCAGCTTAGGGATAGTCTCTCCTCAGTTTCTTCAGGTTCCTCTCCTCAGCAAAGGTTTCTTCTTGTCCAAAGGTGATCTAATTTCTTGGGATCAGGGTCCCATTACTTCTACCCCAAAATCCATTGTCCTCTGAGGCAGAGGGGCCTTTGCCTAGTCCAAACCAGTTCTGGAGCACTCTGTTTACATGACTCCTTCTTTCTTTCTTTCCTTTCACAGTGCAGGTCAGAAACATCAGACGCCCCACAGGAGGTGAAGCTAGCATTGTGGAGGAAAGGCACAGCCCTGGAGCACTCAATTGACATGACTCTTTCTCTCCTTTTACAGTCCAGGTTGCCTCACCCGCCCTTGCAAGCCTACTTCTTGGAGCGCTTGGCAGCCCCACTGGGGTGTCCCTCACCCCCTTCAGAATGTCCTGCGGCTTCTGCGGAGCGCCTGGTGCTCCTGCGCGGCTCTGACGCAGCGCTGGCCGGGCTGCTGCGGCTGCTGCTGTCCCCAGCATCCCCCAGGTCCAGGGCAGGATTGGCGGCAGTGTTTGAGATTATCATAGCCTCCATTGCTGTAGTGATGCGGGCCATTCCCCTGGTTATCTCGGCGGTATTCTGGGTTAGACTTGACTCCATATTGGCACCGCGCTGACAAAGTTGCGCCGTTGCAGCAGCAAGGCGGCTAATGGAGCGGTTTTGCACGCGGGCATCCCGCCTGCGCGAGAGCTCATGCTCCTCTAGTCTGCCGCATAACTGGGTAATGGCAGTGGTCAGCCTGCCAAGACCTGCTGCTACCTCCTTGTTGGTATCTACAAAGGCCTTGAAACCTTTCACCATCTCGCCCATCTGCAGGTTATGCTGGCGAAGCTGGCGCTGGCAGGCCATGATGGACTTCGCCTGCTGCCTTTGGATTTTCACCATGTTCCCTTCAAGGCCCAGGAAGACACTGCCCTCCGGTGCCGGCGCTGCAGTGCTGGGAATGGCACGCCGCCGGGTACTGCTGCTGCCGCCCTGCTGAGTGGGCTGGGGTGCCACTGGTGTGGGTGTGGTGGTGGCCGGGGCCTGAGCCCCTGCTCCCAGGATAGGGTTTACTGGAGCCACAGCCATAATCGTGCCAGGAGGTGGTGTAGGTGCATGGTGGTCCCTTGTCGGGGAGTTCTCTGGGGAGAACAGCAAGGGGGTGTGCTCGGCATTTGTGGGGAATGAAGTAAGTCATAGTCAATTGCCAGGTCTCCCTCAATACCCAGCCCAATGGTGTTGTCCTCCTCCTCATCGGCAGCCTGACTCGTGCTGGGCCCTGCGACTGCACTGGTAGTTGGTGCCGCTGCCTCTGTTGCCTGTGGTCCTCCACCTGATGGTGCCCCTAGGTATAAAGAAGCATTTGTAAATTGAGTGCTGATGTATTACAGTCAGTACAATTAAAGCATTGCACATGTCCTTGCATCTCCTTAGAATGTGTTCCACTGTTTCCTATCTTGTGATTCTGCACTGCCATATTTTGCTAACTTCTGCTGACTACATATACCATGATGCTTGTCTCTTGTATGTTGGTTACAGTACTGGGCTGGGGTTTGGCTGTGCATTGTGTCTAATGGGGAGGTGTCTGGTAGGGTGTGTCATGATGCGCATGCTTCTTACCTGTAGCTGTAGCTCTGGCTGAGCTGTCCAGGGTCCCGATTCCGGTCACGCTCTCCCTCTCGATGGTGCTGGACACCAGTTCCTCCAGCTCCGTGAGGGGTGGCGCCGGGTTCCTGCCTCCACCTGTCCCTCCAGCTTGCCTCTGGATCTCAGCCATCTTTCGTTTGGTCAGGCTGCGGATATCGTAGAAGCGTTTTTTCAGCTCATCAAGGGACCTGGGGGTGACACCTACAGCATTGACCTTTTCTGCGATCTCACTCCAGAGCCTCCTCTTAGTGCTGTCCGGCACAGTGAGGGACAGCTTCCCGAATAGCTGCCTGTGCACCCTCACCACCTCCTCCACCAACACCTGCAGCTCCATGCTACTGAACTTTGGCTTTCTCTTCTGGCTGGCCTTCTGGCTCTCACTGGGGTTTGCCATCTTGCTCTCAACAGTTCTCTGCCTCCTGCTCCCACTGCTGCTCACTGTGAGTGTTCAGCTCAGGCTGGCTCTCCAGAAAGTTCTTAATTAGCTGCACCTGCCAGGGTTGCCACTCCCTGTTTGGGTGGGGGAGGGGGGATCCACCTCATTGGCTGAATCGGCTTTTACCGAATCGGCTTTTACCGAATCGTATTTTACCGAATCGGATTTTACCGAATCGGATTTTACCGAATCGGTTTGTTCAATGCATTCCTATGGGCTTTTTGCCCATGGGTGTGTTTTCAAACCTCCGAATCGGTAATTGCCGAATCGGATTTTACCGAATCGGCTATTTCCGAATCGGTGGAAGCGGATTCGGCTATTTCCGATTCGGTGGTAGCCGATTCTGTACTTTCCGATTCGGTCCGTGCCGAATCGGTACGTTGCGATTCACATTACCGATGCCGACCGATTCGGTATTATTTCGCTGTTTATTTCCTACATCTCGTTTTCCGATTTCAGAATACCGATTCGGCCCGCCTCGGTATTTTGAAATCGGAAAATCCCTTTTACCTACATCGGGCCCTTGATGTGGTAGCCGATTGCCCACTTCTACTCAAGGCAGAGGAGCACCAGCTAATTACAGTCTCCATACCTTTTAATTTCTTATCTGTGCTTTTAGAAGAACCTCTTTTTTAACAGTTGCTTTCTAACCGTCACTGCAGAACAACTCACATCTCACGCTGCCCTCCCCACTTCAGTCACTTCTCGCTGCAGCTGCCAGCTACGTAAAACAGGTAACAGGAGGCTGATTCTCCGTGTTCACTTCTCGCTACAGCTGCCTGCTAAGTATAACATGTAACCAGAGGCTGCTTCTTCGTGTTCACTTCACACTACAGCTGCCTGCTAAGTATAACATGTAACCGGAGGCTGCTTCTTCGTGTTCACTTCACGCTACAGCTGCCTGCTATGTAAAACAGGTAACAGGAGGCTGCTTCCCCGTGTTCACTTCTCGCTACAGCTGTCTGCTACGTAAACCAGGTAACTGGAGGCTGCTTCTCCGTGTTTCCTAATTGCTGGGGCACATCGCGCCTCAGGTGCATGCCTGTGCCCTAATCCATTACCTCGTGTAGAGAAACATGTCTGGTTTTGTAATAGGAAGAGCGCATCTCTAATATTTTTACAGAAAGGAACCTGCCATAAATGTTTCTTCTGTTTTATTTCCTGTGCACCGGTTTTATAGCTTTCTTTAATACATTTCCTACGGCTTGTGTATTATGTGCTGTCTCCCTCTCCCACTGTCTCGCCCCCCAGCATAGAATGTACTCTTTAACAACATTCTACGTAGGAAATCCAAGCAAAATTTGCTCTATGGTTTCGGTCAAACACTCAGCCGCATCACAAGCTGTCCGTCTCATGCAAGGAACGTTCACACTCCAGCACCACAATTCTCCATGTGCAGGAGGAAAGCTGTAAATTCTGCCCTCGGTTTACCCCCGTGTTGCAACCATGCTCTCATGCCTGTGCACGGTACTCCAGTGACCTTTGACAACATATTGCTTTGTCCCAGGACACAGGATAATGTTTGAATAACTATGGCATCCTGCATGCCAAGGCTTGTGACCTGCTCCATGCCTTTGCACGGGCAGGGTACAAATGCTGGATTCCAGCGAGGAGCCACTCTGAAGTGTTGGTGCTGGATCACTTTGCTCTCCTCTTCAGACTTTATGTAGTCTGTTCATTCTAAGCAAGTGACGTCAAGGCAGTCTTACATCACCATAGTATTGCTAGGCAACCTAGAACCAAAGAACCCAGACGCAAGGCATGGTGTCCAGCGTAGAGGGCACGAGAAGACTTCATGGTTACCCACCTACAGCACTATCCCAATTGAAGGGAGGGCTTGAGCTGAGTTTCTGTATCTCACCATGATAATTCTGGATTTTGGATATCTGTCCCAGCAGCAAAACACTTTCTGATTCATAGAGTAAATATCCAGGATTTAAAAGAGTCTTGGATGTGCGGGCACATTATCCCCATGCTTATTCCCCCACTGATCCCCTCTCAAGCAAGATTACTTCTCAGGGCGACAGGGAAGTCTTTTGATACAAAATTGTTATGTGCTGGCACTAGCGTTGCTCTTAAGAAACAAAAGGATCCACCTCAAAGAGGTCGGAAGGGAAGTATGTCCAAAGGTTTGCTAGGGCATACACTGTGTTTGTTAAAAAAACTCTCACACACCAAAAGGGTCCTTGGTGTAATGCTTCATCATATGAGTCTTCCCGCCAGCTGCGGGACGGGGCTTGCTATGAGTAGCGACTACGCTGGAGCACTGTTATTGTAGTGCTATGTGTGGTGTATATGTAGTGAGTGAAAGGGTCTGGGGTGAATGGGATCAGTGGCTTAAAATGGGATCAGTGGTACCTGGCCTTATAGACTAAAGACACTTTATTCGATCATAGGCTGGTAGTGTTAATTAAAAAGGTGGTTCGGAGATATCTCCCTTTACTGTGCTGATTCTCCTCGATATGTCAACATGTTTCGAAGCATCAAGGCTTCTTCATCAGGACTGAAGATGATCCCTTTTGTGCTCACTATGTTGCTATCAGTATGTGAAGAAATATGTGAATATATACAGAAAGGGATGTTTAAAATACAGTACCCATTTGGTATTGTTATCATGTAAGCTCTGTCAGTATTTCAGAAAATAAGCCTGAAAAAGAGAGCACAGTTACTTCACGTGTGGTTCCCAATGCGCAAACACAGATTACCTAGATGATGAGAGAAATGGTGATGCATAGTGAATTTAGCGTTTTTCGAATTTTTAAATTTTACAATTAACCACAAGTGCTGTGACCTATTCAGGAAAAAAGGGGGGAAGACAAAACACAAGACACACAAACATTTAACAGAAAACACACTCTCTATATCGTGAATATCCAAAGTATTTTGACTGGAGAGTAAGTACATACTAGAAACGGTAGGAGTCAGTGCTCCATAATCCGCCTTTTTCGGGTGGAGAGGTAATTGACACTGTATTCTGTTTGTAGGGAAGAAAAACCATAAATGACCTTCCTGCACAGGGATCACAAAAAAAATAAAGTAAAATTCTCCTGGTGTCTTTGCTGCCAGCGTCAAAGAAAGTATAGTCATAATCCCCCTATGCCGTACTTACTCAGGGTCGTAAGTCCTCGCCTCCTCTCTCGCCATCCCGCAGCTCTGTGGTTGTGACCCGGAGGGGGGAGTATTTATATGGTCATTAATTGGTCTAAATTAGTCTAAAGTGGATTCATCTGGCCGGAAGTGTGTTTTCTCATAGAAACGATAAAATGCTAGAGAGCTGCCCAATATGCCGGTAATGGCGGAAGTGACACACTGAGTTCACTTCATGAGGTTAAAAAAAGCTAGACTGGAAGTGTGTGTTCAATAGTAGTGATGAAACGCTAGAGAAACGCCCGATATGCCGGTCATGGCGGAAGTGATGTATTTCGTAAGGATAAAAAAAAGACTAGACTGCCGCGCTCATTGTTCTTGTTGGAAAACGGAAGTCGTGCTTTCGGCTCGCTTCCGTGGTGTGACAAATGCTGAAAGGTAAAATACGGGCAGGTGGATGTTTAGAAGCAGACGTTCCGCTTGCGGCCGTATGACTACTGATCCAACTCCTCGCTACCTCACGCGGTAAACTACCGTACATGAGGCCCTACTCCTGGTGAAGGGTGGATGAGGGTCTATGTTTGTTGTGGATAAACACAACACCCCTCGTATTTGTACTCCAAATAGAACTCCAATAAAGAAGTTCCGTTTACTTGATCTCAGTATTGTTATTAGGTTCATATTGGAGGGAAACTCAAGCAGTAATGGCTTATATTTATTACTTAGTCCCCAGGGCTTTTCTCGAAGGATACATACCCAACATGGTGTGTAGTGTTATATTTCAAAGACTATGGGCCAGATGTAGGTAGCCCTTTACCGGTCGGAAACGGCCGAAAATACCGATTTTCGGCCGTTTCCGACCGGTAAAGGGCTATGGAGATGTAGGGGCCAAAAACACGTACATTTTCGGTAATTTTACCGAATTGGTAATTTTACCGAATCGGTAAAATTACAGATTCGGTAAATTTACCGATTCTGTACATTTTACGGATTCAGTAAATGTACCATTCGGTAAAAATACAGAAAATGTATTTTGTGATGTAGGTAGCACTACTAACAGTGCTACAGGGCCTTTAGAATTCGGTATTTACCATGCAATACAATTGCATGGTAAATTACGAATTCTTGTGTACATGCACATCTGTGCATGTACACCTGTGCCATGTGGCACACAGACATGCCCTAAGGGCATGTATGTGTGCCACATGGCGCAAAAGCCAGTTACAGGGGTGCAACAGGGTGTCAAAGTGACACCCTGCCCCCCTTAGCAATTCGGTATTTTTACCGATTCGGTAAATACCGAATCAGTATTTGCTATTGAATCCTATGGGCTTCAAGGCCCATAGGATTCAATAGCAAATACCGATTCAGTATTTAACGGTAAATACCGAATCTTACCGATTCGGTAAAAAATACCGAATTTTTACCTACATCTCATTTACAGATTCATAAATACCGAATCGGTAAAATTCGGTATTTATGAATCGGTAAATGAGATTTACCTACATCTGGCCCCTAATCCTGTTATATCTCAAATGAAGATATCCTCCGTAATCAAGGTGGTACGATTGTACATTGGTGTTGTACATGATGCATTACAGGATGGAAGTTGCTGCTGAATCTTAAGTCAGTTGAGCCCACGGAATTTCATCGTTGAGCCCTGTCACATGTGTCCCTAAGCGAAACACCCAACGTTGTTCTTTTTCAAGTAGGCCACTCTCGTTCTGGATTTGCTCAATCACAGTCCATTGTAAATCGTTGATGCTGTGTCCCATATTGAGAAAATGTCCTGCCATTTTTGTTGTGCTTTTTTTACACCGCATATTGCTCTTATGCTCCCCGATCCGTATTTTGACCGGTCTGGATGTCATTGCAATGTATTCTTTTTGGCATGGGCAGATGATCATATAGATCTCGATTCTGCTGATGCAGTTCGTGAAAGCCCTCTGTTCCCATGTTGAGCCATTTGTGAATGTGATTTTTTTACTCCTCTGTGTCAATTCACAGGTGCTGCAAGTACCGCATGGGTAGTGGCCCTGGATTGAGGTGGATACTTTTGTTTCTTAAGTAATCGTACTGAGGGGAACACATCCACCCCAGTGCCCTTGAAGGGCACTACCTCTTCACTGCCTATCTTGTTTCCTTGTATACTAGCGTTACTCTGTCATAATACCCGTCATATGCCCTCAATCATCAAATCTTTGCAGCACTGCCTATGCCGGATGTCATCCGATTCTGAACAAGGCCTGCCAAGGTAAATATAGATGTCCCTTCACAGCATATATCACAACAAGACTAGGGCCACTGGCATTAGGTGGCATGGGAGGATCAAATTATGCAGCAGGGTTGACTAGACTGTGCAGCAAGAAAAGGTAAAATATGTGGCGTAATACTGCACATTTTGTGAAATTAATACATAATTTTGCAATTTTTAGGTTGAGGCTACAGCGTGCATGGGCTGTCTGCAAGCCCTTTTGTAAACACTTAAAACAATGTGATTCCCGCCTGCTGCTTGTGATAGGTTGGCTCCAGTGCCCCTCTTAACTGCTGTATCGTGATTCGATGTGGTAGCTGATTGCTCACTTCCTCTCAAGGCAGAGAAGCACCAGCCAATTACAATCGCCATACCGTTTCATTTCTTATCAGTGGATTTAGAAGAACGCTTTTTTAAACAGTTGCTTTCTGACCATCACTGCAGACAAGCTCAAGTCTCACGCTGCCCTTCCCACTCCAGTCACTTCTAGAATACAGCTGCCTGCTACGTAAAACAGCAAAACACACAAGATGATGGACGGAATGTTGCACAATGGCAAAACATTCACCCCCAGTCACAGATCTGGGTTTAATCCATTGTTATTTTGCTCACCAAGCCACCCCAGTTCAGACATGGCCATATGCAAATCAGTCTTCACCCTGTGCCTCATGGGTACAGTCCAGCCTGAACTGCTAAGCCATGTCTTTCCTGGACCGGAATCAAGCATCCTAGGACCGGTTTCTGGCTATCAGCCTCCATCAGCCAGGATAGCTTGACTCCAGTGGTGTAGTGAGCACGGGACCCACATCTGGGCATACCCTTCCCACAAAGGGTGAACAGCAAAACACACAAGATGATGGACGGAATGTTGCACAATGGTAAAACATTCACCCCCAGTCACAGATCTGGGTTTAATCCATTGATATTTTGCTCACCAAGCACCCCAGTTCAGACATGGCCATATGCAAGTCAGTCTTGACCCTGTGCCTCATGGGAACAGTCCAGGCCGAACTGCTAAGCCATGTCTTTCCTGGACCGGAATCAAGCATCCTAGGACCGGATGAACCCGAAACCAGTCCCAGGATGCTTGTTTCCGGTCCAGGGAAGTCATGGCTTGGCAATTGTACAAAACAGAATGCGTGGCTGACCACGGTTAAGCACATCGGTTTCAAAATAGACTTATTATTATTGGTTTTCTGCACACAACATCCAGAGCTTGCCACACAGACGCTGTACTGTAGAGACAGATCTCAATTCTTGAAGACAAGAATGGTGCACCAAAGATAAAAGTCCAAAGCTTCGTAGTATTGTGACAGATCAATCCTTTATTAATTCAAACATTAAAAGGCCTCAGCCAGGGGAGGAGCTACGCTAGCGAACAAGATGGCTGCTTAGGTCTCCTACCGGATTATCCTGTCATTTATCCTGCGTTTACGCCCTGCCTCCGTGTGTATGAACCTGACTACAGCTTGATGGTGTGATCCCGGGATTTCTACTGATATGGTAGACGGAGATACATCGTGCTTCAGTTTGCGGCCTAGGCCAGTTTGGAAGCCGGGGCCTCAAGTACTGGCCCAGCCGGGTTCCAGTTGAATAACATCGGCCATGGGTGTGTGGTAGGGTCCGGTCTATTGCCGTGGAAGTTTTCTTGGCTGATTTTGATGGCGGTCTGCTGAGTCATTATACATCGATGGAGGATCGACGACGTACGACTGGGGCTCTGGGCGGAGGTCCCTGACTCGGTGGCCCGGTCTGTCCCCCGCCGGCGTCCGCTGGGTTGGGGTCTTCGCTTGCGGTGACGGAGTACAGTGTAACACCGTGGTGAACTACAAGTCTCCCTCTGCAGTTGTCTGTTCGACTTTTGTCTGTTCCCCTGGGGAGGGCGGGCTCCCTCGGGGACCTGAATACGGTGGTTGCCGAGCGAGGAGCGGAGGAGCGGACTGAGAGTAAACCGTAGTTACGGACAGTACTGGCGGCCATTGGGGCTTTTCATTCCCTTGTGGAGGCCCTTTTTTGCAAACCTATACCGGATTCGGCTGAAACTGGGCGTATTGGACCGGACCCACTGCCTGACATGAAGCGGATCGAGATACCCATGATGGCCATTGTAATGGAGGAAATGGGCCCATGCAACGAGAGGCGCCGGAGCCTCGGGCTAGCGTGATGGCCGACAAGGGCGAGCTCAGTGCTTCGATTGGATTGTCAAGCCTACTATCGTCGCAGACTATGTGAGGATTAATCGGTGCCCCCTTTCCGGAGACTTTTGCTAGGGACTGTTTTCGGTTTGAAACCATGCATCTCCCCCCCACCCCACAACTCCATCAAGATGGCGGAGGAAACAACGTTGGGAGTTCTGGGTGGTGATAAGAGTCTTTGGAAATGATGGAGTTCTCAGTATCTTACTATCCGTGCCTCGTTCCAGTATGAACTTTGCTGCACTTCTTTCATACTTTGACTATCCTGGCAGATTGTCCGGAAGGGGTTCGCAAGCCCGATTGGAAGGGGCAAGGTTGAGACTGATTGACTGGGCTTGGCATCATGGTTTTGATGGATGCGGGTTTTGCCACTAAGATGCTTACGGGAGGTCGGGCGGTTTTTACAGTTTCCCCTGTTGAGTAATGCTTTCGCTTCAATAGATTTGTGGATCCATTCTGGGGGATTCTTGGTTTTGGCAGGGAGGAGGGGAGACCGGGGGCATATACGAAGATGCCCTCCTCCAGTTTTTTCTTTTTCTACTTTTAGTAATTAGTTAGATGGGGTGACAGGCACACTGCTAGTTGGGGTTAGGCGATAGCCATATGCAGTGGTGCAGGGTGGGGGGTTGCGCATTTTGCACTGTCTTCTTCTTTTTCATATTCTCTTTTCGCTTTTCTTTCACGAGCTATATTGATGGAATATCCTGATTTTGAATATGTTCCAGACACTGCCACACATCCACCCGGCAGCACAGCACGCCGTGAGGGCAACGGCCATCACCCAGCCCCCAGGACCGCCGCGAGGGAAACGGCTCCGACCGGCAGCAGCGGGAGAACCATAACTCCCAGCTGCCCCGGATAGCCAGTGACGCCGCAGACGCACCCGGAGGCGCTTGAAAACAGCAGAGCGCCGTAGCGCTCAGGGGGAGACACTGCCACACATCCACCCGGCAGCACAGCACGCCGTGAGGGCAATGGCCATCACCCAGCCCCCAGGACCGCCGTGAGGGAAATGGCTCTGACCGCAGGACGAGCTCTCCGGCAGCAGCGGGAGAACCACAACTCCCAGCTGCCCCGGATAGCCAGTGACGCCCCAGACGCGCCCGGAGGCGCTTGAAAACAGCGTAGCGCCGTAGCGCTCAGGGGAGACACTGCCACACATCCACCCGGCAGCACAGCAGGCCGTGAGGGCAACGGCCATCACCCAGCCCCCAGGACCGTCGTGAGGGAAACGGCTCTGACCGCAGGACGAGCTCTCCGGCAGCAGCGGGAGAACCACAACTCCCAGCTGCCTCGGATAGCCAGTGACGCTGCAGACGCGCCCGGAGGCGCTTGAAAACAGCAGAGCGCCGTAGCGCTCACGGGGAGACACTGCCACACATCCACCCGGGAGCACAGCACGCCGTGAGGGCAATGGCCATCACCCAGCCCTCAGGACCGCAGTGAGGGAAACGGCTCTGACCGCAGGACGAGCTCTCCGGCAGCAGCGGGAGAACCACAACTCCCAGCTGCCCCGGATAGCCAGTGACGCCGCAGACGCGCCCGGAGGTGCTTGAAAACAGCGGAGCGCCGTAGCGCTCAGGGGGAGACACTGCCACAAATCCACCCGGCAGCACAGCACGCCTTGAGGGCAACGGCCATCACCCAGCCCCCAGGACCGCCGTGAGGGAAACGGCTCTGACCGCAGGACGAGCTCTCCGGCAGCAGCGGGAGAACCACAACTCCCAGCTGCCTCGGATAGCCAGTGACGCCGCAGATGACAGCGGAACGACTCTCGCCTCGCGAGTCGCACGCGGGAGCAGCCGGGAGAAGCCCGGGACAAGGGTGGGGTAGTCTTTGGCAGTCCAAGGCAGGAGGAGGCGGGGCGGGGCCACCCCCCTAACAACACCTCAACTACGAACACTGGATAAGCGTAAGAAAACACTGACTTGTGAGGACGAGGGGAAAAACGCCAAAATGCCCAGACCCTCTAAGTCCATCTTGTCATATCTTTCCTCAACAGTGGGGGCCCTTACAAAAGAAATTGCTAGCGCTGAACAAGAACTGGGTCTGACATTGCCGGCTGCAGCGGAGTCCCCTACTCCCGAACTGTTCCCCACCAGCCCAGCGGGCTCAACAATAGTGGTTCCCCAATTCCTTTGGACCCCGTGGTAATTAGCAACACTAATCCCGCCTCCCTAGCCATAACAGCAACCAAGCCTAGTACTCCCATTAAGCCTTCGCGGCCTTGTCAACAGGCAGCCCAACCGCCAAAGGGCCCAGAGGGAAAAAAACAAAGCAGCGGCTTCGGCCCTCAAACTAACTGAGCCTCTTGGGGACCAACTGGAGGCACTTTTCTTTGCTAGAATTGAGCCATTGCTAGTGGGGATCGCAAAAGACATTGTTGATACACTTAATTCCTGCTTGTCCGATCTCCTCAAGAAATGTGCACAGTTGGATAAAATCATTACCTCCTACACGACGCCCTTGGAGCAGCCTAAGAGGGGCACTCCGCCTCAGGATCTTGGAGTGCCAGGAGGGCCAAGTCCCTGTGCCACAAGGGAGAGGGAACAGTTCCCAGAGGGCAGCTTCCCCGTGCAATCACACCCGCAAGCCAGGCGGGTCAAACATCTATCGCTCACCCACGGTTGCCTCCACCCACGTCCCCGCACAGGAACTTAAAACCAAGCAAGTATAACTTGAACTTACCTCCGGCTGCTGCCCCTTTGGTGGCAGTGTTCATAGGAGTGCCACCGCTTGAAGAGGGTGAATTTGAATCCACCAGGAACCTTCTACACAAAGCAAGAACTTGGTGTGCGGATTCCTCCAGCGGGGAGAACCCTGCAGACTCACTTATTTTTGCAAGGAGAGTGGGGTTGGTTGGGAAAAGACCCAAAATCACCAAGGGGGACTGTGTGGTCATAAATTTCAACAGGCCCAACCTGGCAGATAAACTTTTCTGGGACGGTTCAGTTATAACTTCCAAAGATGACGTGAGACCCGTACCACTGGGGTTCTTTTATCCTCCCATCAGAAGAAACTATGTTGGATACCGTCACGGCACCACAAGCCCAACCCTGATCGCACGCCCAGGGGCAGGTTCCATCGCGGCCGCTACCATGGCCTCCCCTCAACGCCCTGCCTAAAGTTCAGAATCCATATCAATGCCACTACCAGCTCAAGGGGTGGGCAACGCACCATCAATCAGCGGGATACCCACCAGCAACCGTTTTGCTCCAATATCAGGCACGGAGGGTTTGGAGGGTATGGAGGGCTTGGAGGAGGTCGATTGACCATTAGCTCACGGGCGACCCCTCCGAATTGGACCTAGTGAGCGGGGGAAGGACATGGTTTGCAAACTCGCTAGCTGGAAGGTGCCAGGTATCAAAAGCAAGGTAACAAATGAGGATTGGGTGGGAGTGGTGCGCTGATACGAAGTTATCGCCATGCAGGAGACTTGGGACACAGCAGATAGTTTCTGCCTGGACGGCTTTACTAGCTTCGTTAAGGCTGCATCCCCAAGCAGTTCAGGTAGAGCTAGGGGTGGTCTCATAACCCTTTTTTCCCTGAAACTCAGAGGCTCATTGAAACTGGTCAACAATCCCTGCCCAAACCTGCTAATAGTTGAAAGGTTAGTTCCCCCTTCCATGAGCACCTTTTATATCAATTAATATAATTCAATGAATAAGGAGACTAGCAATAATAGTATTGCAAGCCTAGATGATTTTTTAGTTTCTGTCAGCCAAAACACACGTCTTAGTCACGAAATTATTCTTTTAGGAGATTTTAATATTCACCCATGCAACGGCCCATGTGGTTCAACCATTAGGGCAGACCCCGCAGGGCCAGTAGGGCCACATTTTGAGCATTCCATCGAGGGGGCAGAGCTAGAAGACTTAGTGGCTTATCATAATCTCTATGAACCTAACTCACCCGAAGGCACCATTAGATCTCATACCTACAAAGGCACTAGCCCAGGGTCCACTATCGATTACATATTTATGACCCCAGGGATCCTGAATAGGGTAATGTCATACAACACGCTGGTGTCTGTACATAGTGACCACAATCCGGTAGTAGCGGAAGTAGCCTGGGGGCAGCATATGGGCCCTACACCCCATCCACAAGAGGCCCATATCTCAGTACGTCCAACCGACCAGGGGAGAAGGCTCAAGTGGGCCAATGTAGTACCCAATACTTTTCATGCTGAGCTTCTACCAAAAATCAACTGCTATCTAGAGGTATGCCAAAACACTTCGTCCCCTGCTGATAAAATTAAGGGGGCCTTCGAAGCAATTTGCAACCAAATTGTGACAGATCTTACGGTCAGCACGAGGCGGGGAACCAGCAAACTCCATCGCTGGTTCGATGCAAACTGTTCCAAGGCCCATAGACTGCTGATGCTTGCTCTAAAGCAATCTACAAGGGACACGAGGAATATAGCACACCTTAGGAAACAGTACAAGTCGGCCATTAAATCAAGGAAAGAAACGATCAAGTCAAAAGCCTGGCCTAACCTATTGAACGTAGACATTCTAAGGGACAGTAAAGAATTTTGGAACGTAATAAACCAGCCCTTCTTCACGGACTCACCTAATTCAGTCATGGATTGTGTGATTCCGGACGAAAAATGGATCAGTCACTTTAGTGCGGTATATGGTGGCGAGAGCATGGACAGTACCCCCGATCCACCTACCGCCCTGGAGTCTTATGCCCTGAACTTCAATATAGGTGAAGTGGAAAAAGCCATCCATGAAACCTCAAAGAACAAAGCACCAGGCCCTGACGGAGTCCCGGGCGACTTGTATAAATCTTCCCCTGATATCTGGGCAGGCGTTCTGACCAACGTATTTAACGCGGCCACCGGCAGCTTTTTTCCATCTTCCTGGGCAACCTCCATCATTGTCCCAATATTTAAGAAAGGTAACCGGGATGACCCAGGCTGTTATAGGCCCATATCCCTCCTGGACTCTGCCGTCAAAATCTTAGGCAGAGTCCTATTAGCCAAGCTGAGGGAGAGTATAGAGAATCATGGTGGGCTAGCTGAAATACAATATGGTTTCAGGGAAAAGAGGGTCACAGTGGAACAGTGCTCCAATTTACATCTTCTGCTCGCCAAGTACACGGTCGCCAAGGAGGGGTCCTTATTTCTAGCATTTATGGACCTCTCCTCGGCTTTCGATTTGGTGAACAGAACAAAGCTCTGGGCCATGTTACTGAAGATTGGGATAGACGAGGCCCTGGTTAGATTCATAGCCTCATTACAGCAGGATCTGTCCGCTAAGGTCAGGGTCACCAGGGAGGGAAGATGCAGTGCCCAATTTAACTCTAGGCGTGAGGTAAGGCAGGGATGCATACTAGCCCCCCTGCTGTTTACCATATATATCAATGATTTGGGGAAGTGCCTAGAGAAGACCGGGGGCGATGTTCCGCGTGTAGGAGTATCTAAGATCCCAGCACTCCTATACGCGGACGACGCAGTCCTTATTGCCCGTACTGGTAACGCTCTGCAGTGCCTGCTTGGCGCATTTGGTACCTTCATGGACGATTTGGACATGAAGGTTAACGTGGGTAAATCGCACACAATGGTAGTAGGAACACACAGGCGTAAAAGTACGATTAAAACTTTCAAATGCAGGGGTCTGAAGGTCTCCAGAACGGCAGTTTTTCCATATCTAGGGCTGCTCTTTGACGAGAGGGGGACGTGGGGTCCACAGGTTAGAGCAAAAAGCTTATCGGTGTCCAGGTCATCGGCTGCCCTCATGGCCTTTTCCAAAAGACTGGGCGCTAGGGCAATCGAGGCCCTACTGAAGGTTTACACCTCGAAATGTCTGTCAATAGCTATGTATGGTGCGCCAATTTGGGGGTATGCACAGTTTGAACCTATCCAGAGAGCGGAGAACAGGTTTTTACGCTCATTACTATCAGTCTCCCCATCTACCCCAACTTATTCCATTCATTCGGAGGTGGGCTTGGACTATATAACTGACAGGCTAAACCTGGCCCCACTGATCTACTGGCTAAAGACGTGGCTCAACAAAGATGTACCCTTGAACCATTCTATTATGGAGGATGTTATGTCCCTGGAACACCACAAAAAGATTCCTGGGTTGAACTATCTGAGGAGGTCATTTCATCGGGTAGGAACTTTTTGAATCACCTAAATGCACAACAATTAAGGACGTAGTTTCGATCAAGAGGCAGTTTTTGTCCCTGGCAAGATCTAACCGAGAGGAAATGGAACTGCAGAAGCCCTCGGTTAGGACTCACTATTTAAAAAAAATGCTCCCCTGCCATGGAACCTTACCTCTCAATAGTCACAAGACCATTCCATAGGTTCCTCTTGACAAAATTTAGATTAAACCTGATCCCTTACCTATTGGGAAAGTTTCCAACCTGGGCCAAGCCAGAGTCAGCCCCCCTGTGCTCCTGCGAGAATCATTCAATTCAGGATACCACACACTTTGCTCTGTTTTGCACACTGTTCTTAGTACCCCGAAATAAATACTTGCTCCCAATTTTAAGGGAGGCGGGCTTTAGACAAGTTAAACCGGCACTCGTATATTTACAGTCGATGAGTACTATTCGTACAGTTTTTTGTATGGGAAGTTTCTTGGCCGCAGCAGCGCGTATTAAAGCTAAACATGTATCCATCGACAGCATACAATGACTTCCTTTTGCTGTAGATCAAATTGCCTATTTTGCACTGCGCCTGCCGTTGCGGACTCTCTTATAGATTTTTAACTTTTGTAAACTACTTTTTATAAGGCTGTATTATAAAGCCTTGATCATGCATTTTAATCTCTTTTTTAACATGATTGTACCTGATGTATCTGTAAATGTATTCATGAACTTTTGTATGCAATGTCTTTTTATGATTTTTATCAAAATCGAATAAAAGTACTTTGACTGACTGACTGATGTTCCAATATCTGGTGCCATGCTGCTTTTAATATCCTAATTTTGTGGGTGGACGGGTTCTGAGGGCCTGCGCTTAGTTGTATGATTGATTGTTCTGTTGCAACTCCTGCTTCGTAATGTATAGCGTAGTTGTCTCAATTATTCTGTTGTTGTTCCACATCTATCCTGTAATTGTACCTGTTCACCTTATTATTATGTTCGAATGTATGACACCCGATATGTCTTATTTTTCTCTTGTTTTTAAAATAATAAAAAGATTTACAAAAAAGGAAAAGGCCTCAGCCAACGCGTTTCGTTCCAGTTGGAACTTCATCAGGACTTAGTAATCTCTTTATCTCATGCGACAATCAGGTGATGGATATGGAAAACGTCCACTGTATGTCTGGGTCGTGTTCTTAGATCATAAGCATTGGAGGAACACAGGCAGCAACGTATAGGGCAACCCGATCCCCCCAGACTCAATGTAGATTTCAACCATATAAATTAGAAGATCTATACATTCGAAAAACACACAGTGCCAGAGGATTTAGATAACCCTCTCTCCAATTGTAGATAAAATACAGATCAAGGCGGCAATTGTTCGGCTCAAAAAAGTGTCAGGAACGGGACATATATAACCCCAAAGAGCGTGGATATCCTGGTCCACCCATCTACATTTGTACCCCCTAAATCCGCAGCGAGAGTGCTTCAGGGTAGACCGGCTCGTGGCATGGCTTGGCAGTTCGGGCTGGACTGTTCCCATGAGGCACAGGGTCAGACTGATTTGCAAATGGCCATGTCTGAACTGGGGTGGTGGAGTGAGCTAAAGAATGATGATGGATTAAACCCAGATCAGTTGACTGGGGGTGAGTGTTTGATTTGCCCAACCGCTCCGTCCATCATCACCTTTGGTATCGCTTTGTTCGCCCTAAGTTGGCAGGGTATGCCCAGAATTGGGTCCCTTGCTCCCTCTGCCACTGGATTCAAGATAGTCTGGCTGATGAGTGTTATGAACCCAAAACCGGTCCTAGGATCCTTGTTTCCGGTCCAGGGAAGACATGGCTTGGCAGTTCGGGCTGGACAGTTCCCATGAGGCACAGGGTCAGACTGATTTGCAAATGGCCATGTCTGAACTGGGGTGGTGCAGTGAGCTAAAGAATGATGATGGATTAAACCAAGATCAGTTGACTGGCGGTGAGTGTTTGATTTACCCAACCGCTCTGTCCATCATCCTCTTTGGTATCGCTTTGTTCGCCCTTAGTTGGCAGGGTATGCCCAGACATGGGTCCCATGCTCACTCTGCCACTGTATTCAAGATAGCCTGGCTGATGAGGGTTATGAACCCAAAACCGGTCCCAGGATGCTTGTTTACGGTCCAGGGAAGACATGGCTTGGCAGTTCGGGCTGGACTGTTCCCATAAGGCACAGGGTCAGACTGATTTGTAAATGGCCATGTCTGAACTGGGGTGGTGGGGTGAGCTAGAGAATGATGATGGATTAAACCCAGATCAGTTGACTGGGGGTGAGTGTTTGATTTGCCCAACCGCTCCTTCCATCATCCCCTTTGGTATCGCTTTGCTACGTAAAACAGGCAACCGGAGGCTGCTTCTCCTTGTTTCCTAATTGCTGGAGCACATCGCGCCTCGGGTGCCTGCCTGATCTGCGATTAGCACCATTACCGGAGTCACTGCCGTGTTTATCCTACAGATGCCTGAGCATCTGCTCTTATCACACAGGTAATTGGAGGCCCACAGCTAGGAACACATTGGGGAGCCAGCTGTTATTACAGCAAGATCCATTATAACTTATCACCACAGGACAGACCACTAAAGGAACATGGTAAAATATTGCCACTGTCACCATAGCCCAGAGTAAATGTGGCTACAGAAAGAGAATAGGAGAACGTAGGAGAAAGTCTGGGCTTTAATTCAAATAGATTTGGTTACACCATGCTTCGTTCAGGGGAGGGCAGATTAGGTTGTAAGCTTTAGGAGCCGTTTAAAATTGTTGATGGGTCAGTGGTAGAGGTGAGATGGGCAGCTCTGGGTAGGGCCCCAGGTGAAGCATAGAGCGATGATTGGTCGCAGTCCCAGATTGTGAGCAGAAGGCACTGCACCTCCACCCGAAGGACCGGCAACCGGCTGGTTCGAGCCTCTCCTCCACTGCAGGTATGTCTAACACCGCCATCCGGGAACAGCACGCACTGGTGCCAAAATCACTGATGGACAAGTTACTTACCTTCGGTAATGATATATCTGTAGGAAACAGTAGTTAGTATTAGATTCCTTACCCTAGAATATCCCCAGGCGTCAGACTGGATCTGGAAAATTTTGCGTAGCAGTACCCCTGCTCGTCAGTAGGCGTCGTCTGCGGCTCCACGTCCGGCGTCGTTGGCGCCGGGCTGACGTCGTCAGAGTACTTAGACGCCGCCCTCGCGCGCTGACCTCAATTCTTATACACAGCTTTTCCGCACCAGAAACACAGAGCCATGATAAAAACCAACACTGGTGCCATGAAAACTAGGGCCCTGAAAGGGGATGACCTTAACCCTAGATATCGGTTCGCAGAATGGGGAGGATGGGTGGGGCGGTAAGGAATCTAATACTAACTACTGTTTCTTACAATTATGTTGTTACGGAAGGTAAGTAACTTGTGCATCTGAAAAAAATAGGTTAGTATTAGATTCCTTACCTTAGAATAGATACCCCTGCAATACCAATACCGGTGGTGGGTCTGCGAACCAATGATCACACCAGAAAGTCCTGGAGAATGGAACGGACGAAATAGCCATCTCTCCGGACTTGGCTGTCCAGGCAGTAGTGTCTTGCGAATGTGTGCAGAGAGGTCCACGTAGCTTCCAGACAGATGTCCTGCAAGGGGACTCCCCGACCCAGGGCAGTAGTAGCCGCCGTGGCCCGAGTGGAATGGGCACGTAGTCCCACAGGAGGCCGCTTTTTAGCCAGAGAATAACAAGCCTTGATGCACAAGACGACCAATTGAGAAATGGTCAGTTTGTGCACCGCCCGTCCCTTCTTAGCGCCCACGTAACCAACAAAGAGTTGGTCATCCATCCCAAACTGGCGTGTGCGATCCAGATAATATGAGAGCACACGTTTTGGGTCCAGATGGTGGAGCCTCTATTCCTCTTTCGAGGGATGCGGAAGCGGAAAGAAGGTGGGCAAGGTGATGGACTGTCCGATGTGGAAGGCTGTGACTACCTTAGGCAGGAAAGAGGGTCGCGTCTGCAACACAACTTTGTGCGGATGGACAGAAAAGAAAGGAGGTTGAGAAGAAAGAGCCTGGAGCTCACTCACTCTCCTGGTAGCGGTGATGGCAACCAGGAATGCAGTCTTAAGAGTAAGGAGACAAAGAGGACAGTTATGAAGTGGCTCGAAGGGAGCGCACATCAGATAAGTCAGAACAAGGTTCAAGTCCCACTGAGGCATCACGAAAGGAACAGGAGGAAACATATGAGTGATGCCCTTCAAGAACCTATTTACAACTGGGGACTTGAACAAAGAGGGCTGATCAGGGAACCTTAAGAAGGCGGAAATGGCAGAGAGCTAGCCCTTCAGAGTGTCCAGAGCAGAGCCCTGCTGGGAAAGAGAAAGAAGAAAGAGGAGAACCTCAGGAAGGGGGACAGAAAGCGGATCCACAGCCTTTGCTGTGCACCATGCCACAAATTTGTTCCACCTGCAGGCATATACCGATTTTGTGGAGGTAAGCCTGGCTGCCAGAATTACATCATAGACTTCAGTAGGCAAGTCAAATGGCCTCAACTGTCACCGCTCAATCTCCACGCATGGAGGTGGAGGCTGGACAGGTTCGGGTGGAGGACCGTCCCCTGCTGCTGTGACAGAAGGTCCTCCTGAAGAGGCAGACGAATGGGGGATCGACTGACATGCTGAGTAGCTCGGGATACCAGTATCTTCGTGCCCAGTCCGGAGCCACAAGGATGACTTGTGCCCGGTCGCGCCTGATCTTCTTCAGCACTCTGGGCAGAAGTGGTATAGGCGGAAAAACGTACAACAGACCGCAACTCCACTCGCGACGAAAAGCGACTCCGAGCGAGTTCCGCCTTGGAAATTCCAACGCGCAGAACTGATGACATTGGGCGTTCTCTTCCGTCGTGAATAGATCTAACCAAGGCTCTCCCCACTGCTGAAAGAGACCTTGCGCCACGTCAGAGTTCAGACGCCATTCGTGATCCATCATGCACCGACGGCCAGAGGCGCAGAGCCTCCTGGCATAGGGTCCACGACCCCACCCTGCCCTGTTTGTTGCAGTACCACATGGCGGTGGTGTTGTCCGTGAACACCTGCACTACACTCCCCCAGACAGAGGGGAGGAATGCCTTCAGTGCAAGCTGGATCGCCCGCAGCTCCAGAAGGTTGAAGTGGAGCCGGGACTCCGCCGGACACCAGAGGCCTCTGATCTCCGCCTCTCCCATGTGGCCCCCCCAGCCCTGGAGGGACGCGTCCGTCACAACTACGTGCTCCGGTTGGGGTAGGGAGAGGGATCTGCCGCTGACCCAATCGCTATAGAACAGGGGGTGACCCAATTTAGTCAAAGGACCTGGGTATCAAGTTTTATAATGAACCAATGGTCCTTGACGAAAATTCACCATGTAACACAATTACAACATTAGTTCAATAATTTTTAGTCAACCCTAGATTGAATCTGTATAGTTGGGTAAATAGATACATTAGCCCAAATTGTCAAGTTCATACATACAAGGCACCAAACCATCTGAGAATTTAATTGAATCCAGCCGGATTCTCTGATTTAATATATAATTTGAAAACATTTTTGCAAATCAAATACAAATATTTACATTTATAATAAACAGAAACTTTTCTAGTATAAAAAAGATGAACGTGCACAGAGAAAGGTAAAAGTTTGTGCTCAAGTGATTGATCAAAGAGATCAGAGAAACAAAGTGCAGAATTGTTTATATACAAGAATGAGCCTGCCCTAACCGACGCTTGTAAAAAAAAAATTCTTTTTTACTAGCTTATAGTTTTTAAACACAACCTCCGTTATCCTTGATTTGCACTGTTGGTAAGGGGATTGGGAGGGAGGGGGGAGGGGGGCGAAAACTGATAGATGCAGGCTCCAAAAGGAAAGTGTCGACGTTTCGACCCACACGTAAACCGGGTGGTTTAATTCCTCAGATCAGGGTCTTCATCAGGACGGGATGAGGGAGGGACAAGGAGTATTTCAATGTGCACGCAGGTTAAAAACCAATGTGAATGGGCACCCTTATGTGGTGAATCACCATACGTGCCCCTTCGGACGATTTGCAGCAACCACCTGTCCAAAGTGATGGTGCGCCAGTGGAGGAGGTGATGGCGAACCCTGCCCCCCACTGGCGTCAAATGGGCCTGAATGCTCGGACTAGGAAGGCTTTGAGGCGGATGCTGCGGGGGTAGATGTGGACTGGCCGCGCCGTTGTCCCCTGCGACGGGAGCCACGTCCGCCACCACACTCAATGTTAGTCTGCGGCCTGTGGCTGGCAGAACGTGTGGGAGCAACCCCTCCGTGGCCACGAAAGGAACGCTGGGCAGAAGATTTCTGGCGCGGGCCGACAGGCCCAAGGACTTGGCCGTAGCCCTAGAGTCCTTAAAGCGATCCAGCGCATGATTTGCCTTGCCACCGAAGAGGTGGCTGCCATGGAACGGCATGTCCATAAGGGTGTTTTGGACATCGGCCGAAAAGTTGACGGACCTCAGCCAGGCGTGGCGGCGAACCGCCACAGATTTGGAAATCGCTCTTCCTAGCGAGTCCGTGGTATCCAGTCCATATCTTATAGAGTACAGCTCTGCGTCCCTTCCCTCCGCGAAGCTTGAGCGAGTTTCGCCCGGGCTCCCTCCGGGCACTCAGGCAGCACAGTCGCAACCGTATCCCAAAGAGAGTGGGTGTAACGGCCCACGAGGCACACAGTGTTGACCGACCGCAACCCCAAACTAAGGGAGGAAAAATTGTTCATACCTCTTGGATTCCCGATCTGGTGGTGCAGTCGGGAATGCAGATTGGGAAGTAGAGGCCTGGATAACCAGGCTCTCGGGGGTGCGGTAGGTGAGGAAGAAACTAGGGTTGCCCGGGGCTGGGCGGTGGCGCCTAGCGACGTTCCTATCTACAGGGGGACCTGTAGTGGGCCTGGACCAAATGCCCAACAGGACGTCTGTGAGAGCCTCATTAAACGGCAGTAGAGGCTCTGGGGAGCTTACCTGTGGTTTAAGGACCTCCGTGAGGATGTTAGATCTCACCGTTGCGACTGGGAGCTCAAGAGCCAAGGCCTTGGCTGCCCTCATCAGCACCACACTATAAGAAGCACCCTCCTCGGTAGCCACGGTAGGAGGGGAGACAAAACCAGTGTCTGAAGAGGTATCCAGGCCACTGGCTTGCTCTAGTTCCTGTGTCCAGTCCTGAAATGACTGGCACTCACGTGCCAAGGGGTTCTCAGATCTCCCCCCCCCCACCCCCAAGTCTCCCTCCTCATCCATGTCCTGAAATTCAGGGATAAAGGATGGACCCAGATCTTCGAAGAATTCCTCTTTGGCCGGCGCCAAATGCGGGGTCGAGCGATGCCGCTCAAACGCCGGATCCGGACCGAGGGGTGGACCAGGGACGGCGTCGTGCAGTGGCGACGTCAGGGATGACACCCTAGGGGCCGACGCCAGCGGGGTCGTAAGGTCAACCAGCGGCGGCCCGGATCCGGGACCGGATCCGGTGGGGCCTTGCGGCAACGGGACTGACGTCGCCGACGGCACCGGGGCCGAAGCACCTGGCCCCCTTGGGCTCCCAGTCGGGCCACTTCGCCCGAAGGCGCTGAGAACCTGACAGAGGAGAGAACGACCTCATGGCCATGAGGAAGGCTTCGATCTCCTCCGGCATCGTGTTCTGCCCAGGGACCGGCTGGAATGGAGCAGGCCGCGACGCCTGCGGCTCCGGCGGAGCAGCGGGGGCGGTGTCACCCGAACCCCGACCGCATCTCGCGAGCATCGGGGGGAGTCAGAAGAGTGATGTCGCCTCTTCGACTTCTTGTGCCTCTTACCTGAGGACTTGTCTTGCACACGTCTGGCAGCTTAGTTTGCGCAGCTTTTAGTTTGCATTCCAAACCTCTCCATGGCTTCAGTCCCCACCTCCATTCATTTTTTTCACATTACACAGGGCAACATACCAAACCAGAGAACTAACTTTCCCATTTTATAAACCGGCACTAGGCGGCATGCTGCTGGGCAAAATATTGCCCTAATCCTTCACTTTTATATCCGAAAAGGTAGATTAGCAGGTAATGGTTAGGCTTTAAACGTGTTTGCTTAGGGCACACATTTACAGCAAAATACTTGTTTAAGATCCAGGATATTTTATCTCCTTGTAAATAGCGGCTCGCTAAAATCTATTTCGGTACTCTGCACATTTCATAGCGCATGTTATTATTACTGTTCTCACAGCAAGCAGGATAATAATCTGGGTGAGCCCTAGGAGATTAAGTGATTTGCCACAATAACAACCAGGAACCAGGCACAGATCCATTACATTCAATTGGTGTCCATTCGCTCGCGCCTTCATTAAAGTGCCATTTAATTAAAGTGCTATTTTTTTAAACATGTTGCTGCTTTCCTCTCCCACCCATCACTTTCCATGTTGCTGTCCGCTTCACCCCCACCCCTCCAGTCTTGCTTGTTTTCTTTTCATTGGGATAGTTGCACTGCACACAATTCCACAACTAACCATTCCAATCCAACCCACATAATTCCACGCCACATACATTCACTCCAGACCAAACCGCATAAAAAAACACATTGCCATTTACAACACCAATACCTATAACTCTCACAAATGCGAGACCTATTGCATTGCAAATGCTTGTTACTCTGTTGCAATCCTTTACTACAAGGCAAATCCAGGTTGCCCCATTTCAGATCACATATGTAGCAAAAATTGACTAAATTGATTTTGTCCCGTTTAAAGGTTTTATTTAATTTAGCAATAAACGTCCAGATTCATCAAGCTTAATTGCGCTCGCAAAGGGCCAGATTATGAGAATTCCACATGTAAAAACAACAGTTCAATACACGTGTATGCTACTAAATAGCCATTTATTTTGAAAAAGTTTCGTTTGAACACACTTTTAAATTAATCATGGGGTTCAAAAAGACAACACAATATATAAAGAGAAACAATCAAAAGAAGGACACTAAAGTGGGATTAAACACCTCATACAAACCATCATTCATAATGTTCAAGCATCTCACAGTCATACCACTCACATTCAATCAATCAAACAATGTACCCGACACCCACCGGGAAAGATGTATAAACCAATGGGGTGAGTAATGGGTCTGCTGTATTTATAAATCACTATTCATATGATATGCACCAGTACACTTCAATCCAATGTATTAAGTATTTACAATTCTCATTTCAATCAATACAGTTCAAGTGTACTAAACAGAAAGTCAAGATGCACTAATTCCATTTATCACCAAGACCTAAACAGCAGACCAAAGGAGGCCTACGCGTTTCGAAGCCTCACTGTTGACAGGATTCTCATCAGGGCCAAAAAGCTCTGTGGAAAAGAAGGAAAGAACATGGGTCTAGTTTCAAAAGGGTCAAGAATCTAACAGAGTACTACAACACCAGGAGATTCGCTCAGCTTACCGAATGGTCCTTCAGTCAAAAGTGGAGAAGTTTCAATGACTGGAATTTAATCACCTAAAAACGGTGAAGCAGAAATAAAAAGAAGAGAAAAGAGAGAAGAAAGAGTTTTTTGTAAAGGATTCTTCAGTTAGTAAACAGTGAGAGGTGAGTAGGGACCATAACACGTAAATGTCTTACCTAAACGACCAATGGGTCAAGGATTAATAAAGTTGTTGTCAGTTTCAATAATGGAACAAGCAGTCACGCCTGCGACCTAAAAAGTAAGCGTGACTGGTATAAGATTCAGGTCATGTGACATGTATCAACCCCAAGAGTAACGGCAAAGGCAGCAATCTCTTACCGAAGTGAATCTCGTTTTCGAGAGACTGTCAGAGTCTGCAGTGTTGAATTTAGAAAGGCGCCATCAAAATGGATCGTTAAATTTTCCTAAATGGGAAACATAAAAAGGAATTTGCGGTAATCCGATCGTAATTAAGGGTCCGGGGGGAGAAATTGCCGGAGTGGCTAGTCTAAACAGGATGCTAAGCGTCCTGTTTAGACTAGCCACTCCGGCAATTTCTCCCCCCGGACCCTTAATTACGATCGGATTACCGCAAATTCCTTTTTATGTTTCCCATTTAGGAAAATTTAACGATCCATTTTGATGGCGCCTTTCTAAATTCAACACTGCAGACTCTGACAGTCTCTCGAAAACGAGATTCACTTCGGTAAGAGATTGCTGCCTTTGCCGTTACTCTTGGGGTTGATACATGTCACATGACCTGAATCTTATACCAGTCACGCTTACTTTTTAGGTCGCAGGCGTGACTGCTTGTTCCATTATTGAAACTGACAACAACTTTATTAATCCTTGACCCATTGGTCGTTTAGGTAAGACATTTACGTGTTATTGTCCCTGCTCACCTCTCACTGTTTACTAACTGAAGAATCCTTTACAAAAAACTCTTTCTTCTCTCTTTTTTCTTCTTTTTATTTCTACTTCACCGTTTTTAGGTGATTACACTCCAGTCATTGAAACTTCTTCACTTTTGACTGAAGGACCATTCGGTAAGCTGAGCGAATCTCCTGGTGTTGTAGTACTCTGTTAGATTCTTGACCCTTTTGAAACTAGACCCATGTTCTTTCCTTCTTTTCCACAGAGCTTTTTGGCCCTGATGAGAATCCTGTCAACAGTGAGGCTTCGAAACGCGTAGGCAGCAGCGGTGCGTCCATTGGGGCGTAGGGGCGTAGCCCCACCAGCCACAATGGACCCGCATCGCGGCCGCAATCCTATCTATACATTTAACATTTTTTAAATACATCCAATCAGCCTCCGCCCTCAGCCCACAGCGGTCCGCCGGGAATTGTGCAGGGGGGGAGGGGGTGGCCTGCAGCTTGAGTGACACTCAGGCAGACCGTAGTGCACTGTGCGCATGCTTGGGATTGTTGGTTACTATCTCAAGCATGCGCACTAAGTTCCCCAGCGGGACCCAGGGGGGTACTTGATCGCCTGCTGCCAGTGCCACAGCCCGGGTTTTCAAAGCAAACAGGGCGAGCAGCAAATGTGCCCCCCCCCAGCGCCAGGATTGGCTGGCCACCAGCACGCAGCAGCCATCATTGGATGCCGCCCGGGGGGTGGCGCACACACTGTGGACGCACACGCTGCGAGGAGGAACAGGATGTTGGCGGACGGCGGTAAGAAAACTTCGGCAAGTGTTGTAATGTATGTCTATGTATGTTGCATTCCCCTTTGCAGAACGGAATTAGCCACCAGGGTCCGGGACAGTTCCCTGTCGTGTACAATGCTGGGGTGTGCACTTCGTTACAAGCATCGAAGTTTAAGCATAGATATTCACGGGGCACAGGACGGACATACACTGTGAGGTTTCCCATAGCAACAGGTTAGTTAAATGACTGGCATTAACACCCATGTTGAATTTTAGTAACGAAACACAGATTTTGTTTTTATGGGTCTGCGGGCACCTCATTTTAGTGTTTTTGATGTTCGGGTGAACATTTTTGAAAATGTGCCGTAATTTATGGTTCAGTAACATGGCAACTGATTCCAGGAGTATTGCAGCGGGAATAAGAATACAAGTAAGATGATGCATTTAAAATAAGAGGATAGATAAAAAATCAGATTGGTTCATATTACAATATACTGGCATATCAGAAGCAATGATTTTCCCTTTTTAATGGTGGTCTTGTGTTAAGTGTGGGAAACTTGAACATCCTTTCTAAGACTGTGTTCCATTATTCTTGTCAAAGTGTTTATTTTTTCTTCATATTGAGAAGTCTTCCAGTTACTTTTGAAAGAGGCACTTTTTGACATTTTTGAGAAGCGGTCAGCGGCAGGTGTGCTACAGTCCAAGGAGTACACCAACACGGGGGACAAGCAGGGGGGCTGGGGGTGGAGGAGAGAGCTGTGCTACAGTCCGAAGAGTACACCAGCACAGGGGGGGCAAACAGGGGGGCCGTGGTGGAGGGGTGAGCTGTGCTTCAGTCCGAGGGGTGCAGCCAGGAAAGGGGGGCAGGTGGGCCAAGCAGGGGGTTGGACTATACTGCAGTCTGAAGGGTACAGCCAGGGCAGGGAGGGCAAGCAGGGGCAGTGGGGTGTGGGGACGGCTGTACTGCAGTCCGAGGGGTACAGCCAGGACAGGGAGTGTAAGTAGGGGGGTCGGAGGGTAAAAGGGAGAGGTGTGCTACAGTCCGAAGAGTACACCAGCACAGGGGGCAAGCAGGGGGGGCGGGGGTGGAGGGGAGAGCTGTGCTCCAGTCAGAGGTGTACAGCCAGGGCAGGGGGTGTATGCAGGGGGCAGGTGTGGGTCACAGGGGTGCAGCCAGGGCAGGGAGGGCAATTAGGGGGACGGGGTGGAGGGGAGAGCTGTGCTTCAGTCCGAGGGGTGCAGCAGGACAGGGGTGCAAGCAGGGGGCGGGGTAGAGGGGAGAGCTGTGCTGCAGTCAGAGGTGTACAGCCAGGGCAGGGGGTGTATGCAGGGGGCAGGTGTGGGTCACAGGGGTGCAGCCAGGGCAGGGATGGCAATTAGGGGGACGGGGTGGAGGGGAGAGCTGTGCTTCAGTTCGAGGGGTGCAGCCAGGAAAGGGGGGCAAGCAGGTGAGCCAAGCAGGGGGGTGGACTATACTGCAGTCTGAAGGGTGCAGCCAGGGCAGGGAGGGCAAGCAGTGGGGGTGGGGTGTGGGGATGGCTGTACTGCAGACCGAGGGGTACAGCCAGGACAGGGGGTGTAAGCAGGGGGGTCGGAGGGTAGAGGGGAGAGGTGTGCTACAGTCCGAAGAGTACACCAGCACAGGGGGCAAGCAGGGGGGGGGGCGGGGGTGGAGGGGAGAGCTGTGCTTCAGTCAGAGGTGTACAGCCAGGGCACGGGGTGTATGCAGGGGGCAGGTGTGGGTCACAGGGGTGCAGGCAGGGAGGGCAATTACGGGGACGGGGTGGAGGGGAGAGCTGTGCTTCAGTCCGAGGGGTGCAGCAGGACAGGGGTGCAAGCATGGGGACAGGGTAGAGGGGAGAGCTGTGCTGCAGTCAGAGGTGTACAGCCAGGGCAGGGGGTTTATGCAGGGGGCAGGTGTGGGTCACAGGGGTGCAGCCAGGGCAGGGAGGGCAATTACGGGGACGGGGTGGAGGGGAGAGCTGTGCTTCAGTCCGAGGGGTGCAGCAGGACAGGGGTGCAAGCATGGGGACAGGGTAGAGGGGAGAGCTGTGCTGCAGTCAGAGGTGTACAGCCAGGGCAGGGGGTTTATGCAGGTGGCAGGTGTGGGTCACAGGGGTGCAGCCAGGGCAGGGAGGGCAATTAGGGGGACGGGGTGGAGGGGAGAGCTGTGCTTCAGTCCGAGGGGTGCAGCAGAACAGGGGTGCAAGCAGGGGGCGGGGTAGAGGGGAGAGCTGTGCTGCAGTCAGAGGTGTACAGCCAGGGCAGGGGGTGTATGCAGGGGGCAGGTGTGGGTCACAGGGGTGCAGCCAGGGCAGGGAGGGCAATTAGGGGGACGGGATGGAGGGGAGAGCTGAACTTCAGTCCGAGGGGTGCAGCAGGACAGGGGTGCAAGCAGGGGGCGGGGTAGAGGGTAGAGCTGTGCTGCAGTCAGAGGTGTACAGCCAGGGCAGGGGGTGTAAGCAGGGGGCAGGTGTGGGTCAGAGGGGTGCAGCCAGGGCAGGGAGGACAATACACAGAGGCAGGATATTTAGCCATCAGTGAAGATTGAGACATGCTGCAACTCTTTAAATGAAAATTTAGGGCAACATAAAGTGATTGTCTGTGCTCTCATTATAGGTGTTCCGTGGAAATGTGGACAACAACACTCCCTACGTAAATTCGTTCACACCTCCAGTAGAAGCGCAGTACGTACGGCTGTTTTCACAGGTGTGCAGAAGACATTGCACTTTAAGGATGGAGCTACTGGGATGCGAATTGTCAGGCCAGCCTATAACTTTATGATATTAATTTGGAATGGATTGAAAAGACTATATGTGCATATTGCTACAGTATATACAAATGTGCAGAGTGTCGTATGGCATTTACTACTATTCAGAGGGTGGGAAAGGGCTATGACTCTTAAGAGCCGAAGCCTCTTGCTGAACTCAGAATCTCTGGAGTCCACTCACGCCGCAGGTTCTTCCAGGTAATAATGACGCTTTCAGGCAATAGGGGCGTTATTGGTGAGAGAGAAGCATCAGGGCGATTAATGGTGAGAGAGAAGCAGCAGGGCGATTAATGGTGAGAGAGAAGTAGCAGGGCGATTAATGGTGAGAGAGAAGCAGCAGGGCGATTAATGGTGAGAGAGAAGTAGCAGGGCGATTAATGGTGAGAGAGAAGCATCAGGGCGATTAATGGTGAGAGAGAAGTAGCAGGGCCATTAATGGTGAGAGAGAAGCAGCAGGGCCATTAGTGGTGGTGAGAGAGAGGCATCAGGGCAGTTATGGGGAGCGAGAAGCAGGCAGGGCGTGACTAGTGAGTGGGAAAGGTGTTAACAGTAGGAGGTAGACGGGAGAGTTAATGGTAGAAGGAAGACAGGACGTCAGCGGAGAGAGAAGGCGAGGGGGGCACTGTAAGAGGGAGACGGGCATTAATAGAGAAAGGAAGACCGGGCATCAGGCAGGCCCCTGCTATGCTTCATGGAGTGCGGGGCTTCCTGCCCAAGGCCACTGAATATATTTGGAGACATGGGAGAATTGGGGGCTCCTCATCGTGTTCCGGGAGGGGAGTGGGCACAGTTTTTATCACGCCTCTGAGGAGCATTCGTGGTGAGATGGAGACATGGGCCTTAACGGAGAGGGCAGTGGTTTTAGTGATGAGATGGATAGAGTGGTCCATGGAAAGGAGACCTTGTGTCAATGGCAAAGGGAGACGGGCATTAGTTATGGTTATAGGGAGAGCATGCGTTTATTATGCTTTAGGGGAAAAAGGCAGAGGTAACCCTGAAAGTAAGGGGTGACATGGAGGGCTTGGCTTCACAAAGAGTTGAGGAAGGCAGCCAGTAGAGCAATAGGAAGGAAAATCGAGACCTCGCCATAATAAAACCTAAATAAATGTACGAAGAGGAAAACAAGAAAAGAAAAAGGAGCTGGGCTTTTTGGGGTGTGTGGAGAAAAGGGACAGGGCAATGTGGGAGAACGCAGACGAAGCAGTCAGCCACGTTTGTCTTATATAACATGTCCCATACACTGTTTTACACACCTATGATTGCTAGTCTCTGTGTAATGTGTGCGTTATGTACAGTGCTGTTATGTACAGTGGTGTTCATTCAACTTCCTATGCTGCTGGAGTGCATTTGTTTTTTTTGCAACTGATTCTATGTCTTTTAGGGGTGTATCCTCGAAAGTCTCCTGTTAATGTGGCTGACCTGCTTGCTGAAGTGCACTTTATACTTGCTTTTGAGTGACACCAAGTATTGCTGGTTTAATTCGATTCCGTTTGCTGACTTGTGATGCACGGCTTGATGGGTGCATGCGTTTATTTCCCTGTGACTAGTTTATTCTGATATAATTGTCTTATTTGCAATCGTTTTCAGTACACAGTTTGCTCAATCAGTTATGATTTTGTGTGACTACCTGGATTCCTGGAGTGCCTCTGACTTCATTCTGTTTCTTTACTTTTTGTGACTGTTGGTCCTGCGGGGAAACATTTTCAATTTATGTTGTCTTGTTTACTGGAAGCATTGCTTTTATTTTCCTTTAGTGTAATAGGCTGGCTGGTGAAGTGCACTTCCCATAGTGTGCAGTCACTTCAATTTGCCTTTAGGTGACTACCTGGCTTGATGGTGGTGTTCTATTTGATTTCATGTAACTCCTTGTCTTGATGAGTGCATTGGTTTTAGTTTGTTTGAGGTAACTGCTTCACATGCTGGTTTCATCACACAGCTGACACCCACCCTGAGAAAAGCCAGAGCTGCCCTGTAAGTGGTATGAACACCAGTACACTTAGGTTCCTTACAGCTCCTTCACTTGAAGTGGGTTACCACCTACCCGTTACTTTTTGTATCCTGCTCGTACCAAGTCAGATCCGGACCCAGACCAGTCCCCACAGTTGCTCCGGATTAAGGGACATTGTCATGTCATCTCAGGCGCGATGTAAAGATTACCAGTGAGCTGAGGACTCCTTTGGCTCAAGAACCAACTAGCTGGAGACCCTTGTGGTTGTTTAAAGATTTAAGATCAGCCTGTAACTCAGTCTTGAGGCGAGTGGGTAACCTCGATTACAAAGTGGCTGTGCCAGATGTCCCATTATGACCCCTTCAGTCGCAGAGGGCGTAAAACTGGGGGTGCTCAACCCTGCCAAAAAACTGAGGGGTGACCCTAAGAGCACAGCTGCCATCCAATCAGGGGTGGGATGCTTTGGTGTGCTGGTCTGGTTTTCTGGGTGACTGGTTTTCTGACTTATGACTGCGCATTCCTTTCAGTCTGCACTTGCTTCAGTTTACTTTTTGAGTCACTGTCTAGTTTGCTGGATGTATTGCTTTCATTTTTTGACTTGCTTGGTGCTTTTATGTTGGTGCCTGCATGCTGAAGTGTACTCTTCTTCAGTTTAAATGTATGTGACTGGCCTGTTGACTAACACCCTGCTTTCAAAGTGAAGGTTCACAGGTTCACTCTTGCTTTAGTTTACTTTTGTATGGTTGACTGCATGCACTGTTTTGCTGGATGCATTGCTTAAAGTTACTACTTGATGCATTGCTTTCAGTTTGCTTTCAAGTAATTGCCTCTCATTTTCCTAATGCTTTGTGAAGGTTGTTTCCCAACTGCTGTGCAACTTCTTCTACTCTTAGAGCTGAGATTTTCATGAAAGTCTTATAGTCTGAATTTAGCACCTGAGCATAATAGGACGGAATGTATGAAGCTCTGTGGTTATACTGAATAAGCAGCTACCTATGTTATTCCATCTACTAATGTAATAACTGCACTTTCACAATTGCTTTATTAACCTTCCTGCTTTCTCAAATTTGCTTGAAAATGCACGATTTTTCTTCTTTTTTTTCAAAATGTTCTTGGGGGGGGTTATCCCCCCAAACCCCCCTTTTGGGTGTCGGGCTCGCTCGCTGCGCTCGCTCACTACGGTGCAGTATGCAAATCGCTTTGCGCCCCACCACTTTGAAATGTCACCCACCGCCCCTGCTCGTAGGTCTCCTTTGGTCTGCTGTTTAGGTCTTGGTGATAACTGAATTAGTGCATCTTGACTTTCTGTTTTGTACACTTGAACTGTATTGATTGAAATGAGAATTGTAAATACTTAATACATTGGATTGAAGTGTACTGGTGCATATCATATGAATAGTGATTTATAAATACAGCAGACCCATTACCCACCCCATTGGTTTATACATCTTTCCCGGTGGGTGTCGGGTAGATTGTTTGATTGATTGAATGTGAGTGGTATGACTGTGAGATGCTTGAACATTATGAATGATGGTTTGTATGAGGTGTTTTATCCCACTTTAGTGTCCTTCTTTTGATTGTTTCTCTTTATATATTGTGTTGTCTTTTTGAACCCCGTGATTAATTTAAAAGTGTGTTCAAACTAAACTTTTTCAAAATAAATAGCTATTTAGTAGCACACACGTGTATTGAACTGTTGTTTTTACATGTGGAATTCATTTTGTTGAAATCATCCATCAGTATTGGCAATTTCTTCTTGTTGTTATATAAGAGAAGCTACAACACGATGTAGTAAAATAAATAATATATTGTGACTGCAGGTAGTACAGAAGTGCTTCAGGATCATTTGAGGAATTAGTCGCACCACAAATCTGCACCTGATTGATTAGGCTGCAGTCAAAAAGCACCCAAGTAGTGTGGTTTCTTGTATCCTGTGGCATATGCACTGAAGCTAGTAAACACCTCTGAAAAGCCACACTGTAGCTGTTCAACAGAGGCAAAGGGCTCTTTAAATGGGGTCTGCTCTACAAATCTTTCAGAGCCTCCATTATAAGATATTCATAGATGATAACTTGCCGCTCTAAATTTTCACCTTGGTTTCCTGACTACACTTTTATTTTTCAGCCCATAATTTACAATTCTGAAACCTACGCTTTACCAAAAAGTTAGAACTAACTGAAATTATCACACCTCTTAGGGGCTACTTGGCAGTCTCTTTCACAATTTCCTTTTCCCCCTTCCTGGCTGCTATATCTTGTCTGGACGAATGTTGTTTTGATTATGGTTCTGTGCCTGGCGTAAGCAATTTTTCCTGTCTGCCTGGAGCCCAAATTCCCAGGGCTTTAATCTCTTGCAATACTTTCTGTCATCTTTTTCTTTCCTGTAATTTGTTTTTCTTCCCACTACTTGTCTCTTTCATCCGAATAACAGCATTAAGTTACAACATGGTGCCAAGCACATGGGCCCAGAGTTTGCAAATATTGTGGATAGGCAAAGGGCTGGATTTCATCAGTGCTCAGGTTTCGAAATCACGAGATGCATTATGATACGTAAGCAGTGTGGAGGAGCTGTGCTTTGGTCTTTCTGTATACCACACATTACTCTGATTCTGTAGCACAGGGCTGCATTTGTAGTACCCCAGCACTTAGAATGGCTGTTGCTTATTTGACACATTTTTCCTGGCCAATTAATATTTGCATCACAAAGAAATGACCAGGTATATCCGTCAGTACTGGTCAACAGTAATAATCAAGTGTCGACCTGTGAAACTTTATAAGACTCGCTGAGAGGTTGGGCCTGGGTGGTGTTATAACAATACTTCAGTGAAGACCTCACCCTCTGCAGCCACTAAATCCTTTAAGCCCCAGAAGCTAAAGTTAAATACAATACTTTCACACCTGTTTATTTCTTCTGTTGGTTTATGAACAGTGTCCTTATCTGCACACCATTTGTTTTCTCCTGAACTGGCAGGACATTAACACATTGATGTGCCCAGGAGTGTACAGTGATTCTGTGCATTGCTCAGCTTCCTGGCGCATCCTGGATGATGGGGACGAGGGACGGCTGTGCAATGGCATCCATGGTCCTGCTTACTGTATTACCGGCCAGGTAGAGGGGTGGGTGTTCATCCGGGTAACTCATATATCTTTCTACTGACTGGCTGGCCAGGGAGAGGGGTGGGTGTTCATCCGGGAAACTCATACATCTTTCTACTGACTGGCCTCTACTCAAAATCTTACCCTCTCACTTCTCCAGCAGTCTGACCAGGGGGTCCAGATTATCACATAGAGGAGCATCTTTGGTCCAGTCGATAATTAAGCATTCTATGTCCGCTGGGCAGTGCTGATAGCTGATTCTCTGGTCCTTTTGGTAATTCCTCATTTTAAGTCCTCTACACAGTGCTGCTACCTACTTTTCTGGTCTCATCTGTAATTCTTCATTGCAAGCCCTCTAGACAGTGCAGCAGCTGCTTCTCTGGTCCCAGTGGCAATTCTTCATTCTAAGTCCTCTAGGTAGTGCTGCAGTCGTGTCTCTGTTCACACATCCACTGCACTCGAAACCAAAACATATGGGTAAAAGACAATGCCGCACTTAACATTACATTTTAGATGGGTAAAAAGTGAATAAGGTAGATGCTTTTCACCTCAAGGTTCTGATTAATGTCAATTCACCACTAATCGTTTATAGGCTACCGGAATAGCGTGCATCAACAAGCGATAAATAAATACAAACCTTTGTTCTCCTCTATCCTTCTGCTATCATTCCAAATCCAAATAACTGACTAACCTATCCACCACATAAAATGTACTTGCATGTTTCACTATACTAATTCAACACTAATCCTCTATGGGTCCCGGAGTAGCGTGCTACCCACAGAAAAAGCACTTTGACGCCTCGTCGGAGGTAGTAAGCGCTATATAAATGCAATTACAATACAATACAATAGAAAGTTGTCTAGTCACACAAAACACTAAGCGAGAAAAAATCTTAATTATTTACTGTTACCCATTCTTGATTCTATTTTTTTTTTTAAATGTCAGCTTGGGTGTTGCATGTACATATTTTCTTGGACAGTATATCTCATTGCAAATTTGCTATTTGTACTTACCTTGCATGTTGTTTTCTGCATTGAGATCTTTTTCAGGAAGGGTTGTGGGAGTCGTCGAATGATTCTCAGGCTTTGCTGTTTCAGATGATATACAAAATATTAAAACGGTGACTATCTATACTCTTACAAAGCCATATACATTACATTTTCTGAGTATCTAGGACATTTTGAAACATTTAAACATTGTATACTGATCACTCCACTGAAAGATGCAATTATTATTTTTTTATTATTCATTTTGCAAGTTTACAACATACTACTCACAACAGTGCAGGTTTAATATAGTACATTTTGTTTTTTGTTGGTACATTTATACATCACCCCTTAAAAAATGTATCACATTTGCAAGCAGTGCCTTAGTCCAGTTCCAATTGAGAGGGCATCTTCACCTATTATACCTAATATCATACTTAGGCAATCCTGTTTTAGGTTTAAACCTATAATAACTGATAAAACCCCACCTAAAGTGAAATAGCCCTCACCAGGGTAAACATATAAACACTGATCAACACCTGCACAACCACAAACTAAATGCCATTCAATGAAAGAAAACGGAGAGTCACTTTCATTTCAGCCGCGGCCGCTGCAGGTAAGAGTGGTGGGGCTGTGGGAAGAGGTGAGGGGGGATTTCGAGGGACTACTACGAGGGGAATTTATTTATTTATTTAATTTTCCCTTGTAGTCGTCTCTCGAAATTCCCCCTCACCTAGTCCCACTGCCCCACCGCTCTTACCTGCAGCGGCAACAGCAGTTTATTTATTCCTGAAAGGGCCAATGCAAGAAAGACTGAGCTAACATTATTCTGCTTGAGCTTTATTGTTTAGGGATGTCACTTAAATATTGTTTCTTCTTCCCTTTGCTTTTTTCAGTTTCGTAGTCTTTGGTCTAAAGATGCAGGTCTTTTTACACGTTTTAGGTCTTATTTTTAATTATTTTATAAACTGTAGAGAAACAGAAAATATCAAAATCATATTTGATATGTTGCTTATACTTGATTCTTTCACTGACAGGTAAAATAGCTGGTTTAATAAGAGTCCTTCTCAATATTTACCATTACATTAACCCACAGACAGGGAATGGGTGAAACCCTTTGTACATCAACCCACTTTTCTAGTGACTCAGTAGTTATGATGGATTCAACCTAGATCTGTGATTGGGGATGAGTGTCTGAAAAGTTTCAGCGCTCCGTCCATCATCTCCTTGTGTCTGCACAGTTTTAGAAGGGTTAGGAAAAGTCTAGGATGAATATATTTATGATGTAGAGCAAGAGGATGATTTGAAAGCTGATGCTGCAACATCATCAAGACGGTGATTAAAGATCCTTTAGGGGAGGAAATGTTCAGTCCATATGATTTGAGGCATCCGAGAAGAACTGATTGGAGGCTTTAGATCATGTCAGTACATTTATTAAAAAATGGATTAGAAAGACTCTTGAGAGGGAGGTAAGGGATGTTCTAAAGGTGGAATGTTCAAGGCCGCAAACTGAAAATGAAGTATGTTATAGTCCTAATCTTGGCACTTAAATGATTACGTATTTGTTTAAGATGGGAAGAGACCCTCGCAAAGGTCTGGAACATCCTTTAAAACAATGCCAAGATAGGTTTTGGGATATTTTAGGTCCACTTGCAAAAATAATGGATATGGCTGAGGATGCTCATTTTGAATGGAAAACATGTTGATGTGGAACTTAAACGTGGTTGGAGCCAAGGAAATATGGTGTTTCTGGAGAATGCTAATTCCGGTCTGTTGACTGAACGCAGGAAGTCTGTTTTGATGAACATAAACCCAAAATTGGGTAAGATGGCAGACAAGGAGCCCAGTAGTGATGCAAAAGGTTTGCTTTTTGGTGAGGGCATGTTAAGAGTTTGGGCAAACATGTAGCCACATTTCACGCTCTTCATACAGTACAAAATTATATGAGGAGGGTATTTGAAGGTGTTTTTGGAAGGGCCAGCAGATGAGGACCTGAGGGTGGCTGGGGATTTCAAACGTCCCAGTACACCTACATGTACAGAGGAGCAGTAAGAGGTTTCCAGAGTTCCTGTGGATTCTTTCCACAATGGGGACGGTTTAGCAGAGTGCGAAGTAGTCGTCGGGGAAGAGGTCAATCAGCTACCAGTTCCTTCCCTAGCAAAAGCAGGAGGATGTTTACATTTGTTTCTGAGGAATGGAGAAAGGTAACAAAGGACGAAGGGTTCTGAATACGCTCCAGTGGTTCGAGATGGAGTTTGTAGAATTACCAGTTCAGGTGAAAGAGCCAACAGACTTTAAGTTTATCTCAGAATTAAATAAGGGTAGCAGACATAGAAATAGAGGCGATGTTACAGAGAGGTGCAATACTTCTGGTATAGGATCATTTGAAAGGCAATGTAAGCGCCAATGTGAGCGCCAAGAAACCGATGGTGATAGTGCGCGTTATAAATGTTTTTTTTAAAGTTAAAGTTAAAATGTAAGCACTTTGTTTTTAGTGGAGAAAAAGGACAGAGGATGGAGACCAGTAATACGCTTGCCAAGTTCGAATCAGTATTTAATTCACAGAAATTTCAAGATGGAAGGAATCCATCTATTAAGGGACATATTACAGACAAGGGGCTTGATGGTAAATTGGATTTGAGAGATGCTTATTTCACTGTGCCTATGAAAGAAGAAAGTCAGAGATTTCTGTAGTTCAGATGGAAGAACAAGTTCTACCAGTTTTGTGTCTTACTTTTGGCCTGTCTTCAGCACTGTTGAGCTTCACAAATGTGACGGGAGTAATGGTAGCTTTTTTGAGGGAGAGAGGATTCTGTATGATAGTTTATTTAGACAACATGTTGTTGATTTCACAACTAAAAGAGTCGATTCATCTTTTAAACAATCTAGTATTTCTGATAAATAAGGAATAATCAATATTAACTCCATCTCAGAGTATGGAGTTTTTTAGGTTACAAAATAGACCCGATTGGGGAAGTTTTGTTGTTGCCAGAGAAGAAAGTTAGTATGATAAAGAAAGACGTTGTACGAGTGTTACAGAAGGACACATTAATCTTGAGAGATTTGGCAAAGATTTTAGGGTTGTTCATCGTCAAAACATGCGATTTTTCTGGGGCCCTTGCACTACTGGGCTTTACAGAGAGTGAACGCAGATGCCTTAAGAGGAGGTTTATGGTACGGAGACAAAGGAAGCTAAGGAGGAGTTGAGCTGGTTGATGCACAATCTAGAGGCATGGAATTGAAGAGCCATTTTTAGTTGTGTGCCAGATTTTGTATTAGAGACGGATGCCAGTAGATTAGGTTAGGGAGCTTGATTGGGAGCACATCAGAAAGATGATGCTTGGTCAGACCTCAAGAGGGGTCTACACATAAATTGTCAGGAATTTATGGCAGGTTTGTATGTTTTGAGAAGTTTCAGGAAGGTGTTACAGGGTTAGACAGTATTGATAAAGATGGACAATATATCAGCTGTGTCTTTCATAAACAGGTTAGGAGTTTGCAGATCCAAGGGTCTTTTGGACATTGCAAAATAATTCTGGATGTTCTGTCTGGAGCACAGGATATCATTAAGAGAAGAGTATCTTTCGCGGAATATGAATTTGGTGGTAGATTAGAATTTGAGACATGTGAAAGATTACAGCGATTGGATGCTGAAGCAAGAGTATTTCACAAGCATAGATCAGATTGTTGAGCCCTTGGAGGTGGATTTGTTCGCAACAAGGTTAACATACCATATTCACAGGTATTTCAGTTGGTTAGTAGATCCACGTGCGATAGCAATAGATGCTTTTCAACAAAAGTGGACAGAGATGAGGGGGTATGCGTTTCCACCTTTTGCAATGATCCAGTGAGTGCTTCTAAAGGTGAGGAAGGAAGGATGTCAGTTGGTATTGGTAACACCATTTTGGGTGTCTCAGGCATGGTTTCCAGTAGCATGCAAAGTCCTATTGTTGATCTTAGCAGAAGGTTTGTTGTCAAATCAAGAAGGAGAGGAGCATCCTTTGATCCTGAGTAGAGTCTTGAATCTTCTTATCTTAGAAGATCTACAGCATTCAAAGGCCTTCTGCAGGGGGCTGCAGAGTTGTTTGAAAAATTGTGGGCACTGGGCACTAGGAGACGATACAAATGAGTATGGGACTTTTGGGTTTGTTGGTGCGTGGAGAGGAATTTGTATCCGGTGGAGGCATCTGTTGTGGAAATTGCACAATTTTTAGTTGAGCAATTTGAGAAGGGATAAAGCTATCAGAACGATAAATTGTTATAGGTAAACTGTTTCTGATGGGCATGTTTTTGTTGGTGGTAAGTCAGTAGGAAGTAATGTTTTGGTTCGTAGAATTTTGAAGAGCATGAGATTTAAAAGACCTCCATAGACAAGGTATCATGTTTTGTGGGATATAGATTTAGTATTGAAGTTGTGTCTGGAATGGCCAATGAACAAATATTTGAGTACTAAGAATATTTCGGTTACGTTAGCAGCACTGTTTTGTTTGGTGTTATGTAGAAGAGTATCAGATGTTAAATGTCTAGAGGTAAGTAATAAAACATTCAGTCCAGACAGTATTTTTTGAGGTACGAAAAAGATCAAAGATCTTGTAGACTTCGATATTTTATCCAAAATATGAGGAATGTAAGAAGTTATGTGTGGTATAGTGTTCGAAAGAGTATGAATGTAGAGTATTGGAAAATAGAAGCGATTGTATCAGTTGTTAATATCTTTTGTTAAGCCATTCAAGGTGGTAAGTACAGCGACAATTTCAAGATTGGTGAAAATTGCAATGGAGCAAGCTGGAGTGGATGTGAAGTTTAAAGCACATTCTGTAAGGGGTGCAATGGTAAGTAAGGCTTGTTGGTCTGGTGGAAGTCTAGAAAACATTTTGAAAGCAGCTGATTGGTCAAGTGTGGGTACTTTTGTGAAACTTTATCTTAGACCAATTGAACACATGTCAAAGGTAGTGTTGAAGGGCTTTCAACATCCATAATAGTAGAATCCGCTCTTGTAATGAAATATCAATTCTCAGATTAACATGAGAAGAGAACCAGGATTTCATGAAAGACACAAAGGATAACATTATCCCTCCCGCCTCTCCCCCCCAAAAATATATAAAAATGATTTTAAAAAAATAGAAGGAATTAAATTGAAAGAAAGGGACAAAGAGTTTAAATGTAATATTTTGTTAAAGATGCACAATAATGAAGTGAATAAAAGATGGAAATCACAGGTGGAGGAAGAAGAGTCAGTTTCTTCGCAGTTTTGCATTTAAAAGAGGAGGAGTAGCAAATAAAAGAATATGCATAATGTTAGTCTCCGCGTCTTTCATGAAATCCTGATTCTCTTGTCATGTTAACACCTTCCATGCGGACGCGATTCTGCGCCTGTGCGGCAGAATCGCGAGTGGGCGGGTTTATGACGACCCCAAGCCGTCATCAGCACACTAGCACCGTAGTGCATGACGGCTGGGGGCCGTCATCAGCATGGAAGGGGTTAATCTTAGAATCACCATTCACAGTGCATTGGATCCTTCTCTGGTTTTACCAGTGTTATCAATAAGGCCTCCTGGTGCGTTGTGGTAGTGCCTGTGTATAATATGCTTCTACAAACAAAACATGGAGTTATGGTGCTAATAGGTAAAATATGTCTTATACAATTCAAAATAACTAGGTATTCCATTCAACCCTGCTGCCTTGCCGTTCAGGAAGGAACGTATTGCATCTTTCACCTCCTCAAAAGTACAAGGTTGGACTAGAAATTCCCCCTGTTGAGGGGATAGCAATGCTAATGCCACATCATCCAAGTAGGCTGCAATGTCAGTAGCCATAGCAGCTACACACAACCCATATAAGTGGGAGTAGACATGGTTGTGGTATCCCGGTATCTACTCCCATCTCTGGACTGAATCTCCACTATATGCATCGTCATCTTAGATTCTAATGTGTGGCCTGGCCTACCTCCCTCCCCCAAAGGTCCAGGCTGTCCAATGTCTACAAAGGTGTTTCACTTCTTGCTCTGCTGTTTCATTACATTCAGTGACGTGCTCTTTAATTTCTGCTAATATGCTAAAGTCATCGTGCAATTCATAGCTTATCTCCAACTGTTGTAAATTACTCTCTATATTTTTTATTTGAGAGTCAAGGGATATAAGAACACCTGCATGCAGCCCCATACACTCTCCACAAATGGTTATTTTAAAGGCTTTCCACAGTGTCCCCTTCACCTCCACAGAGCCATTATTTTCTTGAAAATATCGTATAATCACTGTTCTTATACTTTCCCTAAAAACAGGGTCCAGTAAAGAGGTGGCCTAAAGTCGCCACTGGAACAGCACATATGCTGGCACAGGGACAACAACATCCAAAAGAACTGGCGCAAGGTCTGACAATGTCCTTGGTGGATGCTTTACTACGGTAGTCCAGGTACATATTCTGTTGTATTACCTGTGCAGACTGATTACACTGCCAGTCCATGGAGGCAGACCAGCCCACCACAGGATCTATATGCATATTAAGACCCCCCAGCCAAGATTACTACTATAGAGTGCATTTCAAACAAAAGCTCCCAGAGTCTGATGTAAAACTCAGGTCATCGATATTGGGGCCATATACATTATTTATAGTCACTTTAGTGCCTCCAAGTACTCCCTGCACTATGACATATCTCCCTTGGTTGTCTATTTCTAAATGCATGAGTACAAATGGGGTGCCCTTTTTAACTAACAATACTACCCTAGAATAGGATGAAAAGGACAAAGCCACCCTTACTGCTGACCATCGTGCACCTATTTTTAGATCAGAAGAAGGCATAAGATGTGTTTCTTGTAGCAGCGCTTTCTTAATATGAATGCGGTCTAAATAAGCCAATATTTGTCTCACTTTCTTGGGGGTTTTGAGCTCTCTCACATTCCAAGTTAGGAACCTAGTTTGGCCCACCCATTGGGGTATGTCAGCAGGTTGCACATGTGGAATTCTTAGTGTACAACTTGTAGAGTGTCTGGGCGTGACATATTTTTCACCTGAGTATCAATGTAATGTGCCTTCCATCAACAATAGTGAAATATACCGTCTACCCACTTCAGCACTTCACCTTTGCTAAAGCCATCCTGAACAAATACAGGAACAGTGTTCCAACAGATAATGTGAAGACAAACATATGCAACTTTAGTTACTTGAATGCTGCACAACAACATGTAGGTTATACCCTCTTGGGGCGACTAGGTGCCAAACTATTGGTAGCCCTAGGTAGATGCTGCGCTACAAGATGTGGGTCATAATATGAGCTCATCATATCAATTTGTAACTTAATACCCAACCACAATTAATTTAACTGCATTCTAACTAGTCACATTCATAGTTCAGGGGTAACCCCGACCCTTGTTGCATTCTCTACGACTTTACTGAACTCCCTCACCCCTACTACCTCCCATGCTCTCAGTCTGCCATACTGTGTGCACTCTTCCGTCATTCTTCTGGGGCGGTGGAGGGAGACCCCATTGGGCTCTTGCGCTGATGCAGTGTCAACCGTAGGAACTCCATTACAGCTCCTGAGATCGTGTAGATTTTCTGGCTCCCACCATAAACCAGACGTGGCTGTGCCGAGTATAACATTGCAAACGTAGGCTGTTTTAGGTTTAAACCTATAATAACTGATAAACACCAAAAGTAAAATAGCCCTCACCAGTGTAAACATTTAAACACTGAAAAAACTCCTTCACAACCACAAACTAAATACCATTCAATGAAAGGAAAAGGAGAGTGAAAGAGTGATTTTTATTTCTTCCTGAAAGGGCCAATACAATGTTACTTTGTTATACAAGGCAGCAGCAAGAAAGGCTGGGCTAACATTATTCTGCTTGAGTTTTGTTATTTAGGGATGTCACTAAAATATTGCTTCTTCTTCCTTTTGCTTTTTTCATTTTTGCGATCTTTGGTCTAAAGATGTATGGCTTTTTTCACATGTTTTAGGTCTTATTTAATTATTTTATAAACTGTAGAGAATCAGGAATATCAAAATCATATTTGATATTTTATCTACGTTTGATTCTTTCACTGATAGCTAAAATGGCAGGTTTCATAGGAAGCTTTCCCAATATGTAGCATCATATTTACCCACAGACAGTGAACCCTTTGATACATCAGCCCCTTTTCTAGCACATCAGTATTGATAGTAGGTGAATTGCTAAACACCCCAAGCTGTAAACATTCAATGCAAGGTGTAGTGACAGGTATATGTGAAAAAAGTGCTGTTACCAAGCATCTGAGATAGTGTTGAAAACATGACACCAGACGTTTTGGAAAACAAAGAACGCAGTGTCACTTGGAATGATGTTGGAAAAACCTTTTACCAAGTTCAACAAAGATTGGAGTGATAATGTTTGTATTTGCAGTAATTCAGCTACTTATATGAAAACGTTTTGTGATGATCTGTCAAAATCGATTCCTGAGCTGAAGTGCTTCCCTGTAAGAGATCTTTGCCACTGGCTAGATGGTATGCTTCAGAGTTAGTGAAGAATTCTATTGACTGTGTAGTCCATTCTGGAGCACTGTTTTATCATGCGCGGGAACTAAAAGTGAAATATCTCTAATTTTGTGCTTTGTGTGGCATCAAAGAGAGTCATCCCAATTGTGTCATTTAGCCGGTGGTTCGCAGTCCTAGAGGCCGTGAATGCCTCATTATCCATGTGGCGACCGTTTACAGAATTTTTGTTTAGTAATAATGCAAAAGGAAAGATATGTGAGGATCCTTGATCGCATATTGATAGTGATGTGAAAAAAATACACTCTACTGAATTCTTAGATTTTTACAGGAAAACATGACTGCTGTTGTGGACATAATCAAAAAACTAGAGTCTGAAAACACCCTTGTCTACCAAGCATTCAGCGTAATTGGTGTAGAAGTGAAAAATCTCCTTGAGACTAGGCTGGGCGACACTATTAGTGACTTTGGCACAGAAACATGTTCCATGTTAGAATTCTTGCCACTTGGTAAGCAAAGAAAAGTTGAGAAGCAATTCAGGAAATGTTATTTTACAGTGCATGAGAAATGGGTTTCAATGATGCATAGAAATGTCCCTTCACCAACCAAGGCATTTGTAGTCAATGAATCCTCACTGAGGTACTTTGCACAAGTTCTAGATCCGTTCCGTAAAGGGGAATTTTCTCATAACTTTGAAAAGTACTGCTTAATTTTTGACTGCCTCAATAACTGTACATATGTTGCAGAACCTGTCCCAGAGAATTGCAAATTTAGGTGCCCCAGTATTGGCATGGACAGCTATGTCAGTGGCCAGAGTTAGCAAATTGTGTTCTGGCTGTTTTTACATTGCCTGTTTCAAGTACCAATGTTGAAAGGGCCTTTTCACAGGTAAATGTTTACACGGGAAGGAAAGAGTGAGAGTGCATAACCAAAGACTAAACAAGTATTGGATGGTATACTACAGTAAGTTTGATTTGTAAAAATATATTTGGACCTTATACAACCTGTAAGCACACTGTCCAACACATGCACAATCAGTGCAGAAAGCAAGCAACAATAAAAGCGAAACATTCCATAAAAAACAGAAAAACACTGTTTCTGTTGTTTTTAGTGGTGTGAAAATGTGTAACCACTGAGAACCACTGTTTTTTAAGGTTATGAAAACACTGAAAAAATCCTACCAGAATTTACTACAAATAGAAACTGAAAACAGGAAAGCAGCACATATACTGCATGCAGCATACGGTATATTTGCTGCTTTCAATTTTTTCTTTATTTAAATTAATTCTCTTCGTGCTGCCTGCACAGCCATTGCAATATTCAGAAAAAAGGCCACATTGTATCTTTGATATTGGATGGACTGTTTTTCCCTGGAGAAACGAAGCACTGTATCACAGTCTCTGTAGTTTAACAGTTTGACTATAATGGGTCTCGTGGTGGATGCGGGAGGCTGGCCTACCCATTATCAGCACAGTCAAGAGCTGCTCCGGATCAAATATTTCTTTCAACATAATCTCGATACAGTCCTTGAGCCGGCCTGTATTTGTGGATTATGGCACTCCGATGATTCTTAGGTTGTTGCACAGTGAGCACGCTTCCAGGTCCTCATTCTATGTTTGGATTACCTCCAGGACTTTTTCCATAATCAAGTACTTACAGGTAACCAACTGCGTTTCATCTCCTACAGTGAAAAGTTGCTGATCTGCCACCGCAATACCCGAGGGCTGCTTATCTAATTTCATAGCCATGTGGTCCATTCTTAGATTGAGTATGTCTATCTTGCCATCTATTGATTGAAAACTTTGTTGCATAGCTAGAAGCGTAGAATCAAGTGCTGAGGCCTCTGTAGTTTGAGTCTCCTGCTCTGAGTCCAAGTGCGCATGCTACTGCATCCCCAGAACATACATTCTTTCAAATGCAAGTCGTGACTGCTGTAAATCTGGTTTCCCCATATCTGCACCCTTTTGCCTCCTAATGCTTGGGTTAGTGTGGGGCAATATTTAGTGAGGGTGCAGCCAAGCAACAGTTCTTCACAGATTGGGCAACAGCATCTAAATCATAGAAGACCGGTCACTACAGATAAAACAAGCATTTGCAACGCAATAGGTCTCGCATTAATTAAGTTTGAGCTATTGGCATTGCTAAAAATTGCAACACCAATTGCAACAAAAGTCTATAAATTGTAGGCCCAAAAAAGTGTATTTATTTTTGTAGCAATGGTGGCATGCTGCGCTTCAGATGAATATGTTTAAAAGTAAAGTGCGCCATACTTGCTACAATAGTTAATTGTGGATGTGTTAACAATTGATGTGTGCACTGATGGCTGGTGGTGTGTGTGCCTGTAGAGATTGTGCACTGATGGCTGGTGGTGAGTGTGCCTGGTGGAAGTGTGCACTGCTGGCTGGTGGTGTGTGTGCCTGGTGGAAGCGTGCACTGAAGGCGGGTGGGTGTGTGTGTGCCTGGTGAAAGCGTGCACTGATGGCTGGCTGGTGGTGTGTGTGTGCCTGGTGAAAGCGTGCACTGACGGTGGTGGTGTTTGTGCCCGGTGAAAGCGTGCACTGATGGTGTCTGTGTCTGGTGAAAGTGTGCACTGACGGTGTGGTTGTGTGTGTGGTTGTGTGTGTGTGGTTGTGTGTGTGTGGTTGTTTGTGTGGTTTTATGTGTGGCTGTGTGTGTGGCTGTGGATGTGTGGTTGTGTGTGTGGTTGTGGTTGTGTGTGTGCTTGTGCTTGTGTGTGTGGTTGTGTGTGGTTGGTTGTGTGTGTGGTTGTGTGTGATTGTGTGTGTGTGTGTAGTTGTGTGTGTGTGGTTGTGTTTGTGGTTGTGTGTGTATGTGGTTGTGTGTGTGGTTGGGTGTGGTTGGTTGTGTGTGTTTGTGTGTGTGTGTGTGGTTGTGTGTGTGTGTATGGTTGTGTGTGTACAAGCCACATTGTTCACACTGAGCTCTGTATCTAAAGGTCATGCAATTTGTACATGCAATTTTGAAAGTATTGAATCTCCGAGAGCAGCACCCACTTTTTTTTAAGAAACCTGCTTTCAAGACAACACATATATTCTTTAAAAAGTAAAGGAGGCCCTCCCTTTGAAGGGAAAAACAATATCATTCTGTTTTGAAATGAGTGAAGGAAATGCACAATTAGTTAACAACAAACAGGGCGCCCAAAGGAACGGCCAAGAGACTGTCTCTAAGTTAACACCCGCAATAACCTCCGAGAAAGGGACTTGTCTAGAAGAAGCATTGTGGACACAGCCTAGGAAAATAAATGTGATTACCTTAATATTGTCTCACTTTAATATGTGTTGGGGGAAACTGATGGTCTGGACTTTGCTTCACAGCAACAAACTACAACCGTAAGTGCAAATCCAATGGGAAAGAAAGATTTGCGGAAACTTTTGGTTTCATCGTTCATGCCATCCCAGTGTTCTCAAAGCACCAGTTATTTTCTCATGGCACTTAAGTTAGGAAGATTAAGTCCCAAACATGTTGTATTCCTTTTTAAAGTCCTAAAGTTTTAATCAGTAAGAGCCACGTGGAGAAACACGTGTATAATTGATATGTCATATACACAAAAAACTCTGTTGTGTAGGTCTTTTTCTCTGCTTATAGAGGCCCTACGTAGTGAGCACACAGTTAATCAGAAACTTCGGACACGTTTTTCAGTGGGGTCAAGAGAATTCGAAAGAAATGGCTTTCATAAAAATTAAAAAAAGACGGCTTGTACATGAGAGAGTACAATGAGAGACGTGTGGTGAGTTGCAGAGATGGTCAGGAAAGGGGTCACTTCACTTGTGTGATATACACAGGGCAACAGCGCTAGGAAGGGGGCGGAGTGAGGTGATGCTGAGGTGGCCAGGGAGAAGGTATGGAGGTACAAAGATCGAGCGCATGGGAAGGGCTGCTGTGACAAGGTGTAGATGCTGCGTGGGAAGGGGACAGGTGTCGTAATTTGACAATGACTGGGTTAGCGTTAAGCTTTGCTACACGTTATTTCCCTTATCTTGGCCTTACTCGAAAACGCCATTTTGTATGTTACGGCGGCCATTTTAGAGAACGAGCTGCCTCGTGGTCAGCATGCCCTTTAGTCCTTTGTCCGTGCCACTGACCACTTGAGTTTGCCCAGCAACAGGCTATTTTTAGTAACGGTCAAGCCCGCACATGCGCAGTTCCAACTGACCAGTCATCACTTAGGAATGTTTCGCCAAACTGACCAGTGGTGTTGTAACCCCTCCCATGAGTTGGCTGTGTTCCAAAATTGACCATATATGTACCGAAACCTCTGTAACCATGTACCGCCCATCTTTTAATGTCTGTAAAATTGTATAAAAGAAGGGTGCTGTAGGAATGTACCACTACCCCACGGGGTCTTAATAAACTTGTCTTTTACATTTTCTAGTTTCCGTGCCAACAGTTCTTATGGTATAGCCTGTATTCTGCGGAGTATGTAGGCCCGGAGAACCCAATACCACAAATTGGCGACCACGAAGGGACTCATCGGCGACTCGGATGCCCGAAGGAGAGGTCGTGACGAAGGATTGGAAACTTGCCATGGACACGTACGCTGCCACTGAGTGACCCGAGTCTTGGCACCCACGGTGTTTTCTTCCCTTCCTTCTGATCTGACCTTCCAGGTGGCGCCGGTCCCCGACTGAGATCCTGCTCGTCTGCGTTGCTGTACAGTGCCTGTTTGGCGGATTCGATCAAAGACCTTGGCAGTTGGAACATGGATATTTGAGATTTGGGTAAGAATTGTGATTGGTAAGGTAGTCTGCGGACGCTTACCGTGGTTCTATGAATATGACTATGATTTGAGTTAGCTAACATTTGAGTTTGTGAATTTGAACACATATGTGTAGTGCACTTCACATAGGCAGGCATGTAGAGATGTTTCTCTAACCTTGTTCGTACTTTGAGCGGCACATTTGTGTGAAGTATAGTAAGTGCCTTTTTACGGTATCACGTTTCCGTGGTACTTCTTGAACATGCCTGTTTTAAGCACACTCCGAGGGATGTGCTGTCTTGGAAATGGTACCACATACAGATTAAACGAATCTCAGCCGGCTCCCCCAGAGGGGACCCCTAATCGTGAAATGTATATAAAGTTTGGCCTTCCCCCTATACTGTACAGTAAATTATGGAACAAATACACCAAGTCTGATCCCGAGTTGCAATGGCCACTACATGGGTCGTTTGATTTACGAAAGGTTCCGTTTGTGGAGCAATGTTTGTTTCAGCGCAGGTCTAGACAGGATATGTTTGATTGTGTGCGAATGTGGGAGAAAGCAGTACGTGAACGTATGAAGCGTGAGATTGCCTTGGCGGAAAAAGAGCAGCGCAAGGCTACTCGAGATAAAACTTTACAGCTGGAGGAAAAGGAGTTACAGGAAAAGAAAGAGAGGGAGGCACGGGAACGTAATTTGCAAACGTCCGGTCAATTTCCTATTCGACGTCCGCTTTATCCTGTCCTTACTAATGAAGTTGATGATTTTTCATTATTAGATCGGTCTCCGCCTCCGTATGTTCAGCCTACGGCCCCGACCGAGGACTCCGGTGATGGAGGTCGGGATAGGACGAGTACGAGGTTAACTGCTGAGAGAGCTTCGGAATTACGTGGTTTTGCCAGAAAATTGAATTTGAATAGAATTACTATGTCAGAACTTAATGCTGAAAGGAATAAGTGGTCGGAACGGGAACAGTTGTGTTTTTTAAGTACTTTTGCAGATGAAGTTATTGAGCGATTTCGTAATAATTCAGAAGACTTAGAACCTAAGGATGTATCAGTCCATCATGAGCATATGCGTAAAGGTTTATTTGATATTTCAGATGCGGATACCTTTTTCCTACGATTGGTCCAGTTACGGGATGAGGCATCCAGATTGCGGGAAGCACGAAAAGCCGCGGAGAAGTCCTTGCCAGGGTCGACGGAGATAACCAAAGAGTGTTCTATCTTTGGAGCAGATAAGAGTTCTAAAGTGCATGTTATGCCTATGCTTGAAGCTGCACCTTTGTATGTTCCCCCTGAAGGGCAAGGTACAGATGATGATAAAACGTCAGTAGATGCAAAAGGGTATTTTATATATAATTGGGTGTATACGCCTTGGAATAGAGCGGATGTTATGGCATTGAAAAATGCTTTACCTGATCCCCGTAAAAATCCGGCAGCTTTCTATGAAGGAGTAGAGGGGGCTATTTCTTCTTGTGTTATGACGCTTGTTGATATAGATCTTTTCTTTGGATTAATTCTCCCCCCTGATATGTGGAGAGCGATTCGTAAGTTTGATGATCAAACAATGTTCGGAGCAACTTGGAAAGATATAAGCCAAGCTGATTTAGACAGGGAGCCTGCATGCAAACCTTGTCAGTTGATTTTAGACCTTCCAACAGCTATTTTGAATAAATTGAAAACGCTTGTTCCCCCTAAAAAGATTGATTGGACTATGTTAGCATCGTGTAAACAGAAACAAGATGAGTCGGTTTCTGACTTCTTCACACGTTTTGAAGAAGCGTTTCATGATTACAGTGGACAATCGTTAACAGATGATACGGGTAGGCATCTGTTTGTTGATAAGTATGTGTCTAATCTCCTACCGGAGATTGCAAAGTGGTTGAAAACAAGTGAAAGTTCCTGGACCACAGCGACCCCTGCGTCTTTGTTAACTATGGCTCAGTATTATGAGCGGCAGGAATTAGAGGCTAAAGAAAGTGTTGATAAGAAAGCGAAGGAGTTGAAGATGAAGGTGATGTTGGCACAGGTTCGCGGTGCGCAATCTAGAGGGAATGACAGAGGCAGGCGAGGAGGGGGTAATGCGCCGTATGGTCGTACGGATATCGCTGAGGACCAATGCGCATATTGTAAAGAGCTTGGGCATTGGGCTGAAGATTGTCCGGTGCTTCGTGAGCAACGTAGTCAGCGTGGTCGAGGAGGTGGAAGGTCACGGAATAGTTATTCGGGAGCGAGGGGTGGTGGAGGTGATCGTGGTAGGTTTGAAGCGAGGGGTCGTGGTCAAGACGAACAAAACACTTTTGATCGGCGAAATCAGTATCAGATATCGGAGGGTGAGAACGTGGAGAGTCAGGATTATGTGCATGCATAGGATTGCGTAGGATGGGGTGTGGAATCGGTTGAAGTGCCAGTAGATCAAAGAGGTCCATATGTATCAGCGGGCATTTTGGGTTCTACTGATCAGTTTTTAGTTGACACAGAAGCTACTCGTAGTGCTTTGTCTAAAAACTTGGTTCCAAGGGCTCCCCTGTCTGGCGAAACGATAACATGTATAGGGTTCGATGGCACACCCTCTCCAAGCCCATTATCACAACCTCTTGCATTTTGTATTGACAAATTTTTTAGTTTTTGTCCATTTTTGTTGTCGCCCCACACTCCAGACAATATTATGGGCATTGATTTGCTCAAAAATTTTCGAGCAACGATACGCTGCGCTCCTGAAGGAGTGCGGGTTATTTTGAATGACAATTACCCAGATTCAGGCAGATTCTGTACCATGCAAGAAATTGAAGCATTAGCCTCTCTCCCACACACGTTATGGGCGACCTCAGATACGGATGTGGGACAGATGCTTATCCCGCCTATTCGAATTACTGTTAAGGAGGGAGTATCTTTGCCACGTGTACCGCAGTACAAGATATCCAGGGAAGGTGAAATTGCCCTGACACACATCGTTCAGGATTTGATTATTGCAGGAGTAGTGGAGGAAGTTCCTTACAATGTCTGTAACAGCCCTATTCTTCCGATCCTTAAGAAAGACACTGACGACAAAGTCTATCGATTTATTATTGACTTGAGAGAAATAAACAAAATTGTCATTCCCCAGTACCCGGTGGTGTCTGACATCACAACATTACTTACTTTGGTCCCCCCCACTGCAACGACTTTTTCTGTTATTGACCTTAAAAATGCGTTCTTTTCCATTCCCATCCATCCTGACAGCAGATACCTATTTGGCTTCACGTTAAATAATAAATCGTATAGATTTTGTCGTGTTCCTCAAGGTTACACAGAGAGCCCTAGCATTTATAGCCAGGCTTTACAAAGACAGCTCGATTCATTTGAATTGCAATCTGGAGTAGCCCTTATTCAATATGTTGAGGATCTCTTATTGGCCGTAGACACCTATGCACAATGTGAGGAGAGTACTCTTGCTTTGCTCTCCTTTCTTGCTCAGAACAATCACAAAGTTTCTAGGAAGAAATTGCAATATTGTAGACCAAAGGTGACCTACCTCGGTCATCTTTTGTCTAAGGAGGGGCGTGCATTAACATCTGATCGAATTCAAGCAATTTTAGATACACCAGTCCCCCGCACTCAGAGAGATGTTCGTGTCTTTATAGGTTTAACGTCTTTTTGTAGACAATGGATAAATGGGTTTTCGCACATTATAAAACCTTTGTTAGCGTTATTGTCCAAAACTACACCAATGCCTCTTGAATGGACAGACGAATGTCAAAATGCTTTTGAACAATTGAGACAGGCTCTTTGCTCTGCACCCGTGTTAGGTACACCAGATTATACAAAGATTTTCACGTTGTACGTGCACGAGAAAGATGGGTGCGCGTTATCAGTGTTAGTGCAGACACACGGGGATAAGCAGAGGCCATGTGCGTACTTCTCAGCCATTCTTGATCCTGTAGCACGAGGGTTACCTGGGTGTTTCCGAGCAGTTGCAGCAACAGCAGTAGCTATACGGCAGAGTGAGGGAATAGTTTTGTCGCACAAACTGTTGGTGTTAGTTCCCCATGCAGTGGACGCACTGTTAAATCAAACAAAAACACAGTATCTTACGAGCGCACGTTTAACAGGATATGAGCTCACACTTCTGGTGCCACATATCACACTGAAAGGATGCGCTACCCTGAACCCTGCCACTTTATTGCCATATCCGGTTGCTGAGGGCCAAGAGGAAGAACACCATGATTGTGTTTTCCTGACCGAAGAACAAACAAAGGGTCGTGTCGACTTACAGGATACGCCACTTCCAGATGTGGATGGGGAACTGTGGGTTGATGGATCGTGTTTGAGGCTGCCAGATGGCACAACTTCTGCAGCATATGCGATCACGACACTTAAGACAGTGGTAGAAACAGCACGAATACCACAGAAATCGGCCCAAGCAGCGGAGCTAATAGCTTTGACAAGAGCCTGCGAATTGAGTGCTGGCTTATGTGTGAACATCTACACAGACAGCCGGTACGCCTTTGGAGTAGCGCATGACTTTGGCCTACTCTGGAGAGAGCGTGGGTTTTTGACTTCGCATGGAGTACACATTATGCACGGAGAGCTAGTGCGTGATCTCCTAAACGCGTTACTTTGTCCAAAGAAAGTGGCGATAATCAAATGCAGTGCACATAAAAAGGTCACTGACAAAGTGGGACAAGGTAATGCTTTTGCAGACAGTATAGCAAGACAAACGGCTATGTCACGAAATGACTCCCCCATGTATGTAGTGAAATCGCAGGCTGAGCGATGGCATGATGCTAGAGCAGAGATATTAGATATTCAAAAATGAGCGACTGAAGCAGAACTTGCAACTTGGGCAGCAGAGGGAGTACTGGATGACGAGGGTTGTTGGAGAAGCAAAGATATGGAACGATGGAAATTGCCTGCAGCTTACTTGCAAGCGATGGTCCAGATGACACATGGATTGGCACATGTTGGAGCTCTTGCAATTACTCGATTGCTAACGCGAGTTTGGGAGCATCCTGAGATTGCCAATACGGCCAAGAGAGTAGTGCAGACCTGTTTGATATGTTTACAGCACAATCCGGCAAAAGGGACGCATACTCCGAAAGGAGGGTTCGTTCCACCTTCTGCACCATTCGAGGTACTACAAATGGAGTACATCCAGCTTGAGCGTTGCAATAACCTTAAGTATGTCCTAGTGGTGGTGTGTGCCTTTAGCAAATGGGTTGAGGCCTTCCCCACGAAGGATAATACAGCTTTGACAACAGCTAAGGTTTTGTTCAAAGAGTACTTCCCTCGATATGGCGTTTGCAAATTTTTGTGGAGCGACAATGGTCCCCATTTTGTTGGGAAAATTGTGGAGTACGTGTTGAAGGGATTGGGGATTCAGTAAAAGTTTCATGCTGTGTTCCATCCTCAGTCCGCAGGTCTTGTTGAACGGTACAATGCTACTTTGAAACTAAAGTTGGCTAAGATTGTGGCATCCACGTCTTTAAAGTGGCCGGATGCCTTGCCTTTAGCATTACTCTCTATCAGATCAGTGCCCCATTCTCAAACTGGCCTCACACCTTATGAAGTGGTGTTTGGAAGGCCGATGAACATATGGGGAGCTCCTAAGCCTCGATTGTTACATGATGTGCCTTGTGTAATGATGAACAATTATTTGGCACGATTAACAAATGATTTACTTTCTGTTCATCAACAGGTTCGAGAAGCGCTCCCTGACAACTCCATTGGAGAGGCTCACAATCTTCGTCCCGGGGACCACGTGATGATTAAGTCCTTCGAGAGAACAAGCAGCTTGGAGCCGAGGTGGCGTGGCCCCGAGCAGGTATTGCTTGCAACTCGTACGGCTGTGCGAGTGACCAACAGGAAGAGGTGGGTGCACTCTACTCACTGCCGCCGTGTCTCTCCGGACCTGGTGAATCCTACTGTGCTATCCGACTACAGAGATATCTTGGACGAGGAAAAGAGCCCAGCTGTGACGTCTGCCGAATCGGAGGGAGCCTTCCCGGACCACACTGTTTCTGGGCGACAAAGATATAATCTGCGACCACGATAAGAGGAATTTTTTTTTTTTTGTGCGAGACTGGTTGAGTTACCGTTCTGGGGTTTGTGAAACGGAAGCCGGGAATCTCAAGGGGGGGGGGGATCAGTTCTGCCAAGAGTAGCGACACCCGTCTTGACCCCGGAGAAGAAAACAACGGCTACCTCGGAGCTCAGCACTCATATTTTTATTTTTTTAGTTGTATATTTGAGACATTGTGAACTTTTTGAACTATGGCGTCTTCTGCAGCACGAGACAAAAGAATCCTTGGTGCTGTATTGTTTGTGTTGACAATTGTGGTGATAGCTGTGATAGCCTGGGTAGTAGAACTTGTGGTACCTGTACGAGAACATTTGCTGCCGACTACCCCGGCTCCATCTGAACATTTTCATTTCACCTTACCATATCATGAAGAACGGCACCGACAGACTTACTTGAACAATAGCTTCATTCAAATCTTGCATCACACCCATAATATGACGAACACTTCTAACTGTTGGGTATGTGGGATGTTGCCTGGGCATCAGAAGAAAGGAGGCACACCGCTTATCCCACTCCCGTTTTCCCACAATGGGTCTTGCAATGCCTGGTACACTCTTCTGTTCACTTTGCGCTGGCCAACAAAAGGGGGCCTACTCTTCCTACAATGATCGGGACGGCTATCCACAAGCTGAGGGTACTCGGTTCGAATGGGAGGAGTACCGCCCCGATAATGTATCTGCACCACGAATTTACAGCAACCAACGAAATATTAACATGTCCAATTCTCATGTTATTAATGTCATTGATACAAAGGCCGACCTCTGTATACGCAATAAAGGTACAATTCCAGTTGGCAGAAGTGAATGTAACACAACACTTACCTTTGACAGCCCGAATGGAATTTCATTTGTAGCCTCCCGAAATACATACTTCATATGTGGCAATAAAGGTTATCATCGTCTCCCGTTAGGATGGTTAGGAACATGTTACATCTCTTTTGTATTGCCCCCTGTATTCATTGCCCCGCCAATGTATCATAACAATTATGTTTTGTACCACGATTTTGTATTGAACAGAGTCAAACGAGCAGTGGTCCTTGAAGACATAGACCAGACTGATACCGCACTGCAACAATATGTAGATTTTAATTTGGGTTTGTTTTCTTTTGTGGGAGCTGCTCTGAACAGTCGGAAAATACGACGACTAACTCGTGTTGTTGAAGCTGTTGCCAATGATACCGCGTTTGCATTGGGGAATATAACTGAAGAACTTCAAATATCTAGAATTGTAACGATTCAGAACCGGATGGTTCTAGATGTAGTTCTAGCTGATCGGGGGGGGGGCGCATGCTGCATTATCGGAAGTAGTTGCTGTGTTTACGTGCCAGATAATTCACCATCTGTATATGATGCTATATCAAAATTACACAAAATTGCTGCTGAGATACATCCAGACAATGGTACATGGACCTTTTCGGGGTGGTTCTGGTCAATGCTTAGTACATGGGGCTGGAAGCTACTGACAATATTATGTATAATAATTGGGATATTATTCTTCTTATGCTTATGTATACAATGTGGCCCTGCATTATGTTCTATGTGTTTATCAGCTTGTATTCCATCTAGGCGAGCTTTTGCCCAAAATGAATTAATGCTTCATAAAGAAGTGGCCCAGATTATGTCCATCGATGTAGAAGATGAGTATCCTGATTATGTCCATTATGAGGTAGCTTCAGCTAAACGCTAAAAGGGTCGTCTGTCGTAATTTGACAATGACTGGGTTAGCGTTAAGCTTTGCTACACGTTATTTCCCTTATCTTGGCCTTACTCGAAAACGCCATTTTGTATGTTACGGCGGCCATTTTAGAGAACGAGCTGACTCGTGGTCAGCATGCCCTTTAGTCCTTTGTCCGTGGCACTGACCACTTGAGTTTGCCCAGCAACAGTCTATTTTTTGTAACGGTCAAGCCCGCACATGCGCAGTTCCAACTGACCAGTCATCACTTAGGAATGTTTCGCCAAACTGACCAGTGGTGTTGTAACCCCTCCCATGAGTTGGCTGTGTTCCAAAATTGACCATATATGTACCGAAACCTCTGTAACCATGTACCGCCCATCTTTTAATGTCTGTAAAATTGTATAAAAGAAGGACTTACACCGATGTTCGGTGTGATACTTCTTGCATTGCCGAAGGGTGCTGTAGGAATATACCACCACCCCATGGGGTCTTAATAAACTTGTCTTTTACATTTTCTAGTTTCCGTGCCAACAGTTCTTATGGTATAGCGGGTATTCTGCGGAGTATGTAGGCCTGGAGAACCCAATACCACACAGGTATGACGTATACAACCAGCTGGAGCACAAGGGATGTGGCAGTAGTCTTGAGAGGGCTGGTATGAGTAGAGAGAACCAAATCACGAATTTTGCAGTACGATCATCCTTCATGCCATCAAAGACCGCGTGAGCCTTTAACCCATAGTGTGCTTGCTTTGTAAACAAGCAATGCGGTGATAAACACACAGGCAAATGCTTAGCTTCGGATTGCTTTACGTGAAGCTAGAGTTTTATGTTTTTTTTAACCTATGCCACCAATGAAAGTAGTTCTTATGTAGGTTTTTAAAGAACTTCATCTCTGTGGCTACAAAATACCAAACAAGATCAACCAGGAGGGAGAGAGGGTCGAAATCAAGTGGGGCATAGGGCTTTAGAAAACATACAACCCACAGTGTTTACAGATGACCACATTTTGCAGTAAGGTCACTTATTTTGTGTAACTCACTGCACTTCTACACGATCACAGTATTAGAACATAGCCATTAAGTGAGCCAGTAATAATTTGGTGCACACACCTGTACAAAAATTACACTTTCAAATTATCAGAAGGCACCCTGCTCATCTCCTTAACTCGTGAAAATGTAACTTAATTAAGGGACCTCAATCCAAGATGATCCTCAATTAAATTGATAGTTCAAGACGTACACCCTTCGGTTATAAGCACAACAGCTGTCTGTGTGCTGGGCTCCCTCTGGAACACATGAGGAATTGCGATTGAATGAGCAGCCCTAGGCTGATCTGTCTCAGTGTAAAAGGGGCTAAAATTGAAAACAAATGCACTTCAATGTCTCACTCATTGCGTCACTGTACTGAGTTTTAGCTTTTGTAAAATACAAGCCAGCATGAACCAGTCATCACATCGGCCGTGGACGATATAAGCTACTAAAGAGGTGGGGCCACTCGGTGGAGGCACTGGTGGTTACAGCCTGCTGGGGCCCCCCCCACCCCCACTCACTCGCCGGTTAAAGGCATGGGCTGGAGACTGCACTTATCTGTGTGTTTAAGAGATCAAGTGAGTGCCAGAAGAGCGAGGCTGAAAGAGAGAGAGAGAGAGAGAGAGAGAAGAGCGAGAATGAAAGAAAGAAAAGAGAGAATGAAAGAGAGAAAATCGAGAATGAAAGAGAAAAGCAAGAATGAAATATAGACAATCGAGAATGAAAGAGAGAGAGAAGAGCGAGAATGAAAGAGAGAGAAGAGCGAGAATGAAAGAGAGAAAAGAGCGAGAATGAAAGAGAGAGGAGAGCAAGAGAGAGAGAGAGAGAACAGCAATACTGCAAGACAGACAGAAAGAAGCGAGAAAGTGAGGGGGGAGCAAGACTTAAGGAGACGGATAGTAAACAGAACCATGAGAGAGAGAGAGCAGGAAAGAGACAAGAGAGTGAAGGCGACCCCGCTTGTGCAACTAAGTAAATAAATAAATAAACAAGCGTGGCCAAAGCGGACCGCGCTTGTGCAGGCTGGCTCAATATCCCGTGTCTCAAATGTGATCTTTGTGTGCTTACACAAGATGAATGCGGCCTTCTGTAAACCGTTGAAATATCTTCCACCTGCAACCATACTCAAGCAGACCACCAGTACGTGTGCACACATGGGGTGTGCCAAAGAAACAAAAGAAGACCAAAACAAAACGATGGTGACTGTTCCGGTGAGGCGAGGCGATGTGGCAACATCTAGAGCACCGATCTTGGAACTGCGGAAGGGGACCTCTCATCGGCTCAACCACACCCCCCAAAATGGAAAGACACGTCATCCGAAATGCAAAACAAAACCACGGCAGAAAGCTTTCAACACCTATTGAAAACAAGCTCTCTGCATTGCTGTGGCGGGGCGGCGGGGGAGCGGGAGCGCATTCCTTTGAAGTCTGATGGGGGGGCGGAGGAGCGGCTTGGGAGCGGATTCCTTTGAAGTTTGATGCCGAGGCTCAGATAAATGGTGATGTGGGAGTGGCTTCCTTTGAAGTCTGATGCCGAGGCCGATGGTGTTTGATGTGCACGCGCCTGCCTCACACGCCTGCCTCACATGAACTGTACGCGATCCGCAGTAGTTTGGTAGAATTTTTAAACCGCTTACTAGAATCTCGCCTATTTATCCCTAACGGGATAAAATAGTCGAGACCTAAAAATGTTAAGCACTGCAGCTTTTAAAATTAACAGAGGGTGGCGTGGCCTAGATGGCGCCGTGAACTGATGTACTGCTCCTAAGCTCCCGCCGACGGCCCAATTCAGCACCGGCCCTTGGGTCGTTTAGCCACTGTCGGCCTACATATAGGGGCTGGAGAGGTTGCGGAGGCCTCGAGGTGCCGGCCCAGAGCGGTGGCGAGGCCCCATTGCCCATACCCCCGGAGCAGCGCAGCGGAGAACGGGCTGCGTGGGGAGGCAGGCAGGGCCGCGCGGTGAGGCCCGAGATCTGCAGTCGGGGTTGAGAGGGCCTGACGGACCTGAGTCCCGACCATCGAGCGACCTGGTGGGAGCGGCGAGCCCCAATGAAGACGCCGACACCCCAGGCGAGGACTGGCAGATGGCGAAGCAGTGAGGCAGCAGCGGTAGGAAGCCGGCAGGGTGTGATGGAGAGAGGCCCAGCCCGCCATTTTGTGAAGGTGGTGTATTCGGACTCCGGGCCTGCGCGAGGGCAGTCGCGGGCCCCCTGGAGGCTTTTGCACTCTCCCATCAGAGAATCGAGGTGCGGGCCGGGCGGTCTCCGTGAGCGGGGGAATGACTGCCTGCTGAGCTGCTGGGTGACTGGGCCCAGCCCCCTTCCAGAACGAGACTAGGGGAGCGCGCCGCACAGGAGGAGACCCGGGGGAGCAGGAAGTGAGGAGCAGACCCGGAGGACATTTCTACTGACGGAGGTGAGGCCACCAACTTACTAGCTGCGGAGGCGCAGGACTGGGCAGGTGGAAGACTGGTACCCCGGGGGAAGTGGGACAGCTGCGTCGACTAACCTGGTGGGCCCCAGCGAGGTGCAATTACGGAAACATAGAGCCGCTGACCAGTGTAGCCACAGGAGGAGACTTCAGGGCAGCGGTGCGGTGGAACCACGCCTGCAGAAGAGCCAGGGGAAGGAAAGGTGCCCGGACCACCATTTTAGGTGGACGTTTGAGCCTCGATCTTGGTGCACTACCCAGCGGGGGGGCCATGAGCAATTATGATGGCGGAGGAGTCAGACGAAGGGAACGCCTTGTAGAGGAGTAACACACGGAGACGCCTTCCGAAGCGTGGGACTCACAGACTGCCCGATAGTGCTGGGCTTGGGGGCTTAGGAGTCTACTCTGGAGACTGGGTACCCCTGGTGAACGTGGGAGCATGGCTGTGCTGTAGAAACCGGTCTGCCTGCGCTGGAGGGTGGCCCAACTGGTGAAGCAGCTTAGTGGTCCTTTCGGGAGCCTTCTTTGGGTCCTGGGAGTTTGTAGCCCGGCCTGTGGAGACGGATTTCGGTGGCGAATACCCCCAGATGCTTTGGCTTGAGTGAGCGGGCCCTTTGGACTGAGCTGGTCGTTGGCACTTGCACTGGGACTTTCGGATTTGCTGAATCCACTGGAGTCCCTGAGGGGAGACTGTGATTCCTGCGAAGCCTAGGATGCAAAATGTCCACCTCTAGGGGGCGTAAAGACAAGACCTCGAAAGATCTGTTTGCCAAGGCGCGGACGACTCAGCAGCCCATCCCTATACCCTCGAGTTCTACGCAACCTGCCTCAGGACAGGAGGGTGGGTCAGAACCCATCACTAAATCTTTCCTGGAATCACTGTTTACAACCCTGCGGGAAGATATCCACACACTGAAAAAATTCACGGAGGAGATTAAGGAGATCCGCCGAGATGTGGATGGGATTGGCGAACAGGTGGCGGATCTGGAGGGCAAAAGTGATGGGAAGGACCATGAAATAGACCAACAAGTTGACCTGCAGTCCGATCTGGAAGACCTAGAGAATCGCTCTCGACGCCACAATGTAAGGATTCGGAGAGTGACTGGGACTGAAGACACGAAGGATTTGTTTAGCTTCTCAAGAGACCTCTTCAATCACATTCTGGGGCGCCCACCAGCATCGGAGCGTCCCCTGGACAAAGTAGGCCCCCCACGCTCTACCTCGGGCCCGCCCCCAGATATTTTAGTATGTGTGCAAGACTATCGCACCAAGGAGGAGATTCTTCAAAAGGCTCGGCAGATGCACCCTCTCTCCTTCCGAGACCAGTCACTAGTCTTGTTTCAAGATCTGGCTACCCTCACCCTACAGAAGCCCAGAACTTTTAAACCAGTCACAGCCTACCTGCAACAACGAAACATCTCTTACAGTTGGGGCCACCCGTTTCATCTTGTGTTCAAAATGGACAATAAGATATATCAGCTACCGTTCTCTGTCGGAAGCCTGCCTTCTACTGGGCATTGACCCTCCTGCGGAAGAGAGCGACTCAACCAACCAGGCGGCGGACCGCGTTGATTCCTGTTAAGGTTCCTCCCCCGATGGGGAGGAGACAAATTCACTCAGAGTGGTAGTGGTCCCTAAAGTGATGGGGAACACACAGTGTTGTTTAAATACCCCTCACACACCAACAGGCCCCTTGGTGTCATGCTTCATCATCGGGGCCTTCGCACCCCTCTACGGGATGCGGCGTGCTACGACTCGCGACTACGCAGGAGCACTAAGTAGTGAACTATGTGAGGGGGTGTGTTGCGGCTCCGATGGTGCACCATCGGAGCCGCGTTGAGGGAAGGCAGGCAACTAGCTTTTGCAGTAACCGTTGCTTTACTGAGCTGTATGGAAGGATCCCCCAATAACACGCAAAGGCTCATGAGGTCATGAATTTGAGAACTATAAGTTTTCATCCAACGCCAATTGGGCGCAACTGAACCTACCTATATATATAAACATTGTAAGGTACATTACACATTGCTGTAAAACTTTTTATACACTTTTACATTTACATGTGAGTAAGGGGAGGATATGTGCTTATCTTTGTGCTGAAGAAGGAGCCCCCGCGCTCCGAAACATGTTGACACCTTGAGGTGGTTGTGATACCCTAACACGTATTTTTACAACCCCACTCTGCACTTCTTTTAATAATACCAGCCGAGGATTTAATAAAATTATTTTTCACCTACGTGCCAGGTATTTTTTAACTACACTTTCACCTCACCTCGCTCACCTCTTTAGCAACACACCCCCTCACATAGTTCACTACTTAGTGCTCCTGCGTAGTCGCGAGTCGTAGCAAGCCGCATCCCGTAGAGGGGTGCGAAGGCCCCGATGATGAAGCATGACACCAAGGGGCCTTTTGGTGTGTGAGGGGCATTTAAACAACACTGTGTGTTCCCCATCACTTTAGGGACCACTACCACTCTGAGTGGATTCTACTTTGTTTATTCATATGACCAGGGAGACTGAATCCACTGACTCTCTCTCTCCCCCTTGTGTTTGCAACTTTGAGGAGACAAATTCCACAGGAGCGAAGATGAAAGTCCCCAACACTTCCAAACAGCAATGACCCGAGTGGAAATAAAACACACTCAATGCCAACTGCTTCCAAAAAGTGTGGGGGGGAAATTCAAGGAGTATACCAACTCTCCCCCAGCTGGACTTTTGTAGCTGCAGTCTCGAAGGCGGGAGAACGCTGTAACAAACATACAATAATGCTGTACTTTAAAGATAACCTCCAAGATTAATATACAAGTGTTCAACATGAAGTTCCACTTACCCCATGATCGTGAGCGTCAGGACTTGAGTGAGCAGCCACGGGGGTAATTCTGAAGAGGTCACGTGCCAGGTGGGAAATTAGGGGTACCTGGCTACAACAATAGTTAGGCTCACTCACCAGGGGATGTCCTCCAAGCTATGCTAACAAACACAGCGTGGTAAGAACACACCCAGTCCTACTCATAAACTGAAGACAGCGCAGGACTGGACCACCAGAGATGCAGATGACTGACTCGGTCCACCTATAGAGCTAAAGACAAAGTGTCACGGAGTACACACACCACGTCCGACTCTTAAGCTTAAGACAAAGCGGAGCGGGTGTACACAAAACACACGCTCAAAAGAGAAACCCCGTCCGCTCATAAACTAAAGACAGAGCGGAACGAAGCTCTCAATTGGCCAGCGTGACGTAAACAAACACAAAACACAAATGCGTGTCGTTCAACTCGTAAACTAAAGACGGAGCTGAACGAGCACGAACTGAACAAACACACAAAAGACTGTACTTCACGAGCACAATAAAACAATGCCAGTTGACAGTGCTAGAGGTCGGAACCATGAGAGGTCGTAAAACAGACCTAGCAGTGGAGCGCGGGCAAAGCTCTCCACCCCTGGGGAAAGGGAATAAAGGGGAAAGGGAATTGAGACAGCAAGATGCCAAGAAATACCATCAAGCAAAAGGGTTCAGGAAACAAGGTCAGAAACTTGAACAGGCAGGGAAGCAGATACCAAAAACCCTACGAGAGCTTCACAAAGCAGAACTCTGAGTAAAGGGGCGTGGTCACAAAACCATTCAGTAAGCCAAGAGGGGATTCGCGGGAGAGTCTTCCTTTTCAGTTCGTCAGGGAGCGTCTCCAAATTATCGAACAAGGCACAACAGAACCCACGGAGCTCTACTAGGGACTGTATAGAAACATGCAATTCTTTAAACATGTGGAACAGAATGCTGAACACTCGTCATAGCGGGTCAGTGCATTCGACCACCCCTGACAGTTTCCCAGCCCAAATGGTGCCATCAGCGACGACGACACCGAGTGCGGAAACCCCCTGCAGCAGAGATTGCAGAGGGACAGTGTGCTGCAGTGGAAGCGTCAGACCTAACTTCGACCCAGCCTGGCTTACTTTTCTAACGATATATGGCCGATTGTTTGCTTGCTTAGACTCTTGGCCATTGGCGGGAGGGGGAGGGTTCTTGGTCAATTGACGGATTACCTGTTCTACTAGACACCGATCATCGACAGATGATGGCCACTATGTTTGAGTATTTTTTCCTTCACTTTTGGGAGATTTTTTTTTGGGGGGGGGTTGTTTTGGGAGGGAGCTTACTGTTCTTTGTCCACCAGGCACCTAGGTCTCAGATAGATACCCAGAGAGTGGGCTTTTTTGAGAAGAAGGACTTACGAGCCATTGGGCCCCTCAATGTTTATGTGCCTTCTCAGCAGTCCACATATTCCACAGAATAGATGCCGGCCACAGAGCTTACAATACCCACACTTAATGTGAGAGGGCTAAACAATCCAGTAAAACGCAGAGCGGTCTTGTTATGTTTAGAACAATCCCATGCAGATCTTTGCCTCCTGCAGGAGATGCATCTCTTACAAAGGGATTGCTATCGTCTCCGGTCTCGTAAGTTTCCCCTCCAGTTCTTTTCCTCTCACTCGGCCAAGACGACAGGAGTTGCTGTATTGGTGGCCCAGAAGTTTAGGGGTAAAGTTTTGCACAAATCAGCAGAGATTAAAGGAAGGTTATTGTCCTACAGATTTTCTCTGGGTGATACTTCGTTTACTGTGGGCTCCATCTACGCCCCCAATGAAGGCCAGGAGAAGTTCTTTCACAGGGCTCTTACTGAGGCTAACACCACACTGGACCATCACATTGTGCTGGGGAGTGATCTGAATTTAGTCTTTGATAATATTTTGGATAGGTCGTGTCAACGCACTTCCCAAGCTGGTACTCTCTACAGAGGGACAGTCTTGTGTAGTTGAGCTAGGTTTCAGGGACCTCTAGAGAAGCTACCACCCTCAGGAAAGGGAATATTCGTGTTATTCTAGTGCACACAAAACATATGCTCGCCTAGATTATTTGCTTGCATCCACGCCTAGACACGCACTGGCTACCAAGGTGGAGATAAGGGTTGCCTCTCTTTCTGATCATGCCCCAGTGACGGTTGTCCTTTCCCGTGGCTCAGCGCGTGCAGGGAACTTGGCGCCTCAGGGAGACGTTATTACACTGCAAAGAGGTGGTTACACGTGTACAGCGTGCTATAACAGGCTATCTTTCACACAATGGCAACACGGACACTACACTCGCGACACAGTGGGCTGCCCTGAAGGCCGTCATAAGAGGGGAGTTCATTGCAATCTCTGCCGCGGATAATGCTGAGCAGCAGCGTAAGAGAGATGACCTCACCCAGCGAACTAGGGAACTGGAACAAATGCACCAGAAGACCCGGGCCCCTCGGATATGGAGTCAGTTAAAAGCGATTAGGCAACAATTAGCAGCTCTTGATCAGGACCGGGCAGAGTTTGTGGCTTTGCGGTTGCGTCATTTCTATTACACTGGCAGGGACAGGTGTGGGCGCTTACTTGCGCAGAAGCTGCGCAAAGTGAGGCAACAGCAGATAGTGCAGGAAATCCTTCGGGGGGATGGTAGGCGAGTCATGGACGACCACGAGATTGTTGGTGTCTTCAGTGACTTTTTTGCCGACCTCCATTCCAGTTACCCTACTAATGACAGATATGCGGATTCCTTTTTGGACTCTACTCCTCTTCCAGTCGTCCCCCAGGACCAGGCAGAATACCTGGAGTTACACATCTGACCGAAGGAAGTTATCACGGCCATCTCACGCCTTAAAACAGCAAAAACACCGGGGTCGGTTGGCTTCCCTGCGAGCTTCTATAAAACTTTCTGTATTCAGGTTGCTCCCCTGCTTACCCGCCTCTTTAATTCCTTTTTGGAGCCGGGAGCGATCCCAGGTGATCTCTTGGCGGTCTCCATTGCAGTTATGCCTAAGCCAGGGAATGTCCGGTCATCGTGCGGGGCATACCGTCCTATTTCTCTACTTAATGTAGATCTCAAGTTGTACACGGGGATTCTGGCTGCCCGACTAGCGCCCTATATGGGATGCCTTGTTGATCCGGACCAAGCCGGATTCATCCCAGAGCGTCAGACCTCTGATAATAATAAACTGGCCCTGCACCTTATTGAGAAGGTTACACACATGGAAGGGGAATATGTGATGCTATCCATCGATGCTGAGAAGGCGTTTGATAGGGTCCATTGGCCCTATCTAGAAATGGTGCTGGAGGAGGTGGGATTGGGGTTGAAATTCCGCACCTTTGTAATGAACTGTTATAAATTCCCGACGGCCACGGTGCCGGTCAACGGTCATACATCCCTCCGGTTTGTCATTGAGAGAGGCACGAGGCAGGGGTGCCCATTGTCGCCCTAACTCTTCGCCCTCTACATGGAACCATTGGCGCAGAAATTGAGGCTTAACCCACCAGTAACAGGGATCAAATTCGGGGGTTATGTCCATACGATCAGCTTATATGCGTATAATGTCTTGATCTCGCTAGCTCAACCGAAGGATTCTTTACCGGTGTGTTTTGCGGACCTGGAACTATTCGGTCAGGTTGCCGGGTTCAAGGTTAATATGAGGAAGTTGTTGGCCCTCGACCTGTCCTTAGAGACATCCACTCGGGCTCTGTTGCAAGGCTCATTCCCCATTCAGTGGGCGACGGAAGCAGTTCCTTACTTAGGGATTCAATTGGCCCCCTCCTTGCTAGATACCGTTACTATCAATTACGCTCAGTTTCGACAAAAGATTCGGCGAGAACTGGGGCGATGGAAACACTATCCGTTGTCTTGGTTGGGCAAAGTCGCAGCAGTCAAGATGACTGTTCTCCCTCAGATCTTATACCTATTTCGCACTATTCCCCTCCGGCCGCCCCTGGGATGGATAAAACAGACACAATCCGACTTGGCTCAGTTCATATGGAACGGGAGGAAACCGCTTCTGAAGCTACGGCTGGCGATGCTACCTCCTGAAAACGGAGGAATTGGACTGCCAGATGTGATGGCATATTTTCAGGCTGCTCAATTATGCTTTTTAGTGGAATGGAGTAGATGGGAGTCTGAAAAGCACTGTTATTTCAGGACCAGGCAGTGGAAGGTAGACCCCTGCAAGAAATCCCCTTTCTCCGTAAACAGCATAGGCCTCCTAATCTATACGCCTCATACATTATGAGGGTTCCTTTGGAAGTTTGGGACCAGACTAATATTAGCCATGAACTCACCACTTTTCCGTCTCCTCTCACTCCCATAATTGATAATCCTGGTTTCACCCCGGGGACGGACTCGGTGGCCTACGCGAAATGGAGGCCTGCGGGGTGCCGATGCCTTTTTCCCTTGTACACAGCGGAGGGCATCATTCCCTTCTTTCAGTTTTGGCAGAAATGTGGACGGACAGAATCGGACAGACTTAGGTACTTGCAAGCAAAACATTGGTCGCTTAATAGCAATTGCGCTGGGCTCAGTGACGCAGAATATACTCGCACACTGGCGAACAGCACACACTCCCACATTTCATGGGTGGCACCAGCGCCTTTGGCTAGGGCTTGGTATGGAAAAGATCTCGCTGACGATTGCTGGGGAGGGAACCAAATACTCGGAGCTATGGCAACCCTTCTTGTCCTTAATGGCCTCGGAATTCCATGAGGTCACTTGCCCTAGATATCTCCGATTATTGCGCCTTTCGGACACAGAGTAGCTGAAGCTCAGATAGGGACAGTGTGGGTTTGGTTGGGGATAGGCGGTGGACATTGGACATGGGTGGTGGGTGGGCAGGGATAGGGCGGTGGTGGGGGGGTTTTGAATGTTCTTTTTCGTGTTTCTTCTAAATGTAGGATTGAGCATACTAGCCCTTCTTTTATTTTAACCTTCCAACAGAACTGATGGGCTTATTGGCCTTCTGATCCTTCGCTTTGGCTGCACCTATGAATGTGTTAGATGTATTAGCAATGTGTGATTATCTGTGTGACAATCCTTCAATAAAAATGATTTAATACTAAAATTAACAGAGTCTGACCTGGTGGTGCTGCTCACACAGGAGCCAGCATATGGTGGTGCATAAATTGACTTGTCTCTCGTAGTGCCACTCACTCTATGGCTCACACCAGTCTAGTCACCCCATCTGGTCCACCAGTTTTAATATGGATGTTTATTTGGGAATCACAGCACCTCTTCGGGACTGCCCTACTTGTCATGTTAATGGGACTAGGCCATCCTTCGGACAACACTATTGACCACTCCCCCCAGCAACACAAGGGGGTTATATACTAGTGTGGCCTATGGGGGACCAGCAATACGTCAGGTCTAGAGTGTGCTTCTATTGTATCACCAGAGAGGAATCCAGGCTGTGGGGCTTCCACCGCATGCCGGGCAGGTCCAAACTCCACTCATTCAAGATCCAGCGCCTGCCCCTGCCAGCCAAGCACTCCTCACCTCATCAGGTGCCGCAAGGTAGCTGAGTCTCATTGCCTCCTCACACCAGGCAGATACTTCCTTGCTCCGCACAGCGTTCCACATAGCCTCCAAGGCTGATACTCACACCACTGATGTAACTGCCGGAAAGCCACACCACATTGGTGACTCACAACCCTCAGCTATGGCGGGCCTATTAACTGCTCCAGCCAGCCCCCCTTGCCTGGGGTTCCTCATCACCGAAGGGAAGTGTCCTTCAGGGTTGTCGCTCACTTCACTGCCCAGTTGTCGAATCAAAACGCCAAGCCTCCCCAGGCTTGCAATCATCCTTATTGCCCCACCAGCGCTTTCTTTAGGCCCGCCACAACACCTGCTATGACCCCACAAATATAGCCGGCAGATGCATACAGTGCAGCAAACTCGTCCCAAGTTTCCGTTCAGCACTGCTCTGCTATTTTATCTCGTAGGCTCACACTGCTTCAAGTGGTCTGTCTCGTACACAGGCCAGGCATCAAACCCGGACGTCGATCGTAGGACAGTGCCCTCACACTGGATGTCTCTACAACATACTCAGCCATGAAGAGGAGTCCTACCGCGGCGGAAACCGCTAGATATTGGTGGTTGAGTTCTGGAGGTTTTTTGATCAGTTTAGGTTCGGGTGCACTGCCTGTTCATACGCACAAAGGTTTCAAAGTGAAATTATCTTAGGTGCAGATCGGCTAGTGGACAAATCTTTAACCACTCGGATTGAGTAGACAAAATTGCCACTTATCTAACTGACTGGGTTGCCGATTCACTCAAAACATAGTAATTAGATTGTTAAGTAACAATGCAACAAAACTTTAGCAACATAAATGACAGAAGTATTTCAACAGAACTCCAATGAAGGGTAACTCGTGGAGTCTTTAATGAAGTATACAGCCAGCCGACACGTGTTTCATCGCACTCGCGATTCCTCAGGGCTGAAACAAACAGATAATTGACAATAGAGCATATGTCTTGCATGGATACAGTTACAATAAGACCTCGATGTATGGTCTGTACATACTTATTTTTAGCTTCTACTGCAGTGAACGTACAGTGATTCACCTATTTATCGTCTCAGTGCCACCACAACACATTCGTGTCGACAGTGTGTCGATTGCCGATGTCATTTGTCGACGTGCTGGTGACTGGTGAGTTTGTGCTGACACGTTGATGGAACCTGAATATCGTTCCTGAGACGAAAGATATATAACGTCATAATTGTCGTAGCGGAAAAGTGTTCTATCCGTGTACGACTCATTCATACCACATGCTTAGTGAGTTGTGTGCAGTAGTGAACACTGTGACTCAATGCACAGAAAGGGCACATACCTAGATGGCTGTGTCAAAGTCAGAAGGTCTGTATATTCAAACATGAGAAAAGAACAGGAACAAAAAGGGAAAAACCTCATCACTAAGTATCATAGTCGCGATAATGAGGCAAGAAACACAAAAATAGTGAGGCTGTAAAGTAAAAGAAAGGAAGCTCACCGCTCAGCTGGTGATAATTCCGACCCAGCCGGGCCCGTGACCGATGATACTCGGTATGAGTGTCTCTGATGGAGGGTAAGATTCTCGATTCTGTAACTAGATCAATTGTACTGAGTTACTGTACGTAAGTCGAATCTCAATATTTAGAGCTTAAACAAATGGTCATCTAGATTATGAATCTGGTTTCATAGTTTATGTCTAAATTGTGAAAATCAAAAAGAACATCGTAACCGATTACTAATGACCATAATCAACTTGTGGATACTTTCGACTCCTACCCCAAATTACCAGTCGGGTAAAATAACATATTCGTTAAGGTAGGATCTCGGATATCCTTCACAGACATTATTTAAAAATTTTTAAAAAAGGACTTACATGTCAGTACTAAAGCCGGTTCTTTTGAGGCTCGGAGGTCACAATATTTTGTAGTTCCAATATTACAAAAAATGTCGAACAGGGTGCCGTTCTGAAAAGATTAGGGTTCCCGGTTAGAGTTTTACCCAATTCATACTAAATTTAACAGGATCGTAACTCGGGTATAGAGTTTCGTTGGCTTACCTATTAAATGATTCGATCCCCGTTTTTATGCCGAGTATGGCTCCAAAACGACGGGAAACCCCAGGCTGAAATGACACCAAATTTAAATGGGGTCAAGCTCCTCGTGTGATTTAACAGGACCAATTCCTAGTAAGGAATGTCAGACACGATATCGGTTCTATCTCTCTTTCTTACCTGTGTAGAGCTCTGGAGCGGCGTGTAGCGCGTCCTGACCTCCGAGCAGTGTTCCGGTTTGGACACGTGACCGGGTCTCTCAAGACCTTAAATACGTCACTACGCTGCGTATCCGGTCGACTAGACCGGTTGTGTTTGTTATGGTCGCGTCCATGTTGGGTTCTCAACTGAGCCCTGATATTATCCTTGTTAAGCACTAGTTGGATGATGTTGGTATTCAGAAATCAGTATTCTGATGTTCATATCTGTTGGAAGGTCAGTGGATCGTGTTACGATGTCAAAAGAAGAAAAGACAATCTTGGTGAACCTCCAGATGAACTGGATTGTGAGCACCGTGAATAGACATAGTCAGTCTCCCGGTGCATATTCCAGTCATACGTGAATATAAATTACATTCAATTAACAAAAATAAATCACAATCATGGTTATCAATTCACATATATAACATCAATTAGTTAATCTCAGACTTATGTGTTCGGGATATTATGAACAAGATTATAGTAGAGTACAGGAGAGTTATCATGACATGAAGGATTGTCAAATTATCATAAGTATTGTAACATATTGACAAACACAGATCTACATATAGTGCGGATATATCACAGTATTTTATCTCTGTTTTACATGTTTATTTGCTCAATCTCCCAGGAAATATTGCATCTCCTGGTCATAATTGAGTCCTTGTTCCACAGACTTCAGACGCATGATCCAAGTTGCCTCTGTGCGTCTAAGTCTCAGTTCACGGTTTCCACCTCTGACGTCCTGAGGGACTGTTTCAATGCCAAATAATTTGACCGCTTTGTTGGTCTTATCTTTCTGGCAAGAGGCTACGTGTAAGGCTACTGGGTATTTAGGATCACAGTTCAAAATTGCCCTTATATGTTCCATCATTCTCTCTTTGAGTTGTCTGATAGTGCTTCCCACATAAAACTTTCCACATTCACATTCTATAATGTAAATCACAAATTTGGTTGTACAGTTGATGTTATTCTTAATGACGAAGGAAACACCATCTGGGCCAATGAATTGAGTTGTACTATGTTTGGCCCATTTGCACATGCTGCAGAATCCGCATTTGTAAAAACCTTGGCTATGTTGTGTCATCCAAGTTGTGCGTATTGTGTCTCGAGGCACGGTAGGACTCAATTTGTTCCTTAGTGTGTTGCCTCTTCTGAAAGAAATTTGAGGTCTATCTGTAATGTAATTAGTCAAAGCTCTCTCTGATTTCAATAAACCCCAATGCTTGGTAAGACTTTTCCGTAAAACATCGTGGAGTGAATTGAAGTCAGTCACCATTCTGATGTGTTCATTTCCAGAAACGGTGGGCTTGTGTGTGGTGGTGAGAGTGTGGGATCTCCTGACTTTTCTGACTCTTCTCTCGGCTCTCTCAATTGTTTTAGTAGAGTAGCCTCTGGTGTAAAATCTCTCCTTCATGCTTTTCAAACATCTCCCGAACTCACAGTCCTCACTACAGTTCCTTCTCGCCCATAGGAATTCGCCATAGGGTATGGCGTTTATTTGGTGTGGGGGATGTGAGCTCGAGGCATGCAAGACTGCATTGCATGCTGTGGATTTCCTGAAAAGTCTGCTATGTAGACAGTTAGATGATATATAAAACTCAATGTCCAGAAATTCAATACTCGTCCTGCTCCAATTCATAGTGAATCGGATCTCCCAAGTATTTTCATTTAGATGTCTAAAGAAGTCATTTAAAAGCTCCTCTGAGCCGGACCAAATTAGGATGCAGTCGTCAATATATCGACCCCAGAATATGATGGAGTCGATATATTGAGCACCCTTCTTGCCCCAGATTAGGTCGGATTCCAAAGCGCCCATGAATAGGTTAGCAAACGAGGGTGATATCTTTGAGCCCATGGCCACTCCCTTCTTCTGGCGATACCAGTTTTTATCAAACAAACAAAAGTTATTCTTTAGTACCAGTTCGGTCATTGTGGACAACATCAAAGTGTGTTGCCAGAGTGTAGCTGATCTGTTGTAGAGAAATTTGTTTATCGCCTGCATACCTAGATCTATATTGATGCTGGTGTACAGCGAAACCACATCTAGCGTGACAAGCAGGGATCCCTCTTGCCACTGGATGTCTGCTAGTGTGCTCAGGATGTGTTTCGTGTCCTGTATGTAGGAAGGTAGGTTTCTGACTAGGGGACCCAAAAAGAGATCCACGTATTCAGCTATTCTTTCGGTAGGACCCCCTATGCCAGAAACAATTGGTCTCCCTGGTGGAAAAGGGAGATTTTTGTGTACTTTCGGAAGAGTGTATATCCATGGATATGTCGGTCTGAACACTTTCAGGTATAGGTACTCTTCCTCGTTTAGTAACCCAGATTGTTTCCAAGTTAACAACTGTGAGTTGATTTCAAGTGTTAAGGGACCAATGGGGTTATATGCGAGGCGTTCATAGCAGGAGTCATCCAATAATTGCTGGAGAATTTCTTGGTGGTAATCTACACGATCCATTATTACTACGTTGCCCACCTTGTCCGCCTCTCTGATAGTGATGGTGTTGTCATTCATGAGTGTGGTGAGTGCACGTCTTTCCCCATTGGTGAGATTATCCTCATATTTAAACATTCTGTCCTTTCGTAGACGATTCAGGTTATCCAGGTCCTCTGGTGGCGAGGCGTGGCTCGCTGGTTAGAGGCGGCAGACCCGGAGGCTGAGAACGGCCCGGGACCAGGGTTCGATTCCCGACGCGGCAGGGTCGAGGACCAGGGTCAGCGGACTGATAATTCTCGCCTCGGTGCCCACTTTGGGCAGTGATCACACTCGGTAACTCTGGGCATTAAGCTTGCCTCATCGCTACAACGGCCCCCCACAGACGCCGGGGATGCCTGGCTTCACCTTGGAGATACCCAGCATGGGACCATCTCACAGGGAAAGCCAGGACGGGTTCCCCAGCGGTCATTCGCGCCAGGATACTCCGGTAGTAATTGAGCGCGCTACAAAACACCTTACATTTACATTTACATTTTACCACACGTTTATGGAAATTGTCTATGGCATTGCCACCAGGTAGTGTGGGAATCCATTTAGATTTCGATTTTAACCCACTGACAATGCTATAATCGGATTCTATGTCCAGTTCTTCCAGTAATCTTTCCATATCTAGAGGAGAGTCCTCCATATCAGTCAATGACAAGAGAAGGTGGGTTGTATGCACATCTTTTATTGATAGGGAATCAGTGGTGCTTTGTACAGGTGTAATTCTCATCCCTCTCTCCCTTTTCTCCAACCCAAAGAAATGTTTTTTGAGTTTTAAGTTTCTTACGAATTTAAAGAGATCAATCTTTAACTTGCAGATGTCCCCTGTGGCATACGGGTTGAAGTTCAGACCCTTGCCTAAAAGGGAGATCATGTCTGGAGTGAGGTGCAGTTTAGAGAGATTGATGACCTGTACCTCCCTGGTATCTACATTGTCTAGTTCTTGTTGGCTCCTGATCTCAGCTTCCTTCTGTAGTCTTCTGGACTTGCTTCCCCTGCCCCTCCTGGTTTTTGATCTGATTGATTTCTTGGGGGAACGTATCTGTTGCCCTTTCTTATCCGTAAAACCTCTTGAAAAAAAGCTGGCATGTTTTGTCTGTCCTGATTGTCTGAATCCCCCCCAGTGGTACTGACAGAGTTTAAAGAGGTGTTACTGGATGATAAAGAGGCAGGTTCTGAGCTTGCTTTATTCTTATTATCGGTTTTAGAGCTACTAGGGATCAGGTGGTCGTACTTTTTATCAAAAGTGAAAATTCTGCCACGAGTGTAGTCCAACTCGCCCCTTCTCAATTGCCTGGCTTTCCTATTTTTAATGTCCGACTGATGTTTTAATAGAATTTCGTCTAGAATGGTATAATTCTTAATTGTGGGTTCGGGCAGATTTAGGTCTTTGATTTCCTGTTCCACCGTTTCTGGAAATGAACACATCAGAATGGTGACTGACTTCAATTCACTCCACGATGTTTTACGGAAAAGTCTTACCAAGCATTGGGGTTTATTGAAATCAGAGAGAGAGAGAGCTTTGACTAATTACATTACAGATAGACCTCAAATTTCTTTCAGAAGAGGCAACACACTAAGGAACAAATTGAGTCCTACCGTGCCTCGGGACACAATACGCACAACTTGGATGACACAACATAGCCAAGGTTTTTACAAATGCGGATTCTGTAGCATGTGCAAATGGGCCAAACATAGTACAACTCGATTCATTGGCCCAGATGGTGTTTCCTTCGTCATTAAGAATAACATCAACTGTACAACCAAATTTGTGATTTACATTTGTCAGGATCCGTCCACCCCCTCGCCAGAAGGGTGGATTGAGCAGAAGGTGCAAGCTAAAAAACCCTTGTTGGAAAACTTCATTGAGATTCCTAGTGACAGCGCTGCGGAGGTCCGCCATCTTGGGAGTGCGGAAGTCATTCCGTTTCCTGCGTGGCGGTTTACTTTGCAGTTGATTCGAGAGTGTCTGCATATCGCGCACGCGCGCAATTCGCGCTGCGCACTTCAACTGAGGAAAATACCGGAGACGCGTGCTTACCTCACGCTCTCTTCAGAGAAAGTTCTTTTGACCAGAGTTTTTGTGTACAAGGCGGCTGAACTGAAACCTTAAGGAAAGTAACAAGTTACGCTTTGTATTATAGAAAAAGACTTTTCCTAATTCGCCTTTTTCCCTTCAGTATTGTCAAAGCTGGAAGAATCCCGTCGTCGGAGTTCAGGAGAGAAGTTGTGTGGAGGAGTCAGAGCTGGGGAAAAACTTCAGTCAAGAGAAGTTCCCTCAAAGACCTTCAAGTAAGAGTATTATTCTTGAGTTATCTGAGAGAAGTCTCAAGGCAATGAACTAAAGACGCTTCTGGACTCACTTTGGCAAAGAAGCTGATGAGCGCTGCGTCAAGAGCCTTACTGAGACATCTTGAGGAGAAAGACTTTGATTATGAACGTGAATTTCTAAAACGTGTCCAGAGAGCAAAAACATGTGATGAAAGACTACTTCCTGTGGAGTTTCCGAAATAGTCTCAGAGTTGAAAGACTGTACATTCAGAGTTATAGACTTGAGTTTCGCAGATCACAGAGTGTATTCGAAGCATTGTTCTAGCCACGAAAAGACCAGAGTTTATTCTTCCAGTGAACCAGTAGTAATTCTCCAGACATCACTTATAGAGAGTGGCTATCTTCCTAGTTTGCTTAGGTAAGACATAGAGGGCATAATAATAATAATAATAAGACAGAGTAACTAAAATATGTTAAGTAGAGAGGGCTAAAGAATTGTCTTTTCCTTTGCAGCGAGTCCAACCTGAGGGCTATCGAAGCAAACCTGACGAGGAAGAAGTCTCTCTTGTTTTGTCTGTCCACTTCCCCTTTCCCTTGCTGGTGAGGACTGAAGACTGTATATCTAAGCGGTCTTGGGTCTTGGCTAGAAGGGGACTGAGGAATTAACGTCTGTTCCTGAGGGGGCCGAACCAGTGTATCCTTTACGGTTCTGACAGATTGAAGTGCCTGCCTCTATTGAGGAATCAGGTCCCCTCCCGGACAGAATGACGGAAGGCTTCGATTTAAAAACCTTGAGTGAAGTTCTAGGAAGTATGCAGGTGCAGTTAAATAGTGCCTTAGAGGAGAATAAATCTTTAAGAGAGGAAGTTAAAAGATCTAGTTTAGAAACCATGCAGATTCGTCAGAGGTTAGAAGGTCTAGCAACGACAGGGCCGTTACCTAGAACCGCTACACCACAGCAGTCATCCCCGTCGGGGGTTTCGACTCAAGTAATTCACTCTATTTCCCCAGTCATTCCTTTGGCAGCCCCAGAGAGGTATGGGGGGATCCGATGAAGGCCCAAATTTTTCTGACGCAGTGTTCCCTACACTTTTTGTGTCGTCCTGTAATATTCACAGACGATCAGGCTAAGGTAGCATTCATATTGTCTTATCTGACGGGAGATGCGGCTGCTTGGTCAATGTCATTGGTCACCAAAAAAGATCCGATCCTAACCAATTACGAAAACTTCAAGGTGGAGTTTGCTCGAATTTTCGATCGACGATCTTGTGCTCAATCCACTGATAATGAGCTGTTGGACCTTAAGCAAGGAAATCGAGATTTGGTGGGATATTTGGCTAACTTTAATAAGTTGGTAGTGGAAACTAATTGGCCAGAGGAGAAAAGAGCGGCAATTTTTTACAGAGGCCTTCGAGACGAGTTGAAAGATGCTCTTGCTCAAATACCACAGCGTCCCACAGAGGTTTCCGCTCTCATAGACTTGGTGTTGCAATTGGATCACAGATTAAATGAGCGGAAATATGAAAAAAGGAAGGACTTTCGACCCATACCTCCTCGATTCGATCGAATGAGAAGTGATTCTCAAAAGAGTTCTGAGACAACGTCCGTAGAAGAGCCCATGCAAATTGGATCCGTTCGAGGTCCGTTGTCAAAGGAAGAAAAGGAGAGACGGAGGAACTCCCTGTTGTGTATTTATTGTGGAGGTTCTGGGCATTTTGTCAGAGAGTGTCCGAAAAGATTGAAAACATCGCAGCCAGTAAAAGATCGGCTTCGCCCGTAGAGAGAGTTGCACAGGTCGAAGCGTCAGAAAAGTCAACTCCAGAATCTCAGCATATTATGAATACCCTCCAGTCGGCTGCTCCACATTTGATTGCGACTTTTGTGGTGAAATTTCGAGATCAAGAAATCAAAGAGGTGTCTGTCATGATTGACTCAGGAGCAACAGGCAATTTTTGTGATTTAAAGTATGCCAGACGGCATGGCATTCAGTTTGTGAAGAAGGTTACTCCAGAACCTGTGCGAGCAGTGGATGGCACCAACTTGTCCTCGGGGCCTATCACTCATGAAACAGAGCTACTTCGATTAACAGGTTTACAAGGGCATTCAGAGTATATCACCTTTAACTTGATTGACGCACCACAGTTCCAGTTGATATTGGGACTTCCTTGGCTAACAGAACACAATCCAAGAATCGATTGGAGTCGAAGAACAATTGAAATGACTTCACCTTATTGTGTCGAACATTGCTTTGGTAAGGAGAAGGTTCCAGAAGAGGAGTCACAGGTCAAGACTTTAGCTTCTGTTCATCCGGCCCAAATCTGTGCAGTGGAAGTTAAGTCAATTCCAGCTGAGTATCAAGACTTAGCAACGGTGTTCGATAAAAAGAAAGCAGAAACCCTTCCTCCGCATCGACCCTACGACTGCAAGATTGACATCGAGCCTGGAGCAATTTTGCCCTGCAGTCGAATCTATGCGCTCACAGAGACGGAGAATCGTTTCCTGAAGGAATATCTAGACAAATACTTGGCCAATGGATTTATTCGACCCTCACAGTCCCCGGTCTCCTCGCCTCTTTTTTTTATTCCGAAACGGGATGGAGATCTGCGGGCTTGTATTGATTACTGAGCCTTAAATCAAGTAACTGTCAAGAATCGATACCCGCTCCCCTTAATCTCAGTGCTGTTGGACCAGGTCAAGAATGCTAAAGTCTATACCAAGTTGGACCTTAGGGGAGCATACCATCTCATTAGAGTGGCTTCAGGAGATGAGTGGAAGACAGCGTTTCGGACTCGATATGGATTATTCGAATATCAGGTGATGCCATATGGCCTTTGTAATGCTCCTGCTGCCTTCCAACATTTCGTGAATGACGTGTTGGGGGAGTTTTTGGATCGAGTGGCAGTGGTTTACATTGATGATATTTTGATCTTCTCCAACAGTATGGAAGAGCACATTCCTCATGTAAGAGCAATCTTGAGTAAGTTATTGGAGAATCACCTTTACGTCAAGCTGGAAAAGTGTGCCTTCCATGTCACCAGAGTAGAGTTTTTGGGTTTTATGTTATCCCCTGAAGGAGTGAGCATGGATGTCACGAAGATCAAGGCAGTCCAGGACTGGCCCTCTCCCAAGTCGGTAAAAGAAGTGCAGAGTTTTTTGGGATTCTCGAACTTTTACAGGAGATTTATCTCAGATTTTTCACAGAAGGTGACCCCCATTACTCGACTCTTAAAAAAGGGAGTCAAGTTTGAATGGAAGGAAGAAGCAGAGGAGGCTTTTCAATTTCTGAAGGATTCCTTTACTCAAGCTCCCATACTGTTGCATCCGCGAACCGAAGACCCCTTCTATGTAGAAGCAGATGCTTCTGATCTTGCCATTGGAGGAATTTTGTCACAGCGGCATCCTGATACTGGTCAGTTACATCCGGTGGCGTATTACTCTCGCAAGCTCAATCCTCCTGAGTGTAATTATTCAATCGCTGACAAGGAGCTTTTGGCTGTAAAGAGTGCCTTTGTGGAATGGCGCCATTATTTGATGGGAGCGAGACATAAAGTAACTGTTTTTACGGATCACAGAAACTTACAGTTCCTCAAGTCAGCACGAACCTTAACCGCCAGACAATTACGATGGTCATTGTTTTTTGCGGATTTTGATTTCGTCATTACCTTTCGCCCTGGAAAGAGTAATGCCAAGGCGGATGCGTTGTCAAGGATAGATTCAGCCACCTCAGAGAAAACTGGAAGAGAGGAACAGAGCATCATTCCGGAGGAAAAGATTGTTATGGTAACCACGGCAAGTGATCTGCGGGACAAGGTGCAGGAAAGTATGTCCATTCAAGAAATGCAAGATTAGTCTCAGGAAGAGCAGGGTCGAGAAATCAGAGATGGGTTGCCATATCAGGATCAGCGTTTGTTTCTACCGACATCAGAGCTCCGAGAAAAGGCGTTAGAATCTTGTCATGATCATCTATTGGCAGGACATAAAGGAATTCTCAAGACCACAGAATTGGTGGAGAGCAACTTTTGGTGGCCTGACATGAGACCGCAGATCCGGCAATATGTAACTTCTTGTGAGAGGTGTTTGCGAGGAAAAGCTGATAGGAGATCACCTCAGGGGAAGTTAAGACCACTACCGGTGCCACCTCACCCCTGGCATACGGTGTCAATGGATTTGATAGTGGAACTACCCTCTAGTTTAGGCTACACCGTAGTTTTAGTGTTTGTCGATGTATTCTCTAAAATGGCACATTTTATCCCTTTGAAGAAGGTTCCAAATGCACCCACTTTGGCACAGCTTTTTTCCCAACATGTTGTGCGGTTGCATGGAATTCCCAAGGTCCTGGTTTCGGATAGGGGAACTCAGTTTGTTTCGCATTTCTGGAAGGCCTTTACCCACAGATTAGGAATAGACACTCGGTTTTCTACAAGCTACCATCCAGAAACAGATGGCCAAACGGAAAGAGTGAATCAGGAACTGGAGCAGTACTTGCGACTATACCTATTGGATCAAAAGATGGAATGGTCTGAGATGGTGTGGGCAGCAGAGTTTGCTTATAATAACTCCGTTCACTCTTCCTCTGGTTATTCGCATTTCTACATAAATTATGGTAGACACCCTACTTTGATTGTAGAAAAAGAAGAGAGTTCAGTCCCTGCAGTGGATGATATAGTCTCTAGAGTGCAGAGGTCCCTTGCCCAAGTTAAAGAAAACCTGTCCAAGGCCAAGGAATCTTATAAAAAACATGCAGATAAAGGGAGGAGAGAAGATCCGGTTTTTTACCCAGGAGAAAAGGTGTGGTTGTCCACAAAAAATTTGAGGTTAAAAGCTAATCGAAAATTCCAACCCCGTTTTTTAGGGCCCTTTACAGTGGAGAAAATGTTAGGACCTGTAACGGTTAGGCTACACCTGCCCTCTTCTCTGAAAATTCACCCCACCTTTCATGTCTCTTTAATTAAGAAAAGTCCAGAGCATTTGAGAGTAGGCTTAACTCCTAAGTCAGTGCAGGTAGATGGTGAGGAAGAGTTTGAAGTACACAAAATCCTAGACTCAAGGTTCAGAAGAGGCACATTATACTATCTGGTTGACTGGAAGAATTTTGGTCCAGAGGAAAGATCTTGGGAGCCAAGTGACAATATCCATGCCCCCAGGTTGCTCAGAGACTTCCATAAACTTCATCCTTCTAAACCCCGGCTGGGGAGAGCATCCTTGGTGGGAGGTACTGTCAGGATCCGTCCACCCCCTCGCCAGAAGGGTGGATTGAGCAGAAGGTGCAAGCTAAAAAACCCTTGTTGGAAAACTTCATTGAGATTCCTAGTGACAGCGCTGCGGAGGTCCGCCATCTTGGGAGTGCGGAAGTCATTCCGTGTGGCGGTTTACTTTGCAGTTGATTCGAGAGTGTCTGCATATCGCGCACGCGCGCAATTCGCGCTGCGCACTTCAACTGAGGAAAATACCGGAGACGCGTGCTTACCTCACGCTCTCTTCAGAGAAAGTTCTTTTGACCAGAGTTTTTGTGTACAAGGCGGCTGAACTGAAACCTTAAGGAAAGTAACAAGTTACGCTTTGTATTATAGAAAAAGACTTTTCCTAATTCGCCTTTTTCCCTTCAGTATTGTCAAAGCTGGAAGAATCCCGTCGTCGGAGTTCAGGAGAGAAGTTGTGTGGAGGAGTCAGAGCTGGGGAAAAACTTCAGTCAAGAGAAGTTCCCTCAAAGACCTTCAAGTAAGAGTATTATTCTTGAGTTATCTGAGAGAAGTCTCAAGGCAATGAACTAAAGACGCTTCTGGACTCACTTTGGCAAAGAAGCTGATGAGCGCTGCGTCAAGAGCCTTACTGAGACATCTTGAGGAGAAAGACTTTGATTATGAACGTGAATTTCTAAAACGTGTCCAGAGAGCAAAAACATGTGATGAAAGACTACTTCCTGTGGAGTTTCCGAAATAGTCTCAGAGTTGAAAGACTGTACATTCAGAGTTATAGACTTGAGTTTCGCAGATCACAGAGTGTATTCGAAGCATTGTTCTAGTCACGAAAAGACCAGAGTTTATTCTTCCAGTGAACCAGTAGTAATTCTCCAGACATCACTTATAGAGAGTGGCTATCTTCCTAGTTTGCTTAGGTAAGACATAGAGGGCATAATAATAATAATAAGACAGAGTAACTAAAATATGTTAAGTAGAGAGGGCTAAAGAATTGTCTTTTCCTTTGCAGCGAGTCCAACCTGAGGGCTATCGAAGCAAACCTGACGAGGAAGAAGTCTCTCTTGTTTTGTCTGTCCACTTCCCCTTTCCCTTGCTGGTGAGGACTGAAGACTGTATATCTAAGCGGTCTTGGGTCTTGGCTAGAAGGGGACTGAGGAATTAACGTCTGTTCCTGAGGGGGCCGAACCAGTGTATCCTTTACGGTTCTGACAACATTATAGAATGTGAATGTGGAAAGTTTTATGTGGGAAGCACCATCAGACAACTCAAAGAGAGAATGATGGAACATATAAGGGCAATTTTGAACTGTGATCCTAAATACCCAGTACCCTTACACATAGCCTCTTGCCAGAAAGATAAGACCAACAAAGCGGTCAAATTCTTTGGCATTGAAACAGTCCCTCAGGACGTCAGAGGTGGAAACCGTGAACTGAGACTTAGACGCACAGAGGCAACTTGGATCATGCGTCTGAAGTCTGTGGAACAAGGACTCAATTATGACCAGGAGATGCAATATTTCCTGGGAGATTGAGAAAATAAACATGTAAAACAGAGATAAAATACTGTGATATATCCGCACTATATGTAGATCTGTGTTTGTCAATATGTTACAATACTTATGATAATTTGACAATCCTTCATGTCATGATAACTCTCCTGTACTCTACTATAATCTTGTTCATGATATCCCGAACACATAAGTCTGAGATTAACTAATTGATGTTATATATGTGAATTGATAACCATGATTGTGATTTATTTTTGTTAATTGAATGTAATTTATATTCACGTATGACTGGGATATGCACCGGGAGACTGATTATGTCTATTCACGGTGCTCACAATCCAGTTCATCTGGAGGTTCACCGAGATTGTCTTTTCTTCTATTGACATCGTAACACGATCCACTGACCTTCCAACAGATATGAACATCAGAATACTGATTTCTGAATACCAACATCATCCAACTAGTGCTTAACAAGGATAATATCAGGGCTCAGTTGAGAACCCAACATGGACGCGACCATAACAAACACAACCGGTCTAGTCGACCGGATACGCAGCGTAGTGACATATTTAAGGTCTTGAGTGATCCGGTCACGTGTCCAAACAGGAACACTGCTCGGAGGTCAGGACGCGCTACACGCCGCTCCAGAGCTCTACACAGGTAAGAAAGAGCGATAGAACCGATATCGTGTCTGACATTCCTTACTAGGAATTGGTCCTGTTAAATCACACGAGGAGCTTGACCCCATTTAAATTTGGTGTCATTTCAGCCTGGGGTTTCCCGTCGTTTTGGAGCCATACTCGGCATAAAAACGGGGATCAAATCATTTAATAGGTAAGCCAACGAAACTCTATACCCGAGTTATGATCCTGTTAAATTTAGTATGAATTGGGTAAAACTCTAACCGGGAACCCTAATCTTTTCAGAACGGCACCCTGTTCGACATTTTTTGTAATATTGGAACTACAAAATATTGTGACCTCCGAGCCTCAAAAGAACCGGCTTTAGTACTGACATGTAAGTCCTTTTTTAAAATTTTTAAATAATGTCTGTGAAGGATATCCGAGATCCTACCTTAACGAATATGTTAGTTTACCCGACTGGTAATTTGGGGTAGGAGTCGAAAGTATCCACAAGTTGATTATGCTCATTAGTAATCGGTTACGATGTTCTTTTTGATTTTCACAGTTTAGACATAAACTATGAAACCAGATTCATAATCTAGATGACCATTTGTTTAAGCTCTAAACATTGAGATTCCGACTTACGTACAGTAACTCAGTACAATTGATCTAGTTACAGAATCGAGAATCTTACCCTCCATCAGAGACACTTATACCGAGTATCATCGGTCACGGGCCCGGCTGGGTCTGAATTATCACCAGCTGAGCGGTGAGCTTCCTTTCCATTACTTTACAGCCTCACTATTTTTGTGTTTCTTGCCTCATTATCGGGACTATGATACTTAGTGATGAGGTTTTTCCCTTTTTGTTCCTGTTCTTTTCTCATGTTTGAATATACAGTCCTTCTGACTTTGACACAGCCATCTAGGTATGTGCCCTTTCTGTGCATTGAGTCACAGTGTTCACTACTGCACACAACTCACTAAGCATGTGGTATGAATGAGTCGTACACGGATAGAACACTTTTCCGCTACGACAATTATGACGTTATATATCTTTCGTCTCAGGAACGATATTCAGGTTCCATCAACGTGTCAGCACAAACTCACCAGTCACCAGCACGTCGACTAATGACATCGGCAATCGACACACTGTCGACACAAATGTGTTGTGGTGGCACTGAGACGATAAATAGGTGAATCACTGTACGTTAACTGCAGTAGAAGCTAAAAATAAGTATGTACAGACCATACATCGAGGTCTTATTGTAACTGTATCCATGCAAGACACATGCTCTATTGTCAATTATCTGTTTGTTTCAGCCTGAGGAATCGCGAGTGCGATGAAACACGTGTCGGTTGGCTGTATACTTCATTAAAGACTCCACGAGTTACCCTTCATTGGAGATCTGTTGAAATACTTCTGTCATTTATGTTGCTAAAGTTTTGTTGCATTGTTACTTAACAATCTAATTACTATGTTTTGAGTGCATCGGCAACCCAGTCAGATATTGGTGGTTGGATTAGAGGCCCTGCTTCCTGCTGGGTGGCGGACAGGGAGGCTGACTGCTGGCCTTGTAAAGGAGACTCCTCGCAGATGCAAGAGCTGCGGCTGCACCGCCGGACTCTGGACTGGCATAGAAAATACTACTGAGCCCTGTGCACGTTATGCTGCAGACCACTGGTACTGGTGGGAATTTGTGTGGGGGTAGGCATTTGTGGTAGGAACACGGAGAAGCCCCTGTTGTCCTGGACTAGGTGAGTGCACTAGGTAGCCAAAGCGGGGGTTCCCTGGCGACAGTAGCCCGTGGCAGTTGTTGCAGAGCACTGCCCAGGGGACTGGGGGGGCGGAGGTGGGAGTAGAGGGGCTTCCTGGCCTGAGAGGGTAGTGAGACACATGTGTCTGGCTCGGATTTGTGCCCCGGTGCTTGAACAGAAGATAAACTTTCTTGATAGATGTAAATCTGGTGAGGGCGGATTTGAGGAAGGTGGCAGACAAGTTCACTACTGCAGAGAGTGCCATAGTGGATCTTGAGGGGGAGGTCTCCAGTCTCAAACGAAAGATGGCCAATATGAACACAGTCACCAGCGGATCAGAGAAAAAGGTAGAGGATGTCAAGGGACAAGTTCATTGCAGCAATGTTTGAGTGTTTGGGCTGCCTGAGAGAGTGCAGAGACATTCCTGGAGGACAGGGTGAGACTGGTCCGTCAAAGGGGCTTGTCAGAGTTCTTTGTTGTGGAACGGGTAAACAGAGTGTTGGTGCGCCCCACCACTGGGTTCCTCCATGAGAGCCATCCTTGCAATGATATTGAACTATCAAGACAGATACTGTATTTTGAGAGTGGCAAGGGAACTGTTGATGCCCATGTTCAAGAACTGTAACATTGATATCTACTCGGACTATACCAAGAAAGTGCAGGAGCAGTGAAAATCTTTTCTGGCAGAAATTGAGAGCCATGCAACTGAAGTACATGCTCCTATATCTTTTCAAAGTGAGAGTAATTTCCCAAGGCTGGGCAACTTTTTCCAGTGCCCTCTGGAGGTATGGGAATGGCTGGAAATGTGGGACACGATGGTGCTGTCTTGCTCTGTAAGGAAGCCTGGTGCAGGTCCCCAAGCTTGACCCACACATGAGCAATCCCAAGACAGGCTTGCAGGAGCAGACCCTTCAAATGCCCACCAAATGACTATCCGGGTAGATGTTACTACACAGACCGAGAGAGTACTGTAGTTGAGATAGCCTGGTGGGGGAACAGTGTCCTTGCCCAGAGATGGGTTGAAGCCTGCTGAACAAGACCCTGCTGATGACTATGTCCTGGATAGTTGGGCATGGACATACTGCCAAACTGAACCTGCTGTCTATGTTGGTCTATATTTTTTTGGGCTCTATGCATATGTTGATTCGCAGGCCTGGTGGCATGATGCACATTCAAGAGATCTGAGTAATGTTGCCTGCCGGATGGGTGAAGGTATGCGGTTGCTCCACAGTGAACGGTAGATATGGCAAGATGACCTCAGATATGTGAGAGGCATGGTGGGTACTGACATTACAATTCTATTTTGTGCATATGTGTTGTGAACGGGCTGGGAGAATGTAAATGTAAATGTTGTATACTTGTAAAGCGCACAGCTGCCCGCACCGCGGGCGTCCCGGCGCTGTATACCGCTGGGGAACCCATCCTGGCTTTCCCTGTGAGATGGTCCCTTCTGGGCACCCCCAAGGTGAGACCAGGCATCTCCTGCGTTGAAGGGGCCGTTGTGAAGATTAAGCAAGCTATTGCCCAGAGTTGCAGAGTGGAACCCAAGGTTAGAGTAGGCGCCGAGGCGAGAATTATCAGGCCCGTGGACATTTTGACCCAAGACCCTGCCGCGTTGGGAATCGAACCCTGGTCCCGGGCCGATCTCAGCTTCCGGGTCTGCCGCCTCTAACCATTGAGCCACACTTCTCCACAGAAGGATGAGTGGGACCTGTTGGACAGACTGGGATGAAGTGCGGGTCCTGGAACTTGAATAGGGTGGGATTACGTAGACCTGTTGTTGCACTATGGTCTGTGGGTGGGGGGTGCTTGATGTTTTTTGTTGTCAGTTGTTGAACAATATAACGCCATGAGGAGGGCTAGTCATAATGAGGGGGGAATGTAAGAGGACAGGGAGAATCAGGTGCAAAATGATGGGGCAGAGGCATTTTTTCCATTCGGGCTCATTCCTACATAAACATTTACATTAAAACAAATCAAATAGATCGATTTATTGAAGTCTGGGCTGTCTATTTCAAGCTGCTTGCCCTGCCTTGCTTTGAAGCAGGAGATGGAAGCCAGGCAGTAAATCAACTTTCTGAATTTGCGATGCAAGACTCAGGGCTTTCAGTTTTAAAGCCCTTCATTACAAAAGGGGGGTTTTGTTCCTTTCTGTGGTTCCTAAATTGAAGCACGAAGTGCTTACTAAGATTAGACACCAAAACCTTTTTTCCTCAGTGACATGTACCCTAGTCTGTCCCAAAATTATTATATAAACATATTTTTCTTAAAATTCATATTTATCAAAAGCTTACGATAACAGCATGAAGTTAATAACAGTTTTACATATAAGCAGTATATAAAAACATAATCACATTACATTCGGGTTCAAAACATAAAACAATAATTAAAAGTAGCAAGAACCACAGAAAGGAACAAAACCCCCCTTTTGTTGTGATATTTCCCAGTCCTTTCTGGGTTTGTTTGGGAAAACTCTCTCCTTTTTTCAATTAAAGCCCTTCATTGCCATTGTGGTCTATGGTTGTATGATTTTGATTTGATTAATTTTGATTTGAGATCTATAAAGAGCAGCAATTACCCTAAGGCATCATAGCGCTAGAGCCAAGCCATCCATCCACAGGAAATAGAAAGAGACAGAAACTCCAGCTATATGCTAGACCACGAAAAGCCAGGTTTTAAGAGCTTTTCTGAAAGGGAGCAGAAGGGGGATAGATCTGAGAGCAAGGGGTAGGGAATTCCAGAGCTTGCTTGCTGCCACCGAGAATGCTCCATACCCCCATTGCTTCTTCTTAGTCTTGGTACAACCAGTTGATTTGGAGCAGAGAACTCAAGGGTCTGTTGGGAGAGTGTCACTTGAACATAGTCTTCAACCTTCACGGGTAGGAAGCATGCAGCGATTTATGAACCATACAAAGTGATTTGAAGCAAATGCGTTGTTCAATGGGGAGCCAATGCAGGTACTCCAGTCCCTTCCTGGAAGACTGTTTCCCGGGAATGTCAAGAATGAGTCTATGCAATCTGTAGGCCAGTAATGCAATCAGCGGTATGGTTTCAGGCGTCTTAGACTTCGTACCTGCGCTATTTCAGAAGTCGGTCATGCAAAGGTATGGATCCCACCCTTTTGTCATACGTGAGAGTGGATGCAAACACGTTTGATCTAGTGCCTTGTTCTCTGTAATGGTAAGTGTTTGCAATCTAATGTTTTGTTATGTATATTGCGCTGAGACCCCTCCTCAAGCTAACCTCTCCCACTGTAACACCCCCAGGCCCTAGCTGCAGGTTGCTGGCTCCGTTAGATGTGGAGCTGCAGTATTTGTTCCCCCGTGAAATGGACCCACATAACAAGCAGGGTTCTTATTCCTTACGAAGTTGATCCATATATCCGAGTCCAGCAAGGTGAGAAATACGTGCTCACAGTGGACAGTTCTCTGATGTATGACATTAAAACTGGCTGTATCTTCATGCCCCTAAGTTAACACTGATGCCAAAAAACATGGATTGACTTGCAAACGATGAATGTTAAAAATGTTAAGGTAACGCATTTTAGAAATTTAGTTCTGCTCTTATTTCACATGCTTTACTTAAGCTTGCATTCCAAAAGAGTTAGCTATTTTATAATTTTGTTTTTTTCTATTTGTTTCTGTGCATACTTTGAGGCTTGAGCAATGCCAGGTATCTATGAGGGGCTTTGACTGAGCGTGCAGGCACTAAGGCTGAAGCCATAGTGCGTGTCAGTGGGTTGGCCTCTCGCAGACCACACAGAACAATGTAATTGTATTTCATTTGCAACTGAAATCCAGTGGATATGTGTATGAAGGGGGTACACAGATGTCAAAATATTTGCAAGGCAAAAGTAAGAATATTTAAAGTGCTTACATTTGAGAGAGTGCAGTGCACTTTAGGGGGGCGGTGAAGTGACAGAGATGTGAGGAAGTGCATTCGGGGAAGAGTGAAAAGCGGATGCTCAAGAGGAAAGAGAGATGGTTGAAGATGTGCAGATGGATAACATATGCAGAAAAAAGAGGATACATATCTAACGTAAAGCACACATAACTGAAAGCCAAACCACCTTTCACAGGCTATTTAATTCACAGACTCACAGTTTCAGAATGTTAACATTTCTAATGTTTATTATCTATAACAAATCATTGTTGTTACTCATTTGTCTTAAACAGCTAACACTTATTGACAAAGCCAATCATACTGACAGGCTTTAGGTGTATGTAAATTGTTGTATCATTTATCTGGATACAATTACTTCTCAGAGAGAAACCAAAATACCGGTCAGGTGGCACACAATGGGAATCACAGACATTTATTTGACATGTTCTTTTATTGAGAGCCCCCACTTTTTTATTCCCATTTAAAGACCTCTCTGCACATATTTCTATATGACTGGTTGAAGCCAGCAGATGTGGGTGCTTCTCGAAGTCTGGTTAGAGCATATTTTTCCAAAGTTAATGCTGCATGCAGTGTAAGACACTGGGTAAGCATACATTTTAAAGGGCTAAAGTTGTCATGCTGTACAATTTACTCCTTACAGTAACTGTTGAACAAGTTAATGCAGTAAGATATTGGGCACTTTTTAATGTGTTTAATATTTCAAAATTATACGTTCCCACTGCTTTATAAGCCTTGCTTTATGGCTACTATTTGCCAATCTTTTTTAAATTTCTTTCTCTGGAGAGGTACTCACTCTGGACTCCAGGTTTGTCCATTGAATTTGTGTGGGTTTGCCGGATTTTGTTGTCCTCCATATCTTGAGCAATCTACAGGTGTGTCTGGACTCATGAAGGACAGGAGTGAACCAGCTAGTTTTCTTGGAGTATTGCTTGCCAGGGACTTTCTTGAGGGGCGCCAGAGTGTCAGAGCAATTGGAGAACCATTGGCGGAAGTTACGTGCTGAGGTGTTGGCATATGTGGATGTCAGCGGTAGGGTTGTGCTGAGGGAGGTGATGAGATGTTCTTCAGTGACATTGTTCCAGCTTCTGTGGTGGAGGAGTTGGGCGCGGTGGTGTACAGTGGGCTTAGTGAAAGCAAAATGGACGCAGTGGTGGTCGGTCCAGAGAAGTGTGGCTGAAGGTGATGTTAACAGTGGCGCAGAAGACAGGGGTAAGTTTGTGTTCTGCTGAGTGGGTTGGAGAGGTGACTAGCTGCTTGAGTCTTATGCTGGAGAGGGTCTCCACAAGGGATGTGGTGTTCTGGTCGTTGGGGTAGTCCAGGTGAAAATTGAGGTTGCTTTGTAGGATGTAGTTGATGGATGCGAGAACTTGGGGTATGATGAAGTTGATGATGGCATCGGTGAAGGGCCCTGTAACAAAAACGGCCCCCTGGGCCCAAAATCGGCCCCCACCCATGCGGCCGACCGGGGGATTGCCCGGTGTCCGCAACGGCCAGTCCGGGCCTGTCCTGAACGAAACCACTTAGTAGTGCAAAAGGAGGACATGAAATATTCCAAGACCAAGTTGTCACAGTTAGAAAAATAGAAATGTAATTTTATGGTGACATAAGTTGACAATTTGGGACATCTCATTTCCGCTGAGGACATTAAGCCAAACACAGACTTAATAGAAGTGTTAAAAACAGCCCAACTCCCAGGGATAAAGACTAATTACAGTCTTTTCCAGGGTGGTGCGAGTAGTATTCTCACTTTGTGGAATATTTAATTGAATGGTGCAATCATTTGCAGTTCATGCTTATAGAGATGATTCTAAGTCTGTTGATGCCAGTGGTGTGGGCACAGGAGAAGTTCAGACCGTCATAAGTGCCGATGTTGACAATTAAATGACAGTATTGAGCACCGGAAACCGCCGGCTCAAATTAAGCACTGCTCTAAACAGCTCATTACAAATGTTTGTGTGCTTCTGATTGCATGTGGGAGAAGTGGAGAAAATAAAAGGAATCACATGCAGAAGGACAGATTTACAAGTTGGCAATGCAAGAGAGTTGAGTGTGAGGAATGCAGTTCGAGGAATTTCATAAGAGATATCAGGAGAAAAATAACATATGTCTAATGCAGAGAGAGGTAATGAAGAAGAAATTTGAAGAGAAGAAAGATAGTTGTTACTCATTTATCTGGTACTGAATACAAATCAATACTAACACGAATTAGTCAAGTTAAAGGTCCCTAAAGTTAAAGGCTCTGATGTGTTTTAGGTTGTGTGATCGATTTGGACGCATTAACACAAAATACAGACATAGGTGTAGTGCGGTTAGCACTCTAGCAGACGCACGTACGCATCCACGCATCCGCAGGCCAGGCGTGGCCTGCGGGGTCCAATAAAAGAAGGACGCGCGCTCGGGCACGTCACTTCCGACTGAGACGAGTGTGTTGTTTACTGGCTTACGCTCCGCGCTACCACCCCTGCGCACGTGGCCATAGCTGGTCGCTTAGGCCTACCCACACACCCTCACCACATTGGCGACGAAGGAGGGATACCGACCCTCGTTCTTTTCATCGGGTGGTACTACCCGCACCAGCCCGCGGTGCCTACCGCGAGGGCACCGACGTGCCATCCTTCCGGTGTGCCCACATCAGCGACCATCGGAGAAAGGAGTCGATACTGCCTGACGAGGCACACGTGGTGCCAGACGCACGCCGAGGCGTATACAGACACCACAACACCTCAGCCCGTCGACCCACCAGCATTCGGGTACCACCGCCATGGTGGACGAGGCAGCGGCACCAGTCATCAACATCCCGTTCCAGCATGCTGCTGCTGGAGTGCTGCCGCCATTCAGCGAAGCGAGTGACCCATCTACGGCATCACCCCGGTGGAAGGTGTGGCTGGAGAGACTCGAAAACTACTTCGTTGTCACAAGAGAAACGGACGACGCGGTGAAACGGTCACTGCTCCTTCATTATGCTGGGGACGAAGTCTTCCGACTCTTCAAACACCTGCCCAACTCGGCGGGGTAACCACGTATGCTGCTGCAGTCACCGCCCTGAACAACCACTTTGACCCTCAACTGAATGTAGACTTTGAGGTCTTCAAGCTGGGGCAAGCCCGCCAACGTGAGGGCGAATCCATGGATCAATTGCACACTCGGGTCCGGGAACTGGCCAGTTCCACGGACGAAGACCAGCCCAAGGCTATCAGGCGCCAACTAATACAAGGGTGTCGGGACAAAACTCTGAGGGGCCACATCCTAAGAAAACCTGGGATCTCACTAAAGGACATCCTCGTCCTGGCCAGAGCTCATGAACTTTCAGACGCCAGGGCCACGGCCATGGAGCAAGCATTGCATAAAATTCCCGCCAAACCGGAAACGACCAAGAGTGAGCGGGCTGATGCTGTACGATCACGGCCACGTGGCCCAGGAAGAAAGGGAGTCCGGCGAGACGCACCACAGGGCCGGTGTGGATACTGTGGACACGAACCCCATGCGGCCGGAGACTGTCCTGCCCAAGGTCAAGTCTGCGGGAGCTGCGGAATTCCAAATCATTTTGCAGCGGTTTGCCGCAGGAGGAACAAACCCCCAAACTCGCAGAAGTCATGGGCAGCCACCAAAGCGGTTCGCCAACTATCCATAGCAGACTCATCCCCGGGCAGGACAGATAAATTTCTGCCAACATCGCAGGTTGAATCGGACTCAGAGGATGAGGAGGAGGCGTATGTAGTTTCTTTTGCCAGGGAATTAAAGATCAGACGACGGCCACAACCGACCTGCGTGATCCAAGTAGGTGAGAGCGAAGTGAAGGCCGTTATTGACACGGGGGCCACCGTCAACGTTATGGGCCTACAGGAATTCAACAAGCTGCGCCCTCGCCCGGAAGTCTTAAACTCCAAGACCAAGATATTTGCATATGGCGCAGACACCCCACTTCCTCTGAAAGGGAAAATAGTTATACCCATACGGGCCGACGAAGTGGAAGTAACCGCAACAATCCACATCATTGATCGAGAGGCTGACACGCTAATAAGCAGCCACACGGCGGAGGACCTGAAGCTCATTGCCTTTGCCAACCACATACGGAACCATCAGGTAGAAGAACTCCTGGAGCGCTTCCCTGAGCTGTTCAAGGGTCTCGGATGCATCAAATGCGCACCGATAAAGCTCCACATCGACAAAACCGTCACCCCTACCGCCCTCCGCCATCGGAGGATCCCATTTCACCTGCGGCCGCTGGTGGAGAAGGAACTGGCGAAGCTCGAAAGATTGGGGGTCATTGAAAAAGTAACAGGGCCCACCCCGTGGGTGTCGCCCATGGTCATCGTCGAAAAACCCAAGCAGCCGGGCGAGGTCCGGCTATGCATCGATATGAGACTGCCGAACGCTGCAATCAAGTGGGAGAGACACCTGACCCCAACGATGGATGACATCATAGCAGATGTGAATGGCTCGAAGTGGTTTCCCAAGATCGACCTCAATGCGGGATACCACCAACTGCCCCTCGCTGAGGAATGCCGCTTCATAACCACGTTCAGCACCCACCTGGGCCTCCGGAGGTACAAGCGCCTCAACTTCGGAATATCCTCGGCCGCTGAGGTGTTTCAGAACACCATCAGGGAGCTGCTATCTGGACTGCCGGGGGTTCTCAATGTGAGCGACGATATCCTCATCCATTCCGCCACGGCCTCCGAACACTACAAGCACCTGCGTGATGTGCTGAAGAGACTAAGTGCACATGGAGCAACACTCCACAAGGAGAAGTGCCAGTTCTTTCAGCCCTCGATTGAGTTCTTCGGTTATGTATTTAACCAGGAGGGGGTCCAGATTGACCCGCGGAAATCGAAGTCCATCAAAGATGCCCCAGCACCACAATCGCCCACGGAAGTGAGGAGCTTCCTCGGAATGGCCACGTATTGCGGCCGTTTCATCCCAGGCCTGGCCACACGCAGCGAGCCTCTCCGAGCATTGACGAAGGCAGATGCCGCCTGGGCTTGGGGCCCCAAAGAACAAGACGCTTTCCGGAGCATAAAGGAGGCACTTCTAGAGAACGCCACCCTCTCATACTTCGATCCAACCAAGCGGACCGAGGTAATTGTGGATGCCAGCCCCGTAGGGCTTGGGGCAGTTCTGACACAAGAACATGAACCAGGGAAATGGACAGCCTTAGCATTCGCGAGCAAAGCGCTAACTCCCACTGAGGCAAGATATGCTCAGATAGAACGCGAAGCTTTAGCCATTAAATGGGCCTGTGGACACTTTCACCTTTACCTGCACGGACAATCGTTTGTTATGGTCACAGACCATCAACCCTTGGTGCCGCTCTTCAAGGGCACTGCCCCTCATCCACCGCCACGCATCGAAAGATGGGTGATCCAGCTCCAAACATACGATATGGAAGTTATCTACAGGCCTGGAGCCAAAAACCCAGCCGACTACTTATCACGGCATCCATTACCCCGAGAACCGGCAGCTACTGATGAGGAGTGTGACGGCTATGTCCACTGGGTGGCTCTCACATCTTGCCCCCAGTGTATGACTCTAGAGGAAATCAAGGAGGCAGCAGCGGAAGACCACCCCTACATGCAGTCACTGCAAGCGGTGCAAGAAGGGTCCTGGACGGACTACCTCCGACCCCCTACAAATTGGACGGCGGCGGACAAGTCAGCCCTCACAAAGTATTGGCAGATCCGCCATGAGCTCAGCGCCACGGAGGAGGGCATACTATTAAGAGGAACGCGCCTAGTAATACCAAGGCGCCTCAGACATCGGGCCACCCAGCTTGCCCATGGGGGTCACCAAGATGAAGGCGCGCATGCGCGAGAAGGTGTGGTTCCCCGCACTGGAAAGCACCGTGGATGAGTATGTCAAGAACTGCATGTCCTGCCAGTTAACCAGCGACCCGGAACGGCCAGTCCCCATCATCACGGAGGAAGCATGCACGGCTCCGTGGGAAAAGGTTAGTGTGGACTTCGGAAGCTTCCCCGGAGAGGGACATACTCTGGTAGTCATAGACTCTTATTCCAAATACCCCCTTGTGGAGAAAATACCATCCACGGCCTTCGTGCACGTGGGGCCAGCATTAGAAAAGATGTTCTCTTTATTCGGCCTGCCAGATGAACTTAAAAGCGATAATGGCCCACCCTTCCAGGGAGCGGAGTTTGCCACATTCATGACAACGCGAGGCATCACCCATCGGCGCATCACTCCCCAGTGGCCACAAGCTAACGTGGAGGTGGAGAGGTTCATGCGAACACTTAATAAAATGTTTAGGATCGCGGTGGTCGAAGAGGCTGACCCCGAACAGAGACTGCATGAATTCCTAAGAGAATACCGCGGAACGCCCCATTGCACCACACTGAGAAGCCCGTGGTCCTTAATGTTTCAAGGCCAACGTAGGGACTTCCTCCCCATGCCGCCGAGGTCAAGGCTGGAAGATAAGGAAACGAAGGAGATGCAGGAGCGCGCGCAAAGACGTCGGTGCACGAACAACATGCGAACGAGCTACCGCCGCAAGGCCACTCCAAGACAGCTACACCGAGGAGACCGGGTTGTTATCAAGAATCGACGCCCAGGGGGAAAGTTTCGGACATTCTATGAACCAGGGCCGTGGACAGTCACCAACACGAAGGGCACTATGGTGACCGCCAACAAAGAAGGAGAAGAAGTGTCAAGGAACTCGTCCTGGTTTAAGATAATCACTCCTGCCGGCAGTGCAAGCGCCGGAGCCCAGGGGGAAACCACCGAAACACCCGGAGCAGCAGCACCAGAAGCGGTGAGCAGTCCTTCAGCAGACGTTGGGGGCCCAGCACCAGAACTTGAAACACCAACCTGCTCCACCCCTGTCCGGAGTCAGGCCCACAACGGAGATCGAGGATCGGGCCGCACACCCCGCTACAGTCTGAGGCCCAACCCTCGGCCCAACCAAAGACTCAATGACTATGTCTGTCAACTAAGTCCCTGAATCCAGCAACCGTGGGGCACGCAAGTACCCCCATTTTATTGCGAACTTGTTCATGAACAGTTTGTTTGAACATTTTGAATTTGTTTAGAGTTGGGTAGAGATGTAGTGCGGTTAGCACTCTAGCAGACGCACGTACGCATCCACGCATCCGCAGGCCAGGCGTGGCCTGCGGGGTCCAATAAAAGAAGGACGCGCGCTCGGGCACGTCACTTCCGACTGAGACGAGTGTGTGGTTTACTGGCTTACGCTCCGCGCTACCACCCCTGCGCACGTGGCCATAGCTGGTCGCTTAGGCCTACCCACACACCCTCACCACAATAGGCACCCAAATTCTGGTGAGGTAAAGCTCTGTGTAAAGCACTGCTCATGTTTTAGGCCATGCTCATAATTACATAGTCCACACCTCTTGTAACGGGGCTATAAAGAAGACAAGCATTTGCAATGCAATCGGTCTCGCCTTTGGGACCTTATATGCATTTAACTATGCAGCACATTAGCCTGGGTGCTGAAACATCTATTGTTCTGTAACATGGAGGGAAAGTAAGCACCAAACTGCGTGACACACCAGGCATGGGAACACATGGAGAGAAATATTGCCTTTCAGCTGGAAATGGTATAGTCCAAAGCTCTTTTTTTAATATAAAAGCAGGGCCCTCAGTGGTCATATCACTGAAAATAAAAGATTTGAAAAAAATATTATTATCTACGGGTGCTCTGTGGAAGACAATTTCTATGGACTGGAATCTAGAGAATGCTAAAGTGATTCTAGTATTTTACTGACCTCTGCTGGTCGTGTTCTATCAAGAAAGTTAAATAGAGGCAGTTGCCAGAAAAATAAAAAAAATAAAGTTCCTCAGCAGACAGCAATTCTGGTATTTTACTGACCTCTGCTGGTCGTTTTCTATCAAGACCGTTAAATAGAGGCAGTTAAAAAGAAAAAAAATCCCTATGCGGAAGCAGACAAGTCCTAGGGCTGATCTCCAGAACCCACAAAGTACATACACATATAAGTATATACTAAAGTATATATACTAAAGTATATCAACCTAAAAAATGAGGTAACAATGGGTGTGTGGGAAGGTAAAAGGATGAGAGACATTTGGAAATTTAGAGTGAGGAAAGCTGATTATGTGGGAGAGGAAAAGTCTGGGAGTGGGGTAAAGAGAATTGTTACATGGTAGGAAGAAGAAGGGAGGGTGAAAAAAAGAAATGGGTGAGATAACATATATAAGACCAGATTTCACTACAGTGGGTTCCTCAACTGAATGGAAGTCAGACCCTCCTAGAAATGCTAGGTTTTAACTTCTTATGTGTTGTGGATGATCCTGGAATATGCTCCTCCCTGCCCACTGATACTCTTCAGTGGTAGCCAGGCAATAAGTATTAACGATAGGAATGTGAGCGGTTGAGTTTGAGAAGGGCAGCTGATGTATTGGTCCCTCTTTGAAGGCCTCATTGGCAGCTGGCAGATACAAAGTAGGTAAGCCTGCTTTTTGTTTGTTTCAAAGACACTAAACCAACACTTGCTGTCCGCACAACATGGGCCAAACAGTCTGCACGCTTAGGCCACATATTGGAAATATTCAACCAACACATAGGTTTCGAACATTCTCACCTTCAGTTTGTGGCCCCAATGCCCAAGCCCAATATCAGCACATGCCACTTGCAGTATCTATGATATAGAAAATCACTCCCTGCATAGACAGCGTGCCATCACTAACGATAATTCTTAAAAAGTCGGAATCCTTATTCACTTCTGTTAATGCAATGAGCGTTCTCTATAACCAAATTCAAATCACTTTATTGAGAGGGCCTTCTTTTGTATGCAGACTGCAGTGCCACTCCCTGCAAATCTTTCCACTGAAAGTGCAGATATCTAAACTCATAAATGCTATAGACATTAGTGAGCAACGGGCTTCTTTCTCCTCATGCAGCGGTTATTCTTTTCTGAAGCACAAGTTACTATTTGTTTAACGATATATCTTTAAGAGACATTAGTTAGTGATAGATTCCTTACCTTAGAATATCCCCAGGCGTCAGACTGGATCCGGAATTTTTTTGCGTAGCAGTACCCTTGCGCGTCGGTAGGCGTCGTCTGCGGCTCCGCATCCGTCGTCAACGTCGTGGGCGCCGTGATGACGTCATTGGAGTACTTAGACGCCGCCTTCGCGTGCTGACCTCAGTTCTTAGCCACAGCTTTTCCGCGTCAGAAACGCAGAGCCATGCTAAAAACCAACACTGGTGCCAATGAAACTAGGGCCCTGAAAGGGGGTGACCTTAACCCTAGATATAGGTTCGCAGAACGGGGAGGATGGGTGGGTCTGTAAGGAATCTATCACTAACTAATGTCTCTTACAGATATATTGTTACACAAGTAGTAACTTATGCATCTGAAAGAGACGTGTTAGTGATAGATTCCTTACCTTAGAATAGATACCCCAGCAATACCAACCCCGGTGGTGGGTCTGCGAACCAATATAACGAGCATTTTCTCAACCATAAGAATAATAAGGAGAGACCTAACAGTAGAGCAACTCACTGCTGATGAACGTAAAAGGCAGAGTGTATGGATGTAAAACATGGACATGATTGTTTGCATTGTTTTTATGTCATCTCTTTACAGAATGAACCCCTGGTGAATTTCTAGGAGCTCGGAGAAACAGTGTAAATCTGTGAGTCTGTAAGAAAAACTTCTGAATAAGTTTTTTTCTTATAAATACACTAAAACTTTTTGTAAAGTTGTTTTTCACATATATATCCTCTGGGTTGGACGTGCCTTAGCGAGCACGGACCGCCCGTGGATTCCACTTCATGGTCCTGATGAAAGCTGAGCGGAAAATAGCAACTAACAGCAGAAACATGCCGACCTTTTTTTAGGACACAGTGGTTTCAAATAAAATCACCATATGGTCCTCACTTGTTTTTAATGTGACCAGCTAACCCGCGAATAAAGTCATTTAAGGGTACTGCTGGGATCTTTTAACATTAGCACGCACTTCACTGAACACACACTGGTTGTTTCACAAAGAACCTGCTCCGCTGCAATCGCAGGCGTCGAAGCACACAGGGGGGACATTCGGTCTCCCTCGTGGGAACCCCATGATGAAGCATGTCACCACTAGGGTGAGTGAGGGTTCTTTTTACAAATAGAGTTCTCTTTTTTTACTTATAGGTTTGTGTCTCTCCCCTTTTTCAGATTTTTTCTGATTTTTCACTTAGTTTTCACACCTATTTCAGAGTGTATTTTGGGCTTTAAAATACACAGTTAGTCACTCTTTAGTTGTTGTAGGGATCTGCGAACCAATAGTCACACCAGAAAGTCCTGGAGGACGCAACGGCCAAAGAAGCTATCTCTCCGGACTTGGCTGTCCAGGCAATAATGTCTTGCAAACGTGTGCAGCGAGGCCCACGTAGCTGCCTGGCAAATGTCCTGCAAGGACACTCCTCGGCTCAAGGCAGTTGTAGTCGCCGTGGCTCGAGTGGAATGAGCCCTCAGCCCAACAGGGGGTTCCTTCTTAGCCAAGGAGTAACACGCCTGGATACACAAGATGATCCACCGCAAGATGGTCCGCTTGTACACCGCCTTTCCCTTCTTAGCGCCCACGTAACCAACAAAGAGTTGGTCATCCACCCGGAACTGGCGTGTGCGATGCAGATAGAAAGAGAGCACACTTTTTGGGTCCAGACGGTGGAGCCGCTCTTCCTCTTTCGAGGGATGCGGAGGCGGAAAGAAGGTGGGCAAGGTAATGGACTACCCGATGTGGAAGGCCGTGACAACCTTGGGCAGGAACGAAGGTCTCGTCCGTAACACAACCTTGTCCGGATGAACAGAGAGGAAATGAGGTTTAGAGGATAAAGCCTGGAGCTCACTCACTCTCCTGGTAGAGGTGATGGCAACCAGGAAAGCAGTTTTCAAAGTAAGAAGGCGAAGAGGACAGTTAGGTCTCGCTCCTGAGGCGGAAGCCGGGAATTAGGACACCTTATCTCTAATTTGTGCTTAATTGATTTTAATACCGCCGTTTTTTAAAATTCACTGATCTGTCCATCTCAGCACAACTGCCCCTTCTTACCTGCCACATTATTTCCTGTTTGCCTGCTTTCCCCCGTGGGACCTATATAGTTTTCTCTGAGCCGATTTAGGGCTTGGTTGATTCACAATCCTCTCACCCCAGGCACAGACAGCGGGCGCCATCTTCGGTGAGGAGGAGGACAGCGTTCTAGTGCCACGGCCGATTTGGGGCCTTGCACTACAAATTGGACGCAGGGAACTGATAGGTAACTCGCTAGATCTCGCTCCTGAGGCGGAAGCCGGGAGTTAGGACACCTTATCTCTAATTTGTGCTTAATTGATTTTAATATCGCCGTTTTTTTTAAATTCACTGATCTGTCCATCTCAGCACAACTGCCCCTTCTTACCTGCCACATTATTTCCTGTTTGCCTACTTTCCCCCCATGGGACCTATATAGTTTTCTCTGAGCCGATTTAGGGCTTGGTTGATTCACGATCCTCTCACCCCCAGGCACAGACAGCGGGCGCCATCTTGGGTGAGGAGGAGGACAGCGGTCTAGTGCCACGGCCGATTTGGGGCCTTGCACTATAAAATGACCGCATTCCCAGTCCGGCAGCGGGAGGGCGCAACCAGAGGCAAGCCCGTCTGTGCCCCTCCATGCCCAGCCGGGCCTCGGGCCAGAACCTATGCCCGATTTTCCTGATGGCCATATCCGTTACACACGGAAGGACCTTCTTCTATTGAGACCCCCTTAAAATACGCTCTGCCACTATGTGCATAAGCAGGAAAACACCTACACTCATTGTAGTCTCTGTAGATCCTATTTGCGAGGATTTAATCCTGACTCTCCAGCCCCCTCGGATGTTCGCATGGCCCTTTTTAATTGTAGGTCCCTTCCCTAAGCACTCTCTGGAGATTAATTTTATGCTACAGGACCACAAATTAGATATATTATTTCTTACGGAAACATGGCTAACCGCTAACTCAGAGGCTGACATTGTTCGTGTTAGGGATTAGGCAGTCTTTTCTCGTTCCGTTGTGTGGTTGTCTGAATGCTCCGGTGTCCTCTTTCTGTTTTTACCCCTCTGGTAGCCTCCGCCCCCTTCTTCCTCTCACTGCTCAAAACAAGGAGCCCGTGCCGGAGATCGGGGCTTGGTTTCTTTCCTTGTTGGATTAGTCTTTGGAGTTCTTAGAACCAGCTGTGGGGATTTCGTCCCGGTGGGCGCGTTCTCACCTTCCTGGCGGCGTCGGCGGTGAGAGCTGAGCGTTGCGGAACGAGGCTTCGTTTCCGCGCTCCGGCCATCTGGAGCCTGCTTCCCCCTTTCCGCGTCAGGAGTGCAACGAGAGGAGATCGCTGCATTTCGAAGCCTTGGACTTCCTGGGACGCTTCGTGTGTTAATCTTGGGCACTTTTGGAACTTTTCCGCGTCCTTCGTGAATACAATTACGGTGTGCACTTCCGGGTTCTTTAGTACCCGTTTCACATCGGTTAGCTTCAGCTGGGATAAGTTTAAGGAGCGTTTTGCTTCGAGCGTATTGAAAACGCGCTGTAGTTTTTGTGGCCACATTTAGAGTACTTTTTTCCTGCATTATCGGCTGATTTGCAAGCATTCCTTATCTAGGGGTTTTTTAAGTCAGATTTATGACTTTTTTCCCCTCTGTTGATTTAAAGGCTCACTTTTGGGAGTTGGTGTTATTTTTTCTTTGGAACTTCACTTCACTCATCTCCCTTAAGGACGTACCATCTATGTCACACAGGAGAGAAGACTTGTCCTAAACTCCTGTGCTGGGAGCACCTAGCTGTGACATAGAAAGAGCTGGGATTTTTCTCTTTCTTTGTTTTGTTTTTCCTACCTTCTTCCTTTGTTCGGTCCGCTGCCACGCGGTTTATCAAGGGCGTGAGGCGGTCCGAATAGGGGTAGAGGAGTGGGGCCATCCTCGCTTCCGTGGTGTGGGTCCAGTTGGGGAGAAATCCAACAGAAAACCAAGCCCACGAACTTTACGCCACCTGAGCGAGAATGGATGAGGATGGGAACGCTTTAGAGGAGAGGGCCCCTACAATGCAGGAATTGATGGGAGCCGTTAATGCTCTTCAACTTAAAGTGCAGGAACTACAACAGGAGAATCAAGGGTTACGACAGGAAATGAGTATAGGTAAAAGTAAGGATCCGGTGTGGGGAATGGGAAAACCCTCCGTAGTTCAGCCTGCCACATTCCACTTTGATAGAGGAGCGAGTGCCGGCACTAGTAATCCCCCTTTGACTGTGAATGTTACTACTCCTACTCTTGTCCCCTTGGCCGTCCCGGAGAGATTTTCTGGAGACTCTAGTAAATATAGCGTCTTCATGAATCAGTGTCATTTACACTTCATTTGTCGCCCTGCTTCATTCCCAAACGACACCTCTAAAGTGGCGTTTGTCATTTCTTATTTGGCAGGGACCGCTGCCTCTTGGGCTGTTCCTTTGGTGGACAATGATGATCCTGTCCTGTATAATTATCGAGCGTTCAAAGAGCAGATGCGTTGTTTGTTTGCGAAACATGCGTTTATGCAGGCCACTGATGCTGAGTTGTTGAAATTGAGACAGGGGAAACAGGATTTATTGACCTATGTGTCTACCTTTAACCGTTTGATATCTGAGACCCATTGGCCCGTGGATAAAAGAACCTCTCTGTTCTATCAAGGGTTGTCAGAAGACTTGAAGGATGTTGTTTCTCAGGTGGTGAATCCCCCGGAAGATTGTGGGGAGTTTATTGATCTTGTAGTGAAATTAAACCATCGTCTATTGGAAAGGAGAGGTGAGAAGAGCCGCTTTCAATTGTCCAGAGTAGTTCCCAGTAGAACTGAAGTTAAGAGTACCGGAGACGGTCGATCAAATGCTGAACCTATGGAGATAGGAGGAGTTAGAGGTCCGCTGTCAGCCGACGAGAAGAGTAGAAGACGTTCCCAGAATCTGTGTCTGTATTGTGGGCAAGGTGGCCATTATGCCCGGGATTGTTCTGTAAAACCGTCATCAATTCCTTCTAAGAAAGTGGTAGCTTGTGTACAACCTCCAGAGGAATTTGCGATAGACAAATTAAATCCATCCTATCAGATTACAGGGATAGTAAAAAGAGTTCCTAAACATTTTATGATAACCGTCTGCTTGGTTATATCCAACAGTCACAGGGCCCCTGTTTCCGCTTTATTGGACTCGGGTGCCACCGGCAATTTTATGGATATTCGGTTGGCTGAACAATTGAAGGTGCCTTGGATCCTGAAGGACCAACCCGAACCTGTGAGGGCCATAGATGGCACTGAGCTGTCTTCGGGTACTATTACTAAACAGACTGAACCCTTGTGTATGATATGTGACAATGGTCATTCTGAATACCTTGGATTTGATTTGATTGATGCCCCTTCTTTTGGAGTTGTCCTGGGGGTGCCATGGTTGCAGTCACACAATCCTAGGATAGATTGGTTTCGAAGAACAGTGACGCTTGATTCGGTCTATTGTTTGAAAGGTTGTTACAAGGTAGCTACTGATTGGGTGACTCCTCTAACCTGTGCTGTGGGTGATGGATTACGGTGTGATGTGCAAAAGATACCCGAGGCTTATGTAGAGTTTGCCGAGGTGTTTGACAAAGGGCGGGCAAGGGATTTGCCTCCCCATCGTTCCTTTGATTGTAGAATAGATTTGGTTCCCGGGGCTACTCTGCCATGTTGTCGCATCTATGCCTTGTCCGAACCAGAAGAACGTCATTTGAAGGAGTACATTGATGAGATGCTAGCCAAGGGATTTATTCGTCCTTCTTCCTCTCCGGCCTCCTCAGCTATCTTTTTCATCCCTAAACGTGAGGGTGGCCTCCGGGCTTGTGTAGATTACAGGGCGCTCAACAAGGGGACTATTAAGAACAAGTATCCTCTTCCCTTGATCCCGGTGTTGTTAGATCAGCTGAAGCATGCGACGGTTTTTACAAAATTGGATCTCCGAGGGGCATACCATCTCATACGAGTCCGTGAAGGCGATGAATGGAAAACTGCCTTCCGGACTAAGTTCGGTCTGTATGAGTATTGTGTCATGCCCTTCGGTTTATGTAATGCTCCGGCTGCTTTTCAGTTCTTCATCAATGAAGTTCTAAGGGAGTATTTGGATTTGAGCGTGATAGTCTATATCGATGATATATTGATTTTTTCCCGTTCTGAGAAAGAACATGTGATTCACGTGCGCCAGGTTTTGCAGACCTTGAAAGATCACCAGTTGTATGTGAGGCCTGAGAAATGCAGTTTCCATACCGACAAAGTAGAATTTTTGGGATTTCTGGTATCGGCTGAGGGTATCAGAATGGATCCCCGCAAGATCGAGGCTATTACTTCATGGCCACCCCCTAAAAGTGTAAAAGAGGTACAGGTGTTGCTTGGGTTCGCTAATTTCTATCGGCGGTTCATTTCCCATTTCTCTGAGATTGTTGCCCCCATGACGGTTTTATTGAGAAAGGGAGTTCCTTTTGTGTGGTCGTATGTGGCGCAGATGTCATTGGATCAATTGATCGAAAGGTTTACTTCCGCCCCTGTACTTGTCCATCCTGACCCAGCCTTGCCCTTTTTTGTGGAAGCGGATGCTTCTTTGGGGGCAGTGGGGGGCGTTTTGTCACAGCGAGATGTAGAGACGGGGTTCATGCATCCTGTAGCTTTCTTTTCAAAGACCTTGTTACCCGCCGAAAGGAACTATACGGTGGCAGAACGGGAATTGTTGGCCATCAAACTCTCCTTTGAGGAGTGGAGACACCATTTGTGGGGGGCTCGCCATACAATTACCATTTACACAGACCATAAGAACCTCGAATTCTTTCGGTCTGCGCGGGCGTTGACTCCTAGGCAGATGAGGTGGGTTTCATTTTTTAATGAATACGATTTCATGATAACGTATCGGCCTGCCGCCCAACAATTGAAATCAGATGCCTTGTCTAGAATACATGTGAAACAGAATGAGTGGGGTACTGATAAGGACCTGGGGTCTTTCATTGCTCCTGAGAAAGTAATAGGCAGTGTTACTTTGGATGACTTTTTGGATTCAGTCAAAGACAAATTGAAAGGCATGGACTTGACCCCTTGGAGTTCTCTTCCTTCCTTTTCCATTCGAGAAGGATTGTTGTATCACGGCCCACAGTTGTTCATTCCTCCTGAGTTGCAGGATATCGTGTTGCAATGGTGTCATTCTTCGGCTTTAGTGGGTCATCCCGGAATTAATAAAACCAGAGAGTTCTGTCTACGTTGGTTTTGGTGGGAATCACTACCTCAGGATGTTCAACAATTTGTGGCTTCTTGTCCTGTGTGTGCTGTGAGTAAACCATCCCACTCCAGTCCTTCTGGCTTGTTACATCCTTTACCAGTTCCCCCTGCACCGTGGCATACCATTAGTATGGATTTCGTTACAGATTTACCTGAGGTGGCAGGGTGTACAGTGATTTTTGTTGTGGTTGATTCCTTCACAAAGATGGCCCACTTTATCCCTTTACCCAAGTTGCCTACTGCGAGAGAAATGGCTCTAGTCTTTGTGTCATCAATAGTAAGGCTTCACGGTTTACCATCTACCATAGTGTCCGATAGGGGAGCGCAGTTTGTTTCCCGTTTCTGGACGGAGTTGTGTGAAGCTTTGCATATGAAGATCTGCTTATCTTCGGCTTATCATCCCCAGACTGATGGCCAGACCGAGAGGATCAACCAAACGATGGAACAGTATCTACGTTGTTTGTTGACCTCTTTGACATGTAATTGGGTGGTAGCTCTTCCTCTTGCGGAATTCGCATATAACAACAGCGTTCATTCCGCAGTGGGGATGTCCCCCTTTTACTGTTCAATGGGGTTCCATCCCAAGGCCATCCCTATCCAACCTACAGGTCTAGTGCCAGCGGTCGATTCCTTAGGTATAGCTTTGGGTAGGATTTGGGGCATAGCTCAGGAACATCTGAAGAAGGCAAAAGAAGACATGAAAAGGCATGCCGACAAACACCGGGTACCTTCCCCCTCCTATGTAGTGGGAGACAGGGTGTGGTTGTCAACGAAGAACTTGAGGTTGGAAGGGTCCCGGAAATTGCAACCACGATATGTGGGTCCTTTTTCTATAGAAAGAGTGATCAATCCTGTGGCTATGAGGTTGGAGTTGCCTGATGAATACGGTATGCATCCGGTATTTCACACCTCATTGTTGAAGCCTTATACACACACCGATCAGACCTTGCCCCCACCCCCTTCAGTACTAGTGGATGGTGAGGAGGAGTACGAGGTTAATGCCATTCTCGATGCTAGGAGAACGAAGGGGAAGTTAATGTACTTGATTGATTGGAAGGGGTATCCTCCTGAGGAACGGTCCTGGGAACCAGCTGCAGGAGTCCATGCCCCCCGTTTGATTAGACTATTTCATCTCCGTCACCCGAATAAACCCCGTCCTGTTGGGAGGCCTTTGAGGGGAGGTACTGTTAGGGATTAGGCAGTCTTTTCTCGTTCCGTTGTGTGGTTGTCTGAATGCTCCGGTGTCCTCTTTCTGTTTTTACCCCTCTGGTAGCCTCCGCCCCCTTCTTCCTCTCACTGCTCAAAACAAGGAGCCCGTGCCGGAGATCGGGGCTTGGTTTCTTTCCTTGTTGGATTAGTCTTTGGAGTTCTTAGAACCAGCTGTGGGGATTTCGTCCCGGTGGGCGCGTTCTCACCTTCCTGGCGGCGTCGGCGGTGAGAGCTGAGCGTTGCGGAACGAGGCTTCGTTTCCGCGCTCCGGCCATCTGGAGCCTGCTTCCCCCTTTCCGCGTCAGGAGTGCAACGAGAGGAGATCGCTGCATTTCGAAGCCTTGGACTTCCTGGGACGCTTCGTGTGTTAATCTTGGGCACTTTTGGAACTTTTCCGCGTCCTTCGTGAATACAATTACGGTGTGCACTTCCGGGTTCTTTAGTACCCGTTTCACATCGGTTAGCTTCAGCTGGGATAAGTTTAAGGAGCGTTTTGCTTCGAGCGTATTGAAAACGCGCTGTAGTTTTTGTGGCCACATTTAGAGTACTTTTTTCCTGCATTATCGGCTGATTTGCAGGCATTCCTTATCTAGGGGTTTTTTAAGTCAGATTTATGACTTTTTTCCCCTCTGTTGATTTAAAGGCTCACTTTTGGGAGTTGGTGTTATTTTTTCTTTGGAACTTCACTTCACTCATCTCCCTTAAGGACGTACCATCTATGTCACACAGGAGAGAAGACTTGTCCTAAACTCCTGTGCTGGGAGCACCTAGCTGTGACATAGAAAGAGCTGGGATTTTTCTCTTTCTTTGTTTTGTTTTTCCTACCTTCTTCCTTTGTTCGGTCCGCTGCCACGCGGTTTATCAAGGGCGTGAGGCGGTCCGAATAGGGGTAGAGGAGTGGGGCCATCCTCGCTTCCGTGGTGTGGGTCCAGTTGGGGAGAAATCCAACAGTTCGGGCTCTCCCCCCAGGGTTTCTAATTCACTCTCAGACTAGGCCTGCTGGTAGAGTGGGTGGACTGGCCATACTTTACAAAGATCACTTCATTTGTAGAGCGAAGGATGGCGGCATTTCGGAGTCTGAAAGCTGCTATTTTTCTTTCCAACTATCTCCTACCATCTCTTTTACAGGCCTTTTAGTGTACCGCCCCCCTGGGAACTCTAGCCACTTTGTTAACTCCCTCTTAGAAACAGTTACAGCCCTGGCGCCATCCTCCACCAATTTCACCATCCTTGGGGATCTCAACCTTCATTTTGATGACCCCCTTGACGCAGTGGCGGAGGACCGCCAACTCGATCTTAGATCATACGAGATGTTACTAGTTAATACGGGCGCTACACATAATAAAGGCCATCTCCTTGACCCGGTTTTCACCAATATTCGGTCACTTCAGGCTAGCTCCCCCTTCCCCCTCCCCTGGTCATACCATTGTTTTGTCCCTTTTTCCTGGCAGGGTGAGTTTCAAATATCACAAACCCCTAGGATTTATACTGTGGAAAGAGCTTGGTCTAAGCTCTCCGTTGAGAACTGGACTCACTTACTCGAACACTCCCTCCCTCCCCAGGATCCGGACCCCGTGACTGCTGATACTAACTTAAATAATTGGCTCACGAGTTCATTAGACCGTATCCTACCAAAAAAAAGAGTAGGGAAAAAGACTGGGAGAGTAGGCTCTGCCCCCTGGTATACTCCTGAGCTCAGAATCCTAAGGAAAGACTGTAAGAAGCTCGAGCATACTTGGAGGAAAGATTGGAGCAATACAAACAAAGATATATACCGTGCTGCTATTAGATCATACAAAATCGCCCTTAGAGAGGCCAAGACAATATTCTTTGACGAAAGAATCAAAAATTCCTCTAATTCCACCAGAGAAATCTATCAGATTATTAAAGAACTACTGATGTTCCCTGAACCCCCTATGTCTCAAGATTCGTCAGGAACTAAGTGCGATGAATTTGCAAACTATTTTGACTTAAAAATCAAAAATATCTTAACTACCCTGCCTCAACCGGTCACCCATGCTAACATCGACAGCCTGCTCCCGGCCGTTGACCCTCAGCTTAACTCTTTTAATCCAGTCTCAGGTGAGGAATTCCTCAAAGTTCTAGCAGCCATGAAAACCGGCTCCCCTATGCAGTTTCTTAAACAGATTGCTACTACCATTGCAACTCCAGCAACTGAGCTCATTAACACATCACTTTCCCAGGTCATTGTTCCGCCCAGTTGGAAAGGGGCCATTGTAAAGGCCCTCTTAAAGAAACCACATCTTGACCCATTGGAGATGGCAAACTTTAGACCCATCTCACTACTCCCAGGACTCAGTAAGATCACGGAAAAACTGGTGAATTTCCAACTTTTCCACTTTCTGGAGTCAAACAAACTTCTGCGGAGCTCTCAAACTGGATTCCGCCCAGGCCAGGGCACAGATACGGCCCTCCTCTCCGTCATCGAGGAGGCAAGGTGCATCTTGGACTCAGGGGGATCAGTGGCAGTGATCCTCCTGGATCTCAGTGCAGCCTTTGACACAGTTAACCACTGTGTCCTGATCCAGCGCCTGGCTGAGGTGGGTGTAAGGGGCTCCGCCCTGGCTTGGTTAACATCTTACCTGAACAACCGCACTTTTCAGGTCTGGGAAGGCAACTCACGATCTGCCTCAATCCCCCTCCAATGTGGCGTGCCTCAGGGCTCTTCTTTAAGCCCCACATTGTTTAATGTGTACATGGCCCCCCTGGAGGATGTGGTTGTCCCGTTTGGGTTTAAAATTGTAAGCTACGCAGACGACACTCAATTGGTCGTCTCACTCTCGCAACTCCATCAATGCCCGGACAACTTTCATTCTTGCCTGACGAAAATACATGCCTGGATGTGTGACTCCTCTCTCAAATTGAATGGGTCAAAAACCGAAATCATGGTACTGGGTCATAAGGGCACCACTCTACCTACAACCATCTGGCCTGCTTGTCTAGGGGATCCCCCCAGCCCAAAAAAAGAAATTAAAAGCTTAGGGGTCTGGTTGGAACAGGACTTCTCGCTTAAAACACAAGCAAAAAAAACAACAGGAATCTGCTTTGGCCTTCTACGGTCTGCTCGTAAAGTTCTTCCCCTTCTTCCCCAGCACTCTAGGAAGCTGTTAGTGCAGGGACTATTTTTGTCCAGACTGGACTACAGTAATGCCATCTTTTTGGGGGCCCAGGAAGCCACCATCAATAAACTTCAACAGACACAAAATGCTGCAGCTAGGCTATTAACGGGTACTTCAGTTAGGATGTCGGCAAAACCCGCACTTAAATCGCTGCATTGGCTCCCCATCCGTGAAAGGATTACGTTTAAATCCTTATGTATCGTCCATAAACTTCTTCAAGGTAAGGGACCCGCTATCATGAAGAGTCTAGTTACACCCAACAAGGCTAATAGGCCCCTGCGCTCTGACAACGAGTGCCTTGCGAGAGTGCCCTCCGAGATCAGGACATGGCCGGACAGGTGCCCTGATGCTGGGCCCACTGAAACTTCAGGTCCCACTGCAGAGCCCGCATCCGCCAACGGGCGTGATGCACCAGAAGGATGCAGGAAGCCATCAGTCCCAGAAGCCGCAGCGTCAACCTGACTGAGACTCGGGATAAAGGCTGAAAGATTGGAATCAGAACCTGTATATCCCGAACCCGCTGTTCGGGTGGGTAAACCTGAAACTGCGCCGAGTCGAGAACCGCTCCGATGAAAAGGAGCTTCTGAGAGGGACACAGGTGTGACTTCAGCACATTGATGGAGAACCCCAGCTTGTGCAAGAGGTCTGCCGTCATCTTGAGGTGGCTGACGACTGTCTGGGGCGAGCCCGCCTTCAACAACCAGTCGTCGAGGTAGGGGAAGACTGAAACCCCTAACCTGCACAGATGAGCTGCGACAACCGCCATCACTTTCGTGAACACCCATGGGGCGCTGGTAAGGCCGAAGGGGAGCACGGTAAACTGAAAGTGCTCGTGTCCTACCGTGAACCGCAGGTAGCGCCGGTGCGCCGGCAGGACGGGGATGTGGAAATAAGCGTCCTGCAAGTCCAACACTGCCATCCAGTCTCCTGGGTCCAGGGCAGCTAACACCTGAGCCAGAGTCAGCATTTTGAACTTCTCCTTCCGGAGGAAGCCGTTGACGTTCCATAGGTCCAAGATAGGGCGTAGACCCTCTTTGCCCTTCTTGGGTACCAGAAAGTAGTGGGGGTAGCAACCACACCCTACTTCTGGCCCAGGAACGCGCTCGATGGCCCCCTTGGCCAAGAGGGCCGAAACTTCCTCCTGCAGAAGCCGCAAATGATCCCCCGATACGCAGTGGTGTTGCTGTGGCATGGCTTGAGGGGGTCGTCTCGAAGGGGAGGGAGTAGCCCCTTCGGACGATTTGCAGCACCCACCTGTACGATGTGACGGTGCGCCTGTGGGAGTGGTGATGGCAAACCCTGCCCCCAACTGGCGTCACATGGGCCTGAAAGCACGGACTAGGAAGGTTTTGAGGCGAATGCTGCAGGGGTAGTTGTGGACTGGCCTCGCCTTGGACCCCGACCACCGCCACAGCGGTTTCCACGCCCGCCACCGCGCTGGATGTTAGCCTGTGGCGCGTGGCTGGCGGCACGTGTGGGGGCTCCCCTTCCTTGCCCACGAAAGGAGCGAAAGGCACCCATTTGCTGGCGCAGGGCCGAGAGGTCCAATGACTTGGCCTTAGGCCTGGAGTCCTTAAAGCGCTCAAGCGCATGGTCTGCCTTGTTGCCAAAGAGGCGACGGCCATCGAACGGCATGTCCATAAGTGTGTTTTGGACATCGGCCGAGAAATTGTCGGACCTCAACCAGGCGTGACGACGAATCGCCACCGTCCTTGACATCGCTCTGCCCAGAGAGTCGGTAGTGTCCAGCCCACACCGGATGGAATGCCGTGCTGCATCCCGGCCCTCCACCAGGGCTTGTCCGAGTCTAGCCCGTACCTCCAACGGGCAGAGTGGCAGCACGTCCACGAACGTGTCCCACAGAGAGTGGGTGTTGCGGCCTAAGAGGCACGCAGTATTAAAGGACCGCAATCCCAAACTTAGGGAGGAGAATATCTTTTTACCATAATTCTCGTACCTCTTAGATTCTCGGTCGGGGGGAGCCGACGGGAATGCGGTCTGGAGAATTGGATGCCTGGATAACCAGGCTCTCAGGGGTGGGATGGGTAGACAGAAAGCAAGGGTCACCCGGAGCCGGGCGGTGGCGTCTGGCCACGTTCCTATCCACAGGCTGTCCTGTGGCGGGCCTGGACCAAGTGCCCAGAAGAACGTCTGACAAGGCCTCATTAAACGGCAGCAGAGGCTCGGCCGAGCTTGACTGTGGTTTAAGGACCTCAGTGAGAAGGTAAGTCCTCACGGCCGCGACGGGGAGCTCAAGGCCCAGGGCCTTGGCCGCCCACATCAGCACCACGCTATAAGCAGCCCCTTCCTCCGTAGCCACGCTAGGAGGGGAGACAAAGCTAGTGTCGGGCGAAGTGCCCAGCCCACTGGCCTCCCCAAGCTCTCCTGTCCAGTCCACAGAAGACTGACACTCCAGTGCCAGAGGGGCCTCAGACCCCTCCCAATCCTCCTCATCACCCACAGCCTGGTACTCAGGCTCAAAAGATGGGGCCGGGTCATTGAAATAAAAATCATGGGGCCGGTGCATTGAAATAAAAATCTCCTAGCGGCGTTGAATACGCCAGACCCGAATCGAGGACAGTACCAGGGACGACGTCATCCTGGGACGGCGTCGGAGGCGACACCCGAGGGGCCCGCGTCGGCGAGGTTGTTAAGTCGACGACCCGGATCCGGAACCGGACCCAGTGGGACCCCGCGGCGTCGGGACCGAAGTCGCCGACGGTGCCGAGGCCGAAGCCCCCGGACGGCACCGGTGCCGAAGCAACCGGCCCGCGCGGGGACCCAGTCGGAACCGCTTGGCTCGAAGGTGCCGCGGAACCCAACGGGGGAGCGAGCGCCCTCATGGCCATGAGGAAGTCAGCAATCTCCCCCGGCATTGCGTCCTGCCCAGGGACTGGCGGGTGTGGGGCAGGCCGCGACACCTGTGGCTCCTGCGGAGCCGCGTGGGCGGTGTCGCCCAAACCCCCGGCCGCGTCGCGCGAGCGTCGGGGGGGTGTCAGAAGAGCGATGGTGCCTCTTTGACTTCTTGTGCCTCTTACCTGAGGACTTCGAGCCCGAAGACCGATGACGACTCCTGGAACTGTGGGGGCTCAGGCCCTGCGACCGTTCCTTCGACCTCCTTTCGGACCGGGACCTCGAGCGGCGCAGAGCAGACTACCGAAGCTCGAGTCGCTTGCGGGACCGCTCCCATCTAGCCTTAGTCGTCAAGTCGGAGCAGGCCTTGTCATCGTGGTCCAGGCCCAAACAGTGCAGGCACCGGCGATGGGGGTCGGTAACCGACATCAGTCGGTTACAGTCGGCGCAGGGCTTGAACCCGGGCATCCCTACCGGCACCGTCGGAGTCGATAGACTTCGAAAAATGGATCAAAAAGGATCTCAAAAGGTTAGTCAAAAAGTGACTTGGGTACAACTTTTTCCAGATCTGCGCTAGCTGGCGCGGAAAAAAGAAGAACTGATGTCAGCACGCGGAGGCTGGGTCTAAGTACTCCGACGACGTCATCACGGCGCCCACGACGGACGCGGAGCCGCAGATGACGCCTACCGACGCGCAAGGGTACTGCTACGCAAAAAATTTCGGGATTCAGTCTGACGCCTGGGGATATTCTAAGGTAAGGAATCTATCACTAACGTGTCTCTTTCAGATGAGCTAGTCAGTAACTTATTAAGGGTTTATGGGACACTGTGCAAGATATATTTTGGGGTCCCCTGTTTGAAGGAATTTTGAATTTATTACCGTTTTCGGCTCATTCAAGCATGATGCCAAAGCATATTGAATTACATGTTAAACCTTCAGAAATGGGAGACACAAAAACAGCCAAAGCTCAAGTCGCCTAGTGTCCATCAGGCCAATATTACCACGAAAAATTCCTGAGCAAGCATTTATAAGACCATTTCTTTTTGAGGTTAGATATTGATTTATTGCCATTTCTTTTTGTGTTTGGATCTTTTTTTTTTTAGGTGAGGCCCTACCACCAAAGTGGCAAAATGGCACGGAGGGCAGACTTTTTTGACTTGCGTTTTCAGGGTTACTGACCCATAAAGTAGTGTCCAGTTTTTTTATTTCTCAAAACTACTGAATACATAGCTGGTTGTGGGGATACAGAGGCGTGGTGCAGGAATGTGTATTGACATACCCTAAGCCTAATTCCCACAGTGTAATGACAAACACTGTGCACTAAGACTCTAGAAGTTTACAACATGGAAAATCTGTTGGTGTGCCCACTCAAGACAGAATTCAAGACAGAGGATTGTGGACCTCTTCCCACCTGGTCAAATCAGCCAAAAACCTTTTGTGTTTGAAAAATACCTTAAGATTTGACACCCATGTCAGCTGCACTACCAGCACATGTTTTCTCATTATCAGAAGTTTTAGAATGTTCCTTTCTTACATTCCTGTGGATCTGCGCCAAGCAATCATTATCGCGCTTATCAGTTTAGGATCGGATTACTGCAAATTTCTGTACCTCAACCTCAGAGCTAACTGTGTTAAAAAAATTCAAGCTATCCAGAACGAATCTGCCTAATTTATCCTTTTTAGGTCTCGCCTGAGCCAATGCACTTGCTCATTTCTGGTGAGATTATAGTAAGCGGAAAAGAACAGTCTACCAAAACAGCAGATTAGACACAGTTCATGTGATCTATGCCCGTGCAAAAACCAGCCACATCACACACCACCATTTGTCGGTGCCTCGCATCAGACTTCAAAGGCTGCCGCTCCCCCGGCCGCCGCATCAGACTTCAAAGGAATGCGCTCCTGCTCCCCCACCCCCCCGGCACAGCAATGCTAAGAGCTTGTACTTAGACGGGATGCATTTTGTCTTTTCACTTTGGTCCCCTTTAATATTTGTCAACTATAAATGCTGTTCATTTTGTTACTAAACAACAAATCTCACAGGAACCATAGGGCAACAATATTTTCACTTGTCCATAGTACCACAGAAATGTATGCTAAAGCGCTGTGTTTCTCACTGTTGCTCGAAATGAACTTTTGGACGCTTGCTTACATCTATTTAAATGCATTCTCCCCCAAAAACATATTCTTGAATTAAACTGGAGCTTTTGTGCTACTTATTAGGCACGCCTGCGAAAACAAATGAAAAGACGGCTTTTTTGGGAGCAGTGCGTCCGTGATTAATGAATCGGATGTTTTGTCAAAATACACAACCAAATGTTTTCAATATTATGCAACAGCCCACCATTTGTCTGTGCCTCGACATCAGACTTCAAAGGCTTCCGCTCCCCCGCATCAGACTTCAAAGGAATGCACTCCCGCTCCCCCGCCACAGCAATGCTGAGAGCTTATTCGCATTTTTACCCAGAGCGCGTCACTGTATACTTCGCAGCTCACAGTGCACTTTTGAAATAAGGATTTTGAAAAGTGTTATACCTAATATCTTTATTCCACCTTCTCGCATGTTTACGATATCGTGTCTTTCAATTACCACTTTCGCAGCTGTATCTCACAGTTTATTGATAGCTTGCAGCTCTTATTTTTACTTACAATGTTTTTTTTATTTAACTTTACGCGCCCAAACACGTTCATTGTTTCCTTGCCTTCTTACATTTAGTATGCAACAAAAAACACTCTCTACAAAAACAGCACTTCCGCCCCCCCTTTTCGTTCTGTCATCTTTTTGTGATTTTCATCTTTGTGTGACTGACTACTTGACCTCGTGCATATGAGTTTTTAATGCGTCTGTTATATTTATTTACTTACAATGTTTTTTTTATTTAACTGAACGCGCTCAAACATGTCCATTGTTTCCTTTACTTCTTACATTTTGTATGCAAAAAAAACCACTCTCTCCACAAACAGCACTTCCGTCCCACCTTTTCATTCGCTCATCTCATCACCACCACATCACTCGAGGACAGCACCATATCACTCTGGGACAGCACCACATCACTCTAGGACACCACCACATCACTCTAGGACACCACCACATCACTCTGAGACACCACCACATCACTCTGGGACACCACCACATCACTCTGGGACACCACCACATCACTCTGGGACACCACCACATCACTCTAGGACACCACCACATCACTCTGGGACACCACCACATCACTCTGGGACACCACCACATCACTCTCGGACACCACCTCATCACTCAGGGGCACCACCACATCACTCAGGGGCACCACCACATCACTCAGGGGCACCACCACATCACTCAGGGGCACCACCACATCACTCAGGGGCACCACCACATCATTCAGGGGCACCACTCAGGGGCACCACCACATCACTCATTGGCACCACCACATCACTCAGGGACACCACCACATCACTCAGGGACACCACCACATCACTCAGGGACACAACCACATCACTCACAGACACCACCACATCATTCATAAACACCACCACATCACTCAGGAACACCACCACATCACTTAGGGACACCACCACATCACTCTAGGACACCACCACATCACTCTAGGACACCACCACATCACTCTAGGACACCACCACATCACTCTAGGACGCCACCACATCACTCTAGGACACCACCACAACACTCTAGGACACCACCACATCACTCAGGGGGCACCAGCACATCACTCATGGGCACCACCCCATCACTCAGGGGCACCACCACATCACTCAGGGGCACCACCACATCACTCATGGGCACCACCACATCACTCAGGGGCCCCACCACATCACTCATAGGGCACCACCACACCACTCATGGACACCACCACATCACTTAGGTGCACCACCACATTACTATGGGACACCACCACATTACTATGGGACACCACCACATCACTCTGGGACACCACCACATCACTCTGGGACACCGCCACATCACCCTGGGACACCACCACATCACCCTGGGACACCACCATATCATTTAGGGACACCACCACATCGCTCAGGGACACCACCACATCACTCAGGGACACGACCACATCACTCAGGGACACCACCACATCATTCAGGGACACCACCACATCATTCAGGGACACCACCACATCATTTAGGGACACCGCCACATTACTCAGGGACACCACCACATCACTCAGGGGCACCACCACATCACTCAGGGACACCACCACATCACTCAGGGACACCACCACATCATTCAGGGACACCACCACATCACTCAGGGACACCGCCACATCACCCAGGAACACCATCACATCACTCATGAACACCACCACATCACTCAGGGACAACACCACATCACTCAGGGGCACCACTCAGGGGCACCACCACATCACTCATGGGCACCACCACATCACCCAGGGACACCACCACATCGCTCAAAGACACCACCACATCGCTCAAAGACACCACCACTTCACTCACAGACACCACCACATCACTCATGAACACCACCACATCACTCAGGAACACCACCACATCACTCAGGAACACCACCACATCACTATGGGACACCGCCACATCACTCTGGGACACCACCACATCACTCTGGGACACCACCACATCACTCTGCGACACCACCACATCACTCTGGGACACCACCACCTCACTCTGGGACACTACCACATCACTCTAATAAACCACCACATCACTCAGTCCGACCACATCATCACTCAGCACCACAACAGCATCACTCAGCACCACAACAGCACTGTTCTTGCTTGCTACCAATAAGCATTGCCAGAGCCAATATGACTTTATATTTTATCAAAGCCAAAACATATTAAAATACATTTAAATTACAATACCAATAGCTCACACTTTCCTAATGCAAAAACGATTGCATTGCAAATCTTTACTAGGCACTGCAGTCATTTACGTGAGCCCGTGTAAGATTGTTTTTGTTTTCAATACTAATACAACCTTTAAAGATAATAGAAATACAATTTACTGACAAGTCACTAACACTGCATCCCTCTCACACAGACCACACACAATGCCCCCCTCACACAGACTACACATACTGTCCCCCTCTCACACAAACTACACACACTGCCCCCTCTCACACAAACTACACACACTGCACCCCTCTTACACAGACCACTCATTCTGCCCCCCTCACACACAGACCACACACACTGCCCCATTTCCACACAGACCACACACACTGCCCCCTCTCACACAGAACACATATACTGACCCCTTCTCACACATCGCCCCCATTTCACTGCTTTCTCACACATTACCCACTCACAGTACTTTAGGCCACACACACTCCACATTTACAACCCACGCACACACACACACCACACCCTTAAACACTCACACTGTGCCCTCATACAACTCACCCTCACACACTGCCCTCTTACACACTGCCCCCTAGTTCGTACGATGTCAGTAGGTGCCTTTTCTACATTTTAACTAAAACACTAACGTTACAGGATCAAAGCGTTTCCAAAACGCATCATTAGATTTTTGGTTTTTGATTTGTGTTAATGTCTGTTGGTGCTATGTGTTTTCTGCTTAATTTGGAGTTATTGTATAAATTCAAATTCAAATTCAAATTATCTTTATTCGGTACTTAAAAAGATACCATTAAAGAGCATGAAAAATACATACATACAGTGTTTAAGACAGTTAAAAGAATTTTTTAAAGAAAATTTTCAGATAAAAAGTTCATGTATAAAAGCAGTACATCATTCATTCATTGGGGGTCTCAGACTGGGTTCGGATCAGAATATACAGTTATTTCCCTGGTGTTCCTCAGTCTTATGGCAACTTTGATAAAACTTATGACACATAGCAGAGTGTATGGGTCTGATGCTTTTTGCAAAACAAGGAGGGCTGCTTTGGCATGCTTCAGTTTTTGATTTTTCAGAATCCTAACTAAAAAGTTCTTTCTTGGCTCTGAGTAAAAAGGGCATAATAAAACAAAGTGAAGGGTATCCTGCGGAGACCTAGTGTCGCAGCCGCAGGTACCCTTCGCCTCTACCGTGAGTGTGAAACCTGCAGGAACTGCCAATAGATGGTGAAGTAGATTCAAACGGAACCTAGTCATATAAAATCTTTCCTGCGCATTGTGCATTACCGCTAGGTATGGTTCCATTTTGAAATTTGTAGATACCACTGAGCCATGTGCCACCACCGAGAGTTTTTTGTTTTCAGTGAGGGCCCTCCTTGTTGATGCCCATGCTCTGAATGAGTTTTTGGCCAGTGCTTTATTCTGTGTGGACATCAGCTCTGGGTCAGAGAACAGGTCTTTACAGCCGATACATTCCAAGGTGTCCTTTACATATTTGAGCCATTGAATTTGTTCCCCTTTGTCCCGGCTCAGGCAGTCCATGATAATCTGTCTGCTGAGGCAAGCCTCTGGGTTTGTCCAAATCTTGATCCAGGCCATGATAGGTCGAATCGTGATTTTGTCCTCAATATAGGGCTCGCCCAGTTCCAAGTGAGTTATATGTGCGGGGGTGCTCTGAGGAACCTTAAGTAGTTTTTTGAAGAATTTATTTTCCTCAGCTTGTATCTGCTGTACATAGTTAGTTTTGCAGCCCCACACTTCTGCTCCATATGACACCTTAGCACAGGATACGGCTCTGTATAGATTTAATATCTGTTCCGGGGACCACCTGCCTAGCCTCCTACCGAATGCCATTATAGCACCCGTTGAGGCCACCAATTTGGATGCGTGTTTTTCCACCAGATTCTTGAATTCCAATTTCTCGTCGAAGAGAATGCCTAGGTAGGAAAATGACTTGACTCTTCCCAACTTATGTCTACCTATGCTGTACGAGAAAGTATTTTTTGGGTTCCGGCCTGTGGTCATGACAAAAGACTTTTCCAGGTTTGCTGAAAGGTCCAACGAGTTCATGAAATTTACATACCCATCTGTGAGAAGTTGGCCTGATATGCAGTGCTCACTATTCTAGTGATCACTATGCATCAGTCCAAACGACCCTTATGGTGATTTGTTGTAAGTCAACCTTAGACCAGCTATCCTAGTAGCGTGGATACGAGCAGTCTTCGGGCTAAACTTTAGAGGGCGTGTTAAGCCAGCTGTTATACCATCACATACCCCTTGAACACCAAGTGAAAGGACACCACACAAGTGTTATGAAAATAAACAGTGTATTTATTAGAATCACAACAGCCCTGTACTCTATATGAGGAGAGGGTACTAAGCACACAGCAAAAACTCTTAGGAAAATACTTAAAGTGCACAATCTATACAAATGCCCGAGGGCACGGAAAGTTTAGTGTTCTCGGGCGGACCCGATAAGGTAAGTCGGAAGCAATAGGAACTCGGGACCCTTAGTTAAGGAGGCTATGCGGGCACCGAAATGCCGAAGTTACCTAGCCCAGGGGCTGCGGCTGCATAAGTCTTGTACAGACGTCGGGAGTCCTCGCTGACGAACCAGGAGCCGGAAGGAAGGAGTTGCTGGCCGGCGACCAGTGGAGATAGTTCATAGAGATCCAAGCCTGGATCAGAGATGGATGATACCTGAAAGCAGAGGGGACCAAGTTCGTAACGGTGCACAACGTTTACAACGCGCGCGGTACAACGAAGTACCATTACCACGCAGTTATAACAACGAAAGTTGTTACAACGAATTGCGCTGGGTGGCGCTCAAGGATAATAAATCCTTTAATTTACTATCCCAACACCTTCCCTACTATCCACGGGGACTGGTGTTGGAATAGTAAATTATATTTTTTAAATTTGCGCCCCCCCAACGCAAGTCGTTGTAACGACTTGCGTTGTTACAACCGCGTTGTAATGGTACTTCGTTGTACCGCACGCGTGGTAGTGACATACATCCGTTCGTAACTACTAGCCAGTAGTCAGAGGGTACCAGGAGGGCACCGGATGATCGTCACCTCGACTAGGTGAGTGGGCGACGCCAGGCTCTGCAGTCTCACGGAGGTTGAAGCTGTCGGCGTCGCTGGGCCCAGGATTGGGGCAACAAGCCTTGGCAAATTCAGGGCTACGTGGTGGACCTAAAATGGCGTCTTGTGTGGACCAGGAGGGTCCGGGGTGCTCCTCTCTCAGAAGGGAGCAAAGGCCAGTCTGGAGCAACCAGACCAGCAGCGTTGGTTGTCGGGCGTCGTCGAGAAGGCCACAAGCCAGCGGCTAGTAGTCAGACAACGTGATGAGCAGCAAAAAGCAGAAGGGCCCCACGCAGATCGTGGAGATGCTGGGAGGCTGAACTTCGGTGTTGGAGCTGCTCAGGGTCGGGGCTTCTCGGACCCCAGAGCACTCACCAGGGGATCCCTCGTGGTCGTGCTGGTTCAGAAATCGTGCAGGTTCTGATGATGGCCGGTCCCTCGAGGTCTCGTCGCACCCACGGATCTCAGCTGAGCTGACGATGTGGGTAGAGGTCAGAGGTGCCAGGGAAGCCGGTTCTCGTCGAGCTGGGCAGTCGGATTCCTGAGGAAGGACGTGCAGCAAACCGCAGAGTTCTTAGATGGTGCCTGCGGATGCAGGGTGACTACTCCTTAGTCACAAGGGAGAAATCTTGAGAAGAGTCTTGAGTTTCCTTTCGTAGAAAGTAGTTCTTGATTCCAAGATGATCTAATTTGGAAGGGTCCCCGCTCCTGCCTTTATCCTAAAGAAAGGGGTGGGTACGCGACTAGGTCCTGCCCTAGGGGTGGGACCAGGAAGGGGGGTGGTTACACCCCTCTCCCATGCCGGACTTTCCCCAGGTCAGGGGCTGGGGTGCCCCTGGAACTGGTTCTAGCCGGCAGATGCGTAGTGAGCACCGGGGTGCCACTCCGCAGTCACCTTCCTGTAAAGCCCTGCCTACCCAGGATACACAAAACCCTGTCTGGGATGGTGCGAGCACCGCCCCGGACAGGAAACCCTTTGTCCAAGCTCTCCTCGCTGGAAGGACTCCCAGCAGCAGGAGGTCAGACTCCTGTCTGTGGTGGCAGCATCCATTTTGTGGAGCTGAGGCTTCAGTTAACTTTAACCGGGGTTCACAGTTACGTACATGTCGTGTCCCTCTAGAAGGGTGGAATGCTAACCCCGTCGCCAGCATTGGTGAGGGGTCAGTATCCCAATTCGTATGACACCTTACTCGACATGTCTTGATAACGCGATACCGAAGTTATCAATATGGTACGCGTTATCATGGAACAGCCATTGGGTCTTGGTTCCGCAAGCTGCAACCGGGCTCGGCTCGTGCCAGAGCCCCATTCACACGATTCCACGCACTCTGCCTTCAGGATTGTCAAGGCCTGCCATAGGAGTGGCTGATAGGAATTCGGGTGTCCATTTGAGGGTTAGATATAGGTATACTATATCTAAAGCAAAGGGCGAGTATGCCACGTTGCCCCAGCTGTCGCGCAGCCAGTTGTGTCAGATTTAGATGGCCATCCAGGGGTGGCATAATACATGCTTCAGCCCCTGGTAGGCCCTGGGTACACCGATGCCCTGAGTTACAGGGTCTGATAAGGTGGCCCAGTACCAATTGGAAATGTACCTAAGGTACATGGAATCCATTTTAGAGAGAGAGCAGTAGGCCTGGAGTCCTGATTGGCAGGGCCCCAGGTCAACTAAGTCGGAACACCAGCAAAACACCAGGCAAAAAGTCGGGGGTAACCATAGTCAGGTATCTACCTTCCTACACAACCCCCCCCAAACGAAAGGAGATAAGGCTATCCTTGTCCAGGTAAGCCTATATTGCCTGAGTGGCCATATGAGGTGGTACATGCACTGGCATGGTTACCCCCTGTATCATGGTCCACTAAGCAACCCCTCACCCTAAGGGTATCTGAGGGTCTCCACCATAGGGAATCACTACCTGTGGTGTGCTTTGGCAAAGTAAAAGGCTGGTGTGGGAATGGAGTACTGAAGTGAGACTCCACTACTGTTGGGCTCAACTTCCTCCAATCACTATCCACCATATGTGCCTTTCTTTCCAGTACTGAGTTGTTATAAGCTCTCAGGGTCAACCTCTGGCAACCTAAAGCTGGAGGCTGAGTCCCTCTGTTTGGCTTACTGGAGGGACAGGTCAGGTTTGGGGTTTTTAGGCCCCAGGTTTGGCTGTGCCCAGCAGTGTCCAGCTGTGGGAGTTCCCTAACTAAGTTTAAGGGGGATCCCTCAGGAGTTTGTTTTATTTTCACTTGGCTAGGGCTACTAGCTTCAGTGATCCTAATCTGCTGATTGGGAAATTCATTTGGACAGGGGGCCCTTTGGGGTCCACCACTGGCCTCCCTGACCTCTACAGCCCTGGGCTGACTGAGGCAGGGTAGAGAGGGGCAGGTTACCTGCTCCAGACTGGGTCCCACCTGGGAAGGTTCCACTGTCATCAGGGGCTCTGCCAGGCTAGGCCTGACTACCTCTGGGGCAGTTCCTTCACCAGGGGTAGAGTCAGTTCCCTGAGGAGGCTGGCTCTCACCTAGTGTCTGGGAGAGGGAAGACTTTTCTTCCTCCTCAATGCTCTCTGTTTGAGTGGAGTGATCCATTGTTTCAGGCTTCACAACACTATTATCGGTCTGAGTTTGAGCTGTGGCCATCACAACTCCACCAACCTTTTCAGGAAGGGACTCAGTTTGGGTTTGGGCTGTGACCATCACAGCCTTGCCAACATGTTCAGGAAAGGCATCTTTTGGGGATAGGGCTGTGACTGGCACAGCCCTCCTGACCTGTTCAGGGAGGACTTCTGGGACGGGGGCTGTGGCTATCACGGCCCTACTAACCTTACCATGGAGGTTTACCATTTTAAAATGGGTTTCTTGCTCTACCTCAGCCCAGGCTGAGGTCTCTAAATCATTCCCCAGTAGGCAATCTACAGGCAAGTTTGGTGACACTGCCACTCTCTTGTGACCAGTGACACTTCCCCAGCTGAGATTTACCACTGCTATGGGATGATCTCTCTGCACTCCATCAATGTTCACTACCTGGTATGTGGCACCAGGCATCAGTTGCCTTGAGGGGACTAGGCTCTCAGCCACCATGGTGATGCTAGCCCCTGTGTCTCTGTAGGCCTCAACTTTTGAACCATTGATGAGGGGCTCCTGTCTGTACCTGCCCAAAGTGTTGGGACAGGCTGTGAAGTTGGCAAACTGCCTCCCCTCGAGGGAACCTTAGGTGACCCTGACCTTATCCATCTCTCCGCAGAAGGTGAAGAGGAGGATGAGGATCTAGAGCCATCTGAGGACGAGGCAGACAAAGGTCCAGTAGTAGTTAGCCAGCTAACTAGGGACAACTTAAGCCGGCACGAGAATGGTACTAGGAGACCCCTGGGGCCCCTCTCAGGCCAGCTTAACATTGGGAATGGACGAGTTAGGTCTCTGTCTAGAGGCTCTAATAGATCCGTTCGAACCAATGGCTCTCGAGGCTCTTCTCAAAGAGGGATGACATCCCCTCAGAGGAGAGTATACAGGCTAAAGTGAGGGAAGTCAATCTGAGGATTGAAAGGGAAGAACTTGCCCTGGCCAAAGAAAGACTCGCCTTTGAAAGAGAGCAAGAATTGAGTGGGACCAACCCCACTGGTGGCAGCATTCCCCCAAGGGAAAACAGGAGTTTAGACACTAGGCACCTGAGTAAGATAGTGCCCCCCTTTACGCAAGGGGACGATATCCACAAATGGATTACTGCTTTGGAGAGGGCCTGCACTGTACAGTGCATCCCCCAGAGTCAGTGGGCAGCTATCTTGTGGCTCTCCTTTGAAGGTAAAGGTAGAGATAAGCTCCTCACTACTAGAGCTGAGGATGCTAACAATTACCAAGTCCTGAAGAATACACTGGTTGAAGGGTTTGGTTTAACCACTGAACAGTACAGGTTGATGTTCAGAGATACCCCGAAAACCCAGTCTCAGGATTGGACTGACTTTGTTGATTGTGCCACTAAGGCTTTTGAAGGCTGGCTACTGGGAAGTAAGGTTACTGATTTTAAAGGATTATACAATCTAATTATGAGAGAGCAAATCTTAAGTAATTGTCAGAACCAGTTATTACACCAACACCTGGTAGACTCTGATCTGACCTCTCCACAAGAATTGGGTAAGAGGGCAGACAAATGGGTCAGAACCAGGGTCAAGCCTAAGAACCAGGGTGGTGACCAAAAGAAGGAATCAACCAAGCCTCAAGAAAAGGGTGGATCCCACTTCTGACACCATGTGTAGGAAGGTAGATACCTGACTATGGTTACCCCCGACTTTTTGCCTGGTGTTTTGCTGGTTTTCCGACTTAGTTGACCTGGGGCCCTGCCAATCAGGACCCCAGGCCTACTGCTCTCTCTCTAAAATGGATTCCATGTACCTTAGGCACATTTCCAATTGGTACTGGGCCATCTTATCAGACCCTGTAACTCAGGGCATCGGTGTACCCAGGGCCTACCAGGGGCTGAAGCATGTATTATGCCACCCCTGGATGGCCATCTAAATCTGACACAACTGGCTGCGCGACAGCTGGGGCAACGTGGCGTACTCGCCCTTTGCTTTAGATATAGTATACCTATATCTAACCCTCAAACGGACACCCGAATTCCTATCAGCCACTCCTATGGCAGGCCTTGACAATCCTGAAGGCAGAGTGCGTGGAATCGTGTGAATGGGGCTCTGGCACGAGCCGAGCCCGGTTGCAGCTTGCGGAACCAAGACCCAATGGCTGTTCCATGATAACGCGTACCATATTGATAACTTCGGTATCGCGTTATCAAGACATGTCGAGTAAGGTGTCATACGAATTGGGATACTGACCCCTCACCAATGCTGGCGACGGGGTTAGCATTCCACCCTTCTAGAGGGACACGACATGTACGTAACTGTGAACCCCGGTTAAAGTTAACTGAAGCCTCAGCTCCACAAAATGGATGCTGCCACCACAGACAGGAGTCTGACCTCCTGCTGCTGGGAGTCCTTCCAGCGAGGAGAGCTTGGACAAAGGGTTTCCTGTCCGGGGCGGTGCTCGCACCATCCCAGACAGGGTTTTGTGTATCCTGGGTAGGCAGGGCTTTACAGGAAGGTGACTGCGGAGTGGCACCCCGGTGCTCACTACGCATCTGCCGGCTAGAACCAGTTCCAGGGGCACCCCAGCCCCTGACCTGGGGAAAGTCCGGCATGGGAGAGGGGAGTAACCACCCCCCTTCCTGGTCCCACCCCTAGGGCAGGACCTAGTCGCGTACCCACCCCTTTCTTTAGGATAAAGGCAGGAGCGGGGACCCTTCCAAATTAGATCATCTTGGAATCAAGAACTACTTTCTACGAAAGGAAACTCAAGACTCTTCTCAAGATTTCTCCCTTGTGACTAAGGAGTAGTCACCCTGCATCCGCAGGCACCATCTAAGAACTCTGCGGTTTGCTGCACGTCCTTCCTCAGGAATCCGACTGCCCAGCTCGACGAGAACCGGCTTCCCTGGCACCTCTGACCTCTACCCACATCGTCAGCTCAGCTGAGATCCGTGGGTGCGACGAGACCTCGAGGGACCGGCCATCATCAGAACCTGCACGATTTCTGAACCAGCACGACCACCGAGGGATCCCCTGGTGAGTGCTCTGGGGTCCGAGAAGCCCCGACCCTGAGCAGCTCCAACACCGAAGTTCAGCCTCCCAGCATCTCCACGATCTGCGTGAGGCCCTTCTGCTTTTTGCTGCTCATCACGTTGTCTGACTACTAGCCGCTGGCTTGTGGCCTTCTCGACGACGCCCGACAACCAACGCTGCTGGTCTGGTTGCTCCAGACTGGCCTTTGCTCCCTTCTGAGAGAGGAGCACCCCGGACCGTCCTGGTCCACACAAGACGCCATTTTAGGTCCACCACGTGGCCCTGAATTTGCCAAGGCTTGTTGCCCCAATCCTGGGCCCAGCGACGCGGACAGCTTCAACCTCCGTGAGTCTGCAGAGCCTGGCGTCGCCCACTCACCTAGTCGAGGTGACGATCATCCGGTGCCCTCCTGGTACCCTCTGACTACTGGCTAGTAGTTACGAACTTGGTCCCCTCTGCTTTCAGGTATCATCCATCTCTGATCCAGGCTTGGATCTCTACGAACTATCTCCACTGGTCGCCGGCCAGCAACTCCTTCCTTCTGGCTCCTGGTTCGTCAGCGAGGACTCCCGACGTCTGTACAAGACTTATGCAGCCGCAGCCCCTGGGCTAGGTAACTTCGGCATTTCGGTGCCCGCATAGCCTCCTTAACTAAGGGTCCCGAGTTCCTATCGCTTCCGACTTACCTTATCGGGTCCGCCCGAGAACACTAAACTCTCCGTGCCCTCGGGGTGGGACCAGGAAGGGGGGTGGTTACACCCCTCTCCCATGCCGGACTTTCCCCAGGTCAGGGGGTGGGGTGCCCCTGGAACTGGTTCTAGCCGGCAGATGCGTAGTGAGCACCGGGGTGCCACTCCGCAGTCACCTTCCTGTAAAGCCCTGCCTACCCAGGATACACAAAACCCTGTCTGGGATGGTGCGAGCACCGCCCCGGACAGGAAACCCTTTGTCCAAGCTCTCCTCGCTGGAAGGACTCCCAGCAGCAGGAGGTCAGACTCGTGTCTGTGGTGGCAGCATCCATTTTGTGGAGCTGAGGCTTCAGTTAACTTTAACCGGGGTTCACAGTTACGTACATGTTGTGTCCCTCGAGAAGGGTGGAATGCTAACCCCGTCGCCAGCATTGGTGAGGGGTCAGTATCCCGATTCGTATGACACCTTACTCGACATGTCTTGATAATGCGATACCGAAGTTATCAATATGGTACGCGTTATCATGGAACAGCCATTGGGTCTTGGTTCCGCAAGCTGCAACCGGGCTCGGCTCGTGCCAGAGCCCCATTCACACGATTCCACGGACTCTGCCTTCAGGATTGTCAAGGCCTGCCATAGGAGTGGCTGATAGGAATTCGGGTGTCCATTTGCGGGTTAGATATAGGTATACTATATCTAAAGCAAAGGGCGAGTACGCCACGTTGCCCCAGCTGTCGCGCAGCCAGTTGTGTCAGATTTAGATGGCCATCCAGGGGTGGCATAATACATGCTTCAGCCCCTGGTAGGCCCTGGGTACAACGATGCCCTGAGTTACAGGGTCTGATAAGGTGGCTCAGTACCAATTAGAAATGTACCTAAGGTACATGGAATCCATTTTAGAGAGAGAGCAGTAGGCCTGGGGTCCTGATTGGCAGGGCCCCAGGTCAACTAAGTCGGAAAACCAGCAAAACACCAGGCAAAAAGTCAGGGGTAACCATAGTCAGGTATCTACCTTCCTACACCATCAATTAGCTTTTGTAGCCCGAGTGGGGTGCGGGCTAGCAGCACCGCATCGTCCGCATATAGGAGGACGGGTACCGGACGCTGGTCAATCTTGGGGCAATCCACTCCCAACTTCATAAGTTCTTTATCCAGGTTGTTTATATACAAAGCGAATAGGAAAGGCGCTAAAATGCAGCCCTGCCGCACACCACTTGTGCAGGGAAATGGTTCGGTCTTCATCCCTTCGTTATTGTAGCGAACTGTAGCCGTGGTCTCCCAGTGTAATGCCTTCAGAGTATCTACTAGCTCGTAATCCACCCCCAGAGAGATCATCAGGGCCCATAGGTTCTGTCTATTAACGCGATCAAAGGCCGCTGAGAGATCCATAAACCCCATATGGATAGTCCCCTTAGCTGCAATAGTGATTTGGCTGTAAGGAGATATAGGTTTAAACATTGATCTGTTGTGGATCTCCCTTCTCTGAATCCATACTGTACATCAGTTAAAATATGGTGGTCCTCTGCCCAGGCTTGTAGGCGGTTTAAAATTACACGTCCTAGAACTTTGGCCGTAACATCTATCAGGAAAATAGGACGATAACATTGGGGGTCGTCCCGGCTGCCCTTCTTATAGATTGGAACAATGGTTGCGGAGGACCAAGAGCGAGGCAGTCCTGCCACTACTGCCTCGTTCAAAACCCTGGTGAGAACGGGTGCCCATAATTCAATGTTACTTAAATAAAGGTCGGGAGGAATGCCGTTGGGGCCGGGCGCTTTATTTTTTGACAGCCCTTGAATAGCTGATTTTGTTTCTCCTAGCGAGAACTTTAAACCTACAGGTGTTGTTGGTTTTGCCCCTTTTTCTTGTGGTGTGGTCCCCGTTTGGTTATAGAGACCACAATAGTGATTGCGCCATTGTTCAGGGAGAATAGTATTCACTATGTTTGGCCCTCTTGGGTCTTTAAAACATGGGTAATTTATGATTTTCCAGAAAGCCGACATGTCACCCGCTCTGCTGCTTCCCTTAAGTCCTCCCATGCTCGATTTTGCAGGGATTTCTTGCGCGTTTTCAGGGCTTTTTTATAATTGGATCTGCACCCTGTTATCTTGGCTTTATCCTTCGGTTGGTCAGTGAGGCTTTTTTTTAGATCTTTCAATGCCTTGGTACAGTCGTGGTCAAACCAACGTGGGGTCAGGGACTGTTTGGATCCTGTTCGGGGTGAAGATTTCAGCAGAGTGTCTACGAGTTTGACAATTTCCTCAAAAGCCCTAACCACGAATGGGCCGCCCATGTTTTCGTCCAGGCATATTTGCAATTGTTTTTGACCCTTCGTCACTAGGTCAAGATAGAACTTGTCTCCATTTATCTTGGCCCATTTCAGCCTTCTCCCTTGTGATATCACCTGTTCTATGGCCTCAGGTACACCCACTGCCATTCTGAGATTCATGCATTTAAAATCCAGCTTCAGTGGGTTGTGATCACTGAAGGGGCTGAAAATGATATCAAAGTTTGTGATCCATTTTTTGAGTGTTGGGGACACCATGATGAAGTCTATGTAAGAGTGACAACCTCTTCCTTTGTACGTTGGGTTGGGTTCCCTCTTGTTATCTATCTTTATAAGATCCATTACGGGCAATAAATTATGCCTCTTAGTGAAACTCTCCATCTCCTTTCCTTCGATGGTATGGGCAAAGTGGGGCCCCTTTTCCTCCATACACCGTGACCAATCCTTGTTTATAGGTCTTAGTTTTTCACAAAGATGGCAGTTGAAATCCCCTGCTAAAATGGTGTATGGTGAACCCTTGGCATGATTAGCTGAGGACAAATTTTTAAAATAGTCATCCAGTTCTTTCACAGTTTTATTTCTGTCTCGTGTACCCACTGAGTTATACCAGTTTATCAGTATGATTTTTAGACCTTTGTGCGAAAAGCCAATCGCTTGCATGTTTATAGTGTCACAGTTTAGGTTTGACCAGTGCCCCTGGATGCGAAGGTCCACATATGTAATTAGTCCGCCAATAGCTCTTCCAGATGGTGCTTTTGCTGCAGGGACCCCAAAGCTTTTAAACCCCTCCAATGAAAATTGACTGGGGTCGACAGTCCAGGTCTCCTGGAGACAGATAATATGGAAACTGGTTACAAACTCTCTCCACTCCTTCACGTTATATTTAGCTGCTATCCCTGTGATGTTCCATGATAACATTCTTATGCCTTGCTCAGACTCCGCTTTATGTTTGCCAGCAGCCATGAGGCAGTTGACTGGTGCCTCTCCCGATGCCACTGAGGTGTCCATTTTGTTTGGTAAAGAACCTCCCCTTGACACAGTTTTCTGCCCAGACTTTAGATTGTCATTGGTGTTCGCTACTAGAGGTTCATGGGTAAATACAATGGGAGCACTGCTTAGCTCTGCTAGGGTGGTAGGAGGCGAGCGACCTGGTTTTCGCCTTCCTTTCATAGAGCTGCCCTCGGTCAGACGGGGATTACATTCCCTATTCTGTTGGAGTCAATCAACATTGTCCAAGGTACAGAACCTATTCCAGTGTGCGTGCATTGCGACTATTGGATCATAGAAGGGGGATGCCTGCCAGGGGGTCTGCCAATTTTCTACTCTATGGAACTGCATGGGTTGTGGAGCCCTGTTCACTCGTGCCCTGTTTGTGTATGTTAGTCCATGTTTCGGAGGCAAGGGGTAGAAGTATGATGAAGGTAGAGGGTGTATGTTTGTTTGTGGTCCCAGCGAGGGAGAATTGCATATATGGGTAACTACCGAGGTGTCCCTGAAGTTAATTGCAATAACATCCCCCACCACAGTTTTCGCACCATTTCCTATACATTGCCCCCTTCTTACAGACAATATTTCCCCGGGCATGTGTAAGGGCAATGGTTTGTTGGACCTTAGCCATTGAACGCATGTGTTCCTTAGCTCCCCTTCATGTTCTCTTTTTCCTTCCTTTAGGGGAGGTACTCCTGTTAGCACCACTACATAAGGTAGTGCTTCTGGTGGTAGGTTAATGGAGTGGAACCGCACTCCAGTTTTTACTCTAGGTGCGGCTGTAGGGGAGGTAGTTTTAGGTTGGGTGGGATTCCCTATTTTGGCATTGCTTTCACTGGCCTTAGCTAATGGTGTGGAGCTTTTTCCTTGGTTTTTACTTTCCTGTGGTACTACGTCCTTTGTATTAGTCGTTGGGTGAGTATTAGTTTTTACCGGCGTATTGTTTTGTGGGACTGCATTATTTATTAATTTGCCGGTATTTGTGTAAGATGTTGTCTTTCCCTTGTTTGTCGGCTCTTCAACCCCTAATCCAGTATTATTAGGGTTGCCTAAGGCTATTGTTGATGCTTGGGGCGCCTGTCTAGTTGGTCCTATCACTCTGTTGTTTATCACAGATGTTAATCTATCCAGTTTGGCCATTAAGGGCTTGAGCTGCACCCTGATGGTCTCTTCTAGTTCTGCCTTTAGGTCCGACACCATATTGGCTACCCAGCAGGGTATGCCAGATACGGTGTTAGCCATCGGGGTTATCAGATTATGGTTGGCCTTTGAGTTCTCTTTGCCCCCCTTTTTACTATTCAGTTTGCAAGCACTTTTCTTCCTAGACTTTTGGGCGGGTTTGCCTGGATTTCTAATTTGTGGAGTTGCCCGAGGTGACTGCTCTAAGTTTATAGGATCTGTGACTCCAGCAGTGTTATTTGGTGTATTTGGGATTGGCTGTGCACAGGGGAGCTCTACATAAGAGGAGGTTAATGAAAAACTTACGTCTGGGTTATCTATTAAGGATATCACCTGGCCCTCCTCTGTGTCATGGATAGCTACTGTGGGTGCTAACGAGAGTCGCCTTTCTGTGTTCTCAATAGCTGTTGCCACGACCCCAATAGTCTGTTGCAGCATTTTATCTATCGCTGTTAGAGTTGGGAGAGGCTGCGACAGTGAATTGTCGACTTTCTGTCTAGTATTTGATCTTAACGTGGGCATTTTGCTTGTTTTGGATCCTCTCTTCATGTTTTAGTGTGACGTCCTCTTTAGGGTATGAGCCTGGTGATGACTTGTAGAATTAGGACGAGAAATGGTAGAGTATATAAATCCAAGACCAAACCAATGGGCCCGACAGTACCTTACATGCAGCAGGTCGATGCAGGCCGGCAGATGTTAATGATGTGGCCCAGCCCAGCCTTGTCTGGCCTTGGAGGGCCATAGAGGGCCCGCCCTTTGCCCGGGCTTCGCCCGGCGTCCCGCGAGACGGTGATGGCGCCGTTTATATGCGCCTCCTGGCGCTCAGGGATGACGCTGCCGACGACGCGGACCCCAGTAGGGCTGCTAGGATTTGTAGTCCCGCCACTCGCCGGTCTCCTCTCGGCGGCTCCCGCTCCAGATGGAAAACGAGCAGGGGAGCAGCTGGAGACTGGCGGGCGGGTCCGCGAGGCGTGCTGTTGCTTCTGGCAGGGTTTGTCACTGTGGCTTTTCAGGAGTTCGTGACCCTCAGCATTCACACTGGCATTTCAAAAGGAGTTCCCACTCCCAATGGTGATGGCGCCGTTTATATGCGCCTCCTGGCGCTCAGGGATGACGCTGCCGACGACGCGGACCCCAGTAGGGCTGCTGGGATTTGTAGTCCCGCCCCTCGCCGGTCTCCTCTCGGCGGCTCCCGCTCCAGATGGAAAACGAGCAGGGGAGCAGCTGGAGACTGGCGGGCGCGTCCGCGAGGCGTGCTGTTGCTTCTGGCAGGGTTTGTCACTGTGGCTTTTCAGGAGTTCTTGACCCTCAGCATTCACACGGGCATTTCAAAAGGAGTTCCCACTCCCAATGGTGATGGCGCCGTTTATATGCGCCTCCTGGCGCTCAGGGATGACGCTGCCGATGACGCGGACCCCAGTAGGGCTGCTGGGATTTGTAGTCCCGCCCCTCGCCGGTCTCCTCTTGGCGGCTCCCGCTCCAGATGGAAAACGAGCAGGGGAGCAGCTGGAGACTGGCGGGCGGGTCCGCAAGGCGTGCTGTTGCTTCTGGCAGGGTTTGTCACTGTGGCTTTTCAGGAGTTCGTGACCCTCAGCATTCACACAGGCATTTCAAAAGGAGTTCTTTATTTAACAAATGAACGAAGTGCACATGGACGTTTTGGTCGGAAAATGTGGTGGCGCGCAGGCGCCGCGCTCCTCCTTTGCTGCAACACGCATTTAGCTCACCAGGCTGCACACCCCCTCACTCTCCATATGGTTGCACGCCTTGTCTTTGTTCTCCGCAGCGCATTCTCACAGACTCCTCTCCGCCCACGCATCTCTCCCCTTCCGTGTAGTTCCGCCCCACCTTCTCTTTCTCTCATTTTGTTGTGATTTTTGGCTCTGTCTGACTGACAACTTGACCTCGTGCCTAGGAGTTTTGCATGGGTCGAATATATACTTTTTTTACTTACAATAGGATATTTTTTTATTTAACTTTACGCTCCCAAACATGTTCATTGTTTCCTTTCCTTCTTAAATTTAGTATGCAACAAAAAACAATCTATACACAAACAGCACTTCCATCCCCCCTTTTCTTTCTGTCATCTTTTTGTCCCACATCCTTCTTTAAATCCCTGTTCTCTTCTCTTCACCTGTGCTAATCTGCTGCTCTCTTTCACACACAGCATACTTTAACTCCCTGTTATGTTCTCCGGTGCTGATCTCCTGCTCTCTTCCACCAGGCACCTTCTCTAAATCCCTGTTCTCTTCTGCTGATCTGCTGCTCTCTTCCACCTCGCCTCCTTCTCTAACTCCCTGTTCTATTCTCTTCTCATGTGCTGATCTGCTGCTCTCTTCCACCCCACCTCCTTCTTTACTTCCCTGTTCTCTTCTGCTGTGCTGATCTGCTCCTCTATTCCACCCACCTCCTTCTCTAACTCCCTGTTCTCTTCTTTTCTCCCTCTGCTGATCTGCTGATCTCTTCCACCGACTCCTTCTTTAACTCCCTGTTCTCTTCTGCTGATCTCTTCCACCTTGCATGCTTCTCTAACTCCATGTTCTTTTCTAATGTGCTAATCTTCCGCTCTCTTCCACACCACCTCCTTCTTTAACTCCCTGTTCTCTACTGATGTGCTCACCTGCTCCACTCCCCCACACACCTCCTTCTCTAACTCCCAGTTCTCTTCTCTTCTCCCGTGCTGATCTGCTGCTCTCTTCCACCATGCATCATTCTCTAACTACATGTTCTCTTCTCTTATCCGGTGCAGATCTGCTGCTCTCTTACACCCAGCATACTTCTTTAACTCTCTGTTTTCTTATCCTGTGCTACTATGCTGTTCTCTACAACCTGCCTCTTTCTCTAACTCCCTGTTCTCTTCTCCTGTGCCGATCTGCTGTTCTCTTCCACACCGCCTCCTTCTTTAACTCCATGTTCTCTTATGCTGTGCTGTTATGCTGCTCTCGTCAACACACCTCCTTCTATAACTCCATGTTCTCTTCTCTTCTCCTCTCCAAAGCAGATCTGCTGCTCTCTTCCACACACCTCCTTCTCTACCTCAATGTTCTCTTCTCCTGAGCTGATCTGCTGCTCGCTTCCACCCACCTCCTTCTTTAACTCCCTGTTCTCTTCTCTTCACCTGGGCTAATCTGCTGCTCTCTTCCACCCCACCTCCTTCTTTACCTCCATGTTCTCTTCTGCTGTGCTGATCTGCTCCTCTATTACAGCCACCTCCTTCTCTAACTCCCTGTTCTCTTCTTTTCTCCCTCTGCTGATCTGCTGATCTCTTCCACCCAACTCCTTCTTTAACTCCCTGTTCTCTTCTGCTGATCTGCTGATCTCTTCCACCTTGCATCCTTCTCTAACTCCATGTTCTTTTCTAATGTGCTAATCTTCTGCTCTCTTCCACACCACCTCCTTCTTTAACTCCCTGTTCTCTACTGATGTGCTCACCTGCTCCACTCCACCACACACCTCCCTCTCTAACTCCCAGTTCTCTTCTCTTCTCCCGTGCTGATCTGCTGCTCTCTTCCACCATGCATCATTCTCGAACTACATGTTCTCTTCTCTTATCCGGTGCAGATCTGCTGCTCTCTTACACCATGCATCATTCTCGAACTACATGTTCTCTTTTCTTATCCAGTGCAGATCTGCTGCTCTCTTACACCCAGCATACCTCTTTAACTCCCTGTTTTCTTATCCTGTGCTACTATGCTGTTCTCCACAACCCACCTCTTTCTCTAACTCCCTGTTCTCTTCTCCTGTGCCGATCTGCTGTTCTCTTCCACACCGCCTCCTTCTTTAACTCCATGTTCTCTTATGCTGTGCTGTTATGCTGCTCTCTTCAACACACCTCCTTCTATAACTCCATGTTCTCTTCTCTTCTCCTCTCCAGAGCAGATCTGCTGCTCTCTTCCACACACCTCCTTCTCTACCTCAATGTTCTCTTCTCCTGAGCTGATCTGCTGCTCGCTTCCACCCACCTCCTTCTTTAACTCCCTGTTCTCTTCTCTTCACCTTTGCTAATCTGCTGCTCTCTTCCACCCGCCGCATCTTTTAACTCCATGTTCTGTTCTCCCGTATTGATCTGCTGCTCTCTTCAACCCTGCACCTTCTCAAACTCCCTGTTCTCTTCTGCTGATCTGCAGCTCTCTTCCACCTCGCATCCTTCTCTAACTCCCTGTTCTATTCTCTTCTCCTGTGCTGATCTGCTGCTCTCTTCCACCCCACCTCCTTCTTTAACTCCATGTTCTCTTCTCCCATGCTGATCTGCTGCTCTCTTACACCCTGCCTCCTTCTCTAACTCCCTGTTCTCTTCTCTTCACATGTGCTGATCTGCTGCTCTCTTCCACCCAACTCCTTCTTTAACTCTCTGTTATGTTCCCCAGTGCCAATCTGCTATTCTCTTCCACCCCGCATCCTACTTTAACTCTGTGTTCTTTTATGCAGTGCTGTTATGCTGCTCTCTTCCACACACCTCCTTCTCTAACTCCCTGTTCTCTTCTCTGCTCCAGAGCTGATCTGCTGCTCTATTCAACCTGTGTCCTCCTCTACCTCCATTTCCTCTTCTCACGTGCTGTTCTGCTGCTCTCTTCCACAACACCTCCTTCTTTAACTCCCTGTTTTCTTCTCCTGTGCTAATCTGCAGCTCTCGTCCACCCCACCTCCTTCTTTAACTTCCTGTTCTCTTATGCTGGGCTGATCTGCTGCTCTCTTCCACATACCTCCTGCTCTAACTCCCTGTTCTCTTCTTTTCTCCCGCTGCTGATCTGCTGGTCACTTCCACCCCGCCTCCTTCTTTAACTCCCTGTTCTCTTCTGCTGATCTGCTACTCTCTTCCACCTCGCCTCCTTCTCGAACTCACTGTCCTCTTCTCCTGTGCTAATCTGTCACTCTCTTCCACACCACCTCCTTCTTTAACTCCCTGTTCTCTTCTGCTGTGCTTACCTGCTCCTCTCTTCCACCCACATCCTTCTATAACTCCCTGTTATCTTCTCTTCTCCTGTTCTGATCTGCTGCTCTCTATCACCATGCCTCCTTCTCTAACTCCATGTTCTCTTCTCTTCTCCTATCTATCTATCTATCTATCTATCTATCTATCTATCTATCTATCTATCTCCCTTACTCTATATATCTATAGCACTCACTCTATCTATCTATCTATCGCCCACACTCTATCTATCGTTCTCACTCTATCTACCTATTGTCCTCAATATATCTATCTATCTATCGCACAAACTCTATCTATCTATCTATCGCACTCACTCTCTATCTATCTATACATCTATCTATCTATCAACCTCACTATATGTATCTAACTATCTATCGCACTCACTCTATCGCCCTCACTATATCTGTTGCCCTCACTCTATCTGTCAATCTATCTATCTATCTATCTATCTATCTATCTATCTATCTATCTATCTATCTATCTATCTATATATCTATCTATCAATCTATCTATCGCCCTCACTCTATCTATCTATCTATAGACCTCACTCTATCTATCTATGGCACTCTTTATCTATCTATCTATCTATCTATCTATCTATTGGCCTCACTCTATCTATTGCCCTCACTCTATCTATCTATCGCACTCACTCTCTATCTATCAATCTATCTATCTATCTATCTATCTATCTATCTATCTATCTATCTATCTATCTATCTATCTATCTATCTATCTATCTATCTATCTATCTATCTATCTATCTAAATATCTATCTATCGTCCTCACTCTATCTATCTATCGCCCTCCCTCTATCTATCTAACTCAGTCACTCTATCTATCGCACCACCACAGCATCACTCAGGGGCACCACAACATCACTATGCGCTACCAAAGCATCACTGAAAGCCACAGCATCACTCGTTGCCACCACAAGATCACTCAGGGCCAACACAGCATCAATCTGTGCAACCATTCAACAACAACTGAATCAAACATATTCTCACAATGTTTCAAGCTTTATTAGAAATGTCACAAAAAAATGTTAATATTTCACTTCTGTTCTTGGATTTTCGTCTCAATAAAATACACTGAACATAATCTTCACAAAAGTTAATTTAAAAAATGTACGCTATTGCCATTATAAATTAAAATACCTTTTATTTAAGTATTAATTATTTAAAAACATTATAAGCCATTGTTATTTGTAATATCAATACATCAAAGTCACATAAAGACAAAACATGTTGCATTACAAATGCTATAGGTGTCACATTTGCAAAAATTACAAGTATTGGCATTATAAATGACAAAGGTATTATTTTCACTATTTTCAAAACCAACACATAAAAAAAAATTGTTGTTTACAAGACCAAAAACTCAAAGATTCCTAATGCGAGACCTATTGCATTGCAAATGCTTGTTTTAAATGTATTTATTAAATTTTGGAATGAAACAAGGCACAAAACCAGAAATAAAACTGGCAAGAAAGAAAAAGAAACATTGCAATATGCAAGGTACAAATAATCGCCATGGTGAAGCTAATTATGTAAAAGGACAATGAATATTGAGACAATACTGAAATAGGAAATAATCACAGCAAAGAAATGAATTTCTCGTGAAATAATATAGAAGGCATGTGGAAATGTCATGATGCGGGATTTATGCCCACGTGCATCATTGAGAATTGCATTCGCAAACGGTGCGAATCGCAATTTTCGGCCGTTTGCGAATGCAATTCTCAAATTTGGGATGCATCATGCTTTTTGCAATTTTAGGAATCGCAACCATGTTGCGATTTCTAAAATTGCTATTGGATTTAAGAAATCGCAATTTGAGATTTCTTAAATGCAATGCATGAACATTTTTAATTTGCGAATTCGCAAATAGGAAGGGGTAAATTAGCATGAAGTTGACCTTCATGCTAATTTGCGAAAACTTTCAAAAATGGACAAAAATGCATTTTTGAAAGTTTCATGTTACACACACACATGTCCTTGGGACATGTGTGTGTGAAACTTGCACTTAAAGTTACATTTCAGGGGTGCAGGGGGGGGGGGTCATTTGGACCCCCCTCTGCACCCTTGAAAATGCATTCACAAATTGTGATTCGCAAAATGCGAATCGCAATTTGTGAATGCCTTTCATTCATTCATTTGGGCCTCTTGGCCCATAGGAATCTATGGGAAGGGATTCCTTAATTGCGATTCGCAAATTGTGAATCGCAATTAAGGAATTTTAAGAATTCGCAAATAAAAATGCGATTTTTTGATGCATAGCAATTTGCGATTTCTTAATGCGATTCCTTAATTTTCGCAATTAAGAAATCGCAAATGCTAACTTTGATGCATGTGGCCGATAGTGTATAAGAGTGAGGCAGACATTAAAATAATGAAGAAATGTTCAGTCGGGGTTGTCGGATTCTAGGGGAAGTAATTAGTCTCTCAGGGGCCTTGAGGTGAACGGCTGTAATTGAGCGTAATCTTCACTTATCTTGTCACAATGTGACATGCTTTGGAGCCAAGTCGTCTCTGTGGGGACTTTCCCACTACCCCAGTGCAATCCTAATTCAAGCTTTGCTAGAAGGAGTGCAATAGAAATGAATCTGATGATAGACTTAGGGATATCATAAGTGCACCCGAGGAGAGCCACCAGAGGATCGGGTATCATGGTGACATCACTCATGGCATAGAGGAGGGAGAAAACAGAGGACCAGTACTGGTCTCTAGATGGGCACATACAATTTAGATGCACAAGTCGGCGCCTGGGGCATGGCACTTGAGACAATTTGTGGAGAGTGTGGGCTCAAAACGTGCAGTATCTGTGGGAGTAATGTAAGCTCTGTGAAGGAACTTAAAGTGGACGAGCTTACATTTGTGATTAACAGAGACGAGCTTCGCTTGAGAGCAGCAATAAGACACATTCATAACCCCAGGACTCCCTGACACATTTGGTGGAGTCAGGTTTCATGGATAGACATGTACAATATAATCTAGGAATAAGCAGATCCCCATCAGTGTCAGTAATAATAAGTGTCAGTGGGGGAAAATTATTAGGGGCAAGAGGGTATGTGGGAATGCGCAAATGCAGGCAGTAATGGAGGCATCGTAGAATGAAATGATCCATATACGAGGCGTCATAAAAACAGGTGTCATCAGCATGTGCAAGAACAGGACCATCAGGGAACACATCGCCAATAGTATGTAGACCATGATGTAGTAATGTACAATTGACATGTTTCTCGCTTGTGGGAGGAAGTCAAGGTATCACCTAGTGATATGGCTGGAGAATACAAGAGGCCATCTCCCAAGACTAGACAAAGCTTCCTCCATGCCCTGCAAGTAGTGGATATGGTTTGAATATCTGCAACATCTAATGGAATGCCCTAGACAACAGTGGAATGTCACCAAGTTGATCTCCCTTCGGTCTGAGATAAGGGACTCGGATATCTGGATGATAACAATGGTATGTATATTGGTACTGGGTGGCGGGATAGTAATGTTGGAAATCTGGAACCCCCAGGCCACCAAGACAAAGGTAAGCGTGAAAGTATCCCATCGGATGCGAGAATTGCCTCCATCCCAAATAAGACGGAGTAGGAGATTCTGAAGAGAAATAAAAGACTGTGATGTGAGTGGAACTGGAATATTAAGATAGAGATACAGGAATCGAGGAAGGACAACCAGTTTAATTATAGCAACCCGACCTGCCATAGGTATGGGAACTTTGATCCAACGATCTATTTGAGATGAAAGTTGCTCAATGGCCGGGCCATAGTTAAGCCGGAGCACTGATCCTTATCCTTATGTAGATGGATGCCGAGATACTTGGTGGAGCCCAAAATCCAAGTTAAAGGGAGGTTCACCTCCGCCGGGGTGGTATTGCCTATGAGTGGAAAAAGCTTGGATTTGGCCCAATTGCTGTGGAGACCTGGGAGGCCACCAAACCTGAGGCTCTCGCGGATCAGAGGAGGAAGGTTGTCGGAGATATGACGAACAAACAACAATATGTCATAGGCATAAAGAGAAAGTAGAGATGGGCCATATGTGAACTGGAGGCCACAATGGATATGTTGTTATGGAAAATTGCGGACAAAGAGGTCCAATGCTGTGATAAAGAGGAGAGGGGAAAGGGGGCAACCCTGTCTGGTGCCTCTGGTAACAGGAAGAGAATCTGTGAGTGAGCCATTAACCCTGAGTCGTGCCACAGGGTTTATGTATAAGGGCATAATTAAGACGATGAAATGGCTAGGCAGACCTCATTTTCATAACGTTGCTCTAAGGAACTGCCACTCTAGGGAGTAGTAAGCCTTCTTGGCATCTAATAAAGAAGCCACATCAGAAATAGCTGGGGACACTCGGTTCAGTTTTTAGTAACAATGTAATTACTGCCGCACGGAACAATGGTGGCAGGGAGCCCTTATCAAGGGACTACGTATATAGGGCAAGGAGATATGGGACTAGCAAGTGTTTTTAAGCCTCATAAAACGTCCCTGTGGAACCATCGAGGTGTGCGGCTTTAGACCCGTCTAAGGAGTCAATCTCCTGTATTATCGCCTCGCTCATTATCGATTCTAGAAGGAAGCTGCATTGTCCATCACTTACCTAACCCTCGCAACTCCAGCAAGATAGTCCACTATCTCAGAATCGAGGCCAGAGGAGCTGGAGGTGTATAACTGAGCGTAATAGCCCTGAAACTCCGCCAATATGCCCTTGTTGTTGTCATACTGGTCCCAGTAGGTGTATGAAATGAAGTTCAGTGATGTATCCACTGAGATAGTTTGGACGAAGAAGATGGTCTAAAGTGCAACTAGGTCTCATGCCCTCTCCATAAAGCCTAACAGTAGCATGTTTCCCCATTTATGCTGCTTCTATATCAGCCAATTCCTGGAATTCAGTCCTTTAAACAGAACGCTTATGGAGTTGGCGGGAGCAACCCAGTAATAAATCAGCTTGATCAATGTCCCGCAGTTCTGACTCAATTCGGGACAATTGTGATCAAATATCCCTCAAGATGACCACATGTTTGGGCATACATATACCAAGAATATATGCTTTTAAAAGCCTCCCAGAGAACAGCATAAGTCACCTCTGCACCTTCATTTAAGGCAAAATATTCCACAATAGCATTGTGTATCTCAGTGTGGAAAACCTGATCATGTAGAGCAGCACTGGGAAATCACCATGAGCGTACCTGGTTGCCCCCATATGGTATATGCAGTTCCAGTACAACAGGGCAGTGATCGGACAGGGTACGTGGAAGATACTGCACATCTGCCGTCCAGAGCGAGGCATTGGCGGGGAGTAGCCAATAATTGTTCTGGGTAAACAAAGTGTGGTGCACAGTAAATGGTATATCCAGAGGCATCAGGGTGATGAGTGAGGGAGATATCCCTAAGCGCATATGTGTCCACAATATGCCAGAGAGTCTCTCTAGTGAGAGGTTTGCTACTCGGCTGTGTACAAGTGGAATCAAGTGTAGGGTCCAACATAGTTTTGGAGCCTCTATCCAAGATTAATTAATTCTGCTTCCACACGGGCCAATAGAGCAGAGATGGAATGAAAGAACTTGGGTGAGTTGGTTTTTGGGGCATAAATATTGAGAACTGTCATAAGTTTGCCCACCAAGATACCAGTCAACAAAACATATTGACCCTCCTGATCCATGTGGCTGGTGAGTGGAGAGAATGGTACGCTCTTATGCATAAGGATACAAACCCTCCCTAGAATAGGAGCTGTAACAAGAGAAATATCAGAGTGTACCCCAGGAGGATGCGAACATATGTGAGGTCAGAGTCGGGAGACTCCTGAACTAAAGCTATTTTAACCCGGTGTCGCATGATATAGGAGAGGACTCGCTTACCTTTACGGGGTTATGATTAACACACATATTCCATGTGAGGAAGGGTATGTCGTCCACCTTCTTCCCTTTGTTAAGAATTGACATTGAACACAAGATTTTAGAGAAAAATGCACTATGTAAATAAACTGCAAGCGGTAAATGCGATGTAGAATATAAAACAAAAAAATGCAAAACCCCTCTCCACACGGAACGACATATCATCCAGCGAATTCCCAACATGAAGAATGAACAACTAAGCAACCCCATAAAGAATGGAGGTGTACACCAAAGGGTAGGCAACGCCTCGGTCCATGTGGACCACACAGTCTGAACTTCCTGTAAGGGAATGTGGATCACAATTAAACTATAACAATGACATTGATCATAGGCATCAAGAATACAATTTGGATATCAACAGTGCCATTTCCACTCACTCAGCTAAAGCAGTAGAAGTGGAGAGCAATTATAGGATGACCAGCCCAGAGGAAATAACATGGGAGAGGCACCAATGATCAAGGAGGATCCCGCTCAACAGTGGGTGAGGAGCCAGGGCGATTTGGAGTACAGTGTCGAGGCATAGATCCTGAGGCGGTATGCTGTTTACAAAAGTCTATCACCTCCACCAGGGGAATCAAAGAAACAAGCCTTTCCAATTATCTCAACCCACAGTCTGGCAAGGTAGAGCATTGCGTATTTAAGGCCCAGCACGCGTGGCGTATTCTTGACGCCTGAGCAGTTTCACCAGGCATCCTAGACAGTGATGATAAAATCTGAGAAGAATGAAATTGAAGACCCTTGATCGTTTAATGGGCCACGTTCACGGACCAGGTGAAAAACAGGGTATCGATTTCGATAGTTAAGCAGGTGTGCATGGAGGGGCCTCAGAGGTGCAGCCACTGGGGGAGGTGGGTAAAGGCTGTGGTGTGCTCGCTCAACTGCAATGGCAGATGTGAAATTATTGCAATCAAAAATGTTCGAGAGGAGCTGTTCCACATAAGCAGTGGGCTGCCCCATCTTTGTTGTCTCAGTAATTCCTATTATACAAATATTGTTTCTTCTGGACCGCGCCTCCAATTCTTCGTTTCTGATAGCCACAGTTTTCAAGAGATGTTCCAGCTTTTCCAGCTGTCTCTGCGTGGAATCAGCATCATCCTCTAAACCAGCGATACGCTTCTTGGCCCCATCAAGCCTGGTGGTTTGTCAAACTAGGAGTTCGCCCATGCGATCAATGCCGCTGATGATGGGCATCATATCGGCCGTCAATAGAGCGGAACCCAACTCGAAGCGCTGCCATGATGGCCACAGTCCAATCCACAGGATCAGAGTTCAACTCTCTGTCCACCAGCTCATCAGAGTGGATGCTCTGGCAGCGGGGAGCTTTAGATTGCTCAAAGATCAATTTACGCTGCTTGGGGTCTCCACAGCCCATCATTAAGAAAAGGATTAGGTGAGGAAAAGGGGGTTGAAAGGCACGTTGGCACCCCCAGGTCTGAGTATGTGGCCCTCTCCAGCTAGGCTAGGACTTCGAGAACTTTGAGCTAGCCCAGCAAAGAATGATAGTCAGCAGTGTACAATTAATAATTAATAGATATGAGCTGCTAAGCACTAGATCCCAAAGAAACAATAGCCATCAGTGAGGAAGGAGGAGGGAAGAGAGACAAATGGGCACAGTCACCAACTAGGAGCAATGAGGATGGTAACAGTCAGTAATGTCCTGGGTGCCGCTCACATCAAGAGATAGTGCCCACAAGACCACAGGTGCAAGTATTGATCCTATACATCTGCAGGTCAAGAACAGGGGGGCCAATGAAGCCCAACAGGGGCAGGAGTAGGAGTGGCAGCAGCTGTAGATATGATATTGAGGAATGCTGCAAGGGGATACCAGCGCTGACACTCCGGGTACGCAATAATGTTGGAAAATGGAAATGCAGCCCAGCCTTCACAGGGAGGCGCCAGACACGGCTATGCCGCAGGGTAGGTCTCAGGCAAGAGGGTGGGAAGTGCCGATAATACATTCAATGGTGCTAGAATGAGGTAAGCAGATGAAGGGACCACAGACAGGATCACATAGGTGAGAGGGCCCAGGGATTTCACACACTCACAGGGCATTTCTGGAAATGAGGTACCACGCCGATCAAGGATGGTACTGGCATAAATATAATGTGTCCCCGGGCGAGTCGGTGCAGGGCCCACAACAGCTGGTGGTACGAGCAGGAGCCCCACCTGCTCAGAGTAATTTGATCTGGAGGACCTCAGTCCCCAGAAGGACTCGTAGTCCTGACCCCAGACTCGCCCGATCCCCCTGTCACAGCAGGGTCTCCGAAGTGGTGCTGGTGGGCACGGGTCTCCCTCGCAGGTATCGTTCATATGGACTCAGGAGCCACAGTGTCCTGCCATCTGCAGAGGCACAGTTCTATGCTGCATACATGGTTGGATGCCAAGAAGGGCGATCCTTACTCGATTTGCGGGCTGCAGCAGCCGGAGCTCCACTAGCTAGCGGACATCATGATCCCTGCCACAGCCACGTCACTGCCCGACTTATCCTTAACATTCAGTCACAGAGGGGATTATTTCCCTCCACTGGCTTCCAGTAAAAAATGATTATTTTTAATGTTCTCTGCATGGTCTTTCTAGCTCTGCATCATAAAGACTCCAGCAAACTCAACTCACTGCTTCATTGATACTCCTTGAGTAGGCTTCTCAGATCCTGTTTTCACAAGTAAGGGATGGTTCCCGGATTCCATAAGGCCAGATGGGGTGGTTGGTTCATCTTAGTGGCTGCTGCCAAACTGTAGAATACCCTATCCACCCATATCTCGGAACCTGACTCTTTTGTCCCATTCAAAAAACTGCTAAAAACATGGCTCTTCTCTGTCCATCTCCCTTAGGAATTGGGATTTCCCTGATTGTTGTTTGGTATTGGGTGCTGTCCGCTAGCGCTTTGACACCTCTGAGTATAGTGTGCTCTATAAGTTCCAATACAGTACAATATTTAACCAGAACCTTACCATTTGTTGTTGGTGTTCACCATGATTCACAAGTTACTGTTACATCACAGACAATAGAAATATAGCATATCAAAAGTGTCATTGTCTTCAGTGGTTCTCACTGAATAGGACCTGATGGCATCTCAAGTGGGAATCAGTCTTTGGAACAAAAAGTATAAACATTGTAACATTGCATAGGACACACAGGCCATGATTATGAGGTAGAAGGTAATGAAGGAGGTATTTAACAAATCCAGTAAACACTCACGCCCGAGGGTCCAGTATTTACTAAATTTGGTAAATAACTCTTATTCTGAGCTTTACTCTAGACTATGAGGTGTTACAGATAACATCAGCTCTTTCTATGCTAAATTTCATATGTATCAGAATTTATTGCACATTTTATCCACCCTATAACTCGACAGGTTTGATACCTTGAAATTTTCCAGGGGAAAATTGCAGGACGGTGCAGTCATTTACATATCATTCAGAATTCCAATCCCTGCACAAACTCCTGTTTGCACAAGGAGCTAAATTCACTCCACCTCGAGTCATAATCGATGCTACGCCATTCAATAATTATTTTTTACTTGGATTTGAGTACACATTCTTAAAGTACTATTTTCGAAGTGGCAACATCATCAAATACAATGGTTCTTCCTTAACTGCATTTTCAACGCATGGTTGCCTACTAGATATGTATAGCTCTCACAGGGAGCCACTATTATGAATACCAGATTCTAAATCTGATTATTCACTTGTATGACAAGGCAATATGGAAAATAAAAGTTGTTCCCCACTGTTACTACCTTATAATGGAATTCCAAACTGCTCTGACAGCACTGCTGCTCTACTCTCATCAGGGCCGGACTGGCCATAGCCCGGTGCGTCTCACGGGTGGGGCCGGTTTTCTTACAGGACCGTTTTTGAAGTATTTTTGTAGAATAGCTGCAAAATAGGCCCTGTGCCAAAATTGCCGAAAACTGGCCCGGCAAAGAGCTCGGCGGCACCTCAGGGGGGGTGGCGGACGAACACTTTGCCAGGGCCAGTTGTGGTTACCAGTCCGGCCCTGACTCTCATTGAGAGCAGACACCACAGCTTGGGAGGGAAGTTAAGGTACAGAGGGTGCTCGGGGTGGGTGGCAGGTGGCCAGGTACTTTATTTTCACTTTGGGAGGTGAAGTCCATGCTATCTATTGCTCCCCACTCCTCTGCGCTTGCATAGCAGTTGAAAACAGTCAGGGCCAAATGAATTTGGGGCCATACATAACATTATATTATAAATGGGCGGTGAGTGAGCAGTGGCAGGGCTCGCAGCTGCTTTGCGCGCTGATATATGGTGTACTGTGTTTTTAATCGCGCTCCCGTAGCGCTTTTACAGACTGTGCTGCACAGCTTATCTTTCTTTTAAAAATATTTTATTTCTGCACGGTGATTGGGTGCAATTCTAGCAGTGTCTCCACAATAGTTAAAGGCTAATCCTTAGCGGACTTAGGCTGCTAGTACCCCCCCGGACTCCCAGACTTACCAGACGCTTTGGGGTGCCTGTCTTGTCTTCCCTCCTCCACGCCTCGGTCCGACAGGGTGGCTAGCACCGTTGAGCGGAGGGCGTGGAGGTGAGAGACAGTCACTTCCGTTTCCGCCTGCGAGTGACCGGTTAGCGGTCTAGTCGCGGTAAGACAGACGGGCTGAGGGTTTAAAAGGCATCCAGGAACGTGGGACGAGTGGCGGTGAGTGAGCAGTGGCAGGGCTCGCAGCTGCTTTGCGCGCTGATATATGGTGTACTGTGTTTTTAATCGCGCTCCCGTAGCGCTTTTACAGACTGTGCTGCACAGCTTATCTTTCTTTTAAAAATATTTTATTTCTGCACGGTGATTGGGTGCAATTCTAGCAGTGTCTCCACAATAGTTAAAGGCTAATCCTTAGCGGACTTAGGCTGCTAGTACCCCCCCGGACTCCCAGACTTACCAGACGCTTTGGGGTGCCTGTCTTGTCTTCCCTCCTCCACGCCTCGGTCCGACAGGGTGGCTAGCACCGTTGAGCGGAGGGCGTGGAGGTGAGAGACAGTCACTTCCGTTTCCGCCTGCGAGTGACCGGTTAGCGGTCTAGTCGCGGTAAGACAGACGGGCTGAGGGTTTAAAAGGCATCCAGGAACGTGGGACGAGTGGCGGTGAGTGAGCAGTGGCAGGGCTCGCAGCTGCTTTGCGCGCTGATATATGGTGTACTGTGTTTTTAATCGCGCTCCCGTAGCGCTTTTACAGACTGTGCTGCACAGCTTATCTTTCTTTTAAAAATATTTTATTTCTGCACGGTGATTGGGTGCAATTCTAGCAGTGTCTCCACAATAGTTAAAGGCTAATCCTTAGCGGACTTAGGCTGCTAGTACCCCCCCGGACTCCCAGACTTACCAGACGCTTTGGGGTGCCTGTCTTGTCTTCCCTCCTCCACGCCTCGGTCCGACAGGGTGGCTAGCACCGTTGAGCGGAGGGCGTGGAGGTGAGAGACAGTCACTTCCGTTTCCGCCTGCGAGTGACCGGTTAGCGGTCTAGTCGCGGTAAGACAGACGGGCTGAGGGTTTAAAAGGCATCCAGGAACGTGGGACGAGTGGCGGTGAGTGAGCAGTGGCAGGGCTCGCAGCTGCTTTGCGCGCTGATATATGGTGTACTGTGTTTTTAATCGCGCTCCCGTAGCGCTTTTACAGACTGTGCTGCACAGCTTATCTTTCTTTTAAAAATATTTTATTTCTGCACGGTGATTGGGTGCAATTCTAGCAGTGTCTCCACAATAGTTAAAGGCTAATCCTTAGCGGACTTAGGCTGCTAGTACCCCCCCGGACTCCCAGACTTACCAGACGCTTTGGGGTGCCTGTCTTGTCTTCCCTCCTCCACGCCTCGGTCCGACAGGGTGGCTAGCACCGTTGAGCGGAGGGCGTGGAGGTGAGAGACAGTCACTTCCGTTTCCGCCTGCGAGTGACCGGTTAGCGGTCTAGTCGCGGTAAGACAGACGGGCTGAGGGTTTAAAAGGAGGATGTTATACCGGGAGCGCAGCGGACGTGCGCAGCGGGCGCGACGAAGGCGCGCCGAAGTGTCGCCAAAGTCGAGCCCGTCTGCGCCCGTCCGCGGCCGACAGCGGGCTAGGGCTAGTACCCCTGGTCGAAAGACCTATTGGTCAAGGGAACAACTTCTTGGTTTCCGCCCCCACGCGGCCTCCTCTTGTATGCACGGGATGGTGAGCAGCGACAAGGTATGCCCTCATTGTAGCTTTCGTATGACTACTAGGCCGCTGGATACCACGGAGCAGGCATTGTCCTGCGGTCTCCTGAACGTCAGGTCGCTACGTAAACATAGGCTCGATGTGTTCGAGCTGATTACGGAAAAAAAACTTGATCTACTGTTTCTAACTGAAACGTGGTTAGATATGTTTTCCGACTCCGACATCATTGAAGCCACACCGGAGAATTACTCCTGGGTCAGGCAGGATAGGCCTGAGGGGGTGGGAGGGGGGATTGCGATTATTTTTAAGGACACCATGGGCTGCTGTTTAGAACGCACGCCGATTATGGAGAGTGAGGCGGGCCTCTTCTCGGTTAAAATTAATGGGGCCATGACGCTTAAGGGCTGTTTGGTATATCGGCCCCCGGGGGCCTGTACTAAGTTTAGGGAGAGCCTGTTAGAAAGCCTCATGGAGGCTACCCTGCGCAGGGATAAATTTCTCCTCTTAGGAGATCTTAACCTGCACCTCAACTGCCCTGAGGCCACAGGGGTTGAGGATTTTGGTCGGGACATGCTTGCCCTGCAACTGGACCTGAAACTTAAGTCGCCTACGCATCGACTGGGACACCTCCTGGACCCGGTTTATGCTAATTGGGAAGGTGTGGAAGTGTCAGGTGTTGAACCCTTTCCCTGGACCGACCACTTCCTGGTGGCATTTTCCATACAGAGTAGAAACTCCAACAAAACCAGCCGGGTACCCTCTAACTATCTTAGGAGGAAGTGGGCTAAATTCTCGGTGGCAGCTTTTAACCAAGCCTTAACAAGGGATGGTCTGCCAGGGGGCGAGGACATAGAAACAGCTGTCCTCAATCTGAATCAGCGCATTACGGCAGCGCTTGACCAGACCGCCCCACTCTGCCGCACTACTACTACAGGCGCTCGGAAAGATCGCTCAGCTCCTTGGTTCAGCGCGGAGCTGAGACTGACAAAGGCAGACTGTAGGCGGGCAGAAAAAGTCTGGAGGGTGGCCTATGACAACCAGGCCAGGGATTTATTTCTGGAAAAAAGGCGCATTCACCACAGGCTGATAAAAAAGTCGAAGGCAGCCTACTTTGCTGATCAAATTCAGGGGGCGGAAAACTCTGCCAAGGAACTTTTTGGCATCTACAAATCCCTGACGTCGGTGAATGCATCTATAGAGCCGGAGAGCTGCTCTACGGAGTCCTGTGACCGAATTGCAGACTACTTCGCCGCTAAAGTTGAGAAGATTTATTCAACCTTCCCTATTCGGCCTTTAGGGCTGGACCTAGAGGAAACAATGGGGCACATAGAGACGGCAGGGCATATCATACGCTATTGCACCCCTCCTTCTGAGGAACTATTAGCGGTGTGCCGCTCTGTAAAAACAGGATCCCCGTGGGACCCGGTGTCGCCAAAACGTTTGGCAGACAGCCTGGTAGTCTTGGAGCCTTATATAAGGCATATCCTCGACGTGTCTTTTGAGTCAGGGAAGCTGCCGGTCGGATGGAAACAGGCGGTGGTGCTCCCGCTCAGGAAGAAACCCCACTTAGGCTTCGAGGTATTGGAAAATCTGAGGCCCATCTCCCTCCTGCCTTTTCTGTCAAAAGTGGCGGAAAAGGTGGTTAATACCCAAATTATGAAGCACGTAGAGGAAAGGGGACTGCTCCATGCGACGCAGTTTGGTTTTAGGCCACGTCATTCCACCGAGTCCGCCCTCCTCATGGCGACGGAACATCTGAGAGAGGGCGTGGATGCAGGCCAAACTATGGCTCTGATCTTGTTGGACCTCAGCGCGGCGTTCGACACTGTAGCACATAACATCTTGCTACAGTGTCTGAACAGAGGTGGCATCTCTGGCACCGCGCTGAGATGGATCCAAGACTTCCTCAAGGAGAGAAGTTTTCAAGTCAGGCAGGGAGACTGCTATTCTAGGGGGGTGCCCCTGGGCCAAGGCGTGCCGCAGGGCTCGTCCTTGAGCCCTACCCTCTTCAACTTGTATGTCGCGCCTGTTGCATCGATTGTGGAGAGTCATGGCCTCCAACTAGTCTCCTATGCCGACGACACGCAGCTGGTGATCTCCCTGTCGCAGGCGCCCTGTCTTGCTGCCGATGGCTTCCGTTCGTGTATGCAAGATCTTGCCGAATGGATGGCCAATAATTGCTTGAAGCTGAACGGCAGCAAGACGGAGGTGCTGGTGGTAGGGAGAGCCCAGTCTGCCTGGTCGCCGGCATGGTGGCCCTCCTGCCTTGGCCCCACCCCCACACCGTGCCTAGAGGCGCGCAATCTGGGGGTGTGGTTTGACGTAGGGCTTACTTTTGGCCCCCAGATTAATCGGGTGGTGGGAGTCTGTTTCGGGATCCTGAAGAAGCTGAGAAAGGTCCTGGACTTACTCCCGCTGGCAGCACGTCAAACCCTGGTTCATGCCCTGGTAACAGCTAGGGCGGACTACGGGAACCTGTTATACCTGGGGGCGCCAGAAAAAAGCATGGCCCGGCTGCAAGTGCTGCAGAATGCGGCAGCACGTTTGATACTCAGACTGCCAAAAAGGGCGCCTTCTAAGGCGGCCCTCCAGCAGCTACACTGGCTCCCCGTAAGGAGAAGAGTGGAGTACAAAGCTCTCTGTACCTGTCATCGTATTCTGAATGGCAGGGCACCCGCCCCCCTGACGAATCTGATCAAAGCGTACATACCAACACGGGCGCTGAGATCAACAGGGGGTGGCCTACTGAAGACCCCAAGAATTAAGAAGGCCCGTATGGGAGGTAGGTCTTTCAGACACTTGGCGGCAACTAACTGGAACAAACTGCCAACGGACCTGCGTTTGGAACCTGATGAGGCCAGATTCCGGGCAAAACTAAAAACCTATCTTTATAGCAAATAATGGCCCGTGCTGTTCTGTGCTCCCTGTCATCTGCCTACTCCCACTTTTAGCGCGTGGACACGCCGGTGTGCGTAAGCGCAGCGCTCAATAAATGTCCCAATAATAATAATAATGGGTAATAAGTGAATAAGGTGAATGTTTTTCATCTCAGTGTTCCGATTAACATCATAGAAAATTGTCTTGACCCTCAAAACCATCAGTGAGAAAATCCCCATTATATACTGTTACCCATCCATGATACTTATTGGTTTTAAAAAAAATAAAAGCTGTGTTGTTTTGTGTATATAATATCTTCAACAGTATATTTCAACACAAATTATCTTTTTGTATTTACCTTGCAGGTTGTTTTCCACATTGAGATCTTTTCCAGGAAGGGCTGTGGTAGTTGTCGAAAGATCCTCAGGCTTTGGTATTTCAGGTGCTATAAAAAAGGTTGAAACAGTGACTATCTATACACTCACAAAGCTATATACATATTACATTGCTGGATTATCTAAGATACTTTTAAACGTTTAAATATTGTCTACTGATCGCTCCACTGAAAGGGGCAACTGGAGCGCCATTATAGGTTGAGGTGGGACTAGCTGTTTGGGATATCCGGAGATGCAGGTCACAGTAAGCACTCCTAAAGTATTGTGGGTTGTATTTATAATCAACTGTTTGTATTTAGGGTGTGCCGGAAGGAATATTTTTTTCAAAAGTCTAGCGTCAGATAAAATTAGGGAACAAATGCTACAATCAATACAAATTCAACATGGAAATTTTAGCAAGACTACCACAATGTGTTAATAGCTGTTGCCAAGGCTTGCTTTAATGAGTGACCCTTCCCTATGTCAATGCAACAAAAAATGGATGTTCACCTCTCAGGACGGGGTCAAGGTTTGAGGCTTGAATCCACCTGACGTACAGTACTACTACCACAGTGGGACATGTTGCAGTTAAATGGAATGAAATCAATTTTTACATTAGAAACGATCACTCCATGCAATATTGTGACCTTCCAAGCTCTGTCCCACCATCTTAATTGAAGCAGGTATCTCCTATCATCTTTCATTCAGTGGTCCAAGCTTTGCATTTCTATCTAAGCTCATGCTAGTCACTTCTCCTTATGACTGGATAGCAGACATGAGAATGTTGTGCTTCTGCCATTCATTCCGGCAGATCAATTACTTGATCCGAGTTTACTTCCAAATGAATGGAATCATCATGTCTGAAGAGGAGCAAGTCTTTAAGACATAGTATGTATATAGGATGACTGCTGTGTAAAAACGGTTGTTCTGTATTAACTTTATATTGTGTTTTGGATAGAGTAACAAGAGAAGACACAGCCGATAGGCGTTGTGTTTTTTTTCAAGGAAGCAGTGGCATTAATATTTGATGCACAAACATCTACCTAAGGCAACTGGGCTAGTAACAGACATACATAAGTTCCACACATCTGATAGTAGTGAGCAAATTATGGTACAATTAGAACGCTACATACTTTCCTAACTTGCCTATAATCCAATATTCCTGCTGGAATTTTCATTAAAGATAGGTGAGGGAGTGACAGAGCTAGATAAGAGCAACTGATGTATTGCTCCGCCCTTGAAGACCTCATTGGCAGCTGGCAGTAATGGAGTAGGTAAGCCTGCTATTCGCTTGTTTGATAGACACTAAACCAACACTTATAGTCCGTACAACATGTGACAAACACTGCAAGGTTTTGCCACATATTGGAATTATACAACCAACACATAGCCTTCAACACAGGACATGGGGCCCATCTCACCTTGCGGGGCTCCAAAACCCAAGGGCAACATCAGCGCAAGCCACTTGCAGGGTGCATGATACAGAAAACCATTCCCTGCGTAGGCACATAAATACTCAATCCCTAACGCACAAGTTACTACTTGTGTAACAATATATCTGTAAGAGGCATTAGTTAGTGATAGATTCCTTACCTTAGAATATCCCCAGGCCTCAGACTGGATCCGGATAGTTTTTCATCATCAGTACCCCTGCGCGTCGGAAGGTGGTGTCGTATGGCACCACGTCTGTTGCCGGCGTCAAGATGATGTCACTGAGACTACTTAGGTACCACCCATTCGGACTGACGTCAGTTCTGTACACGACTCTCCGTGCCAGGAACGCAGAGCCATGCAAGAAACTGACCACTGGTGCCATGAAACTAGGGCCCTGAAAGGGATGACCTTGACCCTAGAAATCAGTTTGCAGAACGGGGAGGATGAGTGGGGTGGTAAGGAATCTATCACTAACTAATGTCTTTTACAGATATATCGTTACACAAGTTGTAACTTGTGCACACACACACAATATCCCAGACTCGCTGTTCGGAAGGATAAACCCAAAACTGTGTTGAATCCAGAACCGCTCCGATGAAGGTGAGCTTCTGAGAGGGACTCAGGTGCGGCTTCAGCCCGTTGATGGAGAACCCCAGCAAATGCAGGAGGTCAGTCGTAGTCTGGAGGTGGGAGACGACTGCCTGGGGCGAGCCCGCCTTCAACAACCAGTTGTTGAGATAGGGTAAGACTGGAACCCCTGATCTGCGCAGATGAGCTGCGACCACTGCCATAACTTTGGGGACACTGATCAGGCCGAAGGGGAGCACGGCAAACAAAGTGCTCTTGGCCTACTGTGAACTGCAGGTAACGCCGGTGGGCCGGCAGGACGGGGATATGAAAATATGCGTCTTGCAAGTCCAATGCTACTACCCAGTCTCCAGGGTTGAGGGCAGCCTGAGCCAGAGTCAACATCTTGAACTTCTCCTTCCGGAGGAAGCGATTGACATTACTGAGGCCCAAGATGGGAACCAGAAAGTAGTGGGAATAGCAACCATACCCTACTTCTGGTCCAGGAACACGCTTGATGGCCCCCTTGGCCAAGAGGGCCATGACTTCCTGTTGGAGAAGCGCAAAGTGATCCCCCGACATGCGGTGGAACCAAGGTGGCATGGCTGGGGAGGCAGAGTCGAAGAGGAGGGAGTAGTCCCTTCGGACGATTTGCAGCACCCACCTGCCTGAAGTGACAGAACGCCAGTGGGGTAGGTGATGGCAAATCCTGCCGCCTACGTGGGGTGTATCCCAAAGCTCGGACTAGGAAGGTTTTAAGGGGGTGCTGCGGGAGTGGAGGTGGACTGACCCACACGCTGGCCCCCTGTCCCGCTGCGGCGGGAACCACGTCTGCGGCCGCACTGAGGTTTGCGGTGTCCAGTCCACACCAGATGGAGAACTTTGCTGAATCCTTCCCCTCAGCCACGGTTTGCAAAAGCACCACCCCAATTTCCTCCTGACACTGAGGCAGAATCTGTACAACCGTGACCCACTCAGCGTGAGAGTAATGGCCCAAGAGGCATGCCGTGTTCACCGACCGCAGCCCTAAGCTGGCAGAGGAAAACAGTTTCTTGCCAAACTGTTCCAGCTTCTTAGATTACTTATCTGGCGGGCGGTAGGGAATGCGCTTTGGGAGGTGGCGGCTTGGATGACCAGGCTCTCCGGAGTTGGGTCAGTTGTTAAAAAGGCAGGGTAACCCGGGGCCGGGCAAAGATGCCTGACCACATTCTTATCCACAGGGACCCCCGTGGCTGGCCTAGACCAGGTGCCCATCAACACAACAGTTAACGCCTCATTGAATTGTAGCAGAGGCTCCATAGAGCTTGCCCCCGGCTGAAGGACTTAAGTGAGGAGGTTAGTTTTCAGAGTTACCGTAGGCAGGTCAAGGTCTACGGAGCACTACAGTGTATGTAGCGCCCTCCTCCATGGCCACAGCAGGAGGAGAAAGGAAATCAGGCTCAGAGGAGAGGTCAAGGCCACCTGCATCCTCCGACTCTTCTTCCCACTCCTGTTCTGACTCGCACTGCTGTGCAAGAGGGTTCTCAGACCCCTCCCAGTCGTCCCCCTCCTACACTGCCCGAGGCACAGGCTGCGGGAGCGGGGGAGAAACAGGGGAATAAAAATGGTCCAACTGCTCTATATCCCAGTTAGGGTCCAAACCTGGAGCAAAGATGTCCGGAAACCCGGACAAGGGAGAACAACCTGAACCCATTGCCGCGCCGGGAACAGAGCATCGGGAGGCGCCGGGCAGGAGCTGCCGACGGAGGACCTTGCGGCGCCGGGGCCTGAGCCGACGGCGGCACCGTTAGTGGAGCCAACGGCAAGGGAGGGCCCTCAGGTGGGACAGCAGGGCCTGAAGGCACGCCGGCATGAGCCCGAGGCCTGAAAAGGTGGTCCATGGCAGCCAGAAATTCTTGCGGACCTGGATAAGGTGGGTAGGCCGTGGGATTCACAGGCTTCAACTAAGCCGCGGGGGAGGTACTCCCCGGCCCCCTCGTCCGCATCCGTAGACCGACGGGGGGACGTCGGAGAGCGTAAGTGCTTCTTCGACTTTTTCTTACCCGAATCCGAGTGTGAAGACTTTGACCCCGAGGAGCGGTGATGATGGCTCCGCGGTCGGTTCCTTGACCGGCCCCTGGACCTCGAACGGCGCGGAGACGACTGCCGGGCCTCCAGCAGCTTATGGGACTGCTTCCGCAAGGCCTTCGGAGCCATGGCCAGACAGTCGGAACTTGACCGGGAGTCATGGTCGCGCTCCAGACTGTAGAGACAGACGCAATGGGGGTCGGCCATTGACATCATACAGTGACAGGCCCCACAGGATTTAAACCCAGGCATCCCTACGTGGCACCAGGAGTCAAAGACTCAAAAAAGTGGAGACAAAAGTCTCAAAAAAGTTAGTCAAAAAGTGACTAGGGTATGTGCTTTAACCGGAACTGCGCTTGCTGGCGTGGAAAAGAACTGACGTCAGCGCGCATGGCTGGCACCTAAGTAGTCTACGTGACGTCATCTTGTCGCATACGGCGACGGACGCGGAGCCGCACAACGCCACCTTCCGACACGCAGGGGTACTGCTGACGAAAAACTTACTGGATCCAGTCAGACACCTGAGCAATGGGCTTCTTTCTCCTCATGCAGCGGTCATTCTGTACTGAAGAGCTAGTCAGTAACATCTTAAGGATTTGTGGGACACTCTGCAAGATTTATCTTCGGGCCTTAAATCCGCTCTCTGAGCTACTGCTGAGGAGCAAATAGCTGAATCTTATGGAAATAAAATTAGGGCTTTGCAAGAATTTCCCTTTACATTTTGGCACTTTCTTATTCTTTTTTAATTCTGTTCAGAGTTATCTAAGTGGAAAATGTTTGAAAAAAAACAGTGCCATTTATAAATATTGCAAACTTAAAATGTGTAATTTTAATGTACAGTTTTGAATTGGTTGAAATGTTTTTTTCTTTTTTTTACTACACAAACAGTGGCAAAGCCAAAACTCAGCACTCACATAAAGGCATGACCTTTTGGCTTTGCTAATGATTGTTTTACTTGCAGCAACAACATTTTATGCGGTAATCAGTTTTAAACAGCTTTTTACTTTCATTGTAGAAAAAGCATGTTATGGGTGATTTATTACATGTTTAGTGGACTAACACATACTATTAGAGTATGACATATGCACATAGCAATTGAATTGTCACGTAGTTGCTGCATATTTGTAATCACAAATCTGTACCCCTTCCCTATTGATGTTCTTGCTGCAACACTGAACATCAAAGCACTGCTCTGATTATTTTCACCATTTCATTCGGTACAACATAATAACTTTCTCCAACATCCTTTCCCCTGCCTTGTCCCTCTCCTCCTCTTTATATGTGTGTACTTGTCTGGCTACATGTTGCCAGTGACCCTCCCGAGTAAGGGAATTTGGATGGGCCTTGGTACAAGAGTAGGGCGGACAGAGACATAAAGAGTTAAGCAAAATATGTGAAGAAGAGAGAGAAAGGAGTAGAGACAGATGATGTAGAAAGATATGTGAGGTAGGTAAGGCAAGAAGTAATGTACACAGAAAAACGTGGGGTAGCCAGAAAGAAAGATAAGGAGAAGTAGAAAGAGGATGATGTAGTCAGAGAAAGAGAACCGAGAATCAGGTAAAGTTTTAGAGTGCAGTAGAGAGGAAGAGAGAGACAGACTGAGATAGGGGAAAGGGAATGTAGAGAGAGTCAGAAGAGTACAATCCTGTTGCTGCTGTGCTGGTTGCTGCCGTGAACACTGTTTGTTGGTGAAACGCTCCTAAATCCACTACAAGCGCCGTCACCCTGAAAGCGCTATCTGGCAGCGCTGGTGACCAACTGCTCGTGTTTCCCGCTCTGCGGGAAACACTCGTGATTGTGGGGTTGAAGGCGGATTGAGACTCAGTGAAACATCATTGCCCACAAGCCATCTGGGCCTGGAGCACCTCCCCGCCACGCCCCCCTCACCTGGCTTTAATTGCGCTGGAAGTCCGTTGTGGAGCGGAGAACAATCCTGTTGCTGCTGTGCTGGTTGCTGCCGTGAACACTGTTTGTTGGTGAAACGCTCCTAAATCCACTACAAGCGCCGTCACCCTGAAAGCGCTATCTGGCAGCGCTGGTGACCAACTGCTCGCGTTTCCCGCTCCGCGGGAAACACTCGTGATTGTGGGGTTGAAGGCGGATTGAGACTCAGTGAAACATCATTGCCCACAAGCCATCTGGGCCTGGAGCACCTCCCCGCCACGCCCCCCTCACCTGGCTTTAATTGCGCTGGAAGTCCGTTGTGGAGCGGAGAACAATCCTGTTGCTGCTGTGCTGGTTGCTGCCGTGAACACAGTTTGTTGGTGAAACGCTCCTAAATCCACTACAAGCGCCGTCACCCTGAAAGCGCTATCTGGCAGCGCTGGTGACCAACTAAACACTCGTGATTGTGGGGTTGAAGGCGGATTGAGACTCAGTGAAACATCATTGCCCACAAGCCATCTGGGCCTACAGCACCTCCCCGCCACGCCCCCCTCACCTGGCTTTAATTGCGCTGGAAGACCGCGCATCGCGGGACGCGGCGGGCGACGCGGGACTGAGTCCGGGCAAAGGGCGGGCCCTCTGTGGCCCTCAGTGGCTGAGGTAGGCTGGGCTGGGCCCCGTTATTTTCATTTTCGAACAAAATAGACTGATTAGTGTTTTGAAGGTGTGCAAACTGTATTTCTGTTGACTGGTCGTCTTTCTCCACAATATGACAGCAAAGAAACTACGCTCCGGAAGAGTCCTAGGTGGGAGGTCCTGTATAAAAACTAGATCTAACCCCTTAAGGAATAAATATGAAAATAGCGTACAACTGAAGGGTCAGATGCAGCTGCTGAAAATATGGGAAAAACCAGCTAACAAATCCATGGAAGCTCCAATTATCACTGATGATGACTTGTAGTTCGAAGTAGTGAAGGATATTAAACCTGAGCTAACTGCGGATAAAAACTTGTCTATTCTATTTTCAAATACCAATGCAACCCCCAAAGGAGCTAATTCTGACCCTTCGAAAGCAAATTCAAAAGTCCTTCAGCCTAACACTTTTAAAGACACAGAAAATGAGGAAATGAATATAAAAGATCTTTCTATTCCGTCCAGTATCGATCTCGAACTTTGTGGTCGCTATATGGACGAGAAAATACTGAAACAGCCCGAACCCAGTAAAACTCCAAATGGAGCAACACCATCGGGATTACTGCTATATAGTAGCACTCCTTCCATGACATCTAATGACATCCCTTCATTGCAGAGCGACTCGAAATCTCCGCAGCTTAATCTATCAGGGATCTGTTCTCTTACTGCATCTGGTTACCCAAAAAATGATAAACCCATTTCAGATTCCCTGATAGCTCTTGAACATTTACTGGCTTCCATACTCCTTCTATTAGGCAATTCGTTGGGAGTTCTGATTGTATTTTGGACTCGGTTACAGAGATACTGAAAGTATTGCTTGCTAAAAATATTGAGACTGGGTCCACCTTCCCCACTGAAGCTGTAGTCCAGAAGGATTTGGTCAGTAAAATTTCATTGAGTAAAAATGCACAAAAGGGGAAGTTGCTAAAGGTAGACATTCATGAGCCCTCTACGACCCTCCCCTCACTTTCCTCACAACGGAGGAAAGAATCTGAACCAACTTTGAAGGAAGAAAGCTTGGCAGAGGCTAACCAAACTGCTGTGAAAGATCTTTTTCCTATTTTTAATCAGGATAAAAAAGACTCCGAAGGAACTGCAATGTCCAAGGGGATAGTAAAAGAAAAAAGCAGAAAGAACAAAGGAAAAAATAGGAAACCTATTCGCAAGTATAAGAAGAGAAGACAGAGACAAATTATTTTTCAAAAGCACATAGACGCAGAAGCTTGTGATGTAATAGAAATTGCAGATAGATCACTATTGGATACTTCCTCTAATGAGGCTATTGTTTGTTTCACTAACTCTGTTGTAGAAGGTCCCCTCGATGCCAGCATTATGAATGGGGGAACACTAAGCTCTAAAGTTGTTGAGATAAATCCCTCGGAACCTGTAGAGGAAGCCACAAGAAACAAGCCTATTGAAAAAAGGGTACTTAATCCATCTGCACCTAATTTTTGCCCCACTGCTGAGGTGCCCAGGAACATTACTATTGCTCCTTTAAAAATTTCTAATCCATGCGTCGATACCTTGACATTGGACTTTCTTCCCTTATTCGACTCTGACCTAAATTTGAATAGGTCATCATTGATTAATTGCTTTAAGGATATTGAAAGCTTAAAACTTATTTTGTCAAGTGATATTGACTTGGTCTCTGTAATAAGGTTTGGAAACGAGCAACGAGCACGAGTAAAATTCTGCAAAAAAATTATTGCTAATTTAGTTCTCCAACAAGCAGAAGCATTCCAATGTAGAGGGATTGATGTGCTACCCTTTATTAATAATGGAAAGCGTATCTTCCCCAGAGAAGGAGCCTCTAAAATGGGTCTTAGGCAGGAAGACCAGTCCTCCTATAGCAGAGGTCTTCAAACTTTTTGATGCCAGGACCCCCTTGTAAAACCTTTTTAGGCTTAAGGACCCCCTTCCGACAAAAAATTCTAGAAACTGGTACTCCTCATCATAAACAACTATCGACAACCATAAATGTGCCTGTTAGACCTCAACACATCCATCCATCCATCATTCATCCACCCACACTTCCACACATCAATCCATCCTTCCTCCATCCACCCTTTCATCCTTCCATCCATACATCAATCCTTCATCCATCCATCCTTTCATCCTTCCATCCATACATCCATCCTTTACCTATCCACCCAACATCCATCCATCCAACCATCCACCTTTTCACACATCCATCCATCCATCATTCATCCGTTCAACCTTTTATCCATCCATCCATACATCTATCCTTCATCCATCCACCTTTTCATCCTTCCATCCATACATCCATCCACCTTTTCATCCATACATCCATCCTTCATCCATCCATCCACACTTTCATCCTTCCATCCTTCCATCCATCCTTCATCCATCCACCCTTTCAACCATCCATTCACCCATCACTCATCCACCCACCTTTTCACAAATCCATCCATTATTCATCCATGCAACCTTTTATCCATCCATACATCCATCCCTCATCCATCTACCCTCTCATCCTTCCATCCACTCTTTCATCCATCCACCCAACTTTTCACACATCCATCCATCCTTCATCCATCCATCCACCCTTTCATCTTTACATCCATCCACTCATCATTCATCCACCCACTTTTTCACACATCCATCCATCCTTTCATCCTTCCATCCATCCATCCTTCATCCTTTTTTCCTTCCATCCATACATCCATACACCCACCCTTTCATCCTTCCATCCATACATACATCCTTCATCCATCCACCCTTTCATCCATCCATCCATCCTCCATCCACCCACCTTTTCACACATCCATCCATCCTTCATCCACCCTTTCATCTTTACACTCATCATTCATCCACCCACCTTTTCACACATCAGTCCACCCTTTCATCCTTCCATCCGTCCATCCATACAGCCATCCACCCTTTCATCCATCCATACATCCTTCATCCGTCCACCCTTTCGTCCATCCATCCATCCACCCATCATTCATTCACCCACCTTGTCTGTTCCTCTCTCATGGGGGGTCAGTATCTCTCTGCGTCGTCTTCCTTCTTCTTCCTCTATCATGGGAGGGCATCGTTGTCTTCCTTCTTCCTCTCTCATGGGAGGGCATCTCTGCGCCTCCCTGCTTGGGGGGGGGGGGGGGGGGGGGGGCGACAGGCTGTATAAACATCTCACCATGCAGGCACCAGGTATGAGGGCTCGTGGGACTTGAACAAATGATTGTAATGTCCTTCTGCTGTTTACTGTGTGTTTGTAAAGCGCTCTGATACCTATGGGTTAAACTAGCGCTAAATAAAACAAACGTTAAAAAGAAAAATAAACCCACATCTAAGTCTATTGAACTCAAAGGGCTACAGCCTTCTCCCCCAGAAAACCCCCACCCCCACCACCCACCCCCCCAGCTCGTGTATGTGTGCCTGGCTCAAACAGCTTGGACACACACAAAGACAGACCAGAGTACTTCGCAGGTCTTTGAAAGACCTTTACTTGTTAATGAGGCTTTGATGGTTTTCACACCTCGGTGTGAATTAGGCCGTGAGCACCCTCGATCAGCCCGACGCCAGGAACTTGCAATATCTGCGACCCCCTTCCCAGGACTCCACGACCCCCCTGGGGGTCGCGCCCCACAGATTGAAGACCGCTGTCCTATAGTAAAGATTTAAAAATCTGGGTATCTAGAGGTAAACGAACGGTTTCTGAGGTACTCCCTCCTTCTGAGAACTTGGATATGCCTCCAACAGAAGACAATCAGTTATGGAACTGGCTACCAGGAGTTTTGTCCAATAACACATCGAACAACCCAAGACTGTTCCAACACCTTTAACAGTCAATTAAAAGTTGTATCTTGGAATGCCGCAGGACTACATAATTGTTCAGAGAAATTAGACTTTTTATTTTCTTTGCATGCAGATGTGCTATGTATTCAGGAAACATGGTGTAAAAACAGCATATATGGAGGGAAAGACTATTTTGTCCTTGAGGCCGCTGCTACACCTTCAAAAAAAGGCCATGCGAAAGGTGGAATTGCCTGTTTTTTATCAAATTCATTACAATGGCAATATTCTCACTACACGGACATTAGTAATCTTTTTCAATCTATAACTATTAATAATATAGAGACTGTAGGAAATCGTTCTTCTCTTGTAATTTTAAATGCATATATTCCTCCTGAAGATAGTTTTAACGTTGTCTTGAAGCGAATGTTTTCCTATGTAAAACAATTATTAGAGCTCGATCAGCCCCCTCATATTTTACTTATGGGTGACCTAAATAGCAAAGTTTCTAATTCAAGTATAGATATGTTTAGAAACAAATTCAAGGAAGAAGCATACAATATACCTCAAGCAATCTTTCCTGGTAAAATAAAAACTAATAAAAGAGGAAAAATATTACTTGAAGAACTTAGCCATTTTGAGGGACTAATTGCAAACGGTAGGATGCCTTCTGACATTCCCGCTAAGTTTACACATAGGTCATTTAGGGGTGAATCCATCTTGGATTATGTGATTACGGACTATGATACGTTTCCCTTCATTCAAGACATAATGATCTCTCAGTCTTCCTTAAGCGATCATAATGTGATTAACATAACAGTCTCGTTACAACCTCCAGATACTGACTCTTGGTCCATAGCCAATAAAGGAGTCTCAATTCATTCTAAGTCTGAAAGGTGCTTCTGGGACCCTATCAGTATGAAGGATGTTCAAAATATTCTTGCTCAAACTATTCTGGAATTAGATGAATGGCAGGGTAGGGAATTCTTATACTTTGAAAACTTCAAGAAAAAGCTTACTATGGTAGCTAAGAAAACAAAAAATTCTAAGAAGTTGCATCCCCCTCCTAGTATATTATTACCTTTAAATAAGGAGATAAATAAACTTGTGAGGCAACAGTACCTTAGTAGAACTAGGGAAAAAGAGCAGAAATTAGCCTTATTACGAAGAAGGAGGGTGAGACTGAAAATAAAATTAAAAAGAAAAAAGAAGATTCCCTCTGGATTAGGTTAAGAGAAGCATCTGCCTTTAATAATTCCAGAGAATTTTGGTCTATAATAGGGAAGGGATGTGGTGTAAGAACCACCCCTATTCCCATTGCCATTGCAGAAGATGTTTGGATATTATTCATATCTAGTCTGTATGCATCTAACGGTGCAGAGGGTGACAATGGGGATCTAGCTCAGAATAGCGAGCACAATATAGAGCTCCCAACCGAGAAAACCATAGCCTCTGTGATAAAGAGTATGCGCTCCTCCGGAGCTATGGGTCCGGACGAGTTACCCATGTCACTAATGAAGCAAGATGTCACCTCCTGGAGTAGGATTCTTCACCCAGTATTTCATGCATGCCTCCTTTCGAGGTCTGTCCCTGACTCATGGAGGGGAAGTATATTAATTCCCCTATTTAAAAAGGGAGAGCGAGATAATCCAACGAATTATCGTTTAATAGCTCTATTGGACGCAATAGGAAAAGTTTTTGCAAAATATCTTTTAACATTAATTAATGAATGGATAGAATCAAACTGTATTTTACCTTTGGAACAAACCGGATTTCGAAAAGAGCATGGAACATTAGATAATTTAACAGCATTACAGGTGATTGTTGACAAATATGTATGTGTTCGAGGTGGTGGAATATACGTGGCATTTATAGACTTCTCCACAGCGTTCGACAAAGTGGACCGTCCAACGCTGTGGAGAAAGCTTGCAGCTTTAGGTATGCCAATACAGTTACTTGAACTCGTGAAGTCTCTTCACTCGAACACGTGGTGCAAGGTGTTATATGGTGGAGAAAGGGGTCTCTCTCAATCCATACCCTCCCCAAATGGTTTGAAACAAGGGTGTATATTGGCCCCTATATTGTTTTCTTTATATACGGCAGACCTCCCTACTTTCATCTCTGCTTGTGATGGGCAAGCCCCGAAAATTGGAGGATCATCTATATTGGTTTTAATGTATGCTGATGATATCCTCATTTTAGATCTAACCCCAAAGGGCTTGTCTAACCGCTTACAGGCATTAAATCAATTTGCAGAAGCACATTATATGAAGATTAATGTTTCGAAAAGCAAAATAATGTGCATTTTTGGAAAGAAAAAATGTAGATCTGAAAATTATAGTTGGGCCATAGGAAGGCAGAAACTAGATTTGGTTAAAACCTACACCTTCTTAGGTAAAATCATTTCAGCAAACCTAAGTGAGAAACCCCACATTGAGCACAATGCACATAAAGCATCGGCTCATGGTATGGGGTTAAGTTCCCTGTATAACGCTACTGGGAAGAGACACTTTACACTATTTCTGGAGGTATTTAGAGCAAAGATCCCTGCTACACTACTGTATGGATTAGAATTAGTGGAGTTAAATCACTGGGGATTCCTGCAAAAAATAGAAGGAAAGGTGCTAAGAAGAATTTCATCTCTAAATACAGCTTGCTCTGTATCATCATGCAGGCTGGAATTCGGACTCCGAAGTTGTTGGGTACAGGGGTTGATTGCCCTCGTAAGGTGGGTGGCCCGTTTAGCGAGAGGTAAACCGGGCACCTTACGGGAAGCCATTAAAAAAATAACTCCTGGGCAATTTTAATGAGTTTTCTACGCTGGTTAAGAACTTTAGAAAAGCTGTAACTCTGTTAGAGTTGGATGTAAGCACACTGTTTTTACTTTCTCCTACTGAACTAAAGTCTAAATTAAAATGTGCATCGTGGGAACTCAGTTTCAAAATGGATATGATTGCCAAACAAGGGAATAGAGAAAGGCAATCACTGTTAAATACATACACACCAAAACTGGCCCAACAATACCTTACTTGGAATATTCCCCATAGAGTCCGTAGATTATGGTACCTTTTAAGACAAGACTTGCTCCCACTTAACTACCTCTTTGCAAAATGGTATGGTGTATCTCCTATATGTAACTTTTGTAATAGTGCTATACAGGATCGTAATCATGTCATGTTTATCTGTCCCGCATTACGCCCATTGCGTTTTAAGTGGTTAAAACCTATTTGTTTACAATTGGGAATCCTAAATGTCAAAACCTTTTTCCATGCACTTTACTGTCCGCCAAATGAAATGTTCTGTTTTAGAATTTTTAACTTTTTTAAAGGGTTTTTAGATATTTATTAATGTTACATGGAGAAGTGCTAGATGATTGCTCGTCCAGAGAATAAGTCGTGTTTCCTTTTGTTCTGTAACCTGTGTTTTCCTTTGTAATCATTATTGTATAATTGTATGTGTATTTTATGTGGCCCTCATTTGAGAGCCAAAACATAATAAACTTAAACTTGAAAACTTGAAGGTAAGGCAAGAAGTAATGTACACAGAAAAACGTGGGGTAGCCAGAAAGAAAGATAAGGAGAAGTAGAAAGAGGATGATGTAGTCAGAGAAAGAGAACCGAGAATCAGGTAAGGTTTTAGAGTGCAGTAGAGAGGAAGAGAGAGACAGACTGAGATAGGGGAAAGGGAATGTAGAGAGAGTCAGAAGAGTACAATAGTGCAAAAGGTGATGTAGCAAGAGAGGTAAGGTAAACAAAGAGGTTAATTATAGAGTGGTAAAAGCAGTGAGAAGTAGACCTTGACAGAGAGACTTCAGGGGTATTTTATATGTATTTATAGGAATTTGTATAGCGCGACATTCATCCCAAAGGGACATCACGGTGCTAAAACTGAGCAGAATGCGGTGCAGGTAATTGTAAGAGTACTATTTGGAAGGTCAGTATCTAGGGAACAAAAAGGTTTTCAGCTTTTTCCTAAATATCAAATAGTCGTCTGTAAGGCGTAGGTCGAGTGTAAGTTTGTTCTAGAGGACCACTGCTGATTTTGAGAAAGATCGGTTGCCCATCCTTACTTTAGTCGTACGTTTGACTGTTGCCAATGCCTGATGACACAATCTCAGATTGCGCGAGGGCACATGAAAATCTATTTTGCCTTGAAAAATATGTGGGCCTTTCCTATGTAAAGTTCTATGTGCATAGCACATGGGCTTAGAGATGGCTCTTTGGTATACTAGCAGACAGTGTAACTCCTTCATGCAGAGAGATGCCGAGCTGTATCTACTTTTATTACAGATCAGTGAGTGAGGGTGAGTTTATTCCTGGATTCTGGCAGGGGACTACAAGTCCCTTCATTCCCTGCACCAGGGCCCACGTGGCTGGAGGAGGAGCAAGGCCCTATAAATCACTATAAAGAGCAAACATGAGTCCCGCAGCATGGGTGATTGTAATTCTGGTTTCTGGCTGGGACTTAAGAGTCCTGTCATTCCCTGCACGATAGCCCACATGGAGGAGTAGGAAGGTCCTCACAAGCGCTTTAAAGCCCCAATGCGAGGCCAGCAGCACGCATTATTGTGTTTCTGGCTGAGGACTACAAGTCCCATCATTCCCTGCACCAGGGTCTACACAGAGGGGGGCGTAGCAAGGTCTTAACAGGCGCTATGAAGCCCCAACGTGAGTTCAGCAGCCCTGGTGACTGTGTTTCTGGTTGGGAACTACAGTGCCATCATTTTCTAAACCAGGGACCAGGTGGAGAGAGAAGGAGCAAGCCCTAACAAGCTCTATAAAGTGCCAACACTAATCCTACAGCACAAGTGACTGTGTTTCTGGTTTCTGACTGGGGACTACGAGTCCTTTCTTTCCCAGAGCCAGGGCCCACGTGACAGGAGGAGTAGCAAGGCCCTAACAACCACTATAAAGCACCACCATGAGTCCCACAGCAGGTGTGACTGTAATTCTGGTTGGGACCCATGAGGGTCAACATGGAGGAGGAGCAAGGTCCTAACAAGCGCTACAATACCCTAAAGTGAGTCCCTCAGCTCTCAACGCGAGTAAAACAGCACGTGTACCTATCTTTCTGGCTGGGGACTACGAGTCCCATCATTCCCTGTACCAGGGCCCACATGGAGGGTGGAAGAGCAATGCCTTAACAGGTGCTATGAAGCCCCAAACCGAGTACAACAGCCGGATGTCTATCTTTCTGGGCGGGACCTACGAGTCCTATCATTCCCTGAAGGAGGGTCCACATGGAGGAGAATCAAGGTCCTAACACTATAAAGCTCTAATGCGAGTCCTGCACTGTGGGTGGCTGTTTTTCTGGCTAGGGTACTACAAGTCCCATCATTCCTTGCACCAGGGCCCACATAGGGAGGAGGAGCAAGGCCATATAGAGTGCTATAAAGCAACAATGCGAGTACCACAGGTCGGGTGACTGTGTTTCTGGTTGGGGTCTATGAACATCATTATTACATGCACCAAGGGCCACATGGAGGGTGGAAAAGCAAGGCCCTAAAAGCACTATAAAGCTCCAAAGTGAGTACAGCAGTTTCTGTTTCTGTCTGAGGATTATGATGCTGCCCGTGGCACATGCATTGTGCCCACTCAAGAGGGTGGCCACCCTAGTACAACATTAAGCACAACAACATGTCTTGTGGTTTGGCCCCCCGGGAGTCCCTAAAGTTTGGCGTGGCCACACATCACGTCCGTCGCATCAGAAGGTGGGGACAAGGGACTTATACTTGCCTCTGCCCTTTTCTTTTGTGACTTCTGGTACATAGGGGTACTCTCTTTAGGAGCACAATAGGGGTGCAAAAGCCAAACAACTCCAAGAGTCTTTTGCCACTAAAAGTCGAACTAAATGCCTGGCTCTAGCTAAGCTCGAGGTCTTTTGGGACCCTCGAGCCCAAAACAAACCGAGCTTGGATGTGATTCTGCCTGCTCATGCCTTTTGATGTAAAACAGGAGACGAAAATAGATACCCATCTAGTGGCTGAATGAAATGATGGGAAATTAAATTTCTTGGAATTTTTTGCGTGTCTTTATGGCAGGACCCTGGAGGAAAGCAACGCCGCCCCGCTAATCCTTCGGGCGGTTGTAAGCCTGAGCAACCGGGGGCTTTCTTGGACATGCTCCGTCCCTAAAAAGGCGTGAGTAAAGGGATGGGCTGGTGGTCCACTGTAATTTAAAGGAGATAATCTCCACAATATGGTAGCACCGATTGGGTTGGCCACAGTGTGGTTGGATCATCAGGCAGGCAGGGCAGCTTTAGTTAGTCCTTGGATCGCCCGTAAGGTAACCCACCACATTGGCATATTTCTGGTATGAAATAAAACCTGCAGCAAAAAGTTTCCCAAAAAAAATATGTCTTGTGTGTTTATTTATTGATGTGCATGCTATGTGCTTCATGTTGGGTGAGTTGTACGAGTTACTTACCTTTGGTAACGCAGAATCTGGTAGAGACGATTCTAGCCACAGATTCCTTAACATAGAATTATCCCCAGGCGAGAGATTGGATCTGGAAAACTTTTTGCCACAGCATTCCTGCGCGCCGGGGGGAGGGCACTACATGACTCCACCCTGACGTCGTCTGTGTCCGTGACGTCAGCGAGGATACATAAGTCCCACCACGGCGCGCCTACATCAGTTTTCTTCTGAGAACTTTTCCGCGCTACAGCGGAGAGCCACCACAAACAAAACTGTGAGAATACTGGAACAGTGTGCAAAAATCCCAGCTAAACCGAAAGGAAAGAAACTAATGGTGAGGAACAGCACCATTCAGAGTAGCGCCAGGTACTAAGGCACCAAAAGTCATGGAATGAAAGAACAAGGCTCAGCTACTGAAAAACAAGCCTGCAACCAAATACAGCAGCCTCCCCGGGGGCAGAAAGCGTGTGAAAAACACACAGCAGACCAGGAAGACCGCCGGGAACAGAAAAGGGCGCCAAGGTCAGACAACGACCATTCAACCCCAGACAACACCAGCAGGGAGAAAGGCTCCCGAAAGAGCTAAGGGTCAAGACCCAGCCGAGGGACTTCAACCCCAAGGACTGCCAAAGAGTCAGAAGTGCAAGCAACAAAAGGAAGAAGAGCACAAGCGAATCCCACACTGGAGACCAGGGTGCAGGGGTGCAGAAGTACCGATGAATTCATCAACCAGCACCAGAAAGGAGGGAATGGAGCAATAACAAGGCAAGCATCCCTCTAGGGAGGGAGTAAGAAAAGGCACTTGCAAAAGACAACCACCTGGAGGCAGGCGAGTACAGAAGACCAAGAAGGGCCCACAAAGAACGAGGAGGAAGGGCGGGTCATGAAGGAATCTGCGGCTAGAATCATCTCTACCAGATACACCGGTACCGAAGGTTAGTAACTCGTACATCCGATAGAGACTACTAGCCGCAGATTCCTTAACATAGAATAGATACCCTAGCCAGACCCAAGGGGAAGGAGGGTCTGCCAGAGGACCTCCCCAGCTCAGGCGAACACAAGACCTCAACAGGGGACAATCATAGGGACAGGGAGAATAGCCCAGTCCCCCCAACAGGGGCTGAGTCACAGGTACAGGGGAAAGAGCCCAGTCCCCCCTGAGCAGGCAAGAACCTCGGCATCGTGGAAGAACATCGGCCCCATCGGGGATGTGTTATAATGACAAAGAGGCAGCCCAGCCCTCACTAAGCAGGAGGAGCAAGGGCAATACGAAAGGAGGTCAACCGTCAATGTACCAGGGACCTCCACCGGAAGCCCCAGGTACTGGCAATACGGGAAAAGGCCAACAGCCAATGTACTAGGGACCGCCACCGGAATCCCCAGGTACAAGCAATACGAAAGAAGACCAGCAGCCAATGTGCCAGCGACCTCCACCGGAAGTCCCAGGTACAGACAATACAAAAGGAGGCCAACAGCCCATGTACCAGGGACCTCCACCGGAAGCCCCAGGTACAGGCAAGGCAGAGGAGTACAGAGGAAGAAGAGCAACCCAAAGACTCCAAGGAGAAGAGTAGAAACAAGGACAAGAGCCCTCTCCCGGGAACACACCCAGTGAAGAGGGCAGCAAAATCCATCATAGCTGGAAGTCAACAGGCCAGACTCAGCAATAAGGCAGGTGGGAGAAGAAAAACATAGGCCCACCATGCTCCCGTAAAACAGAAACATGGGCGCCAGGTCCCTGGCCATAGACCAGCAGAACAGGCGGACGCAGCTGGACGCCGACAAGTGCCACCAAACTAAATGTCCATACCACAACATCCAGGCAGGTACAGCTGGGAGCCAACAAGCAACCAGCCTGAAAACAAGAGGAGAAACAAGTAGGACGAACCAAGCCATCAACACAGGAAAATAACCCTTCTGGAAAACCAGACAAAGGACCAGGCCGAGCGGCACACAAAGGGCAAAAACACTGCAGCACAACGCCGCAGATGCCCAAGAAAACACACCAGCGGCATACAGCAACACCAGGAAGGGCGAAGAACCTGCAAGAAGGAGTTCACACCCTCCCAGTGTAAGACAGGGCTATTGAATAGCTACAAATACCCCACGTAGAGCAGGACACGTCCCACGAATTTATGGGATCACTCTTAGAGAAGAAAATCCTGCATCAGAGAACAAACTAGAAAACCTGTGGCAGAAACCACAGAAGGCTTAGTAAGCCACCAAAAAGTACACTCTTGCCAAAAACAAGGGGGGGGGGCTGAACCAACAGCCAACTGAAGAGGTAGGCCAACCCAGGACCCCTAGGGCACAGCAACCCTCACAGAAAGTGTAACGGTCACTCAACACCAGATTCCAGGAGCAGTGGGATGACACCTCCCACCAAGGCCCAGAGGATCAACAAACTCACCTACTGAGGAGGAGGAGGAGGAGGAGGAGGAGGAGGAGGAAGAGGACGGAGCCCCGCAAGAAGTCGTGAATGGCAGAGTCCGCAAGAGTGTTAAACGGAAGGACCCCGTCAAAGGGTAGGTCAACCAGACGTTTCCTGATATTTTCAGGAAAAACAGCATCACGTAGCCAAGCATGGTGACGGAGAGCCACAGAAGTGGCCATAGCACGGCCGAGAGCAGCGGCAACATCCAAGGCTGCACGAAGAATAAATGCGGCCAACTCCCCACCATCTAACACATGTCACGGTAGGTCAGCAGAGGCACCCTCATGAGAGACATCAGAAAGAAGAGACTCCACAGAGTCCCACAGACTGGAAGTAGCCCTGGTCAACACACACAAAGTGTTAAGAACCCACAAGGCAGCGCTAGAATGTAAATGTAAATGTATTGCGATTTATATAGCGCACGTATCACCCAAAGGCATCAAGGCGCTTGCCTTGGGAACCCGTCCTGGTATTCCCCTGTGAGATAACCCCAGCAGGGTATCCACAAGGTGAAAGCCAGGCATCCCGCCGCGAGGGGCCGTAGTGGAGATTAAGCAAGCTATTGCCCAGAGTCGCAGAGTGTGAACCCGTGAGTCAAGTAGGCACCGGAACGAGAATTATCGAGTCCGTGGAATTTTTGAGCCCAAGACCCGCCGAGGCAGGGAATTGAACCCTGGTCAGGACCGATCTCAGCTTCCGGGTCTGCCGCCTCTAACCCCTGAGCCACACTTCTCCGGGGTTAGAGGCGGCAGAAGACATTACGCCCCCATGAATCCAACCACCGGGCCTTCCGAGATGGAGGAAACAATACCACAGGCAAACACAGAAAGGCATTCCGCAGAAGAGAGCCTTGACTAGTAGGGTGGAAAGAAAGACAGACAGGGTCATGCGTAGCCTCCGTAGGGCGCTGTGGAGGAGACAGCAATTCCTCCGTGGGCGACGGCTGCAGACTGAGCCGTCCATCCCCAAGGCCCTGGGGAAGCGGCCAGCCCTGGAATAGTGGGGGATCCACAGATGAATGGGAGGGGCCCCAGGGGAAGGCGGAGCCCTGTCTCCGGGGAGGAACACACCAACAGATGGCAGACCTCCGGAAAAGAAGGGAGCTCAGGGGATGAATCCAGAACCCGACACCGGTGCCTTGGAGTCCTCCACCGGTGCCTAATCGACGTCAATTGCCGCTGGAGTGGGCAATCGTGGCGCCAGGTCGACTTCTGCCCAGGAGGATGTGGTGGGGTCGACGCCAGAACAGCGAGGGAGCAGCACCGAAAAAGTGCCGGCTCAGCCTCAGATAGGGCCGCCGCCTGCGCCGAGGACCGAGAGGGACTCAGGAAAGCGCCCCAGGTCCCTACCTCCACCCACGACTCCACTGGAGCCGGGGAGGAAGGCTCCAGGCACCGAAATGGCGCCAGCTCGATTTCTGGTGAGGCAACCACCTGCTCAGAGGACCGAGGGGAACTCAGGGGCAAGCCCGGAGTCCTGGCGATCTCCTGCGACGCCACAGGGAGCCCCGTAGGAATTTGCGGCGAGGCAGGGATGCCAGGCACCGAAGAGGGGAGCCCCGAAGGACCGCACCTCGACAACACCACCCTCCTACGACCTCAAGTGGTGGGGCCAGAGCCGACAGCGACTCCACGGAAGTCCGAGCGCGAGACAAGGGATCCGCTGATGTTTCAGGAGGTGGAGGAAGGGCCAAAGAAGCCTGCAGTGCCGCAGCGTAGGCTGTCATTTGGGCCCTAGTCGTCTCTGTGCCAGGAAACGGCGGGTAGGAAGGCGACAGGTGGAGGTGCATGTCCCAGGGGGAGCCAGCGCCCACCACGGAAGGAGGACAGGGCCTCAGAGATAAACTGAAGGACCTACCCGCCGATGAGCCACGCCCTTGGGGCCATGGCGAAAGACGATGTCGCAGATGAAACCGGCGCTCCTTGGACGCAGGGATGACACTGACCTGGACAAGCGCGCCAACAGCAACTTCATCCGGCGCTCCCGCATTGACTTAGGCTTAAGGTGCTGGCAGGCGTTGCAACTCTCCGAGTCGTGGTGCTCACCCAGGCACCACATGCAGATTGGGTGAGGGTCTCTCGTCGACATGGGACATGCACAGGAGGTACACGTCTTGAAGCCCAAGGGCATTTGCACACTGTTCCACTTAACGCAAAGCGTGTAAAAGAATAAAAGGCCCGAAACAGACCAGGACACAATCCGGATCCGCATTGCACGCAGAGAAGAGAAAAAACTGACGTAGGCGCGCCGTGGTGGGACTTATGTATCCTCGCTGACATCATGGACGCAGAAGACGTCAGGGCGGAGTCACGTGGTGCCTTCCCCCCGGTGTGCAGGGATGCTGTGGCAAAAAGTTTTCCGGATACAGTCTCATGCCTCGGGATAATTCTACGTCAAGGAATATGCGGCTAGTAGTCTCTATCAGTTGCCTATTTTAGCACTATGAGGCTGCCCGCAGCACACGCAGTGTGCCCACTCAACAGGGCCGCCACCCTAGTACCACATTAGGCACAACAACATGTAAATGTAAATGTAGTATACTTGTAAAGCGCACAGCTGCCCCAGCAACGGAGCGTCCCGGCGCTCTATAACGCTGTGGAACCCTTCCTAGCTCTCCCTGTGAGATGCCCCTCCTGGGCACCCCCAAGGTGAAGCCAGGCATCCCAGTGTTGTTGGGGCCGTTGTGGAGATTAAGCAAGCTATTGCCCAGAGTTGCAGGGTGGGACCCATTATTAGAGTAGGCGCCGAGGTGAGAATTATCGAGTCCGCGGACATTGAGCCCAAGACCCTGCCGCGTCGGGAATTGAACCCTGGTCCCCGGCCTGAGATCTGCTTCAGGGTCTGCTGCTTCTAACCAGTGAGCCACACTTCTCCACTATCGCCTATTAGTGTTCCTACGTAATTTCGCAAGTCGAAGCACGCCTCAGTCCGCAGCGGATTGAGAGGACCCCAATGATGAAGAATGTCACCAGTGGGAAACCCTGGTGAGTGAGGGGACTCAAGAAAGCATTTGTTCTTTCTTGTCATAAATACCTGACCTTCCATTTCAATTTGACTTGAGGTCAAACTTCACCCTAACTAGGTCCTCCCTCCGGTAATCCTTTTTTTTGCGTACATGATTGAAAGGAGGGTAGACCTAGCCTAATACCCTCTACCTCCCCCTGTTTTTGAAGCACTGTGCAGTTGGCTCTTCAGGCGGGCAGGGCAGCTTTGGTTAGTCACTACTGCCTGCCTTTGGTCGTCCGTAAGTTAACCCACTACGTTGGCATATTTGTAGTATGAAATAAAACCTGCAGCTAAATGTTTCCCAACAAACAAGTCTTGTGTGTTTATTTATTGATGAGCATGCTATGTTCTTCGTGTTTGGTGAGTTGTCTATATTGGTATTATGAGTTTCGTCATTTCCTGCACTATGGCCCACATTGAGGGAGGAGGTGCAAGGCCCTCACCGGCGCCATGAACTATCGACGAGAAACCTGGAGCACGGGTGACTGATTTTCTGGTTTTGGGATGGGAACTATGAGTCCCATAATTTCCTGGGCCAACGTAAATGGAGTAGGTGCAAGGATCTAACACAGGCTGTAATGCACAATGCAAGTCCCACAGTGAGGAATGCACACATGATATGGTGCCCATTCTCACATTCAGTGCGTGGCCACAGAGTCCAAGCGCAACATAAAAACATGCCACTTAGAGTGACCCTGAAGAAGAAAATCATTCCCAGCATAGACACACAACTGTGCTATCATACTTTTTTTAAAGTGGGAATCCTTAATCTATTCTGTTAATGCAACCAGTGTTCTCTATAACCAAATTCAAATCACTTTATTGAGAGGGCCTCTTTTTGTATGCAGACGGCAGTGCCACTCCCTCCAAATCTTTCCACTGAGAGTGCACGCTATCTAAACTCATTAATTAAAATTATTCCATGCATAGACATAACTGTGCCATCACTGATGATAATTGTTTAAAAAGTGAGAATCCTAAATCCATTCTGTTAATGCAGCCAGTGTTCTTTATAACCAAATTCAAATCACTTTATTGAGAGGACCTCCTTTTTTTATGCAGACGACAGTGACACTTCCTTCAAATCGTTCCACTGCAATGACAAAAGTACATAGATATCTAAACTCATTAATGCAGCAGACATCAATAAGGAATGGGTTAATTTCTCCTCATGCAGAGGTCATTGTTTTCCGCAGAGCTAGTCAGTAACATCTTAAGGATTTGTGGAACACTGTGCAAGATATATTTTGCCCCCTCCCTGTTTGGAGCAACTTTGAATTTATTACAGTTTTTCGACTTGTTCAAGCCCTTATAATGCCAAACAATATTGAATTACATGTAACACCTTCATAAATGGAGGGGGGCACAAAAACAGTCACAATCTCAAGTCGCCTTGTGTCCGTCAGGCTAATAGTGTCAAAAGAAAGCTTGAGCAAGCATTGATAAGACCATTTCGTTTTTAGTTTAGATACTGATGTATTGCCATTTCTTTTTTAGTTTGGATCTACATTTTTAGGTTGAGCCTCTTGCACCGAAATGGCCAGATGTTTTACTTCTCAAACCAACTGCATACATAGCTAGTTGTGGGGGTACAGAGGCGTTGTGCAGGGAGGTGACATACCCTACGCCCAATTCCCACTGTGTAATGACAAAGACTGTGCACCAAGACTCTAGAAGTTTACAACATAGAAAATTTGTTGGCTGGCCCAGTCAAGACAGAATTCAAGATGGAGGATTGTGAACCTCTTCCCACACCGGTGAAATCAGCCAAAAACCTGGTTGTTGTGTTCAACAATACTTTAACTTTGATACCCAGGTCAGCCGCAGTATCAGAAAATGTTTTCTCATTATCAAAACTTTGAGAAAGATCCTTTCTAACATTGCTGTGGATCTGTGCCAAGCAGCCATTACTGCGCTTATCACCTCACAATTGTATTACTGCAACTCTCTGTAGCTGAACATCAGTGCTTCCTGTGCTAAAAAACGTCAAGTTGTCCAGAATGTAGATGCCCGACTTATCCTTAGCATCCCATCAGAGAGGGAATTTGTTCTCTCCACTGGCTACCAGTATAAAAAATATTATTTTTAAGGCTCTCTGCATGGTCTTTCTAGCTCTGTATCATAAAGGCTCCAGCCACCTCAATTCCGTCTTACATTGATACTCCCTGACTAGACTTCTGAGATCCTCTTTTCGCAATCAAGTGTTGGTTTCCAGATTCTGTAAGACCAAATGGGGTGGTTGGTCCATTTCCGTGGCTGCTGTCGAACTGTGAAATACCCTCAATGTCCATATCACCAAAGTTGACTGTTTTGCCGCAGTCAAAAAACTCCTAAAATACAACTATTTCTCTCTCCATCTCCCTCAGCCCATTGGGACGTCTTTGATTGCCGTTTGGAATTGGGTGCTGTCCGCTAGCTCTTTGACACCTCAGAGTGTGCGCTCTATAACGTCCAATACAATTTTTAACCAAACCATTCTTGTTTCTTGATGGTGTTCACCATGATTCACAAATTACTATTACATTACAGACACTACAAGTGTAGCATATCAAAAGTGCATTTTTGACCTCAAGGGTTCTCATTGAATGGGACATGCTGGCATCTTAAGTGGGAATCAGTCTTTGAAATAAAACGTATAAACATTATATTATTGCATAGGACACATAAGCCCTGATTATGAGGTTGAAGGTAATGGGTGAGGTATTTTACACATCCTGTAAGCACTCATGGCAGAGGGTCTATTATTTAATATGTTTGGTAAATACCTCTTATTCTGAGCTTTTCTCTAGACTATTAGGAATTACACACCTACGCTATTTCTATGCTAAATTTCATATGTACCAGAATTTACAGCACATTTTATCCCCACTAAATGTCAACAGAATTGACACCTTGAAATTTTCCAGGGGAAAATTGCCGGACGGTGCAGTAATTTACATATAATTCAGAATTCCAATCACTGCACAAACTTCTGTTTGCACAAGGAGCTGAATTCACTGCACCTCATAATCGCGGCAACGCCATTCAATAATTCTTTGACTTGGATTTGAGAACACATTCTTCAAGTACTTTTTTCGAAATGGCAACATTATCAACAATGCTTTATCCTTAACTGCATTCTCAAAGCATATTTGCCTATTAGATATGTATGGCTCTCACCGAGAGCCACTATTATGAACACCAGAACTAAATCTGAATATTCGGTGCTATCACATGGCAATATTGCAACCTTATAATGGAATTCCAAACTGCTCTGACAGCGCTGCCTCTCTACTCTCTTTGGGAGTAGACAGCACAGCTTGGGAGGGACACGAAGGTACAGAGGGTGCTTGGGGTGGGTGGCAGGTGGCCAGGTACTTTGGGGCAGATTTACAAGGAAGTGCTGCACCGTGGCAACGCAAGCCCTTTGGCTTCGCCCAAAGCACAGGAATGCAACATATTTACACTGCACTGGCGCACAAACAGCTGCCTTGCACCGGCACCCTTACACCATGGTGCAAGGATGCCTGTGTCATGGGGAGATTGTTTTCCTGCCCAAATATAATCACTTCAGGCATTTTACTCTTTCAATGTGAGCTGTAGAATGCAGCACGCATTGAAAGAGAAAAAATGAGGAGAAATTAAAACATTTCTCCTCGTTGCACCTCGCTACACCACCCCTAGGGTGCCGTAGCATTGAGACGCATTTCCAGATTTACAATTCCTCGTAAATCTGGAAATGTGTCTTGTTCCATGGTTGTTGAGTGGGAACATCCACAGCAGCACCCATGTAATGTCCCTTTTACGCAAAGTGCTACGTGTAAAGGGGCCATATTTACAAGGAAAGGAAAAGCCACACAGGGTGGCTTTTCCTGTCCTTGTAAATATGGAGCAGTAACATGCGCCACCAGAACCTCACAAAAAGTGACGTACTGGTGGCGCAGGGGGCTTGTAAATCTGCCCCCTTATTTTTCCTTTGGTGAGAAGGCCATGCTATCTATTGCTCCCCATTACTTCTCTGCGCTTGCATAGCAGTTGAAAACAGGGGCAAAAGGTGTTGGGGGCATGCATAACATAACTTTATAGATTGGTAAGAAGTGAATAAGGTGGATGTTTTTCACCTCAGGGTTCTGATTAACATTATAGATAATTGTCACTCGAAACACCCAGTGAGAAAATCACCATTATTTACTATTACCCATGATTGATTCTTGGGTTTGTTAAATGCCAGCTGTGTTGTTGCATGTATATAATATCTGCAACAGTATATCTCATCACAAATTTTCTCTTTGTACTCACCTGGCTGGGGTTTTTCCACACTGAGATCTTTTTCAGGAAGGGCCGTGGTAGTCGTCAAAGGATTCTCAGGATTTGCTGTTTCAGGTGCTAAAAAAAAGAATGAAACAGTGACTATCTATATACTCACAAAGCTATATTGTTGCGTGCTTATCTAGGTTCCTGATCGATACTGTGACCTTATGCCCCTATTCGGCTATAAATCCATTTATTCCCTATATTGGCATAACCGTTCAAGTGCGATTTTCTGAAAAGTCATCTCTGGCCTCACACGAACAGAGCCACATTCCAGCATGACTCTCTGCTACTTCCTTTGCGACCAATTAGTGCAATGACAGAGCAGCAGTCACTATCTGATATTCCTAGATAACACTCCGAGTTCTTCAACAAGATAAAAACTTAGCAAACCTGGAAATCCCCGCTTGCTATGTTTTGATTAGTAATGGAACTCTAATGAGCAACTGATAACTGTCACTTCCTAGTGACATCTTTAATTGACGTCTTATGTCCAGCAAACTTGCGTCAAACCCGGCACCTGTCAGGTATAAATATTACCAACGTTGCCTTAAGCAATGAGAGAGAAAGATACGAACTGTGAGTTCGTTGCCTGTTGCTGATGCCAGCTGCCTGCATGACCCTGTGTTGGTAAAAACTAGCACTCTGTCGCTGCAGCCTGCTATCCTGTGGTGGTGAAGCTGCTGATTACCATTATCGCCGCTACAGCGCGAACTATGGTGCAGTACGCTTGAGGAGCCGAGCAGCCGTCCTCTGCAAAGACATCCAGCCGATTCCAGCTGCCCGCGGACGCTGTCACCCCTCCTTCCTCGACGCGCTGAGAGAAGCCGCTGCATTTCTCGTGCAGAGAAATCCAGTCCCGGCGCTTCCAGTTTACCCTCGTGGGTGACTGGGATATCGAGAGAGAGACCCCTGAAGGAGATACCAATCCTCCATCATTCTATTCAGAGGTATGGTGTTGACTAAACCCTTAGACGAGAATTCTTGAAACAAACCTTGGCAAAACCAACTTAACTTAAGCTACTTACTTACTCCCCCTTCTCACGTGTTAGGCTTAGGTCAGGCACACTGGGGTAGGCATAGTTAGAAGCACCAGTTGAGTATGTTAGCCTAATGTATATATGACTGTATATATGTTTTATTACTTTTAAACCATTGTATGGCTAAGAAACCATATCAATGCTTTTACAGTTCTATTTCGCAATACTTATCTTACTGTACGTACTTTTCATAATAACAATTATTGCAGTTGTGGCAATACATTTCTCTTGTATGAGAAGAAAGACTGTTCAATAAATGTTAACCCTTTATTGATAAACGCCCGTCTCTCTATTCTCTACATACTGTGAAAGTAAACTGCACTAGACTGACTGAGTGAAATCTATGTCTATTGTTTCACACGACCCTAGAGATCGACTCTTGATCTGAGGAGCAAAGTTGTCATGTTGCACGGTTGTTGGAAAACTGAATCCCTTCTTGTCTGTGCCAAGGAAGCTGATCACTTCCTATGCAGAGAAGAAAGTTTCCAGTGACCTCTGAGCTAGTTGGTAACACAACCCAATTAAGTTTAGCATAGTCAGTGGAGGCCTGGAATATCCGCAGTTCCACGCCGATACTACTGTTTATGTTATTCCAATGCGCAGGGCCTAGTGGGAAACAAGGAACTACACTACATGGCGCCCAAACGTTTGGTAAGGCGATAAACTAACGCAAGACTTGTAGAGTAACTCAGTCGTGCATATTTCACACCCCTTTCTCCCGTAAATACTCCAATAGACGTCTGGAGTGGGTGAAAGGTTAAAATCCGCCCGACCTTAGTAGGAAGAGATTCCTATGTAAAGCTCTGGTTTATTCAACGTTGAAGGATACAGTGTTCCAAAATATTGTGCATCTAATCTTTGTCTCCTTGGAGACCTACTCTGCAAAAAACTGCATTTTTAAAAAAAATGTCAGTAGAAAACAACGGCACCACTGGGGCCGCAGCAGATGCGACTCAGCAAGGTCCCGAATACACAGACCCGGGTGCTATTATCATCCCGGTCCAGTTAAGAAGATCTATAACTTTAAAACTTATAGAAAACGGACTGCCACCTCAAGGTGGTACAGTAATTTTCGTGATAGAGGCTCACGAGTATCGGCAGACAGAGGTATTCTATTCATGGATAAACTTTCCAGCGGTAAACGCTATAACACAAGAGTTTCACTATTACAAAATAGAGGAACCTCCGGGAGAGTACGCTCCTTTCGAGGAGGTTGAAATCCCACTTAAATTTCAAGAGCACCTGCTCTGGTTTAATGGCGCCCTAAAACACAATGATCACATAACTAGGCTCGGTCCACTAGGTAGACCAGGAGCTACGTGGCCGGTTCTAGCCAGCTACACACCACATCCTGACATTGCAAAAATGTCTAGAGAAGAGCTGTTAGCACAGCTAAACACATTAATAAAAATACATAGGCAATTAGTCTAATATGTAATGCGGACTGCAACAGTCCAGCCAGCTGTTAATACACCACAGCTGACCCCTCATCAGGGGAACACAAATAAAATTACACCACAGAACATACAGTCATGTCTTGGTAAAACACCCGTAAAACGGGAACAAATTCCTTTCTGGTTAGCACAGAAAATCACTCAAATAGAGGCAGTATTTCCTGATACTACCCCTATTGAGAAACACAGAATCTTAACCATCTGCCTTCCTATGGGAATCGCACCACACGTGGAGGACTGTGACACTTGGGGTACAGTCTTTGCTTCCATTTACACAAAAACACACGGTGTTCCGTCTATGGCGGTAATACCAGAAGTGCTAAAACAGATTCAAAATGAATTCGGTCCAGAACCCGCTTTAAATCTAGGTATGAAGTTACTGAAAGATTTCAAGCAGGTCACGGCTATATTATTAGCCAACGTAAAGGGAGAAGCAGCATCTGTGGCGATCCGCCAGAAGTTGAGGGAAACAGATATAAAAGATCCTGTTGAGCTTGCAAAAATCATAGAAAAATGCTATGAAGAATTAGGTAGAGACAGCTTGGGTGGGAAACCAGTAAAACCCCAACTGCTCGAAAATCCTGAAAAATTATTTATTAAAAATAATTTAAATACTCCTAAAAAGAGCTGGGATGGAAATAAACAATCCACTCCCAAGGAAAAAGTTTTCCAGTCCAGAGGAAGGTCTCCTCGACGGAGGGAAAGAACTCCGACTCGAGAACGCCAGTCTCCCCAACGGGAGCCCTCTGAGAAAAGATATAACCTTAGAAATAGGGATAATATAAAAAAACCTGATAGATATCAAAGTATTGATACACGTCCCTCTCGATCTTTTCCACAGAATTCGGAAAGAAGAGGACGGTCAGACCCAGGAGAGCACACCAAGTCCAAAGACAAGGAACCTGCTCAAAATAAGAAATCTCAATTTCAGAAAAAGAAGGTAGCCAGTATTAGAGTAATCAACCATGCCGAGAATACTGAGGACACAGTTGAAAAACGGGGAGTGGGCATTGACAATGTTGGACAGTGCAGCAGAAATCAGTATAGCGCGCAAGATCTTGATGAGTCATCTGGAGACAGTGGACACGAATGAATACATTCAAGTTGAAACTGCAGACGCCAGACTTAGCGAGCCCCATAAAATATACGAAATAACATTGCGTATAGAGGGTGATAAGACTAGGAAAATTAAGGGTCTATTTTGGGATAAGCTCTCAAAAGGCTATGATATTCTGTTAGCTGAAAAAGATTGGCCCCCAGAGTTTGTCAGGGAGTGCCCTCGTGGCGAAGAAGTGATTATGCCTGCCTTCTCGAATCACATACCGATTCATAAAAAATATACATATGCAAGGAAATGGGCAGTAGCCCAGGCACCTGCATTGTATAAAAATCATGTAGGATGGGATGAGGATTCACCTCCTCACAAAATCCAACTAAAAAGTGAACCAACTGCCCAACGGCAGTATCCCATAAAGCAAGAAGCTAAAAAACAAGTCAGGGAGATCTTAGATCAACTTGAGTACCAGGGGGTGATTGAAACATGCACCTCTCGCATGAACAATCCTTTGTTTCCTGTCTCCAAGCCAGACAATTCATATCGTCTAGTTTTGGACTACAGACACCTTAATACATGTTGCAAAACTTTTGCAGTACAAAACTCGCATAGTGCAGCCCTAATGAATAACATAGTTAGGAAGAAATACAAAACGACATTAGACATTTCTAATGGTTTCTTTTGTCAAAACATTGCACCAGAAAGCAGATACTTGACCGCTTTCTCCGCATTTGGGTCACAGAAAAAATTCTGTCGACTCCCACAGGGGTTCAAGAACAGCCCAGGACTATTCTCAGCTAGGGTAACAGAGTTACTACAAATCTATGATGATGAAGCATTGTCTTACGTAGATGATATTTATCTCACAGACGACGACTTGGATACTCACTTGAAAAGAGTGAACACCATTATACTTGGGTTCGCAGCAGAGGGTTACAAATTCAACTTTAAAAAGTCCCGAATTGCCCATCTGACAGTACTATTTTTAGGGTACGAATTATCAAGTGAAGGGAAAAGCCTAGCGGACAACTTCTTAGAGAAGTGCGCTGTACTCCAAGCTCCAAAAACGCGGAAGAATTTACAATCAATACTAGGTTTTCTGAATTTCGGAAGAACTTACATACTAAATTACGCAGAGAGGGTTAAACCTCTCTACGAACTAATAAAACCTGATTTAAAACAAATCAATTGGACTCAAAAACACACAGAAATTTTGAGATCACTGCAAACAGACATGTTAGCAAAAACTAAATTAGATACGCGTGACAACACGATCGATCTTGTAATCCGAGTCATCCCAGGAAGATGCGGATTCACGTACCTAACCTCTAATGAGGGAGAAAAGGTACCAATTTCAATTAAATCTCACTTGTACACACAAGCAGAAAAAACATTCAGTCACACAGAAAGAACTGTGAACGCAGTGCAAATCGCATTAGCAAATGAAAGAGAACTAGCACACGGCAAACGGATTAATATCCTTACAGCGGAATCCGCCTTCGAGGCGCTATTCAGCCCAGTAAACCTGCCTACAGTGTCACTGGACCCGAAATGGATACAGTACATAGATTCTCTAGGAGCGGAAGACGTGAAATACTATTTCGCCCCGCAATTTGAAGAACTGAATGATTTAGAATATGAAGAAGAATATCCTCTGCCAATCGAAATCCTGCCTCTCCCACAATACGCCTGTATAATCTATACAGATAGCTTTGTACAGCATTTTAATGTAGAGAGTAAATCCTACAATGCAGCATGTGCGATTATTAAAGGTCGTTGGCTGTGCGGTAAATTCAGACCGAAAGTAACAAAAACTGAATCAGTAAAGTACTGTTCGGTTCAAAGAACTGAAATCAGATCTTTAAAGATGGCGCTCGAAAATGCAGAACGCGAATTCCCCACACTTATCGTGTGCGATTCTCATTTTTGCGTCAACTCTTACAACAATAAACTGCAGAGTTGGATTGAAAACGACTACAAAGATGACACAGGTGCCACAATAAAGCATAAAAAGCTCTGGAACGAGGTAGCTCTTTTAAGTAAAGAACTACAAAAGACTCACGTGATTCACGCACAGAGTCTTCAACGTGATGGCGTTCACGTTGCAGGGAATTCATTGGCTAATACAGCCACCGCGGAAGCAACTAAACCGGCTTCCGTAGCCACAAAAAAAGCGTACAGATAAATACATAGACGGGGAAACCATGCTGGCAGTACAAACGACCGTAAAAGGCGACTGTGCAGCACTACCCGTAAACTATCCACTCATTTATGCATACATAATCGATGCAAACTCCGTTCCTTTTGCTCGAATCCCTGGAGTGGGGGACAGAGTAATTCCAAACAGGAGCAGGAGGGGCTTCCTCTTACTGGAAGCACACATGGGATTGGGTCTGAGACACCAAACAATCAAAGCCTCTCTGAAAGAATTACAATCAGAGTACTGGTGGCCAGGAATGAGTATAGATATTCAATGTTTTGCTCAAAAATGTGAAAACTGCAACCGAGATCGCAGAAATGAACAGGCCAGAATAGTTTCAGGATCCCTTCTAGACAGCATAAGGCGGTCTATCTGCGCAATCAAAGAAGAGAAGCGCGTCCCAGTGTACACCGTTAAGACGAAAAGCACTTAAATAATGAGGCCTCCAGCGCTCGGCTGACGCTAGAACGGTTATAAAAGATTTGCGAGTCCATATCGGCATATGCGCAATTACCACGTTCCATTCTGACCAGGGTCCTGCTTTCAGCTCTCGAGCCTATAAGGAGGCCATGGCCAGCATGGGAATTGGGTTGCGGTATTCTTGTCCGTCGCACCCCGAAGGGAATAGTGTGGTAGAAAGAAAAAACCGGGACATAAAGCAATCTATAACAGCGAAGGTATTAGGTTCAGGCGCTGGGTGGGTCAAACATTTAATAAGTGTCCAGACTAGTCTTAACAACATGCCAAGAAATTCTCTAAAAGGTTTCAGCCCATACGAACTATTGTTCGGAATTAGAATGAACGTTCAGGACCTCGATAGTCAGATGTCAGTGGTACAAGAAGAAAAAACGCAGTTTGATGTAAAAGACCGTTTGGCTGTTTTACAGGAACTGAATGAAACAAGAAAATCATTAAGCAACATAAAGTTAAAGCAACAGCCAAGTACCACTGACGAGGCACCACCCGCAACAGCCCCAGCAAGGCCTGTCTGGATTCCAAAGATTGGGGATCTAGTCAGAGAAAAGATCGCGGTTAAGAAGGAATTTGGGCCTTCTTACAGAAAAGCAGTACCTGTCTTAGCAGTCACCGGAACAAGATCAGTTGTGCTACCGCCCCTTGCTGGTAAAAAGGAGAACAGAGTCGTGTCTATCGATCTGGTAAAACCACAAGCATGTGGCCTATAATCAACAGTAGGCCCAGTGGACTCCCAAGAAACAACAGAATACCCAAACTTGCAACAATCCAAGAGGTTCAAACTGAAAGACTCATCACATTCGATCAGCCTGCAGTGCACAATGAAGGACTATGCAATAATGCCATGGAACTCGTGCCTCTTGAAACACAGATTGAAACAGTTCGTCAAGAAACAACACCAGTCTACAATGATGTGGCATCAGAAAGTGCTACCGAGAGACAGATTGAAAGAACAATCCCATCAATTGACAGAACTGCCTCTGGTTATTTCATCAACTTCGACAACTTCTCTGAAGATTTAAACGACCCCGAAGTGATGCCAGAAACAAAAAAGTCTTTTAAAGAAAAAGCAACGGAACTCTTTCATCAACTGAAGGAAATCTACCTAATTTCCCCTTGGCTAGAGTTCTGGTTCGGTCTAGGTGTATTTTTCCTCCTGCTTTGGCTCATCATGGTACTATGTTTGGGAAAATTCATTGAAGGAAAATATATTACAATGGACACAGCAAGTCAGAACATCAACCTAGTCCTGAAACCACACAGATCATCCCACGTGAAGAAAAGAGAACTGTCAACAGTAAATGTCACAGCAATTCCGATACCTGGTGGGGTAGTATGGGAGAAAACAGACTATGAGATCTATGGTCCGGTCGAAATCCTGAAGTATCCTCATCAACTAAAGGTTTCCTTAAGTGACTTTATGACACCTAGTACATTCTCTGATGATTGGGACTTTAACAGTATTAATGACATGATGTCTGATTTAGTAATGTCAGCTAGATTCACAGATCATGATTATTTACAAGGTTCATCTAGTTATGAGCAGTTATTCTGTTATACCCACTATGGGGATCATTACTTGCATAAATCTGCACAGCCTAGAAATGTTTTTATGTATAACCAATGGGAACATTGTTCTACACCACCTAAAAGCAGTTCTAAAGCATTTTTTGAGAAATTCAAATACTTCTCAGGGTTTAACACCAGTGATGCAGAAACGTTTTATTACAAACTGTTAGATAAAACAGGTATGAAAACAATGCTGACAAATTCTAAATTGATATATTCAGAAGCATTTTATGACAAAATGATGACATTTGGTTTTGATTATTGGAAAAATAATATTGAAACGAAAACAATTTGGGGTACAAAAGATTGGCAGGTGCAAGGCATAGAAGCACTATTTAGAACCTGCATGATACCAGAACAAATGTTATTTTTAAATGACACTGTACACCAAACATCTTGTCTTGGCCTAGCTAAGATCAAAGAAATGAAAACACCGTCTATACCAAAGCCAATACCTGAAAATACAACAGCTGATATTGAGTTAGACGTGTCACACATTTTACACTTCAACAGAACACATCCTGATTGGAAAAAGTGGTTAATCTGGCCTACAGACACAAATAGCTGTCAAGATAGATTCCTGAACAAAACACAGGGTTTAAAAATGACCAGATTAGACTCAAGATACTCCCAGAGACAACATCCAGGGATATAACAACATACAGTGTAGGGAAACTCTGCCTAGAATGGCTAACTACATCCACACTGGCTGAAATTAAGCAACACTTGTCTTTATTAAAAGATGGTGCTGATTTGCGCGATTTGATTCTTGGACCACGCAAACAGCGTCAAAAGCGTTTCATAGCGACCAGCATCTATGCAGCTTACAACGAGGCTTGGAAAGTAAAGCAAATTGAAACTGCTGAAAAAATACGAGAAATTGATCGTATTAATTTGGAGAAATCACTTTCTGTAGTAGACAATGGGTTAATGACTCTGTCTTCCAGAATATATTCTTTGGACAGTATTGTATCCTCTGCCTTTGATGTGATAGACAGAGATTTGCTAATGTTACAACATGGCCAGTCTCAATTACGCTCTATTATAGAACTAGGCTGGACGCTGCAAAATCTTCGTTCAGGCTATGTGCCTTGGCGTTTAATCAACACAACGTCATTATTTTCCATTTTTAACCTTACTGATAAACAGATCAGTTTGGCACAGAAAGGAGCAGACTATACAATCTTGAGCATCGAGAAACTCGAGAGATTACCATTGACAATGTCAGAGAGTCCTGTCATTGAATGGATAATACACGGAATTATCACAATTCCGATAACAACTTTCCGATTTCATAAATGCCTTGAGTACATACCTGCTGGCCAATATCAACAATTGGGTAAAGGATATGTAAAATCCGAATGGAAATTACCATACACTCATTCTTGCTATAGTGACAGCGACAAAAATGTATTTCTTAGTGGTGACAACTGTAAACACTCACTAAGCGGTATACTTTTGTGTCAGGGTATTAATTTACACGGAGCATGTGATGGAAATTCAAACAACCTCTCATGCCACCAGCTAGTCACACCTGCAACTCAGATAGAGCCCTTCTTTATGCAACTCGCAAACGGGAGTTACATTCTTAGAACGCATCACAGGTGCTGTGGCCTCGCGCCCGGGAAAAGTTATCTAATACAAGTAACGTCCATGGTCAAATGTTGTATGCAAGCATTGTTCCCGAGCGGGCCTCCAGACATAGTGACTCCCCTCTGGCCTCGTCTGAATCTCTATTCTATACGAATTGATACATTAAGCAAAATGAAATCTGTGCTTTTACAGACAACAGTGCCTATAACGTCATCTAAAGAGACGTATGATCTTCTAGTCGCAAGGACGGCTACTGAAGTCCATGACCTTTTATCAACAAATTGCCCCGTGCATTTCGTAGAAATGTTCAGCCAACTCCTTAACATGTCTAGTGCTACAAGCATCCCAGGCCAGTGGCGGTTTCTCTTTATGGGCGTTGGGGCTCCGCCCCAGGCAATTTAGCCCCAGGCAATTTATCACGTTTCTTACGTGGTTTTTATATTTTCATAACTTTATTATTGTCCATTTTAATAAAAAAAAAATCAAAAAGAACGAACACAAAGAACACGGGGCACTACTAAGTCTCCTGCCCCCCACTGCCAATACCGCCGCGCTGCACGGCCGGCTGAGACCCTCACAGCCCCGAAGGCTGTGATGTCATCAGCTCGGCAATATACAGCATGGAAGCCCAGTCTCCACCCCCTGATGGCGTGGAGATTAAGTTAGCCCCGGGCGTTTTTAACACAAGCCCGGGATTGCTAACGTCTCCACGTCAATCAGGTGGAGGAGGAGGAGAGCTGGCTGTCCTGTGGATTCGGAGTGTCACCCCTCCCAACTCGTTACAGGGCGTGGTGAGACCCACCCTGTGTGTGACGAGTTGGGATCTGCGCAGACTCCGACTTCTTCCCGCCGCCGCGCAAGTAGGAGAAGAAGAGACTAGCAGCCATTTTACACTGAGTGACGGACTTCAGTGTTTTTCAGCTAGCTTTCACACTAACGGTCCGGAGCCTCTGAAGGAAAGCAGTCGACTCTACCGGTCGTGCCCTGCAGCAGCAGCCTAGCCATTCATTTTGGTTGCAGGCAGGCTGGGCAGACCGGTCACCGAGACGACTGTGAAAGTGCTGTTACTGAAGTGAACTCGGGCAGGTAGGGCCCCACGCGGCCACAAGTTTTTACTTTATTTTGCGCACATCGCAATGCATCCCAGTCTGTGTAATTAAGCCAGGAATGTTGTCTGTCTTCTTCTAATGCCCCGGCGCTCTCCTCCCCCCTTGTCATGATTGCATTTGCTGCCTGGCTGCCAGTAAACAAAAAAATGTACTACAGTGCAGTCAAATCCTACCTCGGGGCGACCGAACGGCCCTTTCCCAGGCTGACAACTATAAATGAGGCTGTGCTGTGTGTGTATTGTGTAACATGAGAGAGCGACACGCGCAGTAACCATTGTATAATGTTTATAATGAATGATGCAGACGTTGTATTAATCACAACAGCACCACACGTGGCACTGACTTGATTGAACTAATCAAAGCACCACAAACCCACCTGACTTAGACTCAGAGTTGTTATTAGGTTGTGAAATGTCCGAGTGCAGAATGGAAGAGAGTGAAGTTATGCACATACTGAAAGTGTTCAGACATACAGATTTTAAATACATATGAGTCACAGTGTAAATTGGGGGAGTAAATAGGTCTTGTTTAGGTGTGCAATGGAAACAAGCACGGTGCTCCTTTGGACTTATGTTTGGATAGAGCGAACATTTATTGCATTTGCATCCTGGCTAACTAAGATGGTGTTTCTCATGCAAATGGCACATGATGCATTCTTGTCACAATTCCCTCGAGACAACCATCTGCCAAGACGACATCTGTAGTTTAATCCCGATCTTGAAATGCCTTCACACCCCTCTCCTCTACATTGCCAAAATCTCCTTCACCCAAGGAACCTCGAAAATTAGAAAGTTAATTCCCTCTCTGCAGAAAAAGCTCACTGTGCCTGGATCCAGACAATCATGCAACTACGCCCGTCACCCACCATTCATTGGAAAAATAAAATACGCAGTCTCCCATTGATTCAGTCTGAGAGCTAGTTCAAGGTCGGACGCGTTCGTCAATGTCTTGGGCCAAAGCTCTGCTTTCATTGCTCTTCGAACCACAGATAAATTATCTGCGGTTCGAAGAGCAATGAAAGCAGAGCTTAATAAATATGTCTTCTTCCCATTAAATCCTCTATGGATCACTTGCCATTGGCGTGCGTGAGGCTGAATAGACAGTGTTTGCCTGTCCTGAAATTAGTAATTACTGGGAGTGGGACCCACCAGCCACCTCGTGGGTGTGACGAGTGCAAACTCCTTCAGGTCTCGGCCGGGCCTACAGTTTAGAAAGGTGCATAGAAATGGTGTTGAAGAAGGTGTAAGGTCAAGGATCGCGGCTCTTTAGAGAGAAATGGTGAAAGAAATGCTCAGGCTCAGGCTGGCTGGTCAGAAGTCAGATGCAATGAATGATGATGAAAGGTGCAGGGCCCGGCGCCGGCGGTTGTTACTGGTGCAAATCTAATAGAAAATTAAATGTAATTAAGAACAACCCTGCCTTGAACAAAAGAAATCTGGAATTCTTTTCGTGTGCTCACTGCTTTTAAAACTGCTGTGATGATGCTGATGAACCCATTGTTTTGACAAAAATAAAGCTGTTGAAAGTGTGGTCTAATTAGGGGCTTTAAGTGTCCGGGTCCGGCAGTTCTATAAAGCAAATGCTGAGACTGGTTGTAACTTCAAAGATACACTGCTCGTTATAGTTATTCCACAGTCTCAACATTTCCGAACTGAGGCAGGTAGGTTATGCTCTGATCTTATAAATACCATTCATCCTTAGGGTGTCATTGTGCCATGAGGCGTGTAAACTTTCATTATCTACTCGATTTCACATTACTATGGTGGATATGTATATATTTTTTTAACGTGCTATTGCTTTGCAATCAATTTTTTCTAGCCACGCATAATACTCCGTTCATGGGAACTAATGGCCTTCAAAAAATGCCTCCAGGATTTCATGCTTGGCTCGTATTGTGCACCCTGGCCTGAACATTGTTTTAAAATGTTAAGGTGACACACTTGTTCAAAAATAGCTTCCCAGCGGGAGTGCTGCATTCCCATTTCTTGGCTGCCAAGTTCGGTAGGATTTTTAGTTGCCATGGAGGGGGCACATAATCTGCCTGGGGTAGCCAGACAACTGCAGGGCTGAACATACACATGGTGCATTCTTCAACACCAAATGCGTAGGACCTTGTGCGGGGGTAGGGGTGAGGGCAGCCAGGTAAGGCTGGCAGCCAGGGCAGGGAGGACATAGCTGTTGTGCGTCTGCCTTGCTGACACCCAGCCACTAGTAGCACAACACCGGGCGCAGGGATCTCAGGGCAGACTTGGCTGGTTTTAGCTCGTGAGAAAGTGTCACTCATAGTTGTTGAAATGTCACTCATAATTATTTCACAGAAATTATGAAAATGTCACACATGGCAATCTGAAACCTTGGCAGCTATGAGTATTTAACCACATGTTGTCGCACTTAATGCACATGGTGAGCACGTGTATGTATGCATTAGCATATATGTGTGGCTATCTGTCCCAGTAATGCACATTTCTTGAGGGTTTATGTGTAAACTGTTTGAATCTCAGTAGGGGTACTGTTGCCTTTACTTCTAATGAGTCGGACAACATGCTTCACTCACTTAACTACGAGCCGGGCCCTCGGTAATTACAGTACAATGGCTGCAAAACCAGCTGAAGCATCACTGTGAAAAACATTAGATATTACATATTTGTCAACTAAAAAATATAAAGATGTCAATGAAAGATAAAGGTAAAATGGATACAGATTGCAATGCTTGAAAAAATAACTTATAGGACTCCAGACATGCTTTAACTGTTCCTGAACGACACAAATGGGCGTTATGTTGTGTAGTACTGGTGGTGATCTCTCAAGATTAATTAAGGGTTTTGTATAAAGAGTGTCACTGAAAAAGCACCTTTTGCAGATTTCAGCTGCCTTCACAGTGATTTCATTTAAATATGCAGACTAGAAGTCCTCATTACTGTACTCAGCATACGACGTTAATACCTGTATAGCGGTGACACATACCCAATGACAGCCAGGTGACTGAGTAAACATTTCTTGCACATTGCTGTAAGTGTTCAAATGATGTGAATAAAACACCATCCTGCCAGCACGATCGTGGATAAATGTCCTTTATCACGAATCCCTTCCAGCACGCATACCCTCTTACCATATTTTTGAATCAATTGCTATTTCATTTTTGTGCCTGTTTCAAGACCACTTATTGCACACTTACATGATTTTAAGAGAGTTCCCATTTTGTGATCCTGTGCTCTAAATACAAACCTTTTTTCCTCCTCTATCCTTCTGCGTGCTATCATTCCAAATCCAAATAACTGACTAACCTATCCACTACTTAAAATGTACTTGCATGTTTCATATACTTTACTAATTCAACACTAATCCTCTATGGGTCCCAATTTTTTATGTTTAGAATGTCACAAGCAAACCATGACTCTTTTGACTCTTTTAATTTAAATGATGTTGGAGGCATCCTCTCCCACTCTTATGCATTCCTCCATTCACCTATGCAATTACATCCACACATCCTACCCCTACCCATGCCCCCAGCTATGCACTCACTTAATCTTTGGCCCAACACCCTTGAACGCACACTTATCCTGCTCAGTTATCCACATGGATCTGCGTAATGTTGTATATCCACCCATACCTATTCATTCCTGAACCACCTTCAACCAAGCACATATCCATCCACTCTTAGCTGCGCATTGATCCATCCTCTAACACCCGGCTGTTCACCCATATGTTCGCATGTGCATCAAGCTACTTATGTGATTAACACCGATCCACCATAATATGCACATACAGTCATCCAACAGTCTCTTTAACTATGTATTCCTCTTAACAGCCATCAAAGCATCCATTGACAACCACCTGTGTTTGCATGTTGCCATTTGTGTATTGTCTCACTGCATATCTCTCTACATTTTGTCTGTATATTCTTCTTGGTATGCTTATAGTGCAACATGAATGTG